>NC_080741.1:66760363-69320363 GCF_020826845.1 Diceros bicornis minor
GATGCTGGCCTACTTATGACTGAACATCAAGATCTTTTCTTACAGGTAAAGTATTTGATATACATTTTTCTATTCTGGAAACACGAGCGGTGGCCTTTTTAGGTCAGATATATAGGTCTACATTATGGATGGCACACGGCGCCTGCTTTTGTAAACGGATTGCTATACTGTCCTTGCTTCCCCTAGAGCAGAGAAGATGTTCAATCCAAGCAGGCATCTTTCTGCTAAACGACCTTTGCTCAGCCTTACTCTTGTTATAACTTCACAACATGTCTACAGCATTGGATTAAACTAGGCTTAGCGTCTATTCGGTAATTCCTTGAGCAGTGGATTTTTTTATTTAAAGCAATACAGAAGAACTCTGCTTTGTTGCCAGTACTAGGGGGACGGTTTTATGAAGAGACGTAATTTGACTTAGAATATTCCCACTTCTTGTAACAGTGTGCTGTATTTTAATAGAGTTCCCATATATTATGCAAACTAAATGTTTTACAGACTTGTCACAGATGGCAGTTGGAAGTGACTATTGGACGATCACTCCATACCACTCTCTTCTTAAAAACGACGAGTTTGATTTGCTTCCCCATGATCCCTAAGTTGAGACGCATAAGCCATACAGTTAAGAAAAACTTCTAAAGAGTTATGCAGGGGTGGAAAAATAGAATGTTCTTTAAAGAATGACTAGGAGAAAATGTCTTCGTATGTGGTTTGTGAAAGACAGAATTTCATGCCTCTACTAAGAAGTATTAATTTTTTACTATATATTATGTATTGTGCTGGCAGGAAGATGGGGGAGGGAAAGACAAACATGTCTGAGAGCTTTGGAGGCTGTTTATTTCCTACAGAGTTGAGGACTTCTCATTAGCAAAATTGTAGGTCAAATTTTCCAGTCTTAGTTGTCTCTTTTAGGTCCTCCCAGACCAATTTTGGAGCATCCCCCAAACTGCATGTTTTCTGGAAGCCATTTTCTACTTCAGATACCATTCACATCTCCCTTTGCCAGCAGCTCATGGCCGTCTGACCTCTATTGCCTGAAAGCAGAGCCTTTCCCCCATTTTTATTTATTACTCCTGTTTCCAAATCTGGTCACCATTAATATATCCATAGAGTTTAGCTTATTTATTGAATAAGCCACCTTTTGTTTTAGTGAATACAATTTGGCTGAAAGAAATTCAGCCAAAGCTAGTTCAAGTAGAAATGAGAGTTGTTGATGAGACACAGGGAAATTTCATAGAAATCGGGAGGACAGGAAATACTCTAATGCCAGGGCCTCATGGAAGATGAAACTGGAGAGTGACTGGATCTAAACAGCTCTGGGAGCCTCAATAGTCACAGAATCCACAGACTTCATCTGAATGTTTTATCATCATTATGCTTTGGCCATCTTTTATGTGTCTTTAAATTTTGGCCCTGCACCAACCCATCCAATGTCTCACAATCCCAAATCCAAATTCCTTAGAAGCAAATCTATGGGCCTGACTCACCTTTTCTCTTTATTTCCCAGGTCAGTGGCCAGCCCATGGTTGATCCTTCTTTGAGTTAGGTGTTCACTGCTGGTCCAATCAGATGCAGCTGGATTGGGGTGCCTTGGGGGAGAGTTTGGAGGAAGAGACACACAGAGTATCAGAGGCTATGGCCAGTGACAGGTGGTTTGAGAGAGGAGTGTGTGTGTATTCTGTAGGGTAAAGTAGTCACATTTGTCTCCAGGGACTTTTATGGAATAGCTAATGTGGTATTTGAGCAAAGGTAGAGTTTTTGGAAGAGGCTAAAGGTGGGCATGGTTGTTTTCACTTATGCTGAAATCATATTGAATAAGCATTTCTCATTTTGCCCAGTGTCTATTTCTGACAACAATTAGAAAGTGGAAAACTTAATACACACGTTCAGTGTGTAGGTGTGTGTGTGCATGCACACGTGCTCATGTGCTCATGTGCACACGCAGTGGGAACAGGAGAGGAAGCAGTATAAACTTTTAGTGCCAAAAGAGACCTTAGAGATCCTGTGGCCCAATCCGTACATTTCACAAATGAAGAAATCCAGGCTCCTAAAGTTTACGTGGCTAGCTTAAGGGCATACAGCTATTAAGTGGCAGAAAAGAGACTCAGATCTCTGGAGTCCTCATCCAATGAGCTTTATAACCCAGCTCTATTACAGTTTTGTCTCCAGAAAGAAAGTCTTTATTAATTGAAACAGGGCCAAGTATATAACATACTTTGTCATCCTGTGGTTTGTTTATTACCTTTCAGGTCCTAGCCCAAAGGCTCCACCCCACAGGGCTACCTGACCACTGCCTAAAGTCAGTCCCACCCCTAGTCGCCAGGTAGTATTCCTTTTACAGCACCATTATTTCTATTACATCATTATTTTCATAGCTTTATATATCACTTACCCAATCTTTAATCTCCTTGTTTGTTTTCTCATTTTTCTCCTCCACTAAAATAAGAGATTCCAGGAAGGTAAAGATTGTTTCTCTTCTTCACATCTGCATCCTCAGCCCCTGTAATTGTGCCCAGCACATAGTAGGCCCACATAAATAATTAATCATGCCTATGTGCATTTAGTAAATATAAATACTAAAACAATAAACATTTGCGGGGAACACAGACTCATTTTTGGTCACATATACTTCCTAATTATTGAGGTCAAGCGAAGTTTAATATTTCTATGGTATTAAATTTCTCTAGAGGTCTCTACATATTTTTATATGCCATGTCACAATTTCAGGCTGAAACAAAACCCGGAATTCATAGCAAAGGGAGCCAGCAACATCTGATTCAGATGTGACTTTACCTATGTGGGTGTATTCCATATAAACTGTGAGCGTGTTCATGACAGAGAGTAACTCGGCTTAGAGATGCTGTACTCCAAATATTCTCTTTGCCTGTGAATGTTCCTGTGAGTCTCTGACAGTAAGAATTGTTCATTCTTATTTCTGGTTCTTGGCAGCCTACAGATGCTTCCTGTTAATGCTCCTGGCAGGTTACTGGGGGGCCCTTGTTTATTGCCCTATCTATCAAGTCCTATTTATTTTTAAAATAAACTTTAAGTATATTGTAAACTCCCTTCACAAACAGATTTTTCCTCCTCTTTTATACTTGACAAGCCTCTAAAAGGAATAGTAACTCTGTCTCATAAATATTTGAACCTGAACCTTTTAGAAAAGAATTATACTTAAGGAACTCAAGAACAGGAATGGTTTCACTCTAAAATCTCCCTTCCTACTACTCATTTTCTCTCTTTTTCTCTTTCTCTCTGTCTTTCAATCCCTTCATTTCTTTATTGCGTTGTCTCATTCCTGCTTCTATAATGCCCTCCTCTCCCCCCAATCATCCCACCCCAGGGCCAGTTCTCTAGTCAAAACTGCCATCCATATCTTGTTTAAATACTGCTTATATAATGTATATGTCCTTATCAAAAAGGTTAAAGGACAGGCCGGCCCGGTGGCGTAGCGGTTAAGTGCGCGTGCTCTGCTTCCGCTGGCTGTGGTTCGCAGGTTTGTAACCCGGGTGCACACCAACACACCACTTGTCAAGCCATGCTGTGGCGGCATCCCGTATAGAGGAGGATGGGCACAGATGTTAGCCCAGGGCTAATCTTCCTCAGCAAAAAGAAGAGTATTGGCAACGGATGTTAGCTCAGGGCTAATCTTCCTCAAAAAAAATAAAAAAAATAAAAGGTTAAAGGGCTTCCTGTTTCCAAGCTCATCAAGCCTAAGTATTTTACATGTCTTTTTTGGTCCTCCATCATGCAAACCTACTATTCCTTTCATCAGTAAACTTGACTATTTTCCAACACAAAGCTGATGAGAAAGAACATTGACATGGTAGACATAAAAGAGCTTGGAATTGAGAGTCATGGTGACTTGGATTCAATTCAAACACTACTACTTATTAGCTTATGGCTTTGAGGCAGTCTCCCAACTTCTCTTATTCTATTTCCTCATTGGGAAGGTGAGGACTAACAATACCTATTTGGCTAAACATTCCTGGTATTCTCTAAATATTTCCAGCTCTTCTCCTTCTGAGCACATGGTAGTATTACATTCCATCAGCACTTTTCAATTTAGACATGGTCATATGAGTTGTTTGGCTAATGAAATCTGAGTGGAAGTGATGTGTTTCACTTGTGAACAGAAGTGTGAACACCAGTGAGCACCCTCAATGAGGCAAATACAGAAACATGTGTTGAGAAGGAGACTCCATCATTCTAGGATCTGGTCTGTCAACATTAAGCAGAGCCTTTTACTGATCCACATGGATATGTAGCATGAGATATTGGGGTTGTTTGTTACTGCAGCAAAACTTATCCTATCCTGACTGATACACTTACTGTGCAAAGTTGTTTGGAGGATCAGTGACAATGTATCTAAAGTAGTAACATAATATGTAATCAATAAATGGTAGCTGCCATCATCAGTAGCATTATTATGATCATTGTTACTGTTGTTATTTTGTTAGATTTTTGCTATTTTGTATTTTGTTTTTTTCCCATTATCTTATTGTGCTATAAATATGTGTTTGCATTTCTGGCCCTTCAGTAAATTATAAGATCTTTGAAAAGGACAAGATACTTTGTGAGTCCTCATTCAGGCATTCTCTATTAGATATGGTACCTGCTCCAACTAAGCTCTACCATTGTAGCATGAAAGCAGCTATAGAAAATACAGAAACAAATGAGTGTACAGTCATCCCTCAGTATCCATGGGGGACTGGTTCCAATCCCCCCAGATACCAAAATCTGCAGATGCTCAAGTCCCTTAGTTGGTCCTTTGTATCTGTTCAGCACCTGCGGGTTCAGCATCTGTGGATTCAACCAACTGCAAATCATAAACCAAGTACATGATCCACCGTTGGTTGAATCCGTGGATGAGAAACCTGCAGATAGGGAGTGCTGACTGTATTTGTGTTCCAATAAAACTTAATTTACAAAAAGAGGAGACAGACCATAGTTTGTCAACCCCTGATTTAGACTCTCTTCTTACTCCCCTCCCTTCTCCTTTTCCATCTTTCAGTCCTTGCTTGTCTCTTTCTTTTCTGAGTGTGACTGTATTCACTGCTGCCATAGGCAGATTTTTTTCCTCATGACAGATAGAAATGGCCATCAGTAGCCCCAAGTCTATGTTATAAAGGAAGTAAATTCCTTTCTCCCCAGCATTCTTCCTTGGGTAGTATGCCCACACTTGGACTAATCTCTGCTGACAGGACACAGGAATTCCCGATTGATCAGGCCTGAGTCATGTGACTCCACCTGTGATCAGAGAATGATTGAGCCACTGTGATTGATGAGCCCTTCAGAACCACCAGGGGTAAGGATGGAAGAAAGAGGGATGCTTGGTAGACACAACAGGATGCTCATGATAAGCCTCCTTTCTCTTACATAACACAGAGAGGCAGGAAAGAACCTAGTTCTGAGGGTCACCCCTAGCAATTCTTCACTGAGTAGTAGACTTGATACTTTACAGCCAATCTCCCTGGTCATTCTTCAAAGATCTTCTGTGGGTCTGGAAACAAAAGTATTGGCTGGAATTTCTGATGTATTGGATGTGAGAAGCAGGAAAGAGAGCAATCAAAGAAGACTTGAGTTTCTGTCCTAAGCACTTGGGTGAGTAGAGGTACCCTGCATTTAGATGGTTAAAAATAATTTCACAAACTGTGTGTGGGGGGTGGGGGGACAGCAACATAGATAATCCCCAACTGGCTTGTAAGTATTTTTCTAATGATCTGAGAAAACTCAAAAAACTTTACAAAAGGTAATAAACAAAGCAATATGATGCTATATGAGTCAGGACTCTCTAGAAGGTATCCGAAGTCCTCTCTGCAATATGGGGAACACCTGCAAATTCCTAATATGAAATGTTATAATAAGGGGAAAAAACTGATTCTTGTTATTTCTGGCCACATAAATTCTACCTAAAGGGCATCATTGGCTACCATGGTTATGTGCTGGGCACTCAAAAACTGAGTCAGTTTGATATACCAGTACTTCCTCTATTTTTACTTGGCTCAGAACATTTAATGAAATTATACAAATCCCTGAAATCTAATATTTTTGTGTGATAAGATTGTGTAAGAGGAGGGGGTGGAAGAGAAGTTTGGAAAAATGTGGTGACAGATGGCAAGTGGGCTCAGGCACACAGCGTTCCTATATATAGGGGAGGGGACAATCTGGTTAATCAAGGGGAGGGGGGAGCATTTTTAAATTTAGATTCAAGAATTTTATATATTCAGCAACATCATTTACTGAAACAGCCTAGCTGGATAGAACTTTTAAATATTTTTTTTTAGTTGGGGGTAGGTTGTGTGATATATGTTTTCAACAGTTTTACATATTCTTTCATTATGTCTACATTTAAAAATCAAGTGGTATCTATAGGCTTTGAGTATGTCTTGTAAGAGAGGGCTGAGAATATCTATTTCTAGAGAGAGTTCCTTCTGAGGAAATTTAGTGACATTTTAAAAATTAGGGTCCTCACAGCTAATTTAGCAACATTGGAAAATTAAAGTGAATGTTCACAACACAGAGGCCTATAGTTTAGTGGAATGAGCAACAGGAGGGCATTGAGGACACCTGAGATCAAGGCCTGATTCCACATAGGCCAGTGGAAAGTGTTACCTTGCACAAGCCACTTCAGCAGTTTGGGTCTTAATCTTTTTATTTTTAAAATGAGAGTTGGGAATAAATAGTCTTTTGGGATATTTTTAGTTTTACATTTCCATTGTTGTAAGCTGTCTCTTAACGCTCTGTTAATTAGGACACTTTTGGTTGCAAGTAAGAAAAAGCCCCACTCAAACTGCCTTAAACTATAACAGGGAAAGTGTTGAGTGGACTTTAGGGTTGGTTTGATTCAGCAAAAGATATCTTTCCCCACTGTTCTTCTGCTTTCCGTGGTACCAGCCTCATGCTAAAGTTGGCATCTCTTCAGATCTCCAAATGCTTGTTACTGACTCCTAGTCAATGACCTACTTCTTTGTTCAGGTCTGGATGAAAAGAGAAAATCACTTCCTGAAGCTGACTTACATGAATGAGGAAGTGTCTTTCCAAGAGATCTCTGCAAACCTGTCCTTGAATATCATTGGCACAAATTGACTTTTGTGCTCATCGCTGAGCATAGCCAGGGCATGGAGCTGCCCTGAGCCGCAGGAGAGACTCCTAGAACCAGCAGTTAGCTCAGCAAGGAGGGTTGTAGTCAAATGATTGAAAATCAAGCTAGGGGGATATATGTTAGGGAGGCACCCACGAAGTCTACTAACCATTGCTTGGAACACCTAAGGTTCATGAATCTATGCAGTTAAATAAGAGCTAGGAAAAAACCCTAAAATTAATGACATAGAGGTTTTATACGGTAGCTATTATCTTATCAAGCTCATAGTAAGCATTCAACAAAGATGCATACATTGGGCTAACCTTATATCTGTTAAATACAGAGAACATGCCTCTTAGTTGACAACTAATTAACAAGAAATCACAGGTAGTTCTGGGGTTGCCATAGTGACCAGAGGCCTACTGCAGTAAGCTTTTGTTTTAGCACAGTGGTTTTCAAACTTGGCTGCAAATTGGAACCACCTAGGGAGCTTTGAAAAATACTGTTGCCTGAGTCCCACCTCCAGAGATCCTGATTTGTTTGATCTTGGTGGGGACCTGGGCGTTTAGAGTTTTAAAAAATCCCAGGTGATTGTAATTCACAGCCGAGATTGAAGACTTCTGATTTAGATTTCGGGAATCTTAGATTTAGGAAATGTAAGTATGGATATGCCCAAGTGCATTCTCCTGCCCCCTTCAGTCATGTCCAAGTTTTCCCTTGAACTCCTTTTTATAATTCTCTTCTCCTCTACTCTAAACTAGTATCTGCTAGATTCTCCTGTCTAAGCTGGGACTCCCAGAGATACCACATGCTCTGCATTACAGTATGAAAAAAACCCTGAATGTGAGGGTGGAAACCAAGAGTGGGGAAGGCCTACTGTCAATATGGTGTGTTAGGAGAGAGGGACAAAAGGGTGGATGAGAGAAAACAAGAAGTAATGCAAAAAGCCTTTCTCTCTGGCACGGGATGTGGTTGGAGATGCACATTTAGGCATTCTCAGACTCAGATTCCCACACAAACACCCATACACATACAGACACATCATCTGAAATTCTTCCCAGCCTCCTCCCTGCTCAGCCCACTGCCAACCGCTTGCTTAGAATATTGCTACAAATTCATAAAACACCTAAAACAAGAATAAATGAGAAATGGCTGTGTTGATTCATTACTCTCACATTCATTTATTCATCTAGTCTATAAATATTTATTGAGCACCTACTGTGTGCCAGGCACATTGCCAGATGGTGAGTGAACAGTGGTGAATAAAATAGGAGCTTACAGCACGTACAAAGGCTCTGGAATCTGGAAAGTATTTGGAGTGTGTGAGATGGGGCAATGATTATCTTGTGTACCAGTTCTTTGAGTCTCTGTACCTTGTTTGTTGAATAGGTACTTGCTGAATGAATGAATACCTGAATGCGTTACTGAGAGAAGACCAGAGTGACTGGAGCATGGTAAATGTGGGAGTGGGTAGGGAGGAACGGAATGATATTTAGGTTGGAAATATGGGCAGACATTGGTTACACTGGGCCTTGTGGTCTAGGGTTTTAAAAAAAATGAGACATCATATTCTGTGCATTGAAAAACCACGGCATGATTTCAAACAGGGAATGATAAGGTCAGGGAAAGTCTTTCTGAGACCAGAGGGATTAAAAAAACCCATTTGGGAAAAGAATAGATGGAAGAATGTTCTAGAAAGAGAGAACAGACTGTGCAAAAGCTTTGAGTCAAGGAGGGTATATATATTTGAGGGACTAAAAGGCGCTGTTGTCTAGTGAAGTGAAGAGACAAGTAAATAGACGAATATGTCATAGAGTAGTAGATGTGTAGCGGATGCAGTTGGCACTAAATCTTATAGGAGTGTAGAGGAGGGGATGTCTAACCTAAACTTGGGAGGCCAAGAAAAACTCCATATGGAATGATGTACCAGAACCAAATCTAGAAAAGTGGGTTGATTTAGGAGAAGGAAGGAAGGGAATGGCAAGTGGAAATGGAAGGGGAGCAAGGATGTTGCAAATAGAAAAAGGTGAATCTGCAAAGGCATAGAGAGGTAAGAAAGCATCGTAAAATTTAGAGCAAAATCTTAGTTATAGCATAGAAATCAAATTTAACTTTAAAAGTTTATAGATGCTTACAATATGCCAGGCAGCCTGATATGCATCCTAACAATAATCATTTGAATTCAGTATCAATGAGGCAACTCAGGTGAAGTTACTTGCATAGGATCCAACAGTTGGTAAGTGGTGGTGTTGAAAAAAGGACCCAAGCAGTCTGATTCCAGAGCCCATTCTCTTAGCTCTTCTGTTTTGCTGCCTCACTGACCAAGTCAAAAAATAAAGAAATGGGGCCGGCCCGTGGCTTAGTGGTTGAGTGCGCGCGCTCCGCTACTGGCGGCCCGGGTTCAGATCCCGGGTGCGCACCAACGCACCACTTCTCCGGCCATGCTGAGGCTGCGTCCCACATACAGCAACTAGAGGGTTGTGCAACTATGACATACAACTATCTACTGGGGCTTTGGGGGAAAAAAAAAGGAGGAGGATTGGCAATAGATGTTAGCTCAGAGCTGGTCTTCCTCAGCAAAACGAGGAGGATTAGCACGGATGTTAGCTCGGGGCTGATCTTCCTCACACACACAAAAATAAATAAATAAAAAAATAAAGAAATAAAAGGAGGGAGGCCCAAGGAAATATGGACTAAAATATATATTTCTATTTTTCTATATTTTTTCTGTTTCTGGAAATTATCTCTTTCCCATAATTAAAATCCAAACCAGATAAAAGAGAATAGATGATCAGACACATTAATAATAAGACAAAGACCGGAAGAGAAATTCACTTGAAGGCAAATCAGATAGAGACCTAGGAAGCTGAGAAAAGTTAATAGGATTGAAGCCCACACCATGCAAAGGACACTTAATGTTTTTCTGTTGTAGTTAACCCCTGGTGTCACGTAGGATTCTATAGAGGAAGAAAAACATTCCTTTTGTTCATTCTCTGTCTTGCATTGTACAAATTTATTACCATAAAAGTAAGTCAACCACAATTTACAAGCAACAATTGGATGTGGAATATTTAGAGAAATGAAAGTATTTTAGATTGGTTAAGTAAATTAAGGTCATCATCAGAGGAATAGTTACTGACATTGGAAAATGTGATATTTTCAGAGAAAAAAAGTGAATCATAAAACATATTACATATTAAAGCATAATTTTTAGAAAAGCAACAAAACCAAATAGACATATTTGGAAAAGTGTTAGGAGTATGTATTCTTAAATGTGAGTACTGGTAACTCTTGTGATAGACGATAGATGACTTTTAAATTTTTCTATTTAAATATTGAGTTTTCTACCTTTCAAAAATATGAATATCTTACTTTATAAATAGAAAAAAACTATAAAAATATCAAAGTACTTTAGTCCTAAAAGTACAGATGAAAATATTACTAGCTTTAGTCAACACTGTATGTCTTCAATATTCATTCCTTCTTTCTCATTATTGTCCTAATTCTCCTTTACTTTTCCCATCTCCCTCACTTCATGCATTTCTTTTGGGATAAGCTGATTTCTCTCTTGATTTGGGCATGGGGTGTGTGGTGTGGCTCTAAGCCTAACAATGCAATCTTTTCCCCTGGCCAAGGTAAGTGGTTCAAGGAGGGGCAAGTGACCCACGTCAAGCCAATGAGGCATGAGAAGTGGTTTGCTGGGGGAAGCCAGGAAAGAATCTTCCTCGCTCATCTGAAAGAGCTTCTTAAAACAATCCTTCCTCTTCCCGTTACGTGGATGAGGAAGCACATAGCCCAGACAGCTTTTGGCAGCCATGTTTCATCCATGGTGGGGAGCCTGCCTTACAATGAATCAATGCCTTGAAAGGCAGGGAGAGAGTTAGAAGAGAGCTAGGACCTTGATGGCTTCGTGCAGTTGCTGAATCAAACCCACCTGGAGGTAAGCCCCACCTGTGGACTGTCAACCTATAAGAAACCACACATCCTCTTTATTATTCTATTCCAGTTTGAATTATTTTTTGTTTGTTTTTTTCTGTTAATTGTAACCAAGCACATTTTACCTCCTTCTCTCTGCGTTATCCTTGTCCTGGAAAGTTACTATCAGGTAATTCAAAACCTTTCTTCTAGCTTACTAAAAATTATTTGATGTCACAGGTTTTGTTTTGCTTGATTTAGCTGGTATATTCTAGAACTGTGCTGTCCAACACAGTATCAACTAACCATATGTGGCTATTTAAATTTAAATTAATTAAAATTAAATAAAATTCAAAATTCATTTCCTTGGTGATACTAATCACATTTCAAATGCTTAATAGCCACATGTGGATAGTGGCTACCATCTTGGCCAGCACAGATATAGAACATTATCAGCATCACAGAAAGTTCTACTGGATAATGCTGTGAGAGAGAGAGAGAACATTAGATGAGGAGACACGTATTCTAATGTCGTCCTTGCCAGTGAACTCACTGTATTTCCTTGGGTAGGCCTCTTCCCCTTTCTTAGGTCTTTTCATTTCCTCTAGAACAGAGAGGCTGGACTACGAGGCTTTGGGGGGGCGGCGTCTTTTCTAGGTTCAATATAATGAAATTCTAAGTGCTTTCTTTTGATTTTTAACATTTGTAGACTTTTCTTTATTCTTTAGGGCTCAGCTGTGAGCTCTCCATCAGATCATATTTGGATATCAAATATTGAGAACCAGGGCTAAAAATCCAGGACAGTTTCATTTTTTTTCTTCCAGCAAAATAATCCAACACAGATTTAGTGGCAGGTAGGTATGGATTTAAACAACGTATGGGCCAATTTCCTTTACTTAGTGTCATAGCAATAGACTAACACAGAATGAGGCAGTCATCTTGAAAATGTGTCACCACTTCATAAGTGTATGCTATTGGCTACCAAAAGAACTAGCAAAGGCTATTGCAGGGAGAGAACACAAAATCTACATATTTTTATGAAAACAGCTCATTATGCATGCCCTCTTGATAGTGAACTCATATTTTATTTTTAATTCATTCATTATTATTCATTTATTCATGTAAACATTTGAGTGTCCACTATATACCAGGCAGTGTATATATGTATATATATATGCTTGATTCTGAAGATACAGCAGTGAACAAGACACTTGTTCTCCTTGCTTTCATGGTGATTCTAGTAAGGAGATATAGCAGATATCAAGCAAATAATTCCAGAAATAGTTATTTACAATTGTAGTTAAGGCTGTAGAGATGATACCCTGAGGGCCGTAAGAGCATATACCATGGTGACTTGATCTGGTTTGGGACATTACAGAAGACAACTAGGGAAAAAGGTTCCCTGTCGCATTCAAGGGCCCAAGAGAAGAGTGTAGTAGGAGCCTGGAGTGAGAGTGTTCATAAGAGATGAGGCTAGAGAACTAGACAGGGGCCAGTTCACGTAGAGCCCTGTCAACCAGGGTCATGAATTTGGGCTTTATTTTAAGCTCAACGGAAAACCACTGAGAGATTTTTAAATAATAGGAGTGGCATGATCAAGATGCATCTTAAACACATTCCCTCTGGCTGCAGAGTGGGGAAGAGATGGGTGGGAGGTGCACATTTGAAGGCAAGTGGGCTAGCTAGGAAAGTATCATCACAGTTCAGGTAAAAGATTATGGTAGCCTGAGCAAGGGAGCTTGAATGGAGAGGGAGAGTATGGACAGATTTAAGACATAGACAGGAAGTCAAATCAATAGGAAGTGACTGATTGGATGCAGGAGTCCATGGAGAGGGAGATGGCAAAGAGAGTCTTCATTTCTTGCTTGAACCACTGAGTAAGTGAAGGGCCATTTCTTACATCACAGTGGATTTGGTGAACAGTGATTATGAGTCCAGCTATGGATCTGAGAGTTCTATAAACCAAACAAACCATGTTATTGTTTTTACTATTGTCATCAAAGCAGTTATTTTCATGACTTTTATGTGCTTTTAATAAATGTTTATATTCTTGTAATAAAGAGACCACTTGGTCTCTAATATGGCAGTTTATTTATTACTTTGATTAGAGAGAAGAAAGCGAAGCTGTTGTGGTTTCAACTTTCTCTCTGTTCTCAAAGGAGAATAAAGAGATGAGAAACGGAAGAACTAAAGAAATGACCTTATTCTTTCTTTTTCTTCTGCCTGGAAGACACACAAGATAAGCAATGAGGAGTTATAATTGATAAAGTAGTTATAGAGAGAGGCTGCTGGAGGTGAAAAATGAGACTCCTACATGAAGGTTATCTTTTCTTCCAGCCTAAGAAAAATCTTGTCTTCCATTTCCCTTTTCTAAGTCACTGAAAATTCTGCCTGATGTATCTAGATCCAAATTAGCACTGAGCATCACCAATTTTAGGGAAAATGATTTAGCTCCTGCTCATGTTGTTATTATTAATGATTTTTATTCTTTCTTGAGCAGTAGCTTGGTTTTTTGTTTGTTTCTTTGTTTGCTTTTGTTATGTTTTTTACCTTGTGGATGCTGTGTATTTTAAAGAAATAATTGATCCTTCTTCACTTTTACTGCTAGGAAGCTTAAATTCAAAACAGGGCTTCCTCTGTATCACTTGATGGTTTGCATTTCATGTTCAAACTTCACATCAGGCTCATCTTACTTTGCTTATTTGGCCTTTTATCTTTATGATGTAAAGTTTATTGTTTCTTTCTAATATTGCTTGCCTAGAATTTGATTGCTTAGAGCTTAGGCTCTGAGAATCAGAGATGAGTCTGAATCATAGTTCTTCAACCTTACTAGAGGTATGACATTAGTTCAATTGCTTCACTTCTCTGAAATTTGGGTTTTCACCCATAAAATAGAGATCACTGTAACACGGACCTATTAGCACTCTTATGAGTATTAAATAAGACATTGCATGTAAAGGCTCAGCCCAGGGTTTGGCATGTAAAAAGACCCTCCTCCAAATAGCTATTAATACAGTACAGTCATGCGCCGCATAAGGACATTTTGGTCAATGATCAACAACATACATGATGGTGGTCCCATAAGATTAGTACTATATAACCTAGGTGTGTGGTGGATTATACTACCTATGTTTGTGTAAGTACACTCTAGGATGTTTGCACAACGACGAAATCACCTAACAATGCGTTTCTCAGAACGTATCCCATAGTTATTATATGACCATCAACCATCATCATCATTTTTATCAACTCCTATTCTCTTGTTATATTTTATCTGCTTTCTTTTAATCACCCTTTTCCTCTTCTTAGATTAAATATATTTTGAAACAAGACAGGGTACAGAATAGAGAAGTAAATAAGGCAAGTATGTACACTTTATCTAGACCCCAAAGGTAAAACTGATGAGCTGGAGATGTTGCTGTGTATCTGGTATGGAGCGCATACTAGGACTCCATGGTAGATGAGAAAATTTCAGATGACTTCTAGAAAAAAAGTGATACAACACAAATGATTTATGCAATTGGGCTATGGGAGAAAGACAGGGTAACATTATTTCTTAGTCTAGGGAAAAGATCTATGGCCTACTCATGATCAGGGATTTAAAATAGACGTTGTCAGCCAACTGATGGGTAGCCCCAGTGACTATAGAAGAGAGAAATTGGGCTTCAGTGCTATAGAAGGCATATGGATCAGAGATAAGGTGCCATGACAGTGATCCTTTCATCCATGCCTCCATTTTCATTAGCCAACTGAAACAGAATAAGAAAAAAACTTCAGGGTTGTGAAATCACAACCAAAATGTGTTATTTTAAGAAACACTTAGAACTAATCTAAATGGTCTATATCTGAGCCACTTTAATTTGCATTGGACTGAAACTTGGCATGTTTCTCAGTCCAGATGTAATTTATTTAAATTCCTTTAGTTGTTTTTCAATTTAGAAATATGCATAGACATAAAATCTTGCATGTCTCAAATTTTTTCCTACACATTTGTAAATTAAAATTAGCCAAATTATTAAGTGGATTGTTCTTAAACTGAACAAACTGATGGCTTTTATTTCTAATGCCAAGAAATGAAAAATGTGTAATCAGGGGAACGAGGGATTTTCTGGTGGTACTTTTGGCCTGAATGTGGGATTCACCCCCTTGAATGGGTTTCTCAAGTAACGTAATAACATGAGGTATATGTGAGTTTTTGTTTTTTAAGACTTTTATAATCATTTGGACAGACACAGGGAGGAGTCATACTTCACAGACTGTAGTTTTCCACCAAGATATCCCCATTGAACATTTCTGTCCTCAGTCATTCTCTTCCTGAGCCTCTAAAGTATTTCTCTCTATCCTTTGCCTCTTTGCCCCCCACTGTTTTTTTCTTCCCTCCAGGTTTCCACCTCATTACATCCTCAATCCCCCTTTCCTCCCTCCCCCTGCCTTTTATTATGCAGGGAAGTTTGCTGAATATTCTTGGCTATTCAATCATTCTGAATGTTTCAGCTTTCACTCCAATTATTTTCACTGAGCCTTTCTTCTGAATAAATGTGGGTTTCTCCAAGGGGAGGAGTTCTGGTGAATAGGATTTTCTGTCTTTTTTCACAAATGTGCATATACA
Organism: Diceros bicornis minor; assembly: GCF_020826845.1. NCBI lineage: Eukaryota > Metazoa > Chordata > Mammalia > Perissodactyla > Rhinocerotidae > Diceros > Diceros bicornis. Next base: position 66,775,969 of record NC_080741.1, read on the forward strand.
TATATAGTGTATTTGAAATGTGTGTCTTTAGGGGTTTGGCCTGAATCATGGTTTGAACACCCAAATGCTTAGGGTATCTTGTATTCATGAAACTGGGTGGGCTAAGAGGATCATGCTATAGTCCTTTGTCTTTTGAAATATTGTGCTGGCATAACAAAATGGCTGAGCAGAACATGATCGTGGGCCACATGAGTGGCCCACGATCAGTTTATAACTCCTGGCTTATAAGAACCCTAAAGAATTCCAGCTGCAATAGTCAATGCTTTGGGTTTATCTCTGCTTTGATAAAAAATCTCCAATGGATTTCTATTGCAGGGGGTTCTATGAAGGTAGGAGCTTGGTTTGATGTGTATACTGCTGTCTCCTCAGGGCTTAGGCCAGTACATGGAACATAAAAATTTGATTAATACATGAATAATACAGGTTAAAGTCTTCATCAGTCAGGATAGACTGGGTTATGCTGCAATAACAAATAGCCCTCAAGTCTCAATTGCTTTAAGAAAAAAATATTTCTTATGTACTATGTATATCCATTATGGGTTGGTAGGGGTAGTAGAGGGGCTCTGCTCTGTGTAGTCACTCAAGGACCCAGGCTGATAGTGCAGCTAGTCCCTGTTCCAGAAGCAAAGAGAGATCTGGAGGGTGTCGCTTCAACAATTATACACTTCAGCCTCAAAGCAATACCATCAGTTCTGTTGATACCTCATTGGCGAGAACTTTATGGCCCACACAACCCTAAAGTGATCAGGAAGTGCAATTCTACCAGGGGCAGAAGGTGGAAAGGCCTCACATCTTTGAAAGGTATAAGAGTAGTTTTGTTTTGAATTGGGAGAATGGACTAAAGTCTTAAATGTTAATATCTGTTGATGCTTACATTATTAGGACAATTGATCATTGCCTTTTATGCAACAGACTACAAAGTATGTGGAAGAAAAAAATGGAACAGTGTTGATATCTTGTTTCATTATATATATATAAAGTCACTTAAACCTGAAAAAGCAGGTCTTTCTTCCAGTCTTTTTTTTTTCTAATTTTCAACAATGCCTATCTCAGTGCCTTGAACGTAATCCATTAGTACATGTTTCAAGTTTATTAAATTGAATTGAATTGTAGGTAGGTAACTATGTTGAGCCTTAATTTAATCCCTAGAAATGAAGAACATAACAGTTACAGTTTTTCAGAATGGTAACCTTTATTAGCAAATGTGAACTTCCTTTTAATTTTAATGCATTAGCATAGCAAAAACAAAACCAAAAAAATCATGAGGCAAAGACTATATTCCACACTTCTACATTTCAAATGCCTGGAACGTACTTAATATATGCCTCGTGAATGAATAAACAATAATTTTTTGAGATCATCTTAATGTTCAAGAAATAAGAAAATGTAATGGTTAATTTTGGGGGGTTGTTTTTTCCATAAAGTATTTTACCCAGGAGTTTAAGAGATGGGTTCTTGAGCTAGATCATTGGGGTTTGAGACCTGCTCTAATACCTACTAGCTATATTACCTTAAGCAAGTTTCTTAACCCCCCTGTCCCCTCTCAGGTTCCCCATCCATGAAATGGAGATAATAATAATAATACTTATCTTATGAGGTTAGTAAAAAGGATTAACTTACACCTTACAGGCAATATACTATAAAGTAGTGCTAGCACATAGTGAGGGTTTAATAAGCATTAGCTGTTGCTACTGCTATTAGTATTATTTTTGTCTTGATATTGCGCGGTTGGTGTAAACTTTCTGTATATACTCACCAACACAATAATAATAAACCACCGAAATGAAACACGCAATACCAACTAGAACTTTGACGTTCTTGACTTATTTTTAACTGTAAGATTAGCATTTACTGTTACCTTGAGATTTGTCTAGTGGTAAGGTTTAATAAACAGTTGTTATGTTACAAAGAGCTATTATGTGTGTATTGCGCAATGCGAAAGACCAATGGGAGAGACTGATGAGTCTAAAGGGTCCCTCACTTTCTCACTCTGTGTAACAGGAGAAAAGAGAATGGCTTCCAAATACGCATTGCCGCGTGGAAACTTCTTTATAATGCCGGCGAAGAGCAAGAGTATTCTGAGGCATTTGAAAATATTTTCAGGGAAGGAAAATTATGAGAACTACCTTGATCTTGAAAACAACATGAAAGACTAGACAGCAAGATCTATTATAGTGGAGATCCGTGTCCCCAAACATCTAACACACACTAGGTGCTTTATAAGTGATTCCTGAAATAACTGAATGAGTATTTCTGAGGATCATTGCCGGTGCAGTCTATAAGTGAAAACTAGGTCACCTCATGTGCGTCATCGATGGCAGGTACCATTACACTATATTTCCAAAGAAGAAAGTGTTCAAACCATGGCACTAGGAACGCAACATTGAACTTCTGAGTGTTTCCTCTCTCCATCCCAGCATGTTATTTGAGGGAGAGGAAAATTTAAAATAAAGTGCCTTGAGCATATTTCTTTGTCAAAACCCAGTGTTTGATGCTGAAAATGACATATTTCTATTCATTAAACATGTTCAAGAAACTCAGACGGTTTTTATTGGGCTTATGCATATAAACATCTATATTGTATTCCAGATATACCATATTCCCAGATTTAGCTGCCAGAACAATCAATAGACTTAAATTTATATAAACCTAACAATATTTTTGGTTAACTTACTGGTTAAAAGAACATTAAGAGGTAAGAAATGGCTTATATTTCACTTTCTCATTTAGTGTTAGAAGTATAGCACTCATTAACACTATCAATATTTTGCAGAATGCTTTTTTCTTTTGTTTCTCCTTCCCTCTTTACTCTTTTGGCAAATGAATGGTATCAGTAAAACGTCTAACATAGCATACCAGACAACAGAGTGTTAAAGTGCTGCTTGAGTTGTTGAAGAGTTAGTGGGCAGGTATTACAATTCACCATAGCTGTAATAGAGGGTAATGTCACTTTAAGACATGTGACACTTTACAGAGGAGGGGTGTATTGAAACAGACTACTGCTACTTACAGCACCGTATAGCAGCCCGGCTCCTACATTTTGCTGCCTTACTCTGCCCCGAGTGCGCTGGAGTGGGGATGGTCCGTCATTAACTACAAACTGATTCTCATCAGGAAACAGCACGTTATCTCACCATCACTTCAAAGGTCTCGTCAGGCAGAGGTGACGCCAGGAGATGATTTAAAGGTGAAAATGACAAGGTTTCCACCCCTCAAACCTTGGCTCCTTTTCTGACAATACAGTCTGAATGAACCCGATGTCTTCTGTACTGTGGAAATAGCATCGGAAGAGGAAAATATATTTTTAAATCCTGATAAAGAAGATTACTGGGAAGCTCTTTTTAAAAAATCTCGAATTGTGGCACAAATGGATTTTAGAAAGTGTTAGAGCTTTCCAATGAACACTAAGAGAGTACTCTGCTCTTGGCTGGATTTTTCAGGTAAGAAGCCTGTTTAAGGATTTAAGATTCAGAAAGCAGATTTGTAACCTATTCAGTGATCTCTAGGGAACTCTGTAAGGCTGGATGCATTATTTGGGGGGAAACACCTATTAACATAGAGACAACCTCTTGGTGAGAGAGTAAGCAGTAAGAGGGAGATGCGAGAACCCTGGAAGTAATGCTGAGAATTAGAGAAAGTTAAATGGAAAAAAGAAAAAGAAGGAAAATATTGCAAACATCAAGTCACAGTAATCTTTTTGAGTGCTAAGATCTATGCGGTTGAAGAAACAAGCAAGAGAAAGCAGAGTCATTGAAAAACTGTTAAGTTTTGATTGTGGTAGCCTTTGTTCAAGTTGAGATGAATTTCTAGTGCATTTTAACTGAAATTCACAAGGAGTCAATGCTTGCCACAGTCACCTCTGTTTTGTCTTTCTACAATTTGCAGGGTATTTTGCAAAGGCCCCAAAATGCATTCATTTTTAGGATTCACAGGAGGGGTGTTGCTATTTATCTCTACTGAAGAGAATGAATCTATATTATACTGATAGTTCTGAGGACAATGAGGCTAAATCTGTTGTATACAAAAGTAAACAGTGGGCAGTGAAACTAATTATAAAGTGAATGGTCCATCTGAATCACAGACTGGAGCATGAAAGGCACCATGCTGTTGAAAATAATGTTTTCCTACTTTGCGCTTAATTACGGTTGTCACCATTTGCCTATTACAGTCCTAAAACCTTTCTCAAAGACTATGTCTCTCTCCTAAAACCCATAAATTATCCTGTATTATGCCTGTATACAGACACACACACAAAATGTATATTTTTGCTTTCTGAACATCACAGTTTTTGAAAGAGTACCAATTTCCATGAATAAAGAAGCCACACTGGGAGGTCACTAGCAGCTTTTAAATGTATAGTTGAAATACTTGAAGTGTATGATTTGACAGTGGAAAACAAAAAGAAAGAAAGAATCTTGGTCCCAAAGCTCTCTCTATGTAAGAGAAAAGCATATACTTAACTGGATTCTTATATAGAAAATGCTTCTATATCACTGGCTGAGTAAGGACGATTCCTCAAGTTTGATTAATTTGGCAATATGAAATGCAGCATAAGGTGTTGTTTGAGAAATTGGACAATATGTAGCGCAGTTGAGCTTTTGTAGCTCCTAAAATCCTTATAGGTGCAGATAAGACTGTCAAAGTTTCAGCCCCTGAGAAAAGGTGTATGTTCATCCATAAATACATACACCACCTGTATATGCATATTCATCAACACTATACAACAAATCCCACAATAGGATCTTAGGAGGCAAAGCGATATTGTAAATTATAGCTCGCTCTAGGATAGAAACAGATCTTGCATCTGAAACTCATTCTGGCTGAAGACAATTCCTTCTGATTTTAAGTCCAGCCAAAAAGACCGGTTCTATCAGGAGATTACAACATGCCTCTGAGAAATGATTACTTAGTTTAGAAGACAGCATAGCGATTAAAAATTCATGACTATAGAATTAAAAAAAAAAGAATCCACTCTTTCCTCTCAGGCTTATGTCAGACTTGCAATGAAGTTAGAATGAGCAGGAGCATGCAGCTTTTCAATGCCTGGAATAACTATGGCTTAAAGATCATTGTGTAAAACAGGATGTTTAGTCAGGATACATGTTTCAAACTGCCTAACTGATCGTCAAAAACTTTCATGTATTTTTATATTTTGGCAATCCTTGGAGTTTATTTTTGCAGAATTTCAAAAATGAATTCATGATCTCTTAGAGCGTGCTTTCCCTCAACCTCACTTCATGGCCTGACCTCTGCGGGGTCATTAATTCCAGCCAGCAAAGTAGCGAAGGGACATGACGTCTGAGACCCCCTTTCTCTCATCAGTGGGACTGACAGCTGGGGGCTCGAAGCCAGTGGTAATCCTTCCTGTTTAATGTTCTCTTCAGAGAATGGCAATGGTCTCTGCGATGTCCTGGGTCCTGTATTTGTGGATAAGTGCTTGTGCAATGCTGCTCTGCCATGGATCCCTTCAGCACACTTTCCAGCAGCACCACCTGCACCGACCAGGTAAGTCGGGAGCTGGCTCCACTGTAGCCTCCAGTCTCACCGCTGTCTCCTTAACAGATGGTTGAAGGCAAGTGACAGAAGTGCTATAGTGTGGGCAGCTTCCCTCTGAATTCCAAGACATATTGTTGGCTGGATGCTTTGGGGAAAGGGGGGATGCTAAAATGCCTTGGAGATATTTCTATTAACTCCTCAGAAAAGGTGATTTTCTCTAAGAGTCTCCTCACCCCCTTGCAAACATCTTAAAAAGTAGAAGTCATTTGTTTTTGGATACTTGGCGACTAGCCAAATATTCTTCAAAAGGTGGGATAACTTTCAAGACTTGCAGATTTTTTTAGGGAGGCAAAATATGATCTTTGCAACCAACAAAATAGTGTGTGTATGTTCCTGGGATGCATTTTTATCTAGGATAGATACCATAATCTCGGTGTGTATGTGGCTAAGGATTTTGTGGGGATGTTAGTGCCAAAATTAACTTTGGAGATAGTTTGTCAGCGAAAAAGAAATTAAAAAGTAACTTACTATTTCTTGTCTGGTTTACTTTGTCTCCTTTCCCCTTCCTTCACTCTGTTCCTCCAGTATGCTCGGTGGCTTTTTTTTTTTTTTCTCTGTCTCTTGGCAGTTTCAGGCACAAGTTCCCTTTAGCTTGTTTTTTCCCCCCCATATTGAATTTTGAGCGTCCGATGCATTTTGCTTTCTTCGTTTTTCTGTTCAAAGTATATTTCGTACCCTTCCACGGCCTCACTCTTCAGTCTGGATTTTCCTCTCCTTCGTTGCCTCTCCAGCTTTCTCATTACTATCCCCCAGCTCGATTGTCCTTACCCGCCCTGGTTCTCCGAAGGATTTCCTTCCATTTTCTGTTTAGCTTCAGCCTTTGCATCCGTTTACTCCACCCTCCACCTTCATCCACCCCACTCTCCGCCTCCCCCTCCCACCCGATCCCCAAGTTCGGGCTCTGGGGACCAGTTGCGCGCCCAAGCTTCTGATCCTCACTTCTCAAGTGCTCCCAGCCCTCCATCCCCGTCTCCAAATCCATTCCTGGCCTCCTCCCATCCGCCCGGCTTCCTCCAGCTGCGTGGTCCAGCCTTTCCCTGGCTCTGCAGCCGGCCTGGGCACCGATCCTGGGCTCTTCCGCTTAGCCTTCAGAAACAACTCCCAGGACGCTGCTTGCTGCCTCCCCGGGTTCTGCTTCCTGGCTGGGGGCAGGATCCAAAGAGCGCGGGTGCAGCCCGGGGTCCTCCCGCGCGTCCGCACCAGCCTGCAGGCGAGCGCACCAGCCTGCCGGTTGCTGGAGCCCGGGTCGCCCCGGAAGGAGGGCTGTGTGGAGGGGTTGAGCTTGGGGCAGAGGCCGGGGGCTGCCTCTGGGCTCCTGCCACCCTCGTTCCCCACGCCCTGGGTCGCGGGGGGAAGGCGAGGGGGCGCTGGTGCCCCGCAGGTGGGCATGGAAACCGCTCTGCCGCCGCTGTGCGCTTGCCTTTCTGCCTCGTGTGTCCTGAGCCTGGAGTGGGCATCGCCGAACTCGGAGGCTTCAGTGCCGAGGTGGAGGAAAAACAAATGTGGGTTTTGGAAGTTCCACGTTGCCTCCAGTCAGTTAATCACCAATCTGTTCTGGCAAAAATGTCTTTGGCTTGTTAAATAGTCATACAAATAACGTGGGAAATCTGCATTCATTGTAATACTTAACACTAGGAATACATAAAAATAACTATTGTGAGTCTTTTAGGCAAGCTTTCAAGGTTAATTTGCATTGTTTGGCTTAATCCTTATACAAGCAGGTGAAATCTGCCCACCCCTTTTGTCCTGAGGGATTAGGTGACTTGTCTGAGACCACACAGCCAATACTGCCATTGGAAGTCGGGCTGGTCAGATTTCACCTCCAGAGCCTGTTTCCCAAGTAGGGTATAATATCTCCTGGTGCACAGAAGAATCATGCCAAGTGGCCTCTTCCAGGAGGTGTGAGCCGCTTTGCATAATTTGTGAAAACTTTCAAGTTATGCCAATACCTGGACTCATTTGAACTGTGAACCCATTCCGAAAACTGGCTATGGCAGCACTTGGTGATGGCAGGGCTCAGGACTGGCCATCTACTCTGTCACTTAACATTCGTGGCATGACCTTGGACAAGTCACTTTTCTTCTCTGAGCTCAATTTCCCATTTAAGGATATTGTGGGGGGTGTAAATAAAATAACCTTCATGAAAGTGCTTTGTAAACTGTAAAGCTCTTCATAAATATCAGGAATTACTGACATCTCCACTTAAGAAACTACAAACGTACATGTCAGGGATGTGGAATGAGTGAAGTTTTGCTGTACACACAGTTAATAATCCATACAGTCAGGACAAAAACGTTGTTTTTATTCTTGCTGTTGTTTTCTAATTATATGGTACCAGGCTAGAATATACCACCAAATGCTATGCATCTTACTTTGTGCTCTATGCATATAGTCATGGAATATAGTGCAGTTTGCAATGAGCTTTCACATAGACTGTCTCTATTAATCAGTTAATATGAGAGTTTTTTGGTGGGGGGTTATGGCTATGTTACTTGTAATAAGTAAACTCGTGTCTTTATGAGGCTTATTATCAACATATTGTAATTTTAAACGGAGAAACACATCATTAGGTTCTGACTGAAATTAGACTCAGTATTTGTTTTCTCCATGGTCTACCCTTAGAAATTGCTTATTATCACCAATGCGTGGGTAATCCATACCCCAAGTCAGATACCCCAAGAAACTGCAGCAATGGAACCACTTTCAACCCCAAGTGCTTATACATTTGAGACTCACTTCAGATTCACTGATGAAATTAAAAAACTATAAATACTCCTTTCTAGATGCAGAAAGTTTAAAATGATATTAAACTGAAAGTCCAACAGTTCTGTGTAATACGTTTATTCAACTTTCTTGGGTTTTCTACAATAGCTGCCAAGATTAAAGCGATAGATCTTGGACCTAGCAATATTCTAGATTATTTCAGTCAGAAATACAATCTTCTTTAATACCATCTTCTGTTTTGATTTTAAGAGTAAATATATGCTCTTTTTGATGAGAGTTGTGATGTTTCCCTTTGTGGGTCTTAAATCTTCAGGGACACTAATGAAATGTGTATGAAAACAAGAGAGAAATCAGGGCCAGTTATCTGTGACAATCCACCCCTAAATGAGCAAATAAATAAATAAGTAGCTGGATAAATGAGCAAAAAAGGAAAAACATAATCTCATTTTCTCAAATCAGTTAAAACAAGTGACATGATGAGAAAAAATGAGACACCAGCAGACCCCGAGCTTTGCTACATTTGCCTAAGCTTGAAAAATCGCCTCTTTCATAAAGCAGGAGCAGGCAGACCCTGCATGCATACCAAGTATCCAGGAAATGTGAAAAATGACAAATCTTTCACTCAGAGCCCTGAATGGAGGGAGAGTGAAATCTTTACAGCCGCCTCCCCACCTGCTTAGGAACCGCTGGCCCCCCTCTCGTCAGCCTCTCACAGGCAGCTTCACCATCACCTATACAGGAAGATTGATGGTGCTCCGATCTAAAGCAGCCAATTTCAGTCTCTCAAGAAATAATCCACTACACTGACAGATGAGTAGAATTTGACGTGATGTTGCCCGCGTTCATGCTGTGGCGCACCTGGAATGGCACCAGCCAGCCAGGGTCCTTTAGGGGAAATGGTTAGAGATTTGGGCCAATTTCTGCTGTCAAAACATGAAATCCGGACAGTGTTTTTGTGAGGCCGTGAATTTGTGGTCTGTCTTCTCAATGCAGTGGGTTTGTACACAAACAGAATGAGAACATGTTAAGTAGAAAACTGACTGATTTTAATGTATTCTCCTGCAGTCCCTAAGTACTTCCTATTTTTCATATTTATAGTATTAGAAATGCACCATTTATTTTCAGTTACTCACTAGTTAAGGAAGATTAAAACAGTCAATCAAATGAAAGCGAATTTTAAAATTACACAAATGAGTAAAATGTGCAATAGATTAACAGATTTGTAATATCAATAATTTAATATTTGGCTAAATCTAGTTTTTATTTTGGGAACGATGTAGGAAATTACCACAACAACTTGAAGAATACTTGTGCCTTTTAAAATATATATACAATAAAGCTATAAGGAGGACACAATTTAAAAGAGACAGACCAAACAGTGAAAACTCAATAGTGGTGTTCCATTGTTTCAGGCAATTAAAATAGACAGCTTCAACTCTTTGTAATCATCAGTTGTTGTGTAACAGGTAAAAAAGGATGAATGGTTTGCTAAATGTAACTTTCTAATTTAGGATTAGTTTTTTTTCCCCTATGGATGTATGAATCATGACAGCAATTTTAATGGTTACTTAATTTTGAGTGTGTGGGTGTGTGGGTATATGTGTGTGGGGGTTGTCCTTGACACTTAATAAAATATGGATCATTTCAAAACACTTCAATGAAAAAAGATCCTTGAGATTCTTCAGTAATTTAAAATTATATAGATAAATTACATGAGACAAGAAGTTATAAGTGCCCAATTAATCATTTACTCCTGAGTCATTGCTATTTTATTGACAAGGGTGTATGGAAATGGTATATAAAAGGATTACTCTGAATAGAATTGTCTATGTAACTTATACTTGGACTGATTTAAAGCTGTATTAAGCAAACTATATATTTAAAGGTATTCATTTATGACCATTATTACCTACTGAATATCATCATCCATTTTAAGGTGTGGTATTTTTTATTAAAATACTAAAAAGCATTCTTGTATGCCTTATACTTACTTTTACCTTATTGTTCAACATTACTTTATTGAAAACTGCTTAAAGAAAATGCATTAGAATACCATGGTACATTACAATAAAGGATCATTTTAAAATTGTAATATAATAGAAAGAGTGAGAACAAGAGTGGTTGCGTATTGGCTTTTTAAGAATTTGTACCAGTACTAGGTTGCTAAGTGTAGTGAATTGTCCTAAGGATCAGAACAGACAGGTTGTTATTTGGTGTAAGCTGGTGCTAGAGATAATCCATTGATCATCTGATTGATCAGATTGACCTCGTCCCAGAGTCAGAGTGTAGCCATGGACATTTGAAAAGACTCCAAAATATCAAAACCAAGTAGAGATGCAAATAAATATTTTCTGTTGATCCCATGAACTTATAAGAGAATTGTTACAATGCTATATAAATACTGTTGCTTATGTGAGCTCAACTCTATGGCTTCAATTCGTAGTCAGGGAAAATAGATATTATAAGACAGTGCAAGCAAATATTTAGAAGCGGCACAAATGAATATTAGCCTTCAATTGCTAATTTCTTAAAATTCATTTAAGATGACAACTAGAACTTTTAAAAACCCTTACAATTTTAAACTGGGTAAAAATCTCAAAGCTTGAGTGTATACATTGGCACACTAGTTTTTAAAAACAGTTTGGCAACATCTCCCAAAATATAAAAGGGAAAGTCTTGACGCAATTCCTGTTGTAGACACTTATTCTAAGAAAATGATTGGACAGGTGTGAAAAGATGTAGGTGAAGATTTAGTCATTGCAACAGTAATTTTAATGGCAAAAAGTTAGAGGGGAATTTCATCTCCATCAAAAGGGGATCAGTAAAAACAACCGTGGTACATCCGCACAGTGGGATTCAATGTAGCTATTGCAAAGGATGAGATATGTTTATATGTACTATTGTGGAAAAATGCCCCTGATATACTGCTGAGTGAAGAAAACAAAAAACAGAATACTCAGCTTCAAACTAATTTTGGAGAACAAAAATATTTGCACATGCATAAAAAATATCAGAAAGGATATGTAAACCTTCTTTATACAGTGTTAGTTTAACTTGGTAGGAGGACTGGAACAATTTAGAGTTTTTATTTCCTATAATTCTGTATTTTTTGGATTCATTTTTAGTATGGGTGTATATTGCTTTTTAATAAAAAGCTCAAAATATTAGCTATAGAGAGTTTTATGATAAAATTAGAAATATATCAAACAACATGTCCAGTTTAAAGAAAAAGAAGGAAGTATAGATAGGAAAATATCATGAAGGCCTTTTCGTTCTCAGAGCCTTAATCCAGTAAAATGTCTAGGCTAGCACTTCCCAGCTCACAAAACACTGTCCCTCAAGATGCTGCTTGGAAAAAAGCTGTTAACTGTTGAGGTAGCATTCACTGCATGATATGTTCTCCTCTTGGAGATTTGCAGCGCACGTAGGTGTACGAAAGTTCTGGAAAGATTTGCAGATAGAAAACCTGATTGAGTTTAACTCTAATTTTCCAAACATTTTTTTATTTGGTCAACATCTACAGTGCCTATTTATATCACATGAGAAGTGTGGGCCAAGATAATTCTGGAATCCTGTGCTATTCATCTTTTTATCTCTCACTTCTAGTAAGGAACTTGACATATATTAGGTGTTTAGAAAATATTTGTGAAATTATTAAGGAAAGAAGGAATGGCTGTTCTGGTGGAATCTTGCACTCTCCTTGTTACAACTTGTGTGTGAGTGTGTGTTTGTGTATGTATGGATGGATGCATATGTATCTGTTTGTGTGTTTATAATTAGGAGATACCTCAAATGGAGAGTAATATAAACATTAAATTGTCAGTGTAACATATGCGTGTAGGTATGTGTGTATCTGCCCAATATCTTTGAGTAGATACTTGACTTCATTCAATATTTGACTACTATTCCATTAATGAAAATAATCCAAAGAATATACTTACAAATGTAGTAAAAAATTAAATCTCTAAAGTTTTCATTCACGGTGTGAATATTTTTTTGCCCTAGAGATTTAGAAAATATTATAGGTGCGGCCTTGAGGGACTGAAGAGAAACTTCACTTAGCAAATACGGAAAGGCTTTTTGCTTTCAAATCTTGATATCAAGAGAAAAATTCACTTGATCTTTGTTACAGGGAGAAAATAACACCAGATAAGCAATTTTTCCTTTCTTTGGGTTAGAGAGAAGATGAATTATTTTCTTAACAATTTGTATAAACTAATTGGATTCTCCAAAGATAATGTCCTCAAAGCACTTAGGGAACCCTGTTGGCCCACTATTTCTTTTTCTTTCCTTGACTTTATATAATAAAGATCCAGAAAAAGAAAAGAGAAATAATATTGTCACAGCAATTTTCTCTCAGAAGATGGATAGATATGCTGAGTGATCTGCTTACTTATTAAGTGGATTCTTTCTCCATGCAGGAAAGGAGTCAAACCAAACCTTCCCCTGAGTCTAGCAGGGAGGAAGACCTGGTGCATCCTCAGCCTCAGTTCTGCTGATGTAATTACCTATATTTACCTTTACTACACCTTTACTATACCTTCTTTTCTAGGCATGCTTCCGTTTTACCCAAGAATAAATACAAGCTAACTAAGTCTGTAAATGTCCAAAGGATTTTTCTGATTTCCCACTTGGATGAAGAATGGACTGATTGAGTTATATGCTTTGAAGTGAATACAGAATGCCAGCTCCTAGATTTAGAGGAGCTGCCACACAGCGGGGAGAAAAAGCACTTCAACGCTCTTAGAATTGACAACATATCCTGGATTAGGGTCAGCAGACCGGCAGGTCATCCCTCCCGCTGAATAAATATTGTATAGGTATTCAATAAGTATTTTCTGATCATGTAGGTAAGAACTTTATATCCTTTAAAAATGCAAGTACTGATCAGAAAGCACCACATTAAGCCTTTTTTATATTGAATGGTAATGAGGAAGGAGCACCAGAGTAGGGGTAGGACAGTGGAGCTTTCAGGATCTCATTTAAGTTGTCAGTTGCAAGGCTCCAGACGAGAGAGTTGGAAGGAACTGGCGATTTTCATGTTGTACCCAGCAGCTCCGAGGAGGCGATCCATGCATTCCACAAACAGTAAAGTATATTCTACCACATAATAAAGCTTTAAGTTCCCCAAGGATCTTGTTCACTGATTTTATCCATTTGATAGAGGAAGATTCAGTATAAAATCAACTTTGTATATTTAAAAAAGCCTTCAGCTAAAACTATTTGAAAACTTTCTGGATGATTTCACAGATGGACAAGGCAAATACCTCCACACCAGACATTATAAAATGCTGAAAACCGTGACAACTAAAGAACATATGCACATCCAGAGGGCATAGCACATCCTCAGCTAAGTCTGAGATGGGCTCAATGTGACCAGATCATCCGATAGTTCAAGGCAAGCCAGAAACCTAGATTTTATATGTTATTTCCCTTACCTTTTAAATGTCAGGTGGGCCAAACTAAACTTGACTCAGGACTATATCCCACCCACGGGCTGTCGGTGTGTGACCTCAGACAAGATTATCTCTAGCTCCAATATTTTATGATTCCTAAGGAGTTTATCAAATTCTTTAATGCAAGCAGGGTAGAGAGACGGGGAAGGCAGTGGGGCCAAAAGGGGAATTTCTATGCACATCTCCTTTGACCTGCTTTAAAATTATGCCCACAGTTTAGTTCTATCCTGAGTTATACCCAATATGCTATAAGGCTGTGTGTCTCTGAGCCTTTTGTAAGCAGCTAACTGGTATCACTGGGGGTCTGACAGAGAGCATTTTGAAAATGAAGCCAAAGCCCTAAACAGAGGTCTCATTTGAATCTTAACTAAAAGTCAATTAACTTTCCTTTAGATTAAAGTTTGGGAGAAACAGTAATCTGTAAATGTAATAAAACAGAGGGAAGCATCGGGCAAAACAGTGATGCCTATATAAAACACTTAATTTAGTACTTTATTGAAGTTCTCAAAATCTAGTCTGCAGTTCACTAGTAGGTTATAAATTTATCTTGAAACCCAAAGTTTTTTTTTGCTACTGTTTTTCTTTTGGGCAAATGATTTAAGATTTTGTGTGCATTCATTTTATATATAATACTTATTAGTATACTTGTTAGTATTAGGCTACTAATTAGTATACCAACTGAGTTATCATTCTACTAGAATGACATGTAACTAAGGTTTACTGAGTTGCCTTGATTTAGTATTCCACTAAGAAAATTGGCTGCCAGCTCTTGGAAACATTGCAAAATGCGTGCATGCAAATAACTAGAGTTCATGCAATTTTGGGAAGGGTAATTTGTTATCAGTGTATCTTGAGTGTTTGAATTGTTAGTGATTTGCAATTGCTGTGGTCCTTGCTTTTTAATTATAAATTAGTGTTGGTTTACTTTCATCATTATCAATTAAGTTTGCTGTGGGCTGTGTCATTAACCCTATAGTCTGTGAGGATGCATATTTGCATATGTTGGATTTTAAATTTGCTAAAGTCTAGACTTTAAGACCTTTATGAATTGTGGTTCAGAAATGATTCATCTATATCTTTATTGCAAAACATGTGTATGTAATCACCCTCAAACTTATTTGTATGGTGACACTTATATAGTGACATTATTTATATACTGCCTATGAACCTATGCAACATAAGTCTCAAGGTAAATAATATTTTTGGTTTATTTTTATGTTCATAGAGCATCGTTTCATAATACACGAGCATGTTAATAGGCTCATCTTATTTTATAAAAATAATTAGTGAATCATAAATGTATCTTTCCAAGTATTTATTATCCAAGTATTTTTCCACTGGGAAGTGGAAACAGGTAGGAATTGGACAGTTCACCTCCTCAGCATACTGTGATCAGGAAAGCTTGAACACCACTATTTTATGAAGAAATTATAACTAGAGGCCAGCCCTTCATAGAACTCTGAATTTAAAAATACGTGACATAGCCAAAAATAAAAATAAAAAGACTAAAGCCATTTTTCTGACATAAAATGATAAGATATAAGACAGGAGAATGTGCTGTTTGAAAGCTTTCCAGATGAGGTCTTATTTAGTTGAATTGTTTTTGCAGCTTTTTACATCTCTTTATCTGATGAAAATGCAAGATGCCGTGTACTGGACGTGTGCTTGAGAAACTAGGTCACTGGGTGAACATTTGTAGGGCAACATTTTTGACAGCTACTCCCAGGATTGTTTAGAAGTAAGAGCAGATTTATGGCGTACAGGCTGCCAATCTCCAGTTCTCTATCTATCACAGGCCTAGGTAATCAATCACAGTGATTGTTCCCACAGAGCCTACATGTGATTTCAGAATCTTTTTCAATCCTTCTCCAGGCACCGCCTGTCAATTGATTGACACTGGCGTGCAAGTTGAGAGTCTTTGACCATCCTGGATGTGGGTTAATTGACTGACCATCTCCAGAACCATTTCCTATCCAAAAAATGCACACCATGAAACATTTCATTAAAAAATAAGAAAATGAACCAAAATGTAGTTAAATCAAATTTAAATTTAAATAGACACACGCATCTAGTAACTATTGTTTAAGATAGTGGAGCTTGAGACAATTGTGTTGATTTCTTTGAGTTGTAAAATTTTCTTTTTATTACACTTTTGGAATAGAAATGATCTTTTGTTCCTTTCCCCACTCTTCTCTAACTCTATGTTTATGATGCAAAACTGCTTGTGATACGAGCTCTAACCGAATAGAGTGCTCTGTGATCATAAAGCATGAAGCAATTCATTTTGAGCAGAGAAGATTTGGGAAGCCCTCATGAAGGGGGGGATGTGTGTTGGGCTTGGAAGTTTGGATAGGAAATCAGCTAGTGGGAAAAGATCAAGAGTGGCCTATTCAACCCAAGGGAACAGAGCAAGTAAAGACTTAGAGGCAGGTAAGAGCATAAGGTGGAGTGATGAACTGGGTGGTGGTAGGCCCTAAACTAGTTGGAGACACTTTGTAAAGCAGTCCCCCCTTATCCTCGGGGGATACGTGCCAAGACCCCCAGTGGATGCCTGAAACGTTGGATAGTATTGAACCATATACGCACTAGGTTTTTTCCTGTACACACATACCTATGATAAAGTTTAATTTATAAACTAGGCACAGTAAGAGATTAACAACAATAACGAGTAATAAAAGAACAATTATAACCATATACTGTAATAAAAGTTACCATAGATCTTAGCAACCTCAGCATATGATTTTTTTCTTTTATTATGTCAAGAACTTTCATATTTTCACTTAAATGAAGCACTTTATGGCTTCTCTTTGGCTTATCTGAATTGCCAGCATCACTACTCTTGAGCATTGGGGCCCCTATTAAGTAAAATAAGGGTTACTTGAACACAAGCACTGTGATACAGCGACAGTCAATCTGATAACCCAGCGGCTACTAAGTGACTGACAGGCAGGAGGTGGCGTACACAGCGTAAATATACTGGACAAAGGGATGATTCACGTCCCCAGGCAGGACAGAGCGGGACAGTGCAAGATTTCATCACGCTACTCAGAATGACAGGCAATTTAAAACTTCTGAAAGAATGAATGAGTGAATGATCCTAAGCATTTAATGTTTCATTGAATCCTCACCATAACCTTGTGAAATAGAACATCTTTCCATTTTACCCATAAAGACTATCTTAAAGAATAAGTGAATTGATTTGTTCAAGGTCCTCTAGCTTGGGAGGACAAGTTGGGAATTTTGTCGGCCTCTGAATGAGGGCTCTGGTTACTGAGTCTCTACTGTGTGTAGGCCCTAAGATGGGCTGTTCCTTATGATATGACATTTGCTCTGTACCACAACCCTACATGGTCAGTTCTGTTATCCTCATTGTACAAAACTCTGCGAAATGTGGGCAATGATTATAAAGCTGAGAGGAAAACTTAGGTTGTGCCTCGACTCAGTCAAGTGTCCTTTCCATCACAAGCAATACTACTTTTAGGAACATTAGCAAGCTAGTCTTGGTGTATTTAAGTTACAAAACAAATTTCTATGTTGAGGGGCCTTGTTCTACATCAGCAGGCAACTTACTTGGGCTTGGCTATATCGTGCAATAATTTTGAGAACTGTGGCTGAATAATGCTTTAGTCTTAATTTCTCTGTGCAAACAGGCCTGGCTGAGAACATGTTTTCTTTGCTTGTTGGATTAACAGCACCTCATTTTTAAGTATTTTTTAGAGGGCCATTGTCTTCCAATAAATTTTTTTAGACTTTGGAGATCCTTTTTGTGCTCAAGGTGGGGAAGCAGCAGCATAGGGTAAATCTACATTTATTAGACTCAGTCTTAGAGTAGATTTTCTGTTTTACTTAAAATGAAGTTATAAATCATTCACACTGGAAAAGAGTTCTCTCTAACTGCAATTTAACTTTTTGATAAGATTTTTTGGCATTTATCATGTTGAGACTTTATAAATTATCTAGAATATTGTAAAGTGGGCTGACCTTTCTGGTAAGTGGTTTGATCATTTGCAGGAATGTCTGTTTGCTAAAATATGGAATTTGCTGTCTTTCAAATAAAACTTGGTAGACCCACAGTGCAATAACATGTTAGGTAGAAATTGCTTATATAATCAGACCTGAAGTCTCCCTTTCAAATCCCTCTCATCATCAAAATAAATACTTTCCTTTGTTCCAAAATATTCCCGTGACCAGTGATGACATATTTGTGACACGCAGCCCACTGTTCCTATGATCATGCCATTGAAGATGTTGCTAATCAATTATGGCACTTTGTACCTGAACCCAGATTCAATCTCTGTATCTTTTCAAGTATAGTGCTCCAGTCATTGAGTTGTTAAAGGAGATAGGAATAATTTCAAAAACAACCACAATAACCACCCCCAGAACCATCATCATCCAGCACCTACAATGTCACATACTGTGTGAAGTGCCTTACAAGGACTGACCTGTTTAATTTGAGATGAAACCTATTGTCCATTCTTGATATAGGCTGTTCTTATATGTAATTGAATTCTCCCCTCAACGTGGGCCATGTTATTCATTTAAAAATAATGTTTTATGTGATAAGCAAGTTAATACATATACAGTACTTAGAATGGTTCCTGGAACAGGTTAAGTACATGTTATGTGTGTAGCATCTACATACGTCTTTGGGAATTAGGTAAAAGTTGACTTGCTTGCAGGTTGTTGACCTGACCTCACCCTCTTTGCCACCAGTGACTCTTGGCCAAAGTAGCTTTTGGGATCGGAGCAAGTTTAACGTTTACATCCCAGCTCTATCATTATCACACTATTAGCAAACCAGGAGTTCACATCCCAGCCCTATTGCTATTACACTATTAGCTCTAAGTGTGGGCAAGTCAGTGTAACTCTGCCTGCCTCACCCATAAAATGGGGATTCCTGTTTATAAAATCCCCACTTTGCAGGCTTAAGTAAGGAATAGAGATGATGTCTGTTCTACATCTGCCATACAGTAGGTGTCTATCACACGGCATCTCATTGTACTGTTATGTAAATATATAAATGTCACAACAAAGATGGTAAAGCAGGAATGCTTGATACTAACACATACATTCACAATATTTTATTGTGTAAAAAAGGATGCACGTAGAAGTTTTACAACTTGGACTTATTTACTCACTTATCTCGCTGAGGCTTCTGATAATAAAATCCATGTACTCAGCATAGGCACAAGATAGAGATTTTATGGCTAATCTCTACTCTAGAATCCATAATGGTTAGTCATGAGTTCTAGGTCAATCAGAACAGGTCAATACTTACAGTATCTTTCCTTCCAATAGCATGTTGAATATGTAATTACTAATGGAGGTGCTCTAATCAATGTTTGGTAGAGTCTGTATGATGCCAAATAATAGGAAAATTTGGTTAATTAATTTAAATATCTGGCCAATAACTCATTAATGGGAAACAGTCCAAAAGTCAGCATTGGTGCTTTGTGATTCTCAGAATGGATTATAAATCTATTATAACACTATTAAAAGAGCCACTAATCGGGGCCGGCCCGGTGGCGCGGCGGTTAAGTGCACGCGCTCCGCTTAGGCGGCCCAAGGGGTCACAGGTTCGGATCCCAGGTGCACACTGATGCACCGCTTGTCAAGCCATGCTGTGGCGGCATCCCATATAAAAAAAAAAAAAGTAGAAGAAGATGGACAGGGGTGTTAGCCCAGGGCCAATCTTCCTCAGCAAAAAGAGGAGGATTGGCGTCAGATGTTAGCTCAGGGCTGATCTTCCTTACCAAAAAAAAAAAAAAAAAAAGAGCCACTAGTCAACTGAAACCTTATACCATGTATCCATACTTGCTCAGGTGTCTTTTCTTTTCGTTAATTGTGTTCTCCTTACAATAACTCATCACCTCATTATCATAGGACCCAACTACTAAAGGAAGAAACCCAGGTATCTACTGATAAACCCATTAGTACCTAAACATCTGTGGATCTCATCCCAGGGTACCATTTTTGTGTACTCTTATGCATACTCCATATTTTCTACTCTGAATACAAAATGGTATCTTTGTGTGTTAAGGATTGCCTAAGTATCATGTTGTCTGTTATTCTGAGCCCGAACAAAAATAAAAACAAGAAAATGAGATGCCGATGGTCAGATTTTTATGTTTTAAGACTCCAGGGAATTTGAGTTATCATGAGAAAATAGCCTATCTTGTTAGAAGCGTGGATTAAAGATATTATAAGATGATGATAAATTTGCAATTAGTGTTTCAGAGTCTCTTAAGAACCATACCCAATAGGCAAGAGCTCTCTACTGAAGAGGTCAAAGCCTTATAGAAGCCTTGCCGAGTTATATGATAAAACTTTATTATCTCTTTTTTACTGTTCTCATTAACATACTTCAAAAATGTTGTTAAGTATATCTGGCAAGCAGAGCATCAGAGTAATTTTACAGTAGTGTAAAGATTTACTAATTATAATCTTTTCATGGGTCTATTTATATTCAGTTGTGACATTAATAGGTTGCCAAAACAAACTAGAGTTAATTGTATTTAATTAAATTGTTGAAAACGAGTAAGGGTAGTTTATTATTATTGTAAGCAAAAAGCTCTATTGATGTACTTGTCTGTGTGAATAAGATCTGGTGTAAAGTTCTTTCTACTGGGTATGGTATTATTCATCAACAGAAAGCAATATAAAAATGGTAATTCAAGAAAGTTGTCATTGTAATAGAACATTTGGAGGTGGAAGCTTCACATAGTGTTTGTAACCTTATAACCAGTGTTAGGTAAATATAGTGGGGTTCCTGCCAAGACAGACACGCCTGTCTTCCTACTATGCCCCTGAGGAGCTCCAAGACGATCTGTCCATTCCCCTTTCCTTCCTTGGAGGGGATATTTGGTGGGGGGAAGGGTCTAAAATATGGGTCAAGGCTTCCATGCAAAAAAATGCTCCAAATGAGACCTGAAAAAGTAAGAAGGGCCGTACTAAGAGTTAGAGATGGAGTTTGCACAGTAAAGAATTCTAGGCAAAGATAACAAAACTGTGAAGGTCTGGAGGCAGAAAGGAAGATATGTTAGAAATATCTGAAGATCAGAAGAGCAGGAAAAAGGCACCCTTTTGTCATGGATTAATCATGTCAGTGCTTTGAAGCCAACAGGAGAAAAAGAGTGGAAACTGACTTGGGAAGAAAAAAATTGATTTAGTACATCTCCTCCTCCATTGTGTCTAAGATTTTATAAATATTAAACACAGCTTTTTATTAAATACTTACTATGTGCTTGGCACTGTGCTAAGAATTCCATATTATTTCACTAATCCTTCCACTTACTACTGTGAAGCAGCTACTCTTATTCTCTTCTTTCTACCAATGAGAGAAATAAGGTTCAGAGAGTTTAAATAACTTGCTCAAAGGGCACAGCTAATAGGTGATGAAGCCAGGATTTGAACTGGGATAATTTAGTTCCAGATTCACGTTCTTAGTGGCTGTTATACTGAAATTCTTTGCCTCTGCCAGTATGATAAGTTTTCATTGTGATGGACAGTATTAAGATGGAAATAAATGTACTTCAGAGTAGGCTAGGTGATGATGTGGTAACCAATCAGCTCTAAATCTCAATGGTTTAAGGCAATGAAAGTTATTTGTTGCTCATGCTACTGTCCACTGAGGTTGGCTGGAGGCTGGCCTCTGTGTTATCTTCAGTCCAGAATTAGGAGCAGCAAATATTTGAAATAGTACTATTCATCATGGCAGATAGAGGAGACTTTGAAGGTAACATTAGCAAATAATTGTTTCAGCTTGGAAGTGACATGTGTCACCAACTCATTGGCCAGAACTGGTCAGATGGCTCAACCCAATGGCAAGGGGCTACAAACTGCAATCCTAACATGTGCCGAGAAGGCAGGTAGCAGGACTTATTTGGTGAACAGCATTCATGACAACCATGCAATGCCTTAGTGGTTAGGAAATGAGATTTTCTTTGTTATAGTATTCTTCCATTCTCAGATATCCATACCTAGATATCTTAGCTTATTTCAGAATTTGGATAAGGCTCCAGAAACTTCACTCAGTAGAGTGATATTCCAGTTAGTGAATCCAAAAAAGCAAAACAAAACAAAACAAAACACAATGTGACACCGAGCACACAGTTTTGTTTTCACATAGCTGACTTTTGAATGAATGGGTGTTACAAGGCCCAACTCCTCCTTTCAGTGAATGTGAAGCAAACCTTTGAGGCTATGGGAGTTCATGCCCTTTTCTCCATTGAGTCTCTTTCCCATAGCAAACATCTAAGGCTCTTGCTTGCTCACTCTCTCCTTTCCTCCTTCCACCCTCTCATTTGTGTGAATCTAATCTGTGAACTGATTCCTGGTTTTAAGAAGAATTGCCTCCTGTGAATAAAAGGTCAAAGCGTTCAATACTACACTATCTGGGATGCTGCTGTTTGCTTTAGATGAAACTTTTATAGGGCATATTTAGTAAGCAGATGATATTTCTATATTATTCTAGGTACTTTTTATTCTTCTTATTTTCATTTTCAGAACTGTATCTGTTTCTACTTGGCAGGCAGAGAAATCAGTTATGGATCAAATGCACCCATTTGTCATGGTTTAATGCATATAAATGCTTTGATGACAGCAGGAGACAAAGGCTTGTAAGGGTGGATGCTGACTTTGGAAGAAAAAAATTAATGAAGCTAGGAAAACAGCGATAGCAGAGAACATTGCAATTTTAGGTGCTAAATAACTTATTTTCAAACCCTAGGAGTATGATAATATTATTCCTCTCCCCTTTCCTTTAATTAAGTGCTCTTATAATCCATAGTGACCTCAGCTGAAGAAAAGTTGTTTTAGGGAGAGTTTGGCTTCCTGAAAGCTGTAATTTAACGAACAGAGTTTTTCCCTATTAGCTAAAAAAAGTCTGTGTTGATGGGCAGAAAAAACTGTAGTTCACCATTGCAAGTCTAAAGGAAGAGAAGAAAAAATAGGAAGACTAGCTTGGTCTGTCAACACTTCTGTCACAAATGTCATTAGCAAGTGTTGCTTTTCCATGGATGGTTCTGGAAGGCAACGCTTACATATCAGGTTTAGTTTTGTGAAACTTGGCTTTACTATCTGACCTCCCACGTCTTAGAGGTGAAATAAGGCTGAGGCAATTATTTTGTCAAGGCCTTTCTAGACTATCTCTTTGGTATATATGCATGTGCACACACACACTCCACTATTCATTGTTAAGATACTTAAAAATCATGCTTAGGTAACTTGAGAGTTAGAAACCACTTTAGCAATCATCCAGACCAAGCTTTCATCAGACATTTACTTCATTTGCCTCAAAACATCCCTTGCCAAATGGCTGTTGATTCACAGGTTGGATCCTCCGACGTATTGTTTGGGGGCATGTTGAAATTGGGACTCTTTTCTTTGGCCTAGGTAAAATTGTTTTAATCATAAAACTGATCTGCCCCTGCCCGCAAAACTCTTCCGTCCATAGTTTTCATCATCTTAGTTAACGGCTATTTTATCTTTCCCATACTTCCCATCAAAAACCTTGGAATTGCCCTCAACTCCCTTCTTTCTCTTAGATTTCATATTTAATCTATCAGAAAAACTATTTTTCCCTAACTTTAGACTATATCCAGACTCCAACCACTTCTCACCACCTCCACTGCTGCTACCCTGGGCCGAGCCACCGTTCCTTCTGAGGTGGGTCATTGCAGAAACCTATGGTGGGTCTCCTCTTCCACTCTTGCCCCCTACAGTCTATTCTCCTCAGAGCAGGCAGAATGGTAAGGTGAAAAAGTCAGTCAGAGCTTGTCACTCATCCGTCCAAAACCCTCCATGGTTTCATATTTCTCTCAGGGCAAGTGTCAAAGTCCTTACAATGGCCCTACACAGTGCCCCCACCCTTCCCCCGGTTATCTCTGTGACAGCTTCTTCTACTTTCTTTTCTGCTCACTCTCCTACATCCATGCTGGTCTTGCTGTCCTTTCAAAGACAGACACACTTCTATGTTCGTTGGCTCTTGCTCTGCCTGGAAAGCTCTTCCCCAGATATCTACATGGTACACATATCGCCTCCTCTCCAAGGTCTCACATGACCCCTTTATTTATTTTTAACTTCACCCTCCTCCTAGCACTTCAGATCTCCCCTTCACCCTGCTCTGCTTTTTACAATAGATTGGTTGCCTTTTAACATACTATATCATTCACATGTTTATTAACTTTATTATTTATTTTTTCCCATTAGAATGTAAGTTCTACAAGGGCAGAGATTTTTATCAGTTTTGGTCTCTGATTATCAAAAGGCACAAAGAAGGCTCTTAAGAAATATTTATTGACTAAATGAATGAATAAATAAAAGAGAATCTTTAGGACCTTATGAGATAGAGACTATTCCCTCTACTCTCATCAAATGTTATATAATAAATACGTATTCATATATTCCCCTCACAGCTTTTGGCCATGGCATTTAGCACAGGGTTTGTCCTGAAGCGCATATCCCATGGCCAAACCTTGTGACAATAACTTGAGGAGATAAGAACTTTTATTATCCCAATTTTTCAGATGAGGAAATAGAAGCTCAGAGAGGTTAAGTAATTTGCCCAGTGTTACACAGCTAGTAATGACAGAGCTAGGATTCAAACCCAGGCAGTCTGAATCTACAGTCTATGCTCCTAACTGCTGTCCTAACTCTCACTTGTGTGTTCCTTGTTTCTGGAAAGGGGTACACAGTTATCTTGGGATGTCACTTTTAAGGAACATGAACAATATTCTCAGACCCCATAGAAGCCACTTTCCTGAGTTTCCTCTAAGACATGGGAAGTTTATTACCTCTGTGGTCACGAATTTCAATACTGGATAGCTGAAGTTATTAGATTTCTCCCTCTATGGTACTTAGCAGAATCCTGGAGAAGAACATCTAGATTGTTTTTAATTTTGTGGCAGGTTACAGAGTAAGCTCAATGTGTCTTCCGTAGAAGGGCCATTTAGATGTAAAGACAATGTGTTTCTCCTAGGTCATCCCTTTTCCAGGCTAATTGATTGTCATATGAAATAGTGCAGCGGTGGGCTAGGACAGGACTATCGCTTGTAGAACCCTGACTTTTGTTTAAACAGCTCAAGGTCACAACAGTTGTTTTGGCAGCTCCACCACTCTGCCAACTCAGATTGAGTTTATCATCAATGAAAACCCCTAGGTCTCTTTCACACATGCCACAGTGAAGTAACATCTCCTCAAGTCTCTATTTTCACAGCTGGCTATTTGGACCCAAGTGTGGACTTTAAATTTGTCCCTGTTACTTTCTATCTCATTAGATTTCAACTTAGATTTCATCTTATTGGAGACTTTCAAATTTCTAATTCTTTCTTCTAACATATTAACCAGACTTTCCAGCTTAATGTTTTTGAATAAATAGAGACATCTACAAGTTAAATGTTAAAAAATTAATCCCTAAACATGAATTGAGCACTCCCAAGTTCCAGGAATGGTGGTAGCATGCCAACCTTTCATCATTTTGTGAATCTAAGCAGGTTTTTGAGCTGCTTCTTCCATATGTGACCTAAGAAATGGAAATTCCATGAAAAATGTTCTTTGGAAAGATAGACAATATCTGATAGTTTGTTCTAAAGCAGCGTAGTACAATAGAAATATAGTGAGAGCCAGATATGTAATTTAAAATGTTCTAGTAGCTACATTTTAAAAAGTTTAAAAAAAACAGGTAAAATTAATTTTCATGATATTTTTAACCCAACATATCCAAAATATTATTTTATTTGTTTCCTGTGGCTACTGTAACAAGTTACCACAACTTGAGTGGCTTAAAACAATAGAAATTTTATTCTCTCACAGTTCTGGAGACCAGAAGTTCAAAATCAAGGTGTAGGCAGAGCCACCCTCCCTCTGGAGGCTCTAGGGAGAGACGTTCTTCTTTGCCTCTTCCATCTTCTCATGGCCGTTGTTGTTCCTTGGCTTGTGGCTGCATCACTCCAATCTCTGCCTCAGAGATTTCCTCCTCCTCTTCTGTCAAATCTCTCTTGACCTCACTCTTTTTTTTTTTTTCCTGAGGAAGATTCGCCCCGAGCTAACATCTGTTGCCAATTTTCCTCTATTTTGTATGGGGGTCACTGCCCCAGCATGCCCACGAGTTGTGTAAGTCCGTGTCCGGGAACCAAATCCAGACTGCCAAAGCAGAGCGTGCTGAAATTAACCACTAGGCCACAGGGCTGGCCCTTGGCCTCACTCTTAAAAGGACATTTGTCATTGAAATTAGAGCCCACCTGGACAGTCCAGGATAAGTGTCTCCTCTCAAGATTCTTGATAACATTCCTTTTTGCCAGGTATGTTATTCATACATAATATACAATGTTATTCACTCACTTACCATGTGAAGCAATATTCATAGATTCTGCAGATTAGGACACGGACATATCTTTTGGGGGACCACCATTCAGCCCACTACAATTATCATGTCCATATATAATCAGTATAAGGAATCATTAATAAGATATTTTACATTTTTCTTTCTATGCTAAGCCTTTGAAGTCTGGTGTGCATTTTAAACTTACAGCACATCTCAAGTCAGACACTAAATTTTCATAGGAAATACTTGATCTGTATTTATATAATTTAAAGTTGAAAAAATTGATTCAAATATTTGAGTCGTTCCAAACATATTTAAAGTTTTCTAGTAAGAAATCAAATGTTAGTTTTAAAATTTAAATTAAATAAATTAAAGAAAATTTAAAATTCATTTCCTTGGTCTCACTAGCCATATTTTAAGTGCTTGGTAGTCACATGTAGCTGATGGCTACCCTATTGTGCAATGCAGTGCTAGAACTTACTTCAATTATTAAAGATTGATTATAATACATAATAACCGATGTACTTTCTTATATAATGCTGAGTTAACTTTAAGTAGTGTTAAATTTTGTCATTTTCTCTACTAGTATTTTTGAGTACCTACAGTGTGTCAGGACCTGGAAATATGGTACTAAACAAGATTGACAAGATCCCTCTCTCATGGGGTTTTCTGTCTGAACTCACGTTGGTTTTTTTACCTTGTCTATGCCCCAGTTGTCAGAAGTTGGGATGGGATGATAGGTAAAGAAACCAATGGAAAAATACATCTGAAAATGTTTGGCTAAGAAGCCAATGTAGTCTAAAGAGATCCTGTACTCAGAACCTTGGTGGAACTTTGTTTTCAGCTTTCCATCAAGCGTGATCTGAATGCCCTTCTAAGTTCCTCTAATGAACTTCTTTTCAGGACGTTAACTTGATGTTTTGTAAGATGAAGAAATAAGAGAATATACTTAAAATGTCAAGAGAATGGATATAACTGGAAATAAAATGGATAGCATTATTAATAATGGCAAACAGTAATATCACATCGGTAAAACAAGTTATAAAGATGAAACAGGTTCATGCTTTTTTTTGACCAGCACACAACTTAATGGAGTTTTAAGCTATCTGTCTTTTATATAGTGTATTTTGCCTGAGAGGTTTCCCAAATAAGATGCTGATTGTTTGGTCCTAATAGCAATCCATGGCTGAAATGTACCCTTCTTAGGAAGAGAAAAGATGTCCCCTTTTTAGTGGTTTTAAAAAAGACCACAAGTCAGCTCATATATTACATTACAAGAGCTTAGATTCAATACCAGCAAGAATTGCACCAACAAAAAATATTGTGGCTTTCGAGATGGTCAGGCTACTAAAACATGTTGCTACTATTTGGCTGGCATGCATCAATTCCAAGCTT
Source organism: Diceros bicornis minor (assembly GCF_020826845.1). Lineage (NCBI taxonomy): Eukaryota > Metazoa > Chordata > Mammalia > Perissodactyla > Rhinocerotidae > Diceros > Diceros bicornis. The sequence continues at coordinate 66,803,425 of NC_080741.1, forward strand.
TGGAATTGTTTCTTATATCAACTCAAAAGTTCCTATCCAGAATCAATTCCCAGCAAATTTTAAGGGGAAAAAAATGCTTATTTAAGAGTAGAAACCTGCAGGTCTCAGTTGGGAATATTTTAATATAATCATTGAGAAAGGGTAAATAATCAGTATGAATTGAGGCCTGGAGTTATCCATATTGAGAGACTGGTGTTAAAGGAATTTTCTTGTGGGATGGCTGATGACCAATTTTGTGTCCTACTTGGATTCTGGTTTCATCCCTCCGACATCGATGTGGTAGTGGGAGAAAAGGAATAAAAGTAGACCTTATCACCAAAGTTCTCATGATGTAGTAGGCGATGCCTAAAGAATGAACAATAATACCAGGCCAGGAGACGTACGTGCTGAATAGAGGTGTGAGGAAGAGGAAAGTATTATTCTAACCTAGATTTGGGGAAGACCTCGTTTGTGGAGTAGATGTCAGAGGAGTGGGCCCAGAGGAAAGATGAGAAGGATCATTTCCATTTGTCAAGTTGTTCCTGATTGGCAGGTTTGTCATAAATCTCAAAGCCTAGCATAGAGTGCCAATTAAAAAGAGTAGCGAATAAATGGAACAAGTGACTTAAAAAGTTTTATTTAAAAAACATTTTAGCTTTATTGTGTAAACATCCATTCCCAATAATGCAGAGCTATGCTATTTTTGTCAGAGTGTTAGTTTCAATGACTTGTATCTTCTGTTATATTTCCCGTGGCCTCTATTTTCAGTTCTAATGTAAATACTGCTTGAGTCATGTCCCATTGTGATAAACCGAGTCAGAATCGAGGAGACACGGTTTTCATAGTTAATCTCTGAATTATATCTATTTGAATCTTCTTATAGATTTTTCTTCTCTAAGCCCCAGGGTTTATTTACTTCTTTACTTATTGGACACAGTAAAATTGCATCTTGGTATTTTACTTTTCTCTGAGGTTTCATCGTGTTGTTAATCTTCAGCTTCGTGCCGGTAGTGTTGTGTCTTTTTTGGGTTTGAGCATCCTCATCTGTGCAGAACAAATGAAGAGCTTATCTGGTCTGTGTCTGAGGTTCATTAGTTGAAGCTGTCAAAATACTTTCGTGTTTTTTTAGTGCTCTAGAAGGTAGACAAATCTCTCTAGATGAACAGGTGCACTAAAACACGGAGAGGAAATATGCAAGAAGATGTGCTAAAATTACCAAATCTACTATTGTTTTGATCTCTTCTTCCTTATCTCCTCCCTCCCTCTGTCCCTTGTCCCATATAAGTTGTGGACATCTAGCTCCCACCCAAGAGCCCATCTCATCTCACTAATACATCCAAAAGAAATACCAATCCGATGGCAAAAGTTTTAGAAAGTAATGTGGAGTTTGCTGACGGTCTCTTGTAGAGGTAATACGAGAGGAATTACACCTGATAACATAGAGTGAGACTTGGATAAAATCATCCTTTTCAGCCCCGTCCTCCCAGCGGATGCCTGTGTCCTTGTCCATGTTTTTTTTTGTTTGTTTCTTTGTTTTTTTGGTGAGGAAGATCAGCCCTGAGCTAACATCTGTTGCCAATACTTCTCTTTTTGTTGCGGAAGATTGGCCCTGGGCTAACGTCCATGCCCATCTTCCTCCACTTTGTATGGGACTCTGCCACAGCATGGCTTGACAAGAGGTGTGTCGGTCCACGCCTGGGATCCGAACCTGTGAACCCCCGGCCGCCAAGGCAGAGTGCGCAAACCCAACCGCGATGCCACCGGGCCGGCCCCATCCTTGCCCATATTTTTCCAAACCCCAAACCACTCCTCTCCCAGTCACTTGGCTCTGTTTCCCTCCTTACTCCTTCCTTCCCTCTCTTGCCTCTGCTTCTCCCCTTCCAGACTCTTCTCTTGTTTACTTCAGGGGAACTCCAATCCATTTCCAAGTACAGAAATCTGTTCCTCTTGAGCCTAACCCTCATATCATCCTGCCCGGTGAAACAAAGGCTCTTCCTTACCCCACATACCTAATAACATGGGGGATTATTAATACTTGTAAATTAATCTTGTGTCCTTGTTGAGCTTCCTCCTTCAGCTCCTCACCTTTGCTCCTTCTCTCTTCTTCTCCCAATTCTTCATTCCATTCCTTTCCCTTCCTATGTGTAATAGCCTTTCATTTCTACCAAAATTAAGTCAGAGGAAAAAACATTCATATAAATATATTGTTGATGAAAAAGATATATACTTAACCGTCATTTAGGAAGGTAACGGCTAGTTGTGAAACACTTTTACGATAATGAAAAAGTGGCTAAATTGCCTTCAATTTTCAACAACAATCGGTAGCATCTCTTGTAATTTTCCACATTTTTCCATTGACCTAGTTGCTATTTGATTGTATGAAAGTGGAGACTCATACATTTTTCTATGTCTGAGCTTTCATACTTCCTTTTCTGCCAACTTGCTCAGCTGTTGCAATCTTCACCTTCTCTCTGTCCTCACAGTTGGGGACTGTACTTTTACCTTCAACACCTGATGTATCTGGAACAATCTATCTGGAAGTCATTCATCTTTATATCTTCCTTTTAGGAGCATTGGATTACTAGGGGCTTACTTTTTAGTTTTAGTTTTTTGCATGTGTGTTTTTAAAGGCATTCACAATGCAAGTATTTAGCTTCTGACATTGATATTGACTTTGTATTATATGTTTGACGTTTCTTTTTTAAGCAAGAACATTCTCCATCCAAGTTTAATACTCCCTCTGATAGCACAGTATTTTTGTATGCATATAAGCCAATATGATAGGAGAAATACCAGTTCATGATTAGCTGGATTAAATCTATGTTGGACACCTCCTTACTAAGGCAATGAACAGAATGAAAAAATCAGCATATAAGGAATTTTTAAAAAGTAGGCAGTATTTATTCTTCTCTACAGAAAAAGTAACTGGAATATGTTTCCTTGTCAAAAAATCTTCATTAGAGGACATCTTTATCAGTGTATAAAGCTGGAAGTATAGTTTAGAACCTCCCTTGGGTTAGACTAGATGAACAAATGGACACACAATAGCATCTTTCAGTATGGAGTTAGGTGTACTTTTCAGATCAGTCCTTTCAATAGCAGGATGGTGAGGTGACAGTGTCACTGTAAAACAAATAAGAACATGATTAGACTAAAAGGAGCAAAGCAATAGAGTCAGGAGCAAAGATAGCCATTGTGAAATGACCCCTCACCCTTGAGCTACAAATCAGAGACAGTGGTGTCTTTTGTAGGTGTAGAATTGCCCACTTCCTAACCCAAACCTACCTCTGGTGTCTGTGACCTAGTATATAGAGTCAGCCAAATAAAATTTCCTTGGGCTTATAGCAAAAATAAAGCCACGTGATTTTAGCATGAAGGGAGATTTCAATCCGCTAGAATACTTCCTTCCCTTGATATGTGATGATTGTAATTATAATGATAATAATAACCAACTTAAGAGTAATAACAGCTAACGTGCAACACTTATCATGTTTCAGGCACTATTCTTCTTTTTTTTTTTTTTTTTGTGAGGAAGATCAGCCCTGAGCTAACATCCGTGCTAATCCTCCTCTTTTTGCTGAGGAAGACTGGCTCTGAGCTAACATCTATCAGGCACTATTCTAATCTGCTTACTTGTCTAAATTCATTTAATCCCCACCACGATGCTATAAGGTACTCCTATTATTAACCCTCTTTTACTTAAGAGTAACCTACAACACAGTTCTTCATATCTTGCCCAGCAACATCACACACCTAGTATGTGAGGTAGTGGGATTTGAGCTGAAGCAGTCTGATTCCAGACTCCAGGCTCTCGAAGGTTACCTTGAATTGACTCTACTCCAGCCTAGCCCATTGCACCAAGTCTAAGAGAGTTTCTTTACAAAGTGGTACTTTCTTCCTCTAGTTCTTATTTTTCTTGGAATGGATGAAGTCACAATTATCCTTTCACGTCCTTGCTTGGTGAGTGAGAATAGTTTCTGTTCCAGGATGTAGCACTCAAGGTTCTTCTGTCCCTGTCCACGTGACAGTTTGGAGGAGAGAGAGATTGGGAACACTATAGATTGGTGAGGGCAGGAACGCTGGGATGAATGTGTGGCTGAACACGTGGGCTGGCAAATATCTGATACTGTCTTAGAAAGGGGAAATAAAAAAAATCTACATGCCAAAACAGGTGTGTTACGTATTCATTATTGTTTACACATCCATTCTTATAGTGGTTGGAGGCATCTTAGAGCATACTCTTAAATTCTGTTTATTTCTACTTGAAGATTATGCCTCCAAGATACCCATCCAACAAAATAAGGCTGCTGATACAGTGGACTTTGACATTCTCTCTTTTCCCTCATGACACTAATTTGGCTTTTCTTTTTTAAGTCTTTAATTGTAATTCCTTTCCAAGATCTTGCTTCATCTCAGAAAGATTTTAAGAAGCCAAGCATCATTCTGATTTATCATCTGAAATCAGACCTTTCTTTCCAGACATTTGTGGTCCAGTCCATCCTGGGGTCTTTTCAGCCCAATACCTGCTATTTCTTATGTGCAATATTGAGGTATCTCTCACTTAGCACAAAGCTTCTACTCCACCTCTAATCATGTACTCTGTCTTCTTAAATCCTAGACTCTCTATGTATATATATCCTTACATTTTCCCTTATATTGAATAAATATTTATTATATTTGGTAAAAAGAACATGCTCCATTGTTACTATATTATTACTACTACTAATTTATTTTATCATATTATACATAATAACTGTTCACCTGTTTAAAATCCCACCTTCTATTTTCAAGTACCTCATCTCAAACATCCTCTGACTAGAATTGCAAAATCCAAAAAAACCTGGCAATACCAAGTGCTGGTGAGGATGTGGAGCAACTCTATGGGAATGAATCATGGCACAGTTTCTTCAGAAAATCGTTTGGCAGTTTCTTCTAAAATTAAACATACATTTTCTGTATGACTCAGCAATCCCACTTCTATGTATTTGCCCAAGAGAAATGAAACTTATGTTCACACAAAAACCATTCATGAATATTTACAGAAACTCTCCTCACAATCGCTAAGCATAGAGAATACTCCAAATGTCCTTTAATGGATGAGAGAACATAAACAAAACTGTGGTGTGTCTATACAATGGAACAGCAATAAAAGGGAACAAACTACTGAAACGTGCAACAATATGGCCGAGTCTCAACTGTATAATGCTAAGTGGAAGAAGCCAGACGCAAAAGGCGACATCCTGTATGATTCCCTTTATAGGACATCCTGGAACAGGCAAAATTATAGGGACAAAAACTGATCAGTGGTGTCCAGGGCTAGGATAGGGAGTAGACATTGACTACAAAAGAGCAGCATAAGGAAATTTTGGGAGGATGATGGAAATGCTCTCTATTGTGATGATAGTGGTGGTTACATGACTGTGAATTTGTCAAAACTCATAGAATAGTTCACGAAAAAGAATGAATTTTACTGTGAGAAAATTTGAAAATAGTGAATAAAATATAAAATAAAAAGATGCCCTGGCATCATTTATAAGTTGATTGTATATTTTGCCTAAAGTCATGGAGCCTTTCATCTATGTTTATGATGACTTTCTATCTTTTGAATTGGGTAAAACTCTTAGTTCACCAAGTCCTGGGTGTGTCACTGTTTGGATGTAGATGATCTTCAGGTAGGGAGAGCATGATAAATCTGTGAGGTCAGGCTAGGTGCACATGTATTGATGAAGTATTGATGACAGCTTACCTTTATTCTTTTAGTCATCTTTTTCCTCTGCCCCCAAATCTTAGCCCTTTTCTCCCTAGTAAATGTTAGAGCATGAAATCTACTTTGTGCATCCTCCAAAAGATATAGACCTCTAGTGCAATCCTTCCCATTTCTTTGCTAACACGGTTCCCAGAAATCCAGAAAATTATATAATGAAACTATTTCTTTAAATAAGAAGAACCTAGTCTGTGGCCATTTCCAAATTAACAGGATTTTGAATACTTTCTGACACATTGGAATTCCTTTTTTTTTCATTTGTACAATCATTCAATTATTGAACACTTATTTAACACCAGTAGGTGTCAAGTCCTGGGCTAGAAACTTGTGAAGTGGAACCAAATCCTGCCCTCTGAAGTCCGTAGTTAGGTGAAGCAGACAGACGTAATGGTTAGATGCAGAATGATAATTGCAGAAATTGCATAGAACTATGAGCGGGCAGTGATTAGTTTTTCCTGGGGGAGGTCAGGGAAGAATTAACTGAGATGATGGTAACTGCACTAAGTCTTGAAGGATGAGTACATTTTTTTCCGGGCAGAGAGAGGTGGAAGAAGAGCACTCCAGACAGGGCGCAGAACAAGAGGAAAAGCACTGGGGCGTGAACAGCACAGTATGTTCCAGGAAATGTGAGTGTGCAGAATTGCTGGAAGGTGAAATATAAAAGGGCTTGTGTCGGAGATGACGCCAAAGAGGTGAGGGCTAGATTTGCAGGGCCTTGTATATCAGGCCAAGAAATTTGTATCTTGTAAGTCTGTGATGAGTAACTCACAAGCCACAGGTCCCATATGACTTTACCTGAGCCCACGATCCAGTTTCAGGTTGAAAGATTAGAAAGCTATCCTCTTGTTGCTGCTTTTCAAAAATGTCTAGGTATTAACTTTTCATGTGTAAACTGCAGCTTCAATTTTCCCAACGACGTTCTTCTATTCAAGAAAGTAGGTAATCCATTTTTGGAAGAATATACAGAGTATGCATGGGATTCGGTAAAACTATTTTCAGTTTTAGTGGAAAAAAATTCAGCCTGTAAATGTTTTAATCTTTTCCTGCTGTAGACGGAAGGGGTCTTTTTAAATGCTTTTCAGCATGAAAGAGACACTGGGAGATTTGCATTTTAGAAAGATCACTCCAGAGGCAATGTGGAGAGGGGAGGTCTCTGGCAAGATATATTTTACTGCTCTGGAGGCTCAATTTAAGCAAATCCTTTTTAAGCATCTTATGGCCAGATAGGACGACAGAGGAAGAAAACATATTCTCACTGTATTCTGTTCTATGCATCCGATGTGGGGATGCAATCCGAATAAAATTGTGTCGTGTCTCTCTCCTTTTCTCTAAGACAGAGAAATAAGGAAAAGAAAGACAAAGAAAACCACCAAGAACCTTTCCATATAATTGCATAAAAGCCTGATGTCATTTGAATTATTATATTATACGTGATTCTCAACTGATTGTACCATTAACAGACCACAGAAGAAGCATTAGGAAATTCCAGAGCAATGCTGAATTTTGCCTACAGTATATTTAGCTTAATGTACTCTTGTTTTGCCTTGTAGAATACTTTACCATATTTTATCGTAATTTTAAAGACTGTCATTGTCGCATTTAAGAACAATAAATCACTGAATCTGAAAAGGCTTCCTTATGTTTTTTTAATGAGTCACTGGGAAGGTGATGGGAAAGAAGGGATTTGGAAAATTGAGACAAATAATTAAAAGCTTTTGAAACTCAATGTTTTGTGTCACAAGAATCCTTAGTCAATGTTATTGGTAAGGTCTCATTTCAGCATAACCAATGTAGAGTTCTCTATTGAGGTTGGTGTAATAATTTATGTAATGCTTTTCTTAATCAGTGTTCTTTCTTGAACTGTAAGCTCTATGACGCCAGGAGCCACATTTCTCTCTGCTTAAAGCGGAACCCACAGCATGTGGCATAGAGCATGGACTCTAGCAGAAACTCAGTACATTTCGATGGCATGAATGAATGATGCCTGCATGGCTGCAGCGTTGATCTAACCACTGAGTGGTTTGAAACAATGATGAGATGAGAGAAGGATAAGCTATAATCTGATGTGGGTAAGATGGAGGTTGATCAAATCTTCTGAGCTACAAGTAGTTTCGAGTAGAGGCCATGTTTTTAAAAAAAATTAAAAACTACACAAGGGTCAATGCCTGTAGGAAAAAAATTATATTAAAGGTAGAAAAATAAACAACTCTAGTTCCTTGTAGATGTTTAATCAAGATGGTTCTGAATGAATCTCACTACCCAGAGATCATTACTGTTACCGTTTCGTTATATAACCTGCTGTCTTTTTTACAATGCATCAATATATATTTTTTGCATTCGTTTTTATAAAAAAGGGATGCTATTGTACCTACTGTTTAGTAGCCTATTTTTTCTACTGATCTGTCACAAATAGCTGCATTTTAATTCATATATAACTTATACCACATGTGATTCTGCTTCAGTGTCTTCCTTCCTCAATAGACTGTAAACTCTAGGCAGGAGCTGTCCCTCCCTTGGTCTCAGCTCTACATCCAGGCCCTGCATCAGCACTGGTTGATCAAAGACTATTGTTTTGTTTGTATTACTAGTTTCACGGTTTCTCATCTTCTGAATACACCATCCTTTATTTGTTTAATCTTCTATTGTCAGAATCTTAGACCTTTAATAATGTTTTTCACAGGAGCATCTATGAGTGATTTCACTCATATCAATATTAGGAATTATGCATACTTTAAATTATTTTAGTAATTAATAATTATAGAATAATACGTGAATACATTCACCATATTAAAATGGAAACATTACCAATAAGGCCCAGGTACTTTTTACCAATCACCTCTCCTTGCAAGGAGAGTCATAGTTATCAGTTTGTTTTGAATTTTTCTGGATCACTTTCCCAGCTTTTACATAACATACATGCACTCATAGAAATATATACTATCGTTTTGTGTGTATGTGTTTTATATAATTGATGTCATGTTCTTCTCATTCTATGAATGTCTTCCCACTCAATGATTTTCTTGGATTTCATCTTCTAGATATCGTGATGGACAATTCATTTTTCTTTCTTACTATTTTAAACGATCTTTCAGTGAACAGCTGGATTCCTCTAGATGCAGACCTTGAAACGAGGATTGGAGTTCAGATAGTTTACTTGGAGGCAAGTGGTGATCTCAGGAAATGCCAGTAGGGGAGTGGGAGAATGAGACAGGAAAGGGAAGGAAGCCAATGCTGTTGATTCCATAAGCAGATCGTTGCTGGGAACAACTGTGACTCAATCCCACCGGGGCCTTCTGGGGGCTTGTCTAGAACATGCCCCCAGGGTGAACAAACAGGTGTGAATCCACCAACTCCAGCTTATCATTGGCTGTGGGCTGCTCCCAGGGGTATTGACTGCACAGCACTTCTGATCTTTCCTGTGAACGGGCTGGCGTGCCCTTGCCGTTATGTCCATGCAAGTCCTCAATCAGGGGCTCACAGTAGGAAGCCATTGGTGTGTGGAATGGTGACTGCTGAAAGAATATGGGCAGAGCATCGAGAACATCTGCTACAACCTCCTTGTGCACGCCTTCTTGTGCCTTTAGGTCCACATTTTAATGAGTATTTTCGGGAAAAATTTTTATGTTATTTTTTAACTGGGCCCTGTGTCTTGGCCAGGTATGTTTTCTTGGGAAAAACACTCTATTGCAAGGCAATCTTACTTGCTTCCTCCATTGTTCAGTTCCACCCAGAACTGTTCCTATTCATTTTGGGCTTCCTCTCCTGCTGAGTCAGCCGTTCATGTTAATTGTCTTGAAACACTCTCTGGCTCTCCTGATAAATAATCCACCTCTGTAACTTTCTCCCAGGGGAGGTTCACTGCTCCTATAGGTGGGTTTCAAGTGAATAGAGTCAAGAAACCCAGTCACTGCTTTAATGATTCTGTAGCTGAATGTAACCCGTGTGTCCAAGAAAATGTCTTTTTTCATACTGACTAAATAGAATATAATTTTTGCTGGTGCTCCAATGATGGGTTATGATGTACCCAGAGCCACTAGAGCTTCATTGTGAAAATGGTGTTATGGTTTCCTCTAGTCCATCGGCTCACACAGTGTGGTCGTCATACCAGCAGCATCAGTACCACCTGGGAATTTGTTTGAGGTGCACCATTCTTGGGCCCTCCCTCCTCCACACCCACCAAGTCAGATTCTCTGAGCAATCTGTTTTAACAAGCCCTCCAGGAGATTTTGATGAGCACTAAAGTTTGAGAACCTCTGTTCTTTTGACAAACTTACATTTGTCCAAGATTTTATGGCCAATTAATTTTTATAAAATACAATTTCTTTTTTTGAGTGAAATAACAAATTCCTTTCCATTTTAACAACTTCTTTTTTCTTTAATAACACATCACCAATAAAGATTTCAGTGCCCTCAATCTCCACACATTTATGGGTTACGTGATGCTGAGAAAACAAAATGTTATTTTGAAAATTGTATTGACAATGCCTCTGTTTCTTCCAATACATCAAGGGTTATTGCAACCATACAAAATAATTATCTCATGATTATATCTTTTAAATTATTTTCATAGAATGACATGATAATATTTGCAAGTATTATGGTTAGTAATTATAAAGGCACATGCCTCACTATAAAGAAATCTATAATCCAAAACCAAAAATCTTTTATTACAGTCCCTTTCCTACTATCTTATGTGATGGTTCACATTCTGAATAGTCTTGTTGTTGAGGTTCTTTTACATAAAACATATCCTTCTTGCTTGTAAAATGATCTGGTTAAAAAATAATGAAACTAACTGATTTAGTTTACCAAAATTTAGTTTATGTGTTCTCCAAGGGTTTATACATGGATTAAAGTGAGACAACACACACATATGCCCTTGAGTTGTCTGGAAACCTTCTTATTGAGAAGTTGAAGCCACTCATATAGATTATTTCCTGCAACTTGGCTCTTTCCCTGTGAAACATACATTTTTTGTCTTCTGTTTTCACAATAGGAATAACTCAAACATGGAGAGGTTCAGAAAATGAACCCGGGTTGAAAGAGTTTGGGACCTAACACTTTGCTTATTATATCATTTAGTCATTGAAAACCATTTATTAAGTATCTACAATGTTAGGCCTTGTGCGAGGTGCTGGGGCTGCATGGGGAAACAGGACAGGCACAGAGTGAGGTTCTAGTCCAAAATGGGCAAAAACCGTGCTCCCTAGTACTTTCCCCTCTACAGACCAATGGTTTTCCAACTTCTTATGAGTGGAACCCATTGATTCAAACTGTGCCTTATCTAGAAGTTCAATATCTAGAAGATAAAATTTGAGTTACTCTGGAAAAAGGGAGTATAGAGAACCAGAGAAGGTGGTTTGTTGAACACAGACATGATTCCTAGTCTCCCAACCTACTCTTGATCTTTTCCATAGTAAAGTTTGAAAACTATTAACCTAGACTGGAGGTTGCAAATATATCTCACAGAGATATCCTCAGTGTTGTTATCATATTCAAAAATTTTGAATTATTTGCCAATATTTTAAAAATTCAGAAAAATCCAGAGTTCCAGCTTTTCTGGAGAAAATTGGCCACCACTTGCCTTCATTTTCCTATGATTGGCTGGAATTCACCGTAGACTCCTGTTTTATGACTACTTATCTCTGACCCTAATTTATACCACCTGCCTTGGGCCTGTAGCGTATTCTGTTTATAGCCTTAACTTCCTATCTGGAAACCTAAATAACATGTAATATTCACACTTGTTTGAGATCATAATAACCTTTACGTTTGTTTAGTGATTATATTCCTGTGAGTTATGCATAGCAGATATTGTTTTCAATTTTGATTAATGAAAACATTGAATTTTGCATACTTATATTTAAATGGAGCACTGGCTATCGCTGTGCATAACCGATATGCGTGTGTATACTCATTTAATCCTCACAACACATCTTTTAAAACAGTACTGTTTTTCTCTTGTTTCACAAATGAGAGGTGCAGAAGCTGATGACTGGTTGGAGTCTCCAAAACTTCAAGTGTACACTAATTTCCATTTCAGTTACCATTTATATTGTGCTGCTCTGAGTTTTTATGTTAACAGAAGGAGAGTACAGTGTTTCATGTGAAAAACTAGCAGATTCTGTCTTTTGCCTCACTCTGCTGTGTGACTGTACTCCTTGCTCAAAGGAGAAGGCAGTGATGCTAGAGAGAGAGAAAGAACTGCTAAAATTGTCTTCTCAACAATTTCCCGTTTCTCTTCATTTTAAATCCACCTGGGTCCCCTGAGCCTCTTTGAGTTCTTCTATTTGGAGTAGGAGAAGAATTGTTTTAAAGAGTTGATTGAAAGATTAACTTGCTCAAAGAATTTCCTTCAAAAGTAAAGAACTAACCAGACAGAATAGGCAATCTTATACAGTTTCAAAGAAATCACTCACGATTTTTTATTTTTGGTGAAATATGTATATAGTTATTTTAATGCGTGTTTTAAGAAAGATGATGAAAAGATTAGCTATGCCAAAACACATAAACATTTAGTCTATTTTAGAAATTAAACTAATTTCCTTTAATATGTATCAGAATTCTTCAAAGTAGGTTGATTTTGCTTTCGCTTCTGAAGAAAAGCTGAATCCACAGCATGAAAAATAAAAATGCAAGTTCATTATTCATAGAATTTTCTACAAGTTCTTTTTCTCCAGCATCTAAAAATGAGGCTGGAGTTTTGCTTTTTCCCCCTCTGAATCCTAAAAGAGGCTGGGGCTGCTTGCAAGATTTAAACATTTTTTTCTCTCCTGGATTTCTTTCTTCCTGGGTCATTCCATATAGGCTCCTGGATGCTGCTTGCCAGAGTCAAATCTGCCTACATTGTTGCTGACAGCATTTATTTTGAAGTAAGCTATTTCTAAGGGATGCATATGGGAATTCTTTAAGGAAAACTCATTCCTATTTTCTGACCTAGAACCCTTTCCCCATCATCCCAGCCACCCTTTCCACTCAAACATAAAGGTGAGAAAATTCGTAGCCCTCAATTTTAGGATTCTACTCTTTGAAGACCTACATTTGGTACCATGCGTGGCAAACATGTCACGCCCTTAATTTGGATGGAAATCCTTTCTATTAGTTTGTTCATTCATTCATTTATTCATTCCTTCAACTTGTTTCTACCTCAAGCTTGCAAAGAATTATGTACTTCTCCTTTCTAGCACTTATGATTGTTATATTTTTACCTTTATTTTGCTTCTTCAGGTACTGTCTTGCTCTCATCCATTGCATTGTAAACTCAATGATGATGGAGACTTCTGTTCTTTTATTGCTTACCAGCGAAACCCCAGTGTCTAGCAAAGTGCTTATTAAATATCTACTGAATGATTACAAGGAAGGGCACATTCTGTTCTCCGCATTTCATGGCCCTCCATTGTGCTCAGAGTGAAATCTGAACTTTGTATGGTGACCTGGGAGGCCCTGGATAACCCAGCTTCTGCTCATCTCCCTGACTTCACGTCCTTCTACTTTCTCCTTTGCACACTTCACTCCAGCTTTGAGCTGGGTTCTCCTATTGTTAAAGAAACATACATATTCTCTTAAGGGAATTTCATTGTTTCACATTGATATATTGATATTGATAGCTTGGTAGGAGATAAAAAGAGAGAGAAAGTGTGATGTTTACAAAAGAACATGGAATTTTGGAATTGGAACAGGATTCAAACCAAATCCAGCTACTTACCAGGTGTTAGACATTGGGGAAGTTTTTAAAATTTTCTGGGTCTCGTTTCCCAATCTCTAAAATGGGAATAATAATACTGTTGTTGCAGAAATGTTGTGAGGATTAGACGTAAAATGGCAAAATGCCTGGCCTATAGAAGTTATTTGAGATGGTAATAATCATCATCAGATGCACCATAATTATATCAATCAGCTACTCCTGCGTAACAAATACATAATCTCAGGGCATAAAATATTAACATTTTTTTATTTATAACTCATCTTAGCTGGCTCACTTATGTAACCAGCAGTCAGCTGATCTTGGCTGGGAGGTTTTGCTCTGAGCTGCGGGAGCAGCCAACTCAGATTGATTATGTCTATAGCATGGGCACTAGAGAGGGGAGTGATGGCACAGATGACTTGTATTTATTATTTATTATGTATTATTTATTATACAGCTACTAGATGATCTGTTAAGTCCTTTTCAGCTCTAATCGTTCATTTCATTATTTTTCCAAGTTTTATTCCATTTTGAAAATGAAGTGCCAAAATTAACAAAAGGGAACATTCTTATGGTGAGAACACCTTGTATCCTAGAGAAGATTTCATTCATAAATGAGCATGAGCTGTAAATAATCCAAAGTAGTATTCTAGTGATATTGTCATAAATTAATTACTAAAGTTTTGAGTATTAGCTTAGTGGCATGTTTTAATTAACTTGCCCCATTGGCAGCATATTTTCCCTAATAGGTTTACAGTTCCTCTTAGATTTACAGTAATTCCTTCATTTTCCTCTTATCTCCATTATTTATGTGAGCCATATTCCCATCGACGATACTCACTTTTGCAACCACAGTGTTGGATGGCATACAGTTATTTTGGCAGTGGTTTTCAGGATTTGAAACAAATCCATATCTTTATTTAGTTTCTGTACTACACGAAAAATTGAAATACAGGTTTAGATAAATTTTTTTCTATTGTTGCCTGTAATAATAAGGTTATATTTAAGTGACTCTGATTGCAGAGTATCAAATAATTCATCCTCAAAACAAAGATATGGCTAAGTAGACTCTTGAAAGTATTATAACTTCCTTAATCCCAGAATTTACTTGATTTAAATTTTATTTGAAAAAATGTTTCCATTAATAAATAGTCTCCCATAATGATTCTTGAGTTTGCAATGATACACTTTCAACTTTTTAAGCAATTGATTGGTTATAAATAAATATTCCAGAAATAAATTAGTGAAATTGTCCAAGGTAGGGTCTAATTGTCTTACTGTTAAGGTCAATGTTGAGTATGTTGATTCTTTGATGATGGTAAATATTGACTGGTTTTTACTATGTTCAAGCATCATGATAAGTGTGGTCCGTGGATTATCTCATTTAATTCAAACAACAGCCTATATGATAGGAACATCAATTGAATTTATAAGTAAACCAAGATTCAGGGAGGTTGAGTAACGTAGGTGGTTAGACACAACAAGTAGCAGAGCTGGGACCTGAATGCAGGTAGACTGATTCCACATCCTGAGCTGTGCTGTAGACACTGCTGCTGTAGGTAGCATGACCATAGTAAGGTGGTACACCTGATGAGATGAATTTATCCTTGGTAAGTAGTATCACATATGGCATACTGATTTTTAAAAGAAAAGTACAATTAACATGCAGCACTTGCATCAGAAGTTGTTAGAAAAATTATGAAAGTGCTGTACTTAAACCTTAAGAAAAAGCTTTTGCCTCATTAGTCATTCTAGTGTGATATCTATGAAAAACTGTTTTATTATTCAAAATAGTTGAGTTTTGTCTCCTCGATAGTCTCCATCCTCATGAAGATAAGCAAGTTGTGGGTTTTGCACATGTAAGTTTCATAAAGTATCTACACTTAGAAGAGTTTTCCTCTCCTTCAGATGACTCTAGGATGTGATATGGGGTACTATCGCATCTTTGAGCATAGGAAACTTGTGTACAGATTCAAAATGACCCTCTTTAGATGGCAACATAAACCCACATACCTGGACCCAGGTCTGAAACAGTTCTGAAACAGTCTTCCATTGAAATAAAATGCCCAGAAAACATGAGAAAAATGAATAAATTCAAGAAACGGCTCATCACAAAGGAATAACATAGTAGACAACCAAAATTTCATGGAAAGCCATAAGGGAAAGTTTATTTTATATGGGTAGCTGGTAGTTTAATGAGGACTGAAAGCCCTCATCTCTCAACTGCACTAGAATTAATCGATTCTGTTCTTTCTTTTGGAATACCACATAATTTCACTGAATTCAAACTGTATTGGGAGAAGCATCCCTTTCTGGTAGTAGCCAACTGAGTTGTTTAAGCAATTTGGTTACAAGGAATAGAAACTCACTTAAGTTATATTAAGTAATGGCGGGGGGGGGGGGTGGATATATGAGAAGATATACATATACAGAACCAAGGAACAAAACATCCAGGCTTCAGGAAGATACCAACTATTGGATGATTTGAGGTATGTGACAGCCCTGCAAACTTCAGAAACCTAAGCTTCTGACTCCATCACTCTACTACAAGAGAGGGGGACTCAGTGATTGCAAGGGCATCTCCGATTATGCAAATGGATGAAGTTGGCCAGATGTTTATGAGGGATGATGCTTAGAGTTGTGGTAGCCATTTTGTGACTAAGAGGCAGAAGCCAGGATAATTGCAGAGAAATCAACCCAGAGCTCAGATATCGTGGAATCACTAAGGTAAAAAACACAAGAACTGCCCTGTTTCCTTTCTTCCTGTGTTATTAAATATAACTCCCCTTAGTTGAGTACTCTGTTACTGCCAGGTAGACGCATTCAGACACTCTCTCTGAAAATCATTAAAACTAAATAATATAACAGTTATGATTATACGAATGTGTGGGCAAGACATATGGGGTTCACAGACCTTGGAGATGGGCTTATGGCATGGCTGCCGTGGACAGTTGGACAGATTTTTGACTGCACAACTCTAGGGAGCCCCAATCACATAGTCCACGATGTACAACTATATGTTTTGGCCCTGGCTTAATTCCTCATTTTCTCTTTCTAAGACCACTTATGTTCTCAGAAACTTCCTTTTTACAACACCTAGGCTACTAAAAGAAAATAAACCCCAAATCTTTGCCTATAGTGCCTCGGGTAGGAGCAAGTCGGGGTGTCTACTGAAGAACTTCTCCCTTGGGGAGCAGCTCTTACTCAGCCACCAAGCAGGATGTATGCATGACAGGCAGCATGATTTCAATGCTTCTCATTATATGAGGGTTGCAGGCTGCACACGAGGAATTATGGTAGTGGTATATCAATCAAATGTGTGGCTTTCTTAATCCCTAAGAGAAAAGAGGATGATAGTCTGTTTGTTTTCCCACACTGAAGAGAAATAGAAATGCAATTTTTGTTGGTGGGCACACATGGGCACATGGGTTCTGCATCTCAATAATGGAATCTGGACAGAGTTTTCACATCTATTATAAGGCCTGGGGAAATGGTAACCCCGATTGTTTACTTGGAGCCTGAGGGAATATTCTGGGTCAGGACTGGTAATGGAGCACAGGCAAAGGGAGTGTATAGATGTTGCTTTCTAAGACTAGAGAAAGGAAAGTTTGCCTCTGTCCCTCTCTCGGGTGTTGGCACGGAAATTGGCTGTTTCTCCTAGATAGGGAGAGAAAGAAGCAGAGAGAAGGCATTCTGTGTGTGTCTATGTGTGTGTGTGTGTTTCCCCCTGAAATGATTTTCATCCCTCCCTGAAAAACCTCTGAGATAGTGTTCATGGTTATCTATTTTTCCTGCACAGTAGAGAAAGGAGAGCCAGCTCTGCTGGTCTAGTGGTTAAGATTTGGCACTGTTACCTTGTTGGCCTGGGTTCATTTCCCCACCAGGGAACTACAACATCCCTCTGTCGGTTGTCATACTGTGGCGGCTGCATGTTGTTGCGATGCTGAAAGCTATGCCACCAGTATTTCAAACACCAGCAGGGTCACCCATGGTGGACAGGTTTCAGCGGAGCTTCCAAACTAAGACAGATCAGGAAGAAGGACCTGGCCACCCACTTCCGAAAAAATTGGCCATGAAAACCCTATGAATAGCAGCAGACCATTGTCTGATATAGTCCTGGAAGGTGAGAGGATGGTGCAAAAAGACCAGGCAGGGTTCTGCTCTGCTGTACACAGGGTGGCTGGGACTTAGAATTGACCAAACGGCGCTAACAAGAGAAAGGGGAACAGGAATATCCAGATGCCTCCATAAATGGCTACTACTTGGGAGTGGTTTGGTTAAGAGTGTGGACTCTGGAGCCAGATGGCCTGGTTCAAATACTTACACCAACAATTACCAGATGTGTGACATTGGGCTAGTTACATAACCTCTCTGGGCCTTAGTTTTCTGCCTATAACAATGGCAAATCTTGGTTTAATTCCCTCAGACACAGATTCTGATATAAGAATTCAAGTACAGGTAGTTTATTTGGGAAATGTTTCCAAGCAACATAGGTTGGTAAATGGGGACGTGAGAGAAGGAAGGGAGACAGCCAATAAAGGATGCATTGTAAACCAGTTACCACCGTGAGGGAACTGGGAACTTCGGGAGTGAGTGTGGAAGAGACCTCAGATTTACCCCAGTCCAGGGGTAAAGACTCTGGGAATTTATCACTAAGCCTTTGAAGCTTGCTTCTATGTCATTTATTCTCTGGCACGTCCCACTTGGCCTGTGCTTGGGCCAAATGTGCTCCCAAGGTAAGGGAGGAAAAGCCTTCAGCGTGTAGACGTGAATGCTGACAGGATACAGGCTGGGCACCAACAGCGTCTGCCATGTACATCATAATACCTTATTGGGTTATTCAGACGATTAAATGAGTGCACACGCATGAGTGCTTAGACACGTGCCTGGCACATGGCAAGCTGTAGCTCTGTGCTGGTGCCATTCCTGTTGTGTTCAACAGAGAGCCCTGTGGGTAAGAGCCTGGGTGTGCCGTTGGGATGGACTCAAGTTCTGGCTCTATCACTTCCGGTTTGGGAGCCAGCTTCTCAGCCTCTAAAGCTTTTTGTGTAGAAGTCCAGATAGTAATTCTTTTCATCTTTGTGAGCCCTATAGTCTCTGTCTCGATGACTCAGCTTGCCTTTCTAGAGCCAAAACAGCCTTAGAGAAAATGTAAATGAATGGGCGTGGCTATGTTCTGATAAAACTTGACTTACTAAAATAGGTGATGGGCTGGATTTGACCCATCGACCATCATTTGGCCCATGAGCCAAAGTATCTTTTCCAGAGCTGTCTAATATGAGACAAAAACAGTGTTTACTTCACAGGAGACAATACAGCGTAGACATTAGAAGTAGAGTCTGTGTCATCCTGCCTGGTTTTGGATCTCAGCTGGTATACTTTCTACTTTGGTGACTTTATGCAAAGCATTTATTCTCTCTAACCCTCAGCTTTCTCATCTGTAAAATAGGCATGATAAGAATACCAGCCTCATAAGGTTGTTGTGGGGATTAGACAAGTTAATCCATGTACTACGTTTAGCATAGTATGTAGCACGTATTCAGAACTCAATAAACGTTTCCATTACATTCATTTTGATTTCTACCACTACTCTGCTTTTTCATTGAAAGAATCCACTGGAATTCTGTTGGGGAAAAGATAACAGGATAGTTCTTATGATCCTTACTAAAATTCAGATCTGGCACAAATATTTTCTAGCTAAATTTGAATAACCTATTAGAACTGCATGGGCTTAGATCAGTGGTTCTTACCTGGGGTGATTTTGCCCCCCATGGGTCATTTGGCAATGTCTGGAGATTTTTTTGGTTGCCTTAACTAGAGGAGAGGAGGCTGCTGGCCTCTCATAGGTAGAGGCAAGGATGCTGCTAAACATCCTACAATGCACGGGATAGTTCTGTAAGACAAAGTCTCATCTGGCCCAAAATGTCACTAGTGCTGAGGTTGAGAAACCCTAGTTTAGGTTGGCTATGTCACTTCTGAACTTTTACCCTCTAACGTTTGGCACTGTGTGTCGCAATATTTCAGATGACTTTTAAATTGTCATCATGATCTGTCTGGTTCACAGGCTTCAAAAAAATGCATGGAAATATTTTGTCAGGATAAGTAGATTTAGGCTTGAAGTGTCATTTTTTTTCAACGACACTGTCATTTAAAACAAATACACCAGGTGCCTAGTTGACGAAACCACATACTTTATTAGCTTATAAAACAGTTTTAACTGTTGAAGGATCTTTTTCACAATACAAATGACGTTCTTTACATTCCATGTCTTTCTATCAATCCAGGACAATTTGAGATGATAGAGGACAGCCTCCCAAATCCGTCATCTTGGTTGTGATTTAAAGGAGCCGTTTCTCCATAAATTACTGAGGTAGCTGGCAATGAGAAGTGTGCAAGGCTATTATTTATACCTGTTTAACTCTCAATATTATGACAACGTGATTTTTGAAATGGACTATCCCAATTCAAAGTGCTTTCTGTTCTGAATTTCACCACCTTGGAGTGATTAATAGCTCTTCACTGTCGAGAAATCATCATGGCCTCCTCTTTCTCTTATTTTTAAGTGTTGAGATCTTCTCTCAACTTGATAGATGAATTTGCTAGAGAATTTTTATAAAAAAGTGGCTCTACATAGGCCATCTCCATCAAAACATCCCTTCTCAGTGACAGCTTCTTCTGTTTTGATGCTTAACTTTCACCTAAATCTCCCTAGATGTTTATGACTACTCTGAATCTTCCAGTGTCCTCACAGTGCTCTCACATCCTCCCCTACTCTATGTGGAACACTTGGGCTGATTAAAGAAAGGCATCCTTTCCTCTGAGAAAATACATCCCCATAAACCAACACAGAGCCTTGATTGGAAGCTCTTGAGCAGTGCACAACTTGTACACTCTTACAAGGAATCCTGAAAGTTATATTCTAGCTAAGGTTGTCCTCTGGCTTTCTATCCTGGTGGGCCATCACCATTTATTTTACTTGTTCGTTTATTTGATCATTTATTCATCCAGCCAACAAATATTTATGAGTTCCTTCTATGTGCCTGGCACAACATTGAACAAGACGAAGTCCCTTATCTGATTCACTTTTGAATCTTGTGTCTAATGTTAAAGGAAAATTTTCAAAAATGTAAAGCCATGACTGTCACACAAATGCAAAATGAGCACATGTCAAAGATTTTATTTAACTCATTAATTAATGAGGGAACCAGTAATATTTTCAAGTGGTTCAAATGAGAATTGGGTTTAGGAAGATGTGTCATCTCTACTGGACAACATTCATTTGCATTGCCACAAGCAGGAATCATTTGCCTTGCTTTAATTTGCAGTTAAAGGTGTATACTCCACCCAATCAGACTATCTCTGGAGGATCCATTAGACATCATCAAGCATTCTACAGCAGTCATCTAGGGTTCATTTCGAAGTTTTCACAACTTCTCCTAACACTAGCACAGACAATTTTCAAATACACAAACATTTCAGATAATGATGAGTGCAATGACAGAGTAAAGCAGTGTGCTGTGAAAGAGGGTGGTTGTGTGGGGATGGAATCTTCTTTAGATGGGAGAGCCAAGGAGAACCCCACTGATAATCGTTTAAAGTAACACTCCTGGTAGATTGCCTATTTCAATTTTAATAGACGTGATAAAGACCTTATTCTACAGGTGAGAAAAGATGACATTTAAGGCATAAGTGTAGGCTACTAGTACATTCCATTGGTACCTTTTCCAAAAGGAATAAAAACAAAAGCAGATTTACCTACTAGGCTACTCCATCTCTTTGCATTTCTCCTCCTAAACTTTGGTGTCCATACTTTAACGGATGTATTTATTTTACTTATATGCAGCCTATGGAATCTGTCTCTACTATTCATTGTGTAAAATTTTATTTTGCAGTAATTTGTGTGGTACAGAATTATCCAAATGGTAAATTAATCTTCCAGCAAAGCAGGGTCACTAAAAATGAGAAAATCCATCTTTTTGGAAAATAATTTTATATTTTAAAAAGTATTGAAATAGCCATCAGAGAAATCAGAACTTTTCTGAACTTCCCTTTGCTTATTTGGAATTTTGGTACCGTTTTAATTTTGATTTGCACCAGGTTTTGGCGAACTATGGCCTGTGGGCTAAATCCAGCCTGCCACCTGTTTTTGTAAATAAAGTTTTATTGGAACACATTTGTTTATATATTATCTATGGCTGCTTTCACTTCACAATAGCAGGGTTGAATAGTTGTGATGGAGACTGTGTGACCTGCAAAGCCTAAAATATTTTCTTTCCAGCGCTTTACAGGAAAAGTTTTGCCAACTCCTGAGTTACTTATGTAATTGGTGGGAGTTAATCTTTTCATTTATTCATTTGTTTATTCATTTATTGAACAAACATTTAATAAGCAGCTGCTATGCTCCAGACACTGCTCTAAGATCTAGGGTTAGAATATGTTCTAACCCTATGAGAGACACGTTTTTCTTTTAATTTTTGAGATGATAGATTTAAAAATGTGCTCTAAAATTTTAATAATGAGATATTTGCCTCCGTGTTTTGGTTTGGGTTCTTCCAGAAGCAAACTCTCAGGCAAGAATTTGTATGCAAATGTTTTATTTAGACGGTAAAAGACATACCCCCAGCAGTAAGGAAGTAAGCAAGGGAAGGGAAGGCAGTCAATACTGGGTGACTGGAGCTTAATCCCGTGGGGAAACTTCGGTAAGTGTGCAAAACACACACCTCAGAAATGGCCCACCTAAGGGGTGGGGGTATTTATATACCAACTCTCGAGAGTCGTTAATTGAAGTCTGCGCATGTGTGTGCGTGTGTGTGTGTGTGAGGTAGGTGGGGGGAGTTTTAATTTCTTAGCATTTTTGGCTTGCCTTGTGTGGGACATACCTCCGTATCTATAAACTCCCCTTATTCAGGACTTTATTTTGCTCCCCTCTCCTACCCCAAGGTGCAGAACCTTCAAGATCCATTACCAGGCATGTTTACCCAGTTTCTGCAGGTACCTATTAGCCAAGTCCTGAAGCTCTGTTGCTGAATAATTCTTTTCTTCCTGAAGCAGAGTTAGTACTTCTGTAGTCAAGCCATACTGAAACTTGACCCTAGTTACTGACCTACGTGGGAAGGTAGGGGCAGATCTTGAGGAAGGAAAGTATCATCTTGCAAGTCCTTCTCCCTGGTGAAGTTTTTGCTTGGTCTCCAGGCAAGGAGAGGATGTTGTCTTTTAACAGTGGGATGTAGGTAACTCCTGCAGTCTCAGAGGGTTCGGAGGAGTCTGAGAGTATGAGTCTAGAGTGTGTTTACCCAGATGACCCTATCCCATATCTCAGGGTCCCCTGTTTTCTTTATCAGTGCCCTGACTGCAACATAGCAGGCTTGCTGAGGATGTGACTTAAACATTCTCTACAATTCTTCTCTTTTATCAGGTCCTGGCCCTGACTTTCAGCCTGATCTTCCCTCAGTCTACATAAGATGAGAGTTTCTTTAAATGCTGTCAGAGAAGTATTCTGGCTTTCCCACTGTGCCCTGGCTTGGTGTTCAGCTCAGTCAAATTTGTCATTTTCTTTTTTCAGATCATTGATGGTACTTGACACAACTATCCAATTCCGCAGCCCTTCCGATGGCCATTGCCACCATATCTCTCGAGCACTAGAGAGATTGCATAAGCTGGTGCATCCTCTTCTAGCTGTGTCCCATCCCAATTCAATCTCAAGTGAAAGTTTTAGTAGTTATGATAAAATAGCACACCACTCCACTTGCTACCAGCAATGGTGACTGCGTTTTCATTTTACCAGTTTCTAGCAGCAGAAACCAGTTCCAAAGATTTGTTTCCTGGGACTACTTTGGGTTAAACTAGGGTGACTAATTCATCCTGGTTTGCCCAGCACTTTCTCAGGTTGTGGCACTGAAAGTTCCACATTCTGACAAAGCCCTCAGTTCCAGAAACGTGGGACAGTTTTCTTAAGACTGCCTTGATTTTAAAATTGAAAGTTCCGTTTTCTAGGAACCTCCTCAATCCTAAGCAAACTAGGATAGTTGGTCACCCTATTTCCAACTGTCTTATTGCCGCAGAGGTAGATGCTGAGGTAGATCCAGATTTATTTGGGAGGTGCAGGAAACATTAATTAACATGATACAGTGAAGGGAAGACAGCCAATCAAGACAACATGATTAAACCAGATACCACAGTGAGCAACCAGATCTTAATCTTGTGAGAAACTGGGAAATAGAGTCAAATCCACACACCAGAAATTTCCCAGTAGAGAAGCAAGGGCGCTGGGAGATTTCCATACTATTTCCTGGGAGTCCTTGGGAAGGGCTAGTCCTGGAGTGTGTTAAATTCCAGGCACTTCCAGCCTGTTGACCATGGTCAAGATGCCCTGATTGTAGTTCCAGAAAAAAGACTTTCAGGCCCAGGGATGCAGAGATCAGCAGCTGGAGTTTGACTGGAGACACTAAAAGGTCTGGAAGATATGAGTGGGGCAATGCAACACTTGTTACCTCTCACCCCTGGCAGTACTCGGCTCCACTTATGACCCACGTTAAGCTGACTTTGGCATAGTAAGGAGGTGGCTGGACACGAATTACAGCAGGAGGTTTAACGGGAAAAAGCTATAATCCTGGCTGTTAGACTTGAGCCGCATTTGAAGTCCATCATCTCTCTCCTCTACCCTCTATTTCAGGTTCCTATAACACTTGGCCAGCGGTTCTGTGGGTCTCAGTTGTTCTCCCAGTGAGTGTAGAGCATCCTTTCCTGGATTAGAGTTGATGTGTCATCTGCAACCCTGAACTGGCCGCCAGGAATAGAAATCTATAGTTTACAGATTTGCCACTGTGATAACTGAAATAGTGTCTAATGGTTTCTAGCTAGAGATTTTATAGTTAGCTATGTTATCTCCTCACTTGAAGCAGAGCTCCTATATCCACTCAAAGCCAGCCTCCTCTCGTTAGTGTTGGAAGAGATGATGCTATGTATTTTCCTCACACCTCTCTTACTGACCATATAAATCATTTTACTAGCTTGGTGAGACAACATGAATTTCATTGCCTCATTTAAACCTAGATCTTTGTCACAGAAAAGATGGTAGGATGGAAGAAATTTACTTCCTTTCCATTTTTCTACATTAAAAACCATTCTTTATTTGTAATTTTGTAGCTTGCCATTGCAGGGTGAGGTAGGCAAAATAATGGACCCCCCACAGATGTCTACATCCTAATCCCCAGAACCTGTGAATATGTTCCCTTACATGGCAAAGGGAACTTTACAGATATAAATTAAGGATCTTGATACAAGGAGATTATCCTGGATTATCTGGTGGGCTCAATGTAATCACAGTGTCCTTAGAAGTGATAAAGGGAAGCTGCAGTCAGAGTCAGAGAAGGAGGTTTGATGCAGTTGGTTGTAGCAGCAGTAGAAAACTAATATATAGGGTATACAGATTAGAGTCACCTTTGGAGCTAAAGGAGAGGCAGTGATGTTTCTATTTCTGGTGGAAGTCTAGTGTAGATGCTACAGGTCTAGTGACTGAATTCAATTTCCATGGCTCTGTCACTTATTTGCCATGTGACCTTCAGAAAGTTATGTAACAACTTTAAGCCTTGGTTCCCTTGCCTGTAAAATGGGAATAATAATGACGTATCTTATACGGTTATTATGAGCGTTGAATAAGATCGTCTATATAATGCATTTAAAAGAGTTCCTGGCACAGAGTAAGAGCTCAGAAACATTGACTATTATTGTTATATTTGTAACAACAAAACAATAATGATCTTCATGCTGGTGAGGATCTCAAAGTTTACAAAGTATCCTTACACCTGTGAGCTTAAACTTAAATGAATCCTATGAAATTGTTTCCCCCTTTCCTGTCTCCCTCACCCTTTCCAGATAGACACAGCAGAGATGGGAGGGGATGATGGATATTCACCAGGTCTCCGAGTTATTCACAGGCACAGCTGAGAGTGGCTTCCTAACCCAGTGCTCTTTTTCATTCCTGAGTTGATATTGAAAATATAATGAAATAAGGGCTAAATTCTAGAGGTAAAGGAAATAACTATGTGCTCAAACCATGGCACATGCAAAGCCCCACACATTTAGCAATGTCTCTCAGAATACGATTGGCTTGTATTTGTTGAACAGAGCTGTATGCTGACATCTAAGTTTTCAGACTTTTGTAAACCTTACGGTTTATTCTTTAATGAATAGTCCATAGAAAAAGGCTCACATAATATCCTCGATGGCTGCTCTATCTTTGGGTTCAGTCGCTAACTACCTAAAGAGAAGAGCTCTGGTGGCAGAAAAATGTCATCAGTGGAGAAGTTTCAGGATCAGAAGCCGCCCGGTGATTGCTGAAGATGGGAGCAAGCTGTGGAGATGTTTGCTATTATATATAAAATCCCCATGTGCTAAGTGAGTGATAAGTAATTGTTCCTACCACTTTCAGGGTGTAAATGATATCAAAGTGCCTCCTTTCCTGCAACCTTATGTTTCCTATAGGAGCTGAGAAAAAGTATTGGAGAAAATTCATGCTAATGGCTTGAAGAAGAAGACCATGTGATAAGAGGAATATTGTACTGGATGCATGTATAATATTAGTAGCAATAGCCAATGCTTATTGAGTGCTTGAAAGGTGCCAGGCACTCCTCTGATCACTTTATATATATAAATACATTCATTCCTTGCAGCAACCATGTAAGGTGGAAACTATCAGTTGTCTGATTTTATAGATGAAGAAACTGAGACTCAGAGGCAAAAGAACTTGCTGAAGATCGCAGAGTTAGTAACTGGCAGAAGTGGGATTTGAACTGAGGTGACCTGGCCCCAGAGCCTACATTCCTACCCACTAATAAGTTCCCTTGGAAGGTAGGGAACAAATCTCTGAGACAGCAGAACACAGGACAGGTGAGTTTTGAGAGCAAGAAGAGGGAATGCTGTGTAGAGATCGCAGACTCAGCTAAGGTGCCTTGACAGGGTCCCTGCCCACTGTGGTAAGCTAGAGGCACTCAATATATGGTTGTGCAATGACAGAAGGGGCCTGGAATGGAGGGAATCCAGCTGAGAGAAGAGGCCCTGTGGATAATCTTTGTCTATTCCACAATCTAGCCAATGGCCCGCCCTAACTAAATGAATTAAAGATTCAGAGGAAATAAGGTCTTTGTAAAAGTGTGCTTGTTTGATTTACCAACTCAGTTGGGAATTATTAACCCAAGTGCCATGGTGGAGCGAGCGTAATTGTTTTTACTCAGAAGAGCACCTGAGCCTAAATTGCTGGGTGCAAATAAATCCATTTCTGTGAGGCACCCTGGGTCTCCAAGGGCTTGTGTCTGGCTTCGTCATCTGGGGGCTAGATGAACCAGCTATTCACATCCCATTCAGGAGACTAAAGTGAGAGAATTTGCTCCTGAATGCTTAAGAGGTCTTGCTCCTTTGATAATCAGGGCTTGCTCAAGCAAAACTGGGATGGAAAGATGTTTATCTTTGATGTCTTTATATTGCCCATTATCCTAAATGCTCCGCTGCCTCAAAAGTCCACCAGTGCAACCATATCTATGTGTGTGTGTTTACGTACATACAGCAACCCAAATTACCTCCTCCTCCCCTCATCATGGCTCTTATACCAGCTGGTTGGAATGCACATGTGCAGATACTGGGTGTACAAATGACTAATGCAGCTTCAAGTTGTTACACCCATAATGGATGTTTTTATTTCAAAAGACATTGCTCAAGTTCATGACACCTTACCTTGAAGGACTGAAGCTAGAAGAGTGGAATTTCAGGCAGAGAAGCAGGCAGGTGTGGAGGGGAATATTCTGGACCAGCTAGTGAGATTGTAGATTGTTCACGGGAAATCTGTGCATTATGTTTTTATAGTGAACTTCCTTTTTGCTTATGAAAAACATTACCTAGGCCACCGTGAATGTGGAGAAACTGGCTTAGACTGCGCCTGCGTCCTGGGCCAGTTCTCTGTTGAGCCGTGGGTCTTTGTCATGGATGTCAGGCGCATATGCCTTAGAGGAAAGATAAAAGAGTTGGAGGGGCGGGCTTGAGAGAGGCTGTATAATTTTATTGAGCAATATTTCTTCTTTAAATGGGCTCATGGATAATTCAATTAGCTGGCTTTTGATTCCTCTTCTTAGCGGGTAGGCTCTATATAATGAAAATGTGGCCTCTTCCAGTCCCACTGTCACAAACCATCTTGTCAGAGTGGATGATTCAACTTGATCCCATAGTGCAGTTTGACATAGGTTCAAATTTGTACTGACTACATATTCCTCTTTAGCGTGTGCACTCTCTCTCTCTCTGGATGGTTTTTTTCAGCTTTGTTTGGAGATGGAGCTAACAGCTGTAGAAAGTAAACATCTGCTTAAACTGAGTGGACAGTAGCCAGTGAAGAGACAGTGAAACTCTTCCCAGTGGAAAGCTCTGTGACATGGCATGTGTGAGTCTGTCATTCTCATCAGTGCTGTGTGCAGAGGATATATATTTGGCAGCAGAATTTGAGGACATGGATTAAGTTTCATGCTGAGAGTTAGGTTTGCATCTTGATTATGAAAATGTCATAAGTACATTTTTTAAAAAAACCTCTGTTCATATGGGCTTTCTATACCACGAATTCTACATTTAAGTCAGTTTGTGTGCCTCGAGGAGAATGAGAAAAGCAGGATAAGTCCTGAGAAAGGAGATTGAATAAATTCAACGTGATGGTGTGGTTTCTTCACAGGAACAGGCTGAAAACGCAGAGTGGGAATCAGCATAGGAATACTAGGTCTGAGTAGAAATTAGAAAATGAGAGAAGCGCCAGGTGTGGTAAATGTGTACTTGTTTATCACATCCCTGAAAACTGAGGGTTTTACTTGAAGCTTGCAAGTGGTGATTTAAGACTAGCATAACGGATGCATTTTACACAGGTCGTAAGCACTATTGATCATGTGCAGTGGCTTGTAAGAGAAGTAGATTCCAAAGAAGAACAGATAAATAAGTGAAGAGTAAAACTGTAGTTGATGACTAAAGGTACATTAAGAACATTCAGGAAATATCTCTATTTTGGAGGATGAGGTCATCTTTCTCCACGAAACACTCTTCAGAGAAGGAGGGGGAAGTTGAACCACTGGTACAGCATGATTTCTTTCTTTTTATGTCCCCTGGTTATGTTACATTTATTCCTCATCAAAATGGGATTTTCCTCTTTATTGTCAAATGTAGAAACGATACCTCAAATAATAGAGTCTCTTGTTCTCAAACTCATGGTAGAGGTTCCAATGCTTCCAACAAACATATACCAGGCGTAACAAAGTGATATATTTTTTTCATTTTGGAAGCTATCGGTTTATCTTTTGCTATGACATTTCTAGCAGTCAAAACCTCTTGGATGACTCTCATTTATGTTTTTTTTCTTGGATAATTTTATCTTTATGTAGACTAGGTGGTCTCAAGCCAAGATGCTTCAGAGGAGGGCAGGTGGCAAGTGATATGGACTATTGACATGGATTAAAGGTACTACGATAGGGAATGGTGAGGACTGTAGCAAACTGGAGGTCATGTTCTTATGTTAAGGGATGCTGCTGCTGCTACTCAATTTCAGCCAATAGTTGCCATGTGGGGCTGCAGGCCCAGTGTTGTGATTCTGAACAAATATTTTCAAGAGATGCCAGAAATACGGTCAAAGAAGGAATGTTTTCTGTCATTTAAAATAATGTACAGGCCCTGAAGCACTCCATCGTGACTTCTGGAGAATAATCTGTTAAAGGGGAAATTAACATGAAGTAAACAAACACCACCAACAAAGCATCAACAAAACAAAAAACAGGTTTTCGACCAAACCAATTTAAACAAAATCAACAAGTAATTAATATCTTTCTATCTACGTACAGGACCCTAGGGTTTATCCACTGGAAAATCTAAACCATAGCCAAAATATGTGCTCTTTGCTAGCTGCACTTTGGGAATGGAGGCAAATATTTCAATTTGGAGTAGGAGAGGAGGGTTCATAGAGGAGGTAATATTTGAATTATGATTTGAAATATGAATATGACCTGGTTAAGAACAGAGAGGTGAAGATGCAGTCCTAACGAGTTAAATGAAGGGACGCGAATCCCCGTGGTAAGATAAGCTTCCAATTCCTTTCTTGGGACAATGGCTACATCACTTTGATTTGAGTAAAAAAGCTCATGAAATCAATTAGTCGAAGGTACTATTTGTTGAGAGTCTGAAATGACAGGCTAAGGAGTCTGAGCTCGACTGCCTAGCAGGTGGTTGCCAACTCGAACATCCACAAGAACCAGGCAGGTAACCTGAAAAGAAAAATTATTCTGGACAGGGGGCTACTGTGTCTAGATAAAAAACAGACTCAGTTCCAGTGGATTGCTGCCAAGTAGCAACGCAGCGCCAGCGTTGCCCGCGAGAAGTTTGAAATCTGGGTTTTTATTTGGAAGTTATGGTTTTTAAATGTTGGCAGCAAATTCACATTAAAAAAGAAAAGTGTGAATCAAAGCTTATTTGGAAGCCCATATGTAAAATAAACTTAGTGCTGCTGGGGAGTGGGGGAAGGTTACCCATGCCCCAGTCTACATTCTTCCTCTTCTTGAGCCAATAGTGGGTCTCTCGTTTTAGAGCATGTTTTAAACATTATTCTGCTGGTAATGGGAAATCACTGAGGATATAATAAATTTGGCATGCACTATCATTTCAAATATGTAAAAAAAAATGCATGCACGTGGACAAGAAGTATACAATGAAAATAGTTTTTGAGGGTAAAAAGATGATTTCTTTTCAAATGTTATATTTCATAATTATAGTTTAACATTTTAAATTAGGAAAACATTAATTAAAAAATCTTTTTAGAGTTTAGAAAATTTATTCCTCCAAATCAGTAGTTTAAACCTGAGAAAATTCAGAGAGTATGTGGACTTGAACAAAAGCACAATTACTTCTTTATTTTCATTATCCTCTAACTGAAATGTAGCATTTCCTTCAATTATGAAATAGTTGACAACCCACAGAAACATAAGCTGCACCCCTGTGACTTTGTCACCAATAGAAATCCCAGGTATTTTCATACTGTTGACATGCAGATGGCTTGAAATAACAATTAGGTTTACTACAGATACTTCGCAATCCCAATGGTTAGCAGACTCACTGTTGGATCATGTTCTTCAATGCATTAATGAAAAAGCACAGATACTACTATGCCACATATTTTAAAAATAGTATTTCACTATAATTAGTTCCCTTTTTAATCCCATATTTTATTTTAAGGTTTAAAAACTTACTTTCAGCAGGGGGCCATTGGCTTCACCAGACCTCCAAAGGGGTGCATGACATGAGAAGATTTCAGAAGCCCTACTCTGAAACAGCGTGGCAGTAGATACAAAGATGACTTACCTGGAGATACCAAGATTGCTTCCCTTTCTGCAAGCTTTCCTACCCCGGATAAGGACAGCCTTTCCACCTGGAATTTCCTATTGCTTGTAGGAATTCAGGAGTAGTTTGGGTCATTCATCACTCTGATACAGAACAAAAAGGAAGCTTTTTGAACAAATTAAATTGAAATATGTAAAAACAGAGTAAGAGAACTGACAGAATGTTGCTATGTGGTTGTGTCTGTAGCAAACCGAAGTGGAGAGAGAAAAACATGATGAAGTGTGACCTAAAGATGGTTCAACTGGATCATGTAAAACCGTCTAAGAGCACATTTTCTCCAAAGAAGAAGGAGGGCGTCAATATTCTGCAGGGTTGCTGGGGGGTGGGGAGGAATCTCTTAGATATGTAGAAAAAGTATCTTCTGAAGCATTTTTTACCTGAGTGGTGATTAAAGGACAGAGTTTCCATCTCCCAGGGAAATGTACTGACTGTGACCAAATTAGCTCTGAATTTGCTATTATTTAAATGCAGTTTCTTGTATTTATTAAAATGAAGTGACTGTCATATTAAAATTGAAAACGAGCAGTTGCACATGCAAATTATTTCTAAAGTTCAACTGCTGCTAAATGAGACGCGGTGCTCCTAAACTTAGAAAGGCTTCACATAAATTATGACCTAATTAACATTTGCATGGTAATCCGGACTTCCTACAGCTTACTCTGCTAATTAACACATGACAAATGAGCGCACATTAATATTTTATTGTAACATAACTTGTCCAAGAAAGCTTCTTCACTCTTTGGAAAACATTTTGTGTTTTTTTTTTTTCTTTCTCATTTTCTGCCTGAGAAGTATCCTGTTGTGGTTTATGCTGTTACATAATTTTGATGATCAAATTGTTTCATGTCGTAAATTTAATAAGAGAAAAAAAGACGCAAGTTCTAGGAGTGTCTTTTTTCTTCATTTAAATTCTTTTTTCCTTACTCTTTCTGAGAAATATCTGCATTTTTGAGGAAAAAATTGCCTTGATATGTGCATCTTAACTAATTATCACTTGCTGTGGTAAGTGTACTTTATACACGCACAATGTTGTCTCCTAGAGCTACGGGGTCATGAGGAAATCCAGACCCACAGAGGAGAGCAAAAATGTGTATAAAGCTATGGATTGTATACTCTCCAAATGATTTCTTGTTGGTCGTATATTCAATTAATTTCTGTTGTGTTTTATCCAAATTACAGCAGCCCTCAAATTAATTAGGGAGGCTGGATTGCTTCCATCCCTACCAGGGGCAGAATGCACCTCCCAGTGCCCAGTGTGAGTTTGATTATTGTCAGGTTGCACTTTTTCAGTTTTGATTTATCTTCCTGGCATATTGTAGAGGTTTTTGTTTGTCTTAGTTTGTTTTACTTGGGACTTTCCAAGGATGATTGCAGTGTGACTTCTTATCTCATAAATCTGAAAGTGTGATCTTCTAGCTCTGGGAGAAGATTCTCTAGAATAAGAGCAGTTGACGACGATGGGCAAGGTATTGGGTGTTTTGGGAACACATTATGAGGGTACCTAATGAGAAGTTGAGAGGGTCCCTAGTGACTTGCCTTCTATGTTTAAAGATACCATTGAGGTAATTGAGCAACATTTCTTGTCTAATGCTTAAATCTTACTCACGGTCCCCCAAAGCTATTACTTTTGAAAGTGTTTTCAACCACACTTCTGACACTAACTTTGTAAGATTTTTCTCCACACCCACCGATTCTCCAACTCTCTGGACACCACTGGTTGTCCTACATTTCAATTCAATTCTGACGCTAACTACCTGGAGTTAGCACAGACCCCACAGGTTAAGAGCTTAGTCCCACAAGACTGCCTCCCCCCTTCAGATGCCAATCATAAGTCCCAATCCTCCCATACTTCTGACTGACTGGCTATAAATTGAGGGTTCCCACAACCCTTTCGGCTTGATAATTTGCTAGAATGGCTCAGAGAACTCAGGGAAACACTGTACTTACTTTTACCAGTTTATTATAAAAGATATTGTGAAGGATACAGATGAAAACCAGATGAAAAGGTACATAAGGTGAGGTTCAGAAAGGTCTCGAGCACAGCAGCTTCTATCCCAGTGGAGTTGGAGTGTGCCACCCTCCTGGTACATGTATGTGTTCACCCACCCAGAAGCTCTTCAAACCCTGTTGTTTTGGGATTTTTATGGAGGTTTCATTATGTAGGCATGATTGATTAAATTGTTGGCTACTGGTGATTGAACTCAACCTCCAACCCTTCTCCCCTCCTTGGAATAGGGGATTGGAGATGAAAGTTACAAACTTCTAATCATGCCTTGGTTTTTCTGATGACCAGCTCCCATCCTGAAAATATCTAGAAGCCCCCAGCCACCAGGCATCTCATTAGCATACAAAAAAATACTCATCATTCTGGGTACTGCAAGGATTTTAGAAACTCTTGTGCCAGGAACCGAGGATGAAGACGAAATATATGTATTTTTGTTGTTGTTGTTGTTGTTGTTGTTTTTTGTGAGGAAGATCAGCCCTGAGCTAATATCTGATGCCAATCCTCCTCTTTTTTCTGAGGAAGATTGGCCCTGAGCTAACACCCGTGCCCATCTTCCTCTACTTTATGTGGGACGCCGCCACAGCATGGCTTGACAAGCAATGTGTCAGTGTGTGTCCGGGATCCGAACCGGCGAACCCCAGGCCGCTGCAGCGGAGCATGCCCACTTAACGGCTTGCGCCACCAGGCAGACCCCAAATATATATTTTTTATTATCTCACAATATCACAACTGGAAACGTTTTTCTACTTAGAACTCACAAGAGAGCCAGTTAGAGTGCTGGAATTACAAATTGTAACAGGAGACATATATGCGTTCCATTTAATCTATTAAGAATACATATATATGTGTGTGTACAGGTGTGTGTGTGTGTAGAGATATAGATATAGACAGATGTACATATTTAAATATATAGATCTCTCTATCTATCTACCTATATCTTTATTTGTAGTAGCCAAAAATTGGAAACATCCCAAATATCCGTCAACAAGTAGACAGAGAAATAAACTGTTTAATATCTATACAATGGGATACTACTAAGCAATAAAAAGGGATGGACCATTGGTACATTCAACATGGACGAATCTCAAAATAATTATGCCAGACAAAAATGAGTTCATACTTTATCATTTTGTTTATATAAACTTCCAGAAAATGTAAACTAATCTAAAGTGGTAGAGAGCAGATCAGTGGTTACTTGGGAGGGGGTTGGAGGGAAGGATTTTAAAGAGGAAGGAGGAAGCTATCTTGATTGTGATAAATGTTTCACAGGTGTATACATATGCTAAAATTTATCAAATTATGCACTAAATATTTTCAATTTATTGTCAATAAAGTTGTATATGCGTGTGTGCATTTGCATGTGTGTACATGTGTGTGCACATGTGTGTGCATGTGTGCTCCCCTTTCTGCCAACGAAGAATATGAGGTCCATGAAAGCAAAGAATTTTCTCTTTCTCCCATTGCTGTATTCCCAGCTCCTGGAATTGTGCCCGACACATAGTAGGTACTCAGGAAATATTTGTTTAAGGAATAAATAAATGCAAAGAATGGGTTCATACTTCTTTGTAGATATAGATAGACATTCTGTGTCTTCTTTTGAATGTGTTTGTCCAAACACTCATCACCATCTTTTTCTTTCTCTAGATAGAGCAGGAAGGATGTGTAAGCCAGATGTCTGAAAAATGTAAAAGAAATAAACCCAGGTGACAAAGAACTGAGCAGCATCCTAGTCACACAGAATAAACAGGTAGAAGGAGAATCCAACTGTGGGTTGAACGATAGATTAGCCAAATATTTCATGAGGGGACCTGACCATATAGAATTAACTCCTAGATAAAACTGCTAGGTGATTCTAGGACTTAACAGTGAGATTACAGAAAGGCATCAAGAGATAGCAGTAAACTGAGACAGGATAACCTGTGACCAAGTTTTGATAGATTAGGGGCAGAGAGGAAGAGAAGCAAAAAACACCAGGGGAAGAACTGGAGGAGGGACTCTGGGATGTTTACAAGTGGGATGCCTCCCGTGGCTCCGCATCTCTGTCGGGGTAGAAGAGTGACAGGCGTCCTGGAGGCAAATGGTGGTGAAGGGAAAGACAGCCAACTCCACAGACGATAACTGGGAAATAGACTTTCTGATTAGATTTGATTTGGGGTGAATGGCATAGAGCCTTACAGTAGAATTTAATTGTTTTCATGACACTGGCCAGGATTCAAGTTGGAGAATCAACAGTGAGATTATTTTTCCTCAAGTGAACTGCAAATCTGCTTTCCTTGTGACATTTACATTTTGGTCCTTGTTTTGCATTCTGTAGCCATCCTAAATATTTCTAGGATTTGCCTGTTCAATTGGTCCAGAGCATTTTTATGATTTTCCTAATTTTCTCCAGGTTAAACATCCCCATTCTTGATCTATTTTTCATAACATATATTCATATTCTCTCACCAGCTTTCCCATTACTCACTCCATCATCGTGGTGTATTTCCCCCCTTGTGATAAGAAATTGACTTTTAATTAAATGTTAAGTATCTTTCCCCCTTCAAAACTGAAGGCTCCGTGGTAAGGGATGTGGTTATCATATTCTTGTTCATTGACAGCATTTAGCAACGTATTTTGCATCTGCTGAGTGCTCAGAAAATATTCATCAAAAGAATGAGTTAACAAGTTGGTCACTGTTTTCTGGATACAAAATTGGACCCACTTCTTTAGATATGGACCGTCTTTTGCAAAACAGTAACATCATTCATTTGGGATGTTATATTTCCATCGATGCACCTAAGTGTTTGCTAATTTTTTATATCACATTTTTGAATTTATGGCCAACTTGCCAACTTATCACTGACCATTTACATCTTGAATTTGTGGCCAACTTAAGTTGTTAAATATCTTTTACATGGACTGCTCTTGCCATTCTTCTTGTCTCATTCATGTGCAGCTGAATTTGGATACTAAAGTGCACGGCTTGGTAGGTAATAGATGCTCTTAGGTTTAGGAATTAGCACATTGCCTGGCACATGGTAAGCGTTTACATTATTTGTGGAGGGAATAGTTTTACAAAATTGTTTTTATTGTGTTGTTATTGAAAGTTTGGAATTTTCATCAATATTAATTGTAAATTTCGAAGCATTAAGACCATCTGTTAATGAACTTTCCTTCCTCCCTTCCACCCATTCAACAAGCATTTATTGATAGCCTGTTCTGTGCTAGATACGACACAAAGTTAAAGGAGACCTGGGCCTGCTGTTGAAGAGCTGGCAGAAACATAGATGCATAAACAATTATAATATAACTAGGAACATAATTCATCTAATAAAGGAATTAGGGGGCCGGCCCGGTGGCGTAGTGGTTAAGTTAGCACGCTCTGCTTTGGTGGCCTGGGGTATGCAGGTTTGGATCCCAGGCACAGACCTACACACCACTTCTCAAGCCATGCCGTGGCAGAGTCCCACAT
This sequence comes from Diceros bicornis minor, assembly GCF_020826845.1. NCBI lineage: Eukaryota > Metazoa > Chordata > Mammalia > Perissodactyla > Rhinocerotidae > Diceros > Diceros bicornis. The sequence continues at coordinate 66,839,714 of NC_080741.1, forward strand.
ATAAAATAGAGGAAGATTGGCACAGATGTTAGCTCAGGGCCAATCTTCCTCACCGCCCCTCCCCCCCCCAAAAAAAAGGAATTAGGAAATCCTTAAACAAACGTGTGAAGATAGGCATGGTTACTGCTTTGTGACTGCCATCCCAGTTCCTGTTGCTTTCTTTGGTATTTGCCGTCTTTGCTGTTCTTCAGGTGGCAGCAACGCCTTCGACACCTAAATAACTGGTTTCAATAAGCGATGCATATAAAGTAAGAAATACCACATGGAGCAAGGCTTTGAAGTTGTGGAATACCATGCTCAAGACGCCGCTCTGTCAATCAAGAACTTGAATGCACTCCTCATGAAGTCACCTTTATTGCAGATCTTCTCTTCTAGAATCCGACCTATTTCTAGCTCAGACAGATGCCTCTTGTTTATATTAGCTGGCTATTTCTGCTGTTCTGAGGCTTAAGACATCATAGTATGACACTGCTGATGGCTCTAAGCTTTTAAATCTTTAATCACTCCAATTCCTGTACTTGGGGTCATGTTACTTCAGTAGGCGCCACTATTCTCAGGAATAGAGCGGCTAAAATAAAAATGTATCTGTGTCTTTTCTTCCCCTGTGGTTTACCTAAAACAAACCCTAAAGAACATGGAACTGGAAACCACAAACTTCTTATTTCCTCCAAAATGATTCTTTGTCTGATCAAGAAAGACCCCATGTGTTATGGTTTTAGTAGCATGGCATTCTGTCTCCCTTTTTCCATCTTAGTTCCTATTGAATAGAAAAGTTGTTCTTGTTTATTCTCCTTGGATCAAACAATAATAAAGACAACCATAATAATAATAGGAGCTAACATTTTGAGCATTTACTATATAAGACACCCTGAGCTAAGTGCCTTACATGCATTACCTGATTTAATCCTCCACATCGTTGCACATAAGAATCTACTATGTAGGTTGTCTGTAATGCAGATTCCCAGGCTCTGCCCTTGGAAATTTCAAATCAGTAGGTCTGGGGTGAGGTGCAGGACTCTGCATTTTTTTGTTAGTTTTAAGAAAGAGAATAACTTGAACTCTGCAGTTTTTAACATACATGCTGGATCATTTTGATGAAGGTGTTGCTAGGAATGCACTTCGGGAAACAATGGTGTTTACGTACCATAATAGATAAATCACTGGGATAGAAAATAAGAGCCTGGGTCTGCCAGTAACTATGTCTTACCAGTGGGATGGGTGGGGTGATACTGGTAAATCAGGGAAGGCTCACTGGAGAAGGTGAGGTGTAGTGGTTAAGAACAGAACTCTCCAGCCAGGCAGACTAAATTCCCATTCCTGCTCTGCCCCTTGCTAGTTGTGTAACCTTGAGTAAGTCACTTAGATTTTCTGTGGCTCACCTTTCCCATATGTAAAATGGGAATAGTAATAGCACTTGACTCATATGGTCATTAGAAGAATGGAGTGTGTTAATATCTGTAATTTGCTTAGAACACTGCCTGGCACATGGTAAGTGCTATGTAATTATTTGCTCTCATTATATTTTTGTTATTCAAGGGTATAATCCTTGAGCTGAAGCTTAAAGGATGAGGAAGAATCTGCCAGGTGAATTACCAGATGTGGTAATAGCAGGTGGCATTCCCAGCAGAGCAGACATCATGCAGAAAAGCACAGAGACGAGAAACAGCCTCATGTTGCTGGAGCAGAAAGTCTGGGATGTGAGGCTAGAGAAGTAGGTAGGGGTCAGGTCATAATGGCCCTGGGTTTGTAATGTGAATTTTAAAGTTATGGAGAACCTTCACAGGTATATCAGAGGGGAGTATTTTTGATGTCATTTGGCTAGATCTATGGAGCTTGGGTTTGAAATAAGATGACAGGCAGGGTGACAAGTTAGGACGACCTGCAGGGATTCAGCTGACAGATGGTGAAGAGATGGAACGTGGACACTAGTGAAAGGATGGAGAGATGATATTTAAGAAATGTTTAGGAGATAAAATAGGCAGGTCTTGATTTTATATGGACAAGCGAAGAAAAAGAGAGGGACAAAAGTCAGATTTCTGCCTAGAGAATTGGATGAACAGCAATGCCACTAACTGAGATAGAGCATAAGGGAGGGTTTACAGATTCAGTGAGTTCAGTTTTGGACTGTGGAGTTTCTGGTACCCATGGGATGTCCACACAGAGATGTCTATAGGCGGTTGGATATTATGGGTCTAAAGTCTGAGTCACTGGTGTGGTCTGAAGTTTGGGACACATGACCTAAGGTACACGAAAGCTCTGGTAAACTGTAAAAAATACTGCAAATATAAGGCATTCAGAGCAGTGTTATCCTATTCTTGCAGTTTTCGGCAATAATTAGTTTATGTTAGAATACAAAGAACTCCAGTGAAATTTTTCTTAAAAGCAACAATATACTCTTCCCCAGCTCATTAGAAGGATTTCTGAAAAGAAAATACTGTGTGCAATGACATGCATTTGAATTCTAGACTTCCAAAGGAAATTTTCAGACAGGACCTCCTTGTTCTTGGTTAATTAGAAAATAAGTAGATAAACCAGCAGAAGAGATATCCTTTGGATAGACATTTCCATTTGTTGTGGGCTTCTGGCAGGATTACTTATACCTGTGGCTTTCTTATAAGAAGAAGACATTTTTATGGTTTTACAGGATATTAGAAGCAACCTGATATTTTATTATATGTGGAAAAAAAAGAAGTCCCCTCAGGCTGAGAGATTTACTCCAGATTTCACAGCAAATACATGACAGGACTGGGCACTAGGAACGAAGTCCACTGGATTGGGACAGTGAGCTTCTCCAGTGTTCCGTGTGGACTCTGGTTTTTTAACATGGAAATATACATATCTTTGGACCTCTTAATTCTTTTCTTTCATTTTTACTACTTACCTTACAACTCAGGAGAACAGAAAAATATGAATAAATATAGCACTACCAGGGTGGACATGTTGGCTTGGAAAGTTCTCCTCAGAGAAACATGTCATACTAGTTTCAGACTGTCCAATAAAGTTTGGTCAGAAAATTCTGTTGGTTTAAAATGTTTCCATATTTAAAAGACAAACGTCACATCCTTCTGCACAATCATCCTTTTCCCGACTGCGTATTAGTTATACCAGTGGGAGTAGCAACAGCAGTTGGTGGTAGCAAGAGTGAGTGGTGGCAGTAACTACAGTAGAATGGCAGTAGTGGAAGTAATAATGGTGATGATGGTGATGGTGAGGATGAGGATGAGGATGTATATTTATTAAGTGCTGTCTATAGGCCAGACAGTGTATACGTAAGAGGCTGTACAGAAGTATAGTTGAAAACTTTAACACTCAAGTTCAAATTTCTGGGATTGTATCCCAGTGCTACCAGTTCCTAGCTATATGACTTTGGGCAAATGCTTCAATTCTCGAAATCTCAATTTCCGCACCAGTAAAAATAAGAAAAATAAAAGTGCGTACATGAAAGGGATGTAGTGAGACTAAAATGAAAAAAAAAGTGTATAAAGCATCTGGCAAAGCTGACAACCGTAACTCTGTGAGGGAGGCTTTTATAATGTCCCCATTTTACATAGGAAACTGAGGCTCAGGGAGGTAAAATAATCTACAAGTGTGCTTTATGGTAGTGCTAGAATTCAAATCCAGGTCTATCTGTTTCCTTAGCTTGTTCATAACCACAATATACAGTTTCTTTGGATAAACTGTGTCAATCTCGGATCTTGAAAATGGTTTCTTAAATCTTGAAAAACATTTTATTTAGGCGTCTTTGTGTTTGTTATTCCAGGACAGTTTTCAACATATAGAATGTTCCATTTCTGAATACTCTGAATTGTTGCAGTGAGATGCTTCTGCTGTAACCATTAGTCCTTCGGATCATGGGTGACTGACCTTTCCCAGGAAACTGACCGTTGACAGAAGGTGCACATTTTAGCATGCAAGACTGAAGACCAGACAAAGTAGAATCACAGAAGCAGATCTAGGGTCAATAAATACTGTTATTGGAACAGTATTTAAAACTATAAATCTGACTGCTTCTTTTGCATGCAATATTGCATTGAGACTGGCCACAGTTGGATTCTGCTTTATGTGGGCTGCATAGTTACTGCCTTCTCTACTAATTGGCACTGAGGGTAAAATTAGCTGCTTTTTGGCTTTCCATTGAACTCTGGGACCCCTGTGACTCTGACTCTTACTCCCAGGCTAATAGACTATTAGTCACCTTCAATGAACTTTCTTCCTCTCTAGTCATTTTCCATAAGATGATTCAGAAGCCAACTTGTAGTTTGTGATAAGAATTTTGAAAATCTAACTAGGATGTTACATTCAACTCCACAAAGGAAAGATCACTTCAGTAGAATTATAATGAATTACTTTCATTTTACACCATTTTAATTCCCAAAGACTCTAACAAGGGGGTTGTTAAAAGTGAATGCTGTTTTATTACACATTGTGAAGAAGCAGCAATTAAGATGTTGTCTAAGTAAGTTAGCCTTCTAACCCTTAGACATCTTCCAAGTGTCTCAAGTGGATAGAAAAGTAAAGCTGATGTCAACATTATTGCTGATGGACCAAGAACCATTATCTTTCAAAGAAAAAAAAATCTCTCGCAATCATCCAAGATAAATCCCCATCAGCAGAATTAAATGAGTATCACAGAAATGTTGTGAGATGTTTTTTGTCGTTATTCTACTGCCATGTAAGCATTCTTGGTGAAAGATGAATGGGAAAGCTAGGACCTGAGTCCAGGTGATTTCACTCTTGGTCTAGTTGTCTTTGGGGAGCAGAGTTTGATAAAGGAGAGCAAGACTCCAAAGTAGCCCCCACAAAAACAGATAAGCCATAAGGAGTCTTCGTATTATTTCTCTTTCCTACTTAACTTCCTCATTTTTGTTCCTGAAGTAATTTATATAAACCATAAATATAGGAGGCATATCAACACAGTGGTTATAAGCCTGAACTTTGCTGTCTGGTTAAACCTGGGTTCAGGTTCTAAGCATGACATTGTCTAGCTCTGTGAAATCAAATAAGTGATTAATCTCTCGAAGTCTTGTTTCCACATCTGTAAACTGGGAACATTGATACTACCTAAACTATTTTGGCTGTTTGAGGACTGAAAGATGGAATTCAAGAGAAGAAAATAAGACAGTCCTAAAGCATACTCTATGTTGTGGATGTTGATAGTGATGATGGCAATGACAGTGATTTCCCTTGTATAGTGTGTTATAATAATTTGTTGATGTCTGCCTATCCCACTAAAGAGTGAATGCCTTGGAGGTAGGAGTGAATTGTATTCATGTTGTGTCCTCAGAGACTGACACAGTTTCGGCTATCTTGGAGGCATCTAATAAATGTAGGCCTGAATTGAATGACTTGGAGTTTAAGAGCAATCAAGGCCTAGCTTGTCACTACTGATTATGCTGCTGTTTGACTCTGAGGAAGTCGCTGCCCCTCTTGGTTTATCCATTTTTTCCGTATATGAGGGGAAGGTATCCTACCTGCCCTTCAGAGCTGCTATAAAAATGCATTTAGGGGCCGGCCCGGTGGCTTAGCGGTTAAGTGCGCGCGCTCCGGTACTGGCGGCCGCGGGTTCCGATCCTGGGTGCGCACCGATGCACCGCTTCTCCGGCCAACCTGAGGCCGCATCCCACATACAGCAACTAGAAGGATGTGCAACTATGACATACAACTATCTACTGGAGCTTTGGGGAAGAAAAAAAGGAGGAGGATTGGCAATGGATGTTAGCTCAGAGCCGGTCTTCCTTAGCAAAAAGAGGAGAATTAGCACTGACGTTAGCTCAGGGCTGATCTCCCTCACAAAACAAACAAATAAATAAATAAATAGAAGTGCATTTAACATTTAATGGCAAATTGTACCTTAATTTGTGAGAGATTAATATTTAATATTAATGAAGTTCATATAGCCTTCCATTTCACTTCTTTTTTTGTAGTTGCAAAGTGTTTACCAGTATAAAGGAGTCCAAATGAAAGAATGTGAAGGCCATGCCTGATGTTACGCACATACCAAATGAGAGAGTGCCTCTCAAATCCGAGGAGGGCTCTATCTAGGAAGAACAAGTATTGCGAGCAGTAAGAAAATTAATTGAGGCACTTAACTGCACCAAGCCCCTAACTCTCATCTGTTAATTTCTAAGTAGTTAAATATTTTAGGTGATAATCACTTTTGACTTTGCTTGAACTATCTGGATTTTAATTGCCTGTTTTCTATAGATTTTATGTAAACATCATTTAAAATAAAATTATACATCAAAAGGACTAGATATGAATACCCCAAAATGATCATTATGCGTGAGCAGTGAGATTATATGTGATTTCTTTGCTCTTTCTTATGCTAAACTTGTTTTAATTTAGGCTTTTTTAGTGGCATGGAACAGACTTATTCAGACTGGTACAACTGCCTGAGTGCTTATGGCCAATAGGCCCATGGGGCTCTCTTGAGAATCTATGAACAGGCACTGTTACGCCATTGAGGTTCGTGGGAGATGGAGATGAATGAAAAGCATCACTACAAACCTCGGTAGTAGTTCCCTCTTCACTCTGGCAATTACACGCTTCAACTACTTTGTTGGTCTTGGCTTCTTTTGGTGTGTTTTCTTGCTTCTGGTCCATTGTCAACTAGCCGTCATTCAATCTTTGTTCAATATTTTTCTCTCTCAGCTTCTGTTTCCTCAGGGTCTCTGCGTTTTCATAAATTTAGCTCACTCACCAAAAGAGAGTTCCTTAGTAAGTTGTCAAATATGGCTCTTGAAGATTGTCACTACTCTGACCCTTATAAGAGACTGAAGATCAAGATATTGCTTTCTACAGAGGTTAGAAGTGAATTTCATTTGTTTTTAGCTTTTACTCATTTCAAAAAGTGTGTCTACCTATTCCAATAATGCAAGTGTCCGTCACATATCTAGAATTCATTAGAACTACCAAGTCATTCAGAGACTAGGAAAAAAGTTTATTACAACCTTAGATATTCTATAGTTTGAGTAGGTTTTCAGTAAACTCCCGCAATGTGAGGACTTAGATATTGTCCTGAAGCACTCTTGTGGGGGCTGTTCTTTTCCCCAAATCTCTTTCCACCCTTGATATAGTGAAACTGCAGCACAATGTATATCCGTGCCTTAACAGGTGTGACCAACATGAAAAGCTCTAGCCAGAGGTCTTAATCTTTATTGCAGAAGCTGAGCCATAATTCTGGTATTTGAAGAAACCAACATCTGATACTTGATGAAATCCACAATTCTCCCTACTGCCCTGAAGGAATTTTCTCTGTTCACAATAGGCACAGCCATTTTCAAATACTAAAATGGCCAGTCATTAACCAAGACATCTGGAGGTGGAGGATTACCTGATGTTCTGATTTGATTGGTAGTCCAGAATGAAAACCTCCTAAGGTCACTTCCTCTCCTTTCCCAAAGTGTTCTATGGTCACAGACACTTCCAGAACATGGTCCAGGTTATTGAGGGCACTGATCATTGACTTCATCCAGGAAAGGGCCCCAACCAGTGTCAGCTGTTAATAACTGTGTGGAGTCCTGGGTATGTTTGGAGCTTCTTGGAGATGCAAGTTATTTTCTGAGTGGTCCACAACAGCTTGCAGAGCATCTCCTCTTTCTCTTTGCCCTTTCACTTCAGCAGTGTGAGATGTGTATTTTATATGTCTCTATTGCCTGATTGTTGTAGGTGTCTCTAATTACTGTGTATTAAAACAGCATTTTTCCTTGTCATTTTCATTTATTCTTAAGTCATAAGATCAACCAACTGCATGAAAGAGCATTCTGACTATAATTTCCCCTTCTGATTTTAAAATTCATATCTGAATTGCTGGTTTATTTTTTTAAAAATCTTTATGCTGTAATGAGAACGTGGGGAAGGGGAGATGAGATACCATTATTTACTTTTTTGTGTGTGTGTATGAGGAAGATCAGGGGGCCGGCCGCGTGGGTTAGCGGTTAAGTGCACATGCTCCGCTACTGGCGGCCCGGGTTAGGATCCCGGGCGTGCACCGACGCACCGCTTCTCCGGCCATGCTGAGGCCGCGTCCCACATACAGCAACTAGCAGGATGTGCAACTATGACATACAACTATCTACTGGGGCTTTGGGGTAAAAAAAAAAAAAAGGAGGAGGATTGGCAATAGATGTTAGCTCAGGGCTGATCTTCCTTTTTTTTTTTTTTTTTTTTGTGAGGAAGATCAGCCCTGAGCTAACATCCATGCCAAGCCTCCTCTTTTCGCTGAGGAAGACTGGCCCTGGGCTAACATCTGTGCCCATCTTCCTCCCCTTTATATGGGACGCCGCCTCAGCATGGCCCGATAAGCGGTGCCTCGGTGCATGCCCGGGATCCAAACCCTGGCCGCCAGCAGCAGAGCATGCACACTTAACTGCTACACCACAGGGCTGGCCCCACCATTATTTACTTTTAATTTAGCCTAAAGACTGATGGCAGCTTGTTGCCAACAATAATGATTTTGAAGTTGTCAGACTTGTGGCCACATAGCCTTTTGTGATATAAACCCGTTTTCCCAGGCAGTGGCCTGGTGGAGAGGAATTCTTTGATGTTACCAGATAACAAAAGGCTTTAGGTAGTGTTCTCTTCAACGATTTACAAAAAGAATCTTTCCCCTTATCAGGACCATTGAGGTTAACATGAGATGTTAGAGCATTATTCTCCTTGCAAGGTCATCATTTTATCAAAATAAAAAGGGTCTTAACAAGACACCCCACAAATCCCAAGACAATAATTACATTCTTGGAACTGGAAATCTTGCATGTTTGCAGACATTTTAGCGTTTGGCATTTGTGGCTTTTCGCACACTATGAAATATTTATGCATTGTTCAAATAACCCTGCCTGGTTACCATTGGATACGTACTGTAGTACAGGAATTACATTTAGAAAGGAATTGAATCTGATTTGCAAAATCCATAAAGCTCCCATACCCAGATCCTTCAGTAGAAATCCTTTTGAGAGAATCATTGAAAATGCTGGGAAATAGCTGTTCATTTGGTTTGGAAGGTTTTTTGTTATTTGTGATGGTGAAAGAAAATAATTACTGTCAATATTTTGCATTTTATAAAATATGCATTTTATTTGCATATTTATATTGAGGTTGCCAATAAAATTTGACTCTCTGTGCTAGACATTTTTTAAAACAATGATTAATGTTCATACAAGCGATTCATTTTATTAACACAAAAACATTAAAAAACCCCAATAGATTATAAGTATCACCTAGAGAAAACATTTTAGAAAACACCCTTCCAGATTTCTTTTTTTGTTTTTCTTCATCTCCTTTCCTGCTTTCCTTCCTACCTTCCTTTCTCCCTCCCTCCCTCCCTCCTGTCCATCTATCCATCCTTGTATTTAAAACGTAGTGTTATATTAAACGTAAAATTTTTATAACCTGCTTTTGTAATGAAGCAGCATATTTTAATGCCTTCCAAGCCAGTAAATATACTTCACTTCATGAGAATTTTATTTCATTGTGTCAATGTTCCATAAATTATATATTCAATCTCTTATTCCTTGGCATTTGTATTGTTTCTAATTTTTGTCTATTATAAACATTTCTGTGGATAAACAGCATTCATTCGTTCATTTATTCAATAAATATTTATTGAGCTGATACTATGTGCCAGGTTCTGGGGCTATAACAATGTTAGACACAACTCCTGTTTCTGTCTTCCTATGCGTCTATGATAAATAAATAAAATAAGATCATTTAAATTTAGCTTGGAATAATAACATTTGTTTTTACTGAGACAGTCTTTATCATCAGTTAGAAGGTTAATACTGCTGGTTATTATTTTCCAAGGTCATTAGAAGACTCTATATAAATAACATTGTAATGTAGACTTGGAAATAATAATGTGTACTCACAGAGCATCCATAGCCTAAATTAATTTAACTGAAAAATAATATAGCAGATGTATTATCTGACTGTCTCCACAGTCAGAGTGAACTGATAATATCAGGCAAATACACAGAATTTATCTTTTCATTGATTTTGGTTTTACTGATCATTTATGGTTTTGACATACATAGAGGATTCCAGTCACAGCCACCAGGTAGGTGGAGACAGTGTAACATAATGTATACAGCACTAGCCAGGAGCCGGGAATCCTCAATATGAAACTGAGTTCAATTACTTATTAGCTACTTGACCTTTGGAGGTCATCAAATATTCCTGAGCTTCAGTTTCCTGCTCTGTAAATTGAGAACATATTACTAGGTAATTTCTCAGTTTCTATCAATCTAGCAATTCTGAGCCTGCGGATTTTCATTGTTTCTACTGGAAGTTACCACTGAAATGTTCTGAGACCCTATTATGAATATTGATTCCATCTATCAGAGCTATGTTAAGAGATAGAGATGAGAAAATAATAAATACAATGAGAGCTTTGAGCCAAGGAGTGATTTGATATTTAAAATTTTGTGAGATTATTATCACTACAGGTGTTTGAATAGACTGTAGAAAGTCAAATGTGAAAGTGGAAAGACCAGTTCTAAAGCATTTACAGTTGACAAGGTGAGAGATTACAGTAGTGTCACTGAGATGGTGAGAAATAGTCACATTCTGTCTCTATTTGAAGATAGAACTGATTGGATATGCTGATGGCTAGGATGTAGGGTGAGACGGAAAGAGAGGTTCAAGACGGCTATAGTTTTTGGCCCGAACAACAAGGTAGATGCTGGTTGTCCGTCACTGAGAGGGAAGATACTGAGGGAGCAAAGGTTCTCATGGAGGTGGAGGGGTGGGTGGGCCATATCTTGGTTTTGTACATGCTGTGTTTGAAGTGCTTATTAGGTGTGCAGCTGGAGATGTTCAAGCGTGGAATTAGATGTATGAGTCTAAAACTCGAGAGGTCAGAGCTGGCGATTTAAACGGGAATTTTCAGCATTGGCTCAATGATCTTAATCAAGGCAATTAATCTTGCTATGCCTCAATTTAATCATCTGTAACATGGATATAATGCTTTTTTGGAAAGACTAAATGAGATAATATGAACTTTATAAAATTTTCATCACACTTTCTTTTATATAGTTAAGTAGATAATAAACATTAGCTCCTCCTCCTCATTATGATGATGGATGGATGGATGGATTGGCAATGAATTAATTAATCAACGTGAACACTTTTAAAACCCAATTTAGAGGCTTAGCCCATCTTGGAGAGGATGGAGAAAACGTGTCTTTGTCTGGCTTCAGTGTAGAGTATGGAGGGTGTAGGAGAAAAGGCAGATCCTAAAATTTATTTAGATTAGATGTTGAATAAATATGGGTTATTAATCACATTTTCCAGGGAAACTGAGCCATGGATCCCAGGGTCCATATTATCACGGTTGACTGTGCCAACTCTAATCTTTGTGTTTGAAGTGTGGTCCTGACCCTCCTACTGGTGGAAATGTTAACTGGAAAAGCCTTGTGTAGTCCTTGAGGTGCTCAGAGAGAATCCTTTTAATAATTCAGCCAACTGTATTTACATGGTCCCTCGATGTCTGGGCTAGGCCTTGCTAGGAATAAAGGATAAAATATTAAAGAGAGATATATAAACAATCCTGGCTTGAATTATAATTTCTAGTTAAAAAACATGTTCATGACTTAGAGAAGCTATTATATGCATGATCTCTGAAAATGAAATTGGTTGGCTGACCTCCTAAGAGCCCCTCTTAAACACTAAGTGAATGTTTCACTATAATGACCAAGACTTTGCAATTAAATTTAGCAGTCTAAACCTGTGTACTCACTAAGAATTCCCTCATCCATTCAATAACCAAAGCTGTAAAGAACAATTAATATGAGCCAGATGTCCTAGTCACTGAGAATTTCAGGGTTTTTGGAGTTAATGGCCGAGTTGTCATTGGTTGATAACTCAAGAGTCTTCTCTCCAACACATGAAACAAACAAATCCCTGCAAGACATATATTTCACTATTTTGAAATTAAACATTTATTTTGAGATGCTTGTAGATTCACATATAGAGAGATCTTGTGTACCCTTTACCCAATTTCCCCCAATGGAAACATCTTGCAAAACTATAGTTAATATCACTGCCAGCATGTTGACAATTCATTTTCACATTAAGTTTTGAAATCTTAAGATTACATTAAGATTTGAATCATTAGAATTACAGATGTAAGATTTGAAACAACATCTCTAAATACATGCAAAGACATCTTAGCTAATGCTATTTTCGCTGTTTTGTTCCCTATGCTTTTTCCTCCAGCTGTGAGCCTGTGGGTCTGCACAGGTCTTCTGTATGTGCACTAGTGGTCCTGTGTACCTCTCCTTTTGTAACACTCACTCACTAGTAATTCCTTGTTCAGTGTTAACTTTCCTTGTGACTATAACCTCAGAGGGCAAAAATTACATCTGCCATTCACTACTGTTTCTATGGCATCTGGCAAAGTATCTGGCACCAAGAGAGGCTGGATGAGTTTTATTTGGGTGAGAGAAGCAATTAATCTACCCAGTGGCAGGTCATAGAAAACTAGGATATTAGCGGTGATGCTACTGAAAGTCAATGTCAGTAAGACCTCTGCTTCTCTGAGCCCAAATCTGTCCTCCTTAGAAAGATTTCCAGCGACCAAAACAATTAAAATACAAATGTGTAGTTTTGATTTGCATTTCCCTGATAGTTAGTGATTTTGAACATCTTTTCATGTGTCTGTTGGCCATCTGTATATCTTCTTTGGAGAAATGTCTGTTCAGATCCTTTGCCCATTTTTTAATTGGGTTGTTAGTTTTCTTGTTGTTGAGATGCATGAGTTCTTTATATATTTTGGAGATTAAACCCTTATCAGATGTATGGTTTGCAAATATCTTCTCCCAATTGTTAGGTTGTCTTTTCGTTTTGTTGATGGTTTCCTTTGCTGTGCAGAAGCTTTTTAGTTTGATGTAGTCCCATTTGTTTATTTTTTCTATTGTTTCTCTTGCCCGGTCAGATGTGGTGTTTGAAAAGATGTTGCTAAGACCGATGTCGAAGAGCGTACTGCCTATGTTTTCTTCTAGAAGTTTCATAGTTTCAGGTCTTACATTCAAGTCTCTAATCCATTTGTAGTTGATTTTTGTGTATGGTGTAAGGTAAGGGTCTACTTTCATTTTTTTGCATGTGGCTATCTAGTTTTCCCAACACCATTTGTTGAAGAGACTTTCTTTTCCCCATTGGATGTTCTTGGCTCTTTTGTCAAAGATTAGCTGTCCATAGACGTGTGGGTTTATTTCTGGGCTTTCGATTCTATTCCATTGAGATATCACCTCACGCCCGTCAGAATGGCTGTAATTAACAAGACAGGAAACAACATGTGTTGGAGAGGATGTGGAGAGAAGGGAACTCTCATACACTGCTGGTGGGAGGGCAAACTGGTCCAGCCTCTATGGAAAACAGTATGGAGATTCCTCAAAAAATCAAGGATAGAACTACCATATGATCCAGCTATTCCACTGCTGGGTATTTATCCAAAGAACTTGAAAACACCAATTTGCAAAGGTACATGCACCCCTGTGTTCATTGCAGCGTTATGCACAATAGCCAAGACTTGGAAGCAACCTAAGTGCCCATCAAGGGACGAATGGATAAAGAAGCTGTGGTATATATACACAATGGAATACTACTCAGCCATAAGAAACGATGAAATCCAGCCATTTGTGACAACATGGATGGACATTGAGGGCATAATGCAAAGTGAAATAAGTCAGAGGGAGAGGGTCAAATACCGTATGATTTCCTTCATTAAGTAGTAGATAATAACAACAATAAACAAACACATAGGGACAGAGATTGGATTGGTGGTTACCAGAGGGGAAGGGGGGAGGAGGAGGGTGAAAGGGATAATTCGGTACATGTGTGTGGTGATGGGTTGTAATTAGTATTTTGGTGGTGAACATGGTGTAATCTATGCAGAAATAGAAGTACAATGATGTACACCTGAAATTTTTACTATGTTATAAACCAATGTTACTGCAATAAACAAAAAATTAAAAATAAATAAATAAATAAATAAATATATTTTGAAGAGTGAAAAAAAAAATACAAATGTGTTCTAACACATGGGAAAAAATTATTCTTCTTCAAAACAATCCAATCTGCATTAAATATCGATCAGCCAATTGAAATGTCTTGAAATCGAGCCTGAAAAAACAATCTATTCCAGAATAGCTTCCTTGATGAAGAATACTTTTTTGGTTCTCTAATCAGCTGGACAATTGTAGCTGAATGATTTCTCCTCTTAAATGACAATATAAGTTAATGCTTCTGGAAACTTTCCTTGTGATCACCCAGGACACCCACAGGCTTCTCTCTAGGGACAATGGAACATTGATAATTGGGTATTTTAAATAGCTTGGCAGGTTATCTGAAATAAATAGTCTAATACAGATATATACCCTAATGGCTAGCTCTGAGAACATATGGTATATCTTAATACACTTTTCATTGAAAAGTTTTGCTTTTTGGAGTTTGGAACAACTGGCTGACTTTCTATCCATTCTCATTTCTTTAATGCTCTGAGCCGTAAGATTTAACATAATCATCAGTGTCTGATTTGAGACCTTCCAAAATTTCTCAGTCTGCTGGGTGCTTTGTTCCTTAGTGCTGAGCAGTCACTTGGGGTGAAATGATAAGCCAGTTAGACATGGTATCTATCTTTATAGACCTTATTTTCTAATAGAAGGAATGGAGAAAACATCAAGTAAGCAAACCAATGAATTAAATAATTATCAATTTTGTTAAACCACTGCAAATGAGTGAATGAATGAACAAACTAAGAAAGAGAAAAGCAGCCCTGAGAGGCAGGAGCTGGCCTCACATATACAGATGGGCCTTGGTTTTCTCATGTTGAACGTGAAGAAATTCACAGAACATCAACATTGGGCAAGGCCTTTCTGTGACTGTAATTGATCAAGACAATGACTCTGTAATCATTTCTGAACACAGACAAAAACATGAACGTTGTCCAAACCACAAAAATGACCAAATGTTTCTCTATAATAGTTAATATGAGTGACTACTGCGTTTTTACCAGTTTTAGCCTTGCACTATGTTCTCACCTTCTAGGTAAGAATTATTGATCCTCAATCCTAGAATTATCCCAGCTTCGTGACAGTGTCCAATGCAGAGCAAAGTCCCATTTGCTTGAACTATCTACCAAATCACCTAATTCCAAATCCTATAATAAGCCCTTTCTCATACCCTGCCCCACTTCCCCATGGTGTTTCCCATGGTGTGAGCGCTCCCTCCTTGTAATAAGTCAATAGACCCAAGACTGTTCAATTAAAAGTGTTCCTGCTGCTCTTTGGCTTGAAGGCATTGACAAATGAATGAAAGACAGAACTTTTTTCTGATTCCTAAAAATTTCACTAGTGATTGAATTGCTGAGTCTAGATTTGGAATAAAATCTACTAAAATGTAAATATATATGAAGAGGAATATAGCTTAGTCAGCAGTAACTTGTTACACAGGAAAAGTCAGAAAGATCTAGAGGCCTAAGTGGTACTCAGAGAGGAAGGCTCTGAGCAGATGGAGATCAGAATATGATTTGGGAAGAGGCCTACATGTGTCTAGGTAGATGCTATGACGAACAGAGACCAGCGTGCGGAGAGAGTACAACTTATTCAGAGAACAGTTTTAGATTGTTGAGAGATCTCTTGTGACAAATGGGCAAGAAAAGAAGAAAACTGAGCCATGTTCTGCCAGTAAACTCTTCCTTCTAGCTCAGGTAAATCTTTCATGGGGCTTATTAAGCAGTTTTCCTCAAAGAGTTTGTTGATACATCAATAGGCAAAAGAACACTTCTTCCTTCCAAAAAACAGCTCTCAGAAATCACAAACAGAAACTCTTAATATCTGGACACCTACCAGAATAGCAATTGCACTCCCAAAGTGTGCCAAAATAAAATCAGCTGGTTCCATGTGCAGACAGAATAAGGCAGCATAAATCATAAGAGCTGCATCTGTGCCCTTTTACCCAGGGATCAAGATTTATGCACTACAACTCAGCTTTATTGTCTGTAGCTGAAAAATGTTGGCTGGGAATAACGGAATTGTAGGTATTTCATTCACTGCTACTTTTAAACAATCTCTTTCAGATTAGCTCAGTCTCTTTTGGATAAATATTCACAAATTAATGGTTAAAAGTCACCTTCACATATGCTTATTTCCTCTCAAAAGTTTTCCCTGTCCTTCCTCAAAATCCAAGATGGTGTTACGTGTGGATAAAAAGTTTTTGTATACTCATGGTGATGGAGAAAGGAAAGCTAGAGTGAGTATGGGTAGAGGGACCATCACCTGGGTTCTTGTTGGGCTCCATTGAGATCATGCTTGTCTAGTCTGGTGACTAAACATCTTTCTTTATATGTCTGTCAAGTTCACAGCTGGTGAAACTGTTCTTTCCACACAATGAGCCCTAGTGGCTCTCCTTTCCACTTTCCATTTCCCACTCTATAACTTAGTCTCATTTGGCTCCCGCTGGCTTAGGAGATCCTCTTGGGTCTCAGCTATGGTAATGTTAAACTGATGTCCATCCCCTTTGTTTCAGGTATGAGAGAGACCTTAAAAATTACCCTAGCAGATCCATGGCAAGTTCTTCGTTCTTAAATATCAGCTGCCATTTGTTGTACGCAAGAGATACTTTCAGGTCTTTCCTATAGCATAAGCAATCCACGAAGTACCATGGTGGATTCTGGGGAAGTGGGTCAGTCTGATGGAGTCTCTTTCTGACTAACTCTGCCATGTGGCCATTTATATTCTGTGGCAGCTGCCCCATCTCGGAAGGGTGCACACTGCTAGTACGTTTTCCTGAGTTGCAGGTGGAAAGCTGCTGTGGCATCCCATGTCAATATATCTTGTGTTTTTGTTATTCCCCTTGAGGATTGGTCCCCAAAGATGGGTAGGGATTGATGAGAAATAAGAACCCTAGTTTCTGACCTCCTTGGAAGCATTCTCTATTTCCCCCCCTAGATGGGAACTAACACCATATTCGATCCCGAGTTTTCTCTACCCACGGCACACGGAAAAGCCCCATGGATACAATCACCAGACTTGTCTCTTGATATGGAAAGGGAGCTTTGTGAATGTTTTTTTCTCTTTTGACAAGGCTATACTGTCAGAACTATTATCTTGTTATGGACTCAAAATAAATCTAATTTGACAGTCGACATGAAGCATGGATTTTGTTATTCTCGGTGATGCTTGCCCTTTCTCTGAGGCACTGAAACCCATTAGGGTAGGGGGACCCCAGAGTATCATGATTTAAGATGAATGAAAAGTATATCAGTTTAATATTTTCAAAAATGCTATACCTATGAAAACTCTAATTCCATCCAGTCAGGATTTCCAACTCTGATGGGTTTGTGAATGGTTAAATCACTCATCTCCTCTGAGTCAGTGAATCTTTCTCTGACATCCTAAATAATTTGTTTATTTGTTGAGTTTATTACTTATTGTCTTACTTGCTCCTTTAGAATATAAGATCCACAATGGCAGGGACCTTTATTTTATTCACTGATGTATCTCCGGTGCCTGAAACATAGTAGAGTCTTATAATTATTATTTGTTGAATGAATAAATAATGAATGAATAAAAGAAACAGACTCCCCTATGCCCATTTAGCAACAAATATTAAAAAGATAGTCAAGTCTTGTGTATAGGTGAGAAAGTAAGTTGTCTCAATAACATTCATTGAAGAATGCTTAGAAAGTGTCAGTTAGGTACTGAGGTTACAATGTGGAACCAGTTCTCACAGAAGGAGAGAATGAGAGATTAATTCTAATCCCAGCTCTGCCAGTTACTAGCTGTGAGATATTGTGAGAGCTATTTAACCCCTATGAGCCTCAGTCTTCTCATCTATAAAATGGAAATAGGGTTATCTAGCCTAAAATGTTGTGCCTGACACATTACAGGTCCTCGGTGAATGTTAGTTTCCTTCTGTTTCACTTCCCCAGGTAACAACCTGTAGGGTGATGTGAAATATTGGAGAAAAGAAGGGAGAAAAAGAAATTGAATGTGGACTCTGGTCTTCAACTGTAATTGGAAGTTGCTTTAGCTCTCGATGGTCATTTTTCTCTGGTTAACGAGGAGTCAAGTTGTAGAGTAACTGTTGGTAGTCCCAGAGAATTGCCCTTACAGCAGAGTGTACCAGGCCACCCATCACAGGAAATGGGCTGTGACCCTCTCAGAGGCTCTTCAGTGGTTTGGCCTCAGGCAAGCTGCATTCTGGTCCTTCGTCTTCAAGCCAGAGAGATCTGATTGGCTGTTTTCCAAAGTGTGTTCACAGCTCCCTGGACACTCCTGTTCTGCCCACATTTGATAGAGCTCTTAGGTTCTAAACTC
Source organism: Diceros bicornis minor (assembly GCF_020826845.1). Classification (NCBI taxonomy): domain Eukaryota; kingdom Metazoa; phylum Chordata; class Mammalia; order Perissodactyla; family Rhinocerotidae; genus Diceros; species Diceros bicornis. Next base: position 66,858,028 of record NC_080741.1, read on the forward strand.
TGCTGCTTACAGATTCTCTCATTTCTTACCTCCCACGAGATGGAATTCCTGGATCTTGATATCAGTTCAAATGGAAACATGCCTGAATTTCTTTTAAGTGGTCTTGCCATTAAAAAAATAGTTTTTATTAATTCAAAGAGTACTATTCAGAGATATTTTTGCAATGATATAGCTTTGTCTGGTGCTATTCAAGCCTGTGGGCACTCAAGACTGGAAAAGCTTTTTGTATTAGTCCTAGAACTCACTGGCTTTTCATATTATGTGTTTAATGTCTGATTATTTAATATCAGGGCCCTCCTTCCCTGGTGGCGTGTTTTCACTCTGTAGAGATTTCACCCTCAAATTCCCATGATAGCCTTCCACAAATACTAAAGAATATTTAGCTCCCCAGAATCTGGGCTGAGGAAATGTTAGTAAGCTATGGTCCCTGCCTGCCAGCAGATTATCAGATGATGATGGTGATGATGATGATGATGATGATGATGATGATGATAGTAACAACAGCATGAATAGGTAACATTTATCGAGCACTTACTACATCTCAGACACTATGTTAAACACTTTCCATGCATTAATTAATTTAATCCTGGCAAAATGGCCTATGAATTAAGTACTCTTGGTGTCTCCATTTTACAGACAAAAAAACTGAGCTCAAAGAGGCTAAATGACTTGCCAAAATAGTAGAGCAGACTTCAGAGAATTTCCTTTCTCTCACCATACTAAAAATGTTTTGGATACGTTATCTTATCCTGTTCTAGGAACTCTGAGGTAGGAGCATTAGCTACATTTTCCCACTATGGAAACTAAGGCTCAGAGAGGTTAGGTAAGTTCCCCAAGGTCACACAACTTGTAAATGGCAGAGCTGGAATTTGGAACAACAAAGCCTGAACTCTTAAATTCTAGATTAAACTATTATAGGAGCTTGATGTCTAACAAAAAAGACACTATCATTAACATGGAACATGTCTCAATATTATACAGTCACACATACATACCTACACCTTCAGAGAGTCATAATCACAAAGCACTTTTATATAGCTTAGAAGTGAGTGTTTGAGAAAGTTATTCTCAGAGATAATGGTGGAGATCAATCAGATGGATTGGAAGGTTTTGAAAACATCTAATTACCATCCAGCAGGTGTCTACCCTCAGGCGCACTTAGCAGGTAAAAGGGTGTCTAGGGACCCGAGTGAATACTTTTTTCACTAAGTGTGCCTTTCTGTCTACACTGTGCTTCTGTGAGCTGAGGGATTTAATAACATGCTCTGGGATCATTCTTATTAAAGCAAAAAAATCGTATCTTTTGTTGCCATAGATGCATTTCCTGTCCTTGTGTTCACTAAGAGCATATCTTAAGAGAAATGATTGTCTGACACACAAGCACAGTAGAGATCACAATGGGAAGTTTAACCCAGGGTTGGGTTTCTGGTAATAATAATTACAGAATCTCAGCTTCCTTAACATAGAGTTTTACACACGACGCTTGTTGCCCGTAATAACCCTTATTTGAAATGAATACCTTTCAGCCTCAAGGCCGCCACAATTATGTTCAGATTGAAGAGCAATTAGTTTCTACTTATGTTTGAGTAAACAAAATAAATTATTGTCTCTGTTTGTTTTCCCTCCCAATCTGTGTTTGATCCTGTGTTCACTGCGTGGTACACCAATAACTAAACATTAGTCATTTGTCCTAAACCGAGCATTGGATGAAATGTCTCTTTATGTGTAGTTTGGGCTTGTATTCTGTTGTCTCAGAACAGTTATTCAGTGCTTTGAATCCATGTAGATTTAATTATCTCACTCCTTCAGTAATGATCGGGCAGGGAGGAAGGCAAATGTGTCCCCTGCCTTTACGTGGCTTACAGTCTGTAAGAAGGACAGGGCAAGATATTTTATCTGTCTTATTCACTGCTGTGCCCAGTGCCTGGCACTTAATAAGGGCTCAATAAATACTTGTTGTGTGAGTCTATTCACAGTGAAGTATAGTAAGGTCTATGAGACAGGGATTAGCAGAGAGCCATGGAAATGTATAGTACTAGACTGATTTCCTCTGGGGAAGGGAATAGAGAGCCTCACTGATAGAGAATCCCATAGCACGGTGGTCCAGAACACGCCTCCATTGTCAGATAAACGTGGGTCCAGATCCTGCTTCCCCACTTGCTACGTGTGAAAGTTGAAGGGTTATCCCTCCCAAGCATCAGTTTTTTCATATGTAAAATGGTAAATGATTCATGTGATGCTCTTAGGGACCAGCCCAATCTAAGCAGTCAAAACCTGTAATTGCCATTGACTATGAAGGACTGGTTGGGTTCTCACTGCACAAAATTATGTTATTCCTTTCAAATGAAACTTTGTAGGTGATTCAGTGTCTTAATGGAATCAGGGTGGAAGTCGATAATTGAATACATCAAATAGAAAAAAGAAAAACAATCACAACCTCCCAACTCAAGACGTTTTAAAGTGTGACTATTTTTTAAACGTTTCTATTATATGCATCCAAATGACTAATGTTTTAAAAAGAGCAGAATCTTCTATTATGCTATGCTACTTCCTCACTTGTGACTTGGGGGTAGCCACTGGAACTCCCTGAGCTTCAGTTCCAAAAGCTGTAAAATGCAAAGAATAAAAATAAATTTATAAAGGCATTTACTTCTCTATCTCAGAGACTTTTTAGGAGACCTATGTCTGCCTAGGGTCTCCTTCATTGGTTCATCAATTCACCAAATATTTATTGGCCACTAGTTATATGCAATGCATCATGCCAGTCACATGATCAGATATCTGCCTTGGAGGAGCACGTGGTAGGGAGGTAGTGGGAGACAGACACATGTATAAACTATTGCAAGGGAGGATAGTAAGTCCTGTGGAAGAGGGAGATGCCAAGTGTGACGGGCATGTAGAGAGAAGATCTTGGCTCAACATGGGACTGTCAGGTGCATCAGATGGATCATTTGCTTTCCTAATCCCAGTCCTAAACGTAGTGTTTGATACTGTTTGTCAATAGGTCTGCCATGAATGTTTAGACTGCATCCAGGTCAAATCATTTCTAAGCATTCCTTCATCGGTCATCGTTCATTATTCCAGCTATCTATTTACCTAACATCAATCTATAATCAATAAAGGGATATTTCCGGAGCATGTATTGTATCTCAGGTACTCTGCTCTGAAATCAGGGATAAGTGAGATTCCATCCCTCCCCTTAAGGAGCTCCCAGTTTATGAAATGATGTAGGAAAAATGCAGATCACTGTAGCCCATGTCAGCATACAGTAAAACTACGAGCAGAAGCAAAAGGCTAGGAAGCAACGTGTGCTCGTGTTTTCACACCTAGCCAGCACCATGTGCTTGGTTCCCTGCCCAAGCACTCCAGGCACTGGAGGGTTAGACACTGTCTTGGCAATGGGAGAGAAGAGAGGTGAGGCCCTAAAGGGAGATGAGATCTCAAAGGCCTTGGATGCCAGCTTATAGTGGTTATTCGGTAGGAAGAGGCTTCTACATTGTGGAAGCAGAGGGAGAAGGGGAGCACAAGCAGAACCAGATAGCAGCACTGCCCAGGGCTGGTGAGAAGGCTGAGACTGAGAAACAGGGCCGAGAAGTGGTATCACCTAAGTGGTGTCACCGCTAAGTTCTGTTAGGGGCGGTTTCTCTTAGGGGATTTCAAGCAGAGTGGAGCCATTTCAGATGGGTCTGAGAGCTTTCTCTGAAGACTCTGGCCACTTCCTCTACATACAAGCACACATCTCCTTAGCTTTGGACAGCTCCTGATGCCTATGTGGCCAGTTACTCCTGAAGAAACTTTCTGGGGACCCAAGTTAACACAGATCTCAAAGTGGATGACTCTGAGAGGGTGAAACCTGCATGAGGAGTGCTAAGTGGGCCTAGGTTGTTTCTTTGGGGTGGGAGTAGGGTCAAACCAAGTTTACAATCAAGTGTCTTGTCAAAGACAAGAATGCATCACAGATTTTGCTTTACTATTTTACAAGAATAAAGAGAGGTGCTATAGTTAACTGGTAACTTTTTGACATTTGGACTCTGGAAGTTATCATAGCTTTAGATTCAGTGGAAATGCTTCCTTACTTTCCCTCTGTGCTCATTCATTTTAGGTAGAAACATCAAGGTTGGCTTGAGCTGTGAGGCTGATGGGATCTCACAAAGTTTAGAAGGTTGTAAACTTTCCCGCAATGAAAGTTCTAAAACCGCGTTCCAATTCTTTGAATACCTTGGGCTTAGTATTTAAAAGGCTGCTGTTTTACTACCATTTAATTATCTACCTCTCAGGTAACTGTGATATTACAATTTTGCAACATCCTGTAGCTCCGTCCAACCATTCACTTATGTGTAAAGCAGGATTTTTATCCTACCCTAATTATTAGGGAAACTGGGTAGAGGTATTAATGTCAGTTAAACAGTAATAATATGCATAGAAAGCTGGATCTCAAAGGTTTTCCCCATTCTCAATTGCTGTATACATGCACGTAAAACTTTAGCTGGGGCTGAGTCTTGGACTTATATAAAAGCATCAGTCAGCTTGCTGTTATGTATTATTATTATCAGAAGTTTATTGATTAGTTTCTAGGAAGATAGGAAAAAGATGCCTGGACTTGCAGGCAGTCTCAGCTAGTAATCCACTTCAACCGCTTGCTAGGAAGACAGTCACGTCACTTCTCTGGTTCTTAGATTTTTTTTTTTATAGTCAATACCACCCTAGGACCCCAGCTAGCTGGGCCCACCCTAGGCCTGGGGCTTTAGGGTCCAGCTCTGCCCTCTTATGGTTGTGCCCCTTCCAGTGGGACTATTCGGACCAAGGGCTGTGTCCATCCAGAGCCCATTCCCTTCCACCCACACCATGCTTCAGGTATTTGAGGCCCTAGGATTCTGAGCTCAAGTGGCTCTGAACCTATTTTCAGGTTTTCTCTTCCCTGAGTTCATTCCTCAAGATCAGGAAAGGATGCTGGGAGTGTGCATACATGCGGTGACCAAGGGATGGGTATTTCTGGGGTGGAGATGAAGAGCTCTGGTGCCTCAGATCATTTGCTTGGCTCTTCACAGGGCAGGCTGGAGTCAGGGCTAAGGAGAGGCAGCTGGGCTGGGGAGGAGGTCTCCATGTGTACTCTTACTCCAGGCCCCGTGAGTGTTGGGACAGCTTGGTTAGACCTGTTAATGCCCACTCTTTAGGAGGAGGTGTAGGGGAACTAGCTGCAGGAAGGGCAGCCTAACATTTTTGAGGAGGAATTGTTGTGACATGTGTTTAAAGGTCTCTTTGCTCTCAAGTATGCTTACTAACTATATGCCACAGTGATTCCAGCTTTAGCAGTTCATTCCTTGAATTTAGACCTTGAATATTTGTTGGATTGTGAATAATTCTTGGGGGATGCTGATACATTTGTATTTTTCACCAGCAGCAATTAGCATCTTTGCACGCATTTTTCCCATTAGCCAGTCACCTAGCAAGACTCAGAGTAAAAGCACACAGGATTACTAAGTTTCACTGGTGGTGAATTAGTAAGTGTCTAGAAGAGTACTGGAATTTCCTGAATCTCTAAGCTATGAGCTTCAGAACTATAATAATCATGATAATAATAATAAATTGTTGATATTAATTGAATATTTGCTATGAACCAGGCTCTATTCTAAGCACCTTACATGGATCATATCATTCAATCCTCATAGAATTTATGAAGTAGATCCTTTTATTACCCCATTACAAAGCTGAGAAAAACCGAGACACAGAGAATATCAGTGATTTTCCCAAATCACAGAGTTAATAATTAGGGTCAGGATTTGAACCCAGCTTTCTGATTGTTCCTTCTTGTTGGCTTAGTGTTCCCATTTTATTTGCATGTGTCTTTTGTCAACCTAACTTATCGATATATCATTCACGCATCTCCAGTGCACTATTGGAATTTGAAGTCTGATGTTAGACTATCTTGTGTATAATAATTAATTTTTATTTCCCTTATTATTACAATTGTCACATTCTGAACTCAGTAGCCACTATTATACCAGTCTCCTATCCTGGTCATTAAGAGGCTTGGGAGATTGCCAACATTCATACTAATATGGGTCTACTGTATTTATCTAGCTAACTACTGAAGTGATAAACGTGCATCAAACAAATCTAAGGACAATTCCCTAAAAATTATTACATTATTCAATGAAGTCTTCATTGTTTTTTTAAATGTATGGTAAAATATAGAATTTTTAAATGATACAAATATACGTAAAAATTGTGAAATATATTAACAGGAAAAATTCATTACTTTTATATTGTGGTTAAAAATATCACATTCCTAGAATGTATAAAGTCACCTTTAAAGGAAAAGAATTACTTGTACATTTCATTTATTTTTACACAAATTGCATTGAAATGAATTTTCTCATTTTTGAAGGAGTGGGAGTGAAGAACTATAACTCTAAATCAGGGGCAGGCAAACTACAGCCTGCATGCCAAATCTGGCCCACAGCCTGTTTTTTTTTTTTTTTTTTTTTTTTTTTTTTTTTTTTTGTGAGGAGATCAGCCCTGAGCTAACATCCACCAATTCTCCTCTTTTTTTTTTTTTTTGCTGAGGAAGACGGCCCTGGGCTAACATCTGTGCCCATCTTCCTCCACTTTATATGGGACGCCGCCACAGCATGGCTTACCAAGCAGTGCGTCGGTGCGCGCCCGGGATCCGAACCAGCGAACCCCGGGCCGCCGCAGCGGAGCGCGCGCACTTAACCGCTTGCGCCACCGGGCCGGCCCCACAGCCTGTTTTTATAAACAAAGTTTTATTGAAAGACAACAAAGATCATTTATTTACATATTGTCTGTGGCTGCTTTTTTGTTAAAACAGCACAGTTGAGTACTTGTGATAAAGATTGTGTGTCATGCAAAGACTTAAATATTTATTATCTGTTCCTTTATACAAAAAATTGGGGGACTCCTGCTCTAAACAATTTGTCCAAATTGAAATGTTGGTTGATATACATTCCGATAATAATTTAGAGTCGCCTTATATTGGAGACTTTCCAAATGGACAAAAACATAGTTGTGTCAAAACAAATTTAGGACTCTCAATTGTTCAGCCAGTTAAAGGAACATGTTTTACTTTATCATCAGCTGGATTGATTTGAAAAAGCTCACAAAATCAAGGTGAGGTTATCTCAATCCTATGGTTGTTAAGAAAAAATATGTTTATCAAAATTTACTCACTAAAAGAAGGAAATGGATGGCTACAAAACCATGGGAGGTTTTGTGATAAAGAATCAGAATCACGTATTTACTTTTTTCTCTAAAGAAGAATTAAAACGGGAAAAGATAAATACCAAAGTTCATGTGAGAAATAGATTTTTTTCTACTCAGTAAATTTATTTAAAGTAAAAAAACCAAACAAACTCACTCGCACCTGTTTGCCACTAACAAAGGTCCATTTGTAGAAGCCCATCTCTGTACGGTAAGAGGGCAAAGCGACGTTTTCCCATCTTGATTAGAGTGTTCAATAGTCTCTTTGCAAGAGGCAGAATTTCTCTTGCATTTGAGCTGCCTCCCATGCAAACTGGGCCTAATGTGCCTGATAGTCACAGATTAATCCCTTAGGGCCTAGTAGACAGGATGTCAGAAACAGATGTTGCTTGAGGAGACAAAGGGCAGCAGGGAGGGCTGGCCCTGTGGCTTAGTGGTTAAGTGCGCGCGCTCTGCTGCTGGCGGCCCAGGGTTCAGATCCCGGGCCCGCACCGACGCACCGCTTCTCCAGCCATGCGGAGGCTGCGTCCCACATACAGCAACTAGAAGGATGTGCAACTATGACATACAGCTATCTACTGGGGCTTTGGGGGAAAAATTAATTAATTAATTAATTTAACAAAAAAAAAGGGCAGCAGGGAATGCAATCGGCACTGGGTGAATTTGGGAGGCCTAACTCTACCACAGTTTTTAGTATGTAATATTGTATCCCCAGGTATGCCTCTTTAGAAAGGAATAAAAAAAGTGCCAAAAGGAAGACTTTGTGTCTAACTTTCACACACAAAAATTACATGGTAATAAAAATGAAAGTAGATTTCAAAAATATTGCTGGAACAATTTGAAATTCATGTGCAAAAACAAAAACTCTACTCATCCCCCACAGCATCTACAAAAATGGACTTGAAATATATCAGAGACTAAATGTAAAACCTACAACTAGAGAACTTGTAGACAAGTGCTCTCCAGAAGGAACACTGAGCAATGATGGACATACTCAATAGCTGCTCTGTCCAATATGATAGCCACTAGCCGATGAGATTATTGAGCGCTTGACATGTGGTTACTGTGAATGAGGAACTCAAGTTTTAACTTTATTGAATTTTCATTAATTTGAACAGAAATTTAAAGAGCTGCCGTGGTTGGGGCTATTGTATTGGACATCTAAGTTTTAGAAGAAATTACAAGAATAAATATTTGTAACTGGAGTTAGGCAAAGATTTTTTATATAGGATGAAAAAGCAAAAACAATAAAAAAAAAGAAACGATAAATTGGACTTTATAAAAAATAAAAACTTATGCTTTTTAAAAGACACTGGTCAGAAAATGAAAAGACAATTCATGCAGAGAAAATATTTATAACCAAATACCTGATAAAGGACTTGCATCCAGAATATATAAAAAATTCTCAATGTGCAATGATAAGAAAACAAAATGGGCAAATGATTTGAACAGAAATTTCAACAAAAAGAGACGCAAAGGCAAATAAGCACAAGAAAAGGTGTTCAACATTATTAGTCACTAGGGAAACTCAAATTAAAACCACAATGATATAATATTGCATACATAATAGAACGGTTAAAATAAATTTTTCAAAAAACTGAACAATACCAAATTCTGGCTAGAATGTGAAGCAACTGAACTGTCATACATTGCTGATGGGAACGCAACATGTCAAAGCCCCTTTGGAAAATAGTTTGGCAGTTTCTTATAAACTAAAATATACACTTACCATATGACCAGTGTTGTGTTGGAGTCGGTCGTTACTAGCTTATGAAAGCCACCCGTGCACATCTATTTCCAACTCCTCATTTAGTGATGTCATGTTGGAGGATTGAAATAGGCTAGAGTGGGAACATTTACACTATAGGAATTGGCAAATGCTTCATATAAGAGATTTTTTTGTGGGAGTGGAGGCAATTATTAAATATTTATCATTATGGCACTGCATATAGCCTAGCCACTGTAGTTCTAGAGAAATGAAAAAATATGTCTATCCAAATACCTATACATTAATGTTTACGGCAGCTTTATTTATACTTGCCCCAAACTGGAAACAAACAAAATATCTATCAGTTGGTGAATGGATAAACAAAAGTGGTATATCCATAAATGGAACACTACTCAGTAGCAAAAAGGAAAGACTGCTGATAAATGCAATAACATGGATGCATCTCAAAAGCCATAGGCTGAGAGAAGCCAGACACAAAAGGTGGCATTCTATATTATTCCACTTATATAACATTCTGGAAGAGGTGAAATTATAGGAACACAAATCAGATTAGTAGTTGCAGGGGCTGGGAGTGGGGGAAGAGGATTAACTACAGAGGGGCACAAGGAAATTTTGGGGGTAATGAAAATATACTATATACGCCTCTGTCAAAGTTTATAGAACTATACACTTAAAACAGGTGAATTTTATTATATTTAAATTATACCTCACTAAACCTTACTTGGGAAAAAAGAACAGATTTCCTATGGGAAAATATCTGTGTTGTAATTTTTTGATCTCTTGCAGGGAAGCCGTTCTGAAAACTTATATGAGAGGGTAACCACAACACAGAAGTTGAGAGTTTGGTGAGGGGATCTCTCTTTGTCTCTGTCTCTCTTTCTCTCACTTAAAAATAAAGCTACGGGGCGGCCTGGTGGCTTAGTGGTTAAGTGCGTGCGCTCCGCTACTGGCGGCCCGGGTGTGGATCCCGGGCGCGCACCAACACACCGCTTCTCCGGCCAACCTGAGGCCGCGTCCCACATACAGCAACTAGAAGGATGTGCAACTATGGCATACAACTATCTACTGCGGCTTTGGTGAAAAAAAAGGAGGAAGATTGGCAATAGATGTTAGCTCAGAGCCTGTCTTCCTCAGCAAAAAGAGGAGGATTGGCGTGGATGTTAGCTCAGGGCTGATCTTCCTCACACACACACAAAAAAAATAAAAAAATAAATAAAATTAAATTAAAAAAAAGCTACAGGGCCTACCCATGGCACAAGCGGTTAAGTGCGCGCGCTCCAATGCGCTAGCCTGGGGTTTGCTGGTTCGGATCCCAGGCACGCCGACGCACCGCTTGGCAAACCACGCTGTGGCAGCGTCCCATATAAAGCAGAGGAAGATGGGCATGGATGTTAGCCCAGGGCCAGTCTTCCTCAGCAAAAAAGACGAGGATTGGCATGGGATGTTAGCTCAGGGCTGGTCTTCCTCACAAATAAATAAATAAATAAATAACTACAAACACGAGTTAAGCTATTTCCCTTGAGACCTGAATCTACAATACTTTTTTCCAATAGGTTCCACATTGCCCCAATTCTTTGAGCATGAAATGTACTCCTGAATTATCACGCAGGCTATAGATGCTATTAATCCATCAAATGGGTTTTCAGAGACATGTCATATCTTAAATCAGACTACTGAGCTCAGAATCCTCCCTCTTGATCAAGTTCCTAGGGGTGACTTGATTCCTATGATTTCTGATACTCGGACAAAAGCATCAAATAATAAAGTCTAGTTTTAAAATCTGAATTCAAAGGGCTAAAGTCTTTTAGCACATAATTTAATGTCTATTCCAATTTACTACTTGTATTTTTATTGATTTTACAGGGGTCCTTGGATGGTTCTGCCCTAGTCATTAGGGTACTAATTCTGTTAAACACTTATTAAGCACTAAAATACCTGTTTATACTTAACTCTGGTGATTCCGTGCTAACATATATAGGTGAGGAAATAGAGAGATTAACACGTTGATGGGATTTTTTTCTAATCATATTATGTTCCAATGTCTCTGGCCAAATTTTTCAACGATTTTGTGTTAGTAAAAGCAAAATCACCTTTGTTGCTGTTACCTACCGTCAAGTTGGCTCTGACTCATGGCCACCCTATGAATGAGTGATGTCCACAATGTCCTGTCCTCAGCAGCCCTACTCGGCTTCTGTAGACTCACACCTATGGCTTCCTTTATGGAGTGAATCCATCTCACGTTTGGTCTTCCCCTTTTCCTGCTACCTTCTACTTTTCCCAGGATTATAATCTTTTCCAAAGAATCCTACCTTCCCGTGATGTGTCCAAAGTAGGACAGCCTCATTTTTGTCATTTTTACCTCCAGTGATAGTTCAGGCTTAATTTGGCCTAGGACCCACTTGTTTATCTTTCTGGCAAAATAACCTTTAATAGATAATTATTGTATAACTCTATAGGATTGATGTGTCAAATAGTGTATGATAGCTTATTATTATTTCTGTCCTCCAAAGTGTTTATCTCATGTCATAAAATGTAGAAACTTGCTTAGACAAGGGCTGTGGGAGCTGTTTTTGAATGCAGTATACCAGATGAACTGACTTGTTATAAGTAATACAGTGAGTTTTTCTAACTCATCAATAGGTCCCAAACAGAAAAAAAATTGACCAAAATATGTTCAAATTAGGTAACTTTTCTCTCTGGAATGTCCACTGTAATAAAGCCAAGATAAAGTAGTGGGAACGATGTCTGATTTGAAGATTTTTTATGTAGTAGACTTAAGCATTATGATATGCTCCAACAGCTGGCTGCCATGCCTACCTCGTGGGCATAGAATGTCACAGCATTGGTTAGTGAGTGGTGAGTTTCCTGGAAGACCTTGACAGACTAGACATGAAGGGAGAAAAACAAATTAATTTAGACAGCATAAGGCTTTACAAGTGCATTAGTAATTTTTGACACCTTGGGAATAGTGTCATTGCTGATTAGATGAAGATAGAAAAATACAACTAAATGAAATGATCAAAATTAAATAGGATATGATTTTTAGTATTTCTGAGTACCTTTGTTGGTCTTTTGTTATTATAATAAACATAATATGTAAGGTAAAATATTAAAATAAAGATGTAGAAATAGAAAATAGTAGTCTTTGCCCAATGCCAATTTCACTCTGTAGACATAACTTATGTATATATGCATATATATAAATATATTTTTAAAATAAGAGCTTTATCATATTCTACATCTACAATCATGCCATTTGCCGCATAATGACATTTTGGTCAATGACAGACCACATATGTGGCAGTGGTCTCATTAGATTAGTACCATAAAGCTTAGGTGTGTAGTAGGCTATACCATCTAGGTTTGTGTAAGTACACTCTATGGTGCTTGCGCAACGACAAAATCACCTAACTAAGCATTTTTCAGAATGTATCCCTGCTTTTAAGTAATGCATGACTGTACTTCTACAATTTTTTTAATGGACAATTAACTTCTTCCATGACAATACTTACAGGTCTTCCTCAAGACAACATAAAATTAGGCTCTAAGGTACATTGTGATCTACTTAGCCAAATTTAAAGAATATTTAGATTTTCCATTTTTTTCCTATTACAGTGCATATTTTTGTACCCAATTATTTGCTTACTTATGTGACTGTTTCTTTGGGTATGTTACTAAAAGCAGATTATTTTGGTTGAAAAAAGTGTGTTTTTTTGGGAAGGAAATTGGGTGATATCAAATGAGAGATTTGGAATGAAGGATAAAAGGGAAGGAAATCAGGTTGTTGTATGAAGGATGAATTCATTAGACCATGACTAGATTAATGATTTATGAGTGATATCCAGAGCTTTGTGTTCTCAGTTTCAGCAAATATATTTAAAGTATCTTCTATGTGCCAGCATTGTGCCACATGTTTTTATTTGTTATTTCTTTCCTTTTGTTGACTTAGTTTGATAATCAATTATGACATTTTCAAGCAATCTCTACATAAAAAAGAGGTATTTTCATATTAACTTTTGCTGAAGTATGTTGTTTGGAATAAAAAGAATAATTTCAGAGAGGTAAATGCTATGAACAGAATTAAATGGAGCACTGCACAAGTGAGTTGCTGATGGAGGAGGACTTTTGCTGGGATAGTGAGTGAGGGCCTCTTGGAAGAGGTACATTCCAGGAAAAATGGAATTACAGAGGAGTTAGCCATGAGATATACCAAGGAAACTGTTTTTTCAGGTAAAGGAAACTATGAGTACAAAGAGACTAAGGCAAGAACTAATTTGGATTATTCATAGAACAAAAAAGATTGTAGTATGTCTAGAGACAAAGACTGGGGCGAGACCATGGAATGCCTTGAAGGCCAGGGTAAGAAGTTTGGATGTTAGAAAAACAAGGCACTCCAAATTCAGTGGGAAGCTACTGGCTATTAAACTGGGAGCATCTTAGTCTGATTTATGTGACTGTGTGACTGATTTTAAATGCTTGTTTGGTGAATAGACTAAGGAAGGCAAGGGTGGAAACAAGGAGACAAGGTAGGATGATATTGAGGTCATGCAGGTAAGAGGTGATGGTGGCATTGCAAATTGAGAGCAGTCATGAATTACGGATATATTTTGGAGGTATTATGGAGGACTTGTTGATGAACTGAATGTGGAGTATGATACAATGAGATAAATTGTGGCCACCTTCCAATCTAGAAGAGAATGTTCTCAGACAGAGAAGTACTTCTAACAGCTGATACTACTAAAGAGATGGAAAACGTTGGAGTCCAGAAACTGGTAGGGTGGAGTCCATTATAAACCTTTTTTGCTTTGGTCTGGAATCCTGAAGCGTGGCATCCTGGGGGTAAAGATGAACCAAAAGTAAACCAGGCATCACATGGACTGTATCACAGTATAAGTTGTTTGATTCACCCCCAAAATATCAATCCCTAACACTAGAATTAATGTAATCCTGAATTGCTAGGACCCAGATGCCAGGCTAAAACGAAATGATTATCTTTCCTGGAGAAATATAGGATATTTCTAGGTCTCAAATTTTTTATACAAACAACATTTTAAATGAAATTTCCAGAACACAATCAAAGATAACTAGGCACATAAGAAGACATAATATGCTGCTATTTCCTGGACCACATTTTGGGTAGGAGGGATCTACTAATAGAGTTCCCAACAGAAATAATGGAAGCCAGAAGAACAATGAAATAATATTTTCAATGTAACATAAGAAAAAAAAGCTGTCAATCATGAATTCTATGACCAGTAAAAACAGCCTTCAACAACAATAAACAAACACATTGGGACAGAGATTGGATTGGTGGTTACCAGAGGGGAAGGGGGGAGGGAGGAGGGTGAAAGGGATAATTCGGTACATGTGTGTGGTGATAGGTTGCAATTAGTATTTTGGTGGTGAACATGATGTAACCTATGCAGAAATAGAAGTATAATGATGCACACCTGAAATTTTTACAATGTTATAAACCAATGTTACTGCAATAAACAAAAAATTAAAAAAAAAAAATGAAGGCAAAATAAAGGTGTTAATAGACAAAGAGTGATTTTGTCACTAACACCCACACTAAAAACTAAAGGAAGTTCTACAGAAAGAAGATAAATGATCCTAGAGAGTAAGCTGGAGAATTAACAAGGAATAAACAGTAAAATGGTAAATTGATTATGTATAGAGACTGTATATATAGAATTAAAATATATGATAATTATAGCATGTGGGTCAGGTGGGGGTCAATTGAACCAAAGTATTCTAAGTCTTGAATTCCTTGGGAAGAGGGTAAAAATTAAAATACCAATGGACATTAGATTAAAATAAGTTAAAAATACATGTTTTAATCTCTACTTTAACTACTAAAACAATTGGAAAAAATATATTACAATTTTTAAAAAGAATAGTAAAATAAACAGAAAGAGAGAGGGAGGGAGAGAAAAAGGAAATGTAGGATGGGACACATTTAAAGCATGTACCAAGAGAGATTATAAAAGCACAAATATATCAACAATTGCATTAAGTGACCCAATTAAAAGCCAATTAGTTTTCAGATGGTTATTTCCCTAAAAAAATAGGAAAATATAATCCATCTAACACTAATCAAATAAAGCTGGTGTAGCCATATTAATATCATATTAATATAAAACCAACTCTAAGGTAACATTACCAGAGACAAAAGGGAGAATGGCTTCATAAGAAAACACCTAATTCACCAGGAAGATATAACACTTCTAAATTGTGTGCACTTATGAACATGGCTCAAAATACATAAAGAAAAATGGTTACAGCAAGCAGAAATAATCACACTCACAATCATAGTGAGTGACTAAAAACTTGTCTCTGGTATATTTTATTCCTAACAATCCTCATCCTTTTTGTTTGTTTTTCCTGCTGTTGTTGTGGTGGATAAAGCATCATTCTTCCCGGGGAATGCCCATATTCTCTGTTTGACCGATTGCTTCTTCATAGTGTTTTTTACCTTGTTTTTCTAGCCTTCTTTTCCCAGTGAGTAGGTAGCTAGTTCTGGAGACTTGATTTGACTCAGGTTCCATTTATTTTAGACTAGACTCATTCATGTATGGTGCTATATAGTTTTTATTGCAGCTCTTCATGAGGCATATGATTGATCGATCAGTGGGCTCTGGTGAATAGCAGAAAATTTTAACACCTCTTGCTCAGTAACTAATATAACAAGCAGACCAAAAATCACAAAGAGTATAGAAGATTTGAAAACTCAGTGGATATATTTAATGCTGTACACAATAACTGCAGGAAACACATTTTTTTTCCAAGCACATATAGTACAGTTCTAAAAATTTACATTATTTTAGAATAAATCTCAACAAATTTCAGAAAACTAAACTTATATAGTATATGTCCTCTGACTAGAGTTAATTAATGTAGAAACTGAGACCAAAAAGGTAACTTGAAATTCCCAAAAGTTTGAAAATTAAGCAATGCACTTCTAAATAGTCCATGGGTCATAGAAAAAAATCACAATGGAAATTAGAAAATATTTTCACTTGAATGATAATGAAACCAACATCAGAAGTTGTGGGATGCATCTACAGCCATGCTTAAAGGAAAAAAGTAGCCTTGAATGCATATAGAAGTAAAGAACAGAATAAATTCAAAGAAAGTAGGAGGAAAGAAATAATAAAGGTAAGAACAGACATCAATAAAATAGAAAACAACAGTAATGAATTTAGTGCAATCAAGAGTTAGTCCTTTGAAAAGATTAATAAAATTGATAAACTTCAACTGAGGTTAATTTTAAAATGGAAGTAATTAATATCAGGAATAAAAATGAGAACCTCACTATAGATCCTACAGATATATAAAAAAATTTAAGAGACATATTATAAGCATGATGCCAGTAAACTTGCCAATGTAAGTAAAATGGAAAAATTCTTACATAAATACGATTTCTTAAAACTGACAGAAAATATTCACACTAAGTATGAATGGCCCTACAGCAATTAAAGAAAATCAATCAGTGATAATAATATATCTTCGCAAAAGGAAACTTGATGCCTGGATTGTTTCATCAAATAATTCAACCAAATATTTAGGGAAGAAGTAACAATAATCTCAAGCCAATTCTTCTACAAAATATAAAAATTTGCAACAATCCTCAGCTCATACTAGAAGGCCCGCATAACCATCCAAAACCCATAAAGGGAATTACAGGAAAGGAAAATTATAGGGTGGTCTCATTCACAAGTATAGGTGCAGACATGCTAAACAAATATTAGCAAACTGATTCCAGCCATATATCGTGCCATGTAGAGTTTATTCAGAAATTCAAAGTTGCTTAATGTTGATTGATGATTAAGTGTAATAATACCACAGTAGCAAAATAAAAGAGAGAAGTCATTTCAATCAATGCAGAAACAGTGGCAAAAATGAAATGCTATTTCATAGTTTAAAAAATTCTTAGGAAACAACAAAAAGAGAATTTCTTTAATCTAATGTTTTACATTGACCAAAAGCACAAGTAGGTATTATATTTAATGGTTAAATACTAAAAATTTTCCCTTTGAGTTTAAATTACTAAATTGTGGAATAGATTGTCACTCGGCAACAGTTAAGTGATACAAAAAGGCAATAGACTTAAACAGGTACTGCACAAAAGAGCACATACGAATGACCAATAAGCATATGAGAAGTTGCTCAATCTCATTAATCATTAGAGAAATGCAAAACTACAATAAGACTCCTACAGTAATGGCTAAAATTAAAGATTAACAATGCCAAATGCTGATAAGGATATGGAACAGCTTCAATTTTTATATGGCGCTGGTAGGAATGTAAATTGACACAAAACACTTTGAAAAACAGATTACTATCAGCTAACACAATTGAAAATACAAATACCTTATGGATCAGCAACTTCATTTTTAGATATATATTTAAAAGAAACACATGCATTTGTATACGAAGAGACATAAGCAGGAATGTTCATATCAGCATTATTTATAATTGTTTTAAACTGAAAACAACCCAAATATTCATCAATTTATAAATGGATAAATAGTGATATATTTACACAATATAATACTATACAATTATGAAAAAGAAAAAAAGCTACAATTAAAAGAAACAACGTGATGATTCACACGTGTTGAATATTGGGCAAAAGAAGTCAGATATAAAGAATGTATACTACATTATTCCAATTATACAAAACTCATCAACAGGCAAAACTAAACTATAATGTAATTTATAGTTCACAGGAGATAAAAGTACAGTCATTCGTCACTTAATGATAGGGATGTGTTCTGAGAAGTGCGTCATTAGGCAATTTCATCATTGTGCAAACATCATAGAGTGTACTTACACAAACCTAGGTGGTATAGCCTACTACACACCTAGGCTATGTGGTACTAATCTTATGGGAACACTATTGTATATGTGGTCTGTCATTGACCAAAACATTATTATGTGGTGCATGACTGTGTAAAGAAGAGCAAGGAAGTGATAAGTATAAAAGTTAGAATAGTGGTTACACATATCAGGGAGGGAGGTGCTTGTAACTGGGAAGCGGCAACCAGGAGCCTCTGGAATTCTGGCAAAGTTTTATTTCTTGACCTGGATGAAGATTATGTGAAGGTTTGCTATATGGTAATTTATTAATT
This sequence comes from Diceros bicornis minor, assembly GCF_020826845.1. Taxonomy (NCBI): domain Eukaryota; kingdom Metazoa; phylum Chordata; class Mammalia; order Perissodactyla; family Rhinocerotidae; genus Diceros; species Diceros bicornis. The sequence continues at coordinate 66,876,112 of NC_080741.1, forward strand.
AGTACAATTATGTTTTATGCACTTGTTGTGAGAATGTTATATTTTACAATGAAAATGTCAGAGACCGAGAGGCATCATGGGAGTTCAAGAATAGCAGTTGTCTATCTGTTGCTGAAAATCCAACCAGCCTGTTACTGTTCCCCCTGCTGGTACCACTACTACTTCTTCTATGAAGAAAAAAGCCGGTTGACCAGATGGCTTTAAGTCCTCCTTTAGCATTCCACAATGTTGTGTTCAAGTATAATGCTGGTACCCCAGTGTTGACATATAGTCCAAATAATGAGCCCTAGAATTAGTGAGAAATGACATCTGATGGACCAGGTTGAGGTATTGATGTGATCTGAGTAGCAACCCACATTAGCTAAGGTACCCCTTGGAGCACTTTGCTCCTTGATCTCTGGGCGGCTTCAGTCATGCTGAAGGAGTGTACCTGTCTCTCAGTTTTACAGACTTGTCAGCAGAAAACACAGCAGGATGCAAATCAGGAGGTGCCTATACTTTATCGGTGTATTCCCGTGTACTGCTCTCCTATCTCATTTTTTGTGACAAGAAAATTGTTTATTTATCTAATTCAACGCCTGCTCAGTGTGTCTAGGGATGATTTAGAACTGCTTGTAATACTTGTGTAACACGTCCTGTTGTCACCATAAAACATTCTGGATAAAAACAAAATTTGGGGATGAACTACCCTCTGGTATTGATATGTAGAAGTCAACTCTAATAAAAATAGATCAGTCTGAGAAATTCTTAAAGAGTAGCATGGAATTTATATCATACACATAATGCAAATGTATTTAACTTTCTTATATAAGAGAAGTCTAAGTTTCCCAATCAGCCATGCTATTATAATGTACATGTGTTGGCCTTTAGCTGTTGAGGAAGCTATTTCATTAGTAGATCATTGATTCAACTTTGCCATTTCTCTGTTTCTCTATAAATGAAATTAACATTAATAATCTAATTATTCTCAACCATACTTACAGAAACAAAGGTTGTTTGACCAGAGGTCTCACCTGGAGAACTATTTAAAAAGTAATGCTCCCCAAATTCTATGCTAGACCCACTTAATCAAAAACTTTCCCAGATGAAGTCCTGTAATCTGAATTATTGACAAATCTTTCTGAAAATTTATTGAATTGGCAGATCTGAAAACCATTAGTTTGGAAGATGTTGGAACAATCTCTTTTTAAAAGGACATAACTCCATGTCACTGAATATCATCTGGAATTTATTTTTCTATACATTTATTTATTTATTTCTGCCTCCCCCTTTCCTCTCTGAAGGAGTATAAGCTTCATGAAAACAAGTCCTCTTGGCCTATTTCACCACTGTCTTCCAAAATATAGAACAGAAGTTGACAACTATGGCCTATGGGCAAAATCCAGCCCACCTGCCTATTTTTATAAATAAAGTTGTATTGGAACACAGCATCGCCCAATATTTCCATATTAGTCATAGCTGCTTTCATGCTACAGTGGCAGAGTTGAGTAATTGGAAACAGAGACCGTCTGGCCTGCAAAACCTGAAATATTTACTGTCTGCTCCTTTATAGAAACAGTGTGCTGATCCCTGGTCTAGAAAAATGGCTACAATATAGTGGGTTCTCCATAGTTGTTGAATATTGAATGAATGAAATAATAATTTATTAGTGTCTCTAAGCAACTCTCTTTTGCCCAAATAAGTTTCTTTTGGCACGTTACCCTTAATTAATTGTTTTGTTATAGTGTGGTCTCTCTTTGGAAACTTACTCCCTTCACTGTGTTAAGTGCCTTTTGTTTTCCCTTGGAGCCAATCTGGTGTTTTGGTTATGCTCAAGTACAATGAGATATGGGAGTATGAGAATCAATCTAAGTACAACTTCTCAGGAACACATTAATTACATACTATTAGATTTGTTCCAGCTCTCTTTCATTCTCAGAAGAGTGGCAATGGTGTATCAGATTACAAGTTAAATGGAAAGCCAAGTTAATAAGGATGGAATATGTTGTATTAGTGGCGAGTGTGATTTGTTATAATCTCCAGTTGGATTTAGTGATAGGTTATCAGCACCAAGGGGTGAAGCACACTATCTTTTTGCAGATAGTTAACAGAAAGTACAGTAGACTGGTTTCTAGGTTTATAATCCCATTAGTTATCTATAAACTTGGATAGTAGGCAACTTCTCCAAGTGGGGCCTCCTCAGTTTCTTCTTCAGTAACTAGAAAAAGCTAGGTTACTTAACGTGTATAGTTCTTTATAATTCTATTGCTTTATAAATAGGAAACTTGATAACAAATAGCCAGAAAATATAGCAGAATCACTGGTTAATGTAAGGGTTACTTCATAATGAAAAATTTCCTATAGTCAAAATTACCTTGGATTTTTCTTTAAGTGACCCATACAGTTTTTTTTAATTGTGGTAAAATACACACCATATAAAATTTACTGTCTTAATTATTTTTAAGTGTGTAATTCAGCAGTGTTAAGTATATTCACATTGTTATGCAACCAATCTCCAGCACTTTTTCATCTTTCAAAACTGAAACTCCGTACCGCCAACAACAATTCTCCTTTTCTCCCTCTCCCCTAGGCCCTTGGCATCATCTTTCTACTTTCTATTTCTACGAATTTGACTACTCTAGGTACTTCATATCAGTGGAAACATACAGTGTCTTTTTGTGACTGGCTTATTTCTCTGAGCATAATGTCCTCAAGTTTCGTTCATGTTGTAGCATATGTTGGAATTTCCTTCCTTTTTAAGATGAATAATATTCCATTGTGTGTATATACTGCACTTTGTTTATTTATTCATCTGTCGAGGGATACTTGGGTGGCTTCCACAGTTTTGCTATTGTGAATAATGCTGCTATGAACACGGGTGTACAAATATATCTTTGAGACCCTGCTTTCAATTCTTTTGGATGTATATTCAGAAGTGGAATTGCTGGATCATATGGTATTTTATTTTTAATTTTTCAAAGAACCACCATACCATTTTCCATAACAGCTACACCATTTGCCTTCCCACCAACAGTGCACAAGGGTTTCGATTTCTCTCTCTAATACTTGTTATTGTCTGTCTCTTTTTTTTTTTTTTTTTTTGGTGAGGAAGATTGTCCCTGAGCTAACATCTGTGCCAATCCTCCTCCACGTTGTATGTGGGATACCGCCACAGCATGGCTTGATGAGCCGTGTGTACGTCTGCACCCGGGATCTGAACCCGCGAATGCTGGACCGCCGAAGCAGAGAGCGCGAACTTAACCACTATACCACTGGGCCAGCCCTGGTCTTTTTTTTAAATATTAGCTATCCTAATGGATGTGAGGTGGTTTCTCACTGTGGTTTTGATTTGCATTTCTCTAATGATCAGGCATATTGAGCATCTTTTCATGTGCTTGTTGGCTGTTGGTCCACCTTCTCTGGAGAGTTTCTATTCAAGTCTTTTGCCCATTTTTTAACTGCGTTGTTTTTTATTGTTGAATAGTAGAAGTTCTTTGTATATTCTGGATAATATCAGATATATGATTTATAGATATTTTCTCCCATTCTGTTGGTTGCCTTTTCACCCTGTTGATTGTGTCCTTTGATGCGCAATTTATAATTTTTCTGCAGTCCAATTTATCTATTTTTACTTTTGTTTCCTGCGCTTTTGGTGTCATATCCAAGAAATCATTGCCAAATCCAATGTCAAGAAGACTTTCCCCTATATGTTTTCTTCCAAGTTTTATATTTTTAGCTTATATGTTTAGGTCTGATCCATTTTGAGTTAATTTTTAAATATGGTTTAAGGTTAGGATAAAATTTCATTCTTTTGAATGTGGATATCCAGTTTTCACAACACTATTTGTTGAAAAGACTGTCCTTTTTGCATTGAATAATTTTGGCACCCTTTTCAAAAATCTTTTGGCCATCTATGCAAGAGTTTATTTCTGGGCTTTCTATTCTATTCCATTGGTCTATGTGTCTGTCTTTATGCCAGCACCACACTGTTTAGGTAACTGTAGCTTTGTAATAAATTTTGAAACCAGAAAGTGTGAGACCTCCAACTTTGTTCTTCTTTTTCAGTATTGCTTTGGCTACTTGGGCCACCTATACAGTTTAATATGCACAGTTTCTGGCAACCCTATATGGAAAATTTAGGTATACCACAGTTAGAGGACTAGTAACCTAAAAGGAGGTCCATGTGCAAATGTCAGGTAGGAGTTTTCAATCTATTTCTCCTTTAAGAGAACTATGAAATCCTTAATACTGGGGGAGTAGGAGAAGGGGGAGAATACTCAAGTGGCCCTTTTTGCCTGCAAGATTTTGCCATTCGGTTTTCATAGTAAGCCTCCATAGCCTTAACATTTGTGTCTAGGTCTGTTCACCCTAGTGAGGGTTACAGAGGTGATATGGCCTTGTTTTACCTGAGATAAGTTTCATAACCTTGGGATAAAGGAACATTTGAAGACACCCTTGTCCATTTTTATGTTTCTATGCAACAGAAATTTATTTTGGGCCTACTCTTTTATGAAAATTCATGGAGGAAGCTTGCTTTTTCCATCAGTCTTTGGGGATCATTATTATAGAGCTTGTGGTAAGAGATATTCTTAGGAGACTTACTTCTCCTAAGAGAATGAAAAGGACTGTTTGAAGTACTAAAAGGATTAATACACTTTGCCCAAGTACCTGTCACCTTTAGGAATGAGAGGATGTGGCTCCATTTTTTATGGACAAATGCATAAAAGTTAGTTAAAGACCACTTAAGAATTTTATATGTAGCTTGAATTGAGAGCTAAACGGCAAAGTCAAATCCCGCATGGAGTCAATAGTCTCTTCTTTATCCCAGTAGCTTTCTGTTTTGTCTCAGCTAATCTCCATTACTGAGTTAGCAGTATTGAGATGACCAGTCAGGATGTAAATTTCTCCAAGTATTAATAAATAAAAGTATATTTTAGTTCCCTTGCTAATAATGTTTCCACGTAGGCTGAAAAATATTTTTATAATGTATTCCATCCTAATTATTCATAGGACATAATCGATTTAGAATTTTCAAAATATTGTACATGAAAAAAATATATATATTGTTCGCTAGATCTAGGTCCTCACATGAATGAACTCAGGACATTCTAGCTCAATAATTATGAAATGATAGAGAGGAAATGAGACTATTTCCCTGTTTTTAAAAAGCCTAGCAGAACTCATTATTCTGTGTCAGTGGATTTTTCACATATGCAAGCTTATTTTTGGTGTTCCAAGAAATCTGAAGTTCACTAACAAGGTTTTTGAAGAACACTCTTGAACTGAATGTACGGGCTGTAATTGAATAAGAACAGTGTGTGTTTGGAGTGCGAATGAACCAGCTGGGATACTAAGTTCTCCATGGTGTCCCTAATTCAATAATCATGTGTTTTCCAATTCTTCCAAAATGACGCAGTGTTCATGGATGAATGTGAAAATGCTAACGTAAATGGACATCATAATTTATTTTTTTAATATCTTACCTTTGTGATCTAGATAAGTTAAAATACAGCATACACTATGATTTCTAACAGCAAATGACAATGAATTCAAAATGGAGTGTCTTTCCCTTCAGAAGTTTAAGTATGATTCTTGATATGAGCCTGAATTTTGCAGGGAGTCATCGTTCAGAAGCATAGAGGGAAGATTATTGCAGTGTGTTTATATTGAGTCCTTTGTATCTATCAATAATACCTACTAATGTTTATAGAGCACTCAATATATGTCAAGCACTCTACTAAGCCCTTAGGTATGTTGTCACTCTATGTTCACATCTATCTCATAAGGTAGGTATTCTTTTTTGTCTCCCTTTTACAAAGATGGAAGCTAAGGTCTATGAATAAGTCAGATCTGGGATTCAAACTTCATTTTACTTAACTCCAGAGTCAAATCTTGATGATGTTTCTACTATGTCTGGGCCTCTGATACAAATCTTCTTTATATTATTTAGTGCTGAGGCATTCTATATAATTTAACCTTACTAATGATTTTGAGGATTTCCCATTCAAGGATACAGCCAGTCTTTCATCTGCTCCGTGGCGATGACACCAATACTGGGAGAGGTGATCCTTGTCATGTATAGATTTCATAATATTTATAAACACATTGGCCCAGAGGGGGTTCTGTCTTCTAAGCAATGTAGGTTATAAAAGATTAAATAATCACGTATGTCCCAGGAGAAGTGCGGATTGGAAAAGAATTGTAAATGAGATGAAGATAATAGAATGAAGAGATTATATGGAGCTAAATATAATGTGCAGCTCAAGCAATCCACATGACAGGAACACTTATTCCTGTATAAGGAGAGAAAATGACTTAAATGTGAATTTAGGACCATGTTCTAATGAAAGCCAGCGTCCAGATAAACCTAGTCATTTGCCATTGGCATAGTTTATGCGTTTATTGTAAAATGCGAAGACTGGAAAAAAGCAGTTGCTTAAAATTCTGTAAGCGGAACTTGAAATAAATGAGAAATTTATTTATTTTTATATTAAAACTTCAGTTGTTCTTATTCACCATAACTTACCTCATGGCATTTATATATATGTATGTGTCTGTGTATTTTCATGACTCATTGAAATTTCATGACTCATTGGGTAGTGGGGGCTGACCCGCTGGGAATAGCAGTAAAGAGAATAACAAGGATTAGAACTTTCTCATTCAAAAATATTTCTGTAGATTCCTTCCTTCCTTGTTTCCTTCCTTCCTTTCCCACTCCAGATAGCTCTCACACGAGAGTTTCCTCTTGCCATAGGAAAATGTGTTTTATTTCTCTCCCTTGACAACCCTCCATCAAGCTCATTCTCAGGTTCACCTCCTTAGATGCTAAGATGAGTTTTGAATGCAGAAAAGTTTAAAAGGTAAGAGGTACTCACCTGACAGTAGAGTTGACGAGAAGCATACACAGAGTGGACTGCTGCCTTGAAGATATCATTTAAAGGTTTGCCAAAGGCTCCACTTAGTTTAAATATTTCCCAGCGTGCCTGAGAGAGATGTTGTCTAAAAGGAAGAGATGGATGAAAGACATTGAAGAGGAAAATGAGGAGAATGGAACACAGTCATTTCCTCTTGCACAACTTGCCTTGGCCTAGAGAATCCTGCCTGAGATAACGCAGAACTTTCCCTATTGTGTGCCTGAGACAAAATGGTGGATAGTCATGTTTGCAGTGACCTCCAGGCCCGGTTAGACTTCTTCATTTGTCTGAAATAGCAGACAGCCTGTTGTTGATGACAGTTTTAATTAAATGATTGAATCTATTTCGTTCAGCTTGAGTTCATCTCTTCCCAATTAACACAGTGGCGTGGTCCAGAGTTGGTTTGACAACCAACTGGTTTAATGGTGTGTCTTCTGGAAATATTTCTAAATCCATGTAGTTGTTCACCTGAAATTTGGTTGTAGATTTAATAATAAAGAGTAATTATTTGTACCGATGCTCTGGGCTACTTTGCTTTCTTAACCAGCTGTGCTATGAGAATATTTACACCGCTTTAAAACTCTGATAAAGAACAAGACTTTTTTAAAAAATGTGTTTATTTGCTAGAAACTTTAGGAATTACTGTCCTGGAGCTCTCAGGTTTTGTCACGATTTCCTGTGTCAGATCACTGGACAAGTCAAGTGAAAGATGAGGGTCTGGAGTTCTTTTAATGTTGAAATCCTTGCGATATTTGCTGATCTGTGTTAATCACCACAAATAGAGGTTTTTTTTTTTTAATAAGTTAATTTTGCCTTCAGCTTAATTAATTAAAATTTTAATTGTGCTGGTTGTAAGCTTCTCCACTCAGTGGTAATAGAGGTTTTATAATTAGTAGGGGCTAAAAAATGAGAGGAGCTTCTTTTTTTTTTTTTCTTTCTGTTTCCGCTGCTCTTAGGAGCTGAGGCAGCCTGTGGTCATCCCGTACATTCTGAAACACTTCCTTGGGTAAGATTTCCTGTGGACTGGTCAATATGGGTGATATCTTTCCAGAGTCCACCTAGAGATATCCCTGTGTGGCCCGTAGGCATTCTTAGTGGGTTGGCATGTCTATGAGACTGTGTACAAAATTACGTGTATATGTGCATTTGTGAGGGAAGCCTGTCCATAGTGTCATGAACTCATAAACAGAGCCATGACCCTCTAAATTAAAAGCATGGGCTCCTTCCATAGAGGGTATGTGGCAGTGGAAAAAATGACAGTAGCCAATGCTTTCCATGTTTGAGATACTGTGCTATAGAATTTACAAATATTATCTATACTTTAGGCACTGTTATAACGTCCATATTGCAGTTAAGGAAATCAATGCTTTGGAGAACTTGGGTGAGTCAGGATTTGAACCTAGGAAGTTTGAGTCTAGAGCCTGAGCTCCTAGCCCCTTTACTGAACAGGAGTTTCGGGACCTGCTTTGTCACTACCCAGCTATGACATGTCACTACCCAGAAGAACAGAACATCTGCTATCTCAGAACATATGTAAGTATGGGTAAGGGGATAAAGATAAGGGGCTTAGAGGTTAGGGCTGGGGTCTCAATGGATGAGCTCTGTATTTCCTTTCAGTTCTGGAATAGAAACAAACCAACTCTGCTTCCACCAGGCATTGACTGAGGCTCTTGTGATGTCTGAACACACTCGAATGTATAGTAGAAATAGATATGAAAAGGATGCAGATGATTGTCATGAGGAGGAAATGCCCAGGTTTTCCATTGTCTTAGAGAGAGAGAATGAGGTGGTGAGTAGAGAATCTGGAATCTGACTGTGTGAGTTTCAGTCTTTGTCCCACATCTCACTAGCTGTTTCACACTTTTCTTTTTATTTACTAAATGCTATACCAGAAACACGGCAAGAGGTTGTCAAAATCTTCCTTGGCGAGCTCTCACGTCTTGCCTGGTTACTTCCATCTTTAGTCTCGGCAAGCATTTTGCTTTCCCCTGCAATCCTGAAGGAAAAAAAATGGTGAATTTGATGGGTCTCTATCTTTTCAAAAAATATATATTTCTAAAGATAAAAATATTTTCCAGGTCAGCAAATATTCATTGATCTTCTGTTATGGGCCTGCCCCAGGCTGAAATAATGGATAAGGGTGAACTGTTTGATGCACACCTTACAAGAGGGAGCCGATAGACCAGATGCATAGTCAAGACTACATCATGGGGCAATATTTGGTCACTAGAACGTTATAGGCCGAGGCACATCATTTTATATGAAGGCTCATTGGACCACACGCCTCACTTGCTGATGATAATAACACAACAGTCCTCCCAGCCTGACTTGAGAATGTAGACGGCTCTTCAATGTGTGGTCATGTTCCTGCTTCATTATACAAGAGCAGTTTGCATTAATTCTTCAGTACAATAGGTTCATAATTTCGGCCTCTCTAAAGGGGAAAGATTTGAGTTTTAGAGCATTTAATCTGCAGAATCTGATGAATGCAGTGTTTTCACATATTGATTTAGAATAATGATATTACTATCTAGCCTGAAAATATAAAATGTGTACAACAGGGCTTCAAGAACAATTAATACGAGCTGAAAACTCATGAATGAGCTGTGTTAACTGACTTTTGACTGGACCAGACCACAAGCAAAATTCACCACTCAGAATTCTGAAGGTTCTGAGCAGATCTGTGACTCACTTGGTCACTAAAGAAGAGGAGGAGGTCTTTATAGATTAATTTTAAAAAGAGAATGAGTCTTATTTAGTGACTAATAAGAAAATGTTAATGCCATTGACAACGTATGAGAGAGAGAAAATGGATGAAGGGCAGAACATTTGAATTAAGCTATCTAAAAGAGAGAAAAATGGAAAGTGTTAAAGACCTCAGCTGGCTGCCACAATGGCTTTTGCTTAATGTCTCATTAGCTTTAAATCTGCTTTTAGTTGTGATGTAGAAAACACGAGCATAGGAGAAACGGACTTGGGAGAAAAGAAAAATGTCTGGATTCAAGAAAAAGAGAAAGAGACATTAAGTGGGTCTTGAAGAACTGGGTTAATGGGTCTGAGTGGACCATGACATTTTCGTTGCTGCTGCTGCTACTGATAATGGTGATGGTAATGATAATGATAGTGGTGGTGGTGATGAAGGTAATAATGATGATGATGGTGCTGGTGGTGAAGATCAAGTGATGGTGGTGGTGATGACGGTGCTGCTGATGGTGGTGGTGATGGTGGTAATGATGGAGGTGGTGATGGTGGTGGTGATGGTGGTGATGTTGGTGGTGACAATGACAATGGTGATAATGATGGTAGTAGTCCTAGTGATGATGGTGGTTGTGCTGATGGAGGTGGTGATGGTGGTAATGATGGAGGTGGTGATTGAGGTGGTTATGGTGGTGGTGATGATGGTGATGGTGGTGGTGGCGGTAGCGCTGGATTGTGGTGACAATAATGACAGCAAGTGTTCATGGTCCAGGCGCTCTGCTTCTCGTTTAATCCTCATATTCACTCGCTGATGTAGGGTAGGTATCATTATCGTTATTATTATTATTCAGGTTTTAAAGCTGAAGAAACATGAGAGGTTACGCAGTTAATAGTGGAGCCAAGACTCAGACTCAGACAGGCTGACTCCAGAGGCCAGACAATTAATTCCACATGGTCTTTATACTAATCTAACATCTTGTGTTCCAGTTTAAACTCATCAAGATCAGAGACCATCCAAATTCAATTCTGAGCAAGACCCTATATCCCACTACTAAGGGACTTAAGAGTGTAATGAATGGGAAACTGTGCTCAGATCCTGAAGTTAATGGCTAAGAGGCAGGGCTTCAATCACAACTTTATTAGCCAGGCAATAATTTCATTAAATAGACAAGCAACTTGCAGGGGGACTGTGAATAAGACGATATTGTGTTTTAAAGGTCAAAACCTGGTTTCTTGTAGCTTTAACTAAGGCGAGAATAAGGTATGATTTGAAATCAGCAGCTTTATTTGTAGTCAGAGCAGACCCCCTCCACGCATGTGCACACGTCTCTCCTGATCGTCTGCCACATTCTCATGATCCGTCCCCCCTGTTCTCGTCCCCGCCTGATAGACCGTGGATACACACGATGAGGAGGAAATCTGTGGTACCTAGAGCAGAAGCCTGGGCTTGGGCGTCATTTAGACGTCAGGAGCTAAGTCCTTATCTCTCACTAGGATTCCAATTTCCTCATGTTACTCAGGTTCAGTGAGTTAATGCCAAACTTAGTGCTCTCAGAAAAAAAAAAAAAAAAGAAAACCTTTTACTTAAAGCTGGATTCTAGAAACAGGTAGTCTCCCTAGTTTAAGTGAAAATGTGCCGCTTTTGTCCTTTGTCATTTAAGCCTGGACTTTGACGCCAGAATAAATCATGCTAATCAAAGCTCTGAGAAGGGCGGAACTTTTCCTCATCTTTTGGTAACCAACATCCCCCTAGGAGGTCATTGCCCCCTGAAAATTACAAATACAATATTGTACAAAATAATAAGCAAGGTTAAACATTTAACAGGGGGTCCCAATGTGCCAGGAGCTGGGCTAAGTACTTGACGTGTATTGTCCCTTTTTATCTTCATGACAAATCTAAGGATGGGTAGGGGGCATTGCTGTCATCTCTCTGGTGCAGATGAGTTAGCCAGGGCTCAGAGAGGTCAGGAGACTTGCCTAACATCACACAGTTGGTAAGTGGTAAAGCCAGGATTTAAACCCCTTGACTGCCTTGCTCTACTTTCTGCTGCCACGTGTGGTTAGAATTAGAACAGCAGCCACACTAGCCTAACCACTGCTATATCTAACCCCGATGTTTAAAAAGAGCCATGTGGTATAATGGTTAGAAGGACCATGGTGGTTACACATCAGTTGGATGAACTTATGCAGGTTGCTCAACCTCTTCAAGCCCCAGTTTTCTCTTTGTTAACGGGGATCATAGTGGCTACTTTACATGTCTCTTGTGTGAATTAAGGGAGACTGCATTCCCAAGACGTCTTACCTAAGCATCCCTTTTCATTTCACTCTGTGACCTGTGCCTTTTGTTTTTGGTACCTAGGCAAGATGCTGGCTCCCTAACCTGGTAATTCTTCTCCAAAGCACTGATAATTATAAGTGTGCAATATATTTTCCCTGCTGGAAGATTTTGGACTTAGAAGGTAACCTAGTGTCTCAATAATAATCTTTTACATCTCTGTAATACAGTGTTTGCCAAACTGGACTCCATGGGAGTTGTAACCAGGTGATCCGAAAGGAAGAAATTTCTTCTTAAAATAAGTTTGAGAAATACAGTATACTGTTAGCAGCTACCATACACATTAACCCATTAAAGGCTCTGATAAGTCCTGTAATATAGAAACCTATACATGTATTTCCTGATGGTATGCTTATTTTCATATTTCTTTGAGCAAACAAGTTTCAGTTTGGGAAATATTGGCATGGAACATCAAAGGCTTTTACTTTATTGTCAATTAATTAATTTCTCACAACAACCCCACCAGGTAGCCAGGGCAGACATTGAGCTGGGATGTAGAGCCCATTGTGCCTCCGTGAGATTAAAGTGTTGGCCTACAGCAAAGCATCCATTCATTTAGGAAGCTGAAGCTGGAAGCAAAACTACCTAAAATCTCTATCTTAAATTAGTTTTGAATATAATCCATATCTTTTAAATGATTTAATTCCAGAAATTTCAAGCACTTGAGCAGTTTGCTGTTGACAGTTGGAGCAGTGAAGCCTTTGGGCAAAAGGCACAAGTGGTTCTTTCTCCAAGATATAGGTCAAACCCTTTCATTTATTTCCATTTCTGCTGCTGCTATACCCATCAAAACCATGCAGGCCTCCTAACTAATCTCCCTAATGCTCTTCTTGTTCCATCGAATACTGGTTTTCCAAAATACAATCAATAGCAGAGCATAGTGCTCTCTCTTGTAATCGTCGGAAACCTTCCCTTTTCTTAGAATAAAACCCCAAGTTTGTACCCCAGCTTACAAAGTTCTTCCTATCAAACTCCTGTCCACTTCAGCCTCCTCTCTCTCATCTCGATTTCCCTGTCCAGTCATATTTCTCTTCCTCAAGCACATCAAGCACTTTTCTGCCTCGGGGCCTTTGCACCTCTTTGATTCTCTGCCTGAAAGCCTCTCTCCACACCAGATCTTTGTAGAGATGGTTCCTTCTTGTCCTGGATGTCTCAGCTCAATTCTTACTTTCCAATAAAACCCTCCCTGTCACCTCTCCAGGCCTTTTCTAGCCCATGCGTTGTCTTTTTCCTTCATAACACACTTATTTTCTTGTTCATTCATTGGTCGTCTTCTTTGTCATCTGCCTCTCCCAAATAAAAGGCAAGTCCCACGAAGGCAGGGACCTTTCCTGACTGTTCACCATTTCATCCTTAGTACCTGCGTATTGCACGGCTCATAGTGGACTTGTCATAAATATTTTAGGAAATCAATCCATGTGGAATGAATGAATTGGTGAATTATGCTCTCCCAAGTGGATTATATTTGCACTATATGTGACTGGCCACACATGTGACCTTTGAAACCATCATTAAGTGGTGGGTTTTTTTCTTACTCCTCAGTGACTCTGTTAGAGCTCCTTTTAGGAGATCCTGCATTCCTCCTCGCTCTGGGTGATGTGTAATGTCGTCGCTCTATAATCAGCCCTGGACACACACACGTGTCCCGAAAAGGAGAGTCTGGCCCTAAGGTGGCTGTCAGAACTGTTTAAGCTAGCCAATTAGTTGACCTCTGTTCTCCCTGGAGGAGAAGCACAGGTTAATTACCTTCAAGCCGCATCCCTCCTGCATCCTTCTTTTTATTTTTCTACTTCTCACCACCACGCTGCTGCCTGTCTTCAGTCCGCCGCGGTGCTTAGTTGTGCTGCTCCAAGGTAGATTAAGCAAACTTCTTAGCTGTTGGCTGTGAGCTATTAGATCCTCAAAGAGTAAGTACGGGTCTTAGCTACTGAGCTGGTTGAGTTGGATGGTTTGTGAGTCCCGCTGCATGGGGCTGGGTGGCACAAAACCTTCGGCACTCAGCTCATGCCTTAGAATCACTGGAGCATCGTGGTTAGAATTTAGTTTTTAGATCCCAAGAGCCTGGATGGAAATCCTGGCTCTGCCATTTACCAGATACAGACTAGGGTCTGTTACTTAGATTTTGTGCCTCAGTTTCTCCATGTGTGTAATAAGAATAATTATCGCACCTCCCTATCTGTTGAGAGGCAACATATGTAAAACATTTAACCCAGTAGCTGACATCTACAATGCACTCAAAATATGACTTCGGAAATGGTAAACACTGACATTTCTTTGGATCATATATATTTCTGCTTCCCACTCACAGAAGCCGCTTTGTTCTCAATTATGAAGAAGGTAGATTCCAAAGCAAACAATCAAATTGCCCTCGTTTAACAAATGCTTATTGAGTATTAGCCACTGTGCCAGCCAGTAGGGGTCAAAAAGGCAGAAGACATGGTCCTTGCCCTCAAAGATCTTAGAAACTAACTGAAGGGACATGATATTCATAAGAGAAAAGGATAGTTCTAAGACGCAAGTCATGAGAGTTGAGAGAAGGAATGAAAAAAGGTGGAGACATTTCTGACATCATAGTGGTAGGACTAGCCTCTTGGAGAGTGTGGGGTTGGGGGTGGACCTCAGAACAGGAGTGGGAATTAGTGGGAATGACCAGCACAATGATGATAGCTGGAAGGGAAACCCTGGTTGATTGATTGATTGGAGTTAAGGAAGAGCTAAAATGGTTGACCTTGTGGAATTGACTTCTGGTTCAGTCATACAACCAAGGCCACCAATATTGACCGATTGAATCCATCTCATGAAGCAGATGCTATGCCAAGCATGTTAATGTATGACCTCATAGAATCTTCTCAACAACCAGATAAGGTTGTATTTTTGGAGTTCCCGTTTACCAATGGGGAGACTGTGGCTTTAGAGAAGATTATATGGCTGTAGAGTGAAGCCTTCTAGAATGGCGTGCGCAAAAGGGAAGAGTGATCATGCAAACTAGGCACTGGGGTGGTGGGGAATTTGGAGAATTCAACAACAAACAGATCTAATGGTCTGAAGGGGAACAAGGACACAGTGAGTTCTGTAGAGAAAGGAGGGGGTTAAATTAGGAGATCAACACTCAAGTTGCACTCAAATTCTTAATGGGATGAGTTTCTGTAAGGACCTCTGATGTGTGTGTGCGTATAAAAAGTTGTTTCTTTGCGAACTGTAATTTAAAGAGCCGCATACCTCCTTTGTTAACCACTGTCATTTAGAGAGACAAATTTAATTCTGGGTTGTTTTCTTCGGGTTGAGGAACAGTTGGTTCTTGCTGTCCGTCAGTGTTAGCGGCCTGCTGAAATCTGTCCAGAACACGTTTTCTTATAAAGTATTCACATTAGATTTAGCTTTTAAAAAAATGACATCCAGAAAGTTAGACCTTCCCAGCACCACTTCTAAAATATCTACTGGTTTAAGTAAACAAGTAACGATAGACTTGGTGCTGTTTATCTGGAAAAGTTCTAGGTGTTGGGGAAGATATAAAAGGAGATCTAAGAGGTAGGGTTTCTAACCTCCAGGAGATCAGCGTCTTGTTGGAAAGAATAGGACATGAACCCTGATTCCTTTTTCTCTCTTATTCTGACAGTATATGCTTTAGTTGGGACCAGTTTTGGCTTTGTATAACAGAAACCCCAAATAATAGTGGCTTCAATAAGGTATAAGGTAATTTTCTTTTATATAACTTGAAGCTTAGACTTGAAGAATCATTGTCTTCAGGTCTGTGAAGTTTCTTAGCATGTGATTTCTATCTTCTGAGTGGCTTCCTGATTATGACTTGTCGCTCCCCGTTCAGCCATCGGATCCGGGTGATCTAGACAGTAAGAACAAGGCAGGCGGAAAAGCAAAAAGGGTGCGTCAGCCAAAGAAACCTTTTAAAAAAGCTTTGTCAAAAGCCGACCACAAAGCCTCTGATTACATCTCACTAGGCACGTGTGTCTGTGAGAGAGCCTGGCAAAGGCCCCTGTTTAGCTGGGCACGTTGCCACCTGTTAGTAGAGAGGAAGGGAGAATGAATTTCAGGTAATTGGCGAGCAATATCTGCCATAATATATTTCCAGGGTACTTACCTCCAGCCAAACAAAACCTATAATTTCTTCTCTGACGTTGTCCCAGTAGTCAGTAATGGGGCATGTGCTTTGCATGGCTGAGGTCCTGCATGTGGATTTTGGCATTTGCTGACGTCCAGGCAACAAGGAAGAAGGGCAGATTCTAAAGTTTACAAGACACAGGTTCAAACCCTCAGCTTGGTCGTAGTATGGAAGATAGACTTAGGCAAGTTGCTTAACCACTCTAAACCTCTATTTTCTTGTTTGTAAGAATCATTCCATAGAATTACTTTGAGGGCCAAATGTATTTATGAATATAAAAGATCTAGCCTTGTGCTTGGAACATAATAGATGCTTAAGACATGTCAGTGGTGTTTGTTGCATGCTCCAAGTTGGAAGCTGATTCTTTAGGGATTAGACCATTTGGGATTGCTGAATAGCAGTTTATTTAAAGTCTTTTTAAATCACAATCACTGTTTCCTCATTCCTTTCAATCTATCAAGATTTTTCTTTCCATTTTACATTTAAACATCCATAGGTATGATTACAGATGTATGTTTCACACATATTTGGGATGTGTGTGTGTATCTCATGTGCACATTAGTATATTTCCTTTCATTAAAATCTGGGCAGTTATACTGAAGTCTAATAAAAGAACCTAAATTTGCTTACATGGTCTTTAAATAATTTTCAACCAGCAGAGAAAAAGATTGGACTTCAAAAAGATGAACTTGTATATATTCCTCTGATTTTGGCTGATGCCTCTTTTCAGGAATGAGAAAAAGTATAACTAGGGCAGCACATGATGGACCTGTGTTTTTTCCACACTGGGAAAGGTTAGGAGTCAGAAGTCTAAATTTTATCCCACTGTAGGAAAAGCCAGTACCTTGGAACCCAATTTAGGAGGGGAAAAGGCTTTAAACAAAAGATTGCAATTAGGGTTCTATTGAATATGACACTGCGTACACGCTTTTGAAATGTGTTTTGATTTAAATCCAAATAGTCAGGACACAGCTCTTCTGTAAAGCAAGGCACACCCACAGAAGGACAGAGCCTTTTCTGGAGACCAGTGGAATCATGTTGTATTTAAAGTAGTGGGGGCAGAATTATGAGCACTCTGGGGCTGCTGCAGCATTTCTGCTGACAAGTTGCACGTCACTTTTCTGTAGTGACTATTCTTTACCTGGAACAGCTTCTCCATGGCAACCCCTTTCACAGGGTGCATTCGTTACTTATCTCTTTTTAAAATGAACACATTGAGAAGGAAGTGGAATATATATGTTTTGAGTCTCTAAATGGAGAAAGGGAGGGAGCAACAGACACTAGGGAAAGAGTAGAGGATTTTGTTTTCTTTTTCCTTTTTCTTTTTTTTTTTTTGTGAGGAAGATCAGCCCTGAGCTAACATCCATACTAATCCTCCTCTTTTTTTGCTGAGGAAGACTGGCTCTAAGCTAACATCTATTGCCAATCCTCCTCCTTTTTTTTTCCCCAAAGCCCCAGTAGATAGTTGTACATCCTTCTAGTTGCACATCCTTCTAGTTGCTGTATGTGGGACGCGGCCTCAGCGTGGCCGAAGAAGCAGTACATCGGTGTGCACCCGGGATCCGAACCCGGGCCGCCAGCAGCGCAGCGCGCGCACTTTACTGCTAAGCCACGGAGCCGGCCCTCTTTTTCTTAATTTGCCTCCTCCTTGGATGGATATGGGTCAAAAAGAAATGATTAAAAATCACCTGGTACATTGGATTCTCTCTTCCGTCAGTGAACATCCTGATGAGATATGGTTGGATCAATTAATTTGTATCTCATTTATACCAAGTTTTGGCTCGGTGACTTGCTATAGTTTCAAAGGATACTTCAGTGTCCTTTTCACCTGTTTATTAATGATGTCATCAGCCACTCAGGTCTGGAGGATTTGGCTGAGGGGAAAATCTCAGAATAGTGTTTTCTAGGGTGTAAGTTTTCAAAAGAGAAGAGTGAAAGTGCCGGCATAATTTTTCCATTATGTTAAAGGAATATTGTTTTCTAAACTCTTTTCTCAAGGTCTAGAGATAGGAGTATTTTGTAGGAAAATCTCTCTGTTCACAGGGAATAAGTTGAGACTCCTCTAAACAGAAAAACAAAACAAACAAAAACCCTCAAGCATTCAGTTACTTCAAACTGTTTCATATAATTGCCTTGATTTTTTTTTCTTCCCAAATCTTCTATTTTTCATTATTCTTTCAACTTTTTGATTAAAGGAGGAGCAAGTGTTGACAAGGTATTGACCTTCCTTCAATGCTGTGGCTATCTTAAATAATTTATCCCATCAGATTATATTCAGCCAAAGAGAGTTTGATTTTAAATCAAGAAAGTATATTCCACATTGCAGCGTGCCTGTCATAGTAGTAGGAGGTGGGACTGTGTAATACTGCACAATAGAAAGTCCTAGAAACTTGATGGGTTCCTGGAACATACAAAAAGCAAAAGAAACTAAGACCAGTAAATCTATGGATGCAGGGATTCTTCTACTCTCAAATCTTGGCTCTAGGTTTGAGTGAAGTAAAGAAGGATAAAGGGAAAGGATGCATATCACACAAGTTATCACCCCTGACATGGATGCCCTTTGGACCTGTAGTTGTGTTGGTCAGCTGTGTGTGGTCAGAAAGCGAGGGCCTGGACAGAATCATGAGAGGGATGTACAGAAATGTCCGAATAGGTCATCTTCTCATCTGGCTGGCACTTAAACGTGATGTTTTCCCATAAAACCTGTTGAGAGAAAATAGGAGCTGTGATATTTAGCAAGAAATGGCAATGTTGTTGTGTTTGTAATGGGGCACAAAGAGTCCAAACCCATTTCTTGCCTCCCTACAGTTATCTTTATGAAAGGTATTTTCTTGTAGCCAAATATCCTAACTGCTAACACATATGACTAATCTTAGCTACCATCTAGAATAAAAAAATGTGGATTCAATGAGCAGATATTTACCTCCCAAAAGTTAGGGCAAAGAACTTGAAATGCCTAATGGAATATGTTTGCAAATGTCCAATGTATAAGTCTCCTCCTATTTAGGAATCATGAAAAAGAGTTTCATGGTGGAGACACTTGTTGTTCATCAAATATCCGGGTGCCCACCTAACCCTGCATTTTCCAACCTCCTTGCAGTTGGGCAGAACCATGTAACTAGTTTTGGCCAATGGGGTGAGAGAAGAGTTGATGTGTTATTTGTGGGCTGAAGCATTTAAGAGCCAGTGCAAGATCCCCCAGATTTTACTTCCATTGCTGTGGGAATCATGGTGGAGCCACAAGGGAAAAGTGTGCAATACATACTGAAAATACATACATAAAAGTATGGAATACAGAGGTCCAGGAGAATTGCCTGTCTTGCATCAGATTTTGTGGCTTGTGTTAAGGCAGAGATTCTGGGATTAATCTGTTAGCACAGCACAGCTTCTTCTATCCTGACTAATAAACGTGAAATATTTGTTACCAAGTTTGAATTTCTTCAGCCATTTTATTTAGCGTAAAGGAGGCGGGAGAGCGATTGTTAAGATTGTAGACTGTGGAGTTAAACAGAGCTGGATTGGAATCCTAACTCAACCACTTAGGAGCTGATGGACCATGAGCAAGTTATTTAACATCTCAGTGCCTCAGTTTCTTCCTGTGTCAGATAGAAGCTCCTTACACGTGAGCAGTTTTATATGAAATAGCTAGTGTAAAGCATTCAGCATTTAGTGCCGAGCACATGGTGTGTATTCACTAATATTGGCAGTTGTCCTTATTGTTGTTATTACTGATATTTGCTTTCTAGAATAGTGAGGTTATATTTAGTAGGGAACTGAATCATTGCAAATCTTTTCAGGGTAGAATTAGGATATGTCTGACGTTGCTGGAAGTTGCTAGGACTGGTGGAATTGGGGTTCTAAATGCCTCCAATAAAAGGAGAAATTCTGAATGAACCAGGATGTGACAATTCCTCTGTTCTGTGGATTACTGCCCTTGAGTGTGGCCATATAGAATCAGATCGTTTTTGTCCTATATTTTAGATTTGCACTAATGTACCTTTAGAATTCTGGAAACTATGAACATGTTTTAATTGCTAGGGAGTTCCATTGGGAAGTGAATTTCTACTGCATTGTTACATCAATCATTATATATAATATTTATTTATGTTAACACATGCAAACACTGACATACCAAATACCAGATCAATTAACCTTAGAAATTAATTGTGTGTTTAAACAGCAGTAAGAGGAGAAATACGCACCATTGGAAATTAGAGTTGGGAATAGGTTCTGTAAAGTGAACACTGTTTCAATAATATGTGGGAATGAATAATTCTCCCTGAAACACGAAAGTAATAATGTACTGTAAGCATTACTTTCCCCTGTAGAATTTGCCAGGAATTTAGTGGGAGACAAGTAACATTACGGGGAAATATTGATTCACTGTGGGCACAGTGAGTCTTGTTATGATAAAGACAGAGTCTGTGGCCATATCTTTTCTCATTTTCTTCTTTTTAAAAACTAATTATATGGAATTGCGCATTGGAATTGGGACATTTATATTGCTTCCTTTTATAGGATGAACTTGAAAATTTCTCGGGTCTCAGCAATTTTTTCATGACTGGGACACCCTAAGGTCATGAAAATTTGAGCTCTTGCAATTATGGTTTTTACATTTTGACTATCCCTGGAGTCTGGTATAGGATTCCCTTCCGATCAATAGTAAGCCTCATTGAACTTATCTGCACTCATCTTCTGCTTATCAACCCATGTCACATGGGAAACTGAGTGGTTAAGAGTATAAGCTCTTCATCAATGGCTGGCTCTTCTGCTCACGACCTGTAAGCGAGGTAGTGACCTTGGACCAAGTACCTCAGTAAGACTCATTTGTCTTATCTGCAAAATGGGGATAACTTAACCCATGGGGTGGTTGTCAGGACCAAATGAAATAATGCATGTGAAATTCTAAATAAGTCCTCCATAAATACTACATGTCACCCAACTTGGCTTTCCTATGGTATCTTGGGCTCAGTTTCACTCTTACATCTCATCACATCATTTATGTGAACAACACATAAAAGACATGAGTGAAAGCAGTCTTGTCTTCTGGCCTGTCATAATTTCTGTCTATTCGCAGCTTAGGTGGGAGGGTAATTTGGTGATAAGCGCACTTGTCATTGGTCAACAAAGTAGATTCAGAAGATGCAGCCGGCGTGGGGTCCAGTGCCCTTCTTTGTTCATTGCATGTAAAGTTGATCTGTTCCTAAAGCTTTGAAGGAAGAGGACTGGGCCTTTTTCAGAGGTAGCTTGGTATGATGCTCTCTTACTGGAATATCAAAACAAATCTCTTCTTCCAGATTAAACTACTGCATTTTCTATTCGAGAATCATACCCTTTCCTCCTCAGTCATCTTGACGGATAGCCACTACTTCTGGATCGCACGTTTCTTAATGGAGGAAGTGCATATGTCACCAACTCTTCCTCTCAGTGAGCATTTTTTGATTGCCTACTATGTGCGAGGCTCTGCGCTGAACACTTTCCTGCCATTTTCTAGAGATGCACCTTGGTCAAGTTCCTGAAGCTCTTGTGCCACTATTTGAAAAATGGAGATGATGATGGTACCTACCTCATGGAGTTTAGTATGAGGATTCTATATAAAAGCACATATTTAGAGCAGCGTGGGGAACATTGAAAGTGCTCAGTGGGCAGTAGCCAGTATTACCATGATCTCTATGTGATAGCAGAGGAAATGGTCTCAGGACAGCTAGACAATTCTCTCAGGGTTTTAGAGCCCACCCTGCCTACATTCAAAATCTCAGCATTTAGACCCGCTACTGCCTTGCCTTCTAGCATCCACCCTGCACAATTATGAGTCCAGGGCCTATCATCCTTAAAAGCCATGTATTCTTGGTTGGAGTGACCCCAATGAGCTTCAGAAGAAATATATCAAACCTGCGTTGGAGAAAGACATAGCAGGAATGTTCTGGAATAAGTTCAAATTTCTGCTTGCCTATGGGGTTATCAGACTACAGATTTATGCTTAGAATCTGGTACACAAGCTAAGTCTCCTCTTCTTGCTTTGATAGCCTTAGCGCTTTGGGGTCTGAGAATAACTAAAGGGGAGCCAAGGGGCAGTGGCTGGCAGGAACTTGTGAAAGTCTGCTTTTCTCAAACAGCCAAACTGCTGCAGAGAATGGCCCATGGCACCTATTTCCAAGGTGGGCATTTAAAAATAAGACTTAAATAGCTCACAAGAAACTTCTTCTAGTCCAGCTGTACATAATCTACTCTGGTTTCAACCCTTGCTCAACTCAATTCCACATCCACCCACATAACATAGCAAACGGAAGGAGGCAGGTAAGCCCTTTATCAAGAAAGAGAATTTGGGTGGTCTGCAAGTGCAGGGGATGCTTCTGTTTTTGCCTCATTAGCATCTATTCCACCTTTTCCTGGTTAATCCTCTGCCCTCTCCGTCTACCTGGTTCGGGTGTGGTGCCAACTGCAGGAGCAGGCACATGACCCAGGCCTGACCAAAACAGACTTAATCCTGAGACATTCACCAGAGTGATTGAGAAAGATACGTTTTGGTCTACTGACCTCGACAGTAAAAGGATGCCTGCTTGGAGCTCCTGGGGACCACCACTGCAGAGCGCCTTTCTGAGAATGGAGCCAAAACAAAAGAAAGCAAAGCTAAGAGATGGAAAGACAGATTCCCAATGATCTCTTGATCAACTGGATACCACCTGGCCTGAAGCTTTCCACTGGGTTTCTCATCTATGATGAGAGTTGATAGATGTCTTTATTCCTTCAGGCAGTTTGAGTTGACTTATAGTCACCTGCCACTGAAAGAGACCAGTTCAGCAAATTTTATCCTTATTCTGAGATATCTGGCCTCCGAGGTCACTTTTACCTTCCTGTGAGAACTTGGCATGATGTGAGACTCCATCAGTTGTCTCTGAAGAATCTGAGACCACTGAGCTTCTTGACTCTTGGGTTCTGCCCTTCCACGTCTAGGTTGGCAGAATTCCCTAGGTCCTGCATGTCACGTTGGGGAAACGGGAAAAGTCTTGTAAGACAAGGACAATAGAGATCACCTCCAGGATAGTTCTCTTTCATACATGGGGAAATACTAATAATTAACAGAAAATTGCTTTATATCTCATTCAAGCTCCTCAAAGTCTCAAGAGAGGTACTAATATCCATCTCTGTTGCACATGGGCAAAGTGGAACTTGGAGAAGATAAAAAGTTACCCAAGATCACACAGTTAATAGCTGGTGTATCTGGGATTCAAAACCATATAGTCTTATTTGCAGGTGACAGAAAGGCAAACTGGAAAGCTGTATCCTTCTTCATACAGGGTCACCTTTAATTCACAACTTTTATGCTTTGGTGTGGAGCCCAGAGTTCTTCACTCAATTCTGTTTCCATGGTGCACCATGCATCTACATTTCTTGAATATTCTTGCATTTGCTGGGGGTGGGAAGCCTTTCTCCAGACCTCAGCTTCAGAGCTGCCCACCCAACCATCTGTGGCAACAGATTTGTGTGTTATCAATTAAAGTCTAAAGGAAGTTGGCGAAACCTCCTACTCTAACAGGATGGGCTAAAGCAGTTCCTGTTAAAACAGAAATGGGTTGTGTCTGTGATATTGGTAATTGGTAGCTTTCCAAGAGCACTTTAAATACACCCCATGCCATAAATTGCTCAGCTCTGATTCTCTTGAAGACATTCCTCTCAGAGGTGGCTCATTTCCAAGAAATGGACCAATGCACAACTCAATAGGGTTGCCTTTGTGGAAAGCAAAGCAACATCCACAATTTGGAGAATCTGTCCCTATGATTTTCACTTTGGAAGCCACAATTATTTTTTAATCTACAAAATCTTCACACATATGGCATGTTGTGCCCCATTTACAGTCACAAAGACTCCTTGGTTTCAACTACTCTGGAAGACTATCCATCTTTCTGGAATGCCTCACCAAGGGACCCCCGAAATACAGGTATATGAAATAGCCTGTAACTTTAAGATAGACCATCTCTAGTACATGCCCCTAATTTTGTGAAAATCTATCTTGCTGTTTTTACATAACTAGATGATTTAAATTTTTACTTAGAGATTTGTAAAATATATATTAAGCATTTACTATAGGCCATTCCCTGTGGTAGGCCCTGGAGGAATACAGATTAACCATACTTGGTTTCTGCCCTCATGGAACTTACTGTCCAAGAGCTAAGACTAGCTGGTCAGTAGAAAGTTAGGTCAGTCTGAACACAAATAATGAGTTCTACATTGGCTTATGAAGAAATGTGTTTCTGAACCATAGAAATTTAGTCCCACTATGGGTATGTCCCTGTACTGACAAACATCACATTATCTACCTTTCCACCAACACTCTGACAGCAATATACAAAGATTGATGCGCTTTCCCCTCTCTCTTCTGTGAAGTTTATCAACTTCAGCATCTTCACTTTTGGGGCAGATAATTCTTTGTTGCAGGGGCTGTCCTGAGCATCATAGGGTGTTCAGTGCACCCCTGGCCTCTACTCACTAGATGCCAGTATTGACCTTCCTTCCAGTTGTGACAACCAAAACAGTCTCCAGACATTGTCAAGTGTCCCCTGGATGGGGTGGGTGGTTGAGGAGGAGGGAGGGCAAAATCACTACCAGTTGAGAACTAAGACCAAGAGTAGGTGTGTAAGAGTGAAATTTGAGGGGGCATTTTCAGATTGATTCATAGATCCACCTGCTTCCCATTATTCTCCAAAACGGAATGAATTTGTTCTTTCATGGTCCAAATTAATGGAGAGAGGCGAGTCCTTCCTGGAGACAGAGGAATGGACTCACTCCTCAAGATCCCTGTTGACCCTAGGATTCTAGGACACTGTTAGCCATGACCTGGCCTAATTCTTCTCTCTCCTCATCCCGGTGGGCCTGTGATTATGATTGTGCCTGTCAGGCAGCCTCATCATCCAGCATGCCCTTTATGTCGGCAGGAAGCCTAGAGGAGTCTTTCTTTTTTTTAAGTGTTTTTGGAGAAAACTTGGCAGAAACATTTTTTTGAAAGAGAAAGAAAAAAATAAAATATAAGTGCTATGGAAAAATAACTTTCTGTGCTCTTAGGTACCGTAACCGACCATTTGTTAGAACCAAACGTCTGCTAAAGTGTGAAAAATTCTTAGAAGGCATTTTCTAAATTTTGTTGTTGTTTTATCAGTTCATTTCCATGAGCCCTCTCATTTGCTGTCTGTTGGCTGTCTAGGCTGGGCTGGCCAACTGAGGTGTGTACCTACCGTCTTTTATCCTTAAGGTCCAAACATTCAACTGATGGTTTGGAAGGGAGCTGTGCCACAGTGGAAGGATTTGAAAGCTTTAAGACTTGGTGTTTTAATCTTATCAGCATCACTTCCAGACTTTAAGATCTCAGGAAAAAATCCTTAAATTTCCATTTAAATTTAAGGATTTAATGGATTTAAAGGATTACCCTACCCCTAAAAATGTGGATGGCAAAACTCTCCACTGGATTGCTGTGAGGATAAAACAAAAGAGTAGTTCTTTGTAGATTTCAGAATTACTATGCAAATTATTGGTCAATATGATTAGACATTGTAATCATGTAGCAAACGTCTGTTTCATCGTTGTCTACTTATGCAGGGTTCTTAATTTCAAATTGGGCAAAACCAAGACCATGTCCCCTAAGAACACATTCTGGTCACACTTTTTATATTAATCTCTCTCTTCAAATACAATCCCTAAACTCTCCTTTATTTCCCACCTGTAGCTATTCTACGGGTTTTTTAAACCCAGTTTTTCTGTTGTAAGAACATGGTCTCTCTGAAGTTAGATTTAGGGTCAAATCCCAGTTCTACTATTTTCAGGCTCTTTGATCTTGAGAATGACATGTTTTATAAACCCACAGGAACCTCCATTTTCTCATCAGAAGTTGGGATAATAATAGATTATATCTTAGAGCATTGTCATGTTGATAATATACAATAATGACCATAAAGTGACATCAAGATGCCTAGACCCTATTAAGTGCTCGGAAGGACTTAATCAACTATTATTGATAACTCGAATTAATTAAAGCTCTTTGACAAAACTGATATACAAAGGCTCTGTCTTCCACATGGCATAGTGTCAATTTTGAAAATATTTTTTTGGCTTACACTACTCTAGGGGATACTGTCCACTTTCTGTTCTATGGGACTGGCGCTTCGTGAGTTGTTCAGCCACAGCCCTGGCTTTGCCAGCCCTTCAGTGGAACGTGGAAGATGTGTTACAGAAGGATCTACTATTGACACATTGGTAAAGGTTTCCTCAAAGCCAGAATGATGCAACCTGGGAAGGGGTTGAAAAACATGGTGGATTAGAGCAGGGCTTTTTAAATTTTAATATGCATATGACTCCCCTGGGGATCTTGTCAAAATGCAGATTCTGATTCAATGGATCTGGAATGGGACCTGAGATTCTGCATTTCTAACAATCTCCCTGGATGCAGCTGAGGCTGGTGCAGGGACCACACTGTGTAGCGAGGCTCTAGACTAGGAATCTGGGAACTAGGGGAGACTGGAGTTAACAGATTGGGTGGAGGAAGAGCACAGGGACTTTTAAACACCCCTTAAAACCCTTCATGCTATTGAATGCATGTCTCTATCTACGTCTGCTATAGGCTCTGACCTGAGAATTTCCTTAAAATCCTTGAAACATTTAAAAGAAAAACATTTTTGATAGCTATATTGGACATGAGTTCCACTTCTGGCTCTTTTATCCACATAAAGATAGACTTTGAGCAAAGACATTTAGTCCCTCTAGGTGTCATCTTCCTTGTGCATAAAATGGGGCTGGCACCTGCCCTGTCTGCTTCTCAGACCTGTTGTGCAAATTAAATATGACCCTGTGTAGAAAAAATACTTGGTAAACTATTGTAGCAAAAACATGTAAAATATTACGAACTATTCTTATTATTGTGAAACAAAAATGTCATCTCTCCTTCCGAGAATTAAGTAAATTACGTTGCATCTTTGATTATATGCTGCAGAAATTTGAGAAGAAACAGGCCTCTGTGTCTGCCAGTGTTCTTGTATTTGACTTCTGCCCAGTGACTGGGTGCTAATTGGCTCTGTGCAGAAGAGACAGGAGAAACTTTGTTATCTGATATGTCTAATTAATAGCCACAGGTCAATTTGCTTATCATTTGCTTCTCTTATAGGTTACTCGTTGTTTCTGACTAATGGGTCATGTCCGAAGATGGCTCCAAATTGTGCCACAAATTTACCCTAATACTGATGAAAATATGACCATTTTGGGGGCTGGCCCAGTGGCACAAGCAGTTAAGTGTGCGCCCTCTGCTGTGGAGGCCCGGGGTTTGCAGGTTCGGATCCCGGATGCTCACCGACGCACTGCTTGTCAAGCCTTGCTGTGGCGGCATCCCATATAAAGTAGAGGCAGATGGGCACGGATGTTAGCCCAGGGCCAATCTTCCTCAGCAAAAAACAAAAGAGGAGGATTGGCATTGGATGGTAGCTCAGGGCTGGTCTTCCTCACAAAAAAAATAAATAAATAAAATAAATGAATAAATAGAAAAAAAATATATGACTTTTTATGACGTTTTGAAGTAATTCAGCTGTCTATACCTTGCTAGAAGGCTTATGTTTTTAACCTCATTCTCCCATGTCATTTTGAACGAGCATTTTCTACCTGCTGGGTCCCTCCTTAATGGGCAATAAACTTTGACACATTTTCAGATCGGTTTGTCTAAGAAATTTCGCATTAGCATTCCTGTATATTTGCATTGTCCTATCTTCCTAAATTTCAGTGATAGGAACTGAAACACTTAACTTCATGGCAGACCCTCCACTTCTCATCTGTGACATGATGGGCACTTGAGAAAGTGGCTTCTGGAGAATGTCACGGAGATTTCAGAAAAGCATTTGACCTGTGTCCCTGTAGCTTCGCAGCTCTGACTCCATCACGTCCCCTGCCGTGTCCAGCTTTCCTCCCAAATCCCGTAGCTTTCTAAAGCAGCCTGCCTGTTCCTCCTCACTAAGTGGCAAAGAGCTCCACGTGCAGTTCTGGTCAGCTCTCTCTGGAGAGGTAGAGCTAGAGGGCCTCCCAACAATGCACAGGACCCCCTTTTATAAAGGGATTTTTATCAAGATTAAGTATATGCACGGCCAAGATGCTTTGTAAAAATCCAGTCCCCAATAGTATCTGCATCAGAATACTCGAATGAGAAAACTTCTTCCAAATAAGTTATAAGCTCAAGACTGGGGATTTGTACACAAAAGAAACTTTTAAAAAAATTAGCAATATTAATTTATCTTATGTATTTGAGGTACAGCTGCTGCTATTACTATATATGAGGATAATATCTAGTGTTTGTGTGCCTGGAAGTAAGCCAGGCACTTAAATGCATTATCTCATTTCATTGTCCTGACAACCATATGGGGTATAAAGTGTTTTTATCCCCATTTTATGGTTAAGGAAACTGAGGCTCGGAGATACTAATAAACATTCACTTAAGTGCTTATTTGGTGCCAACCATCACTCCAAGTGTTTTATATGCATTAATTCAATTAATCTAACTCAATTAAACTTACAGACCTTGTGAGGTCGGCACTATTGTTCCACATTTAATAGATGAAGAAATTGAGGCATAGGATTTTAAGAAACTGATATCAGGTTTCTAGATTGAGGTAGCACTGTTAAAGTTGGATCCAGCTTGTGTGTTTCTAAAGCTTGTGTGTAAGCTTACTTCTCTATCAACAGGAACTAGAATTTGGAGACATGGGAGATGGAAGTGGGGGCTAGGTGGTGTGAAGTACTTTGGTCCTTTACCTTGAGTTCCCACTCCACCTGAAAAACCGTAATTTATTTCATTTGAGATGCTGCATAGGAAACGAAGCAAAATCTCTAGTGCTGAGAGGCAAATACTGTAATCATCTGCATCACTTGATTCTTTATTCCAGTAATATGAAAATTGTCAATTATGAATGAATTATGGATGCTACAGATACCTGTAATTTGCGGCTGCAGTTTTGTAAACACATGCAGCTGCCTTTAATTTTATTTTACCAGTCATGTAATTCATTAACACACACTTGCAGTTACCTAAGATACAGAAACTAATGAAGCTAGTTTTCAATTTCCACTATTTATGTTTCTTACACCTCTCTGTTTAATTACCACACTCAGAGGTTGAGAAATTGGTTAAAAACAGATGCATCCCAAGAAGAATCCTAGTGATTATCCTTTAAGAACGTATTCAAATTGCCACCTCGGTTATTGACTTAAATCATTGTTTATCAGCTGAAGCCCAGGCATTTTGGAAAACGAGAAAATTGTAGAATTGAGTTTTTTTGCAACTGTTATGGCAGCAAAGGCTAATTATTAAAAAATGGGTTTGGGAGATAGCCATTGGAAACCCCTTAACATCAGCGCTGGTTGGTTCTTGCTCCTATGCCGTGTCCCTGGGCAAAGGTCAACCAAAGCCTTACCTGGGAAATGAGGCAGTACAACACTAGACTGGTGGGAAGTACTTGTTTTGTGTCTCCATATTCTTCTTTTTTTCTCATTTATTGAAATTGATGGCTTGGGTTTTTTCTAATTGTTTCTTCTCCTCCTGTCATGCCTCTAGAAATATGAAAGGCTTTGTATGTTTCTTTTCTGCAAAAACTTATCCTCATCTTGCCAGTTGTTTTTTGAAAACAGGATCTCCAATGAAACAACTAAGAATAATAATAAATAATAATAGTGGCTACTTTGTAGAGCATTGATCATATGTCAAGCATTCTATTAAACATTTTATATCAATTATTTCATTGAATCCTCAACACAACCTACCAAGATTGGCTTCATGCTCCACAATTTATTCACTGGGAACCAGAAGCTAAGTGACTCATCAATGTGGTGGCTCATCTAGTAAATGGGGCCTCTGTGATTTAAACCCAGGAGAGCTGACCCTCCTTCAAAGCCTGTCTTCCATATCGGGATGCCATACAGACTTACACCTTGTATAGGTATCCTCTATTTTCCCTCCACAACTTTCACCATTAACGTTCTCCCTTGTATAGCTATTCCTGTTATACAAGCTGCAAAATGCTTTGTGATTTTGTACCAGTTCCATTGCCTTACTAACTTCTGTGTTTATGCCATTGTTCTTTAATGTACAAAAGTTTTCATCGTGAGGAGTATAACTGTATGGGCAAATTTAATGTCCTAAGTGGCTTTTGTCAAGATAATAGGTAAGATAGATGTTTTTTTTCTTGGTATTTTACTGTCCTTTATATACCAGAACATTTATCAAGCTGAGAAGTAGAGTCTGCTTCCTCTTTTCCACACCAAAATTTATATATCCTATGTTTCATTGCTACAAGGTTTTATATGCTGCTAGATTCTAGTTAGTAATAATTGGTTTATCTGAGAAGCTAATCCATATAAATGAATTAGCAATAGATACTATTTATTGGAGCCTTACTGTATGATACACTCCGTGCTAAATTCTTTATAAACATTATCTTACAAAGCCCTCTATGATGGCTTTATTATCTTCATTTGTAAATTAGGAAGCTAGAGCATAGAAAGATTAAGCCGTTTGTCCAAAGTATAGCTTGTAGGCAGTAGAAACAGGATTTGAAATTCATTTGTATACGACTTTAGTCCCTGAGCTCTGATCTGCTCATCACAATACTATTTCTTAAAGTGGGGCTACCTGTCTCAGAATCATCAAGGCTGCTCGTTGAGAATGCTGATTGGTGGAATGATCAAAAGACCTCCTAAATCAGAATCTATCCACATAAGGCTTAGGAATCTGCAATTTTTACAATTTTCCCAACTTCTTTGGAATCCCTATAACTGTTACTCAGATAAAAAGCTCATGACTTTTGGAAAGTCTCTTAAGAAGGAACTACTACTATAGTTACACTGGTACAATCAGTGAGCAAGATAATTTTGGATAGCCAAAAGTACATTATGACTGAATATACCACCTTTATGAAAATCTGATCCTGATGCTATCAGTTTAATTCAGTCCCATGATAGTAGACTTGATGCTTTCAGATAAACCCAATTCAAACTGGGTGAAGCATTTGCTTATGTACAATACAGCTAGATCCAGGTGCTCAAACACAATCATTATGAATACCTTTCTCTTCATGTTTTGGCTCACCTCTCCTCTGTTTTGGCTTCATTCTTAAGTAGCCACTTCCAAGTAGTAATGAGGTGGCCCTCACCACCTCCAGGGTTATACTCTGCCAGGTAAGAATTTCCAATGGGAAGAATACATATTTCAACATAATTACTCCAAAAGTCCTAGAGACTTGGATTCAGATTACTACCATAACCTCCCTGAACCCCACAGAAGTCATGGGGATGGCATGCTCCCCAAGTGTGGCCAGATGTGGATCCTGTCCACAATTCTGAAACTGGTGGGAAGAAACAGAGAAAAGTGGAGTCAGCTACTCACATGAACTGAGACTGAGGGAGGTTGGTTCCCAAAGGAAAGCTGTGTCTTAATATTCCAAGTAAGCGGAATGAATGTTGGGCAGGCAAATCAATGGATATCCTTCTCACACATGACTGAATAAAACAAGCTACACTCTTTGCTCATAGCTCAGCTGTCATTTTCTCCTAGGTGATTAAATGTAGCATAATTTTCTTAGCAAATATTTTTAAATGTTATCATATCTGATGTGATCCAGTGCTCTGTCAGGTGTGTCTCCATATAGATCGATAGTGAACTAGTCACGTCAGACCCAATTAGTGTTGTAATGGAATTTATTTCCCAGATGCTTCAAATCACTGAAACAGATAAAGTGGTTTATGACAGGTCACAGGACACTTTCAAGGACCAGTTAGAATCTATTGCGGGTTTGAGAGAGCAGGAAGGTCATGATTAGAAACTGAAAAAATGCAGATGAGGGGCTGGAAAGAATGAGAACTTTCTTGGGAAAGCTAAAAGATATGGACAGAGAGGAGGGTGTTTCTTAGGTGTAATTTGTAAAGCTCTCCTGTAGCTTTGAAGGGCTTAGGAATTGAGATCTCAAAGATGAGTTTATTTTGTGTGTTCATATTTTATTTGTTTTAAACCTCCAGGTATTAGCATCATGCATATTTGCAGAGAGGACTTCATTGGGTGATTAAGATTCAGATGCTGGTCTGATGAATCAATGGTGTTCTTGTGGTGAGATGGCTATGAGACAGCCACTCCAATCTTGACATTTTTGAGTGCGAGAACCCTGTCATAAGACTCTCCTGAATTAGTTATTAGGACAACCCATGGTATAAAATACTTGCCTTTTGTTAAGTCCTGTTGCTCACATGTTACTTAGACTGCTGCATGGAAAATCCAATTTTCCTAATAATAAAGCCATGCACAAACTTAGGTATGAGTTATATATTCTTTACTTTCCTATATCACCCTCATTCTGTTTTCTACTCTCCACATTTTAGGGCTGGTGAAAAATTCTATGTCAGGCATTTTATTAATCAGAGTAATTAATGCTAGCCATTCTAAGAAACAGCATCCAATTCTTAGTGATTTAATATCATATAAATTTATTTCTCAGTCTTATCACAGTCTGATTGCATATTTGGGAAGTGACTTTTCATGTTGTGGTTCAGGATGGATATCTTTCCTTTCTAAGACATCCTGAGATTCCCCTACCGCATCCTATGCATTCAGTTAGCTAATGACCAAAAAGAAAGAGCATGGCACAACACTTGAATGGGTTTAGTGGCCTGGAAGTTGGGTACATCACTCTGTCCATATTCTATTGGCCAGATCTAGCTGCAAGCCCCAACTTAACTACAAGGAAGTCTGGTAAATGTAATCTGCCTGTGCACCCAAGAAAAGGAAATGGGTTTAATGAGTATTTAGCTACTTCCTGCTACAATCATTACTGGGGCTTCTTTTTACTTCTAGATTATAGTAAAATCAAGGGAACTTGGTTGCAAAATGGGGCCTCTTAAGTCTATTATGTTTGCAGCTGGCAATCCTCTGATCCTCTTACCTAAAACCCATGCCGTTGCCTTGAGGCTCTCGTTTTTCTTCCATCACCCCCATGTGGGAATTCATGTTGAGGCTGGAAACATGATGCCTTGGTCCCCCTTCCTTAGAGGGGCGGTGTAGCCATCCACCCAGTGTTCTTGCTACTACTCTAGGCTTTGCCAAGGAACATGTGGATTTCTGTGCTCTGGAGGCCCACAGACATCCTTTCTCTTTCCTGTCCTGGAGGTAGTTCTCCTCTCTCTCCCTGAAATTCTGTTGTTCTCACATAACTTCTCCTCCCCTAGCCTTCATTGCACACACACACAGACTTCTAGCATTATCTTTCCAATGCACTTGAGACATTTAGTTTAACTTCTATTTGCCCTCCAAAAGCTCTGCAGCAAGAAGCATAGAAGGGCTTGGCTACTACTGTGGAATAAAGATAGAGAGGAATACCAAAAGAAAAAATACAAATTATAATTTCAATCAATTATCATGCCACAAATAAGTGTTAAAATGTATTGCTTATATGGTTACATATATCAGGCTCATGACTTATTACATTTCATCATCAAACCAACCCTATGAACTAGGTAACATCTCTCTTCATTTTAAGATGTGGAAACTGAGACTTGAAGAAGTTACATTACTGGTCTCTGGACACTCACCTCATGAGGTGTAGTCCATGACAAATCCTAAGTCACAGACAGCTATATCACACTATAGTGCCTGGTCAATGGGGAAGCTATAACTATGACAGAGCCTCAGTAGAAGGCTTGTTGATCCCCTGAACTGCGCAAAGGTTAGCAGACAGCGGTGGCACTTTAGCATTTGCCAAGCATTGACTTTGTGCCAGACAGTGTGTCAGTCAATTTGTACAGTCTGTCTCATTTACTTTCTCCAGCATTACTATTACCCCTATTTTACAGATGAGGAAATGGAGGTTGAGTGAGGTTATCACTTACCCAGTTGTTTAAGGGTGGAGCCAGGACTCAAACCCTAATTCCTATGATCCAGTAGTCCATAATCTACTCTCCTGTGCCTCACTGAAGACCTGTCACAGCCTGAAGACCTACCTACCCAAGGAAGAAGTCATCCCTCATGGTCTATGAGACGCATAGCCATATTTTTCAGTTTGGGGCCACAAGTTGGAAATTAACAAGTTATTTTATTAGCAATGGGTAAATAGAATGAGTTGGGCATGTACATGACATTTGAGGATTAAGTATGATCCAACTCGGAAGAAAATACTTACAGAAACATTATTCATAGCTATTTTCCTTTATTTGCTGCAATTCTCCATTATATTCCAGCTTCATGAAGTAATTTGGAGGGGGGTGGGTATTAAGCTTGAACAGCTTAAAGTTATATAATTAATTGCACTAAGCTTCAGTTACAGTTACTAATTGATCCAAGCCTGCCAGCTTAGCACCTGGCAGCAGTCAGGAATGCAACAGTGATGACAGGCAGGTGGTTGCAATAATTAGGTTATTACCTTTTTTTTTCCCCCTCAAGTACCAGGTGGTCTAAACACCAGGGTCAGGCATGGTGCCTTTGGCCCAAGGGTACCATTTATGACACTGGGGTTCTTTTGGAAAGACTAAGAGCTGTGGCAGAATAGGCTAGTAGATGAGGAAAGGGTGAATAAAGCACAAGTACCTACTGGTTTTACTGAGGCTGAATCTGGGAAGAGGATCCAGGACCCTGAGATAAGGTCTGGAGAAGGGAGAGACTGTTAGACCAGCAGTCATTGTATCTCTGAACTTTTGACTTTCAAGCTTACTCCTTTTAACTGGACTCTCTGGGAAGAAAGGAAGGGTGAAGATCTAAAGGTAGGCATGCAATCTGAAATTGCAGGCAATGTTGCTTAGTGGTCATAAGCATCGGATTTGAAATCAGGTAGGGTTTTGTTTGTTTGTTTTCTTCCTCTCTTGTTTGTTTTAGACTTGAGGCAAAATACATGACTTTACCAGGCCTCAGTTTCCTCATCTGCAAAATGGCAATGGATAATATGGCTGTGGTGCCCACTAAATGAGAAGATACACACACATTGCTTAACACAATGTCTATTGTACAGTAAATTGATCCATTCATGTTAACCTATTTTACCTGTATTGTATCCAAAACAAGAAACTATTCAGTGACCTACCTTTTGAGCTAGGATGATTGATAACTAATAAACTTTGAAATGATAAACATTACCATCATCTTTATAATAATAACAGCCACAATTTATTGAGTATGAATTATATGCCAGAGAAAACATTAGGTCCTGTGCTAGCTTAAATTCACATTGTGCTTAACCTTGAGACAGATATTAACATCCCCATTTTATAGATGAAAAACTGAGGCACAGAGAGGTTATGTTACTTACCTGAGGTTTATACCTATTTTTAGCTAGTAAATGAGGTAGCTGAGTTAGAATTCAGATATCTTGATTCCGTCACCATTAACTACTGTGTTTTTCTGACTTTATGAACCCTGAGGAAATTTTCTCAGGTTCCTTTCTGCAACATTAACAAGATTTTATGTTGGAGTGCCAGGTTATGGTAGCCTAGCCTTTGTATTTTAATTCAGATTGACCTAGGAAGCAATCAGTATGCTACAGAAGATATGCATTCAGAGCATATTTCAGAAAGGACCTGGGAAAATTATTGTTATATATATTTATTTATTACATTTTTTTTATTGATTAGTTTTTCTCTATTTTTGTTTGCTGTCTTTGTGCTTTAAAACTCGCTCTTGTGCACCCCATCGAAATCTGTGCCGAGATCAGTGTTCAGTGGCAGGTGGGCTACTCTGATATGTCCGTGATCTTAAATCAGAAAGTAGAACAACATTGCCAAGAGGTGTTAAAAATAACTGCAATAAAGATGATCACTGCTCTATCAAGAACATCTGACAAATAAGCTCTTTCTTTACTGGAAACTAATTTCTCCCAACTGCTGTAGAGAGGCGGGGAAAAACCTTGCTTGGAAGGCAGACAAATAGGGGAAAATGCAGTTTGTTTATTTTTAAATAGTTTTGGAGCTGTCTTCCAATCAATGGAAATGACTAAGAAATCCTATGGTCTCATCTCCCAGGTTTTATGTTTCCCATTTATTTAACCAGGATAATAAAAACTCACATGTGGTCTCTTTAGTCATTTCCAAATAGGGTTGGCATCTTTAGTTTATCTCCAAATAGCTCTGGCTGCAAATTTCATTTTAGAACCATCTTTAGCATAATCCACTGCTAGGTGGAGAGCCAGACATCACCTTTGGTTTTCTTATTAACGAAAATAAGTCTCCTTCGTTTGAAAGTCTTGAGTTACGATCATGAAAAATTGTATTGTGTTTTTTGGCCCACAGGGAACCGCTGTGCGATCTGGGCAATTTTCACAGTTTGAGTCCTTTCACTCTCAGATCCATCCTCTCCACCTTAGATTTAACAGGTTCCAGAGGTCAATATCTTTCAGTAAGTATCAGCTGAAATTAAAATCTGTGATGAGGTTTCACCCAACACTTGTACAAAATCTGCCCTGAAGAGCAGCCCAAATATCCAAGCCCCAGTCAAATGGGTTTGCTGGACCTTTATTCTCTGGACAGCCTGAGATTGATAGGAAATAAGGCTTCAGATTTCAGCAAATCATTTATGCTGGCATCTTTTGTCCTGCTGAAGTTGCTCTGCAGCATTGCCAGTTCAGACGTGCCTGCCTACTCGATTGCACGGTCCAAGGAGCTAGCTTCCCAGCGTTCCATGGGCATCCCTACTTCTTATTCATAACTGCCAACAGTGAATATGTGACACATACAGTATAGTGGAATGGCGTCTTATGCAGGGGATGATTTCAATTCAACTTGTAATGTGTAAATTATATAGATTGCTCATGAAAGTGATGTAAATTTCTCTTCATTGAATCTTGGTGACATGGATACTAGATACGTTGTGGCCATATTGATGCCAGGTTGGAGATGGATATGAGGGCTCATCAGTCAAAAAGTCCTACCCAGCCGAGATTTCAGGGTTGGTAAAGTTTACTCTTTCTTCCATTGAATATGAGATAAAGTCATTGGCTTGCATAGAGGGCCATTTCATATGAAAAACACACCGTGAAACCCTGGAGTCCTACTCTGAGAGGAGATGGCCTAAATTGAGAGGACCCCAGGAATTTGCAACCAAATTAAATTATTTTTTTCCTCTTTTTTCTTTCATTTGCACATTTTCTCTTTTACAAATCAAGCACCTGTGATTTTGTGTAATTTAAATAAACGTATGCTATAACTTCATACATATGTTTTGTATCAGGAGAGGGCATTTTGCATGTATAGAGGTAAGGAGAGAATCTTGTAGTTCTAATGAGGACTGTCTGCATCTTTGACGTTAGCCAAGCCAGATGCTGACTGAAGAAAGAAATCACCAACGTTGGGAAAGGGCCTGGCTTTTTGTTCAATTACCTATTCATTCAACAAGCCATTACTGAGTGCCTCCCATACTACAGGTATTGTTCAGTTTACCGAGGACAGAGATGAGAAGGATACAAACTCTGGTCTCAAAGAGCTCACAGTCTTGTTTGAAGAAGGAAAGGGCTGGTAGACAGCAATGAAGTCATGTGACTAGAAGGAACCTCGGTGAGGACTGGATAAAGGGTGAGAGTAGGCAGCCTGGGGTGGTAGAGGAGGCCCTGGAGATCCATGGTTTTCAGTCCTCCAGAGCAGAAGTCAGCCAATGACAGCCCTGTAGACCAAATCTGGCCCACCACTTGATTTTTTTAAATAAAGATTTATTGGAACACAGCCACACTCATTTGTGTAAGTATTGTTTATGAGCAGCTGCTTTTACACTACAACAGCTGAGCTGAATAGTTACAACAGAGGTCATATGGCTCACAGAGCAGGAATTCTTTACTATTTGACCTTTTCCAGAAAATGTTTGCCAATCAGTGGTCTAGAGGCAACAGATATCTCACATTACTTTTGATTGATAAAGTAACAGAAGAGAGGGCCATTAACTTCAGTTTCCTAACTTTAAAGTTCCTCAACTCTCCTCTGCATGTGTTTCTTAGTGGATTAGACCAGTCCATTCACATTGACTATAATTTTTCCCACCTGAATCAGTAAAGCTAAGTTTATTTTCTCCTTCCCCTATGGCTCAAAAGTGTGAACTCTATCAGTATTCTGAATATTAAATTACCTCAATTAAGTATTTTCTAGTCATTCTCTGGAAGCCCTGTTAACTGTGTGTATACTAATCTGACATAATGAAATTCTGAAAACACTCCGAGAGGAATATTTTGAGCCCAGGCAAGAATCGAAAAAGGAAATATAATACACTCTCGGCTGAATGATTATGTTATCTGAAAAACCTAAAGTGCTTTATAGTGAGCTGTGTGTCCAGACACAGAATGAAGAATGACAAAATTTTTAGATAAATTGGTTTGTGAAATATTTATGTGCACTTTAGTGGCACAGACAGGAGGTAATCTGTTTTGTATTGAATCAGCTTGGGAGAGAAAAAAAAAAGCACAATGTTAATGAGATTTTTTTAAAGCCACTTTTAAATTCATGTTGGCAAAAGACAAATAGTCAAGACTTTTAATTTCTATAAACTTAGCTAGAAAACAAAGCTTTATTAACTTAAATAAAAGTAGCTTTCCTTTCAAGGACATAGCAATTCATTTTTCTTTCTGTGTAATCTTCTGAAGGACTGCTTTTGTCTATGTATTGATCAGCCTTTTTCAGTGTGTTTAGTTGAATTTTTTTTGTTTTGTGAGGAGGACCAGCCCTGAGCTAACATCCAATGCCAATCCTCCTCTTTTTTGCTGAGGAAGACTGGCCCTGGGCTAACATCCATGCCCATCTTCCTCTACTTTATATGGGACGCCACCACAGCATGGCTTAACAAGCGGTGCATCGGTGCGCACCCGGGATCCGAACCGGGGAACCCCGGGCCGCCGCAGCGGAACGTGCGCACTTAACCGCTTGCGCCACCAGGCTGGCCCCTGAATTTTAACTAAATACTGTTGATTTTGAAAAAAAAAAAATGACTGCAGCTTGATACAGTGGGCAAGCCGTTGATCTGGGAGTTAGCTAGCCAACAAGCATCTTCATACCAGTGATGCTATGGTCTTGCTGTAGAACATTGGGTAGACTGCGGCATAACCATGTGGGACTCACTTGCTTAATTACTAAAGTAAACGTGTGAACAACGTCACTTGCAAGTAATGTAAAGCAATTGTACCACCACTCTTATCACTTTCCATGGCAGACATCACTAGTCAGTCCCTGCACCTTCTGTCTCCGCTGAGCCAATCTCAAAATTTTTCTCAATTCAGCGTTCTAAGCAGTTAATATCAAGGAATAGGCGCTGCTATATAAATTTAAACTATTTGCCAATAAATAAGTAGATGATCTCTGGGTTCTAGGAAGGTGTGTAGTATCATAATGCTTTTTTCCTATGTATCTTCTGTAGTTTGACCTGCTAATAAACTTACATTTTAAAGACTACACATGTTAAGATGTGGATAGAACCTA
This sequence comes from Diceros bicornis minor, assembly GCF_020826845.1. Taxonomy (NCBI): domain Eukaryota; kingdom Metazoa; phylum Chordata; class Mammalia; order Perissodactyla; family Rhinocerotidae; genus Diceros; species Diceros bicornis. The sequence goes on from NC_080741.1 coordinate 66,915,593, forward strand.
GAAGAATGAATAGCTACCCTTTAGTTATTTTGGGGACAATAAAATTACAATGAAAGTTTTAACTTTGCCTTGTCCTTTAAAAAAAAATCCTGGGAGACGTGGGTATATAGCAATCATAATTGTTAAAATACATTTACTGTTAATCACTGTCAAAGCATGAGTCTTGAATGTAGCTCTGATTAAATACTATATAGTCTGCTTGAAATCCAGTGCATAATATATTAAATAGAGAACTTTGTCTAATGCTCAAAAGATTGTGGGGAAAAAGAAATTGACTTCCAGGTATATTAGTGTCATGGTAAAATTGTTTTTCTTCTTATACAAATCATATTTAGAGATAAATATTTATGTACTTATTGAAAAAAATACTTTTTGGGGCTGGCCTGGTGGCGTAGCAGTTAAGTTCACGCGCTCTGCTTGGGCAGCCCCGGTTCACCGGTTTGGATCCTGGGTGTGGACTTTTGCACCACTCATCAAGCCATTCTGAGGCGGCGTCCTACACAGAGCAGCTAGAAGAATGTACAAACCATGACATACAGCTATCTACTGGGGCTTTGGGGAGGAAAAAGGAAAAAAGGAGGATGATTGGCAACAGATGTTAGCTCAGGGCCAATCTTTCTCAAAAAAAAAAAAAATACTTTTTACCTGAAATCTTTGTAGATATTTCTTTTCTCTGTTCCCAGTTTTCTGTATTGCGGGTAGGGGGAATCCCTTAATATCACGTAATGGAAAACCACAAGCAGATGTTGACATATCAAAGCTGCCCCTAAGCTTTCTGAATTCACTAACTGACATGACACAGAGGTGAAAGGCACAGCCTCCGTGTTTAAGGAATCAATAAATTTGTCATTTCAGTGCCAAAGCTTTAACCGAGCTGTAATGTCGGCACTATTACGTGAGTATTGCATGCTTTTCTGTACTGGTGACTTAAATTAAGGAGCATATTTGTGAACCAAAGAGAGAGAAACTTCTCTTCATCTGAAATGTTCCCTACCCATGGCTATTTTGGTACATGCTTCTAATTTTCTTGATCCTCTCATTGTTCAGCGCCTATCTTGGAGGATTGTTGGGAGAATTCAGTGAATAATGAACATAAAATCCTAGCAGAGTACTTGGCGATACTTAGTGCTTGATAAATAATACCTATTATTTTTATTGTTGATATTGTCATTTCCATCTTCTTGTGTGTTTTAAATATATCTTCTGCAACAAATATTAGACGAGTATTTCAATTCAGTTCAGTTAAGATTTAATGGCCCTGGATCTGGGGGCCATTAAATTTTCCCTGGTTGACGTTGACACCACTTACTGGTCAAGCTCCATGATCTTGAGAAAGTTACCTAACTCAGTTTCCTCAGATGTGAAATGGAGGGTGGTAGTAATATCTACTCTTAGAGTCACTGGGAAAATTAAATGAGATAGTATAGGTAAAGTGTCTCAGCATGAAGTAAGTGCTCAATTAATATTAATTATAATGTATCTCATTTTTTTTAGATGAAGAATAAAGGCTCCTGGTAGTATTCCAGTTGTCTACAAATTTGTGTTCTAACCACACTCACTCTTTCCCTTTTAGTGTCTGTTCTCTTGCTTGCCTCCTTACGATGGCTTCCCTGATTACCCCACAGTAGAGGGACCCTCCACTTGCAACCCTTTTTGTATGAATTGTTTTTTCACCCTTTTAAAATAGTTTTTCTTTCGTAATTGTTACATAAGTCTTAACTAGCCTACAAAATACTAAAAATGTCTTTAAAACAGGAAACAGACCCTACACCTAGGTTCTATTCTGCCTATAATGCCTAGCATAGGGATACCCTCCAAGAAAATAAATTTTATTTAATTAATACCTCAGGACCCTTCTGCAACACATGGCTGTAAAATCAAAACTACAGAGTCAGAGGAATAGAGCAGTGGTTCTCAATACCTGCATTCTTAAGAATCTTCTGTTATACTTCAGGAAAACACAAATTCTCATCATTCTTCCTGATTAACTGGGTCTGCGATGAGATCCGGATATCTTTATTTCTAACAATCACCCTAGAACTGCACTGTCCAATCCAGTAGCTAGTAGCCACACATCCTTGTCTTACTCTGTTCAGGCTGCTGTACCAAAATAGCGCAGACTGGGTGGCGGAACAAATTACAAACATTTATTTCTTACAGTTCTGGAGGCTGGAAGTCTGAGATCAGGGTGCCAGCATGGTCAGGTGAGGGCCTTCTTCTGGGTCGCAGACTTCCTGCAGCTTCACATGGCAAAAGGGGTCTGGAAATCTTGCAGGGGCCCCTTTTACAAGGCACTAATCCCGTTTATGAGGACTCCTCCCGCATGACTTCAGCACTTCCCAAAGGACTCACCTCCTGATACCACCATCTTTGGGGATTGGGATTTCAACATACGATTTTGGGAGGGATGCAAACATTCAGACCGTAACATGGTTATTTAAATTAATATTTAACGGGGCCGGCCTGGTGGTGTAGCGGTTAACTTTGTGCGCTCGGCTTTGGCAGCCCTGGGTTCACCAGTTCGGATCTTGGGCGTAGACCTACGCACTGCTCGTCAAGCCATGCTGAGGCAGTGTCCCACATAGACCAACTAGAAAGATGTACAATTATGACATACAACTATCTACTGGGGCTTTGGGGGAGGGAAAAAAAAGAAAAAAAAAAGGAGGAAGATGAGCAACAGATGTTAGCTCAATCTTCCTAAAAATAAATAAATAAAAATAAATTAATATTTAATTAAAATGAAATAAAAATAAAAATTCAATTCCTCAGTCATACTAGCCACATTTGAAGCACTCAATAGCCGCATGTGGCTAGTGACTACTAAGTAAATATTTTCATCACAGCAGAAAGTTCATTAGAAAGTTATGCCTTATATTATTTTGATGAACAGAGTCCTTCAATCATATATTAAGAAATGTAGGGGCCGGCCCCGTGGCATAGTGGTTGGGTGTGTGTGCTCCACTGCTGTGGGCCCGGGTTCGGATCCTGGGCGCGCACCGATGCACGGCTTGTCGGGCAATGCTGTGGTGGCATCCCACATAAAGTGGAGGAAGATTGGCACGGATGTTAGCTCAGGGCCAGTCTTCCTTGGCAAAAAGAGGAGGCTTGGCGTGGATGTTAGCTCAGGGTTGATCTTCCTTACAAGAAAAAAAAAAAAAGAAATGTAGGAATAGATGCAGAGCCATGAAAACTCTTTTGCACTTGGTGACTTCAACTTGAAGAACCATAATTGTTTATGTCTTAATAATATTGGCAAGCATAGCAACCACAGCAGCAGAAGAAATATTGCAGCTACCATTTTTATTAAGTACAGTTTTGGTGTTCTCTATTAGTTCCATTACACACACTATTTCCTTCAAATCTCAAAGAGTTCACGTGAGTTGGTATTATTATTCCTATTTCATAGGAACTCAAAGCTAAGTAACTTGCTCAAAGTGGTTCAACTAGTAAATAGTGAGTCAGCTTGCAGCCCTGGTCTGGTTCTAAGGCCAGTGCTTACTCTCTCCACTTCATCAGCTTGTTCTACCTATAGATAGGCATTGAACTGGTTTTAATGTCTAAAGTTGATGCTGCACAAACCGTTCTAGAAGAGGTGTGCTAAAGGCTGAGTCAATCCTATTGTCTTTCAGCCAAGGCTTAAACCTTTTATTTCATTGACTTCCACCAGCCTGGGTCAAGTGTCTCGTCTCTGCATTCCCATAGTCGTGTCTATTTACTTATCTGTATAGTTGCATAATTCACTCTGGGCTGAAATTACTTGCTGTGCTGGCTGTATTACCCTTGTAAACTGTGACATTTGTGAGAGTAGAACCTGCATCTTGATTATCAGTGTATCCCAACTACCGGGTATATGGTGGATGCTAAATGAATTTGATAGATGAGCTAGTTAAAGAAACTTAATTTTTGCCAATAAACTGGAAGATCTACTAGAAGGATGGGAATGATCATGTAAGCAGTGTCAAAATCTGCCAAGGACTGTGCTAAAGAACACCCTTCTGGAATAAATTAGGCATAAGAGACTGAATCCAGTCTGGAGTTCCACAGCTCAAACTCTTAGTTCTGTAAACTGTATAATCCCTTTTAAATCTCCTGACCTTATCTCCCAATCTTCCCATTTATGCAAAAATTCTTTTTCTGCTCACCATTGGCAAATGCTTTAGCTGGCTTGCTGAATGTTCTTATTTTTTATATTTTAACAGATATGCTAATCTCAGGAATGATGCATTTCAGCTCTAGCATCATTAAAATAGTATTCCATTGCCATTCTGCAATTCTCTGCTGAATTCAAAGCACCTCCATTACAATCTCTATTTTCCAGGGTTTCTAATTTGGCCATAAAAATTCACTCAGGGTAGAAACTTGTCATAGGAGGTCTTGCTTCTGAATATTATTTTTTTCAAACTGAATCTCAAAGTCCATTGTTTAATATATGTGGACTATTGTGGAGTTCACAAACATTCGAGTGGAATTCTGAAAAGAGCCTCTTTTTTTAAGGCATTGTAACTTATGCTGTTACCTGAAACGCTGACACTTCATCGTGGAGGTGTCATGAGGCAGGGTTTGAATAGAACCTTTTCTCCCTCCTTGGGTAATTGCCCTGGGTATATCATGTAGAATATTCCCAGTTATTGTAAACTCAACAAATTCTCCTTTTTGCAGAATCTCTTCTTTTTCTTTGCATTCTCTCTCCCCTTTCCATCTGCGCTTGCTCTTACTCAGCTTTTGCCTCATGATCTCATCTACTACATTCATTCTCTTTGCAACACATGTGTGTGTCTATGTGGGGAGGTGTTTATGTGGGAAAATTAAATTAATATCTAATGCTTACAGTCAGCTCTCAAATTCTCACATATCGTTATCCCCTTTGTGGATTGTCTGTGATATATTTTTCCTGCAATTCTGGAAATTTCCATCCATCTGGAATACAACCAAATTGATTCCTTTCCCCCCTGCTAATACACATTGAGTGGCTATAAAGTCCTTTGTAGATCCTCCGAGCTATATCATTTTAGGAATGTATTTTGTTCCCCAAGCTCCATAAAGTATGTTGAAAGTTGATTATTTAAATACTGCTGTACATATGCCACTGCTTTGTAGCGTCTGCGTCTCCTTTCTTCTATACTGTGAATAAAAAAAGAGTGGCTGTTCATATATGAACTGTTTGCACCATTGTTCATAATGGATATGAAGGAGGTAAAGCTTGAGCTACAGTGTAGCAGCCTGAAAGAGAATTTGAAAATAAGTGGATAGCCCAGAAATCTACGCTGTTTTGTGCATAGAGAACCTTTGACTATTGGAATTTTAGAATCTCGCCTTCTGTCTGATGAATCAACCGACACACCTAACAGTGAAAAATATTGGTAAATTTGCAGCAGTCTCTAAGGCATAAGGTGGGAACCCCCAAAGCCCTTTCTGCCCCCTTCAAAACTGCCTAATCAACAGCAATGAGACTCCCACCCACACAGATTCTGTTCATTGCCAAGTCTGTCTGAAGTCCTATATTTAGAAAAAGACTTAGGGTAACACTTTGATCTCAAACTGTCTCAGGATGAATAATTATCTAACTTGGCCAACTAGATTCTGAGTATAAAGTGCATGAATGTAGCTAAAACAATAAACTTAGATAGTTTTATTTATTCAGGAGCATCTGCTCCATATCGGGTACTCGGCTCTGCTCTGCAGATGCAAAAGTTGAGGAAGATGTGGCCTCTACACTCAAATTGCCTGTAGTCTGTTAGGCAAAACAGATACCCGACCAGCATCCTATAGTAAAATTTAGTATTAAAATAAAGGTTTGTTTATTTGGCAAATATTCATTAAGTGTTTTCTATGTGCCAGGCACTGTTCTAGGCTATGGGAATACAGTGATGAACCAAACAGACAAGACCCTGCTCTCCTGTCTCCCAGGATAGACAGACAATACATGAGTAGTTAAGCTTGGGAGGCAAATGGCTTTGCTTTGCTCACTGCTGTACCCCCAGCATCTACTACAGTGCCTGGCACATAGTATGTACTCAATAAATATTTGAAAACTTGAATAAAAGTAATTATGAGTAAAACAAGGGCTACAAGTGCTTTGAAAAGGGAAATATTTACACGACAAAGTGAACAGGGAGAACTAGGGAGGGAATAGTTCCTTCTGTCTGCAGGGGCTAGAGAAGTTTGGCCTGGCCTCAAATTGTTCGTAGGAGGTGGAAAAGTGTTGAGAGGGGAAGCAGCAATGCCAGTTGGAAGAGGGAAAAGTCCAGGCAAAGGCAGGTGTGAAAGACCATAGTGCATTCCAGATACTGAAATTCAGTGGATCTGAGCTCAGAGACTGGACAGGTGGGTTGGAACTTGATCATAAAGGTCTTATTTGCCAGGGACGAGGTTTTGCATCCAATGGACATTGGAGACACTTAAAGATTTTTAAGCAGAGTGGCTCTTGAACCCATCTGCATTTCAGGGTTCTTCCTTTCCTGAGCCACTTTTCCCACCATCATAGGTGGTATTTTTTCCTTCCTGTTAGGGCATTTTGTCCCTCATCTGTCAGCCGGTCAGACAGACCGTCATCCCTTTGAGGCATTTTCAAAAATCAACAGTGTGCAATATACAGCAAAGCCTGCCACACGCCTCCCTTGTGAGGCTCATAATGGGAGAAAGTGCCCCTCCCCAGAGGGTGGGAAGGGAACATTTTCATACAGAGGTGCCAATTTAATCATCAGAGGAAAGTTCTGCATATCAAATGGAGGGCAGAACTCTCAGGAAGAGGCTGGAGGTTTAATTGCCCGTTTGTGAGTCCTGAAATCCCCTTATAGGCTTGTATAAAGGCCAGGGGAAGTACATCCGCCACAAAGCCTTACACAGAGTAGACATGCAGTAAATATCTTCTGAATGATAAATAAGATCAAGGATGTAAACCGGCCACCTCTGGCAGATGCCTCAGCAGTAAGAATATTCTTAATATCATTTGCGGAGGCTTTACCGTTTATAAATGCTTTCACTAACGCTGCCTCTTTTGTCTTCAGCATTAACCAACACATGACAGGAATTTTCACTATGATTCAGAAGAGTCCTAGGAAGGTTAAGTGAACCGCCCAAAGTCACATGGCTGGTTAGTGCTGTGGTTGGGACGTGAACTCAGGTCTGCTGAATCAAAATGTAGGATGTTCCTTCCATGCTCTGAGAGTGTAACTGCTATGCAGTAATACTCTAATTCTCAAAGTGTGGTCTTAGATGACTGCTTCACAGTGACCCTGTAGGACCTCACCAAGTCACCTTCTCTGGAAGTTGGGTCCCAGGAAATCTGCATTTTTAACAAGAGTGCAAGAGAATGCCTAACAGACAAAAGATTGAGAACCGCTGCACCAAAGCACACCTAACAAAGGCTGAGATGTTTAATGAAAGTTCCAGAAGTCTAAGTTATTCCCAAGATAAAGCTTAAAAACAAAGGAAAACACTCGTTAATATTTCTTAAGAAACTGCAATCCCAAACTTGGAGGTAGGTTTAAAGGTTGCTTTCAACGTCATTGGTCAGGGGACAATGTCCACTATTTTTTATTCTGTTTTGACTGCAAATTTTCTGATTTTAAGGGCAACTGATAACTATTATGAATTTAGAAATTTTTATTTATTGGTCCTAATAAAATTTTCAGATACAAAAGAAAATATGCTTGATTTGTTTGCTTCAAGAGCAAATCATAGGAACCACTACACTGGTTTTGGATTCTATTCCTCCTAGCCTGGTGGCATTTGCTGTAACTACAGCTTCTTTAATTTCAAAATTTGGTGAATAAGTATGTACCTATGAATCAAATTCAACAGACTTAGCATTATTGGAGTAAATTATTCACTGAAGTTTTAGAATGTTCAAGCAGATGATGTAGTAACCATGCATTCATTCTCTGTTGTATACTTATATATTTGCCGACTTTCAAATCAAGTAGTTAAAAGCTATACAACCTTACATTTCTGGATAAAGTCATGATTTAGGTGTTGATTGGTTATAAACGATCTGGCTAATCTCTATTCCAGTCTAGGGATGTTAAAATTCAGAAGACACTGGCTTTTCTTTGGATCCTGGTAGCAGATTATAATTGTGGTCAGTAAATTCTAGTATCAATGGTTTAGTTAAAAATTATTCCTGATATTCTGAAGTTGTCTTGCCTACCATAAGGTTGAAAGTCTTTACAAAACCTTAGTTCAGGAATCCAAATCTGCTTCTGACTTATACAATTCAAATAAGCATATTTTCCTTTCCACCTGAAAAGGAATTTATTGGGACTAATAATTAGACAATTATTTTCTGATTTCTTGCTCATAGCCAAGAGTCCCTCTCCATCCAAACCCTGTTATGGAAGCAGGATGCAATCTTTACCTTCTCTCAATTCTCAGAGCATACAGTCTTTCTTTAACTTACAACACGTCACCTATCTGTAGTAGTAATATTGTTGTTGGAATGCATGCCTTTCCTCTGTAAATAGATTTGCACTTCTTTAAAGGGATTGGTCATATTTATAAAATTATATATCCTGTATGAGGTCTTAAGCAAAATAGGTATTGTAGTAGTTAGCCTCTATGATATCCTCAAATAATTCGTGTCTCCATGTGTTTGTGCCCTTCCCACATTGAATCAGAGCTGGCTTGTTTGACCAACAGAATATGCCAAATATGTTAATGGGCGACTTCCAAAGCGAGGTCATAAAAGACACTGGAGTTTCTTCCTTATTCTCTTGGATCACTCACTCTGGAGGACACCAGCTGCTGTATTATCATGACACTCAAAAAACCCTTTGATGATGTCCATGTGGAGAGGAACGTAGGCCCCTGACAAAAACCAACACCAAGCTGCCAGCTTTGTAATCGAATCATCTTGGGAGTGGAACTTCCAGACCCCGTCAACATCTGAGCGCAAATGATGGAACCCAAGCTGGGATCACCCAACCAAGTAGCTCCAATTTCCTTTCCCACAGAAACCATGTAGCAATAGCTGCTTAATCATGTAGCCCTAAACATCTGCTTAATAGACAGGATTTTATGGCTAAAACGTGATAATCACTGTTCTAAGCCAATACATTCTGGGGTAATTTCTTACTTAATAATTGATAACAAATACAGAATTTTATGGTCGAAGGTGAGAGCATGACAAGTGAAAGGTTCAAATTATTGGATGCATGCCAAACTCCATGATAATCATGAGTCTATATCTCACTCTGTTAGTTATGTGAAAATTTTTAGAGAAAAGTTTGTTTTTAACTAGGTTTTAGAAGAATAGATTATGATGATGAGGTAGAGAAAAGCAACTTATATTTGAGGTAAATTTACAAGAGATTGAAAGCTGGCTGCCTTCAGTGGTTGGTCCAAAGGTTTGAAGTCCCGGTAATGACAAAATACGTTAGCTGTAGGAAAGGTAGATTTTGAAAGTTAAAAATTCCTTTCTGGAAGCCCTTCCAGAACAGCGGAGTAAGGACCCCCAAAATCTGCTTCTTCTTAAAAGCAGTGAGAGCACTTGCAAAAATTCTCAAAATCAACTTTCATAGAACTTTGGAAATAAACCAACGTCTTGTAACAATCCAGGGAGAACTTATTCAAGAAAAGCAGCTGAATATTGGTAAGAAAAGAAAGCTTTGTGACACTTTAAATTGCCTTATTTGCATCCCCTTGTCCCAGATCTGTAGTAGCCTTGGAAACCAATAACCTTGCAACCATGGTTTTTGTGAAAACCAACAGTCTAGCAGCCACTGGAGACGGTGAGATATTTTGGGGTTCCTGCAAAAGCCTCATCCCTACAGAATTTTCACTATTTTCCTTGTCCAGTAGCTCCTCAGAAAAATCTAAATTCTGAGGACTTGTTTTTTAACAGCCTGACTCAGATTTCTCAGTGCAGACAGCTCTAAAATGCCCCCAAGTTTAAAATTGCTCCAACAAATGGCTAGAAGGCAACACACATGTGCAGGGCTATGCTCACATCAGAAATAAACTGAGAAGGCCCTAAGCTTTAATCTCTGGATGCTATTGAGGCTTAGTACAGAACAAGAAATGAAGGCTAAGGCAGAGTTGTAAAATACCAGAGCATTGGAGGCTTGTCCCCAAAACACACACAGACCCTTGGCAAAGACTGAAAGATTTATTGGTTTAAGTAATTTAAGGAAATCTCAGCTAATCACTAGCTGACAACTAAGCTAATCAAACAGAGACTTCAGTGGCTACACACACAGAAAAAATATAGACTTTAGATAATTAGTCCAGGAAGCTCATTTAACCAATCAACAGCAGCAAATGCGCGGAGGTGTGGTAGACAGTATAATGCTGCCTCCCCATAGATGTCCATGTCCTCCTCTCCAGGAATTGTGAATCTCTTGTGTTACCTGGAAAGGAGGAATTAAGGTTGCTAACAGCTGACTTCAAAATAAAGAGATTATCTTGGATTATACAGGTGAGCCCAATGTAAGGGTTCTTTGAATGTGGAAGAGAGAGGAAGAACAGTTAGTGTCAGAGTGATGCAATGTGAGAAAGACTGAAATGTTCACTAATGACTTTGAAGATGGAAGAGGGCTATGAGTGAAGTAATGTAGGTAGTGTCTAGAAGCTGGAAAAGAAAAGAAAACAGATGCTACCATAAAGCCTCCAGAAAGGAATGTATCAAAATTGGATATCATTGGCTTTAGCCTAATGATATCCATTTTGGACTTATGACCTGGAGAAATGTAGAGTAATAAATTTGTGTAGTTTTGAACCACTAAAAGTGTGGTAATTTGTTTCAGTCACAATAGGAAAGTAATATAGGGGTGGTGGGCAACCTGATTTCCTGAGTTGCAAGATTATATATTCAGGAAGCAGAACAAAGCTATGAAATCACTGCCCTGGTACGCACATTGAGAAAAATGCTTCACTTAAACCTCTCAATAGTAATATCTAACTGTCCTGTCAGTTGGGGCGACACAGTGTCACGGTGGCACACTGCTGTGGACTAGGAAGGAGAACCCAGCTGGAATTCTAGTTCGAGTTCTGACAGCAAGTGCCTGTGTGTTATTTGACAAATCATTTCATAGCTCTGGAGTGAGATATGAGGGTTGAATTAGACCAGTGGTGGAACAGTCTACTTCAGGGTATCATCTTCAGGAGTTGTAGAAGGTGGCACGCCATGGGGGAAGTATAAGAACTGGAGAGAGCAGAGGGGCTCCAACCAGAGTGAATCTGATTTTCTCTCTTTGTCTGTTTTATGTATCATACAGTGTTTTGCTAGGCTAAAAAGAAAATATAGAACTCCCCGGACCAGATGATTTCTGAAGTGCTTTTCAGCTGTGTCTCTCTATAGGACCATTCTATTTAAATCTAGTCCCCTGTGTCTTTTAAATATTTTCCTTGAAACCCTAGCATTGCCCCCTCCCCAACAAAATTGCATTGTCCCTGAAAGGTAAAATATAAACTGTCTGAATTACCACAAACTTTGAGTAGATAGAATTCCAGTTAGTTTGTGCTGCTATATCACTAATATTCTACTTGACAGAATGTAAACATTGTGAATCACACGTCATTCAAAAGCCACTTTGCAAATATTTGAGTGGCAGCGCACACCTAGAAATATATGTGTTTTCTGACAAGTTGGAGATGTAATTCATCCAATAAATATAACAGAATGTATATTCATTTCTACAGGGCACTTAAGTGGCCTCTTCATGTTCCTCTGGCAGTTGATTTTTGAATCTCCCAGTACATTTGAATAAAGGTACATATTATGAGAAAATTCTCCAAGCTTAATAGCAGTAGTCTGTGTCTACTGTTTTGGAGTTGTTGTTTCAGAGTAGAAATTGGAATCGGTAGTCACAGAATGTGGCCTAATATCTCCTTTGAGATGCTTTTTCATGTTGAGTTTAAGGACTACAGCTTTTGAGCCACCCTCCTTCTAAGACTTTCCGTAAAAGTAATGGAATATCCTCATGTTACAAAAGAGCATAGTTAGTCATATTACATCATCAAACTGGAAAGGAAACAAAGAGAACCAAGGAAATAGTACATTGTTAGGTGCCGTGTTTTATCTTTATCTAGATTTTAAATATCTAAGTGTCCATATATTTATGCAGGAGGGTATATTTTGAAAACCTCAGACGCTTAAGAAACAGGGGATTCAAGACTCAATTTCCTAGGAGAGCACATTTAAAGAATGAGGGAAGTAGGTCTACAAGTGTTTGCTTCCATGCTGCTTTTTGTCTTCTCAGCATTAACTTTGATATTTCTCAGGATCCTTGTCCTAAATTAGCAACATGGTATGTCATACGGGTTGTTTGTCTTTCTTCATGGTATTTTTAAGCCACACCCGTCATTTCTTTTTATATATATATATATATATTTTTTATAATTTTATTTATTTTTCCCCCAAAGCCCCAGTAGATAGTTGTATGTCATAGTTGCACATCCTTCTAGTTGCTGTATGTGGGACGCGGCCTCAGCATGGCCGGAGAAGTGGTGAGTCGGTGCGCGCCTGGGATCCGAACCCGGGCCGCCAGCAGCGCAGTACGTGCACTTAACCGCTAAGCCTCAGGGCCAGCCCCACACCCGTCATTTCTTAAGTCATTGATTTTCAGAAGCTTTTAGGTTTGTGTAAACATTATTAGAACTACTACTTAAAGAATGTTTAGATGCCAAGTTATGGGATATATAATTTTTTAAAAATCATATCTCCAACTTGCAAGAAAACACATATTTCTGGGTGTGAATCTGGGACCCAACGTATTTTCAAAGTTATTTTTGAATGTTATAAAAACAGTACAATGGTAACCAAAATCTCTTATAGAAATTCCACTCCAAATAAACAATAATATGGACCAGCAGCTAGTGAGAAATGCACAATCCAAAGCCTGACTCCAGACATACAGAATCAAAATCTGCATTTTAACAGGATTGTGCTTTGTAAGCACATTTTGAGAAGTGCTAGTTTGCATGGAACTGAAAAATGGTGGCTGGTATTTCAATTTAAAAGTCAAAATTATTGCTGTCGATGGCAATAGAGGAAATAATGTAAATATAAATACAGTTTACAAATCACTTAGTGTCTTTTTTAACCTTGACAAAATTTTTAAATTGGGAGGATTTATATTATTTCAAGTGTTTTCTATAATGGCAAACACTATCACCATTTTGATGTCATACTCATTAAAATTTACATAATTCATATTTGTGCTAAAAGCTACACACACACACACACACACACATTTACCAGTACTCCATTCCAAAAATATCCTACTAAACTCTGACCAGTGTGTTTGCACATTTAGACAATGCTCCTTCTGGGATACCCAGGCTGCATGAAATAGCAAAGAGTTCATTAGAACGACATCACCAGCTGAGTGAAAATTAAGGCATATCAGCGATTTAGGGGTTTATAACTCTGCCATAAAGTTGTGCTCTGGGATGAAACTCAGCACAAAAGCTCAACCTGGGAGTAGATTGTTTGCCAGATCTGGGAGGAATGTGAGGGAAAATTGATTTGGTTGTTTATGATTCGCTATGCTGCTCATCTGATTCTTGGTGGCATTTGAATTAAGATGTTTTATGGACTGGGGATCATGGACAACAGGTATTTTCACTGATGTCTTCATAGACCTTACTCAAACTGTAAATACTACAGTAACTCAGATGGTGCCATTGTTTATATTACATAAATGGGGACAAATATGCATAGGAATGCAATTAAAAGGGGAAAGGAGTAATTCTCATTAGGCAGAAATGGTAAAGTATTTCATCAAAGTAGGATGCAGTGAATTCCTTAGTTGCCTGTATATTTCTGCCAAGGAGACACCGAGGCATGCTCCTGTGAACTGCTCTGGGATGTTTAATTGGTAAGTCAACGTTAATGCTCAGAAAAGTTTAGATCTAGTTCTTTTAGAAAACTGCTATTCACATTTGACTTCCCTTAGATGTAGCTACAGAACTAGTGGCTAAAGGGAAAACTCACTAAGTAAAAAAAAAATTCTGGGGTTCTGTGCTCTTTCAGCTCCTTTACTATCACTTTGCTCTTTTAAAGAGAGAAACTTGCCATCCTGAGACTTCTAGCTGTAGTAATCAAGAATATAGTAGGAGTGAACTCCTATTATTGTCAATTTGTGATTAGATACATTGTCATCTTGGGGACAAGTTTAAATGTGGTTTTAGGCAGTTATCTAAAATATAGTCCCAATCTAAATAATTAGGAACTCCTGATTTTCAACTAGGGCTTTAATGTTAATGGTGTGTGTAATAGTCTCAAGCTGGAATTCTTGAGTAAGATGGAACTGGGTTCAAACACTGTTCCTGCTCCCTTTACTATCTGTCTGGGCTTTGGGCAATAACTTCATGCCTTTGAGCTTCGGTTTCTCTTTCTAGAATATGATGGTGATAAGAGCAGCTACGCCAGAGGATTGTTATAAAATTTACAAAGATAACCCTGCAAAGCACAGTGCCTGGTACATGGTAGCTATTATTATATTAAGTTATGCAGTGGCCTAACCAAAATGACTGTTCGATTTGTTATTTATTTACATGTTCACTCACTCATACACCACGTACTTACCAATTGTTTCCAATGTGCCAGACACTCTTGATTAGATGCTGGGTATGATGGTGAACAGGGTAGGCAGAGTTCCTTTCTCATTTAACTGGTAATCTGGTGGAAGGAAGTAATCAGACAAAAATAATTATGAATTATGATAGTTGCTAGGAAGGAAGCAAGCAAGCAAGGGATTAAGATGGAAATTAACAAGGGGGAGAGGGGCATGATAATTAATTCAGAATGTTCAGAGAAGGCTTCCAGGAGGCAGTGCCTGTAAAGCTGATATCTTCATGGGGACAAAGAGCGTTTGGAAGACCAGCTCAGGGAAAAGCCTTCCTGCTAAAGGATCAGCAGGTGTATATGCCTTGAGGTGAAAAGAGCTTGGTATGCCCAAGGATCTGAAAGAAGGCCGGTTAGCTAGACCACAGGAAAGATGAGGTGGAATGATGAGATTAGCTTGGAGAAGGAAACAAGGCAAGATAGCACAGGGCATTGTTACCCTTGTAGGAAGTTTATATTCAGTTCAGAATGTAGAGAGAAGCCCTAGAAGAGATGACGTAATAAGGTTGACAGTTTAAGAAGGTACGTCAAGCTGCTCTGATGGGGAATAGCTTGAAGAAAATCAACAGTATCGCCCTGAGTTTTCTCCTTACTGATCAAGGGGGAAATCCCCAAACTTCCATACCTGGGGCTATTTTGTAGCTGATGAACTCTAAGATGTTAGATGTTTTCATTATCCACCTATCAGAGAGTGGGGGAGGGGGTGCTCAGAAGGCACTTATTTGGTAAGTAAGAGCAGCTTTTTATAGCTGAACCACTCAAGATTGCACTTACTATTGTTTTGAAGCTCAGTTCATCATTCATAATTTCATTAGGTCATAACTTACTCACTTCCCGGGCAAACTATATTTTACATCTCCCCACCTTCCCTGCACAAAAACACCACTTTTGGTATTTTTAAAATTTAAAATTCAAGGACATGCACCAGATCAGCATATTTCTCTGATTTTCACCTCTGTAGGTGGAAAATATTTTTAGGACTGTTACAACACTGTACTACTAAATGACCTTCAGAACTCAGTTTGAGTGCATCCATATCCCAGAGTGCAAGTGGGACTCATTAGGATTTCTTGGTTTGCACCATGTTTTTTCTGCTTATTTGGTTCATCTTTCCTTTTTGCTCATTTTACTTGGGCCTGTATTTTTAGTAAAACTGAAGTTGTATAAACAGAACTGAGAGTTTTCTTTTTTGGCACTCCATGTGTTGCTGAATTATTAAGTAATAATGTAATAACAAGCACTTATCGAGTGCTTTATTCAAGGACTTCTTATTTGCAACTCTGCCCCTAGAGAACACTGAAAATGTTTTCTCTGTAAAGTTTCCAAAGCAACGTTAGCTCATCTGTCTCTTGTTGATGTACCCCCACCGTGCTAGAATTTTCCCTTTATTTGTTAGATAGGTGAGTTGGGTGATACACCTCTGTGAAGCAGGAAATAGCTTCTCTTGAATTGTGTTTGAAGTCAAATTAGGCAACTTGACTTGAATGTATGCTCTCGAAATCTGGGAGGATAGCCTCCTGCATGTTCTTCATCCACCTGACCCAGTTTATTCATTTGTGTGTTTATGTGAATGCAAATAAGTCATCAGCCATGGTTAAGGACTATAAGCAAGTCAACTAGGGTACACCAAATTTTGATACTTAAATAAGATATGCCTATAAATGAAGACATATATATTTTTTAATTATAACTATAAGACTCATATTGAGCTGGGCAAATCATGAGCAGAAATGGCACTGGAATGTGTAGCAAATAAGAGATATAGGATACTGAACAAGGATCTATAGGCATGTTTTGTTTGGCCAGCGCATATTGTCCCAACATTTGAAATTCAGATGATTTATCACAGAAACCAGCATTTACAATCTTCCTTGAAAAATCAGTCAGTTGGCAAAAATAAGCCCTCAAATCCTGCTTGGCAACAATCAGCAGGAACCGAGTAGTAGTTACTCTACTAAGGGAGGCATATGCCCCTGAGTTTGCCACAATCCCTATCACTCCTTATTTCTCTTAGCATCTAACATGCTTCAGTCGTTTTCAACTGAAAATGGCCCCCTGTAGCCTTTTAAATATGTGGTCACTGGAACAGTAATATCACCAATGTGGTAGGCAGCTTTTAAATGACCCCTTAATGATCCCCTCCTCCTAGCCATCATCCCCTTGTGTAACCCTTTCCTCTTGTGTATGGGCTGGACCTAGTGACATTCTCCTAAAAAAACAGAATGCAATAAAAGTGATGATATCTTACTTCTGAGATTACATTATAGACTGTGACTTCCATCTCGCTGGCATTCTCTGTTAAGTCTTCTCAGCTTGCTTGCTTTCATGAAGCAAGCTGCCATGGTGGATAAGCATTCAAAGAAAGGAACCAAGGGTGACCTCTGACCAAGAGCCAGTGAGGAACTAAGGCCCTCAGTCCAACAACCCATAAGGAACTGAATCCTGCCAACAACCACGAATGAGCACAGAAGCAGATCCTTCCCCAGTCAAGCTTGAGATGAGACCACAGCTCTGGCTGACGCCTTGATTGCAGCCTTGTGAGAGGCCCTGAAGCAGCGGATCCAGGTTCCTGACCCACAAATACTTTGTGCTGTTTTAAGCTGCTAAAGTTCACAGTAATTTGTTACGCAGCAATAGATAAATAATATTCTTGTTTCTCCAAAGAAAGATGGTGCATTGACTAGCATAGAAATTTTGCTTGGAATTATATGAATCAAGGCAGTGAACTTTTATATTCTCGTGTCTGTGTTTCAGCATAATGGCTAATGTTGGAGGTACTAGGTAACTATGAATTGAATAAAGAGTAACTAATGATGAGTTAACTGTCATGAGAGACTGTTATACTGAAATATTGCTTGTATGGTAGTTGTTACTTTTTCAGTATTGTTTGAGTTTATCTTTTTTTAAGTCCCTTCAGATGTGCTTTCAAATATTCTGATTATCAGAAATATGTCTCAGATACAAAAAGTTTGGAAATTATCGACCAAGACATGTTCTTCGAGTACCAGACTCCTATAGGAGACTACTAGAAACTGTACAGACATCTGGGATGGGCTCCTCTTAGTTAGCATCAGGAAAAGAGTGGAGACTGCAACTCCTTCATCTGTGAAATAGGATCAAATCTAAGTTATGAAAGAAACAGAGCGGGGCTAAGACACACTTCAAAGATCCGGATGTGGTTCTTTACTGATAAGCTGCATAACCCTTAGTGGGTTACTCAATATCTCTTTCTCAGTTGGAAAATAGGATACTGGTCATGTCTGTATTCAGGAAGCTTTGTAAACCCCCCAATATTGTACCAGTTACTGTATTCAGTTCGGAGATAAAAATGAATAAGATATAGAGTGCTATGCATGGTGTCTTCAGCTTCTGAGGTGGTGATTTTTAAGTTTTAAATGCTACATATAAGGCAGTAGTATTTTATTCAAACTACTTTAAATAGCTTAATTTATTGAAATGTCAAAATGGGAATTAGGATTTATTAGTGCTAAGTTGTTGCTTCAACTTGTACCTCTGTTATATCTTGGTTTCTCTGCTCCTATAGAATATTGAATTTTTCAGATTAACCTGAACATCCTTTTAAAGTGCTTAATGATATTCACGCACACATATTTTAATATGTTTAATGTAATTTCTTGTAGCCCTTAAACCGTTTATTTGTATAAACCTTGCATTCCTATAAAGCATATTGCTTTATGCATTCTATACGTTTATTAGTCATTTTAGCCAATTCAGTTTCTTGTTTAGTAATAATGTCATGTATTATGAATGTTGTTTATATTTTATGCATACAGTGGTGATAAATATGAGTTGGATTTAATTGAAAATAAAAAGAAATGTAATTTGTATCCAGGTTCAGGCAGTTCATAGATTAAAATGTTAAAAACATAAATCGTCAAAATCATGTTTCTGTATTGTCATTTCGTTCAACAAACCCTCTCAAATCCCATCATAAAATCCTTGCAATATTCAATACATTTGAACTAGGGGTGTGTATATAGTTTTATCATCAATCAATAGCATCACTTGGTCCTTGCTTCCGGTGAAAATAGTGGTTTGAGAGGGCTTTCACTCTTCAAAAAATCCAGTGGCTAATCTTGCCCAAGTTCACCTTTTAAAGTTTTCCCAGGACCACTCATTGTCCATTAAGTATGCAAAGTAAATCAAAGGTTAATGATTCATAATTGGACTTCATTAAGTGATAATATAAGATCTCGAGCTTCTCATTATACCCCAGCATTGGACAGCAATGTCATAACATCAGGAAATAATGAACTAGAAGGCATGCATTATCATGCGTTAGAACACTCCAGCAACTTATTATGTTTCAGATGTATTGTCTCAAGTGAGGTATAAAGTGAGGTGCATATTAATAGGTTGGTCAAGTTCCCATTTTGAAAATGAGCTATATTTTTGATATGAAGACTTTCTGATTTGAACTATTATAATTTGGAAGACTCTATTGGATCCTGTTTATCTTTTATTACTATTTATTAGCTGCCCTCAACCGCAAGAGACAAGGTTATTTGATCATTCCACAGCTTGTGCAGTCCCTTGAAACATAGCTTTTTGGTCATGTATCACTTTTGAATTTAGGGACTGCCCATTCCTTCATTTCCTGTGTGGTGATTTCAAACCCACTTTGGTAATGCGAAGGATTAAGATAGCATATTTGCTGTTGAGCACATTGTATTTAGATCAGAGTCAGTTCTATAGTTTTCATTTTGCTCCGAGAATGGGAATCCATGCATACAGAATGGTTGTAACTGTAGTTAACATGTCAGGGAAAATGAATGCACAAACGTGTAGTGTGATGCTATGTGCTTCAGAGATAACCACAATGAGGGATAATGAGCCAATCTCGATCTTCTGTAATGCAAAGCTAATATACTCAAAATGCTGTGGCCCTTCATCACAGTTTAATGTAATTGCTCCTAATCCATAACCTAAACAATAAACTCAAACATCTTATCCAAACACTAACATTAAGCAGCTTTTCTCCAGGATGTCTACATGACATTTTACATTCATAGGCCTCACAGAGGAACTGGACAGCAGAAAGTGCCTTGTGTGCTATGTTCTCCTTGAACTTTTCTATGACTTTCTGGGAATAAGGAATCAAATGACTGAGTTGACACTAACATTTATAACTCAGATGATTGACGGAGAACAAATATGGTGATGAAATAGATCACCTCCACAGGATGCAGGACAGCAATCTCATCCTAAATCCTACACAAAGGCGAATATCAGGTTTGATGGGCCTTGCGGGGCTAGAGGCATAGAAAATTATTAGAGTTCATATTTTGGAAACACTGTGTCTAGAAGGTGTACCAACATATTTTTCACATTTAAGATGATAAGCTCTGTGTGTGTGCATACGTGTGTGGATGTGGGTGTGGCTGTATGTGTCCGTATAAGAAAAACGGAATGAGAGCTGGCTTTATTCTTTGTAAGTATAAAAATTATCTTTTTCCCCAGAAAATAATCCAAAATGCGACAGAAGTATTTTTGGGGGTGTCTTTTCTTCTGTTCCTAAATCAGGACTATTGATTAGCTCCAATGTATACTGGGAATGTGCAAGCTCCCATTTGCTAACAAAGCAGATGTTGAATAAATATTAGGCTTGAGTAAATGAGCAAAGATTAACTACTCACTCATGTGGAATTGCTCTAGAAAAAATATATCAGGCCCAAAGGATGTTGACTGTCATGTGCATAGACTTAATATTTCTCAGAGTGGCCTGTGGACCACCATTTTACTTGTAAAAATATTGGTTCCTGAACCCAATGTGATGAGGCAGATTCTCAGGGGCAGAGGCCTGGGAAAGTGTCCTCTCCACAAGCACCCAAATCATTCTGCATCCTTCATTTGAACAACCATTGGTATAAGTTCTATTTCTTGCTTGGGATGCTACTTTTCCCTATTCAATTCAAATCTGTAAATATTTAACTGTGCTATGTGACAGGAGCTCTGCCCAGACAGTTGTCTCCAAGTCCCTGTTCTCATGATGCTCCCAGGCTGTTAGACATCTGAACATGCACTAAACATGCACATGAACTAATCTGAGTCGGGACAGCAGGAAAGACAGCCCTGAAGACATGACACTTGAAAGGCCCTTGAAGGAGGAATAGGAGGCACTCAAGGGAAGGCAAGGAGAAAAGAAAGGGAAGGGATGTTACCAAGTAGAGAAAATTACACTGTGGGGCCAGAGTCAATAAAACAGGTGGATTTGAAACAGAGAATGCCTTAGTGGCTAGAAAAGGGAGTAAGAGAAGTTTGTGGCATGAGATGGACTGGAAGGAGGTGGAAACAACAGGATGCTATAACTCTGTGTTCACCGGTCTTTGGTAGTTTCACACCATTTTCATGATGTTGCCCCACCTGAGTACCACTTGTACTGCTCTTTCTTTCATATGTTGCTTTACATCTATACACTTCTTTTCTTAAATGAATTCATTTTTTAAAAAAGCTTCATATCACTATGGAAATGCCATACCAGCATCACCTAACATAAACAGAAAGTCACTTTTAGAATGAACTAAACTGAAACAAAATTAAGTTGTTACGGTCTAACTCAGTGTTGTTGATGTCAGGAGGTGAGCAAGTGTTAAGAAAGAGAGAAAGCTCTCCTGGCACCCACAAGAAACTTTCTCCTTGGAAAGAATGATGAAAAATGAACCACTTTCTCATCATGCAATTCATAGTTATTTAGTGCCTTAGCCATGTACCACCCCTTTGGGGTCCTATCTAATATCATCTTGAGGATCTTCTATAACACATTTCCTACTGTTTGGGAATAATTATTATAAATCATAAAGATTTTGAATTTTGTCCTAAGGGCAAATAGAAACTGTTGGAGGATTTTTAAACAGTTCACGGTTTGCTTCCCTAACTCATCCACAGAAGTACCCAGAACAGCCTGAAGCCAAAGCAGCAAGTTGAAAGTGTCTTTGAGTTCCCATGCTCTGTTTTCAACATTCAAATGTGATTTTGTGCTCTAAAGCATAATACAGCCACCTCTCATTAGAATAATAGTAGACCGTTGAGTAAAACCTGTTTTATTGAGATGTGAATGCAGAAGTTAGCCTTTTTTTTTACTTTCTTTCACCATTGGATCCCTCATCACTTGCACAAGGATGGACACACAGTAAGTGTCCGATAAATATATGTTAATAAGTGGACAAATTCATTGTGTTTATAATGTGGATGTTTGTGGTTTCCAATGGGTGCATTTTCAGGTTTGAAAATCATAGATTTAATGCATTTAATTCTCTCTGGTACTGAAGGAAAAGATGCTTTTGAATTGCCAATAGATTGATATTTCTATATTTAAGATTGCTTCTAAGAAGTCTTTGGTGGCATCAATTACTAAGGAAGCAGGGCTCTGCATTCTCATTACTTGGTTGAACCAAAGCAACTCAGCTTTTGTGTTTGATGTGTTGGATTCTGGGTCAGATTTCCACTGCCAAGAATTTTTGTCTCATCTCCACCTGGAGCTGGAAATCATTGTGTAGGCATCTGTACCTCTTTATTTACCTTCCTTCTTTATCCAGGCACCTAGCGTGCCTGGGCTATTTCCTTCCCTCTTTTCATCCTCCCCTTCCCACTTTTTCCCTGCTCCCCTCTCTGCCTCCCATTCATTCATCAAACATTAGTGTGTGCCAGACTCTTTACTAAGTGCTCGGGATGTATTGAATTGCTTTAGGCTGCCAAGGAAACTCAAGCTTTTTGGGAATGGCATGTTAATTTCCCACCTTGCTAGAAGCTGACCACTTCAAAACACACCAGTCGGTCTAGCCCGCAAAATATTCCCCTAAAAATCATCTGTCCTTCTTTCCTCTGTGGGTAATTAGCAGATTTTTGAGAACTTGTGAAGACAACAAGTCAGGCCAATTTCCTAGATATCCATCCCATCTTTAAGTCTGCACTCTTTGTTTCAGGCCAAATTTGCATGGAAATTAGGAGTATCTTTGCAGTAATGAAGCCCTGAGTTCCATGCTGAATTCATTTTGCCTACCATTATTTGGTGTGGATAAAGAATAAAACATGAGTGTTGTCTCTTTGTTTACTCCCTACATAATTTGACATCATTTTCTGTGTATAAGCAGCCTCTCAAAGTATCTTTCAAATTTTTGTTTATGGAAGTACAACACACAAAGAGAAAAGTGTACAAATCATAAATGTGTAGCTTAATGAATTATCACAAAGTGAACACACACAGATCCATAAATAAAACATTAGCAGTGCCTCAGAAGCCTTTCTCATGCCCCTCCTAATCACCCAAACCCCTGGCCGAAGGTATTATCCTAACTTTTAACTGTACAGATTAGCTTTGTCTATTTTTGAACTTTATATGATACACTGGGGCTCTATTTGTTCAGTAGTGTGTTTGTGAAATTGATTATGTTGGGTGATGTAGTTCATCATTGCATGGTATGTTTACATGACAGTTTTTAGAAATCCTCTGTAACGTCAACTTTGAGTTTGGTGCTGTTATAAATAAAAATGCCATGAACTTCATTGTATGTCTTTTGGGAACATGTATTCCTATTGGGTACATCCTTAGGAGTGGGATTTGGTGTCATTATATGCAAAGCATTTGCTTAGCTTTAGTAGGAAATGCCAATACTGTTTTCCAACATACTCTGCAAGTCTATATTTATGCTAGAAGCAGTATATGATAATTCTTTTGGCTTTACATTCTTGCTACCACTTGGTTCTGTCAGTCTTTTAAATTTTTGCCATTTTAGTGAATATCGTGGTAGCATTTTGGCTTTAATTTGCATTTTATTAATCACTAATGAAGTTGAGTACTTGTTCCTGTAGTTAATGACCATTGGGGTAGTCTGTTTTGTGAGATTTCTGTTTAAATTTCTGGCTCATTTTCTACTTGGTTGTCTAGCTTTGTCTTATTGATTTGCAGAAGTTCTTTTATATTCTGGATACAAGACCTTTGTTATCTGTGTTGCGTATTCTATTCTGTGGATTGCCTTTTCATTGTCTCAAGGGTGTTTATTTCTCGCTTGCTTTTAAAATGAATAGAAATTTTTAACTTTAATACAGTCACATTTATAAGTACCTTTTGCATCCTGTTTAGGAAATTCTAAGTTAGGAAACATTAAATTCCATGCTCCCTAATTTTCTTAGACATTGGTAAGAGTAAGTTTGCAATGTTGATTCCCCACATCACTTGTTAGGTTAATTATTTTTAATAGTCATTGGCATAAGTAAAGAATTTTACAATGGATTATTTTCCCTTTGCACCTATTCTGCATGTTTTAAAGTTTTTAAGCAATCTCTCTCTATACTTTTCTATATAGCCATTTGAAACTGTTTTTAAGCAATCTCTCTCTATACTTTTCTATATAGCCATTTGAAACTAGTATCTCTTATATCTGTGTTAATGTTTACAGAAGCAACTCTGGATCTTGCAAAGCAGTTTTTGTATTTCCACTAAGCATCATGTGGTTTAGAGAGAAAGGACAGTAGATTTTCTTAACTCTGAATTCCATGCTCTTTGGCACTGAGGACAGAGCCATGGATGAGTAGGGAAAGATGACTTTTTGACGGTGACCAACATTTTATGTGCAACTACTTTTGGTTAATTTTTATTATTCAAGGTAATTTTGGTCAAGGATATTCTTTGTGGCCTGCCATTTCTGTTTCCTTAACGGATGTGGGAGCAGGCATATGCCTTGGGATGGAGAGTGTTTATGACTGTGCTCGAGTATTTCTAGGTCCAGTCTGTAGTCATCAGTTTTAGATAGACTCTCAAGTGGAATTACCACTAGTAATTGTATTCTCAGGGGTTGATTCATACCAAATAAAATCTTTGGAGAGTGATCTAAAATCTTGGAATGTAAAATCATAGAATGGAAGTTCGATGAAGGTGGGGTCTACATCTTGTTTATCATTGTATTCTAAATGGCTAGGCACATAGTAGGTGCTCAATAAAAGTTAGCTCAATGAAAGAAAAAATGAGTGGTGTACTAGATATAATAACTAGCAATGTCTGTCTCATCCTTGGCTCTTTCAATTTAGCATACTCACTCACATGCCACTGTTTCCTGGCAAGAGAGATCTAGCCCCAAAGAGCAATTTTTGTTTTAAATGTTCCTTTGTACTGATCTTTAATAACTTTCAACCCTCCCCTTTTTCTTATTATCTCTGTTTCATCAATTCCTGGCTCTGTACTCCCAGTTTAAATATCAGCTCTGGGTGGGGCTGGCAACCCATTTCAGTTCACATATTAAATATGGCTGCCCACTCAAAGCTCTACCCAACATCCTGATTTCATGGCCTCAGTGAGAGCTTCCCATTTCCGGAACTGGCCCTTTAGAAGTTCACAAACTGAGCCAATGAGCGGTACTCTGTTAAGGAAAGGGGAGCAAGATAAGAATTACAGAAGGTCAATTCTAGATTTGGGTAAAAATAGCCTGAGTTATGGCCCATTCACTTAATTACTAAGTGATTTTCATTCAAATTATTTAATCTCTCTCAACCTCAGTTTCTTCATCTCTAAAGTAAGGGTAATAATTATACCTCCCTCATAGAGATGCTTTGAATACGAAATGAGATAATGCACGACAAGGGCCTGACACAAAGGGAACTGCCGTTAATATTGTTCTTGCCCCTTCTGTGATTCTTATTGGCACCATTGGTGCTGTTAGTCACCTGCACAGGGGAATGTCTCCTGGTGTGTGAGGGGACTTTGAAGACCCAGTTACAGAGAAGAAGATTGCTTGGTAAGGATGAATTAGAACAAAAGAAGCTGGCGAGCTTCACAGATACTTATATCAAGCTACAGTGGTTGTCTTTCTCCGCTTGAAGGAAATCCTGTCAAAAGAACTGCTTTTAGTCGTGTGGAATCAGCCTGCTCTTTTCTTTGAATGGTGTCAGAAAGAGATACTAACGAATTCTAACATTTTGTCATTCTTTTTTTTTTTTCCTTCAGTATTCATTGTCAGTCACCAAAAGCTTCTTTTATGGCTACATTACCCTGTAGTGGAAGAAATGATTAATTAGATCACAACTTGTCTAGCGTGCACTACGTTACAGCGTGGCAGTCTTTCTGATATGGGGAAGCTGGCTACACTTTTGAATAAGCTTTAGATGAGACCAGCATGTCACTGGGAAAATATTTCCAAATATTTCCTAAAGATGGTTCCACTCAGCCATTTGAATTTGGTTTCTATGATTTTTGTTGTCTGAAGACAAAATATTGAGGTGGGGGTAGTACTCTCTTAGAGTCTGTCACCCTACTGCTCTGTGTTTCTCAAAATATGTTCTTCAGACCGCTTGCCTCAAGGTCATTTGGGATACGGGTAAAACATGTGAATCCTAGGCTGTGCCCCAGTCTTCTTGCTTCTGCTCTGTCTGTATTTTTAGCAGACACCCATGTGATTCTGCTGTACGTTAAATTTGAGAACCACAGCCTTAACCCCTGACTGTAGTGAAGAAATGTGTGTGTGTTGGGAGGAGTTTGTGAGAGCGGAATAGGAAATTCATCACATGAGCTGTTAATATTTTTCTTGATATATCTTTATGAACCAAGAAAATCTAAATTTTTTGTTTATTCCTAATTTAATATGTATCTTGGGCGTCCTCAAACAAAGTAATATGAACTTCCAGTGAGACCAGAGGATGAATGAAATAAATAAAATATCTATCCCAAGACACAATTTTAGCAAATACATCTCACCTCGCATTGACATCTTAATAGTTTCTATTTTATAGTGCTCAATGTTTTAGAGACTTTAAAAACTCATCTGCATAGCTGGTTGAATTCAAAAATTTTGATTCAGCTAGTCTGGGGTGGGGACTTCAAACATGCCCGAAAGGAAACCCCTTGTGAGTGGACCACAAACTACACTTAGAGAATGGAGTAGTGAAGCTGTTTTATAATGAGTCTGTGGTGTATCTAGCTTGTTTTAGTTTTGCCCTGTTCTGTTTTTTTCATTTTTAAATTCAATGGCAAACACATTATAATACTTTTTATCTGTATGGTGTACTTTCTCCAACAACAAGGCAAAGAGCTGAGTAGTACTCAGGGTAGCATGTATCATTAACTTAGAGTATAAATGCATTTCCCACAGGACACATAGGACTGTCATCATGGAAACATTTATTAAGCCTGTTCAAGCAGTGGAAAACCATGACTGTAGTCAAAGTCTACAATTCACCTTCACAGGTGAATTGAAGCTGAAACTTGTGGTTTCACTAAAGATGCTAAGCTAAAGTTGTATCCAGTTACAGTTATCCCTCAGTATCTACAGGGAATTCCAGGGGTTCCAGGAACCCCCGTGGATACCAAAATCTGCGGATGCTCAAGTCCGTTGTATGAAATGGCTTAGTACAATGAATACAGTTGGCCCTCCACATCTTCGGGTTTCACTTCTGCCGATTCGGCCAGCTGCAGAACGCAGATGCGAAACCCGCGGATACGGAGGGCTGACTATATGTTTGCGTTTGGGTCTTTTTGGTTTGGTTTTAGTGTGGTTACCTGTAGAATTGATGGAATGAAATGTCTGAGGAAATGCTTATGGATAGGTTAAGTTCCATACTAGTAAGGTGGACTTCACTAATCTGTTCAGCCTAATTCTACAGTCACCATAGAATTTTTTATTAACGCAAAGACAGTAGAATCAAGAAGGAGAGAGAGGACTTTTTACAATGGGGCCACTGTTTGGCTTAAGGTCCCAACATGACAGGTAAACTTTATTTCATATGTGTTTAGGGTAAATACTCATGGGTCCATAAGCCACGTGATAATGAGTATTTGGTTTTCCCCGTGGGAAATTTAGGAAGTCTGATTCATGTAGTCATTATCCAGGACATGATTTGCTGGTGTTTTAGTAATCTCCTCACCATCACAATAGCCATTGAAAGCACTTTCCTTGCTTCAACCATTCTTAGGTGAATTCTCCTTCCATATTCTTGGTTTCTCTGCTTTTGCCCCCTTCCTTCCCAAATCCTTGCTTAAATGTATCAATAGCTTTAATTCCTGAGTATTTGTCTTCTGAGCTATGAGAGTTCTGTTTACTCTAGCCCAATTACTATTTATTGAGTGACTACTATGTGCCAGACTCAAGGTCTATTGGGGAATAAGCAACGCAGCTTCTGTTCTCATGGATATCACTGCAATTAAAACTGAACAGCTGTCTTTCAGTTATGAGATGAATAAGTTCTGAGCATCTAAGGTACAGCAAGCTGACTATGGGTAATAAGACTGTATTGTACACTCAAAATTTGCTGAGAGAGTGGATCGTAAGCATTCTTAGCAAAAAAAGGTAACTGTGAGGTGATGAATGTGTTGATTAACTTGATGGTGGGAATCATTTCATGATGTATACATATATAAAATCATCAGATTGTACACTTTAAATATATTATAGTTTTATTTGTAAATGACACCTCAATAAAGCTGGAAAAAAGTAAACAAATGTGATTAAAATTATAATGAATGTTTTAGTAAGGAAGTGAGGGGGGCTCTGAAAGCATATAGCAAGGGGCTTTATCTAGTTTAAGGAAGTAAAAGATGTGGTCCTGGTGTTTGTGATGGATGATCTGAGGTCCAAAATGGCTGAAAAGCAAATAGTACAAGTCAACTAAAGAGTATCTTGGCATGAGCCCAGATGGTGGGCAGGGACAGATCATGTAGGAGTTCTTAAACATTATTAATGATTCTGAGCTTTATCCTGTTGGGGATGAAAAGCCATGGAAGTATTTTAAACATGAGAAATTAGTTACAGTACCTGCCTATTCCTCCTAAATAAAAAATAAACTTCTGCCTTTGTCAGGGTAGTAGAAGATTTGGAAAAGTCTTAATTCTATACACCAGGCTATTAACTGTGGTGCTTGGGGGATGGAATCTGGTAAGACAGAGATGTCTTATTTTTATTTCAGGTACTTCCCTGTCATTCAAACATATGTTACTTTTGTATTAAAAAGAGTTTTTTAAATGTCAAATTAAAGAGACAGTAAAGCATTGTGCCCTAGCTTCAACATTTTCACCAAAAATGTCAAAAAAGAGACCAACAAGTTAAATAGAATTTACAGAAAGAAAATATGTCCAGGACAGTTACCTTTGAAACTTAAAGAAAGAAAACAAAAAAGCCAGACTATGTCTTCTTCCAAAGAGCCGCCTCCGCTTGGCGCCTATTGATGCTCAATAGTTTCTTGTGGGGCCAAGCGCGGGGACTTAGGCAGAGCTTTATTGGGTGAATCTGCTGCATTCCTGGGAGTGAGGCTTTCATTATCATTTTGAAGACAACATTTTTCCCTAGACGAAAACTCTGAAATGATTATGTAAGTCAATAGAAAAATATAATTATATTTACAGAATTCTGTTTTTCCCAAGTTTCCCAGGTGATGTAGGCTTTAAAGTTGGGTTGTGAAAAAGGAACAGATCTCCCCTGTATCTGCTGTATATGGTGGCTATGTTAAGTTTCTGTTGTTCTAATGCTGTGTAACAAGCAACCCTCCAAATCCCAGTTTCTTACAACTGTAAACATTTATCAGCAGGTTCATAGGTTTGCAGTTCAGTTGTGGTTCAGCTGGTCTTAGACGAATATAGCTGGGCTAGGCTGTAGCTCAGGCTTTGTGTCAGGTTCAGATTGGCTCTATATGTCTTCATTCTGAGACTTAGGGAAGATTAGTGTCTATCTGGGGTGTGCTCTTCCTGTGGCAAAGGGCTGAAGCTCAAGAGGACTGGTGGAATCCTCCAATGCCTCTTAAAACCATGGCTTAGAACTGGTACACTGACGTTTCTGCCCACTGGTTAAAGCAAGTAAAATGGCCAAGCCCCAAGTCAACAGGACAGGGATGCATACTATGCCTCTGGTTAGAGGACTCACTACCAAGCCACATGATAAAGGGCATGTACAATTCCATCACAGAAAGAAAGTAAGGCATTGGGAACAACAATATAATCTACCTTCGTGGCCAAATTATCATTAAATGGAAGTCTCTGTTGCCTTCTCCACTTAGATTACTCCAGTGTGCAAATTGGAACACTTTAACCACCATAAAAAAAATTAAAAGGATTTGACTAACCAGAGAATTATCTTTCCAGATATGCTAATGGCAAACCTGATGACAACTGATTAAACAGCAAATGCTGTGCTATCATTATCAAAGATATATTGCACTCAAAGAATTTAAATCATATGCCCAGCGATATGATTTCATTTGCCACATAATATCCACTTAAGAAAGAATGTTCTTTCAGGGACAAAGAATATTTGTGCACAGTAAATCAGTTCGAAATGTAAAATCAGAAATAAATTATTTTCAGAGATGATATAACATCAGGAGCCTGTTTCAAGTAACAAGCTTGTCATTTGTAGCTATTATAGGCATTTTCACCAGGATTAAGGTTGAGTTACGAGTCCCACAGAGTAATAAACCAAGTCGAGTATTATTTTTGAGTGAGCAAGCATGACTAGACTTTATTAGTACTGAATAAATTTACTCTTCAAATTCTCTTTAAGACAGTGATACTGCTTTTAAAAATGGTAATGGTATGGTCAGGACTAAGAGTCACCTTATGGGTTAGCTGAGCTAAGAAAACAAAAGGAATTAAGTTTTGTTGGGTGTCAGTCATGTGTCCCATGTACCTAGACACTCTTATTGCATTTTTCAGACATAATTTTTTACCTGCAATGATCCTCCATAGGTCCCAGAGAATTCAATTGTAATTTATAATTCATTGTGCAAATTGGGAAGTCAGGATGGCAGAGTGGGTAAGAGCCAGACTAGGGAGACTTTAGTTAAGTTTTGTAACTCTCTGTGCCTCAGATACCTCCTGTGTAAGGTGGGGATAACGATAGCACCTGGGTCTCAGGCCTGTTAGGAGGATTAACAAAAGGAATGCTTAGAACATGTCTAGAAAAAGGTCTAGCACATCGTTACTGTTGTTAAAAAATAAGTGCTTGCTAAATAATAGGGCTTACAAGTAGAGAATGCAGATAAGTCCCAAGTGAGAGTCCCAGTTCTGCCATTTTCTTGCCATAGTGGGTTGAATTGTGTCCCCCAAAAAGATATCTTGAAGTCCTACCTCCTAGTTCCTGTTAAGGAGATCTTATTTGGAAATAGGGTCTTTGCAGATGCAATCAAATTGAGATGAGGTCATACTGGATTAGTGGTGGGCCCTAAATCCAATGACTCCAAGGAGACTGGTGTCATTATAAGGAGATAATTTGGACTTGGATGGAGGATGATTTGGAGTTAGACACGCACACGAGGAGGAAGGCCGTGTGAAGAGGGAGGCAGAACGTGGAGTGTTGCAGCTACAAGCCAAGGAATGCTGAGGATTGCTGGTAACCACCAGAAGCCAGGACGAGTCAAGAGAGGATTCTTCCCCAGATACTTTAGAGGGAGGATGGTCCTACCAAAAACTTGATTCCAGACTTCTAGCCTCCAGAACTGTAAGCAAATAAATTTCTGTTGTTACAAGCCACCCAGTTTGTGGTAATTTATTATGGCAGCCCTAGGGCAAAGTACTTCAGTGTATAAACCTTAGATTCCTCTCCTTAAAATGGCAGTGACATCAGTAACTGTCCCATTGGATTGGTGTAAGATTTTGTATGTAAAGTACGTAGCATAGAGACTGGCATATAAGAAGTATTCATTTCAGGTAAGGCTTTGTCATTGTAGTTGTCATCGTCGTTGTCATCATCATCATCATCATCATCATCAATCAGTGGTAGTTGTCTTCTCCCAGATTTCTCTGTAATAGTCAGTCTGTAAGTATAGCCATTTAATTTCCTATAAACCTCTGTAAAGTAGATTTGTCCCCTTTATGCTAATCTGTGTCTGGGTCCTCATGTGCTTATTCAATGTTCTCTTGATGGCAGAGGAGGGTGAAAGTGTATTTGAAGGTGTTGGGACTATAGCTGGAAATAGCCCACAGCATTTAGAAATGTTCTTTTAAGCTTCTACTAAATTTGGGTTTACCCTGTAATATATGTGCAGTTGCTTAATTGTAAATGCTTTGATTTACTACCTAAATTGCTTAATTTCCTTTTAAATCCTGAAGAGGGAAGTCCATTCCCTTGGAAGATACAGCATGAGACTTCTCGTTCCTATACGTTCTCCCTACCCCCAGTACACTCCACAAACTCCTGGGCTTATCAACATCCTAGTTTAATAATTAGAGGTGAAGAATTTCTTGAACACCGATGTTTATGACTGTGTCTCAGGTGGGATTCCAGAATATGATCTTTCTGTTTCTAAACATCAATACCTCTAGGCTAGTGGTTCTCAACCACGGGTGATTGATCCCCTAGGGGACATATGACAATGTGTTTTTGTTTGTCATAACTGAGGAAGCTACTGGCATCTAGTGGTTAGAGGCCAGGGATGCTGTACAACATCCTATAATGCACAAGATAGCCCCACATAGCAGAAAATTATCTGGCCCAAGATGTCAATAGTGCTGAGGTTGAGAAATCCTGCTGTAAGCCATGCCCAAGATGATCAAGTTGTGTTTGTACCAGGCCATAGAGATTTCTACTTTTCATTAAGATCGTTACCATATAATGTTATGTGTTTTTGCGTTCTCTTTAGCTCCTAGCACTGATCCTGGAAAGTAGTAAATGTTCAGTAACTGTTTATGGATAGAATCTACTGCTATGAAAATGACCTGCACCCATGTCACTCTGCCACTCACAGATATACAAATATTTTCTTTCTTCTGGTGATTTAAATAGCATCAGAAATGCATATAATTTCAGAGACAGCAGGGTTCTTAGAAGGTAGGTCACGTATCACAGAGCTGAGGTTTTGGGAAAAAATCATCCTTGAACAAGAGCAGAGTAGATGCTGGTCAAGAATCGGGGACCTGGTTCTGTCCTTTGCATCTGCGTGTGAGCAGCCCCACCAGGCCCAGACATTCCTGTGTTTTACATCACTTGTTACTTTCCACTAAGCCCTCAAAATGGGTGCAATGGTAGTAATATTTTTATATCAATGGGTAACTTGTGTCTAGTTCATTGTTCTGTGCTCCAGTCCTTCTAGAAGCATTCCCTAATTGCTTTGGCCTCCAGGGATACTCTTATCAGATCCTAAATCCTCAAGATACTCTGCACACTGCAATTAAAGTTGTCATCACATTATATTAGAATACCTTCTCAGTATGTCTGCTGTTCCCTCTCCACATTGAACTCTAA
The DNA here is from genome assembly GCF_020826845.1 of Diceros bicornis minor. Taxonomy (NCBI): domain Eukaryota; kingdom Metazoa; phylum Chordata; class Mammalia; order Perissodactyla; family Rhinocerotidae; genus Diceros; species Diceros bicornis. The sequence goes on from NC_080741.1 coordinate 66,948,335, forward strand.
AAGGTTTATATCTTAAGTTATCTTTATTTTCCCCAGAGTCTGGAACGTGGTGGGTGTTCGGTGCGCGTTTGAATGGATGAATGAATCTAGCAGTCAATCAATCTATGAATCAATCAGTCAATTTGGATGATACTTATGTGAGGGTTATTTTTGTTCTGGCTCACCTGTTTCCCAATATACATTCATCATTCTTTTGGCTGAGGAAATGTAGTTCCAATTAGTTTAAGGAAAACAGGGAGGTATATTACTTCAAATATTTTCAAAAACCCAGAGTGTAATTGCATATGGGGAGTAAAAATATATTGTCATATTTCTGACTCTCATTCATCCTCCTTCTTCTGTTCTTCTATGTTACATTTCATTTGTGATTGGAACCAGGGGCTCGAACTGTTGATGTCAGGGCCCCATATCTCTGCCCATCTCGCAGATTGGCTCTTTTGACCTGGTGGGCAAGATGGCCACCATCAGTTCTGCTGAGTAATCATGCCCCATAACTTTTTTTTAACAACAGTCCAAAGAAGAACTTGAATTCATTCAGCTTGGGTCACTTACCAGCAACTGAATCAATCACTTTGGCCAGGGGAATTAGATCATTTGATCAGAGCCAACCACAGGGGAGGTAGAGACAGCACAGCCAACTGCATGGAATGGATTTCAGAGAAGAAAGAGGCATTTCATCATTAGGAGAAAGTGCGGAAAGACTGCTGTACAAGAGAGCATAGTGGATGTCCAGTGTATCAGATATCCTATCACATCTTCGTCATGCGTCACTTCCCTTTTCTTCTACAAGGCTTAGAATCACGCTTTATACTCCAGCAGTAAGTGGTGAATATACATAGCCACCAACTGAAGAGGATGTGTAATAATTTACTGTGTGGGGTATTGTCAACACGTTGGTTTATTTAGGATGACTTGCCAGCACAATGCATGAAAAATTTCCTAGCCCATAAACAGAACATTTATGCTCTGCTAAAATATGTTTTCCCAGCATACTGTATTGCTTTTCTTAACAATAAGATGGTGAAATTTAAGAGAACTAAGTGGCTATGGTATTGTAGGGGACCAGATTTTGCCAGCCCAAAATGTGTCTCTTTGGCTTGGGGATTATTTGGGGCTGATTATTAAGAACAAAAGACTTAGGAAGAAACTTCGACCCTCCCCCTAACGCCTAAAAGAATGTAAGATGCAAGGCCTGTTCCAGAAAGGAGCTATCACCACAGATAACTATAGTATAATGTGGGCTTAGTGTGGTGGGGCAGACTGGCAGGGCCTAGAGATCAGAGTCCTCTCCATGACCCATTGCATGGCATGGCAAGAACTTGTTTACCAAATGTTTGCTTTTCCATCACCATGTGAATTGCCTTCCTGCCCTTTGAAATCCTAAACCACTACCCCCAACATCCTCTGTTATCATTAGCTGAAGATGATATTTAAGGTAGTGGCTTTGGTCTTTTTGGTGAGTTACTCAGTTTTCCTGGGTCTCTACTGTGTATATATGTTATTAAACTTTGTTTGATTTTCTCCTGTTAATTTATTTCTTAGGCCAGCCAGAAGAACCTAGAGGGGTAGAAGAAAATTTCTTTCTCCCCTGCAGTATGGAGTATATGCCTTCATTGGATCAGGTGTATCTTTTGGAATTACCTGATTTTTACCTAGTAGATTTTATGACAGTTCAATCAGAAGGACATGCTCCTCTCGTTTGAGAAATGCAATGAGCATTACAACAGGAAACAATCGAAATTCAGTACCATGGTGTCTTCGTTCTCCATATCAGTGGCAACATCTAATTATAAAGAAGAAAATGTCAATGCATTTTTTTTTCATTGCTGGCAGGGTGGTTGTATTAAATCTAACTTTAGTTGACAGAGACTACTCAAAAATTGTCCTACAGAAATGTGCAATCAGACAAGGCATGGATACATCTTTGTCAAAACAGCAAGCAGGATCTCTTGTTTAAAAACTTAACAAATATGTACCTTCAGGCTCTGATTGTAAACTTGGTTCCAAATTCACTGGTGGGAGAAAAGCATTTGAAAAGCTGAGATCTGTAAGTTAGATAGTATTATTTTGCGTTCTGGGTTTAATTGGTCCTGATTATAGGTAGATTGAACATTTCTGAGACTTGCGTTATATGTAATTAAATATAATGTAACTCCAATCCTGCTAGAATGTTAGTTCAGTGGGTGCAGAGATTTTTGTCTGTTTCGTTCAGTGCTGCATCCTCAGGGCATACATAGCATGTAAAAGTTGTTCAATAAATACTCAATGAATGAATGAATGGTGATTAGACTTTTAAAATGAAAACCTTTACATGTTTCTTAATAATGTAAATTTATTGGACATACACATATTTCCTAGAATCATAGAACCATTCATAGCATATGTTCATTCATTCAATTGATCAATGCATGTTTAATGAGCAACTACTTCATTGTAGCACAGTACTTGGTTCTAGAGATTAAATAACATAATTTCTGAATGAACCAATCAGAACTCTATCAGTAGTAAGTGACTACAACCCAATTCAAATTATTGTAAGTAAAGAAAGGGAGCTTATTGGATTATCTTTTGGAAAGTTCAGAGGAGGAGATATGACCTCAGGTACAGCTGAATCCAGAGGTCTTAATGATATAACCTGGATTCTGCCTCTCTGTTTCCATTTTTCATCTCTGCTTTCCTCTGGGTTGGCTTAATTCTTAGACAGAATCTCTTCACCTGGTAGCAAAGATGGTCTTGGGAATGCCCATGCTTACATTGGCCTTACAATTATTGATCCCAGAAAACATAGTCCAATCTTTCATCCCTTCATCATGAATTTCCAAAAGTGCCTCTGTCCAGTGGGAGAGAAAGAGAGACACTCTGATAGCTCAGCCTGAATCATGTGCCATCACTGGTGCAGGGACGGTATAACTGAAACTGGCAGCCCATTTGACTCACATGGAGTGGAAAAGAGACAGATCCCAAAAGGAAGGACGAAGTAAAAGCAACAACCACAGATGTCCGGATGTCCACTATATTCCCTCTAATAAGCTTCTTGCATGGAATTTTAATTGATTTCGGTGGTGAACTTTTCCAATTCCCTTATGAGCAGTGGAAATTCTCAAAGTTGAAATATTTGCTCAAGGTCATCCAGTAAGTTAATGACTAATCTATGAGATAACCAAGATCTACAGTTTCCAGGTCTAGAGCCTATTCTCACTGTATCATTTGGCCTCCCAGATGCCCTATAAACCCACTTCCTTTTTTTCGTTTTACTTCAAGCATAACTATTTCCATTTAGTAAATCATATCCTATTACAGGATTATAAAGTAGATTGGCCAATTGCAGTTCTACATAGACTATATAACTGACGTTGTATGTAACGTGTTGGAATTCCATAACCTGAGTAAGCCCAAGAAAACGAACCATGACTTAATAACACTGCAGTGCAAGGATTATGTGAGGGAGGATTTCTCTTAACTTATTCTATAAGATACGGGTAATTTTTAGACATCACACTCTACCTGAGATGATTTAAATTAGTTTAATATCAGGGGTTTGTGCTTTATGAGCTGAAACTCTTAGTCGATAAACCCAATGGAAATCATTGCGAGGAACGAGGCTCTGGCTGTGCTCATTTCACAGCCCCTCTTAACATTCTCTGTTGTCCTGCCAGTATCCACGGCAATACTCTAGACTTTGTCCTCAAAGCTTTATGGAGAGATAAATGACTGTGAGGGAGGATGTGGGATGGAAAAGATCATAGGCCTGGGAGTCCGTCAGGACTCTGTGACTCTGGGCAGGGCGCATGGTCTCTGAGTCTCACTTTCTGCACCTGTAAAGTGTGGATATTTAGAGCACACATGCTGGGCAGTTCCATCAGTATTTGGTAGCCAAATTACCCTAACCAGGCAAAGGTGAATTTAGCCTGACTGGAGACTCACAGAAACTGAAATGCGTGCCTAGATAATCTTTTCTTCAAACCACTACATTTGTTTGTAATCGATGCTAATTTCCACAGGAACAGATTATAAGTGAAATATAAATTATTACAAGCTGTGCTCCAGAAAACCAAAATTACTGTTCACCTAAAGATGGATGAAGGAAAAAGAGCAATTAGTCGTAAGATAAGTCTTCCTCACACTAATAAGAAAATATATTAGGTAGAAAAATATTAACATGGAGAAAAGGTAAAAATTAAATATGGTACAGATTTTCTCTTCAGTTAAATTGAGCTTTCAAGAGATATGGAAAAACATTCTGTGGTTACAGTGCATTGGAATCCTTTGCAGTGGGAGTGAGAATATAGTTACTCTGACACAGCAACCATATGATTAAGAACATGGTCTAAAATTCCTTTATCATTCCACATGTCACTTGGAGATTGGAATGATTTTAAATGTTTTCATTCCTTGTTCTGTGTTTTATTTTAAAACCACAGATTTACACATAAATAACCAGCAGTCCTTAGTGAGTAATAAAAAAATTGGGGGTAGATTTTGAACTATGTCTAATATTATGACATAAGAAAGAGACACACTCTGTGTTTATTAAGGGAGTAAGATAATGGCTAATTTGAATTTACTTCACTATCAATGTAGAGAATATGATACTGTCTCAGAAAAAAAATGTATATGTAATATGACAACCAGTGGCAAACAGATAATAGCTAGTTGACAGCTTTAAAATGAAATAAATGTTAAGTTCTTTTCTCTTTAATATGTCTCTGATTTGTCAAGAAATGCTATAAAATCTTATCAATATATGTTGATATTGTCACTCATGTTTTATTAAAAAAATAACTTCCAATTGACATTCAGGGCTCTTTCAGTTGCAGATAGAAAAATCAGCTTAAACTGGCTTAAAGCAAAAAAAGAGGATTTATTGACTCATGTATATGAAAAAAAATATCATGGCTTCAGGTTTAGTTGGATCCAGTTGCTCAGTGTCACCATGAATCACACTCTATCTCTGAGCTCTGCTATCCTCTGAGTTGGTCTTGTTGTCTGGCAACGTCTTTCTGTATGAAGACAAGACAGCTATCCTCAGCTCCTGATTTACATTCTGTCTTAATTGCCTTGAGCCCAAAAGAACTTCTTTTCTTTCAAGTCGTTCCAAGCTAAGTGCTGGTGTATCTCATTGGACCAACTTCAGCTACATGCCCGTCCCTGAACCAGCTAGTGTAGTTGGGAGAATGGATTATACTGATGGGCCTGACCTAGGTCCCAGGATCTCCACGGACGCTGGGAGTCAGTCACACCCAAACCACATTCAAAGAGCAGAGATGACTTGCCCCCCAGAGTGATAGGGATGCTTTTTCCAAGAAGGTGGGGTAGTTTAACATCAATAAAATTCAGAAATTTTATGTATTTAGTATTTAGTATTTAGTATTAGGTTTGAGGTCAAGGTTAATATCAAGTTGCCTGGTGAGGACTACCCTGAATGTTACCAAACTGTAACATTAATGGTTTTTAGAAAATATTTTTCAGTCCCAAATAAGCGAAAAACGAGGAACTGCCCTCATTTAATAAAATGGAGGGACTTCTCAGTAACTGAGATCCATACATTTACTGTTGTCTGGAATTTTCCTGTTCTTGAAGCAGGGCTTGAAGATCCAACACATTGTGCTTTCCGTGTGTTTTCCAAATGAAATGAAAAGAAAATGTCACTGTTAATTAAAACTGGCACTGTTCCTATAGACCATCAGGAAAACTCATAAAAGTGAAAACCATGATCACATGTTAAGAGTTTACCTGTGCAGTAGAATATCATATGACTACCTGGATTGGCTGTTTTTCTTATTTCTTTATCCCCTTAGTGACAAATTTCAGAGTAGACAGTGATCATGAGCATGTCGTGTCAGTTCTCAGGGACACACCCCAGACCTACTGAATCAAAAACTCGAGGAGTGGGTCCCATAGTCTGCGCTTACTCAAAACCTCCGGGTGATTCTGATGCACACTAAGGTTTAAGAGTGTCTGTGACCCGAGCACCAGTGCAGACCTGGTCATTTTATTTCAGTAACATGCAGCATCAGCAGAGCCCATCACGTGCTTCTAACATGAGAGCTCACTATGTTGATTGGATCGGTGGTTTAGCCTGGTTCCCATTCCTTTCAGCAAGGTGGTTATAGCAGGCGTTATCGGTGCGGTATATCTGGGCACAACTTTTTCTCTTGGCCCTGAGTCCCCTCTGGGGTGCACAGTTCCAGAGAACCCTTTCTGTGTGGGTAGAGTCCTGCAGGCTTTGAGCAAAGACCCAAATCCTCTCTGCACCGCTGTCCTTTTGTCACCAATTGGGAGTAGCTACTCAGACAATTTGGATTCTTGCATTAAGGGAATGGCTGGCTCTTGAGCTGAACTCAGCCCCAGCAAGGCCTCATTCTTATTTTGAGATGAAAGCAATGTCAATTGTCCCTGAACAATATTTTAACCTCCATCTTTTCAGTGTCTCAGGAAGCTCATCTCCCTAAAAATAAAAAATAAAAAACACCAAGCCAGCTCTCCTGGTTGCATAGACATGCTTGTAGTATGTGCTGCCCTTCTGTGCAAAATTCCCCCCAAAGTGTTCACCTCCATGGTAGTCATAGTTCTAAGATGGCCCCCAAGATCCCCACTTCCTAGTGTACAATCACCTCCTCTTGAGGGTGGGTGGGCCTTACCTAATCAGGTGAGCCCTGTAAAAGAGGGTCCAGGGTCTGGCCTGGTGGTGCAGTGGTTAAGTTTGGCATGCTCCACTTCAGTGGCCCAGGTTCACAGGTTTGGATCCCAGGCGCAGTCCTGCACCACTCATCAAGCCATGCTGTAGCGGTGACCCACATCCAAAATAGAGGAAAGGCTGACACAGATGTGAGCTCAGGGCTGGTCTTCCTCAAGCAAAAAGAGGAAGATTGGCAACAGGTGTTAGCTTAGGGCCACTTTTCCTCACACACAACAAAATAGACATTCTAGTGGTCAAAGACAGAAAAAACTGAGAAATTTGAAGCTGCAGAGAAACCTCCTGTTTATTGACACTATTTAATGGATAGGGCCACACGGAAAGGACCCAAGAACGACTTCTAGGTGCTGAAGTCCCCAACTGACAGCTAGCCAAAAAATGAGAACCTCAATCATACAGCTGCAAGGATGTGAATTCTGCCAGCAACCTGAGGGTGCTTGGAAACAGATCTTTGCCTAGTCAAGCTTCCAAATGAGGACACCGCCAGCTGATGCCTTGATTTCATCTGTGTGAGACCTTGAGCAGAGGACCTGCTGGACTCCTGACACACAGAAACTGTGAGGTTAGGGTCACTTTGTGTTGTTTTAAACCACTAAGTTTGTGGTAATTTGTTACGCAACAATAGAAAACTATCTGGAACGTGCTTCACCCTGCATCCAGAATACTACATTATGTAGCAATAATTTCCAAGACTCTTATACAAAACCTGGATAATGTGGTTTCATAACAAATGGAATGCAACACAGAAATGCCGTGATTCTCATAGACAATTAAATTAAGAGGGTGGCATATCTTATTATCATTGTCCCTTCTTGCTTCTTAACCAGTTTACATGCCAGCTCCCACATGCAGTATTATATTATACGTCTGTTCTCTGCAGTTTTAGTCCATGATTTTCTGGCTTCCAATGTGTTTAGACATTGATTCAAAATTGCAATAGCATGCTTTAATTTTTTTGAATTGTTGAAATACTATCATTCTGTCAACAAATACTGCAACATCCTTGAGACTTTTTTTCTTTCTAGTGTTCATGTTTGCTGTGTTAGAGAACTTAATTTTTTTATAATACAGATACAGCTGTAATAAAAAGTGTAAAAGCCAAAACAATTTATATATAATTTATTGTCTCAGACTGAAATTCAAAAATATGTTGTCTAAGTTAATAGACATGAAACCTATGGTAGCTGAAATTGTTGGTCTATCTTTTAAACTCAACATCATTTAAATTTTCTTCTTAAGCATGGTTAACCATGATTTGAAAGTATCAAACTTCATGACAAATCTTTTTTTCTTTTTTCTTTTTGCTGCCCCGGATTTGTAATGAGCTTGTGTTCAAGAGAAAGAGAAAGGGGGAAAATAATTGGAATTCTCTCTCCTATTACCACCAAGTCCTATTTTTGAGGATTTTTCTGTTATTTAACACCTTTCATTTGTTTTACCTTAGAAGTGTGATTCAGTTATCAGAACCTGAAGAAACCGAATCTAACTTAGAAGACTTCATCACAAATATCTCAAGTCAGGAAAGCCAAACTTGTCACAGGGCCTATTTCTTAGGGTTTTTCCTCTAAATTAAAATTTGCCTGCAGAGATGTCAACTCAGGGGTCCATCCTGAGAATCTAGGTATTATCACCATGATCATCAGCATTAATACACATTCGTTAGGCACTTTTGTGATCAGGGGCTTTGCTAGCTGCTCATCCAGTAGTGAAGTCTGAGGGATGGAGTCTTGGGTCTTGCTCCCAGCTGATCATGTCCGATGGGATTACCCCACTAACAGAGTGAGTCATCTCGAAGTTCCACTGTGTCAACTCTACCGTTTGGCTTGGCATAAGGAAGGTAGTCAATTTTGACGTCCAATCCAAGTTGTCCCAGCTTCTCAGGGCTGACCGGGACTATAAATACCCCAAAGTCCTTTTCCTTGCTCATGTACCCATTCTTCCCCAGTCCCATTCAGGTATCTACCTACTGTTGCTGCTACTACTAATGCAGCAGCTGTTGCTAGTTGCCATTTTTGTAATATTTATCATGTTCCAGACACTATGTGGTAGTATATTGGTTAGGTATTGCTGCATAATAAATAACCCTGAAACTTAGCAGTTAAAGCAACAGCAAACATTACCTCACACAGTTTTTGTAGGTCAAAAATCCAAGACTGGCTTAGCTGGGTGGTTCCAGCCCAGGGTGTCTCATGAGGTGCTAGATAAGATACCATCGGGGGCTGCAGTCATCTGAAGGCTTGATGGGGGCTAGAGGATCCAATTCTAAGAAAACTTACATGCTTGACTGGCAAGTTGATGTTGGTTATTGGAAGAAGGCCTTAGTTTCTTACCACTTGGATCTCTCCACAGGACTACTAGAGTCTCTTCACAACATGGCAGCTAGCTTCCCTCAAAGCATGTGATCTAAGAGAGAACAAGGCAGTCATAGCTCTATATTTTATAACCCAGTCTTAGAAATCATGTAGAAACCACCATTTCTAAAATATCTTATTGGTTATACATGTTAGCTCTATTCAACGTGGGAGAAGACCACACAAGGGCATGAATACCAGGTGAGAAGAATCAATGAGGCTGTCTTGGAAGATGACATCCTGATGTATATTAGGAATACCATATAATTTTTGCTCAGAAATATATTTTCTGTATGCTATTCTCAACTGTTAGATAAGTTTCCTGGCTTGAAGGATGTGCCTAAGAGAGCAGATTCTGAACATACTGATTGATGCCTTCACGTTTATGATGCTTACATCTGAATCTGCCTGAATCTGGATATTTGAAAATATTTGCTGACATTATACTATCTGCCAGTCACCATTCTGGGCACCAAGGATACTGTGGTGATTGAGGTAGACAGAATGCCTGCGCTCATGGGGCTTATATTCTAGGGGGGAGAGACTCTAAAACAAGTAAATCAATACTACAATGAATGTCATAATGAAAATGAATAAGTGCTGAGATAGAAAATAACTGGAAAGTGGAGGTTACGTAGGATAGGGTAGCCACAGATAAAGAGATGACATTTAATGTAAGACCAAAAACATTATTAAGGAAACTGTGACGTGAAGATGGGGAGTGGTGGGGCGGGGGGAGAAGAGAAGCAAGTCAGAGAAAAGAGCAAAGGCAGGAGCCATTAGAGAACTAGGTTGGACTGTTTAAGAACCGAAAAAAAGATCAGCGTGGCTGAAGCAGTGTGAGTAGGGAGGAGAGAGGCAGAGATGAAATTAGAGAGACAGAGAAAGGCCAGATCACTTAGGATCCTGTGGGTCACTTCTAAATGCAGCGAGAGCCACTGAGAAGTTTTTCGTAGAGAAGCAACATGATGTTCTTCACGTTTTGGGTTGACCAGTCTTGCCACTAGGTAGAAAATGGATGGAGAGTTTCAACTGCTGATATCTTTGTTCCTCTTTTTGTCTCCTTATAGGACCATATGTCTTTAGCTTTAAAATGAGAATGTGCAATCACCCTTCTTTCCTCCTCCTAGTAGAATATTGTTAAAACCACAGATCACTCACACAATATGATAAATGTGTTTCCATTTATTCATTTCTTACGTTTTTCTTAGACTTTACCCCATCTCAGAATTGTGCTTTACCTGGAGTTCTTTTTCTTAGTGTCATCCATACGTCAATCACTTTTTTTAAAGTATGTCTAAATGAGGCTAGCCAAAGTGAGAAGTTGAGGCAATGGTGGGGAGGTTGGAGAAAGGGGATGGTTGCTATGGAGATATTCATCCCTTAACCAGGTAAGCCTCTTTGCTTGGTTCTGTTTGTGCACACTCAGCCCTGTGGTTGATCAGACATTGAGCTGCTAGATGGGATTACAGCACACCATCCAGCCAAAGGGGGAATTGTCATTTTTAGAAGCTCCCAGGATATTCTGCCTTCTCTGTCAATAACCCTCCTCAGGGTACAGCAACCTTCGCTTGTTAATGGTGATACTTATAAAAACCATTTTAGGCAGAGAAAAAATATGACACAAACCTAGTGAGGTTACCAGTTCCTCTGCACTTCAGCAGAAATTGGTACCTGATTCTGTTGGGTGATATGATCACTTTCAATACTTTGTCACCAATAAAAAAGAAACCAACACCAGCTGATATAAGTTGAAAATGAATTTATTGGATCACTAACAGGACACTTGGAAAATTGAAGGGAATATAGGAAAGACAACTTTAAGGAAAAAATCAAAAATCAAAAACCAGAAATCAGCATCCGTCCACGATTTAAGATGTGGCATCTAGTTCACAGTCTCTTCAAGTTGTCACTTCTGGAATGAATTGACTCCACCACATTTTGTTGTTGTTCTTTTTTGCATCATTCTTCTTCATATTAAAAATCTCAAGAGAGAGCACATCTAGCTTGGCAGTGGCTTGGAGGAGTAATATTCCAAAAGGAAATAGGGTGCTGTTACCAAAAGTCATGCTTGTCCTTTATTTTCCCTTCTTCTACCCCCCAAATCTCTACAGGGTTGGGAAGTAGGGTATTAGATACATGAACAATATTAAATCTTAGGGAAAACGTCATCAAGGCTGTGGATTCTATCAATCCCACACTCAGCCAGGAATACACCCAACTTACATTTTCAGGGTAATTTGATCAGTAAACTACAAGAAGTCACGTGCCATATCTTTCTGCATAATCACCCCCAGTTTAGGAATTATACCCACAGTAAATACTTGAGACCAGAGGGTGTGCCCAGCTTAAATCTTCTTACCGTTGGAGCCATCTGGAAAGTTCTGCATAAATCCAGAAAAGTCTTTAGCACATGCTTTCAATATTGAATCAATTCAACCTTGATTTTAATAAAAAAGTTTTTGACTTTTGCCTGTCTTGACTTCAGAGGGGTATATTACACACAAAACATATGACTATGAAAAAGAGTTACCTTCAAATTAGGTAATATCGTTCCCAATATCAGCTGTGTATATATGTGTCTACTGTGCTCTGCCACTGGGTAGTATTGTAGCTGTGTTTGCATTGATTCTGACTATCCCAGTCAAACACATTAGCATTGGTTTCTTGGATTAGCTTGTTAGAAAGAATCGATCAACTAGGCCATTGGTCTTTGCCTTGACATACATGGACAACATTCACCATGATCCAGATGCTTGTCTGTCCTTCTCATGCCTTCTACTACTAATTGGTAGAAAACAATAATTTCCTTAACCTGCCAAGCATTCTTGGAACAATATAGCTTACTTACTAAAGTGATCAGGAACTGAACTCTGTGTATAGAAGTTGTGATGCTTTGTCACTCTCCTGGCCACGTGGCATAGGTAAAATTTTTTGGGTAGTCTTCTAAAATTCTCCCATCCAATTTCTTAGGAGCTGTGAGGTCTTTCCCTTTGCAAGAAACTTGGTGTGATAAAGTTCTGGCCTTCTAAACACATTATATCCATTGGGCAGAAGAGCACAGTGCTTCAGAATACAGATTCTGGGTTCAGAGACCAGAATTCAAATCCTCATGCCACTTCTTTCTTGCTTTGTGACCTTGAACAAGTTACTTAATTTCTCTAGGCCTCTGTTTCCAGGTTTTTATATAATAATAACTGAGGTTAAGTAACGTAATATGTAAGTTCTTGTTACTGTGTCTAGCACACAGGAAGAGATCAAAAACTGTTTTAAGTTATCAGCAGCAACTTCAGTTTGCCCTTACAACATGCTTCACAGGATGTTCCTTGTCTCCTCTTATACAAACCATCTTTGGTTCTTTATTGCATTCAAAGAGAATCCATTGCCCTTGCCTTTTAAATAATAAATGCCATATGTTATCTTTTGAAGGTGGTAAGGAAAGAGAAACTCCAGGGAGTAAGTGGAGACATCTCTACAATCTTAGCTCAAGTGTCTTTATAAGGAAGAAAGTAATAGTTTTGCTTAGAGGTCGTGTATACTGTTGCTGACCTGTGAAATGAAGGGCACGCAGATTTCTGCATTATTTAATCATATCAATATAAAGCTCCATGAAACTACTTTAAATTCAGTGACACATCGTTAGTCCAGTATGTCAAGGAGCTTTCACTATGAATTAGTGTGGTTATAACAGAAATCAAAACCTGGGGTAATGTGTATGCCTAACAGGAATAATAATAATAACAACAAAAATAATAAGTAGAAAGATATCTTGTACCCAATATGCCCAGAGTACTTTCCATGCATTATCTTATTTAATCTTCACACTAAACAACATGGTTCTCAAAAGACATGAAAATGTGCTGAGAACATAGGGCTTGGGGTCAGGCAATCTGAGTTGAAATTCAGGCTATGTGAGCTTGGCCCGTTTATTCTTCACATCCCAATTTTGCTGTCTGAAAAAAAGGAATATATAATTCTTGAAAAATGGAGGGTTGGAGAAAATCTAGGTGATGCTGGGTTTGGGGATAAGTTCTTAGACTCCACACCAAAAGCATGATCTACAAAAGAAAATATTGATAAACTAGACTTTATTAAAATTAAAACTTCTGCTCTGTAAAAGACATTGTCAAAAGAATGGAAAGACAGCAGATTGTGAGAAAATATGTGCAAAACTAATACCCAATAAAGGACAAGAAGTCATTAGAATGGCTAAAATCCTAAAAGCTGATAATAGCAATTGCTGGCAAGAATGTGGAACAAATGGAATTCTCATTCATTGCTCGTGGAAATTAAAACTGGTACAGCCACTTCGGAAGACAGTTTGGCCTGTTCTTACAAAGCTAAACATGATCTTACTATATGATCCAACAATCATGCTCCTAGGTATTTACCCAACTGATTTGGAAGTTTATGTCCACACCAAAACCTGCATGTAATTGTTTATTGCAGCTTTATTCATAATCACCCCAAACTAGAAGCAACCAAGATATCCTGCAAGAGGTGACTATATAAAGAAACTGTGGTATATCCATATAATGGAATGGAATATTATTCAGCCATAAAAAGAAATGAGCTATCAAATCACAAAAAGACATGGAGGAAATTTAAATGCATGTAAGTGAAAGAAGCTAGTCTGAAAAGGCTACATACTGCATGGTTCCCACTATATGACATTCTGGAAAGGGCAAAACTTTAGACATAGTAAACAGAGCAGTGGTTGCCAGATATTCAGGAGGGGGCCTGGTTGAATTGGTAAAGCACAGGGGATTTTTTAAGGCAGTGAAACTATTCTGTATGACACTGTAGTTGTGGATAGACAACACTATACATTTGTCAAAACTGATTGAACTTGGGCCGGCCCCGTGGCTTAGCGGTTAAGTGCGTGCTCTCCGCTGCTGGCTGCCCGGGTTCGGATCCCGGGTGCGCACCGATGCACCGCTTCTCCGGCCATGCTGAGGCCGAGTCCCACATACAGCAACTAGAAGAATGTGCAGCTATGACATACAACTATCTACCGGGGCTTTGGGGGAAAAAAATAAATAAATAAAATTATTAAAAAAAAAACTGATTGAACTTTACAGAAAAAAGAGTAACCTTAATGTATGCAAATATAAAAAATTTCACTGGTCAGGAATCCTGGATGAATGCAGAATGTGACCAAAAAAACCCACACCTAACTACATTAAAATATGTGAAACATCCTCACTGAAAAAAGTGGGAGAAAACAATGCTGATGAGGAATTTTGGAAATAAGTGGAGTTTCTAAAACAAAAGGTAAAAGAAAATGTACGTAAGCAGTGTACTCTGGTTGATAAAGGTATGGGTTAAATGTGTACATACGTGGGTTGGTATACACATATATATTTCCTTGCAGTAGCAGTGAGCCCACCTAGTGCCCAGATCTTGGTTTCTAATACCATTATCTGATAAAAGGATCCAGGGCTCCTTAAAGAAATGGCTAGATCAAGGCCTGGGGCAGAAAATATACCAGATGAGCCTGGAGCACCTTGTAGTGCCAGAAAGTGAGGAAGTGCACAAAAAAAAAAGAAAACATCCCACACTGATGGGGTAAAAGAGACACAGGCTGAAACTGAAAGAGCTCCCAATGACCAAAATGGGAAAAACTTGAGCAACAGAGTAAAGCAGTAGTGGGTTATAATCCAAAGTTTAAGATAAATATCCATGAGTCCATACTGATATAAACAAATGATTGAATAGATAGACAGGGGGAGGAGAACAGACAAATCTACCATGTAGAAGAATTCCCAATAATTTATGTAGGTACTCCACCCTCAAAGAGGTGGAGCTTAACTTCCCCCTCTTTCAGTGTAGGCTGTACATGGTGACTTCCTTCCAAAGTGAACAGTATAGAAAAGGAGGGTGAAAAGAGTAGCTTACAGTGGAGAAATCTGACAACCCTTAGCTCAGCCAGGTGATGAAGGTTAATATAAGAGTGATGTCGTGTTGATAGTGTGTACTTTTGATATAATGAGGGGAAAATGACACTTGGTCTCTGTGGTCTTCCCCTTCAAAACCCGTAACCTTAGTCTAATCATGAGAAAAACATCATATAAATCCAAATTGAGGGATGTTCTACAAATTATATGACCAGTACTCCTCAAAACCATCCAAGTCATCAAAAACAAAGTCTCAGAAATTTTCGCAGCCAAGAGGAATATAAGGAGATATGATGACTAACTGTAATGTATCCTGGATGGTATCCTGGAACAGAAAAAGGACATTGGGGAAAAAATTAAAGAAACCTTAATAAAGTATGGGCTTTAGTTAATAATAACTTATTAATACTGAATTATTATTTTAGCAAGTATACCATACCAATGTAAGGTATTTATAAGGGGAAGCTGGGTGTGGAGTATGTAAGAACTCTGTACTATCTTCACAATTTTTCTGAAAATCTAATACTGTTTATAAAAATTTAATTTTTTTAAATGGAGGGTTGGCATGATAATTAAGATAATATACGTTCCAAAATTTTACATTATTGGTTTATTTCATTTTTACAACTATCTGAGATAAGTGCACTTATTATCTCATGTAATCTTCACAATAACCCTTTGCATTGCCTAATATGTGTTAGTTTTTATTATTCTTATCATTTTTATTTTTTCAAGGGTATCTAGGTTTGGAGAAAAATGAATACCGTTCAAGGAGATGGCTGAACCTCAGAAATTATATGTTAAATGCTATGTACTTCTACGGCTTTCTGGGAAGAGTGTCGAAAGCACTCACCATGTCTTCAGATCTTTATGGCAGATGGATCTTTACACAATATGTTCCTTAGAGATGTAGTCTGCATCCCACAGGATTTGATGTTTCAGTATTCCAGCATTAATTCAATATAAAAAATTCCAACCATTCAGATCACAACTGTAGAAACTCAATAACGGGTCCCAGGATTTCCATTTCTATGTATTTAAATTGATATAGATTTCAGATTATCTTCTCAACACTGAATGACAAATGGCTTTAAGATATAAATGGTGTTCTAAAGTCTCAGTTTATAGCATGTTTTAATGTAAGAATGTGTTTAGGAGGACCAAATGTGACTTAATGTATAGGTTAATTAATTACAGCTTTTAAAGGGAAAAATTTTTTTCTTGATAATCCAGGTTTCTGGTTTGCTATGACTAATTCCCAAGTCACCATGTGTGGGTGAAGACTGAGCACAGCTGCCCTGTTAGATGGGGTGTTGGTCTTACAGTTCTGCACCATGCTCATCACTCCCGTTGTCTCATATCTTTATATCTATGTTGCCATTTCCTGCCTGAACTATACGGATTCAGTTTATGCAAGCTAGGAATGGTAACAGCTACCTTCGACTATTGGAAGTGCATCCAGAAAGAAGAGTGGTAGAACTTATTCACCAGAGTGCCAGGGAGCAAAACTTATATAAAGTTTGCTTTATTGAGTTAAATTTCTGCTTAATTAATCTGAGGCAGACGTTGCTGTGTGAAGTGAGGAGATCTCTGGCTGCTATAGCTGGTGTAGAGGAGTATCTGAACTTGGGTTGGCCTGAATGAATGGCCCCTGATCTTCCATCATGCTTTGAGAGTGTACAATTTTGTTTCTCTGGTAACTTTAGTTTCTTAGTGCCCACGACCATCACAAATATAACTTCATTTCTTCTTCTTAACTCTGAATGTGAGATTCTTTTGAGTGTCCTTGAAGGGGCTGAAGGATTTCTAAATAGTACTACCCAATTCCTAAGCATTCTTTTTTTTTTTGAAATTATTTTAAACCAAGATGTTTTCTAAAAGGATTTATAACTTACCATTAGAAATCCTCTTCATTGCATTTTAGCCCTGTAGGATTTTGTAGGGATTACTAAGGGGATTTCTTTTTATCACTAGGGAAATATGGCTGCAGCTATTATATCTTAAAAAAATAAATCTTAGGCATAGCCTGACAGTGAGGAATGAATTTATATTCCTCTCCAGAAGAGGTTTCCTTATAACCCAAAGACGTTTTTTAAAAGTATTTTAATCTGACAAGAACCATAGTAAAATAAAACCCAGAGGAGTTAAATCCACCTGTGAATGTAGTTTACCAATAGAGACATAATCGAATATCAAAATATAGTTTAGAAAGCACAGTACTTAGGAAGTAGTGATGTTGTAGCACCTTGTCAGTCTTCTTTTTCAGCTTCCAACAGCAATTGTACATAAATACAGGTGTCTTTATAACCTGTCACTCTGGCCCTGCCTCTACATCTGTATCCATTTCCTGCTTGCTGTCAGCCTGGGGTCACTCGCAGCCCTCAGGAGGCTGCCTCTTCTCACACCTGGCTGTTTGCTTTCTTCCAGGCAGCATGCTTCATCTTTTAAATGGCTCACCTGATCTGGTCAGGTTAATCCAGGATAATCTTCCTTTCGATTAACTCAAAGTCAACTGACTAGTAACCTAATCAAGGGAATGCCATCCTTTCGTATTCACTGATCCTGCACACACTCAAGGGAGGAGATTCCACAGGTGTGTACACCAGAGTGCAGGAACCTTGGGGGCCACCTTCAATTCTGCCCATCACAGATGGGTGCCAGGTTTGGCTCAGCATGGGTTATGAGTCTGGAGATTATACTTTGTTACCAGAACAAGTAGGAGCCCTTGTACATACTGGTCAAACAGAAAGCAAGAGCTATAACAGTTACCAAAGCCTAAGAAGGTTATGTCCTCTCTGATCGTTTGTGGATTTAATATGATAAATTGGTTTGTAAGTTTTACATGGCCCCACTTAATTATGCAAGTCACAGTATGAACTCTAGTAGAGCACAAATTAGACCTTTGAAACAAAACATTCTTAATTAGAAAGGAAGGCGATTTAGCTTCTAAATTCAGTTAATGTATTAACTCAATAAGACAAAACATTATGTGATCACTGGAATAGGTGCCCTCAAAGAACTTATAATTTTGTGACATGGGTATGTATCTAAGCATTGTCAGCAGTGCAAGGCTGGATGAAGTCAGTGCTAAAGTAAAGTGAGATCTTGTGGACCTCAGATGAGCAAGTGATTAATTCAAACTGAGTTAATTCTCGTAGCTGTGGGGGCATTTGTGCTGAGGCTGGGAGCAGAGCAGGGTAACAAATTTAATGCTCACTACAACTTGATGTGCAGAGAAGATGTAATTTCTTTAATTCATCTATAAATAATATAGTCTTCTTCCCAAGTCCTTCACCCTGTCGTTAGTGAAGGGGAAAAAAAATACTTATGAGTGAATGTCCAATCAGGTTTACAGGTCTGTTTGATATGTTAAACAAATTGTCTCTTTAGAAAGAGTTCAGTCTCTTGTACAAAAATGATCACGAAAAAAAAATGCCTAACATCTCAGATTTCTACCACCACCTCCAAGATATTCTCCAAGATGGTGTCCAGATGTGTGGGTGAAGGGGTATGGCTCTTTCAGTCTCTTTGTGGAGAAGATGGGTTGACGCCCTTGTGTCATGGTATTCTCTGACTCCTCTGTCCACTGAGAATTGTCCCTTCTTCATCTCTTTCTTGTTTGTGCTGCTGGCTTTGGGGATGGCTGATGGTATTCTTGACTTTTGGGCCTCTTTTGGCTTCACTGGAGCATGGAGCTTCTGGCTGACTCAACCTTACATTGTCTCCCCTGGTACTGTGGACACCTCTGCAGGCTGGCGGTGACTTCCATCAAGACTCGGCTTCAATGGTTTGCTTTATAGCCCTAGCGACAGAGCTGCCTTTCTCTTGCTATAGCACCCCTGTTGGAAGCCTCCCAGTCAGATCCTTAGCAGCTTGTGGTCTGTCTCTACCACCCAAAAATCAAGTGTGGCTCAGGAATGCTAAGACTCAGGTCTTCCTTCTACCTGCTCTTGTGACGCACTATGTCCTCAACCTGATGTGGGAAATGGCAAAAAAGACCATCTTCTTCCATTACCAAATGCCATTTTTCATTTCCCTATCTAGTTAACTCCACTCGTTGGGCTTTGGCCTAGAGTGAACAAAATTGGGACCCAATTTTGCTCTCCTTCTCTTCTCTTTTCTCCTTCCCATTATTTCCTAGAGCCTAAAAAAAACGGTGGGTTTATATCTATTCCTCTGCTTGTCTGGATCTTCCTTATATAAAACCCTAGCATAAAGAAACTAGATTGCCTCTTGATATGTTAAATGAGAAGAAAAATAATTTCAATTATATTTTCTCAAGAAAATAGCCTGGCTTGTAAGGCAATTGTTTTGCAACAACATTGATTTTTTTTTTTTTTTAATGTCAGAAGCAAAAAGTTACCTTTCTCCCCTCTTCCTCCCGTTCCTACACTCCTAATATGCTCCCTCTTCTACCTCCAAACAGATGGATGCACTAGAACAACTGGGATAAAAGTCAAAAAGAGTCAAAGTGAAAAGAAGAAAAGCATATTAATGTTTTAAAAAATCTTTTCAAAGAAGGTTAAATAGTATTTCAACTAGCAGAGTATCTAGGTCAAGAGAACAGAATGAACAAACACATGGGGGAAGATTTTCAATGAATATGATACACAATAAACATGATGGGATTGTGCTGTTTTGGTTCTTTTAATCCCTTCAGATGCACCACTAAAAATCATAATATTTACAGTATAGTTTGAACACAAAAATTGTTACTTATTTTTATAGTAGAATGAGAATTCGTGATATATTTGTTGAACACTGAAATATAACAGAGAATGACATCTGGAAGATGCTTTGGGGCTAACTGTGGAGAGCTTATTCCCTCAGGTGAATGACTGTTGGTTCTGAGCAAGCCCCAAATCCTCTAACTTTTTCATTTTATTTTCATGATTTTTTTGAGGGGGAGAGGAATGCAAGAGAAAGCCTGACTTATTTAAGCTTGTGGTTCTGATTTACAAGTTGCAAGTTCAACATACAATGCCATGCATTTTTAGAAGAACTGCAACATGCTTAAGGAGTAAAGGCTGATGTAGTTTATCTTGCCCTTTAGAGCAAACCTTATCCGATGTCATTAGAAAGAAGTCTGCCTTTAGATAATTGTGCTTTTCACAAGATAAATTTCATGCTAGATAGGAAAGCACTACATTGTCCTTCCCATCTCCTCTTCTGATATATCTTTATTTGCAGAGTTTAAAGTAAGGCTATTAGAGTAGCTTTCTTACCTGATTGTCTCCTTCTCTGACAGCTTCTGAGTTCTATGAAGGGTGGGGCTCATTTTCTCTGTATTTCCATGCCCTCTCACCCCCGCCGTTCCTAGCCTAGTCTTTTTTTTTTCCCCACCTGCAGGGTATTTAGAATCTATTTCATCAATTAATTTGGATGAATTAACTTTCCAGAGTTTATTTGTACAGGATCTTTCTTCTCTCTCAATGTGGCAGATTAAACACTCATTCTTTTTTTTTTTTTTTAAAGATTTTATTTATTTATTTTTTTCCCCCCAAAGCCCCAGTAGATAGTTGTGTGTCATAGCTGCACATTCTTCTAGTTGCTGTATGTGGGATGCAGCCTCAGCATGGCCAGAGAAGCAGCGCGTCGGTGCAAGCCCGGGATCCGAACCCGGGTCGCCAGCAGTGGAGCGCACTCACTTAACCACTAAGCCACGGGGCCCGCCCCTAAACACTCATTCTAATGGAGGGATCATTGCTCTAAATCATACCTTAAGAATTCTTGTTTTTGAGGAGTAGGGAGTATTGTTTTTTAAAATATGATTCACATTCTATTGAACATCCTTAATTATAACATTATTTCATCCTTTGAGGCTTGATTTCCCTTTTGGAAGAAAGCAAGTCTTTCAGATCCAAGTTGGTGGCTAAGATAGGTGATCAGGATGCGTGGTCCTCTTTCCAGCTAAAATAATCAATGTGATCTCCTTGAGGCCATATTAAATAATTTTTTTAGTCACTTCCATAGTACTTAAGAGTGAGATAGCTTACCAAGCCTCTCAATATTTCCACATGCACTTGAAAGGAAATCTCTGCCGATAAGAAAGGTGGAGTTCCCACTCAAAGTGTTTTTTCAATAAATTAGCGCTTAACTATGTCCCAGACACTATGCTAAGTACTTTATACATATTACGTTATTCAGTAGTATCATCCAATATTTACACTCAAGGTAGCTGAGCCATAGAAATAAAGCAAACTTAAAACTATTTCTAATTTTCTTCAGTGAGTATGTGTGCGTGTGTGTGTACACACACATGTACACGTAAGCCTCTTATGCACATTTCTTACCACTGTGCCCTTGTAATAAAAATCCAAGTCTTCACAGAATTTTACCCACAAAGAAATGGGTAACATACCATTCTTGAGAGACCCTCCAAGCTCCCTAAGTGATGTCCCAAACATTCAGCCATCCCAGGGTTTTTTCCCTTGCCCATTGATGGGATGAAGAAATTTAGACAAATGGCAGTGTCTTAGCAATAATAGTTATTTATCTGAAGCCATTACTGATGCTAGTCAGGGAAAATGTAATTCATGACACACCTGAAGTTGTTAGCAATTTTGGGCTGAAATCTGTAATTAATCAAAGCTTTCTGGGTTTTACCCAGCTTCTTTTAACTTTTGCATTCAAAATAGAATGCAAGGCCATACAGCCGTGTTTATGTGAATGCCTCAACATCAAATACATTAATTTGACTAAACCTTAATCCATTGTTTTCTTTGTCCAAAATGCAGTTAATGAGAATAAAATTTATTGAGCACAAATTTTATAGCCATCAACCATGTGAATCTTGGCAAACTGCTAGTATTTTAGGGTGTTTTATATCTCCCTGCCTGACCAATGTTTAATGGTTTGCTGCTCACATTCAACATAAAATCTAAAATATTTTAGAAAGGTTTAAATGCATGGCTGAATTACCTTCAGTAAATAAAGGTAGATGTAGGCAAATTTAAAACTAACTTATACAAAAGAATTAAGACTATTCAAGTGGTCTTCCCTCTCAGTACTCTGACTCCCAGCTTATTTAGCTCCACTTCAAACATAGGAGATTATTCTGATCACCAAACCTTTAGGGCCCAGGCTCCAACAGAGGAAATCACAGAAAATTAAATACATTTTAATCTTCTTATCTTGAAAATTCTTGTAATCTGAGCTGAAAGGCTGCTAATTTAATTTTAGTTTCTGTGGCAAAGCCTTTGGAATTCTAGAAATCCAAAAAATTAGAAGAGTATTAAGTTGGAGATGTGTGCTTGTTTCTTGAAAACTTTGTGGCTTGTGGCTTTCAAAATGAGGATCAGTACACGACGTGGCAGAAAGGAAAGCATCAGACAGAAAGACTGGCCGCCAGAGTCATCCTCCCGGATGAAGTTCACAGGCTCTCACTTTCAGCAATTCCCTTCATTGCTCTGGGCCTCAGTTTCCCCATCGGTGAAATGAGACATTTATCCCAAATGATTTCTGAAAGACTTTTAACTCATGTTAATAGTCAATGTTAGAAAGAGGAGATTCTGGACTTGGGGCGGTTGACACAGTAGTGAAGCGTAGTGTAGTGAAGACACAGTTGAGTGGGCCTGTGATTGTGCTCCTTGGTATTTCACATTTCAGAAATCTTTGGGGTGGGGCACTTCATTAGTAGTTTGGGCGGCAGTTTATTTCACTGGGTTCAACCTAGCGTGGTCTGCTTGCAAGAGGAGGCAGGAGTGGAAATTTTTCAACAACCTCTATTGTCTAATCAGGATCCTGTGCCCATATATTCATAGCAACTAATACAGGGTCATGCATTTAAAATAAACTTACTCATACTACAAGAATCCATTGAGAGCAACAGTTAAAATAGATGATCTTATGGTTTCTGCCTGTAGTGGCAATATGTGCCACCGAAGGAGGACCAGCTGGCGACCTTGAAGAGGTCACATTTCCTCTAAACATGTCCACCCTCTCTTTCTGAGGGCATAGATACCAATAATGATAGGAAATACATATTTCCTAAGCACTTACTCTGTACCAGGCATCCAGCATCTGTAAGAGAGTACAGTGTGAAGTCAGTCTCTCTGGGTTCAAGTCCTGCCTCTACTCTTACTAACTCTGAAACCCTGGGCAATCCATTTCATTTCTCCAAGCTTGACTTTCCACATCTTAAATTCCTCTTTGTCTTTATTCTTACTTGGCAATTTGCGGAATCTTGAGCAAGTTTTTTAATATTTCTGAGCCTTAGATAACCCACCTGTGAAAGGGAAGCCATGATAATACCTGAATCTCAGGGTTGCCATGAGCACCAACTAAACATAATTCATATGAAAATACTTTGAAAACCATTCAGCAATATGGAGAGATGAGACATTGTCGTGTATAAATTTAAGCATATAGTCGAGACATGACTGAAAAAATCATTTCACAAAAAGGAGTATTTATAACAAAACACTTATTTGGCATGCAGTCATTAGGAGAATTGAGATTCAGTTTCCATTTTCAGAGTTCAATTTACATATGTTCAAAGAAAGACTGATTGATGGAAAAATGTGATTTTCTCAGTCTCAAGCCGTCTACATTTCCCCACCGTCCCTTAGTGCTTCTTGATCAATTAAAAACAAGGGGTCAGGTTATAGCTTGAAATGAAATGATTCTGTGCCGTGTACAAACGCTTTTTGCTTGTAGGCAGGCCGACGTGCTCAGAAGTGCTTGACATGATTTCATGCGCATTAACAAAGCGAGAGGAACAACTATGTTATCACAACCACAGGTTTTCTGCCCGTCTGTTTCGTGTTCAAATGAATGACACTCATGTTTCTCAGGGACATAATTTTATATGGGCTTATAATTATCATTTCAAAATGTTTACTTGCCCTCCTTCCCTCCACCATCTACTCCCATGTCTATCTTTCTGTGAGGTTCTAATATAGGGAGACACAAGGGATTAACACAACAAAACTTGAGATATATTATCCTTGACCTCAAGATGCTTGTAACCTAAATGGGAGAGGAGACCTAACCGTTTCTTCCCCTCTCCTGTGCCCTTCTCTTCCTCATATTATCTTCCATTGTATAGCACATTTTACCAGATATTTTCATGTATATTACATTACTTAAGACTCTCAACTGCCCTGAGATGTAGGCAGAGCATGAATTATTGACTTTCGTTTAAAGTCTGGAAACCTGAAGCTCAGAAGTGATTTGGCCCACATCACAGAACCAATAATTCTCAGAGACTGGTCACTTCCCAGCTCAGTCCCCTCCTAATGCCAGTGCTTCTTGATTTTACCACAGCTGCCATGCACATACTTCAGAAAACAATTCTTAGAAAAGACAGCAACCACCAATGAGTGCCACTGGGAAGTGGACTAGAAGTTCAGAGGAGAAAAGAGTACCCAGCCTTGTCCTAGGTATAGCGGGGCACATAAGAGAAGGTGATTTGGCCTGTCATTTAGAGAGCGTTTATTACAACGGAGGAGCCAAGATGCACACATATGAACCAATGAGCTGTTGCAAGCCTGAAGTCAAGTGGTCATTGATACCGATGCAGCTTAGTCTTGATATATTTCAAAAAAATTTTTTTTGAACAGGAGGCAAATATTTCTAGTAGGTCCAACTTATCTACAGATATTCATACAGAAAATACATATTTTTTTAAATGTAGATTAGCTTGTATCCTAGCAATCTCTGTTTAGGTTTTATCTAACAAGAGTAGAACTAAAAATAAATCATATGTCATTAGATAATCTCACAGTACATCCATTAATTTCCCTTCCTGATAAAACGCAATGAAATTGTGGTTTGAGCTGTGTTAAGAACATTACATGAAAATTGAGGAGAGAGAATAAAGACAGATTAGAACATAATTGCAGGGGCTGGAATTCAGCCAGGTCCTCTTAAGCCTTGCCAAGTCATAGACAGCCTCTCTCCAGGTGAACGTGGAGAATGAGTACTTCAGTCTCAGAATGCCACCTCCCAGGTAGCCAGACTCCATACAGCAATATCGGGGAAAATATTGGATCATAAAAGACCACCGAATGCAAGGGGAAAAGTTAAGTGAAAGGCTGAGTGGAAAATGGAAAAAATAATGCTGATCACTTCTGTATTATAGAAGAGAGTGTTGTGTTTTTTTCCAACTTCAGTCAGAACTACTAACTTTCTCTCTCCAGATCTGGCTTAAATCCTTGGTGAATTCCCAAACAGGGTGTGAATTTATCGCTCAATATTGGGAGCATCTGGGATTTTTTATTTCATTAAAATGATTCTTTTTTTCCCACAACAGATGCTCCATGGAGCAAGGTTTATATATTATCAGTGAAAAGCGATTCCCCAAAAGGGAACCTTTTATCACTGGCTCTAACTTAGAGGGGAGCATGTACTTTATTTTGGAGGCTGCCTTGTGGAGAAAACAGACAAGGGTTGAACTTGGAGACAGGCTGACAAGTGCTTAGCACCCAGGTTGCAGCTGGGCCTCCAGGACGGAAAGACAGAACACAGCCTATTTCAGCTGATGCATTTGGGGTTTGCTCATCTGTAAAAATGGAGGAAATATAAGTAGTGACCTGACTGGGTTATTGTCAAGATAAAACGAGATAATGCCTAGAAAGCATCATCACTTAACCTGATATGTTGTAAACCCTCAATAAATGTTAACTAGTAGTGTGTCAAGCCTGCCTAATAACTAGATTCAAAAATATTTCTGTAGAAAATAAATACATTATTGCTATATATTTTCTGTTCTATATAGCAGTACCATATGGCTTTGTCCTTTTGCTTGTTTCATTCATTCTGGATCAACTGGCTAGTAATTTGTCTACCTGCCCATCCCTCCTATTATATTATGAATGTTTCAAGAACTAGGTGTGTTCCTGTTGTCTCTGTACTCCTAGTGCCTAGCACAGAGCTCGGCACTCGCTAGTTCTCAGTGTATACAAGTTTAACTGACTTAAAAGCAGCAATTCTTTGCTTCTTAGTAAAACTTGTTTTGGGAAATATGCCAAGACTTGAATAATACCATCTGATCTGATGTTGAACTTGCAAGGGAAATAGACCAGGATGGCACCCTTTCTCTGCCTACACCGAGTCTTACTTAAAGATCTAAGGTTAAGTGAAGGTCGAATAAAGGGGGAGAACTGGGAGGAAGAGGAAGGAAAAAGGGACACCGTGGGGGTTAAAGTGTAAGGATTGCCCCAAAGAGTGCATTTTGCGCAAGACAGCTTCCCACTCACCTCTCCTCCTCTAACCCCATGGCCACCCACTCCCTGCCCCCTCCAAATATGGCAGCTGACTCAACTTTTGAAAAACAGTGGCTTGATATTCATCAAATTTGAGAAATCTTGGCTACTGACTTTAGATTTTTGAACGAAATAGGCACAACAGTCTCAGTAACATCTTGTGTTGGGATATATTTGGAAGCCATAATGAATGTTTCCTCATTGGTTTCCTGCATTGGCAGTCAAGCAGATAACTAAGGTTTCCTATCGCTCGCTCTTATTTTTTTCAGTATTCAAAAACAACAGTTTCACCTCTGTGAATAAACGTGTATAAGAAATTCTTGTATGCTAGCTGAAAAATGTAAATTCCTGCTAGGATATCTTATTCCAAAACATAAAAAATACCTGCTGCTCTACAGTCTAATATATCATGTCTTAAACATTCTCACTGGTTTGTGGTTGAGATGGGCGAAAATACTCCACAGGAACCAAAGCAGTAGCACAGAACACCTTTGTGTGTGTGTGTGTGTAAATGATGCAAAATACATTTCTAATGTGGAAAATGTAGAAACATAGGCTGGAAATACAGCATGGCCAAACTAATTGTAACACAGTCAGTTGAGGTTTTTTTTACATTATTAAACATACTCTTTGATGGGTGGATGAAAAAGTAGACTAATAAAATTGTGATCGTTGTCGTGGGAGCAGCTCTCAATGTGCATCTATTAGACCAGAGTATAGTTGTTGTTTCTTTCCAGTCAGATCTGTTTCAGGTTCTAAGTCCTCCACATACACGTGCATTTTAAAGCCCATAAACCTCAGCTTCTTCATCTATATAATGGAGATATTTCTAGTGCTTGCCTCAAGCAGCTATTTATGACAACTAAATATGATAATACATGTAAAATCCTTAGAACAACACAGGAGATATAGTAGTGGCTTAATAATGGCTTAATAAGTAATTGTTTAAACATCATTTATACGCTATTTACTGAGTGCCATCTCTAACCACAAGAATCTTAACATATTTAGTGTATTTTTCTCAAAGACAATAAGGGTTTGTTCACATTTTTATTTATTTAAATATATGTGTATGTGTTTGTGTATTTACACAGAAATATAGAAAGTGAAAGGTCTAATCTTTTCCAACAAGCCCAGAGATAACAATTTTTGTATGCATATATTTTAACTGACATTTTATTATGAACATTTCAAAAACCCATAAAAGTACAAAAATTGTACAATGAACACCAATTACCAACACATAGCTTGCACAATTAACATTTTATTATATTTGCTTTACCACATTTCAATCAATTCATCCATCCATCAATCCCTCTTATTTTTGCTAACAGCTTTATTGAGATCTAATTTATGTACTATAATACCCACTTGTTTTAAATGTACTATTTAATGATTTTTAGTAATTTACAGAGTGTGCAACCATCACCACATTCCAGTTGTAGAACATTCTCATCATTCCCCAAAAGATTCCTCATGCCCATTTGCAGTCATTCTCTCTTCTCACCCTCAGTCCCAGGCAACTACTAATCTACTTTCTATAGATTTTAAAGGCCCTAAGTTTTAACCAATATAACAAGTCTTCATGGGGTGCTCCTACACTATGACTCCTAGGATTGAAAAGATCTTGAAGAAACTGTCCCAAACTAGAGGGACCTAATTTTTTTTCATGAAGCGGAAGTTAGAAGGCACAGAAAAATCTCTCTGTAATTTTTTTTAACTTTATGCTCACTCTGATTCCTTATGCCTAGAGCACTAAATCATTCCCATTTTATTGATGAGAAATAATGAGGCAATCAAGAGGAGGAGGAAAGACTGGAAGTGGCTGGAAAACCATGATAGTGATGGAATCAAGCCAGGAGACCCCTTCTGTCCATCACTCTGCTCACTGCTCCAAGGCTGGCTTTGCTGAATATCACTGTACCTCCATGGAACAGTGGAATGGGATGGGGTAATATGTACAGATTATCCAGTGGTGATTGCCTGAATAGATTCCCCACTATGGCATTTGAGAGTGAAATCAAAGAACAGCAATGGCAGGTGTTTGGATACTGCATCCTGTATTGGCCTCCTACAGAAAGGAGCTAGATGCCGGCTTCGCGGGTGATGAGGGATGTAGTTGCTTCTATGGAAGGCATCCAAGCAAACAGATTTAGGTTTGTTTCACATCAAATTCCCTAAATATATATATGGGAGTGGGAGCAATAGGAATGCAACCTTCGCATGTTGAGTAACTTCTCTTTTGGAGATAAAATTGTCAATGTTAACCTAAAGGAGAGTGTTTAGAATTCATCCATTCTGGGTGTGATGAAAGTATAAAAAACCACCAGTCCTTCCAAATGCTGTGCAGCCGCTGTTCCCACTTTTCTATTTCCAAAAAGATAGGCTCCTGACTCATTCACAAGTGACACTGCTCTGGGTTCCCTTTCACGACTTTTGTGCGGCCCACCCAAGCTCTGCTTGGCCTTCCAAGATGGAGTCATCTCTGCCCACATTTTTCACTAACAGGTTAATTTCTCCCGTACTTTATTTTCAGCCTTGGGGAACTAACAAAAAGAAAAACTCAATACAAAACAAACAAACAAACACAGCATAAGTGATATTTGCAGTAAATGTACTCAGATTTCCTCTGACTACTCAGTGCCTGAAAATGACATGGTTGAAGGCAAAGTGGCAGAGCAGGTCACTTTTTTTTTTTTTTTTTGGTGAGGAAGATTGGCCATGAGCCTACATCGCTGCCAATTTTCCTCTTTTTGCTGAGAAAGATTGGCCCTGAGCTAACATCCGTGCCCATCTCCTCTCTTTTGCACGTGGGATGCCACCACAGCATGGCTCGATGAGCGGTGCGTAGGTCCACGCCCAGTATCCAAACCCACAAACCCTGGGCCACTGAAGTGGAGCGCGTGATCTTAACCACTATGCAACCAGGTCGGCCCCCAGAACAGGTCACTTTTAATTCAAGACATGTAGCTTGAATGTCTCTTTGCTGCAAGTTGCTTTGATTTCCTGGTGGTGTTGATGCTCAGTAAACACCCTTGAGTGAGTGAATGAGGAGTACAGAGGAATACTCTATTGTCTCAAATAAACATTTTAACATTCCTGATTCCCTGCCTCCTCACAAATGTGCACACACGTGCATGTGCACATACACACACACACACATTCCCTGGAGTTTTGAAGGTCTTACTCTTAGAGGCCAATATGCATTTTCATCTCAGTTCAAGGGGAAGGGGCTATTTGCTGCTTCTGTCAGGGTCATAAGTATTTTACTGCCTCAAATAGAGCAACTTAGTAGAGAGACTTTAGGTTCAGTTACTTAGGTAGAAATAATACGTTATTCAAATCAAAATAAGTGAATTATTTTGAGTTAAACACTTCCCCCTTCCATATTGCACCACATTAGTCATAGAAAGCAGTTTAGAGATCACTTCCTTACGGACGGGGCTCTTCAGAAGTAATTACGTTGTCTCTATTATGTTGATAGCACCTCTAACCTACCAGTTATGAAACTATGGGCATGTTGTTTAAATTTTTTGGAGCGCCAACTGTCTCATCTGTAAATATATATATGATTCTAAGAAACAGTTGGTATTGTGAGGATTAAATGTTGCTTTATAGGTTAGTACTTAGCTAAAATAAATAACAACTGCTGGAAATAGAGACCTTTGTGTCTATGGAATACCTGTTTCCATTTTTCCCAGAAAGCGGGGAGTCCTTATGATCTGATGGTGCTGATCCTACCCTCACTCTGTAGATGAAGCCTGCCTGGCCAATCAAAGCTTCCTTTGACCCATAGTAGCTGTGAGACTCAGACCTGGGACGTTTGTATATATGTTGGCAAAGAGAAACTGTCTTTCAGCTGGACTTAAAGCTGTGAGGGTATAAACCTGGAGTTTCCAAGAACCACTACACATACTGAAACTTCTTGAGAGTGAGGATAAATCAAAGAAAAGTAAAGCTGAGGTATGACAAAGAGAAAGATGGAATCCTTATCACATGGGTTGAGTATATTATAGCCATCTCTAAAACTAGAACCATTCCAGGCCTTTTCCATTAAGGACACCGTAAATTCCCGTATATTTGTTTAAGTTGGTTTGAGTTGGGTTTTTGGCATCTGCAACTGGGAGTTTTGATTAACAAACTGCTGTAGTAAAACCACCACTACATCACCCTCCTCTGCTAATCTGTCCTTGTTGTATGAGGTTGATGCTCAATAAAGACCGAACACCTGAAAGCTTGTAGTTACGTAGAATAGAACCAAGGGGAAGGGTCACTTTATGAGAAAGATGGGAATTCTAGAGCCACTTAATTATTCACACCTCTAACTCCTCAGGTCATATTGGGTAATATTCTAAGCTTTTTATTTGCTATTCTAACCAGAAAGATTATTTTGGTTATGGGTTGATTTCAATAATTTATACTTTTAAAAAATATATTTCCACAAACCAGCTCATTCAGAATGAAATTATAAATTACTATTATTAGTGGAATTAGATACAGCATTCTTATATAGACCAAATACTGGGCTAAGTCCACTGAAAATCACTGCCTTTCATTATTTGATAATGTACTCTCTGACAAAGTTATACTGACAACAAGATATGCTGAAAGAAAATAGTAATGGACCCAACCTACCCAGGAGACTGATATTAGCTAGCCAAGTACATGGTGGGAAAAATGATAGAGTGGAGTTGTCGAAATCATCTCTATTGCACTGAATTTTTAAATTGCAGTCTTTCATATTGAGTGAGTTAATATTAGTCATGGGAAAATGTATATTTTAAAGTGGATTTTAATTATTCCTGAAACTAAGTGTCCATTAGACTGACCCTGTCTGGTCACAAAAACGTGGCTTCATGGAAGGACATTCCTTAAACAGCTTTCTTGGACCTCCCAGCTGAGTTATGTTGGGAAAGTAACACCTTCTCATGAGATCATGATCATGGAATCCTTTGTGGAGGATTATTGACAGCACATCAATAGGAGCTCATAAAACGTGTGCTGGAATTAATGTGGCCTCAACAGGAATCTGAGATGACTTAGTTGCTCTAATCAAAATGAGATTGTGTTTACTAAACAGTAAACCATTGAATAATACCACAAACATGTTAGCATTGTAAGACAGGATATATAACATAGACTATTGATCCTCAAGCAGATAACAGACTCCCAGTTGGTTTGTTTTAAATGATACTCACGCATCAGGTGAAAATGGAAAACTAGGTATGTATGTATTCATACATGTGTTCATGAATGTGACTCATGACATTCTGGCAGTGATACATCTTAGAGGCAGATTATATCATAATAATAAGCATCTAATTGGGATCTTTATTTTTCTTACCTACCCATTGTTTTTTTTTCGCTTTAAAACTTTTCTTTGTTGGTTTTTGTTCAATTGCAAATATATTCCTTTCTCATTGTAAAAAAGTAAAAGTCTATACAAAGATATCAAATTAGTCAGGATCCAATTAGAAAAGAGAAGCCATACAGGAATTGGAACAGGAAGTTTAATACAAAGTTTTATAAACTCTAATAGGAGATTATGGTATCAAGGGATTGGCTACTAAGAATTAAAGAGAACCCTAAATAATATTGGAATAACAGATATAAAGAGCAGTGACTACCCTTAGGACTGAGATTGAGCACTCTAGGAGAACCTTCGCCCCCTTGGCTTAGACCTTGTTGAGTTTCATGGACCTTTTTAATTTTACCATCTATTTTTCCTTGTTGGTTACATGCACTGGGTAGAGGAGAAATTCAGGATTTTCTCTGAAGAGGGATTGGTCAGGCAGCAAGAGTGTACCACTAGTTAACACTTTTCCTTCAGGTGAATCGTCTGGAAATGAAGCTTTAATCTTGCATGTGTAATACATTATGTGATCCACTAATTCAGCTAATTTTTGAAAATTTCATTTTTCTGATGATGACAACTTGGTAGGGGGTTAAATGAGACTGTTTAATCAAATGCTGGCAGAAAGTGACTAAATACCAAAGGGAAGAGTGGAATGTTTTGTTAATCCCTTCCTTTGCCAAATTGATGGCTGATAATGAAATATTTTGTAGTATCTTAGAAACAAGGACATTTCAGACAACTGTACTATTAAATCCATTTTTTCTGTCTTCTCTCCATGGCCCTAATCAATACATACCTAATTTTATAAGAGAAAATTTACAACGAAGGAAAATGTTATCTTATTAATGAGTATTTAAATCCACAGATTAAGCTTAGTTTGCCTTAGATAGATATTTAAATTTGAAACATGAAATTAATGGTCTATGGAGTTCTTTTGGGATGAAAACTTAAAACATATCCTATTTTTTTCTTTTGTAAGGATTTATTTAGGCTAATTTCCAAGGTTTTCCCTAGATGTAAATACCTTAGCTAAACATTGCCTTTTGCTTATTAAATTTTTGCTGGAGAGTGATTTTGAGAGCCATAGACTTGAATCATGGTAGGGATGTGTATTTATACTTATTTGAACCAAATTAACTTTTATGGATACCTCGATCAAATGAGAAGTAAGGAATCTTCTTAGTTTTCCATTTCTCCTTTTTATCTCAGTTTCCATTTGTCAAGAAATTAGTATTAATAAATATAATAAAGAAAGTAAGGGCCAAGAATTAGTACAGTGCGGATTTAAGCTGATGTTAGAAAGTTTATCAATAAGGTATTAGAACTCAGGAGTCCTGAATCTAAACTCAGACAGTTATTTATAATTAAGATGCTTGAGTTTCTATTTCTCAGTTGCGCTGAATTTCCAACTTATGGTAAAACAGATGACATTCTTTCTTCTGTAATGTTCAGTAAGAGGATATTTTTTTCCAGGCTTCCACTCTTTACCCAGGAGAGGCATCTGAAATTCTCTGTGATTTATATCCCCCCCTCCCTGCCCCAGCCCCACATAAAAAACAGTAACCATGATGATGATATTACTAGTATTTGAATATGAGTCCATGCTCTTAGACAGTTCTCAAGTCATACGTAGAAGAGTTCAAGTAGCATTTTATATCTTCTAATCTCTCAGAGACTTAGCTGCCAAAACAATTAGCAGGTTTAGTCCGGGGGAAAGAAACAGTCCATCTGCTTCTTTTGTGCCATTTAGAGCAGCCAACTGATCTACCGAATCCCTCAGACAATTAGTCAGAACCATTTGCAGGCCCCATGTCCCAGTGACAACCTCATTGACACATTCATAGATGAGAAGACAGATGGTTTCATTGGAAATGTACGTGCCTTTTAAATACATAATAGCACCTTATAAATAAATAGTGCTTTACCACTAACAGGCTTTCTGCTTTCTGAAATATAATGCCCACAGCAGCTCTTTTGTAAAATGGGTGATTTTACAAACGAGGCAACAAAGTATTACAGATATAAAGTGATTGCCCAAGTTTGTGCATGAACTGGGATTAGAACCTCCCATCTTTTGACTGCAGTCCAGTGCTCTCTCTACTGTGCTTTTAGAAACGATGGAGGGAATGGGATGCTCTTGGATATTTTACACCAAAGGGTCTAGGAATACTCACATCCTCTCTTCAACGATCCCACCCCACTTTATGGTGCCCCCATAAGAGGCAGATGAACAGAGGAAGTTGCTTAAGACCACAATAGCACTTCATGTGAGGCCGAGCATGTACAAAATAGCAAGTCAGAACTCTTATAAATTAGGGGCAAAGGGGATTTTTCCCTTTCTCTTCAACACAAAGGCAAGTCTCAGCCTATTGTCGTTGGTCAACTACGTGGGAGCACAGGAAAGGAAGAGGAGAGAGAGACAGAAGATTCAGAACATCATATAGCCCTCCCCTTTTTATCACTCCAGCTGCACAGAGAGAAGCACGATGCTCACATTGTGTCTCATTTATATGACCTTACAGCAACCTTGGCCACTGGTATGCAGGGACCATTCTGTGCCAGGCGTATACGTCCTGGAATCTGAGCCGTCAGGTGTTTATCACTCTTCTTTGGAAAGAAGCAAGGTAGAACGAGTAAGGAGAGGAAAAGTCTTGGTTGTATCCCTCCTTTAGAGTTCAATGTGCCTTCTGAAGCTGCTGTTTGTTTTTACAAAGACCTTTTTCCAAAGAACTCATGGACAGTCTCTTATTGATTTGAACTACCAGGAAAAAAAGCAGAGATGCCTCTGTTTCTCAGTCTAGGCTTTGTTGCAGAGAGACAGAGAGCAACTTAGCGATGGACACAGCATTGTAAGAAGTATTAAATAATTCTGAGTTTTGGCCACACTTATCTCTGCCAAAGAAAGCTTTGAGACTATAAAATCAGCTCTGGTGTCCATATTCTCATATTTTTCTTTGATTAAGAGGGAGAAAAAAATCTCCACAGATATAAACCATCTTGCTTGCCTATTTAAAACTAGAGTATGAAATTTTTATGTCTTCACGATGCTTAGGTCAATAATCAGAGGTGTAAGGAAAAAGTTGGATTTGCAAAATAATACTTATATTTTTCATAAAATTGCCAATTAAAATAGTTATTTTATCTAAAAGTTTTGCTACTTGGTCCTATCGGAAAGAGCACAAAATATGTGAACTCTCTTTATTACAGATTTAAATAGAAGAAAAAGAATGCAGTAGTTGCTTGGTGATCTTCTCTGCTATTTTTCCAGATACCCTGAGATGGCACAATTCTCTTCTGAGGATATTTTTGGACAAATAATATGATTTCACTGGGATTTTGTTTTTAAGGCTCTCTGGATTCAGTATGTAATGGAAGAAACTAAATTGAGAAGTCCATCTTTTCATGGCTTTTAAAGAATTTTTTTCAGCTTACAAATGAATTAGTGCAAAGAGAAATTAGCACTTTAGAGTGAAACACAGAACAGGACCCTAAACTCCAAATAAACGTGCTTTTCCAAGGATGTAATAAGTCTTCTCCCATCATTGCTTGGGTGGGATGTTGTTGCATCTTAATTTCCTATGAACTGATCATTATACTTCCTTATGACTCTTTCTAGGAGAATGACCCAATTTTACTCCTCTTTGGGGGGCAACAGCTAGGTAAATATATGAATGGGCAGAGGAAAGAACATGGCAGACACATGGGCATCACACTCAATTTAATGCTTGATTCAAAGGTTTTATATTTCCCTCCCCAGCAGAAATGAAAACCCAAAAAGTCCAATTAATTTTGGAGCCAAAGCTAAAAGCAGGACCAACAGGAAGCATAGGGTGTGAGGAAGACATAAAAAAATTGGTAATTGGAAAAGCCTGCAGCTTTGCAAATTAGCTGAGTAGTGCCACATAAAAATTTGGATGCAAAGATTTTGTTGTGCATTTTGTCATGTTAATTTTGTTTTTTTACGCTGTTAGCCCTGTTTTTTCGGCCTGACCAACCCCTTGCTCTGCCTGAGTGCGCAGTAATACAGCCTAAGGCCAGGTCAGTAGACCCGCAAGCTGGAGATACTTCTCAGGGCAGCAGGTGGGAGCTGGTAGGGGATTCTGTCAGCATGAACAGTTTAGGGGAATCTGTTGTTGAGGTTTCGTCCCAGCTCCTGCACTATCCTTAGTACCCCTATGACATAATGAACAGATAAGAAGGGTTTCTAATAAACCCCTCCATTCTTGCACACACACGAGAACTTCTCAAGCTGTCGCTGATACTTTAAAAAATTTGCACTGTTTAAATGTTCTTCTTAGACTCTTCTTTGCACGATTTGTTTAGATAGTAAATCCTTCTTTGCTTAAATATTAAAAATAGTGATATGTAAAGCAACCACCCTAAGTTGTCACAAGTTCTAAATCAGTGGAGTCTAAATTAATGAGATTTACTGTACGTTAAGTGTAGTACATCTCTAGCGCTTGAGCCTAATGAATTTTCACTCCTAGTAATTAGGTGTCATTTAATTATAGTTAGAATCTTTAATATTACCTAGTTTAATCACCATATTAACTATTTTGGGAGTTGAAGTGATTTGCCTAACATCACAAATTTAGTTACAGAACTGAAAATGTGGTTTCTTTTTCCTATTTCAGTGTTATTGGTGAGAATTAAGTACAGACATTATTGTTATATAAACTGTAATTTTGATGTAGACTACATAAAGTATCTCTCGCTATATGCGTTGTATGTAACACTTAGCATATGGTGACTTAAACAACGATGTGAGATGTGTGTACATGTGCAATGGAAGAACTGTGATGAAATAAACTCCATTTTCTGTCTCCTATTTCCTAGGAAGCATTTTAGGCTGATGTTTACTCTCCTGAACAGCACTGGCACCAGTGAGCTTCACGTTTCACTCTGGAACTTTATATAAAAGTAGAAGGCTTTGAGGGGCCGGCCAGGTGGCATAGCGGTTAAGTGCGTGCGCTCCGCTGCAGTGGCCCCGGGTTCGCCAGTTTGGATCCCGGGTGCGCACCCACGCACCCGCTTGTTAAGCCATGCTGTGGGGGCGTCCCATGTAAAATAGAAGAAGATGGATATGGATGTTAGCCCAGGGCCAATCTTCCTCAAGAGAAAAAGGGAGGATTGGCATCGGATGTTAGCTCAGGGCTAGTCCTCCTCACACACACACACACACAAAAAGTAGAGGCCTTTGAAAGTGCTTACCTAAAGATACTGAAATCAGCATAGTTTTTTAACTTTTTTTTTTGAAATAATTATAGATTCACAGGAAGTTGTAACGAAATGTAGAGGGATGTGCCATGCACCCTCCACCCAGCATCCCCTAGTGTTAACCTTGTGCTTCATGATAGTACAATGTCAGTACCAGGACACTGACACTGGTACAATCCACAGAGCTTATTCAGATTTCACCAGTTATACGTGCACTCATTTGTATGTGTGCGTGCATGCGTGTGTGTGTAGATCTAGGCAATTTCATTACATGGGTAGCTTCATGAACCACCACCACAATGAAGATACTTAATTTTAGCATTGTCACAAGGCTTCCTTGTGCTTCCACTTTATAGCCACACCCACCTCCTTCTTTGATCCCTGGCTCCTCACAAACACTAACCTGTTCTCTATTCTATAATTATGTTATTCCACAAGTGTTATATGAATGGAATCATACAGTACGTAACTTTTTGAGATTGACTTTTTCCATTCAGCATAATTTCCTTGAGGTTTATCTAGGGTGTTGTGTGTATCAATAGTTCATTCCTTTTTATTGCTGAGTAATATTCCGTAGTATGGATATACTACAGTTTGTTTAACCATTTACCTACTGAAGGATATTTGGGTAGTTTCCGGTTACTTGTTGTTATGAATAAAGATACTATGAATATTCTGAGGAAGATAAATTTTCATGTCTCTGGGAAAAATACTCAAGTGTGCAATTTCTGGATCAGATGATAAGTCCATTTTTAGTTAGTTTTTTTTGTGTGTATGTGAGGAAGATCAGCCCTGTGCTAACATCTGCCAATCCTCCTCTTTTTTTGCTGAGAAAGACTGGCCCTGGGCTAACATCTGTGCCCATCTTCCTCCACTTTATATGGGACGCCACCACAGCATGGCTTGCCAAGCGGTGCGTCGGTGCGCACCCGGGATCCAAACCGGCGAACCCCGGGCCGCCGCAGCGGAGCGCGCGCACTTAACCTCTTGTGCCACTGGGCTGGCCCCTCCATTTTAGTTTTTTAAAGGAACTGCCAAGCTATTTTCCAGAGTGGCTGTACCATTTTACATTCCCAACAGTAACGTATGAGTAATCCAGTTTCCCTGAATCATGACCAGCATTTGGTGTGATCGTTATTTTTTATTTTAGCCATTCTGATAGGTATGTAGTGATATCTCTTTGTGGTTTTAATTTGCATTTCCCTAGTGACTAATGATGTTGAACATCTTTTCACGTGCTCATTTGCTTTAGGTATATCCTCTTCAGTGAAATATCCGTTCATGTCTTTTGCCCATTTTCTAACTAGGTTGTTTGTTTTTGTTTTTTTTTTTTTTTTTTTTGTGAGGAGATCAGCCCTGAGCTAACATCCGCCAATCCTCCTCCTTTTTTGCTGAGGAAGACGGCCCTGGGCTAACATCTGTGCCCATCTTCCTCCACTTTATATGGGACGCCGCCACAGCATGGCTTACCAAGCAGTGCATCGGTGCGCGCCCGGGATCCGAACCAGCGAACCCCGGGCCGCCGCAGCGGAGCGCGCGCACTTAACCGCTTGCGCCACCGGGCCAGCCCCTAGGTTGTTTGTTTTTGAATGTTGAGTTTTGAGAGATCTTCATCTCTTCTAGTCACAGGTCCATTGTCGTATATGTGATTTGCAAATATATTCTTCCAGTCTCCAGTTTCTCTTTTCATCCTCTTCATGGAGTCTTTTGCTGAGCAAAAGTTTTTAATTTTAATAAGGTCCAATTTATCAATTTTTCCTTTCATTGATTGCTCTTTTGATGTCAAGTCTAAGTACTCTTTGCCTAGTCTTAGGTCCTGAAGATTTTCTCCTGTTTATTTTCTAGAAATTTCAGTGTTTCATGTTTTGGATTCAAGTCCATGATCCATTTTTAGTTAACTTTCATAAAAGGTATGAGGTTTATGTTCAGGCTCATTTGAATGCCTGTGATGTCCAATTACTACTCCAGCACCTTTTGTTAAAAAAATTATTCCTCCTCCATGAACTACAGCATGATTTATTTAAAAGATATAGTCATGTGCCACATAACGACGTTTCAGTCAACAACAGACTGCATATAAGACAGTGGCCCCATAGATTAGTACAACATAGCCTAGGTGTGTGGTAGGCTATACCATTAGGTTTGTGTAAGTATACTCTATTATGTTTGCACAATGATGAAATCACCTAATGATGCATTTCTCAGAAGGTATCTCCATCATTAAGTAACATGGGACTGTATGTAGTCTTTAAATAAATTATGTGTCCTCCATAACAATAATTAGAAATTTTTGAGAACTTACTCTGTGCCAGGCATATTTCTAAGCACTTTACTTGCATTATTAACCATTTATTATTTGCAGGGAAAAAAAAACACATAGGCAATACTATTATCTTCATTTTAGAGATACGGAAACTAAGGTTTGGGAAACTTCAAATGACTTGCCAAGATCACAAAGGCAGTGTGATGTAAAGATAGAATTAGATCCAGTCTGTCTGACTTGAAAAAATATGACATGCTTAATACTAAAATGTTTTCTCACCAGAGGAAGCTCAGAGTCAAGGCTTCTCATCACTCAAGTCCTTATTATATTGTTCAATCAGGACTGATAAGCTCTTTGGCAGACCCCTCTAAATAGGTTTCTGCAGCTCAAGAATTTAGCTGGAAAGTTTGGAGACTGGTCATGAAATTCAACCAGGCATTTGCCATATCTTCTATAACCATTTTAGGAGATGAAATGGTATCTTAATCCAGAATCATTTTATTTATTTAATTAGTTAGTTAGTGAGGAAGACTGGCCCTGAGCTAACATCCAATGCCAATACTCCTGCTTTTTTGCTGAGGAAGACTGGCCCTGAGCTAACATCTGGGCCCATCTTCCTCCACTATGCAGTGGAGCGCGTGCACTTAACCACTGCGCCACCGGGCCAGCCTCTAGAATCATTTTTTAACAATACTCTTTGCCATGCCAATAGTTACAACCAGGGCATCTAAGACATTTTTGTTCCTTTTTATTCAGTTTGTATTTAACAGAATTTCTTCCAGAGCCATATTGATTTTTTAACAAAGGTCATGTAGCTAAGGATGACTTTCCTTATTTATTGAGTCTCTAATTCCTTTAAAAAACCTTGATAGGCTATTTTCCTGGACATTAACCAGTAGTAATGATTTCTTTGTGATTTACATGTTACGCCCTCAATTTACATATATTTCTAATGTGCTTCTTTTCATTTCATGGAGACTTGATTAGATGTTGCATATTAAAGCAAAAGAGTCACCTAGCGCCATATGTTGCTTGGAAAGAAATTGGTTAGGGGGGTTTTTTACCATAGTTCTACTTTCTTTCGTAAACATTTGGTACTTGGTCACCTTTTGCAAATAGAAAATCTCATGGATAGAGCAAGAATCAGAAGATGAATTGCCTTGCTTCCTCTACTGATTACTTGCTGAACGACCTTGAGCAGCCTTCAATTCTAAACTTGCCCACCTTGCGAGTGCAGATCACAAAGGAAATAAATGCTTTGCTCTCAGCTTTTGTTGTTTTCTTGTTTTGTGAAATGTATAAGCTGGTCTTTTGGAAGCAAGAGTAACTATGTGGGTCTTTTACAAGAGCCGAGAGAGGGCCCATCTAGGGCAGCAGGCAAGACACAAGCATGGGTAAAAGTTAACGTGACACACAACGGTGTCCGGTAGTGGAAGCTCTCTGAGGATGGGGACTGTGTGTTTGGTTCTCTGCTCTACCTCCAGTCAGCAGCAATGTCTTGGGGCTTTCCTCAGTCTGTTATTTCGATTCCTGTTTCCACATCTCTACACAGAGCTTTTAGGGTAGTGAAATCAGCCATGTGTGCCTTGAAACCTCATACTCCCTCCTAAGGCAACGCTCCCATACCCCAGGCATCCGTTGCCTTCATTGTGCCCAAAAAACCTCCCAAGTGGTCCCAGCCTTCCTGGGGAAACAAAATTGAACCAAGAAAAAAAGAGTCTTTGATCATCTTGGTCAATCTGCTTTCTCTCCGTTGGTCTCAATGTTCTCTGTGTAGAAGGAGGAAATAACGCCAGACCTCTCTGGTCTGTTGTAAACGTCAAATGAGACCTTACAGTGAAAGGATTTTCCAGATGACAAAGCACTCTCCCCAATGCTAAGGAGGATTGTTACTGTTGTTATCAATGAAGTGGTACAACAG
Organism: Diceros bicornis minor; assembly: GCF_020826845.1. NCBI lineage: Eukaryota > Metazoa > Chordata > Mammalia > Perissodactyla > Rhinocerotidae > Diceros > Diceros bicornis. Next base: position 66,989,244 of record NC_080741.1, read on the forward strand.
CTTTGCTTCTGCTCAGGTTGGTTCAAATCTTAGCTTTCGTGCAAGGATTAAAATACTTTGAAAATGAGCAAAGCCTCATTTTTTTCCATACGAGAAATGGGGGTAAGATGGGGTAAATCGGAGGATTCAGAATGATGATAAAATTAGAACATAGAATTAGGCTGCTTGGGTTCAAATATTGGCCCTGTTGCTGACTGAGCTCGTTGCTGCCTCTGTTTCTCTGTCGGTTAAATGCCGTACCATAATGATCCTTACCTCAGGGAGTTGATGTGAGAACGAAATGAAATTACATAAAATGATTAGCAAAATGCCTGCACATAATGAATTTCAGTAAATATGAGTTATTATATTACCAATATTAAAACCTCCAACTACCCTCTGTACCTATTATCTTACCCGGTTCTCTCTCCTTCCTCCCTTTCCCCTCCCAGGATCTTAAAAGATGACTGTAATTAGAAACAGGAAAAACTTTGTTGTGTATCATCTTGAAAAAAGTCCACCTGGAATATTCCCTCAGATACTAACTAAATCTCTTTCTTTCATATGCATTCTTTGGAGGAAATTCTCTCTCTCTTTTTGCTAGGAATTCGCTAATTTCTTCTCCTCCTGTTTTAAGCTCAAAACAAAAACAAAAACAAACATGTGCAAGGGTTCTATTTTCTTGTCTCAAAATGTCACCAGACCTAACACCTTTCCTAGTTCCAGCTCTGGTGAACTCTAGCAGACCTCTTCAAATGGACACACTTAGAACCTTGTCGATTTCACCGTGGTTTTTGCCTGAAGCCACCTGAAGTCCCTCCTGCTACAGGTTTTACTGAGGGGCCTGGAGGTGACAGGCTGGTCAGGATCCATGCACACTGGGTCCTTGGGTTCTGTAGAGCTGTAAGGGTGGTCGTGTTTCACTTTGTCCCCCACCACTGCCCTCACCATTTTTATTTACACTTTTTGGATTCTTTCCATTTTTGGAAGTTCCTTTTAGCCACGATCTGAAGGCAGCCCTGTAAGAGAGAAACGAATATCATATATATATATAATTTTTTAAAAAACAGCAACACAGCTTGTGACTCGACCACAGAATGTGAAGGAGAAAGTCCCTCCACTGGATGATTAAATCAAGTTCTGGTGGGCATCTTGGGCTCTGAGCTCTCTCCAGCCTTCCGCATTGACTGAGCCCGGATCAACAACCTGATCACTCTTTCTCTTCATTTGTGTAGAAATGAGTAGAAATTCTGTCCTTCTTAACAATGTAGTATAACTTTAGAAAGGTAACAAATTCTCAGGCTGTGGTTTATATTCTTTATAAACTGAAGATCATTTGAGTATCTACCCACTATTGGTTAAATGGCAGAATTAAAGATGACTCTTTCTGGAATACTTAGTTGCAAAACTGTTGGGGAAAAAAATCTCATTTTAAAGTCTTTTTAGGACCTAGGCATTGAGAATAGGGTGAATGTGAGCCTTTAGAACATAACTGACTTTCAATGAATGCTTGTTGAAAAGCTAAAATGATTGTAAAACACTAAAAATATTCATCATCATAATTTCTAATAACTATTATGCAGTGGCAATATCACATAAAGATTTATTTGTAAAGTCTGAGGGAGGGGCAACTTATTTTATAAATCTAAGAAATTCCCACTTTGGTTAATACAAAACCATAATAAGAAACACTAAGTGGAAAGACTTGATAAGGCTACATTATTGCAGATCATTAGTAGGGAGAATTCAATTTGCCTTAGGTTTGATGTTTCTAGAAATAAAACTAAATTATTAAGAAAAGATTAAGGATTAAATACATCTCTTGGAAAGAAAAAAATTCGTAAAATGATTGAAACCAGACATCAAAGTAAATAGCTTATTAAATACAGTTGACACGTCTAGTCAGAAGTTAACCCACGCACAACCCACCTGCCTTCTGAAATCCAGTTCAAATTGGCTTAAGCTCCAAAAGAAATGTAGTAGTTCAAGTGACTAAAATAGGTCAGAAATAAAACCAGACCCAGGAACTCGATGATATCGGGACTCGATCTCTCCCAGCCTCTGACTCTGCCTTTTTCACGTGGGTTTCACTACTGGGCAGAACCTTCCTATCAAGTCATAGGATATTTTGAGAGTTCCAGGCTTCAGCCCCACTAGCTCAGCAATTCTGCCTGGGGGAAAATATCTTTCCCAGGTGTCTGAGTAATGGTGCTGAAACTGAGTCTCAGTTACCTGCTTTTGGTCAAATGACCATCCCTGAGAGCATCACAATTGTCAGGGCTTGATTTCAATGCTGTTCGTCCCTTGTATCAAATGGCATAAGATTAGAAGACTTGTTTTCACAGAGGAAATTGAGGTTCATCAAGAGAAAAAGGAGAAATGGTTGCTCAGAAGACAAAAACAACACGGATGTTCTCCGCACCCATCTGCCGAGGCTGGATTTGAAAGGCATAGGTTAGGAGAAGGTAGAACTATGAGCAAGTAGGGCCCAGAAAGAAAAAGAAACTGAAAAGGGAAAATGAGAAAGGCCCCCTGAGGTCTGTTTCACCCATTCAGACGTAAAGGAGCAGAATTAAATTAAGGCTGCCAAAGATCACGGAGGCACAGCATTGCCCCAACGTGAAGCCCTGACTAGGAGATTTGTTGGGTGTTTTGTGAGCACCCTCCAGAGCCAAGTGTGGACCACCTTAGTATGATGTATGTGTTTCAATCATATATCCTCCAAAGGCCGCATATCTGAATAGCACCAAACAATGAAAAATGGCTCTCTAAACATTTATTGTTCTTTCGGCTTTCTCTGTCTCCCAAATGTACATTGAGACTGTTTTATTAATGTTAAAGCATACAATAAATTCATTCTAGGGAAAAAGTATTTCAGTGAATAATCATGCCCTCTCATCACCTATAGTCACATAGCTGCCTCAGTTTTCAGTGTAATGACTCTAATTCTAACTTCTGCACCTGCTAACTGTGTAACCCTGGGAAAAACTGGCTCTCAGTCTGCTTATCTGTTCAATGGTGATAATAGTAATACCCCCACAGAGGTGTGTTATCACAAATACTGACAGAGGGTAAGTACATATCGTCTGTAACGATTGTTGGGGCATTTTGGCTTCATTTGGAAATGGTCTCAGAACTAATCAGACATCCTTGCTTATATTGCAAGAAGATATAATACACCAATGCTCAATACTGGGGCTAGGAAACTTCACCAGGACTTACACTACTCCTATCTCAACCCGGCCCCTGGGACACACTTTATTCTGAGAATGGCCGCCACCTTGTCTGTCCAGGTATCCTAGGAATAACTCATGATATTTCCTATGCTCAAGAGACTGGCTCTCTTCTCAAAACATGGATGGACTCAGCTACAAGTTGTCTTGCATATTTTAAAATTCTCATCTACTATTTCTTTTCCAGGCAACCAGCCCCTAAGGCAAACTTAAAATTGCTCGAGTGGGGATTCAGAGAAGAAAAGGAATTTTCTAGCCAAATTGGGCAAGCCTAAGTGATCCTTTAGTCATTTTTCTAGCAATTTCCTTCTTCCCTGGAGCCTGACCCTGCAAGACAAGTATCTATTTTCAAGTCAATTACTATTCATAAAGGGCATAATTACATAAGAATCAGAAAAGGAACTCTATTTCTCTTATTATGGTAATGTAATGGTAATTTTTGAAAGAACTACAATGCATATGGTAAAAATAGTATTTGCTTTCTTTCAACTTTTCATTGCTTTTAGTTTAATACCTACCATTCCCAAATCTCCAATTTATCAGCAAATCAGCAATAAGTGGCAGTTTATAGATTATCTTTAAGCAAGAAAACAAAACAAAAAAAATTATTAATAACACAACATTGTGGCTAGTAACTTCTCATTGGATAATATTCAAAATTCTCCCCAAGAATTCAGATGATAGACCCTTGAGAGTTTGGGTGGTGACAGTGGATACAGATCTACCTGCCCAGAAGCCTGTTCAAAATCTCAGATCCAAGCTCCAGGGCTCACCTCCAGTTCCCTGCTCTCATCTTGACATTTTCTATCCTTCTCAGCTACTTGAAAAAAATGCTTGTGGGGCCAGCCTGGTGACGTAGTGGTTAAGTTTGCACACTCCGCTTTGGCGGCTCAGAGTTGGTAGGTTCGAATCTGTGGCGCAGACCTATGCACCACATATCAAGCCATGTGTGGCGGCATCCTACGTACAAAAAATGGAGTAAGATGGGCACAGATGTTAGCTCAGGGCTAATCTTTCTCATCAAAAAGAGGAAGATTGGCAACAGGTGTTAGCTCAGAGCCAATCTTCCTCACACACACACACACACACACACACACAAATTTTTCCTATGGTTATATGCTAAGTCCTTTGCATACATTGTCTCATTTAATCTACATACCACTTCTCTGTTACGAGTTCTATTATTCCCTTCTTTTGGCATTTGCATTCCATTCATTCATACCCTTCAGTGAATACTCATTGAATGCCAGGCAGTATCCTAGGTGCTATGGATATAGCAATGAGGACAACAAAGTCTTGCATTCTAGTAGGAGGGAAAGACAATAAGTGGAAGGAGAAGGAGAAGGGATAAGAGATTATATTTGAGCAGAGACCTAAATGAAACAATGGTATGGACAAGGGAAGAAGTGTTCCAGGTTTAGAGGAGAAAGAAATTTTCCTCTACCCTTTAAGTGCTTCTGGCTGGTTTAAGAGTTAAGTTGACATGAGACAGATTAACAGGAGAAAATCAAACAAATTTTAATAACATGTATACCTCCTGTGTACATTTCCTGAGAGCCCCAGGAAAACTGAGTAACTTGACAAATGGCCGAAAGCCTCACCTTAAATACCATCCTCTCAGCTAAAGGCAAAAGATGTTGTGGGTGGGGAGAGTCAGGGACTTCAAAGAGAAGGAAGGTAATTCACAGGTAAGTGAAAAGGAGCACACTTTTGGAAAACAAGTATTTGGCCACACAGAAACAGACCAATACAGAGGGGGGCCCAACAAATAGGCTTTTCTAGATTCTTCCCTGTCTACCACCTAGTTCATGTTCTGCTAAGGTGATGGTTCACTTGCTGGGACAGGTTTTTTTATCTGATTTCTTTTAGGCAGTTAAGGGGGAGGTAACAACAAAATCTTTCTGAGTCTTTTGTTTCTTAAAAATAATCAGCCTAAAATAATCCTCATGTTAAAGAGGCACATTTTGGGATGGCAAATTTTGTTTCCCTTCAGGCCTGCCTTTAAAACTTCAAAAAAGAAGTTTCACAATGCAGGAGGTAAGTTGATAGATTGCTGTTTCTCACTGAACCAGTCTCTTAGTCCTGACAATAGGTCAGTCCAGTTAAATTCATTTAAAGAGGCGGTGATGTAGGTGGCTCCTACATTAGGCCTATATCGTGTAAGCAGGGAATCAGGTACTTAATGAGACACTTCTATGGAAACAAAAGGAAAATAAAGATTAATGGTTGGAGCAAATTATAAACCAGTTTCTGAGCCCAGGGGGCAGCCAGTCAAGAAGATTTCTAGATGTCAGGGTCGATGCATCTTTTGCGGTTTGAAATGTCTCTGATGATGTCATCGAGTGTTCAGATAACTTTCGGAGTGGCTTGATAGGCATGAAGATTGTCCAAACATAGGCTGTTTTGTTGATCTCTGAAGTTTATATTAAGCTGTTCAGTTTCGTTTGCAGGGCTTCAGGAAAAGGACAGCTTTAGTTCTCAATGATTCCAAGTCAAAAGTGAGAGAAAAACTAAAAGTGTTAGTTTTGAGAGTTGTAATCAAATATTTGAAGAAACTAGAAGAGTTCAGGATCCAGTCCAGTTTACAGGTGGAAAACAAAACTTCAAATACAACTAACAGAACTAAAATCTAATATCCACAAATGTGTATTATACTTGCCACTCAAACATAATTTTTCTCTCTAAACTCGCCCCTTTTCTTCCAAAGATAGCCAAATTAAGATTAATTTGCTTGCTAAATAAGTCTAGTTTCAATATACTTATTTACATAAGTCAGCAAGAATAGCAATTGGTCAAATAGGTTGTTTTAAATCTGCTTTCCTGGAACTTTTCATAAGGAATCTCAGATTGGGCTTTTAAAGGCCCCTTGAGACCAAGAAAGCCATGCCAAGGACTTATCATCAGATTCTGCCTGCATTACCTAGATTTGGGTGAATTTCTCTCATCTTGATCCCCAAAATATCCTGAGGTTCTTGCACCTGCCAGAAAGTGACATTCTGTACTCATGTGATAATATTGCTGGGAACCCTGTAAGCAAGGTACCAGGCCAGTATTTCCAAGCGGCTTTGCTGGTTTACACGGAGTCAATCTTAGTTCCTTAAAGCTGACTGGTCATATCTGAGTCTATGCATATCTCTCTCTCAAATGTGACATTCCAGTGAAAGCCTTGGTAATATAACCAATGTTTCAAATTGTGTCCTGTTACAAGAAGAGATTTTAGAGAACTTATGTAAATAACTATATTGCCATGAAAATATAGGAATACTCCATAAGAGTTTCTGAATTCTGGAGGGATCAGGTAGGGAGAAAAAAATAAATGTTTCAATTATGCTTTTAAAGGTATAATTTACCAAATTGCTATAAGTCATAGCTTAAGAGAAAAGAGAAAAAGTTTTCCTTAAATCTGGAAAGATAAAACATTTAAAAAATCAAAATTTCAAACAAAAAGTCTTAAAAATTCTAATCATCCTCATCAGTTGATTCAATCCAATGTAATCATTACTTTATCTTAGTCTTTTTTCAGCAGTTTTATGAAGTCATCCGTTTCTCCATTAGAGTTCTGTAATTTCTTACCAACTTCAGTTTTATGATCTGAAAGTTATCAGAAACCTGTATATGTCAACTTTGAATTTCTTTTAAGAGGAAGCACTTTTGCAGGAATACTTTTGTAAAACAATAACTCCATAAATGACAAAAGACATAAAAACATGATGAAAACATAATGAAACATAAGAAATGTTTCATTATAGTACAATTGACAAAGAAATTTGGTTATTTCTGTAGCACACATTTTAATATAGTCACTAAAATTATGACTGATAACATTATACCAGAATGTGTAAATTTTCAGGAATTTCATATAATTTTTAGAACACATATTAGTAACATTCACCCATGCAATTTAACTCAAGAAGGTTTATAAGGTTTATCATCACTTATTTGACAATGCTTCCCATGTAATTTAACATATCCAATAAACTTAATTAGTTTAATATCTCCCTTTTTACAAAAAGACAGAAGAAATTCTTTGAGAGTTTGCAAGGGCCCTTGGGAAATTCTCAAAATTATTTTCAGGTCAAAAAAATACTTTATTTAAAATTTGAATTTTAGGAAGTTTGTCAAAAATATCAGAAGGTTTTAAAACACTTGGTCAAATAGGATCGTAGGTCACTGTGAAACATTGCTTAGTTATCCATTTAACCGAAGTGACAGTAGAAAAAGTTAAAGGCAAACACAGAAAGTTAAACAGTTGGAAAAAAAAAACCTTAGCTCTATTAATAAAGAGGCCTCAGCTTTTGAACATAGGGAATTATCTTGACAAAACATAGAATCTTTGTCTTGTAGGCAGATCACTTTAAAAAGGTAAGGAAACTTCCCTTTTAGCAGATGAAAGAAAATTAAGTTCTAGTCTTACACAAGTACACTATTGATATTAAAGCTTAATTTTAAAACTCTTATAATAATAATTCAATATTTAGCCAGCTTGACCACACAAGGTAAATGTCTCTTTTTCTTTTTGTCTTTTCAATTTTTTGTATACATTTAGCTTTGTCCTTCAAAACCAGAAGTTCTAGTTTAGATAGATTACTCTCACTTCCCTTAACCAAAGATATCTTCATATTAGAATTTTTAACCTTTAAAAACCTTAATTTCTAGTGAAAACTAAAGAAGTAAAGAATTATGAATGATCTTTTACTTTAACGTTCTGTGGCTTGGCAAATTTATAACTGCTTTTCATAATTTCCAGAAACATATACTACTTCATATGTACAATCTTTCAGTAAAGTACAAGAAATTTTGTGCTTTACCAAAGCGCAAATGTTACCAAAGAGATTTTGGAAGGTATTTTAAGTACACATGCCATAAAATATAATTATTCCTAAAACGTGTATCTATAAACTCTTATCTCACATCTATATAAATCATTTGTTCCCAACAATTATGTTTAGATCACTCACAAAACTTCTTGAGACATTAGACAAAATCAGCCATCATTCTAAGCTATTATATATTTATTTTTTTCGACAAATTTTATAACAGATATAATGAATTTATTTGGTTAATAACTCAGATAGAACAAAAGTTGCATGTCTGCATTATATCCAATGCTGATAACTTGGAGGACATGCCTATAACAAACTTAAACTAGTTTTTATTTACCAAAGATTATTTATATCACATTAACTTGAAAAAATATTTGGATTATTTTGTATTATATTTCTGAGAACTTTAAAATGCCCAATCCTTACAAGCACTTGACTTTTATCCCAATTAAATAGAGCTCTTAACTTTGGCAATACTATCCAGAGGTAGAAAAATATCTCAAATGTACAACACATGTAGAGAGAGACATAATGAACTCACAGACAGACACAGACAGAGACCCTACATCTTCTGTTAAATTTTTGCTACAAATCAGGTACAATACAAAACTCACTAGCTTATAAAAGAACAGGTGGATCCAAATTTTGTTTTGGCAATTGGAAAAAGTTAAGTTCACCTGCTAAAGCTTTTTACTAATATTTGTGGAGAGGACACTTAAGAGATTTTTATTTGCCCAATTTTCAAATACTTCCTTCTTTGAGCATGTTTAATTAACATTCTCTGAAGGGCAGATTTACATGCCCTCTGTTTTGTAATACCAGGCAGAGGAAAAGGAAATGTTTCCCAGTGAGACACGACATCCATCCCCATAATACAATCGGGCAAGAGATACAACCACTTCATATGAAGCCCATTCAAATACACTACTTCTCCTACAAACTTTCATCTTAATTCCGTCGACTCTTATACCTCTAACCATAGATTTCATTAAGACCCCATCAACAAGTCTCAGTCTTATAACACTAGGTAGGGGAAGCATTCCTGGCCAGACATAACAACCATTCCCATAAAACTCGCAGGCGAAGTTGACATAACCCCTTTAAATAATACTCACTCACACACTCCAAACTTTATAATCCTATCAACCCTTACACTCTGATGTTTTCTCAGTCTAATTGTAGCCTGAGTCTGGGTACCACCAATGGGTTTTGGTATCGTAGATTGTGGGGTTCCCACATCAAAGAGTCCTAGAAATTCCTCCTCCCCATCCCCAGGTCATTTTACTCATTCCTGTGTGAAAAGCTTTGGGCTCCCAGTGAGAGGTCAAGCCAAGGGACCCTGGCCCTTTTGTCAATCTTTAACTTGGTTAACTGACCTAACTGTTGTCCCAAGTAGTTGTTAGCCACGTTTCTCACTCTCATTCTAATTTCTGCCTTACAGCTTTTTAAATTTCTCCAAACTGGGGTACATACAGCAGACTTGTTAGGGGCCCTTTAATGTTGGGGGGACCAGCAGGAAATCCCTTTGGCCCACCCAACTTTAGGCAGTGCTGTAGTAAAACCTTTGTTTTGGGTTCGGCCTGGTGGCGTAGCATTTGGGTTTGCGCGCTCCACTTCAGCAGCCCAGGATTCACAGGTTCGGATCCCAGGTGCAGACCTACGCATGACTTATCAAACCATGCTGTGGAGGCATCCCATATAAAGTAGAGGAAGGTGGGCACGGATGTTAGCCTACGGCCAATCTTCCTCAGCAAAAAGAGGAGGATTGGCAACAGATGTTAGCTCAAGGCTTATTTTCCTCAAAAAAAAAAAAAGAAAACCTTTGTTTTAACCCCATCAATGTCCATTTTATTCATCCCACTTTTTAAAATAACGGTCTAAAGGTTTCTACCCTGTTGGGAAAAATTTCATGATTCCTGATTTCTGATTTCTCTTTGTTTTACCTCTTTCAATATTTGCTTTATTCACCTTATTTCTTAATAATCCTTTAAAAAATTTTTCATCTTGTTGAGAAGAGTCCCTTCATTTTCCCTTTGGTTTCTTCCCATTTTCTTGTTAATCAACCTAATGTTTTCATTAGCATTTGTAAGAATCATGAGGGGAAGCTGAGACTGCAAATTCAATAAGTTTTTAAGGCTAGTCATTGTATTCCTTTGTATCTACCTTTTTAATTTGGTCTTTCCATAGGTACCAATAAAATAATTGTTTATGATGAAAGCTCTCTAAAAAAATTTTTTTTCTTTCAAATATAGCCAATTCAAAGGATCCATTATCCAGCCATTGATGAGTAGGATCTTAATAGTGACTCAAACCAATAAGCCTCTTTCTGACTTAACCAAGGACACAAGAGGTGTCCCACAAAAGCATGCGAAAGTTGCAGCCCTTATAAGATCCAGAAAGTTCACTCCCAAAATAGTCTAAGAAAGCAAAGATCTTCATGGCACAGGTGGTAAGGATGGTATAGTGAAACAGTCTCTCTGATCTCCCACAAAAATGTGAGACACCTCCAGTCACAAACGCGCCAATCTGTGACACCAGGCAGGCACTACTGGAAAGGGCTTTTTCCATACTAACAAAGCAATGAAGTTTGAGATGGCAAAGACCCTTTATGGACCGGGACCCTTATGACAAACTCCCCTGAGAGCTGGGATGACTGAAGAGTGCCGTGTGTCTTGGAACCCCAGTCTATCTGGCTGGCCACCAAGATGCACACCAATATGTGCATTGTCTGGCTGGTGGAGATCAGAGAGAATATTCTCACTGGTCACAAAATCAAGCTCTCAAGACATAGAACAAGACAACACAAGAGACAGGGACAAAAAACAGTGACCATCTTTGGGAGGAGAAGAACCAATAGAGCCAAGAGTACTCTACCAAGTTTGCCAGAGTCAGTAAAAGCCCAAGGAACTAGTTTCACAAATATTTTCTGCTACTCTTCTAAATTTAGAAAGAGAAAAAACTCACCACTCTCACTTCCATGGGACCCTGCAGGCAGAGATGCAGGATACTGACGTAGCAAGAACTCTTACCTCTGCCAGCTGTTGTCAGAGGTCCAGGATCTCTCAGCTGCAGTAGCCCTGAAGCAAAGCAGCATCCAGCCAGTTAAGTTGTCCCTTCATGGTAGCCAACTGCAGGGGAGGAAAAGATTTTCCTCTACCCTTCTAGGTTCTTCTGGCTGGTCTAAGAATTAAAATGACACACAGGAAAAACACAAACAAAATTTTAATAATATGTATGGATGGGAGAAATCTAGGAAAACTGAGTAACTTGACAAATGGCCAAAACCCTCATCTTAAATACCATTCTCAGTTAAAGACAAAAGAAGATGTTGCGGGTGGGGAGAGTCTTTGAAGGGAAGAAAGACAATTCACAGGTAGGTGAAAAGGAGCAAACATTTGGAAAACAAGCATTGGTTTGGCCACACAGAAACAGAGAAACTCAGACGGAAGCCCAATAAACAAGCTTTTCTAGGTTCCTCCCTCTCTACTACCTGGTTTATATTATGCTAAGGTGATAGGTCACCTCCTGAGACAGGTTTTTTGAATCTGAACTCTTTTAGGTAGTTAAGGGGGAGGTAACAAGAAAAACTTTCTGAGTCTTTTGTTTCTTAAAAATAATCAGCTTAAAACAATCTTCATGGTAAAGGGACACATTTGAGGGTGACAAATTTTGTTGCCCTTCACAGACATAGGAACCATCATGGGCAAAGGTCCTGAGGAGGAAACATTGTTTGTGAAAAATAGAGCATGGCCTCTGTGAATGAAATGTGCTGAGAAGAGTAGGAGAAAAATGAGCTGGAAGAGGGGACTAGGGCCTTGTAGGCCAGGTAAAGACTCTGTATTTCTTTGTGAGAATAATGGGAAGCCATACATGGATAACAGCAGGGGAGTGACATAATTTACCTGCAAAGAAATGAAACCTAAAGGGATGTAATGTAACTCATTGATATCCACATATGTGAAGCCCACAGCCAGAACAGGGATCTATGCAATTCCAAAATCTTAATCATCCATAATCACAGAATAGCTTTTCAGTTACTCAATAGAAAATTTCATGAATGTGTGCTCTGTTATCGCTTTTATAAATAAGCTTAACCCTTGAAACTAACTTCTTTCTTCTACTGAGATCCCATCGCTCAAAATCTCAGATGAATTATTTCTCACTTTATTCCTTCGTCCAACTTTCCCCAGTCTCCCCCTCTGGTCACAGATCCAATTAAAAATTCCTTATAAAATTCATGGGCTGTATTCCTTCTTTTCCATGGGTCCTGCTACCATTTGAACTTGCTGCTGTGTATATTTCATCTTCTCAAGATTTCTGAACCCTCGACAATCTGGTACCAGCCTCCCTTTGCAATTTCCCCCCTTCTTCTTCCTCGACATCTCAAATTGGTCACCTGCAGGCTGTATTTTGACCATATGCTCTTTTTTAAAAAAAAAAAAAATTTCATACCAAGTAAGTACTGGCTTCTCTTTTCAAAAATCACATCTGACAACACTGAGCCCATGTTCCCACAAGCCTGAAGCTGAGCAGTGGTTTCCCATTTCGTATGGAGCACGAGCTTTCCAGTTCTCCACAGATTCCGCCACTTCCTATGGTCAAACATCCACAGGCATCACGCATAACCTGTCTGGTCCTCGCAGTCGTTGACACGTATTTTTGCAATAGTTAAGAATAGTGGCTATAAGTACTTTCTGGAGCTAAACTAACTGGGGTTGAAATTCCAGCTCTATCACTTACTGATCTTATAATGTTGGCAAGTTACTTAAAATCTCTGTGACTGCCCTGTAAAATGTAAATAATAATGACACCAACCTCATATCCCTGGTGTGATGATTAAATGAATTAATACATGCAAAATATGTAGAACAAAGGGTGAACGTAGAAAGCACTCAATAAAGGTTAACTTTCGAGGTTCTGTTCTTAATTCCTGCTGCATATTGGTTAAGTTGGCATACTTGTCAAATTGAACACGCCTTTTACAATCCTGTCTCCCTGCCCTCCTTCCCAAATGGTCTATCCAGTCTTCTGTGATCACTGAATCCTACCCACCTCTTAAGGTCTACTCCAAATCTCACCCGTTTATGAAGTCTTCACTGGCCACTGTGGCTGGACATCACTTCTCACTACTCTCCATCCCTCTAGCTCTGATCTTTCGCGCCACGCGTTGTACACTCATCTACTCCTTTGCATTGCTATTTAACTCTCTTGTGCTGATCTTTAATCTCTTTAAACAGATTGGAGAATCCTAATGGAGATGCAAGGCAGGTGATGTTTGGGTCATGTTGCAACTTGCTCACAGATAGTTAGCGCCAATGCTGTGCAGTACAAAATTTATTTTCTGAAATCTCATGAGAAGAATTTTATCATGACACTTCTTTGCCAAATATACCAAATTAGGAGGTCAAGTTTCTGTCTAATCTGTGGTATATTGAAATAGGTAACCAGTTATAAATAATATAGTTATGGGGTTAAAACAGTTTTTTCACCTCTTCTAATATAGATTGATTGAACCTATATGGATTGAAGGTCATTACTGTGTGACACTAGTTTCAAATTGAAGGTTATTATCATATGACAGCTGTGTTGTGATTTAGTTCCTACCATATAGAAGCTAAAAACTTAATTGGCAAATTTGTAAAAATGACCAGGGAGTCTGTTTCTTTGGAGTTCTGAAAGTTATTCACGAAACTGTATGTATATGTTGAGAAATGAATATGGTTCATATTGGGCCTTGGTCTTCAACATGGATAAAAGACAAACATGAGAATACAACATATATTAGGTTATGCAATGGGAATGATGAAAATAGTTGCTGGGAAAGTGGGAAAATCAATTACACCCAAACTGAACCATTTAAGATGACTGTTACTGGAGATGGAAGGTTCAAAGTATACTTTTTCATTAATGCCAGTGAATGCCTGCCTAAATTTCAGTCAAATCTTAGAAGAATTTTTTAAACCTGGAAGGAAGATACTTGTGCCATTATTTGCATAAATCTCTGAAATAAAACACTTTTCCACATGCCATCATGGTGGGGAATGGGGCTGTAATTACTGAGGCCACTTTCTAAATACTACTGCTAGAATACATCCATATGGGAACCAAAGAGATCCTGTGATATAGCTATTACCTCTGTAGAGGAGAGTAAAGATATATAGGAATATTGCAAATAACTCTAGGTTTTAGCAGTGGATCTAAGTCCCAGTTTTCTGAAATTGACCTTCTAGAATATTCATGTCTGATTCTACTCTACCAAGGGCCATGGTGTCATGCAGGCAGAGGGGGTAATGAGATTTTTTGATTGATCAGAGCATGCCAAATTAATTCTGCTGGCAGCAAGCCAAAACAACAGTGCCAGCCTACATAGTGCAATAAATAGAAAAGGTAATTTGATCCTCTAGCTAAAACTAGCCCTGGAAGTGGCAGCCACTTGGCCCCAATTGAAAAGGTGGGGAGGAAATGAATTCTGTAATGAATTACTTGTCACTCAAAAGATATTTGGTTTTACAATAGAAAATAATAACCTCTCCAAAGAGTGGCCATTTTGCCAAAAAGGAAGCAATAAATCAAATAAGTACTAGTGAAACAGATGAAGAATATTCATTCATCTTTAGGTCATCTACAACCCCAAACTATTAGATTAAAGTAGAATGATCCAATCTGAGAAATGTGACTGGGTAGAGAAGGAATAAAGAAAACTCTTTAGTTCCCAAATGACCTTCTATTAAGTATTATGCTTTTCTTTTATTAAATTTGACTTAAAAACCTGTATCTTATAAATCTTGTTTGTGTCCAATTTAGAAAAATGTAATCCATTTACATTTATTGGTTTGGTTCTGATTGCAAGTAATCATTAAATCTGGATAATGAAAAATATTCTCCAACTCTTCAATGTACCAAAGAAGTACTGAGAATTGAGGACCTTATTTAAGATCTTGGTGAATAATCTGCAATTACCAGTATTTTTCCTTAAATGTGACATTTATTGGGAAGGAACCTATATATCCCACTTTATTTCTGGCATTGCCATCTAACTATTGCCTGTATGTCCATTGAGAGGATACCAGGATCGATGGCCGCAGCATAGGGAATCACTAAAGGAGAACTAAAGCCCACACCAGAGATCTTTATAGTTTTTTTGTTTGTTTGCCTGTTTGTTTGTGAGGAATAATGATTTATTTGTTTAAGGGATCCAGAGCCTCTTGGTATTTGCTTTTGTCAAGGTGTCTGCAGAGGGGATGACTAGAGGCAGGCTGATAGGGAGCGAAGGACCAGTCCATTTTCACTGACAGGCAGTTAAATCTGTAAAAATGGTCATTTCAGTTTTAACAAACATGTTTTTGATTAACAGAAAAGGAGTTAATGAATCCATTTACTAATGATTCAATTTGTTAATGAATCTACTTACTAATGTCGCTCTCTTTCAGAATACTAGCTCTAACTGCTACAATACATACTATTTATCAAAACCAGAAAATTGCCTTAAAATATATTAGATTCTAACATCAGGCCAGATGGCTGCTCCAGCTACCTTTACGTTGGGGCATTATAACAATCCTTTCAGGAGCGGAGTAGAATAAAAGAATTTTTATTCTCACTTGGTCTCGGATGACATCTGGCAGGAGGTCCTAGCGCCTGGTTGCTAAACAGTTTCCACATTTGCTAAATAGACTTCCTCATCTCCAAATGTTTTCCTTTAGCCACAGGGGAAATGCAGGGGTTCTCTCAAACCAAAACTCCCTTAGTTTATCCCTTAGCACTGAGATATGTCCTACTGGTTCAGAGCAAATAGACTGACTGTGAGACCAAGACATTGATTAAGTTAACTAATATGTTTGAGCCTCGGTTACCACATCTGTAAAGTGGGGATGATCCTTGTACCTGTTTCTTTGCATTAAAGTCACATTTTAAACAGTGCTTGACCCGTGGTGTTATTATGTGCTGTTACTTTCTTTTTGAGAGAATAATTTCTCTATTCAGTTAATTAGCAGTGCTCTTTGTTAAAAGTCTCAGGTGTCTACCCTAAGAGATAAAGATGTCATTGAGAGCATTCTGTTTGTAAAATTATTTTGAATTTTTTAACATACCTAATCTCATACATAATTTAATGCCTTGGCATTGTGAAGAATGTTATTTGGAGACTGTGGGACAGGAGAACAGCAAATTCAACTCTAGAATTATAAGCCTGGAGGGTTAATTAGAATATAAATCAAGCCAGGCAATATGACAAAAAAAAAGAGTAGAGGAGACAATGTATGTTTATGCGTTTTTCAATTGGTACATCCACTTCTCCCTCTCTCTCTGCTGCGGCCATCTCTACCCTGAATCTTTGTACTAGCTGCAATAGTCACAGCTCCTGCATCTCTTTGTACCTCCGCCAGTCTGTTTTCCACACAGCAGCCCACCTGATATCTTCTGAGTGTCTGCCACCTCATGTCACTCTCATGCTTTACATCACTCATTGGTTGGACTTTGGATAAATAGAAAGCAACAAGCTCCTGCCTCCTTCTCTAGTTTCATCTCTCATCTCCCCTCACTCAAAACACTCTGACTATGCCATCTCTCTCTCTGGCCCTTGAATACATGCACATACTGTTCTATGTGGGACATCTTCTTTTCACACTTTCCATCACTCCTGCTTATCCTTTAAATTTCAGCTAAACATAACTTTCTTAGCAATTCTTTGAAGCCCAGCCACCCCCCCCCAGAATTTAAATTAGCCTTCCTCATCATTAATCTAACATTGTGACCTAGCATACTGACCTTTTCCTTTGTATCACTTATTCCAATTTGTAGTGCTATATTTTTCTATGTGTTTAACAACTGTATTCCCCAGTAGACAATTAACTCCATTAGGGTAAGGGCTGTGTCTGTTTTTTCACAGTGTATCCTGACTCCCAGGATAATGCCTCAGACATGGTTGGCACTCAATGACTAGTTGTTGAATCAATGAATGCATGGACAAATGAACACCTACGGTGTGGCAAGCACTGGGCTAAGTGCACAACACTCATGATTTTATTTCATACACAGAATAACCTTTTGAGTTAATTATCATTAGAATCCCCACTTTACAAGTGAGGAAATGATCTATCTTTACACAGTGAACATAGACTGTTAGATCCCTCTAAAAAGTGGCTACCCTTCCCCTAGAACATGGGCTGAACTTAGTGACCTGCTTCCAAAGAATAGAGTATGGACTGGAAAAAAATGGTGAAAATAGTGACTTTCCAAGTGGATAAACCTGGAAGACCCTGCCTTAACCAAGTGATCAAAGTCTTTATAACCAGTGCTAATGTGTTGATATCATGGACTCCTGATATGATGTGATAAGAAAGGCGCTTCACCTGTACGATGTTCTTCCCCCAAACTCATAACTCCAGCTTAATCATGAGGAAACATCAGACAAACCCAATTTTAGGGACACTCTACAAAATACCTCTTCCAAACTCTCAAGATCATGAAAAACAAGGAAAGACAGAGAAACAGAGATTAGAGACTAAAGAGACTAGGTATGAAATACAAGGTGTGATCCTGGAAAAGGAAAGGAGAAAAGTGAAAAAGCTGGTGAAATCCACATAAAATCTGTAATTTATTTAATAGTAATATACCAATGTTAATTTCTTAGTTCTGACAAATGTACTGTGGTTGTATAGGATGTTAATATTGGTGCAAGCTGAGTAAAGAGTATACGAGTGCTCTCTTTAGTAGCTCTGCAACTTTCTGTAAATCTAGAATTATTCCAAAACAAAAAAAAATTCTTAAAGATAGCCACAGTGGATCAGAAACCAGGGCTGACCTTTAGTTAGTATACACTGGTTGTTTACAGCTGCCGTGATTTAGGTTGACGTAGCATATTTTTTCCCATTGGTCAGAGCTGCTGCATGGCATGTTGTTGACTATTTTGAAAATTAAAAGTATGCTATACCGTCCCTGTCTCTTTAAAAAAAAAAACAAAAACAAAACCTGTAACCATCTTTCTATTTGCTCTAGAGTATGTTCTTTAAAATAATTTTTTTCAGAATCCTAAGAAACTGTTATATGACTGTGGTCATTATGTTTAACTGAATGGTTGTCATGGTGCATCTAAGTGTTCAGTGAATATTTTCACATCAAATTTCCAGATAACGCTAATGCCAGTGCACAAGAGAGACCAGGTGCCGATGGTGTGGTTTCAGTCATATAACAGTTATATAAATTTATGCCTAATATTGGAAGCCTTCTAGTCTACCTGGTTTGGGGCATGTTTTGCTTAGGATATCATCAAAGATATCGTAGCACCTTTCTATTCAAAATGCAGTCCAGAGATAACCAGTACTTTTTAGAATTTAAGAATCTCAGGCCCCAGCCCACGCTCGCTGAGTCAGAATCTGCCGTTTATCAAGAAGCTCTGAGGATCTAATGTGTATCATGGTGACTATAGTTGATGACACTGTATTGTATAATTGAAATTTGCTAAGAGAGTAGAACTTGAATGCTCTCACAGAAAAAAAGATAAATATGTAAGGTGATGAAGATGTTAATTCAACAGGGAGAATCCTTTTACAACGTATGCATATATCAAATCATCAGGTTGTACATTTTAAACATCTTACAATTTTATTTGTCAACTATAACTTAATAAAGCTGAAAAAAGACATTAAGATTTTATTGATAATTATTAAGATCTGCTATAATTTATGTCTCTCCATATAAAATTAGCATATTTATATGAAAATGTACACAAAAATGGGGGCATTTTTATGTAATATTGAAGTTAGAATCTCATATGCTGCTTAGCTGGCAATGCAAGAAATGTGTTCAATTTAGTATAATTTCCATCATCCCAATTTTTTTCACCTCATCATGGTTCTGTTTAACTTGGAATCTCTTTTTAAAAGAGTCTCATCAAAAACCCTTTCTGAGGCTCTGATCACTTAGATCTCAATCTCCTGTTTAATTTTCCTCAGCCATTATTAACATGTGTTGATTTCATTTTCTTTGTCTTAATCATTTCTTGCTAGGAAATCTAACCACAGCATTCTCGCTGTGTATTCCAAAGGGGCCCTGGCCCTGCTGCTTTCAACATCAACCTAATTTGAGAGGTCCTTTCATGTGAAAACGACTCTCATCATCAAGGGCAACTCATTCGTTAATTACAGATGATCCAGCACACTTGCCCAGCATCCTCCCAAGACCAGCCTACTGACTCCTGGCAAGGTTTGGCCATATCACACTTGATGTTTCCAGTGGGAATTTCTATGAATGCTAAAGCCTCAGAAAGTTGTTCTGATCTGTCCCTGTAGGGAGAGAAACTTTTCTGGGGCACAGATGCGGTGTGAAGCCTGAACTAAGTGGGTTCATCTCTGGGCCCGAGAAAGATTACATGAAGGGAAAAGCACAGCTTTGCAGCCAGTTTGAAGGAGCTGTCTTGTGAGGCTTGTTATAGAACTGGCCCCAGACACCCAAGTCCCTTCATTCCCATGGTCCTTGAGCGCTGCTGAGTACCAAAGAAGCAAAACCAACCCCCTGGAAAGGCCTGGCTGCATGGCTGTGACATGGCCAATTAAAGTGCCAGCCCTGAGTAGCATTGAGCTGTTTCTCCGGGACACCTCATAGCTCTGGTGTGTCGTCTTAAAGGGTTTATACCTGGAAGTAAAAGTTCTGAATATTAAGAAGAAGACAATTATATAGTCAGTGGAACGCTAATGTCTTGCGTTCCTAAATTGAATGGCGCTGTTAGATGAGGCTCCCCAGATAGTCAGCAAGTTCTCATTCTTCTTTCACAGGCCTGGTTGCCGCACTTTAGGACATAAAACATTTCCTTGTAAGGAAAAGAAAGCATCCGTGATAAGGAGAACATGAAAGAAAAGTGGCCAGTGTTGGGGCTGAATTAAGACAGAAGTGGATTGTCATCTTTTTCATGTAGTGCCATTTAATTTATAGCCGGGATGGTCATTTAAACTTTTATACCCTGTAATAAAGGTGTCCCTGCAGTGGGTGGAGAGTGAAGTTTGATCTTTGGCTTAAAAGAATGAGATTGAGATATTAAAAAATCTTTAATTGAAGAGATCGGTATCACCTGTGTTGTGAAGTTGACGATTTTTGTAAGCCATGTAACTACTGTCTTGACCTAAATGAGGAGATATGAACAGGTTGACCCTAAGTAAATCTCTGTCCCCCTTCAGTATTATCAATAATGACACTGACATTTGGCTCATTTTTTGTGGTTTACAAAGAGCTTTCACAAACAGAAACTCGTTTAATCTTTATATGTCTCTGGCGTACACAGTATTGTTATTCTCCCTTAACCAAGACTTGTTTCAGGTTTGAAATTCTGCATTCCTAGCTCATAGGGCTGCAAACTATTTTATGTGGATTGAGAACATGGGGCATTCCAGGAGACACACAGTCAGGGGTCCATGGTGACAGCTGGGACAAGCATAGTTCCCAGATTCTTGTGACATGCAGAGGGTGGGGCAAGGAATGACAAAGAATCTGGCTGCCTTTGTCCAGCAGTTTCTCTGTCTTCTGCAACCCTCCTCTTGAGGGGATGCTGCCCAGCTCCCAGGGTAAGTGTGTGGGTTTTAATTGGCTTGTTACCATAATCTGAAGCTATGTGTCCTGCCTGACTGGTCTTTAATGAGGCACATCCAGCCGGCTCAGTCAAGCAAAAGAGGCTTCTGTGGATTAACATACTTGAGTTTCTCCTGTGAATACTGCCAAAGGTCCAGGGAGCTTTGGGTGCCAATAAAAGCAGATTTCTCAGTGATAGACTTCCCGCATGCAAAAGATCCTCCTTCCCAGGGAATAAATTAACAAGAGAAAACTGAGTTTCCCCTGACAATAATCCCAGTTTATTCCCACCCATTGGTTAAACCGGTCCATCAGAACACATCAATTAAGACTTACTGAACCCATACTTATATACTTAGCACTTAACATGTATTATTGTATTCAAATAAAACAGTCCTGTGTCAGGATCATGGTGGATATATCATCATCGTTTCAGTAAGGAAATTGAGCTCCAAATGCGCCAGTAACTGACACAACTCGCACAGAAAACCACATGTGAAGCCAAAATTTGAAGTGCAGCTGTGGGATGCTAGAGCCTGTGTACCTTGCAGTCACTGGAATTATCCTACCCGACAGATGGAAAGCATTCTATCACCACCTTGATTTAAGTGAATTTTGTATTATATGTGTGGGGACTTTTCTTCATGAAAGGATAATTGATTCTGAAGATATCTGTGTGTGTTGGGCCGTCCTGGTGGTGGCGTAGTGGTTAGGTTCCCACGCCCCACCTTGGGCCCCGTGGTTTGCAGGTTTGGATCCCGGGCACGGACCAACACACTGCTTGTCAAGCCATGCTGTGGTGGCGTCTCATATAAAGTAGAGGAAGATGGGCATGGATGTTAGCCCAGGGCCAATCTTCCTTAGCAAAAAAGAGGAGGATTGGCAATGGATGTTAGCTCAGGGCTAATAGTCCTCACCAAAAAAATATATATATATATCTGTGTCAACTCCTGGAAATTTTGTTCCGCCTGCACAGGTTTGAAGGATTTCTTTTTTAATATTTAAGGGGTGGGGGTGGGGAGTTCCAAGCCTTATATTACTCTTTGAGTATGTAACTTTTCTTCTGAGGGCTTTTTCTGTGAATCCTCTTATTTCTTCAAACAAGTGCTCTGCAGTGAGAAGACGACTTTATTGTGTTGTTAGTGCCGTTGAGTCAATTCTGACTCCTAGTGACCCTGTAATACAGCAGAACAGAACCTTGTCCTGCCTTTTTGTGCCATCCACTCACCTTCCTGTGCTGTATCGGACAACACTCAGCTGCTATTCATAGGGTTTTCATGGCCAATTTTTTCGGAAGTGGGTGGCCAGGTCCTTCTTCCTAGTCTGTCTTATTCTGGAAGCTCCACTGAAACCTGTCCACCATGGGTACCCCTGCTGGTATTTGAAATACTGACTGCATAGCTTTCAGCATCACAGCAACACACTGCCACCACAGGATGACAACTGACAGCCGGGTGGTATGGTTCCTTGACTGGAAACAAATCCAGGCCATGGCAGTGAGACCACTGAATCTTAACCACTAGACCACCAAGGCTATCTAGGAAGACTCCTAATGTGATAAATTTCTACTAGACAATTGTCAGATATTATTCAGGTTGCTGTGAATATGAACTGGCAAAGATAACTTGGTTCCTGAGTTTTTCGTACTCATGAACTCATTAGAAGAGCTATAGTCCCTTCTCTTGCTGTTGGTAGTCCAGACAATGCATTTTACTTGTTCTTTGTGTTGAAATTTTCTGACTCTGTTTAAGAGGTGTTAAGAGGTGAGGCATATTTTCAGAATCACTCTGTCGCTCTTTTTTATAGCACCAGCTCCAAAAATAAAGTTCTAAGGTATTTGACTGCCATTATGAGACCTTCTTATTCTGAGAAGATGCCCAAAGTTTTGGCTCCAAAAGATAATATTCTAAAAAAGAACAGCCAGGTCAGGATATAAGAAAATAAGAGAAGAGAGACACCACTTCAGTTTCAATAAGGACAGATATATTTTAAGGTACTGTCTAAACTTTGACATTTTGAGGTTTAACAGATCCAAACCAGAGACCAAAAATGCCTGGCTTCCATGATTCAACCCCTTGTGAGTGCTGAGAAGTGGAGGGGGGTGGGTGGGCAATTCAATTGTCAGCTAAATATTAGAGGCCTTGAGATATTTTCTTCCTGTGCTACTTGACCTCTCTTTGATGGGCATTATCATCGTTTTTCCCCCCACTGGGAGAAAATACGGCAGAGAAAATGAAAGGTGAAAGGGATAGAGAGGAAAAGAATGAATGAATAGTGGATAGAGGCCAGACACCCTGACACTGGGAGAAGAGGGTCAAATGAAGCCCTTTGGTTTTCTTCCAGAAACCCAAAAATATCCACCTCTTGCCTGATTGACATTTCCACTCTGCTGTCCTTATGCATGTGCTATAGGGGCTGCTAGTATTGCTCAACTTACATGCTCCCTGCACTTTCGTGCTGTTAGAAAGAAACCAGTCAGTTGGGTAATCATGATCATTAAAAAAGATGTAAACTTTCAGAGTGGCTGACACTAACTCATTACACTAAGCTGTCTTGCCTGACTGAACTAACCTTAATTCCAGTACCCCAGTACATCAGGAAGGTAAGAGTTTCCACTTAAGGTGGATATTTCTTCCTTCTCTCTTTCCCTTCCTCTCTCCCTTCCTTTCTTCTCCATCTCTAAGGCATGCCTGCCTATTGATGCTAATGCTGCCTGTCCAAGAGCCACACTTTGATAGCATGTTCCAGACCAGTCTATTCCAAATTTGAATGTGCAAATGCATCACTTGGGGGTCTTATTAAAATGTAGAATCTGATTTGGTAAGTCTAGGGTGAAGCCTGGGATTCTGCTTTTCTATCAGTATTCCACGGGATGGTGATGCTGATGCTGGGACCACACTTTGAGAAGTTTCAAGACAATAGTCCACGCATTCCTAGTGCTGTTAGAGATAGCCAGTTTTAAACACAGCCAAAGGCCCTGCCAGAACCTGTTGCTTAGATTTTCACTTGGTGAAGTAATTCCCATGCCGACCCTGGGAAATCTGTGACCCCTTTTCCCCACTCCTGAAAGGCAGGCTGCAGGGAACCACATCCAAATGTATTCTTCCCTTCTGCTGTGCTGCAGTATTGAAGCGGCTAAGACCTCTAGATTCAGGCAGAAGTGAGTTTGAATCTCTGCTCCATCGCTTTCTTAGGTAACATCTCTAAGGCCCTTTTAAAATGAAGGTGGAGGTAGTAATTACCTAGTGGGGCTGTGGAAGGGCCTCGGTGAAGGCCCTTCACAAGCATCAAAACACAGGAGTTGAGAAATATGAGCTGTTAATATTTTGAGGTGATTCTTGTCAAATTTGGTGTGTTTGTGTCCAGTAAGAAGATGAGAGAACATTCCAAAATCTCTCGCATCGCGAGGATACTTGGCTTTATAAAATGTTTAGTGTTATATTACATGGACAAAAGTTAGACACTTCTCAATGTATTCACAAGTCCCTTGATGTTTTTATGCAGCCTGGTTCCTCTGTCAGTACAATCATTTGGAATTTGCTTCCTGTAGGTAGAAAGGATTTTTCAAGAGGTCCAGGTTATCTGTGGGCCAAGTACAGCAATATACACTGGGGATACCCAAAGGCTTTCTCAACCAAAAGCACCCTTCCCCTTGGCCTGGAGCTTCTGTCATGACAGCTGATCTTTTGGATGAAGGCATCAGAAGAAAAGTCAAAAGTAACTTTATTTCCTGGGAGGTGTGGTAGACTAACCCATCAGCAATTATGGGGTATGTTATGGATTAAACAGTAGAGGAAAGTCAACCCTCAATTTAAAATTTATCGGGGAAGCACATGGGAGCCATTTAGCATAGATGAGCTTTATAGAAAATGAACTCACAGAGTGATGAAAAGAGAACTGAATTTATTGTTTTTATTGAAGACTTCTTAAAAACATCGATTTTCAATCCATACGAATGAAGAGTCTTTGTTGAAAATGGTAGAAATGCAAACAAAACTGCTTAAGCCACAATAAAAAGGAGCAGGAATCTGTTGGGGTAAGTAACTGAAATTTGCAAGGATGTACCCGGTTTAGGACATGGACATGGCAGGATGCAATGGATCAAACAGTGTCATATTCCACCTCCCTCCCCACCCCCTTTCTCTGTCTCCCCTCTTCCATCTCTTGGTGTTGCTTTCTTCTGGATTGGTTTCCATTTCAGGAGAGATCTCTCTACGCAGTAGCAAGGATGGCCACTAGCCGCTCCAGGTCTATTTTCTACCCGGTCATACAATTCCAATGAAACACAGAACTCCTGTTTCCCAGGTGGACCCTTAGAAATCCTGGAATCAAGTTTTGTAGGCCTAGTTTTGTTGTACGTTCATCCCTCAACCAATTATGTGGGTCAGGGAATGGAATTGTCTACCTGTGATTGGCCAAGCCTGGCCCACTCAAACCACATAACTGAGAATGCAACAGAGATGATTTGCCTAGTAAAATCAGGGTATTGTTCCAAGAAAAAGAATGAATGAATTGTGGGTAGGAAAAAAAATTGATTTCTAAGATCCAGAAGGGAATAAATGTGATATATTCCTTTCAAGAACTTGAACAAGAGAAGAGAGTCCAAGGCTTTGCAACAAAGAGGATGAGCAGCATTCCCTATGTCTGTCAGAAATAAGGTGTTTTTGGCAAATAGTTTACAGTTTCCAAAGAGTTAATAATTCAGAAGATGGGGGTGGGGGAAACATTTGGATAAGAGCTACCTGTATTCTGTCTGTCACTTTCCTTATCAGATTTTGCTCCCACACTTACATGTATGTATATATATGTGTATATATGCATATATATACATACATATATCACTTTTTACATGCATACAATAAGCTT
Organism: Diceros bicornis minor; assembly: GCF_020826845.1. Classification (NCBI taxonomy): domain Eukaryota; kingdom Metazoa; phylum Chordata; class Mammalia; order Perissodactyla; family Rhinocerotidae; genus Diceros; species Diceros bicornis. The sequence goes on from NC_080741.1 coordinate 67,014,703, forward strand.
ATTCACCTCAGAAACGGGGATATGATGTCAGCTAGAGGGTTTTGCTCAAATGATTGAAATGTGGTTAAGTGGTTTTCAAGTATATAGCAATTTGCACTGTGTAACTATAAATAGATGCTCAGGGAAAATTCTCTTTCCCCAATCCTATTGACTTATGGAGATGTATGAGGAGATCTGAGCTCTGAGCAGAGTGAAATATGACTTTGTATTGCAATTGCTTTCTGCCAAAGATAAAAATCACTTTACATAAAAAGAGCCTTATTCTCACTGGGTGAAAAGCTGCTCTTTTGTAATAAAGCACAATACTCAGGAAAACCACATTAGCTCCTGTGGGCCACTGGAGCGCCATCCAAGGAGGCAGGGAGTAGCGGGCTTACAATCACCCACTTGGGCACAAATCTGCCCTCAGGTTGTTCTCAGCCTTGGCCGTTTCTCAGCTGGGTGACCTGCTTCACTTGCTAGGCCTCAGTTTCCTCGTCTCTTCAATGACTGTAATGAAGTTACCTAAAACGTAGAGAGTTATGAAGACAAAATAACATAAAACCCGTAAAACGTGAAATATGGAACCTGCCGTATTATAAAGGCAAAACAATTGGTGATGGGCAATTATGTGGCTATTTGGTATATGGGAATGCAGTAAATGGACTATAATAATTCAATGCAAGTTAGGCAAAATAGTACTTCTATTTTTTGAGAAACTGACAGAATTTGAAAGAAACAGACAAGGTGTTAGGTTAAGGAAATAAGCAGTGTTAGCGAGACTTGTGGTAATTCACCTGTCTGGGCTGCAATTTCCTCATCTATGAAATAAGAGATTCAAATAAGATCTTTAGGATCCTCTCAAACTTTAAAACTCTAAAATTCTCTGTAAAACATTCTGGTAGCTCTAGTTTTTGTGCACTGTGAGAACACCCTGAAAGTTTTTGAAACAGAGCTAACTTTTATGTCAGGCTAAGCAATGATCTGGTAGTGGCTTAAACTGCTAAAATATTAAACATGCATTTCTTTTAATACTTTCAGCTTCATACAGTTGGATATGCATTTGTCTGAAAGGTCAGAGCTTTGAATTCACATCACATTCATTCTTTTATTCTATGAGGATGAAATGAGGGCCTGCTCTGTTCCTCACTCTGTGCTAGGCACAGTTATGTTTTAACCAGGGGAAGTGGGTAAAAATGTGAAACAGAGAAATAATTGCAAATTATGCTACATGTTATGAAGAAAATGAAGAAAGCAAGAGAAACAGAAGTATTACTAATGGAGACAGCCTCATTCTCGTATAACAAGGCCTCTAAAAGGAGGTGACACTTAAGCTAAGATACAGAGAAAAAAGAATCCAACCATGCAAAGGAGAGAAAGAAGATCATTCCAAACAGAGGGGAGAGCAAGAGCAAAGGCCCGGGTGAGTTGGATCTGGATATGTTTGAAGAACTGAACAAGTATGGATGAAGCGTAGTGAGTAGAGGAGACAGTGTAATATGACATGTGATTGGAGAAAGGAAGGGGCTGGATCATACATAACCTTGCAGTGTTGTCAAGAGCTTGCATTGTTTTCTTTGTGCATTGAGACGATATTGCAAGGGACTAGAGTGCTACAAGTTATAATTTAAAACCAGTCTTGCGACTATAGAGAGACAGATTGGAGGATATAAGAGCGGAAGCAGGGAGACCAGTTAGAAAGCTCTTAGAGAAATCCAGAGAAGCGGTGATGGTGGGATAAACTAGGTGGGACAGTATAACACACGGGAAGAAATGTTTCACCCTTACTGCTTTCTGTGGGACTTGCTTAAATTTCTTTCCATCTCTGGAACTCAATTTTGCTGTAACATGAGCATGGAGAACGCAATCTGTGAAGACTCTCCTAGATCAACATTTTGCTCCAGTTTATAAATATCTCTAAGCCAGATCAACCCGTCCATCAAATCCATTAGGCTTTGGTAGGATGCAGTGATTTACTCTCACCAGCTTCCCAGCCATCCCCCAAGGCAGAGATGCAGGAATGTTGACAGGCCAAAGAAATAAGAAGTTAGCATAGCTTTCACTGAGAACTGTGGGATTGGCTGACCTTGAAATGGTGTTATCCTTTTTATTTTAGACTCAGAATGGCTTCAAAATGGTCCACTCAGCTACGCAAATGAATTTCCAATTCCAAACTCAGACTATAAATTTCATAGGTCTGGATTATGAATGTTAAGTTTCACTCTATGGTGTTTAGGATGATGGTTTTCATGAAGAAGTAGAGAAGATTAAAAAGAGCTATGATGAAAGTTCTATTAAATGAGGAATTAGAAAGAGAAAATTCTCCAAACCTCCTCCAAAATTTTTCTTTCTGGTGTTCAGATAAAAATGGTAAACTAATAGAAGAGCAAAACAGTGTGGGATGCCAATACATTCGAGAAAAAGCCAAAGTTCATTTCTGCCTGTGGATTCGAACGCTGCTGGCAGATCAATGTGAGCTTCACACTGTGGTCTGCAAAAATCGTTCTGCAGCTAATATCCTCAAGGGCGAGACATGGCCTGCTTTGGCTGCTGGAGGAGCTTGCCTGGATTGCTGTGGGAAGCGATGTTTTCCACTGGGAGGACTTTGGGGGGCTATATAGATAACACCATCCATAAATCATATCATCGAGACTTCACAAAAGTTGTGAGGGTTTTGGTGTTTGCATTTTTTTCACATATAACTCCAAGCGTGTGTGTGGAGGGGGTGTTTGTGCGCGTGTGTCACCAGCCTTAGTCAGAAATTCAGTTGTGTTCTTCTGCTTCAGTTTAATGAGATTATGACTGTGCACGCTCTCTCTCTTTTTGCTCTTTCTCCCCTGTTTAGTTATATTCTCTAGAAATGATTCTGTTAGCAAAAGCCCTTGTTTGCATTTCTGTTGTTGTCGTTGCAAAATTAATATTTAGTCCACATGCAATTTGCAAAAGCACAGCAGAGGTGGGTCCATAAAGTTAGGATTTCTTGAGAAAAGCGGACAAGATAAAAGCGTTATTAAATGTTTTATTAGATTTAATTTTTAAAAACCAGTTTCAGGTCTGCAGGATGGAGTAAGTTAATACATGTTCGTGGAGTGCGCACCATAAGGAAGTCACTGTGTGGGCTCTGGTGTGGTAGCAGTGGACCAGAAGACAAGGGCCCTGCCTTCGTAGGGCTTATAGCCAAAAGAGAAGGCTGGCAAAGGAAGCCAATAATTAAAATGTAATAAGTATATTGGGGATAAACATGGAGGGCATTCCTGATGGATAGTGGAAGTCGTGTTTAAAGATAACTGCTGAAGGATGAATAGTCATTAGCCAGGAGGCAGAAGGGAGACTTTCAGGCAGAGAGAAGAGCATCCAAAGGCTTGGAAAGAGCATGTTCTGGTGACGGAGCAGAGCAAGACCAGTGTGGCTGGAAAGGAGAAAGAAGGAAAGAAGGACGGGTTCAAGTAAGACCACCCATGTCCTCGGACACCAGATCATCCAAGACCTTGAGGGATTATGGGACTTTTTTCCAAAAGTCATAAAAGTTATTGTTGGGGAGACAAACACTAAACAAGCGAGCAAGATAATTTCAGATAAAGTATATGAAACAGGAAATGAGACAGAGAAAACTTAGAGGAGACAATGGCTGGGATGATCAGGAACATTCTCTCTGAGGAGGTGACATATGAGCACAGACCTGAACAGCACAAAAGATCCAACAGAAGAGATTTGAAGAAAGGTTGTTTCCAGCAGAAAAGTAAACAGTGCAAAGGCCAGGAGGCAGGACTGTGCTGTTTGTTTAATGAACAGAAAGAAGGAAATGGTTAACTGGAATTTGGACCTAGCCCTTGAGGCAAAATTCAGAGTTCATTTCATTGCCCTCGAATGCCATCCCCTATCAGGGCTTCCTGCTTCCTGTGGTTTAGGAGCGTTTTCTGTTTCACTACACTGTATGTACCTGTGCAAAGGGACCATGTCTGCTCACACATTTCTGTACACTCAATGCCTGGGGCAATGTCTAATACTTCTCAGACAGTAAAAATTTGCATGTAGAAATCTCTAAGATAAAGTATCCACATACCAAGTGTTAAAATTCTAAGACTAGAAAAATAACTTTAAATGTTGAAATTCATTTAGCCAATTAGCAATCTAATAACCCAATAAAAAAATCCAGCAGTCAAATTACTTGTAGGGGTAGATACAGCCTAAATAACAAGACAGGAATAAAAATAGTATAAAGCAAAGTTTCTCAACCTCAGTACTATTAACACTTTGGACCAAATAATTCTTTGTCATGGGGGCTGCCTTGTGCATTGCTTGGCAGCTTCGCTAGCCCCCCTGCCCACTAGATACCAGTAGCATCCCCTTAGTTGTGACAACCCAGAATGTCTCCAGATGTTGCCATATGGCCCAATTGAGACCACTGGCATAGAAATATTAATGCTGTGACACTTACTAAAACTTTGCAGAAGTTGTTGTGTCACCAGAGGGGTTTCAGCTGATTTGTGTGTAAAGTTTTCCCGAGAGGTATGATAAACGTCCCCTGCATTGAAATACTGTACATCATACATGCATTCTTAGCAGCAGAAAACAAAGATGCTTAATTTTTTATTATTTTTTATGGTGAGTGTTCAGACATCCATCAATGTAAAAGAAACCACTTTCAAAATTTTTCTTTATAAATATGTAATATAATTGTGGAGTAAACCTCCTTTATCATCTTGATGGGGGATCAGACTAATACTCATCTTGTATATTGAGTTTTATCAGAATTTTATTCTATCTTTTAAGTAGTCTGCGGAGGGAGGAAGGGGGGGAAAAGGTTTGATTTGCAATATGTTGAAATCTGTGGAATAACACAGTTTCACTTGATCGTTAAGCTGTACTACACAGCTTTCCTATACAGTTTTAATAATTTTTAAAAATAGCTTTGTTTTTTTGTTATTATAAATATTCAGAGAACATAGACAAGTATACAAAAGGAAATTAAAATCATCCATAATTCCACAATTTAGAGGTAACTGTGTCCATTACTCTCCTATAGATTCATTTACTCCTTCACTAAATTATGTGCCAGGCACTGTGCTGAGGCTGGGAATTTAAGGTGGACCAGATGTACAAGGGGCCTCTTTTAGCTGAGGCCTGTTTACATATATATTAGTATGTATATCCTACCAGATGAACCTGGACGCCCGGATAGTTAAGTAATGCTTTGGCCAGGAATTGTTTGGCTGTAAGTGACACAAACCTGAAAAATATTAACTTAAATTAATGGCTTTATCTTATTTATAAATTAATAAGTTTGAAAGAGAACCATTCAGGGCTGGTTCAGTGAGTCCTACTTCTGTCAGGAGCCAAAGCCCCATCTGGCTTTCCATTGTGCCATTTCTAAGCATGGAGCCATTGGCCCAATGCTTACAAAACAGCTACTCCTTCTTCAGGTGTACATATAGGTTCTGAACTGGAAGAGAGGGGAAGGACAAAGAGCAAAAGGCAGGGGCCACCTGCATCTGACCCCAGAACTTAAAAGAGCTTTCCCAGAGACAACCATTTATTGTTGGCTGGAACTGTGTCACATGGACCAAGATGCAAAAGGTAAAAAGAATGGTGCAAAATTGTACAAAGTGAAAAGTGATAGACATCTTCCCAAAAGCAGACATGCTCTTTCCCCAAGGTGACCATTAACTGCTTAGAATTAGATTTCCAGATCTTGCCTATGTACCTACAATGAGAGTCACACACATGGAGGTTGTTTTTTCCTTCCCATTAAAAAGATATGGTAGACATTTTCCCCTTCTCAACAATATATCATTGGCAACCTTCCTGATCAATACATTGAGATATGTCATTTAGAAATAATAATTGTACAATAGTCCACACTATGAATATACCACAGTTATTAAACTGTCCTATCTTAGTAGATACATAGACTCTCTCCAAATTGTTGTTACAAATAAAGCCACAGTGTATGTCTTTGTACTGTATCCATACACAAATGGATGACTTCTTTTGTACATAAGCTTTCTAGAAATAGAATTGCTGGGTCAACATATGTGAAACATTTTTAAACTTTCTAATATTTACTCTCAGATTGCCTACCAAAAGGTCATAATCATTTATACTCCCAACAAAAATATATGTGAGTTTCTTTTTCCCAAACTTTTATCAACAATGTATATTATCAATCTTTTAATGTTTTCTAACTACGTAGGCAATAATGTATCTCTGGATTGATTTATTTTTAAATTTATTATGAAGAATTTCACATATACCCAAAAGTACAATGAATAGTATAATAAATTCCCATTACCCATCATGCAGCTACAACTACCAGTATATTGCCATGCTTGTTTTATCTGCATGAGGTTTAATCATTTTCTTATTTTTCTTGCCATCCCTTCCCCTTTTTTTTGGTTGTTCATCTTTTATATCTCATCAAAGTGCTAGTTTTGATTTCTTCCAAAATCCTACGTATTTGGTTTTAAAGCATCATATCCATGAGTCAAGTTTTCTATCTAGAGCAGAGATAATAAATATGTAGCATGAATCTCATCACTTTTTCCGTTTGGCACCTGGGTAGATGTTAATTGATTAATACATCTTTTTGCAGTAAGCCCAGGTGTATCCTTACAACTCTTTTCAGCACAGTGCTTTAAACCAGTGGTTCCCAAAACTTAGCAGGCCTACCTGGAGAGCTTGTGAAAATGCACATTCCTGGGTCCCTCCCCCATAGATTCTCATTCAGTAAGTCTGAGCTGGCACCTAAGATTCTGCATTTCTAACAACCTGCCAGCTGATGCTGAGGGTGCCTGTCTACATATCACACTTTGTCAGCATTTTTCTAGACCAGGGCTTCCAAATTTTAATGTGTATATGAATCACTGGGGATCATGTTCAACCGCAGATCTTGATTCAGTAGGTCTGCTGCAGAGCCTGAACTTCAGCTTTTCTAACAAGCTTCTGGGTGATACTGCTGGTCCATGGACCAAATTTGCAATGGCCCCTACCAGAGATGGTTTTGACCTAGAAACAAAGGCTTCCATGATCTCAAAGATTCCTAAATACCACTCCACAGACTAGGACCAGACTGGCTGCAAAATATTCAACTGAGAAAATTTTCTTAAAATTTAGATTCCGGGGCCCTACAATGAGAAATTCTGATTCATTGGGTCTGGAGTGGGGCCTGGGAACCTGTTTTACAGACAACTCTTTTGTCAGTTCTGTGGCACGGGTAAGTGTTGGAGCCACTACTTTACATGCAATAGATGATGCACAGGTGTTCTTTCTTGGATTCATCTGGTCCTCCCCAAACCATCCATTTTATCAAGACACACGTATTTGCATTGACCTTTTGCTTGACTGTGCTGCATGCTGTGGGCCATGCAGAGATGAACCAGAAGTTGAATCAGAGAGGATCCTGCTTCTCTAGACCTGATAATCTGGTGAAAGACATAGACATAAAAATACATAATTAATGGGCCGCCCCCGTGGCTTAGTGGTTAGGTGCGCGCGCTCCGCTACTGGCGGCCGGGGTTGGGATCCCGGCGCACACCGACGCACCGCTTCTCTGGCCATGCTGAGGTCGCATCCCACATACAGCAACTAGAAAGATGTGCAACTATGATGTACAACTATTGGGGTTTTGGGGAAAAAGCAGGAGGAGGATTGGCAATAGATGTTAGCTCAGAGCCGGTCTTCCACAGCAAAAAGAGGAGGATTAGCATGGATGTTAGCTCAGGGCTGATCTTCCTCACACACACAAAAAAAACAAACATAATTAACACCTATAGGAAGTCAGAGAAGAAAACGATTTTCTTCTCGTTCTCTGTTTCCTCCTTTTTGGAAGTTAAATTCAAAACATTTACTCAAGTAGGAAATTTCCCATTTTGAAAAGAAATCTCACAAAAGCATAGAAATGCCAATGTGATGGTTTTCCATGTACACGTTATGTCACAATATGGGCTTTGTACGTGAGTTGTATTCTCGATTACTAGCTAGGTTTGTAAGTATAACACAACATGCTGTTTATGACGCAGTACATACAACAGTGGGGAAATGAACACCACCTAGAGAACCGTAACTTTCTTCCTTCTTTGGGGGAATTTCAATTTGTAGCCTTAATGATGTACAACTGTAGTTTTTGCATTTTATGTAATGTGCCAATTGCAGTGTTGCATAGCATTTTTATTTTCCCAAATTCTCATTCTATATAGCTTTCTATACAGTGTAAAAATCACAAGATGCTAATAATGCAAGTGATATGTTTACCATCTGCTGGATGGTGCTATTCACTGTCACTAAGATTCTGAAAGAACTACTTGAGAAAACAGAATAATGGGGAGGAAAAAGAACTGTAATCAAGCATAAAAGGACTTTTAAAAGTGGGAACTGAGACGTCTTTCAGCAGTGACCTTCATAACACTGATATTGGACTGGGACTGTAATTGTCCATCACTCTTTTCAATGGTCAATATTCTGCTCACCACAACTCATTCTTTCAATACCATTGATCCCTTTAACAATGTTGGCTGGCAATCACTCTTTGTAAGTTACAAAGGTAGTGGCATTCCTTCTGCCCTATTTTGTGGTTCACTGTTAGGCAGCCTCAACGTTCTATGTCTTGATGAATGCAGCCTGGTAAGTGAATTAGGGAATTCCTCAGGTGGTAAAGAGTCATTTTTAGGCAGGATACCATACTGGTTAAAGGGAAGCATGGATATAAACTGGCAATTTCATATCGTTACTAAAGAACTCTACCTCCACTTTTAAAGGAGTTGATTATGCATTGAGCAGCTCCTTGGTTTGATTGTCTTTCCCCTGCTGCACAGTGGGATGTTTAGATATATTTTGATGCTGGTATGCAACTTCTTTCCTATTCTTTTGGAGTATTCTTATGGAATAAGAAACCCATACAATTTCTAATAAAATATTCTATAAGATGTTAGCATTTTAAGTTTATATACATTGTCCCCTTCGATTCTTGCAGCAGCCCTATATGATAGACATGATAAATGTTTTATTTGAGGTTTTACAGATGAGTAAATGGAGGCTTAGGGAGGTTAAAAAGAAGAGTGGCTATACACTGGCAGTCTTATACATTTCAAAACAACTTAAAGTTGCACAAAAAGAAATGATGGTATGGAAATAAAACCCTCAGTTTCTGACCCAGTGCTTTTTCTACTACCCCATTTTGCCCTTGAGATTATCTTTATACCATGTTATCTTTATACCATATTAAAATTTTATTTTTAGCGTTTTTCAGATCAGAAATGCTGAAAACGTGCTGTGATATCAAGCCCTAGAATCAGTGATTTAAGATGTTTTGATTGTGCTGGGCACCAATTTCCACATTAGCCATTCTAATGAAGCATATAGCTACTGTTGTGAAAGGAAGACCAGGAGAATGCAATTATGATATTTAATTCTATTCATTTCTAGCACAATAGTGATATAGGTGGATTGCAACCAACTTAAGAGTTCACATTCAGATTCTTCAGTCATCTGGGCCATTGTTCACACAGAATCTGTCATCAGCTCTAACGTTCAATAAAGGCAGGGAGACCTTTTGTTTGATGTGATAGCTCTGTTGGAGTAGACGAATTTGCATTTTTTCTTCCATGGGAAGTTTTTCTATTGCTTGAGATCCTTGAAAGACTGGATGCATTTGTGGCCCCATGATTCTACTTCTTTGTTTTCCATTCGAATAAATTATCAATATTATTTCTGATCCACACAAGGGAGTGAAATCACTTTGCTATTGTTTCATTCCTATTCCTGATGGAGATGATCATGGACAACAGGTATTGAGAAATTACTGTGGACCAGGAACTGTTCTGAATACTGTATGTATATTTGTGCATAATCCTCCCAACTACCTTATAGGGTAGTTACAGTTATCATCCCCATTTTACAGATGAGGAAACTGAGAATAAAGGGTGGTTTGGTGACTTGCCCAAGTTTACACAGCAGGTTAGTGGTAGAATTGGGATTCATACCCTAGTTCTCAACTCCAACACCCATTCTCTTAGGGACTAGATTACTCTGTCTCCTGAAATAATATAAAGCAAAGCTATGGGCATCTCCCTGTACTTACAGAGGAAATCTCTTCTGCCCCTAGGATCCTGTGAGACCTTATGATCATATGTTTGACATTACTTGGTTTCCTTCTCATCAAAATCATTCTAACCACCCTTTTGTGCATCAGGACAATGAAAACTATTTTAAGGGCCTTTTCAATGCATAGGCTGCCTCTTTAATGCTGAAGGTAGCTGCTTCTTAATGATTTAAGATGGCAAGTTACATCCACCTTTCCTAGCTACTCCCTTAATTGTTTTTGCCCATACTCCATTTTCTTACTCATCACTTTTAACGCTATGTGCTAAGTGCTCTAAGCATGTTATTTATATTCTCTTATTCAGTCTTCACCACAGTCTTATGAAGTAGGTATGACTGTCATCTTCACTTTACAAGTGAGGAAACTATGACTTAGAAAGTTTAACTAAGTTGTCGAAGGTCTAACAGGTAATCCAAAACAGATCTGGGATTTAAACCTAAGAAATCTGACTCTATTCTCTCTTCTTTAGCTTGTCCTCAAAGGATTCATGTTTGCCCATTTAAAGTCCATATGGGAGTATCATTGTCACAGGAATGGGTGCCACATTTAATAAAGCTAGAGGTTCTGTGTTCTGATAAGTTATGGATGAGTCAGATAAAATAATCTTTAATAGTAGTTAAAAGACAGCCATTTGTGGATGACCCACCTCTTAATACAAAATTGAGAACTTTTGAGGTTCCGTCAGTAATGATGTTTTAATTACCTTGTGTTCTTATGTGCTTTCTGGAGTGTGAGAGAAGGGGGTGTAGTTAGAGCAAACTCATGGAATCCACAACCTGGGTACAAACCAGGCAGCATGTCCTGCTCCCTGGAGAGCACCATCCATTTATGAGTATGTTAGTAGAATCAAGGCTGGGAAGAGCTGTGCCAAAGAACCTTGTCTGTGAAGTAAAGTGTGGACCTTCATTCTCTAGTGAATCAAGTATTTGCCCAATGTGCAAAACAATTTCATGGGTAAGCTCCTCCACTTTTTGTTTCCAGTGAGGCAGTCTGAAGTACATCAAATTCCAGGTTAATTGATTCCAGGTCTGCTGTGGCTAAACCACTGGCCAGCTGATTTGTGGAATGAGCCTTCAACTTAGAACTTACAATAGATGAACTGGGTTCACTTTCTTGTCTGGCACATACGAGAACTTTGGGCACATACCTTAAATCTCTCTGAACATCAGTTTTATTCATAATACAAGAGGAATACAAAGGAATCATATTGAATACACTTTTTACTTTTTGGCTGAATTTGGAAGATAACCTTCCTTGCAGCTGTGATTCCACTACGTTGTAAAATTCTCAGAACAACAAACAGATGTGATGTGTTTTATGATTATAGAGGATTACTATTTAAACCAAATGAGTAAACCCTTCACACAAGCAGGAATGCTTGAAACTGTTCTGCCATACTTATTCGTCACTAGAGATTCTATAACTACCTTCAAATGCAAAAGGGCAGAGAGACCAAATCCACATATGATATCTTTTGTTCTCTCTTTTAGTCTAACTTACTGATTCTCAAGCTTTACTATGCATAAGTATTACTATTTAAGGTTATATACACTAAGCCACTTTGCCTTACTATGTGGGCAATTCAAAGAATTTTTTAGAATAACTTATGCATAATTTTCATATTTTCTCTTAATTTAATATATTCTCCATCCACTTTGTAAGATAAAACTCCACGGCATTACTGCATTGCTGGGTGCATCCTGGCCCAGGCACTTACAGTGAGAGCTCCTAAATGCCTCTGAACCTCAGTTTCCTTCTCAGTAAAATGGAGTAATAAAACCCACCTTGAAGTCTTTCAGTGAGGACCTAATTAGATTCAAGACTATATCTACACAAAAGATCTAGCATAATGCCTGGCACATTGTAAGTACTTAGCAAATGTGACTTCTCTTCCCAGCTTACTCCTCCCCACAGCCTGTCCCACACCACAAAACAGGAATGGGTCCTGATTCCTAGGTTTAAGAGCATGCAGCTGTTTTCATTGCCCTTACCTTGCTTTTATACGTTGTGTAGCCGCATAACTTGCAAAATACTCATTGATTAGTTGAATCCTCTTGGATAATGGTTGTGCAGTTTTGCACAGCTTGTCAAGTTAGGTAAATGCTATAAGTAAAAGGATGGATACATCAGCTTGAACCAGGAGCCGAGACCTGCGATTTCCCTAGGTGAACACCTGCTGCTCCGTGTGACGGTATCTACAACTGGCCGAGTTGACATCAGTCTTTTGATATCGAATCTGCACAGATGCCCACTTCCGCCAAAGAATTTTGAAAGGGGGAATAATGAGATGAGATTCGAGTCCTTCTCTTTCTATGTTTTTTTTTTTTTTTTTTTTTGTGAGGAGATCAGCCCTGAGCTAACATCCGCCAATCCTCCTCTTTTTTTGTTTTTTTCGCTGAGGAAGACGGCCCTGGGCTAACATCTGTGCCCATCTTCCTCCACTTTATATGGGACGCCGCCACAGCATGGCTTACCAAGCAGTGCGTCGGTGCGCGCCCGGGATCCGAACCAGTGAACCCCGGGCCGCCGCAGCGGAGCGCGCGCACTTAACCGCTTGCGCCACCGGGCCGGCCCCTCTTTCTATGTTTTTTAGCCCCACCAACCTTAACTACACTGCTATTGATGTTAGAAGACATCACTTGAAAGAGTGTGTTTCTAGTTAAGTCTCAACATTTCTAAAAGTTGTTGGGTTATTCTAAATTTTTTTCAGGGCTTTGGGAATTAAAAATAAATGCTAGCACTGTACATACATCAAGCACTACACATCCTTCAGAATGGGCAAAATTTCAAAGATTTGATAGTATTAAGTGTTGGTGAGGATGTGGAATAACTGGAACTTTCATACTTTGCTGGTGAGAATGTCAAATGGTGAACCACTGTAGAAAACTAGCAGTCTTTAACAACAACAACAAAAATATGCCTCCCCAAGACCAGCAATCCTCCAACTAAGTATTTGTCCACAGATATTAATGTGGATATCTTCAAAAAGAATGTGCATGTTTTTAGCAGCAATATTCAATAGCCAAAATTGGAAACTAAGTGTCCATCAACAGGAGAATGGATAAATGAATTACAATATGTTCATATGACAGAAAACTACACAGGAATAAAAAAGAAAAAACTATAAATACATTCAACAACATGGATGAAACTCAAAAACATTGTGTTGAATGAAAGAAACAGGGTACAAAAGAGTTCATAATGTATAATTCCATCAACATATAGCATAAGAATAGGCAAAAACAATCTCTGCTGATGGCAGTCAGAAGAGTATTTACCTCTGGGGGTAGCTGATTACTGTGAAGGAGTACAAGAGAACTTTCTGGGGGACGAAAATGTTCTAAATATTGATCTGGACGGTGCCAATATTATACATTCATATGTAAACATTCATGAAGGTGTGCTTTAAAGATTTTTAGATTTTGCTATATCTACCTTATACCTCAAAAAATTCCAAATTTCCTATCTATTGTACTAGAAGAGATTTATTAATATAAGATATATCACAAGAAATTAGCAACTTTATATGAACAATATTCTGAATACCCACTTTCTTCAAAAAATATGTGGCATGAAAAAAGGGAGTAAGAGGTAACTATTACAGATTAAAAATGATGTAACAGACATATCAATCAAATGCACTTAATGTGGATTTTGTTTGGGTTCTGATTTTTTTAAAAACTGTGAAAATATTTTTGAGTCATTGGGGAAAAATGGACATGGGCTGGTTGTTAAATTATATTAAGGGTTATTATTTTGTTGGGTGTGATAATGATATTGTGACTCAAGGTGAAATGATAGAGTGATTGGGATTTGCATTAAATATTTCAACCAATAAGAGAGAGAAAGGAGATGAAACAAGAATGGCCAAACGTTGAATTTTAGGAATGAAGCACAGTTTTATGACTTCGGTGACTGAAATATGTAGCACAAAAATAATAGACCAGTATCATGGTGGATGAGGGGTGAGTTAATGAGTCCGTTCTTTGAAACAGAGCTTGAAGTTCCAACAAGCCATTTAGGAGGAGACTGTTGGCTATGTGGGCCAGGAGCTCATCACTGAGGTCGGGACTGGAGAGTAAGATCTGAGGATTTCCACTCCTTGAAGTCACAGCTCTGAGTTGGAAAGAGATCAAAGAAGGAGAATATTTGGAGTGAACGAAAGAGCTAGCAGAGGCTGGAGACCCTCAACATTCAAAGAGTAGACGAAGGGAATAGAATTCCTAGAGGACGCTAAGAAGGCTTAATGAGGGAGAACTAGGAGGAACAAGGCAGAAAGCTCAAGAAAGTAAAGAATTGCAAGAGGCATCTTTTGAATCTCATTCAGAAAACATTTTCTGGGCATCTACTATCTAGGCACTGGAATTGGGCTGTTGAGAGATCTTTGCCGATACCTTCCTGGGGCTGTCCCAGTAGACTATTAGGGGACTAGGGGGCAAGCACAGGGTCACAGAAATGTAGGGCAATCAAGACGTCAAGTATTAACTCTTATCAGAAGGATAGGAGAGAAAGAAGAGTGAGCTGGTGAGGGAAACTTGAAAGAGCTCTCTACTCCTTGTGCTGATATAACAAGAGGAGACCACCCTACAAGGAGAGCGAGGCCCCTTGGCATCATGCTTTGAACAGGGCCATACTCATGCTCTGTGATTGGAATAGAGGCTCAGTGCATTTCAAGCGGGGAAAACTCAGCAGTTGCAGAGCCCTGCAGTTGACCACACTGCAAAGAAAAATGCCAGAAAACAGTCATTTCTCCAGCCTAGAATTAAAAGTGACCCGCTTTCATATTTCCTTGGGCTCTGCGTGCCCAACTGGAGACCCCATTTGCCAAGTCTCGGCCCGTAGTTAATTTACTTTCGTTTTATTTTTCCTGACTCCTGAATTGAATTATCACCTTCCTGAAAAGCTGTGTGTGTAATGGAAAAGCTGACACCAGCCAAAGTGGAGTATAGCAGCCCAAATGAGACTCCTATTATTGCCCTATTACAGGAGGAACAGGCTTCTCTTTGCCCTTCATTCATCACCTGCTAACTATGAAAACCTAATCGAGCCGCTTTGTTTTAATGGCAGCTGTTCTGCCCTGACCTGGCTGCTCCCCCACCCTCCTCTATGAGCAAACAGATGAGTTCCATTTGGAGTTGAAGTTATTTTGCATGAAAATCAGAGTTAGAGGCAACAAGATTTTTTTCTTTGCCTTCATGGGACAGGCAGCATTAAGTCCCTTGAAGTCCAGAACAGAACACCTGGCTAATGGGCACCCTATGAGACCATCTTATCACACTCTTCAGAAAGAAGGACCTCAGCTTTGCATTGTCCCTCCTGCTAAGGGCTTTAAAGATCCCTCCTAATATTTCCAGATGCAAATGTGTTAAAAACATATCCGAGGAAATGATTCTCATAGTGGATGTTTCCTGGCTTGTGTCACACACTATATACACTTCCAATTAGGACTATTTATCCCTCCCTCCGCCGTGCCCTGAAGCAGGGTCCATTTGTGAAATCTAATTAAACCTGCGTATTTCCTTGGAGTGAACGACATTTTTAGATCTTGCCCCAGGCACATTTCTCCTGTCTGGAAGATTTTTGTTTGGGGGTGGGTTTCAGTTTTGCTTTTGGGGGAAGGGAATTGCTTTTTTATTTTTCTTAGAACCCCAAAATGATTGGGGGCCTTTTATTTATTTGTTTTTCAAACACTAATTTCCACAGGACACTGTGAAGGATCCAGCGCAGAGTCTCTTCAGTGAAGCGCTTTCCTTGGGTTCTGAAAGCTCCTTTGCTCTCAATTCGCATTACTTTTCCCTCTGGTCATGGATGATCTCCCCTCTCCTTGCAGGGCTGAGTTCATGGCTGTTTCTAATCCATAATTAGCAGAAATAGAAAAATACGCTCCTTGAGGTAATAATTCTCCCACATTTGCTGCTCTTCACCTGTCACAGTGCAAAACGGAACATGGTTCTGCGCCCATGTGTGACCTCTGACCTTGCCACAGGCACAAAAAAACCATTTATTTTTTTAAGCAGCTTTGCTAAGATGGAGCTATCCTTGGGCTCATATCCGCGGCGAATCTAAAGGAGTCAGGGAAAGCAGAAATGAGGCAAATAAAATGCAGATTGACTAGGGGAAATTTCCATTTCATTGGCTCGGCTTACTGGAGAAGTGGCCCGTGGAAGATTATGTCACCATTTGCACCAAGGTAGTGTGGCTGTTTGTCAAGCGAGACTAGAATTCTTTGTATTTGTATTCTTACCTAGCTCACATTTTTAATGATGTCTCTTCGCCATTTCTCATCCAGACATTTTCCCCTATCTGCTTTCAATGCTAAGGTCTCCCTGTCCTGTTTTTCAAATTAAATATCATACTTAAAATATTAATACTCCTTGCTCTTTGATTCTTTGTTTATTCATCTTATGCAAAACACAACAGTGAGCCTCCATTTGTATTAAATGCTACTGTATGGGCCAATTCAATGACTTATTAATGACTGTTCCATAATATGGAGAGCTAGGGCTTTATATAATCATGCAATTCTTATTCAGAAATGCTCTGCTAGTACTACCCTGTAGGGAAAAAAAAGGAAATATGTCTATGTTTTCAAAGAAAAAATGACTTACTTTGTGAAGACCGTTATAGAGATGACTAAGTATTGAAACTAGGCCAAGTTACTTCAGCCTCCAAGGAAGTTAGCTCATGTCTTGAAGTACTTGGGTATGTAAATTTTTGTAACATTTATTGAAGTGGAAACCACATACCATAAAAATATAGCTCCATGAATTAACACAAAGTGTATAACTGCCATGGTCAAGAAATAGTATATTTTTAAGGCGCTTTATTCATGCCTCTAGTCCATATTCTACTGGGATGTTTCCACTACTTATATGATTTATAGTTGTTGTTTATACATTCTTTACAAGCACTAGATATGAATCCTGTCTATGGTATGCGTTCATAAAAGCCTACTGTGTAGGCTGCATATTCTCTTTTTTTGTGTGTGAGGAGGACTAGCCCTGAGCTAACATCTGATGCCAATCCTCCCCTTTTTTCTTGAGGAAGATTGGCCCTGGGCTAACATCCGTGCCCATCTTCCTCTACTTTTTATATGGGACACCACCACAGCATGGCTTAACAAGCAGTGTGTCGGTGTGCGCCCAGGATCTGAACCTGCAAACCCCGGGCCGCAGAAGCAGAGAGCGCACTTAACTGCTGCGCCACCAGGCGGCCCCTGCATATTCTCTTTTAATGCTGTCTTTTGATGAATAGAAGTTCTTAATTTTATTGCCGTCCAATTTATCAAGCTTTTCCACTGTGGTTAGTGTTTTTTGTATCCTATTTAAAAAAATCTCTTCCTCTCCCAAAATCATGAAGATACTCTCCACTATGACTTCTTAGAAAATTTACCACTTGTCCTTCATAGTTAGATTCACCTGGAAATTTATTTTATTGTTAGCATGAGAGCCATGAGAAGCCACTAGAATATTCTTAGAAGAAGCATTGACAGCTAGCATATATTTTATAAAGGCCTTTCTGGCTTCTGTATGGAAGATGGACAAGAGTTGAAACAGAGAGAACATTTTGAATATTCTGCCTCAGTAGTTCAGATGAGAAATGATTATGGCTGGGATTTGGGTGGTGACAGTGAAAATGAAGAGGAGTGGTTAGATTTGAGATATGTTTTAGAAGATTTTACAGATTGGGGGCTGAGACAAAAAGAGAAATCAAGGATGCCTCCTTGGTTCTTGATTTGAGCAATTGGGTAAGTGATGGTATTATTGATTATGATTGAGCAGACAAAAAAAGAAAAGATTTGTAGAGCAAACTGAAGAATTATGTTTTGTTCGAGTTAAGTTTGAGATGACTATCTAAGTGGAGATGAATGAATGAATGAGTGAACCAATGGAGTTGTCCATGATAAATAAGCAAGTTAGTGGTAGAACTAGAGTGCCTAGGTGTTTTGACCCTATGTTTAGGATTTTTTTTCCATTATACTAACATAACCCAGAGAATATTCCATTGAACTCTAGTTTCAAAGTATTACAAAAAACAAAGTAAAGATCTTCCGGTCCAGTAATTTGGGTTATTTCATATGCTAACTACCTTGATGATTTATTATATACATTACTTAAATCTCTGAGAAATTCTGCAAGAAAAAAATACTTCTTTTGCTTTATTTAACCCAATATTTCTCCAATTTATTTTTCCGTAAGTGTTCTCAGAGGAAGACCTGTTAAGATCCCACAAAACTAGTATTAGTGTTCTGTAGAATAATCTTTAGGAAAAGTTGTTCTTCAATCTATCACCATGTTAACATGTTACAACACACACACACACACAACCCACACTGGAGACTCTATTGCTCAAAAAATATGCAACCAGTAAACATTATTCTTATTTAGATTTGTCTATTTCTGCAATCTTATGAGAGTGGTAGAATGTCTTTTAACTGCCCTTTCAAGGGCAGTTCCCCCATGTCATAATAATTGAAAATTAAGAAGTTACAGAGTCGTAATTAAACTGTCCCCTTTGAAACTTTGTTGACTGCAGCTGCATATTAACCACATCCCATTCAGACAGGAGTAGCAAGAAATATTCTGAACACCAACTGCTACAAGATAAGATAACAAGCTTTGACAGCTTCCTAATTACCTGACTACCCTGTAGTTAAAAACTCTTTAATATTGTAGTAATTCTCTACTTTGCACATAAGTCAAAAGGTATATCTAATTTGCTATTTAATTGATATCTATATTGCAGCTTTAAAAAGAATACACACTTCCCCAGTATGTTTAACTATTAATTTGTAACCTTTGATCTGCATGTGAGAAATAATTATAAAAAGAAATTACACATTTTATCAACCACAATGATGTCAACAATAGATAAATCTAAAAACTGCAACTCAAAATGGATTGAATCCTTTTTTTAAAACAAACTCTCCTTTTTTCCTCAAGATCTAGTTGACTTTCTATTTAATAGCTATATATTCTTGCATACTTTATTTCACCCCGCTAAGCTTTATTTTTCTCATCTGGAGAATGGGGAAAATAATAGTTTTAGGGTCATCGTGAACATCAAATAAAAAAGATGCATGTAAAAAGATGATAACAGAATCTGGCCCATGTAAAATAGTCCATCTATCCATCTCAGTTATAAAGACTTTGGGATCTGACAGCAATATGGGCTCAATAAATAGCTGTTCAATTGAAATAACGTAAAACTCACATTGACGTTTCCCTTATTACATTAATAGACTAAGAGATATTTAGAACCAGAGTCATGGGCCATAAGGTGTTATGTAGCCTTAGATATAATTGGCAACATAACTATGAACAATTAGTGGATCTAGAAGACACTTCTGAAAACAATGTTATGGCTTCCATGTATAGAGGACTTTTTACTTGCCCCATGCTGTGCTAAGCCTCTACAGGCATGATCTCAGTTAATCTCCACGACAACCCTGTGAGGTGGACAGTATTGTTGACTGCATTTTACATCAAAAACAATTCAAAATTAGGCCTAGAGACTCCAAGTAATGTGCCCAAGACCAAAGAGCTAGTAAGTGGTGGAGGCGGATTTTGACATAAGTCTGTCGGCCTGCAGAACCCATACTCTTAACCACTCTAAGTACTACTGTGGAAAGAATCTTATGACAATAAGTCATTGTATGAAAAGAGTGGAAGCAGAGAAGGATCTACACATTGACATGACATGTCCATTCCCCATAAAAAGAATCTGGATCATGTTTAAAGAACCTTTAACCTCAACACAATAAAGGCCATATATGACAAACCCACAGCTAATATCATCCTCAATGGTGAAAAACTGAGAGCTATCCCTCTAAGAACAGGAACCAGACAAGGATGCCCACTCTCACCACTCCTATTTAACATAGTATGGGAAGTCCTAGCCAGAGCAATCAGGCAAGAAAAAGAAATAAAAGGGATCCAAACTGGAAAGGAAGAAGTGAAACTCTCACTACTTGCAGATGACATGATTTTATATATAGAAAACCCTAAAGAATCCACCAAAAAACTTTTAGAAGTAATGAATGAATATGGTAAAGTTGAAGGATACAAAATCAACATACAAAAATCAGTTGCGTTTCGGGGCCGGCCCGGTGGCGCAAGCGGTTAGGTGCGCGCGCTCCGCTGCGGCGGCCCGGGGTTCGCTGGTTCGGATCCCGGGCGCGCACCGACGCACTGCTTGGTAGGCCATGCTGTGGCGGCGTCCCATATAAAGTGGAGGAAGATAGGCACCGATGTTAGCCCAGGGCCGTCTTCCTCAGCAAAAAAAGAGGAGGATTGGCGGATGTTAGCTCAGGACTGATCTCCTCACAAATAAAAAAAAAAAAAAAAAAAAAATCAGTTGAGTTTCTATACACTAACAGCGAAGTAGCAGAAAGAGAAATTAAGAATACAATCCCATTTACAATTGTAACAAAAAGAATAAAATACCTAGGAATAAACTTAACCAAAGAGGTGAAAGATCTGTACATGGAAAACTATAAAACATTACTGAAAGAAATTGAAGAAGACACAAAGAAATGGAAAGATATTCCAGGCTCTCGGATTGGAAGAATTAACATAGTTAAGGTATCCATACTTCCTAAAGCAATCTATAGATTCAATGCAATCCCTATCAAAGTTCCAACAACATTTTTCACAGAAATAGAACAAAGAATCCTAAAATTTATATGGAACAACAAAAGACCCCTAATAGCTAAAGGAATCCTAAGAAAAAAGAACAAAGCTGGAGGTATCACACTCCCTGATTTCAAAATATACTACTGAAGCTATAGTAACCAAAACAGCATGGTACTGGCACAAAAACAGACACACAGATCAATGGAATAGAATCGAAAGCTCAGAAATAAACCCACACATCTATGGACAGCTAATCTTTGACAAAGGAGCCAAGAACATACAATGGAGATAGGAAAGTCTCTTCAACAAATGGTGTTGGGAAAACTGGATAGCCACATGCAAAAAAATGAAAATAGACCCTTACCTTACACCATACACAAAAAGTAACTCAAAATGGATTGAAGACTTGAATGTAAGACCTGAAACTATGAAACTTCTAGAAGAAAACATAGGCAGTACGCTCTTCGACATCGGTCTTAGCAACATATTTTCAAGCACCATGTCTGACCGGGCGAGAGAAACAATAGAAAAAATAAACAAATGGGACTACATCAAACTAAAAAGCTTCTGCACAGCAAAGGAAACCATCAACAAAACAAAAAGACAAGCTAAAAATTGGGAGAAGATATTTGCAAACCATACATCTGATAAGGGGTTAATCTCAAAAATATATAAAGAACTCATGCATCTCAACAACAAAAAAACTAACAACCCAATTAAAAAATGGGCAAAAGACATGAACAGACATTTCTCCAAAGAAGATATACAGATGGCCAACAGGCACATGAAAAGATGTTCAACATCATTAACTACCAGGGAAATGCATATCAAAACTACAATGAGGTATCACCTCACGCCCGTCAGAATGGCGATAATCAACAAGACAGGAAACAACAAATATTGGAGAGGATGTGGAGAGAAGGGAACTCTCATACACTGCTGGTGGGAGTGCAAACTGGTGCAGCAACTATGGAAGGCGGTATGGAGATTCCTCAAAAAATCAAGGATAGAACTACCATATGATCCAGCTATTCCACTGCTGGGTATTTATCCAAAGAACTTGAAAACACCAATGCATAAAGATACATGCACCCCTGTGTTCATTGCAGCGTTATTCACAATAGCCAAGACTTGGAAGCAACCTAAGTGCCCATCAAGGGACGAATGGATAAAGAAGATGTGGTATGTATACACAATGGAATACTACTCAGCCATAAGAAACGATGAAATCCAGCCATTTGTGACAACATGGATGGACATTGAGGGTATTATGCAAAGTGAAATAAGTCAGAGGGAGAAGGTCAAATACCGTATGATTTCCTTCATTAAGTAGTAGATAATAACAACAACAAACAAACAAACACATAGAGACAGAGATTGGATTGGTGGTTACCAGAGGGGAAGGGGGGAGGGAGGAGGGCGAAAGAGATAATTCGGCACATGTGTGTGGTGATGGGTTGTAATTAGTATTTGGGTGGTGTAATCTATGCAGAAATAGAAGTATAATGATGTATACCTGAAATTTATACAATGTTATAAACCAATGTTTCTGCAATAAACAAAAAATTAAAAAAAAAAAAAAAGAATCCTGACATGAAATCATCCCAGATTTACGGTCAGCTCTAAATCGATTGACCGGTGTCCTTCTAAGAAGAGAGAACACAGAGAGATACAAAGAAGAAGACCATATGAAGACAGGCAGAGATTAGAGGGATGTGTTTACAAGGCAATGAACACCAAGGATTGTAGCAACACCAGAAGCTAGATGAGAAGCATGGGACAGTTTCTCACTTAGAACCTCCAGAAGGAGCGAACCATGCCCACACCTTGATTTTGGACTTCTGGCCTCCAGAAATGTGAGAGAATAAATTCCTGTTGTTTTAAGCCAAAAAAAAAAAAAAAAAGATGTGGTATATAGACACAATGGACTACTACTCAGCCATATGAAACGATGAAATCCAGCCATTTGTGACAACATGGATGGACACTGAGGGTATTATGCAAAGTGAAATAAGTCAGAAGGAGAAGGTCAAATACCGTATAACCTCACTCATTAAGTAGTAGATAATAACAACAACAAACACATAGAGACAGAGATTGGATTGGTGGTTAGGGGGGAGGGGAAGGGGGGAGGGAGGAAGGCGAAAGGGATAATTAGGCACATGTGTGCGGTGATGGATTGTAATTAGTTTTGAGTGGTGAACATGATAACATGATGTAATCCATGCAGAAACAGAAGTATAATGAAGTATACCGGAAATTTATACAATGTTCTAAACCAATGTTACCTCAATAAACAACAACAAAAAATTCCTTCAAAAAGCAAGATGCTGACCATCACAATGTTTTTCACAGCTTGATATTAATATCTGCTGAAATTATACGATACAGTTTTCAGCAACAATTGGCATTATAACGGGTAATATTTTAAAACTAATCTAGAATGCTCTTTAATTGCTATATCAAAAAATAAAAAATACAATCTCATTTCCCATATTAAAAAAAAAAAGAATCTTTAAAGTATTACAAACCAGAATGATGTTTATGTCCCTAAAACCATAAATCCCACTAGACTGAATACTTCCTTCCAAATAAACATATGTTTCTTTAGAGAATCCTGGGTCAGCTGCCATACAAAGAATAAAAGCAATAAAATGTGTTTCCCTGCCTTTAAAAAGCTAATAATCTAGTGGGAAGATAATACAGTGCTAGACATATAATATTTTCTCCATAAATGTATGGGCGGTGGCTACATGAATGAGGTCATTTTAGACCAACCCAGAAAAGGATATAACCACAGGTGAAACATGAGGTGGCAAAACCACCCTTGAGGACTGTGAATGAGAAGGTGTTTTAGGAGAGATGGCTCTTCATCTGGATAAAATTAGAAGAGGTAAGCTAATTGGACAGTTGAGCTACCTTTGTCCACAAGAAGATGAGTATGATATGTACTAAGCATCTGTTCTGAGGAAACTCCAGGTAGTCAGCCTGCCTGGAGGTAGATCCACCAGAAGTCAGAGAAAAAGTGAGGTTCCCAGGACAGGAACTTGACATTTGATGGAAAACCAGTTCTCCAAAATTCTTTAAAAAGTTGCATGATTCCCTTGGCTTGTAACTTTTATAAGGATTGTAACAATGATTTCAGCAAAATTTCAGAGAAATCTACCCTTCAAAATCTTTAGAACATTATTTTTGTATTTGTGCAAATATGGTTTCAATTTTTATTCATGTCATATACTCTCTCATTATTATTTTCTCTCCCAACCAAAATCAACCTAGGCATCACTTATAGTTTTGTCCATACACATTACATCAAATGTTGTATATTCTAGATATCCATATGCATCTTTAAACCACATTTAGTTTACCTACATATATATAATTCTTAGCAGCTGTGTGCAGATCTTCATTCAGTCTTGCCTACCTAGAGATTTAAAGAAGGGCCAGACATCTGTTCGCATTTCCCATACTGTCTTCTCCATGGCTTTTCTTCTTGGTGTTCTTTTGCTCATTTACCATACATCTTCCCAGAAATATAACTTTTAAGATTCTCGTATACATGTAGTTTAGGTTTCACGTGTTTTCATAATCTTTTGCTTCTCTCTTTTTTCCCCATCTTGTGAGAGCTCCTAAGAAAAAATAATCACTTCCCCATTCTCATCCACAGGTTAGACTGAGGCATTTCTTTGATGAATTCCCTTCCACTCCCTCATGAATTCCAGAAAGCTACATATTCAATTTTATTCCTTCTTTCAACTGTTAGTATAAAAGTATGACCTTCTCTTTTTAAATGCTTTATGTTTGTACTAACAACTGTAACCTGATAGCTAAAAAAGTTCACTGAAAGATTCACTTCTCTGTAGACCAAAGGTGCTTAACCTTTCCTGGTTGACTGGACCCTTTAATTGTGTAATGAAAGTTCTAGATCCTCTCCCTAAGGAAAAATCATCATACGCTGGCAAAATGTAGCAACAACATCCAGGATCTTCATATACTTTCTGATATTTATCCAAGAACCTCTGTTAGCAACCCCCTCACCTATCTTGGGGACTGACGAGAGTGTGTAGACACTCTACTGTTCACAGTATACACTCAGGATCGGATAGACATAGGATCAGACCCCATCCTTGCCTCCTTCTAGATACATGATCATGGGCAAACTATCCACTCCTAGTCCCATGGTTAATATTTGCATCTACATCTTTGGGTCTTAATAAGGATTGAATGAAATACTACATATAATAGAGAATACCATGTTGCCTGGCACATGGACTTAATCAGTGTTAGCTACTATTCTCTTTGTAAAGCGTTTGTATTTATTTAGTGTCTCAGGCTTTTCCGTGGGAATGGAAGCCAGGGCAAAGAAGCTGGTCTTTGGAGACCTTTGGGAGAATCTGAAGAGCAATTTCCAGGTCAAGAACTGTGGTGGGAAAGGCCCTTTATATTTCATTTCAAGGCCCATCAGGGGATGCTCCCTCCAGCCCTCTTGTGAATGAGGTCAGGGAGAAAAGCAAACCTTGCCAAAAAAACACAAAGAAGCAGAACTTGATCAAAGCACAGAGAATCTCTCTGCAAAGCTATCGATTAAGATTTAGGATTTTTGTTCATTTACAGTGAAATACATTCAGAGGAACATTACCAAAACATACTCTTAGCAGTTAAGAAAATTGCCTCTGATTTGATTCTTGCTTGGGTCTTACCCTATTTTAGGGAATACTTTGGAATATCTGTAATTGTCAAGGTATGCAATAAACAACAAAAATTCAAATTTTAATATTCTGTACACAAATCTCCCAGTGGTAAAGGAACTGATAGTGTAATTCAGAGCAATAGTACCCAAAATAAGTAAAATGCAAGTCACATACGTAATTTTAAATTTTTATGTAGCCATGTTTTAAAAAGTTAAATTGAAATTAATTGTAATAATATATTTTATTTAATCCAATATATCCAAAATGTCATTTTGATATATACTCAATACAAAATTTTATTAATGAGGTATCTTGCATTCTTATTTTTATAGCAAGTCTTGAAATCCAGTGTGTCTATTACACTACGATGCATCTATATTCTGACGCTCAATTTTCAGTAGCAAAAGTAAAATGCAGTTCTGCCAAAACAATTAAATTGTGTTTAGAGGAAAGATATTTTATATTATTTCCATTTATAAATTTACATTTTTAAATTAAATAAAGTTAAAAATTCAGTTCCTGGGGCCGGCCTGATGGCACAGCGGTTAAGTGTGCGTCCTCTGCTTTGGCAGCCCAGGGTTTGCAGGTTCAGATCCCAGTCGCACACTGATGCACCGCTTGTCAAGCCATGCTGTGGTGGCATCCCATATAAAAGTAGAGGAAGGTGGGCACGGATGTTAGCCCAGGGCCAGTCTTCCTCAGCAAAAAGAGGAGGATCAGCATTGAATGTTAGCTCAGGGCTGATCTTCCTCACACACACACACAAAAATTCAATTCCTGAGTCACACAGCCACATTTCAAATACACAATAGCCACATTAGCTATTGGTGGCTAGTGGCTACCATATTAGACAGTACAAGTTTACGGGACAGAACGTGAATTTAGAGTCAGAAGCTCTCAATTTGAATCCTGTCTCTCCTATTTGCTTACTGTGTGTCTTTGTGCAACTTGCTTACCTTCTCTGAGCCTCAGTTATGTCCCCTTTACCCAGCCCCCTAAGCTTATAAATTTATTGTGAGAGTTGAATGAGATGATGTAAGAGGAAGTGCTGTAAAATGAAATGTAAACACAAGGTATTTTTAATTTAATGATATGGAGAGAGTTAATTTTTAGGGATTTTGAATCAGATTCCACATTTGTAGAGGTAGAAAGAAACCATCTCCTCTATTGCCAATGGTGATTATAAATCCTAAAGGATTCAGTGGGTTGGTACCTTTTTAAAGCAATTCTTTTTCGTACTTCCTGTTAGGAAAATCAATGCTTTCATCTCGATTATAAATTCTCAACATATATTTTTTAAATAAAAAAAGACTTTTAAGTTTTTTAAAGAAGAGTTTAAGTGACAATATGGTCACAGTGGGGTGTGTGTGTGTGTGTGTGTGTGTGTGTGTGTGTCTGTGTGTGTATGTGTGTGTGTGTGTTGGAAAAGATATACACCAAATTGTTAAGACTGTTCACCCCCACAGAAAGGGATGGAAAAAGAAAGAGACTTTCCTGTTTTATTTTATAGAGTTATCTAGTATTTCAAGTTTGAACAAAGAACATGTATTATTTTTGTTATAAAAACCAGTACTGATGAAAAAAATCATCTTATACAAGGCAAAAGGCTCTGATTCTACATCAATAAGAGATCAAGTTAATGCCCATTGGAAAATGAGCCCCATTTTTGCTCATGGGAATTAGTACGGAGAAATTAATAACTCACAGCTACTTCGCATCATGGAACCCAGCTCTATAGAGTGGCCTATGTGAGCTGCAGCCCCACCACAAATTAGTACCGGCAATCTGGATCATCTGCCCTCATAACTTTTTCTTTGGGTTCATATTTGGCATCCATGTTTGTTGTTCTTATCTACAGCTTTTTTAAAACATGGGACATGTCTCTCCATGTGTATATCTTCTTGAATTTTAGTTTTAGATTCTCTGGAAAATTATTGCCTGTTTGGTTGAACTGCTCCCAAGAGCCCACTAAATGATTTTCTGTCACACATGCCTTGAAATCTCTATTTAGACCACATATCTCAAACATTACCTTGGAATTTGATGAAAATCCATCTAGGTGTTTTCATGCTAAGCAGCCACAGAAAGACAGAATCAACTTTATGTATTCAGATTATCCTTGAAAAGAATATAAGGTATCAAGTGATTTTTAAGGGCTCAGAAAGACATCTACTCAAAAATAGCTCGTGCATTGGCTTTCAGCCAACTTACTTTTAGTTCTCTGTTGAATTGACTTGTCCAGATGGAAGCACTCCCTTTTTCAATGTACAACTTGCCCACCTGTGTGCCTTTATATTAATATACCTTATAATTATTGAATGCTTACTCTCTTAGTTCAGGCTACTGTAACATAATACCATGGACTGGGTGGCTTAAACAATAAAAATTTATTTCTCACAATTCTGGAATCTAGAAGTCTGCGGTCAGGGTACTGGCATGCTCAGGTTCTTGGTGAAGGCCCTCTTCCTGGTTTGTAGATGGCTGTATTCTCATTGTATCCTCACATGGCAGAGCAGTGAGAACAATCGTCTCTCTCCTGTCTCTTCTTATAAGAGCACTAATCCTATTTGTAAGGGCTCCGCCCTCATGATCTAATTACCTCCCAAGGGCCCCACCTCCAAATACCATTACATTGGGGATTTAGGCTTCAACATATGAATTTTAAGGGGACACAAACATTCAGTCCATGTGCAGAAACTGCTAGGTGCTCAGGATACAGTAGTGAACAAGCACAGACATGGCTGCTACCTTAGGGAAGTTGTTGTCACTGGGGAGACCTGTGCATCAAATGACCAAATGGACAAATTTAACCTTGGTAAGTAGCATATAAAGGTGAGGAAAACTGACATTGGAGTTTTAGGAAGGGAATTGTCTAATTAGAGAGGTCAGGAAGACTTCCATGATTGAACTGAGACCCAAAGTATGAAAAAGTGTTAAATGAGACAGAGGAGAGAAAAGGAAGGTGGACTTCCAGGTAGATGGGACAGCATATATGGAAGCTCTGAGGTGGAAGGTAGCAGGGAAAATTCAAAGAAGTCAAAGAAAGCCCATGTAGCTGGAGCTTAGAGAACAAGCAGAAGTATAAGACAGGATGATACAGAAGGGATAGGCAGGGCCAGACCCTGTCGACTTGGTAGGCTCTGTCACAAATGGTGACCTGTATTCTGAGTCTTTAATCTCAATCTGATCTGATCTTTATTCTAATACCCATTCCAACAGGGTATTCCTTTTCATTAACCAAGGTTGTTGGGACTACTCAGACCACCACTAGCCTATCTTTAATCCTGTAAGCAAGCCAAGATTTCACCAGTTTTCACATGCACTCATTTTTTTTTTTTTTTTTTGGTGTTTAAGTCAATGGAATTTTATCACATGTGTAGATTCGTGTAACCACCACCAAAATCTGTTGCATCTTTTTTAAAAGGTAATACATTTATAAGGTTAAAAAACCGAAATAATATTAAAGATATTCAGTGAAACGTTTAAATTCTAACCCTCCCCCCCCATTCATCTTGTTCCCTGACCCATAAATGGTCACTTTTACTATTTTCTTGTGTTTTCCTTCCATTCATTCTTCTTGAAAATGCAAGCAAAATTACCATGT
Source organism: Diceros bicornis minor (assembly GCF_020826845.1). Classification (NCBI taxonomy): domain Eukaryota; kingdom Metazoa; phylum Chordata; class Mammalia; order Perissodactyla; family Rhinocerotidae; genus Diceros; species Diceros bicornis. The sequence goes on from NC_080741.1 coordinate 67,043,707, forward strand.
TTTTATTTTTATCCTCCTTACGTAAAAGTTAGCTCACTTATATAAACTATTCTGCTCCTTGCTGTTTTCGCTTAATATATGTTGGAGATCATTTCATATCTTCACGCAAAGAGTTCCTTGTGTTTTTATAGGTGCAGAATAGCCCATTGGGTAAACCCCACACCTTTAATTTACTTGGGCAATCTTGGAGTGGCTTTCTATGTCAAAAAACCAAGAAGCAATATCCCTTACAAAACAAGAGTCTCAGTAAAGCTCAAGAGAAGCTGTTCAAATGTGCACAGTAAACTGGGGCAGCTCTACCAGATGGTGAGAAGCAAAGTGGCCGTGCGGCTGGCAGCAGGAAAAAGAAAGCAGAATTAAAGGCAGGAGTACACCTCTGTGCTGAAAAGATGGAATTTTTTTTTTTTTTTTTAAATCAAAGAGAACATCACCTGAACTATTTAAGATAATGGGGTCATAACTGAGTTAAAAACTGGTCTGGAGACTCAGCCAGCCCTCTGAAAACTATCAGAAGTCTGTGAGATGCCTGACAGTTAGTGCTTGTGTGGGAAAGCAGGAAAGAACATCACTTAACTGTCGAGGCCAAGTTGAAAGAGAGGCTATATTTCACAATGATAGGATTAGTTAAATGTATATATTTTAGAGATAAATTTTTTGGGGTAGTTTTATTCAACTTTTTATTCTTAGTTCATTTTTTGTAAATTTCATTGTTATTTTATTTTTTAATCTTTTGTGATAAATAAAAAGTGTTCAGAATTTATTCCATAATTTCCTGAGCATGTATGCATAGTTAACACAAACTAACATAAACTAAATCCATTTAAGATACATTCAAAGGTCACTACCAAAGATCAGATGTTTTCTTTTCCCTGATTGAAAGGAGGAAATAAATATCTTTAGTTGGAATTTGAAAGGCCAATGTAATAATTACATTAAACCTCAACTCATTAATAATAGTAATAGAGATGGAGAGGTGTTTATTCCCAGGCCAGCCCAGTGATCTCTTACTGCTTTAGAGATTCCAAGAGTTCCCTAGAAAGGCAGTTAAATTCAGTGAATATTTATTGAGCATCTTTTATGTGTCAGGCACCACATGCATATCCAAGATGGAATTTCCTACTCAAAGAATGCCCCAATCTCTCCTACCAAAATTTACGATGACCTTGTCATGCAGAGCACTTCCAAATGACAGCTAATCACTCTGAAAAATGAGTGGAGTTCATGTAGTGGTGGGTGACAATGGCAATGAGCTTTCCCAGCCACTTCTATATCAAGTTTTTAAATTTTATTTTTAGCTTTTTGGGTTTTTTTTTTTTTTTGAATCTCTGTTCTCTTATTTGTTTACTTACCACTTACCCTCACACATGAAAATGCAAGTTCCAAGAGTCCTTGTCTGTCTCCTCCACTGTCACATCCCTTGCATCTAAGGCAAAGGCTGGCACATAGCAAGTGCTCAATAAACACTTCTGAGTGAATGGGATAGAGGAGGCAGTCTGGCCTACAGGAAAGGTCACCTGACCAGAAGCCCAGGAGATCTGAATTCCCATCCGTACTTTGACATCTGCTAACTATATAAACCAGCAGGGAAAATAATCTCTAAGTTTCAGTTTCTGCATTTGCTACATGAGACTAATGATTCAGGCCCAAAATATGGGTTGTAGAGTCAGAATACCTAAATTCTATCCCAGCTCTACTACTTACTAGCTGTGTATAATCTTGGGCAAGCTACTAAACTTCTATACCTCAGTTTTCTCATTTTTAAAATGGAGAAATATTAATAATCTCCCTCATAGACTTGTTGGGAGGACAACATTTTCCCTTCATAGACTGTAGCAGGGTACCCGGTACACAGTAAGCGCTCAACAAATAGTAGCCACTTCTGTTACCAGCATTATTGTGAGAATCCAATGAGATATAGTGAAGGAAAGTGCTTTTACTGCATAAAGAGCTACAGGGGTATTTATTTCCAGATTATCATGTTACCTCTCTCAAGGATACACATTTGTCTTCCAGCAGGAGACTTCTAGAACCCTGGTGCTTTTAGCCAAATTCATAGATATAATGAAGATCCTTCCAAATACTGGCACCCTAATGGAGTGAGATTTTGGGAAAAGAGGCTTTTGATTGACCCTAACATAATGCTTCAAAGTTAGCCATTTACTCTGTTTGAAGAGGGGACAAAGAAAATGCCTTTTGGTCCAACTCTCCTGGTTATGGAAATTCTTAAGAAGAATTCAAAACATGTCACAAAGAAGCAAAATTCTCACAGAAAGCTACTGGTCTGCTGACAAGCATTTGAAAAGCAATTAGAAAACCACCGTTCTTCCCCTTATTAAAACACTTTTTTAAGGGCTGGCCCCGTAGCTTAGTGGTTAAGTGTGTGCGCTCTGCTGCTGGCGACCCGGGTTCGGATCCCGGGCGCACACCGACGCATCACTTCTCTGGCCATGCTGAGGCCACGTCCCACGTATAGCAGCTAGAAGGATGTGCAGCTATGACATACAACTATCCACTGGGGCTTTGGGGGAGAAAAAAATAAAAAAAAAAAAAAAAACTTTTTTAAGAAAAAAATAAAAGCTTTTTATTTCCTTGTGTTACCCTGGAAATATACCCACTAGAATTTCAAATATTAGGGCTGCACTTGCAATATAGTGCTTGCTTAACAAAGGTAGACATTATATTAGTGGAAAATTGAAGTGTACGGTAATAGTTTTACCCACAAAGAGTAAGGCAGAGCTATTTCAAAATGATAGAAATCTGAAATTGGATATTTAAATACGGCAAAATGAAGGTGTCTAAAAGCATATGGAAGCATTCTGACCATATTTTCATCCTGATGCACATTAAAGTAGAAAATATTCAATAGCTGTGTGATTTAAATGATATATGCCTGATGTGAGCATATGTTAAGAAGAAGGTTGCATTTAGAATAAAATATCCAAAATTCAAATACTGTAGGGTTTTATTTGTAAAAGCGCAAGTCAATACAAGCAAATATCTAACCACATTCAGAAACCTTTTGGAAGTTTTCTTTATATTTGAACTGAGCCAAAAGGTCTTCCTGGTTATCATTTTATGTTTTCATTATTGCTAATTTTTCATTATATAACTCTTTTCTAAATAACATGAATGAGAAGTGGGATTTGGATCTGCAGTATGTCCTATCCCCTCCAGACATTGGCATGGTCATAAAGTTTGAGGATAATACCTTGTTCCCAGGATTTGTACCAATAACGGAGTGATAGCCATTCCTGTGGTACCCAGGAAGTGAGACAAATCTTGTATAACATTGTTCCAGTTTATTCTTTTCGAACAGCCACTGAAATATAATAGAAAAATGCCTAATTACTTAAAGAAGTTGAAGAGAAACTTGGAAGGGTCACAGTTTTAAAATGGAGAACTAAGAAAATAAAATTCCTTTTGATGTTAATGAATTATTTGGTCAGTTCATAAGAGGAAGTAAAAATGGAGTTACCGGGGAAAAAGTTTGCCAAGGAAGGTTTATTTGGTTGCTTGGTTGTGTATTTTTATTTGTTTTGTGTGTTTTGTCCGGCCAGGCAAAAAGTCACAGGAGTAGACCGCATGAAACTACGTAGTAGATAATCCCTATCAGGGGTTTTACTTCCATTTTTCCTCTCCTCATGCAAACTGGTGCAAAGATAGAATACGAAAGACTGCATTAGTTCCCTAGGACTGCTGAAACAAAGTATCATAAAGTGGGTGGCTTAGCACAGCAGAAATTCACTCTCCCACAGTTCTGAAGGCTAGAATATGAAATCCTATTGTCTGCAAGGCCGTGCTCCCTCTGAGACTCTGGGTAGAAGTCGTTCTTGTCTCTTTCTAGCTTCTAGTGGTAGCCGTCAATTGTTGGCATTCCTTGACTTGCAGCTGCTTAACAGCAATCTCTGTCATCACACGGTGTTTTCCCGTGTGTCTGTTTCATCTGGTGTTTTCCTCTTTTTATAAGGACACCAGTCATATTACATTAGAACCCACCCTAATGGCCTCATCTTAACTTGGTTGTATCTGCAAAGACCCTATCTCCAAGTAAAGTCACATTCACAGGTGCCAAGGATTAAGACTTCAACATATCATTTTGGGGGAGTTGAGGGGGGTGGGATTCAACCCATAAAAAAGACTTAGGGAAAAGGGAAATTCCTTGAAAGAATAATTTTCTAGAAGAAAGTAGTAGGCACTTTAGATCCCTGGGAATTATAGGTATATACTAATACATTTCCTAGCTAGAGCAAATAATCACAACAATCTTGAGTGGGAGTTAGGTGAGGTAATGGAGAAAAGGAGACATAATTCTAGAGGGTTTATAAATATCACCAGGAGAAGACCATACATAATATTATGAATATTGAGAGGCAGGAGTGGAGTGGTTAAGAACACAGCTAAAGAGACAAAAAGGTTGGTTCGTATCCTGCTACACCACTTACTAACTATGTGAACTGGGGCATATTATGTGATGTCTCCATGCCTCAGTTTCCTCATGTAAGATGGGGGTAATAATAGTACAAGGCAGTTGTGAGTATTAAATTGGTAAATACAATACTTAGAAGAATACCTTGTGTAAGGCATGGATTTAATGTGTTTGGAAACAATGGCTTAGGGTGAGTTACTAATTAAACCCCTTTGATGATTGAACAAGGGAAGAGAGACAAGAGGAAAATGTGTGATTTCATGTAGGGATAGATATCTGAAGTTGTTCTTTCATGGAAAATATAAACTAGGGAACTTCAGATTCCGAGAGAAGATCCAACAGTTGCGAGAACACTGGAGGTAGTTAAATGGTAACCGATAGTTGTCTAGTGAGAGACCTCATGGCTTGTACCTAGGTGGTTGCATTTCTTTAAGACATTGTATCTCATTTTTACTGTTTTTTTTTCTTTTTCCCAGTGGGCTTAGTGCCTAAAGGGAAATAACAAGAAACTCTGACTTTGACCTTGCAAAAATTTAATTAACTGACAGTGCTTATCAGGCTGTTTTTAACTTTGGAACATCTAAGACTTGTGTATTACCCAAGTTTGCCTGAGTTTAGTTTTAAAACTTGCAGAAACACTCTTTTTGAATTCAAACATACAGTTGTACATGTGTTTGTGTGTGTGTGTGTTTAAATTTACATACTGTCAAAAATATATTTTGATTGAACAGTTTACATTTGATCTCAAACAAATCGAGTCTGCCCACTGGATAGGCCCAGATCTCAGAAGAGCTACAGCTGGTCTCTGGAACTATATTATGTGAAAACTTGTCTCAACCACAGAGTTATTTGTCTACAGTGTCTGAATCGAGTTGCAGGCTCCTGTGGACCAGGTTGCCCAAGATACCACCTGGGTTACTATCCTTGGTGCTGAATCTCCACTATTCAAGAGAAGGGATCTTTCTCTAGAGTGTTCACATTCCAGCACCACCTCACCGCATCCTTGCCCATGAGACAAATTATGGTATAATTTGCATATTTTCAACCACTTTCTGCCAAATATTTGCACGCCTTTTTCTGTAAATGTTTGGTGACATTTCAAGGCAGCGTTATGTAGATTATATAGTGGTCAAGAACATGATCTTCGAAGCCAGCAAGGACTGGTAAAATGCCAGCTCCACCATATGACTCTGGAAAGCCATTTAACTTCTATGGACTTCTGTTTCTTCATTTGTAAAATGCTAATAATAATTGTATAATTGGGATAATGTATGTTAAAAATTTAATACATTGCCCAGCACATAGCAATGTGCATAATCAACACTGCTAACTGTAGCTATTATTTCTCATCCCACATTTTCCAAGACCAAAGTCCATTTAATAATACAGTGATGAAAGGAAATTACTTAGATTATTTATTTGTACTTCATTATTCAAAAATTGGGAGTTGTTTGCATTAGCTTGAGTAAGAAATATTTGCCGAATCTTGCAATTTAAAATGAAAAATAAGATGGATAGTTTGAACAATTTTTCTAGTACCATTGCCAATCTAGAATGATCTTGTAGGTAAGGTAATCTCCAGGTATATAGATACAGAATAACTACAAATTCTACAATTCCAGCAATATGGTATTTGGATCAGTACCATCTACTACATTCAGCAGTAACATTCAACTACACATATACATAATATGACATTTTAATTTTCTCAGATTAACTGGGTGTATGGATTTGTCCAGTTCTCATTTGTGGCTTTTATTGGAAATTTGCCTCCACTTTTCCTTGAAACAATTTTCAGATTTTATCTCTATTATCTGATTGTTACTTTGTTTAGCTGAGCAGGGCAAAACATTTGAAAGGACTGGGGATTTGAAAGTACCCCAGACTCCTTTCTTGATTTAGCATATTAGTTTCATCTGGAGAGTATAAGCACTCATGACAGAGTGGCTTCCCCAGGACTGGAAAGACATAATGAGGGGATGAACTCCATGTGAGAAGATGAGTCTGAGGTCACGGTTGGGAATGTGTGAAGCTGCCTAAGAAATGGCTAATCATTGCACCAGAGGCTCATAATTGCCCTGTCACTTCATTGGTTTCTAATAGGACTATGTTATCCTTCTTAAATGTTTCAAAGTAATTATCTATTTTAAAGGGAAAGTGCTCACTTTTAATATTGCCAAGTGTTGAATAGATATGTGTGATCATTCCCCAAAATACCAAGTCTAATACTTGGTGATCTGAATAGAAATTTCACTTCCTAATTTGAAAGTAAGCCTAAAAATGATGAAACATTTAGGTACGGAAAACCTAGGATTTACAAACCAATAAATTGTGTGAATTCAGAGGCCCCAGGAAGGCTTCATACCTAAGGTAATTATCTCACATACACTGCTTGATATCCAAAATTCCACTTTGTCTGTTGCATTCTGGCTTCATCAAAATACTGCCACCCCTGGAGTTACTGGTCCTTTATTTTGCAGGGAAAAAAGAGATGCTTATACTCATTTTGTAATAAAATAGAAATACTTTTCTACTTTTATTTTTCCCTATACTCCCTCCTACCTTTCACAGTGAATTTTCTGTCTCCTGCACAGACCACATAAAATGGATAGGGTAGTAAGTAGATGCCTTTATAACAATGTAGAAAAGAAAATCCCATTTGCCAGTTTGTTCATAAAACCTCATGATACACTCTATACTCAGCAATGGTGGGGTTGTTTCCATTAACCCCCACATTGGCATGAGAAACTTGTCACTCCCACCAAATGATTCCATCAAGAGGATAATGCTCATTTATTTTGAGCATATGTTTATCAATGACACAGGGAAAAAAGGGCTATTAGAAAGTAGTAAGTAGCGTGAATGATCACACACACACACACACACACACATACACACACGCACACCTGAAAGTAGCAGGTCATTGAAAAGCATTGGTTATACTAAAGTAAAATCCAAATTTTATATCCTAGCCTACATGGCTTTAACGCTCTTCTTCCTGCCTAGAGCTCTCATCTTTATCATCTTGCTTCCTCAGTATATTAACTGCCATACCATTCTCCTCCTGTCCCTAGAATGCCAAGCCTGCTTCAGAGCCTTGCCTTCGATCTGGAATGCTCTCATCATAGATCTTCACATGGCTAATTTCTTCCTCATCACTTATGAGGAAGCTCAAAATTCTTCTCAATTTAAGGTACTCATTACACCAGACACTCTTTTGTTTTGTTTTGTTTTTTTGGTGAGGAAGATCAGCCCTGAGCTAACATCCATTGACAATCCTCCTCTTTTTGCTGAGGAAGATTGGCCCTGGGCTAACATCCGTGCCCATCTTCCTCTACTTTATATGCGGGATGCCCGCCACAGCATGGCTTGATAGGTGCTGCGTATGTACGTGCCCGGGATCCGAAACTGTGAACCCCAGGCTGCTGAAGCAGAGCACGCAAACTAAACCACTATAGCACCGGGCCGCACCCCACCCCCGCCAACACTCTTAATCCCACAATCTTGTTTTATTGTCTTTATAGTGTTTATCACTCTTTGAAGTTTTATTTGTTAGTTTGCTTTCTTATTCATTTTTACCCACTCTAACATAAGCTCTGTGAAAGTGGAAAACATGGTTTGTCTATCCTACTCACTGTATCTTCAGTCCAAAACATACCAAGTATATAGTCGGTGATCAAGGAATATTTGTCAAATGTAATAATGAATTTATAATTCAATAGTAAAATAAGTGATCAATCATAGCGTGTACGTGGATACTTAGTATTTTGAGGAGGAAAGTAAGAAATAAGCTATAATAATGACTATAAGTTACTGAGCACCTAGTAAAACCAAGATATTACGCCTAAATTATCTCATTTAATTCTCACATCAACTCTATGCCACAATGCCAATAAATAACCAAGAGGGATTTGAACTCATGTCTATCTTATAACAAAACCATGTTATTAACATCGTGCACAAATGTAGGAAGGAACCCAGAATATGCACAATGGGAGACTCAAAGACGAATTTACCTACCTAACACTTTTCCCTCTGGCCACCAGAAATGGTTATTTTGTGAATGAATATTCTTCGTGGCATTTGTATCATTTAGAATTTTTGGTAGCAGTAGCATAAATTTCCACTTAAATCTTCTTGAGCAAAAAGATAATAAGATAAATAAATGTATCAGCCCACAAAATTGAACAGATTGAAGGGATGGCTTTAAAGGAGCCTTCATCTAGTGCTCAAATTATGTCACCAGGACCCAATTTTTCTCTCAATTTTCACACTCCATTTCCTTGATGTTAACATGGCAGGTGGGTAGTTCTAGAAGCTCCAGGCATTATGTATTCTTTTTCATGTCAGTGGGAAGAGGAAGTTTGCTTCCCCAGCAGTCAAGGTTGCTGCCAGCCCATATGGCACATTTGTGCAAATTAGAGAAAGGAACTCCATTCTCAGGGAAATTTCCAATGTTAGTGTATGATTTATCAATAACAATTATTGGAACATACATAAAGCATTCTAAAAAATAACACAAATCATACTATTGAAAATAAAATAGTAGAATATGTAAATTTTTAATCACAAAATTCAGAATACAAAGACACTACTACATATCACTTGGTGTAAAACAATTACGTCTTCCTTTAAGAAAAACAAAATATGATAGTTTCAAGGCTTATCTGTACCAACAATCATACCATAGACTTCACCATCTTTCTCAGTAAGAGTGGAGACCATAAGTAGTTTTCATTTTATTTTTGAGAAGCCAAGTTCTTGACTAGTGACCAATACTGACTAAGTTAAATATACCCCACATTTTTCAAAATAGAAGCATTTGGAAATTTGTCTGCTGAATTATTACCATAAATATTTCAGTACTGCAATAAGAGACATTCTAAATATTAGAAATGTATGTATAATTTTAGCTCCCCATTTACTGATGTCCCCTCAGTATCACATTCCTTGGTCACTTTCAAGTTTATATTTTACATTGTTGGAGTAGTTTATGTTCATTGCAATTTTTCAAGTTACCTCTAATCTAACAGTATCATAAACTATTATAAACTCGTATTTTAAAAGGTAAAAATATGTTAATGTAAAATATAGTGCAAGAAGAACTGTATTTTAAAATTTAGTTCTGGATCATAGAAGGTGTAATCATGATACTCATGATATTTGAAATGAGTCTAATATTTTCTATGCTGAAGAAGTCAGTGTTAATGCCAAAATATTTTACATTTATATGCCTTCAGTTGTATGTATTTTTGTGTGTGTATGTGAGGAAGATTAGCCCTGAGCTAACATCCGTTGCCAATCCTCCTCTTTTTGCTGAGGAAGACTGGCCCTGGGCTAACATCCGTGCCCATCTTCCTCTACTTTACATGGGATGCTGTCACAGCATGGCTTGACAAGTGGTGCGTCGGTGCATGCGCAGGATCCGAACCTGTGAACCCTGGGCCACCGAAGCGGAGCATGTGCACTTAACCGCTCCACCACCAGGCTGGCCCCAATTATATGTATACTTAAAACATCACATCATCTTTCCTCAAAGAATTTATTTTTCTTAGTACTTTCAAGTGCTTTATGTATGCTGAATTTTGGTTGCTCATTCTGTTGTTTATAAGATTAATTTTGTTTAAAAATCACACAAAATTAATACTAAACAAATACATTTGCAAGTGAATAGTTTTGGAAGTATAGTCCTGTCTTGCATTCCAGAATCTATCTCCTTTTTAAGCTCATTGCTTAGAATCACACATTATTTTTGATGATATATTGGTGCAGTCTCAATTCTCAAACTTGCTTATTTTTCATAAGTCAAAGCATAATGATCTATATATATTCTGTTAGAACAATAGTCTTTACTTTCATCTGTTGGAAAATTGTCCTAATATGCTGATTTTCTTAGAACAAGACAGCTTAGCACCATCTGCCAAAAAAAATTAAGATAAAGATATAAATCACCTATACTGGAGTTAACAAAGTTATGATAAAATAATAAAAAATGTCAAAATAATGGAGATGTATCAATATGAATGGTACCCCCTGGAATCTAATGCCCTTCTTCAGTGCACAACCTGGACAACTGTATACAACTGCCCTGAAAAGAGTGCAGAAAAAGTCCCACTACTCACTCTATTTGGCCCTAAATGGCCAGAATTAGGTCTTTCTCCTAAATCAATGGCTGGGGCTGGGGCATGGATTATTCTGATGGGCCTTGCGCCTAGTCTCAGGGCCTGGGGTTAAAGTTGCTTTCAGTAGAAGCCCACGGACTAGGAGTGTAGGGATGGTTCCACTATAAGAAAGTGGTGTGACGTTAGCCTATAGAAACAACTAATGTGCTTTGCAGGACTGATTACAAAAATAAGTAGAAATGTAGGAAGGAATCCATTTTTCAACATTAAGCAAAACCACAGTTTCCACTCCGTTATATCTGATTTTCCTTGCATAGGATTAAAATGACTCCAGTCCTTCTTGTTTATTTTCCTAGGCTTCAAGGTTTTGTTTAGTTTGGTGTTTGATTGTTGTTTTCCCTATGATAGCCCATTAAAGATCTTTAAGAAGAAACTACCCTGTATATTGAACACCTCCTCCAATTAGATAGCAATAGTTGACACGTGGGTGAGTAGGCACGCGCACATTTCTTTATAAAATTCAAATAGGAACACCTGTTCCCGTCTGTAGAGGAGTTGATCATATGTTCAGAGATAAGCTGTCTTTGGATACTTATTCATAAAAGAAATTAATATTCGCCTTGTTGCAACAGAGTTACAGCAAAGTCACGCTACTGACGTTTAATCATTCCTGTCACTTCTCAGTCCCCAACACTTGATTTTCCTGCTATTAATGCTCCACAAATGGGTGTCTACAAATAATTATTCCTATATCAAAATCACACATCATTCAATACAATGAAAGCAATTTTGGTAAAATTGGTAAATTTTTCTTTTGATGGGATTGATTTTTGAAAGAGAGAACATGACTCTGCACACACGCACACACGAACACTATTTACGACTGCTCATCAATGAATGAGAGTCACTTTTCGCTAATATTAGTACTTCATGTGTGAAACGCATTTAGCAAGTGCTTTTACATCTGAAATCTTAAAAGTCCTTTTTAAATACGTGACCTGTGGTGAAAGAAAGCCTGACCCCTTCATCTTAATGAAACAGGAGAATTCCAGCACAGAAAAGATCACAAATGATATTTAAAGAAATACTCAGGTCCATAGTTTGAAAAACTCAGCTAAAACTTGACTTACTCTGGATGTTCTTGGGTCTCAGGATGGTTATATACATGGTGATAGAGATACATATGTATATCAACCTGGAATAAGAGAATAAAATATATTAAGAAAATCATCAGTTAGACATGAAAAAAAGGCTTTCTTCTCTGTTAAAGAGGGCTTCAATAAGTAAGAAACCATGGAATATTCTTCCCTGGAATTCATGAAAACCAGACTTTCCAACCATTTTTCTAAGACAGTTTAGTTCTGCTCCTCCTGGAGGAGTGAAGGCCAATGCCCGTGTCCTTTATCAATTCCACTGAGCAATTAGATTTTATGATTTCTGATTGGAAAGTGATGGAATAGGAGAGCTGTAGAATTATCAAATTAAATAAATTCCACAGAAAACTGTCAGTTTACATGGTTCCCAGGTGGGTGAACACATGCTTGATTCTGTCATGTTCAGTTGTTGATATGGAAGACCATCATGTCCTCTCACAACTCTGAGTTGAGAATGGTGTAACGGAGCCATCCTACTCCACTGAGCTGTGCGTGGAAAGTGTGTGAGCTTTGCTGGGACAGAGAACTTGGTTTTCTCTGAAGCTCTTTGGAATTAAGTTAATGATGAATTCTTATACCTTAAAACCCTAATGATTTCTCGTGGAGACGCGTTACTCAGTTCACGTTTTTCTTCTTACGTCGTATGTGCACAACTCTAAAAATCAAAAATTTCAGTAAACTTCCTTAAAAAATTTTACATACAGACTTTCAACTATCCTAAAATCTGACAAATCAAATCATTTTAATGAACCACAGCAAACAGCTCATGTTGAAACAGCTGTAAGCACAATATGCAAATCGTGTTTACTGGTAGCTTATGCTCCAGAGAACTAATCTTTATATGACTGCTTTATTATTTACAGTAGTTTCAAAATTTAATTTTTGTCAACATTGACAGATGCCATCCATGTTAATGCCTGGACTGCTGTATATGGAAAAGGCTAAACATATGCAGAAATCTCATGTTTGTGAGCTGATAATGTGGTTGACAAATGGGTTTAACAATATCCAGTCATTTCTAAGCAGTTGATGAAATTCAGCTGAGGTCTGGAGTAACAGTAAGGAGGAAGGTCAGAGGAACATGAATGAAGAAAGAAGAAAGCAAGGCTCTGGAGAGCAGTGCATATAATGAAAGCATGACAGAGGATGATTAATTATATTTCAGAGCCAGATAATTCCCAGAGAATACGTGTGTATGATAAAAAAGTTTCTAACCTTTCCAGTTGTAATTAAATGAGGGATTCACTAATCTAAGCTGAGTAAAGACTATTTTGTTCCGTTACCTTACTAATGTGCATATTGAAGTGGTTTATTTTAAATATGCATTTTACTGCTTGGTTTGTAAAGTTGACAAAACTGAACAATACCTGGGAGGTGAGGAGGAGGTTCACCCCACTGGAGAGAGCATTTTCCCTTAGAAATGACCAAAATGGTTAAATAAAATTACAGTAGCTCACAAAATTCACCTGCCCTAAAATATCTCAGAGTGTATCCTCAGGCGAAAAGGAAACAAAACTAATTCTTTACCAGTAGTGTCTCATGTTGCTTTAGATTTAAATCTTCTGCTGAATAATGTGTTTATAATGTTTAGGTTTTTCGTAACATTCTGCCGTTAGGTTGCTAACTTGCAATGGTCTGGACTTTTTCCTTTTTCTTGGCATTTCCTTTTAGACAAGGCACAGAAATAAGTCTAGAAAACATATTGAAAAACGTTATAGTTTTTATGAAGTTGTTTGAGTGCATATTAAATTCACTAAATTCCCATTTTTTTCCAACAAATATTTATTGACTGCTTTGTACATGCCTGATACTACACTAGGCACTGGGGGATCAGTAGTGACTGGCACATACTAGGCCTCAATAAATATGTGTGGAACGAATCAGTGAAGTGGAACTATGTGCCAGTATTTGCATTCAGCAGTTTTAGTCAATTCCTGGTCTGCTTTTCCAACATATGGAGAAAAAGTAGAGAGAACATAGTTAATGAATGAACATTTCTCAAGTGTTTTGATTCATGGAAAAATAGCCTTATACCTCCATTATTTCCTTCTATATTTTTTCCATTGCAATGTGATGGTGGCATGTGAGTGACCCAGAGCCAAGTTAACATTTGAAATAGGTAGTTCTAGATAAGACAAAAAATTAACCACACTAACTACATATTAATTGAAGAATCAATAATTTGGTAATGAGTTGTGGAAGGGGATGGCTGTAAAGATGATTGGTAGGGAGCTGATTATTAGGAAAAAGAATCCCAATGATCTGTTTAAAAGATTGCTGGGGCTGGCCTGGTGGCGTAGTGGTTAAGTTTGTGTGCTCCGCTTTGGTGGCCTGGGGTTCGTGGTTTCGGATCCCAGGCATGGACTTATGCACCGCTAAAATAAGCCATGCTGTGGTGGGCATCCCACATATAAAGTAGAGGAAGATGGGCATGGATGTTAGCCTAGGGCCAGTCTTCCTCAGCAAAAAGAGAGGAGGATTGTCAATGGATGTTAGCTCAGGGCTAATCTTCCTCACCAAAAAAAAAAAAAGGATTGTTGTTTTCTCAATGTAGTAGAGACATTATGTGTTTAGAGGGCCCATCTCTTGTGCTAAATCTCTGAGGATTTTATAGAGGTTCTTCGGCTCATGTGAAATGCCATAAATTGGTGGATTAGTGAGAGTCGGTTAGATTATGCTACATTAACTAACAACTCCTGTATGTCAGTTACCTGCCACAACCAAGGTATATTTCTCAATTAGGCTCCAAGTCAGCTGCAGCTTTACTCAATGTCGCCTCCCTCTCGGGACGCAGGATGAAGGACCAATATCTATAAGAATATTGCCAGTCACTGCAGCAGAAGGAAAAGAGACCTGGTGAACTATGTGCTGGCTCTTCAAGCCCCTGTCTCAAAGTGACACACAACTCTTCCACCCACATTTCATTGGTCAAAGCAAGTTGTATGGCCACTCTTGAGTTCACTAGGGAGACGAGGTATATTTCTGCCTGGGTATCGGAGGGATACCCAGGGATGGAAATTAGATATTTGATAAGCTAGTAATTCAATCTACAGTAATTGATTTTGCTAATTTCTCACCAGCATATAAGGAATGTCTTTATAAGGAGTCTTGACAAGGAGTGTCAGGTGTGGGGAGGTAGGGTAATAATGATGAGATCGTTGAAAACTCTCCAAGGTCTGGAGTGTGCTTTGTTTTGCTCACCATCAGGTCCCCTGTACCTAGCACAGTGCCTGGAACATGCCAGATGCTCAGTAGCTATTTCTTGATTACATTGTCAGCTACATTATTTGTGGGGCCCAGAGCAAAATGAAAATGCAGAGCCCTTTATTCAGAAAATGAGGGAGAACGTACAGAGTTATGAAAATATAAAGTATTTTCCTTTCTTCCTCTCTCTCTCTCTCTCCCCCAACCTCTCTCTCTCTCTTTCTGTCTTTCTCTCTCCCGCCCTTCCCCTATCTTTGTCGTGGGGTTTTTATTTGCTATTTAATGTCCAGCTTGCTCAGGCACAGGGATTCTTGCTGGCGAGTGCAGACCTGCACATGTGCCTGAGAGCCCCACCCCATGACCTACCAGCTGCCTGATTCCCTTCCTTGCAGTCTTTTAATTTGACTATCTTCTCTTACTGCTGAGGAACTGAAACCCATGGAAACAGGGTGATGTATCTGTGGTCATACCATAGTGTATTGGTACATACTTGACAAGAATCCATCTCTCCTGATCGTCTCGCTAATGTTATACTGTTTTGATTTCTTATGTTTTCATTCCTCCTTGAATGTTTAATTTGCTTTTTGTTTCCTGTTTCCATTAGAAGTTGCAGGGGAGGATAAATATTTTTCTTAAACTGTCTGAGAAATTTGTTTAATGTGAAACCTAGTTCTTTTCACATCTGTAGAATATATCTTTCCTTATGATTGCTTAAACAGATTCGAAGGTAATCTGGTCTAAGTAGTCTTATTTACTTGAGAATTAATTGAATTGAAGCCTTCAATAAAGATGCACTATGTAATGCACCTACTCATAAAAGGAATGGATCTTAATATTTAAATTCATAGTTAGCAAACAGAATTTATAACATGAACGAATGTCCATTTCTTAAAGGAATTACTCTAATGCAGAAATCTCGGAAGACAGCATTTTATGTGAAGATTATTCTTTCTTCCCCTCCTCTTCCTTTCCTACCTAAGCATCCTCAGCAAATACATCTTTTTCACTTGAGGTGTCTTGGGTCCCATTAGGCATGCTGAAACTGAAATTTTGGTTCACGTTACGGATGTAAAATAGATAGTTATGAAAAGATTTAATCCAACAAAGAGATTTGATCCTTGGGTATGATTTCTACACTAGTAGAATCCAGTTCAACATGTATGATTTTTAAAGCTAAAAGTTGAACTAATTCAGCAAAAGTGGCAAAGATACCAATGATAACATAAGTGAGATAATTGTAGATCTCTAGAGCAGAGACTCTCAGCTGGGGGTTATTTTGCCCCACTTCCCCCCCACCCTACCCCCCCCCCAGGAGATATTTGGCAATGTCTGGAGACATGGTTGTCACGACTGAGTCCGGAGTGCTACTGGCATCTGGTGGGTAGAGGCCAGGAATGCTGAAAAGCATCTTATTTTACAAAAGACAGCCCCCACCTCCAACAAACAAGCACCTGGCCCAAAATGTCAATTCCTGTGAGGTTAAGACACCCTGACCTCAGGGCTCCAACCAAGGCATCAAGGAGGGTGTGGTTTATCACATGGACATGCATTGCTGTTGTCTGTCATTGTTACCAGTAAGGATTTTGACTAAGTTATTCATTCTGGGCTTTGTCCCTCAGGTTAAAATTACTTTTTCACATCTCAATCTCAAAATTAATTTATCATCCTCAAAAGAGAGAGAGAAGTATCTTTTTTTCTTTATAGTTCAAAGGAGACGTTTCCATATTAGAAGGACTAAATCCTTCATTCTAGTTTAGTGTTCCAAAGATGGAAGGAACTAGCTAAGCCATGGTTTGGATCTAATTTATCTTACTGAGCTATTTAAAGTCTTCATTATCATAAAAATAATTGGTATTTTCATAGTAATATTAGAATGGTTTTTAGCTTTGATAAAGCAAGTAATGAGAATACCACTAAAACAATGTTTCTTCTAAAATGATGATTTTACCTGATACTTCATGTCCAATTTGAATAAATAGGTATATATATACATACATACACATACCTACAAGCATACCTCAGAGATGTTGTAGGTTTGGTTCCAGACCACTGCAATAAAGTAAATATTGTAATAGAGTAACACAAATTTTTTTGGCTTCCCAGTGCATGTAAAAGTTTTGTTTACACTATATTGCAGTCTATTAAGTGTGCAATACCATCGCGTTTAGGAAAACAATGTACATACCTTCATTAAAACATACTTTATCGGGCTGGCCCTATGGGCTAGTGGTTAAGTTTGGCACACTCTGCTTTGGCAGCCCAGGTTCAGTTCCCAGGCACAGACCTACACCACTCGTTGGCGGCCACACTGTGGTGGTATCACACACACAAAATAGAAGAAGATTGGCACAGTTGTTAGCTCAGGGCGAATCTTCCTCAGCAAACAAACAAAAAAAAACTTTATTGCTAAAAAATGCTAACTATTATCTGAACTTTCAATGAGTCATAATCTTTTTGCTGGTGGAGGGTCTTGCCTCAATGTTGATGGCTGCTGACTGATCAGAGTGGTGGTTGGGGTATGTGGCATTTTCTTAAAATGAGACAACAATGAAGTTTGCCACATCAATTGACTCTTCCTTTCATGAACGTTTCTCTGTATCATGCAATGGTGTTTGATAGCATTTTACCCACAGTAGAACTTCTTTCAAAATTGGAATCAATCCTCTCAAATCCTGCTGCTGCTTGGTCAACTAAGTTTATGTACTATTGTAAATCCTTTGTTGTCACTTCAACAATCTTTACAGCATCTTCACCAGGAGTAGTTTCCATCTCAAGAATATACTTTTTTTGCTCATGCATAAGAAGCAACTCCTCATTCGTTAAGTTTTATCATGAGATTGCAGCAATTCAGTCACATCTTCAGGCTCCACATCTAATTCTAGTTCTCTCGCTATTTTCATCATATCTGCTGTTACTTTCTCCACTGCAGTCTCGAACGCCTCAAAGTCATTCATGAAGGTTGGAATCGACTTCTTCTAAACTCCTGTTAATGTTGATATTTTGACCTCTTTCCATGAGTCAAAAATGTTCTTAAAGGCATCTAGAATGGTGAATCCTTTCCAGAAGGTTTCCAATTGACTTGGCCTAGATCCGTCAGAGGAATCACTATCTATGGCAGCTATAGCCTTACAAAATGTATTTCTCTTTTTTTATGGGTGCTTTTTTATTTGCATTTTTATTTTATGGGGTTTTTTGGGGTTTTTTTCTTTTTTTGGTGAGGAAGATTGGCCCTGAGCTAACATCTGTTGCCAACCTTCCTCTTTTTGCTTGAGGAAGACTGTTGCCAAGCCAACACCTGTGCCAGTCTTCCTCCACTTTGTATGTGAGATGTTGCCACAGCATGGCTTGACGAGCGGTGTGTAGGTCCGTGCCTGCATCCAAAACCACAAATCCTGGGCCACCAATGTGAAGCGCACAAACTCAATCACAATACCACCGGCCCAGCCCTATTATGTTGTATTTTTTACAACAGCTTTATTGGAATATCATTCACATACCATACAACTCACCCACTTGAAGTGTACAATTCAGTGATTTTTAGCATATTGAGTCGTGCAAGCATCACCATAATTGATTTAGAATATTTTCGTCACCCCAAAAAGAAACTCTGTCCCCATTAGCAGTCACTCCCCATTCCCTGCAGCTTTCCCAGACCTAGGCAACCAGCAATCTACTTTCTATCCATTATGTTATATTTTGATATGACATTCTTCATTTTTATGTCTTAACTATATCAGTCATTTCTTCTGTGATTTCCTCTTGTCTTTTTGTAAAAATGTATTTCTTAAATAATAAGACTTGAAAGTTGAAATGACTCCTTAATCCATGGGCTTCAGAATGGATGCTGTGTTAGCAGGCATAAAAACAACATTGATTTCGTTGTACATCTCCATCAGAGCTGGTGATGAGGTGCATTGCCAATGAGCAGTAATATTTTGAAAGGATTTTTTTGAATTTTGAATCTTTTTTTCTGAGCAGTGGTACACAACAGTGGACTTAAAATGTTCAGTAAACCATGTTGTAAACAGATGTGCTGTTATCCAGGCTTTGTTGTTCCATTTATGGAGCACAGGCAGAGTAGATTTAGCATAATTCTTAAGAGCCCTAGGGTTTTTAGAATGGTAAGTGAGCATTGGCTTCAACTTAAAGTCACCAGCTGCATTAGTTCCTAACAAGAGAGTCCTTTGAAGTCCTTTGAAGTCAAAGCCAGGCATTGACTTCTCCTCTCTAGCAATGAAAGTCCTAGATGGCATCTTCTTCCAATATAAGGCTGTTTGACTACACTGAAAATCTGTTGTTTAGTGTAGCCGCCTTCATTAATGATCTTAGCTAGAGCTTCTGGAGAACTTGCTGCAGCTTCTACATCAGCACTTGCTGCTTCACCTTGCACTTTCATGTTATGAAGATGGCTTCTTTCCTTAAACCTCAGGAACCAATCTCTGCTACCTTCAAACTTTTCTTCTGAAGCTTCCTCACCTCACTCAGCCTTTATAGAATTGAGAAGAGTTAGGGCCCTGCTCTGGATTACGCTTTGGTTTAAGGGAATGCTGTGGCTGGTTTGATCTTTTATCCAGACCACTAAAACATTCTCCATATCAGCAATGAGGCTACTTCGCTTTCTTATCATTTGCATGTTTACTGGAGAAGCACTTTTAATTTCCTTCAAAAACTTTTCCTTTGCATTCACAACTTGGCTAACTGTTGGCACAAGAGGCCTCACTTTCAGCCTATCTCAGCTTTCCATATGCCTTCCTCATTAAGCTCAGACATTTCTGGTCTGTGATTTAAAGTGAGAGATGTGAGACTCTTCCTTTCACTTCGACACTTAGAGGCCATTGTAGGATTATTAATTGTCCTGATTTCAATAGTTGTGTCTTAGGGAATAGGGAGGCCCAAGAAGAGAGTTGGTGGAGCAGTCAGAACACACACAACTTTGATCGATTATGTTCGATGTCTTATATGGGTGCAGTTCATGGCACCCCAAAATAATTACAATGGTAACATCAAAGATCACTGATCACAGATCACCATAACAAATATAATAATAATGGAAAAGTTTGAAATGTTGAGAAAATTACCCAAATGTGACAGATACACAAAGTGAGCAAATGCCGTTGGACAAATGGTTTTGATAGACTTAACTTGATGCAGGGTTGCTGCAAAACTTCCATCTGTAAAAAACAATATCCACGAAGCACAATAAAACAAGCTATGCCTGTATATATATGGAAAGGAGAAAAACCTTCAGTTATTACAGTTTAACCATAAGTTTTGCCACTTGGGTTGGGGATGGAGAGTAATAATTAATGAAACCCTTTCTCGTCTCCCCCAAATTCCAAGTCAGTTGACAGATAATATGTCATACAAATGAAGATTATAACAATATTTTAGCTTTGCTAATGATAAAGCAAAGTTGAGAACAAGGCTTAAGTATGTGGCCACAGTCTGGCTTCTTTGTGTCTTTCCCTCCGGGTTGAATGTACCCACTGTGTGGGTCCTGGATCTTTCTGCCCTCAGATCCACTCATCACCCTTCCCTTGCTCTGCTCTGTGTAATGAGGCTGTCCACCGCAGACGGCATTTCCCTGGCTCCTGTGCCAGCTGGGTTCAGACAATGTGGAGCACTGATGGGAGGTTGGAAGGTGTTGGGGAAGGAGAAACTGGGGTATTTCTCCATCTCTGCCTCTGCAATGTCTTCTGAAGGAGCTCTATGCCCTCCATGGTTCCAGATCCTGCCATCATTCCAGCTTCCACTGATAGACTCTGGGACTTAGGCCCCAGTAAAACACCACCTCCCACTCTTCTTCCGACCCAGGGCCAGAGGTGGCTCCCTGCTACTGCCAATCCCCCTCTCCTTTTTGGCTTCACACCTCCTGCCTCACCTCTGTAACCAGTTTTCCGATGAAAACCCTGTTCTAAAGACTCTCACCCAGAACTCCAAGTTGTCCCACAGGAGCAGGAAATTGAGAAGAGCAAGTCCACACCCTGATAATAGGCTCTTCCTCAGTGGGAGCAAGAAGTGCTCCTGCTCATTTCCTTCCCCTACGTTCTCTGATCAGATAAGACCCCCTCTTCCCACAGGGTCAAAGAGAGAAGGTGCTAGAGAGAAGCTGAAGAAGCTCTACCCCATTTATCTCCTCCTGGAAATTGGAATAGACGTTTCCACTTTTCTCCCACGTTGGGGGCAGGATAGACCATAGTTACAAGAATGGGCTCCAAAGCCAGACTGTCTGGGTTTAAACCTCTGACCTGCCTCTTGCTGGCTGTGTTATGTAGCAAGTCAATTTGCCTCTCTTTAATTAGATCTCTTTCTATAAAATACAGGATAATGTGGCCAAATTCATAGGGTTCCTCTGAGGTACATGTAGTCTAATACACAAAAGCAATTATAGCATTGTGCAGCACATGGGAAACCCCCCATAATAATAGCTACTCTGATTATTATTCTTTTTGATCATACCTATAAAATGGGGATGATATTAGCCCCTACGTCATAGGTTAGTTATAAAATTTAATGGGATAATGCATGTGCCTGGCACATAAATAATGCTCAATGAATTAGCTATTATTCTTGTCACCTCATTTGGAGGTGTCTTTAATCAATAGTTCCCTTGATGGTGGAGAGAAAGAAAGAAGTAAAAGTATGTCAATAAATAAGTAAATTAAAATTTTCAATATATAACAACCAAATAGTCAAGACTTTTCTTTTTACCCTTTATTCTTTGCAGGCTTAAGCAAGCAGCTCTGATTTATCTAAGAATCGTTAGTAAAGAATGTCATATAATAATAAAACAGGACTGAAATTTTTAAAATGCTAGGGATTTTCAGGAAGCCGCATGCCTTCTAAGTATTCGACTAACAGGAAGCCATTATTGCTTTTATTTATCTATCCCATCTTCTTTTCTTGACCAGGTCCCTGCTTCTCTGACCCATCTGCCCCCTGGCCTTCTAAGTTTTATTACCTCTGTCAGCCCACTCCAGTCTCCATCTGGAATTTGAGGCTATGAAAACTACAGGAGGACATTGTCTGCCATTTTAAAGAAAATAGCCAACTGCAATCTTCAAGGTTTTCTGAAAGGTCCTAAATATGAATACTCACTTTCTTCGCTCTCTGGTTAATGTCGTTCATAAAAGATATATTTCCATCTTAAAATAAGTTCCCATGCATCTCAACCACATCCATTCTCAAGGGCAGAGAGATCTTTTTCCACAGCCATGTATACTTTAGGATTGTTCCAGAACCTCACAGAGTATTTTATAAATACAAAGGAATTTTATAAATTATATCTATTTGCAGAGAAGGCTACTTTTCTAATTTCATGGGCCTGAGACCATAAGCCAAAATTACCTACATAAGTGAAAATTTTCTGTGATCGGTATTATAGATATCTTTATTGAAAGCATTCACATTTTGCTTCAAATGCTATAATAATTATTTTAATATAAAAATAGTATTTTAAAATATTTAGTAATTAAATTACTGAAAGTTTAATGTTTAAGTAAAACAAAATTAATGCTTCAGTAAGATTTGCTGAGTTTTTGCCCATGTCTACCTGTTCCTTTCACAACCATCATATACCCTTAGAAAGACACACACTTCACTCCAGAGTCCCAGCGAGTCATCACGTTAGTTAATTCTCACAATCCGAATACGTCAGTGCAGTTGTCTCTACTTTATTAGGAGCCCCAGACTTGGAGGAGTCACATGGCTTACCCAATCAAGGTTATATAGTTAGAGACAAAAGTTTGGATACAAGTGAAGTATCTGGCTCTAAGAACCAAGCCCTTCCCATTACACCACACAGCCTCACTACCTCCAGGGAAATCAGGGCCTATAATCATAATTTCTGGGAAGAGGTACCATTGCTTATATGAAAAGATATTTTGAAAGATAAATCTTACCTAAAATGCTAATGTAATTTTGCTAAGTTTCATCTCACCTTAAACATTGGCTTCAGCATGACTAGGCTGTCTGCGCTAGATTGAGGTGAACCAAACATATCCCAGGGACAGACGCTATCTCCTCCAGATGAAATGAATCAGGATTTATGCAGCCACCTGTATAATACATTAGCTGCCCCCTGCAGACCTACCCAGCTGTGTAAAATTCACTGAAATGACTAGATTCAAGTGGCCATAACTTGGAAACAGGTTGAAGAGTAAGGAAATAGGAGCCAACACAAATGCAAAGAAAACCTGAGTGGAATTAGAAACCAAACCAAACAAAATAAAATGTTGAGTTTTACAAAGAGGAAGCAAGAGCATCTGAGTTAACTATAGGTCAGTGATGGACAATTCAGTGGCCAAAATTTATTGAATTGCCTGTCCTGGTATGTGTAACTAGGTAACTTGGGCCATCAAAATTATTTTTCAAGGCTGAAACGTCCATAGTTGTCTTAAGCTAAATGGGAAGGGGGACGAATTGCTCAGTGTACATTTGTATCTACTAGGATGATGGTGATTATGCAGATGACTGTCATTATTAATTGTGCACCTATTGTTTTTCAAATGCTGGGCTGGGCCTCCTCATGAATTCCCCTCTAGGAGCTGCAATGGCAGTGAGTTTGAGATGAATCAGTTGAGGTTTTGAGATCCATAGTTGTACTAATCATAGGTAATAATTGACATATATTGAATTCTTCATCACTTTATTCAGTTCTCATAACTCTCTGAGGCTCCCAAGGCTCTTCTAAGCCCTCTTTTTTGAGTGGGTAAACTGAGACTCGAGAGAGGTTAAATTATCTGCCAATGACACATACCTTGCTGGTGATAAAGCAAACTTGAACCCAGATCCCAGACTCTCAATCACTCCTCTGTGATTGTGGAGCTGCTACACGTAGGGCTCAATATGAGGCAATAGGTGTAATGAGATTTTTGGTCTTAGCTGTTGAAAGAGGTCATTTGAAATAGACTTGAAACATGTTAAAATTCTGACAATCCAAGAAAATGGCAATTCCAAAGAACATATAAGTAAAGAGTTTAGTGGAATTTACTATATAATCCCAAATGCTGTTTTCCTGAAGCTACTTATTTTTACATGACAAACAGGGAATGGAAATTTCCAGGCTGATAGAGAGTACTGGGTTTCCTGTTTGCTGATGCTAATGTTAAATAAAACCAGTTTGTAAAGTGCTGCTTGTATCACATTTGAATTTAAAAGTATCTGCAGTTGTTTTTCTTTCTTTTTTTTGGCTGAGGAAGATTTGCCCCGAGCTAACACCCATCGCCAATCTTCCTCTTTTTTTGCTTGAGTAAGATTAGCTCTGAGCTAACATCTGTGCCAGTCTTCCTCTATTTTGTATGTGGGTCACCACCACGGCATGGCTGATGAGTGGTGTAGGTCTGCGCCCAGGATCCGGGCCCACGAACCTGGGCGTGGAACTTAACCACTATGCCACAGGGCCGGCCCTCTGCAGCTGTTTTAAATGAGCTTTGCTTTGTGGTCATTGACAATTACCTTTGGAAATTAAGCCCAGGAAGGGGAAGGGATTATGACAGAATAGACAGAATAAGAACCATTGGGAATTTGTTGGGTTCACTAATCATATTTGTGCCGCATAGGTATTTCCCATACAAATTATCTGTATATTCACATCAGTCTTGGGCATGTTTACCTGAGAATTTGATTCAACACACCCTTTCTGCTGTCCTGCATAAACCCTGCTCAATCTATACTTCCTTTTAGCTAACTGCCCCATCTATATGGCCAGTGCATTATCAGAATCTGATATTTGAGAAGATATATAAACTTTTCATCTTGAGGTGTAATAAGAGTGATCATGGCAGAAGGAAAGAAAATTAGAATTTAAAGAGCTCTTATTACTGGATACATACAATGCCAGAGATATTTGTGAATATTATCTCATTTAATCTTCACAAGTCTAGGAAGTACATATTATCATCTCCTTTGAAAAGATGAAGAAATAGGGGCTGAAAGACATTGTGTGACAAACCCAAAACCTTAAAACAGAGTTTGAGCATCTTCAAATATAAGGTTCCAACTTCTGGACTATAGACTATGTTGCCAAAACTTCTTCCTCTCCCAAGGGTACTTAGATTTTAACAGGGAGACTATTTCAGGAATTTTAGGCCTACCATTTAGAGTTTTAGCAAGAAATAAATTTTACAAAAGTTTGAAACTGAAATGGATGTATAACTGATGAGAGGGAGTATGAGTTATGTATCGGCCCTGATGTTAGACCAACCTGGGTCCAGTACTAGTTTCACCCCTTATTAGCAACATGAAACTGTGGTCAAAACACTTAACATCACTAAGCTTTAATTCTCTTATCAGTAGAGATATCAATACTAACTTCATAGGCTTGTTGAGAAGATTAGATAGGTTAATTTCTATAAATCCTTGGTACAGCACTGGGCACAGAATAAATACTCAACCAAGGGTATTAGTCGGGATGTTATTATTGCTCTGTGTACAGTTCCATATTATTTATTTGTAATTAACTAAAATGCATGAACACCTCCAACCTCTCGTTAGTGACAGGACTTTTCACTAAAAAAGTCTTTTCAAATGGGTCATATTGTTTAAAGCAAGACATAGGGCTGCAATACTCCACTATTAGTCTCCATCAGGGGAAATACATGGACCAAGATAATCTACAAACTAGATACCCTCCAAATCCTTGAGAATTATTACTATAGGTTTTCATAATATGAGGAAAATTTTAAATGGAGTTATCTGGGTATTGAAATGACTAATTGATTTCAGGGTTGTTAACTTTTTTTTTTAAAAGATTTTATTTATTTATTTATTTTCCCCCCAAAGTCCCAGAGAGAGTTGTATGTCATAGCTGCACATCCTTCTAGTTGCTGTATGTGGGACGCGGCCTCAGCACGGCCGGAGAAGCGGTGCGTCAGTGCGCGCCCGGGATCCGAACCCGGGCCGCCAGTAGCGGAGCGTGCGCACTTAACCGCTAAGCCACAGGGCCGGCCCTGTTAACTTTTTTAATTGGGTGTCTTCCAGGGCATATTCATTGCTCATCTTGGTTAACATATGTTATCAACCTATGAATCTGTTGGTATAAAAGCATATTACTCTTTGGTGCTGCCTAGGATCTCATTTTTCTCATCTGGCTCAACTGGAAAGCTAGCCTCAATTTTGATATTCTCTACATGCCTAGTTTTTATGAATTGGCTGGTTGATGATCAACTGGGATTTTGTGCCACTCACACAAATACATTCCCTGGTGTCTGGCCTGGGCTGTGTGGAGTGTTGAAATTACCAATTTCATAAAATTGCTTTTGATGTTGGGTAAGATGCTATTTCTATTGAACACGGCAATTGCTGCCCCAGTTTCAGAAGGACACTCTCTTCTTCTTGATGATCCTATTTAGTTTCAGATTTGTGTTTGGGGAAAGTAGTTATTTCACAGCTTTGAAGCCCCTTGAGCTGAAATTTCTGGGGAAAGTGTGTGCTGGGCTGGGAAGCTACTCTAAGCATTTTGGCTGCTTTCTGAGAGGTGTTAACAAACCTGTGTGGTTGCCCTGTGCACATTTCAACTTCGGTAGATTATCACAAATTGTTTAGGGCATTTTCCAGGGACTTGCATAAGCCAGCAAGCTCACATGAGGCCTGGGTACATTACCCAGTTTTTATTGTGCAGTTTACTTTGGAATTCACTCTGCTTGAGCATCATTCTGTACACTCTTTATTTCTTCATTCATTTCAGAAAATAAGCTCTTTATATATAATGAATCTGTCCATAGCCTTACAGTTCCAAAGCGCAGAAACAAATGATATTGAACCAGAAATTGGAGCTCAATGGTAGGAAACAACGACACAGAAGCTAAGAAGAGTTAGTGGTAAACCAAGAGGGGTGACAGAATGTCATGAAGTAAAAACCCAAGTAGGAAGGCAAAAGCAAGATGCGGGTTGCTGGGCCAGCCCTGTGGCTTAGTGGTTAAGTGCGCACGCTCCACTACTGGTGGCCCGAGTTCCGATCCCGGGCGCGCACCGATGCACCGCTTCTCAGGCCATGCTGAGGCCCCGTCCCACATACAGCAACTGGAACGATGTGCAACTATGACATACAACTATCTACTGGGGCTTTGGGGGGAAAAAAAAAGGAGGAGGATTGGCAATAGATGTTAGCTCAGAGCCAGTCTTCCTCAGCAAAAAGAGGAGGATTAGCACGGATGTTAGCTCAGGGCTGATCTTCCTCACGAAAAAAAAAAAAAGATGCGAGTTGGTTCAGAGCTTTGTGTAAAGTGGAAAAAATACAGCACATAACCCTGTGATGTTGCTAAGTACTCTGATGCTATCTATTCCCTTAGTTACTTCTTTCAAGCCTCCTTGGAAGAATAGAATATAATCTTGCTTGTGGCCACTCTTAATGACTAATCTACCAATTTTGGTGCATCAACTTCCAAAGTCTGCCCCTCCTGGATAATCTGGGCCAGCACAGCCATTCAAAGCAAATTCTTTCACAGGATAAATCTGCACTACGTGTTGATAGTTAATGGCCCCTTGGAGACTGGCTTTAAAGCTCAGAGGACACAGTTCTTGACTACTAGAGCTTTTTTGCTTTACTCAAACAAACTCCCATGTGTTTGCTGCTTTGTTTTGTTTTTTTTTTAAGGAAGATTAACCCTGAGCTAACATCTGTTGCCCATCGTCCTCTTTTTTTCTGAGGAAGATTGGCCCTGGGCTGACATCCATGCCCAGCTTCCTCTGCTGTATATGGGATGCCGCCACAGCATGGCTTAGGTAAGTGGTGGGTCAGTGCGCGCCCGGGATCCGAACCTACGATCCCCGGGCGGCTGCAGCAGAGCGCAAGCACCTAACCGCTATGCCACCGGGCTGGTCCCTGCTCTTTTGTTTTTAGTGCCCTCAGTCTCGCATGTTGACCATTGGCTTTCTACCGGCTCCCGGCACACATCTTCAGTACCAGCTGCTGATAAACCCTATGCTTTGGAAGAGTTTTACATGTGTAAAGTTGGAAACAGGAGAACTATAGACAGCCTGCGGCAGTGTGAGTAACCTCTGAACCATCGTATTTATGATGATACTCTGTGCAGAGATGGAGAAGTAGCAGATTTCTCATGCCTCACGAATTTAGAATTATGTAAATAAGTTAATTTACCTGGTGCTATGTTAAATTTTGCATTAGTCTTGGCTTTTTAAGTTAAACGTGACAGAACTCCCATTCAAGCTGGCTTAAGCAAAATAAATAAGTACATACATACATGAACTCCAGTACTGAAGCATTCATGAATATCTAATTGCGAACATAGCTGAATCCAGAGGCTCAAAAGATGTCAATAGATTCTCTCCATCTTTCAGTACCACCCATATGTGTGTGTTGGCCTAATTGTTTCCTACCACAACTGGCTTTGTCCATACGGTATGGGCAAATGGACAAAAGAAGCTACAGGTTACATCCTCCTTATGGTTCTAGATGCTAGAGAAGTCTCTCTCTGCCAGTGTCCTTATAAAAAAAAAAGTCTTGCGTTAGACTCCAGTTCAGTTTGGGTCTCATGCCATTCCCTGAAGCAATCCCTCTGGCCAGATGATAAGAGTCCTCAGACTGGCCAAGCTGGTTCAGGTGCCCATTCAGGTGACTGGTGAGTGAGGCCAGCCTCATCAAACCACATAAATGCATTACTTACTGCATAGAGAATTGCAGTAATCAAGTAGGGAAGGGGCCCTGGAAAAAGAAATACACCAGGTCCCCTCCATATGTTTTCACTTTACATTGTTTAATCCCCATTTTGCTTTCAAATGCATATAACAATAATGACCACTTGCTAAGCTCTTATAATTCTTTACATGTATTATCACATTTAATCCCTAAAACAACCCTGTGAAACAGGATATGTTATCATTATTTCCAATTTACAAAGAAGGAAATTTAGATGGAGAAATTAAGTAAACTGTCTAGAGTCTCACAGCTAGTAAGTGAGGGAACTGGGCCTGGAATCAGGTGTAACTAACTACTAAGCCTCCTAACTTTGTTTTGTTTGTTTTATTTAACTTTGGAGATTTTTAGCTCTGAGATATTTAACTGAAAGACTACCTTAATGGTCTTAGTCTAAGTGGCTCTGACATTTTCTACTTTCAATAGTTAAATATCTTTTTCCCTTACTAGATTTAAGTCCCTTGAAGATAGGGAGTTTCATCTGCATTTTTCTCACAGTTTAAAAATGATTCCATACCCAAAAGAATTGAAAACAGGTGTTCAAACAAAAATTTGTATAAAATGTTCATAGCAGCACTATTCACAATAGCTAAAAGACGAAAACAATCCAAATGTTCACCAACTGATGAATGCATAAACAATGTGGTATATCTTTGCAATGAAATATTATTCAACCATAAAAAGAAATAAAGTATTGATACATGCTACGAGGGATGTACCTAAATAACATTATGCTAAGTGAAAAAAGCTAAACACAAAGGCTACATATCGTGTGACCACATTTATATAAAATATCCAAAATGGGCAAATTCATACAGACAAAAAGTAGGTTGGTGGTTGCCAGGAGCTGCAAGGAGAGAGGAATAGAGAATGATTGCATAAAGGGTACAGGATTTCCTTCTGGGGTGATGAAATTGTTCTTGAACTAGACAGTGGTGACAGCTGCACAACACTGTGAATGGGTTAAATGCCACTGAATTGAACACTTTAAAACGGCTAACTGGTGAATTTTATGCTGTGTGAATTTTACCACAATAAAAAAAATAGTCCGAGCACATAGTAGGTACTCAAAAAACACTTGTTGAATAAACAAATGAGTGGATACTAGTGAGAAAACAGGCTTTTTTAAAAATTATGAGGTAAGCCGGTCACTAGGACTCTACTCACCTCTGTTGCAGAGGAACATGTTCTTTGTGATAACCTGAAGCCAAATTACTGGTCTTATAGGAGGTCATTAAGAAATTTGTGAGAGTAAGACCATTGATATGTGTTTCCCTTGATTCTTCAGGATGGGGACTGAAAACATTCACACTATTAGGTGTATTTGACGCAGTGCTGACATGCTATATTTCACTTACTTCTTGGTTACATCTGTCACATTTGTGAGAGAGCTTTGGAACATGTTGAAGATCCTTAAATAGAGAAGACGTGATTACTAGGGAAAGCTTGATCTTTCAAATGTACCTACATTGGACAAATTACTTAAGCATTGTATAAATCAAAATAGATTCTCGGCACTTCTCAAACTTTAATGTGCATAGAAATCACCTGGTAATCTTATGAAAATGCAGCCTCTGACTCAGTGGTTCTGAAGTGGGGCCTGAGATTCCGTAGTTTTAACCTCCCAAGTGATACCAAAGCTGCTAGATCATACCCCACACTTTCATTTTTGCTGTGGGGAGAAATTAATTCTGAAGCACATTCATGCTATGTGTCTTACTCATGTTACATGTCTGATGCAGGTTCACTGAGATACTCAGCTCTACAGTCACTCAGGGACGCATATCAGTAGAGCATCTACCACCTCGCAGTTGAACCATCTGAGGATGGGAAATGGGAGGGTTGGAAAATTGAGCAACAGCAATTAAATACTTTGACCTCAAGATGTCCCATGTCACTTTTGATCATATTTCATTAGCCAGAACTAATCCCATGTGCATGCCTAACTTCAAAGGAGCAGAGAAATGTAATTCTGTGTATGTTCAGAAGGAGAGCAGAACCATATACTAGGGAATCTTAGTAACGTTTTATGTTAAGGGACTGTGCATGGGGTTTCATCATGTGAACATGCCAGTTATTCACAAATGTCACAAGAAATACATTTGCCTTAATCTTTAGTTACATGCCTTCTATTTACAAGAGAGTTTGGGGTGATTTTTCTTTCTCTTCATAGGATAAGCTAATAATTCTTAGAGACTGATAAGAGTTTTAGAACTGAAAAGAATTGCAAAAGTTATTTCCAAACCTCTTCTTTAAGCAGTAGGGAGTCAGAGTCATAAAAAGAAGGTAATCACTTTTCCTTCCAGAAAGGGAATATCAAGTCTAGAATTCAATTATTTTGGCTTCCACTTTGTGAATTTTTCCATATCACCACTACCCATTTCTAACTCTGACAAATGGCAAGTGATGAATGGATTATCCATACAGAGAGCAACTTTTCCATACCCATGGTTAGTACCATGATCTTACAAAGAATTTTGTGCCCCTTTAGTTTTAAAACAGTTGAATTAGAATGGAATGTCGATGCTGAATAACTGAAATTTCCAGGCCATTCCAATGGTTTATGGGCCGAAGGGGACCAGTTTTTTTAAATTGGAAGATATCCTACAAGATTTAAGACATATGGTTTTACACACACATACAAACACACATAATGGCATCAGAGGACACATAATTATATTCCAAACTTGACAGGTCATTGAGTCCCCCTATTGTAAGAATTTCCATTAATTCTAAAAATTACAAGATAAATAATGGATGGTGTCAATAGTCAGAATGAACACCAAGTTGTCTTTGAACTATGTGCTCAAACAAAAATGCCCTTAGAAAGGAACAAAGTTACATGATATATTTCTGGCAACATGGAAGGTTTAATCATGGAAAACATTCCTTAGTTGCTTTGTCAAGTTTTGGTTTGTAAACCTTTTTTTGCAATTCCTGAATCCCAGCCCACAGTTTTCAACATTTGTTCTGCACCTCTCTTCCTCTTTAATATACTGGGTTGGAAAAGAGATGGATCATTAAGGCAGGGGAGCCTCAGAGCCAGGCAGACCTGGGCTTGAAGCCCAGCACCAGCCTTTGCCAGCTGTGTGGCCTTAGGTAAAACACTTAATCTCTCTGATCATTGGCTTTCTAATCTTACAATAAAGAACATAATATCTGCTTTGCAGGGTGTTTGTGAGGATTAGAAACAATACATGTAAAGCATCTAGCAGAAGGCCCAGCTGGTTGCGTGCATTCTTTAAATGCTAGCTACGATTATTACAATGCCATGTGATCTGGGCTTTTAGTCTGAAAGCCTTAGCTCTGACCTCCTGTCCTACAGGGACAATCCCTTTGGTCTCTTGTTTTCATGCTTTCAGAATTCTCTCAACTGACCTCCCTGACACTACTCACCTCCAGCGCATTTCTGTCATGCAGAAACCTGGCTCAGGAATTGCTATATCTCCTTATTTTTTAAGAACATTCAGAAATCTGTTTATGTGCAATTTCTTACTTTTTGGCAAACACTAAATAAAACAAATCTGTGAGTCAAAGAAAGCACATCTTTGGCCCATGGTCCACGAGTTTGTGACCTCTGATTAAAATTAGTTCAATATTCCTCAAAGTATGGTCCTCACCCTATCTGCTTGACAATCACCTGGTACACACATGGGCAAAAAAAGGGAAGTCCCAGTCATCACTCCAGACCACTGACTCTAGATACCTGGGTGCCGGGCAGGGTATGCAGTTTAAATAAGCTTTCCAGGTGATTCTGTGCCCTCTAATGGTTGATAACTTAGACTAGTTAAAGTACCGCCCTTTGAAAGTAATCAGGAAACAGTATCTGGCAGAGACAAGAACAGGGCACATTGTGGCTTCTAAGCAGAATGATTGCTGTGTGAAGCGAGATACCCATCTGCCTAAACCTCACATTTTCTACTATTTACCTGTATTCTCTCTTCCCTCTGAAAAAGAGCATTAGGGCATGTCTGAGACACTGAGTCCCCCACCAATTTTATTAATTCACTGAAGACCACATGGTTGAGTTTTCTAATCACTTAGTGTGTTTCTGTCAAATTAGATTAGGCTGTGTTAAAGTGCAAGGCTTCAAGTTCTTTGGCTTGGAGTTCATTTAATGATGTAGATATTTGTTTTTTGCTGTGCAAGCTGATGTTGAAAACTCTCCTCCCCGGTGAGCTCCGGGCTACCTGTTATGGATCTTTAGTGCCTGTTGTTAACAACACTTGGATAAGGCCATGCCTTAATTTTTACTTATGTAATGGAACTCATCCATCAAATTTTACAGAGACTTTTTGATATGGTCCGTGGTTAGTGGTGTTCAAAAAACAAATTCCTGTTCCAAAACTGTGTTTAATTCCAAAGCAATTGCCTTTGGCTGTGTTCTACAGTCAATATTGAATATGTTGCCTTGCAGGTGGTTTTGTTTTATTAGTGATTTCTGACTCTAAACCAAAAATATGCTTTGTTGCTTCTCTTCCAGATTTCAATTAGTATTAGTGCCTTTGTCAACAGAAAATGTTCAATAAATGCTGTTTGATAAAAATAGTACTTATAGCTATCAATTTTGAGCTTTTATTATGTATCAGATTCTTATTATTGTCCTCTTTTTATAGATGAAAAACCTGAGGCTAGAAGAGTTGTAAATAATTGAGCCTGGATTCAAAGTTTTGTTTTCTCATTCCAAAACCTGTTATAGGTTGACTTATAGGTTGAATCATAAAAGAAGATTCAAATAATTTCTACTTCTGCCTAATGTTTGGTAACTATATTAGCCAGCTCTTGCTACTATACTGCTTCATAACAAATTATGTCAAAACTCACTGGCTTAAAATAACGTTTATTGTTCACTCATGGATTGGTGAGTTGCCTAGAGTTTGGTTGATCTCAGCTGGACTTGTCTGAGCTTGGATCCAGGCTGTAGGTTGGATTCAAGTTTGTGCCGTGTTTCTCATTCTGGGGTTCAGGCTAAAGAATGGCAGCTTCCTAGGACGTGGTCTTCTCATGATCAGTGGCAGGAACAGAAGAGAAATACACAGTGCCTTTTGAACTAAAAAGAGACACACTGTAGGTTCTACCCACATTCTGTATGGCCAAGACCAACATTAGTGTGATGGGAAGTATGGAGATGAGTGTGACTACTGGGAGAGGGACAGGTGTATAAAGAATCACAGCAATGATTAAATATAACGGAATAACCCTTCCTTTTCTTCTCACCGTCAAAGAAATGTGACTGGATGCCAGTGAGTACAGTATTAAAAGAGCTGTATTTGTCTACAAAATATAGCAGGATTTTATTTTGTTATCATTATTATTATTGTTTTATCATTTCATAGCATTTTTACCACAGAAAATTTGGTCATAAAGGTAAAGAGAACTGTATTATTAGAAGCAGCCTCAATATATACCATGATTACTGTTTAAAGATGATTATAACAATATGAATGGTAACGGCCAACCAAATATGACAGAGAAAGTAAGTTTAAGATTCATTCGTTCTTTGAAGATATTAAATATACTACAAGAGGAACAGGGGAAATTCATTTGTTTATTGAAAAGACATTTTATTAAAAGCTTTTTTGATGCTTTATTTGGTAGGGTTATGACTTATAATCCTCTTGTTGCAAATAGCATCGTACTTCTTCAATGTATACAACTCTTCTTAAACATTGTCAGTATTTTTAAATATGTAGTCACTGATATTGTTCTTAATGTAGATGTTTGAGGAAATAAAATATCAATAAGAATATCCCAGTTTACTTTTTCCCCCTTCTTTTGTAAACTATAACCCTCCTAGTCTCTACCCAGTGGTATGTTGGTAAACCAGCTCTTCCAAAAAAAAAAAAAAAACAGGCTTTGACTTGTAGAGTTTGCCAGTTTCCATGGTGTAAATATTCCCACCATGGCTGCTTTCTATTTACCAATGGCTTAACAACCAGCTCACGAAATGCTGCTTTGATCCAGCTCCTACAAACCTCTCCTAATATAAATAATACTATTTGTTCCATTGAGGAGTTTCTGACCCTTTGTATTTTTTTCTAATTATTCCTTCATATATCCTGAGTTTGTTGTTATTCACCAACAAAACAATGCATCAAGCTTAAGTGATTTTTGAAAACTAGTATGAAAATATTGTGCTTGTAGCCTGGAAAACAACCCACTGTGTTTTTGATGTACATGCAAATTACACATTCTACATTGGAATGTAGTATAGAATTACAGGATATCACAGCATGTCATCTGTTACATGTTCTTCACGGTATAAGAAAGAAACTAATGTCCACTTTGAACTTAAATAGCCAAGGTTTCAGCGGACCAGGAGGACATCTCCTTTTCTACCTGCCAGTTCCGTCTGAGGTAGGCTATGTGAAATGCAGATAACTGCTGATTACATTGGGGAATGTGGTCAATATGAGATATATCTATGCCTTCTTGCATTTTTCATGTGGATGGACATGGATTTGAGTGACGCAAAATAGGCCCTCCTTTGCCAAGTGTTAAGCGAAAGAATTAAACAAGGTAAAGTTTACCTTTAGTCTCCCTGTGCCACTGTTCTTCCATAGCCACTGACCTCTGACCCCAGAGTTGGATGATGACCTCATATTCTATGTATTCCCCTCCTAGTCTCTTTCCATGAATATTCCCTTGCATAGAAACAGGAAAGCTCAATCATTTATACCTTAGACAATTTACAGTCTTTGAAGGATCTCTCGGGGTAATTGCTTATCAATTCTTTTCTCTAATTCATTAATTCATTTATGGCTCATTGACAACATGCTATATGCCCTGTCTTATATGTTGGGAAGGATGCAAAAGTGAATTTGATCTTTTAAAAAGTTACTATCTAATGAGGAAGACAGGAATCTGACCTATATATCCACATTTCCGTTAACATCAGGAGGAAAGTAATGGGCACATTGAGATCAGTGCTATGGATCCAGAAAAGAAAACAGAGACTTCGCAGTGGGGGTGCTGGGAATCAGAGAAGCCTTCCTGGAAGAGGTAGCATTAATAATGGGTATGAAGTTAACATATAGAAGTTGGGAAAGAGTGAGACAGTCTTCCAGAATAGAAGGAGTCACAGAAGTAAGGAGATGGGGGACTACAGCATACACACCAAAAAATACTGGCTCTTCAGTTTGGCTAGGGCTTAAAAGGGGCAAAGAAGAGACATGGAATGAAAGTTTACCTTTGATAAAAGGGCCTTCAGTACTAAGGTGGTTTTGGGAATGAACGGCCTTGAGAGTTCAGTGAGGGCACATTTTGGGAAGGAAATCTTGCTAAAGAAATCGCATCATCAAATGGTTCCCACCTTCTCCTAAGGCTGATCACACAGACTAGCTGAGCTATGAAACGATGGAGTGTGTCCACACTTTTGACCAATTCTTCTGAAAGCTGGGTGGCCTCCAAAAGAAATGACAAATGACCCTGGCAAAAATAAGATAGAGGGAATAAACCCACAAGATAAGTGCTGCCTCTGCCCTCCAAGGCCTTGGTAATAATATGTCAGTGGAATTTGAGATCCAAGCCAGTTTGGAAGTGAACATAAGAAGATGCTGGAAAACCTTAGGTTTGGCACCTCATGCAGAACAACAAAGTGGTTGCCCTGTTGGCTTTTGTTTTGTTCTCTTGTCCAATCTTGCTTAGAACTGATGGGAACTTCCACAGAGGATGCTTAATCAGCTCCGAAAGCTGCGAAGTTGTTTATTCCTGTGTCACTGCAGCAAGATGGAGCTAGTTAAATTTAGTAAAACATTAAATACCATTGAAATATTTTTTTCTCTTTTCTTAACTGTACAAATCCCGTAGAAAATAAGATTTTCATGTCTTAATTGTGATACCGAAAGTGTCTTTTATCCTCAGCATGCTTGAGATAGCAAAGTAATTTTTGAGCTGAATGTGATTGTCTCAGACAGTCATGATTCAAATATTTAATCTAAAGGGAAAATTCCCAGAGTACTTCTCTCATCATTTCTCAGTTCTGTGGAGAATAAAAGCCTCAACTTTATATGATCTGATATTATTTCCATTATTGGTATTATGCTGTAGGCAAATATCCTTCAAGAGGCAAAGTCTGCTTCCCTTGTACTTAGCACGTTAGGCTCACAAAGGCCCAATCTGGCCTTTACAATATGAGCTGTGCTATCTTGTAATCTGGGGAGAATTTAATAACAATAATTTCACTTTATGCAGTGCAGCCTTTAAGATTTAATAGGAGATTCTTCACACACTCAAAGCATCTTTTTTCCTTTCAAGTCCTTTTATTATTCATGGATCAAATTTCCTATAGGTTAGTTGTTTTAACAAACTGCTATCGGGCAGCCCGTGTAAGCATGGGTGAGAATCTATAGATTGATTACCTAGGGAATTGGATGAAAGAGACTTACTTAGCAAGGCCCTGGAGTCATTCTGAGCTTTCTCATTACCCATTAAAAGGAAAATGTCATAGGTAAACTAGCTTCTCTAAATCGCTGGCATTTTCATGCATCTCAAATAAATAAATGTTACATCTCAAGCAGTTTTTCCACAAGTGTAGTCTTCAGACCACCTATACCTAAGTCTCCTGGTGAGAATAAAAATGCAGATTCGTGGGGCACTCCCCTACCCTAGTGAGTCAGAATTTCTGGAGATAGGAAACCAGTAATTCACATTAAAAAAAAAAAAGAACTCGTGTGATTCTTACACATACTAGAGGTTGAAACCCACTGGTTTCTGTGCTTGGCAGTCTCGCTATTTAATTTTATTCTCACAAATGCTACATATATAGCAGCCTCCCCAGATTTGTAGGTAAGGACAACAAGGCTGAGAGTGACTTAAGTCCGTGGTTCTCAAACTGTGCGCTGAGTCACCCCTGGGCACTATAGTGATCTCACAGAGCCCCAAAGGATATTTTGCATTTTCTATGAAGATCCAGTGACACTTGACATCTCTTGAACACTGAGCCAACTGCTAGCTCAAGGTACTTCAATTTCAAACTGCATACCTTTTGTACTTTTTGCTACATATCTTTGATGATGTCGTATCTTTGTATAGCTGAGTTGTCAGCAGTTGCTGCGATTAAAAGCAGGTACCATGAGAAAATCAATGTGGAACAAGAAATAAGAGTAATGGTGTCTAATCTCATTCCAACTTCTAAGAAGTGGTGTAGCAATATTATTTTATAATGTTTTATAATGTTTACATATTTATATATATTTATATTGTATATATTATATATAATATTGTATATATTCTGTATGTTTAAATGTTATATAATATGTAAAATATTTATATAATTTTACTCTATATAAAATGATATATTTTATAATATTTTATCTTTCACAGTTTGTGTATTATATTTTAAAATGGTTGCTAAGCTATTAGGACATAAATATCTATTAAGTTGTTTGAAGTGACTACTTGATAAATGGAAATGGTAAGTATTCTTTGGGCCTAGCATGCACTGTGAAGAAACTACTGAGACACTAAGGGTGCCACGCAACCTGACCAAGTTTGGGAACCTCTGGCTTAATACATGAATTTATGGAAATAAAATATGAACTCAAGGCTCCCTACCTCTCCATGCTTTGTCTACTGGGACATGCTTCTTGGATCATCCTCTTATCAAGGAATTCCAGAGTGCAGGTGTGTATGTGAGCTGGCTCTTCAGGTCTGAGTGATTAGCATAAGAGTTTTCCTCCCACTATGAATGGTCATATTGAACTGGATATCTAGTAACCTTGATCGTAGCCCTGAGTTGGATCCTAACTAGTAGTGTGACTTGGGCTAGGTCACTTAGTTTCTCTGTGTTTCTAGGTTTTAGTTGAGTCTACCCTAGCTAATAACAGAGATAAGAAAGAAACTAGCGATAAATAATCTACAGAGCATTTAACTGGCAGGCACTCTAAGTGTTTTGTGTCATTATTTCTATTTAATCTTCAAATATCCCTCAGTTAGGTTCTTTTATTGTTCCTCTTTCACAGATGTGCAAACTGAGATATAGGGAGGTGAAGGGAACGCAGACTATTCAAAACTAGAACTTATGCTCTTAATCACTAACTACAAGAGTGATACCTAAACTGGTTTAAGTTCCTTTACAGTCTTTAACATAAAAAAGTAAAATCAAGTGCCTCATTCATATTTAGGTTGCAAGAGATTGGTATCATTTGGAGTCTAATAAAATGTTAGCCTTCACTAACAGCCTATATCCAGGGTCTGGAAGAGACCATTATTTTGGACCAGACCAACTATTGACCTCTTGAGACAGTCTTTGTCCTGCTAAATCCCTGCAGACCTGTCATCAAGGCAGGAGGCCACAATGGATTGGAACAAAGTGGGCAACCAGGCCCAGATGTAATCTCCACCTGGTCTGGGCAAAGAGGCCTAGAAGAAGAAACCTGAATCCAGGACCATGCAGTTGCCGCTGTGTATTTCCCATCTGCCTGTAGCTCTCATCACTGCAGCCCCTCCTTATACACTGGGACAAATATAGAAGGGGAGCTGCTCTTTTACACAGGAAAATCCTCTGACTCAAGGAAAATAGAAAAGGGATTAACAGCACTCAGAGTGTAAGAAGTCAGAGAAAAATGTGAGAAATCAGCAATACATTGACATGAACAGTAGAGTGACATTTAAGCTTGTCAAGGAGACCCAGGAGATCATGTTCAAACATCTCGTTAATGCAGAGAGATACCATCTCATTCAAGTTTTTGCCCTTGCCTGGAAAATGTTCTTATAGCTAAAAACAAATGGGCCTCAGCAATAAATATCACATTTACCAGATGATAGTGTTGGAATTTTTTTTAATGAAGATCTTGCAAAACCGGGGGTATGCCACTGGAAATTTGTACCACTATTTTTTTGGTGGGAGAGGGTGGAGGTAGGAAAAAGTGAGTCAGAAGATGTACTGAGGATACTTGATAATGAAATGTACTTTCTCTTTCTTAGAGACAAAGATGGGAAAGACTGGTAAGGGAGAGCAGCTTGTTAACTTACATGCCTGGCCCTACCAACTAACTAAAAATCTGCTTAGAATTTTTCTAGAAGGACTGGCTGGCTGCTTAGTTGCTGTTCTTTATGCCCAGTTTCTCTGGAACCTCACTAGCTGCACATAGACCAGATTTGTCTAATTGAGATACTAAAATATTTAAAACTACTAGAGGAATGGGTAGCCCACCTAAGGGAATTAAGCTTTGTAAGTCAATATGCAGCAGAAGGTGCAGTTTACCTGGCATTTTCTTTCTCTGAGCCCCAGATTCTCGACCACCATAGTCACAAAGGGACCTCCCAGCATAAATATCGCCAAGGGACAGCACTTGGAGAGTTCTTTGAGTCGCAATTTTTATGAAGACAGCAGAAAAGTTGATTGAGAATGATTACTAACCTTTTTTTGAGCCTCTGTTGCCTGACCCTCACTGTACACAGAGCTTGATATGCATTATCCCATTTAAATGCCAAAGCAGACGTCAGAGGTTTCAAGCCACAAAGTTAAGTTGCACAGGTTTAAATTTTCTGACTAGACTTGCTCCATAGTCTTAAATAATGAACTATACCAGTCTCCTAACTTCCTTCCCTCACGAGACACAGAGAAAAAATATATATTTTTACGTATATATTTTATTACATATAATATATTTATTATTTTTATTTATATATTTTATTATATAATATATATTTATATATTTATTTTATATGTAAATTAGATATAATGAATATGTTATCTATGATATACTAAAATATATAAACATAAAAAAATCTAAAATATATATTATAAATATAACACAGTATCTATAATATAAATATAACATAAAGTATATATGTTATTTATTATATGTATATTTTATAGCCTGTTGGAGTAAAGTCATGCAAAATGTTAGAAGCAGCTGGAAGACTGATGAAATTGGTATCATCACATAAGATCTGTGAGATGTGTAGGGGAGGAAGACAATTCCTCTACCCTCTGGGTCCTTCTGGCTGGTCTAAGAATTAAATTGACGTGAGACAGAATAATAGGAGAAAACCAAACAAAGCTTTACAACATGTATATGTGGGAAAAACCCAGGAAATCGGAGTAATTCAGCCAGAATGGCCAAAGCTGCCACATTAAATAGCATCTTCAGCTAAAGACAAAGGAGGGTGTTGGGGGTAGTGGTCTGGGACTTCAAAGGAGAGGAAGGTAATTCACGTGGAGATAGAAAAACTAATGTTTAGTAGACAGAACTTTGATAAGAATGGGCTTAGTGGGCCGGCCCCGTGGCTTAGCGGTTAAGTGCGTGCGCTCCGCTACTGGCGACCCAGGTTCGGATCCCGGGCGCGCACCAACACACCGCTTCTCTGGCCATGCTGAGGCCATGTCCCACATACAGAAACTAGAAGGATGTGCAACTATGACATACAACTATCTACTGGGGCTTTGGGGGAAAAAAAAGGAGGAGAATTGGCCATAGATGTTAGCTCAGAGCTGGTCTGCCTTAGCAAAAAGAGGAGGATTAGCACGGATGTTAGCTCTGAGCTGATCTTCCTCACAAAAAAAAGAATGGGCTTAGCAAGGACCCTCACAGTCTATCAATACCCAGAGTTATCTATGGTGATGGCCTGTCCTGGGGACAGGACTTCTATCTTAAATTCTTTTAGGCAGTTAGGGAGATCAAAGTTTCTTTCACTCTTCTGTCCTTAACCAAAGAGACACATTTTGGGGTGGCCAATTCTGATCCCCTACAGATGTAACTTCCCAAGTTCTAAGTTCAGGCACAGAGAAAGAAAGAAAGAACTGGACACATTTTACTTTTCAAACCCATGCACAAAAATGATTAGACTATAGAAAACATGTAATAAATTCTGGTAAAAATCTCCAGATCTTCCTACGAGAGAACTGCTGACATCTGTTAATTAAGGAAGGGTCTTTGCATTGGTCCAGTCTGTTTTCCCCACTGAGTTCTGGGATCCTACTCTCATCCCATGCCACCCTGCACTGAGATGTCCAATTCTTGAGTCATGGCTGTTATTATATATCATATTCCTCTGGAATGTTCTTAGTGCTTATACTTTTGTAGAATGTACAATCCTCACTGTCGAGTCTTTATGAAAGATTTTGCTTCCTTTTAACACACTCTGCAAATACTAGTTGTCTGCTTTACGCATTAACAGGGGTGCTTTGAATGATGCCACGGCACCTGCATGCGTCCTCTCTCCTCCTCTCTCACTCTCAATCTACAGAGACTGAGTGCTCTCCAGGCCTCCAGGGCTAGAGCAAGAGTTTTTGATTCTGTTTGTGTTTGCAGGAAACCTCACTTCCTGCTTCAGGTCCAAGGTGGAAATGGTTCCTCTGTGGTACAGCACCATAACACTTCCTGGATGACACAGTTAGCATTTCTCTAGCAAAAGGCTTGGGAGCCTTATTTTGTAATGGATCAGACAGTAAATATTTTAGGTTTTGTAGGCAATCGGGTCTCTGCTACAACTACACAGCTCTGTCATTGTAGCCTGAAAGCCGCCATAGACAATATGTAATGAACAACTGTGGCTGTGTTCCAATCAAACTTCATTTACAGTAGCAGGTATTAGGCTACATTTGGCCCATGGGGATGGGTTTGGCTCATGTGACCACAGTTTGTGATCACCACTCTAAAATCACTAGCTTTGGCATTATTTTGTATGTGTGTGGGTAAAAGCCTTACTTTTTAATCACATTATATATTCTAGCCATAGTTAACCATGATCTGCCTTTGGAAAGGGTCCCTTTTGAGGTCTCCACTTCCATCCTTCTCTGCAACTGGTTCACTGGTAGCATCTCTAAATAGCTACGCTCCTGTTGAGATTCTGTCTCTGTATCTGTCTCTGTTTGTAATGACTGACTGGAAGATTTTCAGATGGGGAACGCTGTGGCATTATGGAAAGAGCACCAAAGTCAGGAGACCACCTAGGGTCCAGTCCTGGTATTCGCATTTACCAACTCAATGATGTTCATTCCTTAGAGTGTTTACACACCTTATCTGTAAAACTGATATACCTCCCAGGGCTTCTAGAAAACTGAAAGTATGAAGAGTGGGAGTTTTTCATTCTGGCCTCTACCTCTTGTGAGCCATATCTACAGCAAGTTACTTACCCTCTCTAAACCTCAGTGCCATTGCCTGTAAGATAGATTAATACCTCGTAAGAATTAAATGAGATAATGTATGTAAAGTGCTCACCGCAGAGCTTTGTACATAGTCTATACTAACAAGTATTATTTTTAGTTATCCATATACTTATGTTGGTGGAAGGCTTCATAAATTCTGAGCCAGAGTACAGATTTAGACACAATGTATGTCTCAGTTTTTCCTTATCTAAACTTTCTCTTGCTAGTGTACTTTGACTTGTTTATCTTGTCTTCTACCATCGAATATATTTGACTACTTGAATAACAGCTTATTTCATCTTACACATGTGCTCTCTTGAGATAGAAATTTAGGGGATGGAACACCATTTGCAAGCTACCAGAGACCTATCTTCCTGATTTTATTCCCTGTTTGAGAGGTTAGAGGAAGGGACATTTAGGCCAATAACACCCAAGTCAGGACTTTTTTTTTCTGAGTTATTCGTTAAATTTCAGTTTGGCTCCTGAAACACCCATGAATTGTAGAGGACTTCCATCTTGCTACAGTCCTGAAATATTTCAACCCGAGCTTCTTTATGACCCTTGTTTTCTTCCCTCTCTCCTCCACTCCCAAAACCTCTGAAAGCAATTTTTAAAACTCAACGTGAAATGTAAGAATGAATTACTACAATCCCCCAACAGCCACAGGGATCAAGTTCCTTCATGAAAAGTAGCATGGTTGGAAAAACTGCAATAGAAGAGATCAAGGACTTTTGCAAAATAGAGGGTTGGGGGAAAAGCAATAGAAATGGCTTTTAATAATTTTAAAACATGATTGATAAAAGTTCTAAAAGGCTTTTCTTCTAAAAAAAACTGGATTTCTGATGTTAAAAGATTATTAGAGGGCTGATGCCAACCTGTTTCTTGTTCCTTTATAGGAGACTGATTTTTTTTCTTTCTGGAAACTTCTGAATCATTCTCTATGTAGTCAGGAAATTTTGCTAATTTTTCTAGGGCATCATAAAATCTGAGGTAGATTGTCTCACAGGCCCTGTTATCTAGATCGTACCTTTTCTTTGAGGGTTTTTTCCCCTTAAATCAGTCTTCACCGTCTTCAAATTGAAAACTCCTTTATGCCAGCTTTTTTTGTTTGTCTCCACAACCAAAATGCTTTCTAATTGCCAAAAATTCCCAACAAATGTCACAGTACTTACGTGCCCATTTTTCTGGACACGATGTTCTCTTATGAAAAGGTATTGCAGAAATAAATATCCTGTCTCTGCTGTACTTTATAGAATCATATTTTCACCTATATAGGCAAGAGGAAGGGTGAATAGTAGTGATTATTTAGTCCTTCAGTGTGTTTGTTTTATTTGGACATGCAGTGTTTTTAGTATTTGAGCTGGCATTTTAAAATTTCACACAAACAAAAATCTAGATAGGGAATCAGCAAACTTTGACTGTAAAGGGCCAGATAGTAAATATTTTAGGTGTTGAGGGCCATAGTTCTCAGTTGCAAACACTTAACTCTGCCATGTAGGGAGAAAACAGCCATAGGCAATACGTAAATAAAAGAGTATGGCTGTGTTTCAATAAAACTTTATTTGCAAAAGCAGATGAGGGGTTGGATTTGGCTCTTAGGTCTTTGTTTGTAAACTCTTGATCCAGATTATCACCTTCTCTTTGGGGCAGACACCAGAAGATCAGCACC
Source organism: Diceros bicornis minor (assembly GCF_020826845.1). Lineage (NCBI taxonomy): Eukaryota > Metazoa > Chordata > Mammalia > Perissodactyla > Rhinocerotidae > Diceros > Diceros bicornis. Next base: position 67,088,031 of record NC_080741.1, read on the forward strand.
TCTGAGTCCATATTCCCACATCATTATAATAGCTCTGAGCCAAATAACAACCGTTCTTTTTAGACACAGCCTGAGCTATAAATTTGCCACAGTCCCTGCTGCTTCCTATGAAGCTCAGTTGGCTTGATTCATTAGCACTACTTCTCTGGCCTTTGTAGGATTTGGAGTCTATGACTGGTTTAAGGGATGGAAACCGAATCATGCATGCGCAAAAATATTGGTATATAAATAGCAAACATTATTTTACAAATCTGGTAAGCCAAAGTGTGGATGGCAAGAACTGCAGTTAGGAAGAAATTTATATGTACTCAGTCAGTGATTAAATTGGCTTTGTTTGATAGAGCATTACTTTAGAAGCTGTGAATATAATCTCTGATCTAGAAGAGCTGCGAGTTTAATGTTCTGCACAAATTTGGAAAAACAAAACGTAGAGTATTGTGTTATATATAATGAGAGCCAGATGCTGTTCTCATTTAAATATTTTACACCAGTGTTTGGAATCAAATGACAGGACAGAGCTTCTCAAAGTCTGGCCCCTGGACTATTTGCATTAGGATTATGGGGAATAGGAGGGATGCATGCTTATAATTGGATAGGAACTGCAGATTGCTAGGCACACCACAGATTTCCTGAATCAGCCGTCCAAGATCTGCGTTTTTAAAAGGTTCCAAGGTGTTTCTTATGTGTGGTAGAATTTGCAAAATCACTCCTATAAAGCAAGTGGAGGTATTATACTTTCTGTTTGCTTATTGGATATAATTTAAACTCCTTTTTAACAGAGAAGCTGTAGGATGCCTCTTCAGAACAGAGTCAATTACGTGTAAGAACATTTATTCCAGACACAATTAAGCATTGATGAAGAGGTTGCTTATCTGTGGCAGAAAGAACTCTGTGCAGGGTCTTCTAATAATTAGCTGTGTGGCCTTGGACCAGCTGCTTAACCTCTCTGGCCTCAGTATTCTAACCTAAGGACAGAAATGAGGTCATTGCTAAATGACCACTGAGGCCCTTGTAGCTGAAACATTGACTTTAAAATTCTATGAAAGTGTTCTCATGCTGGAGCATATGGTGCCTGTCATATTTTGCTAGTGAGTTGGAAGAAAATTATTCCCTCTTAATAGATGGCTCACCTTTATTCCAACAGAGCAGGGCTTCTCACCCTTGGCTGCACATTGACATCATATGGGAGCTTCTAAATCCCGATGTCCATGTCCCACTCCAGATCAACTAAATCCAAATCCCTGGATGCGGGACCCAGGCATCAGTATTTCTTGTTCAATCTCCCCAGGTTGTTCTAATTAGCAGTCAAAGTTACTGAATGTGCAGCCAAAAAGTTACTTTTGACTACAAGAGTCACCTGGGATGCTAGTCAAACAAGCAGGATGTCAGGCCCCTCTCCTGAACATTCCAATCCATTGAGCCTGGACTGGGTCCTGGGAATCTGTGTTTTTAATAAGCAACCACGGTGACTGCTGTGATCAGGTAGATTTGGGAAAACACTACCCAGAGAGCTGCTTAGTGTATCAAGCAGAGTTCATTGTGGGAGGCAGGACCACTATGAAGTGGTATTAAGGAATATGGGATGTATAATGGGAATAAGGCTACACATTTGTGGGAGAAGCTGGAGAAGTGAGGGTCTGAAGGAGTTGGAAGATCTGAGAAAAGTCACTAACCAGCCCTCACGAAGCTCTGATGAATGTGGACAAGTAGGAGTTGGCACAGGAATATGGGAAGGTAGTTGTCACTGCCACTGGAGGAGAAGCCCATAGAAGGCTGCTGTCCCAGAGTCTAGTGGTGGGCCTGGGGTCACTGGTGATCAGCAGGGTCGGCAATTGGGAAGAATCACCAGAGGTGGAGCAGGGGAGAGTGAGGACGACCAGGAGCCCACATCTCTCTTTGACCCCCTCTAATCATGACAGCCTTCAAAATCTCACTCAGTCTTCTCTTCTAACTAATTCTGATTCAGCGTCAAGAAGCAAAGGAGACTTTGGAAAATGTAGCTCTAGCTTAGCCAAATTGACCAAGTAGTAAACCACCACACTTGGAAAACGGCTTCTTTGTCCCCCTAAAATTATGCCTTTTCACAAATAAGATTATTCTCTTATCAGTTCTTGAATTATGCCCAGTGGAGAAAACACACTCCATAGTTGTGTTGCTCTCCTCTGCTGGAATAAAGTCACTTATCCCAGGCTCTGATTTTTCACTCATTTGTCTCCCCACTGCTTTGTGCAACTCACCTAAACCTTTTTGTCCATCTTTAGACAAGAGAGAAGTCTGCGGCTGTTCTTTCTTAAGTTCTCTCTGTTCCCTAAGAGTCACATTGTCAAGATAGACTTGCATGCGGGAGTCTTGGTTCCTTAAGTGAAGACACATATATCCTGTTCACCATTTATAGGTGATCCTGGCCTTATCGTTTTATGCTCGGTTGCACAAGCATATAATGTGACTAGTGTGGCATGAGCACTCTAGTAATAATTCTTATTTGGTGGTTTGAAAATTTCTTGATGCTTTAATGGAATGGGTGTTTCTGAACCAGGTTTATGGATAAGAGCATTGTTTTGTATTCATAGCCGCTATTTGCCACGTAATCTGGCTTGTCATGCAACAGTGGCTACAGGGAAATAGGGAACAATAAAAGGAAAAACTCTAAATATTCAAGAAAAGGTGATAAAGAGAAAATCAAGCCTGAGGCAGAGAGTGGGGGAGGAAGACCAGTGGGGAAGGAAGAAGAGGAAGCATCTTCATCAACAGCAAGGTAGACATTGCTGCGTGTGGTGAACTTCACAAGTGAAATCCATGAGGCCTGTTTTATTCCAAGTGTGGACTAAAAAAGAGAAAGGTCTATTACAATTCCAGAATTAATCAGTCCCGGCCCGAGCAGTGCGAAATGGAGTTTCTAGACAAAATGCTGCAACTAATTCATACGACAAAGCAAAGCATGTGAGTTTGGGCCTAAGCTTCCTCATCATTAAATGTGGTACTTGGACTGGATTAGAGGTGGCATATTAGCAGCCCGAGGGCTGCATGTGAATCAACTGACCCTCAAGTTTTGGCCACAGGATCTTTTTTTAAACTTATTTAAAAACTAAACTCCAGACTTTATTCAGATTTCATTTGTTTTCCACTAGTGTCCTTTCTCTATCCCAAGATCTAGTTTAGGATACCACAATGCATTTATACAGCATGATTTTTTAAATCTAATTCATTGCTAATATTTTAAAAGTGAAATATTTCACATAAAAGATCCAGATTTCACACTTTCCTTGAAAGCTCAGGTGATCTGACAACAAGAGCTCTGTGTGCATAGCTTGATAAGCTTGATCATAGCCCCTTTAGATAGGCCATATGCCCTCTAATTTGCCACAAGTCTCCTCTACTCTCTATTGCTTCCCAGACAATGGGACCAAGTGACAGTAGCCATTAGCATCAGTTGGCACCTCCAATTGTAGTATAATCAAGAGGCTATGGAACGTTCATTGTACTCATATCTCCATGAAAAGTGAGAAATCAAAAGACAGCCTGACAGCAAGTTTCCAGAAAAAATGGCCAAGAATGAATTTGAGAAAATAAAGATAGATTTAAATAACCAATCCACTTCACTCATTTACATGAGCTTCCTGGCCTCTGTATGTGTTTTGATTTGAAACCTCTGGGCAAGAGCAGCTTTTCCAGTTCCTTTCATTGTGGCCATTAGAGGAATTGGTGTTTCGCAGCCAAGCCAGGGTTCTGGGGGAAATATGAGATCCTTGCAGACTGATTCTGTAATGCTTTGTTTTTAAACCCTCTCAGCCTGAATATAGGAGTTCTGAGCTCAAACTTTCAATTAATGTAGTGCTATTTTCATGTTCTTTTAGTTTCTTTAACTTGCATCTTGATAAGCCAGATTGCCACGTGGTTAAGAACATGGACTTTGAATTCGAACTATCCAGTTTCAAATTCTGGCTTCACCACTTCCAAGGGTATGACTTTGGTCAATTCACTTAACTTCCCTTTGTCTCAGTTCCCTTTTCTTAAAATTGGGCTAAGATAGAGCCCAGTCTATAAGGTTGTTGTAATAGATAAATGAGCTAATCTATGTAAAGGATTCAAAATAGTACCTAGTATGTAGTAAGTGCTTAGTACATGGTAATGATTATTACCATTATTATCATCCCAGTATACTGAATCCTCACAGTACCCTCATAAAAAGACCCTGATCCCAGCATGCTTTGTAATTATGAAGATTTGTACATGGCAAAGTATATTAAGGGCTACTATTTTGTGAAATTGATTAAGCATACTTTATGTAGCTCCAGGGGAAAATTAGGACCAAGTAAGTAAAAGTTAGAGGGAAACAGATGGTGGTTCAACATGATGAAGGCCTTTCTTATGTGCAGAGATAGAAAGCAATTGAACGGGCTGCTTGTCAGGTGATGAGCAACCTGTCACTTATGTTGTTCAGGCAAAGACTGGATGATTGTCAGCCAGGGATGTTGTAGATCTGCTGTTCAAATTGGTAGCCATGAGCTATATGTGAGTATCTAAATTTGTTGTTCAAAATTAAATGAAATGAGGCGCTGGCCTGGTGGTGTAGTGGTTGAGTTTGCGTGCTCTGCTTTGGTAGCCCAGGGTTCGCGGGTTCTGATCCCGGGCGTGGACCTACACGCATTATCAAGCCATGCTGCGGCAGGCATCCCACATACAAAGCAGAGGAAAATCATCATGGATGTTAGCCCAGGGCCAATCTTCCTCAGCAAAAAGAGGAGGATTGGCAACAGATGTTAGCTCAGAGCTAATCTTCCTCACCAAAAATAAAAAAGAGAAATGAAAAATTCAGCTCCTCAATCATACTAGCTACACTTCAAGTGCTAATAGCAATAGCCACGAATGGCTAGTTAGACAGTGCAGACATAGAACCTTTCCATCCTCCATTGAATGGCATATTGTAGAGGGATGTCCTGTACGGATTTCTGAATCTGGTTACTTGGGAAAGGCCAGTCCAGGAAGCACGGAACAGGAATAAAGGAAAAACTTGAGATACTGAGTGGTATGAAGCTTACTTACCCAGAGACTCCTGGATTCCAGTCTCATGCATGGCTCCAGGCAAAGCACTGTTGCTGACTCTCGGTTTCCCCGACTGTATAATTAAAACTTGCCCCAGAGGGTCATTATAAGTGTAAATGGAAAAAATTCAGGCTCAGAGTCTGGGAGAAAGCAAGACTCACAGATGCACAGGTTCTTTGTTTAGCTGAAGAGAAGGAGACGTAGAACCAGCAATCTCAAGTACAGCAAAGCAGCTACTTGGTGTCAGCCTCCCAAAGAGCAGGATCTTTCCAAAATCAATAGCTATTATCAGTGAGCGCTTAACCATGTTCTGGGTTCTGAGCTAAATTCCTTGCACACATTATCTCATTTAATTCCCGCCACCATCCTGTGAGGTGGCTACTCAGACTGTCCTCATACTGAGGGAACTGAAGCTTAGAGAGGTTACATGAGCTGCCCAAGGTTGTAAAGGGATGCATACAAAATTCAAATGCAGTTCTTTTGACTCACGATGATTGCAATTTATAACTGTTAATATATAGGGATTACTACATATGACAGATACTGTGCTAAGAACATTAATGCATCCTCTCATTAAATTCTATAGCTATTTTACAGGAGAAAAATTTTTGAAGATTTAAATACCTTGTTTAATTAATCATACGTAGGAAGTAGCTCAGCCGGTATTGGGACCCTAGTGATGCTGGCCCTGATATGTGTTTCCCTGCGTTGAACCCAACATCTATGGGGTTAAAACCAAAAAGCACTCATTCCCCCTTCCTTGCTTCTCTAAGTTACATTCACACTTAGATATTGGTTGTTTTACGCTTTGTGTCCCTGAATTCCACAAGACAAATGGAGGTAATAAATTGTTAAAAGCCCAGGTGGCTACAAACTAAAATTCTGGCTAATTACCAGTTCTTGAGGTTTGTTACAGGGAGACTGATATCCTGAAATTATCAAGAAGCTGAAGCTCCCCAACTCCTGGTTCCTGGCGCCTAATCCACCCTTCATCACAGGGATGGACAAACGGAGGACACAGGACTGCAAAGCCACAGCTCCCCTTCCCCATTTAAAACCTTGTAAACTTTGTAATCATTAATTGGCGGCAGTTGCCATCCACTCCCCAAGGCCAAATTTCGGGTGATGTGAGAAGATTGATTGATGGAGCCCTAAATCTGTTGTAGATAGAGATAACAGCTGGCTTGGCACCAGAGGGCTGGGATACCTCCTCCAAGAAATAATCACAGTCACCAAGGATACATTCTTTCCCACAGACTTTCCTTTAAAAACCCCAACTCCGAATGCCTCAGGAGGACTGTGGGTTTTGGGGCATAAGCCCCACCACAACCTTGTTTTGCTGGCAAAATTAAACCATTTTTCTTTTCCTCGATCCCTGGTCATTGTGTTCATTGATTCGGCTACGGTAACAGGGTCCTGGGTTTTTCCAGCTATGCAAGTGTTTGGATGACTAGTACCAGGTGTTTGACCGCTGTGCTTCTAGACACATGAGCAAAATCTTTAAGGGTGATGTCACAATGGCCTTTGTCATGCAGAGATAAAGATGCCAACTATATCTCTCCCCTTCCCAATGGTACTGTAAGGTCTTAGTAGACAAGAATTATATCTGTAACATTTTTTTCTTCTATGTCTCCCAGAACTGTACAGAACATACAAGGATTAAATAACTATTTGCCTAAGTAAATGGAGGTAAATCTCCTGAAAGGACAGATTGACCGAGAAATGTTTCTTATTCAGCAACTTACTTCAGTAGAACCTTGTGCATCTTCATGAAGCAAAGCAATGCTCCTTATGCATTACACTCATATTTGTTATCACTTGAATTATTGATAGATGCCTGTTGTCAAGGTGGAAAGGTCTGTTTGTTCTCAGAGAGATAACTAGGACTATATGGAAGAAGAAAGGCACTTGGCTGATATAGGACCCAGCAGGAATTTTTTGGTTTTATTTTATTGTTGTTGTTCAATTCCTTAAAAAGCTATGATAACATTTATTTACTTTTAGGCAATTTCCACCCTTTCTATTGTGAAGATAGATTTCCCTACACTAGTCAATGTAAGTTTCTCTGTTAAGCCAGCCATGTAGAAAATTACAATGAGCTAAACAATTGGTTAGTTAAAGAAGTGTTACTGAGACTGAACACAACGGAGGAAAATGGCTGTTGGCAATTGCATCCTTTCCAAGCATTCTAACTTTGTTGTGCAAAAGGCAGCCTGAAGGTGGAATGACCAGGCGTTTTTATGTTCCAGCTGGAGATGTAAATGTTCTTTGAGCTTGTGTATTTCCAATTGCATTTGTTCTGGTTCTCAAGGAATTATAAGGAAGACGCTCCATTTTGTTTTAGATTTTGAATCTTGGAAATTGGGGAGAAGATTTGTCTTTAAAAGATGATAGAATGAGGGGCCGGCCCCGTGGCGCAAGTGGTTAAGTGCACATGATCCGGGGTCCGCGGTTCAGATCCCGGGCACGCTCCAACGCACTGTATGGCAAGCCATGCTGTGGCGGTGTCCCATGTAAAGTGGAGGAAGATGGGCACAGATGTTAGCCCAGAGCTGGTCTTCCTCAGCAAAAAAAGAGGAGGATTGACAGATGTTAGCACACGGCTAATCTTCCTCACAAAAAAAAAAAAATAAAAGATGATAGAATGATATCAGATTATGAAAGACTTCAAATATGACACAAAAGTGCTTAGATACACTTAACATGCTGGTTTATGTGCTTTGTTGCTATTTTTACAAAAGTATTATGTATTTGTCAAGTAGATTGTCTTATCAGCAGGTTGTTTTAGTGATATTTCAGGGAGCCAGCATTCAACAAAGCTTTTTATTCTCACTATGGTAATAAAGCTAAACATCAAAGATACCTGTATTCAATCCTACTGCCAGAATTATTATTAACAGTTAGGGGTGTGTTTCTTCAGACATTTTTCTATACTTATATGTATTCTCTCTATACATAGTTTTGAGTTGTTTTTATCAAAAAATTAAAATCATTCTGATTCTATATCTTTATTTTCCTTACTTTTATATCCTGGGTATCTTTCCATGTCTTCTTATTGATTTAATAGTAATATTTATAATTTTAATGCCCAAAACAGCTAGTAATTATTAAGGACATACCATATATCAGATTCTGTACTGAGATATTTACACCAATTATCATATTAATATTTCAATAAATCTGAGGGATTATCCTAGTTTTATCATTATCTCTATTTTACAGGCAGAGAAATTGAAGCTTAGAGAGATCAAGTAACTTACTCAAGGATGCACACCTAGTAGCTGATGGACTCTCAAAAACACTATAGTATATGGCTTCCCTTTTTAAATGGTTGAATATTATTCCATCATATCGATGTCTCATTATTTCCCCCACAACTTGGACTGACCCAATTCCTGTCCTGATCACCCTCATCCTCCACCCCCAAATCTCTAGTCAACTCTGTCTCCATCACTGCAGCCAACTTGTGCCCTCAGCTGTGGTTACTGCTTATGAGTGAATGCTGTCCCTCTTTTAAAATAAATCTTATAGCCTTCAGAATTACAGCCCCTGTGGCGTATATTCGTGTTATTGCTATAGTTCTTAGATATAGGTGTAGAAAACTCACAATAGCATTATGGAGAAGACAATAATCCTTCCACGATTGTTATTTTAAGCTGTTGGCACCCGTTGAGTGGTCTGAATTGATTTTCTGCTTCCAGACCTCAATCTATCTCTAATCCTGCTGAAGGCAGAAGTTCCTTTAACTTATGGAATTAATCGAGTATCCTCTTCTATCAAGGTTATGGTTAATCCACCTCTAAAATATAACTGGGTCTCACCACTAACAAAAAGTCTTTCTTGCATGAAACTGGTTGACAGCATAAACTTTGCATCCAATGCACTGTTGCCTACTCTTAGACCAGATGCATATCAATTATGGGACCCTTCTCCATGGAAATAGCTCCATTTTTATTGCTCACACATAGTGCATGTATGTGAAATTCTTCCTACAGGTTCTCTGGCAAAAGGCAAATATTCTTAAAATCATGTTTGTGAGAAATTGCCAGATTCCAGTAACTCTTGGGTTGGCCACTGTGATAGGCAGAATAACCACCCCTCCTAATCCCTGAAACTTGTGAATTTGTTACCTTAAATGGCAAAAGAGAACTAAGGATGCAGATAGAATTAAGATTGCTTATCAGCTGACTTTGAAATAGGGAAGTTATCCTGCATTATCTGGGTGGGCCCAATGTTATCACAAGGGTCCTTAAAAATGGAAAAGGGAGGCCTAAGAGAGATTTGGAGGGATATAACGTGAGAAGGGCTCAATCTGTTGTTGCTGGTTTTGATGAGAGAAGATGAGAGTCATGAGCCAAAAAATATAGGCAGCCTCTAGAAGCTGGAAAAGGGAAGGAAACAGATTCTCCCCCACAGGCTCCAGGAAGGAACACAGCCCTGCCAACCTCTTGATTTTAGCCCAGTGAGACCAATGTTGGATTTCTGAACCACAGAACTGTAAGATAATGAATTCGTGTTGCTGTAAACCTCAAAGTTTGTGGTAATTTGTTATGACAGCAATAAGAAAGTAATACAGGCACAAAATACCCCTTCATAGATTACCAAATCGTGGCTGGAGCTAAACATTATTTCAATGTCAAAGCAGAGGGCTTTTTCCATCAGAGGAAACAACTTTCTATTTTCATAATGAGCCACTTTGTAGATTCTGTTAGTGGGGACCTTGATATGAGGCAAATTAATAAAACATTGATAAATAGAACAAGAAAATTCAAGTTTTTGCTCACTTGTAAAATTTTACATTAAGAGGGCTCATGGGTTCACCATTCTGGGGTTGGGAGTTGTGTATGCTTTTTAGACCCCAATTTATATTATCAGAATTCAATCCGTGCCGGTGTATTATTCACAGCTATGATTGCAATACTGGTACAGATTTCCCCCCTTAAACAATATGAGTAAATAACCAACTTCAATGGCTCTTCAATTCCACGCCTCCTAATGCTAAATGACATGGTGATTTGGCAGAGAATGTTTATTCAACAGATCTTTATAGAGGCCTACAGCATCCAGAGAATCCTGACTGCACCACTAATAGCAGCTCTTTTGAGCAACCACTTTAACAAATGCAAAGCTTTTATGCTTACAGTTTAAATGCTTAGTAGAGCATAGGTGCTTATCCTCTCTGCAAGGCTGTTTGCCTAGTTACGGCCATAATATGTGACACGATATACATCATGGCATCCCAGCACTATTGTTGGCATAAGTAATTCAAGTTTTCCTCCCAGAGCAGGATGCCACCTCTACTTGTCACCCAACACACATTTACAGACAAAGGGACCGTGGGTAGAAGGAAAAGGGCAAAATTCACCTTATTAGTTATTCAGTGGCTATGTCATTTAGTCTAGATTTTTAAAGTCACAAATGTTGACTCAGTAGGTTGAAAATTTCAAATTGGTATCGCTAATATTGTCATGGTTAATCACTTGAAATACTGTCTGTACACATAAGTATGACATATGCTACTATTTAAATTCACAGCTTGGCCTCATATGAAGACACAACAATGCTAAAATCATTGACTCATATGGAAATGCTTACATTTTACACTAAAACAGAAATCACTGTACTATACATTAGCATGTTGCCAATGTATTGCATCCATGAAAAAAGTTATAGTACTCTAGTGAAAACTTACATTTCTTAATGTCAGTTCTTATTTACTGAATGTTAAAAAGGGCTGATGAGAGGCTTAAATCAATAAGTTTAACATTCACAAGAAATAAATGTTGTTTCCAGACTTTTCTATTTTGATGGACAAATGCATGGTACAATTTTATGCTAAAGAAGTAATAAGGCCAAATACAGTTTTGCTGAAAACTCAAATTAATTAGTAATATTTGAGGAATGATCTCACAATAGTCTTCAGTTATTTAAATAGTTGTACGTGGGTCGCCCGTATCCACTGGCTGACTTAGGTAGGTGTTGAGCAAGAATAAACAGGATTATTACTGTAGCACAACAAAATTGGGTAAAACATAAGAAAGAAAGTGAAAGAAAGAACCAACATTTCATGAGCACATGCTATTTATAACCTGTTGTGTTGGGTGATTTTGCATGTTATTTCATTTGTTGATGATGCAAAAACTATGAGGTATGTCTTATTATTCCTGTTTTACACATGAAACTTGGTCTTCGAGAGGGTAAAGAATTTGAGTTCACAGAGCTAGTGAGTTGCAGAATTGTCTAAATCCAAAATCCAATTACACTAAATCTTATGAGGTTGGTAATATTGTCCTCACTTGATAGATGAGGAAACCAATCCTCAAAGAAGCTGAATGACTTTTCTAAGGTTTCATAGCTAGAACATGGAAATGTGGCACACTCTTGACCTCTGAGCTATGTTGTCCTACCAAGAGCAAGGGGAAGAAATCCTTACCTCTTCTAATCATTTCCTGAGAGAAGACAATTTGAAGGAAACATAAACAATAAAAATTTTTGTAATTTTTTTAATTCCTTCTGCCTGATTTTCTTTAGAAGACCTATCCTGGTTCTTGTCTTGGTTGTTTTTAAAGCGTTGGCTCTTTTTCTTGCCTGTAATAACCAAATTCTCCAATGCATCCAAACAGAAAGGCAAGTTACAGCTTTTTCCTTATGACTACCCAAACTAAGATACAGGTGGCCTCGCTGGATATATCAAGGTTACAATGATGCCAACATAAGATTTTTTACCTATTTTCCTCTTTTCTACAGAATCTCAGGAGTCTCATTGCTTCTGTCTTGTTCAACATGCCATGATAATTGTTTCTAGCTGATGGATTTGGGGGGCTCGCAAGCATGAGCTACTGGAGGTTAGGAATCTTGGAAATGAAGATTGCACAGTGTGTTTGAGAGTAATAGCTCACAGGAAAAAGCTGAGAAATGTACCCGGTGGGGCTGGAGTGATAACAGGAAGTGAAATGAGAATGAAATGTAACCTGAGTCCTTGTTGCTGTCTCCCACCTCAGCCGTTAGGACAGAGGGATCCAGCAATAAGAATATCCTGGAGTGTTTGTTTAACATACAGATCACTGGGCTCCAACCCAGACTTGCTGAGCCTGTATTTCCCAGGGAAAGGCCAGGTAGTCTGAATACTTCACAAGCACTTTCAATGATTCCCGGCAGACAATTTAGGAAACAGGGATCCATGGCAATTCATATACAATTCGTAGCCTAAATACTGTGTTTGACTCAAGAGACACATCTCTAAAATTTCAGAAAGTAAGCTAAAAATGAAAAGAAGAGCACCTTAAAGAGGGATTTGAAGCAAAGACTTAAAGAGTGTAAGGATAATAAAAAGAAGGATGCATTTCAGGGGAAACACATTTCTAGGGAAATGTATTTATCTTACAAACTTATAGGCATATAAGTTTATAGTCTATAAACATACAGGTTTCTAGGGAAACTTAGATAGATACCTAAGAATATCACAGACTATATATTCTTCAATTCTTTTCTGCCTTTGCGAATTTGGGGTAAAATTAACTGAAATAATAACAAAAATAGCTAACACTGATATACTGTTTAATATGTGCCAGGCACTATTCTAAGGATTTCACATATGTTAATTTTCTTATTAACTTTTGAATCTTCACAACAATCCTACAATGTAGATATTATTTTTAGCCCCATTTTATAGATGAGGAAACTGAGGTACAGAAAATTTAAGTAACTTATAAAAGGTCACACAGAAAAAGCAAGGGCAGGGATTTGAACCCAGACATCTGGCTTTGGAATCTCTGCTACACATACCTTTCTTTTGGATGACAATCAGCTTGTCTATAAAGGGCTTATGCCCTTAAACTTGATCATAAAGCTGAAAGACTTCTGTATTGGGGGGTGGGGATGGGAGAGTAATAATGACTGCAGTTGTTTTTATTGTAGCAGCTAACATATATTAAGCAAGCACTATGCTTAGCTGTTCATATACATTTTCTTATGAATTAATTGCTCAGTGGAGTAAGTATGCTTAGGTTCATTTTGCAGATGGGGAAACTGAAGTTCTTTCCTAAGATCCTCTGTAACTTTCCTAAAATCAGACAAATAGTAAATGATAGACCCAGGTTTTGACTATAGGTCTGTCTGACTGCAAAGCCCCTTTTTCTGGACACCATATTGTTGCTTCTTAGGGAATTAACGTTGATGCTTGGAAGAGTTCAGACTCAACAGCTATACGTGACTTCTAATGCAAGGACAATGGCTACCAAGGGCATGTCTATATCTGAAAGTATTTGTGGAACTTCCAAATTACAGAGCAAGGCAGGTGGTTTAGATGCTCACAAAATGGAATGTAGGAAACATTTTGACCATGGGCGAGGTGCAGAGGGAGGAGAGGGGACACTGACCCAGAACATCAAGAATGTGAATTACCCACACAGGACATTTCAAAGAAAGATGGATAAGTGTCCTTTCCAGTTTCTCTCTTGCAATAGTAGCTGAGCCAGACAGAGAACTATTGCAGGGTGAGTATGAAGCGAAAGGGCTTGAATCCTGGCTTCCAGAAAGGGCAAGAGGCACTATGAGACTGGTGTAAGCACAGAAATTTGCAGCCCTCCTTTAACATCCTTACACCAAGTCCCTGTTTTCAAGCCATTACATGAAATTTATAGCCTTCCTTTAACATCCTTACACCAAGTCGCTGTTTTGAAACCATTACCCAATGTGGTGTTGATTCTTCTCAAGCAGAAATGTTTAAAATGGAGATGGAGACTTCAGTGGGTAGCAATGTAAAGACACAGGAAGTAGTGTAATGAAATGGATACAAATGTTTTAATCCCTTCCTTATAGCAAGGCAGTATGTGGCAGAGTTTCAAAATGCAAGCTTCAAGGCCAGACAGTCCAAACTCAGCTTTGGACTTTGGACAAGTTACTTAACTTCTCTAAGTCTAAATTGTATCTTCTGTGAATCAAGAAGAATAATAGTACTTATTTGAATTGTGAAAATTAAATGAAGTAATGACTATGAAGTACTTAGTACAGTGTCTGACGAACAGTATGTGCTCAAAAAATAGGACCCATTGTTATTATTAGAAGCAAGATTTAGAATAAAAAACCAGGAATCATGTCCGCCTCTCTAAAGCCAGATCATATTCAAAGATGTTTATATTCTGACTTGTCAATTATTACACCCTGGACATTGACCATGACTCAGTCAAAGATTCCAGAACTCTCGGCCACATCTTCCACTTATTCTAAGTTAATCTTAGTTTCCTCACCTCTTAAACAGGGAGAATGATAGGAGTAATCTACCTCACAGGACTGTTGTAAGTGCTAAGTGAATTGTGACACTAAAGTACTTTGGGCAATGCCAGCACATAGATGGTCAGGTTGTCTATTTTTTAAGTCCTCTATGAAGCTTTCACTGCGATGTTTCTGGCACAGAAGTCTCTCAGAGTCTATTGCCTTCTGGTTCCCCCTTTGAAAATCGGAATTCTTGTAAATGACCAGTGCCACTCTTTAGTCATCTTGATCCATTTAGCAGCCCCTTGCTTAACTTGATACAGTTGTCTTAGAAAGTGTGCAAGGTCTCTTTAGGCTTTAATAATATTGCAATGGTGGGGTTAAAATGGAGCAAAAGGAAAGAAAAATTAGATCAAATGAAATTCTAAACCTCTGCAGTGTCTATCAAAGGTCATATGCTGTAATTTTTCTCCATCAGGAGGCAAAGGATAAACACGTCAAGGGCCCCACAAGTCACCTGTAAGCAAGGAGGCAATGGTGGAACAGCTGTGTTCATCAAGGTGATGCTCCTAAAATCTGATGAAACTCAAGTTGGGATTTTTTGGTCTACCATCTCAGACACACATTAGAATCATCTGAGAAGCTTTTTTTAATAAGAGTATAGCCCAACCATACCCCAGATAAAATATAAGGTTCTCTGTGGTAGGGCCCCTGCATCAGTTTGTTTATTTGTTTTTTTGTTTGTTTTTGATTTGTTCTGGGTTTTTTGTTGAGGAAGATTTTCCCTGAGCTAACATTCGCTGCCAGTCTTCCTCTTTTTGTACTTGAGCCGCTGCCGCGGCATGGCCACTGACAGAGGAGTGGTGTAGGTCCGTGCCTGAGAACCAAACCCGGGCCACTGAAGCAGAGCTCACCGAACTTAACCACTACGCCACCGGGGTTGGTGCAATTTGTTTGTTTTAAAGCTCCACAGACGGTTCCAATGTTAAGCCAAGGTTAAGAAATGGGATATAAAAGTTCTAATAAGGCAGATTCTAGGATACAGACAAAAAAAACAAAGGGCAACTGCTTGGATGGAGGGAGTGGTTCTATTGTCTGTAAAACTAATGTTTAACATTAGTGGCTCACTTAGCTGCTGCCTGTATCTGGTGGTGAAGCAAATTAACTCAAATGCAAACAGTTCATTTATATGAACACAGTCCCATACACTTATTTGAATCCCTAGGGATGCTCTGAAAGCTAATTACTATGAAAAATAAGCCAACCTATGTGTAAATATACATGCAATTCTGCCAGTTAATTATCTGGAATTTTCAATTTGTCCACATTCCTAAGTGAAAAAGCTCAGTAATTTTTCCCCCAAGTGACAGACCACCTGGGTAGTCTTTGAAGATGTGTTCAACCTCACCCTTGTCTCTTATGATCTCTTGATCAAATTAAACTTATGAGATGAAACAAACCTAATAGATTAACATTAGATTAATGTAGATTTCCTCTGGTCACCCATCATTCTGTCAAGGGAAGCACTGCATTATAGAATTTGGTCCAATAAAGAGAATAGGTGTTTCTCAGTTCCCAGTGAGAGAGAATATTTGGAGTCACAAGTACTGATGACCTTATTACGAGACCTTGAAATCATTTCTGATGGGCCTAAAGCCCTGACATCTCTATGTCCCATAAAGATGACATAGTCTAAGGAAAGAAACACCCCATTCCACAGAAAATCAGCAAAGTGCCTCATAAAACAGCGGACTGTCAAGCTGACAAGTAACCTGAGACTGTCTTGAGATTTTTAGTGTTCTTTGTAATGAAAAATGGAAATTGTAGACGGTCTTCTCTACTCTCTCCTTCAAGTCCTAAGAATCGTTATTAGATTTACTTAGTTGCACAGGTACAAATGGGTAGAAGAACACAAAACAAAAATCTGTTCCATCTGTGCCACCAACATCTCCCCCAACAAACCCCTCGCCTGGACCCAAGGGAAATTAGGGACAAATCAGTAAAGTTAGCTACAATTTAGAAACAAGACATCGTCGCACATGAAATGTGTTCTGGATTCATGGCTTACACTTATTCTTCTCTCCTGTTTCCTCTGTGAGTAACTTCATAGTAGACCTAGGACGAGTGTGTCATGGAGAGTTATGAAATCACTTAAGGAAAACATTGGATGAAAATAAAATTTATTGAGTAGCAGATATCAAAAATATATACAAATAGCTATTTTATTATTTGATATGGACTTTTGATGTTATCAGAATATGTAGCATGTGTTTTGTTATGGCAGAGACTTCACTTCTCTAAAGTGGGTTGTAACTTCAATACCACACGCCTAGTCAAGAGAAAGACGTTTTGGGACATCAGTCCAGCATGCAAGTGTGCGCACGACACACACACATACCAAACAAAAGTAGAAGTAAAGAGTCTAGTATATAAATTGTTTTGTAATGGAAGGCTGTTAGACCAACAACCATTGGAACAGTTGAAATGAGCTTTTGACGAATCCTTAGATCAGATCTCTTTTATAGTGGATGTGAAGAAAAAGGTGATGTATTGGCTTGCATTGCATGTCAATATGTTAATGCTAAAGTTCAACTAAATTGTATAAAAATAAAGTGAATTTTTATTCTTTGCAAAGAAATCATGCCTGCAATGAAGGTATATATATTTAAACAAATGATTTAAATTGGCAAAATAGTTATGAGACCCAAATTTAAAAATTAGTATTGCCAACCACTTTATCCTCTTGGTTATTAGCCAACAGTAGTCACAGTTCGAAGACGATTGTCCTGTCTGGTTTCTGAATGATCTTTCCCCCTTCACTGATTCTCTTTTTATAGCTCTTGTTCCATTTAAATCCTCAATTTCATAGGGATTTGCCATCACTCACTCTCACATTGTTTTCAATCTCAATATAAATTGGCTCTGCCTCTTGCATTGTTTCTCCAAATACTCTTCTTGTTAAACAAGAGCTCCTGTTTCTAGAATTCTTACTAAGAACAAACCCAGGTTTCTTCTCAAAATATTTGCAAGTGCCACACCTTCAAAAACAAGAGAATCCTTCCTTAAGGCAATAGAAAAGAAAATAAGACCACCCATATGCTTTTAAAACACTCAAGAGATTTAATGGCTGAATAAATACTTGCTTTAAATTACAGAGCATTCGTAAGGGAAAAAAAAAACACGTTTTGCAGCCTGAATTTAACCAAAGTGAAAGAGCTGAATTTTGCTTGCAAAAAATCTCAATAGATTGTTGACTACTTAAGGAAATAGATGTTACAAATGGAGTAGTGGAGTTGTTTTTTTTTTGAATATGTGGGAGAAGGAAAGTGGTGTTGAAAACCTTATAAGAATGTGAAGTTATCTTCATGAAACCACATGTAAGAGCCACAAAAATGCTTTTAGAAAATTGGAGTTTGGCCGATCTCTTTGTTAAACCTCCTTCCTTTTTTTGTGTTTTGTTTTTTAATTGTCTGGTTTCTGTAATCACTGAATAAGTTGTGGAGTACCAGGGAGAAGGCTAGGAGTGTTTAAAAGGGAGGTTTACATAATTCCCCTTACATAGTATGTGAAGACACCTGCCAGTCAGTTCCAATTTCTAGCCAATGAAGGAACAAACTGGGCAGCCTGGTCCAGTGGAGGGAGAAAAAAAATCTATATCAACTTAGTTGACTGTCATCATGCCGTTGAATCTTCTGGTTTGAAGAAGATATTCTGGAGTGTAATCTTCCGTTACACCGCTTTTCCTTTTCCCTCCTTTAGCTATTTTTGGTTATTTTTCCCTCTAACTATAACACTGCACTAAAGTAATAATCTAGAAATCAGTGAAGAAAAGACATTTACAGGCCAAGCAAGCCAGAAACACTTTCTTTTTCTTAGTGACTCTTCTGTTAAGAGATTGTGATTTTTTTTCCCTTTCCCCATTGATACAATATAAATAAGCACGAGTTCACTCTTATTAGGGAAAAAGCCTCTCTGAGCCTTTGTTTCTTCGTTGGTAAACTACAGACAATACTTCTGTCTTGGAGTTTTTATGAAGCTAACCACCTAATCCAGATGTTGCAACCTCAAATGCACACAGGATGCAGAAAATTAAAAAATAACCAAAGTGGCCAAATTGGAGACAAAAGGGAGTGGTGAAGACTGTGGTAAACAGATTAGCACATACTTTTTTTTTTTTTTTTTTGGTGAGGAAGATCAGCCCTGAGCTAACATCCATGCTAATCCTCCTCTTTTTGCTGAGGAAGACCAGCTCTGAGCTAACATCTATTGCCAATCCTCCTCCTTTTTTTTTTCCCCAAAGCCCTAGTAAATAGTTGTGTGTCATGGTTGCACATCCTTCTAGTTGCTGTATGTGGGATGCGGCCTCAGCATGGCCGGAGAAGCGGTGTGTCGGTGCGTGCCCGGGATCCGAACCTGGGCCGCCAGTAGCGGAGCATGCGCACTTAACCTCTAAGCCATGGGCCGGCCCCGGACATACTATTTTTAATTGCGGTAGTAGTTACTAGTCAGGATAAGCACCAGCTAATTATTCCCATTGCGACTTGGGAACACATTGTTGCCAAACATTCTCATATTTTTCAGAGAAACTAGAAATTAGATTGTGACTAATTCAAACTTTTGAAAACCTCAAGGCAGGCCACTATCTAATGGACCAATGCTTCGTAAGAAGTTTGAGATCTGCAGACTAACACATAGAAGGTATTTAACAAATATGCCTCCTTATTTCTCTCACTTTTATCTAAATTATGGGATAAATATTTAAGTTATTTAAGATGCCCCCGGAGCTTGAAAATAAGAGATCAAAGAAACACACAAGTTAGGTGTCATTTGTTTTGAAATACAACAAGGGCAGTGTTGATAATTTTGTGGTCTGGCCAACCCCAGAGGAAGAACATAGCCTTGCACTATTGGGAGCTCCTCTAGACCCTGGTGACAGCGTGATGGTTTGGTGAGAAAATGGGCATGCAAGTAAAGAGTAAGACTGTCATGGATGCTGATCCGGACTCGAACAGACAATAATCAATCCTAGAAGCTAAGAGCAGGGAAGCCCAAACTCTGAGTTAATGAGCACTTTGATGAAGAGCGCCAGATGGCTTTGGAGATGGACTAACCAATCTTTGGTGCTCCTCTGGGCGTGTGCTCAAAATGCCATTTTTACCAATTGCTAATCACATGACAAATAACCCAGTACGGAACTGGCAGGTGATACAAAATTGCAGAGTAAAGAAATCTCAGGGCATAATACAGCATAGCCTTGTTGTCAGATAGAGGTAAATGAAAGCTGAACTGGAAAAACACAATTTGGGGAATAAACTGCAAAGACCTGCATACAACAAAGATTGAATTAATAAAATGAAATAGCACAACCAATCAGATGGAAAAAAAATAAATCCAGCACTGAAGAAATCGGTGGTTAGAAAAAAGAAGTGAAAGACGCAAAGAAATAACCTCAATGAGAAGCTAAACCCAGGAGTTTGTTGGAAAAGACAAAACTTATTTGAAAAACTGTCAAGGTTTATAAAGGAAGCCAGTGTGCAAGGCCCCCAATCTGCCCGCGGGCAAATCTCCCACTGAAGATGGAAATGGATTTGTTTGGCTTCAGACTCAGTAGGAAAAAAATTTGTCCCTCTATATGTAAAGTGCATAGTTAATATATCTTTCCGGTTTTAAATTGCACACTTCCACTACCATTTATTGAGTACCAGGGTGCTGCCTACAAAGAAGATAAAGATCATAGCCTTGCACGCTGTGGCCAAGAGAAAATTGCCCAAATAGTTACTCTCTCATACAAGTGGTTGAAGAATGAGCACGAGAGGGGAAAAAAAAGTATGTCTATGTACACTGCATTTAAAGTGATGGCAAACAGAGGCCACTGTGTGCTCAGCAGGACCTCATAGGGTGTCTCTACCTTGACGGGGTCTCCAAAGACCAAGAAGTTTGATCCTCCATTATGTTTGTTTAATGTCTCTTAGGCCCACTGAATTGTAAGCACCATGAAGACATGGGTATTGCTTTTGTTCATGGATGCAATTCCAGCCCCTAACACAGTGCCTGGTACATAGTAGGCACAGAAAAAATGTTTGTGGAATGAATGAATAAGCAAGTGAATTAAAAAATGCATTGAATCCAACAGCTCAATCTGGCCTAATAACAGTAATTACTGTGTGATAAACAACTACTATGTGCCCAGGTCTTACAGTATTTCTTATAATTCTAGAAGAGAAGACGATAGTATGATTTTCAGTTTAGAGATGAGGAAACTGAGGCTCAGAAAGTGTGAGGAACTGAAAGTCACATGACTAGTAAGTGGCAAAAGTGAAATTTGAATCGGTAGCTAGTTAACTCTAAAAGCATACTCCTTTCTTTATACCATTCTGTTTAGCTTCACCCAAACAAGCTTAGAGGGAGTGGCTTAAGCTATTCAAAGAAACAGAAAACTTAAATCCAGGTAATCTATTCCAACCTGTCTGCCCTTATACCACAGTCCCCATACCTGCTTTGTTTTCCTCACCAAAGCCCTAGCAAACAATACCGTTTGAGCATGTTTTACACAGCAGCCACCAGCATGCTCTGGCTGTGTAATGAGTGCTGATGTCAGAGCTGCCATAAGAGACAGAAGTCATTTCATTTTACATCAAGACACGAGTCACCATCTGGAAGACCAGATATGCCAATCTTAATTTGAGACAAGATTTTCAAATTTAACTCCAATGAGAGGGAAATGCTTATCAGCATTCAAACTGAAACTTGGGTCACTGCCTAGCAAACATTCATTTTGTTAGGACTCACTTTCCTGAGTAAAAGCGAATGGCTTCTGCAAACAGCTAGAGCCCATTTCTGTATTAGTTCAGACTTGTTTGACAGCAATATAAACCCACTCAAGCAAGAAGAAAACACAAGAAGGAAATTTATTATAAGGATATACAGTGTCTTCTCGAACCTGAGGGCAGGAATGCATCTAACACCCAGGAACAGGCCAAAGATGGGGTCACTCTTCTCTCTGTATCTCTCTACTCTGAAAACCAGCTTTCTCTGCTTCTCAACCCACATGGTGAAACATAGCTATCCATAACTTCTGTGATTAAATTCAGTTATTCAGGAGACCAACTAGATAGATGCAGGAATTCCAAATCCCCTTTGGTCCAGCTTGGGTGAGCTGTCCAGTCCTGACCAATCAACTGAAACTAGGGAGGCAGGGATCATATTTTATGAATAAGGTTGCTTGCACTGTAAACATATGAGTAGAGCAGAGCAGTAAGGGGCTTGTCTCTGTAAGGAAGAGGGGAGTGAGGAAGAGTAAGCTCTTAGCAGATTAAGTACTCTTGGTTGCCATCTATGCTGTTATCTGTATATATGTATAAAAATAAAAATATCCTTGTTGTGTACAACCAAATACAGAGTAGAATTTGAAGTGAAAGTTTTCTGATCGTAAAGGTTTTAACAGACTCATATTTATTACAAGTTGGCTCTTTGAACACTCTAGAATTAATGTACCTTGATGCATAAAATGACTATTAAAAACTCCCACAACTGTTCCATATTATATAATTCCATCCCCTCTATTTCTAAAAATCACCACAACATGCCAGCATCATGTTAAGCATTCACCTTATGATTTTGTATTGATAAAAGTCACTTGCCTCCAGGTCTCTTAGTTGTTTAGTTACTTATTATACTTTCTTTTGAGATAAATGTCCCCATCCATGCTAGGAACTCCAGCTCGGCCTTTTCATGTTATCTCAAGGATCTCAGGAGCTCTGTCTCTATACATTCTCTATGGATCCCGTTACTTTCAACACCTCTTATCTCCCTGCCTGTGAAATCATCCTCCAGTGGAAAAGTAAAAGAAAAGCATTAACTTCTACCACCTTTCTGTCTTGGTGATGGCATCGTGGACTCTCCATAGGCTAATCACATTTCAGAATAATTGTATTTGGGGATAAATTTATCCGGTGCTGACCTTATCAAAACTGAATCTTTGTAGAAGATGATCCTCTTTTGACATTACGGGATTTTTTGTCAGTGCTCCCACCTGAACTCTAATCCTCCCAAACATAAATAACTTTCTTGCCTCCTGTTTTTCACTCCACTTGCTGATCAGCCTTTGTCATCAAAGGCAAGAGCTTCCTTTTGTTCGGGACAGGCCTGGTTTCTATTGTGTGTCCTACTCCAGTCAATAATGTTATCTTATGACAACGTCTATCAGGACTTTCTATTACCTATTACCGTGCGAATAATTTCTAAACCTATTGTCATTAAAATCATATAGTGCTTACTTCCTGAAAGCACATTTGGAATCAACTCAGTGAGTCTATATTGTGTACTTACTCCATACAAGTCACTGAGCAAAAAAGAATACAGAGGAATCAGATGTTGTCTCTGACCTTAAGGCAGTCACGATCTATACATTCTGTATATAAACAAGTTCAGTCAACTCTCATGTCTGGGAAAAGTCAATATCAGATTAACTTATAGATGATTTCCAAGGAGCACTACGAGTCATTTTTCCTTGTTTAACTCAATTCATTAAAACAGATACGAAATCTGCTTCATCATTTTTAACATTCTTAACAATAATAATCATTAACATTTTTGAGTGTTCTCTGTATATCAGGCTCTGTGCTAAATACTTTACATATACAAGTGATTCAAATGTGTGGCCAAGTTTAACAGCCTTACTGTAACCTATTTTTTGTACATATATATAAATCCCCCAGATGATTCCAATGTGCAGTTGAGGGTGAAACTTCTGCCTTTAGCTCCATCTCAGTCCAAAATGAATGAGAATCTCAGGACAAGCAGCCTAAGCATCTACATGTTTTTAAAGCCTCCTGGAGACACTGCCCAGTGAGTGTTTGAGAACAGCTACTTGGAACATCAGATGATGTTTTCAAATGACTTTTCACTCCATTTCAAATTGTATCTTTTATATGTCTTCTGGTCTTAAGCAGGATGTGGGCCTTTGAGCCCCAAGTCCTCAATGTCTTTCGATTATATGACATTCCTGAGCTGAAAAGGGACACTTCAGCAGAGTTTAAGTGCCTCAATATTTAGCTTTGGAATCTAATATCTTGGGTTTGTATCCTAGCACTATAATTTACTAACTGTGTGAGCTTGGGCAAGTTAACCTCTCTGAACCTCAAGTTCGTCATGTGTGAAATGGACGTAATGATAGAGCCTACCTTACTGGTTTTTTCCCCCTGGGGATTAAATGAGATAATGCATGCATCTAATCTGTTATGAAGAACAAGGAAAGAACTGCCCTCCAAGTTGTTTCTCATAGGAAGGAAAATCTTTTGCTTATTTTGAAACTGTTTCCAATGACTATAAAAAGAGTGGTGTCTCTAGGATAAATCGTGGTCAAAGGGTAAAGTCCTTGGTAAATCAAGTTATTATGTGTTTTTAAACAAATTATCAACTATCATACATTGTTTGTTTAAGGGGGTATACTCCATAATAAATCATTCTTGAAGTTCTCTTTGACTTAAATAATTTAGATCAGCCCTCTCCATCTTTATCAATATCATCGTGATAATGTCACGACATCGAGAAAACTTACAGAGTGACTTAGACGTAAAACACATGCCCAGGAAAACTATGTAGTGATGGTAGAAATCAAAGATAAAGCTAATTGAAATTCTTGGAAACTCGCAACCTACCTGATCTTGATCATAATTATGGATGGTGCATTTTCTCAAAATTGAACTACATTAGTGTTTTGTTTGAACTTCAGTTACAAACTGGCTTTCACCTGGCATTTAGTTGCTTTCTAATAGAAGAGTTAGTAGGTAATTACCTACTTAGTCAATGTCATAAGGAGTGACTATGAAGGCAGACTCCACAGCCTGAGGACCTGGGTTTGAATCCTGCCTTTTCAGCTTATTAGCTGTGTAATTGTGCGTGAGTTACCTAATGTCTCTGGGCCTGTTTCATCTTGTCAAAATAGAGATGGTAATAGTTTCTACCTTATGATAACCGAGTAAGTTAATCAATGTGAAGCACTTAGCATGATATGTGGCATATTGTAAACAATTTCAAATATTTGATGTCATTAGGTTTATTCATAATATTATTATTAAGCATATCTGTAAACCATTACAAATTGTGGCCTGTGAACCAAATTCAGCTCACCTCCTGTTTTTGTAAATAAAGTTCAATAAGAACACGGATCATGCCTATTTTTTCTGGCTGCTTTTGTGTTATAATGGCAGGTTGAGTAGTGGCGAGGGAGACCACATAGCCCCTGAAGCCTAAAATATTTACCATCTGGCCTTTTATAGAAAAAGGTTGCTGACCTCTGTTATAAGCAAGGCATTGTGCTAAATTTAATCCCCACAGCATGAAAAATATTTTCCGTCAGTAATACTAGGTAGGTACTATTGTTATCTCTATTTGCTTCAGAAAAAGCAAAGACTCAGAGTTATTATGTAAAATGCCCAGTCATACAACTAGTAAATAACAAAACTAGAACTTGAACCACTTTTTGATGGCTTCAAAATCCACATTCCTAATCATACTTCTTAGATTATGTTAGGTAGTTCTTTAACGATATATAGTGACTGTGGTAGTTACTAGTTACTGTTTTACTTTAATCTCACATAGCACAAAGAGTACATATTTGAAAAGTCCACGTTCAGGCCAATCAGTTCAATTTCACCTGTGTTGAGAACTCATGCAGGATGCTATGCACTTGATCTAGCCTGAGAAGTGTGGGTAAGTCTGGTCTGGCCACAGATATGTTTTCCTACCTCTGTCTTTGTTGACAACCATCCTCCCCTTCCCAGGAGGGAAGTATTTGCCTTCACCAATAGCGTTGCCTCCAGAAGGCCAGCTGTGTAGCTGATGAATTAGTGTTGTAGACTGCGGCTTTCTTTCTTGTTGGCCTCTTGGATGTCTGCTCAGTAGCTAGTAGGTATGGAGCCAGTTGAAATGCCAAGTGTCTAAATCTTTGCCTGCCAGAAGCTTATTTTGTTTGAGAATGTACCATTTCCCTTTGATTTATTTTTGAAATATATGCATAAGAATTAGGTCCTAGGAAAAACTTCCCATGAGATCAATTTGCAAGACCCTTTAGTTCAGAAAGAAAGATCATTCTCTAGTGTGTATGTTGGTTTGATATGGAAATACATACACTTGCCCTACATCTAGATAGCTAGCATACTCAGAATTTTCTTTGTAAAGGTAGAAATTTAATCCATACACTCTAGGCCTTAATGTTCCTTTTGTGGTATCTGTATACAGACATTTTCTTAAAGATTCTTAAGCCCTTAAGTATAAGGAGAGTATGGTGAAATGAATCTCAAATCTACAGCTTCAAAGGCCATCTTTGTTTTTGCCTGAAAGCAGGACTAAAAATTCTAGTGGCTATAAATCCAAACGTTGTACTTCCAGTGATAATTAGATTTCTTACAGATCTGATATCCTCTGTGCTAGGATCAGAATGGCGGTCTGTAGTTCAGTTGGCAAAAGGGACCTATTTCAAAACACTAAGAAAGATATCGTTAGATTGTCAAGTGATTTTTGGAGTTTTCCAGTTACACAAAAGCATCTCCTTAGGATCATTTATTAAATATAATGTTTATAAAGCCTAATTTATATTTATTTATACTTTTTTATATTAAATTAAATTAAATAATGCCATCCAGGCAACATTTGCGCATGGTAATTTGTGACAGTGTACCATGGAAATTTTACTCCTTAATGAAGAGTCTTGGTATGATTTTACCTTGTGTTCAACCTTCAACAAACATTTACTTAGAAATAACTCTGTACCTGACATTACGATGGGTGCTGGGGAAACAAAAGTGTGAGGGTGTATTAGGCTGTTCTATTATCCCAGATTTTCTGTTTCTTTTAGCAAGTCTTCTTTTTCCTCCCGCTCAGGACATCATTTGTGAGTTCTCTGCCGTAGTTAAGAATTCCCATATGGAATCATCAGTAGTACATGCAGCTTCCGACAGTGAGATAAAAAACTTCTTTTTTCTTTTTTTTTGGTGGAGGAGCTCATGGCTGCTTTCTGAGACCACCACTTTGGAAAGTTATTTATAATATGCACTCCATTTAGCTCTAGATTTTCCTACAAAACAATTATCATTGTATTCTTTGAAGTATCTAACCTTTTCTGGTAGATCCTTAAAACTAATTCCTGAGATTCAAGGTAACATTTCCCCACTCCACCAAAGGAAATTGTGTTATTTTATGAATGAATATTAATCATTAATCACATAATAAGCATATTCTATATAGTTGGAAAAGGCATATTCAGCATTTCAATACAATGTCATTTTTAGAAATAGAATAGAATTCCTGATGTCTTAACTCACATTATAAAAAGTTAGAGTCGAAGAAATCTTGGCTGGAAGAGATATGCAAAGAAATTGTTCTTAGAAGGGGTTTGTAGGAGATATGCAATTGAATGAATGCATATTAGAATCACTAGATTTAAATCTTACCTTTTTAAAAAGGTAGTATGTATTTAAAGAAAAAAAATGGTTGGAATTGTTAAACTAGGTACTAAACTTTTATTAATGAAGCCCAAAAGCACATTAGAAATTTTAGTAACCACATCACACAGAGACCTCATTCTGAATTCACTGTCAATTTAAACTTTGTTCTCTTTTCTAAACCGTTTCTACTGCTAAACCTCTTTTCCATCTACACTTTTGCACCTTTTTTTCTAACGTGTCATATCTAACATTTACCTCTATTACTTCCTTTTTGCTGTATTCAGCTCATTATCCTGCCTATGAATTTCTTTTTGGATCTTACCACCAGCATCCTATTTATTTGCTCTTTCTAAAAAATCTCCATCATCCTCAGATTTAGAGAGTGTGCCAACTGGATCTTCATCATGCCAAGTTCCTTTGGACCCCTTTGGGCCTATATTCCAAAACTGTGAAAATGACCAACAGCTCCACTAACCAAACCATCCTTAATAAACATACGCTCCTTTTTAAAGAGTTTATGGCACCTGATTTCTTTTGAATATAAACTTAAGGGGTAAAAGCGTCTTTTGAATGGTCTTTTTTTTTTTATTTTATTTATTTATTTTTTTCCCCCAAAGCCCCAGTAGATAGTTGTATGTCATAGCTGCACATCCTTCTAGTTGCTGTATGTGGGACGCGGCCTCAGCATGGCCGGAGAGGTGGTGCGCGCCCAGGATCGAACCCAGGCCGCCAGCAGTGGAGTACACGCACCCAACGGCTAAGCCACAGGGCTGGCGCATGAATGGTCTTTCTAAACCTTAATAATTAGCCAACAATTCTATCACACTGAAATATAGATCTCCATGTGATTAGCCATCAATGCTTTAGCTTGACTTCAAAAATCTGTTTTGTAGAAAATTAGGTTGTAATGTTCTGCATTGTTAAGTGATATTTATCTGGGCTTCTGGCCCAAGAGAGTCAGTATATCGGTGGTTTGGAAAAGGTTTTTTTTATCATGAATGTTAAGGAACCATGATACAGGTCACTTTGTTCATACTTTTTGTGTGAAACTTTTCTTCAATGAAAGTAAGGAAACTATTTCTGATCATGGGTCAAAGCGTACAAATAACTTTTTAATTAAAAATAAAATTGTGGATTCTGCCAACTAGCACATGGTCCATGTTGATAAGGACAATTCTGTATTTTCCAAGTTTGTACTTGTAGGTAGCTATCCTGGAAAACAAGCCTGGACAATCTCTTCCTTGGGTCAAGGAGACTTTGTGTATAGTTGTAAGACTGTGATATGCTTTGCCTTGATTTTTCAGGTATTCCATCTATGCCTAAACATAGTGTTACCACCCAAAGAGGGGTCATCTGCCCGCCGCAAGACATGCCAATAGTCGAGAGGCAAGGTGACAGGAGAGAAAGGGTTTTATTACAGCTTGCTAGCAAGGGGGAAGATAGTTGACTAATATCAAAAAAAGAACCATCTTACAGAACAAAGACTCCAGGCCAGTTATATAGGGGGCTGGTTTCCAGGTGAGACAGACATCTGGTCTTCAGGTGGGGCAGCCATCTGGTCTTAATTCCTGATGATCTTTTATTTTACTAGATATGCATCAGAGACCAGAGCAATGCCCTGTACCCTGATTTAGTTTAAAGATAATAAGAACAAAATCTTTAATATGTATAGTAAAGATTACTGTTTACATGAGTGGCGTGAACAATAGTAGGCATTTGACAGGGCTTTTTAAAGCTCATATATTTTTTACCAGAGGAGTCACATAAAAAGCTTTCATTGGGGCCTGGTCCCATGGCTGAGTGGTTAAAGTTCCGTGTGCTCCACTTCGGCTGCCCGGATTCACAGGTTTGGATCCCGGGCATGGACCTACTGCACTCACCAGCCATGCTGTGGTGGTGTCCCACATACAAAAGCAATAGAGGAGGATTGGCACAGTTGTTAGCTCAGGGCAAATCTTCTTCAGCAAAAAGAAAAAAAAAAAAAGCTTTCATTGGCTTGGCCTCTTTGTAACTAAAAATATTTTATTCATTTTTATATCATCTTTAATAGCTATCTCATTTTTCTACCTATTATGAATAAGGCTACATTGAACATCTTTGTACCTAAAGCTTTGTAAACTTCTGCAAGGCTATTGGTAGAAAAGACTTTTAGAATTGGTATTATCTGGTCAAAGGGTATGTCCATTTAAATATTGGTAAATACTGCCAAATTGTATTCTTTAAAAAAAGTCTGTAAATATTGCCCCAATTGCATTTGAGAGTATTTGTTCCTGCATACTCTCATCAATTCTGAATATTAGCCTTCTTTATCATTTTTACCAAACTGACAGGGAAAAAACATTTCTAGATTTACTTTACATTTCCTTGTTATAAGTGAGGGTCTTTGTTTTCCTTCTTATTTTTTTGTTTACTTTAGAGTAAAAACCTTGTTGAGATGGGGGTCTTATAAAGTAGGAAATCTACAAGTTTCCAGTGTTTGCTTCTTTTGAAAATAATTTTTTCAACTGAAACTTAATATACATCGAGAAAAGCACACAAATCATGGTTGAACAGTTCAATGAATTTTCCTTAACTGAACTCACCCATGACACCACAACTCACATCAAGAAATAGAACATTACCAGCAATCCAAAAGTATCCCTGGTGAGCCCTCCCAGTCAGTGATTCCTCTGCCAAGGTAGCTACTTTCTAATTTCTAACACCATGGATTAGTCTTGCCTTAAACAGCAAACAACAAAACACCCTTTTATTTAAATTCATTAATATACTATATCCTGTTTCTGTCTGGCTGCTTTTATAGACTTGGTTGCATGTAGTGGTAGATGGCTCCTTCTTACTGCTGTGTAGTACTCTACTGTATAAACACACCATGATTTGGTTCTGCTCTTGATGACCATCTGAGTTATTTCCAATTTGGGGCTATGATCAATAAAGCTGCAATGCACATTCTTGAACATTTCTTGGACGAATGTGTTCATTATTCTTGGGTATATACTTAGAAGAGGAATAACAATTTTCCATACAAATTTAAGCAATTCTATTAAAACGCTGCTTCGATCATGTCATTTTACTCAATGTCCTTAGTTAGAATAAACTGAGAATATTTTAACATGGATTTTAAGGATTTTACATCAGGCTATCACCTCTCTCCTTATTGTCATCTCTAACAGCACCTTCCCCCATATTGACTTTAGCACTCTAATCTCCAGCCACATCAGTTACTTGCCATTTTGCTTGGAGCAAAACCTCTTTGAATACTGTGCTTTGAAAATTCTCAACTCTTCTTTGCCCTGTCAAAATCTTGCCCGTCTTTCAGGTCTTAAAACATTTAGAAGTTTTCCCCCACTCACCAAATTGGAGTTAAGTTCCTTTTCAAGTTCTTATCAATATCATAGCATTTATGTCACTGTAGTGGATTTTTTTATTTGTCTGTCTTTCCCACCAAACTGTAAATACATTGAGGATATTTACATTGTTGTATCATCTTGCCTAGAACAGTGATGGCAAACTGTAAATAGTCATCAAAATATTTGTTGAATGAAAAAATGATTGTGTAAAGGCACAGATGAAAGTCACTTACATGTCTCAGTACCTAGAAACACTGGCTAATAATAAGGACCTATGAAATTTTAATTCTTCTACTTGAATTTCTACAACTTTCCCATGCAGCATGTCTCTTTCTGTACATTCACTTTTGCCTTACTCTCCACTCTGACACGGCTTACTTACTATGTTCTGCAACTCCCAATCCTCTCCCCACTCCAACCGAACATACCTTGTGCAAAATAACTGCTAAAATTTTAATCCAAAGTGGATGATAACTTTGCATCACTTCACTACCATGGCTGGCTGTAGATGATAGACCTGGGTTAGAGTCCCATTTCCAAGCCGTACTGACTTTCCCCTTGGGTAAGTCTTGCTGAGTCTCAGTTTTCCCATTTATAAAATGGGTAATAACAGTGACTAAGTCTTAGAGTTTTTGTAGGATTAAAAAAACTAGAGTCTGAAAGGTAAACCACTGTGATCTACCAGTGTTAATGGTCGTTATTGCTCTGTAGCTTCAGGCACACTCTCTGAGATAGAGGAAGGGTGGGACAGACCAGGCCTTTTCCACTTAGCAGCAAAAATATTCATTTCCCTCTGTCTATCACTCCATGTATCCGATGCTGAAGTACAAAGTTAGAGTTTGAATTTAGCTAGAACAAGGATCAGCAAACTTTTTCTATAAAGGGCAAGATAGAAATAGTTTAGGCTTTGTGGGCCAAAAGGCAACAATGAGGATATTGTGTAGGTGCTTAAATAACATCTTGGGAGTCCTGAGACTTGTGCTTTCCACTTATTCTTTTTTTTTTTTTTATAATTTTATTTATTTATTTTTTTCCCCCAAAGCCCCAGTAGATAGTCATACGTCATAGCTTCACATCCTTCTAGTTGCTGTATGTGGGACGCGGCCTCAGCATGGCCGGAGAAGCGGTGCCTTGGTGCGCGCCCAGGATCCCAACCCAGGCCACCAGTAGCGGAGCACGCGCACCCAACCGCTAAGCCACCAGGCCGGCCCTTTCCACTTATTCTTAATTCTTGTTGCCTCCTACACTGTAAGCATCTCTCCAGTCTAACGAACAAGTTAATGTTTTTCTAAGGTAATTTTGACCTAATGTGGTTTCTGCCTGTTCCTCTACATGCTTTTTAAAATCAACTCCACTTAACAGATAAGAAAAACGAGAGTTAGGATAATTTATCAAGGATTCCATGGTTAAATTAGTTCCAGAACTGGGAGTGAAACTGCACCCTGAATGATCAGATTCTGTCCTCTTGACTCCCATTTTCTACTGCTTCTCTAAGCTTCCAAAAAAGATGTGCTGAGAAAAGAAAAAGCAAAGTGGTGAGATTAGGGATCGGGGATGGGAAGGTGAGACATGGTTGTGTAGGAAGGAAAACGTTCTAGGCTGAGACAACGGTCTAAACAAAACTGTGGAGGAAAAAGGGAGAAAGCATTGCTTCTGTAAGACCCTTCTCGTGAAGACTTTGCATTTTCACGAATACTGCCTGGAAATAGCACCCCTCTACATGTCTTTCATGCTTTGTTGACTACAGTGGAAATTTAGTATGGGCTGAGGAGGCCTCCTCAGTAGCCTCAATTCCCACATTGACACCATTAACCTGAATATAATTTGCTGTGAGAAGAAAACTTTAGCCTTAGGTTGAAATTCATGTACTTTTCAGCCAGCTTTTCCCTAATGTTATTTCATTACAATCATCAACTTACATGACTGTTTCTTTAGGGGACTCAACTTTGGTGACCATTGTCTGTTTTTCAGATTATCACCCATGTTTGCCAATAAACTGACATCTCACCAAAGAAGAACGGTGATTTTTTTTTTTACAGGCTTCTCACTGCAGGGTCACTCATTCCTCTCATA
This sequence comes from Diceros bicornis minor, assembly GCF_020826845.1. Taxonomy (NCBI): domain Eukaryota; kingdom Metazoa; phylum Chordata; class Mammalia; order Perissodactyla; family Rhinocerotidae; genus Diceros; species Diceros bicornis. The sequence continues at coordinate 67,120,153 of NC_080741.1, forward strand.
CGTCTTATCTAAAGGAATAAGTTTAATATCTCAAAGATTGCATTCTTTTACATTGGGGGGATAATTTTTCTCTCATTTAGTCTACACAACTTAAAGTCTAAATTAATCTATTTCTATGCATTTGCATCTACATTGCTCAAATGACAGTTAATCAATATTGTTTGGCCATAAAAATGTTAAGATCTAATTTACGTCATTTTAGAGCTGAACTAGTTTATTCATGTCAGTTGATATAATTAAAACATTAACACTGATGATGACTATGAAGTTTTACCATTTGAGTCAGACTGTATGAGCTGTTCATATTTATTACTCCATTTTTCTTCACAATTATCGTATGAAGGAGGTGTTCTTATAATCCCATTTTACAAAGCTCAGAGAGTTTTAGAAATGTATCCATTTTACATGACTTAAAAGCAGTAGAGTTGGGATTTGAACGCATAATTGGCAGATTACTGAGCCCAAGAGACTTTACTACACTATTTTACCAATCCTTTCATGGCTCTGCTGTTTGGAATTTCTTAACAACCGAGGCTCAATCATCCAGTTGACTATGAATCAATTCAACTGATTGTTTAACTATCAATTACTAGGAATCAATATGGTGAGTTACTTGGACTTTGCCTGCTATAGAAGTCCCAGAAAATCAGTATCTAATTGGTTCTCTCTCCCAATTGCTCTCAGTAAATTAGAGATATTCAGCAATTCTTGCATGCCCATATGCATATTAGCATAATAAAATTCCAGTCACTTCATAATAAAGGATATGATAATAATTATCATAATAACAATAATAGTAACAAAAATGACTACCCAGTTTGAGTGCTATTATGTTCCAGATACTGTGTTAAATGCTTTATGTGCATTTTTTAAATTCAGTCCTCACAAAGACTCTATGAAACAGAATGTTAGAACCCTAAAACTTAATTCTCATGGTATCATAGAAAGATATTTGGTCCTTGTCCCAGGTTCCTGGCAAACAGCTGTTAAAACCCTTGGAGTCTCTGACGTAGTAAGAGTTTCCTTTGTTTGCTAATGAGATTACTGGTGGCTGGGTGTACTTAGATAGCTTCAGGATGGGAGATGGTCACCAGAAAGACCAAGGCATAATTAAAAGTTTGGAACTTCCAGCCTCATCTGGCCACCTCTGGAGAAGAGTGAGGCAGGAGATTGAGTTCATCACCAAGAGCCAATGATTTAATCAATCATGCCTATGAAACGAAACCTCCATAAAATGACAGGGTTTGCAGAGCTTCTGGGTTGGTGAACTCATTGAGTTGCTGGGACGGTAGCAGCACTCGGAAAAAGTATGGAAGGTCCACTTAACACCACCTCCCTGCAACATGCACACCATACCTTGTCCTATGCGTCTCTTCCATTTGGCTGTTCCTGAGTTGTATGCTTTTAATAAACCAGTAAGGATAAGTAAACTGGCTTCCTGAGTTCTTTGAGTCATTCCAGCAAGTTATTGGACTTGAGGAGGGGTCATGGGAACCCCCAAACTAATCACCAAGTCAGACAGAGGTGCAGGTGGTTTGGGCACCCGGTGTGTGACTGGTGTCTGAAGGGAGGTCAGTCTTGTGGGACTGAGCCCTTAAACCTGTGGGGTCTGCACTAACTCCAGGTAGTTAGTGTCAGAATTGAATTGAGTTGAATTGTTGGATAACAATTGGTGTAGGAGAGTTGGAGAAGTGGCATGAGAAAAAAGCCATAGAATTCTAAATGGCTAAAGCAAATATAACAAAAGGAAGAGAATATATTGGCACACTTAAATAAAAAGTTCAGGGGTGGAGCCAACAGTTTTGGATCTAGCAGCTCAAACGCATCATGAGAGATAGGTCCCTCTCTATCTCTTCTCTCCACTGTCTTCCACCTCAGCTCAACCTCACACAGCATCTCTCCAAAGGTCAGCTCACATCTTCAAGTTCATCAGAAAGAGTTTTTCTCCAATATTTCCATGTAGCCCTCAGGTTTAGTCTGATTGAACCAACTTGGATCACAAGCCCATCCTCAAACCAATCTTTGTGACTGGGGGAAGGACTACGTGTTTTGGCCAGGTCTAGGTCACAATTCCACCCCTGGAGCCTTTGTTCACCTGCACTAGATGGACGGAAAATAGGTCACTCCCCAAAGGAAACCTGACATGCTGTTATCAGAAGAAGAGGGAATGAGACATAGGCAAGCAAAACAGTGGGTTTCAACTACAGAAAATGATAGTCACCATTATCCCCATTTTATAGACAAGTAAATTAAGGGTCAGGAAGTGTAAGTGACATGTCCAAATTTACCAATTAATAAGACATAAAGCAAATATTCCAGCCAAGGACTCTAAGGGTAATCACAAAACCATAGCAAATCTCTAGAAACTAAGTCTACACAAGTAAGATTTTCAAGTGAACTTCCTTGCTTCTACTTCTTATTCCAATCCCGATTAAGGAACCAACAGCACTTGAATGCCAGTAATCTGACATTCCGTTATCTTATCCTCACAATTTTAAAGAGAACAAAGAGTTATATTTAGACTTAGTAAAGTAAAATTACTAAGTTCTTTTCTTCCCTGAACAAACAGATTCTTAAAGAGCAAAATCTATATTTTCATTGCATAAATCTTATAAATGCTGTTGATTCTTGGAAGATGCTCTTGGTAACTGGAATCAAATATCAAATGTAGTAGACATTTTTACCTGAAATTACCTAACTAATCCCTAATCATTTGAGGGAATGTGAACTAGGTAGGAATGAGATGACAGGCACATAGACCCTCATCAGAGGAGAGACTGAGTAAATATCCACTTCCAAATTCCCTTAGGTTGTTGGCAGAATTCATCCCTTTGTGGTTGTACGACTCCTGACCTAGGGCCACTCTCAGCTCATAGAGGCCGCCTACAATTCCTTGCCACGTGGACTTTTCCATAGACCCTCTCACAGCTTACCTCTTCAAAGCCAGCAATGGAGGGAGAGCCTCTGTAGTGCATAGTAAGGAGATTTGATATAAAGATAATCACGGGAGTGACATCACATCATCCTTGCCACATAATGTAACCTAATCACAAGAGCAACAACCTATCACCTTTGCTATATTCTATTCTATAGTCTACATTCTAAAAGTCCCACCCTCACTGAGGGGAAGGGGATTATACAGGCATGAACTGGGAGCCACTCTAGAGTCTGCCTGTCACAGGCCCCATCCTTGGGCATTTGCTCAATTTGTTCTCTCTACCTAAAATGCCCATTTCCCATCACCACAAGAACAAATCATCCTCGAAGAACCAAGGATCTGAATCAAATACTTACAAGTCTTACTTAATCCATTAGGATGAAGGTATTATCTTCTGGTTCCTCAGAAACCTCCAATAATGATCCCTAGGCTCTCAAGATTTTTATTACTTTCTACTTTGAAATATTAATTTTTTTCTCTCTATGTCTAAACTCTCTGACTAGATCTTTGAAGCCAAGTATACTTCCTTCCTTTCATTCGTTCATACATTTTATAAATATTTATCAAAATCATAACATGTGCCAGTGTATCAGGACTGCATTTGTTCGCAAGTAATAGAAACCCCAACTAAATGGTGAGTTAAACAAATTGGCAAGCAATTTATTTTTTCTCACGCAATAGAGAGTCTAGAGGTAGAGTTTTTGTGGCATTGGCTCAGTGGCCCAACACTCTCAGGGTTAAAGTCTCTGTGATTCTCTTTGACCTTATTTTCTATCACTGGCACAAAATAACTGCTGTAGTTCCAGCCATCAAGGCTGCATTTCAGGCAGGAAGAAGCAGAAAATGGTAAAGAGGAAGGAGCAGTTACTATGTCAGGAAAGCAAAGTCTTCCTGGATAGCCTCAGCAGCCATTCATTTATATCCCATTAACAAGAACTATGTCATATGTCCATCCATTGCTGTAAGGAGAACAGAAAAATATTTTTGAAAGTGTGGGCATATGGTCACTCTGATCAAAATTATTGTCCTAGCTCTATGAAAAAGAAGAGAATAAGTATTGAGTTGGTAACAGTGATTATCCCAGTTAGGCAGTGTGCTGGGCACTCAGAATAACATGGTCAATGAAAACAGATATGGCCCCTGCCTCATAGAGCTTTTTAGTTATTAGAGGAAGCAGACAATAATAAAAAGTATTTGACAAACATATTAAAATTGCAGTTGTAATGTGCTGAAGTGGAAAAGGTCACAGTGCTTTGAGAGTCAAGAATGGGAAGGAGGAGGTATAAGTGACCTCATCAGGGAAGTTAGGAAGACTTCCCTAAGGAGTTGGCACTGAGACAGGGTGGTATCTAGTTCAATTTTGGCACTTACCATAGTATCTTCATACAATAAAATTTATAGAAAAGATAAATGCAGAGAATCTTCTTGATGCCTTTCGTATAACTACTTCATGACTCTTTTTATTGCAAGTGGCAGAAAATCTAATTCAAACTCAATAAAAAAAAAAAGACATGTACTGGCTAAAGTTCAGCTTCTGGCTTCAGGCACAGTTGCATCAGGCAGCACTAAAAATGGTGTTAGGAAGCAGTCCACTTCTCCACTTGGCTTCCCTCTGTGTTGACTTCATTCACTTGTAGGCTTTTCTATTACGGTACTAAGATAGTGGCAAGCTTCAGATTTACATCTTTTCATCAGAAACACTTGTAGAAAACATGATATTTACCCAAGAATAAAAGTTTTACAATTGGATCTTATTGTGTATGGCTTAAGCCAGTACCAGCCTTTGTAGCAATCACTTGGTCACTAGAGAATGCGTGATCCACTTTGCTAGTCCTGGGTCTTGTGCCCTATCCTGGATCAGACGTAGAACCAGCACCTCCCAAACTCATGAGCTGGGAACGGGAAAGAAGGCATCCACTCCCCAAGGAAAATCAAGAAACAGTCACCAATAGAAGTGGGAATGTTTGCTGGGCAGACAGAAAGAACAGGGTTCTACTGTGGAGTAGAAATGACAAGTGGCATTAATGACTGCCACAGCTAACAATAATGTAGAAACAATACTAACAACAAATGCTTAATTTATAAAAGTGTTTTTTATTATACTTACCCATGCAAACTCATTCTACATTCCTGGCATATTGAGAATTTATCCAACCTGCTTTACCCAACCCAGAAGTCAAAAGTAGCTCTGTGTTTTGAAATTCGTGAGTATGAGATTCTGGAAGAGCAGGGTTTCCAGTAGGACTGACACCCTTCCCTCAGCCCCTAAGTCTGCGCTGAGTGCCCCGGTGCTCATGAACTCACGCAAACATGTCTCCATCAGGGCTGACCTGCTCAGAGAAGGTCCATTAAGTGCAACTCATCTCAAGTGCAGATGGTTCCGAGTAGGTAACGTCTGCCTGGTGGCCAGACTAAAGTGATTTCGGATGGCCTTAGGCTTCTGATCACATCCATGCAGCCAGGGAGGAAATGAAACCTTGTTTATCATCCTGATAAACTATCCCTTTCAATGCCTCTAGATGCTGTGTGTAACACGGTAGAGTCAAATACTATTAAATTGTCATCACTGTCAAAAAGAGAAGTAATAAATTTTTCTACCTGAGTCATAGTTAATGACTTCTACAATGTGTAACACAAATCAGAGTTTCTGTTTGCCTTCTTTTCCCCTAAATGTGTGTTTTCTGATCTCCCTGGATGTGAATGTGAGGCACAATCTCATGATATAAATATATACTTTTATTACTACCTCTCAGCTAAACCAGTAAAATACCGAGATGACAAGGGCCAGATTCTTGGCTTGGATGAGGTTTATGCACAGGGGAGGAAGTTAAGTGGCTATTGTCTCATTCTAGTTCTTCATGGAAGGCGTAGATTTGAAACACTGTATTTCATGGGTAAAAGCCTTGGAGATGGTTCCATCCTAGTTATCATTAAACATGTTTACAGAAGTTACTTAAGCACTCTTAAGGCAGTAATATGCCTCTTTTACTTTCATCTTCTTAAAGAATAACATATTAGTCAGATTAGGCTGTGTTAAGCTGCAACAACAAATAACCCCCAATCACATTGGCTTAAAACAACAAAGGTTTATTTCTTGATCATGCAACATGCTCATTGTGGTTCAACAGTGGGGCTGTGTTTGTAGGAGTTACTCAGGGACTAGAACGGCTGGAGCAGCCACCATCTAAAATAGGGGTGGGCAAACTGTGGTCCATAGGCCAAATCTGGCTCACCATCTGTTTCATATGGCCTGTGAGCTAAGAATGGTCTCTTTTTCAAATGGCTGGAAAAAATCAAAAGGAGAATATTTTGAGACATATAAAAAGTACATGAAATTCAAGTTTCAGTTCCCGTAAGTAAATTTTATTGGTATACAACCACACTTATTTATTTACATATCATTTATGGTTGCTTTAATGATAAAACAGCAGAGTTTGGTAGTTGCCACAGAGACCAGATGGTCAACAAAGCCAAAAATATTTTCTATCTGGAGCTTTATAGAAAAAGTTTGCTGATCCCTGATCTAAAATAGTTCTGGTTGCCACACCAGCAGGAAGACAACCCTGGAGGGTCTTGCACAGGGAGTTAAAAGCTCAGCATGGAAGTGATACATCACTTTGATTAACACAGAAATAGTAACATGGCTCCACCTCCCACAAGGGAACTAGGAACTACCATAAGCCCAGGAGGTGGAGAGCCAGAGATATCATTTAGCAGCCCTAACGGCTACCACAGCTAAAGCTAATAATAGCAAGAATATTAATAGCAAACACTTGAGTTGTTCTTGTACTGCAGGCACTATTTTAAGTGCTTTGCCAGTGATCAATCATTGATCATCACAACAACCTCATCATGAAAGTACTGTTATTTTCCCCATTTTATAGATGAAGAAACTAAGAACAGAACGCTTAACTGATTTTTCTGAGGTAAATACAGCTAATAAAGAGAGGAGGCAGCATTTACACCCAGCCAATATGGCTCCAAAATACAATCTCAAACACTATCCTCAATCATCCTACCACAAGTAGACCCTCTGGGACTTACAAAAGTCCCAGGCACTGATACTGTAGAGACCACTTCCTCACCAACCCTCAACTATAGAATTCAGTAGATACAAGTAAAACACTACTTTTAGTGTTTGTATAACAGATTTCCATAATGCTTAATAATTCATTTAGGAAGTTACTAGTAATTAGCCCATAGACGGAAGTAAAAGCTAACATCTATGGATTTTTATGTGGTTCTCCTATAGGTACCGAAGGAAAGACTTACAATTTAAGACCAATTTATGACTCAGCAAGAGGACCCACTGTTGGGCATCTGATCCTAAAGTGAGAATGCTTCCTCCAGGGGACAGTATTATGCAGCCCCTTCTCCCTTGATTATCTCAATTTTATTTTGATATTCTTGTCATTGCCTCTAAGTCGACTCAGCAATGTTGTTCCACGGGCATGTTGTTTTGTTTAGCTGGAAGAAAAAAAATGTCATAAAATAGTTATGGTTTAAAGGTGATGGATTTGGAGTCATCACATTGCCTGCTTTATTTTGTTGGCTGCACTTGTATGTTTTTGTAATGGAGTTTGTGTATAATCACTGCCTATGTTCCTTTTAACATCCATTACACTTACTCATGAAACATAACAGAAGAATCTCATTTTAAGAGAATTTTAGAAAGTTCATAATTATTGGGCTTTCTTCTCAGAGTATATTCCTTCTTGTATGCCACAAAATAAATGTCATGCAGAAACTTAGAACATAAACGAATAAAGACATAAGAACAGACAAAGCAAGGATGCAATGTAGAGAGCGTATTAGACCACCCACCATTGCATGAACAATTCAGACATTTGGCAGGAAGGTCATGGAGCCTGAAAGGTAAATGCCTTCATTTTCCAGCCTTTCGTAATTCTATCCTTCCTTCAAAACTCATATCAGATGTAACCTTCTCCAGTGTTGTTTTTGAAATTGGGTTTCTTTTTTTGTGTTAATAATAATAAGAAAAATGTCAGCTCTCCAGCCAGTCCCAGTGGCCTAGTGGTTAAGTTCGGCACGTTCCGCTTCAGCAGCCGGGGTTCAGTTCCTAGGGGTGGACCTACACCATTCATCTGTCAGTGGCCATGCTGTGGTGGCGGCTCACATACAAAAAAAAAAAAAGAGGAAGATTGGCAACAGATGTTAGCTCAGGGTGAATCTTCCTCAGTAAAAAAAAAAGTCAGCTCTCATTTATAGTGTACCTACTGTGTGCTGCTCAGTGTATTAATTACTTTTTATATACAATCTCTAATGCTCACAACATCCCTTAAATTAGGCATTTTACTTATGAGGGAACAGGGCTTAGAGATTACAGCTTGCTTTAAGTCACCCAGCTAGTAACCCACATGATACTAATTACTTGAAATATCATTTAAATATTAATATATTCAACCTTTCATGTCAGTGTTTCACATGGTTTTAGGGAAATTAAGATAGCCAGAGGAGTTGCTCATATGAAGTAGGGTTGCCTGTCTCTTTTCTAGAAATTGTTTCCCAGCCTTGAAGGCTAGCAATGGAGAAGAAAAACCTGATAAACTATCATCCAGCTGGAGCAGTGATCGTGTTGTAAGCATAGGGTTGGGGGACATCCAGGCAGGATTTAGATTGAGAATGTTGTACCATAGATGGGGACAGTAGGCACTGCTATTTTTCTAAGCCTTATTTCATTCCAACTTATCCTAATCACAATAGTAGAATACAACTTATTTATTTTAGATCATAACCTAGGAAGCTGAAGGGCATTGATGCTGTGATTCGGTTTCCAGAAACTTACATCAACATCCAGGGTAAATGTTCCACTTTCAGATAGAAGCTTCCTCTTCAATTGTTTGAGCAGCCACTCAGCCTTTGAGTGGCTTTCCCTGCTGGGCAATAAGTCACTTCTAAGGTTGCATTAATTTGCAATGTATTGAAGTTAATTGCAGATCAGGCAAGTAAATTTCGGGACAGAATATAAACAAATGGATATATTATGTTCTCAGCCTTATTTTAACAAAAATTCTCAGACAGATCTCAGAATAGCACAAAAGCGGTCCAATACCCAAACCGTTACTTGGGTTCCCCTCGCTAATACTATCTAAGGCATCCTTGCTGGAAAAGAATAGAAGTTCTGTAGTATTCAAAGAACAGTAAAGAATCAAGAATGTTCTTCTTGTAACCTCATTGGTGCATCTTTGAGTAAAATTTATTTCCATGTTGTTAGAGCAGTTATTAAAAATGATTTCTGCAGTAGAGTTTCAACATATCCAATGTTCAAGCCATTTTCTTCTTTAAAAAAAAAATCTAGGGGATAGATATTGAGTTTGTTGTGTTTATTACTTTTATCATTTATTGTTTTATTGTTTATTGTTTATTACTTTTAGCAATCTTATTTCAGGGGGATAATGAGGTCTAAAATTAGTTTCCCAGTAATTGTCCTGGAGTGAGAGTAGGAATATGGGTGTCAGGAATAGTCCACATTGGTGAAAAGAGGGAAAAAATGAGGAGTCCATTTTTTCCCCAGTAATAATCCTGATCTAATCAAAGGTAATGATTCCAATAATAGTACTAACAGCAGAATATCTTTTAAAGCCTGCTCTGACCCAGATATTATTATAATCACTTTGCCTGTACTTATTTATTTCTCATACCCACTTCGTCCTCAAAACAGTCCTATGAAGTTAAGGCTATTATTATCCACATTTCGCAGATGAGAACCTGAGGCATAAAATGGAAAGTAATAGGAAGCAGCAGATCCAGGACTTGAATCTTGGCAGCCCGGCTCTAGAATCTGTAATCTTATTCATTATGCTACCCTGCCTCAAACATGGCTGTCCAGCCCAGAATGTATTCCTTTTGCCTACATTTGTCTGTCCTTTGCATACCCTAGAGCCCTAAGAGGGAGGAGATGGTAATTTGTTTAATCTTGAGCATAAACAAATCAAGCAGCCATTTTGCCCTCCTCAATCAAAACATGCTTAAAGTTCCATTAGTATCTCTCCTGTCAATGATTTACAGACAAAGACACTTGGAGTTTCCTTCCAGTCCAGTGGGTCAATAAAGCATTTTTAACACAGTCTTAAATATGCATTTCTGACATCCGCTACAATAGATTTCAAGAGAGCTATTCATAAGGGCTTGATCAAGAAGTTTTGGAAAAGTGAATCTCAAAAGACCTGTGCTTCTTCTTACACATAACGGCTTTTAAAGAAAGGAACCAGTTGCAATAAAGTGAAAATGTAAGGATTCACGTAATCATGTCAGTCTTAACATTCCTTAATCACATTTTATTCATTTCCTCCAAAAGTTGCCCTTGACTATAAGCAGATATATCCTGGCTTACTATTAATGAGGACTGAAGTTTCCTTATGGTTACTCTTAATTGTTGTTTCATTTTCAAGTCATTTCACTTAGAATAAAAAGCTTTTCCTTTGTACATTTTGGATCTACCCCAAACCAAGGTTCCAAGTTGATTTTTCTGTAGAAGGTGTACTAGAAGGTCACTTCCTTGCAAAAGCTACATTTATCACTCAAGTTCATTTTCTGAAAAGACCACATAGTGGGTACTTAAGAAAAGTTCCCCAAAGAGGATTACTTTATATTCAGTCCCCCAAAGAGGATTACTTTATATTCAGTCTTTCTTCTCTTCTTTTCCCTTCTCTTATCTTCTCTTTTCTTCATCTTTCTTTCTCCCCTCTCACTCCTTCCCTATCTTCTTTCTTCCTCTGCCTCTTCCTTTTCTTCCTTTTTTCCATCATTCAGTCATTTAATCATTCAGTCCTTTAGCATATGCATGAAAGCCTACTATCACACCTGGCAGTAGGGATAAAGAAATAAACAAGATGTGGTCTCTGCCATCATGGAGTGTCTAGCCAAACAGGGTAGACAGGCACTGAACCAATCATTCCAACTGGGAGACATGCTGCAAAAGAGAAATTTGACTTGCTAAGAGAGCATACAATGAGGGTCAAATCTAGCCTTTGGGGAAGAGGTTCATTCAACAAATATTTACAGAACAACATGGGCCAGATTCCAAGCCCAGTACTAGGGACAATGATGAAACAGAAAAATTGCTGCCCTTAGCCTTTACAAGAAAAGCAAGACATCATTTAAAAATACCAAAATCATGCATTCGGAATATTATTGTGGGATAATTAGATGAGGTTGTAGGATCATACAACAAGGGAATCTAGCTTACAGTATGGTTCAAGGAGACCACCTAAAGAAGACTGAGTTATGACTACAGGGGCCAAAAAAAAAAAATGTCCAGGGTTTAGACTTACATTAACTTTCTTTTTATTTTTAAGATAATTCTCTTCTATTCCAACTTTACACTCTACCTTAGCATCTTCTTTCCCAGAAAACTTGGTGTTGTGATAATTTTGAATCGCTTGGCTATGTTTAGTTTTGGACATGAAGCCATCAACACCAAAATATACTACTGAACGTCAAATTCTCTGGCAGATGAAAAGGATTAGACATTAGCAATTTCCCACAAATGCCCCTTCTTAAACGGTTGACCCAGTTTGTAGCCAGAGCAATCCAGTTGGTTGGTGTGTGCTATTTCTATTAGATGTCCATTCTGGGAGCAAACTCTGTTTTATGATGCCAGCCTTCAAGTTTTTAGCCATCTGCTTGCCAGTCATTCCTAACCTCATCTTGCCTTCCATCATGACATAGAATTGTCATCAGTGGGGACTCTTTTAAAAGAAACGTTATCCTTAGCAATTCATCTTCTTTGTATTTCCTCACTTGTACAGGGCAAGACAGTGATGCATTGAGCTGGGAAGGAGAGATCACCGCTAGGAGCATATTGGGATTGGCATTTTTTTTAACTTCTCCAGTTCCGAGTGAGTTGCTGCTGCCAGAAATAATCTTGAAATGCTGTCTTTTTTTTCCCTTTTTGGATATTAGAAACTTGCTTTTCCCGTTAAAAATAGGTTTTGACAATATATTCAGTGCCCCAACAAACCCAAGAGAAAGAGAAGAAGGAGAAGTGGAGACCTGTCCTGTGGAGCTTCCCTGCAGGGGACCTTCCCATTGCCACCTGGGCGAACGTGGGCGACGGGAGTGAGACGCAAGGCCACCATTTTGAAAATTTGTGGTAGAGGAAGAACTGGGAAATTGATATCTGTCTAATTTTTTCAGATTGGCCTGCATTAGCCAGATAATTACTGCATTTACCTTCTAATCTGAAAAAAACAGCGGGACCCCTTATAAGGCTAGATTTAGAGTATGAGACTAATTTCTAATATTTTATCTTAGATCTGTTTTCTCTAGACAAAGTAAAGTGATAATAGGAACAATAATCTGGAAAATCTGAATAGTAAATAGCACAGACAACCTGCATACTGGCTTGTTCTCTGTGCCACGTTCTCTACTATTAGCTAATAAGTTACTTCACCTGTCTTACTTGCTGGATCTACAGATGCTAAGTGAAATCCAGAAAAGAAGCCATTTTCCAAATAATCCATAAGCAAAACTGGGAAGCACTTAATTGACTTTGCTTTAAGAGGCTATAGATCATCTTGAAATCATTTTGACTTGGATTGAGACAAAATTTAAGAATGGATTGGTGTTGGCGCCAAACAAAAATCTGAAAGACATTTACATGACAAATATTATCATTAGGATTTTGCAGTAACCATGGCAGTTAGGTTTGAAAGGACAGTTCACTAGGTAATCCTTAAATGCAGATAAAATAGGTTTAAAGGCCCAATTTTCTAGTTCCCAGAAAGGATTATGACAAACCTAACTCTTCCCTTTCACTGGGGACAAAGCAGGGGAACGTTTTGGTTTCCTGTCCCCTTTTCAAGCAGCCAGCTAATGAGGACAATAGGTAAGGAAGATTTTAGAGTCAGTTCCAGAGGGTCTTGAAAAATTTCTATTCCTGTGGGTATAACAGAAGTATAGAATTTTATTTCTTTTCACAGAATTTGATCAGCTTCTCACGGTGTCTTGGGTGGATCAGAGTAAATGTGGGCTCCTGATACGGTCAAGAAGTAAAAAAACACATAGAAATTGGGAGAGGAGAGTGTATCTTACAAGCTTACTATACCAAGGACATCCAAGCTTCTCAAGAAACAGTACATTCCATATTATTTGATTGTGCATAAATCCTTGACAGATTTGTAATTCATTTTTCATTTTGTTCAGTCATCCATCCATCCATCTATCCATCTATCCAACAAATACTTGTCATTTGATATTAGCTTTAGAGAGCTGCTCATTAGCTAAGTACAATTGTTTTTACTTTTTCCTTAGCAGAGGAATCCCTCTGAAGAATAGATTATTATACTCAGTGTTAAAAATGAAATAACTAGAGTTGCTGACTACTTTCCTCCGGTGGAAGTAGCTGAGCTCACTCAGATAATCCATAGAGCCCCACAAAGCGTAACTTGAAAACCTCTGAGCAAAGGACTACAGATGTAAGAGAGACTTTTCCCATCAAAGATCTGATATTTTTACCTTGTCAACTCAAGTCAGTGGACCAGGGTTCCATGGTCAGGATAGACTGAAAGATTAAATTGCTCTGATTGACTGTGGCTAGGTCAGTCACAAATGTAAACCTTGGGAATCAAGAGATTTGGGTATGGCGGGGCCAATCAGACTTTCTAAATGTTAGGGTTCTGTGGGCCTGCCAGACCTGATTCTGGACTCCACATTGGCGTACCTGAGCAGTAGCTGTAATTGAAGCCATAGTTCAACTTGTCAAGACCAGATGAGCTTGTTATTTAGAGCAATACCTCCCTGGCTTCCAGTGTGCAAATCCATCATCTGTGAGCCAGAGGAAGATGTGGTCTGGGTCATTGACTTTATATACAAGATTTTAATGAAAATGGAACACTTGTCAATTTCCAGTCACCAAGCTTTCCTCTTGTTTTCAGAGAAATGGCAGCATGTGTGCCATGGTGGGACTGGGGAGAGAGCACTGTATATGGGGTCAGAGGATCTGGGTTCTGGTCCAGATGCTGCCATGTACTTGCTAGGTAAAATGTGGGCAAGCGTTTAAGTCTTGATCTCAGTTGCCTTCTCTGAGTAATCATAACCTCATTGGGCTTTTGTGAGCATAAAATGAACTGAGGGTTTATAATGTATCTACCATGGTGTCAGACATATAGGAAATATTCAATAAATGGTTAACTCCTATAATCCTATTATTATTACCATTAGTTATGTGGCTGTGTCGTTTGGCTGCTCTAAGTCTGCATCCTCACTAGCAAATGGTGATGACAGTAGTCCTATTTCTATCTTTGAACTATTTTGCCGATTAAATGAAATATGTATTAAAAGTACTTTTTAAACCCTAATAATAATATGCCAGACAATGTTTAATAAATAAAACAATAAGAATCCCTGTCCTTGAGATTATATTCCAGTGGGAGACACATAGACAGTAAGTATAATAAATAAATAAATTATGTGCCATATTTCAGAGTTACAGGTACCCTGGAGTTCGGGGCGGGGGTGCTTAGAACAACGTAAGGGAGATCATGAGTGCTGGCTCAGGGAATTACGATTTAAATAGGGTAGTCATGTGGGCCTGTGATAAAATAACGTGTGGGCAAAGATATGGAGGAGATGAGGGAAGGAGCCACAGATCTCCCAGAAGAGTGTCCCACGTGGTATGTAGTTCAACTTGTCAAGACCAGACAAGCCTCTTGTTTAGAGTAAGCCTCCCCTGGTTTAGAGCCACCCTCAAGAGGGATCATGCCCACATGTTCAGGCAATAGCCTGCAAGGACACCAGTGTCCCTGGAGCAGAGGGAAGGAGAGAGTGGTGGTAGCAAATGAGGTCAGAAACAGGATTTAGGGGGGTAGGGGCAAGGTAGATACTTAACCTTGATAACTATCCTAAGCAAAGTGTTAGACTTCCTTCCGGAAGTTTTTCATCAACAGAGAATAACTACTTGTGACAGGATGAAAAAAAGCATGAGTTTTGGAACCCATCACAACCTGGGTCACACTCGTGTAATTCTGGGCAAGTTATTCAACCTCTAGGAGCATCATGTAAAGTGGGGACATTGCCTTGTACAGTTGCTGGGAGTTTTATAATTAACGTAGATCAAGTTCTGAAAACAGTGTCCAGCACCCAAGTCAGAGCTTCCTAAATGTCAGCGAGCACTGCGACGACACGGAACTGTTCCTCTGGCTCACCTACAACAGTGCTGTGAGGGACTGTCTTGGGACCTGCGTGGCCACCTTGTCTTCTGTATTATTTAACTCAGTGCAGTAGCTCAGACGATCTGGCATGTCTGTCACCATGTCTGCTGGCTTGACTATAAATCAAATAAAATTCAAGATACGTCCTGGGAGCTTTCATATGCCTTGTGCTATTTTCAATCACAAATGTTGCTCCAGTCTTGTATTAAAGCCAAGTGGTGACTTTAAAATTAGTGGTCTTCTCGTGAAGTAGAGAACCAGCTATTCCTGACTTGACTGAGGGTACTTGTAGCTGACAATTATAAGCTAAAGCGACCTGATGGCAGGTGTCTGGGTCAAAGAGTGCAATGTGCAATTAGCCCCATTGTTCTATTAGCTCTACTCCCAGTGATGGGCGTATGGTGAGAGTGAGAAACTCTTCTCAGGATCCAAGTTCAAGCCTCCTTACTTCCTGCTCAGAATTTTCAATGGCCTTTGTTTTCCTTCTGCTTTGCCACCTCACACTTCTCCAACTGCTCCTGAACAGAGAGGCCAGGGCGGTCACTCTAGAGTAATATCCAGATCACATCACTCCTTCGCTTCAAAATCCCCAATCGTGCCGCCTTGCAACATAGGATCACACCGAGCCCTCTCCAGTTAAATCCTATCTCAGGTCCTTAGTTCCATCTACTCTAATGTGTTTTTAAAAATGCCCTGATCAGCTCCTTAGAGAAATGGTTGATTCTACGACTGGGGCAGGAAATGTACAAGATGAGCCTGGAGCATCTTGTAGGGCCAGAAAATAAGGAAGTCTTCCCCACCTCTAAAAAAGAGGGACCCAGAAACCAATTGAAAGAGCTCACAATGGCCAAAGCTGGAACACTTTATTCAAAAAAATGAATAACATAGTATTGGATTATAACCCAAAGTATAAAGCATATGTCCGTGAGTCCATACTGATATAAATGATTGAATAAGTAAATAAATGGGAGAAAAGGGACAAATCTGCCATGCAGAAGAATTCCCAGTTATTCATGTAGATTTCCACCTTAAGGAGATGGAGCTTAACTCCCCACCCCTTGAGTATGGGCTGTGCATAGTGACTTCCTTCCAAAGAGGACAGTGTGAAAAGGGTTGAGGGGAGGGAGGAGTAACATTACAGTGGAGAAATCTGACAAGCACTACCTTGGCCAAGTGATCAAGGTCAACATCAACAGTGATCAGTCATGTTGACAGTATGTATCCCTGATATGATGTGATGAGAATGACACTTTACCTCTGTGGTCTTCCTCCAAAAACACATGACCTCAGTCTAATCACGAGAAAAGCATCAGATAAATCCCAGTTGAGGGACATTTTATAAAATACCTGACCAACACTGCTCAAGGCTGTCAAGGTCTTGAAAAAAGGAAGCAATGTCTGAGAAACTGTCACAGCCAAGAGGAGCCTAAGGAGATAAGACAACCAAATGTAATGTGGTATCCTGGATGAGGTCCAGGAACCAAAAAGGACATTAGGTAAAAGCTAAGGAAATCTGAATATAGCGTAGACTTTAGTTAATAATAATGTATCAATAATGGCCTATTAATGATAACAAATGTCCCATACTAATATGTTAATATTAGGGGAATAAAATAGGAAATAATAGGGCATGGCATATGTGGGGACTCTCAGCAGTATCTTCACAAATTTTCTGTAAATCTAAAACTGTTCTATAATTAAAAGATTCTTTTTAAAAAAATGCTCCAGCCTCTCACATTAGTGAATTGTTTCCCTTTCATCTTTGCCTTGTGAAGCCTCACCTTTCAACTCATAACTTAAGGAGCCTTCCTAGATCTTCAAAAATGAATAGGTCTCCCGCTCTACTGATGTCCACAGAACTTGGTACTAAATTATAGTGTTAATTTTAGTTAATTCACTTATTCTTTCTTTTATTCATTCAACCAACAGTTATGGAGCACCAGTTGTTAATGTTAGGGCTGTGAGGAAACATGCAACAACCCTGACCCTGACCAAGCTTACAGTCTGTCTGGCCTTACAATGTGGTTACAATTGCAAGAGGAAATGTGTAGGGTGTTCAGAGAATGAACAATGATGAAGGCGAGAGGACATTCTCTAAGGAACTGACCTTTGCATTCAGTTCAAAGGAGAGTTAATTGGGTGAATGCATTTGAGTTGGGGATGAAGGATGGAGGGATGGAAGGTAGGAGACAGTATTCCAGGAGAAATCGTATTTGCAAAGTTTCTGAGGCAGAAAAGAGGGTGGCATCCCCAAAGAAATATAACATCAATGTGACTGGATATTTTTATCATAGGTAGCATATATGGACTTTTTACTATGTGTTAGGCTCAGTGCTAACCCCTATACCTGTATTTTCTTGGTTTATACTCACACAACCCTAGGAGGCAGGTGTTATTTTTATTCCCATTTTACAGATGAAGAAACTGAGGCACTCAGGTAGTAAGTGATAGAGCTGAGATTCAGACTAAAACAGGCTGGTTTGAAAGCCTAAACTCTTCCCTCCCATTGAGGGAGGCAGGATTAGTCTGCCTTAAGTCAGAGATTCTTATGAGTGTTTCTTTCATATGAAACTAGGGTTTCTCAACCTGAGCACTATTGACATTTTGAGTCAGATAATTCTTTGTTGTGGTGGGTCTCCTGTGCATTGTGCAATGTTTAGCGCCATCCCTGGCCTCCACCCACTGGATGCCAGTAGCACCTACCCTCCACCAGTAATGACAATTAAAAATGTCTCCAGACTTTGCCAAGTATGGTAGGGAGAGAGAATAGCAAAATCACCCCACCTCCCACCTCTGCACTGAGAACCACTGCATTACACTAAAAGTTCTCAGGACAGGGTGGAGCTGTGTCTTAAGTTTTTCCTCCTTCCTTGTTCCCTTCCTCCTTCTCCTCTTTTCCAGTGTTTCCTAAGTGCCCACGATGGATGGGCGGATACATATCCCTTACGGTTGATAACATGGTCACTTGTAGATAGTGCCTGCTTAAGAAATGCTTGCTGAACTTCTGCCGAGTGCATCCTAAACGCCAAGAATCCTAGATGTTCTCAACCCATTCTTGTCAAATGAAAAACATTCTTCCTGCATGCAAAACTTCATGCTGGGAAAATAATTCCTGGTTTGTGATTGCTTGGAGAATCTTTTGTGTCCCTGGAGAACTGACCTAGCTGATGTCCTGCAGGCTGGAAGGACCCACCTGCATGCTCACCAAGCTTTAGAGAGACCCAGCAGTGCACCTGTTAAGAACCGAGTGGAGAGTGACAGACGTTAGGTGGCCAGTACATGTTGATGAATGCATGGCTGACCTGGAACACAAGTAGAGTCATGTGCCTAGGTCTGTAATTTTAGATGTCATTTAAAGCACAGACCCATTTTCTCCAGTGATTCCTTCTATCATTTTTGGATGAGATCTGGATTTGGGAAATGACTCTCCAACGACATTTTCTATTCAGCCCCCTGAGAGTGGGCAGGCAGTGGGAGGGAGAGCTAATTTCTGGGCAGTTTTCCTGCCTCTGCAGGTTCTGTATCACTGGAGTGTCAGTTGCTTGTCATTAGCGGGAGCTCAGAGAATTCTAAATGCAAAGATAACACAGGAGTGAGCTCCCAAAATATAATGCATTTCAATCACGGAGCATCTTTATTTTGTGTTAGCTCCAGGCATTCACTGCTCCACTGCCTCTCAGTACATGCAGCCAGGACCTGTCACCTCTTGAGAGCTATTCATTGGTGCTCTTGGTTGGATTTGAAGTGTAGTACTGTAATGCCTGCCTTCTCCAAGATTACACATACCTTGTATATAATCTTGTATACGTGTATACATACACCATGTGTATATATGCATATATATATACGCATATATATACATAGTGAGAAAATCCCTTAGTAATTATACTTCATGGAAACTATTTCTATAATTTCTCTCACTTTCTCTAACCCCTCCACACATATTCCCACAGGCCTGAATAGCCACTGAGTCATTTCTGATCAGTATCCCTGTTCCTTCTCTCTTGCCAGAAGGAGGGACATGTGAAGTGATAGCAGCACACAGATGTTGTAATAAGAATCGCATTGAGGAGCGGTCACAAACAGTAAAGTGTTCCTGTCTACCTGGGAAAGTGGCTGGAACGACAAGAAACCGACCTTCCTGTGTCGATGGTAAGTAGCTGGTTGTACATTTCTCTCTAAGTGTTCACCACGCATAATGTATTCTCTTGTTTCATCTAAATACGGTTCAGGATAATGAATAAGGTGCATCCAAAGTGCTGGAAAGTTATACAAATGCCAGCGCTCAGCATAGAGTTTGAATTCTTGTGTCTCTGGCTTTGGGGTTTTCAAATAATTCTATTTTGACATTTTTTAGAGAAGATTAAGTACAGGAATTTTTTCAAGTCAAGAAATTTGAGGGTCCAGCTCATTTGGGAAGTGATTTTGAATTGAGATGACAGATGATGATGATGGTGATAATAGTGGTAAAGATAACAATATCCAACATTCATTCAACACATATTTAAAGAGCATTTACTGTATATCAGGCACTGCTCTGGGTGCTTCCCATACATTCATGAGCAGATAGAAGTACCTTGAGTTTTCACCGTGTGCCAAGCACTGTCCTAAATACTTCTCATGCTTTATTTTATTTATTCCTCCCAACCATCCTATACTAGTTATTTATTGCCATATGACAAATTATCCCCCTAACACTTAGCAGCTTTAAAACTGAAAGCATTGTCTCACAGTCTCTGTGGGTCAAGAATTTAACTTAGCTGGGTGGTTCTGGCTCACAGTCTCTCCTATGGTTGCAGTCAAGATATGAAGGCTTGACTGGTGCTGGAGGATGGTTTTAAGATGGCTCACTCACATGGCTGTTGGCAGGTGGCCTCAGTTCCTTGCCACGTGGATCTCTCCGTAGAAGCTTGGTGTCCTCACACCATGGCAACCGGCTTCCCCCAGAGTGAGTGAGCGAAGAGAAAAATACAGAAGCCACAACGACCTTTTATGATCTAACTTCAGAAGTTACACTTCATTGTGTCCACAATATCCTATTGGTTATACCAGTAGCCCTATGTTCAGTGTGGGAGTAGACCACAAGGGCCAGGAGACCAGGAGATAGCGATCATTGGGGCAGATACACTTTCTCTCCCATTTTAAACATGAAGAAACTAAAGCTTAGAAGAGTTAAGTAATGTTTCGTTGGTCTCATGGTTGGTAAGTTGAACTTGACTGACTCTTGAGCCCAGAGTAACTGACTCTAATACCAAGTCATGACCGCTATCTTTAAAACAACTTTAGATGCTCTGTTAAAAAGTGAGTCCAAGGTTTAAAGTTACCAAAAATATCTCTCCCCATCTTTATCTTTCATAATTTTAGAACCAGGTGTGAGTTAATCTTCAAATTCTCCAGTAAGAAAATCAGAACTCAGAGAAGTGAGCCCATTGGTCAAGGTCACATAGCAGGAATTAGAACCTGAATCTCTTGGTTCGTTGTTCTGCCTATAGATATAGATGAGAAAGAATACCTTCTAGATTGGCTTGTGTTATGTGTTTTCATTATGAATCATTAGGTGGTTAGAAAGAGAAACACACTCAAGCTAGACCAAGTGAAGAGGAAGTTATTTTTTAAGAAACAGAGGAATCACAGGGAACCCAATTACAAGAAATTCAGCCAAACCTCGTGGGATTCATAAATTCTTCAGGCAGCTGGAATCTTATTTTCTTTGTTTCTGATCTTTGTCTCCCTCATTCTCCCCTGTGTGGATTGGTTCCCTCTTCAAGGATTTTAGCTTTTGGTCCCCTATAACTTAGGGACTAGTGTGAGGCTTTTATTTCCATGGTGCCAACTCCAATCTCACTCAGCATCATGGTATAACCCAAATATATTGGAATCAATTCCTGTGTCTTAAATGCATTCCCCAAAAAGACTAAATATGTTTGGCCCAGCTTGAGTCACATGTCAGCCTTTGCCCAATCAGCCACAGCCAGAGGGACAGACTCACGTGGCATGTACAACTGCCCATTCTGTACCACAGGAATGTCAAGCTTTTTTAAAAGGATGTGAAAAAGCCAGGTTTGGAAATACACTGTGATCAGTAGTTCTCAATCAGGGAAAGTCTCAGGGGTCATTTGGCAATATCTGAAGACGTTTTTGATCCAGACATTTGTTATGACTGGGGGAATGCTACCGGCATCTGGTGGATAGAAGCCAGGGATGCTGCTAAACATCCTACAATGCACAGGACAGACCCCACAACAAAGAGTTATCCAGCCCCAAATGTCAGTGGAGCTGAGATTGAGAAACCTGCACAATTATTAGTTACTTGTTCTAGATCAGAGTCAACACAGTAAGGCAATTCCAGTGCAGGGAAGGTAGGCAGCTAGACTAGAAGAGCCGTTTCACCCGTTTCACAGAGGAAACTCTTGGCGCTAGAAGCCAATGAACATTATAAAACCATGATAGTTTCTCACGTTCTCTGCCAAAGAAAGCATTGAGTTTGTAAACTATAAATCTTCATTTTGTTTCCAGTTCATTTTTATCTCTAATGATCTAGAAATAGAATTGCCTTTAGGATTTGGATGCAAGACACAGAGAGCAATGCACTGTCTATGCTGGCAGCGGGGGAAATGGCATCTGGCCTGAACTTTCTGTGAGAAGTGAAGTCACATATTGGTAACGTTTTGTCTCTCAGAAGAAGTTTGTTTGACTTTGGAAACTCTGAACACTTTAGTGTGGTAGGTTCAGACAAGAGGCTGTTAGTCTCTATCTTTCAAACAAAAGTCAGTAAAGTATATAGTAGTCTTTAGTTTCAAGCTGATTGTTTACAGTTTCCATAGCATTCCTCCAAAATCCTTCAATCCATTGGCATGTATAGGCAAGTCTATGTGTTGCTACGATCAAAATTGTTTTCATGGCCTAGATCTCTACATGTAAATTAAATATGAAGTGTAGATATAAATTAATACTTCAAGCGCAGTTATTAAGATCACGAACTGTGAAATTAACAGACATGAGTAGAATCTCAGCTGTACCAGTTACTAATAGAATGACCTTGGGCAGGTCACATTTGCTTTCTAACCTGTTTCCTCTTCTGTCAAATGGGGATAATAATTGTTTCTACTTCAAAAGGTTGTAGTGAGGATTAAGGAAATCATGTGTACAATGTGCTTTGTATAACGTCTTGTTCCCATCAAGTGCTTACTAAATGATGGCATCTATTTCCTGTTTTACTAATATGTGTGGGTAATGCTTAGAGACAAACATTGTTTTACAGAGTTTTGTTTCATATTAATTCAACACAGTGGCATTTTAGGCACCGTCTTTTCTTGGAACTGCTTCTAACTAACTATGCTGGATATCACTAATGCTGGTAAGTCACCTTCAGGAGTGCATGTTTATTATAGGAATTTTGAAAACTACAGAAGTACATCCATACATTAAAATCACCCACGATATTATTGCTTAGAAATTATCATTGCTTTGTAAGTAACACGTATATGTCCTTCCAGGCTTAACCCATTGTTAAATAAAACTTACATAGTATGTATTTTATGGAACTAAAATGTTGTAGTACTGTTTTATCAACAGTTTGTTTCATTTAATATATGATGAGCATTTCCCAACTTAATACATACTCTTCAAAAACATTATTATTAATAGCTACGTACGATTTCAGGGGTGGATACACCACCATTTATTTAACTATTCCCTCCACTTTGGCACATTTACTATGTTTTGTGCATTTTTCTTTCTCAACCTAAGAATGGATAGAAACCAGCTTCTCTCCGTGACAACAGTTGACAATCCATACACCACATTTGTCCTAAACATATTCTGTCACACATAGCACATTTCCTGTGGTAAGTATTTCAATTTCTGTTGTTTGCTTTCCTTGGAAATTGCAGGTCATTTGCCTTCTACAGTGTTTTCAAAAACAGAGGAACAGTATGATTTTAAAAAAGCATATATTGGACTGTTTCAAGATTCAAAATCTGAGACCAGATTATGTAAAATGGGATATAGATTTTGGGGTAAAGATACTTAGCAGCTTATTCAAAAGTCAAACATATGATATTTGGAGAAATTTTTAAGGAGTGCACTTTTAGTTTAAAAATGATATTCTATTGCCTAATAACTAAAAACACCAAAATACACACTCAACAACGTAAATGATTGGATAGTCATTTATAAATATTTTAAAAAGCATACATTTGGACTTGTGCCTAGCACTATTCTGAAGGAATATAAGTCATTCCCCTCTAATTCACACCTTGTTGTGTTTTATTAATTAACCCAAAATGAGGTGGGAGAGAGCACCTTATTCGATATCTTTGGTTGAGACCAGCTAAAAATATAATGTACAGCCTTTCTGTAATCTCTAATTACTTCCCATGCACTAAAAGTAAAAATCAAAGACTCATAAACAAGAAGATGATGACTCAAAACATAACTATTTATTTAAGGGAAGAATTTTTCCAAGCAGATGATGTAAAACAAACAAAAATAAATTTCTAGGGAGCTTATTATTCTAAGTGATCTATAATGGCATAAAAATAGTATCAATCTCAAAGTTTTAAAAATAATGGGATATAATTAATAACTAATGATAACAATAATAAAAACAATGGCTAACATTTTCTTGAAGGCTGATCATGGGCCATTCTTACAAGTCCTTCAAATCTGTACATTCATTTAATTCTAACCCCAACCCCATAAGGTGTATCCTTCTATTATTTCCATTTTATCTATAAGAAAGAGACAGAGATTTAATGATTTGCTCAAAATCATGCAGTCAGTAGTGGCAGAGCCAGAAGATCAGCCTGGGCTATCTACCTCCAGGGCCTTCCATTTGTCAAGCATAGGCAAACCAGGATCTAACATAAACACATGTTATATTCCAAAGGTTTTCTTGCAAGATACCAAAATATATGAGTGAGAAGGAGAAGAAAGTTCAACCACATAGATACAGTCATACATTGCTTAACTACGGGATATGTTCTGAGAAATGCATCATTTGGAGATTTTGTTATTGTGCGAACATCACAGAGTGTACTTACACAAACCTAGATGGTATAGCCTACTACACACCTAGGTTATATGGTACTAATCTTATGGGACCACCATCATATATGCGATCCAGCATTGACTGAAAGGTAATATGGCACACGACTGTACTGATAGAAACATCCAGTACTTTGGGCAATACCTGCCCTTTCCCCTTATGTATCATAGAGATGATTGATTGTCCTTCCTAAGGTCATTGTCAAAAAGTAATTAGAAACTTTTGTGTAAATAGTTTTTTCAGTTTTATAGGATGATTGAAAATTCATTGTTTAAGGCATGAGGGGATAAAAAGACTGTATTATTGGGAAATTTTCATGCAGTTTTCTCTATTTAGGGTTTTATTCTTGTATAATTTATGTCCATTTCTAGGTTGGACAAACATGTGAAATAAAATCATTTCAACTACTGGTTAGTAGGGGAGGTCCGTTGGAATACAGTGCAGGTTTTAGCATCACTCTAATTAAGAAAAACCTCCATGATAAGTTCATAGGCCTTTCCTTCTCACTCAGTGTAAATTATGATTATTTCAGTGACTCTAATTCCTAGCAAACTTTACCTGGTGTTCTTGTCTTCTTCGACTAGATTACCAGCCAGACAGAGCAGTAAGAAGAGGCCAGCTTACATTCCAAAACTTTCTAACTTTCATAGCTATGGAAACCCCAGATTTTTTGTTTTTAGCTATTATTGTACAGTTAATATAATGAAAAAGTCATCATACTCCTGGCTATTTCTGTGAAGAAAAAAACTCATAATATATCAGGACACCGCTCCTGACTCACATACTAGCCTCCAAGATAAGAACAAAGAGACAGAAAGAAAGATACATGAGGACTCATACCCAGGAAGGCAGACTGACTTACAGGGAAGGAGACAGACTAACAGGAAGAGAGAGGGACATACAGAGAAAGATATGAAGGAGAGATCAGAGAGAAAGTGTGGTAAAAGAAAGAGATAAGTCAATAGACACACAGAAGGAATATTAAAACATCTATCCACACTATGGCTTGATTCATTTTTCCAAAAAAGCTATTTGTATTCAGTGTCACAGTTTATAACTAATTTTAACAAAATAAAATCTTTTTGTTAGATTGAGATAATTTTTTTTTCAAGTTGTGTTATATTAGATTCCAGAACCAGAATCTCTGCAAAAATTGCTTCTGGAGACTGCTTCTTTAGAAAATACATGATAAAATTTTCTTAACTACATACCATCATATTCCCTAGAGATGGCTGTGGTGGAGAATAAGGTCTGAGAGCTGAAGGAAATTTGAAATTCAGTAACAGTTTTCTGTAGCAGAGCATGAAATATATATAAGAAAGACTGCATATAATAGCCCCTTCTTAGGCTTCCAAAACATGATACTGTATTAAAGGGTCTGAGAAGTTCTGCAGATAAGAAACTTGTTGAACTTTAACCTAGTATTTTCCAAACATTTTTTGACCACAGAACATTTTTCTATGTAATACTCATTCACATCCTGCAGACCCAGTGTTCCGTGAAATGGACTTTGGGCCATGCTGGTATAGACTATATGGACTATGTTTTTGTTTTTGCTTCTAAGCATGATTTTTAGGTTTTCCAAGACCAACTGATAGTTCCTATGCCAATAGCTCAGTGTTTTTCCTAAGACTGACTGACCACACACTGCACAATGGGTCCTGGTAGTAATGTGATTTATAATACCTCAGTGACGTGTCAGGCTTGACTGCAGTTTGGAAATCATCTAGGGACCTTCCAGAGCAAACATAGCATTGAAAAGCTGAAGCCCTTATTTTTACTCACAAATATTAAACATTTTAGGGGACAGGGAAGATGACCTATTTTTGTTCTGCCATTTGTTACGTGTCGTCCACACACAAAGAAATACCAAGATAATGAACTGCCGCGGTGGATCGGGGAAGCACGCCACAGCAGCAGTCTGTGGTCCCTTCATCACTGTCTCTGTTTGAAACTTGTCTTGCTCTTTCAAGTCCGCCTCTAGCTTGTTAATAATGGAATGCTGAGCTCCATTGGCTTCATCAGAAGGCATTTCTGAAAGAAGATTCCATTGTTCTTTTTAGAAAAGGGTCTTCTATAGCATCATTAGTAAAACTGAGGCATTTTCAGGCAAAGTTTCTGAATTATATGTAAATTTTCTTCTGCTCCCCTACTTGGCACCTAATCCCTGTGTGAGGGATCCAAGTCTGCGTTAGTAAGAAGAATGAGAGGAGGGATGGACAAGAGCTGACAAAGCTTTTTATATCACCTAATAAAAAGTCTGTCTCTGTATTTGTCCCTTCTCATAATAAAGAGAACATGAATTCAGTCTTAAGATATGCCCATACCTCTAAGAGTGAATATCATTTTTTTTTTAGTTTAGAGCAGCAGTTGCCAATTGACAGCCCACTGGCAGAAACTATCCTCAGCCTTGTTCATTAGGTTGGCAGAGTAATGGAAAAATTGACTTTGTGTGCCTTTGGATGGAACACTCCAGTTTCCATAGGCCTCACCACTCCCTATTATCACCCCTGGCTCTGACACATCGATGTTACCTGCCTGATCCCTGAAGACAGTGGAATGAATGGCTCCTGGCTTGTAGAATCATTTCTCTACTGTTCTCAACCTAATAAGCCAATTAATTTTTTGGAAAAAAATTTGCTCTTTGATATGAAAGTAATGTAAATAACCTGGTGAAAATAGAAATGTATGTATACAAAAAGAGCAAAGAAAGAATAAAATAAGAGTAATCCTCCTTCTCCTCCCATTTCCCACCAACCCTCTCACATCTTAAATGCCAGAAAGAACAGTTGTTACCAGATTTCTGTGTATCATTACAGAAATTATCTATGTACATGCAGCCCTGTGGATACATACACATGAAACTTGATAAATCAAAGTGGTGTCATGTTATAAAAAATGGTCTGAACTTATATTTTTTAGCATAAGGAAATATCTTAAATGGTTCACTCTTTCGGTGAAAGAATGGCTAGTAAACATGGGAAAATTGCTCAACATCACTCAGTTGAGGAAAAGTAAATTAAACACTGAAGCGTAATGTTTCATCAATCAAATAGGCAGAGATGAAAAGTTTGGTAATACCCAGTATTAAGGAGGCAGGAGAGAAAAATTACATATAAATCATACTCAGTGATAAACGACTTACAAACTCAATTAGTTAGCCACTTTTCTTTATTTGGTTCACCAAAAGGGAATATAATAAATAGAAAATTTTGTAATGAGACTGGATGTTTGGGGAACATGATACAAATTACATGCATTGTAACAGTTTACAACGGCTTTATTTAGCAATAGTTCTTGGACGTATAATTTCGTGCACTTCCTCCACAGGATCAGGTTCATGAATCTGGATATCATCTAGGAAATCTTGTAAGGATTTTGATGTCATTTCAGTGGGAAAAGTTTTTATGAAAGTGTATTTAGTGCAAATTCTTCAACCTAATTATAGCATGTCCCATTGTAAAGCCCATCTATGTAGTTACTTGGGAGGTACAAATTTTTGTGCACAGATATTTGTCATGGTATGTATGTTGTGTGTGTGTGTGTGTGTAATCATGGTACGGCACACACCAATCCTTGTCAGTTATCTAGTTAGGATGTTCTAACATCTGATGCCAATCCTCCTCTTTTTTTTGCTGAGGAAGATTGGCCCCGGGCTAACATCCGTGCCCATCTTCCTCTACTTTATATGGGACGCCGCCAGAGCATGGCTTGACAAGCGGTGCCTCAGTGCGCCCCCAGGATCCGAACCTGCGAACCCCGGGCGCCAAAGCAGAGCATGGGCACTTAACTGCTGCACCACCGGGCCGGCCCCTAGTTGGGATGTTCTTGATTACACAGAATTCCAAATTCATCAACAAGAAAATTTCCCTAAAGTAGCTGCAAAGTAATTGGTTTCCATTTATCTCCAAAGAGCTCAGGTGTTTTCAAAGACCTCTTCTTGTCTGATATGAGAGCACTTTTAATCAATTCTTTTGTTTTTTTCAGAAAGGGGGAAAAATGTTGTTCTAAATCTAAAGAGTCAGCTCCTCATCCCTCTAGCTGGGCTCTAGCATAGATAAGGCAAGATTCCAGAGTCCTGTGTTATTAATGTGCTGTCCATATGAATAATGAGCAAGTCTTGTGAATTATTTCCCACTTCCAGGACAATCTATAGCCCTGTCCTTCTACAACAGCACTGGAACCTGCTGAGGCTATTGGTACGTTTCTATGTGGAAGATTCTGATAACTTTATCTAAGGAAGTGGTAAAACCATGTCCCCATCTGAGGCCTATGTAGAAATTTATGCAGATGAATAATATTTGGAAAAATTAATGATTCATTCCTCCATCCTCTCAAGCTCCTTGAATTTTTGAGGGCCAACCCCCAGCCCAAACAACAAGACATGAATCACCCACTAACCAGAGAACAGAAGACCAAATATTTGGTACTTAAGTTCAAAAGCCATTCAGAGACTCAGATATAAAATTGAAGAGTTGGTTTTTTCCTGCTCCAAGACTAATATGGTTGCCAAGGCCTGAGGGAGGGAGATAAAGGACTACATGGGTAGGAGAAATCAGGTCCACTGAGCAAAGGCTTTCTGCCAACACTACCAGAGCTGTGTTACCACCTATAGACCTCCCTTTCTAGCCAACAACCAAGAGATCACCATACATGATAGCTCAGCACACTCTCCCTCACATCCTTTTGGTTGCCTTCCAGTGAAGACCATCCATGAACAGCAACTAGCCTATTGTATACTGATTGTCCAACAAGAGTTATAACCTCCAGTGTCCTAAGGCCTCCTTAGCCTTCCACCCTGCCAGAGTGACCTCCAGAATACCCGTAAACCCAAGGAAGAAAGAGGAGGGACCTGGGCTCCTTAATGAGTGGGGTGGACATACAGAGGAAATTTCATTCACCAACTACACAAGACCAGATGGAGTCAAAATCTCCAACTGAGCTAAGACATTGGTGGAATGTTCTCACCTTCCCCAACCGCCTATTTCACTCCTATTCCCTGATATTATTTGGTATTTTCAGTATTGTATCATTGAAAAAATGTAACGGTAAAATTCAGTGGAGTAAAATTCAATGTCAACTAATATTACTTAGGCTGGTAAAATGATTGGGTGGTTAACCAGCCACTCATTCAAAGAAAGGTCACATTCCTTCAAATTTAGAATCTCCTACATGAGCCAACTTCGAAGTTGTCCTTCATGATCCCCTTTGTTACTACACAATAATTTTGCTTTATGCTGAGTACCTGTTTTCATACTGTTCTTCAAGGTGCAAGAAACCTAAACCCTCTCAAAAGTGGCTCAAGTGAAAAGAGAAGTTGTTGTGAGAATATACTGGGGTCACAGAATTCAAGAGCAGATACTAGTCTATAGCGGGCCTCGAGGCAGCCAAAACTGAGCCCAGCCGTGTGTGTTCACCATAGCTCTGTCTCACAGATAATGTCACCTTTCATCTTGGGCTGTCTCTGGATATCTGCCTCATTCTCTTTACTCTGCAAACTAGGGAGGTTAAATCCGTCCGTGTCAGCTGGCAATGGTCTTCTCAACTCTATGGGACACTAGTTACAGTACTAGTTTAAAACTGCTAATTGTATTGGTTCATAATTATTGAGTCCTTACTATGTGCCAAATCCTGTGTATTGCATGTATTACTCTAGGTAATTCTCACAATAGCAGCCTTATGAGATAGGTACTATTATTACCCCCATTTTATAAAGGAGGAACCTGATGCCTTAGAGACGTTAAACTATTTCTTCCAGGGCACGGTAGCAGTAGATCTGGGACCCCAAATGAGGAACTGCTATAAATGATGGGTAGGAGACAGCATCAGAAGCACAGGTAGGAGAAGTTCAGAGTACATGCTCACTTCTTGTATTCCCTTCCTTGGAGAATGGCAACACTATTCAGGCATGCTAGACTCTTACTTAAGCGTCTCCTCCAACACATACACCGTCATCATTTATGTCCCATATATCTCAAATCCACCAATTTCTCTGCATTCCCCAATTTCAGTACTGCCATAATCTATACTCTTATCTTGACCCTAATTAATCCCTCTGATTAAAATGTGCCCTTAACATCCCTTCCCCACCCCATCTGGCTCTGACTTCATTACCCAACTTATATCACCAAGTCCAGAGATCCTCCCTCAAACCACCACACCCAAAGCTAGTAGACACCCTCCTCTGCATCCCTGAAACATCCCATACTACATTTATCATAACTTACCACAATGTATTATAATCTTTTGTCGACTTGTGATCTCCTCTGCTAGGGAGACTCACCCATTCATTCCTTCATTCAACAATTATTTTCGGAGTGTTGACTGTGTGTCATGAATTATGCCAAACACTTGATCACACAATGTCGAACAAGGATAATCCCCTGCCTTCGTGGAGACTACAGTTCAGCAGGAGAGAGAGACCTGAATCTTCTCAGATGTAAAAATGTACAAGTAGAATCTGTACCTTCAGCAAGAAAAGAATTCAATTCTTGGAGAGGATGTGCTAACAATGAGTCTGAAGAAGTCGGGGAAGCTGAGACGTCTGTGAAGAAGTGACGAGAGGTCTGAGATGTGAGATAAGACTCAAGCTGGTTGGGTGAAGAGCATTCCAGGCGTAGAGAACAGCATGGGTAAAAGCCTTGGGTTGTGATTAAGAACTTGAGAGAAAACTATTTGGGCTGAAAGCCAAAGAACAATAAGATCATGTGTGAGAGGAGGCTGAAAAGGCAGGTGGGGCCAAACAACAGTGTCATAACTGAGCTGTGTATCTCCAGTTCCTAATACGTTTCCTAAAACTGAGATGTGCTCCTCAAATACTTAGAGAAGGCAGCCATGCAGGATGTGCTGTGGGAAACTGGAAGGTAAATCAACTTGGAATTTTGTGAGTGAGGAGACAGCGTTGAAAGCCCTCTACGGAGACAAAAATCTCCCTGTGTGGTGTCTGACAACAGTTTTCAAAACCTCTATGCTAACACTTCAGACAGCGCCAAAGCAAAACAAATCAAATTGCCTTTTTGATATTGCCGCCTTCCACACATGATGTTACCCACATGGTCGCTGTCACCTGAATGTCTCACGCTCTCTCTACTCTCAACCACTCGCACTGTGGCAAAGATCCTCACAAACACGCCCAAATCAAACTAACAAAACCTTCTGATAGAAATTTTAAGTCAAGGCTTTTCAATTCTACTGTCTGACTTTAGATAATATTTTAACTAGTAGGTTCTTTATACACGGAGGGGCATCAGGATAAAGGGCTAATAACTGGGGATATATTTAAACGTGGTGGATAACGACAGGCTCATGTCAGTTTATTTTCTTCCTGATTAACATAGCTTCTTTGACTTGAACTCATTTCTTGATGAATTGAAAATGCCATGTTCTACGTAGCCAAAAAAAAAGCCTCCATAACACCTATACCAAAGAATGCCTGACCAACCCATTCCTGAAATCCTGGGTAGTGTGTAAAATTCAAATGGGTGTGCAGGCCTTATATGAGTCTATTTTATGAAGAAGGAGATACTGGAGAAATGGTTGTTTCTCACATTACCAAGTCCCACTCCCTTCAAAATCTTCAAGCACATGAGTTTGAGAAACAATGTAGTAAAGCCACATGTACATTATAAAAATTCTCTACTGTATTTAACAGCCCATGTAGAAAAATTATTATAATAACTACAAGAACTGAGAGTCGTCGAACACTGTGTGTCAGGTGCTCCACTGAGAACGTTACCAGCATTTTCACATCTAATCTTTACAACACATGAGACAGGTACTGTTATTATTACCCCCACTTTACTGATAAGGAAATTGAGGTTCAAAATGAGAGAAGGTTTGCCGAAGGTCACACAGCTACGAGATTGTAGAGCCAGGATTCAATCTCAGCAGTCCGATAGCAGCACCCATGTAAGATGTTAAGATTCCATTTGTTTCCACACAGACAAGTGGAAAATTTCTATGGCAATATAGAATCGCTGTAGCTTTGAGCACCCACAGACCAGGATTTCAATCCCTGTTTTGCCGCTGATTAGTCACGTGTCTTTCAGCGTGTCGTTCTCCCTGAATTGCAGTTTCCTCATCCATAAAAGGGGAACGAAAAGAATGTGATGTCAAAGAGTCGATGAGAATATTAAGTAAGAAAATTCATATAAACCACAAATTTGTGATTCAACCTCCAGGCATATAGTGAGTCCTCAATTATGTTAGCCAAAATAAACTCATGGATATTTTAAGAAAACAATACTAAATTTGTATTTTTATTAATGAGTGCATTTCTAGATTTTGAAATAAGAAACCATGAATCAGAACTGCAAATATGATTGTAATACCTATATTGGTATACCTCTTCCTCAGTTGATTACCTCCAATGTAAAATAAGGCTTTTAGGCTTCTGAAAATGTGTAGAGGGAAACAAAAGCAGGTTGGATCATGATATAGCAGTCTGAAGCATGAAGAGAGAAGACAAGTTAAATGTGATATGCTTGTTGTCCATTCTGAAGTGAAGATATTGAGGACATCGTCTTCTAATCCCAGTCCAAGTAAGAGAAGACACTCATTTTCCATGTGCTTGTTGGTACGCACAAGCATCTCTGAGATTAAAAGATCTCATATGCATGATGGATTTCAGAAAGGAACAAAGTGTATGCATTTCATGGAAGACAGGGTTCATTAGGTACAGAGTGACTTACCCCTGGCATTGGTCTTCTCTCAGCCCTCACACAAGGGCTGACTTTTGTCTTCTTATTATAGATACTCTCCCGAGGTGACTTCATTCATTCATTCTCATGGCTTCAGAGACCCAAAGAGCTCCTATCTAGCCTAATCCATTCTTCCAAACTCCAGGTGCTTTGTTCAGGCAATTATTAGACATCTCCATTTGGATTTCTCAAAGACACCCAAATTCATTATGCCCAAAATGGAGCACACATCGCTACCAACCTGGTAACTCAAGCATCGTTCCCAATCAGTAAATGGCAGCTGCATTGCAATGGACTGAATGTTTATGTCCCCCCATATGTTGAAATCCTAACCCCCAAGGTGATGGTATTAGGATGTGGGGCCTTTGGGAAGTAATTAGGTCGTGAGGGTGGAGCCCTCATGAGTAGGATTAGTACTCTTGTAAAAGGGCCCCCAGAGATCTCTCTAGCCCTCTTTCTGCCATGTGAAGTTATGACGAGAAGTCAGCAGTCAGCAGCCTGGAAGACGGCCTTCACCAGAACCTCACCATGCTGGTACCTTGATCTTGGACTTCCAGCCTCCATCTGTGAGAAATAAATTTCTGCTGTTTATAAGACACCCAGTCTATGGTATTTCATTATAGCATCCTGAAAGGACTAAGACAAGCCTCTGCTCCTTATTCAAGCCAGCCTCTTGGGAAACATCTTTGCCTTTTCTCACTTCCTCATGGCCCACATCCATTCTATCAGACTTCTTTGATTCTCCTGCCTAAATATCTCTCCAGTCTTTTCCCTTTTCTCCATCCCCACTTCCAACAACCTAGCTCAGGCCATTGTCATGCCTTGCCTTGATTACTAAAAGATCTTCCCTCTTACTGCCTGAAGCCTTTATCATACATGGCCTCCAGAAAGTAATCTAATTCCTCCTGACATATGCTACCAGCATGTTTTGTTTTTCCCTTTTCATAACATAACTCTCACTTTAAATTACATTTCAATGCTATCTTCACTGCTCTACAACAGATGCTACATGCAGGTCTTGTTCACGGCTGTACTCCAGTGCCCAGCACAATGCATGGAATAGATCCTCAAATAATTCATGCCTTTTGCACCTAGGTAGTGGGATCAGGCAGATTTATGTTCCAATCCCAGCTCTACTATAATCCTAAACCTCAGTTTCCACATCTGAAAACAGGGATTCTAAGAAGATAACTTCACAGTGTGATCATGAGGATTATTTGAAGAAATGCATGTAGAGCATTTAACACAGAATTAGTTATCAAGAAGTGCTAAGTCTAAGAGTTGAGAGGATTGGTATGGGGTCAAGATTTGGTGGACCACCTCTGGGGCTCTCTTCTCTTAATATGAGAAATAAAGACAACACAGCAACAACTCCCAGACCTACATCTGAGTATGTGTTGTTTATATGTAACAAGACATTCTTTGGACCTGAGCATTGTACAAATTCAACTGAACTATTGTATTCCTTGAATTTTCTCCCATGGAGAAAGCAGACGAAAGATGAAGTCCTTGCACTGGATGGGGCCCGTCAGAAGCCAGGTGCTTTTATAACTTCATAGAGGGGATAATAATCACTATCAACAAAATTAAATTGACAATTAACTCTTTTAAACATTTATCTAACCTGAAATAAATAAACTTGAGTTTTTATATCTGTTACTTTCAAGTTGCTGGTGTTCTGTGCTGTGGTGACTTGGGGCTGCTATGGACTAAGTTAGTTTTTGCAGCAATTACGGGACTATTCTGTGGAAGTTTATCTAAATGCAGCCTGTTCTAGCTATGAGCTTGTTGCAAGCAATACTCATTAGAAGACAGTGTAAATATTCTCTCGGCTGCTACTTATAAGAAATGGTATATAAACAGATCCATCCATAGAAACTCATCAGATCCTGCACTTAAAATGGCTGTTTTAAAGTACCTTAAAGAGATTGACACTACTTACCCCTTCCCACGTGTTCATATGCTGAGAATTTTTTATTCCATTTTAATGCAAACAAAAAAGAGCTCAAGCAGAAGTGTGTTCTGTCCCTGACTGTTTCTGATGTTTCAGGCGGAGACAAAACATATATAAGGATGAAGTTTACGCAGAACTTTTCATCAAAGGTGGAATTATTCCATATACTCAGTGGTTATTCAGATGGGTAAACTCTACACATGGCCTTGCAGCCTGCTGCCTAACTGATATTTTGGTATATTTTTCAAAGCACCATTTGTCTAAAACCTGTCATTTTTGAGGATTTCATCTTGCAGGATCTGTAGCATTCAAGAGAAGACTGTCTAATACTACCTCTGTCTAAACCAAAAATGACACATCAAATGGCCCAAGAAAATGCCCAAATGAGAAGATTCATTCCACAAATACTGACTCTCCTCTTAGATGCTGAGCATCAGAGATAGAGTGACCAATAGGACATGGTTCCTGCTTTGACAATTGTGAGCGCCAGGGGAGACAATAGTAAGTGGGTGATTTCCAAATTGCTGTGTGATCTCAAAAGTGTGCTGTGATGGGGATTAGCCCAGGATGCTCTGAGAACAGAGGTGAAGGTGTTAATCCATGGTGAGAGAGGGCTCTGGATGGCTTCCCAGCAGAATTAACCTCCAAACTGAGACACTAAATATCTAGGTAAATGATGAGATAGAGTGTTTAAGGCAGAAGGAAGAGTATATGCAAAAGTCCAGAGTCAAGAAGGAGCCAGATGAATCCAAGGAACTGAAAGATGTTCAGTGTGCCTGGGGAGAGAAGAACGTGGGATAGGTCTAGAAAGAGGTGAGACCAGAGTGGTCATTAGGATGGGCTCAGGCAGCACCCTGGTCGCCATGTTGAGGCATCGAAACTCTGTCCAAAAGCAATGAAGTCAGGCACTAAAGGATTTCCTGCTGATAAAGGATATGGTTAGAATTACCTTAGAGTGTATCACTACCTAGCAAAAGAATTAAAGACATTGCTTCTACTATAACCGCTATTCATTATACTTAGGCCCATATTTCTAACCCACACAGAGAATAAACCCAAGAAATGCCAGAAAGAATGCAGGTCATTTCTGATATTTAGGTCAATGCTCAGTCAGCAAAGGTAAGTCACAGTTTTGCTAGCAAAAACTTAAAGTGAAGATTATGCAAGAGGAAGTGCCTCCCAGAGGAAATCCTAGCATCTAATTAGCCATATGACTGGAAAGCCCCTCATTGTGCACATTCAGAAGGTCTTGGATGAGATTCCAAAGTTCTTCATGAAAACTTCTGGGAATGCATCAAGATCACTATGGCAAGGGGAGAATTGATTCCATGTAGGGAGAAAAAATGAGAAGAACTGGGATTAAGATGTCTTAACTATGGAAAGAGGAAATACTTCATGCTAGGAAGACAGAAGAGTACAATGAATCTCCACCTAGCCGCACATTAGAATCACCTAGAAAGGTCGTAAAAATATCAATGTCTTGACCACACCCCTAGGTATTTTTACTTAATTGGGCTAAGGTGAGGCCTGGCCATTTGTATTTTTTAAAAGCTCCGCAAGAGATACTAAAGTGATTCAAGAACCAGAATGTAGTGGCCAAAAGAATGGGCTGGGGAGTGAGGCAGTGTGAGTTAGAATTCCAGCTCTCGCTGGAAACGGAATTATTTTCGCTCTTTTAATTTTTTGTTTGTAAACATTCCATAAAGCATTAAAGGTGGCGTATATGGATATATCCAACGCAGCAAGAAGAAGATAAAATCTAACATAGACGTGAAAGGAATTTAGCTGTTACTCCTCTGCCCTCAGTTCCCTCATCAGTAAAATGGGGACAATAATAGTATCTACCTGATAAGACCAATGCAAGGATCAAATAAGTTAACAAGTAAAGTGATGGTGCAAATACTTGACAGATAAGTGCTCCATAGACATAAGCTATTGTTCTTAACTCAGATGCAGTTAATAGGAGAAACAAAGACGGAGAGATGGAAATCACAAGGCATGTTCCAGGGGCGCTAATTCATTTGGCTGGTGCCTTGGGGAGCACAGGCATACCTCGGAAATACCACAGGTTCAGTTCCAGACCACCACAATAAAGCAAATATCACAATAAAGCAAGTCACATGAACTTTTTAGTTTCCCAGTGCATAAAAAAGTGATGTTTACACTGTACTATAGTCTATTAAGTGTGCAACAGCATTATGTCTAAAAAAAATGTACACTCCTTAATTAAAAAACATTATTGCTAAAAAATGCTAAACATTCTCTGAGCCTTCAGCCAGTCGTAATCTTTTTGCTGGTGGAAGGCCTTGCCTCGATGTTGATGGCTGCTGACTGATCAAGGTGGTGTTTGCTGAAGGTTGGAGTGGCTGTGACAGTTTCTTAAAAGAAGACAGCAATGAGGTTTGCCACATTGATTGACTCTTCAAGAATGACTTCTCTGTAGCATATGATACTGTTTGATAGCATTTTACCTAGACTAGAACTTCTTTCAAAATTGGAGTTAATTCTCTCAAACCCTGCTGCTGCTTTATCAACTGAGTTTATGTAATATTCTAAATCCTTTGTTGTCATTTTAACAATTTGACAGCATCTTCACTAGGAGTAGAGCAAGAAACCACTTTCTTTGCTCACCCATAAGAAGCAACTTCTCATCCGGTAAAGTTTTATCCTGAGATTGCAGCAATTCAGTGACATCTTCAGGCTCCACTTCTAGTTCTAGTTCTCTTGCTCTTTCCGCCACATCTGCAGTTAGTTCCTCCACTGAAGTCTTGAAGGTTCCAACCCTCAAAGTCGTCCATGAGGGTTGGAATCTACTTCTTCCAAACTCCTGTTAATGTTGATATTTTGATCTCTTCCCATGCATCTCGAATGTTCTTAATGGCATGTAGAAAGGTGAATCCTTTCCAGAAGATTTTCAATTGACTTTGCCCAGATCCATCAGAGGAATCTCTATATATGGCAGCTATAGCCGTACAAAACGTATTTCTTAAATAATAAGACCTGAAAGTCAAAATGACTCCTTGATCCATGGGCTGCAGAATGGATGTTGTGTTAGCAGATATGAAAACAACATTAATCTCATTGTACATCTCCATCAGAGCTCTTGGGTGAGCTCTGACCAGTTGCATTGTCAATGAGCAGTAATATTGTGAAAGAAATATTTTTGAGCAGTAATACTCAACAGTGGGCTTAAAATATTCAGTAAACCATGTTGTAAACAGATGTGCTGTCATCCAAGCTTTGTTGTTCTATTTACAGAGCATAGACAATGTAGATTTAGCATAATTATTAAGGGCCCTAGGATTTTCAGAATGGTAAATGAGCATTGGCTTCCATTTAAAGTCACCAGCTGCATTTGCCCCTAACAAGAGAGTCAGCCTGTCCTTTGAAGCTTTGAAGCCAGGCATTGACTTTTCCTCTCTAGCAATGAAAGTCCTAGATGGCATCTTCTTTCAACAGAAGGCTATTTCATCTACACTGAAAATCTGTTGTTTAGTGTAGCCGCCTTCATTAATGATCTTAGCTAGATCTTCTGGATAACTTGCTGCAACTTCTACATCAGCACTTGCTGCTTTACCTGGCACTTTTGTTATGAAGAGGGATTCTTTCCTTAAACTTCGTGAACCAACCTCTGCTAGCTTCAAACTTTTCTTCTGTAGCTTCCTCACCTCTCTCACCCTTCATAGAATTGAAGAGAGTTAGGGCTTTGCTCTGGATTAGGCTTTGGCTTAAGAGAATGTTGTGGCTGGTTTGATCTTCTATTCAGACCACTAAACATTTCTCCATATCAGCAATAAGGCTCTTTTGCTTTCTTATCATGAATGTGTTCACTGAAACAGCACTTTTAATTTCCTTCAAGAACTTTTCCTTTGCATTCACAACTTGGCTAACTGTTTGGCGCAAGAGGCCTAGCTTTCGGCCTATCTCGGCTTTCCACATTCCTTCCTCCCTAAGCTTAATCATTTCTAGAGTTTGATTTAAAGTGAGAGACATGCGACTCTTCCTTTCACTTTAACACCTAGAGGCCATTGTAGTGTTATTAATCGGCCTAATTTTAATACTGTTGTGTCTCAGGGAATAGGGAGGCCCCAGGAGGAGAGAGAGATGGGAGAATGGCCTGTTGGTGGAGCTGGCAGAACACACAGAACATTTATCTACTAAATTCGCCATCTTATATGGGTGTGGTTCCTGGCACCTCAAAACAGTTACAATAGTAAAATCAAAGATCACCGTAACAAACAAAAATAATAACGAAAAAGTTTGAAATATTGCAAGAGTTACCAAAATGTGACACAGAGACATGAAGTGAGCAAATGCTGTTGGAAAAATGGCACTGATAGACTTGTTCGAGGCAGGGTTGCCCCAAACCTTCAATTTGTAAAAAACACAATATCTGTGAAGCGCAATAAACCGAAGCACAATAAAAAGAGATATGCCTGTAATGGGAAAAAACATTTAGAAAGGCAAGTTGGGGCCAAATTGCTTTCTTGAGTTCCAGGCTAATGTTTAAATTTGAGCAAGTGTTCATTAATTGATCATCTAATAACATATACTGCAAATGTGAGGCAAGCAGATGTATATTTTACAAAATAGAATAAATTAAAGGACTGATCACAATCCATTCCAAAACTTAAGCTCTGATTTGAATTTAACACAAATGTGGAACCAACAGATGTCTCTGTGAAAAGTTGAGATTAAATCAGCGCAGATCTTCAGGAATGAACAGCGAGTCACTGGGTGTTAATAATCCCTGGTGCTCGGGGAGACAGATGCTCATCTTTGTGACACCTTGACTCTCATTCACAGATCAAGCCAATTCCACTTCTGCTATCCAGATTTGGCCCACTTTATTAGGAACCTTTAAATGGTGTTGAAAATTGTTACTATTCTTTTCCTTTTTCATTTACAAATATTCCAAAAAATATTAAAGGTAACTTATATGGACGTATTCAACACAGCAGGGAAGGATAAAATGTAATATGGACATGAAAGGAGTCAGGATACAGGGAAAATGAGAGTAGGAGACTTAAGAGGAGGCCTAGATAGAAGCGAACACAGCAATAGAAGGCCATGTGAGCCTATAAATATGCCAGCAGTGGGCCACAAATTGGCGTTAAGCCTTCTAACAGGCGATGTAAAGAAGGAAACAAGATTAGTTACAGGATTTAGAAGGTTCCCAGCTTAATCCAGGCTATTGCTTAGGAGAGAAACAGCTATTTCTAGCACAATGCTAGAGAGAAGTATCTCCAGGTTTAGAGAGGATACTGTGTAAAATAGTAATATTTTCATCCCATCCCAACACCCCAATACAGTGCATGATATATAGTGGCTCCTAATACATCTTTAGTGAGTGAATGGAAGAAGAAGAAAGAAGGAGCAAGGTTGGGGGTTGGGGGGTGGGACCTGTACCATAGATCACGAAATTCATGAGATGCTTTGCCAACATTCCTCAACATGTTGGCATGTTGGCCTCCCACAATTCAATGAAAGAAATTCTAGAGGTTGTGTATGCAGAATGACCTGGTGCAGGCATCAGCACTCAGCTAATCTGATGGAACCAGAAATAGATTTTAGTGCCTAGAGAAGGGAATAGAGAAGTATCCCATAGGTAATCTTCCCTAAAGACTGTTTCTCTCTACCAGGCATCTGATAAGACTTGAGGGGCAGTAATTTGATGTTATACTCCTACAGAACTCCAGCTGCTTGATTCAGTGGCTTAACATGATAGAAATTTACTTCTCACGTAAAAACTGATTCACATGTACCTGAACAGCATGTGGTTCTCCTCCATGTGGTGATTCAGGAAGCCTCCATCCTTCCGTGTTGTGGCTCTGTCGTGTGTGGCTGCTGAGGGTGTCACATCAAGTGGCAGGCAGTGTAGAAGATCAACCTACTTCTTATCCATCTGGGCCCAGAAATGGCCCACATTACTTCTACTCATATTGCATTGGTGAGTGGTCCCATCTTGTCGCAAGGGAGCTAGAAAATAGTGTCCCTGGCAAGGCAGCCTCTTCCCAGTCATATCCTTCCTCTATAAGATCAGAACATGGAGCTCTGGAAGGCAGCTAGCTGTCTATCCCACAATATTTCTCTCCAGCCACCAAATATCTTCCCATAAACAGAGCACATCCTTCCGCTCACTGAAAGAGACAACCCAAATTCCGGAGTCTCCAGGTTGTGAGTAGTTTCTTCATCAGGTCTAGATGAGACTCCTCCTCATAGTCTGGCCTCCTAGAAACCATAACAAGAGTGATCCATCCCTCACCCCAGCCACATATCAGACATATAGGTGTTGTAACAGGGGCAGATTCAATCAAAAAAAATCCCTTTCAGAGCAGGGAAGAAAGAGAAAGACACTGCAGTCACCATTTGCTAACAATCTGAAATCCTGCCTGGTGGGCATTGTAGGGACCCCTGCCCTGGTGGTGTCGGAAGAACTCCCTGGTCCATTTCCATCCATGGCCCTGCCTCTGCCCTCTGTCAGGTTTTCCTTGTCCATCATCCTTCATGGACTCATCTGAAGGGAGTGTCAGGCAATGTGCCCTTATTGGGGCTCTATAGCTTTCATAGCATACTTCTTATTCACCCTAATTTGGGAGCTCAAGGGTTGTTTTAAACTCAAACAACTAAATATTTTTTTAAAAAAATCTGAACCTCTTGTTCTTAGGGCAACACAGTTTCC
The DNA here is from genome assembly GCF_020826845.1 of Diceros bicornis minor. Classification (NCBI taxonomy): domain Eukaryota; kingdom Metazoa; phylum Chordata; class Mammalia; order Perissodactyla; family Rhinocerotidae; genus Diceros; species Diceros bicornis. The sequence continues at coordinate 67,161,648 of NC_080741.1, forward strand.
TCAAACACTCAGAAGGCTTCTGACCTATTTTTTCCCCATAACGTCTACCTCCCAGTGATCATTTCCAGTGTTATTTCCTAGAAACAATTCTCAAGTTGGCTCTGTTTCTTTGCTTCTCACCCTCGTGTGACACACTTTATTTCCACTCGCATGCGATTGGCCAGGAGTAGTCACATGACCCCTCCTAAATGAAAGGAGCCTGGGAAATGTAGTCCTTGTCTGGCCTTTCCAGTAAAAGCACTACACGTGGAAGGGAGTACAAATCTTCAGAGAGGAGCTGACCATTGAACTATATCTCCCTAAGACTCTTTGAAGGAATATGAGTGTTCCGCTATGTACATGTAATATAAAATGCTACTGCTGCTAACTCTTCTTTTAGTTAAGATGGATCTGGGTTCAAATTCCACCTTTACCGTTGGCAGTCCCTATAAGCTCAAGCATTACTCTACCTCTTCTGAATATCACATTTTGTTATGTATAAAATATTGATAGCAGCACCTATTTCACTCGGCTGTTTTATTGAGTGATATATTTAAATGATGTATTTATCTAACCAATAAGTGTTCAGTAATTTAAAATGAGTGTGAAAAGTTATCTTGATAATTAGAGCCACTATCTGTGTTTAGCTTTTGTAGTAATCCAATGATAACTAGACAAGACTAGGCCATGCTGATGTTTACATCTTTAAGGCATTTCATGCTTTATAAACTCTGCATTTGGAGCATTGTATTTCTTTTACTGCAAAACTAGCTGATTTACTAAGACACCTGCTTAGCAGATTATGTATAATACATTGTCTATGTCTGCCATTTTTAATTTTGCATTTTGTGAATGTGATATCAACCACTCCAATCCAATTGGAAGAAAATCTGACTGGGGACCAAACAGTGCGTAATTTGATCCAAATTTGTGTGGTAGTAGGATGTGCACCTTTGTAGAATTTGGCACTGAAGGATTATCTGCTTTACAAGATTATTGCTTTAATCAGTCAACAAATGAACAAATGATCTATGCAATGAAGTATGGGCAAACCAATTTTCTGAGAAATTCTCCATGGATAATTTATAGTGAACAAATATATAAATACCAGTTTACTTGCAGACATTAAAATTAGCATTCAGCATAAAAATTTTTTGAAATGAGTTCCTGCTGTAAACTGGGTAGGAGGGAATTCTACTTCGATCAGACATATGGTCCCTTAGGCTAAAGTGATGGTTCTCATGCATCAGAATCATCTAGAGCGCTTCTTAAAACAGATTGCTGGACCTCCTCTTCAAGGTTTCTGATTCTGTACATCTAGGCTCAGAAATGTACATTTCTTAAACATCTCCAAGTGATGTTGCTGCGGCTGCTCTTGAGATCCTACTGTGAAAACCACTAGCCTAAAGCAGAGGTCAGCAAACTACATCTTGCACCCCCAGTCTGACCCACCATCTATTTTTATAAATAAAATTTTATTGGAATACAGCCACCCCTATTTGTTTGTGCATTGTCTGTGGCAGCTTTCACACTATAATGGCAGAGATGAATAGTCGCAACAGAGATGATATGGCCTGAAAAGTCAAAAATATTTAATATCTGTTCCTTTACAGAAAAAGTTTGCCGAACCCTGGCTAAAGAATAGGAAAGTGAATGTGGAAGCGGATGGCAAGAGACCTGGCCCCTTCCCTTCCCTCTGTACCTCATATAAGTTCCCTTTATTGCCTTGCGTTAGGGATTCGCTATGAGCTCACCAGCAACACAGTCAATTATAAGGACAAATCATTAAAGAGTGAAAATTAAAGGGAATTGAATTACACACTTCAGTACCCAATTTCTACTAGATGGATAGAAGACTTACATCTAAAAAGGACCACAAAGTCAGCTTTCCTCTCACACCTTTCAGTCCTGGAAAAGACACAGTGGTTAGCTTTCCCTTTTCAGATGACAGAGGGGCTCCATCAATGTGATGGACGGTTCACTGCCATGTCCAGCGCATTAGACACACATGCTTATCTGCAGCTGAAGCAAGAGAAGTGAAACATGGTGTCCGCTGGACAGAACCAAATAATCTGAATACGATCACTGCTCCATGAGGTCATCTTCAGTGGAGTGAAGTAGTCAGAAGGGAGAGGTCTGTACCATTCTGGTATCTTCTTAGATTTGATCACTGCACTTTACTCAGGGGCATCACATATCTGTCCATTGCATTTCTGAGTTTGTTCAACAATAAAGGTTGAGGAATCAGATTCTCTTTGATAGTGCTGGGTCATTTGCTGTCACTATTTAGGTATGAAATTTTAAAAGGATTTATAAGGTATTAGGATGATGTCCTCTGCTTTAAAGTGAGGTAAAGAAAAGGAAACTAGGGGACAGTCCTGATGGCCTAGTGGTTAACTTTGGTGCACTCCACTTCAGCAGCCCAGATTCAGTTCCCAGGCATGGACCTACACCACTTGTCTGTCAGTGGCTATGCTGTGTCGGTGGCTCACATACAAAAAGAGGAAGATTGGCAACAGATGTCAGCTCAGGGCGAATCTTCCTCAGCAAAAAAAAAAAAAGAGAGAGAGAGAGAGAGAGAGAGAAAAGGAAACTAGCATCTGTTGAATATCCCTAAATGTGCCGTGTTCTGCTTTCACATTTATTTGTATCAGCTCCAACACACATCATGGCAGCCTCATGACGTTAGTGGTGGCATTACTCCATTCTAAATGAAAGGAAAACTGAGCTTTAGAGAGCTGAAAGGACTTGCTCAAGTTCACCCCACTAGTGAATGCCAGAGCCAGGATTGAACTACGGACTACCAACGAGTTGGCTGCTCCACTCTGCCCCATGCAAATTCCCACCCCTAAATTTTCTGGATGTGATGATTAGACTCATCCATAATGCATCACTTGTTCTGGTTCCACCTGTTCCTCTGGTAAGCCTCTTGTCTACTCTACAGAAAATGCCCTTGCCCCAGGTACCTGTGACCATTGCTCCTAAACTCTCTACTTTCTGGTGTGATCATTCACAAGCTGAAAGTTCATTCCAAAGATATAGACAATAGGTGGATGGATGGTAGTTTAAAATTAAAAAGTACATGTTTTCATAGTGTAGTGTACCTCAAAAACAGAGAAGCATGCCCAGGCCCGTAACCTGAATAATTCCACGGTTGACAAATAATTTTCACCTCCTGAATGACCTCTGATCAATTGTTAGTGGCTGCTGTAATGCTCTATTGAGATGGATTCTGAAGCTTTGTTCTATGGAAGGAAAGAATATTATAAATAGTAATCAGAAGAATCAACACATCTCGCACAACTTTCCAGGTATGGAACTAAATGCTTTTTTGTTTGAGGCATCATCATTGGAATATTCACTTCTTTTTAATTGAGGTAACAGTGGTTTATAACATTATATAAGTTTCAGGTGTACAACACTATATTTCAATTTCTGTGTAGACTACATCATGTTCACCACCGAAAAGTGTAATTACCATCCATCACCGAACACATGTGTCCTTTTACCCGTTTTGCCCTTCCCCCTCCCCCCTCCCCCCTTCCCCTTTTGTAACTGCCAACATAATCTCTGTATCCATGTGTTTGTTTGTTGTTGTTGTACTGTTTTTTAATCTTCCACATATGAGTGATATCACACAGTATTAGGCTTTCTCCATCTGACTTATTTCGCTTAGCTTAATGCACTCAAGGTCCATCCATGTTGTCACAAATGGGAAGATTTCATCTTTTATTAGTGGCTGAGTAGTATTCCATTGTGTATATATACATATATATCACATCTTTTTTATTCACTCATCCATTGATGGGCACTTAGGTTATTGTCAAGTCTTGGCTATTGTGAATAATGCTTCTATGAACATAGAGGTGCATATATCTTTTCAAATTAGTGTTTTAAATATATTAACTTGGTTAATCCTGCAACAGTCCAATAAGATGGATACAAATGAGAGAGCTAAAGCACCAAGGTTAGATGATTTGTCCAATCCACACATTCAGTATTATTAAGTAGCAGAGCCGGGATGTGAGCCCAGGAAGTCTGCTGCAGACTCTATGGAGGCTGATCACTTCCGTCAGAGAGAGCAGGGGTGCGTGTGACAGACCTTTGCGTCCCTGGGTACTCTGCTAGTGAAGGGACAACGTAAGAAGGAAGTGTCAGGGCTTCTTAGTCGTTTCTATGCCATGGAGCCCTTAACAGTCTTGTAAGACCCAAGGACCCCTTCCCAGAACCATGTTTTAAATGTGTAAAACAAAAGACAGGGGGTAACTAGGAAAGTCAAGTATATTGTAATCCAGTTTTTTAAGTATTTTTAGAAGTAAATTTCAGAAAGAGTAATACACATGCTCCTTGATTAATGAAGTAAATAACAAGATCCATGAGTGAGTCTAATAGCAGCTATAGTTTTGAAATAATGAAGAGCATAAACAATATTTCAAAGAATCAGCAGCAACTGTGCTGTGATAGGAGAATCTTTGTGATTCCCATTTGTGACCAAGTCACAGGTGCTGCTGATTCTAGTGTGGTTTATTGCCTTGTGATATAATTGAAAAAGATGCTACATTTTAGTGAAATGTTAATGAAAGTAAAGATGTATTTTTTTCCCTTTTAAGGTCACAGACCCTCTCAATTCAATACACTGAAACTTTGAACTGCATTAAGAGTAGCTCTGATGTTGTAAAAGGAAAACGGGATATGAAAGGCAGAAGAAGTAGAATTTAATAACTTCTTTGTAATTGTATAACCTGAATAAGTCTCCTAACCTCTCTGAGGTTTCATTTTCTCACTGTAAAATGGGAATAAACTTCTCTTACAGTACTGATGTCAAGAAGAAAAAAATAACAGTTGAAAATGACTCTGTAAAATATAAAACCCTTTATTAAATCTAAGAGGCCATGATTATTATTTCAGAAGCTGCTATGAGGTAGTACAAGAATTCAAGTTGCCTGTTACTTAGGTTTCATTCATACTGTTTAAAAAAAACTCTTATTGGGGCTGGCCCGGTGACACAAGCAGTTAAGTGCATGCGCTCCACTGAGGCAGCCCGGGGTTCGCCAGTTCGGATCCTGAGCCCGCACTGACGCACTGCTTGTGGAGCCATGCTGTGACGGCATCCCATATAAAATAGAGGAAGGTGGGCATGGATGTTAACTCAGGGCCAGTCTTCCTCAGCAAAAAGAGGAGGATTGGCATTAGATGTTAGCTCAGGGCTGATCTTCCTCACACACACACAAAAAAAAACTTTTATTGGTTGCCTACTGTGTGTCCACAGTGGGATAGCTTCCATGCTAAGGTACAAATATGAATGAGACAGGCCTCTGCCTTCCAGAAGGTTGGAGTCTACTATGAGAAAAACAGACACATCTCCATAAAATCATAAGGGAAGTGCAGTGAAAAGGAAATGCACAGAGAAGAGGCAGGGAAGGCTTCCTGCAGGAGGTGATGCATCAAGCCTTAAGGGTTGAATAGGAGTTAGTTGGGCAAAGCAAGAGGTATTGATGTTACAGTTAGAGGGGACAGCATAACAAGTAGCACAGAAGTAAGATATGGGCTTATGTATGTGGGAAATGAGACTCCGTCTGCCATTGACAGAACACAATGTGTACCGGAGAGGAGAGAGATTTTTGAGAGATAAGAAGGGAGAGGTAGGGGCCAGAACACGGGAGTTCTTACCTGCTGTGCTAAGGATCTTGGCCAGTATTCCATAGGGGATGGGAGACCCTAATGTCTTTCAAGTAGGTGATTTATATGGCCAGATTTATATTTTAGAAAGAGATTGCAAATTAGTGACCCTCTGGAAACATCTTGCTTATGTATGTGTTTGGCCAGTATATTGAATTTTTAAAATTCTTCCTGTATTTAAAAATCAGGAGACTACCTTCCCTCCAAAAAAATTGAAAGATCCAACATCTCTGAGTTGATTCCACACGCCATCTATTGGCCATAGCTGACTAGGGACTATCCCACTAAGACTGGACTTGGGCTCTCCAAGCGGCCTTGATCCCACCACCCTCTGTTTCCTTGCCAGTGCTAAGCCAAATGAATGGTAAGAGTGTGGTCATTTATCACCAGGCTTACAGCACATTCTTCTTATAGTAAAGAAATATTTCTTTGCACTCATGTCTGTGTCAAAAGTGGGAAAATGAAAGATAGACCAAGAGGACCGTGCATTTCAAGAAAAATGGGAGAGACAATATTTCCTTTCTTGTTCTAGCCTTCCTCACTCACTCACAATACCTGCCTGAAGCTTGACATTTGAGTTTGTAGCTCCTCTAGCTATGGACAGCATGGACTGATGGACTTATGGAAGATGGATTTCATGGAACAAAACTGGAGACAAGGAGAACGGTTGGGTGATTGCTATGATCCAGGCAAGGAATGATAAGAGTGAGAGTTACAACCATGGTGCTAAGGGGGGAAAGGAGGAGTGGATTCAAACAATCCATAGGTGCTGTAATCATAGGGTTCATGACTCATTGGCTTTGAGGGTAAGAGAGGAAAAGGATGATTTCCCTGGGTTCTACTTTGTACTTGGAGACTGCTGGTAGTTCAATCAACCAAGGGAATTAGAAAGAAAAGGCAGATTTAGGGTGCAGAAGATGAAATTAGTTTTGGACATGAATTGGAGGTAAAGTTGGGACCCACAGTAGCAATATTGAGTAGCAAGGTGAATATGTGCACATAAAATCAGCAGAAAGATCTGGGTTAAAAGTTTGAATTTACTGAGTCAGCAGCAGATGATTGGTGGGTGAAGCCATGAGAGTGAATTCCATGAGTCAAGGAAAGCCTGAGTTCAAGAATGGCTCATAGGTGGATGCCCAGGGAACAGCACATTTAAAGAGTAGATCCCACAAAATGGACCCAGGAAAAAAAAGAACCAGACAAGAATGAAAAGAATCTAGAGATGAGGGTATTATGGAGGCCAAGAAAGTAGATTTTTAGGAAGTGTCAAATGCAATAAGAAGTGAAGTGACAACAGTCCATCCATTTTGGAAATTCATTGTTAAGCTTAGTGAAAGCAATTTCAGTAGAGTTATAAGGACAATAATAATTACATAGCACTTACTACATGCCAGGCAGAGTCTTAAGTGCTTTACATTTTAACTCATTTGAAACAATAATCTCATGAGATATGTACTATGATTATCCCCATGTTACAGTGAAGAAACTGAGGGACAGAGAGTGTGCATAATTTTCCCAAGGAAACACAGTAAGTAAGTGATGGAGCCAAAGTTTCCAACCTATTCAGTCTACCTCAGAGTCAAGGCTATTGATTTCATTACTATTAGACTATCATTTCATATTGCAATGAGTAGTAAACAGGGTGACCCAGTGTATGCCTGTTGTCCCAACATCCTATTCTAGAAGAAATTCCTTTCCAGAATTGAGATGATAAATTATATCTGTTGATCACTCTACTCATGTGATGAATGGGCAGTCAGGAAATAAATATTGTGACCTTAGACAGTTCTGGGAACCACAGTGTCTCACAGTTTTGAGAGAAACTGTTTCTCTCAAGAAACATTAGTTAAATGAATACATGTGAAATGTTAATTATGAGGGGAGAAGAGAAATTGACTGGTACCTAGCATGGTAAAGACTTGAACATATTAATAAGACTTAAAGGAAGTTGTCAGTAGAGGATAAACTTGAGGGAATATAGGCGAAAGTATATAACTACTTCAGTGATGTCTCAAAAGAGGCAGAAAGAGATGGTTTTGAAGGCACTCCCACATCACAAAGAAAATAAAGGCTATTAGACCTTTATCCCTAGACTCATATTCCTATAATTTTCTCTCTCCATTTGTACATTCATCTGTACATTCAACAAATATTTATTGAGTACTTATAATGTTCTAAGCACAGAGGAGTTGGCTTTGAAAAAAAGGAGTAAAACTCAACCTCTGAAACGGGAAAAACAGAGGCGCAAGTGTCCACAGGTAGAAAGACATATAAAGACACAGTATGGAAAGTCAAGAAAGACTATACTGATTAGACTCTTACCATGAGACAGGGGTCAGAGCCATCTGCTAAGGGAGAGTTGTGCAGGCTTGAGGAGAGATGTGAGATTTGGAATAGTCAATGACCACTCCAAAATGAGACAGATTTGGCTAACAACAAATAAAAGGATTAAAGGGCAGTTCTGATGACCTAACTAAGATTGGAGACCAGACATTTTACGGTGAAAGTTTAGTGCTATTTCTGCATCAAGGGTTTTCTGGACATATGTGATGGTAAGATAGAACTGTGAAGGAATCCAGATGGCTTATGAGGGAGTGGTTCAGATGGTCACCCAAGAAAGAGTGAGACGCCAGGGAGGGGATGATGGGCTGGGAGAAAATAAAGGGACCAAGTTGCCTGAGTGCCTTGATAATGGTGAAGAGTAGAGATGGTGAGAGGAAGAGCCTAAGAAAGCACGAAGGACAAGAGGCTGTGGTCAGAGAACAGAAATTTAACTTCTAGGAGCCAAGTTACCTTCTCTTTCACTCCACTTTTAATGGGATCTACTACTATCCATACTCAACACTCAACTTTTATTCAGCCCCAAAGCATAGAACTTTCTCTCTAGATGATGCCCCCCATTGTGTGTTGACTAGCCATGTGAACTTAAATACTGTACCGAAATGAAGACTTGAGACTGGTGCACTCCAATCAGAGGACATTTTTGTCTTCCATCATTCCTAAGCATGTGTGAAATTGTAAATCACTTCTGCTGTCTCCTAGATATTGAACATGCCCATTTAACATATTTAATGTGTTTCTGACATTTACAAAGTGTCTAGCAAGCTTTGGACAATCATTTTTTAAAGGATTTTACTGAAAGTTCCCCTGAGTAGTTCCTAAACACTGTATTCTTTTTCAATTGATTCTGAATATCCCTGAAGAGGGAATTACAAATGTTGACTACTGTAGTTGTCAGTCATGGGCTCATCTACTCACCTCTTTGAATGATAATATAAATTCATTTGAAACACTACATATAGCCAGATATTCTTTTTTTTCCCTCACTGCTATGGCATTACTTTATTTCACTAAGATTGAAAAACCAGATTAATTTCTAGAGACATAAGCGCTCGCTAATCTTGAGAGTTACCCGACTCAGGATTTTTGAATTCTTTTTAAGAATGATGGGGTTTGAACGGGTCAAAGGTGGTGCCGAAAACCCTCTGTCTTGACAAGAGAGCCACTGCAGACTCCTTTCACCCTCATGTAATTTGTGCTGGGGAGTGACAGGTCCTATACTAGGATGTGGAAATGTCTCCAATCAGAAAATACAGCATGCTTCAAACATGACAGAAATGGTGCACATTATAAAGGCAACTCTTCGTCAAGCCACTTTTCACTCCCGTTATAACCAAAATGCAAGCTGTAGTCTTATACTCAGTGGCTGGTACATTCTGGATGCCCACAATGAGAGGATGGGGTATTAGTGGACTTGAACCAGCAGGTGAGTGGAGGTGTGGAGTGGCAACAGGCATTGTCAGAGTAGAATACAAATATGAATCTCTTTGTCCTCAATTATATTTGATACATTCTCTGCATAGAATATCAATGCTATCTAATGAGAAAATGTGCATCTAGGCCATTTGGCAATGGGCAAAAGATTTTGTGTAAGCATCTGGCATAGGAATAATTTGACAAACAGCAATATGCCAAAATTGTGTTAGATAATTTTTAAAGAACTATTTGTCAAGCTGAATACTCATTATTCCTGGGATGTTATTCATCAACCCCATGATTTAAATGACAATTAGCTACAGGTTTACCTTGCAGTCAAGGCATTCACATACCCCATAATCCTCTGCATGCTTATTCTTTTTTAATAAAGATGCAGAAACTTCTGCAGCTTCCCACCTTGGCACTCTGCTGGAAATCTGAACTTAACTCTCAGGTGCATCTGAGTAAATAACACTTAAGGAGAAGGACTGAAATGAAAAAATTAATTCTTTGCACATCTCATGGAAGCAGAATCAGGTTAACAGATGTTCGGTACCAATGGGGTACCTACAGCAACTTATAAATTGATAGCAGTGACTGCAATTGTGTTGTCATGTGTGCATTCTGCAACTTCAAAATATGAGATCTCCTGTAGTCAACCAGGGAATTGCAAAAGAATGGTGGCAGCTTTTCCAGGCTTCTAGGATTCTCTTTACAAGAAACAGGGTCGCCACATATATTTTGTCTCTTAAATGTTCTCTGTCTTTAAACTTTTGTTCCTTGTATCTACTCTGTCGCTTATACTGAACTTGGTTTTACCACCACGGGGAACCCTTTGGACCCGCCCTATTTCCCCAGTCTATCAACCCCTGATTGGTCTCCATGTCTTTCCTCCCCAGTCTTAGATCTCAGCATCAGCTGTTTCAAACAGCCTTGCACAAGAACTGTGAACTTGGCGGCCCATGTCTACTTTCCCTCACTGTATTCTATTTGATAAAGCTCCCAGGTCTGGATTAACAGAGGGGTTCATTACCTTCAACATGATTCCCGAGCTTCTAAGAAGTACTAGAAGTCTTGGGCTATTTGGACACTACGTAAAACCATTTCATCCACCCCCACCTGAGCTGTCAGTGGCAATTCTTTGTTATTGTTGTTGCTAATCCATAACAGCGTTATTTCAGATCTTTTCCCTCTTTGGGTCCACACCCACCCCTGTTCAGGTTACATAAGAGTTACCAAAAATGTTTACTTAAAATGCTATATCCCTAATACCACCCCCCAGAGATTTTGCAGTCAAATGCTCCACCCCTGAGCTATACCCCCATAACCACCCCCAAGAGATTCTGATTCAGTATGCTGGGGGTGGAGGTCCAAGAATCTGCATTGTTAACAAGCATCCTGGGTGGTTCTGATGAAGTTTTCCTGTGGACCATGCTTTGAAAGAGTTTACCCTATCACTCTTGAGTAAGATGAATCCATGAAGCATTTTAATCATCTGGTCTTATTTTACTATAGCAGCATATTGTATGAGTTAGTAGATGAATATTTGATCAGCTAGAGTTACAGCTTTGTTTTTCACAAGGATCACTTACTTGCTCACTGTTTTATCATTTTCAAGAGGGCTCAAGAAAGTTAAGTGGTCTGCCTGAAGACATCGACTCAATTCAATGCTAGGACACAGGATTTTGATTCTGTTTATCATTCACCCCACTCTTCTTAAAAGGCTCTAAAGATTCTCAACTGGGAACAAATAACATGATGGCAACCACTATTGTGACATTTCCAGATGTCTTATGTGCAAACCCTCCATATGTAGGTCACTTAATGTGCTTGGGTGAGATCTTATCTGGTTGGGGTAAAGACATTTTTGAAGAGTGTCGCCTACCTTTTTAAGAACTGTATCACCACTCCTACAGGAAAGGGAAAACCACGTTATATTAAGTAATATGTTAGATCAGTTCCCTGAGAAACAGACTCTAAGACAGATTTGCTTGTATTGTCCTAAGGACATTACTCAATATACTTCCTGTGCTGAGTAATATCCTCAGGATCCACAATGTAGGAGAGGTGGGGCGAGGAAACAAGGATGGCAGAGGGAGGACTTGAGCAGAGATACAGTCACAGCAAAGCCTCAGCCATCCCACTGGGATAGCTCTTCAGGGTTGCTCTCACTTAGGCAAGGAACCGGGCCCTTCTCTCCTCACATTTGCCAGTCATTGAATGCAGGGTGCGCTCTGGGAGGGGGTATGACTTAGGGTAAGGAAGCTCCCTTCAGCTGAGAACAATTCCTTGTGAGCCATCAGCCATCTCAGGAACTGACAGAATGAGCATCTTGGTCTTGATGGGGGATCCAGGTGGCACACACAACAGTATTCACCACAAGTATTAAGTTCCTAATCTTTAGGACAATAAGGAACAACATTTAAAAAGAAAAATAATAGACCCGTTTTAGAATATTAAGGGCAGTTGAAATTATTGAAAAATTAATATATTGTTATACTTTGATCTTCAGTTCAGAATCTATATCTCAGAGAGAGAAAAAAATTTCTAAGCAGGGACTAATTTCAGACACGTGATTTTTTGTTCTCTTTATCTTTTAATGAACTAGGAGAAATAAGCAATGATTCAGCCCTGAATGTTCATTTTTGCAAAATAGAAGTTCTGAGAATTGAATAAATATAACTAAATCCTGGTTCTGAGGATAAAATAAATGGAACTAATACTAGTTTTATGGGAGCTAAATGAAAGTGTTTGCAGTTGATAGAAAGTATTATCTCCTCTTTGAAATGAGTGATAAGATCAATACAAAGAAATCTCGTTGCTGCTTTTTTCCTAATTCCCTGTTTGCCCATATAAGACTTTCATTTTAAGACGCCCCAGTCAAATCCTCATGAAGTAATATCATCCCCAGTGAAAAAAAAAATGATAAATAAAAATAAACTTCTCTTGTGTAATTAGAGATACCTGAAATGCTGGAAAACATAATGAAGCTGTGTTGCTCTCATTATCTTTAAACTTGGGCTGTGTTTTCAATATTAATTTGTTCAGATTCACACAGTAATTAACCACTGGTTTGTTATTTAGGCAAACAAATGCACTTATGACCCTTTATTGGGACTTGAGAGAGGGACAATTAATTGCCCCATCATCTCTGAAAGGAACACTGTAGGATCTTTCCCCCAATCTCCAACTGGGTATAAGAAATAACTTTTTTAAGTCTCAGAAGGAAACGGGAAATGAGGGTTTGTTTTTTTTTTTTTAAATGCCTGCTCTCCCTACAGCAAAAATTTAGCTAGAAATTAGTTAAAGGTGGCAGTAGTGGAGTTAAAAAAGGGAAGAGACAAGGGGCCGGCCCCGTGGCTTAGCGGTTAAGTGCGCGCCCTCCGCTACTGGTGCCCCAGGTTTGGATCCCGGGCGCGCACCGACACACTGCTTGTCCGGCCATGCTGAGGTGGCGTCCCACATACAGCAACTAGCAGGATGTACGACATACAACTATTTACTGGGGCTTTGGGAAGAAAAAGGGGAAAAAAGGGAGGAGGATTGGCAATAGATGTTAGCTCAGGGCCGGTCTTCCTTAGCAAAAAGAGGAGGATTAGCATGGATGTTAGCTCAGGGCTGATCTTTCTCACAAAAAAAAAAAAAAAGGGAGGGGGGGGAGAGACAAAATGTACTTTTGAAATGTACATTTCAAACCTCAGAATTCCAGAATTGGAAGGAAATATTAGAGCATCCTGTCCCATCCCAGCCCATCTGATGCATCAAGGTTCTTTCTTACCTCATGGAAGAAATGAATGCAAGGGGGGCAGGATGATTTTATTTTTCCCCTCACACCCACTTGCTGGGGTCTGGTTCCTCCACGAATAAAGGATTTTTATTTTTCAATACTGTCACTCAGGCCTAGGGAAGAGACAGACTTTTAGCATAATAAGGTACAGGGTAGGTGCCAGCAGGAACATAACCATCCCAATAAAAGAAGTTGAATTGTATTTTTAGAAACTGCATTCAGAGGCAAGATCTCTGTGAGAATGTCTTCCTCTTCTCTGCGTTCTGGGTTCCAAGCATCCCCTGCCCCTTCCCAAGAGTGGAGCCCGGAAAAACAGAGAATGAATATTCATCCACACATTTGCTGGGGACAAGAGGCGGCAGGACTTGGAGTGGCTTATTAACACAGTTTGCTGAGCCCCACTGCCAGAGTTTCTGATTCCATAGAGCTAGGTTGGGGCCTGAGAATTTGCATTTCCAGCAAGTTCTCAGGTGATGCTGATGCTGCTGGGGACCCCACGATGAGAACCACTATACTTTGAAAAAATTTTTTAAATATAGTTAAAAAGAGGAAGATATCTTAAAAAGAAATCTTTCTCCAAAACCCAAGATATAAAGCCAATAAAGAAGAGCTGCTCTCAGGGCCCAAGGCAGAGATGAGAAAGAGTACAAATAACCTGGCCACAGGGTCCTCAGGTGGTCCCCACGAACTGTGCTGCACATATGTACACATCCATGTGAAGAGTTTTAGCTACTTGTATCTGGCTGTGCAACCCAATTCTTTTTCCTACGAGCATCCAATCTGCTCTCAGCTTCCTTGCCTATTCTCAGTGAGTCCCTAAACCTTGGTAGAAGTGACAGCTTGAAGAGGGATTGAAGCCTTGATCCCTACACTTCCCTCACCTTATTTCTATACCCCTTCTGTATAGAATGGCCTCTATGGTTTTTGTGGAAACTCTAATGTTAGAGCACAAACCTACCACAACATATCATCATCACGTCGCTAAGAATGAAAACCTAGATCGGTCATTATGTTCATCTGTTCTCAAGCAGGAGACAGTTGTCTTTGTGGTCCTATTTGCCTTTCTTCACTGAAATCATGGCAGGTCATTCCAGCGGCACCATCCTGTGACTCAGGGCAGGACAGTAAATACATCCATCTCTGCCGGTTTTCTGGTTCCTCTGCCCATGACAGCCAGAGTTCTGGGGCACTTTTGGCTGTTAATGCATAATGGGTTAATACTTTTGGAAAAAAGATACAATCACTCCTAGAGCCATTTTCTGGGTTACAACAAGGAAGTTCAAGGTAGCAAAAGTGAGAAAATCACACTATGTAGCAGTAGGAACATGACTGATCGTGAGGCTATCTATCCTATTCTATAAGACAGAATATATTTTGGCTGTTTAAAGTTACACTTTTGAAGCCTTTGAGTGGGAAAATTCTCAATACAATGGTAGGTGAAAAAGAGAGCTTAGGAGAATAGAAGATTTTCCCTTTTTTCTTTACATTTTTGTGTATTTTGGAGTATTTGTGAATACATGTACATAAATACATAGACAATTTTTAATAAAATATAATTTAAAAGGAAATAAAAGTTAGGTAAACATAATACATAACGTATCCTAGATACATTTTGTGGAAAGTAAGAACTTCTAATCTAATAAGTAAGACATATCTAATTACCACTACTTTTGTCTTAAATTGTATCACAAAGAAAGTTCATTGTCCTAGAGTGAATTGTTTAAGCTTTGAGCTCATCTAATATGCTAATATCTCATGATAAATGGAATAATCTCCTTTGAGAGTAGCCATGCATTTTTCAGATTAAATCATGACGTATACCCAGGACTTCTTTTCATTTCCTGACAAGCAAATTGAAATTCCATGGCACATATATATTTTAGCTCTCATTGGTAGGGAAAATTTACCTTTTGTTATGAGTGTAGCTTATGTACCATTTAGTGAATTCCGAAATTGGCAAGTAGTGAGATAAACAAAAAAACCCGAAAGGTTTGTTATTTTCAATTTAAGTGGCCTCTTTCAAAATATGGATTAGACTGTTGTAAGCAACTGTAGTCACTCTCTCACCTCTTTGTATGGTACCTGCTTCTTAGTTCTTTGGTTTGTTGTGATTATTATAATTTTAGCTGAAAGGGCATCATAGAGTTTTCTAGCACATGGGAGGGGGGCATAGATTTCTATCCAGGGTGACTCATCGATTGAGTCAGCCAGTAAATTAACAGCAGCAGAACACCATTAAATGTTAAACTTAATTGTTTTTTCTCTTAATTTCTATGGATATAATCAATAGATGCCAGAGAAAAGTTAAAGAAGTTGTTTAGCAAGCATCTATTTCCTGGAGCATAATGGAAAAACCACTGTTTCTTCTTGGAGTAGATGCAAACAACTTGCACTTCAAATGCAGTCATTGACAAGGTTTTTATCAAAAGGTTTTATTTTAGTTGGTTTTTTGATTAGCCTTTTTTCTTGACAAATGGGAATTTTAGTTGTATAATCAGTTTGGTTTTCTCCCTGGATCTATCCCCAGATATCCATGCCTGTTGAATTGTATTGCTTATCTTTTCCATTGTTGTCACTTGAAAACTCTTTTTCCATCTCCATGTTGAATCTGCATCCTGTGTTCTAGATTTATACGGAAAAGACCAACTCAATATAAAATACTGAGTGTGTCCACATACCCAAGAACAAGCTCTGCCAGTTGATGTTTGGTATCATATTGGGTGAAATTAAAATCTGATGACATATTTTTTTTTTATTTGAGGGATTGGCATGCAGTTGTATTTTCCTTGAGCCATTTCTGCTCAATAATGGGCCATAGTTGAACAGGCAATTTCATAGCCTCTTGAATAGTCATCATTAATAAGATACATACTGTTACCAAAAAAATAAAAGAATATTGGTTTTTAAACAACTTGAGAGAGCTACATGGATTAAAAATAGCGTTACTCATTAAGTGAATGGATAGGCTTATGCTTTTCAGTTTATTTCAAAAATAACAACTATGCTTCACCTGACCCTTCAAAGATTTGAGTCAGCACACTCTTGATGAGCTAAGACGTCATTTCATTTTTGTAGGCGAAGGAAACTTGATTTTATGCCATTTTGTTCAGCCAGGTAGGGATGATCCATGAATACCACCACCAACACTCAACTTTTCATTCATTTGTTGAGCACCTGCTGTGTACCAGGTACTGGTCTATTTGCTGAAGCTATGCAAGTAAAGAAAGTGGACAACACCCTGGCTCTCATCCAGCCTGCATTCTAGTGGGAGTAGAACAATAAATAAGGATGCAAAAAATTAATAAATGCATAAGTAAGATAATTTTCAGTAGTGAAATTACCATAAAGAAAACAAAATCAGATAGAGGTATAAAGAGTTGGAGCGGAGGGAACTGCTTTACACTGAATGGCCAGGGAAGATCTCTCAGAGAAGGTTCATTTGAGGTGAGAATAGAATGGAGACGAAGGAGACAATCAGGTAAAGGTTTGTGGGGAGCCATGACAGCAGGTTTATAATCTGCAAGGTAGGAATGAGTTTGTGACTTTTGGAAAATACTCAGAAGTCCATTGTGGCTGGAGCACAGTGAGAGAAGGAGAGGGTGGCATGAGACGAGGGAAGCCAGAGTTACACAGTGTGGGACCTCATAAGACAGGTTCAGAGATGTGAATGTTTTTATCCATGAAATGGGAAGTTTCTGGTGGGTTTTAAGCAAGGGCAGTAACATTATATGATTTGTTTTAAAAACAATGTAACCAATGTCTGCTGTTTAAGAATAAGTTGAAGGCAGGAGGACGGATGAAAGGCAGAGCAGTAATCAAATCTCCTTTCTCTCTACCCTCTCATGTTGTAGTTCTATATATTTAGAAAAAAGCATGGTGCTATGTGACTTGCTAAGTGTAAAAGTAGAGGAGAAATCAAAGAGATTCTTAAACTACTGAGGCAGACCCTTTCTTCCTTAATCTATAGAATTCTGATTTTATTTGGGCAGCAGTCTGCTCAGGGAAGGACAACCCATTCCCCGGCCCTGAGAGAGGAGTCATGATGCCCTAAGCCAACATAGTAATTCCAGTACCCTTGCCCCCACTGAGATTTTGGTATTGTTTGTTCTCTTGGTGTGACCCAGGAATCCTGACTGATGTATTTTCTCTTAAATTATAACAACCCTGAAATGTAAATATTACCATCCCTATTTTTCATACGGTCAGAGAAGGTAGATGACATGTCAAAGACCACACCCCTTGAAACACTGGATCCTGTTTAGATAAGAAAACTTGAATCTTTTCAGTTTCTACACTCCGATTCAAATGTTGAACTACTTGTTTATCCTAAAAATAAATACTGTTGCACAAACTATATGTTTTTCAAGTCCTACTGGACCCTCACATCCTTTAATTTCAACATTTTTTTTTTTTTTTTTTTTTTTTTTTTTTTTTGTGAGGAGATCAGCCCTGAGCTAACATCCGCCAATCTTCCTCTTTTTTTTGCTGAGGAAGACGGCCCTGGGCTAACATCAGTGCCCATCCTCCTCCACCTTATATGGGACGCCGCCACAGCATGGCCTACCAAGCAGTGCGTCGGTGCGCGCCCGGGATCCGAACCAGCGAACCCCGGGCCGCCGCAGCGGAGCGCGCGCACTTAACCGCTTGCGCCACCGGGCCGGCCCCTTTAATTTCAACATTTTTATTTTAACACTAGCTCATTAACCACTGAACAATCATACTAAGACCATGCCTATGGGTAGATGAGTATTCCAAAACTAGACAGGTTCATAAACCTTATATAACTATAGCAAAGATTTCATGAGGGTCGCCTCTGTCTTTTGAAAAGTAAAGATAACTATACACTTTACTGTGATGTCAAGAAATGATTATCCAGTCCCTCACAAATTGTCTTAAATTTTCTTCCAGTGCCACAGGCCACTTCTACATTTTGATGGCTCTGATACACAAAAAATTCAAGAGATACTAAAACAACATTTCAAAAATTTTGGAATACTTTAAAGACATATTTGATAGTTTAAGCTTTTAATGCAAAATTAAAGTAACACAATATAATTGTGTTACTCGTACCATAATAAGAGGAAATATAAAAAATACTAATTCATGGTACCTAGACTAGGGAGATGGTGATCTAGAAATAGCATGGAAATTTAAATATGTATGAAGAACATATTTTTCTTTCAATCTTACATTGGGACTATGTGTACAAAACTTTATTTAGAGATGTTTTCAAAAGTCTAAATTGAGGTTCTTTGTATTTGTGAGACGTGAGCCAAATTTTGCTCCCAGCCCCTCAGTGACAGGCTCTGCTTCCTGCGTTCTGCATTTTCCCAGTCTGAGCACCTTTCCTGCTAGGTTGTGCCAAGACAGGAAGAAGCAGATGAAACTCAAATCAGTCACATTGACTACTTGTTATCCATTCCTGTCAAGAGTTTGGCCCAAGAGGGCACAGCAACTATTGGATAAAATGAAGTTTCTAGATTATCAGTGGATTTCAATTACAGTATTTGTGCTCTCCTAGACCCCCATTACCATCAATAGTTGAGTTGGCAATGGTGTTGAGATTTATGATGCTTCTTCACTGGCTAGCTACACCCAGCATGGGCCCACATTATCAGCACTTTTCTATTATCTTCAAATTTGGTTTCTAAGAAAGACATATGTTTGCTGCCTGCATGACTTTAAAAACTGCCAACTCATCAATAGCTACATCATTTTTAGTAAGAAATGAATTCCACAAGGTGTCAAATTATTCCTTGTCAAAGTGGTTAGTTCATTGGAAAGTCACAGAAGAAAAAAAAAAAAAGAAGAAGTAAGTAATATGTCACAACGGTTCGAATTGAAGCTCTTTTCCAAGCAACTGTAAGATAAGAACTGGCAAAGGCTTAAGATCAGAGAGAAGAATGCGTTTGGAATATTTTTATGTTTTGTTTTGTTTTGTTTTAGTATTCTAAGATGCTGAAAGAAGGAATTTGATAAGGAACGGTCAGGAGACTTACTTGCTCTGCAAATGGAAAGGAGGCATGTCAATTATGGAAAAGCTCAATTCATCCATCCATCATTTCTTGCTCATTTTTAAGGCTGGCTCTCCTATTTTCTCTTTTGAAAATTCACAGAGATGTTCAATGAGATATTGGGAACTTCAGTGACTGTCTTACAGGGGTAGTTTCACTCTCTTACTGGGCCAAACCACTGGCTTTGATGTTAAATAACTTGGATTCAAATTCTGGTTCTGATACTTATTAGCTACATAGCCTTGGGCCAGTGACTTATGCTGTCTAAGCTTCAGTTTTTTCATCTGGAAAATCACATAATAATAACACCTAGAGGGACACTGTAAGGATTGAACTTTAAAAGTACATATAAAGTTCTTGTGGTGGTGAAACTAACTGTTCAGTATTTTGACCATGGTGGTGAATATACAAGCCTATAATATAACATGTGCTAGAAATTGTTTAGAACTAAATACCCACACACATACATATACATACACGAATACAAGTAAAACTGGAGAAATCTGAATAAAATCAATAGATTGTATCAATATCAATATCCTGATGTGATTTTGTACTATAGTTTGGCAAAATGTTACTATTAGAGGAAACTGGGTCAAGTGTGCATGGGATCTCTCTATATTATTTTTACAACTGCATGTGAATATACAATTATCTCAATTAAAAAGTAATAAAGTGCAGATAAAGTAATTAGCTCAATGCCTGGGACATCGTAAGTCCTCAATAAATGATAGACACTTTTAAGCTAAGTGCCTACTTGTCTAATAAATTACTTTCACTAATAAAATTGCTTCCTGTATGAGACACAATAACATACAAAATGAGGAATGATATATCAGTCAAGATTTGAACAGAAAAATAGAAGCCACTCTAGATATTTTGATTAGCTAGACATTTAGTACAGGAATTACAGGCTTACCCAAATGATATGAAGGCTAAGGTGTGGGCAGTGGGGAAATGGTTAGGAGACCACTTTCAAGAAATCTTGAAGCAATTGCAAAGTCAGAACCAATTATCTTATCTGCTTTCAAGACTAAAGTGGTGATTTTCAGAAGAACCCACAGATGATAAAGCAAACGAGTGTCTATTATCTCAGCTACCTGGGAATCTTCAGTAGCCCAGGCAAGCTGTTGATCTAAACTGTCTGCCTGAAACTTTTATCGGAAAATAATTGCTTCTATTTCTCTTCACACTTCCAAAACTAACTCAAATGTCTCTTTGACTGTGTCTAACCAGAAAACACATGGAGAATGGGATTCTAAGAAATATAGTTCTAAGTTTCTTCCCAGTAACAAGGAGGAAATGTAGAAGGAGATGACGATGGTTGTTGATGATGATCATGACACCGAAGACAATGATGATGATGATGATAATGAAGATGATTGTGATGTGAGTCAATGACAGACAATCCAGGACAGATAGAAAATGAAGAATTTTCTGTCATGACTCTGGTTGCATCAATTGCTAAGTAGATATTTTTTTTTAACTTTTTCATCTACTTTCATATTTAGCATTTATCACCAGACACTAAAGATCTAGGGGTCTTATTGAAACTTGCCACCAGATAGCAACAGCCTTACTTGTTTGGTTTGCCTCCTTCTCAAGTGGAATTTGCCAAAGGTAGAATGATTACCTGAGATAAGGAGCCTCAGGTCTGCAATCTGTCTGCCGCCGTGTTAGGCTAGGCAAGCAAGTAGCCCCAGGCAAATAAAATGTTATTCTAAGACTCCATCGCTTGGCTTCCAGTTTGCTACATGCACAGAAAAGACTTTAGAGAGCTCTTCCCTCTTCCCTCCTTAAGTTAGCATGCCTGTTCCCCAACTTCAGTTTCTCTATCAAATAATTATTGTTGTTGTCTATTGCCTTCCTTGAGCGTATCACAATCTGTAATCATTTTATTTGTTTGTGTGTTTGTTTATTCTTTATCTCCTCCCCACTAGTCTATAATCTCCACAAGGGGCATAATCTTTTCTAACTTCTTCTACTCTACGTCTCTGATGCCTAACAGCACCTGAAACATGGAAGGTGCTGGATAAATATTTGTTGAATGAAGAAAGACTTCATGGAGAAGGTCATCATGGACAAAATGAATTAGCTTACAGCCTAGTATGAAATGGCACATTTGCAAGAAAATGTATCACTCTAAATAAATAAAATGCCAAGCTATCATTATAAATCTTTTCTACAATTTAAGTGCCAAACCATTTCCTAAGCACTTTCTGTGGGTGTTTTCTATATCATAATGCTATTCTGTAGGTATTATTGATCTTATACACAGACAACAAAACAAAGGCTAGTGAGATTAAGTGACTAAACCAAGGTTATTAAAATTACTCAGGATATAAGTCTATATGTTTCCAGAGCCTATATTTGCACCACTACTCCAGGCTGCTTCGCTTCTATGAAGGGCCTACGAACAGGGGTGGCAATAGGAATGAAGCACTTGTCCACCCATCCATTTGAGAATCTGAGGCTTTCCCTAAGGTTGGACTTCCACATCTGTGCCCCATTACTGAAAACTTTGGGGAGTTGGCTGTACCATCCATAGGAACAAGCCAGAGCTATCCAGCTGTCAGAAGTTTATCCACATCCAGAAGCTTTAGACGTTGTTTGATAGAAGCCACCAGAGTCGAGCTCAGTAAGGCATGGTCTCACTGTGCAGATGTGGTCTCTAGTGACCAGAAATAGTTAAATGTAGCTTCCAGGGAGCAGTGGTTGTCAAGAGAACTAAGTTTACATGGCGTATTGCAGGTTCGGCCTCTTGGTTTCATAAATTAAAAATTTATGAAAATTGTTTCCGTAACTATATTCGCAACCATTTCTGTTATTTTTCCATGGAGAACAAATTTAGGTAGGGGTCATACATAGAAAGGCATACAAGAGATTAAGGCAGAGGGAGCCAAATAAACCATCACTAAGGTATGGTCTCTAGCAGAGGTGAAAAAATAGCACAAGAGAGACAAGTAATGAAAGTGGCAAAGATAACTTTGACGCCTGGGACAAAGTTCTTATTTATCACATTAGCGTGGTTTTGTCTTTTGGGGTTTTGTTTTGTTTTGTTTTGTTCTGGTATGACTATGGTTTTCCTGTTGAATATTAGAAATGTGGAGATTTTCTCACAGCTGGGTTAAGATCTACTGAGCCGATTAGCTAAGGTCCTACTTCCTTATCAAAGAGGCTCTGTTCCTTTGAGTTTGCCATTGATGTTGGAATTGAAAACCCCTCTTGCTCAGGGTCAGATGTGAAAAGGTTCTGGACCCACCCTCTAGAGCAACTTTTTAAATGTTGGCTTCTCGTTTTGAAGGGCCTGACCTTAAGCTGTTAAGTCTGAGATAGCCACAGTCTTCAGAAACCAGCAGCCATTCAACACAGTGAGAAAGTGCTTGGAACCTGTCCTGTTTGGCACAAAGGTTATGAAAGGGAAGCATGGAACTCAAGCAGTCTTTAAAAATCCAGAGACCAGGCACTGGAGAATTTGAGGTGATATGTAAGTGTGTGAAGAATTCAGGTTTAACCATCTTAAATTTTATACCTATTCCCCATTCACTATATATCTGAAAGTGTGGAGTAAGAATGAATATTTTCACATGATTAAGGAATCCCAATAAATATCATTTTTCTGAATTGGCTTAGGATGACTTCATAGTTAGACACTTGTTGCTTATTCAATAGCTGAGGCTCTAGACATGGTATGACCTGGGGCCTCATCTCAATTAACCCTGAGTAGATTATTTCCTAATATGTGGCCTTTCAGATTCATAGGATGTTTTTTTGGCCAGGATCAAATTTTTTTTAGAGAAGATATAAAACACATTTATAACCTGAAAAATGTTATATCAATGTTAGTTATAGTTATTAGAATTTTCAGTATAGTTAATACAATGAAATGAGTGAATTCTATCATGATAGTTACTGTTTTTTTAATCCTTATCAATGTATAACACACATACTAAAAAGATGCTGGAATTTACACTAAGTGAACTCACTCACATATCCAGCAACCAGATGAAGAAACAGACACTCTCAGCATACCAGAAGCCCCCTTGTGTCTCCTTTCAGCTTCTACTTTCCCCCACAGATATCTACTACCCTAACTTCTAACACCATATATTCGTTTTAACTCTTTTTAGAATTTTATATCAATGAGATTATATACTATATACTCCTTTATGTTTGTTTTTTACCTTACTATGTTTGTAAGATCCATCCATATTGTTATGTATAATAGTTGTTTCTTCATTTTCATTGCTGTATAGTATTCCACAGAATGAACATAACACATTTTATTGATTCTACTTTTGATGGGCATTCAAATAGCTTCCAGTTTGAGGCTACTATGAATAGTACATTTATAGACATTCTTATACACATCTTTTGGCAAACATATGTGAATATTTCTATTTGATATAAACCTAAGAGTAGAATTTCTGGGTAAAAGAATATGCATATTTTCAGCTTTAGAAGATACTACCAGACAATTTTCCAAAGAGGTTCTACCATTTTATACTCTTACTGGCAGTGTGTGAGAGTTTGAATTGCTCCGCATATTTGCCAACACTTGGTATGATCAGGTTTAGGATTTGTTTATTTTTAAAATCATATTGCTGGCTGTATAATAGTATCTCATTGTCATTTTAATCTGAGTTTTAAAATTTGAGTTTAGAATGAGCGTGGACCATCAGGGACATGGAAACAGTTCTACCAGTGGCTTGGGGATCATTCGTCTATTCACGAGAGATTTGGATCTTGTGCCTTATTTACTAGAAAAGGGGGGAACATTTTAAATCATAGGATGGAATTTTAGAGCTGGAAGGAGTCTCAGAGATCAAGACTGAAGTTGGTCCTTGGAGCTGTGAGCAGACACATTCCCTGTGATTCTTGACTTCTCATAGGTGTCAGCAGCAGCGTTTGCTGTCTAGTTAAGGACTCCCAACTTTGCCACTTTCTTTGTCTAACATATCAGAACGTGGTGTGGCAAAGTGACAGAATAGTTGAGGAGAATTCTCAGTGATACTTATTATGTGCTCAGGACACTTGTGCATGTTTATTTGGTCTGCTCATGTTCCTCAGCAAGAAAGTCAGCAGGCCCTTCCTAAATGAGAGAAATGCAAGACTTTCAGTACTCTGTTTGACGGAAAAAAAAAACATCCAGCATCTTCTATGACATGAAGGGGAAGTAAGAAAAAAGACAAGTAAAAATTATTTTCAGTAAGGCTTAGAATCTGCAAAACATGGAACTCTTTCTTGATGAATATTTATTCACCTCCCATAAGATGCTAAAAGCTAAAATAATCATTCTGGAATCATCTCTGTGCCATGGTAGTTTATAAGCTATGAGAAATGATGAATAAATGTAAGTTTATGTAGATTGAACCTATCAATTCTAAGACATTATTACAAGTGGTCCTCAGCTTCTGTTCCACTCTGAAGCAAACAACACATTTTTTTCATTAACATAAAGACAACCTGAACTATAACATGTAAGTGTATAGTAGTTAAAAAATATTGAGTGAATGATGTCCTGAAAAATGCATCCAAGTGTCATGAATGCAAATACCAACCTCTGCACTTCTATGTTATAAAATTCCAAAAAGAAAATTAATTTTATAAAATGTTTAAATATATGTTACCTCATAGTAATTACACATACATTAATATGTCGTATATATGTGTGTATATATGTATATAAATATACATAAGAATATATATATTACTATACCCTGCAGATGGTGGCTCCATACACACATATACACTTTGTGCTATGTATGTATTTATGTGAATACATATATTTCTATATCCTATATAAATGGTAGCTCTATGCACTGTTACATTTTGCTTATATCTTTTCACTTCTTAGATCTTGTAGTTCTTTCAGTGTCTTAAATGAGAGTTCTGCAAGACTTTCAGGAATCAATGTCAGTACGTCTCTCTTATTTTTGATTTGGCTGCATAAGATTCAATTACAGGCATCTACCAAAATTCATCTGAACGCTCTCTTCTTTTTCTTTTTGTTTTCTTTTGGTGAGGAAGATTGGCCCTGAGCTAACATCTGTTGCCAATCTTCCTCTTCTTGCATGAGGAAGATTGTCCCTGAGCTAACGTCTGTGCCAATCTTCCTCTATTTTGTATGCGGGATGCCGCCACAGCATGGCTTGATGAGCAGTGTGTAGGTCCGTGCCTGGGATCTGAACCCATGAACGCCGGGCTGCCAAAACAGAGCATGCAAACTTAACCACAACGCCACTGGGCCAACCCCTGAACACTCTCTTCTTGATGGACCTTTTGGTTCTTTGCTGCTTTTTTCTATTAAAACAATGCTGGAATGGACTTCTATACTTGATATCTTTATATAATATAAGACTATATTTTTAGGACAAATTCTGGAAAATGTACATGCTCAATTAGAGTAGTTACATAAATTTTAAAGACATTTCCAGGCTTTTTTGATGTGATTGTCTTTGCAGGTAGGCAAGATATTAACTCCACTCAAATCATAGGAACTAAGAGGAGGGGAGGAATGTTATGACCCGAAGGAGTAATGGATGCTTCATAGGCCAAAAAAAAAATAAAAATAAGCATACACATACATATACGCATAGACATTCACACATACACACACGTACACAAACTCATACACACACACCTCGACTTTAAGAGAGGGGCCCGCAAATTACCATTTGCCTCGTTTTCAGCTATGACATTAGCTAACATAGTTTGGGACAAGCCTTTTACTTCTCTGGGCTTGGATTATCTCATTTGCAAAATGAGATACTTGGCCTAAATCAATAGCTCTCAAAGAATGGTCTGCATACCAGTAGCATCAGCATCACCTAGAAACTTGTTAGAAATGTGAATTCTCGGGGTCTGCTCAGGACCACTGAGTCAGAAACTCTGAAGGTGGGGCCCAGTAACCTGTGTTTCAAAAAAGTCCTCCAGGTCATTCTGAAGCGCACTGAAGTTTGACAACCATTGGCCTAAATGATCTGGACTATCTCTTCCATCTCTTATGTTCTATGAACCTCTCAAATCCTCAAGACCCTAGGTGTCTCTTTTCTTCCTTTTAGCTTGTAAGATTTTGAGAGCAAGAAGTAGGCCAGAAATCCAATTAATGGTCAATAGATATTGCTTCATATAACAAATAATAAGATCATAATTATTATAAGAATCTCTTATAAGCTTGGCTACCTTATAAACAATTATGTTTTTCAACCTGCATGATTGACTTCAAATAGGTCTTTGATTGCTGGATCTGAGACTTGATCCAGTGACAACAAAGCCATAAGCTCTTTATTCAACTCATGACCGTGATCTGAATTCTGACTTTTCTGGAATACACCAGAGAAGTTTCCTGAGACCTTACTATGCCAATAGACATTGGAGAGCCTATAACAGTGGGTGTTTTAATCTATTAATTTTCTGAAGAGTATTACCCCAAACAAGTGATGTCTTGCACAAATTGTTAAAACTGACGTGGACCCTCAATCCCAAAGTCACTCATTTTGGGAACTAAAAGAGCTTTAGAAGAATTGGGTGACTTTGCATACCTCTTTTGGCCTTATCAACAGTGAAACTTTGGAGACAGATTTTCATTCAGATCTAGAATCTACCCTAACTTACTGCATAACTTTGGAGAGCTTGCTTAATGTTGCTGAGACTCTTTCCTTATCTCTAAAATTAGAATATTGCTTACCTCAAGGAGTATTGAGAGTCTTTAATTTGTTAATTTATATAAAGCAGATAACATAATGTCTAGCACAGAGGCAAGTATCAATAAACAGTAGCTTTTTAAATTGGTTAAGCTTTTGATCAATAACTTAGAAATTTGTTTCTAGATCAGTGATATGGAGAGAGAATTTCTAGACATCAAGTTCCTTCATCTCTTTTCTTACTGCCATGGCCCAGCCCCTCCTCTCTTCCCTCTTCATTTCACTCCAGAATGTGGTAATGGCCTTCTAGCTGCAATCTTCCCAAACTTACCCTACAAGTCACTACCAGAGTAATCCTCCTAAAATACAACCTTTGTACAGTTAGTTAGTCCTTACTCAAGAAAAGAGTGGTTAAAGTACTTGTTCATAAACATTTGTTCAGCATGTAGTGGGCTCCTTCTGTATACCAGGAACTATGTTTGGATACTGTGGATACAAGGAGAAAGCCCTGTTTCAAGAAGCCAGAAGCCTCTGCAGGAGAGAGGCAAGTTAACCAATTTCTACCACGTGTTGTGAGCAGTGCTGACATAGAGGAAAGCCCAGGGCCACAGAGGGCCAGACTGGGTATAAGACTCAGCTGGAATAGTGGTGAAGGGATCCATGAAGACTCCCAAAAGAAGATGATGGCGTTTCCACTAAGACGTCAAGGACAAGGTAGCAGACACCCATGATTTTTGCCACACAGCTTTTGTTTGCTGCTTCTCGTTACGAAGTCCTGATTTTCCACAGAAAGATCACCTTCCCTACTCTCTGCCTTCTGGTAGAATGGTCTGCAGACCTCACTCAGCAGGCTGACAATTAACCTAGTTCTGAGCCAATTAAAACAACACATTCTTTGGCCAGGGTGATAGGTTCAGGCATGGGCATATGATCCAATTGGAACCAATTCAGTAACTATACCCCTGGAACTTCTGGAACCTTACAGCTTTGGGAGCTCTTGGAAGCCTTCTTGCAACCACAAGCGGAAAATCTGCCTGAGATCAGAGCCAAGAACAGAGCAATGGAGAGAAAGAAAAACAGATCCTGTTGACACAGTTTAAGCCTCGAGACCGGGCAATACCTAAAGTTAGTCCTATCCCTGGACTATTTAGTTAATGGAACCACTGAATTCAACTTCTTTCTTAAACCAATCAGGGCCATTTCTGTTGTCTCTTGCAACCAACATAGGACTTTGCTAGATGTAGGGAGGAAAGACATTTCTAGCCAAGGAAACACATAGAAAGGTACGCCCGTGAGAGACTAGGGTGCATTCAGGCCTCCACACGTGATCTGGCTTGGCTGCAGTATAGGATGAGAGAGAGGGAGTGACTGGAGAAGATATTGCTGAGAAAGACAAGGCACAGCTCATAAAGGATTGTGTATGACTTTAAAATATATATATTAGAGATTGACAAACTTTTTCTATAAAGAGCCAGATACTGAATATTTTCAGCTTTGTGGGCCAAGAGGCTGCTTATGGTCTCTTTCACAAATATTCAACTCCACCTTTGTAACACGGAAGCAGCCGATAAATAGCATGTACACAAATGAGCGTGGCTTTGTGTGTGGGCCATACAAAATGGTGAGCGGGGAGGGGGGTGTTGTGGGAGAAGGTTGGCCTGTGGGCTATAGTTAGCCAATACCTGATCTATATAACGCTTCGTGGGGCACAAAGCACATTCACAAATGGCCCATTAGTCCATTCAACAGATATTTGCTGAGGCTTACTATACAACAGACTCTGTTGCAGCCTCTAGATGTGAAGCTACATTTAGCACACACACCGGCCTGCTGTTTGTCCCCGTTGGGGTAGGGTGGGGTGGGGTGGAGGAATAAGACAGAAAGCAAATGACTGAACAACGAGATGGTTGGAGACAACGCTGGTTGTTGTGAAGAGGGCAAGCAGGGTGACGTGATTGGAGAAATCAGGGGGTTACTTCAGCTGGAATGGTTTGGGAAATACCTCTCTGAGAAAAGGTTCTGTGGGGCTGAGACAGGTGAATTCCCGGCAGAGAAGACTTCCAAGCTGAAGAAACGGCAAGCGCAAAGACTTTAAGAGAAGACTGCTTCTCATACGTTTAAAAAATGGGCAAAAAGCCAGTGTGACTGGAACCTAGAGTTTATAGAAGGGCCCAAGAGGAGGTCAGGGGCCAAGACACTTAAGGCTTTGTAGGTCATGGTATAAGTCTTGGATTTTATGCCATGCGAAGCCGTTAAAGGATTTGAAAGGAACATGATCTGACATATTTTATAATAGTGCTGTCCCATAGAAATATGTGAGTCACACACGTGTTTTTAAATTTTCTAGTAGCCACAGCAAAAAGTAAAAAGAAACAGGTGAAATTAACTTTGATAATGTATTTTCTTTAATCCAAATGCATCCAGAATATTATAATTTTAACATGTAATCAATATAAAAATTATTAACAAGATATATTACATTGTTTTTCCATTGTACGAAGTCTCTGAAATCCAGTATGTATTTTACGTGTACTGCACATCTCAGTTGGAACTAGCCACATTTCCAGGGCTTGATAGACACTTAGATTTAGTGGCTGCCATGTTGGATAGTGCTGTTTTAGAGAGGTCACTCTGACTGCTGTGTAGGCCATGGATTCTCAAGAATAAAATGGGAAGTAAGGGAACCACTTAGGAGGCTGTTGCAATGGTCTAGATGAAAGGGGATGGTCCAGGGTAACAGTAGCAGAAAGAGATCAATTTGGGGCGTTTTGTGGAGATAAAGTCTAATGAATTGGACTTGAGGAGTAAGGTGAAGAGAAGAATCAAAGATGATTTCTAGGGGTTGGTATAAACAGCTAGATTGTTGGTTCCATTTTCTGAGTGACCAAAGCCTTGGAAAGAATGAAGCTAGGCAGAAGCAGAATAAGGAATTTGAGTTTAGATATATTAAGTTTGAGATGCTATTAGGCATCCAGGAAAGCAGTGAAACAGAGTGGTTCTGTCCCAAGGATCCATCATCAATCTTATAGGCAGAAATAGTTTCTCATATTTCAAAATCTTTGAAAAAGCAAGTTTTAATCTACATATACTTGGCCCACATTCTCCCCTTCTCCCTCTCCTCCTCCTATTTCTAAAGAGATTGATTTCACTTTGCATGAGATGCTACAGTATTTTCAATTTATATAGAAACCTCAAATAAATTGGATTTCAAATCTTCTCGGGGAAAAAGGAAACAATTTGTTTGCTGGGGTTTAATTTCAAGGCAAGAATCATAACCAGGACTATTTTAACCCATCCCTTGATTACCTTCCTTGGCCACACGTGCTCTTGCAAACGTAGAGGGATTATTGAAATTTCAAGGACGTAGATGTGGCTGTATCTACACACGTGGAGAAACCATGAAAGGGCTCATTGGTTGCAGTCCCCAGCCTCTAGGGCTTCTAATCCACCCAGAACAAATAACTGTCTTTTTTCTTCTGAACGATTTCCACAGCTACAGCCTACAAAATCTCTCTTGGTAGTCAACTCCAATGCTTTATCACACACAAGCCAGCTGGGGGAGAAGGGTAAATGTTGTCAACTCGCCAGCTGGCTTTACCAGATGTTTAACTGATTCCAGCCAGTTGTTTTCAAAATAACCACTTGTTTGAATTAAGTTACTCTATCCCAAACCACACTACACGTGTAACAGTGGCCGAAATAAATCTGAATGTTTTTTGTACTTTGCCACTGGCTTCCTTAGAGAATTAGGAAAAGTCAATCAATCCATTTTTCCCCCTGCTGACAAAGTAGGGTTTTAGATAATAAGACTGGTGTACCTGATGGAAATTTACTGAACTACTTCTTGTGCAATATTAAAACCCAGTCTATATTCACCATATTTACCAGGGAACTGCTAAGATATTTTCATTCTTCTCTGTCTCTTGACACTCCAATAAACGTAGGCAAATTATAATTATTGTAAAAGGCTTTATGTCTACCTGATAAAGAATTCTATATCAAGTCAATTAAATTGGAACGTCCAGCTAGTCATTCATTAGATGATTCAGATCCTCTCATGGGCCACTTGCCTGAGGGCAGTTCACCACTGATTAGCACCTTGAACTATAACTTCTAGGAAACTTTAAATACTAAAATGTGTGTTTTGCTACAGTAAAAAGCTGGTATAAAGATTTAAGAGGAGAGCTCAGAATCACTGACTCTACTCCAGCACTGCTTTAGAAAGTTTAGCCTATATTTCATTCAAATTTGGTAACATGGAAACCTTTCTTTCATTGCTAAGTTCTTATTAAAAAAAATTTTGGCTGCCTACACAACTAGTGGCTAAATGAAGAAAGAAACCCGTACTTATGGGATTTATGTGGTTTTTGCTTGTTTTATCTCTGTCGGAGCAGCAAACTAAAGAACTGGGAAGAGCAGGTGATAATGCTTTCTTTTCCTACATAATGCTTTTTAGAACTTAGGACTTGAAAGCTATCTAGCAAGGCATGCAATCTGCAGTTCCTTACAGGTCTGGCCATTCCCTGTGGTCTGAGACACGATCATGTTCACATGTTCAGGCCATCTGCCTGGCCCCTGGGAGCATTTCCATTTGCAGCCCCTGAGCCACCATGCCTCCACTATAAGCAAAGCCTGGGCTTTGGAATCAAACAGACATGCGTTAAAATCTCACCCTTGCCATTGACTAGCTCAGAGATTTGCAAAAACTTTCTTAATCTTTCTAAGGTTCAGTTTTCTCGTCTATCAAATGAGAATAACTCATCTTTGTGTAAGGTAGTTGTTGTAAGAGAGAATGCATTGTGCTTACCCAGTGCGTGACACATAGCAAAGCATTTAACGGTGATGACCTCTCAAATCTGTGAAATGAACCCTTGTTTGCTGTTATCAACACAGCAATAATCCTTATGAAAGGTAAGCATTAAGTTAACTACCCAGATGTCTTGACAGCTGGGCATTTGGACTGCTGAGTTACCTATTTCTCATCTGACTGCTTGGCATTTTGTCATCATAACCAGTGCTCTACACAGCTTTTCAGAGGCAGTTTGGCATCACTGTATGAGTTGTTGGTACGCTTATGTCTGAAACCATTTAAAACTAAATATGAGTTTATCGTGGTGCTTTATGTCAGTAAATTTTGGCAATAAGCCAAGGACAAAATGAAGTAAAATACTAGAAATTATAGCCCTTTGGGATCCAATTAACCCAAGCAAGGTCATTCTTAAACTTATGAAAAGATGGAAATTTTATGATGGGTCAGAGAGTGTTTGAAAACTTGAGAATTTAATTGCAAATAAGAGAAAATGTCAATTGCCCAGAAATGTGACCTAAATCCAAAATATTATAATGTCAGGAAAGGTTTTAGGAAACTTGATAGTACTCTACAGCAAAGTTCAGGTGTTTCTAATTACAGTCAGGCACTAGCAAGATCTTTTTTTTTTCACATACTGTGAATTTATTTCATTATTGAAAATCTTTATATTTGACAAAAAGAAAAAATAACCATGTTCACAGTTTTACTTTTTCACAGCCAGTTAATTATGCTTCGTTATATGATTCACAAATTGTGGCATATTTGTGAAAGTGCAAGTGTGTGTTTATTTCTGTAAATGTCACAACTTCTGTCAGTGTCAAACTGTTCTCTCTACCAAAAAGGTGATGTGATAAATTACAAAGTAATCTTATTGAAACGTTTCGAGGCCTGTGGATGTTTCTGCTTGTTCTTTTCATTGGTGTGTATTGGAGAATTTCATAGAAAGAAGCATCTTTGTGGGTTGACAGTCACAGGCCTGCTGTCAGTAGCATGGATTTCCTCCTTGTAGACACCCTCACCCGTTGATAATCAGTGACCAGTAGAGATGGTTATAAGCATATTTCAGCTCATACCAATATTGTGTATGGAAGGCAGTACTTGGGGCTCTTAAGAAAAAAAGCTTTGGAGCCCTATCTGGGTTTAAATCTAAGCTCTACCATTGATTTTGAGCAAATTCCTCAAATTCCCCAATCCTCATTTTTATCATCTGTCAAATGGTAATAAAATACCTCCATCACAGAGATTTGTAAGGATTAACTTAGATGATGGATATAGATAATTAGCACAATACCTGCAATATGGGAAGTGCTCAGTACACGGCATTTGTTGTTGTCTCATTGTTATTGGAGATGACATTCGAACAGTTGCTGTTTATTGATTGCCTTTCTGTGCCTCATTATCCTCATCTCTAAAGCGAGATCACATGCCTTCTAGGGTCACTGTGAAGATTAAGTGAGACATGGCTCAGTTATAATTGGCATCACCAACAGAACTTACATGTATTATGCACTTATGGATTTGAAAAAAATTTCTTTACTTTCACAATTTCACTTAATCCTCATAACTTTCATATTATTATCCCCATTCCGAAGATAAGACAACTGAGACTAAGAAAGATTGAGCTAACTTCATGAGTCACATAGCTAGTATGTAGAAAAGTTGGGATTTTAACTCTTACCTACCTAACTTCAAAGCCTTTGCATTTCACCATTTTATCATAATACCACGATTTACAGACTCAAATTGCTTTGTACCTAGGAAGGTAAATGGAATGAATGAAATAAGCTGAGTGGGAACTATGGCAACTGGAGAGGAGCCTGCCTTGTGTAAAGGGGTAGCCAACACTCATGATCACCGTGAAGGAATAAGGATCCAGTGCTATTAGATCTATAATCTATCAAGAAAAGTCTGGAACCCAGATTTTGATATGAAATCTCCTGATTATTAAATGTTTACAGCTAATTAAATTTATTTTTAAACACTGTGATGGCCAAAGAAAATGTATCTGCAGGCCAAGTTCAATTTGCAATCTTGGGTCTATATTATTCTTTAAAGTCGTTCTCAAAATGCGATCCGTAGACTCCTGATGGTCCCCTAAGATCCTTACAGGGGAGCTGCAAGTTTAAAACTATTATCACAATGACAATAAAATATTATTTTTTCCAGTGTGTTGACATTTGCACTAATGATGCAAAAGCAATGGTGGGTAAAATTGCCGTTGCCTTAGCATGAATTAAGGCAGTTTCGCCAAAATATAGCAGTAACCATTGTTTTATTCACTACCACATGCTCACCGTAGAATAAAATGATGCCAGTTTTACTTAAGAATGCCCTTTATAAAGCAGTAAAAATTATTTATTTATTTAATCTAAATCTTTGAGCACATATCTTTTAAATAGTCCCTGTGATGAAATGGTAAGTTTATATAAAGTCCTTTTCCCTAGAAGGACTAGTGTAATTGATAAAATGGCAATGTGAACTGGCCACCTTTATTACGGAACACCATTTTTACCTAAACAAACATTTGACAAACTATAGTTATGCAGATCTGGTATTTGGCAGGCATTTTCTCAAAAAAAGAGCCTGTCACTTCCAAAGAAAACAACTGATGATATTTGTTGCCAATGACAAAGCTCAAGCTTTCAAGTGAAAAATTAAAATTTTGGAAAACTTAGGTTTGACAGATTCCCAATACTTAAAGACTCTTCTGGTGTGATTGGTAGTTACATTAACAAATGTGAGTTTTTTATATAGTATAACGTCAACATTTGGAAAATCTGCTTAACTCAGCGAATCAATATTTTCCAATGGATAATTCGTGATATTACAGAATCTTGCATGGAGATAAGATCATTCAAAGTGAAAGACCAATGAATTCTCATGTAACTGAGTATGAAAAGTTCATTGATGTAGGTTCAGAGCTACATTGCAATTAAACTTTAAGAAACAATTACTTTTTGAATTTTGAGTATCAAAGAAGAATATCCACAATTATTTTGAAAGGCTCTTATGATACTATAATATTATCATATAATATAATATTCCCCCCTTTTCCTACTATATATCTATGGAAGCCAGGTTTTCTTCATATACTTCAAGCAAAACAACATATCACAACAGGTTGAATATGGAAGCAGACATGAAACTCCAACTTTCTTCTATTAAGCTAGACATTAAAGAGATTTACAAACTGTAAAACAAGCTACTCTCCTCGCTAATTATTTCATTTTGGAAAATATAGTTTTTTTTCATTAAAATTTGCTATTTAAACAACATGTGTTGGAGAGGATGTGGAGAGAAGGGAACTCTCATACACTGCTGGTGGGAGTGCAAACTGGTGCAGCCACTATGGAAAATAATACGGAGATTCCTCAAAAAATCAACGATAGAACTACCATATGATCCAGCTATTCCACTGTTGGGTATTTATCCAAAGAACTTGAAAACACCAATTTGCAAAGGTACATGCACCCTTGTGTTCATTGCAGCCTTATTCACAATAGCCAAGACTTGGAAGCAACCTAAGTGCCCATCAAGGGACGAATGGATAAAGAAGCTGTGGTATATATACACAATGGAATACTACTCAGCCATAAGAAACGACGAAATCCAGCCATTTGTGACAACATGGATGGACATTGAGGGTATAATGCAAAGTGAAATAAGTCAGAGGGAGAAGGCCAAATACCGTATGATTTCCTTCATTAAGTAGTAGATAATAACAACAATAAACAAACACATAGGGACAGAGATTGGATTGCTGGTTACCAGAGGGGAAGGGGGGAGGGAGGAGGGTGAAAGGGATAATTCGGTACATGTGTGTGGTGATGGGTTGTAATTAGTATTTTGGTGGTGAACATGATGTAGTCCATGCAGAAATAGAAGTACAATGATGTACACCTGAAATTTTTGCAATGTTATAAACCAATGTTACTGCAATAAACAAAAAATTTAAAAAAAAAAAAAATTGACATACAATAATCTGCATATATTTAACCATACCATTTGATCTGTTTTGATTTATGTATATGCCTGTGAAACCATCACCACAGTCACAATAATGAATAAATCCATCATCTCCCAAAAAAAAAAAAAAATTTGCTATTTATGTTAATGTGTGGAGTTTATTATTATTTGTTTAAATAAATTAATAAATAAATATATTTTTAAACTTCTCAGTTTTAATGTCTAATTTAGTAAGTATCAATAGATAAACAAGATATTTGGGATCCTCAACCATTTTTTAAGAGTGTAAAAGGACCCTGAGACCAAAATGTATGATAGCCACTGCTCTAGAATAGGGCTATTCGAAGTGTTGTTTGTGAATTGGCATTGTCAGCACCACCTGGGAAACTGTTAAAAATGCAATTTCGGGGGCCCCACCCTAGACCTACCAAGTTGGAATCTATTAGATGCAGGTCCCAGAAATCTGCATTTTAACAAGACTTCCAGGTTGTTCTGAAGCTCACTAAAGATAAAGCATTGTTCTATATCAAACTGTGTTGATCACCTACCTATTAGTAAAAAAATTTGAGAATATACTCTCAGTTTATGTGCACATATTTAGTCTATACTCTAGCTCTTCTATACTAATATTTTATGAATTCTAGACAAAAAACTGAAACATGCACAAAAAATTAAAATTAGAGGATGAGATGTTTTCTGTTCTATATATTGCACCAATATGTAGAGACTGGTCCAGATGGGTCTCCAGTCATAATTGCATTACTCCATAAAAAGGCTTCGTAAAAACTCCCTTCTCTCTTGTGATTGAGCTTTGAGAAATTAAGAAGCATTGCCTCTTTCTGGTCCTATTCTGTTTCAACCAGTACCCCTTTTGCATCAAGCCTTTTCCAAAACACTCAGTGCAGGCTTCTATGTCACTGAGACTCTTTTATAAAAGTTAAGGCAGCAAAGCCCAGGGAAGCCAGACTACAGAGAGAATTTCTGAGTGAGCTGCTTCTCTGATAGTGTATGTTCCCTAGTTTCTCTTGAGTTCATCTGATCTCTCCATGAATGAAAGAAGAAACCAATGAATGAATCAGAAAGGAGTGTTTGCTCAAGTGCTCTGTTGTTTCACTGTAGGCTTTCATTCTTGACTTTATTCATGGATGACTTTTTAATCCTGAAGCTTCAAGATAAGTGACTTTGGAGTTTGAATGATAGTTTGCTTGTGATGTTTCCATATTTATTCTGTAGAGAAAATAGGAGAAAACCAAGGATAAGCAACATTTTGTTTTTGGTTTTTTTTCTTTTTGTTGGAAGGAAAGCCTTAAAAAAAAACCTATTGTGGAAAGACATTTTCACCTTCAAGTTCTCTGTGAACTCAGCATTAAAGGAGAAAGAACTTGATTAAACCATATAAAAGGTATATACTTTCCCACATTAGCCTGATCATAAGGATGAGCTGGAGCAGTTCTTGAATATAGATTTCTTGGCTCTACCCCAGATCTACTGACTATAATCTCTAGGGAAAAGAATAGGGAATTTGTTTTTTTGACAAATACTTCAGGTAATTTTTATGATCAGACAAATTTGGATACTGTGTGCTTGGAAAGTTTGAAAACAGATTTAAGGATAGTGAACCATCTTGCTAATTGCATATTGTAAATGCGTGATATTTTCCTGCACTGAGCAACGTTCCCTGGGGGCTTCATGCACAGAGGTATGAGCTGGTATATGGGATTTGTGTTGACTCTTCCTGAAAGCATCCAGTGGAATCAGTGTGGTATAATGGTTTGGAGCTACTCCTTTGGAATCTGATAAATCAGGATTCCATTTCAGTCTCTGATCTTACTTCCGTGTAATTGTTTGTGGGCTTAACCTCTCTAAGCTTGAGTTTCCTGAAAATTAGGGCTGATATTATCATCCTTACAAGGTTGGTGGTAAGGGTCAAATATAATACTGCACTTTTTCTAAATTTCAGGCCTGTCACTACTTTGTTGATCAAGATCTTAGCCTGGATAAGCTTCAGTTCCCTCCTCTATAAAATAGAGATAGTAACAAGAACTATCTGGGTCCTAGACTGCTAGTTGATGCCCAATATCTTTACCTTCTTTATAGGAGAACTCATATTTTATGCTGAGTATCAAATGGCACAGCTAAAAAATTATACCCCAACCTCCCTCAAAGAAAATGTGGCCTTTGCAATGTAAGTTCTAGATCTTAGATAAGTCTCCCAGGGAACTTTCCTCCCTTCTACCATTTGCTGCCAGAAAACAGATGTGAAGACACCAATAGTCATCTTGAATCACACAAAAATCTTGAAAATGGAAGTCACATATGATGAATGAATTCCTAATGATACCACACAAGCCCTGAGCTGTTTACCTTTGAAGTCATTTTCCTTACAAGAGACCTAAACTTCTTTTGAAGCCCCTGTTTCTCCTGCACTAGCAACTTAATGCAATTCCTAATTGTTACACTACCTCATAGGGGTTTGTAAGGATAAAATTAGATAAAGCATGTGAAACATTTATAACAGTGCCTGGCACATAGAACATGCTTTAAAAAATGATAATTTTGGTATAAACTGGGCTTGGATTCCACAGGACTTTACAAAAAGATCATGCTGATTCTCCTCTGGACTGTGGACAATGTGATTTTCAATGAGGTTAAGTGACAACCTGAGTGAAAAACAAAGGAACACAGCAGAAGCTCTCTTAACTGACCTCTAACCAACACACCTGGTGAACAGATACTCTCCATTCCCTCTGTAAACATCCCAATGGAAACCAACAACACAGTGAGACTTCTGGTTAGGAGGCCACTTTCTAGTTCATCTGAGTACTTTCGTTCTTGCCAATTGAGTTGTATACTTAGCAAGGTTCAGTGTTTCCAAACTTGTTCCTGCCTGTTGTATTTGCTATTGAAATACATCATTTAATTTTATATAAAATACGTAATTTACTATTTGGAAAGGCTAAATAAAGGAGAAACATTACCCATTTGCATGTGGGAAAAATCATTAAAAAACTTGGAAGTATTCTGTGCTCTGCCTTAAGTTCTCATTTTACTTTAAAGAAAACAAAACTGGGCATCAAGGATGATGCATAATAAATGTGGCTTCTGCAAGAATGACTACTTGGAACCTCAAAATCTGGACTCTTAATCCAAGAAAAGTCCTTGGCATTACATTTAAAAATTGGCAAATAAATGTCCATTTAGTTGTTTAAAGTTACACTAAAATGTATAGGAGGTATATGTATCAACTTGTCATTTATTGCTTTCACTGAATTTTTCACCTCACTTCTAACTACCATTTTCCATCATTTTGGATGAGGAGGCACATTTTCAGTGCCATCCAGAGTCCACAGTGCTGCAGGCATAGCCTGAGGACAGATATCTAAAGCAACTCAGGGTTGACTGTGAGGGTGCAGCAGGACACATGCTGCCCTGGCTCCACATGGATCAAGAAAAAAAGGAAATCGAGGAAGGAATTTACATCAAAGCAAGTTAGGCAACGCCAAACTTCCTTCACAGGCTTAGAGAGAAAAGTGATCTCTGTGGACAGTGATTTAAGAGGCATCCTTTGAAGTGCTCCTGTTTGTTCTGCAGGATTTTCCCACTTGCCTCTTGAAATAGAATGATAGTGAACTTTCTTTCCCTCAAGCAAAAAAAGACAAACAACAGACCTTCTCAAATCACATATCACTGTGTCTAAGATTTGTCCAAAGAATGCCTGAAATTGTTCTCCTATGAGATCTGGAAGGAGGGTAGCAAGGCCTACCTTCTTATCCAGCATGATCAGAATTAAAGAGTATTAGTACCAAGTGTGAATAAATTAAGAAAAAAGATAGCATGTTGAGTAGATAATTGCCAAGACGGCCTTCATCAATTCCTTCTGTGTGCACATACGCTGCTCCCCATGTTGAGTAGTTGAGTTTAATTCCTCTCCCCTTCAACCTGGAATATCCTCACTGTTTGCTTGACCAATAGACTATGAGAGAAGTCATGTTCTGAACTTCCAAGACCAAGTGACATGAAGCTTTGCAGCTTCCTCTGGTATCACGGAATGTTCCTATTGGGATGATCTCTATCAAAATCTTGCTTCAATGCTGTGAAAAGCCCAAGCCATGTGGAGAGGTCACGTGCAGGTCCCCAGTCAACAGTCTCAAAGAGCTCCTAGACAATAGCAGCATCAGCTGCCAGCCCTGCAAATAAGCCATCATGGATGTCTAGCCCAGTCCAACCTCTAGATGACCCCAACTGACAACTGACTGAAATCTCATGAGAGACCCAAGCAAGAAACACACAGCTGAGCCCAGTCCACCCACAAAATTGGGATATCATATTGTTTTCAGCTACTAAATTTTGAACAATAGATAACTGGAATAGATGTTATCAAGCACAGTGGTTAAGAGTGTGTGCTCCGAATGTCAAGCCTGGGTTGATGTGAATCCTGACTCTGCCCTTATTATCTATGTAAATGTAGACAGTTACTTAACGCTTCTGTGTCTCAGTTTCTTCATCTCTATTGTATGGGTAATAATACTACCTATCTCATGCGGTGGTCCTTAGGACCACATATGATTATGCTGCATATAAGAAACACAGCATATAGTAGGACATCACCACCAACATCATCATCATCATCATTATCTTTACTATTACCACCACCAACACTACCACTACTCTTGATATTGTTGTTATTTCTTACTGGCTTTTAGAAGGAAAGAGACAGATCTCTGACTAGGTCTTCATGAAAAACAAAAGCAAAAATGGCCACTTTGTACAGTGGCTTTTACATAATAAATGCTAGGCATATATTAGCGATTATTATAATACAATTTTTTTTCTGATTGTCAGTGTTCTTGGGTAAACTATTCCAGTACTCTACCAACTATTCAAATTTTTAAGATGTGTTTTAGACCGTTTACCATCTCTAAGGTAATGGTTCCTAGAAGTAACAGGTTTAATTATTTCACATATGATCATTAATTCATTCAACAACTATATATGGAGTGTCAGCAATATGACAGACATTATGATAGATACTGGGGATATGGCAAGGAAGGCAGGCAGACATTCAACTAGCAATTATTAGGGTACAGTGAGAGTTTAAAAAAGAGAAAAGCAAGGGGACCGACCCCGTGGCCTAGTGGTTCAAGTTCCACGTGCTCCACTTCGGCAGCCTGGGTTGGCGGGTTTGGATCCTGGGCGTGGACCTACTCCACTCATCAGCCATGCCGTGGAGGCATCCCACATACAAAATAGAGGAAGACTGGCACAGATGTTAGCTCAGGGCTAATCTTCCTCAAGCGAAAAAAGAGGAGGATTGGTAATGGATGTTAGCTTAGGGCAAATCTTCCTTACCAAACAAAAAAGAAAAGCAAGACAAAGCTATACTTCTATAAATTAGAGGAATCTAATAGGATCAGGCATTTGTGATGTATCAAGAAAATTCTTTCTGGCTAAGCTGAGACCAAAAGGAAGGATGAGTAGAAAGGTTCCAGCAGGTCAAAGTGACACAGTTTAGTGAGTAGAGGCATAGGATGGTAGTGTGCCCGGCAGAAGAATCAGCCTGAGCAAATGTCCTGAGCTAGGAAAGAACATGCTTCTTCCAGGAAATGAAAGTAGGCAGTGTGTGGCTGGATATAGGGAAAGATGCTTGACGGGAGCCTGGACAAGTGAGCAGGGCCACTCACAAAGAGCTTTCCACACTCAGATGAGGATTTTGACTTTTTCCTAAGGGTATTTGGAATATAGTGAAGGTTTTAAAGTAGGGAAGTGACATAGTCAGAATGGTGTGTTTGTTTGTTTGTTTGTTTGTTTAGATGGGTCTGACTGCTCTATATAGAAAGTACTGGAAGGTATGAACATTGGAGGAAATAGCTACAGCCCAGGAGGAAGAGGATAATAGCCTGGATTACAGAGTGGTGGCAGGGATGGAAAGAAATGATCAGGAGTCACCTACCGTTAGATAATTATCCTTGATTAGTAGCCAACTAATTGAATTTTTCCAAAAAATTCCATTTGGATCTGATGCTGCTCTAGAGAGCATAACCTATCAGTGACTCTGCTTACTTTGCTTGGTAGTAAGTACACTCTTCACTAACAGTGGCTTGAGGTTCAATCCTTGGTATTGTGAAATAGTTTGGAGATTTTGAGTCAGAGTTTGAATCCTGGCTCAGCAATTACTGGTTGTTGTATGACCTTGGAAAAATCATTTCTCTGTGCCTCTGTTTCCTCATCTGTAAAATGGGCATGGGGTTGCAGTGAGGATGAGAAGTATAGAAAGTATTTGTAATAGCACGTAGAATGGAGGGAGTCCTCAATAATAATAATTACTATGATTCTGTAATCACTTATCTCACATATACATATTGACCCAGACACTGGGATTCAAAGACGCATTAGTTCATGTCTCTACTCTCAAAGATACTTATAACCTACAAGTGTTGGCTTATAAATCACAGAGATAATAAGCGGGTGCTGGCAACCGAGCACAGTGATGCAGCTGTGCAAAATATGAATGCCCAATTAGAAAAGCACATTGTGGCTAAGTCGGCCAAGTATCTCCCTAAAGCAGAGAAGTTTAGTATTTGAAAAAAAAAAAAGGCCAAGGCGACCTCTGACTGAAAACGTGATGTTGCAGAGCCCAGGATGTCACTGGAAATGCAAGACAGCTTGAGGACACAAAGATAGTTTTACTTGGAAAGCCGATTTGAGTGGAGGATTTTAAAAAGCCTATTTTGGATCGTAAAAATGCCTCTAAAAGTTTTTTGGTGGCTTTTTTTTTTTTGAGAGAGAAAACTATTTTAGTAGCCACCGTGCAGAAGGAAACATCTGAAGTAGTGCCTATGTCTGGAGGGTTGACTGCCAGGGTGATTGACTTTGAGATGGTCTTCAGGGACCTTCATGAGTACAGGAGATATTTTTTAACACTTACAGGGAAACGAAGCCTTGAGAGCCTGTCTCCAGCAAATGGGATTTTTGACATGAATCGGCTGGAGCCTAGAAGTAAATTTTCTCTCTCCTACTTTTGCAGCAATCTTTTCCCTTTATCCTGGTAGAAGCTAAAGTAGTCGACTTCATGTCATTAAAATGGAACTGGAGAAATCACCGAAGAGATACATTTTCTCCCACCTCTCATAAAGCAGCCTGGGTATTAAAATATCTTTTGAGATTCAGGCATAATTTTCATTTATACTAAGCAACTCATTTTATTTGTCAGGGCCAAACTGATGGGAATAACAAATATCTGGGGCAGTCTTTTCCATGGAACTCTTTATATGTTAATTTAAAAAAGAAAACTACTGTTTATTGAAGCATTCAAATCATTCTTAATATATTTTGACAATGGCATGACTTAACCAAATCTTGAATTCTTGGAAGGGAGGGTATTTTTGATTTTTGTTTTTGTTTATTGTTTTGAGGTTCTTTTTTTCTTTCTTTCTTTCTTAGAATACACACTACAAACTAAAATTCTTGAATTCACATTTTAAATTTGGAACCTAAATATCTTTAATTTAACCATAAAAATGTAAGTGTAATAATATATTTTAAAGTTCTAATGGAACTAAGGCATTATTTGGTAAAACCTCATTATTTTTGTAGTTGGGAAAATGAATAAATGAATAAAGGAAGTGATTCTCCCAATATCTCACAGTTAGATAATGGAAGCAAAAGGTAAGAACATTTATATTTGTCAGGATTCTCTTGGTTATAAGTGACAGAACACTCAATTCAAACTGATTCTTTTCTTTTTTTAAGAGCGGGAGAGATTTGTTGGTTTATATATAAGTAAAGTCCAATGGTAAAACTTATTAGTTGGGGAAACAGACAAAGTGCAAGTAAACAGTAACAAGTAAATTGCAGGTTTTATCAAGGCATAGTCTCAAATAACGTCCTCAGGCTCAATCTCTACTCAACAACTGGTGGACAGAAATATCCTCCTTCTGCTATGTTGCCTTCCTTCCTCGACTCTTTGAGGTGGTCCCAGACAGCTCCAGGCTCACATTTTTCTGAGATTAAGTGCCAAGGGTGAAAATGAGTCTTTTTATATTAGTCTTGGGCCTAGCTTGGTTTGGGCTGATGAGTTTGGCTTAAGTCATAGTATTCTAAGCCAGTGCTTTTCAAATTCTCCATCATAAAGGACATTTTTATTATTTTTTTAAATATCCACGGACCAATAATATTATAAAATACAATTAAAAACAAATTAGTATAAAAAAGAAAACAAAAGAAACAGATTTATAAAATACAAGCCCAAACTATTATGAGACTTCACAGACATAA
Source organism: Diceros bicornis minor (assembly GCF_020826845.1). Taxonomy (NCBI): domain Eukaryota; kingdom Metazoa; phylum Chordata; class Mammalia; order Perissodactyla; family Rhinocerotidae; genus Diceros; species Diceros bicornis. The sequence continues at coordinate 67,205,559 of NC_080741.1, forward strand.
AATTACTCTGTCAAATTAGTATACAATTTTCTAAAGACTTATTCTCAATTTCTGTACTTATCTTGTTGCAGAGCAGTAACAAACAGTCCCACTTTGAGAAGCAGTGGTCTAAGTCAGGGGTCAGCAAACTACAACCCACAGACTGAGTCTGGGCCACCACCATTTGTTAATAAAGTTTTATTGGAACACAGCCACATCATTTTTTTGCATATTGTCTAGGCTGCTTTCATGATATAAAGAAAGAATAGTTGGACAGAGACTGTATGGCCTGCAAGGCTAAAATATTTACTATCTGGCTCTTTATAATAAAAGTTTGCCAATTCCTACTCTAAGCAATCACTGTGACCAGATGATCATGATTTATGATTGGCCAAGAAAAAGTCACATGTCCACTCCTGGAGCGCATGGATGGAGAATAGGAATGGGATGATTCTCTAAAGGAAGAATATATCTAGTACAGAATTTAGATCTCTTTACTCTTAATTTCCTTTTTTCTTGACTGTACTTAAAAATGAATTACTATGTAAAATGAATACTGCAAAGTCAAAACATGCCCTAAGTGAATTCAGGCCATAACCAAGACTCAGTAGAATTTGTTATCTCAAATCCTCTGTGGGATGAAGAGGAATAAAATATACAAAGGATTAAATAAATTATTTTAAAATGTTATTATAATAAGAGAATTGATGATACCTACCATGAGAGTGTATAAAATAATTATACTTATTAAATACTTATTTAACTCTCCTTTCAGAAATGGAAATGAAAACTATTTGGAGATTATATCTATTTAGAAAATATTTAATAGATATATACCATGAATATCTAAACATTGTCCTCTTTTAAGACACTTGAAAGGAAAACAAAACTGTAAGCAGTGGGTAATTAAATAAAATAACTGCAAGTTATAATTAGGCTATCATTTGCCTCTAGCAAAAAGGAGTAGAAATAGAGATTAATAGTGGAAGATCTCTTTTAGCAAGGAAGGCATCTACGAGACAGTGACATCTAGGCAAAGTTCCACAAGAAGAGGAGCAACTAGCCAAAAGGAATGTAGCAGACAAACATCCCAAGCAGAGGGAAAAGCTGATGCCAAGTCCCCCGGCAGGGAAATCTTGATCTGTTCTAGGAAAGAAAACCCATGTGGTTGGAGCAGAGTAAGAAAGAAGAAAAATACTCCAAAAACCTTTGGAAGTTAGAGGTCAAATTTTCAGGCAGGGCCTTAGTACTTGCAAATTCTTTACTGAGTCAGTAAAGTGCAAAGACATTGAGGGGTTTTAAGCAAGTGGGTGACATGGTTTGATTTGCTTTTTAAAATATCTTTTGCTACTGTGTATTGAATGAGTAATAATAATGGTGATAATGGTTGACTTATATTAAGAGCAATGTTCTAAGCAATTTAAACGTATTAAGTAACTTAATCCCCACAGTAACCCTATTATTAACTCCATTTTACAGATAAGTACTATAATTACCCTTTCTATTGTCTGCCAGGGAAAAATAAATTTGGGTCTTCTTGTGCATTAGAACAACACAGAAACAAAGACTGTCATCAAACACAAAATAGTTGTTAATGGAACCTGGGCTACAGTGCCCAGATATCCTGATTTGTGATCATTAGTCCTGATGATTTCAGACAACTGACGGATTACTAAACATTGAGTAACCTGATAGACATAGAACATATTCCTGGAAACACAGATGAGTAGAGACAGTTAGACTGATAATCATAGGCAAGCAGATACAATCTCAAACACTACCAATATAGCAGATTATGAGAAATTATATTAACTTCAGAGAGGACCCAGGCTCCTTTTCCTGCATCCTTCTCCCTCCCTGACTCCTCCACATGTAATTTCATCTTCATCCTCCCAAATCAAACAGCTTTTTCTTGATGCTCTTGGAAATGCAACATGCAAAAAGCTATAGTGTTGTCAAAACCAGGTCCAAAGACTCAAAATCAAGCCTTAAAATCATTCCAAGACCTGAAAGAATCGAAGACATGTTTGAAACAAAAACTCTCACACAAATGGTCATAGTATTCATAATAGCCAAAAGGCTATTATGTTCATCAATGGATGAATAGATAAACAAATGTGATATAGCCATACAATAGAATATTATTCAGCCATAAAAAGCAGTGGAGTACTGATACATGCTATAACATGGATAAACTTGGAAAACATTATGTTATGTGAAAGAGCCAGATATAAAGGCCACATATTGTATTATTCCATTTATGTGAAATGTCCAGAATAGGCAAATCCTTAAAGATAGAAAGAAGCCTAGTGGTTGCCAAGGGCTGTGGGGAGAGAGGAATGGGGAGTGATGCTTAATGGGTACAGGGTTTCCTTTGGGGATTATAAAAATGTTCCGGAACTAGATAGTGGTGATAGCTGTACATTGTGAAAACACTAAAATCCACTGAATTGTACACTTAAAAATGGCTAAAAAGGTGTGTTTTAGTTGTGTGTATTTTACCTTAATAATTTTTTTAAAATCGTTCCTAATAGGGAGGCCTTTCTGGTAAAAAGCTAATACGCGTTCATTTCCCCGGAAAGAGGCATTATTTTCTAATAATACATATTTTGGAAAGGAAGCCAGTGAAACAGCACTGATAGATTTGTTTTTGTATTTGAACTAAATGCTCAATGCTGATAGAATGATTAAGTAAATAGTTGATGATGATGACCACCATGACAATGATGGCTATGGTCGTCATCATCATCATCTAATCTGGATAAACTTGATAATCACAGAAAAAAATTAATCCAATATACAGCAAACTGAATTTTAGTGCATACTTAATTGCTTTCTTTTTAAGGGTTATATATTTAAAGATTACATTTGTGGTGAAGGGATAAGGAAAAGATGAATAGCCACATTTTAGTCTCATTTATGTACAACCAAACAAAAAGCAAAGGGTAAATCTTCCCAGCCATGGAGTTGGTTTATCCCCTTAGTCTGTTAGAGGCATTTTTCCATAAGGATCTTTTCTATACCTCCAAGCTTCCCTTGCCCAGCTCACCAGCTTGAGCTGGAGAGAAACTGTTTGCTAGGCCTTTGTTCTGAAAACCAGCAGGGCTCCTTTGCTGCCATCCTAACTTGAGTTACTGTAAGCATAGATTGTTTGCAAAGCAGGGCACTGTGAAGGAGCTCCCTGGCCTCGGGTTGTGTTTATGGAGCATCTTAACTAGGATTGTCACCAGGATCGAAGCGTGACAGCCACATTGTTCCTGCAGTGTCTGCCATTGGGACTTTCAGCTGACTTGATTATTTCCACCTGGTCTACACAAAAGCATAATCACAAGAGACCTGCAGCTGTCCCTGTCATGTCACCCCATGTCAAGGGTCCTCACATCTGACTCAGTATCTTTAAAATGAGAAGGAAATCCTCTACCAAATCCAAATTGTGGTTATCAATCGTTTTCTTATCCATTTACTAAAAATTTACCATCCAACCTCTTAACATTTAAGCTAATAAGCTTTAAAATTTCCCCATCTGCATCAACAAAAATATTAATGGCCAGGAAAATAAAAGTGTCTCCAAAGGTAGCAAGGCCAAGGGATACTGGTTTCAGCCTTGTGCTATGGTACTCAGGTGTACCACAATCCCTTCAAAGGATCAAAATATGACCAAGAAGTAAATAATACTCCTTCTAAAACTGAAGATATCTACTCAAAAACAAAAGTACAAGAAAAGGCTGCCAGATTGTAAAATTTGTGAGTTATTAGAAACAGAGTGCATCTTGCTGCAAGTAAAAGCTAAGAAGTGTGGCATTCCACGCTGTCCGTTTGCTCGGACGTCAAAGGCAAAAGTGTGTTTACTGAAACGTGGGAGAGATACTACCTATGTATATAAAGAGCAGGGTCAGGACAGCAAAGGGCTCTACTCAAACAGCGACAAGGTTTTGGAGGATGCCCAGGTGCATAATGAGATAACTGCAGAGATAGAGACAGTTTAAACCCTTTCAAGTGTTTAACTAAAATTTCTAGTGTTTAAAAGTGTTTAGCAAACACAAAAAGTTAAGAACCTTTGTCTAGGGGATAGTTATACTGTCATGCGCCACATAATGAGGTTTCGGTCAATGATGACCACACATACAGCGGTGGCCCCATAAGATTAGTGCCATATACACTAGGTGTGTAGTAGGCTATACCATCAAGGACTGTGTAAGTATATTCTATGTTGTTTGCACAATGACAAAATCGCCTGATGACACATTTCTCAGAACATATCCCCATTGTTAAGTGATGCATGACTGTGCATGATGCATTCTTCCAATGTCTTCTGCTTTTGTCTCTGAACAGGTTTTCTCACCTTCTCTGACAGTTTGATATAACCTTAACCTATAACCTTGTACTCAAATTAATAACCATATAGTAACCTTAGGACCACATTATTCAAGTTCAAGGGTCCCATTTTAAATTCATCTCAATCACCTTATATTATTTTTCTATTTCTGCATAACAAATTACAAATCTAGGAACTTAACACACAATTATTAACTCGAAGTTTCTGTGTATCAGCAGTTCAGGCTTGGCTTAGCTGGTTCTTCTGCTCAGTGTCTTACCAAGCTGCACTTAAAATGCCAGCTGGGCTATGTTCTCATCGGGAGGCTCAACTAGGGAAGAATCCAATTCCAAGCTTATTCAGGCTGTTGGCAGAATTTATTTCCTTGCAGCTGTCTGACAGAGAGCCCTGGCTTCTTACTATATGCCAGACAGAAGCCACTCTTAGGTCCTAGGAGCTGCTTGCAATTCCCTACCACATGGTGCTTTCCATAGGCAGTTCACAACATGGTGGCTTGCTTCTTTAAGGCCAGAAGGAGAATCTCTCTCTCCAGTCTGCCAAGATGGAGTCATATATAACGAAACATAATCATGGGAGGGTCATCCCCCTCCCTTTTGCTGTATTCTATTTCTTAAAACTAAGTAACAGGTCATGCCCACACTCAAGTAGAGGAGATTCCACAAGGACATGAATCATTAGGTCACCTTAAGGTGTGTCCCACACACACTACACATACAGAAAATATGTTGTATCAATTTAAACTCCATGGTAGTTTCCACTGTCTGAGAGTTGGTATAAACCCTATGTGGACATAGGACAATACTGAGCTCCATTAGTCTGCATTTGGTTGTGGTCTGATTGGTTCATTAATACCCAATAATAATAAGGGTAAAATAACTCCTTTTGCACTGAAAAAATGTTATATATTTTTAAATATTTTCCACAGAAGTTAATTTTGTAGGTTGCTCTTAGTACCTAACAATGACCATTTCAGTGAATTTGCCAGATAAAATGTTTCTGAAAGTGTCCTTCCTTTTGAAATGACTGAAATATACCCATTCATTTCATTTGAATGATTCCCCAAAGCAGCCATACTGCAAATGAATCAGAAACATGTACTCCTATAGCAAGAAAGTATTCTACATTGTTTTTCTGGGCTGGAAGGGTGTTAATTATGGCCTCATGCAAGACTCTGGTCCAGGAGGGTCTTGGATATTTGATGTTGTCGGCCATGCATAGCAAACCCATAGCTTTCATGTTGCCATTCTGTCCTGCTCACCCATGGCAGACATGATAATCAGTCACAGTACTCATTCTCCTCAAGTCTAGACCCAGCTTTGGAATCTTAAACACTGTGACCAGGCAGCCACTATCAATGACTAGGTTAGAACTTGAGTTAAAGCCCGTTGGCTATCCATTATCTGGACAGCTACATAACCTACATTACCCTGGAGCCAACTCTGGACCCCAAACTTGAACCAAGATGAGATAATCTGCTCAAAAGCACATAGCATGATGGAGAACAATGATGATATCAGATGGAGCCAGAGATCTCTGCTACTGGTGTTACTGAGATAAAGTAGAAAAAGATTTTGTTGAAATATTTATATGGAAAAAATGAGATATATCAGTATGCTTTTTAAATTATAATCTATGATTACCAGATAGTCACATCAGAGCAAACAATTGTGATGAAAACTAGTAGCTGAATTCTTCAGCTCTTCTCCCTTTCAGTGTACTCTCTAACTATACTTACCATTCAACTGAGCTATTCTGAAAAATGCAATATCTGTAATGAGAAACAGATATTGTCCTACTAAATGATTATGGGGCTCACAGATTTTTAGACTCTAAAATTGTCGTAAATTGCCTAATGAAGCATTGTGGTGTGGTAAAGACACCTTGGATCAGACACCCAGATTCTTAGCATCTCTCATTGTGTGACCTTATATGAATCTCTTAACCTCCCTCAACCCATTTCTTCATATGCAAAATGGCGTTAAGGATAAAATAATGTGTGACCCCTATAGTGCATGGGGGAGATGGTGAAGGTACATAAACTAAGTCATGAGAAAGTGTTTTGACCCTGCAAGAAACATGATGTCATATTATTGCAAAGTAATATTTATTTAGAAGCTCCCCTTTGTGAAATATACAAAAAAAAAATCTAAACACATATGTATTCATCAGCTCAACATTGCCATGACAAAATACCATAGTCTAGGTGGCTTAAATTTATTTTCTCATAGTTCTGAAAGCTGGAAGTTTAAGATTAAGGTTCTGATTTCTGATGAGGCTGTCTTCTTGGTTTATGGATGGCCACCTTCTTGTTATGTCTTCACATGGCCTTTCCTCAATGCATGCCCACAGAGACAGAAAGAGTGAGTTCTCTGATATCTCTTCTTCTAAGGACTCTAATACTATCATATAAGGGCCCTATCCTTATGACTTTATGTAACGTTAAAATACAGCCACACTGGGGCTTATTGCTTCAACTTATGAATTTTGGGCAGACACAAACATTCAGCTCATAACAACATGGAAAAATCCCAAGTGTCTAGAAAGACGTCTTGGGTTTACTTTTACATGTTTTATAATGTTTATTGAGCTTTCACTGGGTGTCAACCTCTTCATTATCTTATTTAATCTTTATAACAACCCTATGTGGTACATATTCTCATTATCCCCATTTACTAGATGCTCAGAAGAGTCAAGCGTCTTGCCCAATGATGACATGCCTCATGATGGAACCATTCATTCCTCAAATATTTTTGACCTTCTCCTCTGTGACCGGACACGGTTCTAAACACCTGAAATACATCCATGCATAAAACAGAATAAGACCTCTGCCTTGGAAAGCTTGCATTCTAATGGGGGGAATCAGACAAAAGAAAAAAATACCAATAATATATACTAAATTAGGAAATTACAAGAGCATGAAAAAATAGAGTAGGTTATGGTAGATCCGGAGTGATGGGGGAATGGGAGGTAAGTAATAATATTAAATAAAGTGGTACAGATAGAGCTTATGGAGCAAGTGAGAGTTGAGCAAACACTAGAAGGAGATGTGAGACTTGGCCAAGCAAATGAACAGGAGAAGAGATTAGAAGCAGCAGAAAGAGAAGGTCAGAGGCCTGAAGACAGGAGCATGGTAGGTGTGTTTGAGGATCAACAGTGAGGCCAAGAATCAAACTCTGGTCAGTCTAACCCAAGAGTTGAACTTCATAATCACTGTCACATAGGCCTCTAGGTGTTGATGTGTCATCGTAAATCTCTAGGTATAAAAGAGAACTAATATTTATTGAGCAGCTGGTTTGTGTCAGGTGTAGTGCGAGGTGCTTTATTTGTACTCTTGTGTTTAATTGTCACAAATAAATTACCAAAGAAGCCTGGGGAAAGCCTGTGTTGTGTGGTCCCACAGGAAAAGAAAGAACACAAGTTAATCAGTGAGATATCATCAGTACATGCGGCCTCACTAGAGTCCATTTCATGTCCATTCTACCCTTTACAGAGGTCAAGTGAAAAAGCAGTTGTAGATCTAATTGAAGGACACTGGCCAGATTTCTGTCATGGTCCTATCCTGGTATATCTCCCTTATAGCCCTGTCTCCTGAAATTCCACATTCCATTTGTCCACTAGGTAAAGCCGTTATCACGATAAAATGAAAACATTCCTAGTTTTATGTGAACAAAAAAGATTCAAAATATTATCTGAATTTCATTTTGAATCATGTAAAAATTAGATGTGCTTATGAGCAAGGACTAGGAGAGACCATGAAAAATAGGAAACTTTTTTTTAAATCACTGTTATCGTCCTTGTTTTTAAAACCCAAAGCCCCTTGAAAGGGTAATGCATCTAGTCATTATCAGCCATTACCATGTGAAAGTAATTTACTGGTTCCATCATTTTCAGAGAATGACAGAAAACTACTCAAGGAAAAGCACAGTCCCAAGAATGTGGACACCACCTGGGAGGCAGAGGATGGGGGATACACCAGTTAGAAACAGGATCTTGAAAGGGAGAATAAAATGGGGCTGAAAGGAACTGGACCCATTTGCTGAGGCACCTGGCTCCAGAGGGCTATTACACCTAGTTTATGCCCTTTCTGGACTCAAGGTGGGGAAGACCCACATTATACGTAACTTTGAGTCCCCATTATCCCAGGATAAAGTCTAATGCCATTACTGTGCCTTCTATGATTCTTAATGATGTGTCCCCATCTCCTTGCTCCATGCTTCCTCTCATGTTCAGGCATTTGCAAAGGTTGGTTCCTCTACCTCCAGTGCTCTTTCTTATCCCACTTTGTATCACTATCTCCTAACAGAAATCTTCCTTAATCACCCTCCAAAGCTGAGTCTAGTGCCCCTCGCCTGTGCTGCTTTTAGTATCCATTGGTTAATCTACAACAGAACTTATTACACTAAACCACAATTGCCTGTTAACTTGACTGTCACCCCTACTAGACTCTGAGCAACTAAAAGGAAGAGAATGGACAGTGCTTTGGCCATCCCTGTATCATCCCCAGGGCTTAGCATTTTGCCTGGTACTAGCTAGCAGGCTTTCAGGTGATCAAGTGATTGAGCATGCACACAAACACACACATACACACACTCACTCTTACACAGACATAGACCTATACATAACCCTCTTTGATATTTTCCTTCCACTCAGAAAGCAGAGTTTCCCAAAGTGAGAATTCATGCCCAGTCATACCGCTTGGGCTATAGGAAGCACAGTTTAACCCTCCTGTCTCGGGAAGAGTAGCTTGCATCCTTGCTAACCCAGAGAGTCACCCACAGTTGACTGGGTGCAACACCACGTTTCCCAGCTGCATGTCTCAGCGCACAAGCCTCAGCCGTCTATGCTCCTAACTGTCCATAAAATATTACCAAATTTTATATTGCATCTAAAATTTAGAGTTCACACACTTCTTAGGATAAAGAAACTGAAACTCAAAAAAGTTAAGTCAAACCGGGTGACACAGTTCATTAACAACAGAGTATCAACTTACACTGGGGAATTTTGACTCCCAATTCAATGTTCTTTCCACTGTATCATTTTGCATGGCAGAGGGAAAAAAATGAATAAAACAAAAATAAAAATGCAGGAAGCTGACAGATTTATTGAGCTCTACAAAAAAGTAAATGGAAGAAATAGGCAAGTTATTATTCTTCTTTGGCTATCGGGTAAATATGTTAGAAATTTGCTCCCTGATGTAAACCAGCTCATTACAGTCCTTAAGATTTTATATCTGCTGCTTTCAGTCTGTTCTTGCTTATTCAGAAGAACAAGAGGAAGGGCAGGTGTCTATTGTATTGATTTTGCAGAGAGTATATTAAAAAGACTCAAACGCAGATGCATCTCTTCACTCTGCTAGCTGTCTTCTTGCCCCTGAAAGGGGAAAAAACTCATTAGATCTTTTGCAATCATATTTCATTTGCTTTGCACCTTCAAGATTATACCCATTGCTGTTTTTTAAATAAACATATAGTATAAATATCTGGATAGCAATAAATATGGAAATAGGGCTCAACCTCTGGCCATGATGAATTTAAACATGAAGGAATAGGTCTGAAAACAAATGTGAAAATAATACTATTAGCAAATGTAGTTGCCACAAATGTTAACGTAATTATCTTCATAGCTTCAGTAGGCTTCTAATCATATATTTCTACTGGCAGACAAGTTGAAATAACTTATCCTTTCTAGAGCTCAGTTAGAAAGACACTGGAAAAGGTAACCATTTTTCTTATACCAAAACAATAAAACCTGAATTAATCGAATAGAGTCAATGGGGTGTGAGCTGAGTAAATATGATGAGTTTTTCATGCTCTAAAATGATTCTAAGGAGTCTCTTACTCTAAGTAAGTAAATATTAAGAATGATTTGGTAGGGACTGGCCTGATGGTGTAGTGGTTAAATTAAGTTCACACTCTCTGCTTCAGCAGCCCAGGGTTCGTGGGTTCAGATCCTGGATGCAGACCTACACATCGCTTGTTAAGCCATGCTGTGGCAACGTCCCCTATGCGAAATGGAGGAAGATTGGCACAGACGTTAGCTCAGAGCCAATCTTCCTCACCAAAAAAAAGGAAGAAGAAGAATGATTTGGTAAAAAAATGTAGTTTTAAATTCTAAAAGAATATTATTAGTTAAATACAAATTAATATTCATCAGACTTAAAATCTTTCAACCTTTTCCTGGTAGTCTTAGTCGCCATAAACTTAATTTACTGAAATCATTTGTCTGTCTTTATTGTAACTCTAAATATACTTTACTTATTCAAATTAAAACCAAATATATCATTTTAGAATTACAGTAAATAATAATGTGATATCCAATATTTAAGTAAGCACTTGTTATATACCAGGAATGGTTCTAAGTAATGTAAAAGATGATGGAGGCTATCCTCTTCATCATCAATAATATATATTGCATTATATATAACAGCCTCTCTTCTAAGTTCTTTCTATATTAGATGTTTAATTATAATCCTCCCAACAACTCCATGAGGTAGGAACACTGTGATTATCCCTATTTGATGTAAGAGGACACCAAGGTTTACAAAAGTTACCTGACCTAATCAAGGTAACATAAACCTAGGCCTCCCCAATTCCACAGTTACTGACAATTTTCCATTCTGCCGCAGAGCAGCACCTCAAAAACTAGTCCCATCGATTTGCTTAGAAACTTCATTCTGTTTCTTTCATCATTTGGTGGACTTAGATTTATTCCCCACAGTGTAGAACCAAGGCACTTCCAAAAACTTACTCTTCAAAAAACATCGTTCATTAACTTTTAAAAGTAGAGACTATTTATCAACATGAAGAATAATGAGCAGTCAGCTTAAGAAAATGTACTTTAAAAAAAATTAGATACTAGTGTCATTAGCGCTCTGCAATTTTCTTTACTCACCGTCAGAAGCACAGATACACTCCCGTCACCGTCTTGCATAGGTATTGGTTGACGACCCTGCAGTGGTCTTCTAACAAGGTGGCTCAGGACTCGCAGGGAGAGGATTCCCAGGAGCTGGGTGGAAGCTGCAAGGCTTTTTATGACCTACCCTAAGAAATCCTAGAGTGTCACTTCTGCTGCATTCTGTTGGTCAAGCAAGTTACTAGGGCCATCCCAGGTTCAGCAGGAAAGAAAACGATACTTCACTTCCCAATGAGAGGAGCAGCTCATTTTTGCAGCCATCTTTAATCGTCGTAGAGATGGAGTGATCTGATTGGACAAGCCTGGTCATGTGCCATCTCTGTTTCCAAGGGGTGGGGCTAGCCCCATCTGGAGCATCTGACTAACGCTGTGAGACCCATAGTTCCCCAAAGGAAAATTAGGGTATTATTGCCAGAAGACAAGGAAGCAGATGCTGGCTATGTAGAAACAACAGCTATGTTACAAACTGATGCTAGCTTCACCAAACCTGTGATTCCAACAAGCAGTATGGAATAAAAATACATAAAAATTTGGGTCTCATAAAAGCCTGAATTTGTATCCTAACTCTGTCATTCACTAACTTGGGCCAATTACTTAAAGTCTGAACTTTACCTTCATTATCTATAAAATGTGGATAATAACCTGCCCAGGGTTGCTGCAAGCATTAGATATAGTACAGTATATAAAGAACTTAAGGTTTGCTCCACGAATGTTATTCCCTTTTCTTTCTTTCCTGATGAAACCTCTTAAACTGTGGACATGAGCTACCCTTGAAACTAGCATGCCTTTGATAGTGGCATGGAATGTAGTAGCCTAGGGATGTTTCAAATGTAGAGAAACCAAGCATTGTTTACAGGCTGCACCGGCCATTAGTTCTCAAAATGCAATTTACATTGTTCACTTTGGTCAATAAAAGCAGATACAGTTTAGTCTCTGTTCATGTGAGAGAGTGCCTCTGTGCATCTTTGCAGTGACATGCTATTTCCTATTTCATCTTCAAAATTCATTTCCCTCAGAATCCTAAGCATTCAAGGCCATTGGTCTTTTAAGGAATATTGGAGGTCACTTAACCCATCTTAATAATGAAATTTAAGGCTGAATTTAGCTTTCCTCTTTTATGGGTCATCACTGATAAAACTTGATTGCTTAATATTTTTTCCTGGACACTCAGATACTGGAAGCTGTCTTCCAAATTCAGCGATTAAATGTGTCTTAAAATACCAGACCGATGACTTCTCAGTCTGGTGCTTTTCATCATGGAGACACGGCTGAAACTGAGTTGTCTTTCAAGAAATGTGAGCCTTGGTTTATACAGATTTTAATGTGAACACCAGCTGAAAAGCTTAAGCCACTTATGTTGCAGTTCTTTCATATTTTACAGTTTCATTTATTTATCTCTTCAATAATGGGTCTAATTCTCAAATTTGCTCTAAATAAAAGCAGTCTTGGGGGGCCGGCCCTGTGGCTTAGCGGTTAAGTACGCACCCCCCGCTGCTGCTGGCGGCCCGGGTTCGGATCCCGGGCACACACCGACACACTGCTCGTCCTGCCATGCTGAGGCGGCATCCCACATACAGCAACTAGAAGGATGTGCAACTATGACATACAACTATCTACTGGGGCTTTGGGGAGAAAAAGGGGGAAAAAAGGAGGAGGATTGGCAATAGATGTTAGCTCAGGGCCGGTCTTCCTCAGCTAAAAGAGGAGGATTGGCATGGATATTAGCTCAGGGCTGATCTTCCTCACAAAAAAAAAAAAAGTGGTCTTGGGTTGAAAGCAATCAGGATATTGTGTAGCATCTAAGGACAGCATTAGTTCTTTCTCCCTTCTGCTACTAGAAGAGGCAATAAAAGAAATCAAGAGAGCGAGAGAGAAAGCAAGAGAGAGATTGTTTCATTGTGTTCAGTGTGTAGGGGTCATACCACTGATGATAAAGGAGGTCATTTGGGTAATAACAAACGTGGCACTAAATAAGAATGAAGTACAGAATAAATAAGTGCTCCTTTTTCAATTTCCTTCAATCTGTCTACTATCTTTGAGAAGATCTCAGTTTGGTACTATCATGTCTTTAACACCTCTCTAAAATGTGCTTTTTGCCAATTTTTAAAAACAAACTGAGGGGGCCAGCCCGGTGGTGCAAGCGGTTAAGTGGGTGCGCTCCGCTGCAGTGGCCTGGGGTTCGCCGGTTCAGATCCCAGGCGCTCACTGACTCGCTGCTTGGCAAGCCGTGCTGTGGCGGCGTCCCATATAAAGTGGAGGAAGATGGGCACGGATGTTAGCCCAGGACCAGTCTTCCTCAGCAAAAAAAAGAGGAGGATTGGCAGATGTTAGCACAGGGCTGATCTCCTCACACACACAAAAAATAAATAAAAACAAACTGAGGACTTCACCTTAGGAAGACAATAGTATCTAATTAGATTCAGTAACCTTGTTTGTTTGGTTTTTTGTTTGTTTCTTTGTTTGAGATCACATTGGTTTATAACATCGTGTAAATTTCAGGTGTACATCATCATACTTTGGCTTCTGTATAGACTGCATCATGTTCACCACCAAAAGTCTAGTTTCCATCTGTCACCATATGTATGTACCCCTTTATCCTTTTCACCGTCCCCCACCCCTTTACCCTCTGGTAACCACCAATCTATTCTCCTTATCCATGTGTTTGCTTGTTTGTTTTCCATATGTGAGTGAAATCATATTTGTCTTTCTCTGTCTGACTTATTTTGCTTAGCATAATACCCTCAAGGTCCACTCATTTTGTCACAAATGGCACAATTTCATCTTTTTTATGGCTGAGTAGTGTTTCATTGTGTATAGATACCACATCTTCTTTATCCACTCATCTGTTGATAGGCACTTGGGTTGCTTCCAAGTCTTGGCTGTTGTGGATAATGCTGCAATGAACATAAGGGTGCATATATCTTTTCCAATTAGTAGTTACCTAGTTTTTTTATTATACTTATTTTTATATTGACCTTAAAACAAATGATATCAATTTTCCACTTATAGCAAGGAAATAAAGTTTCCTTTTTATATACGTTCATTTAAGTAAAAGAAGCCATTCCTAAAAGTGACATCCTATGTTTTAAAACTCAGGTGGAGCTCTCTACTTGGGTCATGGTCTTATGCAGTTTCTTTTTCCCTGGTTGCTTGTTTATAAACTGAGACTCCCCACTTAGTTTTGCAACCTGGGTATAAGACTGTGCAGTCCTGTAGTCAAGTGGCCTGCAAACCAGAGGAGTGATACAAATGCTGAACAAGCACCCTCCAGGCTACATCTGATGGAGATCCGCACTGAAGGATATCTTCGATGAGGACAGACTGCTTGCTTCTGTCAAATGAATTAATTCATTCTCAGCGCCATCTACTAAATTGTAGTTTCCAAATATAGAATCATAGCCCAGGAGGGGAAATTCATCTGATGGAGAAACAGTATCACCTGAGATGAGAAAGAGCTTGCTCCAGATCAAAAGTGATCATTTCCATTATCCTCATAGCATCTTTGATTTGCTATAGCAGTTGCGTTTGTGTAAAGCCTAGTTAATTAAGAAGACTGTGATCAAATTCCACAGTACTTAAAATACATCCAGCCTCACCTGCCCTCACTCACTCACAAACACTCAGGAAACACTTTTGCTCCAGAAATGCTGAACCACTAATAATTCCCAGGACACAGCATTCTAGCTCACAGCTCTGAGTTGTGCACAGCTTTACCTCCACTGAGGTTACCCATTTCTGCTTTGCTTACTTTGCAAATTGCTAGTCATGCCTGAGCACTTTCTCAGACATCCCTTTTCCAACCTCTAACCAGTTCTGGGGAAAATTGCTTTGGCCAATTCACAATTCTGCCCCTTACTAGCTGTGTGAGCATGGGCAAGTTATGTAACCTCGCTTTGCTTCAGTTTTCTCCTCTCTAAAATGGGATAATAATAGTGCTTACAACCCAAGACCATTATAAGGATTAAATGATAGAATCAATGCAATTCAATGAGCACAGTGCCTGGCCCACCGTACGTGCTCCATAAATGTTATGATTTCAAAGTATTATTTATTGTTGCACTGACCACATTGATTGCAATTAAATTACAGTATCTTTTATTAAACCAAGAGCTCCTTAAAGGCGTGGACTGAAATTTATTCAGTTTGTCTTCAGCTCCAATATAGTACCAAGAATGCAATACATTTATGTTTAATTGAATTGCATCTGGATGAGGTCAGCTGATGCTTACTTATACAATAATAACAAGAGCTAAGGTTTTTAAGCACTTACTTTGGACCAGGCATTGTTCTGGGGCTTTATTAATCTCTCCAATTCTACAATTCTTGAAGCTAGGTCCTATTATTATCCCCATCTTAGAGATAAAAATATTGAGGCAGAAAGAAGTTAATGTTTTTACCAAGATCATACAGTAGTGCCAGGTTTTGAAGCAAAGGAATCTCACTCCACAGATTTCACTCTTAACAGCTACGCTTTAATGATTTGCTACTCAGGAGATTCATATAATAGGTAGATATCTATGGGTATGTGTGATAGATTGTTGTCAATTTATTTCGGATGATAAGCTTTTAAATAAAGCTCACAGTGATACCACTATTTGCATCAAAACTGTCCTAATTATATTAATCTGGATTCTTTCCATGTGTCAGTTACAGAGGCACCAAACTGACTTAAACAAAACAGGAAATTTAGTGGCTTCCTACTGAAAAGTCCAAATGTCAAGTTAGCTTCAGGTACATCTGGACTCAGGCTATCAAGCAGCGCTCAAGACTTGGTCTCTTGGTCACCATCTCTTGGCTGTGATTTCCTGTGTGTTGTCTTTATTCTCAAACAGGACCACTTTATGTAGGGATCCTGGACACTTCAGGTTTACGATATGAATCTAGCAACCTCATGGGAAAGAGAGCTTCTGTCTCCCAAAAGAGCCAATCAAAGTCCTAGGACTGACTCATTGGCTAGTTTCATTCACACCTGAACCAATCACTGAGGCAAAGGGGAAGGAATATGCAGAGGTTGGGACTGGGTCACGTGACCACGTGAATTAAGAGAGTGAGAGGAGGTTGTGTTCCCAGATATAAACCCAACTAGCACTAGTGGAGGAAAAAAGCGGAATTATTGCTGGGGAGGCCCAATAACACACAAGAACAACACTGGTTTCAGACTAATTTTTATTTGTCCCTAAAGCCCGCTTCTTGGATCTTTGCATGGCAATAACTTTAGTAATGACTATAAATGACGAGACTAAATTTAGTTTTTGAATACCAATAATTCTTCTTCCATTCCCAAATAATATGAGTTGATACATGTGTCTATATGTTTCAAGATGTTGAGCTTCCTGGTCTAAACTACAATCTAGGGAGTGGCTAATTAGGAGACTACTGATGATTGCCTCATGGTTTTGTATCAACTACATTGCAGAGCATGATGCATTTCAGAAATGAATTGATATTAGGATGTGTATGTATTATAGTTACTATATATGATTTACTTTTCTGAATCGAGGGGGGACATTATTCAGGACAAGTTGCATAATAAGATTCATAATTAAAAGGAAGTAAATTTGGTATTTTCCTTCTTGTAGAAAGGGGCTCTTATGACCCAACAAAATCCTATAACATAAAACAGTAAGCCCTTCCTCAGAATTTCATGTTACGCTATGTTGCGCTGGTGATTGTTTTTACTTTGAGAAAAGTTGTCATCTCAGAAAGTGAAATGAAAATGGTTTTGGAGCTTGGCACTTGGGCTAGACCCAACATAAAAAACTTAGAGCATAAGGAAAAAACATTCCCTTTAGACCTGTCTTCTCCCCAAATCACATCAATTCAAAAAGATTTTCAGACTCTGTCCCCATGGCTCGTTGTCAGGTAGAGAGAGATTTCAGCCTGCTACTGGTAGGACAGAAAATGATTTTAAATCAACAATAAATATTAGAAGCCTTTTCTTTAGTTGCTATTTTCCCCTCTTTCTTTTGATGGCTGATTTTCAGTCCTCTCCTAATTTCTTTCTTGTGCTACAGCAAGTCTCAGAAAATACTTCACCATGAGAGCAATTTCTATATGCTCTCCTCTTCTTGTCCGAATAGAACTAGAGATATCCAAATGAATCTTAATGGTTTAGTAAAATTGGATTTAGCTTCTCTAGACCATAACAGTTAGTATTACTCCGTTGTGAGCATATCTTGTTTGTAATTAGGAAAACTCAACATCACCACTGACACAGAAGTGCTCTGGGAAAATGCCTGATTTCCATACAGCTATGCCAGTTTTGTATCCCCTGCATCTGGTGCATTGTGAAGGACGGTGTGATTGTGCATGCAAAGTGGAGAGACATATAATGAGGACAGAAAGCCGCTCTCAGGATTGTCTATAGGTCAATTGAATTTCTGAATTTGAATGTCAAAAATAAAAATCATTCTACTGCCGTTGTGAATATTCAGTAGTAAGTGGATAGAAATGGTAGTGATCTGGCCTTGGTGTAGTCAAACATCTGGATTCATTCATTCATTTAGTTAGTCCACAAATATTTATTGAGTGCCTTCAGTGTTACTTAGGATTATGTTAGGCATCAAATAGCAGAATGCCCACCTGTAGTAACTTGAATAATAGAAATTGATTTTTCGATAACAAGAAGTCCAGAGGTGGTGACATTGTTTGGTGACATTGGTTCATTGCCATAAGTCCCAGCATTGCAGTGATTCTCCTGAACTTTCTTTCATGATAGCTACTAAAGTTGCAGCTGTCATGTAATTGTTCAAGACAGGAAGTGGACCAGGGCAGCAGTGACTCTATGGAGCTGCAGTCTAGGATGGCCTCAGTTACTTGTCTGATGGTTGGCAGGCTGATTGCTCCAGGAGGGCCTCGGATGGGATAGCTGCTCTCTGCTCCACGTGACCTTTCATCCTGGTCAGTCCAGGGTTCCAAAGAGCAGCAAGCCCCAAGCACAGGCACTTTCAAGCCTCTTCTTGTGTTATATTTGGTAATCTCTAATCAGCCAAACAAAGCATATGGCCAAACCCAGACAGAAGGGCTCGGGAAATAGACTCCACTTCTTGGGAGGGGAGCAAAGTCACATTGCAAAGGTGTGGACATAGAGGGAGAAGAAGAATTTGCGGCCATGTCTATAATCGGAAAATGGAAAATTAGTATCGCCTGACATAAAGAGAAGGTAAATACGAAAAATAAAAATGAATTAGCATTACTAAATCATTATTGCTATTTTAAAAAGATTTTCAAAGCACCATGACCACACAACCCTTCCCACCTCCTTCAGAGATCCTTAGCTCTCAGATTGGGAAGTAATGTTCTAGGTTTTGCTGCTGAACTTCGGGAACGCATTACATCCTGCTTCCAATTTAGTTCCAAGCTAAACTTACAGCTTTTCAATTTAGCAGGAAGAGGAGGAGATATGTGGCTTGAGGCCGTAGAACTGTGATTCTGAACTTTTTGCAAATGGCTGCCTCAGAAACATTGCTGCATTTATATTCCTGGTCTCCTTTGATTTTCTAGCTTTCCTGATGCCATCATTGACATAAACAAAACAAATCGCAAAGTGCCAAATTGTGAATTTTCTTTTCCCACGTATGCTAGCAGTTTCTAAAAGGTCATTCTGGTTGTTGAAATAAAGTTGTTTGATATTATTGAAATTAAGTATTTAAAAATAAGGACTTTATAGCATCTCTCATTTGCTCATCTACTTTAAAACTCATGTATGAAAGCTCTGGCATGCTTTTATGTGGCTCAGACTGCCTTTATTAAGTGGTGCTAAGCATAGAGTAGATAGTCTATAAATATTTTCTGATAAATAAAGCTGAACTCTTCCAAACCATCCAGACAACTGCACAAAAATAACCATGCTAGTTGTGTGGCACTGTGTAAGGGAAAGAAAGAAAGCAGCTAATTATTATTTTCCACTCCTCAAGGGGCTGGTGAGCGAAGGCTCATGCCAAAGAGATATTGGGCAGTTCTTGCCAAATTACAAAAATAACCAATTATTAAATTATTTTGCCATTTCAAACACAGACACACAAATAAAATTAGATCCAAGAGTGCTCTGTGATCAAGGCTTACACGTTTCGTCCTTACATGAAAGTCAGGTTATGTTTTCTGAAGTTAAATTAATTATAAAAAACCTGAAGACATCAATCTCCCCCAGAGACTGTATGAGCATAATAGCATTATAGCATGTTGTTCTCTTATTTTATCAGACATCTGTGAGACAGGCATATAAAGCATTGAGAGTCACAGGCTTTTCATCCAGGCCTCACCCCTCCTAAGATTTCCATGTTCTCAGTTGTAATTCACTCAGCACCCATGACATGCTAATAAAATAAGAGAAACAGTGTGTCTCATTTAATTCCCCAGGATTTGGCTTCTAAGACAATAGGTGAGTTCAGGGTTAAAGACACTTCTCTCCTACTTGCTATCAATTTTTATAGATCTGAAGAGGCCTAACAGGTTTTGCGTGCTCTGTTCTTTCTCCCTTGTCTAAAGTCTCCATCAGTGCCAAGAGCATCTCACTGGGAGTCTGAACTTTCCTTTAATCTAATCCATTTAGAAAATGACTCACAATTTATTGAATAAAGTAGAGAAAATTGATACCTTTTCATTAGGCTGACAAAGTCTTTTTCACTGCTGGCATCTGAAATGTGTTTTCTATTTAAATTTTATTTATATCAATCTTCTCCAGGGAGAGAGAGAATAAAACAAAAGACCTTACAATCAGTGTACAACTTTCCCATTACTGCCAAGATTGCCAGCACTAGTTTGCAAAGGAACTTGATTCCAAGAATTTTCTGGTAATAGTTTAATATTTGGGATCAGCTGCAAAGTGGAATCAACCAAAAGTGATATTTTAATATATCAATAACCATAAAAGGGATTACTTTACATATGAAAAGAGGAAAGTGTACTTAACTAACATTATTTGATTATGATAAATCTGTAGCAATTCTAGCAAAAACTCTATTATAGAATCTAATAATGACCTCATACTTTTTCAAATTGGGAAAATACTTGTATACAAATATATTCCTCCCAGGAGCCATTTTTAAAGTTTTAAGGTCACAGAGAGCTAGCACTGAAAATATATATATATATATATATATATATATATACATGCATGTGGCTTAAAAGTTGCTTGTAAATATCTTTTTTTTAATCTGATTTTCTGTTTGATTTAAAATGTAGAGCCGTTTTGGAGTTCTTCTCTACACCCACATCCAGGTTACTCCCCCTCCCCATTTTGTTGCCATGGATGTAAATGGATCAAATAGAAGTGACAACCACAGAGGGTTCCAAATTCCAGAGGAACAAACATAAATGCATTTTCTATTCCGAAATAGCAAGATTCTCCACACTGAGTTGGCTAAACCTAAGACGTATGTGTGTAGTAGGTACATCCCATTCGTTAGGGACCTCCAAGGAATACCAGTTTACACTAAGGAATCTAATATAGGTTTTTGGGGCTTAGAGCCTTCACTATTCTTGACGTCTTTATTCTCTCTTTATTCTTTTACAGCCCTCTCATTTGGATTTCTTTGAGGAGGAATTATTCACAAAGAAATTGAGGTTCTATTACTATATTAAGTCTACTCTATAGATGGCCACGATGGAATATGAAGGCTAGCAGTTGGCTGGGTTCATTAGCTAGCTAAGCAACATGTTTCTATACCCGAAAAGACGAGTAAAATCCATACTTCACTAAAACCATTAAGAATTCTAAGCAGTATTGGTGAAGCTGTGCATAAAAAATGGTTATCTCTGGTGGGAAATAGCAGTTAGTACAATTTTTCTGGA
Source organism: Diceros bicornis minor (assembly GCF_020826845.1). Taxonomy (NCBI): domain Eukaryota; kingdom Metazoa; phylum Chordata; class Mammalia; order Perissodactyla; family Rhinocerotidae; genus Diceros; species Diceros bicornis. The sequence goes on from NC_080741.1 coordinate 67,226,578, forward strand.
GGACAATTTGATGACACACACACACACACACACACATATATCTCTCACAAGTACTAAACTTACCCTTTGATGCAGAAATTCCACTTCTTGGAATTCACTCTGGAGAAATAATTAAATACATTTGCAAAGATATGTGTGCAAGAGTGTTCATATAAGCATCCTTTCTAATAGTAAACAACCAACAAATGACAAAAAACAACAACTTAAATTTCCAATAGTAGGTGATTGGTTAAATAAATTAAGAGGCAGCCTAGTAGGGGATATAATGCAGGCATTAAAATAATGATGCATTTCATTGATTTATAGGCATGGAAAAGTGTTTATGATCCAGTAGTTAGGTTTTAAAGAAGGGAAGGAGGCAGTATGTGTGGTATGATCTTACTTTTATCAAAAACATTTATATTATAAATGTGTTGGTATATGCATTTATTCAACCACTTTAAAAATATATGTTGAACACCTATAATGTGCCAGCACTCTTCTAGCCACTTGGGAATACAAAATCCAAACCTTCATGGAGCTGACAATCAAGTGGGAGGAAAAGACAAATATCCAGGTAATTAAAAATGTTGTGTGAATTACACGCTATGAAGAAAACCAAAGCAAAATACAAGGGAGGGTGGCAGGGTCAGGTGGGTGTGGGTTATTTTAGATAAGTTATCAAGAAGGGCCACTTTGAAGAGGTACAATTGAATTGAAGCCTGGTTAATGTCAATTCTGAGAGAACACAGGCCGGGACAGAGGGTAAGCTAAGTCAGAAAAGACTTACAGGTGTGCAGAACAGCTAGCGGGGCCTAGAGATTGGAACCAAATCGGGGGAGGGGGTAGGGATGGTAGAGAACGTGGTTGGAGAGATGGGAGAAGCCAAATGACATGGATTTTGATGGCCATAGTAAAGAGTTTAGAATTTGTTCTATGTGATGGAAACCACTGGAGAATTTTAAGCAGAGGAATGATATGAAATTATTTGCATTTTAAAAGATCATTCTGGATGCTATGTCAGAAATAATCAGAGAGAAAATCTGGGAAAAACACACCCAAATGTAGCAGTCTACTTCTGCCTAATGCAATTGTTTATTTTCCTTTTGCTAATTATCTGTATGTTTTGAACTTTAGAAAAGAATATATATTACTTTTAAAATTAGGGAGGAAAAATGTGAAGTTTTCAATGGGTGGCAAAAATAAGGACATTAAAATGTTTGTGTCTAAACCAATGCAAATTACCATCTATTATAAACTTAAAGGTTACTCTTAAATGTTTTAAACATAGAATGTTATATTTGAGAATACTAGGAATGCACAGTAGGAAATTTGATTAATAACCATGATTCTTTGTGTTCCTTCTTAACTATATATTTAAAATTATGTACCTACACAAACGCAAAAAAATATATAGCTGAATTTAATGCTAAAATAAAACCATTGATTTAGTGAAAGCAAAACCAACACCCAGGGTTTGTTTTATAAGTGGATGTGAGGATAGAGTTATCTTGTGTTGTAAGTGCAGAATAAGCTGTGGACTCCAGGTGTCCAGCCCACAATAAAGAATATTATTATTGATGGCAATTAGCAGTGCTCCCTTGAGTTGGCAAAAAGTCTCTGAAAATTCCCTCTCACCAAAGGAGACAACTTTTTTCAAAGCAGTGGGAACTATACCCCTGCATTCTGATAAGACAGCTTGGAGCAGCCCATGACAAGTAAAAGATTTCTTTATGTTTTGTGTTTTATCTTAAAATTCATGTGAAGTTGGCCTTTTACCTCATAATATTTATACTTATTTGCTTTAAAATGAAAACAATTTTGTTGATTACTTAGTTGTCATCAATGAAAATTTCTCTTACTGCCATCACTCTGACAATCTAAATCAAATCCGCCTATTAGTTTCCCTTATGGCACATCATATCTTTTTCCATATCACAATTTGTCAGTGTCTTTTATTGCATCACGACATTTAGTGTCTATCTCCCATAAAAGACTGTTTGCCACTTGAGGGTAGGAACTGTGTCTATTTTATGCCCAGCACAGTGGTCAATGAATAGCTTTTGAATGAACAAAAGATAGCTTTTGTCTTCAAATACCTTCAAGGAAAATTACCACTCAAGGAAATTGTACTACACTTATCTTGTGTCTTTAAATACTGCCCATTTCTCAATCCACACCCTCACCTCTGTCTCACCAAAGTAAAATTCCCTGAGTTTGAAAAGCACTAGAATAGAATTTGTAGAAGAAAAGCAGTGCTAATCAATCCCATTATCTGCTTTTAATTCCACGTATGTCTCTGAAATATATTGTAGATCCTACAAAGAAATACAGTCTAATCAGTAAAAAATGAATCTATGCATCCCAGAATTAGTATAAGCTTCCATTAAATATAAGGTGTTAACTCTCTATGAAGATAATTGGATGGATGCCTATATAGCTGGATAGAGGACATATGGATAATGGTAACAATTGCCATGTGTTGCGTATAAAGTTTATTAGGTGTTAAGTACTTTATCTCATCTAAAAGTCACTATAACCAGTTGCGATTTTTATTAGCTCCGTTTATAAGTTAGGAAACTGAGACTTGAACTAAGCAACTTTCTGAAGCCACACTACCAGTAAGTGGTGGAGTTAAGATTCAAATCCAGGTCCCTCTATCACACACCCAGAAGCTTAAAGTCTTAAGCATTATATAATGCCTCCACGTGGATCCTATCCTTGAATATGAGCTCACAAGAAAGAAGGAGTTGGGAATGACTGCGGGCAATGGTATTCAATGACTTGAATTTTCTGTTTGCTTTGATAAAGACGATAACACACAGAGAGTCACTGCAGGTCTTTTGAATAAGAGTATTGTAACAGCTGTTCCAACAACCTGTGCAGAAATGGAGGCTGGAGAGCTGTCCCAGCCCGCTAATGGAGTTCCAGCCATTGCTTTAAATTGTATGACAGGTTGCACAAAAATGAGCCTGGAAATTTGTCTTGATTGATGTATTTATAACCTACTTCTGGGAATGTGAACGCAATCATATGTTCGACCATTTAATTTATGCTCATAAGTCATAGAAGCGATCTGAGAGTTTGGCATAATATCGAAGAGCAATGGTTTACTCTCTAATTTTGTGAAGAATTGCCTTTTCTGTTTTGGAGTGATTTTATTCTTTAGAGTAATAAAAATGATGACGCTGATGATGATAAAGTTTATTGAACATTTACTGAATGCTAGACACTCTGCTAAGTGATTTGAATGCTTTTTTCTCATGTAATCTCACAATCCTTTGGTATAGACACTACTTTTTTCTTTCTCTTTTTATTTCATTTTTTTATTCATAAATTGCAAACCTGTCTTGAGCTACTCTAAACCATTCAAAGATGAGTGCAATATGATCCCTGCCTTCAAGGAGCTCACTGCCTTGTGCGTAGGCAGGCACCTGAGCTAATAATTACAATCCAGTGTGGTTAGGGTTAGAGTTAATGTGGTTGAGTGACTGGCCATAGTGCTTCCTCAGTTGCAGCTCTGCCCTTCTTCACAATTAGAGAATAGGCACCCAAATCAAGAGCTTACCCCTTCTGTGTTTGAATGCAGTGGCACTTAACCGGCATTTCAGCTGCTTGCTTCTTCCTTCTTCCATCTTACACCTCACTGCGCAATTCACCTTCCCCAACCACCTCCATAATCACATCTACCCTTTGCTCACCAAATACAGAATCTTTAGTGACTTACCATTCCTTTAAAAAAATACATTAAAAAAAAAAAAAAAGCCCAAGCTCCTTGCTTTCAAGAACTTCTACAATCTTACTAAGATTTTCTCTTCCCACTCCCCATTGTGAGCCTTCTCTTCTAGCACAATGACGTATGTCCTGCTGGAGGAGTACTTCGCTCATTTATACCTTCTTACCATAATTCATGGCAAAATGCCAAGAGTGCCCTTATGGAGAAACCCTGAGCTGAATCGTAAGCTCTGAGGGCAGGGACTATGTCAGGTTCAGTATGTGATCCCTCTCAGCACATCAGGTAGTGCTCTGACTACTGAAAGTGCTTGATGAACGTTTGCTCAATTGAGGCTCAAATGTTATCTATTGAAATGATAGAAAGGGACGGCAGGTCTTAGACAATATGATGTGTATTTGCTGTGTTTATTAAGCCCGTGGCTTATTAGTACCTTATTCTATTCCCATGGGAAAATGCCTCGGAGTGAGCAACAACAATGAGAAAAAAAGGATTTCTGCTCTTTTTAGGATTTATCACTGAAAGATGGATGCTTCTCCTTTTACAGTCAACTTTTGCTCTACAGCAATATGACCTGGTATAAGGGGGAAATCAAGCCTTGTGATTAAAGTGGCTTTAGTGATTTTAAGAATCTCTCAAGAAAAGATGAACATTCTTGAGACAGCTGAAGATCAGATATTTTCCTGAGCGTGGCACATTTATAGAGTGAATCCCAGAACGCTAGGGTTAAAAAGGACCTTTAAGACCCTCTTTCAGGGGGTCTTACAGATGAGAGATGAGAGAGAGTTGGTGTTTACAGCTGATACCTAATTAACTCAGTTCTGGAGGATAAAAAGTCTTCACACAGCTATGCATCTACATCACAAGTTTCTCATGGCTTCAGAAAGTGTTCACTAGTGGAAATTTCTATTAAAACGCTATAACTAATGAAATCAAACACTGTGTAGCTCAGATTAGGAAGAAACAAATGTGATATAAACTGGCTCTTGGTCGAATTAATTTTTTTAAGTAAACTTAATGTTACAAGAAACTAAATGTCTGTTTTCTACAAGTGTTTGTGTTGACGTGAAATTTATTTTCAATAATAATATAGCAGAGAGAATTCATTCATTCACTCAGCAGTCAATAAATGCTTTTTTAGAGCTCTATGAATCCTGAACACAAAACTAGAATGAGTTAGCCCCATCACAATGAAAAATGTGGATGTTGTGGTTAAGCAGGCCTGAATTCTAATGTTAATTCCTGCACTTCCTACCTGTGTAAGCTTAGGAAAGTTGCTAAACCTCTCTGGGCTTCAACTTTTTCATGTGTAAAATGAGTTCATAATAATACTCACTTTATAAGGTTGCTTTGAAGATTGAGATAATATATTTTAAGTACCTAATACAGAAACACATAAGGAGCATTCAGAAATGTCAGTTATCTTTATTGATATATACCATTATTGAACTGAGCATAATAATTCAAGACATTTAAGAATGATTTATATTTACATTTTTCTTGTTTAAGTTTCTCCATAAAAAAACTTATAAAAAGTTAAATCACATTCATAATAGCTCATTTGATTAATCTATTAATTTTATTAATTTATTAATCTAATTGATCATTCCTCTTCCAATTGTCTGAAGGTTTTCAGTAGCTTCCAGTTTGGGAGAAGAGGAGGCAGTTTTCAAATCTTCTCTTTGTGAATTTTTTTAAAGATATTACAGGGAATATGAGTTTATGAAAAAATTAAGATGAGAGACTATAATTTGAACTAGGACATGAAATAATATGTATTAAGATGGGTTGGTGCAAGCAGTTAAGTGTGCCCGCTCTGCTGCGGTGGCCCAGGGTTCGCGGGTTCAGATCCCGGGCACGCACTGACGCACCGCTTGGCAAGCCATGCTTGGCATCATCCCATATAAAGTAGAGGAAGATGGGCATGGATGTTAGCCCAGGGCCAATCTTCCTCAGCAAAAAGAGGAGGATTGGCAGATGTTAGCTCAGGGCCAATCTTCCTCGCAAAAAAAAAAAAAAAAGATTACCGTGAAATGCACAAATCAGAAACAAGTATGTCTAATGGCGTCTTGCGAAAAGCAGCACTGGGAGAATGGACTAGATTCCACAGAGGGTAGTGCCAAATCATCAAATTCTGTTTAGAAAAGGCAACTATAAGATGAATTTTAGAGACTATGGGCAGGTCTGGGACTTTCTTATTCTTAGAGAGCCTTTTCTGTTTCCCTATGAGCCAGTGGATCTTTACAACCTTCAATTAAAGGTGATACATGGGTTTCAAGACATATTCTTTCTCCCACTGTCTACATTTTCATTTAGGAGATAATGCGTAAGAGAGAGAAACTGCTTTGTTAGCTTGCGACAAAGTAGGTCAGCTCCAAGAGGGCAGAGAGCACCCTAAAGAAGAAGGAACGGGGTCCTTTAGAAGGAGGCAAAGATGCTAAAGGCTGACCTCACCAGCAGTGGTTCATTGTTTGTGTTCCTCTGTGAAAAAGAGTGACAAATGCTAAATTGAAGTCTGTTGGGAAAGGCAGTTTCCCCTCCGAGCTAAAATCGGAGGGTTTCCATTCTCCGTGGCATAGACTCAGGGTGGCAATGTTGACATATTAATGGGCTTTAAGGGGACAAGCGTGGCCAATGTGACTGGCCTGTTTCTGACTGAGCACAAGCCCAAAGGGAGCTTCAGATTGTAGGCTCTCAATAAACACTGCCAGACCCTGACTTTTATCTTATGTTTTACCAGAAGCTTTGCAATTTACTTTTGTTCCCTTTCAACACTACATATGTTTTTCTTGCTGCCAAATACATGCTTCTCTTATTTAAAATTGTCACCTATTGATTCACATAAATAAGGCCTCTTTTACCCATGACTAGAATCTTCCCCTACTCCATGTCCTGATGCAGAGCCCTGTTACTAAAAAGGAAAACATTCAAAACTCTCATAGTCATTTTGTACCCTGGGGAGAATTTGTGTCCTCTGTTACTTCTCTTTGTTTTGCCAAAATATCATGTTGTCTTGCACATGGATAGAACTATTTACAGTCATGTGCCACATAACGATGTTTCAGTCAACCACGGACCACATATATGACAGTGGTCCCTTAAGATAAGTACCATACAGCCTGGGTGTGTAGTAGGCTATACCATCTGGGTTTGTGTAAGTACACTCTATGATGTTCGCACAATGACAAAATGACCTAATGACGCATTTCTCAGAACATAGCCCCTTCGTTTAAGCGACACACAACTGTACAAGATTCTATTTCCTATACTTGTTTGCCATATCCAATCAAGTTGCATTTTACGTGGTTTTGTCCAGTCCACATATAAGGTATAAATCAAATATAGGCAAAATTACCCTTGAAAAAGTCCTTAAATTGACCCTATAATAGAGTAGATATGATTTTGCATATATAATCCTGCATAGCAATTTTTACTCAAAGTAGAAAGAGGGAAAGACTGAAGTAAGGAGAGTGTAGAAGGAGGAAAACCTGAGTGCAGATAGATGTCTAGATGTTTAAACCATTCTGCTTTTAAGTTAGCAATCTAATCCCTCTAGTGAACACTGGATAGATAGGGAATTTTAATGTTTCTCTGCTTCACTGCAGGGTTTTCTCCATTCCATTTTAATATTAATCCTCTGTGATGTTAACAGATGTCATTTGGCTTCTTTGTCATTGGGAGAATTAAACACCATGGTAGGGACTCATCTTTGGGATGTGAGGGGTTGAGAGGTGAATATCTAAAGAACTTGAGTTTCGGTCCAGTGTAAAAACAGCCAATCAGAAAGTTTCACAAAAGAAATATTGGCAGACATTTTGAGGATTTTGAATAGAGATGTCCAGGAGGATCTGTGAAAAACTAATGCCTTGAGGAACTTCAGAAATGACTGATGCTTGTGCAGAAATAATTTTTCACTCAGGGCATTAAAGAAGATGTGGGGTTTCTTGATTTGTATTGAGTGAATCTAGTCACTAGTTTTATAAAATTTCATTATTAAAAAAGAGGTGTGCTATAAATACCTCCACTAAATTCATTGCCAGCTTCCTATGGTGGTCATCCTTGCTATCACCCTGAAAAGTAGGGCTGTTTTGTCAGAGGCTCAGCTTTTGAAAGTTCTACCCACATGATATCAAACATATTAAAAGGCAACCACAGCTCATATCAAATATACTTTTGACTGTAAACAAATAGTTTCATTTATCTTTACTCTCGGTTTTTATTTTGCACATTTTCTTTTGTACTTTTGGTCAATTCATTTTTTCTTTTGGTTGGCCTTTGAAATTCTCAAAGGTCCTAGACTGGGGGATAAACCCTAAAGCTGGGTGGATAAACTGGCCTTTCTGAAAAGAATAGCTCAGTCACTCTGAAGAACATTTAGCACTTTTGTCCCCTTCATAGAAAAGAAACAGTGCAAGATCCTTGATCTATAAAAAGTAACAACACAAAATTTCCTCCAAAAAGTAAGTCTCCCTATTCCGTATGTTTTCATCATACAAGGAGATTTGGGACAAAATGTCGTTTGATGAAACCAGACAGCATAATCATATTTGCATTGTAAGACTTATAAACTAAAATCTTATTCTTCATAATAGAGTGTTCTTAGCCAGTCATGGAAGGTTAAAGAGGACCTAATGTGTTTCAAAGAGCATTAACATCTGCAGAGGGACAGCACCGGTGCCCAGGTTCCTTGGACGAATTACAAACATACTTGTTTCCTGTTTTTGTACAGCCTCCATCGTGATTGGGAAATGGTGGTGTGAGATGGAGCCTTGTCTAGAAGGAGAAGAATGTAAGACTCTCCCTGATAATTCCGGATGGATGTGCGCTACGGGCAATAAAATTAAGACCACAAGAGTAAGTTCATTTATTTCAAATGTCTCACGCATGTTACAAATTGTACTATTTGCCTTTGTGTTGTACAAACAGCACCCAGAGAAGCTTTGAACAGGAAGGAAGGAAGCCTTTTCCCTGACAGAACCATTCTTAACCATTCAGATCAGCGTCCATCCATCAACAAGAAGTCGGAGATTGAACTTGACTTTTCCATACTGAACAGTTTAGTGTTTCTGTTACTGGCTCATAAATAAAGCTAGCTTGCCATAGCCAAAGGGAAGAGGAGCAGTGAGAGAATTATTCAGGTAATTCATCCAATGTCTACAGTGCTCAGACTAGATAATAAAATAAGGATCTTGCCTAATTCATCCAGATGGTTTGCTAAAAAGATCTGCATTTAAGTACAGCCATTTTCTAAAGGTTGTTTAAAGGAATTCCTTGATCACCTTTTAGGGAAGTGAAAGGTTTTTTGATGTGAATAATCATTCCTTGATTTCTGTGGTTAAATCAAGAGTTGTCTTCAAAATATATAACACCATTGTGTGGTGAGGCTACCCAACCCATCAGAATTGGTGTCATGATGCTGGAGCGGGTGGGAGAGGCCCAGCTAGGTCAGCCATTGACCCTATAGATACTTGACCATAGGAAAATCTGAGAGTCCTATAGGGGGTGGGTAGCGAGGGTTGCTCAGGGCACTTAAGACAGTATTTATTCGCTAGTGCAAAAGGATGTCAACATTTTAATAACCAATATGGTCATATGCACACATACCATGTGAATATCAGCCCTATTATGTATGTATGTATTTTGATGCATTGGGTATTTTTTAAAGCAAGCTCCACCAGTTACAAATCCCAATATGTTGAACTAGTGGTCTTCCAAAAGTGTGACTCAAATTTAAAAGAACATCTTCTGATTTCAACCCCTGTATTGAGTCTTAATTTGATCTTTCTTCTCAGCATTATCTTTTCAAAAAAAAAAAATTGGTTCTTGAAACTTTGTGATGCAGAAAACGTAATACCTTATAAAACATTTTTTTTCTTACGTAAAATAAGTGGAGACTCTTTGTGTGTCAAATTTACTTGCCTGTATTGACCATATTAACCAGGAAATGGCCATACCTCCCTGGCTTGCAGCCAGGAGGGATTCCTGAACCACCCTAGCTTGTGAACATGTATTTGCATGCACCTGACAAGCTCAGCATGGATTACGATCATTTCAACGAACTGCCTACAGAAGAGAGTATTCAAAAATGAGCTCGTTCCTGCCACTTACCCTCAGAAAGCATCTTAATTAGCTGGTGGAATATGGATTTCACATTTCTCTTTTGGTTACATTTTGCCTGAAAATGATTTTACCAAATAATTTGAAGATGCCCTCACAAATTACTTTTAAGCTACTCTGAATTATGGCCATTATGATTGGAATCCAATAACTATTGTTTTAAACACGTTGCTGATATATTTTCTGCCAAATCTCATCCCTATTCCAAATGATAACTACTCATCCTTTATTGAAGGTAAGCCCTGCTATCATGGTGCCTCCAGACTTGAAATTCAGTAAAGAACAACAATGCAAGTGAAATTATTTTAGGATTTAAATATGTGGCATTCCAAGAGTACCAACTAGGAGACTCTTTGGAAGATAGAATATAAACAAACAAACAAGAAAAACACAGAGAAATTGTTAATGTTACTTTTTTGTGACCTGTGTAGCTCTTTTACTCGGCCTCTGTAGAGTATATTTTAAAACCATCAGGCATGTTGTAAATTCATCCTAGACATTTTCTGGCATCACAGAAATATGGTGCAGAACCTGATCATTGTAATAGAGGCTGGAGCACACTGTGTTTGCTACCGCCCTAGGTGGGCTGAATGCAACCTATACAGTTGAGTGTACAAGAGGAATAAATTTCCCTTGCACTTGATTTGAAAGCAGAAGATGTACCTGTTCTGATGTGTGCATCCATTTCAAGCAAGGAAACAAGAAACTTCTCTATAGCCATGTGAGCAGCACATCAGTCAACTAAGAATTCTCAAGTCTGTCTTTAGAGAAGGAAAAAGAAGACACTAGAAAAAGCTATACTTTTTAAACTTTGAGATGACTCGGACACTACTACTGACTTACATTTTCTCCCCCGTCCTTAACAAGAAATTCACAATGAAATAAGCACTTTTAAACACAAAAGGCACCAACTAAGTCCAGATGACACGTACAGGAGCTTTCCATTCTGTATAAATGGCATGCCAACACAAGTCCTTAGATCACATGCTCTAAAAGTAGGTTTTATATTAATTTTTCTGGTATGCCCTATGTATTTTTCCTCATCAGAGTATAAATATGCCTACACACCTCAAATATTGACTCTAGCAATTTAACTTGTAAAAGAGTTTAATTAATAAATGTACTTTAATTATGAATCATATATTCTTACTATTCTGTTCTTATCTAAGAGATAATTTTTAGGATAAAAAATTCTTCAAGTTCTTACCAAAGTAAAAAGGGAAAGTAGAGAAAATCACCTCTTTTGTTCTTATGTGTAAGATTGATTTAAGGAAAAGTGCTCTCAGGAAAAAAAAAAAAAAAACTGAAGAAACATACCCAGATTGTTAATGGCAACTGAGAGTTTCCTTCATACAGCTATTTTAAAAAGTAACTCCAATGAAAAGATATTTGCAAGAAAGATTCCTGGGATATCCTTCTTTTTCAAAACCTTGCTATGATATGGGTTACTATGCAAACAATCATCCTAAACAAAAATTCTCAGCAGTCTTGAAATGTAGATAAACAAGAGATGCTTCAAAGTGTGATCTGGTTTAATTTTTTATGATGTTCATTTTTTAAGGAGGTTGGAAAGTAGAAATTCACTGTTTCAGTTAAACAACCAGACACCCCAAAATGTGGACTAGCTGGGATAAGAGGCTACAATCTAAAGGAAAACCTTGGGGAAATTAGATCTGGGTGACAATAAAACCCACAGAAGGAAGGAGAAAAGATAGGTAGAATTAGGCAAAGGCTTTCCTTTCAGGACATTTGGAAGAATAAATCTTAGGAAAAGAGGAACCTTCCTGAATGAATTCTACCCTATAGAGAGGAAGTTGTCACCTTTGAGAGGTTTTCGAAAACCCAGCCCTGGAGTAGCTGGAGAGTGACAGACACCCTCCTGGGGAGAAGCTTGTTACATCTGGGTGACATTTCGTGGCTAAATTTTAACCCTGTCCCTGCTTGACCACTGCTTCACTTGTTGTATTAAATTGCTATGTTGGTAGTCTGTAGCAAGACTAACCAATCTAAATATTGACTAGAGATTTTTTCCTACGGTTTTAGATACTTATTGCTTTATTTCTTTTCTTTAAACTTATATACCAAAAACATAAATTTGAAAGTTGGGGAGGCTATATCTCATGCTTTCGGGAACAAATCTATACTCTGTGTATTCAGAAACAATGGCTTAATTTAGAAAGACAGGAGACAGCCCTGATGGCCTAGCAGTTAAAGTTTGGCGTGCTCCGTTTCAGAGGCCCAGGTTCAGTTCCTGGGTGCAGAAACATGCCGCTCATCTGTCAGTAGCCATGCTGTGGCAGGGGCTCACATTAGAAGAACCAAAAGAACTTACAACTATACACAACTATGTACTGGGATTTTGAGGGAAAAAAAGAAGAAAAAAAAATGGAGGAAGATTGGCAACAGATGTTAGCTTGGGGCGAATCTTCCCCTGCAAAAAAAAATTAAAAAAAAAAAAGACAGACCTCCCCAAAGAGGAAATAACTTGTTTGACAATGCTGTAATAATTCATAAGTGAAGAGTGAATATTGTTTGGAGACAGGAAAAGGAAGGGAATGAAGTAAAGAGAAAACCGAGTCACTTGGAAAGAAAAATTAGCAGATTAAAATAGCAGAACATAACTGGCATAATACCTGGGGAAGTATCAAGCAACTTTGGATTTCCTTGAACCCCATATGTTCATGTCTTTCAGACTAGTGAGAAAATCAAGAATTAGTGCCCAATGTAGAGTCAAGTTTCATTCCCTAAAACGACAAGTTAGCAGACCTCAGGTTGTACACCTAACTACAGTAGCCATCTGGTCAAATCAGTGTTTTATGTGACTGGCCCAACACAAATCCACCACAATCATTTGTCTACACCCTCCTGGTACTCATCGTCCTAATGGAGACTCTGACTTTGCATATGTCTACCCATTCTAATCACCGCTGGTGTTTTTTATGTTACTGAAGGGTAAAGTACCACCTTTGACACATTCCAGCATCTTCACTCAAAATTCTGCAGGTCTAAAGTGTTTTGAGAAAATTTACAATCCTGATCTCTACTCCATTTTGCATGAAATGCCTTTAAAATACAGAAATAGACATATTTAGAGATTGCAGCAAGGAAGAATAAACGAACTTATGCTATTACATTTGCCCCTGGTTGCAAGTGAAATTATTCCTTTCTTTAGCTAATAAATATATTTAAGCCTCTGCTATCTAAAGTTAGTGTATTAAGGTCTTAGGGATGTGACAGTGGACATGACAGAGCCCCGGGTCTTCCATGGAGGATAGGGCCTAAGGCTGGGTGGTGGGGGTGGGGGTGGCAGGTAGAGTCAGTAGAGATAAAAGAAAGGCAATTCCAGTTCAGTTTTGTAAATGTCACTTTCTCCTTCCTTTTGGTGAAAAAGAAGACGGTGAAAACAGAAGGTGGTAAACACTACTGAAATATAGGAAATCAAGGTTTGGAAGGATCTATTATTTCTATGGAGAGAAAAAAAAATAAATGCATGAAGATTTCTCATACATTCTGCCCCTGGCCCAACCAGGGCGCCAAAGTTTTGAATGCAAACTTTTATTACTATTCCCACCTAACCCTGAAAGTTTTAAATGGACTCCACTCCTGGACTCAGAATACTCAATTTCTAAGACCATAAAGAATTAAGAGATGATGAAGAAAAATGCCTTATGTCCTAGAATTCTAAAGTAGAAGCTTCATCTCTATTAGAATCGTCATTGATGCTCTAAACTAGAGATTCTCTGTGCGCACATCCTTTTAAATAGTAGAGTCTTTGGGACCATATTCAAATGGCTTAAATGGCATCAACAGTTACAGGAGTATGCTCTTGATTGCCCTTGAACCCTCTGTCATTGTTTGAGTGGAACACTTCCTCACCTTGCAAAGGTCTCTTATATTCCTAAACAAATTGGTCTAACCTTGGCAATGACTTCACCTTATGCCACCCTTTTAAATCTTACAACAGGCCAACTTGACAAGGCCCGGGAATAACTTAGTTCCAATTCTCATCAGATAGACGCAAGACTAACTACAGAATTGGCGAGGCCCAGTGCAAAATGAAAACATGGGGTCCCGTGTTCAAAAATTACTAATAATTTCAAAATGGCAACAGCAGGTCATTAAACCAAGCGCAGTGCCCTTTTCACCACAGGGCTCTGTGCGACTGTGCAGGTCCCATGCCCATGAAGCCAGTTCTGGTTAGACGTTGCTCCAAGAGTCTATCACCTAGTTGTGGCAAAATTAGTTTAATGAATTGATAAAAACATGGTGGTCTGTCAATGCACTTTAATCACCAGTTGAGAGCTACTGCTCTAGACTTGAACATTTTTGACTTCAGATCACTTGAAAGAAGCAACATCCTAAAAATTCAAGCTGTCCTTATTTTCTGCCTAATCACTTTTCTGTGTGCCTTCATTTTGTACTTTTCTCCCTGAAATTTCTTTCTTTCTTTGATTTCAGATTCACCCAAGAACCTAAGGGAAGCATTTGTTGTGGTAGTAAAGGAAAACCAACTCTGCGGAAAATACATTTTAAGGATTTAAAACATCTAACACATTACAAGCCAAATGGATTTCTTATTTGCACTTTGACTGGTTACCAGATAATCATAATACTTGTACTGTGTGTCACGAAGTATCCCACAGTGAGAAGACTTGAAGCTTTTGGCAACACCATGGAAAGTGGATTTAAAAAAAGAGTTTTCTGAATGAAAATTTTGGGGATTACGAAGAACGATCAACTATCTTCTAATTTGGATCTATAGTTACTTTGTACCATTTGAAATATATGTATATATATATATAATATTTTGAAATATTATATATTCTCTTCAAGAAATGAACAATACCACAGTTTGAGGCGGCTGGTGTAACTTTTTGAGTTTTGGATGTTTTGTTTTGTTTTGTTGCCATTTCTTTTTCTATCCACAAGGAAGACGTGCCCTTTTGAGAGTTCAATATGACACTCCCACTGGAAGGCCAGCTACAGGTGGACTCCTGGAATCTGAGACATCATAACAATATGGAATCAAGAGCTTCCTTCTGTTTCTACCAGATGGCACAAGGAAGCACCTCGTCCTGTTTTATTGCTTTCTACCCTGTGCAATAATAGCATGCAAGCTTGGCTTACATAACCATACTTTATATTCAATTGATATATAATAACCGTTCTAACCTCTTCCGGGAAAATATTTTTAGAACTACTAGCTTTTCCACAGATAAGAAAATGAGGATTCTTGAGGGAGCTGCTCCACCATGCTATTAAGACTCTGGCAGAGTTATAGTAGAATATGGATCCCTGTATTAATAAGTTCTGTAAATACAATGTCTTAAGGCTTTGTATAGCTGTCCTAGACTGCAGAAATGTCCTCTGGTTAAATCCAAAGTCTGGCATCATTAAGTACATAGTGCTGTAGCAACAAGTCTTATCATGGCACCTCTTTCTATGTTTGATTTGCTTTTTCTAAGAGTATTTAGATCTCTTCTGGTGAGATAGGAAGACCATTAAAGCAATTAGGTTTCAGAATGATCTATGTGACCAAATGTTGGACAGCCCTATTAAAGTGGTAAATTAGTTCTTTCTAAACCTACTTGTCCTCTTTATTTGTCATTTATTTTTCCTGAATCAGCTTTAACCAAATTCAGAGAACACCCCACTTAGAGATTCATAGTCAGCCAGAATTTTTTCCACAAGGTCTTTGCTGCTGTCACAGCCAATATTTCCAACCCTAATATTTTCAAAGCCAGAAATTCATTACTATAACTGCAGTGTCCTTGGTCAGTGAGATTAAATGTCAAATCCCGTTATTGGGCTTCCGTAGTGGTCGCATATGTGGCTCACCTCCCAAAAAAGAAATTTTTGTTCATCTTCTCTTTTTGAGAATTATTCAGCCGATGCTTATAAGAAGGAAGTATCTACTTAAGTTCTAGTTTACCTAGCATAGCGTAATATTACTATAGATTCCTATTACTTACCCTATCATACTTCAAGTGTATCTGTTTTTTCTCCAAAGCCATTTCTCTGGAATACATGTTGTTAGGGCCTGTTATTAGATCAGCAGCACGGTGGGTCCCCTGTTATGAATTTTTTAAGTTAAACCTCAGGTGGGATCCAGAAGCTCTTTCATTTCTACCAGTATAGCTTGAAGTCTGATTGAATATGCCAACACTCTAACTAGATAGATTGATTCTGCATCTTGAATGCCCATAAAAGCATCCAGAAATGGAAATGGAATCCTCATGGCAAAATCTAGGCTTCCCAAACACTTTCACAAATATTTGCCAGAAAGTAGCATAAAATTCATACCAGCAAATCAAAATTTCTTGATTTTGGTCCATATCCATGTATCAAGTAATATATCAGAAAATGACTTTCATCTGTAAACTTTGAAGCAAAAACTCAAATCATAAACTCAAAGAATTATCTAGAACAGTACATCTAAATATGCGGAGGAAAAAACCTCTATCATCAAATACATTTGGGAAAAAGTTTAAATAAAATAAAATAGAAATATTTACTGAGGGAATTTTCAGAGACTTTAATACACCAAAAGACACTGTGTCTTCAAAAAAGACTAGAACAGGGGAAACCAAGTAAAACGCTTCCAGAATCCAGGCATGTTGGGCGCTTACTCGATTAATGGAGAGCACATTCCCTGCCTAATGGGAAGCTACAAGAAATTATTTCTGTGTGAGGATATATTCATTGCATTGTCATACCTTCAATTTTTCAAGAGAACCAGAAATTTGTATTTTTACATAAAATCTCCTAACATTCTTAAATGAGATTAACTAAAATGAGATTATTTCCTTTAAAAAAAAAAAAAGGGGGGCCTGCCTGGTGGCGCAGTGGTTAAGTACGGGCGCTCTGCTTCAGCAGCCCAGGCTTCACAGGTTCGGATCCGGGGCGTGACTGATGCACTGCTTGTCAAGCCATGCTGTGGCGGCGTCCCACATAAGGTAGAGGAGGATTGGCACGGATGTTAGCCCAGGGCCAGTCTTCCTCAGCAACAAGAGGAGGATTGGCAACGGATGTTAGCTCAGGGCTGATCTTCCTCACACACACACACAAAAGAAAAACTCTCTAAGCATCATTGTTGCCCAAAATTCCCTGACCATGTGGCCTTATCAGTCAGATTAGTGTTTTCTGGAATAACCTTTTAAAAGTGTTGGTCCTGAAGGAAAATCCAGTGAGAAGTAAAAAGGACATTCTCTTTTCTATGGCCTTATGCATACAGACCCCTCTTATAATTCACAGTACGTGGAGCTCACAGCTTTTCCTATTCTGTAACCAGAGCCTGTAAGTCAGTAAAGGAGCTAGTCTAGAGGTCCAAGTCTGTTTGTTTATTTCCTATTGGTCGCTTAATGCAATAGCCTCCCTTGGAAAGATCTGAAAAAAGAGAGAAGGAGAAAAAAGACCACATCAGAATCTAGCAACCATCCAGTAAAACTGCAAATATTTGTAAATGTCTTCAAATTCAATTTGGATTTATCTAAGTCCTTTACACAAATGTGTGAACCATCTACTTGTGTTTAAATTTAACTTGCACCAGTTTGGGGAATTCAGTAGCTACCATCTGCCTATTGAATCTGAACATTTATGGTTTAAAAACTTATATCACATATTTCTGGTAATAAAGAGCTCAGTGGGGTATGACTAATATTGATTTGAGCTTGCGCATCAAGTACAATGAATAATGTTATAAAATAATTAGAGCAAATGCAAAAGGTTTCATCCAGAGCCCTTCTTTTGGTAAAAAGGAAAATATGGCTTATTTCATAAGACAAGGATTTTTGAGTAAAGTAAAGCTTACTTGTTTTTTTTGTGTGTAAATAGATTTATCTATTAATGGACTTGGCAAGCACATTGAGAAGTTTTACTACTTGGCTTTTTTCCATTATAGAATGATGAAGAATGTTTTCACCCACACACAATTCGAAATCTTTTTCTGATCAAATCCAGTGTAACTTTCACAAAGCAAAATAGTGATTTTATAGTGCAGTATATTATACCAACTTGCCATTGTCGCTGATATCCTAAGTTATGGAGGATATAGCAATTGTTTATGTGAGGAGATCCACACATTCCTCACCAGCATGGCATATGTACTCCCTCCTGGAAGGTTAAATATCATGTCATAATATGAGTTTCTCTTTTAATTAGGTTTGACAGTCCCATTTCAAAATCTCTTAGGGTTAGCTTGACAAAGAAGTATGTCATGTCTCTTTCCAGGAGCTGTCTACCTTCTAAATAAAAGATTTAGTGTCTAGCAAATTCTAGGGCTCAAGCCACCTCCATCTCATTTATAAATATAAGAAAAGATAAAAAGTATACTGAAGAATGTGAGGACTGAGGACCAGTGGAAGCAGTGATAGAATCTGATTTCCTAGTACCTGTGGGCACAATACAAAAGGGATAAAATAGAATCATGTTCACATTTCAAAGTAAATAAAGAGGAAGCCATTAATTGCACACACATGCCCCCCAAAGATCCCTTGCTATTAAAGATTTAAAATTTTTATGTTGAATAGGCCAGAATTTTTTTTCCCTGTAAAAGATCTCAGGAGCATATCAGTGGATGTTACAACATGCTCACATTATAAGTCCACAAGTGGCTCTCTTTTTTTTTTTCAATTTATTTTGGTAGTTTGTTTCATTTTCAAAAAATGTTACGCTCTCATTTATTTATTTTGGTAGCTAGTTCATTATTAAAATAATAATAACTGATCACTAAACATGAAAGCCGGGACACCAACCATAACTGACTATATTTACAGACCAGGCCACGTTTATCCAGCTTATCTCACCTGCTTAAAGAGGCTGAAACCACAAAGACTCACATGCACACCATGAGGAAAACTAGACAGTTGTTCTCAACCATTGGGCCATGGCACATGGATATGTGGCTGTACATCATGGAGTGGGTTGGAAGTGATTTCTTACTATTCATCAAGTCTGCAAGTATATTTTTAAAGGAACTATAATTTGCTCATGGGTAGTTGTAAATCAGGGCCTAAAAGACATATATGCCTACAGGAGCTAGCCAGATAACACAAGTTAGTTAACCAGGGTCACCTGTTAGTGCCTAAGCACACAGGGCTGAGGGTAGACACCTGGCACACTGCAGGGTTCCAGCACCAGCATTTGGTCCCAGCCTATTGTTGCCATGCAACATTAGAGGACTGGAGTGGCCCAATTTCCAATTTTTTTTTTTTTTAGGAAAATCTAGAAACACAGATGTTTATATGAAATCTCCAAATTTTACATATTTATAAGCCACTGAACTTTTGTTAAAAGATATAGCTAAAGACTCTATCCTGGGGCTGGCCCAGTAGCGGTTATGTTCGCGTGTTCTGCTTCGGCAGCCCAGGGTTCGCAGGCTCAGATCTCGGGTGCGGACTGATGCACCACTTGTCAAGCCATGCTGTGGCGGCGTCCCATATAAAGTAGAGGAGGATGGGCATGGATATTAGCCCAGGGCCATCTTCCTCAGCAAAAAGAGGAGGATTGGCATCGGATGTTAGCTCAGGGCTGATCTTCCTCACACACACGAAAAAAGACTCTATTGTGTCTATGAGATACCAGTTTGCAAATCTGGCCTAAAATTACCTTATTCTCATGGATTTGCATTCTCATGTGCTTCCTCTGGTGGTAGAAAAAATGATGGAGATAGAGCCAGTTTATAGTCCATTGCACATAACCTGCAGCCTGTCTTACTTTTGCCTCTGAGAATACTGTGGGTACAGAATAGACATCAGTTTTCCTCAACTGGGGGCATGCCAAGTTCGCAAAAAACGGTCAGCCACTGTACTAGAATAGAGTAAACGGATTAACTTCCATAGATTCCAACTTTGCAGTCACCAAGCTAGCGTGGGAGCAAAGTTTAGAGACTGGAAGGATGCAGTATAAGGTCAGAAGATCCCACCAGCTGGTGCTAAAAGACTTGAGAAGCTTGTGCATTTGGTTAAAAGAACGCTAGGTACTGGCTGCCCAATCAAAATGGCCTTCTCTCTCTGCTTCCACGTTCCACACACACCCTCCCACGTATGTGAATTCTTGGTTACTTTGTCCCCGATCTGGATCCTCCTCCAGACGGCCAGAATGAGAAGCTCTCGAGGTTTCTCACCCTCTCACCTCTGCCATGCACCTCACCATTGTCATAGTTCCTCTTCTCCCTTTCACATTTCAGGCCTAAAAAGCACTGTATATATTGAAAATAACCCTAATATTATAAGCCAAAAGAGCTCCCCAAAGATTCAAGTCCTTGCCCTTTACTTACAACCCAGAAAAGCCTGTACCCTCTCTCTCTGAGTTTTCATGTCTGTAAAATGGAGATCACTGTACAAAGTTTAAAGGTTATGGGAGGATTAGGGAAATAGAGAAAATGGAAATGTTTTATAAATGTAAAGCAGTAGGTAAGCTGTTATTATTATTATTATAGATTACTCCTCCTGTGTGTCACCTAGAAGCTCCTTCATCAGTGCTAGCCCCACTCAAGGCAAACAAAAAAACAAACTTGGAAAAAACAGCCAAAATACTATTTCACACTCTCTCTCTAGAAAGCTCAAAGACTAGACAGACTCTTGCTCAACTTTGTAGAATTCCCCATTTGCTGTTACCACTGCTAAAGTTTTTAAGCCACTGGAAAATGCCAATATAACCCACATTTGATCAATGCCATTGACACAAGCAAGTAATTACATGTTGGAGAAAGCACCCTGCTGGTGTCCAGAATGTTTATCCAGAAGCTGAATTGCTAATGGCCTGAGCCATCTGGTGTGTAAGACAATTTTTAGCAGCTACACATAATGCCATCACCAGGCCACTCTTTCCCCACACCCAGCCCTCTTGTCGTTCAGGCTAATCGTTCAAGAAAATTCACATATAACCCTAGTTACCGCAGAGGTAAGATCTTTCATGCCCACTCTTACACCCACCTCACTGGTAAAGACTGCTTTCATGCATTCATTCACTCATTCAGTCAATAACCAAATACCTCTTGTAGCTTTACTATGTGTCAGGCACAGTACTAGATACTGAGGATGACTTCAGACCTCATATTATTCTAGGGGAAACAGACAAAAACAAAAGAGAATAAATAATCATAGATCATGATAAAAGAAATGCAAAAGGACCCAAGAACATAAATAATGGAAAGGAAGCATGAACTGTAGGTAGGATAGTCAAGGAACATCTCTTGGCAGAGGTTAGTTTGAGAACTTAGTTTGAGAACTGGAAAATAGCAGGAAACAGCCACACAGAGAGCCAATGGGGAGTGGGAGTGAAGAGGTGGGGGTGTTGCAGGCAGACGGATTAGCATGTGCCAAGGCCCTAGCCAAGGAAGACCTCGATATGTTTGCAACACTGAGAGAAAGTCTCTTTCAGTTTGCTGTCAAAGCAGTGTGATTAGAGCAAAGTGGCTTGTCATTGGAAAGTAACCTTGGAGTCAGATCATGGGGCCACATTGAGCATGATAAAGAGTTTGGGTTTTATCTGAGTTGTAGCAGGAAGCATGAAAACAGTTTTTTAAGCAAGGGGTGACACAATCTTATTTATCCTTATAGCAGACTCCGTTGGTGTCCATCCATATCCTCTCATTAGTTTCATACACATGCAGGGCAGACCAGATGTACCAAGGAATCAGGAGAGCCACTGTTAACCATTGACAGATGAGACTTGATGTATAAATTCCCCAACTTCCTTGCTCCAAAGTGGGACAATTCCAAGGCGTGTTCTAAACCACCACTGTCCAGCAGAACTTTCTGCAATGCGAAAATAGTTCTATATCTGAGATGTCCGGTATGGTAGCCACTAGCTACATGTGGCTATTGAGCACTTGAAATGCCTCAACTATGACATACGAAGTGATTTTACTTTGATTTGATTTTATTAACTTAATAGACAGCCACATGTGGCTAGTGGCTACCTTATTGGATAGCACAGTTCTGTTCAGTCTTCGAGAGGTGCCAAGTGGCTGAGCCACAGTTGCCCAAAGTAAGAACGTACTCATAAACACACATTTTATTGGCTTTCTTTCATTTTCTGTCTCACTTCCTTACCAGCATTGCCTGGATTCACCTCTCAAATAAACTACTTGCATTGAAATCTCTGTCTCAGAGCATTCCTACGGAAAGACCCACCTAAGGCAATGTTTTAAGATGACCACTCTATTTCCAAAATGGAGAAAGATGAGAAGGGCACACAAGTGGAACTGAGGGGACCAGAAAGGAGGTTGTTATAGTATTTAGTAAACATACGTGCAGCACTTCCTTGTCAAAGCCTGAGGACAGAGCAGTAAATCATGCTTTTCCTTTTATAGAGGAGCTGACAACTTAGATTCAAGTCTCAGCTATATCAGTCAATTGCCATTTCACAGACTCAGTCATCTAAGGCCATCTTGAAGAAACAAGAGTAAGGCTGTGCTGCATCTCTCAGAGGTAAGTCCTAGTGAGAAAGCTTTAGTCCCTCATGATTCAGCCTGTTCCTAGAAACCTAGCCTCATTGTCGATGAACAAAGTTCAAACTGAATTATTAATGAGAAAATTTCAAATTTGTCTTTAATCTAGTATTTTCTTTTACCAAATGGTAAAACAAGCATGGCAACCTAGAAAGTGCATTGGACTAAAAGAACCCTGATTTCTAGTTCTAACTTAAGGAATCACTTAAACTTCTTGAAGTGGTTCTCAGAAATGGCATTCTGTGTAGACGACAGCAAATCATAACAATGGGAAAAAGTGATGAACTAGTTAAAGGACCAGTTTGGAATTTTAAAGGACATAGGCAAAAGATTCGGCAAAGGCAGAATAATCAGGAAAGACTGTATATAAGAGTGACAGAGACCTCTAAAAATATAGTAGGAAGGTTAAATTGACTTATGACTTAAAATTGACTTCCAGAAATGTTACCATCAACCTAAAAAAACTTTTTGTAGCTATGTTCAAAGCAAGTAGGACACACCTACTGCCTGAAGCCAATAATGTATAGAAAATAGAGAATTCAGGTTTTTCTCAAGCAACTGTGTTGTTTCTGTTTTCTCTTTTCTATGTCAATAAAAATTATCTTCTGACAAAAAAAAGTCTGGAAGGAATATTGCTAAGAGAGAAATAAACTCAAGATAAGAGAAGAGATTTGTAAGACAGTATCTAGCTCTCCTCAATGATTCAAGTGCCTGGGTGCAGTGATGGGGGAAGAAGGAAAGTCCTGGTTTGTATTATGTATTGATTTCTGTGGTGTAAATACTCCCATCATGGCTGACTTCAAGCTACCAATGTGAAGTTGGGGAGAGATGTGTGTGATTGGCTCTCACAAGCCGGGAGAGCCAGCTCCAGCATATCGCTACCTGCAAGAGAGAAATCACATTCCTCGCACCAAAAAAAAACTACCAAAAAATTACCACACTGATGCCAGGGAATTTTGAGATATCTGGGAGAGCCACTAGAAGTCTAGTGTTAGTTAAGTATAGTTACCATTGTTAAAAAGAGGAAGTGGATTCTGAAAACTGGAGACCAGTGACCCTGAGGTCAGCCTGGGGCAAGATTCCAGAGTAGGTCATTTAAGGAATTTTTATGAATAATTAGGGAAACGGTAATCACAAGGAGCCAACTTGGGTTTGCTGAGGAAAAAAATAACACCAGATACATTTTTTTTTTTTTTTGGTGAGGAAGATTAGCCCTGAGCTAACATCTGTTGCCAATCCTCCTCTTTTCACTGAGGAAGACTGGCCCTGGGCCAACATCCATGCCCATCTTCCTCTGCTTTATATGTGGGATGCCTGTCATAGTATGGCTTAATAAGCGGTGCGTAAGTCCATGCCCAGGATCTGAACCCACGAACCCTGGGCTGCAGAAGCAGAGTGCAGGAACCCAACCACTGCACCACCCGGCCAGCCCCCCTAGATACTTTTTTCCATTGGCCCCACTGTTTTCTTTAACTAGTCTGAAGGATTTTTAAAAATTGATGGACATAATATGTCTAGACTTTAGCAGAGTATGAGGCTAGGCCAAAGATTGGCAAACTATGGCCCTTACGCTAAACCTGGCCTGCTGCCTGTTTTTGTAAATAAAGTTTTATTGTAAAACAGCCACTTGTTTACATGTTGGCTATTGCTGCTTTTAAACTACAACAACAGCTGAATAACTGCGATGAAGATATTATGACTCAGAAAGCCTAAAATATTTACTATTTGGCCCTTTATGAAGTTTGCCAACCTCTGGTCTACTATGGAAAAGGCTGGATGATACTAAAAGTTGTGTGGGCTCATAACCATAATGAATAGCCATATTCAAATGTTTCTAATTCACGGAATAATTGTATCCTGGAGAAAGATTTCTAGTAGCAGAATCCTGAGTTCTGTCCTGGCCGTGTCCCGTGCATTGTTGTATTATCAACTGTGTGAAAGAGGGTATTGACGTGCTGTGCAGACCAGTTTTGCAAATGATCTACAGTCAACAACCTAGCATGGTTAAATCAAGTTCAAGCAAATAGACAGCAGAGGAAAGCAGTTACGATGGTTAGAAACAGTTAAAGGACATGATGTTTAGATTTGTGGGAAAAGAGTAAGCAGATCAAGAATGAGAAGATGCATTTAAATATTTGAAGGTCTGTCACTTAGAAGAGGGATTAAATTAGTTTCTAAAGAGTGTGTGGAATTTATAGCTAAACATATTTCAGTTTAATATAAGAACAATTTACCCAGTAGACTTTCTTTAGTAGGTAGTAAGTTTCTTCTTAGGAATGGTATTCAAACATAGACCAGAAGAACTCATTCTTAGGAGTGCTGTAGAAGGATTCATGCCTAGGCAATCTTGCACTTCTCAGAATTTGAGATTATCTGAGCCTGATTTCTTATCATATAGGAAAATAGAATTAGAGATGCTCTGTAATGTCAGATTTTTATGATACAACAAATTCTTAAATTCTGAAGAGCAACTCAAACTGCCTATACCCAGATTGCTTGGTTCAGATGTACAGATGTCCCTTAATGGCCCCAGAAGCATTGCTTACCATCAAAAACAGGTCCTCCTTCCCAATTTCAGCAGCATCTGTTTCTTCAAAGTAAGTCGGCCACACCTGGAGCAAGTTAGTTTGAGCATTAATCAGTCAGTCGCAGTAACAACAGGGTGATGATGTCAAGAACTTGGAGTCATAGGAATTTTATAATAAACCAACAGCCCTTTGTTATGGAGACTGGCCAAAAGACTTCAGGATGTTCGCTCAGGTATAACTACAACTGTAAGGATGAACTAGCTGGAAGTTGGATAACAGGGAAGCAGACCAAAAACAAAATGGTTGAAGGCAGGAATTGGTTCAAAAACGTAAACTTGAGGGGCCAGCCCCATGGCCCAGTGGTTAAGTTCAGCATGCCCCACTTCAGTGGCCCAGGTTCGTGGGTTCAGATCCCGGGCATGGACCTACACCTCTCATCAGCCATTGTGGCAGTGACCCACATACAAAATAGAGAGAGATTGGCACAGATGTTAGCTCAGGGCTAATCTTCCTCAAGCGAAAAAAAGAGGAAGATTGGCAATGGATGTCAGCTCAGGGTGAATCGTCCTCAGCAAAAAAAAAAAAATAGTAAAATTGAATAAGTCACTGAATATTTTAGCCAGGGATGTCTCTACTACCTTTACAATGATTTATCAGACTATAGATATCATTTAACTATATACTAGATTTTAAAAGGCAATAACATATATGTGTAGTGGAATATTCAATAAATGAAAATTCATCTAGACAAAAGTTTCTCAACTCCATTTCTCATTCCAGTTTTAACATGCTACTTACAATCTCAATGCTCTTTCCAGGAATATCTAAATAAAAGACCATCAGATATTCTTTTGCTCTGTTGCAAGTTTTGTTTTCCTTATGTGGGAGAAAATTGTTAAATGGGAACAGTCAGTGTTTAACTAAGGTGCCACATCCTTTGTTAATTAACCTGTCATTGTGGCAAATTTACCTAGAGTCCGACAGCAAAATGCAGATCAGTTGTCCCAAATACCCTAAGGTAGCGAACGATGTCTGCCTGCACACAAACGCCACCAAGGAAATGTGTGGCCTATGTCAGAGGGACATCACTCCACAAACAATCTCTTTCTAATCTTGCCCTAATACAGTGATTGTCAGCCTACAAGATCCAATGCCCCCTTTAGACATCACCTTACCCTCCTGAAATGAAATTCATGGGTAATATAAGTTCCCTATACATGTAATTCCAAGAAAGTAATATAATTCACAAACATAATATAAAAGAGAAATGAAAGAAAATCAGTTTATAAATATTTATTTTAGGGGCTGGCCCGGTGGGATAGTGGTTAAGTTTGTGCACTCGGCTTCGGTAGCCCGGGGCTCATGGGTTCAGATCCCAGGTGCGGACCTATGTGCCACTCATCAAGCCATGCTGTGGCAGCATCCCATGTACAAAAATAGAGGAAGATTGGCACTGATGTTAGCTCAGCGACAATCTTCCTCAAGCAAAAAGAGGAACATTAGCAACACATATTAGCTCAGGGCCAATCTTCCTCACCAAAAAAATAAATGAATAAATATTTATTTTAATTTGAAAATTCTCTTCCGCATAAGGTTAGAAGATATAATGAAATACTTAAAGGTTTGAGCATACTTATAATGACGAAGTTTAGATTTAAGAGAAGTAAAATTTACCCAGATGCTGTTGACACATTATATTTTAAATGACAGACTAAGTAAAAGAAAAGATGTGTATATATAAAACCAGGAATGCAACATCTGTAAATAAAAACTAAAACAAATAGGTTTATTGCTGACTCAAATCCACAATCCATGTTCCTATTAGGAATGCAATTTTTCTAAAATGGCAACTAATTGTTGGGAACATGCAGAAAAAAAACAGGGCAATCCTTCCCCATTTACGTGGCAGTTGTACTCCTGAATAATTTTAGTGTAGATCAAAATGATGCCAGCTCAAATGGCTGTCGATTAATGAATGGCTGAAACAAATTGGCTTATCCATACAACAGAATATTACTCAATTGTAAAAAGAAATGAAGTACTGATACATGCTACAACGTGGATGAATTTTGAAAACAGTACACTGAGTGAAAGAAACCATACACAAAAGGTCACATATTATGAGTCTACTTTTATGAAATGTCTAGAACAGGCAAATCCATAGAGACAGAAAGTAGATTAGTTTCCAGGGGCTAGAGAGAAGTGAGAATGGGAGCATGAGTGCTAATTGGTTGTTTAGGATTGATAAAAAATGGTCTGGAATTAGTGGTGACGGTTGCACCTTGTATATATACTAAAAACCATTGACTTGTATAGTGCTTTAAAAGGGGGAATTTTATGGAATGTTAATTATGCCTCAATTTTTTTAAAAACATGCAAAAAATTACTTTTTTGAATCTGAATTCACTTCTGGATCTAGACCATTATAAACAGGTTTTTCACTTACATTAACATTTAGTGCAAAATTAATAATTCATTGGGACAATAATTCTCCCTTGAGCAGAAATATGTCATGCACTTCAGGACATATAGCATTTCTCCCAGCCCACCACATAGTGGTAGCAGCCCACAATCCCTGTAACAATCAAGAAATCACTGGACAATTTCCACATGGCCCTAGAGGATAAGGTAACGGCCTTGTTGAGAACTACTGTTATAATAGCATGCAAAAATAAGCAAAACTATCAATAACTTGCATTTCAACTTTCTGCATTTCCAAACTGGTGACGAGCTACCATTTACCACCACTTAGAGACCACTTCAAGGGCTATTCAAGCTGTATCAGTTGGCCCTTTCAGCTGCTCTCCCTCCCATTCCATCCAACTTTTAAGACAGCAGGGCAGAATGTACTCTTGTCCAGTGATCCGTGAAATATTTGCAGGATTCTGTTTGGGTTTTTTCTAAATAAGTATTATTAGGATGTGTGGTATTTCTCAGAATTTGCAGCATCCCTTAAGGTTCAATAATAGTGTGTTTCTCAAGGAGTTCAACAACTTTGTAGTTGAATGGTACTTTGAGATAGAGGGTGAAAAACAAAGCAAAAAATAAAAGCTTCCAAGCTATTTAGAATGTTTTCCTGTTGCTCAAAGATGTTTTGTTCTTATTTTTTCATTTAAAAACAGCAGTTAAGAGGACCTCAAGGCATGGAAAGGGCTTCAAACGTGAAACTGAGTAGCTGACTGCTTGCAGAGTGGAAGGAGAACCATGGGCTGCTCGTGTCACAAAAAACAGCAAAGAATCTTTTCAGTTTTTCTTTTCATGAATTGGCCCCTTGCAAGTGCAGAAGGTTTAAAACCAGGATCTAAGTCAGTGATTCCTAAACCAAATTTGGGCACACACAAGGACATCTCTAACAGTTTCAAGGAGAGTCTAAAATTCTCCAAGTACTTCATTTTTATTTGCAATCTTTTTCAAAATAAAATATGCCCCCGGAGTAACTTAGAAGAGGTGGGCAATGCAACCCAGACTTTCTCAAAAGTAATATCCCAGCCTGCTGGGCGCTGGCCAATACCACAGCAAGAAGACTTTCTACAGCCTCCTGTGAACCATGTCCACTTGTGGGGCGGGATTTTGATGAAACAATTATTCAGCTTAAACAGTGACTATAGTCCCAGAGGAGAAAAGAAGGCATTTTATTCAAAACTGCCATTTGCTTCCTAAACACCACAAAGGATTTTTAAATCCCATAGTAGGATTAGAGACGTCTCGTATTTTTCTATAGTAATTCCATTTGGTCTCCTAACATAAGCACAGTAAATTCTACAACTTTAAATAAAAACTCTTTTTTGTCAAATATTTTAATCTCAACATATAATTAGTTTGAATTAAGTGAAATCCAGCTTTCAAATTGATCACACAGCATTTCATGTTGGTTCAAGATTATATCTAAAAAGAATGACAGATTTGGGTCAGATCAAACACACTATTAGAGAAACTCAAGATGGACTAAAGATGTATTGGGGAGCATCTTTCAATTTGCAAGAAATGATGATCATTATGTTGGTTTTATAACTTATGAGATATTTAACAGTTTTCAATGACATTTGAGATGTGTACATGTATGAGGCACAGGGATTTTACAGAGGGAGCTTTGAAGTTCTATGAATTTCAGATCTGACAACTCAAAACCTAGTTTAAGCACTTGATAGAAAAGTGACTCTTATAGGCCCTCCCCTTACCCTGTCTGCTCTTAGAATTGCCAGCTCTTAGAACTGCCAGCTCTAAGCCCATAACACCCATAACACACAGGAGCATTCCTAGGTCTATTACTTGCTCCATGCTGGAGCTCTTTTTCTTCTTTTTTTTATTTTTTAACTTTTTGTGTGTGTGTGTGTGTGAGGAATATCAGCCCTGAGCTAACATCCATGCCAATACTCCTCTTTTTGCTGAGGAAGACCGGCCCTGATCTAACATCTATTGCCAATCCTCCTCCTTTCTTCTCCCCAAAACCCCAGTAGATAGTTGTATGTCATAGTTGCACATCCTTCTAGTTGCTGTATGTGGAACGCCACCTCAGCATGGCCGGACAAGCAGTGCGTTGGTACGCGCCTGGGATCCGAACCTGGGCTGCCAGGAGCAGAGCACGCACACTTACATTAAGCCACGGGGCCAGCCCCATTTTTAACTTTTTATTATAGAAAATTTCAAGCATAAACAAAACTAGATAGAATAGTATAATGAACCCTTGTTTACCCATCACCCAGCTTTAACAAATACTAGTACACGGCCCATCTTATTTCATCCACATCCCCACCAACTCTCCCCACCCCAGATTATTTTCAAGAAAATCCTATCATCTCATCTGTAAATATATCGGACTGTAAAAAACAAGGCATCTTTAAAAAAGCATATTCACAATATGGTTATCAAAACTAATGAGCAATTGGAGCCGGCCCGGTGGCGCAAGCGGTTAAGTGCGCGCGCTCTGCTGCGGCGGCCCGGGGTTCGCTGGTTCGGGTCCCGGGCGCGCACTGACGCACTGCTTGGCAAGCCATGCTGTGGCGGCGTCCCATATAAAGTGGAGGAAGATGGGCACAGATGTTAGCCCAGGGCCGTCTTCCTCAGGAAAAAAAAAAAAAAAAAAAAGAGGAGGATTGGCCGATGTTAGCACAGGGCTGATCTCCTCACAAAAAAAAAAAAAAAAACTAATGAGCAATTAACAGTGTAATTAATATCATCAAATATCAAGCCAGTGATATTTGTGCTTTTCTGATTGTCTCATAATTTTTCAGTAAATTGCTTGAGTCGAGATCTAAATACGTTCCATACATGGCAATGGGTTGATATGTTTCCTCAGTCTCTTTTATAGGTTTCTCTTCCGTCTTGCTTTTTTTTGCCTTGAAAAAAATTTTTTAAGAAGTAGATTGTCCCTGTCCTGTAGAATTTTCCCAAAGTGTTCATTTTCTTAACTACGTCTTCGTGATTATTGTTTAAAACATTCTTCTGTCTCTTGAATTTCCTATAAGTTAGTAGTTAGATCAAGAGGATGGATCAGATTCACACTGTATTTTTTAATTCTTTCTTTGTTTGGGCAAGACTACTTCACAGGCGAAGATGTATACTTCTGATGTGATCACTGATGATCACGTGGTGACCAATGACATCACAAAAAGAGACAACCAGACATTATGTGCCTCCTGATGGAAGTATACATCATCAATGATCACTGCTCAGATCCATTAATTTCTTAGCAGTTACAGACAGTGATATTTTTAATTCTATCATTCCTTCTTTGTTTATTAGCTGGAATACCTCTCTAGAGAGGAATTTTTCCTCATCATTATGTTGAGGTACAGATTTTATAAGAAGGCATGATAAATGCTTGATTCTCTTAGTTTATCAGCTTTCAAAATATTGAGATGCTTCACTTGCATGCCCCAAAGTGACCAATGAATTTTTTAGTATCATTATGACTTGACAGAAGTAAAAAATATTTGGTGTGTTTTCATTCTTTGCACGTATTGTCCTTATTGAAGCTTGAATTGCTCCATCTTTGGCCAAGTGAAATTTATTGAGGTCTTACTAGTGACTTTTAAAGGCAAACCAGAAAGGAATTTCAGTAGGAATTCCAAGGGCTTTCTGAGCAGCAGATTATGAACTTCCCTTTGTAGAGTGCTTCACAAAATGCTAACACTCTTTCATCTCATTTGGACTCACCCAAAGTCATAGTAATATTGGAGGCGACCTTTCAGATGGTACATGGTGGTGTCCATGTTGAACAGTAGACGACACACAGCCCAGATAAACGAAGCAACTCTGCCAGGATCACAAGGGCTTCTTGATAGTAGAGCTGTGATGAGGTATCAGGTCCTCTAATTTCAGGGATCTTAACACTATCTTAATAACTCTAAGCCATATCATCCTTATTATTATTCCCAACACAATCTTGAGAACAATCTTAGGCACCTTCTTGATACTAGAAAACACAAATGTGGGATTGAATCAACACTATTACTCCTTCCCACAGAACATTTTCATGGTTTGGGCCAACATGGTGGATTATAGCGTGCTATATGTTCCTTTGATTAGAACCACAGTCCATGAAGTTCATCAAAAAGTCCACTCCCCAGGATGAAGGAAGATTGAGAAGGTGCTCAGAGTGAGCGCTTTATAGAGAGCAAGTCTTATTTCAACAAGCCCTTTTTGGTTGAGAAGAACTAGGAAGAAGGTGGAGATAAAAGAGGAAACTTTAAAAAAGAATTTTTCAGGTCAGACTAGCTTTTCCTGGGAGATATTAAGCCCTGTGATAGGTATCTTACCACTGTGAAGCATTTTGCTCTAACTCAGTAAACTGCATCTTTTTCCTGCTGACTGGAGATATAAAACAAGCATAATATCTTAAGCATGTTTCAAGTAGATTAGCCACAATCGTAGTGCTAATGCTCTAATGCTCTTCAACCATTCCCTGTTTTCCTCCATCACAGTTCCTATTACACAGTACGGTTCAGTGAGGCAGGGAATAAGCCGGAATGTGCTGAAAAGTCAAGCAATGATTTTGTTCTCCTAGTCAAGTAACATTTACATAATAAGATGAAATATAATGTTTCTCTTAGCGACTCTAAAGAAACAATTGACTGGAAAAAAAAAATGACTGTGACTCAAATTAATATGAAGGCAAGGGTATTTCAGTAAAAGAATAACAACAGATGCTAGTAATATCTCTCCACATTTGTTCCCTATTATGGAAGCTTCTCTCTCCCAGTAGAGACCCAGGGACCTCTGGATTGCTTAATGGACTACCTGGAAGTAAATGGATGCCACAACAGTATGAAACATCTGAATGAAAAGCTAAAAATGAAATCAGCCAGATTTTAACAGATGTCTAGATATGCAGGTTTCTTACACCAAATAGCTAGATCATTGGTTAGCAAACTTTTTTCTGTAAAGAGCCAGAAAGTAATTATTTTAGACTTTGCAGGCAACTACTGAATTCTGCCAACGTGGCGTGAAAGAAGGCATAGGCAATACATAAACAAATAGGACTGTATTCCAATATAATTTATTTATAAAATTATTTACAAAACCAGCAGCAGGCCAGATTTGGTGTGTGAGCAACAGTTTGCAGACCTTTCATATAGATGATGACAGAGTATCTTGCTTTCATGTGAGAATTTGGCACTTAGTTGCAGGTTGAGAGGAAAGGTGCAGATTATAGGAAATTTTTCTTAAAAGTGGCTCAGGTAGGAGGTCACAGCTCAAATTTCTACAGGGTGATAAGTTTCACTTACATGAGAGACTTGGGCATGTGTAAGTTGTTTGGAAGTGGTAAGAATGTGGCTAAGCAGAAAGAACTCCCCCTCCTAGTGTAAGGGGACCTGTTACTTAGTTGTACCTGACTGTCACCATGTGGCAACATCCAGTGTCACCATCTCCTCTAATTGTTCAGTGAAATCTCCCTATTTTTATATGTTGGAAAATAATTGAGAATTTTTACGACAATGTACAGGCAAACCAATACAAATGTCAGGGCATCCAGAAAAGTACCTCATAGGCACACAGTAGTTTCTCAATAAATATGTGTTGGAAGGGAAGAGGAGAGGGACAGAGGGGAGAAGAGAGGGAGGGAGAGACTGAGAGGAGGAAAAAAGAAAAGTGAAAAGCAGAAAAAAATAAGAAAGAGACAAATGGCCAAAACCATTCCTTAAGCCAACAAATGTTCATTTCTCCTTCATGTCACAGTCTCCTTCCATCCGGCACTGAGATTCTTCACCTTTTTGTGTCTTGTACCCTTTAGAAAGTCTGTCAATGCTTTTTCAGGATAGTAGTTTTAGAATGCATGAAATAAAATACATAGGATTTAAAGAAAATTATATTAAAATTCAGTAATCAAAATATTTTTTAGAAAGTGAGAAATAGTACTATATGCGCTTCTTTATTAAAGCATTAAATAACTAAATCTAGCAGCAGGTTTAATAACTATCATAGTTTTAAAGCAGTGTTAAGTGTAAAACAATTTTGAAATATCTGCAACAACTGTAATGTGATGAGAAGTCTCTGTGATTTTTCTAGGTGACAAAGTCATAGGTCGTGCTTAAATCATTGTGGTTATTTGCTTACACTCATAATAGGAGGAAATGTTAAATTTAAGTTAGAGTTTCATGAAAATAGAGATGTAATATTTCTCTAACCAAGCTAATAGACTCCTTAAACTTTATCTATTGACTAACAGTCCATGGGCTCAAAGCTAATATTACCTGAGGGTCTCTGCAGTTTCTGGGCCCGTGGAACCTTCCTTTGAGCCTCTGCTTCCTACTAGCAGTCAAGGAAGAGAGAGCAAGCACAGAGGACCATTCTGGAGTGTTAAGGGGCAGGCCTGGAAGATAAAATACAACTGCCACAATCCATGAAGCAGAAGTCTGGCTCCCAGCCCATCTAACTGCAAGAGTGGCTGGGAAATGCAGTCCAGTTGTGTGCCCAGGAAGGAAAAAAGACCCGATGGCAAACACCCAGCCAAGTCTTCACCACAACCTCCCCTCCAGTGCACTGCACAGAAGACCTTTGGAAGCTGTAGGAGTCAGCTGGGGCTTCCATAACATAATACACAGACTGAGTGGCTTAAATAACAGAAATTTATTTTCTCACAGTTCTGGAGGCTGGTAAGTCCAAGATCAAGGTGCTGGCTGATTGGGTTCCTGGTGAGATCTCTCATCCTAGCTTGTAGATGTCCACCTTCTCACTATGTCCTCATATGGCGAAGAGAGAGAGTTCTCTGGTGTCTCTTCTTATAAAGACACTAACCCTATTGGATCAGAGCCCCACTACTATGACCTCATATAAACTTAATTACTCCTTATAGGCTCTATTTCCAATTGTCACTTTGGGAGTTAGGACTTCATGTAAGAATTTTGGGAGAACATATCGCAGTCCATAGCAGAAGCCATATCAAGTTTCTTTAAGACTTAGAGAAGGGAGGATGTTTTGTTCAGAGTGTTCCTGTTTGCTTGATCCCAATATGGTAAACAGCTCCACATTTTTTCATTTTCATGTTTTATCCTGAAGCAACAGAGCATTACATTAATTGACTTATCTTATTAATTCAATAAGCTGCTTCCAGGATGAAATGCTTAGCTATGCTTGCTTGTTTTGGGTCTTTTTTCGTTGTTGGGAGAAAGCTTCAAGGCTCAAACTGTTCTGCTGTTTTACACAGTCACTGAAAATTTTTATGCACTGATGAAGATTTGCCACATTTGGAATTACTACAAACTGCTAGTTTCTCATTCTATTATAATTTAATTCACACTTTTTAGTATGATAAGAAAATATTGGGTACTTCACATATTGTAGTAAGATATTTGCTGATAGATAGTTCATACTGTGTTTTAGCATTTATTTTAAATGGCATTCAACGCAGCAAATTTGACAGCCTCTATTAAAGCCCAAGGCAACTCTCATGTGACAACAGTAACTCTAGCCTAAAACAGTGAAAGGTGGACTTCAGTCAAATACTTTTTTGAAAACAAAATTAGGAACTCAACTGAGTAGAAAGTGAAAACTTTTTTACAAACATGGGGAAAAAAATCTAGATATTTAATTATCAGATCCTTATGTTGTACACCTTAAATGTACACAATGTTGTATGTCAATTAGATCTGAATAAAACTGGAAAAAATCTAGATATTTAAGAGACTAAAATCTTGCAGGAATTAAAATAAATCTTGATAGTGACTTTTAAAGGACATTCCAGACTTATATTATTGGTTTCCTTCTTCCCAGAATCCTTTGGCACAGCACCAAAACAGAGTGTACAGATGGGTGCCTAATGTGTGTCTTTAAGGAGATTTATATTGATGATGATAAATATGCTATTTTGTGAAACCACATGGGACAGGTACCAAACCATGGTAGGGAGATGTTTTAAACAATTACTAGCAATTTAGACACTAATCTCAAGGACAATTTGAAATTTACACCATTATTATATAAACAGCATTTTAAAGCAAAAGTAAAGACAGTCTCCTCTCTCCACAAGGATACACAGATGTGTATGTGTTTTGTTTTGCTTTTTAGCAAAGAAGCCATTGAACAATAGTTTTTTGAAAAATCCAAGAAGTTTTAAAATGCTTATTCTACAAAATGTTTGGTATATTGAGCCTGCAAAGCAGCTCGACCTAGACAAGTGGGTTTAATAAGAATAAAGATTTGTGGCCCAATGCCCACTTAAGTCTGGAACAAAATGTGGAAGTAACCACATATTATTTTAAACTCTTCCCTGGTGTATTGTACCAAAACCTGATGAAAATCAAAGATTAATGCATTAGGTAAATGGGTTTTTATTGCAAAGAATTGACTTTTTGACAGGTTTTCCAGTACTAATATTATGAGAATTGATAATGATGAAAATTATAAAGTTAGTAGCTCGGATTATGAATCTTATGTGGTCTTAGAACATGCTCAGTTAGCAGTAGAACTTGAGAAACCACTTCCTTGCTTCCACACAAAACATAGCAAAAGAACTAGAAACACATGAATCCATGCATTTATTCATTCATTCGAAAATTTCGTTCATTTATTTAAAATACATTTATTTAAAATTCATCCAATTATTCAACAAATTTTTCTTGAATACTTACTGTGCACCAGGGGTTTTCCCATTCATTTATTTTATTGCACATTTTTCCCCATATATTTCCTGAAAAAAATAATTGAAACAGTAGAGAGCATATAAAGAAAAAACTAAAGTCTCCCTTTACTCTTCCCAATGGCACTACCTTCACCATAACCAACCAAACCCTAGATCAGGAGCGCACAACCAACGAGCCCACAGGCTAGATTTTATTTTTGTACATTCCATGAACTAAGAATATTTTCTTACATTTAAAAACAAAAAAAATGAACAATACGCAACAGAAATCGTTATATAGCCTGCGAAACCTTAAAATATTTATAGTCCACCTTTTTACAGAGAAAAGTGTTTAACCACTGGCATAGACGTCCAGACCTTTTTCTAGGTGTGTATGTGTGTGAGTGTGTGTGTGTGTGTATACATATATGAACACGCAAATGGACATACAGATATCTATAGTTTTATTTTTTTATTTGTTTATATAAATAAATTTACCTTTATTCATTGCTCTGCAACTTGCTTTTTTTACTTAATAGTATATCTTGAAGATTGTTCCGTGTAAGCATATTTATCTCAGCCTCTTCTTTTCTAACTTCTAATAGCATCTTATACATAATCTATTTTCCCTGCCTCTATAGAGCCATTGCCCCCTCTTCAATTTGGAGCAACACCTTCTCTGAAAAATCTCCCCCACACATCTTCAGTTTAGCTCTCAACCACATGTCCCCATTTTCCATTTCAAACATTCATCCACTCGTTTATTCATTCCACAAATATTTTTTGACACATACTATATATCAAGTACTCTTCCAGTCCCTGAAGATTCAACAGTGAAAAAAACAGACCAAAATTCCGGCCTCATAGAGCTTACATTCTAGTAGAAGAAACAGAACCAAGTGAAATATAATATGACTCCAGGAGGGGCAATATGAAATGTCAGATGGTGGGGCTTGAAATGGAGATGGGGTGGTCGTAGATAGCCCCAATGAGAAAGTGACTCTTGAGAGATGACCCTTAGGAAATGAGGGTGCTAGCCATGAGAATATCTGAAGGGAGGCATTCTGGATAGAGGGAAAAGCAAGTGGAAAGGCCCTAAAGTGGGTGTATGCCTGGCAAATCTGAGGAAGTTCAAAGATGGCAGACAGATCAACATGGCAGAAGCAAAGTGAATGAGGAAGAGAGTGATGGAGATGAGGTTAGAAAGATAATGAGGAGGGCCGGCCCCGTGGCTTAGCGGTTAAGTGCGCACGCTCCACCACTGGCGGCCTGGGTTCGGATCCCGGGCGCGCACCGACGCACTGCTTCTCTGGCCATGCTGAGGCCGCGTCCCACATACAGCAACTAGAAGGATGTGCAACTATGACATACAACTGTCTACTGGGGCTTTGGGGCAAAAAAAAAGGAGGAAGGATTGGCAATAGATGTTAGCTCAGAGCCGGTCTTCCTCAGCAAAATGAGAAGGATTAGCATGGACGTTAGCTCAGGGCTGATCTTCCTCACAAAAAAAAAAAAAAAGAATGGTCTTCCTTTCTTAAAAAAAAAAAAAAAAGAAAGAAAGATAATGAGGACTTGTACTATGTGAGACCTGTGGGTCATAATGGGGACTTTGGTTTTTACTGCAAGTGAGATGGGAGCCGTGAAAGGGTATTGAGCAGAAGAGGGACATGGTCTGATGTCCTTTTAACAAAATCACTCTGGTTGCTTTGTTGAAAATAGACCCTGGAGACATAAGTACAAGAATAGAAGCAGTTAGAGCAGTTAGGAGGCTGTGATCACAACCCAGGCAAGATATGGTGGTGGCCCAGAACTAGGGGGTAGCAGTTGGATGGATTATGGACTGAATGTTTGTATCCCCCCAAAATTTGCATGTTGAAATCTTAATCCCCAATGTGATGATACTTGGGAGATAATTAGGTTTAAATCAGGTCATGAGGGTGGGGGCTTAATGTCCTTAAAAAAGAGGAGGAAATACAAAGTCCCTCGCTCTGCCCTACACCATGTGAGATACAATGAAAAGATGACCATCTGCAAACCAGGAAGAGGACCCTCACCAAGCACCAGATTTGCCAGGACCTTGATCTTGGACTTCCCAGCCTCCAGAACTGTGAGACATAAATATTTATTGTTTAAGCCACCCAGTCTATGGTAATTTGTTATAGCAGCCTGAACTGATGAAGACAAGATAGTAAGAAATGGATGCTCTAGAAAGCCCGAGTAGGGGAAAACCACTTTTGAGACTCCATCACACTGATCAATAGACAACTCCCTCTCATTCAACAAATGATGAGAATGTGTTACAAGAAGAATCTTCAGATCTCAGGGAAAGACCAAGGTCAGCCTAAAAAATAAGTCTTAATGTCTGAGATCATATCTTACAGAGTAAACATCTTTAAGGTAGAGGTTTATTAGTTATTTTAAGATCAAGGCCATATTCTCATGAAGTGTCATCTTAGAAGGTTAATCGTAGGCCCTGTTGTAAAACCAGTCAAACTGAGAGAAGGAAATAAGGTTTCTCTTTGCAGCTACTCCAAGAAAGAGTCCAATCATATGTGCAATTTTTTGTGACAGAAAAATAAAAAGAGTCTGGGTCTAGGTCAAAGAACAAGGAAGTTCCCAGAGAGTAGGGCTTTTGGGCAGTAGCCAGAAGGTAGATATGGGCAGAGCCTAAGAAACAGCCAGGTGTGGTCATGACAGGCTCTTGCTCAGCTCCTGAGGGCTGATTTTCAGTAGATTGGGGCAGCTCTGCCCGGCGCTCAGGAGTCTTCTTTTCTGGTGGGCTTAACTTCTTCGACTATCAGTGGAGGGCACACACCAGCGTTCCTCTGCTTCTCCAACTGAAAGGGTATGGCTTTTCTCTTTCTCTTTCTAAATCCCAGAGAGTTGAGGTGAGTTCTACTGTGTTGAAATGCCTTCTCAGAGACATAGTATCAGAGGCAAGTTCTGAGTCAAGAGTCTCAAGAACATTGGGGAGAATCTGAAACCCAGAAGGTTCTGTGACTTTGTTAGGGCTTTATCTACCTTTAAAACGATAATGATGTTTGGATATGGAAACTGGGCTTAGTGTATGCCAAGGCATATAAGACCATTTTCCCTTCAATGAGAGGCACCATGATGTTGGAATATATCGGGACAGTTATTATTTAATTTTTGTCTCCAAGAAAAGGGAGAAG
This sequence comes from Diceros bicornis minor, assembly GCF_020826845.1. NCBI lineage: Eukaryota > Metazoa > Chordata > Mammalia > Perissodactyla > Rhinocerotidae > Diceros > Diceros bicornis. The sequence continues at coordinate 67,265,621 of NC_080741.1, forward strand.
CCCAAAATATGTTTCTACTTTTGGGAGAAAAACACTAATAATAATTTTAAATATGGTAGCACTACTAATACCATTATATAGATCAGATTCTTGTGGCAGAATGGCAGAAAAATCACTCAAAAAGAGAATGTATTGACTCATCTAGCTGTGAAGTCCAGGAGTGGACACAGGCATAGAAGATATTACATGTTGGGCATAGCAGATTCCAGGGGCTCAGACGATGTTCAGTTGCCTTTCTTTCTCCATCTCTAGTTCTACTTTCAGTATGCTTTGGCCTCATTTTTATTCTCCTGCCGTGTAATTGGATAGATTACAGCCAACAGTCCTATGCGTATGTCAGTCTTTCTCACAATTTGTGATCAAAGCAAAAGAGGATACATCTTCTCCAAAATTCCAACAGAGATGTCCAAGGAGGACTGTGACTGGCCTATCTGAGTTGAGTATCCATCCCCACACCACTCACTGCAGCCAGAGGGAGAGGGTGTATTGGCCAGAACTGATTACATGCTCATCTTTGGGCTCACGGAGCAGGGGCAGCCACATGCAAAATCATACAGAAAATAGGAGGAATGATCCTCAAAATAAAGTAGAATTGAGGAGATAGAAATATATGTGTCCACTGTAAACATATTTCTTGATTCTAAGAGAAATATATCCTCTTAGATTACCCATATTAAATTACACATTTTAATGTATATATTCAAAACAGTGTATGCATATATTTTATATGGAAACATCCCTTTTTTCAAGCTAACGTTAACTTTTTATTGAAGTGTAATGTGCATACATACATATACAAAAGTGTGCATTTCATAAGTGTACAGCTCAATGAATTATGTGGTAGTATTTCATTTCTTCTCAAAAGATTTAAAAGTGTTTCCTATGTGTGAAAACGGCTATAGAGCTTAACCCAAAGGAGACAATAGATTGGTAGAGATGTGTTGAGGAAATCTCCAAGAAGGGAGGGCTGAGGGGAGATGGTGGTGGGGACCAAATGTCTGAAGCTCATGAGCTGTCAACCGTGGAAGGCAAACGGGCCCTGTAACTTATTCGGCATGGTTTTCTACCAGCTGGGTCTGACTTTGGGTCTAGCTCACGCATAACAGAAAAATCTTACCAAGTATTTATTGAGATGAGCTATTGGCTTAATAAGAGAGAAGCTCCAGACTGCTACCTGATTCTCTACAAGTGAGGAGGGAGATGCTACCAAGAAGCTAAGTCTCTGTCCTGGTGTGTCCAGCTTACATATCTGGAATACACACATCATCAGACAGCTTCACCCACCCTTTTTACTACGGTAGGGACTCAGGATCCCTTTCTAATTGTTAGACTAGAGATCAATTTCCCAGGCAAAGTTGTAGATATCTCACTTTTGCCCCTCTGTATCTACTCTCTACCCCCTCTCTGCCTCAAGGCTAACCTGTATCTATGACATTAGCAGGTTTCCATATTTCCTGGCTGTCATTTGGGTTCAGCCAACAGACAACATGAGCAGGAAACTGGAAGGAGGAAGAAAACTGAGGTCAGAGTATTAATCCCCAGATCCTTCCCTGCACATTGCATGGGATACAATGAACCAAATGTCATCTATTTGCTGACCCTGGACTAGATGAGCTAAAACTTGCCACTCACCTCTTAATGTCCTTAATTCCTTATTTCTCCTTTTAATTTTTTTCTAAGTCTCATTTTTCAACTTATTCTATATGTTTCAGTATTAGAAACCATAAGTGCCCTCTCTTGTCTTTGAAGTCACTCTTCAATATCTTTCGGCCTTAAGTTTGCAAACTTAGATTCCAGACTTTCCTTTCTTCTTCTGATTATCTGGGGTTTGGGTACACTTGCTGTTTAAGGGTGTAAAACTGAGGGTGGGCAAGTTCTCCATAATAATACCTAACAAAGCACAATTCCCCCAACCCAAGGGTCTTCCATTAATCTTCTATCTCACCCATTTCCCATAAGGAAAGATCCCAAGTCACTATCACAATATTTTCTGTGCCCAGAAAGGCAGATACTATCTCTGATGCACTTTTAGAAAGCAAAAGCTGATTGCATTTATTTCCTATACCAAGACAAACAGCAGTCTCTATCACCAGCAACAGTTATGATAGGGTTCATTTCTACCCAATGAATTTAATTGGCTATATTTCTAGAGTGGCAACATCAGCAGTGCTTCACTGGTTCATCAATGGCTGTTATTTCATCTGCTGAACGCAGAGGAGGGCATAAATCCACAGCAATAAAGATGTTCAGTGGTTAAACAGTCTCTAGCATATATGAGCGCTAGATTGAAGAATGAGCTCATAGAGAAACTATTATACTAGAAACTGGCTCTTGTGTGGATCTAGAATGAATGGAATTGAATAGGGCAAGGGTCCTCATGAAACCATATTTAGTTTTTAAGGACCCAAGGATTTCATCAAAAGATGGCTCCACAGAGACAGAAAGGAAAAATTACACAGTTGGTAAAGCAATAACCCTTGGCATCAGAAAGGCTTGGACTTGAATTCTTCTCTAGTCCTTGATAGTTGGGTGACCTTGAGCAAGTCACTTAACCTTTCTAAATACATGTTTCCTTCTATATATTGAGGGTAATGATATCCCAATTTATTGGGTTGTTGGGATCATTAAATTAGATTACCTTTAGAAAGCAATTAGCACAGTGTCTTGCACAAAGTAAGCACTCAAGAAATACTTGCATTTTGTATTTGTATCATTATTTGTAAAGCTGCGGGCATTTTACATTCTTATTTCCCTCAGACAAGTCTCCCTCTCCTATACTCTTCACCAACAAAACAGCCGTCTCTCTAATTACCCAAGATCATCATTGCCCCCATTTTCTTAAAGATCACACGTAGCTCCCTAGTCAACTGGAAAAAGTTGAAACTTCTTAAGATACCACACAAAGCATTCACAATCTGTTCCTCTCCCACCCCTTCAGCCTCATATCTGGCTTCTTCCCACCGCGCATGTTTCGCTGCAGCCCTAGAAATGGTTTCACTGCACACCGCATGCTCATGATGTACTGCCTGGCGTATACTCTTCCCCTCGCCTGGGATGTTCCTATGGAGGCCTCAAGGCTTTAGTCAAGGACCACTTTGTTAGCTCATATTTGTTCATTGCGTGCTGTATGCCCAGCACTGTGATGATCAAGAGCCCTATGTCGTGGTACTATTATTAGGCATAAGAAGGAATCAGAGACTTGGCAAATTGGAGCTCGGGAAAGCGATACACGTCCAAGGTTACATGTCCCCGAAGTGGCAGTGGATTCAAGTCAGGGCATTCTGACTCGAGAGTAGCTGTATCAGTTTCCTATTGCTGCTGTAACAAATTCCTGCAAACTTAGAAGCTTAAAATCACACAAACATTATCTTACAGTTCTGGTGGTCAAAAGTCCAAAATGAATTTTACTGGGTTAAAGTCAATGTGTTGGCAGGGCTGCATTCCTTCCGGAGGCACTAGGGGAGAATCTGTTTCCTCGACTTTTCCAGCATTCCTTGGCTCAGGGCCCTTTCCTCCATCTTTAAAGCCAGCATTGTTGCATTTTCATCTCTCTCCCTCTCTCTCTCTGACTCTGCTTCTATAGTCACATCTCCTTCTCTGACTTTGACCTTCTTGCCTCCCTCTTATAAGGACCCTTGTTATTATGTCGGGCCCACCTGGATAGTTCAGGATAATCTCCCCATCTCAACTCTTAATTTAATCACATCTGCAAAGTTCCTTTTGCCATGTAAGGAAACAGATTTACAGGTTCCAGGATTTAGGAATAGACATCTTTAGGAAGCCTATCACAGTAGTGCTCTTAATTTCTATATTATTTTGTCAACTTTCTCTGGGAAACTCGCCTTCTTTAACCTTCTCATGAACATTTCCATAGGCAAGGAGCCATTCCTTTCCTGGGTTCCTACTGCCACCTATTCATATTTCTCCTTTTGTACTTATCATATTGTATTGAAATTAGCTCTTTACCTTTCTGGATCCTCCAATTGAATGAGAGCTTCTCAAGGGCAAGGTTTATGTCCCTGGCACCCATCCCAGGACTGCCATGAATATAGTAGGCATTCATTGGAAATTCACTGGATAGATAGAAGGATGAAATGTTTGGAGTCATTGCTACCCCTCTTTGAAGATGATAGCATCCACTGCCATATTAAACAAATGCATTCATGTGGCTAAAAAGGTGTTTCCAAAGTTTATATACAGCAAGTGTGAACACAGTTCTGCAAGAGGTGAGGATGCCTGCAGTTCATAGAGCCTCTTCTATCGACGCTTGACTTCTTCAGTCATGCGACAGTCGAGTGCTGTCTACCTACTACACGCCAGGCCCCAGGAACATAAAGATAAATTACTTTCTTGCCACTGAGGAACTGACAGTCTTAAGGGCAGACATATATAAACCTAACAACTGATCCGTAGTAATAGATGCTATTCTCACATGTGAAAGAGCCATCTGCCAGGTCTTACTAGGTCTTACTGGAATCCACAAAAGCTCTCTGCAAAGGCACACTTCTATAAAAAGGAGAAACATGGACCATAGTGTCTCTGAGGAGCCAGTGCCTCTTAGCAGTTAAGGACGCTCATTAGAAAGCCAGAGACCTGGAATTAAGCCCATGTATTCCTTATACGGCTACATCTTTGCAACACAGAGCTCATGCGGTCTTGTTTAAATGACCTAAATTAACCTTCTCAAACTCCTCCCCCCTTAGCCAAAGAAAATGAAATCAGTATCTCAAAGAGATCTCTGCAGTCCCATATTCATTTGAGCATAATTCACATTTGAGCTAAGATATGGAAAGAAACTAAGTGTCTGTCGACATGTATATACACATGTATACAGACATACACACACACAGGCAGGAGCATTATTCAGCCTTAAAAAAGAAGGAAATCCTAACATTTATGACAACACGAATGAAGCTGGAGGACATTATGCTAAGCAAAATAAGCCAGACACAAAAAGACAAATACTGCATTATCTCACTTATACGTGGAATCTAAAACAGCGAAACTCATGCAAGCAGAGCTTAGAATGGTGGTTGCCAGGGACAGCGGGGAGGGGGAAATAAAAAGATGTCGGTTAAGGGGTACAAAGTTTCAGTTATGCAGAATAAGTAAGTTCTGGAGATCTAATGTACAGCAACATGACTAAGGTTGACAATACCGTTTTACATACTTGAAATTTGCTAGGAGGGTAAATCTTAAGTGCTCTCACCACAGAAAAAAAAAGAAAAGAAAATGACCACTATGTGAGGTGATGGATATGTTAATTAGCTTGATGGTTGTGATTATTTCACAATGTATATGTATATAAAACATCAAGTTGTACACCTTAAATATATACAATTCATATTTGTCAATTATACCTTAATACAGTGGAAAAGAAATAAAAAATGAAAAAACAAAAACAAAAAACTTCATAAGCAAACACTAATTACTTCTGTCATGGAGAGGAAAACAAAAATTATATCAATTTATATTATTATGGTCTGCATTATATCTGTTCCTGAATAATCTGTTTTAGCCATTTATGAAGATTTAGATACATTTTTATATATTTGGTTGACATTTAGATATTTTATTAAATACAATAAATGCCAGAGAAAAACGACTTAAAATTCCTCCCCCCTAAAAATAGGGATTATTAATCACACCTATTCCATAGAGATATGTGAGATTTAGATGAAATAACGTTTATGAAGAGCTTAGTCTAAGGTCTAGCATATGCTTTGCACCCAATAAATGCTAACTATAATTATCATTTAGGATAATCCTTTGCCTTTTCTGGATGTCAAAAGCAGCCCCTTCCTCAATATAGCAGAGTAATATTTCAAAGTGTTAACTGAAGTACTACTTACTACCTCCCAACGTAGTTGTTGACCGTCCATCTTTAGCAGCCAAATGGATGAACACCCATTGCAGAAGTGACCGTCCACTGCTGAGAGCAAAGGTGACATCCTTAGCCTCCAAATGGAAGAGTGAGCAGGAAAAGATGTTTTCTTCCTGTCCCTAGATTCTGTAAAAGATCCTCTAAGCTGCAGATTGAGAAAAGAATTTGGATAAGAAGAGAGAAGAAACATTGCAGAGATCACTTACTCTGTCTCCACTCCCTGGAATAAACCCTGGTGATGGAGATGAGAAACAACTTCACAAGTGATTTTAATTGGGGGATCTGGGAATAGAGAAGATTGGGAATAGAGAAGATTGGCACCCTGCCTGTTCGGTCTCAAACTCTGGTTATTAGTAGTCTGGAAGAGTTAGGAGTAAGGTGTTGGGGGAAAGAGCAATTGTACATCTCCTGTGGACCTCCAAAAGATGAGGGACAACTATCATACTTACAGGAGAAATTCCGAAGGACTTAGGTTGGGCTGAAAAATCTGAATGAGTCTGGAGGCAGGACATAAAGGACAGAGAATGACCTCAGGGGATAAGGATCAGAGCTAGGGCAAAACTTTGAACATCTCAGGGGACAGAGTAGCTAGAAGCCAATGACCATAGCCGTGAAGTCAAAGTCAGAGAAGAAGATGTGATTATGGAAGTAGAGTCAGAGAGAGAGAAAGACAGACAGATTTGAAGATGCAATGTTGCTGGATAACTCACCCAAGACTCAGGCAAGACAAGTTTTGTATGTTAAAAAAACTCCAGTGGAGTTGGGGGCAACTGGCCCAGTTGCACAGCAGTTAAGATCGTGCTTTCCACTTTGGCAGCCCACGGTTTGCCAGTTCGGATCCTGGGCACGGACCTACTCACCACTCATCAAGCCATGCTGAGGTGGCGTCCCACATAGAAGAGCTACAACTCTACGACTATGATACACAACTATGTACCAGGGCTTTATGGAGAAAAAAGAAAAAGAGGGCGATTGGCAACAGATGTTAGCTCAGGGCCAATCTTCCTCAAAAAAGAAAAAACAAAAAAAAACTCCAGGGGGCCGGCTGGGTGGCATAGTGGTTAAGTTTGTGCACTATACTTCAGTGGCCTGGGGTTTGCAGGTTTGGATCCTGGGTGCAGACCTACGCACCACTTATCAAGCCGTGCTGTGGCGGCATCCCACATATAAAGTAGAGGAAGACGGGCACGGATGTTAGCCCAGGGCCAATCTTCCTCAGCAAAAAAAGGAGGAGTGGCAACAGTGTTAGCTCAGGGCTAATCTTCCTCACAAAAAAAAAAAAAAAAAACTCCAACAAAGTGCTAAAATAGAATAAGACCAAGATCTGGACTTGGCTCCCTAGTGTCATCTTGCAGCAATTGTCTTAGCCCTGGGGTGTTTAAAATGAGGACTGAATTAGGGAGAAGGAGAAAACCTCAAGATGGCTGTGTGAGATCTTCCGAACAATACTGAGTTTTAACCCAGAAGTAACTTAAATACTGCATTGGACTGGGAAATCCTGAGAAAGTCCTGGAAAAGACTAGATTAACTTTTCTTTCTGAAGGACTCTTGAGGCAGAAAATCAAAAAGTTTCGTAGAAATAAAGGTAATTTTTGCACACCTGAGATTGTCTCCTGAGGTTCCTTTCACTAACTCTTGCCTTTCACTAACTCATTCTCTCAGGCTGAATGTGGACAATTTCACTGAACTAATTATATCTGTGACAATTGTGTTTGGAGGAACTCAGAGTGTATTTTGTATTAAGCGTATTCCATTAGCAGTACCATGGGTACCGAGTTACTGAAAAGATCCGCTGGAGGGTTGTGTGATTTAACGCGTAGTTCTTGCTTAAGGAAGTATGACAGTTGAGTCTGCTAAATTAATCGCCATTTGTTCTGGTGCTACTCCTTAAAAGGAGGTGGCTATGAAGGAACAGAACAGGAGAGCGAAGAGCTGAGAATAACAATTCTTCGTGTGCTGTTTTGGAACTAAGGAGACAACTTCTGGAAATCAAATTGGTTACCCTGTAGCTCAAGGGTTGGCAAATTTCTTCTGTAAAAGGTCATGTTGTTCTTAGTTCAGGCTGCTACAACAAAATACCACAGACTGGGTGGCTTATAAACAACAGAAATTTATTTCTCACAGTTCTGGAGACTGGAAGTCCGAGGTCAGGGTGCCAGCACGGTTGGGCGAGGGCTCTTGTCCAGGTAGCAGACTGCAAGTGGTATCTTCATGTGGCAGAAGGGGCTAGGGAGCTCTGTTGGCCTTCTTTTATAAGGGGATTAGGATTTCAACATATGAATTTGGGGGTGGGAGGGACACAAACATTCACACCATAGCAGGCCAAATCATAAATATTTTAGGCTTTGTGAGCCATAAGATCTGTGTTGCAATTACTCAACTCCAATGTTATAGCATGAAAACGGCCATTGACTACATAAACAAAGGAGGGTGTCTGGGTTTCAATAAAACTTTACTTACAAAAAACCGTCAGCAGCTGGATTTGGCCCATAGGCCATGGTTTGCCAACCTCCAGTCTATCTTATCTGCACTAAAGAAGGTCGATCTGGCCATTAGACATTACACCTGTTGCCTAAAATGTGGGCACACAAATGTACTTGCCTGATGGATATAGTAGACATAAGTAACAGTGGGCGTTGTTGGTTTTGTTTCTGGACTACTTACAGTCTATTTCCCTTGATGTCCTCTGGGAACAACCATTACTCCACTCTCGGTACACATGCTTTTGCTTGGGCTGGACTCCTGGCCTCATGAGTAGAGAATAGGATCCAAATCTAACCAATGAGCACAGCAATCCTTCTAGCCACAGCGATTAGTGCAGAAATGGGGAGCAGTCCTGACTTGTCCAATCAGGATAAGGTTTATGAGGTGTTCAACCAGTAAGAAGCCCCCAGAAGCAGAATCAGAGACAAAGATTTGGGTATAAATGGTTTGTTTGAGAAGTGATTCCAGGAAATACTGGTTGATATTATCAAGCAAGTTACAGCTGAGGGAGATTGGAGCTTCACTCTGCTGGGGGTCTCTGGGAGCCAGTGTAGAACAAGAGCCTCAGAGTTAGCCCACCAGAGAGGTACAGTCATTGGTCAGTCATTGGTAGAGGGCTGTCCCTCGGGGTGTTCATCCCTGCTACTTATGGCCTGCCCTTGAGTACTAGCAGAGTGGATGTTTCAGCCACAAAAGGATGACCTCAGGCAAAAAGGTACAGGTGCTAGGATTGGGAAATCAGGGCCTGCTGCACTGAAATAAGACTTAAGGGAGATCCGGGTGGGCCACTATAGCTTTTGCTACCATGGAATTTGGTTTGTCATCCTATTAGGGTTCTGAAGAAACTGGGGGCTTATTTGACTCAGTTTGAGCCTTTGAATCACTCTGTGCCTGAAGTCATCCAGTGGACATTTTCATTACATGAGCCAACAAATTTCCTTTTTGCTTAAACCAGTCTGAGTCAAGTTTCTTGCCCTACAAATCAGCAAGGACTAAATAAAGCACGTGGGAAGTTGGAATTTATTTTCTACTGATACTGATTCATCACACAATCTGATAAATATTTGGGGGTATATAGAATTCCTAAGGTTATAGGTATAGATATAGATTATACATACCATCTATGTGATAAATAGTTATATCATATATGTCGTCTCTCTATATATCATCTATGTCTGTGTCTATACCTATATCTATATATAGGGGTGTGGCACTGCATTCAGGAAAGAGGTACACAAATATATTGGTTTTTAATAGTATACAAATAGTTAAATATGAACACAATGAAGGATCTCAGAGAAAGGTCGCCAAATCCGTGCGATCCTTCCATCCATCCGCAACACGAATGAACATCTGCTTCCATGGAAAGAAGCAGCCGTGCGAAGACTCTCGGGAGCTGTTTGATAAAAGAGACAAACGTCTGTGCCTCGGGAGAACTTATTTTTGTCCGCAATCTCTGTGCTTGAGGTTTATCCCTCTTTCTCATTCTTTCCACTCCTATTTGCTAAACGAAATTAAAGGATTGGAGTTGAGATGGTCTGGACAAATAGAAGAGGATCAGAAGATAGTAAGACCAGGAAAACCAAATGTAGTCATTTCAAGGAAAGTCAGAGAGTCAAGGGAGTAAGCAAAGGACAGCACATGCTTATGAGAGTGGGAGAAGGGTCACAAAAAGATTAAAGAAGATTTGTTGTAATGCCTAAAGCATACGCTCTGTGTGTTTTGTGTTCTCGGAGGAAATGGGAGATATTTCTATTATATTTTTGTTCGGGCTGCTATTTCATTCAGTGTGATCCTGTGCTCATCCACACTGACATGGGCTAAGTAAGCGTGCGAAGTCCTGTTGAATCTGTGACCCCTGTGGTTTGGCCTGTGGTGTCTTACTCAGGAGGCACTGTTCAACAGCGTGGAAATAGATGAAGATGGAATCCATTCATTCATTCACCGTTTCCACGGAACATCTTCTATGCCAGCCACTACTCGTGGCACTAGTCATTCAACAGCGAACAAACTAAACCAAAAGTACACTCTCAGGGCTAGCCCAGTGGTGTAGTGGTTAAGTTCACGCACTCTGCTTCTGTGGCCCGGGGTTTGTGGATTTGGATCCTGGGCGTGGACCTACACCCTTCATTTAAGCCATGCTGTGGCAGCATCCCCAATACAAAATAAGAGGAAGATTGGCACAGATGTTAGCTCAGAGCCAATCTTCCTCACCAAAAAAAAAAAAAAGATGCTTTTGTGGAGTTTACATTGAGTGGGGAAAGACAGATGAAAATCAAAATAAATAAAATGTGTAATAAGTTACATGATAAGTGACAAGGAGAAAAGCACAGCAGAAGAGGAATTGGGAGCACTGAGAGGGGAGGGCCTCTTTGAGATAATGACGTTGGACCAAAAATCTGAAGGAAGTGAGGAGTGAGTCATGCAGCTTTCTGGAGGAAGAGTATTCTAGGCAGAGGGAAGAGTAAGTGCAAAGGCCCTGAGGTGGGAGTGTGCTGGGCCTTTCTTAGAACTACAAGGAAGCCAGTCTGAGACTAGAGCAGGGGTCAGCAAACTTTTTCTGTAAAGTACCAGGTAGTAAAAGATTTTCAGCTTTGAGGGCCATACAGTCTCCATAACAACCACCCAACTCTGTCATTGTGGTGTGAAAGCTGCCACAGACAACAGGCCACAGTTTGCTGATCCCTGGTCTAAAGGATGAGCAGATGGTAGTGAGGCCTGAGGATGGGGGCCTTATACACCATTGTCACAACTTAGGATTTTACTTTGTGTATTAGTCAGGATTCTCCAGAGAAACAGAACCAACAGGATGTGTGTGTGTGTGTGTGTGGAGAGAGAGAGAGAAACAGATTATAAGGAATAGGCTAATGGATTACAGAGGCTGTCGAGTGCCAAGATCCACAGTTGACAAGGTGGAGACCCGGAAGAGCCAATGGTGTAGTTCTAGTCTAAAGACAGAAGGCTCAAGACCCAGGAAGAGCTAATATTTCAGTTTGAGTCTGTAGGCAGGAAAAAAAACAATGTCTCACCAGTTCAAAGGCAGTTAGGGAGGAGGAATTCCCTCTTACTCAGGGAGGGTCAGCCCTTTTGTGCTATTCAGGCCTTCAACTGATTGGATGAGGCCCACCCCCAGTAGGGAAAGAGATCTGCTTTACCCAGTTCACCAATTTAAATGTTAGTCTCATCCTAAAATACCTTCACAGAAACACCCAGAGTTATGGCACATAACTAGTTTTTGACAGTAGCACTGCCTGAATTTTCTGATTATGTGATATTAGTGTAGGAGAAAGATTATAGTAGGAAAGACTCTAAGTCTTTATCCTGAGCAATTTAAAGGATCAAGTTGCCCCCAACTGAGATAAGAAAGATGGTGAGGAAAGCTGGTTTAGGGGAAAGATTAGGAATTCAGTTTTGGACGGGTGATGCTAAAATGTTTATTAGATATCAAAGTGGCAAAGTAGATGCTACGGTCTGAATGTATCCTCCCCAAATTCCCATGTTGAAATCCTAACCCCTGGATGTGATGATATTAGGAGACAGGGCCTCTGGGTGGTGCTTAGGTCCTGAGGGTGACACCCTCATGAATGGGGTTAGTGCTCTTATGAAAGAGACCCCAGAGAGATCCCTTGCCCTGTCCACCATGTGAGGACACAGCAAGAAAGTGCCAGCTATGAACCAGGAAGAGGGCTCTCATCAGAAAGTGACCATGCTGGCACCTTGATCTTGGACTTCCAGCCTCCAGAACTGTAGGAACCGTTGCTGTTTATAAACAACCCAGTCTGTAGTATTTCATTACAGCAGCCTGAATGGACTAAGACAATAGAGCAGGCAGTTGCATATACTTGTTTCAAGTTCAAAGGAAGAGGTGATCCTTTACCTAAATTCATAAGACAATTCAAGAGCTCTGATTCAAAACTTTCAGCATTTGCTATATCCCCTTACCTCTTCTCTCCGCTCGTTTGAAACTCCTTGGCGCTCTCATTTGCCTGCCGTCCACTCCCTCCCCACCCTCTGCAAATCCAGCCTTCCCTCTTCCCCATGGCTTCAGCGTGGGGATTCACTGACCCTCTCACCAAGTCCTACCCCTCCACCCGTGCCCCTATGGGTCTGCCCTTCTCTGCCCTTTCCCAGATCTGCATCCCCAGGTCTCCTGGCTGGGAAGGCAAGGAGTGGATTACAAAGAGGGGGGATGGAGAGAGAATTTCTGCTGGAAACTGTGCATTCTCTTTTGGGGCTATGACGATGGGTCGGATCTACGGACAGTCCTATGATAAATAGTAGTAATAATAATTATGTATGTTTGTATGTATATCAGTCATAAGTGGCTAATGCTCATTATTTCAATGCATGTTTAATAGAATCATAGCATTTTAGGATTTTAGCAACTCTGGAAGTGTAAAGATCATCTTGTCCCACCCTATCTTTTATAAACAAAGAAACCAAGATCAATAGCAGAGAACTAACTTGTCTGAACTTCACTTTTTCTCACAAATGTATTCCTCTATGAATCACCATATCAGTATAAAGTGTGTATAGAGGTACATCTAATCAGTGAAATTTATGGAACAACATGTAGCATTATGAAAAGAGCTTTATATTCACTATTTCATTGAATTCTCAAACTCTGTGAGGTAGCTAAAAGACCCCAGTTTTAACGAATGAGTATCCAAAGGGCTCAGAGAGATTAAGTGGCTGGCCCTGGGTCACCCAGCTAGGCAGTGACCAAGCCAGGACTAGAAAGTTATCTATAGAAAGTTATCTAAGTCCAATGCCTTTCCCTGCACATAGCTGCCTTTCAATCATGAATCATCGTGTGTTGGGATGAGGGTGAGGGGTAAGGATAATCCACATCAGATGGTCGTTTGTTCTCTCTGAATCTGTTTTGATCTGCTAAGGACACATTCGGGTGTCCCAGAGATTGAACTGGCATACTTCATAAGCTCTAACTTTCTTTGAATGACCTGGCTTTGTCTTCAGTCATAGTTTTGTCCTTTTATTCTTTTCTTTGCAACAATTTGCATGCTCTATAAGTGGGAGTAGTGGGAGAAAGAAGACGCATAGAGTAATTATCCTATTTTAACAAGAGAGAGAAAGAGCGCGCATGAGAGAGAACGTGCAAGCTCTATCAGCCGAAAGTATTATAACATGAAAATCAATTCCAAACATAAATTTGATGTGAACAAGTGTTAGGAACTTGTGACAACCAAACACAAGGCAGTAACTGTTGCCCACTCTGAACTAACTGTACTTAATCAAGAAAGGCACAAACAAGCCACTGGCCTTCTCCTCGTGCCACACACCGCATTGTATTTTCCAGCCGTATAATTTCTCCAGGGTGAATTCTAAAATGTCTTCATACAGAAGAGGATTGGAAAGGCATCTTATTTCTTCTTACTAAGGAGAATTTGCTAGAAGGGAAAGAGGGAAAGGTAACAGAGCTTTCTCCAGGGACACTAACTTTTATTTTTAATTTAGCAGATGCTAAATTCATGTTTTCATTCATAGCTCCTTCTGTTTTATGTTCTCTACTTTAAAAATCTTTCCCCCTTTTGTCAAATATATCTCATTCTTCAAAGCAAGAAGAAAGGCGAGGAAAATTTGTGCAAATACAAAAGAATCTTTAAATCAGTCTGATGTTTTCATTTTGGTTGGAATAGTGTATGGCATCCATGGATTGTGTCTCCACCTTTCCTACATTTTCACTCAGAAGGTTTGGATAAAGAGCAGGCAGTAATTGTCAAGATGACACGTTTTAACTTCTGGAAATAGACCAGGATTTCTCAACCTTGACACTGTTGACATTTTCAACCAGATAATTCTTTGCTGTGGAGGCTGTCCTGTGCATTGCAAGATGTTTAGCAGCATCCTTGGCCTCTATACACTAGATGCCAGTAGCACCCTCCCCCCGCAACAATCAAAAATGTTTCTGGAGAAATGGCTGACTCTATGACTGGGGAAGGAATATGAGTCTGGATGGAATAGATGAGTCTAATTTGTGGTGTCAGGAAAAAGGGAAAGTATCAAAGCATGCACAAATAAAATCAATGACGGGGATATGTCAAAGGGACATAGGAGCCAAGTGAAGTGCTCTCAAATGCCCAAGCAGGAACAATTTGAGCAACAAAATAAAGTAGTATTGGATAATAACCTAAAGTATAAAATAAATATTCATGGGTCTATATTGATATAAATAAATGATTGAATAATTAAATAAATGGAGATAATAGACAAGTCTCTTCAAAGATGAATTCCAACACTCAAGGAGGAGGTGTGTAACTCCTCACTCCTTAAGTGTGGGCTGCACATAGTGACTTCCTTCCCAAGAGTACAGTGAAGAAACCTGACAAACACTACTTAGCCAGGTGATCAGGGTCAACATCAACAGTGATAAGTCATGTTGACAGTGTGTACCCTTGATATAACGTGATGAGAATGACACTTTACCTCTCTGGTCTTCCTTCCAAAACCCATAACCCCAGTCTAACCCTGAGAAAAACATAGACAAATCCAAGTTGAGGGATGTTCCTGCAAAATATCTGACCAGTACTCCTCAAAACTGTCAAGGTCATCAAAAACAAGAAAAGTCCAAGAAACTGTCACAGCCAAGAGGAGCCTAAGGAGACAGATGACTGAACATGATGTGGTGTCCTGGATGAGATCCTGGAACAGAAACGGGACCTCAGATAAAAGCAAATGAAGTCTTAATAAAGTATAGAACGTATTTAATAATAACGTATTGATACTGGTTAATTAATTGTTACAAGGGTACCATACTAATTATTAACATGAGAGATGTTATTAATAGGAGAAACTGGGTGTGAGATCTATGAGAACTCTGTTACTGTCTTCAAAGCTTTTCTATAAACCTAAAATTATTCTAAAATAAAAAGCTAATTTAAAAAAATCTGGATACTGTCAAATGTCCCCTGGGAAGCAAAACCACCTTCAGCTCAGAACCACTGCTGTAGAATATCATATTTGGGTTTCAGTCCCACTTCTACCTCTTTCTAGCTGTGTGACTTTGGGAAGATTCCTCTGAGCCTCTGGAAAATGGGGATAATAATAATACCTACCTCAGAAGGTTTGTATGAGGATTAAGTGAGTCACGTAAAGGGCAGACTGGTGCTTAATCAGCACTTGATAAATGTCAGCAATGACAACACTAACCACGATCATTATTATTATCAGCTCACTTTGTATGAGCGATGCACTAGTCACACATTCCTATTTGTTCCTGGCCTGTCAGGCTCCAGAAAAAAACTATTTCGAGGGCAATCTGGATTTAAACAAATCTCCCCTCTTTCCTTGAAGAACAGAATGTGCCTTTTAGAAAATGACAGACTCTCCCCTGAACATGCAGCCTTTCTCAGGAAAAGCCCAGACAATGATAGACAGCAGTACTTCCTGCCTTGATACAGAGTCAGCCTACTCAGATTTACTTTGGTTAGACTCATTTATTGAATCCCAGGGTGAGAAAGGCAGCGCGATAGCAGAAGTGGAAGATGAAGCCATCTGTCCGGCTGGGGAACAAGGGAAGGGGAAGAGAGAAGAGTAGGCTCCATTGCATGAGGAACCCGCCCCTGACGCTGGATCTGTGTAGGAGAATCATCCCTGGGGAAAGTTGCCGAACTACCCTTTGACGATTCAATATTGGGGCTTTTCAGTTATCTAATCCTCCCACTTTACAGCATCCTGGCCTCAAAACTGGTTGGATGTTATGACCTGTGCTGTTAGGAAACTTAAGGCTAAAGGAAAAAGCAGAATACATACGATACCTTTTTAAAAGGACACAGATTGAAGCAGGCTGAAGGCTACCCCTCCAGCCTCTTCTTGTAACTGTGGCTAAAACAAAAAATTTAGCATCAGGAAGCTGTGTAGCTTTTCATTTACATGTTGACGCAGAAAAATATGATCCTTGAAGTCAGATTAATTTGGATTCAAATTCCTCCAGCCTCACTTTCCAGCTGGGTGACTGTGGGCCAGGTTCTCCTACCTCTCTGAGCCTCCTTTTCTTCCTCTGGGAAGGATTGTGAGAAATAAATGGAAAGAATTTTATGAAAGAAAACCAAAAGGATCAAAATGGTAATAATGGTTAGAGAGAAGATGATGATCCTGGATGGACTGATCCTGAAGAATGACACCTTCCTGGAGTTCAGGGACACAGAAACTACACACTGTATCTCCTACGAGGTTCTTAGTTCTCTCCAGCCAAAGACTGGTTGGATGGATACCCTATCCCGTCTGAACGGAGGTCAGGAGATGTTGATGTCGTAGAGTGGAATCTCTTCTACCACTGAACCCCTGTGTCGGTTACTGGGGAATAATTTGAAAGGCTAAGTGATGAAGATAGTTAAGTCCAAGCAGTCTTTGTGGGGAGGATGAGCTAGAGAGCAAGCTAACTCTAAGAGACGGCTGGGGATGGTGTGGAGACACCCCAGCTCCAAGAGAGACAGATACGTAGGGCTTCGGGAATCAGCTATGTGCTGTTGCATAAATTAATCCTTGGCTTCTCAGACCTTGACCCTTCTCTTGGACCTTGACCACTGAAATCCTTATTCGAGCCCATTTTCCAGGATTTGGCTTCATTCATTCAAGAAATTATTAAGTGGCTACTGTGTGCATAGGCACTGGAGATACAGGGGTGAAAACAAGCAGGATGCCAGCTGGCGTTGTAAAGGTGGGAAAAAAATATTACACAAAGAAAGAAAACACATGAATGAATAATCAAGATAGACTTGATGATGAGCTCCATAAAGAAAATAAATCAGGATCAGGATACAAAAAGTGACTAGATTTGAGGTAAACTCTAGTCAGGGTTGAGGAAAGCATCTCTGAGGAGATGGCATTGGAAAAGAGTGCTAAAGGGAGAGAATGAGCCAGATATGCAAAGATTTGTAGAGTTATCCAGGCAGAGATGATAGCCTGAACTAAGGATATTGTTGATTGCTTCCTGCTTTTGAATTTAGTGTGCCTTACTCAGATCTGATCATCTAACTTCTTCCTACTTAGGAAAGTATTTTAGACTCTGCGTGTGTGGGCCATTTGTTTATTTGTTCTTTCATTCACTTGTGCACTCAATTATTTATTAAGCACCTACTACTTGCCAGATACTAGGAATAAAATAGTGAAAAAAACAGACAGGAATTCCTATCCTCATAGAAATTAATTAAGAGTGTACAGAAATGATCCTCAAAGTATTTCAGCCCCTATTGTAGTATCTTGTGAGGATCCTTCAGAGCCCCTACTTCAGAAATAACTCATCTATTTAGGGAGTCAGCCCATTGCTGGTGGATAGAACCTCAAAACTCAATTGCAGATGGATGTTGGGAAAACATTAGACTTTAGAGTCAGAAAGAACTTGGCTTCAAATCCTATGCTGCTACTGACCAGCTGTGAGACCTTGGCAAAGTCACTTCTCATCTCTAAAATGACTTGATTTCATGAAACTTAACTATAATACCTAGCTCAGGGTCCAGCACATAGCATACTCCATAAATGATTAAGGTGACATTTTGCCCCATTTTTGCTGTCTTTTTGAGTTGGTAAACTGTAGTTGTTTCCCTGAGAGAGTAAAACAATGTAACCTACATCAGGAAGAAATGGAGGTTTTTTAATCTGATTTGCACAAAGAGAATATCATATCCCCATAAAATCCAAAGGGAGTATTTTGCCCAAAGTTACCCATTCCTCTTTCTGGATTAACATTCATTCTCAACAGAGTTCACGTAAGCAGCCCTTTTCCTGAGAACTAGATTCTCCAGTTGCCTATGTAATAACATTAGCTAAATAATGATCTAATATTTACTTGGCTCGGGTGTAGAAAAAGGCTATTCTTCCCACACTTCAGATGGGGTCTGTAATGGGTTATTGAAGTAGAATCCATGCACATATCCTGAAAAATGAACGCCATGTCTTATCCTTTGCAGTAACCAGCTCATTTGGGAAAATGGAATTTATCAGTGTTGAATTATGCCTTACTCGCTATGCTTTACCAAATATGGAAACCAGAAACTACTGCATAATGTTACCCGACAGTATTAAACTACTTCTTAAAGCAGTTTAGCTTTAATTATGAAAGGAAACAGATGTTGCCAGTTCCTATCTCTCACATATCCTACATCTGCCAAGGCCCTCCACGGGCTGGTTGGGGGAGACCGTTGGGGTAGAATTGGCTAGCTGCTGGGTTTCTCAATCACCTCCTGGACTTAGGATCAGTGGTAGAAATAGAGAGGTGTTGTATGAAGGTCAATTTCTAGCCACATCATGTACCAGCACATAACTGGCAGCGGGAAGCACCGCTGCTGATTTGTACCGAGGCCCCGGGAGTTACTCAGCTGTATTAAACTATTAGGAGGAAGAATGAAAATCGAAATAGATCACATCCATTTGAGGTGGGCTGCTTGAAATGCGTTCACTGGGAGTATTAAATTCAATATAGATGACAAGGTCGCATGAGATCCACTGCCCTATTCCAAGCAGATTAACGTTCAGGTGCTCACCACAGGATATTACTGCACACTTCATTAGATTATACTTCTAACCTGAAACAATAACTGTTAAATTCCAAACTACATCTGAGTCTTGAAGATCTTGCCTCAGAGATACCTTAACCTTGGGACAGGTAGCTGAATGGGAATTGATTTGTCATCTTCTAAAACTTGCTAGAGCTAAGAGTGTGCAAATTGACACTCAGATGAAAAATTTTGAATTCTGCAGTGGTTTAAACTTAGCTAGAGACTTGAATAGTTCTATGTCTGGCCAAAATTGCTGCAGCCCTTTAAAATATTATATTGGACTCACTCGCAAATAAGACACTGCCCTCGCTATGGAACATTGTTTACATTAAAATTGTGCCTGCCTTGTGACCCTGCGGCCACATTAGTCATCAACTAACTTTGGCCAAAATTCATTTTTACCTGCACTATTTTGAGGTCATGAAGTTTAACCTGAGCAGTGAGAATATAACCACAAATTTTCAACCCATTCGATTCTGTGTTTCAACTTCATCTTTTTTGCTGTCTTGTTCTTATAAGCTGAGGGGTTATGTTCCTTGATCAATCTTGTGCTTTCATAAAGTGACAAAATTTTATCCAGACATTATTTTTCACCTCCTTAACCCTCCAAGGTGTCACTTGTCTTCCAGACAAAGAAATATTCTCATGATTACAAGCAGCACTCGGTCTTTGTTTGCTTCAGACAATGAATCCACTCATTCAGTTAAGTATTAATTGAGTACCTACTGTATGTTAGGCATTATTTTAGGCCCTAGGACTACAGTGATAATACGGAGGGAATCTTTGGAACTCACATAGTACTGGGAGTGAGAGACAATAAACAAGTGAACAAAAACACCTAATGTCAGATAGTGAGTACAAGGTAAAGAAGTAGGGCATATGATTAGACAGGGTGACCACTGAATGCCTTTCTAAGAGGTGGCATTTGTGCAGAGATCTGAACAGATTTGGGGGAAGAATATTCCAGACAGATGGAACAGAAAATGCAAGGTTCTGGGGGCAGGAACAAGCTTGGTTGGTTAGAAAAACCGGAGGAGTCCAATGCAAAAAAGATGAGGCCCCAGAGGTGGGCAGGGGCCAGGTCATGTGGGATCTTCAGCCCAGGTGAGGAGTTTGGGTTTTAATCTCTGAGTGATGAAAAGCCATCATAGGGCCTTAGTAGGAGAAGGACACAATCATGTTTAACCTTTTTAAAGGTTAAATTTTGGCTCATATGTAGTGAATAGATCAGTGGCTTTATGCTTAATAATAATAGCTTGATGTAATAGATTTTGGTGATTAGATAGTTCTGAGTTCAAATTCCAACTCTACAATTTACTAGCTCACCTTGGACAAGTTATTTAATTTCTTGCTTTAAACTCTTAATGGTAAAATGGGCGTAATAATATCTGCCTTCTTAAGTAAGATCGTATATATATATATGATACGTAGTCAATCCGCAATATATCGTGAGTTATTTATTCATTGACTAATTCATTCATTTGTTTATCTAGTCAACAAATGTGTACAAATATGTATTCAACCTCTGGTATTCTGCCCCTTTGAAGTCCTCTATGTAGCAATTTTTTATTAGCTGCATATTATTCTTTATTATTTTTAGACCTTTGATATCCTGTCATCACTCCCCTCAACTTTTTAATATGAAGAAGTTCCAAACTTCCCATTCCTCAGATATTTTTTTGCTTCCTCAAATCTCAGAGCCCTCCTGAGAATCTGGAACATTCCACACATAAGCACATAGATCCTAGATTCCCATTCACTGGGTAAATACTGAGCTTCTCTCCCTCCAGCATTGAAAGGATAAGGTTTTATGGTGCTAAGTTAGTGATTCTCGATCTTTAAAATACCAGAAATTTTGGCCACACATTAAAGCAATTAAGAGATTGAAAGCAACAATAAATAAGTCTGTAACAACTACAGTACAATTCTATTAAAACTGGATAAAACTTCATAGTGTTTATCAAAATAACTATCATTTTATCCTCTTTGTTGACTGTCCTTCAACCCAATGCAGACTGTTTTAGAAGAACAGTTTACTTCCCTGACTAAGCTCCCTAAAATACCCACATGGTAAAGTTCTTGAGTATTTCAAGAAAGCCATGCTTTTTTTTTTTTTTTTGCTGGGAAAGATTCGCCCTGAGCTAACATCTGTTACGAATCTTCCTCTCTCTCTTTTTTTTCCTCCCCAAAGTCCCAGTACATAGTTGTATACTCTGGTTATAGGTCCTTCTACTTCTGTGTGAGCTGCCACCGCAGCATAGCTACCGACAGACAAGTGGTATGGTTCCATGCCAAACTGTCACCACTAGGCCATCAGGGCTGGCTCCCAAGCTATTTTTCTTAGTGCTGTCTTGAGATCATGGTTAGCCTCTTCTTACAAGCAGCAGGTTTTCTCTACTCTACACAGCTTCCTAAGTCTCACTCAGCACAACATTATGTCTGACAGAAATCACTATAATAATATGTACCCTCAGTTGTAACAAAAATGAATTGTACACATTGATCAAAATTTGAAGGCAAACATATGAAGGACTCACGGCACACTAGTAATCTTGTGACATCCCTTTTGAGAACCACTAAAATAAGGACTATCCCTGGACTCCTGATTTTCATTTCAAACAGCAATAATTGCTCCTGGGATAATAACATATAGACTGTGATATTGGTACACAAACTCCCAGCCTAGCATTTGGTCAAAATTCTGCAAACTCGAAGAAAGCTCTGATATTGCCTGAGAGCTGTCCATATCCTAAGTCATCATACCCAGACAGGTTTGTGACTTATGAAAAGATTTCCCAGAATGATACTTCTTACAAATTCAGACTAATGAACACATTCCGAAGTTTTAATGCTTCGAGCTTGGCAAAATAAAGGATGAAGTTGAGAGGTTCCTATGAACGGCGTTTCCAGCTGCCACTTTGTTTTTCCAGTGAAAACTCCGACAGCATGTTCAGCAAATGTTTCCTGAAGTGACCATGTAACCAACATGTAAAATAATAATGCAATGCAGAAATGAGAAGCTTCTGATTTTTAGCAGCCACATTGATCAGAGTCCTTGTATTTTGATATCTATTTTTGCTCTATTGTCAGACGATATCACTTGAAAGTACCATTAAAGTATTCTTCCTTCTCCAGTCATCTTGAGAACATGACGTAATATGTTCTGAGACATTCTCCTTTGTCCATCTGTAGGATATACTTCCTGAGAGTTGTTGTAACATTAGTAGCAAAAAAAAAACATTTATTGAGAAATTATAAGTACTTCACCTGCATTATCTTATTATTTCTTCTCAGTAATCCTATGAAATAGACACCATTATTAGACCTGTTTTATCAATAAAGAAACTGAGGTGTAGAGAGGTTAAGTAACTTGTCTCAAGTTATCAGTGCTCTATTTTGGAGGTAGGAATTGGATCACAGAAATCAAGAAGGATTGGGTTTTCCACAGTTTGACAGGTGAACCTTTATTCCACGCTTACCTATGTGACATGTTAGCTGTGGGGAAGTGAATCACGGCCTCTAGAGCCTGGATCTGGCAACGAAAGTAAAACTTAGTAGAAAAAACATCAAGCCACTGCCTTGAGAAAGAGTGCTTACTTAGCAGTCTGAAGGAGAACTTAACTCACCAAGCAGGGTTTGGTCCTTTTAGCCTCCAAAACCCTTCCTCCCATGGTGTATCTGGACTTCCTCACCTGGGGTAGTATAAGTTACTGATCACAGTTCTTTAACCCTCTGTGTTAGAATTATACATCCACACCTCTGCCATGGCCTCACAGTAGTCGGAATGCATTTCCCAGCCCTTGACTTTGTACTTGGCTGTGTGACCTGTTTTGACAATAGGCAGTTAGTGAAGGTACAAGCATAAACCTGAATTGTGCTTTCACGTGGCTTGCCCTCTTGCATGAAAAGAGCATGCTCCAGATAGCTCCTGCCCTTTCACACTGGGCCACGGAACAAACTGAGCCCAACCCCAAGCCTAGAGCCCCAGCTGACCCACAACTGGAGGCAGATCTGCCCAGATGACCTCAGCCTAGATCAGCTGAGCCACTGACCCAAGTGCGTGAGAATAAGTAATTGTTATTTGTGTGTGTGTGTGTGTGTGTGAGAGAGAGAGAGAGAGAGAGAGAGAGAGAAAGATTAGCCCTTAGCTAACATCTGTTGCCAATCCTCCTCTTTTTGGTAAGGAAGATTGGCTCTGGGTTAACATCTGTGCCCATCTTCCTCTACTTTATATGGTACGCCGCCACAGCATGGCTTGATAAGCAGTGCATAGGTCTGCGCCCAGGATCTGAACCTGCAAACCCCGGGCCGCCAAAGTGGAGTGCACAAACTTAACCACTACACCACCAGGCTGGCCCCAGTAAATGTTATTTTCAATCACTGAGCTTGGGGGTAATTTGTTACATGGCATCATTGTTGCCATAGGTGATTAATACACCACCACAAACACAAACTAGAGGTTCTTTTTCAGTTTCCATGTGAATTCTTAGGGAATGTCTCAGTATTCTCCTCCTGAACTTGCTGGGTCACCTCAGCACAGTATTAGCAAGAACTCTACTTGCCAGTAAAGTTCCAAGTCCTGTGTTGTTTACGCCAATGATTCACAGTGTGGATCCATCATTTGGCTCGAAGGGAAAGGCAAAGCATTATAGTCAGTGTGTTAAGACAGAAATTATGACTGATTAAAAATACCCTTGAAAAACGTGCAAATTATCCCCAAATTTCAGATCCATGATTTTGTGTACACAACTCTATAACGATATGCTTATCAAAGTTTGAGGACGCCTGAAGGAAGAAACAAAAGAAAAGTCTTTATATGGGTACTTGGACATTCAAATCCTTCAGCATCTAATGTAACTAGAAAATCCTTGGCAGTAAATGAGGTATGTGGAACAACTCTAAAATGCCCCTACACATTCAGAATTTGTACCATTTTCCCATTAAGACTCCCTAACTTGAACCTATTTGAGGAGATGAGGGAGTAGAATCTAGATGTGGGGAACAGGTGGTGCTGGGAAAGATTAGGTCTAAATTCAGCTTGTAAATTAAGTACATGCATGCTCCATCTCCACCATAATTCCTATTTTACCTGCTAAATCCGTAAAAACTTCAAACAATAAATAAAATAATTCTCTTTCATATTCGCCATGCCCCTGCATTGTCTTCAGTGCTCCATCTCAGGTACGGTGCTGGGAGCTAGGAAAGTAGGCACATTAAAAAGATACTTTGAGAGTCTTAAACTTCACCTCAACCTACAGAAGGACAATACCTAGAAATCATATCCTCAAGCCTATGGAACCACCACCAAAATAAATTAATAAACTGTTGCTAGCAAACATCCATGGGACGTTTGAAATTGGGTCCCATGTGACTGGATGCCATCAAAGTATGAGCCTTTCACCTTCTGCGGCAGAGGGATAACGCAGTGAATTTCTCATGAAGCCATACTTATTCCATTTGAAGGACTGACATTTTATTGAGGTTATATCTTCCTTACTTTTTGGCATCCAAATGTCTGTCTTTAACAGAAGACTGGTGAGGACGAACCGTAGCGTGTGTATGTGTTTGTGTGTGCACATCTACGTGTGTTTTGTGTGCAAATGTGATGGATTTTTTAAGACCTACTCTGATATATAGAAAGTTGTGCTCAAAATTTATCTTGATCATTTACTTGTTTGAGAAATTCAAACACCTTATGACCTTTGATTTAGATGATTAAATGGCCTAGGGCAAGTCATTTAGCAAATGGAACCTGAAGGAACTTTCCAGTGGAAGCCACTATCCCCAAAAATATCCAGAATGGGGAACAAATCTTCCAAAGAAAATGATAATTCCTCACATTTGCAACACTTTCATCTACTTTATCTCATTTGAACCTTCCAAAAGCTGGGAGGAAGGTAAGGCAGAGGTTATCACAGCTTTACAGCTGAAGGAATTAAGCCTCAGAGTGGTTAAGCCCCACCTCAAAGCCAGAATTAGAATTTGAAGCCAGGCCTTCTACTCTAAGTTCAAGGCTCTTCTACTAGAGTCTAGTGCTATTTACTCTAACAGACTGCTGGGGCCAACCTTTTTTATTAGCCAAGAAGATGTTTCCCTTAATGGTGTGAGTTTCTCCTACCAAAAATCATCTTGTTTGCTGGGATGCAACTAATAAGAATTCTGTTGTTTGACTTTTTGCAATATACTCATCTCTGCCTGCCAGAATTCTGCCTTCCTTTCAAAGCACAGCTCAAATGCCACCTCCTCCATGAAGCCTTTTGGGGGCCCATCACTTCCACCCTACCAGACATAATTTATCTCTGCTTTAATGCCTGGATGGGCTTTGTGTTTTCCCTTTGGGCATGTATGCACCTGGTCTATACGCACCTGCTACTAGTTTGCAAACATGACCAGGATGCTCTCTACCTTTAGTATCACTCCTTTTCCTTTTGGCAACACTTCACAATTCAGATTAGTTTTAGCTTTAAACCAGAAAAAAAAATCCACGCTCTCTCATTCTCTTAGCAAAAAGGGGTCACTCTGTCAGCCCTGAGCCAACTCCGTCTTCCCTCATATAGACCCCGGAAATCAAGGGAGCTAAAAAAGATAAGGCTACCATTCAAAAGTCCTTGAGACCCTTCTTGATACTCCATAGCATGATGGGATGGAAAGACCCTGGGCTGTAGACTAAGATGGGTTTGAATCCCAGTTCTGTATTATTCTAGTTATGGAACTTTAGGTAAATCACTTAACCTCTCCATTTCCTCATCTGCGAAAATCTCACATTTTTTTTCAGGGAATAAGCTAGTCAATGTATATGATGGACCTTGGTATAGTACCTGATACATACTAGGCACTCAGTTAAATGGTAGCTGCTTTGATGTTATTGGTGTTGCTGCTATTTTTGCTGCTGTTCTTACTAAAAAACTATCTGGCACATACTACCCACTGAGGAAACATTAGCTTTTATCTACCATGCCCTTTTTACTCACAGCCATCTTTGCCTTCTCTCCTTTCCAGCCCACTCAGGAAGCCACCAGCAGGTTTCCTAGTGTAATATATAAATAGCAAATATTGGAACCAGAGTGTCAATTTAGCCTGGTCTTTGTTCCAGCCTTCCCACTGGCCTGCCTTCTGGATGGATGAACTGGGGCAGAAATAAGGAGGCAATGTTCTTTCTTTATATCACATACCTAAGGGAATTTTTTTTAGTCTTTTGAGAACATTGAACTCTACCTCAAGCTCAAAGTAATTCTCAATGAGAGAAATCATTCATGGGAAACATGAGAAGTCTACTGAACATCAAAGCCAGACCAAACTATAGCTTGTCCCCCCTACAACTCTTTCAAGAATGAGAAAGCAGCAGTTGAAAAACTAGAGTGGTGGGCTAGAGGGTGGGGACCAGACTGACAACCACCCTGGCATTTAAATAACATTGACAGGTCGAAATCAAACCAGCATATCAAAGAAATTCCAACCTGACACAAATACTCTGCAGCAGAGTCAACTTTTCATACCTTAAATTACTTGTCATTCTCATATGAAACCTGCAAGTTCATATTAAGAGACTGTTGCCTGGAAATTGGAAGTGTTAAAGTTGATGAATAAAGTTACCTTACAGGGAAGTCTCCGAGCCAAAGCTGGCTTTTTTTTTCCTGTTTACTTTATCTTGTAGGAGTGTTAGGAATGGATTGCTGGCTCTTAAATATAGCTTATTATTTGGCTGGTTATGCAGAAGTTGCTATTTTGGACTCCCTCTGGGTTTCTGGCTTTCTGATGGGAAGTTTAATAGCTCATTAAATGGCATGCCCACTCATTTTTTTCCAGCTTACTTTCTGCTGTTTTAATGTGTGCTGAAGAATTTGGAGATGTACCCTCATTTTAACAAATAATGCTGGATAAAGAGCCATGCTCAGCCCAGAACACGGGAAAGTTTTTTTTAATAACATAAACGAAACTCATAATAAGTATATAAACTATGATTGAAATAGTGCTATATAGTTTCCAAGCTTCTTTCACATGCCTGATCGCCTTTAATTTTTACAAGGTAGAAAAGTATTCATCCATTGAAAAATAGCTTTTTATTTCCTACTAAGTGCCAGGCATTGTGCTAAGATGCTGGGTCTGCAATTCTAGATAGCATCATTTCTCTCTTCATTTTTAGATAAGGAACCTGGCTTCAGGAACATCAAATGACCTCGCCAATGTCACAAGCTAGTGAAGTATCAGGCCCTCTGATTCTAAATCCCATGTTGATTTCTACAGAAGAAACTTATAGCTGAATGGGGCCTTGGAGATTACACAATTTAATTTTTTACTTTATACATTGTAAAAATAGGCATTCTGCCCAAGGTTACAATTTACAAATAGTTGAATGGGAATGGGAACTCAAGTCCCCCAACACCTGGTGCATTGTTCTTGCCCGAAAGGATAACTTAAGATTTATTGTATATTTTTTAGGTCATTTCTAAAACCCATATTCTTCACTGGAGGACATGCTCTAAAATTCTTTGTCCAACTCATATTCCCACAGAGGACCTGATCTGAAAATACAGAGGAAAACAAGGGAATTGATGATAATTAATAATAATGATAAACATTTATAGGAAATACCATCCCATTATATTCCAATGTAGATGTTAATGACTAACGGATTTGATCCACCCAATGGTACATGTAGTCAAAGAATTTCCGTGTAAAGAAGTATTCACAAGCTCTTAATAGACTGCCTGGCACATAGAAGCCACTTAATCAACATTTTAGGGAGGAAGGAAGGAAGGGTGGAAGGAAAAAAGAAGGGTGGAAGGAAGGGAGGTGGAAAGCAAGGAAGGGAGGAAGGCAGGGAGGGAGGAAGGAAGGAAGCAGGGAGGAAGGGAGGAGGAGGAGATGGAGGGAGGGAAGAGGCTAGGAATTTTTGTCTGTCTTATTCACTTCTGTTTCCCCAGTGCCCAGCATGTAAGAGATACTTAGCAAATAATTACCAAATGAGTGAATGAGACATTCTGACCAAACTTGTGTCCAAATTGACTTCAGGTAGTTGAGTCAGTGTTGAAACTTCTCGAAGAAGATGATGAGCATGACCCAGCTGACAATTCCTACTGGTCCCTCAGTTATGCCTTGTGCCCCTCTTCTGTCTGCAGTCATAATCGGCTTCTCAAAATGCAAATTGGATTATGGGGTTTCCCACTGCATTTAGAAGAAAATGCAGGTTCCATAAGAGGTCCTACAGTGTGCTGTAACATGAGCTTCCTCTGCCTATTTGTCCAGCCTCATCTTATTTTTCTCTCCCTCTCCCTCACAGCCATCTGATCACACTGGCCTGCTTTTAGTTCTGGAAGGTTCCAAGTTCTTTCCTACTTCGGGGCCTCTGTTCATACTATTCTTTCTTCCTGAACTAGTCTTCCCATCTCTTTACCTTGCAAACTCCTCCTCATCCTTCAGAGTCTCAGGAGAAATGTCCTTTCCTCAGAGCAGCTCTCTGTGACCCCATTCTCAACCAGGTCCCTCTTTTTTCTTCCTTATAGCCTATCTACTCTTCATCAATTTCCCATCACGTATTTCTTTGTGTGATTGGCTATTTAATAAGCTTTATTGAAGAAGGGACTGTATTTATTATTTTCACCACTGTGGCCTGGCACCTGGTAGTGGCTTAATAAATATCTATTAGATGAAAACATTAATGGCCTACTAAATCCTTTAAAATCTCATGTTATTAATATATTAGTTCTGGCCTGCATTTAGATCTCCAGAAAGCAGGCACTTATCTCATCTATCTTTGTTACGCCCACAGTACCTCACCTGGTCCCTGCCACAAAGCAGATGTTCAGTAGCATTTATAGAAGAACCATCCCATAAAGGAAGAGAATTCAGTATTATTACTGACACCAAGGAACAGGTATGCGACAGAGACTGCTAACATCCTCAGTCCAGCGAGAATAATTCTCTATCTCCCTGCCTGCCTCGTTAAGCAGGCTGATGTGCCTCTGTAGCTTTGCTGAGTTTCCATTTGTGTGTAAGGCTGTGTTTGTGAATGTTATTTAATGCAAGTGTCATTAATTTGAAAAAGTTCTTACTAGCCCCTGCATAGGAGTCTCCAAGAATATCAGCAACCTAACTGATGATGGCTTCCAGGGAGACTGGATGTCTTAAGAAACTTACACATAAATCAAGGAAAAAGAATAAAAGTGACAGTGATATCCTTCTGGCCACCGGCCTTCATCCTCTGGATAGTAAGTACTTCACTACTGGAGTTTTAAATCTAGAAGTTTAAGTGGAATGGTAGAATACAGGAATAGTCGTAACATCCTGAAGGTATCAGTGTAGTATTTGCACCAGGAGATTCTACCTACCTTCCTAATCGTCCCTTCACAAAAAAAAATCTTGAGAGAGTTGTACATACAAGGGATAGAAGTGGAAGAAAGCAAAATACCAGTTGACTGTTAGGTGGGTTTGTGCCTGCTATGCTAGCGAGGCCTGCACTCCCTGGCAAGCTGAGATGAAGCTTAGAGCTGTCCTTGTGTGTGGTCCACAGACCAGCAGCATCTGCGTCACTTGAGAGCCTGTTAGACATGCAGAATCTCTGTCCTCCCCCAAAAGCTACTGAACCAGCATCTGCATTTTAACAAAATCCCTCCAGTGATTGTATGCACATCCATCTTGGAAGTAAAATAAAGAAGAGAGAAAAGCAGAGACAGAGCTACAGCCAACTGCCTTGTCTAACAAAATCCATGTGCCACCTTCTCCCCACTAGTCAATGTCTGTAAGAGAGAGACCATTAGGCAGGCAGAACTTGGGATTTGCTGTTCCTACGTGGCATATTCTATGTCATGAGAGTCAAGAAAAGTCCCAATCTCAGGCTGACTCAGCGAGAGAGGCTTTCACAAGGATTTTATATACTCCAAAATGATAACAAGGAACAAACTCTCTCCCACTAACTCCTTCAGCCAAAGACTGTAAATGCCCATGTCTCTATGACAGAATGGGGAGAGGTGGAGGCCTGAGAAAGCATATCACTTAAAATTTCAAAGATACAAGAGTAAACTCCTTGGAACCCAGTAACAAAACCTCAAAAATATAAATTCCTAGACAGGAAAACTTATTCATATTCACCTTACACACCTAAATCCTTGCTTACAGTGCACTGTAACTAGTTCTCAGAGCTGAAAGTATGAATAAAGGAGAAAATCAAACCCAGTTATCTGGGAAGGAAAGACAAACAAGAAAATTCATTCTGCCATTGTCTGACAACTAAAAGAGATCTAGTTTTGCAGACATGAGACAGACATTAGGGGTAGAATTCTAGATTTAGAATCTGCTTTAGTTCATTCAAAGTCTATTTTAACACTGAACTTTCTTAAGAGTTTTGATATTATACCTCAATACCATCTGTATGACCTCTTAAATTGTGGTGACTCC
Source organism: Diceros bicornis minor (assembly GCF_020826845.1). Lineage (NCBI taxonomy): Eukaryota > Metazoa > Chordata > Mammalia > Perissodactyla > Rhinocerotidae > Diceros > Diceros bicornis. The sequence continues at coordinate 67,295,897 of NC_080741.1, forward strand.
AATCACTAGTAAATTTGCCCTACAGTATCCTAGAATCTGACCGATAAAATGAGTATTCCCTTTTCTTGGGAGGAACAACAAAAAGGGTGATAAAGAGGGCTCATAAGCTCTGTATGACATGCAGGGCTATCCTCATGCAGGCAAGCTTAAAGGGGAAAATGAGTTCCAAAGGGCATTGCAGAGTGGGGGCTGTGTGGGTGTGTGTGAAAAGGAAGAATTACACAAGAGCCTGAGGGAGAGGGGAGTATCTTTTGATTTCAGACCCTTGAGAAATCCTTCAGAGTCCTCATCACACCTTTAAATCTTCCCCAAGCAGAGGGCAAAATAGTGCTTTTTAAATATATTTTCATGGAGTAGTAAACCTTTATGTCTTTCCTAATGTATTTTTTTCCACTCTCACCTGTGTGAGGAGCTGCCCAGGGAAGCTTCTCCCCTTCCCCAAAGGATCCTTACACTTAGATACAAAAATTCCCATTATCCTAATTAGCATAGTTTCATCTTCTATTAAGGTTTTTGAGACAGCATCTTAAATGCTGACTTGGAACCATGAGGAGCAGTAACCACATTAAACATGGAGTTGTTTTTCCTCTCAATCCACCCGTGAGATATTTAAACCCTAAAAAAAAAAGAACTTTTGTGAATTTTAATCTCATAGTATTACTAGTACATAGGCAAATTCAGAATGACTTTCTTAAAAGAAATCTAATTTGTGATAGGTTTAATATCCTCTCCCCACACAATCCCAGCTGTCTAACGGGCTGATTAGTCAGTCCATGTTGGGGCTTGTGGGATCAAGATTGTCTTAACAAAAGCTATGAGTTTTTGTTACTTAGCACAAAAATTTTAACCATGCTTATACAGTGATCAGACATAATATATTCTTATATGATTGCCAGAATCACCCTCCAAAGTAGCAGAGAAAATATGATCAATTTTGTTTACAAATGAGGAAATTGAGCTTAGTGAGATTAAGTGATTTCCCAGAGTAACATATCTAGGATTATAACTCAGATCTCTTGACTCCTATGTCTTTGTCATTTCCCTTCTATAAAGTTGTCTCATCTGCTTCTAGGAGAATAACATTTCTCTGAATTCCATATCATATGTGGACATGAACCAGGACAGGCAGAACATTGCTTAATGCACGTGATGTTTTGCAATGGGTAAAAAATTCCAGCTTTGTAAATTTTCTTCTATATTTTACCTGTACCTCCTTAATAACAAGTGAGAGAGTTTTTAGAAGGGCATGCACAGATGTCAGAGGAGATGAGGCCAGTGGCCCGCACATGGCCAGGTTCTTAGTAGGCCTGGCTGCTCTCCAAGGTGCTGATCTGGGATGCTTTGTGAGGTCCTCAAAAGTAGCTCTGGCTTCCATTTCTTATGGAGTATAAGGTTGTAATCTATTTTCATGCATTCATTTTATAACCATGCTCTGGGTGTCTACCATGCATCATAGCAATAAATCAGAAACAAACCTGGTTCCCAATGAGGTCTAAAAAGAGGCAAGTACCTAAGTTTCTGAGTAAATATAGGATACCTTCAAAGAAAAGAAGCATTTTATCTAGGTTTTGGAAAATATGTAGCATTTGGATTGAAAGTTGAAGCAACCAGTGTGAAAGAACCAGGTCCATGGAGAGGCATGGAGATGAGAAATGTGAGGAACAGTATTCAGCTGGAGAGTTAAATAAAATATTATTCACAGTCAAAGATACAGGTAAGAGTTGAATTTATCCAGAACCCTTTTTTAAAACTTTGAGCTTGCCAGTAATACTGCTTTTAGTAAATGAGTTTTACAATGGGCTATTGTCTATGTAATATTTTATCTCTTTGAGGTGCTATCAATTCAATGCTCTCATGCTGCTGGTGAAGTAGTGTAGCATAGTGACAAAGACTTGGGAAGAGAAAGACCCAGGTTCAGATCATGGCTCTGCTGCTTCTAAATGTTTAACTTTGGACAAGTTACCTAACTTCACTACAACTGTTTCCTAATTGGTAAAAAGTGTTACAATAATTTAATCAAGTTATATTAACCTTGTGATGCTTATCAATATATTGGAATGATATTACCTGCTTAATGATGTTGTAATGAGAATTATGGTAGATAATGTTCCTAATGCACCTTGCCCATACATTGCCAATATTCAATAAATGTAAGTATCTGCACTTCCTTGAATTCCAGAGCAACCTCCTCTCCATGCCCCAGGATTTGATAGATTGGAATTTTCCCTTTGTATACTACATCCCTAATCATTTTATACACCATCATTTGGATTATTTCAAAATTACTTTAGTTTACAGTGTATTTGAGTTCTCTTTAACCCATCAGTTTGTTTTACGAAATTAAGCATTCTTTAACCCCAGTGTTCAAGAAAACCTATACAAGGAATGTGTGGATGTGTGTGCAACAGGAAATGGTAAAGATAAAACTGATATCTCAGCCCTCTCCTCTCTTCTCCTTCCCTGATCCCAAAATGGAAGACACTTAGGGTAGATAAGTCTGGGGTTCCTTCCCCTAGGGTTTTGTTTGACTTAGAAAGAATGCTATGTTAATGTCACTTTCTGAACCATTTACCTGGGCCCCCATCTTTTCTATCCAGGGAGAACCAGAGAGGTAACCTTAGTTCACAGGGCCTGACTCTAATGACTGGTTATCGTGGCAGAGATGCAGCCACACTCTCTTCCAGAGCTCAGAACTCTTAGAGTGTCTCTCCTTACTCCTTTCCATCAGAAAAGAATCAGCTTTTCACAAGTCACTCTTCCAAGGCAATTCTGCAGAATCTGGGGGGCTTATCTCTCACTAGATTTCTTCTTCCTAAGACTCAGGCAGCAGACAAAAAAAATATTAATGCATCAAATATTTTATTTTAATTAGGGAGATATAGTTAATAAATCATAACACTCATCTGGCTGTTTCTTATTGACCAGTACAAAGTTGTAGACTGGTTTGTAATATTGAGCTAAAACACACTTGCTACCTCTACACTGCACATTAGCACCAAGTTGGTTTACTATTCCAGCTGTCAAGGTTAGATAATCACAACTTGAAGAATTATCTCCTACATGCCTTCCACCTGTCTTAAGACTAGCATTCCTTTCAAGTGAGTTCTGCGAAGACAGTCCTGGTCCTAAACTGGGGCAACAGCATTCATTGCCAAGGTGCATTTCTTTGTTCATGGAACCACCCAATGTGTGGTACAAACTGCCATTCTATCATTCATTTAACAAATAGGTATCATGTGACTACTCTGTGTCAGGCACTGTTTTAGGATAGAGCAATAAACAAAAAAATATAAAAATCTTTTCATTCAGGAGAGCTTACAGCCTAGCTGGAGAGAGACAGAAATATACCAATATCCATTGTTATATTGGGTTAAGAACAAAGAAAAAATTAAATAAAGCAGTAAGTAGAAGGAGGAAGTGTTCAGGAGTGAGGCTGGGAGTTGCAATTTTATATATGGTCATCATGGAAGGCTAAACAGAGAGGGAAACATTTGAATAGTGACCACAAGGAAGTGGAGAAGTGAGCCATGCAGATATCCAGGGGAAGAACAATATAAGTAGAGGAGTGGGGAAATGCAAAGGTCTTGAGGCAGGAGCATGGTTGGTAAGTTTGAGAAACATAGGCGGGGACTGTGTGGCTGGGGAGGAATGAGTAAGCTGCAGAGAAGAGAAGATAGATGAGGTTAGAGTGAGACTTCTGGGTCAGACCATGTAGGGCTTTGAAAGTCATCAAAGAGACTTTGAGTTTATCACTGGGTGAGATGGAAGCCACGGCAAAGTTGCGAGCAGAGGAATGACACAATAGGTCTTACATTTTAAGAGGTTCACTCTGGCTCCTGTGTGTCCATTTAACACTTAGTTGAGGTCAGGTCTTGGGAACACAAAGTTGAATAAAATCTGGTCCCTTCTTTCAATTCACAGACTCTGCAGAGCTATTTTCAAGAACCATGGGTTGAAAGTGAGGCTTTAATTTTATTCCACTGCTGCGTCCCTCCACCCTTCCTATATATTGCCTTCTGTTTGCTTGGTGGCAAACACATTTTTCACAGTCTCATCCATTACTTTCCCTAATCTGACTAATAACTCCTTTCTTATGGCAGAACCACGGATGGTATATATTCAGCTAAAAGTGTGTCGCAGCAAGATACATATAATCAGATTTCAAAAAGCCTGTTTCTCTCTGTAAAGAGAAATGCAAATTATCCTAAGGATCCTTATCACTGTTTGCAATCGTGGCTTGCTTTGTTGAGAAGCAAGCGTGTAAGAACTGCTAAAATCATGTCCTCTCCTCGCCCTCCAAACTGGCAGTTTATATCATTGTACATGAGTCCTGAGGCAGAACAAATGTTCCCAGTCCAATCTGGGGGTAAATCATCTGGTACAAGAGCCCAAAACCACCATCCCTAATAACTTCCATGACACGAAGTCACTCCTTACTGTTGCTGTGTCTGCGACATAGTTTACAATTCCCTCTTGCCAGGAGGGAAATAAATGGGTATGTTCTTCACACCTCGTGTATTAGTCAGCTTTTGCTGCATAATGAGCTACCACAAAGTCTCAGTGGCACACAGTAATCAGCAATTATCTCTTGTTCAAGTTTTGACAGATTGGCTGTTGTGCTGGGTTGGGTTCAGGTCTGTTGAGATCCAGACTGGGGAACTGGGGCACGTTCTTCTCATTGTAGAAGTCAGAAGCTGCCAGAGTGTAATGAGTTGAATGGTGGCCCCCACACAACATGTCCACGTCCTAACCCCTTGAACCTATGAATATGACCTTACTTGGAAAATGGGTCTTTGCTGATATAATTAAGGAGCTTGAGATAACACCATTTGTAATCCAGATTTGGGCCCTACATTCAATGACCAAACATCCTTATAAGAGACAGAAGAGAAGACGACACAGACATAGAGGAGAAGGCACTGTGAAGATGAGACAGATTGGAGTGATGCAGCCACAAGTCAAGGAATGCATGAGGCCACAAGAAGCCGGAAGAGGCAAGGGAAGATTCTCCCTTAGAGACGAGAAGGAGTGCAGCCCTGCTGACACCTTGATTTCAGACTTCCAACCTCCAGAACAGTGAAAGAAAAAAATTTTTTTCTTTCTCGGTTTGTGGTAGTTTGTTACAGCAACCACAGAAAACTAACACACAGAGAGATGAAGAGAAATATGCAGAATCTTAGGGGATAGGCTTGGAATTCACACACTGTCACATCTACAAACCTTATATTAGCCAAAGCAAGTCTCCAGATCAAACCCAACATTGACAGGGTGGGAAATATACTACTCCCATGGAGACCAGGGAGGAGTGCAAGCAAGTGATTGTTTGCTGAATAATAATCTAACCTACCACACTTTGTTTTGCTTCTTTGGCAGCATTTGCACACTAGATCTTCCTTCTAAATCCAGTACTACATGAGACAACTCAGAACTTACGTGTAGATTACTAGACAAAGCAAAATGTGTTTCAGGATAAAAAAGACTCTGAAGGAATCATAGAAAATGTAGTGGATATGAGCAAGGTCCCCAAAGAGGAGAGAGTAAAGATCTCCAAGCCTCAACTAGCCTCCTATCACCTCAGGGGTTTCCAATACTGTAGATACAAAAGATATTTCATGCAAATGTATATCTTTATTATTACCTACAGAGTTTGCCCTGAATCTTCATGCTCTCTGATCCTGATGAGCTGGGCTGAGATATGCTAAGAGGCCTGCTTTTTAACCTCTTTCCTTTCAACTCTTCATTTTTAGAGTGGGGCTTAGACCACCTGTATCAGAAGTTCTTAGTGTGCTTATTACAATGCAGATTCTTGGGTTTCGCCTCTCATCCACTGAATCAGATTCTCTGGGCATTTTAACACACGTTGCAGAGAATTTTGGTATGCAGTAAAATGTAAACACCACTGTTGATTTCCCGCTCTTATACTAAATTGCACCCATTAGCAGCCGTGAGTGGTTCTCTACCCTCTGGGGACATGGGAGTATCATCCTAAGCCTCCATGGTAGGAAATTTCTTTGAACTCTAGTGTTTTCTCTCTAAAGTTCATGAATATTTAGTCTTTTATTCCAAAATATATTTGATCCATGGAGAAAAATATTTTCCCCTAGTACTTATTTTAATTGATGATCATCTGCTATGTTGAGCCAGCAGCTTTGTGCATCCCTCACCATGCCACCCTTTACACTTTCCTATGTCTTCACCTTGATGCTGGACTTCTCTAGTAGTGAGCAGCAGACAGGAAAGGGAAAGGGCTTATCATACTCTCTTTTCTAAAGAATTCTAGATGTGCTCATGCCAAAAGTATTTGGTAATCACAACCTCCTGTGAAGCCTTTTGCAAGCTCCCAGGAGAAGAAGCCTTGGTTTAAAGAGTAGATAGATGATTCATTTCCATAATAAAAACAAGAATAAGAGTGGCAACAATTGATCTTTTTCTGAGGACTTGCCACATGCCAGGGACTGGGCTAACCTTCTTACCTGCCTTATCTCATCTTACTCTTGAACTGCCCTGAGGATTAGGTAGTGTTATTGTCTCCATTTTGCAGCTAAGAAAGGTGGGCCTTTGAGAGGTTGTGTAGCTCATCCCAGTTCAAAATTTTATGCCTCGTTCTTGCAGGCCACATGCTCATTTTGCTCAGACCTCCCAGAATTCCCCTTGCTGAGGACCCAGGTAAAATCCCCTGGCCTATTGTCAAATCATACATATCACTTGAATTTTCTCCTTGGCTGGAGGAGACTCTGGAGAAATAGTGAGACTCCTTGACTTGACCCTTGGGCATCCCATTGCTGTGTCTTACTTGCGCATTACTTACCTCTTCATTTCCCTTATGTCATTTACCCATTCATTATTTTGACACAAATTTGAGTGCCTGGCATCCAGTGGGGGAGTCCAACAGTATATAATACGGTGGTGGTGTTAAAACAATGAAGAAAATTAGGCAGGATGAGGAAAGAGAGTGGTGAAGTTGGAGGTGCTATTTTAAATAAGGTAGTGGGAGAAGGTCCCTCTGATAAAGAGACATTTGAGCAGAGACTTGAAAGAAGTAAGGAGGGAGTGGTGAGGATAATCAGGGGACAAGGTTTCCAGCCAGAGGGAAGAGAAAGTGCAAAGGAAGAGCAAAGTGGTCAATGTGGAGATCTCAAGTGGAGGGATTTGCGAGAGTAAGAGACATAGCAGATGACATCTGAGAAGATGGGGATGATGGGGGATAGGTCACATAGAGTCCTGTATAGACCATGGCAAGGATTCTAGATTTCACCCATGATGGGAAGCCATTGAAGGGTAGAAGCAGGGGAGAGATATGATATAGCTAACCTCTGACAAGAATCACTGAGATCACAGCATGGAGAATAAACTACGGAGAGCACCGGTGAAAACAGAAACCAGAAAGGGCAAGAGTTTAAAATTTTTGTGTCCCTTTGGCATCTGACCCTTCCTCAGAAAAATGTTTTCAAATGTTTGTAAAATACATCAGATTACAAAGAAAACAGTTCTACAAAATGAAGTTAGCAAAATATTAAAAGAAAACTGCCACTGAGGAATATATATGTCTCTTTGTGAAGACACTAAATAACTGAATCTGGTGGTGAATCTACAAAAATTTCAAAGACACGATGAACACAAAGATTATTGTGAGATATTTTCAACATCTGTAACATGAAAATTTCTGTGATTTTTATTGGTCACAGATTCTACCTGCAGTACTGTGGTTTGCTATATATAGACACAGCTAAAGGAAATGCTCAATTTCAGTTACAGATTGGGGAAAATGAAGATGTATTTTTTTCCATTGAAGTTCAAGGACCCCCTCCCCACCCCTAAATTCTATGCATGGACCCAGGTTAAGAGTTCATGAGTTAAGATGCTATTGCATTATTCCAGGTAGGAGATGATGATGGCCTAGATTATGGTAGGCTTGGTGGGATTTGGGGAGCAATGAGGGAAACCCAATTCATTCTAACCTACAGTGGCTACTTTTTTTTAACCAAACTCCCAGGGCATGACCTGTCTGTCCAAATTCTATTCTTTCCTATTATTCATTGAGCATCTGTGCTTTTACGTTCATGAACTAGGCCCTTCATTCTAAAAAGGTAGACAGATAGATAGATAGATAGATAGATAGATAGATAGACAGATTAGATAGATAGATATAGATAGATAGATAGATAGATAGATAGATAGATAGATAGATAGATAGACAGATAGATAGGTAGGTAGGTAGATGGTAGAGTGGTGGTCTAGTGAGCTAACTGAGCACTGGGATAATACTTGTCTTCTCCCATTATGCCTAGAAGAGTTGTTAAACTGATTTGAAATAGGATTTAGACCTTGCTCCCAGTCCTAGCTTTGTAACTTTTAAAAATTTGTTTACCTTTCCAATAAAATGGGAGTAGTGGAGTGAACCCTCAGTGAATACCTGTGTATAGACAACTAACAAAGGTTTTTCTTTTTTTTAAAGCATAAAAAATAGTGCTTTATTCTGAATCGCCAAGGAAATGTGTGAGCTATAGTAATAAATATGCCTTTGTGCTCACTATTTTTTCTGCCTGGTTCCTACTGATCCATTAAGGTCCAAATTGTTTATTCTTTCTACAGATATTTCTGGATCACCTACTATGTGTCCATGTAGCCCCTGTACTAGATGCTGGGAGTACAAAGATGAAGGTGGTCTAGAGAGGGAGTGAGGCAGGTAGATCAGCGGTTACAATACAGTCGCTGCCTCCCTACAGCTTTCCAAGTCCCTCATCCCAAGCAGAATTTACTGCACCCTCCTCCGTCATCATCTGTAGTACTTTACTCGCACCAGTTACACCATTCTGTACAGTTATTTGTTTATATGTCTCCACCCTCCCCTCTTGAGCAGAGGGACTCTTAATCACTTTGGCTCCCTGGTACTTAGCATAAAGCCTGGCATTTGGCAGGCGCTCAATCTGTGTTTAACAAAGGTTAATTACGTGTTGGCCAAGACCGGTTCAGCAGCAAAGAGGGCCGTAATAGTGCTGCAGTTGATTAGTGATGTCTGCCATGGCCATGAGCACCACATTTTCCCCATCTTAATGTTGCGCAGTTCAAAGTGTTCAGAAAAGGAGATGTTAGTAAATGCTTCCTTGAGAGAATTTAGGGGGTAGGTCTGACTTTGACAGGGGACAGTGATGCCCATGAACATGGAAAGTGCAGTGTGAGAGTGAGTTTGCCCAGAATTTTATTTGTATATTCACCTTATATTAAATATTATATAAAAACATGTTATATCATTCTCTGTGATAATAAACCACCTTGGTTTTATCTTGAGAAAAATGTATACTTATTCCAACTCCTTTATCTCCAAACTTTGTGTGCCTGGGGGTTTAAATGTGACTGGGGACAGGGCAATTTTCTTTGCTATCTACTGAGCCATTGGCAATTTTTGTTATAAAATGTCATTCTCTCCACAAAGTTTCCACTTGTTACAATTTAAAATGGGCAAGTGATCCACACTCAGGGAGAGAAAAAAAGGCCAAGATCTGTTGGAAAGGCTGACAGACCCTTAACAATAGCTTTGCTACCAGACGTTAGTACTGCAGTTTATGAATAATTCATTGATGACATGGCTTTGAATAGTTCTATAAAACTCCACTAGAAGAGGTGTCAAATTATTCTTCAACACAATTATTTGTTTTCATCCATGAAAGATAGTATACATTAATACCATGGCAAATAAGAATTGAAACTCTAGCCAAGCAATCTGTTAAAGAGTTTTGTAGATCAAAATCTGTGGCATACTTTGTGAAATTGCCTCTCTTGTGCCAACACTGCATGGAGTCACTGTCCTTGCTAATTTTATTAATTCATAAGTTTGGCAGTCAACTGCAGAAGTGGTTCTGAAATTCTGCATCAGGCTCAATAAAATGTTTTAGCAAAAGTCTAGCAAAAACATGGTTGAATGAGAGTATGTAGAAAGTCAACTATTAACTCTATGAGACAAGCAGCTCTTTTATCACACTTGGTTTGGTGTGTGAATCTGTTTTCTCATGTGGCCATTACAGAAATAAAAATGTAAGTACAGGTAAGAAGGAAGGTAGGAAGGAAGGAAGGGAGGGAGGAAGGAAGGAGGGAGGGATGAAGCTTGAAGGGGGAAAATGTTCTATATATCCTTGAAAAATTAGCATTAAGATTCAGCATGCAAAATATCTCAAAAATTCATTTTAGTGACTCTATTTGTCTCACTTTCTAAACAAACTTGATGAGTGAAGTTAGAGCAGAGTCCTAAAAGATGAGATGAGCAAAAAGGATTTCCTCCTAGTCATACCCAAATATCCACATAGTTAGACAGCAAATCAATGAGAGTACTTTACATAGGTGTCACGGAAGGGTGCCAATATAGCATAATGGGAATGAATTAAAAGAAGCTGAAAAGTAACTGGAACTAAACAGTCACCACTTTCTCTCCTAAGTGGCTGCCTGTGCATAACTCTACTACAATTTCAAGCCAGTTTTCTCTGAGTCAAAAGCCAGTATCCCTTATTTCCCAGAATCCTAATCATGTTGGAGGCAGCATCATATTGTACCTGGAACATAGGATTTAACTGTGAAAGATCCAGGCTGTGATCTAGGCCAGCCTTTGTGTAACTTCAAATGAGTCACTCTGCCTCTCTGGGCATCCATTTTGTTGGCCTGAAAATGAGGCGGCTAGAATAGAGAATCTGCTAGGTGCATTTTAGCTCTGAGCACCAGGCAATATGCAGAGGTTAAGAGCATGGGTTTTGGCAGATAGGCCAAGGCTTCCACTTAAATAGCTTTATCTGTGAAGTTCCTTAACTTTTTAAGTCTCAGTTTTCTTTTTTTTTTTTTTTCTTTATTGCAGTAACATTGGTTTATAACATTGTATAAATTTCAGGTGTACATCATTATACTTCTATTTCTGCATAGATTACATCATGTTCACCACCCATATACTACTTACAACCCATCACCACACACATGTGCCGAATTATCCCTTTCGCCCTCCCCCCTCCCCCTTCCCCTCTGGTAACCACCAATTCAATCTCTGTCTCTATGTGTTTGTTTGTTGTTGTTATTATCTACTACTTAATGAAGGAAATCATACGGTATTTGACCTTCTCCCTCTGACTTATTTCACTTTGCATAATACCCTCAATGTCCATCCATCTTGTCACAAATGGCTGGATTTCATCGTTTCTTATGGCTGAGTAGTAATTCCATTGTGTATATATACCACAGCTTCTTTATCCATTAATCCCTTGATGGGCACTTAGGTTGCTTCCAAGGCTTGGCTATTGTGAATAACGCTGCAATGAACACAGGGGTGCATGTATCTTTACGCATTGGTGTTTTCAAGTTCTTTGGATAAATACCCAGCAGTGGAATAGCTGGATCATATGGTAGTTCTAGCCTTGAATTTTTGAGGAATCTCCATACCGTTTTCCACAGTGGCTGCACCAGTTTGCACTCCCACCAGCAGTGTATGAGAGTTCCCTTCTCTCCACATCCTCCCCAATACATGTTGTTTCCTGTCTTGTTAATTATAGCCATTCTGACGGGCATGAGGTGATATCTCATTGTAGTTTTGATTTGCATTTCCCTGATAGTTAATGATGTTGAACATCTTTTCATGTGTCTGTTGGCCATCTGTATATCTTCTTTGGAGAAATGTCTGTTCAGGTCTTTTGCCCATTTTTCAATTGGGTTGGTAGTTTTTTTGTTTTTGAGATGCATGAGTTCTTTATATATTTTGGAGATTAAGCCCTTATCAGATGTATGGTTTGCAAATATCTTCTCCCAATTGTTAGGTTGTCTTTTTGTTTTGTTGGTGGTTTCCTTTGCTGTGCAGAAGGTTTTTAGTTTGATGTAGTCCCATTTGTTTATTTTTTCTATTGTTTCTCTTGCCCGGTCAGACCTGGTGCTTGAAAATATGTTGCTAAGACCAATGTCGAAGAGCATACTGCCTATGTTTTCTTATAGAAGTTTCATAGTTTCAAGCCTTACATTCAAGTCTTTAATCCATTTTGAGTTAATTTTTGTGTATTGTATAAGGTAAGGGTCTACTTTCATTTTTTTGTATGTGGCTATCCAGTTTTCCCAACACCATTTGTTGAAGAGACTTTCTTTTCCCCATTGTATGTTCTTGGCTCCTTTGTCAAAGATTAGCTGTCCATAGATGTGTGGGTTTATTTCTGGGCTTTCAATTCTATTCCATTGATCTGTGTGTCTGTTTTTGTGCCAGTACCATGCTGTTTTGGTTACTACAGCTTTGTAGTATATTTTGAAATCAGGGAGTGTGATACCTCCAGCTTTGTTCTTTTCTCTCAGGATTCCTTTAGCTATTCGGAGTCTTTTGTTGTTCCATATAAATTTTAGGATTCTTTGTTCTATTTCTGTGAAAAATGTTGTTGGAACTTTGATAGGGATTGTATTGAATCTATAGATTGCTTTAGGAAGTATGGACATCTTAACTATGTTAATTCTTCCAATCCAAGAGCATGGAATATCTTTCCATTTCTTTGTGTCTTCTTCAATTTCTTTCAGCAATGTTTTATAGTTTTCCGTGTACAGATCTTTTACCTCTTTGGTTAAGTTTATTCCTAGGTATTTTATTCTTTTTGTTGCAATTGTAAATGGGATGGTATTCTTAATTTCTCTTTCTGCTACTTCGTTGTTAGTGTATAGAAATGCAACTGATTTTTGTATGTTGATTTTGTATCCTGCAACTTTACCGTATTCGTTTATTACTTCTAAAAGTTTTCTGGTGGATTCTTTAGGGTTTTCTATATATAAAATCATGTTATCTGCAAATAGTGAGAGTTTCAACTTCTTCCTTTCCAATTTGGATCCCTTTTATTTCTTTTTCTTGCCTGATTGCTCTGGCTAAGACTTCCAGTACTATGTTAAATAGGAGTGGTGACAGTGGGCATCCTTGTCTGGTTCCTGTTCTTAGAGGGATAGGTTTCATTTTTTCATCATTGAGGATGATATTAGCTGTGGGTTTCTCATATATGGCCTTTATTATGTTGAGGTACTTTCCTTCTATACCCATTTTATTTGGTTTTTATCATAAATGGATGCTGTATCTTGTCATAGGCTTTCTCTGCATCTATTGAGATGATCATGTGATTTTTATTCTTCATTTTATTAATGGGGTGTATTACGTTGCTTGATTTGCGAATGTTGAACCATCCCTGCAGACCTGGAATAAATCCCGCTTGATCATGGTGTATAATCTTTTTAATGTATTGTTGTATGTGATTTGCTAGTATTTTGTTGAGGATTTTTGCATCGATGTTCATCAGTGATATTGGCCTCTAATTTTCTTTTTTTGTGTTGTCCTTTTCTGGTTTTGGTATCAGGGTAATGTCAGTTTCATAGAATGAGTTAGGGAGCTTCCCCCTCTCCTCAATTTTTTGGAAGAGTTTGAGAAGGATAGGTCTTAAATCTTCTTTGAATGTTTGGTAGAATTCACCAGGGAAGCCGTCTGGTCCTGGACTTTTATTTTTGGGGAGGTTTTTGATTACTGTTTCGATCTCCTTACTGGTGATTGGTCTATTCAAATTCTCTACTTCTTCTTGACCAGTTTTGGAAGGTTGTATGATTCTAAGAATCTATCCATTTCTTCCAGATTGTCGAATTGGTTGGCATATAGCTTTTCATAGTATTCTCTTATAATCTTTTGTATTTCTGAGGTGTCTGTTGTAATTTCTCCTCTTTCATTTCTGATTTTACTTATTTGTGCCTTCTCTCTTTTTTTCTTGGTGAGTCTAGCTAAAGGTTTGTCCATTTAGTTTACCTTTTCAAAGAACCAGCTCTTGGTTTTATTAATTTTTTCTATTGTTTTATTAGTCTCTATTTCATTTATTTCTGCTCTGATTTTTATTATTTCCCTTCTTCTACTGATTTTGGGCTTTGTTTGTTCTTCTTTTTTTTTTTTTAATTTAATTTTATTTATTTATTTTTCTGCCAAAGCCCCAGTAGATAGTTGTATGTCATAGTTGCACATCCTTCTAGTTGCTGTATGTGGGATGCAGCCTCAGCATGGCCGGAGAAGCGGTGCGTCGGTGCGTGCCCGGGATCCGAACCCAGGCCGCCAGCATCTGAGTGTGAGCACTTAACCGCTAAGCCATGGGACCAGCCCCTGTTTGTTCTTCTTTTTCCAGTTCCTTTAGGTGCATTGTTAGATTGTTTATTTGAGATTTTTCTTGTTTGTTGAGATAGGCCTGTATTGCTATAAACTTCCCTCTTAGAACTGCTTTTGCTGTATCCCATAAATTCTTGCATGTCGTATTTTCATTTTCATTTGTCTCCAGGTATTTTTTGATTTCTTCTTTGATTTCTTCATTGACCCAGTCGTTGTTCAGTAGCATTTTGTTTAATCTCCATGTATTTGTGGCTTTTCTGATTTTCTTCCTATAGTTGATTTCTAGTTTCATACTGTTGTGGTCAGAAAAGATGCTTGGTATTATTTCAATCTTCTTAAATTTAAGGAGACTTGTTTTGTGGCCTAATATGTGATCAATCCTGGAGAATGTTCCATGTGCATTTGAAAAGAACGTGTATGCTTCGGTTTTCGGATGGAATGCTCTGTATATATCTACTAGGTCCATCTGATCTAGTGTGTCATTTAAGGCCAATGTTTCCTTATTGATCTTCTGTTTGGATGATCTATCCATTGGTGTAAGTGGAGTGTTGAAGTCCCCTACTATTATTGTGTTACTGTCTATTTCTCTTTTTATGTCTGTTAATAATTGCTTTATATATTTAGGTGCACCTACATTGGGTGCGTAGATATTTACAAGTATTATATCCTCTTGTTGGATTGTTCCCTTGATCATTATGTGATGCCTTTCTTTGTCTCTTTTTACAGTTTTTGTTTTAAAGTCTATTTTGTCTGATATGAGTACTGCTACCCCAGCTTTCTTTTCATTGCCATTTGCATGGAGTATCTTTTTCCATCCCTTCATTTTCAGTTTGTGAGTGTCTTTAGGTCTGAAGTGTGTCTCTTGTATGCAGCATATATATGGGTCTTGTTGTTTTATCCAATCAGCCACACTATGCCTTTTAATTGGAGCATTTAGTCCATTGACGTTTAAAGTAGCTATTGATAAGTATGTACTTACCGCCATTTTTTAACTTTTTTTTCTCTCAGTGTTTTAGTAGTCCTTCTCTGTTCCTCTCTCCTTCTATACGGAATTGATGGTCTCTTTAGTTTGATCTCTGTCTGAAAACTCTACTCTTTAACTCCCCTCCTCCCTCCTTTTATGTTTTTGATATCATATCTAACCTCTTTTTTGTGCATTTGTATCCATTACCCTCTTATGGCCCCAACCTCCTGCAGTCGACCCAGTCTCTCCACGGCGGGAGCCCCACACACTCCACCACTGTCCCACACTCTCCACCCGCTCCTTGTGCACGCCCTGCCCCACTAAAGTGGGCTCAGTTGCCAGGCTGCAGAGAATCCAGTCACCAATCTATGCAGGCCCACAAGTTGCCTGAGGGCTTGTTGTTGGGTGGGGCCAGTCTCTAGGGTGGGCTGCTTGCCCTGGCTGAGCTGGATTAAATTGGTGCTCTAGTGGTTGGGGCAGACCTGGGCTAGCAGGCCTCAGGAAGAACTCCAATGGCATCTGTCGCCCTCACCAGGCCACAACAATGGCTGCCACCAATGTCCCAGTCCCTGGAGAGGTCTCACCTCTCACCGAGATGCACTCAGGGCCTATCAGGTGAGTCTCTTTTCACCAAAGCACTATGCACCTTTCTTTCTGGTGATTTTAGGTTGCTTTCTGAAACAGGTGAGTTTGCACTTGGGCCCATTAAGAGCCGGTTTTAATGTCTTTGTGAACCAGCTTTTCTGGGGGTACTCCCCAATGTTTTAGTAGCAGGCAAAGTCAGATATTATGCCACTTGTCTCGATTGTGCTGGGTCCACAAAATGCCCACAGCGGGGGCGCTCCCCGGCTCAGGGCCCCGCGCCTCCAGGGTGGGCTGCTCCCAGGCGGCTGTGAGGCACTGCAGCTTGTGAAGGCGGCGTTTTTCCTCTCCCGAAGGGAGTTTCTGCCTCTTCTAACTCAGTTAGGATTGTCCGTCGTTGTAGGAGTTCCTCTTATCCAGTTTTCAGTTCTTTCTCAGGGGTAATTTTTCCACAAGTAGTTGTAAATTGGCTGTGTCCACGGGAGGAGGTGAGTTCAGAGTCTGCTTACACCGCCATCTTGACTTCTCTCTAAGTCTCAGTTTTCTTATCTAGAAAATGGGCTTAATAATAGTGTCTACTTCACAAAGAGAGAGTTTAGATAAAGCATCCTGAAACATAATATATAGTCAATAATTAATAGCTGATGTTCTTTGGGTTATTTTGTAATAATGACTGGGGTTTTAACTTTTTAAATGAAAAGACTTTGTGGGAGAGATATAAAGTAGGAGGCAAGTCATGTGAAAATGAGGCTGTGCAGTGGTGACCTCCAATCATGCCGTGTGGTGGTCCACGTGACCTCAGGCCATCTTGGGAGATCATGGAATAAAGTTAAACCATGTTATCAATTCCTATTTGTGATACTACTATTTAAGATTTTGGTAATAGCAGGCAGAATGAAGTTGGGGAAAGAGCAGCAATGAAACAGAAAACAATATTGTCTCTTTTAATAGATAGCTTTAAAAAGTAGAGAATGGCTTAAAGGTTTTTCGTTTGTTGAACTTTTAAAATAACACTTACTAATCAGGAACATGTCTACTCTGCGTGTTCATTTCTCAATTCTATATTCATCTGTTTCTGAGGTCTTGACAAATTGTGAGGTGGCAGAATATCCATAAATTCCATTGGAATGCGAATGCACTGTGTTGGCTTCAGAGACCTGTGCTACAGCAAAGGGTCCCCCAGGCACTCTCATTATTATTTCTTGACTTCAGAAGACAACCTGAATGTCCTGGATGAGGAACCAACCCCAGAAGAGAAGCGGATAGGCCAAGTTTTCTAAAAGTAGGTTATAAAATATGAAATTGGTTTCTTAGGCCCATGACTTGTGGAATACTAAAGCCTGTGCCTTGAATTAAGGATCTGTCACTTGTTCCATGAAGTGCTTGTGTTTTCAAGAGGAGCTTTATGGGGAAAATGAAATAGAGGTGAAACAGGAATGCAGGGTTTTCTCAAGATGTGTTGCTTTGAAGAAAAGTGGTTTTGTTGTTTGAGCCTGCATGGAATTGGCTTTAGTATATAGAGTAAAGTTTACTTCAACCACTGTGACAGATCTATCTATCTCATTTTTATATGGTTTTAAATAACATACATGCCTGATATGAGGCAAGATATTTTCCTCAAAATTCACCATTCAGAAAATAGGGAATTGCCTTATATACAAGTCCCTACAAAGTTTCTCAATTACTTTATTTTGAACAAGCAAGTATCATTTGAGGAAAACCTAGCCTGAAAGACCTTCAATCAATTCTAGTTTAAGACACTTGCAAAGGCCCCTGTACAGAATTAATTTCTTATATTTAATTTCTGCTTGTCTTTATACACAGATTGAGTATTCATTTCTGGAGGTATGACCTTTACAATTGCAAAGCTTCAATGTCATAAATGGGCCTTTTAAAAATTTCTTTAAAATATAGTAGAGTAGGTAGTGGTATTGGCGAGATCAAAACGTAATCATTGCAGAATGAGTGGGGAAAACAGTGTCCTAATATTATGCAAAGAATACTTATAGCTTGTGATAAAATATCCAAAATTAGCAAAATACCTGCATTCACCATGGGCTGCATGTTAAATTAAGGATACAAAGGAGATATGCTCTAGAAAATTGTTAGGTCACCCAAAGTGGTTCCAGTGATGACAAAGACACTGAGTCAGAGATACACACCTCCAACTGTCAGTGCCTTCTTGGTTTGCTCAGCAGCAGAGAGCTGCATCATCCAACAGGACACCCTTCTGAGGGCAGCCCACATTCAGTAACTGATGAAGTGGGAGTATAAAGGCCTGGCCCAACCTGGGACAACTCTAATGGCTCATATGCACTCCAGAGCTCCCCATGGGGTGAGCCAAGTCTTTGTTGGGCCTGACTCACAACAAAACTTCTGCCTTTTCTCATTTCTGCTTCTCACCCCTTCTCCACTTTCCCACCCACAGATGTAGATTCCTAATATATACCCTGACCACCAAACTCCATCTCAACATTTACTTCCTGATCACCAAACTCCATCTCAACATTTACTTCCAGAGAACCCAACCTGCATGAGGAGGTTTGAGAGCAGAGACAGAGGAAAATTAAGAGTTCTGTTTTAGACAGAATATGTGCAAGGTATCTATTAGACAGCTAAAAGGGGATGGCAAGGAAGCAATTCTCTATATGAGCCTAGAGCTCAGGGGAAAGGTCAAAGCTGGAGATACAAATTTGGGAGACAACAACTTAGCCATAGGACCAGATGAGAGCCCTTAGGGAGCAAGTATAGATAGAGAAGAGAAGAGTTGCAAGGACTGAGCCCTAACCTTTAGAGGTCAGAAAGAAGAGAATCTAACAAAGGAGATTGAAAAGAAGACAACAGTGGAAAAAGAAAAGAGAAACCAGGTGAGTTTGGTATTCTGGAAACCCAGTAAAGAAAGAGTTTCAAAGAAGAAGTGATTAGCCATGTCAATGTGCTGAAAGGTCTAATGAGATGAGGACAGAGAGGTAATCATTAGGTATGGTAAGACAGAGTCATTGCCAACTTGACAAGAATGATTCGGTGGAATGGTCTAGTAAAAAGCCTGATTGGAGTGTTTTCAAGACAGATTGGATGTAAAGAAGTGGAAAAAGGGTATTTGAAGAATTCTTTAGTTTTGCTATAAAGGAGAAGAGGAAAAATGGGGTTGTAGCTGGAGGGAGAAATACGGTCGAGGGAAAGCATTTTAAGGAGGAAAATAATTTCAGTATGATTATAAACTGATTAATGTGATCCTGTAGAGAGTGAAAAAATAATGACTCAAAAAGGAGAGAAGATTACAGGAGGGCAGTTCTAGAGTGGGTGAGAAGAAATGGCATCTAGTGCATAGGGGGAGGGACCAGATATGAGAAGGGTCAGTTTATCCCATGTATCAGAAGAGAGAGTGAAGAAATGGGTACAGATGCAGGTGGGTGGTAGATTTGGTGGTGGAAATATGAGGGAATTGTTTTCTGGTTGCTCCTATATTCTCAGTGAAATGAAAAGCAAGGTCATCATCTGAGAGTGGAAAACAGATCTTGACTTGCCAACACCAAGAGCATAATCCTTTACTCCTTTGTAGTCACCTCGGACTTCTTTCCTCTCTGAATGTGTAGATTTTAAATGCTTGTGATTGGCCACTTCTCACTTTCCTTCCCTTTTCCAATAGTTGTATCCCTCTGGTTCCGTGTCAGGGTCTCCTGATCCATTTTGTATTGTTCATTTTTTTAAACGAGCTCACCCTCTTGGCAACGCAGCTTGACTCACAACCATGCCATTTCTTCACACCTGAGTCCGTTTCCCTTCAATTCTCATGGCCCATTGATTCAACTCCTTCTTCCATTCACTGGGGCAGGTTTTTTTCTTATGCTCTTGTCAGGCTGTATTTGTCACTAACCAATGTGTGCTTCCCTGCTCAAATCCCAAATCCTACAGGAAAAAATTTAAAAAAAACGAGTTGATTCCAAATGGGAATATTTAGATATAAAGATAACTTGTTCAGCTCTTTGACTATATCTGCTCCACTAGAGGCCATTGATAATCACCTCAGTTCGTTCCCCAGGGACCCTAAACTGCTTGAATTCTGAAATACTCTCAGCAGTAGAACGTTTGTCCAATGATAGATCCACAGTCATTTTCCATTACACATTCATCTCATGAATCCTCTGCACAAAAAAAGATCCTGCCTTCACTGTGGGAGACCTTAGAGATACCCAGGGCCCCGTACATGCCAGGATAGCCCAGGCTCTGGACTCAGACTTCTAGACTCTGAGTCTTGGCTCTACCACTCCTCACCAGTTATGTAAGTCCTCTAGCCATTCTGTGCCTCAGTTTCATCACCTGTAAAATGGGGAGAGTAATATTCCCCATCTTCATCGAGTTGTTGTGTCAATCAAATGAGTTAATGTGCCTAACATTTTTGACACACCTTCTGGGAAGAGAGCACTTAGTCAATAGGAGCTGCTAATTTTATGCCAAAAGCCCTGAGAAATGTTCTAGAGATTAAATCTCCAACTTTGTTTAATTTTTTTCTTTTCTTCTGTTTAATTTTAATGTTAAACTTATTTGGCTGTAAAAACTTTTTTTGAACTAATACGTATTAAAATTTTATTCCACAGAATCCACTGTTGATATATGTATTAGTTTACTAGGGCTGTGGTAACAAAGTATTCCAAACTGGGAGTCAAAACAATACAAATTTATTCTCTTGTAGTTCGGGAAGCTAGAAGTCCAAAATCTAGGTGTCAGCAGGGCTCTCTCTCTCTGAAGGCTCTAGAGGAGGAGGACCCTTCCCCGCCTCTTCCTACCCTCTAGTAGTTGCCAGCCATCCATGGTGTTCCTTGACTTGCAGCTGCATAACTCCAATCCCTGCTTCCGTCTTCACACGGCCTTCTTCCCTGTGTCTCCTCTGGTCTTCAGATCTCCCACTCTCTTTATAGGGACACCAGTCATTGGATTTAGGGCCCACCCTAATCCAGTATGACCTCATCTCAAATTGATTACATCTGCAAAGACCCTATTTCCAAATAAGGTCATATTCACAGGCACCAGGGTTAGGACATGGACGTATTTTTCGGGGGGACACAATTCAACACACAACAGTGTATATGAGACAAACACGACCAACTATTTTATTTTTTGCTGAGGAAGATTCGCCCTGAGCTAACATCCATTGCCCATCTTCCTCTTTTTTTTTTTGCTTGAGGAACATTGGCCCTGAGCTGATGTCTATGCCAAGCTTCCTCTACTTCATATGTGGGACACCACCACAACATGGCAGGTGAGTGGAGTAGGTCTGCCCCCGGGAACCGAACCCCACAAACCTGGGCCACCAAAGCAGAGCTTGAGGAACTTTAACCACTTAGCCACGATGCCAGGCCCACAACCAACCATTTTTTATTTGGCCCAAATCACCTCCCACCCATTAACTATGATCTATCTCAGCATTACTCAATGTCTGGCCCGGTGACTTGATGCCTTTCGGGAACTGTCTGACAAGGTTTAGGATGAGATAAGTATAGAAATAGAGAGTAAGCTTTTAGAAACTTCCATAGCAATTTGACATTGCCTTGACATCCAAGCATGTATTCACTGGGCTTACCTTGTTTTAAAGGGAATAGGCTGGTTTGGATGCTGCCTAACTTATTTGGTGAGTCACAGATAGATTGGAAAGTTTTAAAAACTTTGCTCACTACTGATCATTTGACATGCACTGATGTGGCTAACAGGCTGTGAATGGTTACAAATGGATCCCCCTTTTCCTAGCCATTTACATAAACCCCATTTATCACTCCAACCCTTATGTCCTAAACAAAGAATTGTTATTATTTCTGCTCATTGTTGTAGTTAATTAAAAAATCTCCCTTTTCCCTCTGAAGAACACAATCTAAAATGAACTTTCAGTAAAACCTCCCAGGGAACAGTTTGTTCATTGTTTGCAAACAACTTTGTGATTCTGTAGACATGGGCTGCTTTGTTTCAAGACACAAACTATATCAATTAGGACCATTTTAAATACCTTTGGTGACATAAAAGAAGTTGTTCTTCTAAAAGTAAAATATGGAGTTCATCATGTTTCTTGGTTATTTCTGCCTACTGCACACATTTACTGTTGAAAATACTGTGTATTTTCCTGCACTTCTAATTTCAACTTCCAAATATTTGTGCATTACAGCAAGGACATTAACTCTTCAAGGAAACCGTCACTTTGGAAAACTGCTTTTTACATAGAGAAAAACATACTGTTTAACTCGTAGTAAGTTATTAGTCTGAGGGGAAAAAAGGAGCAATGTTGAATTTTAATACTAGCTTGCTTTTTTACGAATGGTCGTGTGGATTGGATAACAATTGGATAACCATTTTTGTTTGTTTTGTTGTCATTTTATTTCGATTTTGTTTGGCTTTTTAACAAAAATATTGTTTTCACTAAACATTGGCTACAAATAAATATATAGATCAAACTGTACAAAATGATATATTATAATAGATATTCCTCTTCTACTCCACACCTTTAGTCCCCTAACTCCACCTCCAGAGGCAATGTCTGTTATCAGTTTGCTAGATGTCCTTTCAGAAAGAGTCTCTAGGCACATACGTGTGTATGTGTATGCAGATATGCATGTATATCCATAAAACCAAAACAAATGACAGCTTACTGTGCCTACCATTCATTCCTACTTGCTAAGAGTTTATCCTGGAGATAATTTCATACCATGTAGCGGCACTCTTCTAAGATGACCCTCAGCGGTCCCCTCCTATTGTGTAGTCCCCTCTCACATCGAATAGGGCTGATCTGTGTGCCAATAGGACACTGCAGAAATGATGAAGTAAGATTTCCAAGACTAGGTCATAAAAGGCATTGTGGCTTCCTCCTTGCTCTTTCTCGAATCACTCACCCTAGGGGATCCAACTGCCATATTGGGAGGGCACTCAAGTAGCCCTACAGAGAGGCAAGGAACTGAGGTCTCCTGCCAATAGCTATTTGAGTGAGTCATTTTGGAAATGGATCTTCCAGTGCTGGTAAGGCTTTCAGATAACTGCAGCCACAGTCAACATCTTATCTACAACCTCATGAAAGACTTTGTGTCAGAACCATCCAGCTAAGCTGCTCCCAAATTTCTGACCAACAGATACTTTGAGATAATAAACATTTATTGCTTTAAGCCACCAAGTTTGGGGGTAATTTTAGATAACTAGTTTATACCATCATATGTCATTTGTGTTAGTTATTGCAAAGGCTAATAACAAAGAAATGATAATCCTAAAATACAATGACTTACATGAGAAGATTGTTTCCCTCCCATAAAATAGTTTGGAGATGTGAAGCCCAGGCTGGTAGGGAAGCTCTGCTCCACACAGTCTTTCAGGGACCCAGGCTCCTCCTGTTTTATTGTTTTGCTATCCCCTAGGGTGCTGTCATCATCTGTGAGATCAAAGCCAGTTGCTTTCCTGTCTATAGCTCAGCTCACAGAAAGGAGAAGATAAGGAAGGGCGTGGCAAGCAATTTTCTTACAAAGAAAGTAAAATGAAAGCTGCCTCCATCTCGTCTGGGGAGCAGTTCATCACATGGCCACTCCAGCTGCAAGGAAAGCTGGGAAATTATTTATCTAACTGACCAGCCATACAGCCAATAAAAAGTGGAAAATAGATTTTAGGAAGACTACCATTCTCCCCCCGCTTTGTAGTATTCCTTTGTTTAGATTTACATACTTTTATTTAGCCAATCACTAAATGATGGCTACTAAATATAGGGCTTCTTAGGCCACTGTAGCAAATTACCCTGAGAATGAGTAATCGAGGGACGAAAAGTCAACATCACACTACAGCTGTGGGAAATCTACACAAAGTACTGAGGTAGTGCACAACTTGAATGCTTGTGGTCTTGGAGGTGAGAAAGAAAATACCCTGTACCTGGGCATAAAAATGGGATCCTATGCCAGGAGTGTAAAATGTAAAAGTCAAAGCAACATGTGCCA
This sequence comes from Diceros bicornis minor, assembly GCF_020826845.1. NCBI lineage: Eukaryota > Metazoa > Chordata > Mammalia > Perissodactyla > Rhinocerotidae > Diceros > Diceros bicornis. Next base: position 67,319,523 of record NC_080741.1, read on the forward strand.
TAATTTATCAATGAATATTCTTTTCACCCCAAATTTGTTAAGGGTGTAAACTCCAGAATCTGTCTATCTAAGATCATGATTCTCAGAGTATGGCCCTTAGGAAACACCATCAGTGCTACCTGCAAACTTAGAAATATAAATTCTTAGGCTCCATCCCAGACCTACATGATTAGAGACTCTGGGGTGGGGTCCCGCCATCTGTGTTTTAACAGACACTCCAGGGGGGAATTTGTTACTCACTAAAGTTTGAGAACCACCAATCTAAGACTGAAAGCAGCATATGCCACTTACTAGCTATGGGACGTTAGGCAAGTAATACTAACTTCTTTACTTTAGTTTCTGTACACGGGAAATAGGAATTAGTAATTTTATTTATCATTTACCTCCTTCGTTTGCTCTCATTTCACCTACACGCATAGTGTTTAGTCTGGACTATTTGTTTCCTCACCCTTATGTCTTTCATAGTAAAGACCTCATTACCTGTTTAACTCAGGTGCCTCCTAAACAGAACTAGAAGCCCTTGCTGGCCTGAGCTGTCCCCACCAGGGCTGCCTCCTGAGAGGCTGACCTCCGGTGCAATGAACACAGAAAACAAACTGCAATCCTTCCCTTTACCCAAAGCACTATCTGAAGTAAAGCATTTCTCCTCCTTGCTCTGACAGTGGATTCGAGGTCTGTGGACCCTCCTGAGCTGCATGGTAAGCATGCCTATTGCCTAAATAATTACCTGGAATTGAGCAATGGGTCCCCTTTACACCAGTCATTGTCAAGGCTGTGGCAAGTGCTTTAAGACTTTGAGATTTTTTTGTAGGCTGAAAGATTGGTCACACTGCCAGTTTTTAAGATCTCTTTCTTTTTTTAATTGAGATATAATGTTGTATTAGTTTTAAGTGTTACCACATAATGATTTGATATATGTATATATTGCAAAATTATCCCCACAATAAGTTTAAATAACATCCATCATTGTACATAGTTACAACTTTTTTTCTTTTTTCCTGTGATGAGAACTTTTAAGATCTACTCTCTTAGCAACTTTCAAACATGCAATATAGTATTAACTATAGACAGCATGCTGGACATTACAGCCTCAGGATTTACTTGTAACTGGAAGTTTGTACCTTTTGATCATAAAGTCTCTTTCTTTCTTAGTGCTATGGAGCCATGTAAGCAGGAAGAGATAAAATTTATTTTGAGCACACGATATCCACTTACTAAGTGATAAAAATGGAGCAGACCTTCATGGAGTCAGGCATATGGCCTAAAAGAATTCCTATTCAAAATAACCTGTATGGCAAGGGCTAGCTCTGGCCTCAGCACTGGCTTTCTCAAGGGATTCCATTATGCTATAAAATTGAGACTACGTTGTTTATCTCTCCAATATCTATCCCCACTCCACCCCACCAAAAATCAGGTTCCTGATTTTTCTTTGGGGAATTCATCCGTCAGCCCTTCTCAGCCATGTATTTCAGGTGGAGTTCACCTCACACTTTTATTTCCAGTCAGAGCCTCTGATTGGCCTGTCAACCCTCCTTTCCAAGGGATTGGCTCAAAAATGAGCACCTGACCAGATCATAGCCAATAAGATACAGGAAACATTTTGGAAGAAGAGGGAGTCTTTCCAGAGTGTTTCTTTGCTTTCTCAGCCCCTATACAGTGAGGTGTGAGGAAATGGAATCTAGTGCTGCTTCAGAAATACTGCTGCCATTAGAGACAGGGAGGAGTTGCTAAAGGCAAATGCAGAGCCCCAAGATGAAGGAAACTGCAGATGGCAGAATAGAGGAGAGCCATTTGGGTGTTGGCGACATTGTGTGTGACTCTGAATGAAGCCTCACCTGAAATATACTACAGTCTCTAGATCAGTGGTTTCCAACCTGTGGTCCCTGGACTAGCAGAGTTAGTATTAACTGGGAACTGATCAGAAATGCAAAGTGTTGTGTGCCAACTCCAGACTTCCTGAATTAGAACTCTGTCCATGTGGCCCAACAATCTACATTTTAACAAGCCCTCTGGGGGATTCAAATACACACTAAAGTTTGAGAAGCACTGCTGTTGACTGATACAGTGAGCTGATAGAAAATCAGCTGGTATAACTCAAGTACAATTATTCTAGAGTTTTCAGTACCCTAGCCGATCTATACCTTTCTTAGTAAAACTGGTCTGAATTTGGTTTTTTATTCCTCATCCCAGCTTTAATCTTTTTGTTCTAATAGTTGGAAAAGCAGATGAGTTGCCTTAATTAGAATCCTTCCTTATACTTCCAAAACATATTGACTTATATAACGATATCTGTTCCTCAGGACATCTCTATGAAGGACAAAGAGACTGAGCGAGGATGTTTTGTACACAAACCGCTCATTCTAGAGATGAGAAAATCAAAGTGCCATCCCTTAAACCTCCTGGTTAGCTAAAATTCTTCTGATCTGGTTCTTTCCACCATCCTTAGCTGCCTGTGTGGCTGAGTAACTAGACCAGCAGGTGATGGAGTCAGGCCAACTGGGTTTGAATCCTGACTCTGTTACATGGGAGCATTCAAGCTTTTATGTCTCAGTTTCCTCATCTGTGAAATGGGGAAAAGAGTTCTACTTTCTTTAGATGGCTGGTGGGAGGATTCAGTGAGATTTAGTGTGGAGAGGGCCAAGCACTTGGTGAATGCTCAATAAATGGTATCCACTAAGAACTATATTGTCAAATCCATCATTGCTATTGCACTGGCTACGTGCAGTGGCTACCGTGCTGGGGCTACATGCATAGCAGACTGCACTGAGTCAAATAGTGTTATCTAGGAGAAGCAGCATCTTGGTTTGCATTGAGTAATCCAGTCCACTGATTTCCAAGAACCCTCTGAATTCTCTCAGCCAATCACCCTAACTCAAGTGGCTCTAATCAGCATTATAATGTAATCTCTCACTTCAGCTTCACATCAGATGTTGTGTTCCTAAATCACATCTTCCCTTTTAAGGTCTTCTTTCCTCTTAAGAGAGTGAGGCTGCTGCTGGTTAGAAGTTATTTAAATTGCCATCCAAACAATTAAAAGGTTTAGTCGTTCTTACGAAAGAACTGGTCTGCTTGAGTCAGTGGGTGTCTCACTCATTTCCATAGATGCTTAATTCATGGTGTTCCACAGTAAGGGAGCCAGTTTACTAAGGATTTGACTTCCTTCCTTCTCTGGGCCATCCAGATGGTGTGCTGCCCTGGAAGGGGAGGGACCACATTAAGCCCAGTAATATTTTTATTATCTCATTTATCTTGCCTGGCTCTAGATCATTTCACTCACCTTTCAGCACGGCCATGACTTAAGTGACACACCAAGGACATTTTTAGATGGAGCAGAATCTTGTAGCCAAATGAATAAAACTGATCTTTGTTAAATACTGCCTGGGTTCAAATCCCAGTTTTGCCTCTTAATATCTGTGTGCCTCTGAGCAAGATATTTAGCCATTTAGTGCCTCAGTTTATCCACCTTTGAAATGGGGATAATGGAACCGACATATAGGATAATGATTAAATAAGTTACCATTTATAAAACCCTTCAATAAGTAAAAGTGAATAATAATAATAATAAATAATAATAATATTTGCCTTTTACTAAGAACTTATTTTGTGCCAGACTTTATGCTAAGCACTTTACATTTAACAGCTAAATCCATCCCAACCATAGTAAATGAAGTATAGTAGTATATAAATGATAGCAATATAAAAGATAGTAATTATAAATGATAATGATATTATTAATAATAATGACAGCAATAATAATAATAGACACACTAGGCACTATAGTACTATGTCTAATCTCAAAAAACCTTGTTATCGAAGTTCTATTATAATCTCCATTCTGCAGATGAGTAAACTGAGATACAGAAAGGGTATCTTGCCCAAAGCCACACAGCTAGTAAGGGCAGAGTTGAAATTCAAATTCTATCCTCCCTGACTCCAGATCCCAAGCTCTCAATTGCCCACCACCTCAAAACCACATAAATATTGCATCATAAAATGAAGATGTCAATGTTCAAATTTTCTAGAAGCATGGGATGGATCCAAAATGTCAGTACCATTTTTTTCTCTAGGCAAAATAATACCACATGGGAGATGCATAAATGGAATAGAGAGTTGTAAAAGCTCCCAATTGGCTGTGTGGCCAGCCCTGTGCGCTCCATGAAAATGAGGGATGGTTTCGAAAATGAAAAATGACTCCATCAGTAATAGGTTTTAAAAACTGTAGAGTCAGCACCTTCCAGAAGATACTTAGTTGGGTAATAATAATTTTTTAAAAAGTGGCTTTTATAGCATCCAATTATATGACAAGTGAGTTACATTTAAAGATACTGAAAAAAATTATTCCAAATGTGAACTGAGAAGTTTGAGCAATTGTAACTGGTCCACATAGTAAGCTCTTTCCAAGCCCATAAAGGAGGTGAGGAAGCCATAAAGGGTAAGTATGTGACTGACTTGAACTTGGGAAATCCGCATGTAAGCAGTGTGTCTAGTGACCAGAGACTGCGTGAGGATTATAGCAATCACTCATCCACCACCCGCTATGTGGCTGCTCCTTTGTACAGTCTTTCTCAATATTTTTTTGGGTCCTTACTAAAGTGTCTGAGTTGGAACTCTTATTTACCCCATTTTACAAATGAGGAAACAAACTAAGAGATAGTAAATCACTTGTTCAAGGTCCTACTGCCTCGTAAGGGGCCAAGCTGGGGTTCATCCTGATGTCTGTGTACTTTCCACCATGTCACACCGCCTTTCTGAAGAGAAATCCTAGGATTTGAAGCCTCAATTATAGGGAAAGTGACATGATTTTTTTTGCACAATGTCACATTTAGGTAGAGATGTAATTTTTTTAGAGGTGGGGACAAATTCATGCCTTGCTATTATGGAAATATCTATGAAAAGACAGCCTAGTGAGGAAGATTAGGGCAAATCCCTTCTGGGTACTAAGTTCAAGAAAAGCATTTGTGTATTTATCTTTATATCCTAGTGTTTCATGCCAAGTTGGTGTAGAGCACATGTTCCATAAGTGTACACTCAGTTGGCTTAAATTTTGTTCTTCTAGTTCCTAAACCCCTCAAATGGAGCCAAATACATTTTAAGTTCCTTGAACACTGGAAGAATGTCTGGCATTTCTCTGGTACCCACTTTTTCACTCCAAAGCACAATGGTAAGCATGTAGGTGCTCAGATCAATGCAATTAATACAGACTCCACAGGGAATTCTGAGCTTCAAGTTCAGCATCTACCTTTGAGGAGCCATGAAGGACTGAATTGGACGTTGATGCTAATATAGACCAAAATAGTGGCTACATTCTCGGAAATTTTTGTTAAGCAGGACTGATAAAATAAAAACTACTAGAGATTCAAATTTTAAAAATAAGATTTTATTGCAAATCTCTATATATAAAGAAAAAATGGAAGCCCAAAAGAATGGTTTAACAGTCTCATCTTTTTGGATTATATGAAATGAAATTATAATCATTGTTGTATTTACCCATATGTGGAATAGCTTAGTAGTTTGAACAAGTGAACAGAAACTTCTTTAATAGAATTTTTTTTTTTTTTTTTTTTTTGGTTAGGGATGTTGCTGTTTTGTTTTTCTAGAACTGCTTTTTATTTTCCTGTGGTCACAGTAATATAGGGGAATTTGGGCAGAGTTGTCTCAGACAACAGGGACAGGCTATAGATTTTTCTAGCCAAGGAAGTGGGCTGTGGTAGGCAAAATAATGGTCTCCCAAAGATATCCATGTCCTAATCCCCAAAACCTGTGAATGTGTTACCTATATATGGCAAAAGGGATTTTGCAGATGTGATTAAGTTAAGGGTCTTGAGATGGGAACATTTTCCTGGATTATCCAGATGGGCTCAATGTAATCACAAGGATCCTTCTCAGACCAAGGCAGAGTGTTAGAGAGAGTCAGGGAAGGAGATGTGATGATGCAGCAGAGGTCAGAGTAATGAGATTTCTCACGCTGAACATGGAAGAAAGTCACAAGCCAAGGAATGCACGCAGCCTCTAGAAATGGAGAAAGCCAAGGAACAGAGTCTCCCCTAGAGCCTCCAGAGGGACATAGTGAGACTTCTGACTTCCTGAAGTGTAACATAATACATTTGTATTGTTTAAGCCTCCTAGTCTAGGGTAATTTGTTACAGCAGCCATAGGAAACTAATACAAGGACTAAGGACCTCATCAGTAGCTTCTGCCAAAGAGAGGGGTGTTTCCTGCTGTGAGCTTAAGAAAATATTCTACCCAACTGGAAGCCCAAGTGTCATCTTTGGCTGCTTCTGATTTACCTTAGGGTTTCTCAATCTCAGCACTATTAACATTTTGGCCAGATAATTTCTTGTTGCTGGGCTGTCCTGTAAATTGTAGGATGCTTAGCAGCATCCCTGGCCTCTACCCACTAGATGGCCAGTAGTACCCCTTCCCCTCAGTCATGACAATGAAAAATGTCTTCAGACATTGCCAAATATCCCATTGGTGGAGGAAGGGTGGCAAAATTGCCCCCAGCTGAGAACCATTGCTCTAGATTGATCATATGCTCCTTGAACATAAAATTTCTGATGACAGTGAGCAAGCCATCTTTCTCCCAGGATTTTGATTCATAAGTTAGCCAAATCCTGAGATTCACAAAATATGCTTTAGTCAGAGTCATTCTGCTGCTCAATTACAAGGCAAAAAATCCTCGCCTCTAGACTAGATAGAATAATCTCATGGCTTGTACCCAGAGATCAGACAGGATTTATTTATGGATGAGACTTGGCTGATAACCCAGGGTAAGTTATTAATCTACTCAGCCCAGCCAGCTAACACCTTAAGCCTGTTACTCTCAGTAGATGCCAAATAAAGTGTTTTATTAGATGGAGTGGGGTGGCTTTGTGGTCTTCCTCTTTATTTGGAGAAATTAATTGGGAATCGAATTCATGATTATTAAAGAAATTAAAGGGATTAAAGAAATCAAGGGAAGCTGAAGTCTAAGTGTAAGGTCCGAATGATGTGCTGGCACGATTTCTAGTCAATATGGCAGAGCGTTTAGAAAAGAAGGTCGCTAATGACAGTTTTCATTTCATTCACAAATTTTTCCTGATGTGAAAAATGTAAATTTCTTTTTTCCTGATGTGAAAAATGTAAATTTCTTTTGTTACTTACCTGCCAAAAACTTTGAAAGCTATGTCCATAGGAATAAAGAATCACTTGGATACTGACCCGGCCCATGACATCAAGATGAGTGCAGATATTTAGGAACTAGCAATATATGGGTACGATTGACGTACCAAGCTAGTCTTTTTGTGTCTGTAATCAATATCTACCTTTCTGTGAGCAGATATCCTTCTCCATGAATTATATAAGGTGAATCCTACTGTGCCATTTTGGCACTATTTCTTACTTAGCACAACTTTTTTTAATTTCCCTACATTTCAAGTCAAAAAATATGTCTTAAGTGACTATCATTTGAAAAGGTCTAGACTGGAAGAAGGAAAGAATTTAAAGATGGGTAGGCTAAGATGCATTAACAATTCTCTGCTTAAATAACTCCAACAACATTATTTTTCTGTCACTTTTTACCTGTAGGAACTCAAAGAAAAGAATTTGGAATGCTGCTTTGTGAAATGCATATATAAAGTGGATTCAGTAATTAGATAGGTTTTTTTCCCTTAACACTGACTAGTCTTGAAATCATTAACCTGGTAAGGAATCTGCTATGGGTCTGAAAACCAGAGACTATAGTTTCTAAGTGCACGGGATCCCTCTCTCTCTCTAGATCCCTTTCTGCTTTTTCTAGGGCTTCCTTCAAAAGCTTCAAAGCTAACTCTGTTCTTCCTCCAAGCTAAATGGAAATGAAGAACTGAAGTCTCCATCAGCCTATGTCTCTTGAAATACATATGTCCCAAGTTCAAGAAAAAACAACCACAAACAGACTAGAATACCTCTGTGTTTCATTTCCAAATCCCAAGAGAATCTGATGGCCCAGACTGGGCCAGATGTCCACCTCTGGTCCAATCACCTCATCCAGAGGGGTGACACCATGAAATACAAACATTGTCATTAATAACCACAGGGTTATTTTGGAAGTAACTCAGAATCACAGATGGTAGCTTTTAAAAAACCATATCTGTTGTTCCAAATTCAAATCAGGGGCCCCCCTCCTTTCTCTGCTATGCTCCCTTGCCATCATTAGCTAATTACGGCTGTGGAGCCTGCCCTCCAAATCCTAGCCTGGAGAAAGATCATTTCCCTTTAACTGGAGCTCAGCCAACGGTTGCTTTTTCCAATGCAAATTTCATACAAACAGGCCCTGAAACTTAAAAGGAATCTTTAAACTCCATTAAATAACACAGTTCCTTAGCGGGAATATCTCTTGGGAAGGGATGTCTTCTACTCAAATGCCGTGTTATGACAAGCATGATAGACTTGATGGGGATCTGCTCTGACTCATGACATCGCTTAAATTAGGTGAGGTGGAACGTGCATAGGCATTCTAAGAAAAGCTCCTCAGGGCCCCAGCCCTATTATTTTTGTTAATCGCTCTGAATTATGACTGTCTTCTCCTGGGGACAATAAACCCTGTTTCCACACTGGGTACATCATGGACTCTATGTAATACACTGTTCCTTACCGGCAAAGCCAGTTGGCCTGCACGCATTAGATACTAATTTACTACTATTGTGTTTCTTCTTCTGTCTTCTTCCACTAGGCCAGAGTTGGCTTGCCTCACCACTGAACTTCAATTTCTCGCAAACGTTAGTTTCCACTTCACCAAAGACAAAAGTCCTGCGATGTCTTCTAATCTCCACCGTATGCCTCAAACTTTATTTACAGTGCACATTCCTTTGGGGGCAAAGGCTCAACTTGCATGTGATCATTATTGGTTATCATCAGAGATGTAAAAAATTGGCTCTTCAATCCGATTTAGTGTATCCTATCAATTCTTAACTGTAAGGTAAATCTACCTCCTTATGTTATATTCAAGGAAATTTGAGGCAGGACTTAGTTGGTTGCAAGTCGTTAGGACTCGGTTTCTCTCTGTCTCTTGGTTCTGCCTTCCTATTAGGCAGCCTTGTGAAGATGCCTAGCAGCTGCAGTATCACATGTTCCCAGCTTCGAGCCAGCAAAAACCAAGATCCAATTTTCCAATGGATCCAACAAAAATACCAGAATTTCTGTCGCTTAGTTTCAGTCACTGTGGTCAAGAGAATAAGATACTCTGATCGGCCAAGCCTAGTTCATAGCTCTGCCCTTGGGACCAAGGTGGGAGGTGGACTCTATTTGAACTACAGGGAGTGATCTAAGAGTTGAGGTGGTTCTCCAAAGGAAAATCAGGATGCTGCCATGAGAAGAAAGGGGAGTGGATGCTATGCAGCATAAACACAAAGTCCATTTGCAATCTATAGTAGTTATCTTGGGCTGCTATAACAGAATACCACAGACCAGGGTGGCTTAAACAACAGCAATTTATTTTTATTTTTTCACCATTCTTGATGCTGGAAGTCCAAGATCAAGGTGCTGACAGGGTTGGTTTCTGGGAGGCCTCTACTCTCGGATTGCAGACAGCCACTTTCTCCCTATGTCCTCACATGGCCTTTTCTCTGTGCTTACACTGTCATGATGTCTCTTTCTCTTCTTATAAGGGCACCAGTCTTATTGGATGAGAGCCCTACCCTTATGACCTCATTTAACCTTATCCTATCTCCAAATACAGCCACATTGGGGGTTAGGGCATCAACGTATGATATTTGAGGTGGGGGCACAATTCGGTGCATAACCCAGTCCAAATAGAATGAATAGGTGAGATAATAAAGATCATATAATTAAAAGCAGGGCTGAGATGGGAATTCAGTATGATTAGTCCTAAAACAGTGTTCTTTTTGCCTTATTACCTTTGGTCTCCCTCTGTTAATCTTTGCCAAGCTTCTTGTTTGGAGCTAGGGATCAGAAGTTGTCCAAGTGAAGAGCCCAGGATATGGAACCAGCTTAGTCCGAGGTCAACCTCACCACTATAACATTTTGGCCTGGATAATTATTGATTGTTGGGAGCTGTCCTGTGCACTATAGGATGTTTAGCAGGATCCCAGGCCTCTACTCACTGGATGCCAGTAGCACGCCTTCCACCCCACTCCCCCACCTCAGTTTGGACAAGTAAAGTTTCTCTAGACATTGCCAAATGTCCCCTGGGTGGCAAAATTACCCCTGGTTGAGGTAATTGGCCTAGTCAAGTCATTTGAGTGGCCTACCTCTCCCTGGTTTACTCTCAAATAGCCATTCAGAATTCTGTAGCTCTGGCTCCTTACCCTTCTTAGAATCATCACTATAAGGAATTGTTGTGCATAGGAATGAACTAGATTCTCAAGGCCCACCTCCAGAGACTATAATTAAGTAGTGATGTGAGGAGCCAAAGAATTTGCATTTTTTATAAGTACTTTGAGACCCAGTTCCATAGAATACTACTGGTCACTTTGCCGCTAGTTCCTTCATTCAACATCTATTTACTGACCGTGTACCGTGCCAAGAATTGTTCTAAAAGCTGAAATACAAACACCACTGCCTTCAAGGAGCTTTCACTCTAGTGGAGGAGACAGGCAATAAACAATAAATAAGTAAATTATATAGGATAATAAAATATGGTAAGTGATATGGGGAAAAATCAAACATAATTGGGGGGGGTATGTGGGGAGTCCCAGGAGCAGAGATAAAGTACATTTGTAAATGGAGTAGAGAGGATGACCCCAATGGGAGAGTAACATCTGAGCAGGCACCTGGAGGATCTGAGGGCGTACGCCAGCAGGCCGCTGAGGGAAGAGCATACCAGAGAGCAAACTACCAGGGCAAAGGGCTGAGGCAGGTGTGTGCCTGGCTTATTCAAGGAGTACCAAGGAGGTGACATGGCTGGAGCAGAGTGAGCAAGAGGAAGAATAGGAGAGGATGAGGGTTGAGAGTTAATGGGGGTGGGGGAGAATATCACACAGAACCTTGTAAAAAATTATCAGGACTTCATAAAATGAGATGCCACGAACATGTTTTGAGCAGAGATGTGACATGATTTGACTTAGGTCCTGTTGCTGAGTTTAAAATATTGTATGGGAGGGGCTGGCACGGTGGCGCAAGCGGTTAAGTGCACATGCTCCGCTGCGGTGGCCCGGGGTTTGCCGGTTCGATCCCGGGCGCAGACCTACGCACCACTTGGCAAGCCATGCTGTGGCGGCGTCCCATACAAAGTGGAGGAAGATGGGCACGGATGTTAGCCCAGGGCCAGTCTTTCTCAGCAAAAAGAGGAGGATTGGCCGATGTTAGCACAGGGCTGATCTTCCTCACAAATAAATAAATAAATAAATAAATAAATAAATAAATAAATAAATAAAATACTGTACGAGAGGCAAAGATGGAAAAAGGGAGACTAGTTAGAAGGTTATTAGAAGTGGCTACAAGGAATTCGGTGGTGACATTACTGAGAGTGGTTTCAGTATGGTGGTCCGGATGAAAGCCTAGAAAAACTGATTGAATAAGTTCAGAGGGAAAATGAAGATGATTAGCAAAAACAATTCGGAGAGGAGGTTTGCTAAAGGTAAGGAGAAAAATGAAGCTCTAGGAGGAAGGAGAAAGGGAATCGAGGGAGACTGTTTTAAGGTGGGAGATACGTCAGTGGTTTTACACAGCTGGGAACAATCTAGCAGAGAGGGAAGAATTGACGATGTAGGAGAGAGAAGGATGAATTGCAGGAGCAGTGTTTTTGAGCAGGAGAGAGAGGATGGGCTCTTGTGCACAAGGGAAGGTGTTGGTTTGGAGAGGAGCATAGTGGCTTACCTACAGTGACAGGAAGGAAGGCAGAGCATACAGAAAGGTGAGTCCATGTGGAGGTGAGAGTTTGTGGAAGTTCTCTTGTTATTGCTTTAATTTTCTCAAAGAAGGAAACAGCAAGGTCATCAGCTAAGTGGGATGAGCAGGAGACGTTAGCATTTTGAGATGGGAGGAATCAGGAGGCAACTGAGAGAATGAACCAATGTGGTACTAATGCCAGGCAACATGGCTTAACACAAGATGATGGGTAAAGAAAGAAGAAAATGATCAAGTCACTTTCTTCTGTGTGTGTGCTAAGAGGAAGGGAAACAGGCTAACATCTCCAGAACTGGACATTGTTTTGAGGAATGTGTTCAGGACAGACCAAGGAATTCACTGAGTCTTGGCAGCCTAAGAGAATGGTGGAGAGGGCAAACCCTGGCAGGCAGAATTGGAACTGGGAGGCACCTGAAAAAAATGTCTTGCTGTACCGTCTGGTCTAAGTTTGATATGGCCTTGGGCTAGTTGTTAATCCTCTGGTAAATAAGCTTTTTCCTCCTTGCCCTCACACCACCAGGATTCTCTGGGGGGAAACTGTGAGAAGGTATTTGAAAGCCACTGAACCTCTTTGGAGAAGAGCTGCTATAAATCACCAAGTGGTGTTCTAGCATTAATACCAGCAGTGTTGGCGAAACGTGTCCTTGAAAGCGAGGATGCTTGTAATCTAGTGGTCAATATATGTTGAATAATAGAAAGATCACTATCCCTTCAGCTAATAAAATTAGATGGAAATGAATTTTTCCAAAGTTATAATTTTCAGAAGAGGACTGAGCCAGCAGCTCCTCACTCTTCTTACATAAACGAAGGCCCAACAGGATCAATTAAGCTCATTTGTTGACTCATCCTATTAAAATGCCTCCAGGCCTCTAGGAAAAGATGAGCCCAAAATGCACCGTACTCAAAGAGAAAATTGAAGGATGAAAATAGATCGGCAAACCAAATCGGGTCTGAGAGGCAAGACTGGAGATTGGAAGGACTTAATTTGAAAATCATATAAAACTTATGCTAAAAGGTGGCTGACTGTATCTTTCTATGTGTTCACATATGTGCTTTAAAAAAAAAGTGCTTTTCTTACCTCACACCTTATAATGTATGTATCCAAATAAGCATTGTTTCCTTCAAACTAGTTGCCTTTGAAGTTGAGCACTTATTCTAGTGATGTTCACAAGAGCTGCTATCAGAACATATTGCACCTCCCAGCCTTAGTACATCTCCTTCTGGGGGGATTTGACTTGAACAAGAAGCTACCAGTCATACAGAATCAAAGCTAACAAATAATGTAGCTGATCAGATAGGAGATTTGGGTTTTTAAAAAGAGGACTTATTTTCTAATAGGGTAAGTAAATTACATCTATAGACAATTTGCAAAGTTGAGATGGAAAGTCGCCACTAGAATATAATTGTAGCCTCCTACAAATAGATTTTCCCCTAATTAGAAATAGCTTTATATCATTTTTTCTGCTTATTAAAAGTTTATAGGGACAAAAATAAAGATCAAGTTTAATCCCACTGCCAAGAGGTAATCTGTGATTTATATTTTTGTTATTTTTTAAAAATTTTCCTTGTTGATATTGTTTGAAATGAGAAATTTTCTTCATAATGGGATTATTATGATAATTTATCTTTTCATTTATGTAAAATGAGTATCATTCTGTGTCAAATGTAGAATTAGACATCATTTTTAATGGCTGCACAGTATTGTGTTGTAAAGAGGTTTCATAATTTATTTAACCAGCCCCCTCCTGATGGGCGTGTAAGTGGTGTCCAATTTTTTGCTATAAGAAACAACACTACAAGGAATATCGCAGTCATTCACAATTCTGTTATTTACAAACAGGTCTAAAACTGTTCTTCCTACTCTCTAATCCTCCCTTAGGCTTTCTTTTATGGAAGCATGTTTTTGAAGGGTGTCTAACCTATGGGGCCTCCACAATCACCATGTTTTTGAAGCTCAAAGTTCAAATACAAATGGTCTACTATACGGCCAGCCTTGATGAGGACACTGGGGACCCTAATCTCAACATTGTCCTATTGGCCAGGAGAGGACAAATTCAATTATCACCTGTTGACTTGAGTCACAGCTCTACCCAGCTGTCCCCATGGGAACCCATAGGACACATGTGAACAGTTATATGTCACTGTGTAATGCCATGTTGCTTGCATAACATAGTAATATAGTTAGTCTGAGAAGGAAGAGAGGGAACTGCTTATACATTATCTAATCCATCCTCTGCATTCTAGAAATAAGATGACCAAGTTCTAGGAAGGTGAAGTCATCTGGCTGGGATGCATAGCAGCACATCACTGAACCGGAGATCTGGAATCACACCTTCACACCTTGAGTGGACTCCCTGGGACCCTTATTCACTGCATTCAGTGAGCACATTAGTCCAACTCTAAGCCTCCGTTTTGGAAAATGGAGTTAAAATACCTACCTCATAGGCTTGTCTGAAGTCCGTGGAATATCATGAGTTCTCACTACGGTTATTTTCTAGCAATACTGGAAGAGTAGTAGTAATAGTAACAGAGTTGTTACTGTTGTCATTGTCGATGTTTCTGTTGCAGCTATGCAGCGGTAACAGTGCTCGTTGTGATGGTGCAGGATTAGCAGGAGTAGAGCAGAAGTTTGTAGCGCTAGCGGTCATTCTTGTAGTAGAGACAGCGGTGTTTTGTGGTCTTGTGGCTGCTGTTGATGTTGCAGTTGCTGCTGATACTGTTGTTACAGCAGTAGCTGCTGTTGTAGAGTTTGGGCAGGACTCATGTTAGATCCCCTATTGAGGATTTCTTTCTTTTTACCTCTCTTACTAAAGTTCCCAATTCATTGCTTTGAGCCCCAAGAAAAGGCAGAATTCCATCTGAGACACATATCCACGCGTGCTTCTATGCAGATACTAATCCTCATTTTTATCTCTGATGAAGGAGAGCACAAAGTGACATCTACATGTAGTTCAAATCACAGCCACAGTTGTCAGTTGCCCCTGACCCCAGGGAAACTCAAATGTTTGTTTGAAGCTATAGGAGTGGCCATATGCTTAAAGAATGAGGTAAAAATGTGGTTTATGACACTAATCTCTTGGATTTGCTTTCTTGACAAAGTGAGTTCCTTTTGCAAAGTGTGTGTGGCTTTAAATTTTTAAAGGGGAAGAGGGAGAAAAAAATGTGTCTACACACAGGAAATCAATTATGCTTCTCATTAATGTAACAAGTGGATCACATCTGAGGTTACATTTTCAAGTCTTATGTATGGATTTATTCATTGACTCCCCACTGACTTAATAGGATCAAACTGATAAATTACAACACATAATATTTTTTTAAATTAAGAGCCAGACATCCTCTAGGGATGCTCAAAATCAAATTCATTTTTTTCTTATGACATACTCAGATGACCATTCTGAAGGAGAAAATAATTATCTAACTTACAAGAAGGCTTGCAGAACTACCATACAACACTTTCATTTGGAAAGTTCGTCTGAGCTTCCTTTAATTCATCTGCAGGGATTCAATATCTATAACGGTTTTAGGCAATGGCACCAGTGTTTGTTTAATGCTTATTATGTACCACTCATTGTGCTAGAGGTTTTCCCTGATGCTGTTGCATCCGCCTAGGACAGTGGTTTTAAGCTGGGCATGATTTGGCCCCCATGAGATATATGGTAAGGTCTGGTGACATTTTTCGTTGTCACAACTGGAGAGAGTGCTGTTGGCATCTAGAGGGTAGAGGTCAGGGATGCTCCAAAACATCCTACCATGCTCAGGACAGACCCCACAACAAAGAATTATTTGACCCAAAATGTCAGTAGCACTGAGGTTGGGAAACTCTGATTTGGATTAGCATTCCTCTTTATTCAACTGCTCATTCCTTCAGTCATTCATCAAATGTTTATTGAGCAGCTACTATGTGTCATGTTCTGTACTAGCCGCTGAGGATATACTAGTGGCTTGCGAAGTACTCTTCGCAATGAGAAATTTGGAGTATATACGTGCTTTTTCAAAAGGCGGCTTGGGGACCATCCGTGTTATAAATACTTGGAGTACTTCCAAAAGGCAAGTTCCTGAGGCCCACCCTGCAGCTCCTGGACTAGAGTCTCTCAGGATAAGGCACACGAAATTGCACTCATTTTTTTTCCCCTTTTTAAAATTTAAAAAAAATTTTAAATATTGAAAATGTAACACATGTACTACGTGCCATATAAACTTTTTAATGATATAGTGAAATTTAACCCAATGATATGGGATATTTGAAAATTTTAAAATCAACTAAAACCACAAAATAAATCTAATTGATTTTCATTCCACCAAGCTTCCTAGATGTTAAATTATTTAACACGCACAACAACCCTTTTGAGTAAACCTTGCTCGTGTTAATACCAATTTCAGATAAGCGCTGAGATCTAGTTATCTAAGGCTGACATCCAGAAAAGCTGAGGAACTTGTGCAGGGTCACGTGGCTAGGATGTGGCAGTCAGGATTCAAACCCCACAGAGACTGTAGTATTCACACTTTCCGACATAAATTTGTCCCACCAAATTCCCCTGGTCCCTTCCCTTCTCTCCCTGATCTGGCCGTCCACAGTTATGGCATCTCCCCTCGCTCTCAGCAGCAACCCATCCAGAGGCTCCTCCCCAGCCTCGTGCCAGCTGCCCAAGATGAACAACCCAGACTCAGGATCTTTATCTGAACGATAGATTTCCAATCCATTTGTCGTAAGTGGAGATGAATTAATATTGCTAAATGTTTATAAGAGGAGCAATTGTTACTATTTATAATTCCTGACTATCTTCTAAAGAGAACGTAACCCGAGTAAGGCTCAGAGCGAGTTCTGAATGTGAGGAGGCACATAAGTAGCTGAGAGAGCGCCCCAAACAGAACTTCTAATACATTCCCCAGATCACTCCAATGCTCACAAAGTTTGAGGCTCGCTTTTCCAGGAGGAGAGAGCAACATGCAACCAGGTAAATTATGGTGTAACCAGCCAAATGTTAAAATAAATAGATAAATCAAATACCTATCTAAATTCTATTTAGTTTTCAAAGCTCAATTCCTTACACTCTATGAAATATTTTTTTGGTTGCCCCAGAACGCAATGCTCTTCTAAAACATTCGTAAAACGTAATTGTTCTTTAATTGTTTCTGAGTATAAGGTTTTTCCTTTTCCATCCAGATGAAATCACTTTGAGGATCATGGTTTTGTATTCCCTGGGGTGACCAGGCTAATCTAACGAAGGCTCAGTCAGCCAGTAATTGTGGGCTGATTGGCTATTGAATGGAATAAGTTTTCTGCTTCTCTCAAGGTACAGGAGAGAAAAAATCAAGGTAGAATCTCATTGAAATAACAAAAGAATTATTTTCTCAACACCAAGATAAATAGTAGGTTGGTATCTATCTAAAACATGAGTCCACCTGGCCCAATCCCCTCAAGGCAATTAACCCAATCCTAGTATTTAAGAAGTTCTTTCACTAGGGTGGATTTTTCTCCTCTTGAAATTGGATCAATTTCACCTTGATAGATCAATTTTGTTTTTCACACAAACATTTCAAATATGCATTGAGGCAATGATTCTGTTGTCTGATCCATACAGGGAGATAATTCACTCAATGTAAGCCTAGAATGAATTTTGAATATAAATACCAGTCATATCAGAAGAAGATATATATCACAAGAAAAAAAATTTTTGTAACTATATACGGTGATGGATGTTAACTAGGCTTATTGTGGTGATCATTTCACAATGTATACAAATATCAAATCATTATGTTTTATACCTGAAACTAATATAATGTTATATGTCAGTTATACCTCAATAAAAATTGAGGACATGTAAGATATTATTTTAGAATAATTCAATATTTTGCAGTGTTTTAGTTTTTTACCTATTGCATAAGCAACCCCAAATCAACTCTCAGACTATATTAAAACAACTCCTTTCACCACCATCAACCAACCCCTCATCCCCTTACTCCTTGCCCGGTACACATACTAAGATTTGAGCACAGTGTACAAATTCAGTGCAGTTATGGGTGTGGTGCGTATGCAAATAAGGAATCTAACCAGTTACCAATTTCCATTTTATGAACTGCCTACAGCTACAGTTCTCAGAATTGATGAGATGTTCAGACACTAATACACTTTTTCTCATAGTAATGAGGTGAAAAATGGGAAGCTATTCAAAAAGCAAGCTTTTATTACAAATTCTTTCCAGCAGTTAGGTCATATTTGAAATGTTTTATTAACAATATGCAGCCAGAGTCTGTGAAAGGGTGGCTAATTTTCCAAAGCAAGTATATACTACTATTTTGCCTTCGTTGTCCACTGTAGACCCAAATACCAATGCTTTTGTCAGTACGTGGCTGGTGAATCCAATGAGAATGACAAACTGAGAAAATTATTCCATTTGGTGTTTTGTTAGTGATCTGTAGAATCAAATACATGAGTGATGTTAGGAGTAATTCTTTAGATGGCTAAAATAAATGTTAACTTGGGGTTAACAAGTTAGGAGGGGAAATGATGTATGACCCGTCAGGCAAAGCCACAAGGGAGAAATTAACTTAGACCTTGCCTAGGGCCTCTAGACATGGTCACAAAGTAGAGGTTTTGCTAGAAATGAGATAATACTTTTTAAAAAATGTAGTCCTTTAAGGCAAACTTTGGGCTTTGTTGACACAGGTTTATTTCAATTTTCCAAGCACTGCCCAGGTGGCCGTGTTGCTATATAGGGTAAAACTTTGCTTGAAACTATCAGGCAGACATATGTATCTTCTTGAGGTTCCTTCTAGGCCAGTAGGAGCTCAAGCTGAGGTAACCAAGCCACAGGAGAAAGGCTTACGAGTGGCTCCTGGTCTTTCAACACAGCAAGGAAAATTGAACTAACCATTTCTCTCAAGTTTCTAAAGAAAAATTCCCTCACGTCATCTTTGAGCTCCTGATATTTCTCAGTTTTACCACATTTCCTTATGTGCTATTTATACTCATCAGGTTCCAAGCAATCACTGAATATCTGTCACATGAGAAGAGAGGAAACCTCGGAAATTACCGTCGAGGGGCTAAAATATAAGAATGGTATTTCTGAGCAAAATGTGCAAAACTTGTGTACAGATGGAACATTACTTTTTATGCATCGAGACGTCAAGCAAATCAGGACCAAGTGAAAGGAAATGTCTTTGAAATAACAGTATTTGTGATTTATTCTCATCTCCTGTATTTCAAGCTAATTATCTTTGTTTGAGGTGAAAAACTAAAAAGACTTAATCTGTTTTTGAAGTTCAGCCCTATCAAATTAGGCAGAATATATATGTCGCTTCTTGCTGATGGAACTAGGATCCAGCAATTATTTAAAAATTAATAGCAACTGCCTTTGTTGTATTTCACTTTTTGACAAACTTCACCATTTACTGATTCCTTAGAGGCTTATAATTGTACTAACTCTCTAAGGAACCAGCTTTGCACACCATCTAACTAGTCACCTCAATTTAAGATCAGGAAAGGAAAATTGAGACTTTATTTTAATGGCGTCATTTTTAGGTAAAATGTGTAATGTATGCAAAATATCTTACATTTGTAGATAGTCGTTAAGGCATTAAATGGTAGTGGCTAAAAGTTGAGCCCTGGAATAAGTTAGACATGAGATATAATAGAAGTTCTGTGCTTCTTTTTTTTTTTGAGGAAGATTGGCCCTGAGCTAACATCTGTTGCCAATCTTCCTCTTTTTCTTTTTTCTCCCCAAAGCCCCAGTACGTAGTTCTACATCTTAGTTGTGGGTCCTTCTGGTTTCGGTTCCTTGATGTGGGACGCCGCCTCTGCATGGCTTGATGAGCTGTGAGTAGGTCTGCGCCCAGGATCCAAACCAGCGAATGCTGGGCCGCCAAAGCAGAACACGCGAACTTAACCGCTACACCACCAGGCTGGCCCCTCTGTGCTTCTATTTACTATTTGAGCAAGTTTCTTATCTTCTCCAGGCTGTTTTCTGCTCAGAAAAATGGGAATAATAAAACCTTTCTCATGGGGTTGTTGTAGGTACTAATTAAGTGCCTGCCATACAAATAAGAAAGTGTTTATTAGTATTGTTCTCTTATTTCAAGAATATTTTCCTTCTAAAATGGAGGAGAGTAAGACTAAATTACTGAACATCTAACTTTCAGACTATATAATGTGTAATATAAATCTATTTATTCCAAATGTACCTATAAAATAGGAGTTGGGGCTGGCCCTGTGACATAGTGGTTGGGTTTGCACACTCCACTTTGGTGGCCTGGGTTCGCGGGTTCAGATCCTGGGCGCGGACCTGCACCCCTCATCAAGCTATGCTATGGCGGCGACCCTCATACAAAATAGGGGAAAGTTGGCACAGATGTTAGCTCAGGACCAATCTTCCTCAAGCAAAAAGAGGAAGATTGGCAACAGGTGTTAGCTCAGGGCAGATCTTCCTCACAAAAAAAAAAAAAAAAGAGAGAGAGAGAGTTATGGCCCTCTTTGCAGATGAGAACAATGAAAAGCAGAGAGATCGATTCTATGACTGCTCATGGTCTAACAGGTACCCTGTGGTCAAATTGAGATTTGAGCTAAAGTAGTTGGACACGAAAACCCCAGGCTCCTATCCAGTACCATGCACTGATGTGTGATCAGTGGCTCTTTCTGGAGTGTCTAGAAAGCAGACAGTGACAGGGTTTGCAGAAACCGGGGCCCTGAAAAGCTGCTTAACTTTCACAGGGCCACCCAGTAACATCACTGAAACTGAAGCCAGCCTTCTGATTTCTGACTGTGGGCGTCTCAAGTCTCCTAGGCCAGGTCTTGGAATTTGCAATTCTCTTAGTGCAGGACTTTTCAGGTCCAGATGCCTCAAAATAAGCACCTCTTCTCATTTATTTAAGCCTACTCATGCATTTAATTGACATTCATAAAATTAGGAATGATCTTTACTCTTTAAAGTATAAACACTGCTTCTCGAAGTGATACTCCCTTCTATATGATCTCAACATAGCTCTCTGTATTCTTTTTAAATATCTGTCAGAAGTTTGCATCTATGGAGATTGAAACTCCTTCCATCAAAGAGCTATCTCCTTGAAAAGCACTAGAATTTGAAGAGAGGTTGTCTGAAAATCCATCCTTGGATCTTTTACCTACCACCATTTCAGAAACACCTTCTCTTTGGTCTCAAGAGTCTGAAAAAGCAAGCCCCATCCAAACATCCTCTCTGTTTATTGCTGTTTTTATAGATGTTTTAAATGTATAATTCTCTATGTCAGTCTATTTTACAGTTATGCACTAGACACACCTTTAGGTGGGTTGACCTTGGGAGAAAAACCGGCGTCAGCTAACCAAATCTCCCAATCCTGGCTTCTACTTCTTTTTTCCTATTGGACGTTTTCACTGATAATGAACCATGCGTGAATGTTTAAGATCATTTCTATCATTCGTAATTGGTAAAAATTCCTATATTCTCAACTCAATAAATCTGCTGGAAAAACAACAGTACACAATACACAGTCTACTCTAATTACCAGTGGGAAGAGAAATATAAATATTCATCTATTTGGTTGGATTAGATCTGTTATGTAGTCACAGGTGTTTAGAAAACTTTTGGAAAATTGCTGACATTTTCTTTATCGTAAGGCATAATATGAATTCCTCTTTCTTCCTCCCTGCCCCCTAACTAATGATTACTTTTAACATAAAAAAATTAACCTATTATTAGAAATTTTTCAATATTGAAAATGAAAAAATATCTGGCTCTATGTAGATGAGTCCTTAAGCATACTTTTATATATTCTCTTTACCCGCTGTCCAGTTTTAACAATATATCTTAGACCTTAAAGTGGATTGATTTTTAAAATATTATAAATCTCTTTCAAGATCTATTTTTAATTTTTCTTTGTTTTGTGACCACATTAGCCATGGTTATGTAGAATTCCTATTTATTTATTTCAGTGCTAATTGTTCTTATACCATAACTATTTCATTTTGAGGTTTTATACGTATGTAAATTTTATATACATATCTAAATTTAAATGTGTATGTACATGGAAAATTTATATACATGTATATATGTAACTGTTTTCAGGAAAGATATATGTGTGGTATACTTTCTGAGCCATTAAATTTCTAAGACCGTCTTGCTCTTGTCTTCGGAGGTGAAAAATTATTTAGCCAGAAGTGGATTTCTTGAATTAAATGTTTTTCTCAAATGTTATAGGTGATTCACTTATTTTCCAGGTTTAGTATTATAGACTCTACATATAGCTGGAGTTTTGTTCCTTTGTAAGTCACATTATTTCTGGTTATTTATAAGACGCTTGTTTAAATCCATAAAATTCAAAAGATGCCCCAAGATAAGCCTAGACATTTATTTCTTTTCATTAGTTTTTCTTCAGGCCTTTCTTAAAGATGGAAGAATTGCCAGCTGGGATTTTCTTTGTTACTCATTCTGCTCCAACAGTTCTATTGTCTGTCAGGGATTCCTCGTACGTGTTTATTCATGTTTCCAACCTTTTCTCCCCCTACTTCTACCTGTTTATTTTGCCCAAATTGTGGGTGTGTTTAACAAGGTTACTGTATACAGCAATAGTTGATTTCTTAGAATATTTTATCATCTGTTCACTTCCTTCCTTACTATTTAACACATTTTTATATAAAATAATTTTTATAAATGCTACATATTTCATTAAGTAATAATCAGAAAATACAGGAAAAGAAAAAAGGAAACACTCAATACAATGCACATAGAGATCATTGCTGTTATTGGTATTTATTTTTCCCAAATCCAAATATTTCTCATATTCGAAGACTGTCCCATTTCAGACTGGGTATACATAGGTAATCACGTGTGTAACAGTCATATTGTTTCATAAGTGTGCTCATGCTACTGGCTTGCTTACTCTTTTCAATTAACATGGAAAGGAAAAATTTCTCTGATAATGCATGTAAAATTAGTTCATTATTGTTAATAGCTTCATATTAATCTAATTATAGGAATGCTCTATAATTTAATTATCCATTATCTAATTGATAGACATTTAGGACTTTTACAGATTTTTACTATTACTCACAATTTATTATATTCACAAAATTTACATGTCTACAGAGTTATATACTTGATCCTTAAGATAAATTTATAGAGGTGAAATTTCTAAATCAACTACACATTTAGAATCTTGACATCCTTGCCCTCATGATCTCAAGAAAAGGTGTATCAATTTAAATAATCACCAACCTACCAGTTTGTGCAAACGCCCATCTCCTCCACCTTCTCCATTCCTGAGCGTGATTGCCACTCTGAATCTTTGTCCATCTGATAGGAAAAAAAGCTTTACTTACTTTAAATTTCTTTCATGATTAGTGAGCTTAAATATGTTTCTATGGGTGGCTGTTTGTATTTTTTCTTTTATAACTTTCCACCTTCTACCTTTGTGCATTTTGTTATTGGGAGATTGTTCTTTATCTTGATTATTTGTAGTTCTTTATGTTTTTAAGAATATTAATACATTGTAATATATACTGCAAAATTTCTCTAGGCTCTTGTTTCTCTTTTAACTTAGTGTTTATTATACCACTTGCTATGTCAGAAATTTTTATTTTACATATAGTCCAACTAGAAATCCTGTGCCTTACTATTTCTCAGCTTATTTTTATTCCAAGAAAGATCTTCCATTACCAACACTATGAACATATTCTCATATATTTTCTCCTAGAAATTATTTAATCTTTAATTCTTTAACTCAGATGGAATTCATGTTTTTCTTTTTGACTTAAAATGACAAATTTATTAATCATACAGTTCTGTAGGTGAAAAATTGACATGGGTCTCATCATGCTGAAATCAAGTTGTTGGCAGGGCTCTAGGGGAAAATATTTCCTTGCTCATTCAGGTTGTTGGCAGAGTTCAGTTCCTTGAAATTGTAAGACTGAGGTCTCAGTTTCCTTGCTGTCTGCTCAGGTCCATTCATAGCTTCTAGCGACCACCTACACGTCTTGGCTAGTACCTGCTTCCTCTGTCTTCAAAACCAGCAATGGCGGGTCACTTCCATCTCACACTTCGAATCTCCTGCCTATTCTTCCAGGGTTATGGTTAAACTAGACTTTTGTTTTCCAAACAGCCAGATATTCTAAATTTGAAACACCAAATCGATCATATACTAAATTATCAAACTTATGTGGTTCTCCTTCTACATTATTTCTTCTGTTTTATTAAGGCTCTTTTACTTACTTGCTACATAACAGGTTCAATTTCTATGTTAGAATAAACTATTTCCAGTAATACATATTTTGTGCTATTTAGTGATTACCATTTTATTTAGATTCACAAAATGATGTAAGATCCATACGATTCCTTCCTGTGGCCTCTCAGAAATCACCTCTTACTTTTCTGTCCCTTACATGCTCATTCCACTCCAGCCAGGCTGTCCACTGCTCTTTCTGGTGTTGCTTGTTCTAATTCTTGTTCTTGCCTTAGAGACTGGGCACTAACTGATCCTTCTATCTGGGATGTTCCTCCACTCAGACATCATCATGACTCCCTTCCTCACCTGCTCCAGACTTTTGCTTAAATGTGCCTCTTCAATAGGGGCACACCTATTTTATTTTAACCCCCTGTTTAAAATTGCAACCCAGCACTCCCTTGCCTGCTCTTAAACTGTTGATCTCCCTTTCCTTGCTTTATTCATCACCCTCTAAAATATATTATTTATTATGCTTATTGTTTATAACTCATCTTGCCTGACTAGAATATAACAGCCACAGGGGCAGGAACCTTTGCCTGTTTTATTCTTTAATGAATCTAAGTATCTAGAAGAGTGACTAAAGTAATCATTTGATGAATGAATGAATGATTTTTCTTGTTCAAAAGCATGCCTTTGTACCTTATATTGGAGACTAAGTATTCTTATAACAGCCTATATTTCCATCCAGGGAAACTAGGTATACTTCCCTTGATTAATGGCTTCTTTACATTCTTAAGTGATATTCAATAGTTGCTTCTTTATGTAGCCCATCTGAAGGATGCAGCCAACTTTCATACCTAACTGTGGCTCCCAACATCTGTGTTTCCCTTCAGTGGGCCTGTCACAATTGTGCAGGGTTTAGGAGAATGATGTTGTTTGGGAGTCTTTTTACCTCAATTTTTATAAAGAAGAACACTACTGATTTTTTTTTTGTATATTTATCTTTTATCCAATCACACAATCCAATTCTGTGTCTGTTCTAATAATTTTTCAGTTGATTTTCATGTATTTTAGGATAGAATAATTTATTGCATAAAAGTCATCTTCTCAATTAGAATATTTATCTGTTATTTATTTTTTGTCTTATTCCATTGACTAAGACATCCAGTACAACATTGAATAATAACAATAATACCAGGCGTGAGTAACCTTTTTCCTGACTTAAATGGCTGTACTTCTTGTGTTTCCCTGGAAAGGATGACTGGTTTTGATACAGTATTTATGTTCATGAAAGTAATTTATTCATTGTTTTTCTAAGATTTCTATTTACAGTATTGTATGTTAAATTTCATCAAATTCCTTTTTAGCATCTAAATTTATTAAATCTTTTTTTTTTCCTCCCCTGTCTCAAAGGTCAAGAAAACCCACTGCTTGTTTTTTTAAATAGTTTTATTGGAACAGAGCCACACCCATTCATTTACATATTATCCGTGAATACTTTTGTGCTACATTGGCAGAGTTGAATACTCACAACAGAGACTGATTTTCTCCTAAAGCCTAAAAGACTTGCTGGTCTTTTACAGAAGAAGTTTTCTGACTCCTGTTTTAGCCTATTCATACACGTATTAGATTAATAAAATTACCAGTTCAACCATTCTTATTTTAATATAAACACTACAATGTCATAGTGTTAATTCTTTGAATACTTTGCTGAATTCACTTGGTAATGTTTTCTTTAGGCTTTTTAAACCTTTGAGGAGATTGGTCTATCAGTTTTTGGTACAACTGTCTGTCAAATTTTGGAATCACTATTATGTTACTTTGGTAAAAATAAATCGAGAAGATTTCTATCTGTATTAGTCAGCTTGGGCTGCCATAACAAAATACCATAGACTAGGTGGCTAAAACAACAGAAATTTATTTCTTACAGTTGTGGAGGCCAAGATCAAAGTGCAGCGCATTAGGTTTCTGGTGAGGGATTCTCTTTCTGTCTTGTAGATGGCCATCTTCTTGCTGTGTTTTCACATGGCCAAGAGAGAGCAAGAGAGAACTCTCTCGTCCCTCTTGTAAGGCCACCCATCCTATCAGATTAGAGCCCAACTTTTATGACCTCATTTAAACTTAGATACCTCCTAAAGGCCCTATCTCCAAATAGAGTTACATTATTGGTTAGGGCTTCAACATAAGAATTTAGGAAGGATAATATTTAGTCCATAACACCATCTTTTTCCGCACTCTGAAAAATATTAAATAATTTTACAGACTCACCAACAAAATATTTTCTCCTGCTTCATTTGTAGCACATAGATCTTTTGTACCCCTTTTTAACTTGCTTTGCGGACATGCTGATTTTGAATCAATTTTATTAAATGATATTTCTCTAAATAATCATCCATTTAGCCTAGATTTTTAAATAGACATGAACTTTACATGGCATTTTTTCATAATTTAAAAATCTCTTCCAGATATGGCTATTAGCTCTTTCTCATTCCAAAGTTGTCTTGTCTTTATTTTTTTTTTTTAATTCAAACTAGTAAAAATCTGATATATTTTATTGGCCCTTTATATATCTAGCTCTTACAGATTTCTCGCCTGTTTTGCTTTCTAATTGATTAATTTCTGCTTGAATCTTAATTCTTTCAAACTTCCTGTTGGTTATTTTATTGTTCTTTTTATATTGAACTGAATGTTTATTTGATGCTGTTCTTTTCTTCTCAGTGGAACTATTGAAGGCTAGGATTTTTTTTTCTTTTGAGGTTTTTTTTTCTGTGTCGTATATGCTTTAATAAGTACAAGCCTCATTGATAATACTTTCCAAAGATCTGTAATCACTGTTGATTTCCTCTTTAACCTAAGAATCATTAGAGGATTTAGTTTCCAATTGGCTAAACTTTTCTATGTTATAGGACTTGGATGTGCCTTGTACTGCTTCTACTTCAGAAACATTTTTGAGATTTTCTATTGACTTTTTTATTCTAGTACCCCTCTTTTTCTCTGGGCAGACTCAAGGAACAAGTCTATACAGGTCACCAGGACAATGAGTTTTCCCACCCCTCTGTCCAAGTACCTTCCTCAGTGACGGCTATAAGTACAGTCACGACAGAACAGCTTTACAGCTGCATAATTCGTTGACACTGCACCTGTAGAGATACAGGTATATGGAATGCCCAGAAACACTGAGGCATACAGTCTCAATAGAATCTGTCTATAAACTCAAGTTCTTCCTCTGTATGCAGCCCAAAGGCCTCCCCAACTCATCCCAAGGTGTGGCACTACATAAGATACTCCACCTCTAATTACTGGCAATAATTATTACTGGTAATAAGACTCCAGTTCATGCTGATTTTGATTTCTTTTTTACCTAACTTGCCTATGACTTTTCTTATTATGGTATCATTATCATAAAATCTGGGCCATTTCAAAGGCAACTGAGAATGCAATATGTACTCTTTAGTCTTTGGTGTAACTCTCTTGTTCTCTCTACTTGGTCAAACTGGAGCTGTGCTCCTTGCTTCTCTCTCTTTCCCATTATTGAAAATATTTGGCAGTTCTCATGGTATTATCTTTCTATTTTCTCTCCTTCTCTATGAGGTCTCATCTTTTTTTTTAATTTGCCACTAATTTTTAATTAAGCTTTTTATTTTGGGGTAATTATAGATCCACATACAGTTGTAAGAAATGATACAGACAGGTCCCGTGTACTCTTTACCCAGTTTCTCTCAATGATAACATCTTGCCAACTCGTTTTTTCCTACTAAAAATTATCCTTATTCCAAAAGGACAACAAACTTACTTCGATCAATATTTCAAACATAATAGCCTTTATCTTTTTTACATTTCTCAAATTTTATATTCCTTTAAGTCTATTTTTACATTAATATTAGCCATTTTTCTCTCAAAACTAATCAAAAACAACACATAATTTAAAATTTTCATTGAGATAATTGTAGATGCACATGCAGATGTAAGAATTAATACAGAGCTCTCATGTACCCTTTCGCTAGTTTCTCCCAATGGTAATATTTTGTAAAACTATAGTATAATATCACAACCGGAATATTGACTTTGATATAATCCCACTGATCTTATTCAGATTTCCCTAGTTTTACATGTACATATTTATGTATGTGTGTATGTGTTTATTTCTATACAATTTTATCAAATGTGCAGGTTTGTGTATCCACCACCACAGTCAAGATAATGAACAGTTCCAACATCACAAGGATCACTCAGGTTGCCCTTTTATGACAACACCCACCTCCGTCTCCACCCTACTCCCCACCATCCCTAATGCCAAGAAACCTCTAATCTGTTTCCCAATTCTAAAATTTGTCATTATATTGTATAAATGGCTTCATACAGTGTATGATGTTTTGGGATTGCCTTTTCTTGTTCAACATAATTCAATCCAATTGTTGCATTTATCGATAGTTTGTTCCTTTTTATTGTTGAATCATATTCCATGGTATTTTTGTACCACAGCTTGTTTAACTATTCACCTGTTGAAGTCATCAGAACTGTTTCCAGTTTGGGGCTATTGTGAAAAAAGCTATACATTCATGTACATGTTTTTGTGTGACCTAAATTTCATTTCTTTGGGATAAATTTCCAAGAGTGCAATTGCTGGGTCATATGATAATTGCATGTTTGGTTTTATAAGAAACTGCTGAAATGTTTCCTAAAGCAGCAATACCATCTTACAACCTCACCAGCATGTATGACTGTTCCATTTTCTCTGCATCCTCACCAACATTTGGTATAATCACTATTTTTTATTTTATCTATTCTGATAGGCTTGCAGTAACAGCTCATTGTGGTTTTAATTTGCGTTTCCCTGATGGCTAATGGTGTTGAACATATTTTTATGTGCTTATTTGCCATCTGTATATTCTCTTTAGTGAAATGTCTCTTTATGTCCTTTGCCCATTTTCTAATTGGTGTCTTTGTTTTTTCACTGTTGAGTTTTGAAAGTTGTTTTATATTCTAAATTCTAGTCCTTCGTCATATACACAATTTGCAAATATTTTCTTCCTGTCTGTAGCTTGTCTTTTTATCCTTTTCACATGGGCTTTCACAGAGCAAAAGTTTTAAATTTTGGTGAAGTAAATCCAATTACCTATTTTCCCTTTTATGAAACATACTTTTGGTATCAAGTCTAATAACTCTGCATAGCCCTATATCCCAATTTTTTCTCCTGTTTTTTTCTAAAAGTTTTGTAGTTATACATTTCACATTTAAGTCTGTAACCCATCTTGAGTTAATTTTTATATAAGAGGTGAGGTTTAAATTGAGGTTCATTTTTTTGCCTATGGATGTCCTGTTGCTCCAGGACTATTAATTGAAAGGTTGACTTTCCTCCATTGAATTGCTTTTGCTCCTATGTCAAAAACCAGTTGACTGTATCTGTATGGGTCTATTTTAGGGTTTCTCTCTTCTGTTTCAGTGATCTATGTGTCCACCTCTTTGTGAAACCATGCTGCTTTGATTATTGCCACTGTATAGTGAGCCTTAATATCAGAGTGATTCCTCCCACTTTATGCTGCTTTTTCAGAATTATTTAACTATTCTAGTTTCTTGACCTTTCGGGGTAAATTTTAGAATAGTGTTATCTGTATCTACAAAAAAAACCTTACAAGGATTTTGATTGGAATTGCACTAAACATATAGATCAATTTGGAGAGAAACGATATCTTTACTATGTTGAGTGTCCCAATCCATTAATATGATATGTTTCTCTGTTTATTTAGGTCTTCTTTAATTTCTTTCATCAACATTTTGTAATTTTAAGTATACAAATTCTGTACCTGTTTTGTTAAAGTTACACCTAAATATTTCTTTTTTCTTCTTTCTGTCTTTCTTTTTTGTGACTGTTAATGGTATTGTATTTTTAATTTCATTTTCTGCACGTTCATTTTTAGTATATAGAAAAGCAACTGATTTTTGTATGTGATCTTGTATACTGTAGCCTTGCTGAACCTATTTATTAATTATAGTGGAGAGGTGGATTTTGGGGGTAGATTTTTTGGTTTTCTACATAGACAACCATATCTTCTATGATAGGAATAATTTTACTTCTTCCTTTCCAATGTGTATGCCTTTTATTTCTTTTTCTTGCCTTATTGCAGTGGCTAGAATCCTAGTACTATGTTGAATAAGGGTGGTGATAGCAGATATCCTTGCTTTATTTCTGATATTAGGAAGACAAGGGGGACAGAATTAAGTATGATGTTAGTTGTAGGTCTTTTTTGCAGACGTGCTTTACCAAGTTAAGGTAATTCCTTTCTATGCCAGCTTGCTGAGAGTTTTCATCATGAATGGATGTTGGGTTTTGTCAGGTGTCTTTCTGCGTCAATTGATATGATTACATGAATTTTCTTCTTTAGTTTGTTGATATGGTGGATTATATCAGTTTATTTTTAAATGTTGAACCATCCTTACATACTTGAAGTAAATTAGTCTTGGTATATAAGTATTTATATACCTAATAATTTAGTCTTGGTATATAATTATTTTTACAAGATGCTGTGTTCATTTTGTTGATATTTTCTTGGGGATTTTTCCATCTAAGTTCTTGGGAAATATTGGTCTGCATTTTTCTGTATTTATACAGTATTTGTCTGGATTTGGAATCAGGATAATACTGCCCTCATAAAATGAGTTGGGGAGTGTTCCCTTCTCTTCTATTTTCAGGAAGAGACTGTTAATCTCTTCCTGAAAAGATTAACATTTAATCCTTCCTGAAAGGATTAAAATTGTTAATCCTTTAAATCTCTGGGTAAATTCTCTAGAGAAACAATTTATGTCTGGAAATTTCATTTTGAGGAGTTATTTAATTACAAATTCAATTTGTTTAATGATTATACAGCTATTCAGAATATGTATTTCATCTTGGTTGAGCTTAGGTAGTTTGTTTTTTGAGAAATTGAGCCATTTCTTCTAAGTTGGCAAGTTTATGAGGATAAAATATTTCATAGTATTCCTTTATTATCTTTTAAATGGCTGCAGGATGTGGAATGGTATCTCCTATTTCATTTCTGATGTTCTTCTTGTGTCATCTCTCTTTTATTTTTGGCAGTCTTACTAGAGGCTTATCAATTGTATCGATTGTTTTTCAAAGAACCACCTTTTTCTTACATCGATTTTTTTCTATTGTTTTTCAGTTTTATTCATTTCTACTCTTTATCATTTCTTTTCTTCTGCTTGCTTTGAGTTTATTTTACTCTTCTTTTTCTAGGTTTTTGAGGTATGAAGTTAGATTATTGCTGTGAGACCTTTCCTCATGTCTTGTATAAGCACTTAGTGTTGTAAATTTCCCTCTCAGCACTGCTTTAACTGTATTCACACATTTTGATATGTTGTATTTTCATATTCATTTGGTTCTATGTAATTTTTAATTTCTTTTGAGATTTCCTCTTTTATCCACATGTTAGTTAGAAGTGTGTTGATTAATTTCCACATATTTAGAGTTTTTAATATTGTCATTCTGTTAATGATTTCTGGTATGATCCCATTATGGTCAGAGAGCACACTCTACATGATTTTAACTTTTTCAAATGGGTAGAGATTTGTTTATGGCTCAGCACATGGCCTATCTTAGTGAATGCTCCATGACACTTGAAAAAATGTATATACTACTGATGTTTGGTGCAGTGTTCTATTTATGTCATTAGATCATGTTGGTTTGTTATATTGCCCAAATCTATATCCTTGCTGGGTTTTTGTCTCATCGTTCTATCAGTTGCCCAGAGGGAAGTGTTGAAGTCTCTAACTATAATGTGAATTTTTCTCTCTCCTTTAGTGCTATCAGCTTTTGCTTCAGGTATTTTGAGGCTCTTTTGACTGGTCTATACCATTTAGGGTCATTATATTATCCTAGTGGATTAATCCTATCATTTTGTGATATCCCTCTTTGTCTCTAGTAATTTTCTTTGCTCTAAAATCTACACTATCAGATATTAATATAGCCATACGTACTTTTTGTTAACATTTGCATGTTATATCTTTTTCCATTCCTTTGCTTTGAACCTACCTATGTCATTGAATTTGAAGTGGGTTTCTTATAAATAGCATAGAGTTGAATCATGTATTTTTAAAATGCACTCTAACTTTCTGTTTTTTGATTGGTATATTTAGACCATTTACATTTAAGGTAATTATTGACATGCTAGCACTTAAGCCTGCCATTCTGTTACTTGTTTTCTATTTGTCTCCTCTGACTTTCATTCCTGTTTATCTTTTCTTGCCTTCCTATGGGTTACTTGAACTTTTTTAGAATTTCATCTTGATTTATTTATAATGTTTTTTAGTATATCCTTTTGTGTATTTTTGTAGTGGTTGTGCTTAGTATTACAGTTTACATATACGAGTTATCAAAGTCCACTGGTATGAACATTTTACCACTTCAAGTGAATTGTGGAAACCTCATTTTCGTTTAGGTTCCTTTACCTTCCCATTTTTAATTATCATTGTGGTGAATATCAGATGGTGTTATAATTTTTGTTTCAGCCTTCAGGTATGATTTCTATTTTCATGAGGAAAACAATAGTCTATTGCATGTACCTTTATTTCTGTTCTTCCCATTGTTACTCTTCATTCCTGACTCTCTCAGATTCTTTTTCTTTTAATTTCCTTTCTATTTGAAGAACTTCTTTTAGCCAATCTTTAAAGGCACTTATTGTAGTGCTAACGGTGTGGCTAGGGAATTCGTATGCTGGGCCAAACCTAGTTTATACGCCCATTCCCTAGCTGCAGGTGAGAATCTTTTATAGTGGGAAAGAAGCTCTGTTTGACCAGATAAAGGAATTTTCCATACTTAGGAAGGGGATTCATTCATTCATGGCCAAAATGATTCACAATTGTCTATTACAATAATGCCTTATTCTGAAATACACTACTTGGGTAAAAAATATTCTTTAACTTGTTTTTAAATAACTGTGTTGAAGTAAAATTTACATACAATACAATGTACCCATTTTAAGTGTACACATTGATAAGATTTGACAACTGCATGATCCATATAACCACTACCACAACAAAGATATCAACTATTAAGTATATTTACAATGCTGTATAACCACCACCACTATCTATATCCAGAACTTTCTCATCATCCCAAACAGAAACTCTGTACCCATCAAACAATAACTCCCCACTCACCCTCCCCCTCGACCCAGGTATCCTCTATTATTATACTTTCAGTCTCTTTGAACTTGCTTATCCTAAGTATCTCACATAAATGGAATCATACAATATTTGTCCTTTTGTGTCTAGCTTATCTCACTTAGCATAATGTTTTCAAGGCTCATCCGTATTGTAGCCTATATCACAATTTCATTCCTTTTTTAAGGCTAAATACTA
This sequence comes from Diceros bicornis minor, assembly GCF_020826845.1. Taxonomy (NCBI): domain Eukaryota; kingdom Metazoa; phylum Chordata; class Mammalia; order Perissodactyla; family Rhinocerotidae; genus Diceros; species Diceros bicornis. The sequence continues at coordinate 67,352,859 of NC_080741.1, forward strand.
TTCTATAGTATGGATGCACCACATTTTTTTATCCATTCATTCCTTGATGAACATTTGGGTTGTTCCCACCTTTTGGCTATTATTTTTTAAATGCTGCTATGAACATTAATGTACAAACATCTATTCAAGTCACTGGTTTCAGTTCTTTTGGGTATATACCTGAAAGTGGAATAGCTGGATTATGCGGTAATTCTATGTTAATAGAATAGAATGTTTAACTTTCTGCAGAACTACCAAACTATTTTCTACAGCAGTAGCCCCACTTTACCTTCCCACTAGCAATGCACAAGTGTTCCAATTTCTCTACATCCACACCAACACTTATTTTCCAATTTTTTAATAGTAGCCTAAAGGGATGTGAAGTGGTATCTCATTGTGATTTTGATTTACAGTTCCCTGATGATCAATGATATTGAACATATTAACATGTACTTATTGGCCATTTGCATATCTTCTTTGGAGATATAGCTACCAATGTCCTTTGCCAATTTTTGAATTGAGTTGTTTGTTGTTTTTGTTGTTGAGTTGTTGTTGAGTTCTTTATATATTCTGGATATTAATCCCTTATCAGATATGATTTGTAAGCATTTTGTCATATTCCTTGGGTTGCCTTTTCTCTTTCTTGATAGTGTTCTTTGATGCACAGAAGTGTTTAATTTTGATGAAGTCCAATTTATCTATTTGTTCTTTTGTTTCTGTTCGCTTATCTACTTGTGCTTTTGATGTCATATCGAAAAAGTCAGTGCCAAATCTGATGTCATGAAGATTTTCCTCTATATTTTCTTCTAAGAGTTTCGTAGTTTTAGCTATTATCTTTGGTCTTTGATTCATTTTGAATGATTTGATTTATTTTGAGTTAATTTTTGTCTATGGTGTAAGTTAAGAGTCCAGCTTCATTCTTTGGCATGTGGATATCCAGTTTTCCCAGCAGCATTTGTTGAAAAGACTGTCCTTTCTCCACTGAATGGTATTGGCTTCTTTGTCAAAAATTAATTGACCGTACATGTGAGGTCAATTAAACGCCCCGTAAGGGCTTTCTATTCTATTCCATTGGTCTCTACTCCTGTCCTTAGGCCAGTACCACTGTTTTTGATGACTATGGCTTTGTAGTAAGTTTTGAAAGTGTGAATCTCCCAACTCTGTGTTTTATCAAGATTATTTTGACTATTTGGAGTCTCTTAGGATCCCATATCAATTTTAGGATATGTTTTTCCTTCTCTGCAAAAAAATCTCCATTGTGATTTTGATAGGGATTGCATTGAATTGTTACATTGCTTTGGATAGTTTTGTCATCTTAGCAATATTAAGTCTTCCAAATCATGAACGTAGGATGTCTTCCCATTTATTTGTGTCTTCTTTAATTTCTTTCAGCGATGTTTTGTAGTTTCCAGTGTACATCTTTCATCCTCTCAGTTAAATTTACTCCAAAGTATTTTATTCTTTTTGATGCTATTGTAAATGAATAGTTTTCTTAACATCTTATTTGGATTTTTCATGTCTGGTATACAGAAATGCAACTGATTTTGTGTGTTGATTTTTGTATCCTGCAAATTTGCTGAATTCATTTATTAACTCTAACAGCTTTGGGTTTTTCTATATACAAAATCATGTCATCTGAGAGCAGAGATAATTCTACTTCTTCCTTTCTAATTTGGAAGCCTTTTCTTTTTTTTTTTTTTTTTTTTTTTTTTTTTTTTGTCAAATTGCTCTGGCTAGAACTTCCTGTACTATGTTGAATAGAAATGGCAAAATCAGGCATCTTTATCTAATTCCTGATCTTGGAGGAAAAGTTTTCAGTCTTTCACCACTGAATATGATGTTAGCTGTGGGTTTTTCATATACGACCTTTATAATGTTGAGGAAATCTCCCTAGTTTGAGTGTTTTTGTCACGAAAAGGTGTTAAATTTTGTCAAATGCTTTTTCTGCATCAATTGGGGTGATCAGGTGGGGATTTTTTCTTCATTCTGTTAATATATATTACATTGATCAATTTTTGTCTGTTGAACTATCCTCGTATTACAGGAATAAATCCCACTTTTAATATGTTGCTGAATTGAGTTTGCTAGTATTTGGTTAAGAATTTTTGCATTCATTAGGGATATTGGTCTGTAGTTGTTTGGGTTTTTTTCTTGCAGTGTCTTTGTCTGGCATTGGTATCAGGGTAATGGTATCAGGCCTCATAGAATAAGTTAGGAAGTGTTCCCTTCTCTTCAGTTTTTTGGAAGAGTTTGAGAAAGATTGGTGTTAATTCTTTTTAATTGTTTGTAGAATTCAACAGTGAAGCCATCTGGTCCTGGGCTTTTCTTTTTGGGAAAGTTTTTAGATTACTGATTCAATCTCTTTACTATATATAGTTCTATTCAGATTTTCTATATCTTCATGAGTTAGTTTTAGCAGCCTGTATCTTTCTAGGAACTGATCCATTTCAGCTAGATTATCCAATTTGCTGGTATGCAGTTGTTCATAGTATTCTCTTATAATCCTTTTTATTTCTATAAAATCAGTAGTAATATCCCCACTTTAATTTCCAATTTTAGTAATTTGAGTTTTCTAACTCTTTTTTTCTTAGTCAATCTAGGTAAAGATGTATCAATTTTGTTGATCTTTTCAAAGAATCAACTCCTAGTTTTATTGATTTTTATCCAGTTTTCTTTTCTCTATTTTGTTTATTTCTGTTCCTATCTTTAGTATTTCCTTCCTTCTGCTAGCTTCAGGTTTAGTTTGTTCTTTTTCTAGTTCATTAAGGTGTACAATTAAATGGTTATTGATTTGAGATCTTTTTTAAATTATGCATTTACAGCTATAAATTTCCCTCTTAGCACTGCTTTGCTGCGTTCCCTTAGTTTTGGTATATTGTGTTTTCATTTTCACTTAGTCTTCTCCTTGAGAGCCTTTCAAAGTTCAAGGGCATCGCTTCCACTTGCTGCTTAATTCTATGACTTCTGAGTTTTCCTTTCAATTTTGGCCTGCTAATTTCTTACTATTCTGTTTCTCTTTGTTGTTTTTAAAAGGATTTATTTTATAATTTATTCAGCATTTTTTGTTGTTTTTCATAGGAGAATGTGTCTGGAAAAGCTAGCTTTCTATCACCAAAATTTGGAGTCCCTAGTAGTTTTTCCATTTTGGAGGGCCAAATGTCTCAAAAACATCTGTGGCTCTTTCATTCCCTCCTTCTCATACTCTGTCAGAACCTTGACTGTGCTAGTTTCAGGACATTTATGTTGAATTCACTCTTCCGTGTCTCACATGTTCATTTTAGTCCTTTTTTACATTTGTATTTCCTGAGAGACTATAAGTGAAGACTATAATGGTTTTCTTGATTCTGAGCATAATAACTCTTGAATATTTTTAAAAAGAATGAAGAAAAAGTACCTATATCTCTTCAGCCTAAAGATAACTGCAACGAACATATTACTGCATTCCCTGCCAACAGTTTTCTTATGCAAATGGAGGGGTGGGCTGACCAAACCAACTATGTTTAATAGTAATCATACAATTATAACTGCACTGTTCAGTATGGTAGCCACTGGCCACATGTGGCTACTGAGCATTTGAAATGTGGATACTCTTTTATGAGATGTGCTGTAAGTGGAAGATATGCTCCAGATGCAGAAGACTTACTATTTTTTGAAAATGTAAAATCTCTCATAATTTTTATGTTGATTACATGTTGAAATGATATTTTGGTTATATTGGATTAAATAAAAGAAACTATTAAAATTAACTTCCCTCATTTTTTTCACTTTTTTAATTAAACATGGCTTTGAGCACATTTAAAATTAGTTATGTGACTCATCTGTGTCTCTCATAATATTTCTATTAGACAGCTGATATATACTGTTTTATATTCTATTTTCACTTAACATTACAGCATAGGCATTTTTGTATGCCATAAGAATTCTTCAAGAGTATCCTTTTTAATAGCAGTTCAATATTTCATCATTTAGGGATATTATATTTATACTAGGGCATATAGAAACTTTTCTCCTTTTTTAATTATTTAAAATTCATTATTATTGTTTTGCTGAGAAAGATTCACCCTGAGCTAGCTAGCTAAGTCACCCCTCTGTTGCCAATCTTCCTCTATTTTGTATGTGGGTCACCACCACAGCATGGCCGCCAGTGAGTGGTGTAGGTCCACACCCGGGAACCAAACTCAGGCTGCCAAAGCAGAGCACGCTGAACTTAACCACTAGGCCACCAGGACTGGCCCTTTTATATATATATATATATATTTTGTGATACTTAGTTTTTCTTGCTGTGGCAATTACATTCTACTCTTCAGTTACTCAGCAAACATTTAATGACTACCTGTTTCTTGTTCATTTGCTCCTTTCTTCATTCCTTCCATTTTTTCTTCCCTTTTTCTTCTTGTGTTCATTTACTAAATATTGTTGAGGGCCCTGATAGGCAGTATAATGTAATGATTAAGAGTAATTGCTTCTGGGGCCAGACTACATGGGTTGTAATCCTACCGCTGTCACTTAGCAGCTGGATTACTTTAGGCAATTTACTTAACTTCTCTGGAATCGGGTTTCTTCATTATAACAAGATTATAGTTGTATTTACCTCGTATATTGTTGTGATTATTAAATAGGATAGAATTAATTTTATGAACACATTTTGAACAATGTGCCAAGCACATTTTAAGTTCCATGTAAGTATAAGTTATTATTATCAATGTCTGTCACCTCATAACAGACTATCAGGGAAGACAGGCCCTAGACAAGTTGCTATAATCATGCTAAGGACATGATTATGAAAGGACAATCTCTGAGAGATACACCAATGAATAAGATGTGTTTATTGCTCTCAAGTAGTTCATAGTCTTTAGGGGAGAAAGACATGAAAGTAAATAATCCTAATTCCATGGGCTAGATGCCAATAGAAGTTATATTTAAAATGGTACAGCACGGAGAAAGAATGGACTCACTTCCCCTGGTGGTTTATAAAAGCAGTATTCTCTGAGCTGAGTCTGGAGGGATGACTTCTGTTTTTATCTCTGGTCATTTGATCATGTGTACAGATTCACGGAAGACATTAACATCAGTCAGCAAAATAAAATGCCTTACATTTTCACAAGTTTATTAGCAGTTGATTTGGACTAACTGGCTGCATTTTGGAAAGAGCAAACTCCATCAGTATTTTCATATGCTGATACTTGGAATGGAGGCATGGCAGATATTTCAGGAAATAAGGGATTATCTTTCACAATAGAAGTGTAAACAGAGTGCCAATTTAGTGCAGGGATTATTTTTCTCTATGTAGATGCTTAATTATCAAGCAAAATACCAAATATATTAAGAATAAAACAGGCCACAATTTTATCAAGCAAAGTAAGAAGGCTTTCCCTTACAATGAAAAAGAACTAACGACTTCAACTGTGAGCACAAGAGAACTGTTGGGAGTCTGTGAATAAATTTAACTTGGGTAGAAAATGTTCTTGCTTTTAGAGTGGGAAAGAACAGTGCAATGATTGAATTTGATAGAATTACTACTTTCTCAGTTGAATTAGCCAATCTAAGTACAATATGCAGGTGACTCTGTGTGTTTCTAACTCTTGTTTAGTGATAAGGATACTTACAACTTTTATTCGAGCCTTGGATATACTAAATCAACAGTCAATTTACTTGGCAAGAACAGTTGGACTAAATGCTTGTCTTCGTGCTGAAGAAAACACATAGTGAACTGGAAAGCTTTCTTAAAGTCATTTGCCCATCTTTGGCCTCTTTTTCACACCATGTCTTTCTAATAAGCTAATTAGTAGTAGCCAACTCTTAAACAAACAGAAGGAATATCTAGTAATGAAAGGTATAAAGATTTTGATTGAAAGCTTGTGATACAGTGCATCTTTAATATGGCTTTGTCATCCAATTAATGCTGATGAGAATTTCATTTACTTTTCTTCACCTTTTCGTTGGAAAGTCAAGATGTTTGTAAATCCAGATTAATGATGACAGCAGTTAGCTACACCTGCTTATAAATCTATTTGTGCTAGTATATTTTGACAGGTGGAATGTATTGTAATCTAACTCCCACTGTAGACATTTCTCCTTTCTTTCCAATTTATAGCAATCCCAAAAAGCATGCAGTAAAGGACATACTTATTCTATAATATGTTTTTGTTTTTATTCATTTTGCAGACTCATTTCCTATTTAGTTATGCCATGATTTACGGTTATAACTTCTTTGTGTTTGGATATATATTTCTATCTACTTGAAAATGTTCTGACTAATGTAGGCTGATATGTTCCAAAATTAAAATCCTATGTTCTTTGCGAGTATTTAATACACTAAAGACATTTTTAACACAATTGCTGCTTGGGACAGATACAAATTTCTCTTAAGGCAGTACAGAGTGATAAAATACAATTTACATGATATAATTTATGAAACTATCACCAACCGGATACTATGTTGATTTGATGTCTCTCTCATCCTCTGATAACTCAAAGAGAAAGATCTGGTCCAGTTGTTCTCAACAGGGAGTGATTTTTTTCCCCAGGGAACATTTGGCAATATCTGGAGACACTGGAGTTATCACAACTAAGGGATGGGGACTACTGGCATCCAGTGGGTAGAGAGGCCAGGGATGCTGCTAAACATTCGTCAACGCACAGGACAGCCCCACACTCTAACAAAGAATTCTTTGTCCCAAACTGTCAATAGTGCCAAGGATGAGAATCCCTAGTCTAGCCTGAAGAATTTAAATTCCTTTTATTTACTTTAAGTGTGGACATCCATATTCCTCTAGCTGTTAGATCTTATCAGAGCTACCCAAGCAACATCTCAGCTACATATTTGATGTTGCATACCTCTCTGGCTTGATCTAAATTAGCAAGAGTCCTGAGAATTTGAGGTGGCTTAGCTGATCCCATCTGCACCTTCACTGGTATGTGGACAGGCACACACATACACACACACTCTCTGTCTCTCACTTCGTGAACCTCAACATAGAGCTTGTCTCTCTCATCTACATCAAGGCAGCCCAAAAGTTGCCTTAATTATTCCAACTTGCTGACAGCACACCCCTGCCCTGTTGGTTCATTGTGGCTGTTGAATGAGCTCAATGAGAGAAGCAATGGGGAACCGGGAATGTTAAATGGCACCACTATGAGTCGTCCCTTGCTTTCCAAGCTAGCTGTGATTCTCACCAAGCCTAAGCTCTTGCGTGATCAGGCTTTGAACACCCTTTTCAATGTGGTTCCCGTGGAGATGAGTGGATGTACATTCCCTTTCAAGAGGTCTGCTTTTTTCTGGCCTGCCATTCTCAGTGGCTTACAGGACAGAGAAAATAATACTGAACTCTACAGATTCACTTAATTCTGTGTTCCAGCGACTGAATCTGCACACTGGCAGACATGTCTTCCTCTAAATATATGAGTGTCTTTTTGCGAAAAGTACCAAGGAACCTGGTGAGATTTTACATTCTGGGTAGTGAGAGAGAAAAATTTCTAGAAGAAAGGAGGCGATATCATATGGCTGCCTCTACTTACTCAAACACCTTAATTTCTGCTCCTTGGTGTCAACCACTCAATATATTACTACCCAGTATTTACAGCAAGCAAAGCATTCACACAGAACTGTTAATAGAAGGGAGAAAAAACTACTCTTGTTCTCTGAATTCCTCAAAAACATTGGGGGATAGGTGAAATGATCTTACACAAGAGTAAACTCAAGGAAGGATGGGATTCATAATCAATTGAAGTAATGATATGGATGGTAAAGGTCACACGAGGGACGGCAATGCATGACAACCTTGCCTCCACTCCCCGCTCCCATGTTCAAGGTAGATATAACGTGAATCACGTCCCTCTTTGCTGCTGTACCCTGGCATGGACTCAGAAATCTTTTCAATATAGCAATGCAAACAGCCATAACCACTCAACGGGAGATGGTGTCTGAGATGAACTCTATTTGCCATCGTTGGACTGTGGACTCGAAGAAGTCACAGTTGTTTGAAGAGAATGGACTAATTAACGGGTAGATGGGATTTTCACAGCAAGAAGGATATTTCAAGTCTGGTGGTGACACCATTAAAATCATAGTGATAGGAAAGTATTTGGAAAAGATTTCAAAAGCATGTTAGCAGGAATCTGGTGCCTCATTAAAATAAGGGGAACAGTCAGAGAAGCTGCTGGTTTGGGGGAAAAGATAAGAATGTGGTTTTAGAATTAAGTGCCTCCAGTTCTTTCTTATTCTGGAATCTCCTCTCCATTTCGTCTTCTCACTTATTCACCTTTTCCACTTTTTCTTTCTTCCCATTTTTCTTGACCTCTCTTTCTGACATACCCATCCCTAATACTACGACTATTGAAAAGAGGAGTATAAGAAGAAAGAGGCCTCTCTTGTCTTCCTTAAGGAATTTCATAATTTATTACCAATTTCAGCATTCTGCAAACGTAATTTTTTATTAGCTTGAGTGATTTCAGGTCTCAGTACATTGATAATAATTATCATGATGGTCAATATTCATCGCTAACATTTACCAGGTGCATCCCATATGCTAGATATACATGCGTAACTTCATTTCATCTTCAGAACAACTCTTTGAGGATAGATACTACTAACATCCTCCTTCTGCAAAAGTAACTTAGTGTGTAACTTGCCTCAAAATCATCCAGCTAGGAAACCATGGAGCTGCCTGGCTCTGAAGTCCATAACAACAATGCTATTCACCCTAGTAGAGAAAAGTAATTAAAATAAATGATTTTGGGGATGAGAAATACAAGTGTATTTAAGGAATACAGTGAGAAATTAAGATCTGCTGTGTTTGTGGGGGGTGGTGTGGAAACATAAAAAGTCTGTGGTTTGGGGGCGAGGGAGACAGATTAGCACTTAACTAACATCTGTTGCCAATGCTCCTCTTTTTGCTGAGGAAGACTGGCCCTGGGCTAACATCCGTGCCCATCCTCCTCTACTTTATATGGGACACCGCCACAGCATGGCTTGATAAGTGGTGCGTCGGCACGCACCCGGGATCCAAACCTGTGAATCCTGGGCCGCCAAAGCGGAGCATGGGATCTTAACCGCTACGCCACCGGGCGACCCCAGTCTGTGTTTTCTTACTTTTGTCCTCCTCAGAGTTCGGAAGGAAAAAAAAACTATAAATTTCCCGGAAGAAGGAAACACTCACGTGTCCCCGAATGGATCAATGTGGGAAAGACCTGACTGACAGTTAGGAGGTGAACAAACACCTGGGGAGAAGCGAGCTTGTTTAGCTGCAGGGTCTATTATTTATTTGGGTATATTATTGTTTCTGAGTAACTCTTTGTTCCGGACGTGATTCACGTGGCCTGGGTACCTGGCCGCCCATTCTTTTTCTTCCAAAGGCTTTGAAAAATATATTTGTCTGCTGCTGCATCGTAGTTGTGGCTCATTAAATACCTCCTGCAGGAGACATGCACATACTTTCGTTCCCCTCTGTGCAAGGATTCACATACAGATAAAGCAAAGTCGTTCAACACCTTCCCCAGCAATCATGGAGTTGTTAGTAGATATTGCTTGTCGAGCTTTTCTTAGTCACTGCTGATGCACACACTGTCACAGTCTGAATTACTCTGTGAGTCCTTCTGATGGCTGGAAGTCGGCCACCCTTACTGTTAGGAGGGTTTACTCTGTCAACTGGACAGCTACATTACCAAGTCTAATGACACACATTAAGAAAAGGAAAATGTCCTCATATCAAGCTGGAAATAGAAGTCAAGGTATAACAGAAAAGAGAGGCTTTTAATTAAATCATGTCAGTTACCTTTGCCGCCAGCTCATAGTTTAATTCAAGCACTCTCATTGTGAGAGCACTGGGTCAAGAATCCTTCCTCTGGAGTCCTGGGGAATATGATCATTCTTGTCCAGTTCCAGCCAGATTCCATTTGGAGGCCATTCCCATTGCTTTAATTAGGGGGAAAAAATTAATGTTGTAAATTCACAGCATGTGACTCTTAATTTCTGCACAATCCATCACACTCTGAGCCTGTGTCTGGCAGCTCTTTTTAATAAAGGATTTTGCAGGGCACCTGCTGTGGCTAAAACACTTTATCATCTTTGCTAGCTCCGGGAGTTCTAGCATTATGTCATGTTTGACTCCAAAAAATATTATTATAAGCCCTGGAATTAGAAACCCAACAATGGAACTAGCTGATTTCAATTGCCCATGAAGCTATCATGTTTTGAGAAATATAACTTGGTAAGTTTTCATTTTAATCAAAAACTATAACAGGACCAGGGGTGCTTGTCTGAAACGAATAGTTTCCACATTTCCGGATGCTATAGTATAATGGCTCTCTCATCCATGAATTAATTATAAAACTAGAAATACTCTAAGAATATAAAATTGTATCCCCATACTTTCTTTTAATGACAACTTTATGTTTCATCAACTCGGAGCTTAAGGGATGGAAGTGAAGAGCATTTGAGAGCCAATTTTTAAAGCATCTCACCAGCTGCAGCACCTGGAAAGATTATCAAGGGTTTGCTAGGTGCCAGCATCATCCTAGTGTAAATTGGCTTATTGAAGAGCCTCAAGTTATAGGGATAACTTTTAGGGGAAGACTTTTTCCTAAAAATAGCCTTCAAGGAGCATATGTAAAACCTCCTCCACTCTTTCCCAGCTGAGTAACATTGCCCTTAGTAACTCAACCCAGTTCCATAAGTTTTAGGTGTTTTCTACTTACTCCAACAGTTTCTTTTGGATTTGTATTGAGATTCAGTCCCTGCTGTTTTTAAATGTCATTCTGATCTTTTTTCCTCTTTGCCCCATTAGTGTGCAGTCCTGAATCTTACCAACATAGAGAATCTCCAGTCTCCAACCTGTCCCCAACCTATGAGATCCATAGTTCTGTCACTCACAAGCTTTAAAAGTGACTTTCCTGGAGGACTGTCTCTTGACTCCAAGGTGAGGAAGTATGCCCCACCACACACCACTGGCGAGAAGCAGATGCAATAGCTCTTCTTGCTGGGCTTCTCTTGTTAATGGGGTGGTAAGGCTGAGTCGGGGAGGAGGGGCTAGTTCTTCTGCAATGGCGCCCTTAAGCAAGCAAGTACTGCAGAGAGATAGCTGCTCTCTTCACTCTGACTTTAGTACATAGTAAACTTCTGGATTCTTCTTCAGCTGCGGGCCTTAGCCACAATTCTGGGACAACAAGGACAGCCTCCTAGGTACTAGGCATCATCCAGGTTCTTTATATATGTTCTCTTCAGCAAATGAATAATAACATTCCAAAATAGGCATGTTATCTCCATTTGAAAGATGAGGTGGTTTAGGAAGATATCATACTATAGTTATCTATACTATAGTGGTTAAATGGGCAAAGCAGTGGCAGATATGGGTTCAAGTTGTAGGCTCTGTAACCTATAGCTGCTCAATAGATCTAGGAGTTAGATGTGGGTTTGGGGTCTACCATTGACCCTCTTCTCATTTTCTATGCACCAATTCTCAGCCTTAGCTTCTCTGCTTCTCTCCAGGCCTCTCTCTTATCTGAAGCTTCCTCACATAAACCCTACTACTCCCAGATATCTTGTTATTTTCCCAGATCCAAGCCTTTGGTTATGTTACTCACTTCCCTTAAAAGCTCTTCTTTCCCCCTTCTTCATCCGAATCCCCCAGGAGAAATTCAATTATTAAGCATATGTTTATTTAATGACTATATTTATCAGTTAGGATAGGCTAGATTTTGCTGCAGTAACAAACAAACCTGAAATATAAGTGGCTGATGATAACACAGACTATTTCCTACTTGTACAATATGTCTCTTAGAGTCGGCTGGTGGTTCTGCTCCATGGCTTCCTCACTCAGAAACAGAGTCTCCAGCATCTATAGCAGCTCTGTAATTGATCTTTCTGTGAAGAAGGAAATGGTTTATATCCACACCGTCCGAAATGGTATCTGCTAGTCATAGGCGGCAATTGAGTACTTGAAATGTGGCCAATGTGACTGAGGAACTGAATTTTTACTTTTACTTAATTTTAATTAATTTAAATTTTAATGGCCACAATTGGCCAGTGGCTACTGTATTGCAGAGTATAGGTCCAGATCATCATGTGCTGCCGGAAGAGAAACATGGATACTTGTATACTGGTCCTTAAAAGCTTCTGCTCAGGAGTAATAATCGCCATGCTGTCTCACATTTAATGTGCCCAAGTAAATCCCATGTCCACGTCTAGATTCCAGGGGTCAGATAGAACTGTGCCGTCTTGTAGGAGGAAAAATGAAAGTGTCAGTGAGTAGCACTAATGAATTACACACCACCGCTGTTCAGTGTTCTGGATACTCAGTGCTAAATGAAGTAGACATGTGCCTTGTCCTCATGGACCTTAGAATTTAATGAGGGAGAGAGGATGGATCATTAAAAATACACACCCTCCTAAGCCAAGCTTTATATATGATTAAGAAACTGGGCTTTTGAGGGAGACTGACTTGGGTTCAAATCCTGGCTCTGCCTTGAGTAAGTTTCTAACATTTCTCTACTTATATTTCCTCATCTGTAAAATAGGGATGATTACTTTGAATGTATAAATTATATTTATAAAGTATTTTATCACATTTCCAGCAATAAATTGTAATTATTATTAATTTAGACTATATGATTCTGCATTCTTGGAACACAGCTTACCTTTATGTAATATTTTTTTTCTTTATGCAAAAAAATAACAAAAATACACACACAAATATATAGGTTACATACCTTAGGGACAGAATAACTGACTTATAAATAAAGGCTTGTAATCTAGATAGGGAAGTAGGAAAGACTTCTATGAAAAAGTAGCCTGAATGATGAGTATGAAGCGATACAGAGCAGGGTAAAGAGTATTTCAGACAAAGGGAAGAATATCTGTGAAGGCTCTGGATCTGCAAAGTGCTTGGTGATATCCTGTAAGAAGTGAGGGAAGGCCTGGGAGGCTGGAACGTAGGCCCAGCGAGGAGAATGCACAGTGAATGCAGGCAGAGCAAGGGCCATGTCATACACCATACATGGTGGTGTAGCTGTGGGAGGAGTTTAAAGTGGCCTCTGCTCAGAAGGAGCCATTAAAGGGTTTTATGCAAGGAGAGACATGATCTTCTGTACGGTTTTGAAAGGTCACTCTGGCTGCAGCTTGGACATGGGTTTGGAGAGGGACAAGAGAGAAGCGAGACAGCTCCTCGTGATGATTAATTGTATGTGTCAACCTGACTAGGCTAAGGGATGCCTAGATAGCTGGTGAAACATTATTTCTGGGTGTGTCTGTGAGAGTGTTTCCAGGGGAGATTAGCACTGGAATTAGTAGACTGAATAAAGAAGATCAGCCTCACCAATGTGGGTGGGCATCATCCAATCTGATGAGGACCTGAACAGAACAAAAAGGTGGAAGAAGGGCAGATTCACTCTCTGTTTGAGCTGAGACACCCATCTTCTCCTGCCCTGGGTCATCAGCTCCCCTGGTTCTCAGGCCTTTATACCTGGACTGAATTATACCACCGGCTTTCCTGGCTCTCTAGCTTGCAGACAGAAAATTGTGGGACTTGCTGGCCTCCATTGTCATGTAAGTCAATTCTTATAATAAATATATATATCTACACATATATGGAGATATATATATCCTATCAGTTCTGTTTCTCTAAGGAACCCTGACTAATACACTCCTTCTCCAAGAAAGCTTCTGTATTAGTTATCTGTTTGCTGCATAACAAGACAGATGCAAACTTAGTGGCTTTAATCATCATTCACTTATGGTCTCACAATTTCAGTGGGTCAGGAGTCCCCCCATAGCTTACCTGGGTCTTCTACTCAGGGTTCACCAGGCTGCGATCCAAGTGTTGGCCGAGCTGCATTCTTTTCTGGAGTTCAGGATCCTCCTCCAACCTCAGGTGATTGTTGCCAGAATTCAATTCCTTGTGGTTATAGGACTGAAGTCCCTGTTTTCTTAGTAGATGTCAGCTGGGGGTTATTCTCAGCACCTGCAGTTCCTTGCTATGCAATTCTCTCACAACATGCCAGCTTACTTCTTCAAGGCCAGCAGGAGAATCCGTCTCTGCAGAACAGTCCAGTCACTTATTAAGTCAGGCCCACCCAGCAATCTCTATATTGATTAACTCAAAACCAATTGAATTGCGGTCTTAATTAATCTGCAGAATCCCTTCACCTTTGACATATGACCTAATCACAGGAGTGCCATCCCATTATACTCAGAGATCCTGTCCACACCAGGAGAGGGGATTATACAGGGTGTGTGTCCCAGGAGGCAGGAATCTCAGGCGGGCCATCTTAGAATCCTGCCTACCACAACTTTATTTGTTTTCCAAGCTCCCATAGCATGTAGCCTTCCAGAGCCTCCCACAGCAGTTATTGTCTGCACTCAAGGGAAAAAGGGGCAAGAAGTAGGCAGCTATTGCCCACCAAGGACCAGTCCATTCATGTGAGTCATAAGAAGCCATCTCTATCGTTTTTTGGTAACTTAATTTGATCATCTATTCAGCTCTGAGAGCCTAATTTATGCTGCCCAGATTCAGAAGAGACTGGCCAGCAAGCCAGAATGACATCATTATTGTTTGGCACAAAATATAACAGCCAGGCAGACCAGAATAGTAGTCTTGGCTTAGCAAACTGTGGAGAGTACTTAAAGAGAGTTTGGAGTCAGAGAGAGAAGGTTCAGTGTGGTCAAGTCCCTTATAGCCTCTGTTTCTTCATCTTTAAAATGAGGATCATTTTAATCATTCTACAGCGTTATTTGTGAGGAATAAATGAGATAACACATGTCAAACTCTTAACACAGGGCCTGGTACCAGATAAGCTTGCAACAACCGGTAGCTGCTATTATCCTCCTTATCCTCCTCACCAGGCACAGCCAAAGCCAGATACACACTTGTTGCCGTAACACAGTTGAAGGCAGGCAGCTTGGGAAGCTGTCCAGATTTTATCCCAGGAGGGGCTCCAGAGCTGAAGCAAACAAGCTCACCAGTGTGTCACTAAGCCACTCTGGGCCATCATTTCAAAGTCTGTTAAACCAAGATAACCTCCCCCTCCATCTCCTCTCACTGAGGAAGTTTGTGGCAGCAATTCAAGATTCTTAGAAGAAATGTGTCATGTGATAATCATATAGCGATAAATACCTTACATCCATGTCTCTTGTTTCCTCCCAGAACATAAAGTTATTCTTGCAGCTCTGATTAACATGTCTTGATAACAGACCCTTCCTGAGCAATCTATCATTCCATTACTTTATAGCTGGGATTTGATTATTTATTCATTTGGACTCTGCTACAGATTGCTTCATACCGCTGAACAGCAAGTAATCAATTAGCACTCAATTTTCCTGTTGTCACACCTGTATGTTGGAATGGGCACAATTTCCTTGCCCTGCACCTCTGAAACCTCAGGAGTATTCTTGGAATCTTGAAGGCTCAATACTTGCCGAATATTTTCTAACACACAGTTTCATGCATTCTCAGCTAAATATAACACATATTAGGATGCTCTTTTGTAATTGATTTGAAGGGATTTACTCTGAACACAGATGCGACTCATTCGAATCCACACATGCAGATGTTTTGGTTTGGGATGAGAATATTATGTTGTCTCAGATTCATTATACATCAAATGTCAATATTCAAGTTTCCAGTAACATAGACATGGCTGGTAAAGAAAATAGGAATATATTTTCATATCCATGTTTCAGAACTGAAGACATTATAGAAGGAAGAATTGTTTCCTGCAAATAAATTCATCACAAGTTGTTAGATTAGAATCTCTGTAATATGAGTAAAGTTCACTAAATCAAATTACTTGCTGGAATTATGCAAAGGAAATAGCCCAAAAGAACACAAAGAATAATATTGATAAAAGAACCTGTTAATAAATCACACTGCCAAAAAACATTTATCTAGACCAGAGGTTGGTAAATATAGTCCAGCCCACAGTCTGTTTTTATAAATAAATTTTTACTGGAACATAGTCACACTCACTTGTTATCATGTTGTCTATGGCTGTTTTCTCACTACAACTGCAGAGAGTTGAGTAGTTGTGACAGAGACCATATGGCCTGCAGAACCTAAAATATTATTTGGCCCTTTACTGAGAAAGTTTCCTGGCCCCTGATCTAGAACATTAGTTATTAAATTACCTTTTTAAAGACAATTACATACAAAATACATTTGGAATAGTTCTGTATCTACATTTAAGTCACAACAGAGTCAATAAGATAGAAAGTGTGTCAAGAGGAGAGGGGTGCACCTAAAAAGAGTCCAAAAATACAGTAAGCAAAAACTGACAAAACTGAAGGAAGAAATATACCACTCAACAATGATAGTTGGGTACTTCATTACTCTACTTTCACTGATGAATAGAACAACTAAACAGAAGATGAACAAGAAAATAGAAGACTGGAACACTACTATGAACCAAGTTAAGAGACATCCATAGAACACTCCATCCAACAGCAGCAGAATATTCATTCTTCTCAAGTCCACATGAAACCTTCTCCAGTACAGACCACATGTTAGGCAATAAAATAAGTCCTAAAATTTTTAAAAGAATTGAAACAATACAAAGTATGTTCTCCAACCACAATGGAATGAAATTAGAAGTCATTAACAGAAGGAAATTTGGGGAATTCATAAATATGTGGTTATATAATAGCACACTCCTTAATAACCAACAGGCCAAAAAAGAAATCACAAGGGAAATTAGAAAATAACTTTGAGATGAATGAAAACAAAAACAGAGAGCATACCAAAACTTATGGGATGCAACTAACACAGAGTTAAGAGGGAAATTTATAGCTGTAAACATCTATATTAAAAAAGAAAGATCTTGATTTAATAGCCTAACCTTACACTTAAGATGCTAGGGGAAAAAAGAGCAAAGTAAGCCCAATAGAAGCAGAAGGAAGGAAATAATAAAGATTACAGCCAAAATAAATGAAATAGAGAGCAGAAGAGAATATGGAGGAAATCAACAAAACCAAAAGTGGTTTCTTTGAAAAGGTCAACAAAATGGACAAATCTTTAGCTAGTCTGGCCAAGAAAAAAAAGACTCCAGTTATTAAAATCATGAATAAAAGAAGGGCCATTACTATGAACTTTACAGAAATAAAAAGTATTATAACAGAATACTATGAACAATTATATGCCCATATGTTAATCTATATGAAATGGAAAAATTCCTAGAAAGAAACACACTACTGGAACTAACTCAAGAAGAAATAGAAAATAGATTTGAAAAGACCTATAACAAGTAAGAAGATTGAATTAGTATTCTAAAACTTTCCACAATAAAAAGCCAAGGAGCAAGTGGCTTCACTGGTGAATTCTACCAAATGTTTAAAGAATAATTAACACTGACACTTCTCAAACACTTCCCAAAAAGAGAAAAGACAGGAACACTTGCCATCTCATTCTATAAGGTCAGAATTACCCTGACACCAAAACTAGACAAAGACATCACAGGAAATTAAAACTGCAGACCAAAATCTCTTATGAATATAGATGTAGAAGTCCCTTACAAAACATTAGCAAACTAAATCCAGCAATATATAAAAAAGATTGTATACCATGACCAAGCAAGATCTATGCCCGGAATGCAAGGTTGGTTTAACATATGAGAATCAATGTAGTTCATCGTATTAATAGAATGAAGGAAAAAAAACATATCATCTCAATCAACATAGTAAAATCATTTGATAAACTCCAACATCCTTTCATGGAAGGGAAAAAAAACTCAACAAACTAGAAGTAGAAGAAAACTTCCTCAACCTGACTAAGAGCATGTATGAAAAATCCACAGCTAGCAACATACTCAAGGGTGAAACACCAAAACTTTTTCCCTAGGATCAGGAACAAGAAACAGATGTCTACTCTTGCCACTTCTATTTAATATTGTCCTGGAGGTTCTAGCCAGAGCAATTAGGCAAGAAAATAAAAGTCATCCAGATTGAAAAGAAAGAAGTAAAACTATCTCTATATGCAGGTAACATGGTCTTGAATAATGAAAATCCTAGGAATCCACAAAAAAAAGTATTATACCTAATAAACAAGTTCAACAAGTTTGCAGGATACAAAATAAATATTCAAAACTCAATTGCATTTCTATGCTATAGCCATGAACAATCAAAAAAATGAAATTAAGACAATTCCTTTTACAACAGCATCAAAATGAATAAATGCTTGGGAATAAATTTAACAAAAAAAGTGTAAGACTTTTACACTGAAAACCACAAAAAATTATTGGAAGAAATTTAAAAAGACCTAAATAAGTAGAAAGTTTTCCCATGTTCATAGATTAGGAGACTTAATATCGTTAAGATGGTAATGTTCCCCAAATTGATAGAGATTTCATTGAATTTGTATATCAAAATCCCAGCAGACTGTTTTACAGAAATGTATAAGCTGATCCAAAAACTCATAAGGAAATGCAAGAGACCTAGAATAATCAAAACAATCTTGAAAAAGAAGAGCGAAATTGTAAGACTCACACTTGCAAATTTCAAAACTTACTGCAAATCAAGACAATGTGGTACTGGCAGAAGGATAGACATAAAATCAATGAAATAGAATCGAGGGACCAGAAAAAAAAACATATATCTTTGGTCAACTGATTTTCAACAAGTGTGACAAAACAATTCAATGGAGGAAATAACAACTTTTTAAAAAAATAAGGTTTTCTCTCTGCCTCATATATATTTCAGACTGGGTGCTGGAGAAACCAGTAACCTGGAAACACCAACAGGTGTAGATGAGGAAATCTCAAAGCCCACATGGCTTCACCAGAGAAGTCTACCAAACATTTAAAGAAGAATTAACACCAACTTTAAGCAATCTCTCCCAGGAAACAGAAAAGAAGGGAACATTTCTCAATTCATTTTATGAAACTAGTATTATTCTAATACCAAAGCAGATAAAGGCAATACAAAAAAGGGAAAGTACTCACCAGTATCCCTCATGAATATAAACACAAGAATCTTTAATAAAATATTTACAAATAGAATTCAATAATATATGAAAAGAAATATACACTATCGCCGAGTGGGGCTTATTCTAATGATAGAAGGTTATCACAATATTTAAATATCAATTGACATAACTCACCCTATTAACAGATTAAAGCTTCTTTAACATGTCAAGATCATATCAGTCAATGCATAAAAAAGCATTTGACAACATTCAACACCTATTTGTAATTTAGAAAAAAAAACTCATAAAAATAGGAATAGAGGTAAACTCCCTCAGATTGATATAGAAAAACACCTACAGCTAACATTATACTTTATAGTGAAAGACTAAATGCTTGCTCCCTAAGATCATGAACAAAGCAAGGAGGACTGCTCTCACCACTCTTATTCAATCCAGTACTGGAAATTTTAACTAGCACAATAAGGAAAGAAAAAGAAAAGAAATGGCACACATATCAAAAAGGAACAAATAAAACTGCCCCTTTTTGCAGATGGCATGATGTTCTACATAGACAATCCCAAAGAATCTGCCAATAAAAAGAACCCCCTAGAACTTACAAGTGAATTCAGTAAAGTCTCAGGATTCGTGATCAACATACAAAAATCACTTGTATTTCTGTATACTACCAATGAACATTTGGAAAACAAAATTAAAAATACAATACCATTTACAATTACTCCAAAAACATGAAATACTTAGTTGTAAATCTATCAAAACCTGTATAGGACTTGTATGCTGAAAACCACACAGTGCTGACCAAAGAAATCAAAGAAGATCTAAATAAATGGAGAGATATTCCATGTTCATGGATTGGAAGACTCCAATTAGTAAAGACCAATTCTCCTAAAATTAATATACAGGTGTAACACAATCATATTTTTGTAGATGTAGGCAAGACTACTCTAAAATTTATATGGAAAAGCAACAGAACTAGAATAGCTAAAAATAAGAATAAAACAGAAGAAATCACTCTATCAATATCAAGATTTATTATATAGTAATCATGACTGTATATTTGGTGGAGGGATAGACACAAAGATAAATGGAACAGAATAGAGAATCCAGAAACAGACTCACATAAGTATGGCCAACTGATTATTGACAATGGTGCAAAAGCAATTCAATGGAGGAAGGGTAGCCTTTTCAACACAGTACTGGAGCAATTGGACATCCATAGGCAAAAAATGAACCTTGACTTACACTTCACATATTATAGAAAAATTAACTCAAAATGGGTCATAGATTCAAATGTAAAACTATAATACTTAGAGAATACAACATGGGAGAAAATCTTCAGGACATAGGGCTTGATGAAATGTTATTAGACATGACACAAAAAGCATGATCTATCAAAGAAAAAACTGATAAGTTGGACCCCATCAAAAACTGTGAAAGATCCAGTGAAGAAAAGACAAGCAACAGAGTGAGAGAAAATATCTGCAAACCACATATCTGACAAAGGGTTCATATATAGAATACATAAAGATCTCTCAAAACTCAACATTAAAAACAAACACTGATAAAGTCCTGGTGAGGATGTGGAGAGACTAGATCACACATACACTGCTGGTGGAACATAAAATGGTGCAGCCACTCTCCAAAAATAGTTGGCAGTTTCTCAAGAAAAAGTACACATACACTTACCATATGACCCAGCAACTGCAGTCCTGGGCATTTGTCCCAGAGAAATGAAAACCTAATGTTCACACAAAAGTTATACATGATTGATTAAAGAGCTTCTACAAGACAAACAAAACCAAAATCACGATGAACAGACAACCCACCAGCTGGGAGAGAATATTTGCAAAACATACATCTAACAAGGGGTTGATCTCCATAATATATAAAGAACTCACACAACTGAACAACAAAAAAACAAACAACCCGATCAAAAAATGGGCAGAGGAAATTAACAGACACTTCTCCAAAGAAGATATATAGATGGCCAATAGGCACATGAAAAGATGTTCGACATCATTAATCATCAGGGAAATGCAAATCAAAACAACACTAAGATATCACCTCATGCCCGTTAGAATGGCTATAATCACCAAGACAAAAAACAACAAATGTTGGAGAGGATGTGGAGAAACAGGAACCCTCATACACAGCTGGTGAGAATGCAAACTGGTGCAGCCTCTATGGAAAACGGTATGGAGATTCCTCAAAGAATTAAAAATAGAGATGCCCTATGATCCAGCCATCCCACTACTGGGAATCTATCCAACGAACCTGAAATCAACAATCCAAAGAGGCTTATGCACCCCTATGTTCATTGCAGCATTATTCACCATAGCCAAGAAGTGGAAGCAACCTAAGTGTCCCTCGACTGACGACTGGATCAAGAAAATGTGGTATATATATACAATGGAATACTACTCAGCCATTAAAAAAAGACAGAATCATCCCATTTGCAACAACATGGATGGGCCTGGAGGGTATTAGGTTAAGTGAAGTAAGCCAGAAGGAGAAAGACAGACACCGTATGATCTCACTCATATGTGGAATATAAACCAACACATGGACAGAGAAAACTGTATTGTGGTTACCAGGGGCAACGGGGGTAGCGGGTGGGCACAAAGGGTGAAGGGAGTCATATATATGGTGATGGACAAACAAAAATGCACAACCCAAAATTTCATAATGTTAAAAACTATTAAAACATCAATAAAAAAAAAGTTATACATGATTGATTGTTCAAAGCAACTTTATTTGTAATAGTCAAAAACTGGAAACAATCAAACTATGCCTTAATAGATGAATGGCTAAACAAACTTGGTCCATCCATACCCTGGAATACTACTCAGCTTTTAAGGGAACAAACTCTTGGCACATGCAATTTGGATGGATCTCAAGGGCATTACACTGAATTTTTATAGAGATGAAGGATAGATTAGTGGTTGTCAAGGACTGAGAATTGTGGGTGGCAAGGGTGGTGGTGTGACTAAAAGGGATAGCATGAGGGAGATCTTTGTGGTAATGGAGTAGTTTTATATCTAAAAGCATACACCCACACATGGTACCAATGTCAAATTTCTAATTTTGATATTGTGCTATAATTATGTAGCATGGAACCAATGGGTGATCTGGGTGAAAGGTACAAGGGACCCATCTCTGCTATCTTTGCAACTCCTGTAATTACTTCAAAATAAAAAGTTAAAAAATAAAATCCGAAGGAAATCCATTTACCCTGGTGGGGCTTGATTGTCAACATGCCATTTTACTAACAACTTTCACTATTATTTGAAGAGTCAAGTTTCCTGGGAATGATCTCTGTCTACCCTTCAAAACATCTCAGATTCTAATGGACAAATTAGCTACTCGTCTCCTTCAGTGTCTTGGGGCTGTCTAGACAACTAAATTTCAGATACATTTGGAGGATGAAAACTGCAGGGAAACTGAAGCTGATGTGCTGTGCTATCTTAACCTCCCATTAGATGAGCACAGAATTATTCTGAATGACTGAATCAAAACGTACCTGTTGAATACATCGCATGTATAAAGGCATCTCTAGCAATTGATCTGTACCACACCACAGATATTCCAAAGATCAAAAGAAAATAAAAGTAAAAGAAATGTTTTTGTTTCTTGACCCTTCCTGTTTTTTAAACTCTGAACCAAAGAGTTACTATTGCTTTTACATGTTCGTTGAAAAACTAAAACAGGGCTCAAACAGTTACATATGATCAAATGTCTAATTATATATCATTAGGCACTTTACGAACAAATGCTTTAACAACCACTGGGGTCTCTCCATGGGGATGCCATAAAATAGAGTTGATTTTATAATTTGCCCTTCTGCTGTCTATATTTTATTCCAAACACAGTCATTAGAACTGATTTGATATTGCTCATAACAGTACTTACTTTCTTTCTGACAAGAAGAACTTTTCAGATAGAAACTTAAGATAAAGGGAATTTTCCTTTGTTAGAGAAAGATTGGGAGAAAGTAGAATGAGGATATTAATTGAAAAATATAAATGGCTTCAAGGCTCCACTGGAGACCAAATGAAGAGATGCCTCTTTTTCTCTCAGGCCTTGATTTTGTCATTACTTCTCTGGCCCATTGCATGGAGTAGTGGACCAGCTTTAAGGGATACCTTTCTTTAACCCAAAGAAACCTTGGACTAACAAAGGAAATCCTGTGTTTGGCAGTCAGATCAGAAGGCAATTGGTCATCACTGGCATAGCTGCAAAACCAGAAGAGATTTCCCCCCAGGCCCTGCCGGCTTTTTAGCAGTGAAAAACAACCTCCTTCTATCTAATAGCATCCTGTTGCCTCCTATTTTCTGCTGAGACAGCGTCTTGGCAATTGGGTTGATGTTCCATTAAACTCCAAGACACATTCTTCCTCATTTTAGCAGTCTTGCTGACTACACTTTGCATAATGTCTTTTTACTAAAATCAATTAGTGCCTTATCAAATTTTTAGTTAAGTAATTCTCATTTAAATTTATTTACTTTTAAGAATTCCCAGTTCTGGACAGTCTTATGTAATTACAAAATTAATTATAGCATTAGGTTCCAAATCTCTCTCCTTTTGACTTCCAATATCACCACCCTGATATGGCTTTATTTTTACAGTGTCATCTCTGCATTTTTTTGCTCAAGCTTTAAGGTCTTGAGAATGACTTGTGGTTTTTGACATTACTATTTACTAACCTTTACTCTCAAACTACAAGCCTCTGAGAAAGACGAGGGAGGAACATAGCAAGAGGTGTGAATCTCAGCTCTGACACTATTTGTGAGTTTCGAGATGGCTTTTCAATTTTTCTAAGACCCAGTCTCTTCATCTGGAAAATACTGGCACACTACTATGCTGTGCCTTACACATAGTGGGCGCTCAGTAGATAACAGTTGCCTTTTTCTCTCTAGCGATTTCTGCACCTTGGAGCCAAAGGTGTCTCAGGCTTGCATCAAAACCTAAAATGTAGGGGATCAGGCAGAAAGGTAATAGATGAATTCTGATGGCTACACCAATCTCTTTCCAAACATTCTGATACGTGACGTCTCTAGGTTGGCGAGACTCACATTTGAGAGATCAAATTGAAAGAGTGATCATCTCAGAGAGTCTTGACAGTCAAACAGAATGTCATTTCTAGCTATCTGGATTGTCCTGCCTGCGTTGAAATAACAACTCGGTTTAAGTTAAAAGGACTAGGTAAACGAAGGGAATATCTGAAGGGAGCCCAGCTGGAGATTAAATATATTAGTGAACCTGTCTCAAAAAAGGACAGTGTAAAAAAAGGAAGTTAAAATCACACATTATCCTCCTTTTTAACAATTTATATATGAAAGCTATACATGTATTTTAATAAAATGGGATTATACGGGTTCCAATATAAATCAATACCATTTTAATGGCTCTGAAATAATCCATTGCTTGGAGATACCATAACATATTTAGCTATCTCCCCATTTTTAATAAATTTTTATTTTGAAATAGTTTAAGGCTCACAGGAAGTTGCAGAAATAGTAAAGTTGCTGTATCTCTTACCCAGGTTCTTCCAACAATAACATCTCACATAACTGTGGTACATTGTCAAAACCAGAAAATTGATAGCGGTACAATCAGTCCTCATTAATTGTGGGTTCTGTATTTGTGAATTCGTCTACTTGCTAAAATTTATTTGTGACCTCAAAATCAATATTCACAGTGCTTTCACAGTCATTTAGACATGTGCCTGCACAGAGTGTTGAAAAATCTGAGTCACTCAATGTGAATGTTCCCGGCTGAGGTTGAACCCGGGGACACTCTGTCTTGTTGTTTCAGCTCTCATACCGTAAACGAGTGTCCTTTATGTGGTCTATTTAGCACAACGCTTTCTTGCATTTTTGTGCTTTTTGTTGGTGATTTCACTGTTTAAGATGGCCCCCAAACATAGTACTGAAGTGCTAGCTAGTGCTTCTAAGCATAAAAAGGCTGCGATATGCCTTATGGAGACAACATGTGTTAAAGAAGCTTCATTGTGCCGCGAGTTATAGCGCTGTTGGCCATGCGTTCAATGTTAATCAGTCAACATTAATATATTAAATAAGGTGTCTTTAAACAGAAATATACATAAAACAAGGTAATGTATTGATCACTTGATGAAAATGTTGTGACCAAAGGCTCATAGGCTCATAGGATTTTCCACAGGAGCAATGATTAGGTATTCATTAATTCAGTGTGTATGGTGTCTTGATAGATCATAGATACCATGAATAACAAGAATCATCTGTACAATGCTGGTGAGGATGTGGAGTAACTGGATCTCTCACACATTGTGGTGGGAATGTAGAATGGTACCGCAGCTTGGGAAAAGTCTGAGTATAACTCTTCTAATAAAGTTAAGCATACATCTACCATACAACCTAGTAATTGTACTCCTGGGTTTTTATTCCAGAGAAATAAAAACTTATGTTCTCACATGTACCCTTGAATTTGTAGGTTTACGTATTTGGCCAAATTTGGGAAGTTTTCAGCCATGTTTTCAAGTATTTTTTTGAATTCCATATTCTTATCTCCTTGTTGGAGTCTGAGGACATGAATATTAGATCTCTTGTCATTGTACCACAAGTTCCTGAGGCTCAGTTTATTTTATTGCAGTCTATTTCCTCTCTGTTGTTCAGAGTGGATGATTTCTATTGGTCTATCTTGAAGTTCAATGATTCTTTCCTATCTCATTTCAATTCTGCTATGAAACCCACCCACTGAGAGGTTTTTCTGTTTCTGTTAATGTATTTTTCAGTTCTAAAATTTTGATTTGGTTCTTCCTTATATCTTCTGTTTCGTTGTTGAGATAGTCTATTTTTTAATTTGTTTCAAGAGTATTCATAATTGCCTGTTGGAGTATTTTTATGACAGTTGCTTCAAATTCCTTGTCTGAAAATTGCAACATCTGTGTCATCTTAACGTTGGCATCTGTTAATCATATTTTCTCATTTGAGTCGAGATTTTCCTGTTTCTTGATATGATGAGTAATTTTGGACTGTAACCTGGATATTTTGAATATTATGTAATCAGACTCTGGTTCCCATTTAGATTTTCTATTTTGGGAGCTAGTCAACCTATCAGGTTCAAAATGCATGTCCTGGCTCACTCTTGTGGATCATGGTTCAAATGTCAATTTAATTTATAAAGCCTCTGCAGTGCTCTTCTCTTCAACTCCACTTGTGTGTTACCTAGATGACAGGAGTCAATCCTACAATATCCCAAGTGGTAGCTAGGAGGTGGGAAGGGGGAAGACATGCCTCATTATGGCAGGGTAGAGACAGAAGACAGGGTTTTATTCACTGATTCACCTGGCAGAGGGGCATCTTGTTCTTGCAGAGGAGATGGAACCAAAATTCTGCCCACAGGCTCCATAGGGGAGAGATGCCCTCTCGTTAACTGTAGTGGTGGAGTAGGGGTAAAAGTCGGAGTTCTGCCCACACGGGAGGAGCAGTGCCTCATTACTTTGTGTGGGAAACATGGAATTCAGAGTTCTGCCCACAGGTTCTGTGAGGAAGGGGTGCTGCCTCATTACTGTAGGGGATATTGAAGACAGGGCTCTGCCCATAAGCTACACAGGGCAGAGGCACACCTCCTTGCTACTGCAAGAGGGTAGTGGAAGTCCAAGTTCTTCCACTGGCCCTGCAGGGGAGGGACAGACTCCACACTGTGAGAGAGGGGCATGAAGGACAGAGTTCCACCTGCAGACTCCCCTGCTGTAGTACCCATTGGGCTAAGGGGTGGCTGCAGATGGTTTTCATGGTGTTCACATAGGAACAGGCAGGTATGGTTAAGGGCTTTTACACTGTTGGGTTGCCCTTTTCCCATCCTTTGCATGCAAGAAAGCAGGTTTTTTAGGGGGGCTATATTTTTCCTGCACCTTTTGGCATTTCTGGGTTGCAGTCTTCTCCAACACTCCAGCTGGGGGACACAGGACACAAGGAAAAAAACCCAGGACCTCATTGCTAGGTTGTTCCTTGAGTCCCAAGATCCCTAGCCAGTCTGCCTTTCCTCCATCCTTGAGTCCTCTGCTAGGTGACTTATGTGTTTAGTCCAGGGATTTTTGTTGCGATTAGCAGAAGTAAAATGGGATGCACCTTGCTCAGAACCAGAAGTACAGCCCCTTTTGATGGTTATTTAGGATTTCTGATATTCTGCTCTTATGAAAAATTCTGTGATTCATATTCTTGCTCATGCCACTTGGCCTCTTAATTCATTAAATTCCTATACGTAGAAATCTTGAGTCAAGAAGTATTACACTGCTAAGGATCTTGATATGCAATACGTACAGTGTAACACTACACCCCTGCAACTCTTGTTAAATATTCTCTTATTTTTAATATTGGCCAAACTGATACATAAAAGACTGTTCAATCTCAACTATTCATCAAAAACTGCAAATCACTGGCCTTTTTGCATTTCTTCTTTTATGAATTATTACATCTCTTGTTCACTTTTCTATTGAGGTGTTCATCTTTTGCTTACTGGCTTGTAAAATCTTTGTATATATGGATATTAATAATTTTTCTGCCATATAAGCTGTAAATATGATTCCCAGTTTGACCATTAGTTTGCTTTATGTGGTTTCGCCATGCACAGGTTTTGCTTTTTATGTAGTCAAATTCATCAGTTTTTACAAATATTTTCCTGTTGAGTAGATCTGCCTTCTAGACCCTACTCTGAGCCTGAACAGACCCCTCTCCAATTCTGACCCCTTTTTGCATTTGAGATGTCAAGAGGGAAAGGAAAAAGTAACAGAGCTCTCTTTACACCACAGGAAGATGAGTAACAAATGGGGAAGACCTTCTACACTAGTCTTTTTTCTAATCAGAAATGAAATGAGGCCTCCAAAAACACATTCAAATCTCTTTCTACTTCACTCTCTGTGACCACAGCCCAAGTGCCCCCATCACCAAGTCAGAGCCACCTGCACTGATTTTCCACAGGCAAGGTCTCTTTCCCTTGAGAATGTCAGACGTAGCATCTTTTAAAGATCTCCCCTATTCCACTCTTCATCTGGGCTCTAGTAGTGAATCAGCAAAGACAGTGATTGAAATAGCATACGACAGCATCAAATACCAATTTTTCTGACTTTCACAGTTTCAAGAATTGTCACTAACTTTTTCTCAAGCTGAGACTTAGTGGTTTTACTCTACTTTCTTTACTGTGCCGTTAAGAATCAGTTTCAGTTCTCTGTGAGATATATAGCACTCATAAATATTTAAATATTCCAAAGCATTGTCCTGATTCCTATTTCAACCTGTGCCCCCACTGAGCTGACCTAAGCATTCTGCTCTATTGATTTGTGTCTGAGGGAGTGTTTAAGAGAGAAACTATGGATTATTTTTTATGTTTTCTTTTTAGTTATTGCAATGCTAAAATAGCAAGGGCATGATTTTATTTTCTATGATGTCTGTGAATGGTCTATAAAACACTGAACGTTGAACTTAATATATGTAACAGAGCAAGGGTGGAGATGCAATTCAAAAAGAGGGCAGGAAAGTTCAGAGACCCAAACTGAACTATAGAGAGTAGATTTAGGATTCGGAAGTAGAGGACCAAAGTTCGTTTGCTTGCTTTC
The DNA here is from genome assembly GCF_020826845.1 of Diceros bicornis minor. Lineage (NCBI taxonomy): Eukaryota > Metazoa > Chordata > Mammalia > Perissodactyla > Rhinocerotidae > Diceros > Diceros bicornis. Next base: position 67,381,335 of record NC_080741.1, read on the forward strand.
ATTCCTTGATCATTAGTTATAGTTATTCAATTAATAATTCAGTGTTATGAACTATTTTGATAACCCTTCATTAAGAGAATCAAAGCTGATAATTAAAGGGTGGGTCAGAGACCCTATCCATAGAGAGAAAAGGCCCCAATGAACAACATAAAAGAAGCATCACTTCACATTCCTAACATGTAAGCAGGCTCTGAATATTGATAGTACCAAACAGGAGAGAAAAGGTCTAAACTATTAGCCTGCAGAGCCCGGCTTTGTTCACAGCCCAAAATCAATACCACGAAGACGGCCCAACATGCTTCAGTAACTGTTCATCAATTATTTACCGGGCTCTTTTGTTCAAAGTTTCTGTTTACAAGATTACTTCGTAACTTAAAATGATTGTTTCCTTTCACATGGCTGCCGGATGGGGCTTGAGTTTTTTGCATGATAACTTGAAAGAACAGTGTGTGTGTGCGCGCTGCATCTGTCATCGCAGGCTGCAGATTCAAATCAGGATTCCTGCGTACTACGTCTTTCTTTCCAGTGGTGCTCCGACTTCCACGAGATAGATGTTACAGGCCCAAGACATTTACTAGTCCATGAGAGAGAAGAGAGTGCAGGCATTTTCAACATTCTGCCAAATTGACAGCCAAGGTCACGGGGAAGCAGCGCTCCTTCAGTTTTCTGAGTTTGTCCTCGCTCTGCTTTCTCAAAGTTCTCAGGGACTTGAAACAACGAGAAAACACTTTCGGGTCTAGTCTTATCTGGTCCCAGTTTTCTGTCAGAGGTGACCACTTAAACCTTGTGCCCCAGTTTTGAGACGAGGGCCTGCTGTTTGGTTCTCTTTTTGTTCCAGGTGTTAACGACTTGGATTACAAATTACTCATACAAGAGGCATAACTTTATTAAGAGTTTAGTATTTGCTAACCACCATGCTAAGAGTTTTTTGGATACAAAATTCTTACCAAAAAACTCCTGTGAGGCATATATATCATTATCCCTATTTTACAGATAAACTGCAACTTAGAGTGTAGAAAGCTTTGAAAGCTAAGGAGCAGAGCCAATATTCAAACTTCGATTTGTGTTCCTCCAGCACCTGAACTCTTTGCCACTATCCTACAGTGTTCCAATGAACCCATAAAAACAACTTGTTCTTCTGCCGTGTACAACAGGAATTGGCAAACTTTTCTGTAAAGGACTAAAGAGTAAATATTTCAGGCTTTGTGGGCTCTGTCGCAACTAATCCACTTTGCTGCTGTAGTGCAAATCTAGAGCTGATACATGACAAATGGCATGGCTGCGTTCCAATACACTTTATTTACAAAACCAGGCAGGCTGGGTTTGACCTACCAGCCACAGTGTGCCAACTCCTAGTGTAGAAGAATCCACGTGTTTTAGGTAAAACTCTTAATACTGCTTTGCCTATTTCAGAGAGACCCTAAATGGTGAAGTTAGTCACCAGACTAGCACTGGATTCATCCTTGGTCAGTGGGTCCCTAGAAGCCCATCATAAAGAATTTTGTGAAGAAGCATTTTCCAATCCTGGAGAATTTATCTATGAAATAGGCATTTTGGTGAGGTTGTTTCCATTGACATTTTCAGGAGTCAATTCTTAAGCTTGTGCACCAACAAATTCTTTCCAAAAAAAATTCCATAGTATGGGCAAAAATTCCAGTGAGGGAGCTGGCCAAGGAGTCATGGCATTGGACTGTAAAGTGCCCGCCCACTGAAGGGGCCACTGCCTCTTCTCTATCCAATAGCGTTGATGTGGGAGAATACGCGCTCAGTTGCTGCATCATCTTCTTCAAGAAACCTTGGAAATCCACGTAACCCATGCTAGGGCTACAGCTGCCCTCATGTAGCCTCTGACAAAAGATGATGTAGAGAAGGGCTGGTGTTCTGCCAATGCACACAGGGGGATATATAACCTTAAAGGTGCTTATAGTCTAAGTCCAACTACTGAGCCGTTCAACTTTTTTTTCATATTACCCCAGGCCAACAGTATCCTTTAAATAAATAAAGAATATGGTTACTTTTTCAAACTCAAGTAGAAATCCAACTGTGAATATTTTACCAATTTTAAAATGTTAGCAGTATGATGTTTTTCATCAGTGTATTGGCACATTCTGAGATAGTGGCAGAGTGCAGGGGCTGGACACAAACAAATCCGACCCTGATAAAGCAGGTAATAATAGACGTTACTTAAAATATACTCAAAAATAAATCTACAATTTCCTATCTTTTTTCATGACTCCTCATTGTATAATTGCCAATAATAACTAGCTGTGAGAGTTTGGGCAAGTTTAATTTTACTGGGTCCTAAATTCTCTTCTATAATATGGGAATAGTCACAAAGACTTCCCAGGTTGAGTAGAAAAATGGATTTTAGTGTATAAGGATGGAGAATTTCCCCCAACAACTCATGGGAGGTCTGGGGAAGGTTCATTCATTCATTGTTTGTTGAATTTAACATATGAATAGAGTTCCACTTTTCCAAGGGCAGGTGCTAACAAGGTGCATATGGTCTGTAGCAGCAGATAGGGACCTGAGGGAGAGCTCTAAAACCTACAAGGTGGCTAGTCCCTTTGGAGAGACTCAGGCTGAGCCCACAGCCCTAGCTGAGCAGCTCCATGTTCTAAGACATAAGAATTGAAGGTCTCATGGGTGTTGAGACCATACATGTCACAAGTAGAGGGCCTAATGCTGACATGACTGACATCTCTTGGTATCTTTGCTTTAAATTCTGTAAAAATACAGAAAAGTCTCTTATCCAATTCCCTACAGGAAAGGAGTAGGAATGATAACATTAAAATGCTTCTCAAAGAAGGCACCATTTCAGGGCTAACTTGTGAACTAGGTAAAAAGTACACTTTAAAGCAATAATGGATGAAATGACAGCTTTGCTATCTGCCATTTTCCCAAATGGACTATTTATTCCCTGGAAGTAGTTTACACCGCAGAAATGTACCTCAGGGTGAAGCAGTATCATTTTTACTTGATCTTATTGAGGGTACAACATCAGACGTGTGGCTAAAAACTAAGACATTGTTTCATATACCATAAAACCTTATTTTTTTTTTAACTCTCTCTTCATACAATGTAAGGTCTTACACGAAAGGCAGCAGAGTATGCGTAAATCATCATCAATGTGCCTAAACTTAATTAAATCTCCCTAGATTTTAAATTCTCTTTAATGCTACATAGATTTGGGAGAAGAAACAAAGCGGCGATCTATATATAGGTACCAAGTTTGCCATACAGTAAACAACCCCAAAGTTAAATGTTATTTTTTAAAAAATTATTTTTCACATTTACATTTAAAATTTGCAAGCCTAGGATGTTAACACAAAGTCTTACGGTATGAAATAATCACAAAAACTTATGCTATCAGCAGAATCAATTTTTTACTTAATATGAGAGTAACAATTCTGGTAAGCATCTAATCAGTCAAACTAAAACCAAATTTAGCAAACAAATGGATATTGCCAATTTTCATTCCTTCTGAGAGAATAAAATCAAATAGATGTAATTGTTACTGCTATAAACAATATTATAGTACTATTTTTCCCCATAATTGTGAAAGGACCGGGATAACTTAGTGCAGAAAGTATGTTTTTGGCATTTCTTAATATATAAAATCTATCCCATAATATTACAGTAGTATGTGTTTTAATAAGATTATGCATTTAAAATCCGGGTCAGTTGCTTTTCATCTGTAATATGTTTTTGTATGACAGCATCTGAGAATATGTGGAGACATGTCTGCTGCAAAATCATTAAACCAAGAAAAAAAATGACTCAGATTTTACTTATATTTAAAGAAATAAGATGACTAACACATAAGTAGGAAAAGAGCTAAGAATAATTCATGTACAGTTTAAAAATTCTGCATTTAAAGACTCCTTTCTAGGAGTTAACGAAATATTTTAATATACTTGACAGAAACTGGATCTAAGAAATCACTCTTGATCTAAACAGAGACTGCTTTATATTTTAAATGATTTACCTCTATGACTACACATCAGCCATAAAAATCCCAACAGGTTTTATTTCTTTTGTGAATATGTCATGATAGAGCTTTGGTTATAAAATACTGCAGTTGATAAGCTTCCTTAGCGCTCGGTAAAATGGTGCCCTGAAGTTAAAATGCTCCCATTTTATTTTTGCTAACTTGACAATGGAACTTAAAATGCAAACACTTTAAACCACCAAAAGCAAAAATACAAATGCACACACAATAAGTCCTTCTATTCAAAGTTTATAAAATAAGTTTTCATCACCAGTTATCAGAGTTCACTGATCTACATCTGCAAAAATGTTCTGTTATTTAGACCCCTTTCAAACCACTTTAATGCAAGGGCTAAAGAAAAAGTTCAAAAGAGGAACAGAAGGAGGAGCCCGTGAAACATATATTTGTAGAGGCGGAAGGAAGCTGAAAAGCAAATATTCCCTCAGTGGCGATCCATTTTGAAGTCTCTGGTTTGCTCCTCCAGAGTTTCTCGGAGGTATGTTTCTTGGGAATCCCCATAGCATGTCAATTGCGTGGCAGCTCATGGTTATAATTCAATGTGATAAAGTCATAAAGCAGAGAGGGCCGGGACAGTTAACCGAATGCCACTCCTCACAGCACACACACGCAAATGTGATGTTGCTGAAATCCAAGACAATTTCCTGCACACTGGCCAGGACTGTCATTCAAACAAGAGAGCGCTGCATCCCGTTGCTCCTCCAAGATTGAAGCACATCTCTCTCTTTGCTACCGTGTTACCTAAAACAAATTAAACAAGTGAACATTCACATCCCATATCTATCAAAGATAATCCTTCCTGCTACTGGACCTGTACATTCCTGTCTGTGTCATTTGTACAGAGTTGAGCATTTTGCACCTTTATCTGTAACCAACCTCACCAAATCAGCTGTTCAAATCAAATTCTTTACATTTCTTGCTTTTAGGTTGCAAAGAAAACATGCACAAAGGCTTCCACAACATGGTATTATGCAACCCAGCTTTGAATTTTGTGGGGTTATAAGAATCGCATCAGATTAGGTACATTCATTGCCCATCAAGTTAACTCAAGCATGCTGAGCACGCTTTGTTAATGGCTCTAACATTTTTTCAAATGAATGCTGATTAAAATCAGTGTATGTCAAGATCAAAATGTTGCCTTTGTTACGTTCTTAATGCAGTTAACTTTCATCTTAAAAAATAGGTTATTTTATAAAACTTCCATATTTAGTGGAAACATACATCCGTTAAGAAATGTGTTGTTGTTTTTTCCATTTTTAAACACCCAGGGTCATTACTTATGATATAAGAAAACACCTGCAGTTTCTATAGTTTGATTTGGTCATCTAAGAAATTTTACAGGTTAGATAATCAATACACAGCTAGAAAAAGAAAAATAAAAGCATAAGACTTTAACATGTCTATACCATGAAAATATTTGCAAAGTGAATTATATTTGATAACATAGCCATCATGCCTGGGCTTTCAACCCAATCAGGTATTTATTAAAAAGATTTGCTTTTAACTGACCTATGGCCTTTATTTATATATTCTACAATATAATTGCTCTTTTATTTGTGCTGGGGATACCACAGCAAACAAAACATGAACCCCGTCCTCATGCAGTTCAGCTAGAGTAGGGATTGACACACTTTTTAAACACCAAACAGTAAATATTTTCCGTTTTGCAGGCCATACAGTCACGGTCACAACCCCTCGACTCTGCCTTCACACCATGCAAGGAGCCAGACAAGACAATACATAAACTAATGGGCACTGCTGGGGTTCTAATAATACTTTATTTATGGACATTGAAATTTGGATGCCATATAATTTTCATGTGTTACGACATATTATATTCCTTTTGATTTTTTCCAACCATTTAAAAATGTAAAATGCATTCTTAGCTCATAAGCCATAAAAAAAACCAGGACAAGAGTTGGATTTGGCTCACAAGCCATAGCTTCCTGACTCCTACTCTAGAGGAAAGAGCTGGAAAAACAGGTAAATAAATAGTCTGTCCAAAGGTGAAATGTGCTATGGAGACAAGTAAAGCAATATAATGGAGAAAAGAAAGACTAGGGCAGGGAGGGTAGAAGACTGCTGTTATATAGAGGATTCTCGGGAAAGGAGATATTTGTAGGAGATACTTGAAGGAAAGGAGGGATCCCTGACTATCTGGGGGAAGAACGGTTCAGGGAAGGGTCCATGCAAGGGGGCCTTTCTCTGACTGAGGCACAACGATGAGACAAGGAATGCATGGCCAGACTGTCAACCTAAAGGGGTCACTTTGGCAGAAGTGATGACAGGTGAAGCCAGCAGGACCTGTGACAAGAAGGATAAAGGATCTAAGACAAAGTGGAATCAAGGACAACTCCAAGGTCTTCGGATTGAGTAACCAGAGGATGGAGTTGGTCATCTTCTGAGATGGAGAGGACTGTCTCTCTCTGCCTTGGTTTCTTTATCTGTTAAATGGAAAAAATAGCACCCACCCCTTCAGTCAGAGTGAAGAGTGAATGAAATACGTGAAATGAAGTACATGGCCCAGTGCCTGTCATGGGGTTAGCACTCAGGAAATGGTGGCTAGTGTCATCTTAGCTCTCTCTGGATCTATCATGCATCCTATATAACCTAACAGTTTTTACAGCCAAGTATCAATCTACCTCTAGGATGTAACTCTCAGAAGCATCTCATTTGAGGAAGCTCATTCTCCATGCCCAGCTCATTTTGGAGCCTATCTACAATTAAAGATGGATGATAAGATATTTTCAGATTTATTTTCCCTTACAAGTTTTATTTTTCTGATTGTATATGGAAAGTTCATTGTTATTTTGGAATGTTGGTGGATAAAATGTTGCTGACATGTCAATATTAGCCCCGCTGTCATGTGGCAGGGTGCCCTGAATATTTCAAGCTCCGGCTGTAGGGATCAGGAAAGACCAGACATCAGGGTAAAGAGCAATCTCATCTAGATCTTGAAAGACAAGTGGAATTTTAGAAGAGGGAGGAGATGAAGAGGAAGGCAATGAGATATGGAAATATATGGCTTATTTGGCGCATGGCAGTAAAGGTGCTTATACTCTGTATTTTCTATCAGTTACCAATGAGAATCCACTGATGGTCTCTCAGCAGCCGAGGAATCTGGGCAAGGAGTTTGCCCTGGTGGCACAGAAAGTCGAGTATAAGCCAGTTCAAGGCAAGAACAGAGAGCAGGTGGGGAGCTCAGTTAAACCAGTGGTTCCTGCATAGTGCTTGTCATCAGAATCACCCTAAGAACCTTTTAAAAGTATGGTTTTCTAATCCCCATCACAGACTGACTTTACCAGAATATCCTAGAAGTGAGGTTCAAAACAGTGTGTTTTTAACAAGTTCCCATGATGATTTTTCTGTAGCCACTGATACGATCAAATAATTATAACATTGAGGTAAAAGAGGATAAGGATGACCTATGGCGGTAGCCCAACAGACACAGAGCCATTTGAGGAAGATACCAGAAGGACCTGGTCATCTTAGATCTTGAGGATTAGGGAGGTACTGAAAAGAAAGCCTGTTGTTTAAATTCTTAACTCTTACCTTTAGTTTTCCAATATGAAATATTGGAAACATTTAGACACTTAATGGGAACTTGGAAGAACAAAATGAAGTAAGACAATCACAGTTAGGATGCTTGCAAAGAGCCACTGAAAAAAATATTCTCTAAAGCACAGTTTTTCAACCTCAGCACTGTTGACATTTGGGGCCAGATAACTCTTTGTGATGGGGGCTGTCCTGTGCATTTTAGGATGTTTAGCAACATCCCTGGCCACTACCCACTAGATGCCTGTAGAACCCCACCCCTCCCCAAGGTGTGACAACTAAAAATATCCCCAGCCATTGCCAAATGTCCCCTTCAGGGCAAAATTGCCTCTCGTTGAGAACTACTGCTCTAAAGACATAGCTCTTCACCCTTAGTAGATGTTTTAAAAATAAGAACATTAAAAAATCTAAAATTTTTCAAAATTCAATGCGATTTACTTCTACTTGCAAACAACAAAAAACCCTGGCAAATGGTTGGCTTTGGTGTGAAGAAGACATTGTGCACTTGTTAAGAGACTTAATACTCACAACTCAAATAGAGAAGAATTATTTAGCGCAGTATATGTAGTAAGACTCGGAATTAAATTAAGAAAAGGAAAATTGAGGCAGGACGACAGAGACTTAGTTGTATTTTTCCACAAAAAAGTAGTAGCTACACCCTCTCTGGGGATATTAAACATTATACAGGCAGAATAAAGTTCATGCCAACCTTTTATACTTGGGAAAGACAAGATGACTGGTTAGGGAATTGTCCCCTCTCATTTTCATATCTTCATGTAAGGCTATTATTAATATCTCAAATTGACTGCTAGCTCTTTTCATATTTGCATTTAAATGGAAAATAAAATTCTGACATAGGTGGCTTACTGCAGACAGTCTTACTTCTTAGCCTTTCTGTGTTTTGCTGCTGCTATGCATGAACTGTTAAGGAAAATGGAAACTATTTTGTTATATAGTTAATACCCCTCTAGGGAGGCAACTGCTCTACCTTTATGGGACCTCTGTCTCACCTATGGTGTAAGGTCAGTGTCGATTTTAAGAAAAAGATAGAGCTTCTGTGGGCACCAAGCTCTTCATGGAAGCCAGTCACAGCTCCACAGATGAATTTACTCTATGTGCATAAGATCCATAAAAGGCATAAAATGTTTTATGCAGTTCAAGTCACACGGACTTGGATTAATAAAGGAAACAAAGTTTTACGACTTCGAGATTATTCTCAAGTGGCGTATCATTCTTTAAAAAAGCAGCTAAGTATCACGATGGCTTGGGGACCTGTATTATGTTTCTTCAACTTTTCGAAGTGCTAAATGAAATGTCACTACCGTTGAGGATTTCGCTAGAGCACACATATTCCCAGCACACAGAGCCAAATGCCCCTAAAGGTTTGCTTCCTGCAAATGCCCTCTCTAACTGCACATAAATAGAGAAGCAGCTGTTATAGCAAGAGATTAGACACATTCTTTTCCGGAACACAGTTGGCTGGTGCTCATGATCTTATTTTATATTTATATGTAAGAATCAATAAAAATATAATCTTCCAAAAAGTTATTTCTTAGTCTACAAGAAATACAATGAAAGAAAAATTTTATCACTGATGGATGTAAGACCCTACCTCATTGGCAACTACGAGATTTTTATTCAGGAAGGGAATAATGGCTGAAAGGGGCTATGGAGAAAGGATGTGGAATTATCTTAAGGCAGGGTTTGTTTAGCAAGCACACCTGGGTTCACACAGATTGGAAGTTTATTGGGAGTGGCTTAGAAGAGGAGCTGCTAGAAATGATGGGAGTGTTAACTTCCTTCCTCCGCCACTAAATGACTCCATGAACTTCCACTGCCCTGGATATAAAAGCATATATCAGGTCATTTATCTTAGTCATCTCGATATCACTAACAAGGACAGGTTAGTTGATAATTGTAATTAATGTTGAAAATAGTCTTGATTTTGAAATTTTGATTTTTTGTGTGTGTGAGGAAGGTCAGCCCTGAGCTAACATCCAATGCCAATCCTCCTCTCTTGTGTTGATTTTTTTTTTTTTTTTGCTGAGGAAGGCTGGCCTGGAGCTAACATCCATGCCCATCTTCCTCCACTTTATATGGGACGCTGCCACAGCATGGCTTGACAAGCGGTGCATTGGTGCACGCCCAGGATCCGAACCCGTGATCCCTGGGCCGCCGAAGTGGAGCATGCGCACTTAACCGCTGTGTCACCAGGCCGGCCCCAAAATTTTGATTTTTAACCAGATAATAAGGAACTAATCAACTGACTTTCTACACTATTGATAAATTTGGGTATGGTAATGTCAGCTAAAATTTACATTTAATTTAAAATTTATTATAAAATCTTGCTTTCTAGTATTTTATGTTTTGGATTTAATATCTTTTATTATATTCATGGCATTATATTTAAATATATATTTTATAAAGTCTTGCTTGTTACAATATCTCATACACACACTTAGGGTGAGAACTCACCTGCTTTTTGACCTCAGTGACTGAAGATGAATGAGAACTCTAAGTGTTTAGTAATTCAAAATACTCATAAAGGGGGAAAGGTAAGCAAGAGGAGAAGCCATTCAAGAATTATTATACTTCCTAAGGGGGCAAAGCTTAGATAAAAACCAGAACTAAAGAGTCACTCCATTCCGGTGTGTCTAATACTAATAACCCCAGAATGATCTGTTTTATTAATTTCCATTTAAGAAATAGTCACTGAGACACTAGCTGGCTCTGGGACTATCAGGGTAAGCAAAACAGACAAGGGCCCTGACTTCACAGCTCTCCCCTAAGACAGAAAGCTCTAGGTATTAAGCAAATAGTATACCAATCCAGGTAAAATGTAAGCATGGTAAATGCTCAGAGATACAAGGGACATGAATCCAAGCAGGGACGGATTCCCAGAAGAAATAATGGTTAACTAGAAAAGAAAGGAGAGAAGCACATTCCTTTGCAACTGCAAAGGCACCAGAGTAAGAGGTACAACAGAGACTGGAGCAGAAAGAATGAAGGGGAGACGGCTTGCCAGGTTATCGATTAAGGGCCAGAAGGCAGGGGCTAGTGGACCATGGAGCCAGGAGAAGCCATTGAAAGATTCGGGGGTGGACAAGCTTAGAAGACTGGTATTTCACAAAAATTACTGTAGTCATTGTGTAGAGAATAGACCAGAATGGAGCAAGAGCGGATGTGAGGTAACAACTCAATAGTCCAGATGAGACACAGTGTGGACGGGACAGGGGTTGTAAGTATGGTGACACAGACTCATGGAGAGATTTGCGAGAAACAAGCCTAAGGACAAAATAATAGATTGGACCTGGGGAGATAAGGAAGAAGTTAGATTTCTGGCTCAAGAACTGGGTAGACAGTGGTGCCCTTCAGAGACAATGGTGCCCTTCAGAGACAGGGAGAACTGGAAAGAGGACCATTTGGGGAGGAAACGGTTGACGTGTAAGACTTGATTTAGAGTCTTCAACCATTAAATCTCCTTTCAGGCAGTAGGCATTTCTACTTTAGCGAATCATCTGTATATGGACTCTTGCCATGCTATTATGATACACTGGCCTGTCAATTCTGAAACTTTAACTTTAGAAGGAGCTACAATGAATTTAGTGGCCCTACCTAAAATAACAAGTTCACCCGCCAAATCACTGCTCTATGAAATCTGACATAAAGGGTGACACTGGGAAATGGGCTTTTCAGAAGGCCAGAGTCATAGGGTGGCATTGCCTGAGCAAGTTTATCAACATAAAATCATGTTGTCCTCTTGATGGCAGGACAAAATGAAGGAGGGACCCCATAGCTAATAATGTGCTGAAGTTGTAAGTGATAGTTGTGGTTTGTCTATACTTGCCTTTGTCGTTTTCACTTTATTGCCACTGCTACAGGACCAACCTGAGTAATCTGGCAGCACTTTACAATCCTCTCCTTCCAAACAAGGATTCATGTGACACCACCATTTCTGAATCACGATGGAAGCTAGAAAAGAAAGGCCAAAAAACGTTTGTGACCCTGTTTCTTCCTCCGAATATGGACAACGTAAAGTTCAATATAGATTAGGAAACTGACTTCAAAGACTGCTAATAAGCAGTTAAGTGCGCGCGCTCCGCTGCTGGTGGCCCGGGTTCGGATCCCGGGCGCGCACCAACGCACCGCTTCTCCGGCCATGCTGAGGCCGCGTCCCACATACAGCAGCTAGAAGGATGTGCAACTATGACATACAACTATCTACTGGGGCTTTGGGGTGGGGGGGAGGAGGAGGACTGGCCATAGATGTTAGCTCAGAGCCGGTCTTCCTCAGAAAAAAGAGGAGGATTAGCACGGATGTTAGCTCAGGGCTGATCTTCCTCACAAAAAAAAAAAAAAAAGACTGCTAATAAGAATTATTTCACCATAGGTAAATTTAAAGAATGCAATTAGCCATATAACCTATAAAATATTATTTTGCCCTTGGGTAACTAACGGTAATACAGTTAATAAGCTGGCAAGCTTTACAGTGGGCCTGCCTGCCTGTGAATGTGGCTGTGCTACTTTTTTTTCAGTGACCTTGGACTAGTTATTTAACTCCTCTCAGCCTCAGTTTCTTCATCTGTAAAATGGGGATAAAAACAGAACCTGGCCCCAGGATATCAAGAGGATAAAGCTAACCCATGTGAAAGTCTTGGCTGACTTGGGGCCAGTCACTATGTTGTCAGAAAATGATGCTATTATTGTGGTCATCATCTTTAGTTGTAGGTTACAATGGTGGATCTTGATATTGCAAAGTTGTTATATTTGGTACTCTTCGTTGTCAGTAGCAAAGACCAAAAGTGGTAAACATTTCCATCATACATGGTGTCCATCTTTCCATGCCATTCCAGCAAGTGGTGAGTAACTTGAAGTCAATTACTAGGTGTGAAATGAAGATGGGAGGACCTGGTATTCCCTCACATGCCGATACACTAGACTAGTTAGGTGACCTCTGAGTTCCCTTTCCTCCTTACCTCACCATCCCTGCCAATAAAACGAGTCATGTTTTAAGCCTATAAAGCAGAAACTAGCACCCCAGTTCTCTTGGTTTGGAGGCAGATGAAGAGAAGTCAAGAGACACCAATAACTTTGTTGGTTATTCTCACAGATTCAAAGGACAAAAAGGATTGAGGTTGATTTTTAAAGGTGAGCCCAGCCAATGGGCTGGTCCAGGACAGAGCTCCAGGGCTGGAAGTGGTGGGTAGTTTAGCCCAGTTTTTTTGTTTTTGAAACACCAACTTTGATGGAGTCCAATCCATTGGAGGTTGTTTTCTAACTACTACTGCCTGAGAAGTCTGAAACTCAAGTTCAAACAAATCTTTATAAATGCTAAGAGCTACTTTTTCTTTAGGGCTGGGTACCCTGCTAATTGTCTTCCCTGCCTTTTCTAATTTCAATCTCACTGCAACCTGGAGGTTAAAAATTGTTACCTTTCTGTATTTTATAGAGAAGAGATAGCCGAGGCCCAGAGGTTTTGAGTGACTTGCCCAAATTCACAGTGTGCAAGCAGTCAAGCAATATCTGAATGGAGCAGTCTAACGCTAGAGCCCACCTCCAACCCTTAAATACATACCCCTCCCTCACACCTGAGATCTCTAGGAGAAAGAACTCCTTGTATAGAAGCAGCGACCAAAGTAGGTAACAGCAAGCCAGTGCATTCAAAACTCTGTCTGATGGGAGAAAATGCAATATGGCATGATGAGGGCACAGGATAGTTTCATTATCGGCTCAAGTGGCCAGACATTGTTTCTTCTCCACATGCAGCCACCGTTCCTGATTCTAGCCAAATACTGATCGAGGATAACCATTTGCTATTTAAATCAGAAGGTGCCAACACTGAGAAAGGGAAATAGCTAAATGGGTTATTTATTTTGTCAGAGACTGCCACTGAACTGGAGTAGACAGACACACTGGGGTGAAGCCTGAGAAGGTTATATTCTTTTCAGCCCCAAATATCACAACAATCTCACCTGAAAACTGTATGAGCTTTGTCATTTTCAAAGCACCTACTGTTGCTCTTTTCATTGTCCCACAACCTTCAGAAGCAGCAAGGAGAGGCAGATGGTGCCAGGAAAAAAAAAAAAAAAAAAAAAAACAGCTTTCTGCCAAGTTAGTAAAGTGAAAGAGGAGGTACTAGAATTTAGATCTTCGTACTCGCTACCCAGCAGTCCTACTATACCACAATTTACAGTAATAGTTAAGATTAATAAGTGCTACATCGAGTCTGACCATATTCACAGTGCTGACCAGTCATTCATTGTTTTCTGAATACCTTAGGTTGGTCCCAGGTGGATAAAAAGATAAATAAGGGATGGTTCCCAAACCTCAATTTAAAATACCATCTGCAGGACTGGAAAAGTTATATAAATGTTGACAGAGCTTAGTTATATTTACACAGAGTTAAAGCTGAATTTAACATACTTTTTTTATCTTTAAAAGTCTTCCTTAGACAAACTTACTTCCACTCAGCAGTGGGAGCCTATGTCATCTTGAGAGGGATCAGAGCTACATGGAAGATTCAAAGGAAGCCTTGACAGCTGGCTAGTGATTTGTCCCAGTGAAGGCAGGAGGGGCAGTGGGGACAGTGAAGGGTCCACCTGGAAGCCAGTAGCCCCGTGTGGCCGAAGTGAGGGTGGGCAAGGAAGCGCTGGACGCTCAGCTGAGGAAGGTGGTCTGGGAAGCAACCTATAGGGGCTCTCAAGGCCAAGTCAAGATTAGACTTGATTCTCTCAGCAGTGGGGAGCTGTGGAAGGTCTGTGAACAAGGTAGTGCAATCAGCCAGGGAAACGTGTGAGCCTAGAAGAGTCAGCTTGGCAGAGGATGACGAAAGAATTTGGGACAGAAAGGAGTCTGAAAGAGAAGACCAATCCAGGTGTGAGCGAGAAATCTGGGAACAAATTCCCTGCAGAGGAAATAGAAGGAATCAGATTATCTCAACATCACTGCAGAGAAGTGCTAGTACTTCCTTACCGGACTCATGGGGACCCAAGATAATTCTGGTGCCAAAACCTAGAAAAGGAGCTTGAGGGAAAAAAATTGATGGATTCAGGCATTCATGACAGAAAAATATGTCAATTCTTAACTATAAAAAAAAAAAATGTTATTTGCCTAGTATTTTGTTTAAAGATTTAAATTTATTTAAATAAATAAAAGAAGGAAGCATATACGATCAAGTGCTTATAAAATTATTTACCAATTTTCTTTCATTTAATTAGAAAATATGGAGTGATTTCTCTAAAGAAAGATTCACAACAGGCTCCTTAAAATAGCAAGCTGCCCTCAAATTTAAAATATTTCTATTCGCAAAGAAAAAAAAATCATTTTCAGATCTTATGGAAGAATACATTGAGTGAGGTGCCTCAATAAGTAGATAGACTATCCATGATAGAGTTTCTTTGTGAAACACTTAATAACAAATGTTCTTTCAGAAAAGAGAGACATAATAACAGTCACCACAGTAGCCAAAACAAAAGTTTCAAATTCCTTAATGAGTTAAAGATTGACTAAGGAACTCACAGCTAAGGTGAGAACCAACCCCAGGGTTGACCTGACAGTGAATAAGATAATTAAACGGCCCAGAAGTTTAAGGTTTGAGTGTATATGGAGCTGGGCTATGAGCAGAGACAAAGGCCTCAGAAGTAGGAGTCTATTAAAATAACTCTTGAGAACATCTGCCCACTTAACTGAGCCTCATCTCCACAGGAAAGTAAGTTTGTAGGAGGCATCTATATATTTTTTCTGTTACAAAATGCCATAATAGTACTTTAAATGAGAAAGTGTCTTGTCACTTCTATTTTTAAAATAAAATTCTTTAAAAAGCCCCAGGCCTTCCTGACTTATGAAAACACAAAGTATCCCTATCTTCAAGCTGCCAACCTGTAATGAGTTTCTAGTTTTATGCAAAAATGAAGAAAAAGAGTGAAGCCATGGTTTTGTGGTAGCGACTAGTACTTTCTATAATGTTTTGTAGGTGAAAATGTAACATGACTAACTAGCTATTTTGGTGCATTTCCTTTACTCTCTGCTGTATAAAATAGATTGAGTTTTCTTTCCTATCCCAGTCCCATATAAACATCACCCCATTAAATAAAACACATATGTATTTATATAGCTATTTAGACAAGCCCACCTTCAAATAAGACTAACAAAAAAACAGGCTCACTTCTCGAGAGTCGGTCTCTCATTTGTTGACTTAGTTTAGTTGTATTTACGCAGAGTGAAAGCTTTTCTAAAGAAAAGTGTATTTTTATACTGAAAGCATGGACAGTCAGACTAAGAACACATCTTCCTAGAATATATATCTTCTAGAAAATGGGAATGGTCACAAGAATATGATGTGAGATATTAATGTATTTTATCTTTAGCTATTTTTCTCTTCTCACTGTTACTTCAAGGTGCTCACTGCATTCTTTAAAAATTAAGCCATTTATTAACTTTCAAGATAGGTAGGTGGAAAGCCCTGCTAGTTTATATTTCTCGTTAAGGAAAGAGTCCATTCCAACCTGACCCGGGTAACACACATAAAAGCAGTAGTTAGAGCACTCTGATTTTATTTTAAAGGAGCCTTTTACTTGTTCACACATTTCACAAATAACACAGTGTTGTTATTTCCACAAAGTACATGGAGTACTGAGTGTGGCAGTGGACAGATATGTATAGACCCATCTTTTGTGATCTAGGTTTGTCCTCTCAGCTAAATACTATCTCACACAAGTGCATCCACGTAGAGTGGTGCCTCTAAGGCAGGGTTTCTCAACCTTGACTCTATTGACATTCTGGGCCAGATAATTCTTTTTTTTGGGTTTTATTTTCTGTGTGTGTGTGTGTGTGTGTGTGTGTGTGTGTGAGAGGAAGATCAGCCCTGAGCTAACATCCGATGCCAATCCTCCTCTTTTTGCTGAGGAAAACTGGCCCTGGGCTAACATCTGTGCCCATCTTCCTCTACTTTATACGTGGGACACCGCCACAGCATGGCTTGACAAGTGGTGTGTCAGTGTGCGCCTGGGATCCGAACTTGCGAACGCCGGGCCGCCATAGCGGAGGGCATGCACTTAACCGCTATGCCACCGGGCCAGCCCCATGGGCCAGATACTTCTTTATTGTGGGAGTCTATCCTGCGCATTGTAAGATATTTTGCAGTATCCCTGGCCTCCACCTGCTAGATGATAGTAGCATCCTCTGCCCCAGTGTCACAACCGTAAGTGTCTCCAGATATTGTCGAATGTCCCCGTGGGGGCAAAATCTACCTGGTTGAGAAACACTGATTTATGGTTACACAGATGTACTAACCCCAAAATAAGAGACTGTGCTAGTTCATCAGACCTCATCAAAGCTTTGGCTTGTGAAAATAATGCTACTCCATGGTAAACTCCATGCCTGCACTAGTCATGTCTTCCTTCCGGCCCCCAGCAGGGTCAGTTCCACAAGTCTAAAGTTTGCATGCATGCAATCTCTCTCTCTTTCTCTCACACACACACACACAAATCCTGGCTAATCCTGGACTAGCCATGAAACCTATGCTGACAAGGTGACCTGTCAAATTCAGGGTCACATTTTTCCTTCTCGGAAATCTTAGGGTACTTTATATGAATTTTGTCCATAGCACTTCATATCCTTTCTTATTGGCACATTCTGCTTCATCCACTCTCCTAGAATACAAATTCCCACAAGGCAGGAATTAGATCCTAAAATTTTATTTCATCTGAGGCCTCTACGATCAAGGGCTCTGTTAACATCTCCAGCCTTGTCTTCTACCGTTTCTGAGCCAGAGTGAGCTACTCCCAGTTCGCAGGTTTGCCCCACTCATGCTCACAAGCTTTCCACTGCTGTGCTCTCTAGTTCCCTCCTACCTAGTAAAGTCAGACCCATTGCTTCTTAGGGGAACCATCCCTGATCCCTTTCTCTACTGTCTCCTGGAGGCCTTCATTTACTAGACTTAATTTGTGTATCTTTCCTAGTGAACTGTGGGCTCCTTGAAAGCAGGACTTGAGTCTAATTAACATCCTCCTCCACCCCCCAGCATCTAGGACATCCCAAGTACAAAGGTGCTAAATTAAAACGATGAAGGAACCAACATAGGCAAGGTGCATCTTCTTCCAACTCCCAAAGTGCTTTGGTAAAGTACACCTCCCTGTCCTTCACCTGATGGCCTCTGAGAAGACTCAGAAAGCTGCTTCATATTTTCGGTGGCACAGAGAACAGACCCAGTAAGAAAACCTTGTGAAATTACATCTTAAAGACAGCTCTGTGTCTCATCACACAGTCCATAAAGGCATGCAAGTTGTCTGCAGTGCAAACAGCTACTCTCAGCCTTAACTAAGCAAATTCTGACATCTCAGAAAAATAGAAGAAATTTGGGCATCATCAAAAGAAAAAAAATAGCTTTAAAAAGTAACTGCCTCCCGTTCCTGAAATTTTGTCTTATTAATCTTTTGTAAAAGCAATGTTTAGAAAGCATTCACTTTGACAAAATAAATTAAGCTTCACTGTATTACATATTTATCTCATTTTATCATAAAACCATTCAGCATTATCTTTAAAGAGCTGTATTTTGATAAATGTGTAGAATACAGTTCCCACCACAAAACAGCCTTGTATATGCCAGTAGAAGATTCAAAGGGAAGAATTCTTACCAGCTAAATAGTTGTTTGTTTTAGGACCAAGTAACCATATCCCGTCAAATAATTCCCCATCCCTTCTCCCAAATCCCAAATGAATATTAAAGATACATTTCAATAATTTAGGGAGATTTCTTAATTATAATTAAAAAGCTTGGGGGGGAACAGCTAGTTTTTCTCCCTATTTAACTAAATAAAAGCTATGATTTTATGGAAAAGCAATGAAAACACCAGATAAGTATCTGTGGTGTGGATTAACAAAAATGCCTAAGAATACTCCAATTTCTATGCCAACATTAATTACTGCCCCACTCCAACATCTTCTTGTCTTTGTTTTAATTTAAATGTAAATTCAAGCAAATTTTATATTTTAGATCTTCTCTATTCTTATTGACAAATAAGATAAGAGGAACATATCAGCAGAGACTTGGTCTTCCCACATGCCAATTAGCAGCATGATACTGCATACTTATTATGGGATAAAGATTAAGCAGGTAAAGTTAAAAAACCCTAATGGAAACATATTCAGATAAGGCACAGAAGATCATCGGGATATGAAAACAGACATAAATCCTAACTAGAGCCTCAACTACAACCTTCTATACCTTCTTCAGTGACTTTGATGCAATAAACATTTATGGAACACCGACTGTTTGCCAGGCAATGCTAGGTGCAGAGGGCACAAATATGAAGACACAATCACAATCCCATCTTTCAGAGGTTTCGTATTGTCTGGACACAAATGTGGCACTAAACTTATTTATATAAAAGCTTATCCTGCACTGTCCAACAGAGAAGGTTCTAGTCACAAGTTTCCATTTAAATTTAACTTCACAGTAGTCACATGTCAAATGCTCAACAGCTACATGTGGCTTGTGACTCCAATCATACCGGACCCATACACATCATCACATACAGATATAGAGATATATAGAAAGAACATTTGCATCGTCACAGAAAGTTCTACTGCACAGACTCTGCTCAGACACCAAATAATTGGTCTCCATCACTTACTAATCCTATGACAATAGGGAAATCATTTAGTTAGACTGCGAGTCTGTTTGCTTTGCTGTAGACACGACCAAAATGTCCTTCAGTAGAGGAATGGCTAAATAAATTATGACCTATCCATACAACGGTGTGCTATGGAGCAATTAAAAAAAACCACCTAATATTAACAGGAATAAAGCAGGTTGGATTAAGAAATATCCAATGTGATATCATTTGTGTACAATACACATTCATATTGAAATCTACCACATTTTCTACAGACCTATCTTAAATATACAAATATACAGAAAAATATATTGACCAAAAAGATAAATGTAGTTACCCCTAGGGTGGTGGCCAAAGGTGATTTTGTCTATATACAAACAAGCTACTTTAGCGTAAGGTATTAATATTTCCTTTACTAAGAGCAAGATGCTAATAGTAATCTCTACCCTATCTGTACTTGCCAAGTACCAAAAAAAGTGCTCTGAGTGTTGTAAAACATTTTTTAGATATATGACTTTTTATATCCAAAGATTTTAGGCAAGACAAAGTATAAATATAGTTTATGTTATGATTCATAAGTTCCTGTAGAAGTTTATAGTATACAGAGGCAAGCAAACGCAGTTGTTATCTTTAAAAAACAATTGGTGATTAGTGAAGGCGAATCAATTCTCCACAGCGCTAAAACTCACTCATGCTCCAGCCAATTGGGGGGACGTGTAAATAAGAGACCCAGTTCCTGTCCTCAAGTAACTCACAGACTAACTAGAAGGCACACATTCCACAAGTTTTTACAACAAAATGAGATACATGTCATGAACTGGAAGTATGGGGAAATACAAGGACATACACGAGATTTGAAAGGAAAGTAGGAATTAAGTAGACAAAATGTATGTTGCAGGGAAGAGGGCGATTCAGGCAAAGGGTATAGACAGGTGAAGCACAGAGATGAAAGGGAATGGAACGGAACCCAGTTTGGATGGAGTAAAGTAGATGAAAGAGAGAAGTGAGACAGAGTCAGATTATGCAGGGCTTCAGAAGCCATGGTAAAGAATTTACATTTTATTTTAAAGACAGTGGGAAGTCATTGAAGTGTGGTTTTAAGAACGAGAGTGAGGGGCCGGCCCCGTGGCTTAGCGGTTAAGTGCGTGGGCTCCGCTACTGGCGGCCTGAGTTCCGATCCTGGGCGCGCACCAACGCACCGCTTGTCTGGCCATGCAGAGGCGGTGTCCCACATACAGCAACTACAGGGATGTGCAACTATGACGTACAACTATCTAGTGGGGCTTTGGGGAGAAAAGGGGGGGAAAAAAAGGAGGAGGATTGGCAATAGATGTCAGCTCAGGGCCGGTCTTCCTCAACAAAAAGAGGAGGATTGGCATGGATGTTAGCTCAGGGCTGATCTTCTTCACACACACAAAAAAAAGAATGATCAGTTCTGGTTTTCTAGGAGGATCACTCTGGCTACAGGGTGGAAAATGGAAGACTAGGAGGAGTAACCTCAGCAAGATGTAATGTTGGCCCCTAGACTGTGGAAGTCACCGTGGGGTAGAGAAAAGTGGACTGATTTGAGAAAGAGCAAGGAGACGGAATGGGTATGACTTGGATTTAGTTGATGAAGAAAATAAATATATTAAACTGTCCCAGCTGGGGGGATAGGAACTTAGCAAATTTCTTTTAAATGCTTTTTTTTTTAACGTTAAAGATCTTCATCTTCTTTTATAGGTCCACAATCTTTTATCTATAACCCCCAAATCCCCAAAGCTCTGAAAATGGAAAGGATTTCTGTAAGATGGCAGCAAAACCTGACTTGAATTAACATGAGGTTCTTCATCTTGCTTTATCCCATCCTGTATGAATATTCATTTATTTCACTGTAGAAATATTAATATCTGTGGTTATGGATACCACTGGAGAAGACATTAGGTTTGTTAGGTAATAGATGGTATATGTAGTACGTTACCTTTATAAAATCTAACAAAATATGAATTTGGTAACACATCTGGCCCCCAGGGTTTCTGATAAGGAACTATAAACGGGGAATTTTCCCCTTGCACTTCCCGGCTTTAAAGGTGGCTGAGATCAGGCTGCTACATCACCACTGGTAATCACACAGCCCATAAATTTGTGTCCGTGTTTGGTAGGGGAGGTGCGATGTGGGCAAGTCAGCTATTATTTTTTATTTTGCAATAAGATCTGGGGTTAAGAATGTGTGTGTGTATTTTAACTGTTGATCTTTAGACATACATCAGATAAAACTGGAAGTGTTCATTTTCAGGGAGGTTTCACACCACTGTAGAGAAATTGCTACAAGGCTTAACCTCCTGTATCTGTTCCCCTGGGGACTAATACTTGTTTCTAACAAGGCATCTGCTGGAAGGAGCCAGGGGCATCAAAAGGAATCAATCCCAGGCCTCCACCTACAATCATCAACATTCAACATTCATTCTTTTTTTTTTTTAACTATTGGCACAGTAGTCTGCTGGAAGATTTGGAAACAACAAATGAATGATCCATGATCCCAAACCATTCACAGAGATGTTGCTCCAAAGAAGATGTTTTATAAATGTTTGTTAAAATAATAAACCAGAAATTAAGAGAATTTTAATCTACAACATTAAAGATGAGATGAGAGAACCAGGCTGCTATTTTTTTTTTTTTTTTTTTGAGTACAGAATTTGAGAACAGGAATAAGAGTGTGTCTAGGGAAGAAACTGCTTTGATGGGTAAGATCTGCAGAGACAGCTGGGCCAGAAGAAATCAAAGCACATCTTCCTGATTTTTTGGGAATGGAACTCCCCATTGGTACCTCTTGAGAGACATCACTAATAACTTACCTTACTGATCAAGAAATTTGTGGAGTTATATTTATGTTCACTTTTGGAATGACACTGACCTAGAAGGAAACTGCTTTTCTTTGCATTGCAAAGATAGTAAAGTAGGGGGGTTCTTGGTAGTTCTAGGTCCTTGTGCAATATTGGAGCAACTGACCAGAAAGGTCTTACCTTCAACACAAGAAGGCTGAGCCCGAGTTGTGCCAGCAACCTGTCCCGGGAAGCAAGAACACTTGACCGTTTGTGATCGCTCTTCTATGCGGTTCTTGTTACAGCACCTGTGCACAGCGACCACCTCACAGGTCCCTTGCTTGATCTGGTGGTGACCTGGTAAGTAATGGGGGAGAAAAACAGACACAGTGCTGTTAGGAGAAAATGAAACCACCAAGAACGTGAACCACCAAGACTATGGTTTCCAACTTCCTGTGCTATGCTTATGAATCTTTGTAATTTTTTTATTTTGATGTAGTTTCAAATTTATATAAAGGTGGCAAGAATAGTGAAAAAAACTCCTAGAAACCTACAGTAGAAAGAAATTTGGCCCCTAAGACCTTCAACCCATGGTTATGTTATGTTACGTTACATAGCAAAAGAGATTTTGCAGATGTAATTGAGATTACTAATTGGTTGATTTTAAGAGAGTGAGATTATCCTGGGTTATCCATGTGGGGCTGATGTGATCCATGAACGCTTAGAAACAGAGACATGAAGGGGAAGTCAGAGATTCAAAGCATGAGGAAGACTCAAAGCATCATTGCTGGCTTGAAGACGGAGGGAGCCAAAAGCCAAGGAAATGGAGACCTTAGTCCTAGAACCACAAGGAACTGAATTCTGCCACTAACTTGAACACACTTGGAAGTGGATTCTTCCCCAGAGTCTTCATAAAGGAACGCAATCCTGCTGATACCTTGATTTTAACCCAGTGGTGAAACCCTGAGCGGACCATCCAGCCACACTGTGCCAGACTTCTGACCTACAGAAACAGGCTGCTAAATTTGTGGTAATTTGTCACAGCAGCAAGAGCAACCTAACACAAGACCTTTTACCCAGATTCAGTAATTGTTAGCTGTGACTCCATTTGCTTTATCATTCACTCTCTTTCACATATTTTTCTGAACCATTTGAGAGTAAGTTGCAGACATGTTACCCCTTTACCCCTAAATACTTCGGTGTTTATTTCCTAAAACAAAGATTCTCTTACGAATCAGAAAATTTGACAATGATACAATACTATTACATAATCTACAACCTATAGTCAAATTTTGCCAATTGTCCCAATAATGTCCTTTAGCCATTCCTCCCCCTGCTCAGGATCCAACCCATGGGCTACGTTACATTTAGTTGTCCCATTTCTTTAGCCTTCTTTAAACAGAAACTATTCTTCAGTTTTTATCTTTCTTAACCTTGACATTTTTAAGGAATCCATGCCAGTTATTTTCTAGTACGTCCCTCCAATTGCTTTTGTCTGATGTTTCCCCTTGATTAGATTAAGGTAACACCTTCTTAGCAGAATACACCAGAGTGACACTATGTTCTTCTCAGTACATGATCACATGATGTCCATTTGTCCCATTATTGGTCCTGTTACCTTTAATCACATGGTTAAGGTGGTCCTTGCCAAGTTTTGCCATTTGTAAAGGTACTATTTTTCCCTTTGTAATTAATAAGCATTTTACGGGGAGATATAGTGAGACTATATAAATATCCCATCCTTCATCAAACTTTTACCCACTATTTTTATCATGCATTAATGATTTCCACCTGAATCAATTATTATGATGGTTGCAAAACTGATTCTATATTAGTATTCAAATTCTCTCAGATCTAGACAGGAGGAGACCCTTCAAACTGAGAGCAGTGTCATTTTGACCTATCCCCATTATTCTTTGAGATCTTCTTAACTTTCTAGCTCAAAAAATGTACTAGAATCACCTCATATTTTCTCTGCCCTCACCATTTTTCTGCAAGGAACCCTGATTATTTTTAGTTGGGCAACAGATTTAGAAACCAAGGTCTTGGCACATAGGTTTACTCATTGCTACTAGGGAGTGATTTTGGGTGAAAGGGTAGATAGATGTAGGAAGTGTGTGTGTGTGTTCAACATAACTTCACACTGATACCTCCAATTCCAACTTAGCACCGCAGGTTCTTGCTACTTTCTCCCCAATTCTATATTTGTATCTCCCATCACCAATAATGAGAAACTTGACTTCCATAGTCCTATAACAAACAGACAATAGTTTAAGTTTACTTTACATGGGAATCCATTTTATCAGTTAGGAGTCTTTTGTTATAACAACAAAAACCCATATGAGCTACCTTAATCTAAGGACAACTTATTGGAAGATGATCAGGAGACTGTAGAACCAAAAGAGAATTTAGCTTACTGGTAAGTGGAACCATCCTCATGGCTGGCCCTGAGTGAATAATTTTACTCTATGAGTCTGTCATTCTGCTCAAGGTCACGTCAGTTGTGGCAGCCACCCTCTAAGATGGTCCTCAATCGTCCCTGCCTCCTAGTATCCACACCTTTGTGCAATCCCTTCTCACATGGCACCAGGGTTGGCCTTTATGACCAATCGCATGCAGCCGAAGTGATGGTATGTCACGTCCAAGATTAGGGAGCCACTCTCTCTGTGCCTCTCAGATCACTCACTCTGGGGAAGCCATGGAATGGATGGCCCTATAGAGAGCCCCATGCGGCAAGAAATTGAAGTTTCCTGCCAACAGCCCTATAAGTGAGCTGATAAGCAGACACTCTCCCACACTGGACCAGGGTTGGACTGTGTCCCAATAGCATACAGCAGCAGAAGTGATGGTTTGTCACCCCCACAGTTAGGTTATAAAAGACAGTGGTGTACTTGCTTGCTTGCTCATCACTCATTCTGGGGGAAGCTGTGTTGGGTCCAGCTCTATGGAGGGGCCTGTGTGGCCAAGAACTGAAGTCTACTGCCATTAGACACATGAGTGAGCTTGGAAGTAGATCCTACAGCCCTAGTCAAGTCTTCAAAGACTGTAACCCCAGCCAACAGCTTAACTGCAATCCGACAACCCTGAGGCAGGACCACCCAGCTAAGCCACTCCCAGATTCCTGATGCTCAGAGACTGTGTGAAATAATACATGTTGATTGTTTTAAGCTTCTAAGATTTGGGCTAATTTGTTACACAGCAATAGATAACTAATACACCGACTCTGGCTATACCAGGATGGAGAGACTTATCTTTGCTCTGATAGAAACAATGTAAACAAGATTGCAGAGGCAATGTTTAGAAATGATTAATGAGAGACAATCTTTTCAAGCACCCTTGAGCACCCTCATGATTTTCAGATACACCATTTACATATAAATTGTTCTGTGAATTACAAGCAATCTCATCTACTCATTAAAACAGGTTTTCCAAAGGATTCTCATGGGTTAGTGCTTTGCTTGGTTTCTGTTGTTTGGTGCATGTGTTTCAAATAACAAAACTAATTTAAAAACATTCCATAATTCAGCTTTTTAATCCATAAAGACAGGCCTTCCACAAAATAACTCTATATTATTCTGAATTTTTCCTGGCCCTCTCCTCTCATACTATCTTAAATGTTGGTGGAAGCAAAATTCAATTACTGGCAAGAACAAATACTAAGGCAAAGTTTCATTTGTAAAACACATAAAAGCAGAACCAGTACCCAGAGAATCAAACCACTAGCATGAGAGAAAGTTTTCAATCTACTACAGAAGCATAAATATGAAAGAAGTGATTAAAACTATAAATCTAATTAAATTGATTTCCCATAGGTAGTTGTATACAATTGTAAAAAAAAAAACTAACTAAAAATAGTAATTACAATGTCAGTAAAGTAGCGTGGGAATTTAGCACTGAGTAAGCAGAAAAGTGAGGCCTGGGAAGAGTTCATGGGGAGATCCTTTCTCTGGTTTCCAAATGCAAATAAGCACCTTCAGGTCAAACATTCCTTAACAACTAATGACTAGCCATGTGGGAGAAACAGGGTGAATTCATTCTCAGTCCTCTCTCAAGGACTGCCCTCCGTGTTGGCCATTGTCTCAGTTTGCTTGGCTTCCATAACAAAGTACCACAGAGTGGGTGGCTTAAACAACAGACATTTATTTCTCACAGTTCTGCAGGCTAGAAGTCCAAGATCAAGGTGCTGGCCAATTCAGTTCCTGGTGAGCGCTCTCTTCCTGACATGTGACAACTGCCTTCTCACTGTGCCCTCACATGGCAGAGAGAGAGCACTCTGATGTCTCTTCTTTTTATTCATAATGACACCCACCAGCCAGCCCTATCAGATTAAGGCCCCATCCTTATGACCTCATTTAACCTTTATTACCTCCTCACAGACCCTGTCTCCAGATACAGTCACATTTGGGGGTTAGGGCTTCAACATACGAATTTAGGGGGTGGGGAAGAGACGCAAACATTCTATAACAGCCATCATGCCTTAATTAGATTTTAAATGACCCTAGAGAGTCTACAATGAAGGTAGCTCTAAACCTCATTAACAAAATAAAAGAAATATGCTTTAGTAACTTCTTAGAATAGTCAAGAAGTCTTCTGGACATTCATTAATATTATAGTTTGCTTAGAATTTTGTTGCTATTTAGATAACCATCCACAAATGCAAATAGATTTTTTTTTTCTATTCAAACTTGTCTCTGAATAATCAGCTTGCCTGGTCTCGGATTTTATTCATTTATACAGCACCGACTATGGTACTTCATTGATTTTAGGATCCATGTTTTTCATCTTTTAAGATGTCAGGAGGTGTCACAACCGATAGCATCTTCCCATTATAATTGGCATTGCTTTTCTTTCTTAGAAATACACAAAATAGCAGCGTATCTCACAATTGACAGCATCTTAGATTTGATAAAATACGGTAGGTTGCAGGCACTGTTCTAAATACTTCACAAATATTATCCTATGTAATCTTACAAAAATGCTATGATGTAGATACTATTTTTATTTCTATTTTACATTTAACAAAATGTACAAAAATTAATTTGCCCAAGGTCACACAACTAGAAATCAGAAAGAGGAGAGAGTCAAACCCAGGCAGTGTCTATGCTCTCACAGGGTGGTGGGGGTGAGGGGTGGGTAGCAGCCGTGGTAGCTGATATTTCACCAAGTAGCACCAAAATGGGAGCTCTGCCTCAGCAAGTCACAAGGCACATCTCAGTTTCCCACTGAAAACATCTTTTCTACCTGATGACAGTGTTTGTGGGGCTCCAGATAGGCAGTCTCTCTAGAAATCTCTCTACTGTTGACACTGGACTATGATCTTTGAATAAGGATGTGCCTCATTTCTTTGTAATCTACAGTTCCTGGCACAGGAAATAGGTACTCAGAAACAGGTACTTAAAATTGCTCTAGGAATGATGGCAGAAGAGAGGGAACCAGTGTGGGCTATGCACAGAAATCAATGATTATACTTGCTTGAGCAGCTCACGTTATAACATTGTATTAGTCAGGGTTCTCCAGAGAAACAGAACCAACAGGATATGCGTATACACACACAAAGTGATTTCTTATAAGTAATTGGCTCACTTGATCATGAAAGCTGGCAATTCTCAAGATCTGCAGGGTGAGTCAGGAGGCTGGAGACTCAGGAGAGCCAATGGTTTAGTTCCAGGATGAGCCCAAGGGTCCAAGACCCAGTAGAGCCAATGGTGTTGGAGAAAGAACATCATGAGCTTTTGTTCCACTCCAAAGGCCAGCAGGCTCAAGACCCAGCAAGAGCTGATGTTTCAGTCTGAGTCCAAAGGCAGGAAAAGACTGATGTCCCAGTTCAAAAGCGGGAAGAATTCTCTCTTACTTAGGGTAAAGTCAAGCTTTTTGTTCTATTCAGGCCTTCAACTGATTGGATAAGGCCTACCCACACTAGGGAGGGCAATCTATCAATTCAAATGTTAACCTCATCCAAAACACACTCACAGAAACACCCAGAATAGTGTTTGACCAAATATCTGGGCACCCCGTGGCCCAGTCAAGTTGACATAAAAAATTAACCATCACAAACATCACACAACTATGTAGTATAGTGTTGCTAGATGGGAAAAAAATGAAAGCTGAAAACAGACAAGAAACTAATGGCTTTCGTGGTAAACTTGGTTCTCTGAAAAGGTACAGGAGGGATGTCTTGTCCAATCGGCTTAGCACCATAGAGTGGCCAGTTAGAGTAAATTCACTTAAAACAAAGATGCATTTTTCCTCTTAAACAGCAGGCAACACTTTGGTTGGACAACCGTCTTGAAAACTAAAGCTCAATACATGTACATAAGACCCATGCAATAACTGAGAGGTTGTAGCTGAAACTTCTCATATGGGGATTACTTTAGAGTTTCCAGGTGTGCATTGGAATAGGTAAAACTGAGTTATCCAGAAGTGGAGCTGCTCTCTGGAAAGAAACTGGCCAAAGAGAAAGCAAAACACTCTCCTCTTTGCGCTGTCTGTTCATCCTTGTCGGTTGCTGGGCCATTTCCCTTCCGGTTTTGCCTGGGAAGGCAGATGGGAGGGCATTTAGTTGTATTTATTTAACCAACACTTAGATACAGTGTACTATGTGCCAGATGCTGTTCTCTGTGCTCTTGGAGACATATTTATAAGTGGGAAAACTTGAAACTCTTCCTTAATTCCTTTCCACCCTGCTGAACTTGCAGTCGGGTTGCATATTTTCTTCTCAGAAAAGGTGACTTACAATATTGGCAGGACTGTAAAATGTAAGATGCCTGGTTCCCCACTCACCCAAATAGTTAATGTAGACACCATTGAGAGTGTTATGATAATCCTTACAACAAAAATTGATTGCTTTGGGATTGCTATAGAGGATGGATTAACTTTATCTGGAGAGGAAACTGCTTAAATGCATACCTTTCTTTTGTTATTGAATATGCTTTTAAGAAACCTTGCAAACAACAGAGAAAATACCCATTTGTTGCAGTGCAGTCAGGGCCTTTCCATTGTAAAAGGGATAAAACACAAAACCTCATTTGCAATAGAAGTTCTTCAGTTGAAACTACTTGAAAGCTGATAGAGAGACAGAAGGCATCAGGTTAGGGTGACTTTCTTCATGCTATTATTTCTCTTAGATCCTTTTCCGTTTGTTCAAATCCTTTTTCCCCTTCCTCCTCCTGCTAGCATGAGAAAATACACCCTCAAAGGGAAGCCTCACCCTCCAGTGATCTTCTTAGAAGGCATTTATTTGATTTGAGTGTGGTTTTCTCTGTGGCATTCTCAGTCTTTCTCTCCATGGGGGCAGAAGAGAGGAAAGAAAAGGCTGAAAACAAGATTTCATGAAATGAAAGCAGAAAATGAGGCCACGGATGGTCACTGCCTTAGGCAAATATGCCCAGTATTCCTAGTTGTGGTTCCCTTATAATTCTCAACTTTCTTCCCTGATCCCTGCCCCAAGGCTTTCAGTCAAAAATGGAGACGTCACAGTAGAGAAGTTAAGACTCTGGTGGCCATGCAACCATCAGCTGGACAAACTTGGTAACTTAGCTGTAGAGACAAATATC
Source organism: Diceros bicornis minor (assembly GCF_020826845.1). Classification (NCBI taxonomy): domain Eukaryota; kingdom Metazoa; phylum Chordata; class Mammalia; order Perissodactyla; family Rhinocerotidae; genus Diceros; species Diceros bicornis. The sequence goes on from NC_080741.1 coordinate 67,410,868, forward strand.
TTTTGAGCCCCTATCATGTGTCAGACCCTCTGCTGGGGTTGAGGACAGAGCCATAAAGGAGAGACACATCTCTGGTCTCAACAAGTAGAAATATCGGACAATTCTCCTAAGGTGGAAATGGACTTCTCCTTACCTGCTGGTGACAAAGGAGAGGGCACTGGAGTGGAGTCAGAATTGCTGAGCTGGAATACCAGCTTCTAAGCTTGGGTAATTCTAGCGAGCCTCTCAATCTTTCTCATACATAAGTAGTATATTATCTATCTCTCATGATGATTATAAAGTTTAAATTAAAGTGCTTAACGAATACAGTGAGCTACTTGAAACACTACAGATGTTGAATAAGTGACTTTGGTTTACATATTTGTTCAATAAATATTTGTTGAGCCTTTACTCTGCCTGGCACATGGAAACTTAACACTGAGCAAAACAGGCCAAAAAAATCCTCTTGCTCAAGGACCTTTCACGTTTAGTGATGAAAGAAACACAAAGCAGGAAAGATGCAATTTAAAATAGAGAGGGCCCAAGCAACTAATATTTGAGTGAGAAATTAAAGCAGGTGAGAGAAGAAGCCTTGCACATATCCAAGGGAAAGAGGCCCCCATAACTGCAGCTATGTGAGAGAAGGGAAGATTGATTCATAGGAAATGATGCCAGAAAGATAATGGAGGGTGAATGAGCAGATTACACGGGGCCTCATGGGTCTCTGCGGGGGCTCAGGCTTTTACTCACAATGAGATAGGAAGCCCCTGGAAATTTTGACCTTAGAATGGCCCCATCTGACATACATTTTTAAAGGATCTATTATGATTAGAACAGACTAAAAAAGAGCAAGGATGGAAGCAGGGACACAACTCCTGTCACAATAACCCAGGGAGAGGTGATGACGGCTTGGACCAAGGTCACAGCAGTGGAGATGGTAAGAAAAGTTTGGATTCTGAATATATTTAGAAGGAAGAGGTGACAGGATTTATCAATTGGTTAAATGTGAGATGTGAGAGGAAGAGAGAGAGGTCACTGCTGACTCCGAAGTTGTTGCCTGGAACAACAAGAAGGGTGGGGTTGTCCCTTAAATAAATGAGAAAAAACTAGGAGCTTGGTTCTTAAGTTTTAGATGCCGATTAGAAATCTAACTGAGGAAGGTCAAATAAGCAGTTAGACATTTGAGTCTGGTGTTCAAGAGAGAAGTCTGGTTTTAAGATGGACATTTGCTCATCATTGGAATGTGGATGGTATTTAAAGCCATGAGACTGGATAAAATCCCCAAGGGAATACTTGTAGCCAGAAGATAAAGAAAAGAATCACTGCAATGTTAAGAGCTTGCAAGAAGAGAAGGAGTGGGCAGTGGCCTAAAAAGAGAAACAAGTGTGAATGTGTAGTGTTCTGGAAGCCCAGTGGACAAAGGTACCAAGAATGAGGGAGTAATCATGTTAAATGCTACTATGAATTCAGGTAACATGAGGACCATTGGATGTTGCAATATTAAAGTCATTGGTGGCCTTAACAAGAAAAATATCGGTAGAAAAGTGGAGGTAAATCATGATTGGAATGAGTTTCAGAGAAAGCAGAAAGTGAGAAATTGCAGACAATATGCTAGAAATTGTGTAATAAAGAGGAGAGAAATGAGAATGTAACTGACGGGGGATACAGGTGTTAGCAAATTTTTTTAAGATGTGAGAAATTACAGCATACGTGTATGCTGATGGGGAAAAAATTCTTATAGAGTGCCTAAACACTCTGTCTCTGTAGGAATAATTACTATTGTTCCACTCTAATAGATATTACAAACAAAAATTTTCAACAACTGACTGAAAGGCAAAACAAAAGAAGAATATGTTCTAATCCAACACACCCTGTCTCTTACCTTAAGTTTTTAAGATACCTAAAAACTTTCTATACTCAGCAGTCCTAATTAATCTCAAAAAGATTTTTCTTCCCTCACCACTCAAAACAATGCCTATTCTAAGGACTTTCCCTCCACATTTTTCTTAATCAAAAGTCTGCTATCCATTTACCATTCTTTACCAAGAGTACCCTCAATTAGAAGATTCATATCTATATGAGACGATAAGTACCACAGAATAAACGCTCTGAGAGGATCTCATTATAAATGAACCTTGGTCTTTTGAAGGCATGACATAAATAAATATGACTACATATACACACACAAAATACTCCCACTTTAATTATAATACAAAAGCTGGCTTTATTAAATAAAAATTTATTTATTAATTAAAACTTAAACATATACTTTCAAATGTTACATTGAGCTATCACTTACTTCTTAGTGTGATAAACCTTCCCATATTTCAGAAGTATTCCATCAAACTGTCTGTTATGGACTGAACTGTGTTTCCCCCAAATTCATATGTTGAAGCCCTAAACCCCAATGTGACTATATTTGGAGATAGGGCCTTTAGCAAGGGAATTAAGGTTAAATGAGGTCTTAAGGGCAGGGCCCTCATCCAATAGGACTGGTGTCCTTATAAGGAGATGAAGAGATACCACAGAGTTCCCTCTCTCTCCACACACTCACAGAGAAGAGACCATGTGAGGTCATAGTGAGAAGGCGGCCATCTACTAGCCAGGAAGAGGGCCCTCACCAGAAACCGAATTTGCTGGCACCTTGATCTTGGGCTTCTAGCTTCTAGAACTGTGAGAAAATAAATTTCTGTTGTTTAAGCCACACAGTCTGTGGTGTTTTGTTATGGCAGCCTGAGTTGACTAATACACTGTCACTTATTAATTCTAACTTCATAGGCTGAAAAAAGGTGACATGCTTCACATCAAGGGGTGTCACGCTGGAAACACGATTGGGCAAAAGAAATCTTCTGGGATCACTCACGTTTCTGAAAAAGTCTCTTTCCATGTGTACCTGTGTATGCGTGTGTGCTGTAAATCAGCTTTTTAAGCCTAGTTCATTACAGAGCAATGGGAAATACCAATTATAAGACATGATCTTTGTCCTCAACTGCTGGTAGTTTGGACCCAGTCTGCCTTAGTTTATAGTAACGTAGATTACTACAATGCCAAATCGTATTGGAGAATGGTCTTGTTCTTAGGAAATACATGTAGTGTGCCACTTCCTTTCAAATAATTCAGAAAAACAAAATCAGCTAGATAGGCAGATAGGTTTTTAATTGGTAGTTCTAACACGATAGGATGTAACAGGTGGTAAATCTAGTAAGGGATATAAAGATGTTCATTGTACTTTTCTTTCAAACTTTCTTTAGATTTCAAAAGTTTCCAAATAAGAAGCTGGGAGGAAAAGCCAACATTACAAGAAATAAAGAAAGCATTAGAGAGGTAAAGACCCCAGGCTCCTCTGTTTAAAGAGCGACTCTTCCCTCTCTACTTCCGTAAGGTTTTCAATAAGTGACATCACTTCTCTTTGCCTTGGTTTCCATATCTGCAAAATAACAAACCTTCAGAGGTTTGATGTGAAAGGATAAATGGTAATATATGTAAAGTGGTGAGAACGGTGCCCAGTGTACAGAAAGTGCTCAATAAATATTAGTGGTAGTAATAATAATTAAAAATGAATATGATCATAACTATTATTACTGCTAATATCATTATAGACTACTTCAACAACTATTAAACTAGAAAGATCTAGGAAGAAATGCATAGAATTGGATTCTTTTTTTTTTTTATTATTTATACTTCTCAGAATAAGGAAAAAGTAAATGCCTTCCAGGAGCAGAAAATTGACATTGCAACGGCCCCTTACCCAACCGATATTCTTTGAATTTGAGATTAGAGATAGTCAGCAATCCTTCTTTTAATTTTTTCCCACGTGGCACATGAATCCTTTTATTTCCCCACAAGTATCAATCCAGTGCCTCCTTAAACCCTGAGCTCTCCCATAGAAACAATCGATGCCAAATTTAGGGCATCTCCAACGATGTGAGTCATGACTCGCAGCCCTACGGCATTGGACTATACTAGATACTCCAGTTTCTGCTTCTTTGACTTCTGGTTTTACTATTGCCTACTACTTTTAAAGGTTTCAACTCAGCAGGACCACTGGGGAACAGGAAATCAAATGAAGTGGCTCCCCATGCTTAGTGCATCATACTGATCACCTTTCTTCTGAAAGGGGAACATAATTGCAAAGCCATAGAAGAGACCGCAAAAAGCCTCTCCATTTGGAGGGAACTGATGAAGCAGAGAACTGACATTATGCTTCACTGGCACCTCCTCTCTCAGCCTCAGTCAGCTGCCCGCCCCCCTTTCCCAGCACTCCTACAAATCAGGGGGACAGCTAAGTGGAAGATTTATCAAAAGAAAAAGGAGACAGAAGGAGAAGTGAAATTGCTGTATTCAGCTTCAAAAAACCTGTTAAAAAACTATACATATACTAAAGTTAGAATAAAGCCAAATGGAGAGTTAAAAGATAAAAATAAACACAAGGACTTGTTTTAGTCCCTGCAAGTCCTTTTCAATATCTGTATTTGTGATTTCAACAACATTTCATACACAGTTGGATAGATTTCTTATGTGTTCTACTAAATTTGCATGTGAAACCGTCTCAGTGGACAAAAATAAATAAATCTATGTGCATATAATGTAGAAATTGGTGATAAGCTTCCATTTGTACATTTAAAATATAAAAAGTATATATGTATTTTTAACATTTTTCCCTTAGGAAATTTTGTTCTATTTCACTTCTAACTAAAATAGACTCCAGCAATATGCTGCATAATGTTTTTTTATCATAACCTAAACAATATTTTAGATGCTATTTAAACACTCTCTTATAAACATTATTTTTGTTGATACAATTATGCATGTCATTATGCATTCTGAGCCCAGAATTAAAATATCAGACTGCTACCCTCACATGGCACCATGGATCTCTCCTTAACAGCACTTAACCAAACCAGTTTTCAATAGATGTTTTAATTTTTTAATTCCAGTTAAAAATGGTAAAATACTCACCTATGTTGATCTTCTCTCCTTCCTAAGACACTATTAATACAATAGCAAAGGAAGACAAAAGATCCAAACTCCCAAGGGCAAAGAACAGAAGTGGAGCTATCAGCAGTTGGGAGACATTTAACAGTGTTTTGGAAGATGGAAAGTAGATGGATTGATTGGAAAGTAGATGGATGATTGATACAGGCGGAAGTGGGGGCACAAGAGTGATTCACTTCCAAGAACCTCAATAGGTCCTTCAAGGCATGAGGCTGAAAGCAGGAAGCCTGGCTGACCACCAGTATACACAAAAACAAATTCCACTTATCACCGAGACCTATCCATTGTCAGAGATTCCACTCTTCCATAAGGAGGTCCAACATTTGGAGAAAATCTCCAATATGAAAAAGACCAAAATAGACAAACAGAAAAAATAAAACTGGAAGACAGACAGAAAGTTAATGCAAGGAATAAACAAGGACCTAAGATTACTAATAGTAGTAGTATGACTCCAAAAGGAAAAGAGGAGAGAAGGAGGAAAAGATGATTAACACTCACTATGTGTGAGGTATTCTAAGTGTTTGTTAATTTTTAATATATATAATATATAATAAACACATATATATCCTTACTGGTTTTATATATATAATTATAATATGTATGAAATCTCACAATTATCGGATATATATATTCTCAATAAATCTTTGACAATAGGTAAGATAAGAGAAAGACAAATTTTCACAAGGTCATTCATCAAATAATCAAAAAAAAACACATGTCAAATCCAGATAATCTGATACTGCAAAATGCTATGACAACGAAATCAATCAGACAACATAAAAGTACTCTTGAGAATTTTTTAATAGCTGAAACCAATAATTTTTCCAAATAAAATCTCTCAGAAAATTCAAAAGACAAACAGATGGAAATTATGAAAGCAAACAGGAAATACTTAGAGAAACAATCCCCATGGCCCAATATCCTACTCCAGAGATAGAGAACAACAACACTGTGTTTTTACACAGTGAGGATATCACCAAAGAGATGATACACGTCCAAGACGAGAGGGACCTGAATCCCATTAGTGCCCCGAAACACAGAACGAAGAGCAGACCTGCACCAAGACACAGCCCCGCGAAACTGAACTTCCCAGAATAACAGCAACAACAAAATCAAAAAATAAACAGAATAAGAGCTTTGAGAAACCAGGAGGAGAAATATTAACATGTGGAAAAAGGAATAAAACAATTTTATTAGACTTCTCAAAAGCAAGACTGTATGCTAAAAACCAATGGGGTCACGCTTTCAAAATTCTAAAGGAAAAGATTGCTATACCCAACAAAACTATCAATAAAGTGTGAGACAAAACATATTTCAGGCATTGTCTCTAAACTTTTATTTTCACGAACCCAATTATTTAGGAATTTAATGGAGGATATGCTGTAGCAAAATAAAGGAGTAAAGCTAGTAAGAGAGAGACAGGGGAAAAGAAGGAATCCAATCCAAAAGATCGGTGAAACAAAGCCACCGGGTCACGTTTTCAGCTAGCCAGAATAGAAGAAGCCAGAGATCTCAGGAGAAAGGGAAATCTGGTAAGAAGCATTAAGCTAAAAATATTTTATACATGCAAATAAATAAAGCAGTTAGAAAGAATAAAACTGACCAAGGTAAAGATCACCTTTCCTTTCTGTCATAAGAGAAGGTTAGTAGATAAGATCTAAAATGGATTAAGTCAGTATCTCAGTATATGTGTATTATACAGAAATACGGTCTTAATAGAGCTGAGATATAAAAAAGGAAAACAGTAGTTGCAGCTGGAGAGTGGAACTAGGGATACAGAGAGGTGAGCCAGTTGATTTTTCAAATGTATACCAGTATTACTTGGATAAATTTAATTACATATTTTGAAATCCTAACCACCCAGATGATTTCCAAAGCCACAGTATCTTACATTCAGAGCTGAGTCCTTTCATACATACATACATATACATACACATACCTATGCATATGCATACACATATAAGAATTGACTCCTTTACCTTTGATAACTATGTCTAAAGTTTTCTATTTTTAGTAAGTTTTTTCTATAATGTTAAGGTTATTTTCAAGTAAAAAAATAGTATATCTCTATGTGCTGCGTGTTTCACATTTACTTAAGCAGTCGCACACCCACGTGCACACACAATTCGTTACAAAAATACTGACTAAAAACTCTGATTAAAACCTCCAAGACAAAAGTGGAAATCCCACTGAACGTATAATGATATGTAACTGATATTAACCATCTTTTCCTGAGCATGACCATCCCTTAGACAATACGCTTCATCTGGGTAGGGAACACAACTCCCTTATTCATGACTGGATCCCTATAGTAAGCAGTAAATTCTCGAATGAAAGAACTAATCCTCTTAATCCTCTTTTTCATACATGGCTTACATTAATACTGGAAGATAGTAGTTACACAAAATCTTCATCAATGGCCTACAAACTTGAGCCAGTAAATACCTTTATATCATGAAAACCCAGGAAAGACTTCCTTGCCTGAGTGACTGTATTCTAGGCTAGTCATGGATTCAGACTCATTAAATAAAAAAAAATCCAAATATAATCCTATTCAAACGCCAAACCTTCTATAGCCTGGATTTTGATTTCTTAGTTCATTTTGGATCTTTGTGTTGTTTGCTTTTAATAAAACTCTAAGGAAAAACACTTTTTCAAAAATGCTTCCCTCCTAAAAACATGATGGCTTTAGGAACGATGTCCAATTAGGGGTAAGAATAGGGTTCTTGTGGGGGTTATGCATTTTAAATGCTGTAAGAGTAGAAGTTTGTGACCACCCGGGACAAGTCGGTGATAACACGTTTTGAAATGCCCAGAAAAAATCTAGTACAACATACCACTGCTGCTAACAGTGATTATCTCTGAGGAAGAGAAATTTTGGAATAAGCAAGGATTGATTTTATAATTAAAGAAAATAAAAACCATTTTAAAAATGAAAAAGTAGAAGCTCTCATAACCAATGTTCTGAAACAACAGTTTTCAAATGTGGGGGAAGAGGGAGAATCTCCCTCTGCCCTTTTCCTTAAGGTTCTTATGGCTGGCCAAATAATTAACAAGACAGGTTAGCAGGAGAAAATAATACCAAGTTTAATAACATGTATACATGGGAGAAAGCAGGGACACTGCGTTTCTCAACACAATAGCAGAAATTCTCCTCTTAAATACCATGTTCAGCCAAGGACAAAGTAGGATGTTGGGGGTGGGGGAAGTCAGTTACAGGAGATTACCACTAAAGCACAGTAAACAAGAGTAAGGTTATTATGCAGATTTAAGGCCTCACTTTCCACATTGATAAGCCTCTAGAAATGAGGCCATCCCGCCCTCTTCCCAAAACAGAGAGGGAGATACCTTTGCAAATGGAGATTTCCCTTATAAATGTAAATGTTTGTCTGGCAACTCCTTGCAGGGCCATCCAGAGAATGTGGCCAGAGAGACAGAACTTCCGATAAGATGGGCTTGTTTGTGCCTTTCCTTTTGTAACATTTATCCTACATTATCTTTACAGCCATCATGATAGAAGATCTGTTCCAAGAAGGAGCCACCATGTCAAACTCTTTAGGCAGTTAGAGGGGGAGGTCAAATGTCCCTCAGAGAAAACAATCAAGGTAAAGAGATATATTTTAGGATGGCCAAATCTTGATCTCCCACACAAACTAGAGTATGTGAACCTCTAGAAATACACAAAGACTTTCCAAAAGTTACACCCACAGACAGCTTTAAAGGAATCAATTTCCAGATTATTCTCCATACATTGTGGTTTTTTTCGTTTTTTTTTTTTTTTGTTTTCTTTTTTACCTAAACATATAGGAGGTGCCTATGATGGAGGCACACACACGCCTGCTCTCCAGACCCAACTCACCTTCTCCCACTTTATAAAGAAAGAATAACTTTTGCGCAACCCATATCTCACTATAGTACTAGCAGTGAACACTTCTACATTAACACCCAACAAAAGGTGAGTTTGAAATTTGGTGTCATTGAAAGCCCCCTCTCCAATATTCATCTCATTAACAAATGAAATTCCAATAAAATTTTACTGATGAGGAAGAATTCAGACGTCACCTTAAAATGTGCAAAGGTGTTCCGAGGTGTTTAAGTGTGAAGACCACTACACTACCCAATGAGTTTCTAGAATATTCTGATGGACTGCCACAGCACACTGAATGTTCTCACACAGAGGGAGCAAGAATTGAGCTGCATATTCACCAAAACTGCGAGTTTGTTACCAAACATACTGTCGAGGCAGGGAAAATCCCCTTTCTTCCCTTCTTGTGTTCTTATGGCTGGACTGATACTAAAATTGACACCAGACCAGATTAACAGGAGAAAAACCCAGTTTGATACATACGTATTGGAGACCACAAAGAAATGATGCTCAGAGGGTGAACAAAAAAGGCAGTATATGTAGCTTTGACACAAAGAAACATAAATTTGTGAAAAATTGACAGGACAAAGAAACTTAAGTTTGGGGTATGTAATTAGTGAGGAATTCAAGCAGAGTTTAGGCTTGAGGTAGTAAATCAGCAAGGTTTGTTTATTCAGGCTTCTTGGCCCTGAATTCCCTAGCTCTACTGATAAGGATGCAGGGAGAGCACCTTTCACATGGGAGATTTATTTCCTGCTTTCAGGGGGAACAGAGACAGGAGTGTCAGAAAGCCCTTTTTGCTTTTTAAGTAACTTTAACTCAAAATAGTCAATATGCTATTGTGGGACAACTTGAGGTGTCCTGTCCTGGGCCCCCACAATACTGACACCATTTGTACCGTAACTGGAATTATGTGACCTAATTGAATATTATGTAAACCAAGAAAGTTGTTTCTTCTCCAAAAGTAAGCCAAGTGCTTGGAAAGATGCAAAGGCAAGCTGTGAAAAAAGCAATCAAACGACATGGGGGCACAAGCACAAAGATAATTTTTTCTTAATTCTGTAAGGCTTCACAAGTGTCTAAGGTCTACACTCCACTTTTACAAAGAACCTGGAATTCAGGAGTGACAGAGAATAGGTGAGCTTTATGAAAACAAGACCATGTGGAATCCAGAACATTAGATCCATGCGCAAAGAAATGACCTTAATATTACATGAAATGACTGATAAATGAATGTACATTTATAGATAGTAAGTTCAAATAAAATATTTAAGACATGTTTTATCTTATATTTTTTAAATAATTCCTTCTCTAAATGACTTTTTCAGTTAACCAGACAACTACTGCTCTCAATCACCTAGAGAAGAGAGCATCTACTGAAATAAAAAGTCACAGTTGGGGGCCGGCCCCGTGGCTTAGCGGTTAAGCACACGCACTCGCTACTGGCAGCCCGGGTTCGGATCCCAGGCGCGCACCGACGCACCGCTTGTCCGGCCATGCTGAGGCCGTGTCCCACATACAGCAACTAGAAGGATGTGCAACTATAACATACAACTATCTACTGGGGCTTTGGGGGTGGGGGGAGGAGGATTGGCAATAGATGTTAGCTCAGGGCCAGTCTTCCTCAGTAAAAAAAAAAAAGGAGGATTGGCATGGATGTTAGCTCAGGGCTGATGTTCCTCACAAAAAAAGAAAAAAAAAAGTCACAGTTAACTTTAGCTCAGTCATCCCCAGAAGAGCACATAGTATCCTCTATTACAGGGAGGGATCCTCTATAAGACTAGGTACTCTGTTTCTACCCCACCTGGGGCACACTGCAATACAATTCTTACCTGGAGTTAGCACAGTCTCCCAGGATAAAGATTGAACTCTCCACAAGACAGTGTCTACTTCAGCCCAGTCACCTGCACTTCTGACCAACTTGGCTACAAATTCAGGGGTTCCCACAAACCCCTCAGCTTTGATAATTCACTAGAACAACTCACAGAACTCAAGGAAGCACTGTACTTATGATAACATTTTTATTATAAAGGATACACATAGGGCAAGGTCTGGAAGGGTCCTAGATGCAGAGCTTCCATGCACTCTCCCTTTGGATTCAGGGCGCATCACCCTCCTGGCACATCACTGTGTTCACCAACCAGGAAGCTCCACTAAATTTCAGTGTCCAGAGTTTTTATTGAGATTTCATTACATAGTCATGATTGATTAAATCAATGGCCATTAAATCAATGGCCACTAAACTTGATCTCCAGCTCCCCTCCTCTACCCAGAGGTCAGAAATCCGAAAGTTCCAACCTTCTAATCACTTGCTTGGTCTCTCTGGTGACCAGTCGCCATTCTGAAGGTATCTAGGGGCCCACCATGAGTCACCTCATTAGCATAACAAAGCCCTATCACTCAGGAAATTCCAAGGGTTGCTGAAGCCCTGTGCCAGGAACCAGTAACAAAGATCAGATATATTCTTTATTATACCACAACAGTGCAGTAACTATAGAACCAGTGCTCTAATTTCCCATGCAAGGAAAGTGATGTTCAAGGTGCTGCAACAAACGCTTTTACCTTATATGGAGCAAGAAATGCCTGATGTCCAAGCTAGATTTTGAAAAGGGAGAAGCACACAAGATCTAAGCATGATTATTCATTGGCTGTTGGAGTGCTCCAAAGAATTTCAGAACATGGTTAGTCTATGTTTTACAGACTATGGTACAGCCTTTGACCATGTAGATCATGAAAAGCTATGGGCTGCTCTGAAAGAAATGGGAGTGCCTCATCACTTGATTGTCCTGATGCACAACCTGTATTGTGGACAAGAAGCCACCGTCAGAACAGAATACAGAAAGACAATGGTTTCCTGGAGGCAAAGGTGTCAGACAAGGGTACATTTTATCTCCCTATCCATTTAATCTGTATCTAGAACCTATCATACAAAAAACAGGGCTAGCCTCAGATGAAGCAGGAGTGAAAACTGGTGGAAGAAATATCACAATCTAAGATATGCAGATGACACTCTCTTACTGGCAGAAAGCAGCAATGACTTGAAATGACTTCTGACGAAAGTGAAAGAAGAAAGTGCCAAAGCAAGATAGTATTTGAACATCAAGAAGACAAAAATCATGACTACAAAAGAGCTATACAACTTTAACGTAGACAAGGAGACATTGAAATTGTTAAAGATTTTGTCTACCTTGGTTCAGTCATCAATTTAAATGGAGACTGCAGCCAACAAATCAAGAGAAGAATGAGAATTGGAAGGATAGCAATAAAAGAATTAGGAAAAATCATCAAGTGTAAGGAAGTGTCATTATACACCAAGGCCTAGATTATCCACACCCTCCTGTTCCCAATTACTATTCACAGGTGCAAAAGCTGGACAGCGAAGAAGGCTGACAGAAAAAAATGTATTCCTCTGAAATATGGTGTTGGAGGAGAGCTCCATGGACACCCTGGACTTCCAGAAAGATGGACAGGTGGGTCTTGGAGCAAATTAAGCCTGAACCATCACTGGAGGCAAAAAAGACCAAAATGAGGCTGTCCTACTTTGGGCACATCATGAGAAGGAAGGGTTCTTTGGAAAAGACAATAATGCTGGGAAAAGTAGACGGCAGCAGGAAAAGGGAAAGATCAAATATGAAATGGCTTGACTCCATACAGGAAGCCATAGGCGTGAGTCTACAGGAGCTGAGTACGGCTGTTGAGGACAGGACACTGTGGACATCACTCATTCATAGGGTCGCCAGGAGTCAGAGCTGACTTGACGGCACGTAACAACAATACCACAACAGGCAAATTAAAATTGTGGAACAGATACAATTTCATTAAATTTTTAATGAAATTTTGGGTTGAGAGAAGATTAAGAGTATGGGAGCTTAAGAAAAGGGAATGAGGACAGGAAAGCAAGGAAGACTGAGAACAGTGATGAAAGAAAACAGAGCAAATGAGAGAACTGGATCAAGGAGTAAATGATGGCCTCAGATCAGAACAGTGTTGTCAACGTGTTTGCCAAAAGAATAGTTTTTATCCAGAAACAAAGCATCTGGGGGGAGATACCAAACAGAGATGGACCTTGCTTCTTCATCTAGGAGATGAACCAGAATGGTCATGCTAGGCCTAGTGGTAGACATTGGAAGGGCTAGCAGTAAAAACAGGGATCCCTTTGCCAAGCTCCAGTCCTAGGAGAGGTCGCAATACTTGGAAAGGAAGCCTCTGGAAGGAGGAGTTCACTCCTAGAAATACCTGCTAAGCTCAATCAGCAGCAAAACACTGGAACTCACAAACTATGCCAAACATTTACAGTTATTGTTAGTACTACAGAATTCTTTTGTTCTGTTGCAAGGATTAGGTAGGTGGTAATTACCACATACTTCATTAGGAGACTACACTTTACTGAGTATTTAATACACATTATCTCATTTGAAATAGCTCTTGAACTGGAAGGAAAGAAAGAGAAGACCATAAACACAGGGGCATTGCTTGGGGAGAGGAATACTTTCTCCATGCCATGCTCGGTACTCGCAAGCAACAACATCAGAAAGTATACCAAGACAATGTGATTAAAGGGAATCCAGTGAAGGTTAAGCATGCAACCTGAATCCTGCCTTCTACCCCTTAATAGCACATATGTGAGAAGCAGTAGAGCAAAGATGAAATAATCAACAAATGGTATTGGGTCAACCTGATAGCCACCTGGAAAGAAATAAAGCTGAATTAATATATAATGCTATACACCAATACACACTCCAGGTAGATGAAAATTTAAACATAAAATAATAAAATATAAATGCATCATGAGAAAATGAGAGGTTTTTTTTTTTTCATTTTGTAGTAGGGAAGCCCTTTCTAATCAAAACATAAAACTCAGAGGCATAAGGGAGAAAAATTACATATCCGACTGTGTGAAAAGGAAATCATGTGGCAAAAACATAAAAATAAACAGAGTTGGACACAGGAGGGGGCTCCACTTGTGCTTAGGATGTAGAAAACTACAAAAGAAACCCTCTCACCACAACAAACAAAAAGCCAGATCATCACAAAGGATTCCGGTGAACTGAATTCCAAAGGATGGCAAGTACCTTTGAGGATGTGAACTATTTGACTTTCGTCAGAAGATAGGGGGAAAGGTGGCTGTCATAAAAGCAGGTAACAAGAACACAACTGAAATTTTCCCCATTCCTTAAAGGCCAAATGTGAGCAGGGAGTCCCAGACACAAGAGAAATTTGCACTCACTCTTTCCAAAGTCCTCCACTGGGTGCTCAAGAGAAAGACTGGGGACAGGGTAGAACAGAGAGAGACTCCTTAGGTTGTACAGGTGTGAGATGGGTGATCAGCTGTCACTGGGAACAACACATGACTCATTATCCTAGAACATTCTCACATACTATGCAAAAGTTATCTGCAGTCTCAGACAAAGGCTGTTGATCACTGTCAAGGAGGTAGAAAACCTCAGTGCCCTTACCCACACTGCCACCAGACAAAAGCCATTGGCCACTGGAGGCAACATAGGGAAACTCACTCATTCCCAGGATCCTATAATGATGAAAAGCAGAGGTCTGCTGCCACTGGTGAGAGAGGGGGGAGAAGAAAAGCAGGAAACCTGCTCCCTCCCAAACTACCTCCCCCAACAGATACAAGGGCAAGTTCAGCTGCCCCTGGAGGGAGGGGCAGAGCAAGAGCATTGAGAAGGCCCCACCCCTGTGGCTCAGGCATACAGGGCCTGCCTAAGACTGATGCTGGAGCAGAAGAGCCATAAACATCCTTGCTCCCCACCAGACTTGCACTGAGTAATGAGAAACCTCAGTCTACCACTGGAGAGAGGACCAAGGCAAGGAGGGAGGCCATCTCCACACAGGTCCCACACTAAGCGCAAGGTAGCATCAGTCCACTGCTCAAGGGATGGGAAGGCCATGAGGCACTGAGGGTAACGAGAACAACAACAACAAAAAAATCCAGCTCAACCACAGACTAGGCTGACTCGTCTCATGGCCTGATAGAAGAAGAGATGAGTCTATTTCTGGTCGTAAATAACATTTATCTCAGCTTCCTGTTCTATACACACCATCTCGTATTCAATAAAAAATTATGAAACACACATAAGAAGTCAAGAAAAAAATGACCCAGAAGACAAAGAAGCAACATCTTTAAAGCACTGAAAGAAAAAAACCTGTCAACCCAGAATTTTATGTACAAAAATGAAGGCAAAATACAACAGGAAAATTAAAGTAGAATTGCAAAAATTATTCAAAATGGCAGGAATTGGAGAAAGGAGGAACAGAAAAAGAGAAGCAGCAAGAAGAAAACAATAAATAAACTGGTAGTCTCAAATGCAAACATATCCATAATTACAGTACACGGTAATGGACTATAGAATTCAGTTAAAAGGCAGAGATTGTCAGAATGGACAAAATAAAAACAAGGCCCAAATTTATGCTATCTATAAGAGACAAACATTAAGAAACAGAAAAGTGGAAAGTAAATGAATGGAAAAAAGATATACCACGCAAAATTAAGCATAAGATTGGAATCACTATGTTAATAGCAGATAGACTATATTTCAAAACAAAATGCATAACCATGGATAAACAGGAATATTTCATTATAATAAAAAGGTCGATTTAACAGAAAGATATAGAAATCATTAAAGTGTATACAACAGAGCTTAGAAATACATGAAGCAAAAGTGACGGAATTAAAAGGAAAAATAGATAATTCTCAATTTATACTTGGAGATTTTTACCCGCTTCTCTCTGCAACTAATAGAGTAAGACAAAATCAACAAAGACATAGAAAATCAGAACAACACTATCAGCCAACTTGACTTAATTAATATTGTATAACACTATATCCAACAACAGAATATACATTATTTTGGGCATGTATAGTAAGTTTATCAGAATAGACCATATTGTGTGCCATATAAGTCTCAATGAATTTAAAACTATTAAAATCATAAAAATCATGATACTGAACACAATTTAATTAAATTGGAAACCAATAACAAGAAGACAACCAGGAAACTGTTTAGAAAGTAAACAACATACTACTAAATAATCAATGAGTCAAAGAAGAAATCACAAAAGAAATTTGAAAGATTTTGACATGAATGATAACAAAAAAGAAGGCAAAACAAAAACTTTCTCAGACAAGCAAAAGCTAAGAGAAATTAATGCCAGCAGATCAACACAAGAAATAATAAAGGAATTTCTTCAGGCAGAAAGAATATGACACTAGATAGAAATGTGGATCTATACAAAGAAATAAAGTATGTTGGAAATGGTAGAAATGTACGCAAGTATGAAAGACATTTTCCTACTTTTAATCTCTTTAAGTTATAACTGACTGTCTAAAGCAAAAATGGTATGTATTAAAGGATTTAAAGTATAACACAAGGATAGAGAGATGAAATGGAAGCACGCTACTCTAAGGCTCTTACACTATACGTAAAGTGGTATATTATCTGAAGGTAGACTGTGAGAAGTTAAAATTACATATTTTAATAGAGCAGCACTCTCCAAGAAAACATTCTGTGATGATGGAAATGTTCCATATCTGCACCATCCAGCCTCTAGCCACATGTGAATACTGTGCACTTCAAAAGTGGTTAGTTCACCTAGGAATATGAAATTTTAATTGTACTTAACTAACTTTAATTAACTAAAAATTTAAATTTAAATAGGCATATATAGATAGTGTCTACCATATTGGACAGTGCAGACCAACAATAACCACTAAAAAGTATTTTTTTAAAAAAAAAAGGTAAAACAAAGAGGCCTAAATAATTAGTAATAACAGACGGAAAAACAGAATCATGAAAAATAATTACTTGAAAAGAAGGCAGGAAAAGAGAAAAAATAAAAACATATGAAAGAATTAGAAAACAAATAGTAATATAATGGATTTAAACCCAACCATATCCATAATTATGTTAAATATAAATTATCTAAATACACCAATCAAAAGGCGAGACTGTTAGAACGGATAAACAACAAAACCCAACTATGTGCTTTCTACTAGAAACTCACTTTAAATATACAGATATAGATTGGTCAAAAGCGAAGGATAAAAAAAATATACCATGTAAACACTAATGAAAGGAAAGCTGGAGTGGCTATATTAATACTAGATAAAGTAAATTTCAGAAAAAAGAATATTACTAGAGGTAGAAAGTGGAACTTTATGATCATAAAAGGGTCAGTATATATCAAGAGGACATAATAATCCTAAATGTGTATGTATCTAATATCAAAGTTTCAAAGTACACAAAGCAAAAATTCATGGAACTAAAGGAAGAAAGAGAAAAATACACAATTATAATTGGAGGCTTCAAAACTCTACTCTTAGTGATTAATAAATCAGTAAACAAATAATTAGCAACTGAATAACATTTATGAAACAACTCTATCCAACAAATACACACTTTTTTTAGTGCACACGGAACATTCACCAGAGAGATTATATTCTAGGCCATAAAAAAAAAATCTCTAAAAACTTAAAAGGACAGAAATCATACAAAGTATGTTCTCTAGCCACAAAGGAATTAAACTAGAGATAAATAACAGGAAGATATTTGGAAAAATCCCAACTACTGGAATTAAACAACACATTTCTAAATAATCCATGGGTCAAATAAGAAATCACAAGAGTAATTTGAAAATGCTTTGAATGAAAAGAAAATGAAAACATAACGTCAAAAATTTGTGGGACACAGGTAACAGTGTTAAAGGGAAATTTATACAATTAGATACTTGCATTAAGAAAGAAGAGAGGTCTCAAGTCTAAAGTTTAAGATTTCACATTAAGAAACTATAAAAAGGAAAGCAAATTAAACCCAAAGCAAGCCAAAGGAAGAAAATTACAATAAGAGCACATATGAAAAAAGGTAAATTAAGATGTTAAATCTCCCCAGAATGATAGAGAACAAAAATTACATAATACAAATATCAATAACAAAAGAGGAAACATCACTACAGATCCTATTGACATTAAAAGGATAGGGGATATTATGAACAATAAATTTGATAACATATTGGAAGAATTCCCTGAAAAACAACAAACTACCAAAGATCAATCAAAAGATACAGATAACCAGAGTACCTAATACCTAATAAAGAGATCAAAATTTTACTTTAAAACCTACCCACAAAGAAAACTAGATGTCCAGATGATTTCACTGCTGATTTTTCTCCAAACATTTAAGGAAGAATACCAATATTCTACATACACCCTTCCAGGAAACTGAAGAGAAGGGCACATTTACTATCTCATTTTATGTGGTCAGCATTACCCTGATACCAAAACCAAACAAAAACATTATAGGCAAAGAAAATTATTGACCAATATCTCTCATAAACATAGATGTGAAAAATCCTTTTAAAAACAAGCAAATCAAAAGAGCGAAACTTATAAAACTTTTAGAGGCAAACAGAGGGGCAAATCTTCATGACCTCAGATTCTTAGATTATATATATGACACCAAAAGTACAAGCAACAAAACAAAAATAGATGAATTGGACTTTATCAGAATTAAAAACTTCTCGTCAAAAGACACTGTTTAAAATGAAATTATAGGACACAGAGTGGGAAAAATAATTTGTAAAACATATCTAATAAAGGACTTTAATCCAGAATATATAAAGAGCTCTTTGAGGCAGCCCTGATGGCCTTGTGGTTAAGATTTGGTGCTTTTACCACTTCGGTGGCCCAGGTTCGCTTCCCAGTCGTGGAACCACACCACTCATCTGTCCATTGCCGTGCTGTGGGAGTGGCTCACATAGAAGAACTAGAAGAACTTGCAACTAGGATATACAACCATGCACTGGGGCTTTGGAGAGAAGGGGAAAAAAAAGGAAGATTGGCAACAGATGTTAGCTCACAGCGAACCTTTCCCTGCAAAAAAAGAACTCTTACAACTCAATAGCAAGACAAAAAAATAAACACCTGCTGCCTCCCCAAAATAGGCACAAGATTTGAAGAGACACTTCATTAAAGAAAATACATGAATGGCCAATAAGCACATGAAAGCCTGTGCAACATCAACAGTTATCAGAGGAATGCAGATTAAAACTATGATAAGATCCAGTAGGTACCTACTAGAAGGCTGAAAGCATAAAAATGACAAAGCAACTGCTGGTGAGAATGTGGTTATCATACAACCCAGCAATCTGATTCCTAGATATATACCCAAGAGAAAAGAAAACATATTTCCAAACAAAGACTTGTATGTGAATGGTTATAGCAGCTTTTTTCCTAATAGTAGAAAACTGGAAACACCCCAAATTTCCATCACCTGGTGAATGGATAAGCAAATTGTGGTATATCCATACAATGGAATTCCACTCAACAATAAAAAGGAATGACTCACACACACACACACGACACAGACGATTCTTAAATGCATTATGCTAACTGAAAGAAGCCAGATGCAGAAGGCTACATGCTATGTGATTCTATTTACATGTCAGTCTACAAACAGCAAAATTATAAGGACAGAAATCAGATCAGCGGTTGCCAGGAGGTGGGTATTGGGGGAGAGGGTAGGATGCAAACATGCCCAAGGAAACTTTTGAGGGTGATGGAAATTTTCTGTGTCTTCATCGTGATGATTACATTTACTGTATACATTTATCAAAACCATCAAACTGTACACTTAAAAAGGGTGATTCTATATATGTAAATTGTGTCTTAATAAACCCAACTTTGAAAAAAAATGCAGGCTGAGAGACACTCTGTAATTGAGCCTAAAAGCCAGTAATTACATCCCAATAACAAACCAAAACAAGGGCAGGCAGTCTCAGAATCAGGTAAACAAACACAGACAAAGGAGCTCCACCCAGGTTGGGAGCTTCGGTGTTGTGACCAAAGTCTAAAAAAGGGGAGGCCCATTTACCACGTCCCAGGAGCGAACTCAGAGAAACAAGTAAAGGATCCTTGCAAGCACAGAGGATTTTCCTTCTTAAAGAAAATGGAAAGGGGGAGGTGATACAGACAAGTGGATGAGATCTGTCTGTTTCAGAGCTTCCCACCTTAAGATTTTTGACACCCTAGATGGGTCCAGAATTTGCAAGATAAAATAAAGTTTAAAAAAGAATTCTCTCTCTCCTCCCCACCCCCCCCCACACACAGAAAAAATGGAAAGAACACATACCAAAATAACAAAAGTAGCTGTCACTAAATAACAGGATTATGGGGATTTTAATTTTCTTCTTTTTGCTTTTCAGATTTTTCCCAAGTTTAATCTTATAATGACCCTGTTTACTCTTACAATAAAAATTAATTTTTTTAAATGAAAAAAAGGTCAAAACACAAAGATAAATTGGGGAAAATATTTGCAATAGGACAGAAAGAGCTATGTTCTTCAATACGTAAAGAGTTCTTAAAATCAATAAGAAAAGATCATTGAGAATCCGAAGAATCATGAATAAACAGAGAACTGCAAATGAAATACAAATTACTTATAACCATATGAAAAGATGTTCAACCTCACTAATAATTTAAAAAATGCAAATTAAAACAACTCAGACTAGCAATAAAAACAGCTTTATGATTTAAAGTATTAGAGCAGTTGTGAGGGCAAGCACAATCTTTCGTGTAAATTGTTATACTGTGTAAATATTGTAATGAAGTATTAAGACACTTTTAGAAATATGCATCAAAATTTTAAACGCACATACTTGATAACTTAGCAATTCTACTTGTAGGAATTTGCATATTTCTCTATTGTCTAAGAACAGGCATATTTGCAGTGTATAGTACACAAAAATCATATACAAGTCTGTTTAGACCAGTATTCTTTCGTAATACCAAAAAAATGGAAACAACCTAAATGTCCATCAATAGGGGACTGGTTAAATAAACTACACTAAGTCCCCACAATGTAGGATGGCGATCTGTAGGACTTGATATCATATATGTTTCATTTCCACCTATACAATTAAATAAATAAAGCAAATTGCAGGACAGTATGTAGAGCATTCTCCTCTTGTGTTTAAAAAGAACAAGTAGATACAAGTTTGAATGTGTGTGGAAAACTACTGGCAGAAACGCAAGAAAATGGTTAACTATGGTTACCTCTAGGTAGGGAAACTTTTGTATATCTTTTGTACTGTTTTAAATTTTACCATGTACATGTATTAGCTTTTACAACCATTTAACCTTGACTAATAACATACTGTACCTTGGTTTTCTACTTTGTCAAATGCTAATGATACTTGTCCAGCTCATCTCAGAAGGCCATTGTGAAAACTAAATGAGAAAATACAGATGCATGAAAGTGATTTGTAAGCTTTATACAGTGATGCATAAACTGCATAAAAGTTAGGTATTATTGCTAATCATGATTTTTGTTTTAGCTATAGGAAATCATTTTATGACCCAGGATTTACAATGAATAGGTCTGAGGAAAATTTAATTTAGGGGGAAAAGATAAATGAGAAATAAAGGCTAAGAACATTGCTATAAAATGTATTAGTGGAAGAAGGCTTTTGTCTTGTTTTGCCTTTAAGGTCAGAATAGAAAAAATAAAGAGTCAAGAAAAATACACAAAAGCTCATACAAAAGCTTTTTTTTTACATTTCTGTGCTAAATTAAAATTTAATCCTATATAACATTTTTGAGGTCGTTAACAACAAAGATAAAAACCTCATGTGAAGTTCCACAGGAGCATCATAATTAAAAGAGAGCCAGTTGAGGCCAAGGTGATCCAAAGAGAAATATGTTCCCTCCATGCTGAGTGAATTTTAAACAGGTGTTTGCAGGTATCAATAAAGCTAATGTTAAGGGGAAACAGAAAAACAACGAGACCTCAGAGTATTCACTGGAGACTGAAATTGCAACAAACTAACCCCCTACATTCACTATTAAAAGCTCATTAACTCCCAGCTGTTCATCCATTAGGCTGAGAAGATGAAAAAGCCGTGCCCTCGCTGTCACATATTTATACCAGAGGGTTTCATCTCATAAAAGGGAGAGAGAGGAAAGATAAGGAGAAGATAACAATCATAATTGTATCACCAGGCTGTGGAGAAAGCTGTGCTAAGTATAATAAACCTCTCAGGCAATAAAGTCAGATAAATGTCCAAAGTCGGCCACGTAAGCAGGAAAGAAGGGCGGAGGGTAGATGCCCAGCTGCATCATTGGACTCGGCCTTGAGCCACTGGCAAACCAGAGCCCTAGGCCTCACACCACCAGGTCACCTCTAATCTACACTACAAGCAGCAACACCTGCAAATAAAATATTTTTCACCAAGTTATTCACTATGGTACACAGACCTCTACTACAACATTCAATTAAACAAAAGAGGATATAACGAACACAGATCAGATTTCAAGTAATCCATGCACATATTACTGCTTTCCTTCAAGAGTAATGGAAAGGAGCTGCTTGTATGATAAAACATCTAGGCCAGTGTTCAAAAACTGGCAACTTGTAGCCTGATTCCAGCCCACAGATGTTGTGTTTGTCTCAGGGCTGTTAAAAATTTTTAATTTTTTCATTTTGATCAAGAGATGTTAACTAGATGGTCTGTCTCCAGCTTGTCTGGTAAAATTGGAAGATTGCAACACTTGACCTACATTTACATATTTCAATAAGAGACAAGACTAGTCCTAAGCGTTTGAGTTCTTTGACCCCTGTGACAGCGCCAGAAGAGTCAAAAATCAAAAACAGCTTGCCCTACGTAATTCTCGTGCTGTGGTGTGTAACACATAGCTGCTCTTTCTCACCTCTTTTTCACAGTAGCATCTCTCCGGCCCAGGCCTCGTGTATCTGGCCACATTGCTGCATTCCTTACCACCCTCCTTCCTCACTGCTCTGGCTACACTGGCCTCTTTGCTGCTCCTCAAACATCCCAGTCACCTTCTGCCTCAGGACATCTGTACTTGCTATTCCCTCAGCTGGAACACTTGTCCCCCAGATATCATCAGGGCTGGCTCCTTCACCTGATTCGAGTCTCGACTCCAACATTCTCTTCTCAGAGAGGTCATACTTGACCACCCAATTTAAAAGTCCATCTCTTACCCCTGGTTTATTTTTCCCCATAGAACTCATGACATCTGACCCATCATGCTTTATTTGCGTATTAATCATCTATCTCCCACACACACGAGATTAGCCTCAAGAGGGCAAAGATTTTCTTCTGTTTTGTTTACTGCTCTATCACCAATTGTCTGAGGAGTATCCGTGGGGAAGAAACACACACACTCCACACATATCAATGAAACTGTGGTAACCTCACACCTCTAAAATAAGAGTACAGTTTATCAGTAACGGACTTGCCCTAAGAGCAATGCTAAAGGATTTTCTTCAGGCTGAAGGGAAATCATCTCAGAGGGAAATGTGGAACTTCATCAATGAAGGAAGAACAACAGAAATGGTAAATAGCTAGGTAAATTAGCCTATTTTTCTCCTCTTAAAATTTTAAAAATATGTATGCCTATTAAAAGCAAAAATTATAACATCTGATTGCAGTTTCAATGTATGTAAATGTAATACATTTGACAAGTATAATGTAATGGAAGGAGAATAAAGGAATCTAATGCTGTACGGTTTCCACATTTTGCTCAATGTGTCAAAACACTAACTCTAAAGTACACTGTGAAAGGTTAGATATGTACATTTTAAGCCCTACAGCAACCACTAAAAAATAATACAAAGATATCTAAGCCAAAAACCAATGGATAAATTGCAATAGAATATTAAAAATTATTCAAATAACCCAGGAAGAAGTCAAGAAAGGGAAACAAAGGAACAATAGAGGTAATGAACAGAAAACAACAAAACAGTAAACCTACGTCCAAATATATCAATAATTACATTAAATGTAAATTATCTAACCACCCTAATTAAAAGAAAGAGGCTATCAGATTGGATAAAATGAGAATACTGATAACAAAATAAGAAGAACCCTTCACATGTTGAGGAATAGAATCATGCTGAGTATAATCAAGTGACTTGCATCACACAGTAAATTCTCAGGTGGAAGGTAAGTGTCAACATTCATATGGAGATGGGAATCCCCTGACTTAATAGTGCAAATGAACTCAAATCAGACATGAGAGCAGACGCATCACAACCAGGGAACAAACTGTTACAATGCCAGTAATAAAGCAGAATGGCTGCAATCGTTGGATCTGCAAACTTGGGGAAAGTGCGGAGAGCATGAATGAGAAGCAGTGAAAATCTTAAAGGAACTCTCTTACCTTTTATACCACCCCAGCACTAATAAAGAAAGGAAGCCTCAGAAACCCTACTTTGGTAATTTTTGGCTCTTTGGCATCCATGCCCAATTCCTAACAGCATACTGACTTCCTTTTGAAGTATTTATGGCAACCCCCAATGTGTGCACTGGCTTAGTGGGAGGATAAGGCAGATGTGTATGGATGGAGACTCTATAAGACATGTGACCGAAATAGAAAGGAACATGGTAAAGAACTAAAACAAGGTCATTGTGCTGGAGTCACCTCCTTACTATGGATTGATTTCAGACCACATGGTCCAGAAAAGGGTTGCACCCTAACCACCTGACTACACATGGCCCAGGGGCCATTGGACACTCTGGTTCTCCTCTGTTCAACGGAAGTGTTGTGGGTTGAACTGTGTCCCCCAAAAGTTAGGTTGAAGTCCTAACCCCCAACACGTATGAATGTAACATTGTTTAGAAACAAGGTCTTTGCAGATGTAATCGAGTTAAGACGAAGTCTAATCTAATAAGAGAAAAATGCTATGTGAAGACAGAGACACACAGAGTGTACCGACAGAGGCAGAGACTAAAGTGCAGCCCCAGGGAGCCAAAGAACACCTGGGGCTACCAGAAGCTGGAAGAGGCAAGGAAGGATCCTCCCCTAGAGGCTTCAGGGGGAGCATGGCCCTGTCAGCACCTTGATTTCGGACGTCAATCCTCCAGAAACACGAGAGAATAAATTTCTGTTGTTTTAAACCATCCAGTTTGTGGTACTTGTTATGGCAGTCGTAGGAAACTGCTACAGTGGAAAACAATATCTCTCTTTGGAACGTGCCATCATTTGAAGGGGGAAGTGCGGCGGCGAGAAGAAAAGAGAAGAGAAGGCTTTTTTCCATCAGAAGGACCAGACATCCAAGAAATAAACCATACCCTGCCTCAGTGCCTGGTATGAGCAAAGATCTCAAGCTTAGAAGATTATAAGGTAAATGAGAAAAGCAGCCATATAACCTAACCGGGCCCAGAAACAAATGGCAGCCCTGTCTCCAATTAGGCAGAGCAACAGCTTCTCAGCTCTAGATATGCTAATCTTTTGTTAGAAACTAGAAATTAGGATTTTGACATGATAATCCCAGACAGTGAAACACTGCACAGGCTGAAGGAAGCACACATTTGGGCCACACACGGCCACAAGCTTACAATCCCTCCTGTCAATCACACCCCTGCACCCCAAGGCAGAGATTCAAATTCTACCAAACCCCGAAAATGGCAGAAACGTCACAGTACTTTTAACATTTAATGGCCTACCAATGGATTTCACCAGTTGTCTGGGTTTTCTGAAGTTATTAAGCAATCTTAATTTTTCTTAGAAACATGCCATCAACATCCATCCTTGCAAGCTCATTTCACTCATAAAATGAAATGCTGGGCTGATAACACATTATTAAATAGTATTTATCAAGGATAAGAGGGTAATGGGCAAAAAACTCAACTCATCATCATTAGTAGAGGGAAATTATCAATTATTAATCTTATTTCTAATTTTTGGTTAAGAACGTTAGCTATGATTACATATATGGACACACCCATTGATAATCATTTTCTCTCTCAATGAGTCAAGGAAATTTTTTAGAAGAAACAAAATTGAAATCTCAAATTTGGTGGCCCATATTCTGATTTCATAGTCTGGCATATGGCTTGGGCATTGGGATTTTTAAAATCTCCCCTGGTGCTTCTGGCTTGCAGCACAGTTTGCAAACCTCTACAATAGACAAC
The DNA here is from genome assembly GCF_020826845.1 of Diceros bicornis minor. Lineage (NCBI taxonomy): Eukaryota > Metazoa > Chordata > Mammalia > Perissodactyla > Rhinocerotidae > Diceros > Diceros bicornis. The sequence continues at coordinate 67,436,654 of NC_080741.1, forward strand.
AGAACGAAGGACTTTTTCTAACACTAGGATAACATTCTCTATTTCAAATTCAAAACATGATATACTCCAAAAATAATCTCCTTGAAGCTTTCAAAGTTTCAGGAAAAAAAAATCAGATTGATTTATGCTGTCTCTTGCCCTGATTCCGGTTGATGAAAATCTTTTAGGTTCCTAAATTGGTCTAAAGTTGCCCACGTCATTTTGTAATTATTGTTCTTTGCATGGCAATAATTTTCATCTAAGATGTTTTCAAATTAACTAGATTAAAAGAATGCCACTTATTACCAACAAAATGTGTTCTGGAGATAGATACAACTTTGTTTCCATTCCTAATGAAATTCAGGCCTTTCATCTTCAACTCAGGCAGAATCTCAAACACTAAAATGAAATGAGTTTGATGCTTTCATATTTCTATTAAACTGATGGCCATCTACACACAGGTAAAAAGCCTCCTCATTCCCTGCATTATCCCTGTACAGCTGCACTATTGCTTCTGTGAGATCAAGGGGTTATATTGTCTCTTAATAGTGGGATTACATTTTTGCTATGTCTCTGCTTTTATTATTCTTGAGTTCGCGAAGTATCTCAACCTTGGCAGGCATTTACAGGCAGTTAACAGCTCTCTGATTTCAGGGAAGTAGAAACTGACTTATCCAAATCCCACAGTGGGAGACAGATCTTTGAATGTGATCATCTGATTCAATTCAGAAAGAGATGGTCCACTTGCATAACCCCAACATTTACTAAGTAGAAAAGGACATTGGCCTGTTGTTTTTAAATTCCACTAAGCAGACTGCATAATTAAGAGAATATAGGGCCAATAACTGCACTCAGATGATCGTTGCTGTACTGAAACACGCCCTCTGTTTTAATTGCTTACTTGTAATTCGTTTCAGGGTTTGGTTTTGCAGCAAACCGTTTCAGATAAGCAACCTCATTTGGTGGTTCATAGCTAGGCAGCCCAATTTGGAAATCCAACTGCCACTTATGCAATGATTAGTCATAAAGCTAAATGGCAAAAATGGCATTTTAATTTTGAGCTTATATTTGAGCAAGAGAACATTAAAAACATTTAGCATGAACCAGTGCTCTCTCCTGTAACAGTTAGCTGAACTTCATGGAGAGTAACAATTACAATCTTTCGTAACAGGAATGAGGCGTTGAGCCAGTTCTTTAAAAAAGGGAGCTGCCATTTTTATTGCTGTGTGTGAGTCAGGGATTTTAAAAACTCATCACGATGCAAGTTTAATTCACTCTGTAACAATGAATCAAACGTAGGCACATAAAGAGGGATTCCAAATCAGATACAGTGAAATTCAGAAAATGCCATCTCTTTACCTGCCGATCTATATAGTAACGCAAGATGGAGCCTTACTACGTTTAATGGTGTAATCAAAAAATGTGTCAAGACACTGGAATTGAGAAGCTGCTCCAGATATAGCCCATCCCTGATGACTCATTTAAAAGTGGGCAGGTTGTCAGAATCAATGAGACATAAATACCGTTTATTCCCTAGGGGGCTGCTAGGATCCTGACCTATGTAACCCCTTATTTTTTCAAATTCCTCTCTTTGGACTAAAAGGTGTTCTTGAAAATTCTAGTATGTTTTACCAAGCTTTGGTAGGCATATGACAATTTACTTTGCCATCAATGAGAACACTGAATTCATGTGATAAGAAGTGACTGTCCATGAACACAAGCTAAGCAAAGATGACACCAATTAATTTGTGTTCTTTTTTTTTTTCCCCTCTACTTACCCCTTCCTGGAGAACTAGTCATTAACACGGAGAGGTCTGTTTTCTACCCTGGCTGTTTTCATTTCTTCTCTTGTAATTTTAAAAGCCATAGGGTATGTAAAGATCACTGTATTTTACTCATGTTAAATAATGCTGCACTATAACAAGGTAACCCAAGATGACTTTCAAGACCCTCACTCCAAATTAAATAAAAATAACAGAGACAGCTCTGGCCTTCAGATGACTCTCTTCTTCCCACCACCCCACTGACCACTGGTCTCCTCTCCTACCTCCTTACCACTTCCATGTCACTTCTTCCCGATTTCCATGGCTCCCTCCTTTCTTCACATTTCTTGTGTGGGAGATCAAGATTTGGCCACCCTGAAATATATCTCTTTACCTTGATTGTTTTCTCTAAGGGACATTTGACCTCCCCCACTAACTGCCTAAAGAATTTGACATGGTGGCTTCTTCCTGGAACAGATCTTCTATCACGATGGCTGTAAAGATAATGTAGGATAGAGGTTACAACAGGAAAGGCACCAAGCCCCTTTTATCAAAAACTCTCTCTCTCCCTGACCACATTACCTATAGATGACCCTGAAAAGAATTGTCTTCCTGCCCTCTGAAGTCCCAGACCACTACCCACTCCCAACACGTTCCTTGCCTTTAGCTGCAATACTTAAGCAAGCAGCTTAGACAGAGGGACGAGTTGCTCATTTCTGAGCTTATCCCATGTATACGTTATTAAACTTGGTAATATTTTCTCCTGCTAACCTGTCTTGTTAATTATTTGGCCAGCCATAAGAACCTTAAGGAAAAGGGCAGAGGGAGATTCTCCCTCTCTCCCAACACTTGCAAAATTCTGCACTATGTATTGATCTCACTTGTGAACAGCTTAGGCCTATGTGCAGATAATCAGCGCAGGCAACTGACAGCCGAGAAGATATCTTTGTCAATCATTTGGAGTGGGAGGGGTTATATATACTCCACACCTCACAAAGCATGACATAACCCGATTATTGAATATGACCCAACGATTCTGATTCTCTTCATTATTATTTTTAATAATCATCCACTTAACACCACTAGGGCAAAGAGTAGAAGGAACTGACCCCATCAAAAAGACAAAGAGAATTTAAAAATACAGCCAATGACGAACCAAGTGTAGATACAGATGAAAAAACATACTCTACCAAGAGTTATAAAGCCTAAACTAAGCCTTTGCTTTTGAATCATTTTTATGCTTCAATAGCAAAATCACAATTAATTTTGAAAAATTAAATGCATAGTGCTGTAATTGCTTTACTAGCACTTAAAAACCTACATGGGTTTGTATAGCGATTTGCACAAGAATTGCAGGTAACAGAAAGAATAAGCATAAAATACACTTTTCTGGCAGAAGTGTTTCTTCAGATGTGGAGTTTACGGAGGAATTAGAGCAAGGAACTGAAGGAAGCGGACTTAGACTGGAGGTTCATTGTCTAAAGTACTTTCGCATCTCTTGTTTAGAGAATCAAGTCAGAATCTGAGTCCATGAACTACAAAATAAATTCCAAGGGCTCCCTCTTTCAATAAGTAGGTATTTGAAGGCTCCTGTGCATCAGACACTGGGGGTCAGATGCTGTACAAGCACAAGGGATATAGCTCTGAGCAGCAAAGACCTGGTCCCCGTCCCCACAGAGCAAACAATCTTCTCTACTCCATTCGCTGGATGAATCTGAGAGTAACAATGGACATCACAACACTGTATATCATTAGAATTACAAACCATTTTGACCTATACAAATACACACACAAAGGACTGAGGCCAAAGAGTAAGGTCTCAACAGAAGATTAGCAAATGCATCATGGCGGAAAGAACCAGGGTGTACAGATTTTATTTTTCAGGTACGACTTTCTGAAACAGGGAAGACTTTGAGCAAGGATTATTTGGAAAGAAACGAAGAACATGGAATAATACTCCACGTGTGGCAACAATGGTGCTGCGACTTGGTCAAACCCAGGCAGTTGGCAAAATTGAGAAGAGAATGATTTTACTTAATTGGACAACAAATACGTTGTCCAAGGTGTTGGGCAACAGTTCCTTGTACTTCATTAAGCTCCCTATCCTACATTTATATTCTGGTTGGAAGCAGATTAGATGCACTCACCAGTTAATTAATTATGCTTCACTCTTACCTCTCCCTCAACTCCCACATTCAGTCAGTCACCAATAGTCCTGACAATATTACCTCCTTAACTATCTCATACATCCATCATGGGGGATTGCAAAATTGGCCACAAATTCCTCCCCTCCTTTTATCTACACCCCTGCAAGATAACTTTGTAGGTTCTCCCATCAAGAGGTGGAGTCTTTTCTACCCCTGAATCAAAGCTGGACTTGTGACTTGCTTTGGCTAATGGGATACTAGCAAACATTTGAAAAGTGCTTGCACACTGGGGTTTGCCTTCTTGCTGCTCTTTTAACCGGGTCACCACGTGAACAACCCCAGTCACCCCATCACCCAGGGAACAGCCAGCCAACTTCAGACATGTAAGTGGAACCATCCTGATCATTCAGCCCCTAGCTGACCCATTAAGTGACCACAGACACATAAGCAAGTCCAGTCAAACTCAGTTGAGCCTGGCACAAACCAAGAGGACTGCCCAGAAGAATTGTGAACTAAGCAAATGGCCATTGTTTTAAGCCACATGTTTTGAAGTTAAATCTTATATATCCACTTATTCATCTCCTTCCTCTGCCACCATAATTTCTCACCTAGACTATTACAATAATACCCCCTCCATCTGAGGTTTTACTTTCTGAGGTTTCAGTTACCCATGGTCAACCGTGGTCCAAAAATATAAAATGGAAAATTCCAGAAATATACAATTCACAAGTTTTAAATGGCTCACTGTTCTAAGTAGAGCATTATGAAATCTCGCACCACCCTCTCCGTCCAGCCCAGGACATGAATCATCCCTTTGTCCAGCGTATCCACGCTGTATACACTACCCGCCCATTAGCCACTTAGTAGCCCTCTCGGTTGTCAGATCAACTGTCACAGCATCACAGTGCTTGTTTTCAAGCAACCCTTATTTTACTTAATAATGGCCCCAAAGTGCAAGAACGGTGTTGCTGGCAATTCAGATCTGCCAAAGAGAAGCCATAACTTGAAAACACCAATTTGCAAAGGTACATGCACCTCTGTGTTCATTGCAGCGTTATTCATAATAGCCAAGACTTGGAAGCAACCTAAGTGCCCATCAAGGGACGAATGGATAAAGAAGATGTGGTATATATACACAATGGAATACTACTCAGCCATAAGAAACGATGAAATCCAGGCATTTGTGACAACATGGATGGACATTGAGGGTATAATGCAAAGTGAAATAAGTCAGAGGGAGAAGGTCAAATACCGTATGATTTCCTTCATTAAGTAGTAGATAATAACAACAATACACAAACACATAGAGACAGAGATTGGATTGGTGGTTACCAGAGGGGAAGGGGGGAGGGAGAAGGGTGAAAGGGATAATTCGCTACGTGTGTGGTGATGGGTTGTAATTGGTATTTTGGTGGTGAACATGATGCAGTCCATGCAGAAATAGAAGTACAATGATGTACACCTGAAATATTTACAATGTTATAAACCAATGTTACTGCAATAAACAAAAAATTGAAAAAAAAAAAAAAAAGAGAAGCCATAAAGTGCTTCAAGTGAAAAAGTAAAAGTTTTGAACTTAATAAGGAAAGAAAGAAATTGTATGCTGAGGTTGCTAAGATCTACAGTAACTTTTAATACACTGTATTATTATAATTATTCTATTTTATTATTAGTTACTGTTAATCTCTTAACTGTGCCTAATTTACAAATTAAACTTTATCATAGGTATCTATGTATAGGAAAATACACAGCATATACAGGGTTCAGTACTATTTGCGGTTTCAGGTATCCACTGGGGGTCTTAGAACACATCCCTCACAGATAAGGGAGGGCTGTGGGGGATCGTCCGTCTTGCCCTCTCCAATCCACTCTTCACAATGCATCCAGAATGATCTTTGAAATTATACATGTGTGTGAATATTAATATATATTATATGTACATATAAATATATATTTACATTTTTATTTATATACATACACACACATACATATATATATTTGATGAATACTCATTGGTGTGTGGTAAGTGTTTAACAACCATCTCAAGGGCATTTGCCCATTTCCATGGTGTAAACAGTCCCACCATGGCAGATTTCAAGCTGCCAATGGTTTAACAACTTGCTTGTAAAAGTTCTGAAAAAGGAACAATCAGCTTTCACAAGCCAGTATATAGCCCACTCTAGCACAACACCCATTTCTCCCTCCTCAAATCCTTTAATGGTTTCCCATTCAGCTCAGGACAAAATCCAAAGTACTCGCCATATCCTACCAGGCCTGTAGGACCAGACTCTGCTGCTCTTTTCTTCCCAAGCTCTACAATCTAAAATCATTTCCTTTAATGGTGTTTTTTCAAAGCATGAGCTTGAAAACACTGGCATAAGAATCACACGGAACACTGGTTAAAAACTGGGATAATAAAGCCCCATCCCAGAGATCACAAGTCAGAATTTCTTGGGAGTGGAGTCCATAAATTACAATTCTTAGCTACCTGAACAGATTCATGTTCGTGTAGTGGAAGTCACAAACCAGACATAGGAGCACTTTAGACAGCAGAATTTTATTTTGCCGATGCAGTGTTTTTAAATTTTTGATCAATTGCCAAAATTTTTAAATTGGCAAATATGGAATGACAAACTCTTAAAAAATCAGAAGATCTAGTGTCCTGGAGTGGAGCTGAGAGGACAAAGCCACTTGAAATGGGCTTTAGCCTTTCGATTCACAATCCCTGCCACCACATGTTGTCCTAATTCTGGCCTGCTTCTTTAGATTCTCTGTCCTCCCAGACAGAGGAGTTTGGGACGCCTGGTGTATACAAGTTTCTGGGCCTTCCTACTTCCTTCAATCTGTAATATTCCATTCCCCTTATCCTAAACTATCCTCACCTGTGTCTAGGTAATTCCAGGATTTTAGATAACACCTCCTCGTGGGAGCCCTCTCGGAACCCCCAGAATAAATGTTCCTGTTAAACTCTCTCATCACACCTCTATTTGTAACACTCGTCACACCCACAATTACCAGGGAAATGCCAGTCTCCCCTTCTACATTGTAAGTCCCTCAGAGGAAATGATCAATCTTTCTGGGCTCAGCACACAAGGTCTGATGAGATGAATATACTTTAGATGTTTGTTAAATGAAAGGGTAGATTCCACAGATACTCAGATAAATTAGAGATCATTTTGAGCACGGATTACTGCAGGAAGGACTCAGAGAAGAGGTGAAAATTTTAGCTCGACATTAACGAACAGATGCAGATACTAATGACAGAGGGCAGAAAGTATTCTAGATGGGGATGGCTTCAACAGTCGTTAGTTTGGGGGCCACCCAGTATCCAATACCCTCAACACTAGTAACAGCCTGATTTTCCTCTAGTAAAAGGTCCTTCCTCATTCCCAATCTTCTGGTTCAGGTACAGTCCTACTTTCCAGCTCCAGTTACAAATCCTATGACCCAGACCTACATATCAATGCCTTGCATTTGCCCCCAGTTACAATTATTGGTTTAGTGATGAGTTCATGACTCAAGCCCACCCAAGCAGGCCCTGTCAGAGCTAACCTGGTCTTGTACCCAACTGACGAGTTTATTGCTCTGTCTCATGACACTGAAACTCAAAAGGCAGCTTTAGCTACTGCCGCCATCTTACCACCACATGGAACCTAAAAATAAAATCCAGAGGAAATCAGAGGCAAAAAAGAGAGAAAAACTGAATCCTGGAGCTATTGTTTGAAGCTCAATCAGGCTATAACCAGAGCAAGGTCAGCCTTCACAAGAGCCACCATATTCTCCTTTTGCTTGAGACAAACTGGGTGAGTTTCTGTCACGTGGAAAGAGACCTAAGCAAAATAAGGACCTATATGAGCAAATTTATAAAAGCCCAGGCTAAGTTCTGCAGATCCTAAATAAACCACATGGTTGTAGTGGAGTGTAGGTCACTGATTAGGGAATGAAGCTGAAAAAGAAAAACTGGCCAAACTGTAGAGAAACAATGCCTGAGTATAGGGTTCAGATACCTTACTACTTCCAAAAAGAATACAGGGGTGCTACCCAATATTCAAAAAATCCATATACAGAATAAAATCTTAAACTGTCTTTTTCAGAGAAGCGAAACTAGTAAAATTAAGTTATACAAAATAAAATAGGACTAAGGAAAATAATAAAATATGCACATTTAAATTTCAACATGGTTATTGTAATTAAGTTTAAATATGTCACTGGGCTTTCTGGTAATCCGGGTAAAAAATGAACTGCCATCTGTGTTACTGCAGTCCTTGTTTGTTTTATTTTAAAAGACACATGTTGAAAATACCTGACTTTCTAGGCAACAGGGAACCTAGGGTTTGGGAACAGAGAAATGGTAGGAATACATGGTATACAGAATAAAGCCACCTCCTCCCCTGCCCCCAAAAAATGTCCACATCCTAATTCCCAGAACCTGTGACTATGTTACCTTACATGCTAAAAGGGACTTTGTAGGTATAATTAAAGTTCTTGAAATAGGGAGATTATTCTGGATTATCTAGGTGAGCCCAATGTAATCATAAGGGTCCTTATAAGAAGGAGGCAAGAAGCTCAGAGTCAGAGAGAAGGCAACGTGACAAGTAAAGCAGAGAGAGAAAAGGCAAAGTGATGAGAGACCACATGCCAAGGAATGAGAGCAGCCTCTAGAAGCTGGAAAGGGCAAAGAAATGGATTCTCCCCTGGAGCATCCAGAAAGAACCAGCCCCACTGACACCTTGATTTTAGGACCTCCAGAACTGTAAAATGATAAATGTGTGTTGTTTGCAGCAATTAGGTTTGTGGTATAAGGCCAATTTTCATATAGACACTCTATTCTAGTGTCACAGAATCAAATCTTTCAAAACAGATGGAAATAAGGAGTGGATCTTGTCCAGCCCCCAATTTTGCTTATATGAAAAAATTGAGCCACAGAGTGGCTAAGCGACCAGCCCCAAATCAGAAAGTGTGAGTTCTCTACCTCCCAGTTCACACTCACCTCTAACAGGTTTGCTCCACACTTGCTTCTCAGCTCTCCAGAGCCTGGCACCAGGATGAAGAGGCTGCTTTTGAAGAATTTCATTAAGGTGTGTTTGAAAGCTTGTCACAACTTAAAGGGAAAAAGAGACGCAAGTTCTTCTGCCAGGTGCGTATTCCACAACTTTAATGAGAACCGAAGCGCGTAAAGAAATGAATCATCATTAACGAGATGTGGAGAGGGCAAAGCTATAAGATCAAAATGATAGGACATTAGCTTTGTGACCAAAGCCATGGACGTATGGCAAGCCTCCAAGGGTAAGAGAGCAGATGCCACCCCTTCGACAGTTGCAAAACTAATTGGGCTTTCAAGTGTCGAATGGCCACAGCTGCCTGGTATGGCAGAGTCCACCATTAACTTGCATGATCATTCACTCCCTCAAGACCCCAGAACAGCCAGACCTGTTCTGAATTTAAGTTCCAGGAAAGGTCACTCACCAAGCCAGGGTCGTTAGCTTTATTTTTATGAAGATAGGAGATTTAATAAATATTGTTTTCTTTTACTGTCATCTGCATGTAGATTTCCAAGTGAAATTCACACCCATGTCTTCCTTGGCCAAATTATTAGGAAGAATTACCGTTTTGCTGGTGCAACCCTATTTTACTCTGTCTTTGCCTAAATGACCATCACCTTGTAGCTATGAATGAGCGCCGGAATATCTGAGAATTTTGCTGCAACCTTTGTGGGGAATATACAGGTCCAGGTTGGGAATCACTCATACTTGTTTACCACTGATGGCCATTCAGTGGCTCCTGTGAAAAACTGAGATTAAGAAGCTTCTTAGTTCTTAAAGCTTCTCCACTCAGGGCACAAACGGTGGTGGTGGCTTGCTTACTACAAAATATCTGCTGACCACAATATGAATGTGGCCCAGAAAGGCATTTTTTTACCTGCCACCTATCTATCATGGCAATTCAATTAGGCAAAGTCTCATCACCATAATCTAGATCAGAGGTTGGCAAACTTTTTCTTAAAAGACCAAATAGCAAATATTTTAGGGGTTGAGGGCCAGGTGGCAGAATCAAGACTATTACATCAATGCCTAAATAATAATTTAAAATGTGACCATTTAAAAATGTAAAGATTCCACTTAGTTCATGGGCCCTATAAAAAGATGCAGTGGGCCAGATTTAGCCCAAGGGCCATATGTTGCCAACCTCTGATCTAGATAATTACGAAAGTCTATTCACAGGTAGAAAGAAAAATCTATAATTTGAATTGTGAACTAGTCCCTTAATCATTCAAATTCTTTACACAAAATTCCATGTAGTATTGTCCCCCAAATCCAGAAATCTATAGTATAATAGGTACAACATGCAAACAAGCCACTGAGATCTTCAGGGGATTTTGCAGGTAAATGCTACTAAGGAATATTGATACACACCTATGTTCATTAGGTTTTTCAAAATAACAGAATGGAAATTACATTATATTTTTACTCTGGTGCAAAATGATAATAGTGGTTTTAAGCAATAGAGAAAACTATTCTAATTAACATCACCAGTTAGCTAACTTTTATATGCAGTTTTGCCATATCTAATTGACATTTTATAAATGGTATCTGCTTCTAAGCGTTCCATTTTGATTCATACCAATCTGTTAGCATTACATACGAACTAGAAGAAAATATGGAGCCTTCTGCTTCAAGTATCCTAATTTACATGCTAAATCTGAAGGTCATAATGAATCTTTGTCATGTTTAGAGCCCTGTACATTGGCCCAGAAATAAAAGGCAGCATGTTAATTTTTTTTTTTTGGGTGGCAGGAAGGATAATACTAAAAAAAAAAGGAGCAAGTAATAACTCAACGTGAGTTTAGAACAACAAAATCTAGTGCATTGGAAGATAAATACTGTGAAAAGTGCTTTGGTGTGATGAGTATGGCTTTGTTTAAGTTGAAAATTGTTCTTCATTCTGATAGCAGTCAAGCAGCAGATGGCCTGAAGTTATCATAAATATGTAAGCCCTAGAAGTACTCTGCATTGAACAGCAGCCAAGATATAACAGTGTTGAACAACACAGGGCACAGAGAGAACCGTCTGACACATACAGAAGAATGAGAAACCCTCCCCCATACAGTAAGATTTCTAAACATAGTAGAACATCTGAGACATCACCTAGCTTTTCCATGCAGCTGTAACGCATATAGCAACCCCATTTTTTAAAACTTACAAGGCAAGGAAGTTAGCCTTTCTTTCAATTAAATTACCACATTTTCACAATATAGAGCTTGAAAAAGAAATTCAAGTGCTTTCTTCTTTGGAAACTTGCTGTCAAAAGCCAAGCTTACTATTAAGATGAAGAGCTGTACAATGCAAGGGAGAAGTCTAATGGGATGGTTTGCTTTAGTTTAAGTATAACTTTCCACCCTTCTCTAGGCACTGTGACTTTTTTCCTTGTTCCCTTCTACGTGAGTACCTGAAATGCCACGCAAAGAGATCTTTATTGAAAATTCCTTTCATTGTTGAATTACAAAGGTAGCTCATTTTATATCTACAGCTGCCACAGTCATAATATTTTCTAGTTACCAAGCTTCAATAAATAAATACATGTGAGATCCATCCATCTATTTATAAACGGCTATTACGTTCTGTGCTAGATAACCAGAAATACAGAGATGAATAATTTAGAGAGGGGCCAGCCCTGTGGTGTAGCAGTTAAGTGCTCGTGCTCTGGTGCTGGCGGCCCGGGGTTCGGGTCCCAGGTGCGCACCAATGCACCGTTTGTCAGGCCGTGCTGTGGCGGGGTCCCACATAAAGTGGAGGAAGATCAGCCAGATGTTAGCTCAGGGCCAGTCTTCCTCAGGAAAAAGAGGAGGATTGGCATGGATGTTAGCTCAGGGCTGATCTTCCTCACAAATAATAATAATAATAATAATAATTTAGAGAGAACAATACTCCTCTCCCTGTGTTTCCACAGAATTGGTTTGAAACTATTGCCTTCTCACACTCAGTCTTCCAAATGGGAGAAGGAGGAATTGATTTGATTGATGAAATGATGAGCATCCAACATCCACTGGTCCATAATTCTGTCCTGCACAAGGTTGATTTATTCACAATTGCCTTGTTGATGTGGACTTCCTGTGCTCAAGGGGTATGACAAAAGCCAGGATCTGCCATGATGTTTCATGTAGGTTGCTGGGTAACTGCTCCACCACGTGTGAGTCCCAAGGAAGAAACTCAGGGTGGGGAGAGAAGTATCAAGAAGTCCATCTGGGCTGGAGGTCTGAGTCTCATGCTCTAATCCAGTTTTACTAGAGGTAAAGCTGATGTGTTGATTTTTCTCTGCCTCCTGTGTTTGTTTTCCAATAGATTTAGTAAGTGGGAAGAAAGAGGGATGTGATTCATTGTACCTCTCAAGCCTCAACAAATAAGACTCCTGCCCTCAAGAAGCTCAGAGCCTCCCGGGATCTTTACTTCTGATTGTTTTTTTTCACATTATATATAATTAAACCATGAGTTGAAAACAGGTCCAGCCCACTTTTCCAAGAAACATCATGAATTCAATTCAACCCTTTACGGAAACTACTAATCTATACTTCAAAGGCACCTAAAAACATGGTCTCTGGATAAGTCATTACATGAAAGGCATTAGTTACACAAAAAATATTACATGATTATTAGAAAATAACTCAAATTGAATACAGTGTCTTGAATGTGGATGACCTTAAGCACCTCAAAACATTCTGAACACTGTAGAAAAACAATATGCCAGCGACCTAGGCAGTATTTGATTTTATAGTTTATGCCCTGGTGATCAGGGGGCAGAGAAAACACTTTCTCTGAAGTCTATGACATGGTATTTTCTTTCTAAGTAAGGAGAAAAATAGTTTTCTTCAAATTCACTAGTGGGTAGAAGATACTTCTACTGGTTTCCACACATTGTAATTGTCTGCTTTAAAAATTGTCAAAAGCAACAAACAAGAAAAATGTTTTAATTCAAGTGACATTTCTACAGAAGAACAAATAAGCCCCATCCGTTTAATATATCATTCTATATTATATAACTATACCACGTATTATATACCCTGTTGTTAAGCTTTTTATAATAGAAGCTTAATATCCAGTACTTGGCCAAAAGTATATAAGATATTGGTTTTTACAAATGTCACCAATATTCATTCAGTACTTGTTTACTGAGTGCTAAAATGGACCAGAAACTATTCTAGGAGCTGGGAATAGGAGAGTGAACAAAATGAAGTCCCTGCACTCAATGAGCTTCCACTTTAGTGACAGACAAGAAGAGCTGAGCACATCAGACATGTCAATCATGAGGCCTGCTCACTTACTCCCTCTGCTCGTGTTCAATTGATCATGAGCCCCTCGTTTGCTGCAGCTGACTGGTCTAAGGCAGCTAATCTATAGGCTGCCTAGTGACTAAGACCTTTGGCCCGACATTAAAAACAACACTAAGTTAGGTTTATCTTCTTCTATCTCTTCGACTTGAACTAGGTACTACCAAGAGACAAAGGCAGTTAGAAATGGCCGCTGAAGCTGACAGTTGATGATGTCTGTCTCTCTCTCTCTGGAGAGGATACTGAGGCCTTGTGAAGGCAAATGCAAGTTGATGTTATGATGCAGCAGAAACAGTGAGCAAGCAGAAGCAATGATGAAGAGCTATAATTCCTAACTGTGGGCCACAGGTAGACATTTTGGAAACATATGGGGCATTTCAGGTTGTCACAAGAATTGAGTGGACAATGACACCTGATATCTTGCAGTGCTCCTGAAGTTCTGCATAATGAAGAATTGTCCTGAGGTCTGCATGAGTTCTAGTGCCCTGCAGGACAATCATGTAGATGTAAACCTGTTTGTAATTATCAGGGCTTAGAGTCTGACTCAACTTTGCATATAAAGGTGGAATGCACTACTATGTAAATCTAACGAGGACTGTTTCGTTTTGTTCAGAGCTTTACAAGAGATGCTCGCCATTTCAGGTAGACCTATCACCTACAGAAGACTGCTTTGTATTAAGTTCTCCAACCTAATATGCCTCTGCCAATTTGCATCTGATGTTTTTGCATTCTCAGAGATTCTACACAGCGTTGCAAGTGTCTGATAACCTCATCGTGTCCCCTAGTGTTGTCATGTGCCTGAGCATTTACATACTGAAATACAAACTGTCTTATTCTTTTTTGTTTCTCCTTTATAATAGAGTAAGGCGTTATATTGGAAGGGTTTTTTTTAATTATATGTACAAATAGATAATATTATTTGTGAATTTTGCTTAGAACGATAAAGGAAGTGCTGCAAAATATTCATTTGGAAAAAGAGGGTTGTGTCTAATGGGGTTGAAAACCACTGGCATAGAACAGAAAGGGGTTAGGAAACCAGAACAGAGAAGAAGGTGTTACCGCACCAGGTCCGTTTTTGCGCGCCGCCCAGAAAGCCAATTACCGAGACGACGAGATTGCAGAGAGAGAGGGTTTAATCACAAGGCAACCAAGTGAGGAAAACGGGAGAACAAGTCTCAAATCCGCCTCCCCGAAAATAGGGACTCAGGGGTATTTATGGGGAAGGGGGCAAGGTGGTCTGAAATGATTGGAGGTGAGGAGAGATAAGGTAATTGATGATCTGAGCAAGCGTAGTCACCCTTCATGCCTCTTCGCAGGACACATCTTCACAGAATGGCAGCATTAGCGTGCCCTGAGGGTGGAGTTCCAACCTCTTGCCATCAAAAGGGCTCAGTTGATGGGTTGGTGGTCTCAGTCTAGCCTGAAGTGGACAAGCGGCTCAGTTCCTGAAAAAAATAGCTCAAACACCCACTACCATGGTAACCCAGGCTCCAGGGAGATGTCATCTATAGGAACCTAACAGCACAGTTAACAATGAGTATGTTTATCATGCAGATTTAAGTCCTTGCCTTTGATTCTGATAAGTTTCTAGGTAAGGCCATCACCCTTCTTTCCGGTACAGGGAAGAAGATACCTTTACAAATGGAGATTTTCTTTACAAATGTAAATGTCTCTCATAAAGGGTAACTAGAACCAAGAATGGGTTTAGCATGAACCACCCAGGTACCCGGAGATGTCTATAGTAATGGCCTTTTCTGCAGGCAGGTCTCCCATCCCAAGCTCCTTTGGTCAGTTAGTGGGGGTGGGGGTCAAAATGTCATTCAGGCAGAGACATTTTGAGTTCGCAAATTCCAATCTCCCATAGTTACTAGCTGTTTAACCATCAATGGCTGTTTGCCGGTTTCAAAGGAACATACAGGAGAAGTGGGGTATCACGAGACAGAACCATTCACATCCATGAGCAAGCCCCTAAAAATGGCCCTTCCACCCGCCCGGTGGCGAAAGCAGTTAAGTGCGTGCGCTCCACTGCGGCGGCCCGGGGTTCGCGGGGTCGGATCCCGGGCGCGCACCAACGCACCGCTTGGCAAGCCATGCTGTGGCGGCGTCCCATATAAAGTGGAGGAAGATGGGCACGGATGCTAGCCCACAGCCAGTCTTCCTCAGCAAAAAGAGGAGGATTGGCAGACGTTAGCTCAGGGCCGATCTTCCTCACAAAAAAATAAATAAATAAAACCAAAAATAATAATAATAAAAATAAAAATGGCCCTTCTACTCACAGCTTCCAGCAGGTCCTGGGCCCTCAACCCTCCCACGTAGGTCAGGCCATCAGAAACACCTCTTGCCCCTTGTCTCATGACTCCTCTCTCCATCCTGTTGCCATAACAATTGTCCTAAAATGCAGCATTACTAACGTCTTCATCTTATTCAAAGCTTTCCAGAGTTCCAAGTTGCCTTAAACTGTTCACAATCTAGACCCAATCTACCTTCCCCACATAATTTATTGCCTACCCAGGCCCTCAAATGAGCCACCCTAATCTACTTTTTTCCCTAAATAGGTCACAAGCAGTCTCAAATCCCACCTTCACACCTTTGGCCTCTGATTTCCCTATGACAAAGCCCATTCTCACCTCTAATTCTAACCTCTGCATTTTCCCTTGTGGTTCAATTCAAATCCCATATGCACAGCCCTAAGTGATGATTTCTTCCTCTAAAAACCCAGAGGGAGCAATTAAGTGTGGCACAGCAGTCAGAATAAGGTAAAGCACACTACTAGAACAAACAGCCCCAAAATCTCAGTGGCTTATAACGAGTTTACTTCTCACTTATGTCAAATGTCCAGTGCAGATCAACAATGCTTCTGGCTCCATACTGTCTTCATTCTAGCACACAAATTAAGGGAGCAGCCTTTATCTGAAACATTGATGCTCATCATCGGCAGAAGGAAAAGATAACATGGGAACCTCAACTAACTCTTAAACTTTTGCTCAGGAGGTACATACCTCACTTCCACTCAGATTTCATTGGCCAAAGTAAACCACATGACCAAACATGATGTCAATGAGACAGGAAGGGGCAGGGCAACAAATATTTTGAAATACTATTAAAATCTACAATAGTTGAATCAACTTGCATAGTCAGTGATCACTTCCTAGGTATACCCTCACAAGTTTCATGGTCAGCAACAAGCCATTTGTAGGTATTCTATGCTAATATCAAGGTCACAGTGGATTTAAACATTTTAAAGTACAAGTCAAAACCCTGAAACCACAGTAGATCAGTATGAATCAGAACCAATAAAGCCTCTTTTGAATTGGCTTTATTTTCAAATTTAGTTAACCAATGCAATGAAATTTCTGTACAACAAAATAATGTGCACATGAATTTAAAGTTCCCTATAACAGTATGGGGCATAGAGTTATTTGTCTAGAAATATAATTTGTTGCCAGTATAATTTGGTTGCACTTTTTTTTTTTGCAGTTTTGAAATATAAAATTTGAAACAGAAAATTATGAAATGTTATTAAAGTCTGACTTTATGTACAAAATTAGAAACAACTTAAACCCTCTACAATTAAACAAAATGTGAAGAATTTCCTTTTAAAGTTGGTGAGCCCTGGGAATTATAAAGTGTTTATGCTACACCACATGATGGTGCCAATTTAGCTGGTATGCAGATACCTACAGACTTTGATAGTACTGTGGACACCGATTCTGCAAATTATTTTACTCACTACTGTGCTGTTGTTTTAACAATCAATATTTATAAATTAAAATCTTTTTTAAAATTTTGTAATAAATTCATCCACACATTCACTGATGCTGAAAAATGTGGTCAAAATCAATAACTTTTGAAACCACCAAAATATACTATGCTGTTAATTTAGGTGCAAACTCAGAGCTATAAGAGATAACACTGAAGAAATAAACAAATCAAAGCAACAATAAGATATGATGGTTGTAGATTTACGAGCCATGAAGACAACCCCGTTTGATTTTTTTTCCAGGAGAAAACAAGTCCTGGATGATATGCATTATGAACTATGTGAGTTCCTCAGGTACCGCCCCCCGCAGTCCATACCACTGCCACCCTGAATTCTGAACCTTGCCACAAAGAGTGGAGCCATGAGGGCACAATCCTAATAACTATACTTCATTCAGGTGTTTTACCCGTATGTAACTTCTTACCCTAAAGAAAAATGAGAACATATTGACATGTTTAAACCATGTAAGTATCTAACAGCTCTCTGTCTCCTATTTAAAGACCTGGCTGTCAAATCCATCACTTACAAAGATGTTTGCGAGTGCTTCTCCAGTGAATCTGCAACGGAAACCGCCTGTAGAAAAGCTCTACTGGTATTAATTTTGCAATCCTATTGAGCCACATGTTAACAAAATAAAAATGTATTATGCTTGCTTTTTTTTATATGGCAGGTGTGGACAGCTTTGAAAAGCTACTCATTTACTTGTGGCTGCCATAGCTGTCTTTCTAAATTACCCAGTGAAAACAAATATTGACTTTTCTAAAAAATGTAATCCAAACAGTGAATAGGATGTAAAATGTTATTGAGTCAAACCAATTTAACAAATATTTGCATGCCTACTATGTGCAAAGCAATGCACCTGATTTAAGCCTAAAAACACTCACCAAATACACTATTTGATATGCTATCTAATAAGCTACTCTCTTATGAACTCTGATTGAAACTCAGTTGTGTATATGGCTCATTGACAATAGTCAGCACAATTTACTGGAACTTCTTACTCATTCTTGGTCAAGAAAATTTTTCTAACCACTATTATTTATGCAAAATTACCTCTAAGAGGCAAGTTCACTGAAATTCTTACAACACTATTCAATCTTTTCATTGTGTTTTAATGCTTTGCTAATATGAAATTAATTTCACTCTCACCAGCCTACCCTACTCTCAAATTGTTTATTTGCTAGCTCCTCGTTTATTTGCTAGCTCTTCTCTCCTGGTAGGTTGGCTTTACAAATAATGTTCCATACCATGAGGCCTAAATAAACTCAGTCAGGTTTACAGGAATACTGTTAGCCTTTTCCAAATGAAGCCAAGTAGTCACTTCCTTGTCCTAACAGACCTATCGCAGCTTCAACCCCCAAGGATTTACAGAATACATATAGTGACTCTTAATATAAATATTAAGGTCTTCACCACACTTCCTTGCGGTTTTTTCACAATGCCCCTCCCAGGGATTCATACCTGAGGTCCTTGGGCCCCAAAAGGTCCACAGTCAGAAGTAGGGGGCGGGGGGGCCATGGGGGGAGGATGTGAGTTTGAATAGGTCTTTATTCCACTAAACTAGAACTGAAATCTAGCACTTCCTTCAATGACGAATATAGGCAATGAAAAGCAATAGTATCAGCATTACCTGCGATTTTGTCACCAAAAGAAATCACAGGTATTTTCATAGTTGTTATAGACGTGTTAAAATATCATTTATGCTCATTACTACTTCAAAATTACAGGAGTTATTAGGCCTGCCACAAGATCTTTTTTAAGGCATTACTAAAGTTCAAATATCACTTTAATGCACACTTTTTAAATATCTGATAACTGTTATTTCAATATAATAGATTTCCTTCATTGTAGAACTGATTTTATTTTATGAATTGAAAATATAATCATGAGAATGGTACATAGGCTATACATAATGCCAAAGGGGTCCATGGCTCAGCAAAAGAACCCCAGCGGTGTGGTGCAGGGTCATGCCTAGTACCAGTGAGGAAGCTAAGCCTAGAGAGGATTAGTGGCTGCTCTAAGTTATTCAAAACATAACCACAACAACAAGAAGACAGATCATTCTGGAATACTTACTGTATTTGTTTCCTACTACTGCTGTAACGAATTACCACAAGTTTGCTGGCTTAACAACACAAACATTATCTTACCATTATGGATGTCAGAAGTCCAAAATGGCTCTAAGTGGGTTAAGGGTCATGTTCCTTCTGGAGGCGATAGGGGAAAAGCCATTTCTTTGCCTTTTCCAGCTTCTAGGAGCTGCCCACATTGCTTGGCTCACAGCCCCTTTCTCCATCTTCAAAGGCAACAATCACATCACTCCAACTTCTGCTTCTGTCATCACATCTCCTTCTCTGATTCTGACCCTCCTGTCTCCCTCTTTCATGCATAAGGACCCTTGTGATTTCTCTGGGCCCACCCAGATCATCCAGGACAATCTCCCCATCTCAAGTCCTTATTTAATCACATCTGCAAAGTCCCCTTTGCCTCATAAGGGTGACACACATACAGGTTCCAGAGATTATGATATGGATGTCTTTGGGGAACCATTATTCTGTCTACCATACAAACATATTTCCAACCATGCTTTACATAGCAAAACAATCGAATGAGTTTGAAAATATCGTCTTCAGTGTAACAGATGAGAATTTTGAGGTTTTGGGTTCGGAGTTCAAGATTACACAGCCAGGGAGGGGCAGAAACAGAATTCAGTCTTCTCAGCCACCAGACTCTAACACCAGCTATCTACTACGGATCAGATGCTTTACAGAGGATAAAGGATAAGTGAAGACTTGCTGTCTTACATTCTTTAGATCCATTCTCATTTGCTCTTGGATGCAAAGTTCAGTGCTGTCTTTCATGGCCTTTGGGGGCCTGGTACCTTCACTGGCATGTCCCCAGTCAGTCCCTGAATTTTATTCTTATTTATCCAATATCAACTTTATCTTAATGAATACACTTCAGAGTAGAGAGGAAGCAAAAAGGAGAGGCTCACTTAGCATGTTCTTTATCCTTCAATAAACCTGGTTCCTATAACTCACAAAAACGAAAATGCAACCTTTGAAGGGAATGCCCTTCGATATCTGTGAAGCCTCCTACGAGTTATCTCAGATCAATTCAATGACCATTTCTGCTCTTCTGTGCAAGACTTTTATCTTGGATTCTACTGGGGACACAGAGAGGTGTGCATCCTTGCTCTCAAACAGCTTACAACCTAAGGGGTGCGAGAGGAAATAAGTAGAAATCAACCAGTGCAAACCCAACTATTAGACAGGTAGGGACACTGTCAGAGACCCAGGCTAGGGGTCAACATCGCTAAGCGTCTTTTAACCAGGAGGACCTTCAGAACAGGCAGGGAGCTCTGCAGAATAGAGGGTTTTGAAGGGTGAGGGAGGGCTGTCAAGCAGGAACAGAACACAGAGGCTGGAAATCATGGCATAGCGCAGGGAAGAGCTTGATTTGGGCTGACAAGAAGAGGTGAGATAAGAAGAACAGAACACTGGACGTGGAATCGGAAGGCCTAAGATTGAGGAGCCAGTTCTGCCACTACCTGTGTCATCACGAATACTTGATTATGCCAAGTTTTCTTCTCCATAAAAAGGGATAAGAGGGTGGCTAATTCAGAGGGATGTCGTGCAAAATAAATACAGTCATGCATCGTTTAATAACGGGGATATGTTCTGAGAAAGGCGTCGTTAGGCGATTTCATTGTTGTGCAAACATCATAAAGTATACTTACACAAACCTAGATGGTAGAGCTTACTACGCACCTACGCTATACAGTACTAATCTTAAGGGACCACCATCATATATGCGGTCCGTCCTTGACTGAAATGTTGTTATGTGCTGTGTGACTGTAAAATAATGTTAAGTGAGCCCACATAAGCGTTCATCTGAATTTGAGGGAAGGATCACAGAGGGGGAGCATTACCTGGAAAGGAAGGGGAAGAGGAGGCATAGAATATTATTCTCAACAGTCTGAGGAGGCTCAAGAAGAATGGAAACCCACATTCCTTCTGAAGACTCATTACTTTTCTACTTCAACCTCTTTCTTACTCAGTAATATTATGAGAGCAACCAGATAGGAAAAAAAAATAACAAGTTCTATACTATTTCAGAAGATTTCCATTTTAAAGGAAGTTACCTATTCCTCAAAAGACCATAGAATAATCACAGATTCAGCAAAGGTACACAGAGTCTAGAATTTTCTATGATTCAAACTTGACTTTCTATGATATATAGCACCCAAATCTATAGCAGCATGTCTACGTAAGGATCCCCAATAAAACCACCAAGGTAAAGATTATTTTGAATATCTAAAGCATTCAGGCACTCGGGAACAAAAGTGAAAATAAGAAATTTTCCTAAAAATAAGTCCAATAAAAGGACGTCAGCATCATGGCGGAGTGAGCTTTCCCGTGAACTCTTTCCCCGACAAGATACAACAAAAACAACAGTCACAGACCAACAACGGAATCCCAGACAGTGAAAAGCTAGAGCGGAGGGATCCACACTGCCACACATCTGAGAGCGGAACGTGCTGGGCCCCCGGAGGAAGTGGGGAGAGGTAAGGAGAACTCCTCTCCCTCCCCATCAGATCAGCCTGCGATCCCGTCTGCGTGGCTCTCAGAGAGGGGGGAGGGGCGGTCCTCGGCAGGGAAACCGTGGCTCTTCGGACTCTCTCAGCCAGTGGGAAACTCCCGCACAGAGGACTCAGAGGAGCCACAGGGCTACCATCAACATCTGAGCACACCAGAGAGCGGATAAAGAGGGGCAAACGAGAAGCCTCCCACGTCAGGGACCCAGAGGGCAAGAGAGAGAGCTCCCCCCTCCCCGCAAACCAGACTCTGCAGCTCAACCGACCAGACCAGATCTAGTGATCCGCAGCAGACCAGACCAAGTGATCCGCGACAGACCAGACCAAGCGATCCGTGGCAGACCTGATCAAACGACTGGACCCGTGGATCGCAGCGGGGAAAAAAAAAAACAAAACTGCAGATCGCAGCAGAAAAACCGGGGCAGAGCGCAGGGGGCTTAGACTACACAGCCCTTTACCACCAGACAGTGGCGGCAGGTGGAAATTGCAACCAGAGATTTCCAGGATGAGGAAAAACAAAACCAACACAGGAACCACAATGCAAAAATATATGAAATCACCAGACCAGAAACAAAATGACAAGCACCGAGAAATCAACCCCGAAGACACAGAAATCCATAAACTAAATGACAGAGATTTCAAAATAGCTATCATAAAAACACTCAACGAAATACGAGACAACACAGACAAACAATTCAATGAGATTAGGAGTTTCTTCACAAAAGAGATTGAAATCATAAAGAAAAACCAGTCAGTGCTGATGGAGATGAAGAACACAATGGAGGAGATAAAGGAGAATCTGGAATCTTTAAAGAACAGAGCTGACAATATGGAGGAAAGAATTAGTACTTTAGAGGATAGGAATACAGATATACTCCAGATGGAAGAGGAGAGAGAACTAAGACTAAAAAGAAATGAAGAAAGACTCCGAGAAATATCTGACTCTATTAGAAAATGTAACATAAGAATTATAGGTATTCCTGAGGGAGAGGAGAGGGAAAGAGGAACAGAGAGCCTATTCAAGGAAATAATAGCTGAGAATTTCCCAAATCTGGGGAAGGAGCACGAAATACCAGTAAGCGAAGCCAACAGGACGTCTATATATATTAACAGACAAAGGCCTTCACCACGAAACCTAGTGGTAAGGCTAGCCAGGGTCAACGACAAAGAAACAATATTAAGGGCAGCTAGACAAAAACAAAAAATAACGTACAAAGGAACTCCCATCAGGCTCTCAGCGGATTTCTCAACAGAAACTTTACAGGCTAGAAGAGACTGGAATGATATATTCAAAATACTGAAAGACAAAAACTTTCAGCCAAGAATACTCTATCCAGCAAAAATATCCTTCAAATATGATGGAGAAATAGTAACTCTCCCAGATAAACAAAAGCTAAGGGAGTTCATGGCCACGAGACCTCCACTACAAGAAATACTCAAGAAGGCCCTCAGGCCTGAAAAAAGGAAGAGAAAGGGAACACAAAGCTTGGAGGAAGGAGAAAAGTAGGTAGACAAACTCAGAAAAATAGTAGATCTTTACCGGAATAGGTTAGCAACCACTTAAATACTAAATTCAAAGATCAAAGGAAGAAATTCACCAAAAATAAATTTAACCTCATCACTGTAAACACACAGCCACAACACAAGATAGAATAAGGTATAACAAGAACAACTTAGAAGGGGAAGAGGAAAGTGACTGAATTGACTTAGTATAAGGAAATAGGAGGCCATCAGATAATGGACTATCTCATACACAAGATTTTTTGCCCAAACCTCAAGGTAACCACTAAACAAATAATCAAAGCAAAACCATATATAATAAACAAAGAGAAAACTAGAAGAGTCATAAGACAGAACAACCAAACTGAATTGGCAGTCCAAAACAAATGGGACAAGAAACAAAGGAAATGCAAAAGAACCAGAAAATAAGTGACAAAACAGCAACATTAAGCCCTCATATATCATAATTATCCTAAATGTAAATGGATTGAACTCTCCAATCAAAAGATACAGAGTGGCAGGATGGATTAAAAAGCAAGACCCAACAATATGCTGCCTTCAGGAAACACATCTTAGCACTAAAGACAAGCACAGGCTCAAAGTGAAAGGATGGAAGACAATACTCCAAGCTAATGGCAAACAAAAGAAAGCAGGTGTTGCCATACTCATATCAGACAAAATAGACTTCAAGATAAAACAGGTTAAGAAAGACAAAGAAGGGAAATATATAAAGATAAAAGGGACACTCCATCAAGAAGACATATCACTTATAAATATATATGCACCCAACATAGGAGCACCAATGTACATAAAGCAACTATTAACAAACCTAAAAGGAGAAATCAACAACAACACAATAATAGTAGGGGACCTTAACACCCCACTTACAGCAATGGATAGATCATCCAGACAGAAAGTTAATAAAGAAATAGTAGACTTAAATGAAAAACTGGACGAGATGGACCTAGTAGACATATACAGAGCACTCCATCCAAAAACAGCTAACTACACATTCTTCTCAAGCGCGCATGGAACATTCTCTAGGATAGACCATATGTTGGGAAACAAAGCAAGCCTCAATAAATTTAAGAAGATTGAAATCATAACAAGCATCTTTTCAGACCATAAGGCTATGAAACTGGAAATGAACCATGAAAAAAAAACTGAGAAAGTGACAAAAATGTGGAGATTAAAAAACATGCTACTGAACAACCAATGGATCATTGATGAAATTAAAGGAGAAATCAAAAACTATCTGGAAACAAACGAAAATGATAACATGCCATATCAAACCATATGGGATGCAGCAAAAGCAGTCCTGAGAGGGAAACTCATAGCGATACAAGCCCAGCTTAACAAACAAGAAAAAGCCCTAATAGGCAACCTTAAATTACACCTAACAGAACTAGAAAAAGAAGAACAAACAAAGCCCAAAGCCAGCAGAAGGAGAGAAATAATAAAAATCAGAGCAGAAATAAATGAAATTGATACCAAAAAAACAGTAGAAAGGATTAATGAAACAAAGAGTTGGTTCTTCGAGAAGATAAACAAAATAGACAAACCCTTAGCCAGGCTTACTAAGAAAAAAAGAGAAAAGGCTCAAGTAAATAAAATTAGAAATGAAAGAGGAGAAATTACAACGGATACCATGGAAATACAGAGGATTATAAGAGAATACTATGAGAAATTATATGCCAACAAATTGGACAATCTAGAAGAAATGGATAAATTCTCAGACTTATACAACCTCCCAAAATTGAACCAAGAAGAAATGGAGAATCTGAATAGACCAATAACAAGTAAAGAGATTGAAATAGTAATCAAAAACCTCCCAAAAAATAAAAGTCCAGGACCAGATGGCTTCTCCAGTGAATTTTACCAAACATTCAAAGAAGATTTAATACCCATCCTTCTCAAACTATTCCAAAAAATAGAGGAAGATGGAACACTTCCTAAATCATTCTACGAGGCCAACATCACCCTGATACCAAAACCAGACAAAGACAATACAAAGAAAGAAAATTACAGGCCAATATCGCTGATGAACATTGATGCAAAAATCCTCAACAAAATATTGGCAAACCGAATACAACAATACATTAAAAAGATCATACACCATGATCAAGTGGGATTCATACCAGGGACGCAGGGATGGTTCAACATCCGCAAATCAATCAACGTGATACATCACATCAACAAAACAAAGAATAAAAACCACATGATCATCTCAATAGACGCAGATAAGGCATTTGACAAGATACAACATCCATTTATGATAAAAACTCTCAATAAAATGGGAATAGAAGGAAAGTACCTCAACATAATAAAGGCCATATATGACAAACCCACAGCCAACATCATACTCAACGGGGAAAGACTGAAAGCCATTCCTCTGAGAGCAGGAACGAGGCAGGGCTGCCCACTCTCACCACTCCTGTTCAACATAGTACTGGAGGTTTTGGCCAGAGCAATTAGGCAAGAAAAAGGAATAAAAGGAATCCAAATAGGTAACGAAGAAGTGAAACTCTCACTATTTGCAGATGACATGATTGTATATATAGAAAACCCTAAAGAATCTGTTGGAAAACTATTAGAAACAATCAACAACTACAGCAAAGTTGCAGGGTACAAAGTCAATCTACAAAAATCAGTTGCATTTCTATATGCTAATAATGAACTAACAGAAAGAGAGCTCAAAAAGATAAGACCATTTACAATTGCATCAAAAAAAATAAAATACCTAGGAATAAATCTTACCAAGGAGGTGAAGGACCTATACAATGAGAACTACAAGACATTATTGAAAGAAATCCATGATGACATAAAGAAATGGAAAGATATCCCATGCACGTGGATTGGAAGAATAAACATAGTTAAAATGTCTATATTACCTAAAGCAATCTACAGATTCAATGCAATCCCAATCAGAATCCCAATGACATTCTTCACAGAAATAGAAAAAAGAATACTAAAATTTATATGGGGCAAGAAAAGACCCCGAATAGCTAAAGAAATCCTAAGAAAAAAGAACAAAGCAGGAGGCATCACAATTCCTGACTTCAAAACATACTACAAAGCAATAGTAATCAAAACAGCATGGTACTGGTACAAAAACAGACACACAGATCAATGGAACAGAATTGAAAGCCCAGAAATAAAACCACACATATACGGACAGCTAATTTTCGACAAAGGTGCTAAGGACATGCAATGGAGAAAGGAAAGTCTCTTCAATAAATGGTGTTGGGAAAACTGGACAGCCACATGCAAAAGAATGAAAGTGGACCACGTGCTATCGCCATTCACAAAAATTAACTCAAAATGGATCAAAGACCTGAAGGTGAGACCTGAAACTATAAAACTCGTAGAAGAAAATATAGGCAACACACTATTTGACATTGGTTTTAAAGGAATCTTTTCGGATGACATGCCTACCCAGACTAGGGAAACTAAAGAAAAAATAAACAAGTGGGACTTTATTAGATTAAAGAGCTTTTATACTACAAATGAAACCAGAATCAAGATGAACAGACAACCAACCAGCTGGGAGAGAATATTTGCAAAACATACATCTGACAAGGGGTTGATCTCCATAATATATAAAGAACTCACACAACTGAACAACAACAAAACAAACAACCTGATCAAAAAATGGGCAGAGGAAATGAACAGACACTTCTCCAAGGAAGATATACAGATGGCCAACAGGCACACGAAAAGATGCTCAACATCACTAATCATCAGGGAAATGCAAATCAAAACAACACTAAGATACCACCTCACGCCTGTTAGAATGGCTATAATCACCAAGACAAAAAACAACAAATGTTGGAGAGGATGTGGAGAAACAGGAACCCTCATACACAGCTGGTGGGAATGCAAACTGGTGCAGCCTCTATGGAAAACGGTATGGAGATTCCTCAAAGAATTAAAAATAGAGATGCCCTATGATCCAGCCATCCCACTACTGGGAATCTATCCAATGCACCTGAAATCAACAATCCAAAGAGGCTTATGCACCCCTATGTTCATTGCAGCATTATTCACCATAGCCAAGAAGTGGAAGCAACCTAAGTGTCCCTGGACTGACGATTGGATTAAGAAAATGTGGTATATATATACAACGGAATACTACTCAGCCATAAAAAAAGACAAAATCGTCCCATTTGCAACAACATGGATGGGCCTGGAGCGTATTATGTTAAGTGAAATAAGCCAGAAAGAGAAAGACAAACACTGTATGATCTCACTCATATGTGAAATATGAACCAACACATGGACAGAGAAAACTGGACTGTGGTTACCAGGGGCAGTGGGGGTGGGGGGTGGGCACAAGGGGTGAAGGGAGTCATATATGTGGTGATGGACAAACAAAAATGTACAACCCAAAATTTCACAATGTTAGAAACCATTAAAACATCAATAAAAAAAAAGTCCAATAAAAATAGTCCAATCTTTTTTTGTTCATTTAAATTGCATATAAATATTTAATTTGGTTAAAAACTATTTTTCGTAATTCTTTTGTGACTTTGAATCAAGGTTTCCCTTAACTGACATCCACTCTTAGCACCCCATCAATGATAACAAAAAACAAACACTTTCATGTCTATAGTTTAAAAAAATAAAATAAACGATCACCCCCTTCACAGTTCATTTCTTTACAAATATAACAGAGGAATAAAAGACTAGCTTCAAATGCACACCAAGGTCTTCCGGTTCTGAGCTATAAGATCTTAGGTAAGGTGGCATCCTTAAACTTGAGTTGCCTTATCTATACAATGGTGAGAACAGTGTGAAGATTACATGAAACAATTAGCGTAAAGCATCTACACTCAGTTAGATGGGTAGGGGAGACATATTCCCAACTCCTTATACTCCATTAGCCAGAGTTAATGCTCACCCTGGCTTCTCTCCCCAAACATCAGGAACCCCTCTCTAAAGGAGGAGGAATGACTTATGTAATTGGCTGATTGGCTGATTGGCAAGTTTAGGGAGAAGGAAGCAAGCATTCGAAGGTCTGTCTGTGGTAGGCTCTCTTTTAGGATCTGCTTACCTGAACAGAGGCTGACATTCTGATCTGCTCAGTTCCGTGCAGTGAGGGACCACTCCTGAAAAATTCCACTTCAACCATGCCTAGTAGATAAGCCCATTTGATTCAAGAGTAAAGTATGGGCAAGTCCACTTTGCCACAGACCCAAAGCCACCCTCTCTAATCCTGCCATTATTGGCAATAAAGTTGACATTTCAATTCTCTACTTGTATAACTTTGTTTTAATTTATCACTTGGTTCTGAATTCAAACACATAGAAGAGAATGTTTTTTATTGTCCTCATACAACCCAAATAATAGACACACGACGCCAACTGCTACTGCTACCATCGTCATCATCTTCCGAATCCTCCTACCTGATCTTCACCACTGTAGGTGCCTTCTTGACATCATATGAGTAGCTAATAAGCATTTCAACTCAACATACCCCAAATCAAACTCCTAATTTCCACTTCCACCCCACATACACCTGTTCCTCCCATACACTTCCTCATCTCAGAAACAGCAACTCCTTCCTTCTGGTTGCTCAAGCCTAAATATTTGCATCATCCTTGCACCCTCCCTTTCTCTTACAATCTACATTCCATCTGTCAGCAAAATTATGTTGGCTCCGTTTCACAACCTTTTCAGAATCCACTCAGCTCTTGCCACCTCTGTTGCTACCACCCTCATCCAAGCCACCCTCACTTCTTGCCAGGAAGCATTTCAACAGCCTTCTAACTGGTTTCCCTGCTTCTGCTCTTACCCTCCTACAAATCAACACACCAACCAGAGTGATTCTTCTAAAGTCTAAGTCAGATAATGTCTCCCCCTGCTCAAAACCCTCCAAGATCTTGCATCTCACTCAGGGTAGAAACTAAAGCCTTCACAAAGGCCTATGAGGCCCAATACTATCCACATCCCCACCCAGGGCCCAGGGGCAGGAAATGCACCACTCACTCTACTTACCTCTCTGGACTTACACCTACTCCTTTCCCTCCTCCCTCACAGCCTTTGCATTTGCTGTGCCCTCCACCTGGAACACTTGCTCCCAGTTATCCTCAGGTCTTGATCTAAATGGCACCACCCAGCAAAGCCTTCCCTGATGTCCCTATATGAAATAGCTACCTGCCCCACACTCCCTGCTCCCCCAATCCCTCGAGTCAGTTATTTTTCTCCTTAGAACTCATTAGCATCTGACGTTACTTTGTTCTGTTTGTTCCTTGTCTATCTCCACTCACTGGCATTAAAAGCTCCTTGAGGGTAAAGACTTTGTTTCCCCAGCATGAGAACACCTGATACACAGTCAGTACTCAAATATTTGTTGAATGAATGAATGAGGTAGAGGTACATGACAGAAACAAATGTATTTCTTCCTTGCCAGCTGGCTTCTAGAAGGCAGGATAATCATAAATATTACGAATAAATAAATCCCAAAATTGTAAAGTCGTGATTTCTCCATCTAAGGTAAACTAGTCAAGTCAGCTGCTCAAGGGCAGCACAGAGAGGAAATTTTTGTGAGAAACTTCACTAAAAGGCTAGCTGTCATGCGGCAGTCTTGCACAGGTACAAAGGTGGCTTGCGGGTGACATAATTAGGTCACTGGGGACAAGAATGCTTAGAAATGATAAAGAAATCTATATGACTTCTCAAGTCTGTCTCCTTGTAGCTCAGCAGCTGTGCCTTCCCTCTTGCCTCCTCAGGATCAAGAGCCAGCCTCTCAGCCACTCACCAGCACTATGACTTCAGTCAATTCCTTTTCAGGACAGCCATTTTATTTTGCCTTCTTCAGAGACCCCTCTCTAAAATTATCTGTGATGCTTTAAACACACCTACCAAATTGCCCTTCACTTTGTGTCAGAAGAACCACATGCAAATCACAGTGTGTTTTCTAATAATATGCAATATTGTTACCAAGAAACCCATTCCAGCAAGGTCTGCAGCTTTCATTTTTTAAATCTTATTAAGTGTCCTAAAATGACATACTACAGAGGAAAAAGAAGAAAAGGATGTATTACCCCCACGTCGGGGCCCTTATTTCTTCTGACTGGTGGCATGAGATACTGATTTTGTCTTGGAGGAACTCCCCACCACAAGACGACAGGGGTTTTGTCTGGGATCTCTTACCTCGGGAATAATCCTTGATTCCTCCATTCACCAGGATAGTTTGTCCAAACACAACTTTATTCCCGATGCTGAGAAGGGAGGGAAGGCTCAAAACTAAGAGGGGGTGATGTCTGTTTGAAGCCACAAGGTAACGTTTTAGGTCCCTGCAAACGGTACTTATCAAACTGAAGTGAATCACTGAGTCTGAAGGAGCCTCCGTGTAAAAGATCCGGTTCCTAGGACTTACGCTGAGGTTCATTCACTGTATCATTTGTTGTGTTACTTTACCTCTGAAATCTCTTCCTATAAGCACACTAATATTAGAGGTGGGAAATCATGAAATAGCCATCCAGGCAGTAAACGTTTATTGAGCACCTACTGTATTCTAGGCACTCTTCTAGGCAGGGAGGATACAGAGAGAACAAAACATACAAATTTCTGTCCTCATGGAGGTTACATTCTGGTAGTCTTTCAAAAGAGAAGTTATTTCCAAAGCAAGATTTATTGCTAATGTGGAACCCACTTTGTATAGGAAAACGAACACTCAGACTGGAGTCCAGAGGTCAGGGTTCAAGTCTTGACTGTGCCACTTGGTATCTGTGCATCCTTGAGAAAGTTTCTTAACGTTCCAGATTTTTAGTTTTGTGCATTACACCAAGATGCAAATGAATGAAAGAAAGCACCTCGCAAATCACCTGTCATATGGAAGGTGCTGGATAATTCTGAAGAACAGTGATAATAATAGGTATGATTCTCTAATCTAGGGTTGGCAACACAGGACAAATCTGATTGGCCACCTATCCTGGCAAATAAAGTTTTACTGGGACACAGCCACACCCATTCACTTATGTATAATCTATGGCTGCTTTCACACGACAATGGCAAAGCCGAGTAGTTGCAACAGAGGCTGTATGGCCCACAAAGCCTAGTACTTTTACTATCTGACTCTCCAGAGAAAAAATTTGCCAACTCCTACTCTAATCCCGTGTTATGCTAAATGAGGTCCAAGAATAGGCATCATCAGCATCACCCAGTAGACTGTTTGAAACACAGAATCTAAAGCCCCACTCCAGACCTGAACTAGAATCTACATTTTAACAGGATCCCCAACTGTGATCTGTATGACATGGAAGCCTGGGAAACAATGCACTGGCATGTGCCCATGATCACATAAGCATTCTTACTTTACACTGATATGGTAAATTTCAACTTTCCCCTTCCTACCACTCTAGCCAATAGCTCAATTGAGAACAAAGATTTTCCAACTTAGTGAACATCAGAATCATATACGGAGCTTGTCAGAAACATAAACTCCTGGGGCCTCCTCCCGTGATTCTAATGCAGTGAGTCTGAGGTAGGGTCAAAGACTCCACATTTTTTAAACAAGTACTCACTCTCGAGCAGATTCAGACCCAAGTGACTCTGGGACATCACTTTGGAAACATCACTTTCAAAGAGTATACTTGTATATCCAATAGAGTTGGGGCAAAATTCAAGACGTATCATTTGTGTCCATCGCTATCTTTTGGATACTTAAAATACCACCAGCAGATTTATTGGCAGTAGTTTATCATAAAGTAATGACTCACGGTGTCTCCGTGGCTATATATGGGTTAAATGCTATAACTCTGAGCTCCAAAAATATTTTACCACAATCACTGTTTTCAGTGACAAGAATTCATTTTTATGTCTTCATGGCCCTATTCAAGAAATTTTACTGAACATCAGATGTTGAGGAGGCATCATTCTAGGTAGAGCAAGAGTCTAAAACTGAGCAACCCCAGTAACATTCACGCGTTGCACAAACATCTGTTGAGGACCTGCTCACCAGCCAGCCACTGTCCTAGGTCAGGGGTTGGGCCAATGTTTTCTCTAAAGGGCCAAATAGTGAATATTTTAGGCCTTGTGGGCCACATATAGTCTCTGTCACATATTATTCCTTTAGTTTTTTACCCTTTTTTTACCCCTTTAAAAATGTAAAAATTATTCTTGGTTCTCAGACAGTACAGAGACAAGTGATGGGCCAGATTTGGCCTGTGGGTTGGAGTTTACTGGTCCCTATTCTAGACGATGGGGCTACAGCAGTAAACAAAACAGATAAATGTCCCTGTTCTCATGGAGATTATACTGTAGCAGAGGGACACATATAATAAACAAATAAATCCAGTAAAATGTAGATAGCAATTAAGTTCTATGAAGAAAAATAATAAGGGGATAAAGAGCAAAAGCAGAAGGCGGCTTTTCATAAACAGTCGCCAAGGAAGGTACATTTAAGCAGAGACCTGAATAACTGAGGAAATGAGCATTCCTCTTTCAAATATTACAAGACTTGCTCAAGTTAAATTATCAGCATGGGGAATAACAATAACACCATTTGAGAACATTGGAAACAATGTCCAAAACACACAAACAAAAGTAATTCATAACGAAATGGGCTTCAGGCCACAAATATTAATAGTTAAGGCAGGCAGTGAAAGTTCTACTACATGATGTAAATGTGAATGCTTCAAACAGGTCCTGGAAAAGTCAGCACCAGCTCAAGCTTCATTAACACCCAGATGCGATTCACAACCTTTTCATATTGAGAAATGGTCCTCTGCCTCGTAAAAAATCATTCTAATTCCTCCTTTCCCTGACATATGGCCTGCCGCTCTGCTTTCCAACCTCACGTTCATCCATTAGAGGTGTTAACTTTGA
This sequence comes from Diceros bicornis minor, assembly GCF_020826845.1. Lineage (NCBI taxonomy): Eukaryota > Metazoa > Chordata > Mammalia > Perissodactyla > Rhinocerotidae > Diceros > Diceros bicornis. The sequence goes on from NC_080741.1 coordinate 67,469,553, forward strand.
GATCAGTTGATCCTCACTACAGAAGTTCGTAGCAAAGGAGGTGCCTGGTCTTTGGGGGTACAGTTAAGGGGGAAAATCGAAAGAGAGCAACTCCGTAAACTAGCTAGAAGTTTCAGAGGTTAGTACAGACCATCGGTTACAGTAGTCACAGAGCCACTGGCCTGGGATGGGAAGACAATGGGAGAGACCATTGATGGGTCACCATGAAAATGAAGCACTGGCCACAGATTTAATACACAACAGAAAACTTGAGAAAAAAACGTAGCTTTCTTAGACTCTCTTCTTCACCTCCCTTGGATTCCAGGTAGAAGCTACGATATGATATTGTCTCTTCTCCTAAGTTTCCTTAGGCTAAAGTCTCAAGAAAAGATGGAGACTGTGAAACAGAAGGACCTTGTGGCCAGTGTGGGCCACATCAGTAAACGTCCCCTGGCCAGAAATCAAGGTTTTGTCACTTACTGGTTTTAGAAAATCCATTTTTAAGGCTAGGTAAGTATTCTCTCCAAGAAATTCTCAAGAGATACAACATATATAGCTTTAAAAAATAAATTAAAACTCTTAAATTCTGTTTTCTTCAACACCCAAAGACAGAAGCTGAGAAGCTGGCTGATGACATTGATACACACCCAATACGGCAATGGAGAAGGGCAAATAGAGCCCTGGCCCTTCCCGGTGTGGAAAAATTATAGTTGGTTTAGCAGCAAACACTCTTCCTGCATGAGGAACCTTTCATGGTTTGCCCCTGGGCGCCACCATGCTTGCCAAACACCACGCTTCTTGCCCCAACAATGGCTAGACTGACCAACGACTACTCTTGCTTCAGTTACCATTATTTCCTAAAGTACTGAACTAAGTGTGGTTTCGTTCTAATCCTGGACTTGCCCTGACTCACGTTTCCCAGCTGTGCTGTCAAGACAATAACAGTGTAATCAGTGCAAAAATCTAACACCATTCAAAGGCTTCCATCCTTCCTTTACAAGTCTAAATAGAAGACGGTCTTAAAGAACAAAACACACACACATACACACACACACAAAAACACAAAACTTTTAATTTGCATTTAGTCTCTGTGGTTCCACAATTGTCTGGCATTGTTCTTGCCTTTCTTCCCTGACAGCAGAAGGCCACCAGCCCCCAAGTGAAATCACAAGGCGTGACTGTCACCCTACACAATTCATGTACTGTCACCTCCAATTGATTTACTACAAGGGTCTAAAAGGAACTGAGCTTCTCAAAGGCCACCAGCTCCAAATTAGTGGATCTGAGCACAGTAAGGTATGAGATCACTTGGTCATAAAATCCACATTAATTTCCCAGGTGTACAGCATGTTTCGGAAACATGTGCCACCTTTGTATGCAGCTCCTTCTTTGAACTTGTCCTCCAAAGGTTAAGTGAAACACATGCAGAATTCACTCATCAAATACTTTTAAGTCCCTACTTTGTGCCAAGAATTAACGTTAGGAATTGCTCTAGAAAAGATAAATACTGCTGCTAATAGTTATCACTTTTATAGCACTATGTCCACTTTATATGCAATAATGTGTTTAATCTTCACAATTCTACTAAAAGGTAAATGCTATTATTAGCCCCATTTTATAATTGGGGAAACTGAGGCACGGAAAGATTAAGTAACTAACCTTAGTTTCCACAGCTATTAAATGACAGAACCAAGATTTGAACACAAGAAGTTGGGCTCCAGTGCCTGTGTCATTAACTGCTATACTATATCACTTTGTGACACCTGTGGAAATGCATCTTCTCCATATTTAAGTGGAACACATGCAAAGTTAACCTGTCCAGCATTTTCTGAGGCCCTACCCTGCATATGGCTCTAATGCTAGACATGAGATGACAGAAAATGAATCAGACAGTGTCCTCTCTTTGCTCTCAGTTATGTATCAGCAAAAGAAATAATGGTCTGCCTCATATTTTTTAGTCCTTTAAGTACAAGATGTAACTGGAGTTTCCTGTGACCTATATTCCTTTTCCCTAGGAAGCAGGTATCTTAAATCAATAAGGTAGAAACTTCCAGCAGCCTTTACATCCTACTGTTCAGCCTTTGCATGGACCATGGTTGGTCATCTCCCCCTGGTGGCAATGGTACCATGAACTTGGATTAAAGATAAAAATGGACAGGCATATTGAATTGCATTACTTCCGCATCCCTTCAACAGTCCCCATGCCCTTTTAACATCTCCCACATCCAGTGGCAATGGCTCAGGCAACAATTTCTATTGCTGGCTCCACAGGAAATGAAGCCTGCACTACACCACTCCCTACCCAAGACCGAGATCCCTAGCCCCTCTGCCACTTTCTCAAGCATGACTGTCTTAGGGTGGGAATATGCACAGCTCATAGTACATGGAACATGGCAGACTGTCTCCTTTCCACCTCATTAGCTCACCCAACAAAAATCAACTCGATTCATTAGAACAGTTTGCCAAAGAGAATGCCAACTTAAAAAAAAAAAAAAACCTAAGGAGGAAAATAAAGACACTTCTCTAAAAGTTCTCCCTTAAATAGATTTCCTACCTCTTAACACAAGCTATCCTTCCAGGGAAATGGAGCAATGAAAACTTCTGCTGACAAATATAATGCATACATAGTTTTTCTATTATGTATCTTTCTTTAATATTCTAGTAGGATTCTTGCTTAAAAACCCATATTTCCTTCTTCTCAGATCTCTTAAACTCTTTTTGGCCAATAGATTGATCTAAAAGGTGGTGTTAACTCATTGTGGCAAATTAAAGATGGCCACAAATGCTTTGACACTCCTCTGAGGGAGAGACGGGGTCTATGTCCCCACCCTTTGAAGATGAATGTGCTCCCTGACGGTTTTGAAGAACAGAATCTGGCAGAAATGACACTGTGCCGGTTTCTGGGCGCAGGCCTCAAGAGGCTGACAGCTTCCTCTCCTTGGCTTTTGGAAAGCTTGTCCTTGAGCCCTGAGCCACCATTAAGAAGTACAATAACCTGGCTGGGGAGACCATGTGGAGAGGTCCTGAGACTACATGCAAAGGAACCCAGCTGAGCTCAGCCTTCCAGTTGTCTGCCAAAGTGGCATAAACGTGAGTGAAGCCACTTGAATCCTTCGGACCAGCCCAGATGTCAACTAAATACCACCAAGCTACCCAGTCCATATGGAGAACCAACCCGTACCAACTATGCCTGAGCTTCTGACCTGCAATCATGACATATAATAAAAGGCTGTTTTAAGTCACTAAGTTTTTGAGTTGTTTGTTACATAACGTTAAATAACTGGAACACCAGTCCTTCCACAAAACCCCAAGTTTCATTCACATCGTCCCACTCGGCCTCTTCTCTCCCAAAGGATCCACTATGGAACAGCTCATTCACCAGCCCTCAACAGGTTCATCTAATTGCATGCCATCTCCACTCTTCAGTCCTTCCAGAGGGTCTTTGGCTTGCTGGTTGCCATTTACCATTGGACTGCAAAATTGCCTCTTTCACTGTGAAACAACCATAATCTATGCCCTCCTCTTCAAATTCTATCTGATCTTCTAAGGGCTCTTATACTTTCAAATAAATGCAACTCATTTAGACTAAACACTGAGGGGTATGCTAGAAATGGGGTTATCTGACTTCAAATTCACTGATATGGTCATAGTAGATGTGGAAGATCGAAGGAAGGCAAGACTAGAGGTGAAACAACCTGGAGGAGAGGTAGATGGGACTGGACCGTGGGATGGAGGCAGCAGAAATAGGGGGAAACAGTTTCAGGAGATAGTATCAAGGTCATATCTACAGGATAGGGGTGAGCAACCTTCAGCACGCCTCAGAATGACCAGGAGACCATCTTAAAAATTCAGACTCCTAGGCTCAGACCAACAGACTCTGATTCATTATATCTGAGCAGGAGACCAAGAATGTGTGTTTTAACAGCTTCCCAGTGATTCTGATGCGAGTGGCCACAGACCACTCTTTGAGAATCCTTAACTGAGATCCTATAATCTGAGTGAGAAAGATGAAAAGAAATGATGAGTCAGCACTGACACTTGAGTCCCAAGACAGAGTAAGGCTGAGACAGAAATAGGGAGATCAAGAGGAGCTGTTTTAGAAGGAAGTGACCTTGGGCCGGCCCGGTGGCTTAGTGGTTAAGTGCATGCGCTCCGCTGCTGGCGACCCGGGTTCGGATCCCGGGCGCGCACCAGCGCACTGCTTCTCCAGCCATGCTGAGGCCGCGTCCCACATACAGCAACTAGAAGGATGTGCAACTATGACATACAACTATCTACTGGGGCTTTGGGGAAAAATAAATAAAATAAAATAAAATAAAATAAAAAATTAGAAGGAAGTGACCATTTCATGCCAGATAAGATTAGGAGGGACCAGACATCTGAAGAGGAGTGACTAAATGAATTAGTGAGTTTGGGAGGATAAACTAAGCCCAGCCCCTTCCTTCTGCCTTCTTTGGGGCTTGAATTCCCATACGATAACTGTATTTGGTCAGTTCTGAGCCATGTGAGGGCTACTCCTGTGCGATGGGCCTGTGGTTGTCCAACTCTGCCAGCGACAGGGTACAGAAGCCCTTCTAACTCCAGGGAGAAGCATTAGCAAGCCCGTTGGCTACAGACCTGAAGGCACATTCTCCAGCCAGCTGTAACAGTGCGCAACACAATGTGCTCATCTCCGCTTGCCTGACTCTGTGGCTCTCTCTCCACCAGTTCAGACCTAGAGCAGGGGATGCAGTTTACCAGGCCTCCCAAAACTCCAATTAAAAGTTCTGAATTGAATTGGCCAAGCTTCAGCATAAAAGACAACACACACCGTGATCAATTTCTTTTCAGGTTTAATAATCTTGAATCCTTAGTCACTGAAATTCATTAACAAAATTCCCAAACATTTTTCTACCACCCTCAATTTAGCATTGTCATCTACTAAAAAAGAAAGCAAACCAGCAAGACTGAGCCCCTCAGTTCCTGTGAGCCCCGAGGAAAAAAAAAGAAAAACTCTGTCATCTCATATTCATGATCAGACTAGATAATCCTTTTGTATCTAAAAACCCTACCTGTTTCCCAATAGTGTTCTGAAATAATTCCTCCTTAATAAACTCTTCTCCTTTCAAAGGAAAACTGAGGGTTCTTAAATAAGAAATGTGAAGGTTCAATTGTAATTCACTTGAATCTTTTGCAAGAACATGTAATAACGTACCAAGCAATGTGCTTTCTGAATAAGTAAATTATACTTTAATTTACAATGTCAAATAGATATAAAGTTGGAATGTCACAATGTTTATATATCTATTAGCCTTAATTATTATTATTAACTACTACTGAGTTAAGGAAAAAAACATTTTTTCCCCTGCTAGTGTTCTAAAAATAGATATGAGTCAGTTGTGTTTTTAATACAGGAAAGTGTGACTCCATAATATCCATCTTTCTTCTATTACCTTCAGGTCTATTTTAAGTAATATTTTAAATGCACAATTTATCATTTATTATTAATTTTTCCTGGAATGCTCACCTTTCCTCCTCTCTGCCTACTAGAAGAGACTTGCTCTTAAAATCCAGGTAAGACCCATCTCCCCTCTGAGGAGGAGCTGGGCTAAGGGAGGGGTTGGGCCATGACCTCTGCTTGCCAGATCCCTCCGTTTGCTAATTCCTGTCCTACGTCTAATTTATACAACACAATTAGCACCCCTCTATATTCTCCTCTAGTCTCTGACCATCGTTTTCCATGATACGGCCCTTCATTAGTTATTCATTTCAATGCAATAAATATTTATTGAATGCCCACTATTAGGCAAAGGCAGTACAGCGAGGTGATTAATGGATGGAAGATGTCTAAGTCTGGGGCATTCTGAATTTTCTACTTACTACCTGCATGACTGTGGGCTAGGTGCCCAAACACCGCGCCTCAGTTTCCACATCTGTACAAATAAAGCTAGTAGTATGACCTACCTCAATGGCTTTTTAAATAAATTAATACTTGCAAAGCACTTGGAACAGGGCCTGGAGAGTAGCAAGCCTCAATAAATGTTGGCTGTTACTGTTATGACTATTGCTAAGCATATTCCAGGGCTCAGGGAATACAGAAATAAATAGGGCACAGTGACTTTCCTAGCTGAGAATCCATTCACCGATTTAATGAATATCTACTGAGCACCTTCTATGTTCTAGGCACCGTTCAGGGGGTACAACTGTGAGAACTCTCTCTTTTCAATGAGAGAGAAAAACAATAAACAGTAGAAAAACAAATGAAAATATAATAGGACATCAGACAATTATGAGTTCCACACATTATAAAGCAGGGTAAGGGGAGAGAGAATGATGTGGCAGGAGAGGGGACACCCGAAGAGAGGGCATTTAAGAAAAGTCCTCAGTGAAATGGGAGACTGAACATGAACGAGGGTTCAAGGCTGAGGGAACACAAGCCTGAGATGAGAATGTTCTCCGGGGAATGGCAGGGAGGCCAGCAAGGCTGGAACAAAGCAACCAAGGAGGAGAACGGCAGGAGATGACGTCAGGGGTGTGGCCAGGGCCTTGGAGGTCCCAGGAAGGACTAGGGGCTTTATTCTAAGGATCACGGAGAGCCACTAAAGGGTTACAAGCAAGGGAGTGACATGATATGCTCCATGGAGAATATACTAGAATCATATACATTTTCATTGATTGTCAAAATGTTGTGTGTTCACTAGTTGCTCTTGTGAGTTCTCTGAGCTCCTTATGGGCATGCACCACGTCTTACAATACTTGGAATCTCATACAGCTTACATGGAGTAAGGAACAGATACATGATTAAAGCCTTGCTGATTGAATGAATGATCTTTGCCTCTCATTTGACTCAGTTTAAAAAAAATCACCAAGTATCCACCAATATGTTATCTATGGTTTTTGTGTGTGTGTGTGTGGTTTTGGTTTGTTTCTTTTCCTAACCAACTTTCAAAGAAAGCTGAACAACAATTTCACCTTTACAAAAGTCCACCTTCCATCAACCTCAAGCTTCTGGAACACAGCCTTGAAAAACAGAACAAGAAACATTCTACTGAGCTCTCCAGGAATCAATCATAACTTCCCAACACAAAATCTCTATATTTTACTTGTAACTATCTGGATACACACCAGTTCACTCTTGGTTAACATACAATCCTAACACCCTTGGTCCTAAACCCACAGTGGAATAAAAATCATAATAGGGATAGTGGAGTTCTTAGAGGCCAGAACACTGACAATGATAAGTAACAGACGACTATATGAAACCTAAGTAAGAAAAAAATATGTCACAACAGAACTGTGCTGAGTGCTACTACAAAACTCAAAATTACATGTTTCCAAAGTAGCTGACACCAAAGAGTTTGATTATGTTCTGTATCTTTTAATTTACAAAAAAAGGAAACAGTAAAATACAGTATAGATGGATTTCTACGCAAAATGGTTAAAATCAGCCAACTTGTGGTATATGATAGGAACAGCTTGATTTACTCTTGTACTTTATAGATAAGAAGAAATTTTGATTTCTATAATGAAGCCCAATAAATTACTAACATAACAAACTGACAAGCAGAGAAAAATAAGTTGAAAAACAATATCTAGAGTAGAAGTCTTTTATGTTCAAAAGAGAGATTTTACATGTACCTATACATCTACATAAATTCCTTGAAAAAGACTGAGCGGATAAGCAGACACTGGTACATGCCAACCCAACATCCCTTCACCCCATCTTCCTTACTATCAGAAACATGACTTTTTTCCACAATGGTCATGTGACAATGTTCTGACCAATGAATGGGAGCAGATTTCACTGGGCATGGCTACCAGAAAAGCTACCGTTTTCCTGACAAAAGGGACCAGAATTAGCTGCCATGCACCTGTCTTTCTTTGCCCTTTCCTGTTTTTCCTGCCTGGAATGCAGACACGATATCTAGAACTACAGCAGCCATCTTGCCACCATGAGAATAAAAGTCACAAATTAAGGATGGTGAGGCAGAAAGAAAGAAGGAGGCTGAGTCTTTGCACAGTTGTACCAGCTCTGGCCAACTCCTCTCTTCCCCTGCCTCACTGCTTGTTAGGAGGAAAAGCATAAGCTGCTTTGGTTAAATTTAGTTGATTACATGTGGATGAGCACAATCCTAACTGATTAATACACTAAACTGAAAGCAGTGATTACCCTGAGGAGAAAAGTGGGTAGGGGCACAACGGGAAAAGAGGATGGCAGGTCTAAGGCTGCTTTATCTTTTTAAATGATTCAAGATATTTGCTATATTTTAATTAAAAAATAGAGGATCATTCTGAGAGTCCATGTCTAATATGGGACAGAGGCATAAGACAGCCTCCAGGGTTGCCTTACACAACATTGTCTCCAAAGATTAGATGCTCCCCAACACGCCTAGCTTGTCTGACTATTCCCTCTCGGAACATTCTCCCAGAGTCTTATGGAAACTTCTCTTGACCTATATTTTCAATCCATTAAGCAGCCTCCTTGAGGTAACAGATTTTGCAGGCTCCACATGCAGCAGTAACCTTCACACGATTTTTAAATTAACTCATAAGAGAAGGACTCAGGCAGGAACCCTGAGCTGGAAAATAGATATTATGGTTCCACTTTCACTCCCAGCACCAATCGGTCCTGGGAAAGTCATTCAACCCAAGATATAGTTTTCAGCATTCATATGGATGGAATAAATAATAATTATCCCTCACTCATTCTCAGGGAGGTGCAGGTGAGAACCACAACACAGGAACGAAACGTATCACTGCTGAAGCACTGCGGTGCGGAGGGGAAGGAGATGGGCTCTGGAGGGGAAGGAGATGGGCTTTGGAGGGAAATCGGCACCACTCCAGCCCGAGCTCCACCTCCTGCTGGCTGTGTGACCCTGGGCAAGTAACTAAAGAGGTCTGAGCCTCGGTGCAAATATGAGAGGATAACAGCACAGACCTCCAGGATCGGGGAGGAAGTCAAAGGGGATACTCACAGGGTGAAGGATTTGGCCCACTGCCTATTAATGCCATAATTATTACTATTAATTAAATTCATCATTATGTAAATAACACTCTTCTTGAATTAAACTTAATCTCCCTGAGCATTCTTGTTATCAGCTTTCATGCACCTGTTATATGTTCCAAGTGTGGCAACCAGATTCCCTTTCACAATGGCATTCAATGATTTCTTCCAATTCGTGCACTGTCAAAGGTTGCCACGGAGCCATTTCTGAAAACTCACATATATTGGTGGCACAATTGTTAAATAATACAGCACATCTAAAGGACAAAGTCTCCCTTAATAATGGAACATCACGGCCTGTTGACTGGCTAAGCACATTAAGCATACATCAAGCATCGCAAGGATGGAAAAACAATGCCTGTACCCTAAGGTATGGAACCAATTTGAAAAGAGGATAAACAAGAAATAATGTTGGACGTTAGCTAATGAGAACCCATGAATGGCAACCTTTAATTACGCAGATAATGCTCTTAATTGACATCAAAATTCTTTCAAATCATTGAAATTAAAAATGGCTTTTACATACCATGATTGCTTTACTAATTTATTGTTACCTAAAAATAAACTATATAGAAGTACATTGTAAAATGTAAATACATATACATCTACTTATATAACTATAGTTATATATACAAACTATAGTATATATATTTTTATATATACATATACACACACATACTATAGTTAAATGTTATTCATTTTCATTCGGAGACAAAAACTCCTCAGAAACAGCGCTTAGTTTTAACGCTAAACAGCTTTGGAAGGCAATAACATTTTTTTAAAAAGGGAGGGGATGGGGAAAAGCCGTATTAGCTGAAGAAATACAATATATTAAGCTCTGATTCTAGTCAAGAGAGGATGTAATGACTGGAGCAGGTCAATTTATCTCCATCTCGTTCCATCATCCAGCGATTTAAATCTGATTTCTGGTTCTCCATCTGCTTATCAAACACCAAACAGCACCACAAGACGCCATCTCCACTGAGAGCGATCCGCTTCTCCCCCGCTCTGTGGACTGTCAGATCCAGCTCGCTTCAATCAGGGCGGCACCATCTCCATCTCCTCAGGTGGAGCGCGGAGGCCAGAGCTTGAAGCCATCTGATTCACGAGTAAGGAACAAGGCTCGCCCGTATGGACAGAAGGCTTTGTAGAAATGCTTGGCATCCTTTATATACGTACCATCCCCTCAAGTCTCACTGCTTGGAAGGGTATCAAGGACAGGATAACGTCCATCAGCTTTCACAATTTCCTTTTTATAGTTATGAATGTTAGAATGGAGTTAATAATACTATCAACCTAGCGTACCTGCCATTTTAAGGAACACCTGTGTGAAGCAAAAATACTACTTCTTGCCTTTCTCAGCTGACAGGAAAAGGAAGAGAAATTATCCTTTTATTTACCAATTAAATTTTCTTTTCCAACCAAATTGTATATAAAAATATTTGATGGGTTAGTACGAACTGGACACTATTCTAAGTGGTCTGGATGTGTTTGTATTTAATAGATACACATCCACACAGATGCAAATGGACTCCTCACAGCAACCTTATAAGGTAGATATAACTGCTGTCCGTCAGATTTAACTGAGGAAACTAGTGTTCAGAGAGGTTAAGTAACCTACTTAAAATCACACAGCTAGCCTGGGAGAAATCAGCACTTGTTTCCAGGCAATTGTGATTCCGGGGTCCATTGTGCTATAAAGTGACAAAGACGCCTGAAACTTGAAATAATATCTTCTAGTTATTTTTATCTTCATTCTGAAACATGTGAGTCAAGGCTCTCAAACTCCAATGCTTATACTGCAGAGCCAAGGGAGTCAACATAAATGAGGGAAGCAGGTGACAGAGAATGAAAAATGTCCCATCTGCCAGGGGCAGCCTGCAGTCAGCTACAGCAAACTGCTGCAGTGCAAAAATAAAACCTAGTTGCCCCAAATCTGGATTTTATGTGAAATCTTGTGGTTTTCAAACAATGCAACCAATTTTAAAATCACTTTTTAAACATAACCTTGGCTCAACAAAACACATCTGTGGGCCTAAATTACATGTGGGCACCACTTTAAGACCTGTGCTTCAAACCATACTTTAACTGAATTTCTGGTGGGAAAGAATATATCAAATCACTGGCAAGAAATAATCGGTACTATTCACATTTCATTGCCAATATCTTTTTGAGCAGCTCTGAAAACCTGAATTCCTTGAATCCCTTGAGACACTTAACTCAACCTGTTGCTTAATTCCTGTCTTCTTGCTGCAAAGTTTTCCTTTGGTCAGGTAGAAAATGACCTTGCTGGTTCCATTTATTATTTAACAGAACTCAGTCTCAAAATCCCTGTCATAATCCATAATAAAATAGAGAGAGCAAAACTTAATCGGCTGTAAACGTACAGTAGTTAGCATTCACTGCAAAATGCTAATAATATTTCAAGAATGCCATTTCTCTTCCTGGCCTTTTGACCAAGTTGGTTAATGGACTGAGACTCAGGAAATAATGGAAATAATTTAGGCAGAACTTCCCAACCATGCATCAACCTTGAATTGCATTGCGTCCGAGGAGTGAAAGTAGCCCCAAGACGGTGGCCCATAAACAAGCCTGGGAAGGAGAGCTCACCAACCAGTGTGGAGACTTGTGACTCTAACGAAAGGAGAGTCTACTATTCCAACCACAGGGGCAAATACCCACCATGTAGGCAAGCCTAGCATCAGGTTTTCTTATAATACTACAGAATTAAAACTGTATGTTTAACATGTACATAGAATGCTTGAACCCTGTAGTTGTAGAGAATTTTCTAAAAGATAGTTCAAGTCCACAAGTACTTATTTAGCACGTGGGTCCCTAAGCCGATATGCTAACTGCATATGCTAATCACCAGGCGGTGACCCTGAAACTGATCAAGCGAAGCACAGAAATTATTTTCCAAAATTTTTGCCTTCAAATTCCTTCCTTTCGAAGAAGACATCTCACATACAGCTTCTGGGACTGTAGAGGAGGATGGCCACAGTGGCTGGCCATCTGCTAGTATTTTGTAATGTTAAGTATGAACTCCCTTCCCCCACAACCCAACAATCCCTTCTGTCAGTACGTACATCCCACCCTGACCAGATCCATACAGGGACATTTATAGAGATCATCGCCAATGCCTTTTTGTTGTCTCTGTTTGTTTTTCTTTTGGGATAGTGGAGAGCTGGAGCAACCTAAGTGTCCATTACTAAGAAAATGAAGAAGTCCCCTGTGGTGGGGGTTCACTATGGAATATTCCGCAGCCATTGGAATCTTAGCGCATTCATTGTTCTCTATCAGGAACTAACTCAGCAAAATCTTTCCCAGTTGTATCCTGAAAAGCTGAGATGACAGGCCCTGGGAAATTTTACTTTAGGAAAGAAAATATCCTATTATATTCAATATTCACTCATTCAGTTAGATTTTTTTTTAAAAAAAATCATATTGAGCCAGGTACCTTGTGAAACAAAAATAAGATACCTGTGCCTACCCTTGAGGAACTCTTGCCTTGGAAAGAAACAGACACAAATCACTTTCATACCCAGTGACAAAGGCCGCAGAAGATGTGCATACCCGTGCAATGAAAGCACCAAAGGCACTGGCTCCCCCACAGGACGCCGGGAGAAGGAAGGACACGCGGCTCAAACTTGGCCTGCAGGGGAGTGAGCCTGCCTCCCCGTGGCCCAGCGCTGCACCCTCAGTGAAAATACCATGGCCCTGGAGGTTTTCAGGTATTCACTTACTCCTCTCTCCACAAATGGGGAGAAAGGGACATTAGGATTCACCAGAAAATCAAGCCATCTGTGACCCGTCAACTGATGCCCACCTGCTGGAAACGCAGATTGAGAAGACAAAGGTGAGTAAAGGAGATTCAATATACTGGACACATGATGGCGGGATGCTGCAACGAAAACTTCCCTAATGTGCCCCAAATTGGTCACACAGAAGCTCCCTATCCGAATGCTGCAAGCTGACGCAAGTGATTCCACTTCTGCCTCCTGCTGGCCTATTTTTCCTCTATTCCCTTTCCCAGCTGGCCCCAGGACAAGCTTATCTTTGTAGACACCTGAGGTCACAGCACAGCAGCTTCCCATGTGACCAGAAAATCACATCCCTGTGGGGAAACAGTCTCTGATGATGCCACTGGATGCCTGTGCTGCCAGCAACCCTCACCAAGTTAGGGGGCTTGTTAATAACGGCAGGTAGGCCGAGATGTAGTTGCAAACACTCACAGCAATTCTTCATCTTCTTTATGCCTTGGTGAAACCTATGAACTTCCTCTCAGAACAAATATTATAAATGCATAAAATAAAATTCATAGGATTACAAAGGAAATCAGCTATATTAAAATACTCTAAGTTAAGAAGCCAAGCAATCTGTAAATATCGCTTATGGCATGTGCATGTGTGTGTGTGTGTGTGTGTGTGTGTGTGTGTGTGTGTAGACATGTAGCTGATGGTAAAAATAGGTATATAGCAGCATATGGGCCAGATGACAGTCCTTATAAGGATGTTTCTTGTTACCCTAATTAACCTGTTTATTAACACGTTCCTGAGGGTTTCCAAGTTAGCACATATAATAGGACACTTAGAGAGAATCTGACTCTACCCTTCAGGAGGGCCTGGACTACAAATACATTCTAATAGTGACATGCATCCCTCTATCTACCACCCACGCCGCCTTCTGAGCCATCAGTGGCACGGATAGAGCAGGGTGAGGAACGCTGTCAGGGCCAGGTAGCAGAGTTGAGTCATTTAGTCACCTTGGGCTGGAACCATCTGAACGCACAGCATCTCAGCGGTGCTGAAACCCACTAGCCACAACTGCTGACCCATTTGTTACATCATGGCCTCATTACACCTCAAAGCTTGAAAGAACCTCAGGCGATCATTTAGCTGGAGGTTCCCCAGCTAAAATGACTAAAACTACATTTTACTAGTAAGAATAACGTTCACAGTATATCCCCAATCAGAGAGTGGTTGCACTGTTGTACCCTTTGATTACGAAAATGCATACATGACACAGCATTAATAGGACTCAAAGCCCTTTTAAATCAGTCTCTATTTTCTCCATCAAAATGCCATCAATACATGCTTGAAAAATGAGGTATATACAGATAAGGGACATCCATCCAATCTAGTCAATTATTGGTACCAAGATGGATATAAGGACCCGTAAGACTCTACCTCACCCTTAGTATGCAAATCTACACATGGTGAACTTAAAAACTCATCTATCTTCTGTGCTTTACAGCTGTAGAAACTGAGGCCAAGAGATTAAACAACTTGTCGTAGTAATTTGTCATGGTCTATACAACTGGTTATTGCCCAAGTCTGAAAGAAAAGCTGGTCTCCTGGCTTCTGGGTTGGCATTCTTCTCATTTTTCAGAGCTGCATAGATGTTATCTGTTGGAAATATTCCTATCTGAAAAGCTGTTTTGTTTAAATTATTGCACACTCTTTATTTTAACTCACTAATTCAGACGAGCATGGGATTATCAATCTGGCTTATTAAAATGCCTAAGTCATTTAAAAATAAATCTATGATTTTATTATTTTCAAGTACTCTCAGCAACTTCACCTAGGTAACAAAAGGAGAATTTATAATGAGCAATATTTTTTTACCTACTAAAAATGCATTAAGTGCATTATATACAAAAATTAACTCAAAATGGACCACAGGCTAAATGTAAAGCCTAAAATTAAAACATTTCAGAGAAAACAACCTCTGTGACCTTGGGTTAGGGGAACACATTTCTAAGACATCAAAAGCACAATACATAAAAGAGCAAACTGGTAAACTGAACTTCATCAAAACCAAAAACGTCTGTTCTTCAAAAGACACTGTTATAAGAATGAACAGACTGGAAGAAAATATTTGCAATTCATATATTTGATGAAGGAATTGTACCAACAATATATAAAGAGCTCTCAAAACTCAATATTAAGAAAACAACCCAACTTTTAAAAAACGGGCAAATGATCTAAACAGACACTTCCCACAGATACACAGAAAAGCAAATGAAAATACGTGCAATGTCATTGGTCATTAGGAAAATGTGAATTAAAACCACCATATGATATCACTACATACCTACTGAAATGGTTAAAATTAAAAATACAGATCACACCAAGTGCTGACAAGAATGTGAAGGAACTGGGACTCTTATACACTGCTGGTGGGAGCGTGAGCTGGTACAACCACTTTGGAAAACAGTTTGACAGTTTCTTAAAAACCAAAAATACATCTACCATATGAACAGCCACTCTGCTCCTGGTATTTACTTAAGAGAAATGAAAGCCTATGTAACATACGGACTGGTACCAAATGTTCACACCACCTTTATTTGTAACAGCCCAAACTGGAAACACCTTAAATGTCCGTCAACAGGCGAATGGATGAACGGTGTATGGCATATGTTGGAATACTATTCAGCATTTAAAAGAAATGTGCTATCAATACACTCAACACCACGCATGAGTCATAAAACAATTATGCAGGAAGAAATCAGACAAAAAAAGAGTACATAGTGTATAATTCCACTTAAACACAGTTCTAAAAAATGCAAACTCATCTATAATGACAAAAAGATCAGTAGTTGCCTTAGGATGATGGGGTGAGGGGCAAGAGGGATGGATCACAAAGGGCAGAGGGAACTTCCAGGGGTGATGGGTATATTCATTATTTTGATCATGGTGATGGTTTCACAGGTGTGTATATATGTTAAAACTTATCAAATTATACACTTTTAAATATTTGCAGTTTACCGTATGTCAATCACACCTCATCAAAGCTGTTAAAAAAATTAAAATAAATGCATTAAGTTCCAAACATAATACCAAACTCTTTATATGAGCTATTTCACTTAAACCTCACGAAAACACTTTGAGATAGGGGATGTTCTTACATCCGTTTCCAGGAAAAAGAAACTGAGGCTCAGAGAGATTGAATAACTAATAACTCACATAGCTAGGACTGTACAGAGCAAAGACACAAGCATTTTTATTTCATGTTGAATAAATGTTTCCGAAGCACTCGACAATTTTTTAAGTTAACTTAAACAGCACCCAGGCAAATATATTTACACTATTTGTTTGCTTAGCAAATCTCTTTTCACAGACAACACATGGGTAAATGTCAGCCCTATCACTTCAGGATCATCACCAATTCTAAAATTAACAGGGTTCAAATTAGGGTTTCAGCGATTTAGAAAAACAATCCAGGTTCTGACGTGTCACACACCCAAGAGTCGCAAGTCAGGCTCATGGGAAAACAAATTCAAGATCAGCACAACATAGGGGACAAGAGACAGGCTGATAGCCTTGCTCCCACCTGGAGAGAGCAAACACCTTAAATTTTCTTCAGGAGAAGACAGACACACACACACTCACACACATACCTGGCAACCAAAATGCAGATCTAGCTATTCTGCAGACGTTTCATATTTCTAGATGGTGCCCTAAAAAGACACTAACTAGAGAAATACTAGATGTTGATTGCTGCTTTCTCACTTTACATATGGTCATTATTTCCTATCAAATATGGCTGACCAGTGACAGCTCAAACACATGTAATATCCCCAGTTAGAAGTCACTGTCCTCCACTGGTCGACACTTCTTTGGAAGTCTGTAAACGACCGCAGGACATTTGGGGAAGGCGTGAGCAGAGCAAAGGGCAATACGTTCACTTCTCAGACTCAAATCGAACCAGGCTTTCAAAAGTCCTCTTGAAAGAGGTGCCTTCCACCATCCCTTGCAAATGCTTTCCAGATACCAAAGTCTCTACCTCTGTTTGTTTTCCGGGAAGACAACACACACCTTGACTTTGTACTCCTTCATTCACGACCAAGTTCAAGCTGTTCAAGTCCCCCACACTCCTGGATTGCTGGTATGTCTTTCCAGCCCATTAGCAGGTAGCTAAGCAGCATCAGGGACCAACCACAGGAAAACGACCTGCTTCTAACAATACTGTGGATTTATTCATTTATTTCATTTCATGCCCATATTATTTTTTTCCTGAAACAAAGTTCTCCATTGTTTCCTTTTGTGCCTCCAGGATCCCATTACTCTCTCCACAACAGCTAAGAAGCAGGAAAAGAGAGCCCAGCTGGAGATGCCCACCGCCTTCAGGCCCTCCTAGTCCTATCTAAATTGGTTACAGTTCTTATCTGCTTTCAGATATTCCCTAAAACATAAGCATTGACGGCACACGGCATTAGCCGTGGAACGGTTTTTAACTATTACACACACAGTCTTCTCACAATCAATTAATCCTTTATAATGGGTTTTTGAATGTCCCTTCAATACTGTTATTTCCAGAATGCTATTCTGAGACCACCATACGGGCCAAAATATTGCGAGCACCCATGCTACGCCTAGGAAAATATAAAACCTCATTTTTCTTCCTGCCCCGTCTCTACCCCTCCTGATGCATTTTACCAATGATTTTATTTTCTCTACATGGGACAAAAGATTCTGATTTCCTCGTAGAGCACTGACATACAGATGAGATATTGACCTGTGGCTTTTTAAAACCCAAATTGTAGGTTTGTTTAGATGAATTTAATGGCATGGCTTGAAAGAAGAAAGAGGAACTTTCTTCTCAAGGGAAAGGAGAATCTTTTTCCTTACTCCCCAGAGGACTCTTCAAAGGCCTGACCTGCCTTCAAGACTCTAAAAGGGGCGAGAGAAGAAGCCTGCTGCCAAGCAGGATGGCTCCACAAGCTCATTTAAGGAACTGAGATTCTTTGCTCCCCTGTCAGTGAAACAACTCTCCCTTCCCACGAAAAAGGATGTGAAGCAGGCTCATTTGTCAGATATTTCGCAAAGCTGACCTTGCCGATGGCACTAGGACTTGAACTTGCAGCCGAGGAGATGAGAAGAAGCCGAATATTAACACCTCATAGAACCTGTTCCTTCCCCTTCTTATTAAACGCCGAGACTATGATGAGCCCATCAAGATGGCACTGGAGAAAAATCATGTAGGGTACAAAGGAGGTCAATGGAATCCCTCACGCTAGAGGCTTTTAGCATCCAGGAAGGGCCACGCCAGGGCAAAATGAATATTTCCACAATCCTTCCAAAGATGTGGAGATGGAGGTCACTTTCATAGGGAGAAAATGTACCTCTCCTCAGCCTCGCCTGGCATAGTGAGACTGAAATGGAGACTCGCCACCGGTCGGATCAAACTGTAGCTTGACAAGAGCTTGAGGCAAACTTCTGATTTTTTTCCTTCTGAATCAGCGGTTCTCATCTTTGGCTGCAGGTCTGAACAACCACCAGTGCAGCTGTTACACAACACAGTTGCCTGGGCTCCACACCACAAGATCCAGATGCAACACAGCTATGGTGGGGCCTCTGTCTTTTAGTGTAAAAGCTCCCTGGAGAGAGAATCAAGTATCCTCACACAGATGCCCTTTTCAATCATTACCAAAACACAGGCTTTATGACCATTCCACATCCTTTTTAATAAAGAGGAAGACAGGGACAATTATAAAGGAAACCATATTAAAATTGTATCATAGGGGCCAGCCCCGGTCGCCTAGTGGTTAAGTTCGGCGCACTCCACGTCAGCGGCCCAGGGTCAGTTCCCGGGCACAGACCTACACCACTTTTCAACAACCATGCTGTGACAGCAGCTCACATACAAGATAAAGGAAGACTGGCCACAGATGTTAGCTCGGGGTGAATCTTCCTCAGCAGAAAAAAAAAAAAAAGGGGGAAGATTAGCAACAGGTGTTAGCTCAGGGTGAGTGCCTCAGCAAAAAAAAAAAATTGTATCATCAGCTTTTACTCCAGTGAGTAAATACAGTTATCAGTCAAAATAAGCTTCACAGGGAGTAACTTTAAGACTTAATGGCTAAAGCCATCACACACACACACTCTGTTTCAAATTATTTTGCCACTTCTCTCTCCCCAAAAATATGCTCTTGTAAAAAATGATCACATAGACAGTTCAGTAGGAAACAGAACCATCTTCCCCACTCCTTAGCACCTGAGGTTACAAACCCCACTTACATGGCACTTTCCCTAAATTTAGAAGTAGTCATTTAGGAGGAAAAAAAAAGAAAAAAGAAAACATAAAAAGAAATTAAGTGAAATAAACAGAAATAAAACATCGTGCCCTATGACTGACCCATGAAAATACGAATAACTCATAATTCTAATCTTTCAGAAAGTAATGCAAAGACCCAATTCGTTAGCTTATGCTGTTTATCACAGCAGCCTCTCGCCACAGGCGGATACTGAGCACTTGAAATGTGGCCGTGGCCACATGTTGAAATGATAATATTTTGGATACATTAAGTTAAATAAAATATATTAGTCAAACTAACTTCACCTGTTTCTTTCTTTCTTTTTTTTTTGTGAGGAAGATCCGCCCTGAGCTAACATCTGCCAATCCTCCTCTTTTTGCTGAGGAAGACTGGCCCTGGGCTAATATCCGTGCCCATCTTCCTCCACTTTATATGGGACGCTGCCACAGCATGGCTTGATAAGCGGTGCGCGCCTGGGATCCGAACCGGCAAACCCCGGGCCGCTGCAGCGGAGTGAGCACACTTAACTGCCTGCGCCACCGGGCCGGCCCCTCTTTTTACTTTTTTAATGTGGTTATAGAACATTTAAAATTACATATGTGGCTCTTATATTTCTACTGGAAGGCGATGCATTAGACTATCAAGTCCTGCCTCTTGCTATTTAACTCTTCTAAGCCTTGCCTGCCCCCTGGTGTTGGAACTCAGGCAATGCAAGCAAATCATTTTTCATCTGTATAAGTACAATTCATTTTAGGCTGCAAAGTAAAAATAGCAGCTTACATATGCAGCTTTATTATTTGCAGTTTTCACAAATAACACATCACATTTAAGCCTCACAAAAACCTCCTGTAGTGAAAGTTATATTCCCCGCCCTACTGTTATCTCTGAAAGAAACAGAGGTTTCTTATGGAAAATTAGGCTGAAAGTAGTCATTCCAATCAAAAGTTATCTGCAGGATTCCTACAAAATTTCAGCTACTAGAGGGGACAGAGACATGGGCCCAAACTTGGAAGCAACAACTACACTTCAAACAATGTATCCTAAGTTAAAAATAACACACAGCACCAAAACACACAATCACAACACTCATATTTTGCATTATCATTTATAAGAGAAAACGGAAAACCTAAATTTCCATAAATTTAAACAGTACAGAACCTCTATAAGATAGAATACATTCAAAAGGAGAAGGCACATCTCAACAAAGGTGACTAACATTTATGGGCGCTTACTGTGCAAATGCAATTCTTAGCACTTTCTAGCTATTAACTGATTCCTCTACAATTCTATGAAGATATTTTTATCTTTTATTATCCCCACTACACAGAAGGGACCGAGCCCCAAAGATGTCTGGTAAGTAACCCAACTGTGAAAGGAGAACTGAAGCAAACCTGAAGCTCATGCCTTTCTGTGCCCTGAGGAATAAGATCCTTTGTCTCTGACCCAGGGGTCTCGTGTCTTCTCCCAGGATCCGGGAAACTGTGACCAGCTAACCTGTTGCTTGCAAGTAGGCAGAAATCTCAGGTTCTGAGAGATCTCAGACTCACACTGCTTGACACCTACCCAGCTCCTGACCAGTGAGGTGCCCCCTCTCCGGAAGATCGAGCTGCAGGCCAGGGCATAAAACAGCTCTCCGCACCCCTGGGTGGCTCTGTCCCCAGCTTGTTGAAGCCTTGTTTGTTAGCAACTGCTCCTCTCCTCTTTCTTAAGGTTGAGCTGAAACCTGTCTTCATAAAGCAACTCTCTTCATCACAGTCAGCTTTCTAGAACAATGAAAAATGAATCTTTGGCTCTTGTACATGATAAAATTTCAACCCCTTAAGGCATCGATCATATCTCCCTACATATACCCATAGTCCTCAACCATTCCTTGAATGTGGAAGTTTCCAGACTCCTCCTTCTAGATGCCTCTGAATATGAAAATAGCTACCATTTTTGGGGTGTTTACTATGTGCTAACCCTTCACTTACTTTTTCTTATTTAGTCACCCCAATAACCCCATAAGGTAGGCATATATATCATTCCATTTCTACAGATGATGAAGCAGGTTCAGAGAGGTTAAGTGGCCTGGACGAGGTCACACAGCCAGGATGTGCAGAACCAGGATGATGTTTGACTCCAGAGCCCCAACTCCTGATTCTCTTTACTGCCTCGTGCCCAAGTGTGTTCCAGATTTTCAGGGCCTATACATCTGGCCAGAATTCATTAAATAGGAAGCTGTACACTGAAAGAGATTATATTAAATAGTAGCTGGGCATCACAGCATTTGGTGGAATTGAAACACCCCAAACCAGGTCATACTTAAAGCTCTCTGGGGAAACAGACCTAGTAAAATGAACTTGTAAACCACCAGTACCCAGGCTCCCAAGTCTCTCAGCCACATCAGAAAAATAACTATGATTCTGTCTTCAAAAAGGAAAATTTATATTTTTTTGAAGTGTCCAAATATTCCCAGAGATAAATCTCAAGGATGTAGGGTGCTTTGTGTCCCAGACTCATCATGTCGACATCGGATGAAACTTCCACAAAGATCCCTAAACGATTAATTCCGCATGACTCAAATGTCTGACACTGCCAGCATCTTTCCACTTGCTTACATTTGCTGACCTCTTGTGGGGAAACCATGCTGCTTACAGGAAAAGAAAAAAAGGAACCAAAGGACAAATTGCTAGTTGAAGAAATAATAGAGTTAATTCTGCCTTCCTTTTAAAAGAAACTGACCTACCAAACGGCCCCTTCAACTTATCGATGGCTTGAGGCTACAGAAGTCCATGTGGTCTCCTACTCAATCATTATGTCAAGGAGAATTTTAAAAACAACAAAAGTGGTCTTAGTGTTTTCTAATTCCTTAAAAAATACTACCTCTGGACTCTAGGGGAAGTTTATCAATGCCATTTGCCTTAAAGAAAGATTCCCACCACCCACCCTGTGAAATAGGTGTTTTTATTTTGTTTTGTTTTTTAATGCTTGAACAAAAATGAAACTTCAATCCACACCATACACTCCAACTCCCCAAAGTAGGGGTGAATCCCACCTTCTTCCCCTCTGTCTCTATCTTAGAGGGGTGGGTGGAGACGGGGCTGTAAAAATCTCCTTGTTTATACACAACCATCAACAAGCCACTCTCCTAACACAAACCATTAAAGCATCCAATAAACTTCTAACTAGGGTTTCCTAGGGCCACACTTCCTTTAATTGGCCAGCATAACCAGAAAGCCCTTGGGACGGTGTCAGGAGCCCTTCTGGACACTCACACACAGGCTTCTGCAGTTAACTCTCTGCAGCCTGCTCCCGCTGTCAGGCGCCCTTAGATACACCCACAGTAGAGTAAAAGCCTGACTCGAATTTCTCAGCATCTCAGTGCACAGCCTCCAACTGGCTCTGATCCTTGAGTTTCCCATCAGCTGAGCACTATTCTGGGAAGACAACTGCACACGGCCATGGCAAAGATCAGGGACTTTCTTCTCCTGAAGGTCATTAGAGAAGCTTCACAGCACTCCTCATCCCACTGACACACACACACACACACTAGGCCTGGAATACACAGCCTTACTGGAATGGGAGTGGTAGGAAGACAAGCAGGAAGGAAGAAGGAAAATGATGGTCAGAGTGTTCTCTGTTTACAAAGAGCTTTTGCAAATCAACAAGTAAAGAATCAATGGAGCCAAGAGAAAATTGGATGCAAGGTAAAACAGCTCAAAGAAAAACAAAATACTCCACTAGCTCATGAAGAGAGTCGTTAGTCAAAAAGAAATGCAAGTCAAAACAATCGGACAACAGTTTTCATGACTATATTGGCAAAAAATTATAACTTGATGGCACCCAGAGTTGATGAAGCTATAGGGAAAATGGGCATTATCATACTATTATCATTGGTGGAAGTATAAATAAGTGCAAACGTGTTGGAGGGCGCTGTGGCACTATTACAACATTAATGTGCTGTGTCAGAGGCTGCAGGATACTCACCAAAATTCACGTTCTCCGTTTCTACCTGCAACCCCCCCCCGACCTCGGCCCACTAGAATGTTCCAGCCACCCAGCAGCAGGTGTGGCCAAGGCCTAAGCTCTAGCCAGTGGCAGGACAGCGCAAGTGAGGCAGCCCACATCCTAGTCCCGCTCATAAGCACCTCCCTGTGCTTATGGACCCTCCATGCTCACTCCTCCTCCAGCTAGCTGGAATGGAGACCTTACAAGAACAACCTTGGAAGCCACAGGCTGAAAACGATAGAGCTTCCTTCCACTCAGGGTCCCAAAAGACTGCAGTAGCGGAGGATCAGCCGGCCGACATAGTTACTCACCCAGGACTCACGAGCAAGAAATAAAACTTTTGTTGGAGCCATTGTGCATATGTGGTCTATCTGCTACAGCAATTAGCCAACTCGCGCTTCACATGCACTTTGAGGATTTCACTGCTAGGAATTCACCTGAAGTCAGGACACTCATAGTCGTATAAATAAGACAACAAGCTAAATCCACCAAAACTGGGAGTGAGCACATAATTTACGGCACATCCATACAATAGATGACTGTGCAGTGTTACAGAGAGTGATACAAATCTGTTTAAGTACTCAGATGAAGAGATCTCAAACTCTACTGTTAAATGGGGAAAATATCAAAACGGCATGCATAGTGATACATATGTACATACACACACATACTGGTATATACATTCAGTTTTTCTAGAAGAATAGTTGTGATGTGTCACCTTGACTGGGCCATGGGCTGCCCAGATATCTGATTGAACATTATTTCTCGTTGTGTCTGTGAAAGTGTTTCGGGAAGAGATTAGCATTTGAATTGGTGGACTAAGTAAAAAGCAGATGGCCCCCCTCAGTGTGGCTGGGCCTCACCCGATCCCTGGAGGACTTGAATACAACAAAAAGGCAGAAGAAGGTTGAATTTGTTCTTTGTCTGGCTGTTGAGCAGGGATGGGACATCCATCTTCTGCTTTCTGTGTCCTGGTTCTCAGGCCTTCAGACTCTGACTGGAATCTACACTATCGGCTCTCAGGCCTTTGAACTACCCCACTGGCTTTCCTGGGTCTCCAGCTTGCAGACTGCAGATCATGAGACTTAGCCTCTAGTGTGTGAGCCAATACCTTATAATAAATAAATAAATATATATCTCTCCTATGGGTTCTGTTTCTCTGGAAAACCCTAATACAAAGTCAACAAAAAGTTAAAAGGATATCTTTCACACTTGCCTATATTGTTTGGGATTTTCACCAGCAGCCTAAAACTACCTAATTGATCACATAGTGACAAATGGATAAAATTAATCAGCCTATTAATAAATATCCATTTAGCATCCACTATATTCCAGGCATCAGGGACAGCTTAAGCAACCTGTAGGTAAGACTTCACAGTAGGATTCAGGAGCCCTCACTCTCAGCAGGTACACTGTCAGCAGAAGGCCAGAAGGTCCCCTATGAAGGTCCTCGCTGTTAGGAAAAGGGTCCTTTTGTGAAGATGCTCCAGGCAGCATGCAGGCCCAGTCAGAGAACAGAGCCCCCTGCAGGCAGGAACCAGTCCTGATTCCTTTGATGGTTGCTAAGATGAAGGGTGAGAGGGACTTAAATTCCAAAGGTGAAAGCAGGAGGAATCCCCCAAAAGCCAAAGGGAGACCAAAAGCTGAAGGACACGTGCTGAGAATCCAAATAAAATCATCTGGAAATTCTAAGGTGAAAATTTCTCTTTGTGTGTGTGTGTGTGAGGTAGATCAGCCCTGTGCTAACATCTGCCAATCCTCCTCTTTTGTTTTGCTGAGGAAGACTGGCCCTTGGCTAACATCCGTGCCCACCTTCCTCCACTTTATATGGGACGCCGCCACAGCATGGCTTGCTAAGTGGTGCATCGGTGCACGCCTGGGATCCGAACCGGCGAAGCCCAGGCCGCCACAGCGGAGCGTGTGCACCTAACTGCTTGCGCCACCAGGCCAGCCCCGAAAATTTCATTTTTTTAGCAGGATTTGCCACAGCTTTGGTCACCATCTCTGTTGCTGTCAAGTCTTTGCCTATATGAAACATACTGTCCGTACTTCTTGTGTATACAATTCCAACCTTAATTTAGATTTATCCCTAGAGTTTTATCTTTTCCAAATTCAAAGGGTTATGGTCTGACTTGAGGACTGCCCCACAGATAAAGATGGAAGGTTCCATCATGTTCTCTATTTCCTTCAAGTTCTAATCACTTTTCAACACAATCCCTCAAACCTAGTTCCCAGAAATCTAGAAATCTGCTGTTGATAACCCACCCCACTGAAATGCTTCACTTGATTGCTACCCTGACTCAACCTGCACCCAAGAAAAGAGATGTGTATTCAACAGATAAGATGAATGACTTCGAACACTCCATCCTCGAGAACAAGCTCATCAAAAGATGCACAGCACAATAACCAGCTAGCTGTGGGCACTTCACAGCAGCCAAATAGTATTGATTTTATGCTGATTCATTCAAATTTCAATCATTATTTTTCTCGTCTGCTTGAACCTGTCGCTTGAGGAAGGAAAATTGAGTCATGAGAGATTTGAAAAATAATGTTAAGCCTAAAATTATGTCTTAACCTTAAAATATGAGAATAACTGAATAGAAAGCATGACTTGCTATAGGACTGAGGGGAAGGATACCTAATCAACTTCTCCATACACAAGACCTCTGGGAGAAAGACTTTACAATTCCGACATATACACGGTTTAGGGTTCAAGCTTCACTCTTTCACTAAAAAGTTGAAGCATGCCTGGCACTGCCACGCCTCGAATTACCCAAGCAGAGACAGTAAATTAATTGTTTGGCAATGAGTCTGCTGACAAATATGAATTATTAAGGAAAATACAATTCATTGAGGAGTTTCCAAGTCTGTGTCACTTTAAATGTAGATGTAGGGCCGGCTCCGTGGCTTAGCGGTTAAGTGCGTGCGCTCCGCTGCTGGCGGCCCAGGTTCGGATCCCAGGCGCGCACAGACGCACCGCTTCTCCGGCCATGCTGAGGCCGCGTCCCACATACAGCAACTAGAAGGATGTGCAGCTATGACATACAACTATCTACTGGGGCTTTGGGGAAAAAAATTAAAAAGGAGGAGGATTGGCAATAGATGTTAGCTCAGAGATGGTCTTCCTCAGCAAAAAGAGGAGGATTAGCATGGATGTTAGCTCAGGGCTGATCTTCCTCACAAAAAAAAAAAAAAAGTAGATGTAACAAGGAAAGGGGGAAAGAAACATACACACGCACAGAGATGCTTAACTGATTATTTTAATCTTTCTTTAGAAATAGGCAAAGCATAAAAATGGGTCTCATTAGAAATGATCAGAATGATTCTCTAAAACTTTAGACACATTCCATTTTAGGTCCCATGCCAAAATTACCACTGCTTTTCTTTCCTTTCTTTTTTTTTTTTAATCATTCATCATCTTTTCTCACATATCTTAAAAGGGTCTTGAATTATCTGAAAGCTCCCTTCGCTATAGCCCTATAAATGTTAATTTAAGTTTATCAATAAAGATGCTCTGCCTTCAAAGGAAGCTGCAGAAGTTATACACACAAAGTGCTGCTGGTTTTCCGGGATTCCTTGAAAACATCACTGCAAAAATGGAAGTGCACTCAGGGAAAGAAAAACCTGGAGAACACCTTAAAAAGATGTCCAGAACCACACTCTTTAAGCATCAAACCGTTCACCTGCTTTACTCTGCTGTATTCCACGCTTCTTCTGGTTATTTATACATCATCAAAAGCTCTTGTCAATTACCTGTGTCTCAAACATGGACTCTGACGTTTGAAAGGTTTTTATTAATTGATCTCAGCGGTGCATAATGAGCTTGAAAGGGCTTACCTGCGTGTCCCCGGAGGTGCTGGCTCGAGGCGGACATCAGCTTACAGCACACCATTAACACGTAGGCCAGAAAGAGCCAGTGTGACAGCAACACTGACTTAGCACAGACTTTCATCCTGGAGAGAGAGCAGGATGGAGTCAGCAAGGGCTGAATGAGGCGAAGCTCTTTGGCAAATACAATCCCGGGAAGGTGGGAGAAAGCAGCCGGAGATGCTTGGTGCTGGACTTCTTTTCCCCCAAGGAAACTGAAGGCTGATCAAACCTTATCCACACTGTGCATCAACCCAATTTCCAATAAACACCTTTTATAATTAAGACTTTTCCAAGTTGACAACATGCCTCGGTGAGAAGTCTGCTTATGAATCCCCAGGGTGTAGCTTGAGTTGCCCTGATAGAACATGAGGCTTATATACTATTGTATATTACGAAATTAACAAGCTACACACTTAGAGCTGGATTCTGAAAGAAACCACAGAAATATTCACACCCAGCCCAAGACCTTTCTCCTGGTCTCTCTGACTGTATATTAAGGTCCTCTGGCCTGCAAGACTGGCCTCACGGTTTATTAAACCAAGCTCAAAGTTTGGTGGGAATATAGGCAAGTACAGGTGGATACAAAATAAACAACTTCATATGGATGTCAGCAGAGGAATGGATAACAACAACAATGGAATATTACTCAGCCATGAGAAAGAAGGAAAGCTTGCTGTTTGCAACAATTTGGATGGAACTTGAGGGCATTAGGCTAAGTGAAATAGGTCAGACAGAGAAAGACAAATCAGTATATCAGTTAAATGTGGAATCTAAGAAATACAAACTCAAGAGAAAGAGTAGAGTGGTGATTACCAGGGGTTGGGGGAAATGGGGAGATACTGGTCAAAGGGTATAAACTTCCAGTTATAAGATGAACAAGTTTGGGGATCTAATGTACAGCATGGTGATTATAGTTAATAATACTGTATCATACACTTGAATGTTGTTAAGATCTTAAATATTCTCACCACAAAAAAGAAATGTAATTGTGCAATGGGATGGAGGTTGAAGCTAATACTATGATGATAACCATTTGGCAAATTATAAATGTATCAAATCAATACGTTGTACACCTTAAACTTATACATTACATGTCAATTATATCTCAATAAAGCCAGAAAATAAATCAATAAACTTAACTTCATATGGATGGACAGTATCAAAATAGTTGCTCAAAGACAGTTCAGTTCACAAATGTGGTTATGTGGTCTATTCTAAAACAAACAAAAAAGAATAAATAAAAGGAAAATATCAAAAATGCATTGCCCCCTAATTTTCTGAACTTTTTGATATTATAGGGAAATTAGATAAACCTGATTAACTTTTTCATTTGCTTTTTTTTTTTTTAATTAATTTTTTCAAGCAAAAGTCAGAGCACTTGGCATTTGAAACTCCAGGGACATTAGGGTCTGCCTGGCACATGTCTCATGGTGTCTATGATAAAATCACCCACCACAGTGAATGAAAGGAACCCCCTTTTTATATATACAAGATGTATAAACACTCTTGGGCAGATGATAAAGACACGGCCCATGGGGTCAGATTCCTGCTCTGGAGAGACTAGAGGCAAAGCTTCTGAGGAAGTCGTGGAAGGAAGGGTCTAGCGGCCCATGGCTGCCAACCCATCAGCGTCTCAAAAAAGAACCCTGAATCCACACTCAAGGGAAAGCACAGCCTCAGGGACCTAGTGCCCACATCACACTCTGGGGAGCAGGCTCTGCCGCCAGCCCCCTCCCTCGGCTTCTCACCATTCAGTCAAATAGATCTTGTTGAAAAGGTATCATATTGCTCACTGATTTGAGACTCAGTCTGCCTTTGAAGAAGCCAGGCCAAGACAAGGTTCTAAGATCGTCTTGGAAGAACTCGGTGTTAAAACGGACACAAAGCATTGGCTACATTTTGCCCTTCGCCTTGGAAACTCCAAGCACTCTCAACTGACGGGGAAGCACCAGAAACACCGGGTCTCTCCTCCACCTCCCCTGCCTCAGTGCACACACAGGAGAGAGAAACCCCAGGAGCAGTTCAAAAGGTGGCAAAGAAAATACGTGGGCCTACATGAAATTGAGGTGCTATTATTTAATTATATTGTCATTTTAGGGAATTGATTATTAATTTATCACTTATTAGGGAAAGCGTGAAGTTTCAAAATTCCATATTTGCTGAATTTTTGAATGAGGTGCTCTGTCCCACCCGTAATGTTTCAAAATTCCAGTTGTTAACTCCAATTTCACTTATTGATCTAATTGTTACAAAGGCTTATCTCTCTTACCCAAGGGTCAAAAATTCAAATGCCTACAAGAGAATGAGCAGGCTGGCTGGGCCTAAGGCACTGGTGAATGGTAAGAATGTTGAAGACTTGTCTAGGGGCAGCTGCTACCACCCGAGCCTGCTACTGCGGTGCAGAAATGCAAGCCCAGGGACGCCAGGACTAACTTTTCAAGAGAAACTGGATTCTCATATGCAATCCGCATGTTTTATATGTTGGCAACTAAATCCATTTGTTTTGTTTTACAAACACAATGCAAGGGCCAGCCCAGTGGCGTAGTGGTTAAGTTCACGCACTCTGCTTCAGTGGCCCGGTTCGCAGGTTCGGATCCCAGGCGCGGACCTACATACCACTCATCAAGCCACGCTGTGGTGGCGTCCCATATACAAAGCAGCGGAAGATGGGCACGGATGTTAGCTCAGGGACAACCTGCCTCAGCGAAAAGAGGAGAATTGGCAACGGATGTTAGTGTAGGGCCAATCTTCCTCACCAAACAACAACAACAACAAAAAACCCACAATGCAGACCAAACAAAACACATTTGCAGGCTGGGTCAGGCACCCTGGCTTCCAGTTTGTAGCAATTAGTGGCCCCAAAAGGGAAAATTTTAATGAATCAGATAAACTAATCAGAGTATTAGTTTTCTACTGCTGTACAACAAACGGCCAAACTTAACAGTTTTAAACAACATGAATATATTATCTCACAGTTTCCGTAAGTCAGAAGTCTGGCACATTCTAGATGGGTCCTCTGCTCAGGGACTCACAGAGCTGAAATCACAGTGTCATCTGGGTGTGTCCTCATGTGGAGGCTCCACTGGGGAGACTGCTTCTAAGCACCCTCAGGTTGTTGACAAAAGCCATTTCCTTAGGTGTGTACCATCGAGATCCCTATGTTCTTGCTATCAGCCAGGAACTGCTCTCAGCTCTGAGAGGCGGCATGCAGATCTTGGCCACGCGGCCCCTCCATAGGCCCCTTCAGTCTGAATCTCTTCTTCCAGAAAAGGCCAATCCCTTGCTAGGGTTCACCTAATTAGGTCACTCATACCCAAGATAATCACTCTTTTGATTAACTCAACATCAATTTATTTGGGACCTTAATTACATCTACAAAATCCCTTCATCTTTGCCATATAACCATAACCTTATGTATCACAAACCTCCCCACACTCAAGGGGAGGAGCTAACACAGGCCGTGTATAGATAGGAGAGGGGGCAAATCTTAGGAGCCATCTTAGAATTCTGTCTACCAAAAATGGGCAAACAACCCATTCACAAAAGTTTATCCATGTATTTGGTTTACAAAGTTCCAACTTGGTATTCAATCCATATATTTGGCATAAGTGTTCACAGACACAGGTTAATGGCAAGATTTACATTGAAAATGGACTCTGAGGAAAACGTTATCCAAAGCCAAAGCACTCTCCCTTGCTGTCCTTTCCTTCAGCCAGCATCCTCTGGTGGACCCAGAGAGATCTTCAGACCAGCAACCCCCTGCCCAGTCCATGTACCCACCATCTGCTCTCTGAGACATGAGCAACCTGAGAACCTTGAGTTTAAGCTGATCTCTCTCCTTGTTAAAATCATCTCATTCAACCAGGTTCTGAAATCCACCTTCTTGTTCTTAATCAATTTCCAGCTGCCCAGGCCTCCCATTGGCTTCTTAACTCTTCTATCCTCCACAGACCATCATTAAACACTTTTTCCTGCTTAGTGGGTTGGCTCCCCTGGCCTCTAACCACAATGTCCCATCCAATTTAGAGTCTCCAAATTCAGACTAGGTCTTCCAGGTGAGCTACAATCTCACCCACCTAACCTACAAGTGAAATCAAGTTTCCATCTGTTCATCAGTTCCTGCATCACCTAAAGTTCTCTGGATGGATTTTACCAAATTTGGACAGTAAATCTGAGATCATCTGAGTCCCAGAGATTGGGTTCCCTAGGAAGCCAACTCTGAGATGGAAATCAGTGAGCAGGAGGTTAATTAAGGGGTACTCTTAGGACATCACCTGTGGAAAGGGAGGGGAGGGAATGGGAGGGAAGAAGGCAGGACAGAGGAGGAAAAGGCCTCAGATAACTCTATGGAGAGTTCCAAAGCCAAGATGCCCCTTCTCAGTGGACCCAGTGAGACACTGAGATTTGAGGACAATTCAAAGAAGCTGTAAGCCACCTTCTGCAGTACTCCCAACAGCTGAGGGAATAAATCCTTCATTCCTGAAGTGGGATCTGGGCAGTGCATCATAGTGTCCACTACCGCCCATCTTCAAATAGAAGGTTCCATGGTATTCACATAATTTATGGGGCTGTAGGAGTCATCCTCAAGAGAAGACCCATTTTCTGAAGTATAGAAAGCGCTTGCCATGTTCATTAAAATGTCATGGGAAGAGGTTTAAAATATGAACCCTATCCCAGCCTGGGTCTGTTTTGCCCTCAGATCCATTCTTTCCCCTTCCTCTAGGCTGGATTTCCCAGGCTCCTGAGTCAGCTGGCCCTTGGCTGGGTTTAACCAATAGAAGACGCTGGCTAGAGCCTGGAGGGTGGAAAGGAAAGGCCAGGGTATCTCTCCCCATCTTCTCTGTCTTCGGCAGGATCTATGAAGTGGCCATTTCTCCTCTATGGGGCCAGTTCCTACCAGAAGGGCCCACAATGGTTCCAGCTCCCACTGAAGGTCCCTTCCTCTAGGCGCTGGCAAACACTACTTCCTTCCCTTGTCTCACCAGCCCTAGGATGGTAGCAGCTTCCTGCTAGTACAAATCTCTGGGTTGCCTCCATATCTTCTGCTTGACTTCTCTGATTCTCCCATCACATGTGCAACCAGTTCTCTGAATTCAATTCCTTCTGTTCCACATTATCAGAACGGCTTTCCTGGTTGAATCCCAACACAAACCCCAAATCAAAAGTCTCAAGGGCAGCCATTCTAAATCTGAGGCAATGATCTCTGACCCGTTGTCTGCTTACATGAACAATTCTATGTACCCCGTACCTGAGTGAATAGCAACAAGTTCCCAGGGCCTAGAACGAGTCTTTAGTTAACAATAGCGATGATTGCCTGAAGAAATGCCTGGGGACGAGTGGGCAGCTATTTGGCAATAGTTCTTTATTTTATTCAATAATCCAGACTCCCAGTAATGGGATTTCTGACCTACCACCATCTACTACGATACTTCAAGTTCAATTTCTTCTACATTGAACGTTTTTGTCCAAACATAAAACAAAATTGGTTTACCTTAAATATCTCACCTTTCACCCTACTGAATAGCCAAAACACTGCTTTACAAACTGAAATAATTTCAAAGATGAGAGCTAAAATTAAAAAAACGATGATTCCCAAAATTTCCAAAAATTTAATGTAAAAGAAGGCTTTTACAAAGGATCATCAACCCCAGGATAGTTGGTTTTGCTAAATTCTTAACGCTTCGTAAAGATATCATCTCTAGGCATGTGTTAAAGCCATTTTACCTTGGAGACTTGATAAGATTTGGTTCCAGTCAAACACAATTATTGCAGGACGTATTTCAGAGTGACTCCAAATTCCCATTTGTAGCTAGGACCAACCATTTCTGCTGCTGCAAAAAATTATCTTAGCTTGGAAGACCTATTTAAAAAACAAAAAAGACAGGAAGCCATTAGCATTTTAATGCTGAAATAATACAAATTTCCAGTAGCAAAATAATGTTTTTTACTACGACACCTGCAGTTTCAGGTGAGTGGTAGATAGTCAAACACATCCACATTTATAAAGTGTCCTAATATACAGGGAGAAAAAAGATACAGAATTCTGCACGTATTAACTAGCCAGATATTAGTTAACAGAATATAGTTTTAAAGTAGACGTTCCCTCAGCAGCAAAGGCATTCAAAGTTTGACAGAGTCTCAAACCATTCATGATGCAAAATTTCACTCTCCCGTTTCATTAACTAGGCAATGAAAACAGAATTGGAGATGATCCATTCCCAAGAGTTCCACAACTTGCCCAAGCTCACAGAGCAATGGAAAAGCCAGCATGAAGATCTGAGTTCCTAGCTTTGGTTGATATAAACCTGAAGACGATGCTAAACAATCTGTGAAGGATGCGTTTTGAAAAAGGTTAATGGGAGGCAGAGGGCAAAAGTCTTTCCAATATAAAAGACCATACCAAAATACAAAGACCACTTGTTAATGCCATAATTGACACTCACACTCCTTTAATGCACAGACCTAAAAAGACTTTTCTACTCAGAGAAAACATTTTTACAAGAAAGCCTCAGATGACTCCAAACCAAAGACATCCCAAGAAAAAAAAGGAACATGAAACTAGACCATTTTTAACATTGCTAAGTTAAATACATCCCTCCCAGTGGTGGAGGTCAGAGAGAAATAATGATATGCATCAATAAATATTAAAGTTGCAAATATGATATAAAAACAATCCTTGCAACACGGTCTATTTTAGAATCCTGTTGAGCCCACTATAAATCCACCACAAAGCACAATTAAGATTTTTCTCCTATTTAGATGCCCCTGAAGATAATTACACGTTTGCCTAGAGAACACTGGGGGTGATAGACTTGAAGACCCATCCTTTTGGGGCTAAAGGAGAGAGTGGGCTTTGAGTGATTAGCTCAACAAGAGGGAAGTGGCTTTGAATAACTGTATAAATATAAGGTATTCAAAAAAAAAAAAAAACACTGGAAATTGTTCATCCTCAGATTCTCCAACTTTATTAACTATGTTTGTCCTGATGCCCATCCAAGGGCACAATGTGACCTTCTGTTATTGGAAAGAAATACACAGTATAATTTATCAGAACCCATCATAATGAACTACCGACATATTGGAAACCAAAATGACCTTTCCTAGCTAATATTTATCTTGTTTTCGTCACACAAAAGGAACCAGTGGGGATTCTTTTTCAATTCATTAAAAAATGGATCCATCACTGAAAAGAAATGTGATCTAATAGTTCGTATGCCAGACAAGGAGCCAGGAGTTTAATTTTAGGCTAAGCAGCAACTCACTCTGTCAGATTTTCCTAGAGTGTACCCAAGGTACTTGCTTAAAAGGATTAACTCTTTGTTATCAATTCTAAACTTTAGTACATTCAAGACCATCAATAATTTTGTGCATGGCACCAAAAGCAATTACTGTGTTTCATTTCTCTCTGTTGTTTCCCAACAACAGCACAGTCCTTTCTATCAGTCTCCTTCAAAAGCCATTTGTTTTTAGAGTCTCAGTGTTTTCAATGATGAAAAACATTGCCCATATCTAGACTAAAAAAAAAAAAAAAAAATTTTTAATGTGTCCAGTCATTCTCAGAAAGAACTAAAAAGACTCAGCATTTGAATGCTGGGCTCCATTCTCCACCTTTCCCCTTACGTATTGGTATTACGTGGAGACAGTCACTCTTTTACAACAAAAGAGCAGAATGCCTCTTTATGTATCCGGGTTCCAAGAAACTTTGAGGTTCCCAGGCAGAGGAGAACATTCTTCAGATGTTTAATTTATTTCTCTTGTACGCAAGAAAGAATTCTGCCTGCACTTGACTTCTTATCAAGGAAATAGCAAGGTTTTACCTTTCTTTTCTCTTGATGGAGTTGCCTTCACCACTGGTGGGGTGAATTCCCTAAGAGGATTATTCTTTTGGAATATAGTTATTTACTTGTTGTAGCTGAGCCCCCTCAGAATCTCTCTCCTGTCAGTTTTGTACACTCCCCTTACTGCACACATGTCAATCTGTACAGCCTCAAGTTCTCCTCATATTTTCACTCTAAAAATCTACAGTGATGAAATATCACAGTTCCCTTTAAAATCGAAAGATACAATGACCTTAAACCTGGATCTAACCATGAGAATAAATCAGACTAACTCAAATTTAGGGACATTCTGCAACAAGATTGTTTTGAATTCTTAAAAGTGTCAAAGTCATGAAAGACCAAAAAAAACCTGAGGAATTGCTCCCAATAAAGGAGAGACGCATGGCAACTAAATGCCATTGTGATCCCACATTGGATCTTGGTCCAGGAAAAATACACACATACAGAGTCATTCTCAGAAGAAACTGCGTACACACACACATATCCACACACATACACACATACATACACATACACGCACACACACACATATAGCTATAAAGGACATTACTGGGACAATTAACAATTTCTAAATATGGCCTGTAGACTAAATACAGTGTTGTATCAACATTAAATTTCCTGATATTGATCATAACACTGTAGTTAAGAAAGATAATGTCCTGTTATTAAAAAATACACCCTGAGGGGCTGGCCCAGTGGCATAGTGGTTAAGTTAGCCCACTCTGCTTTGGCAGCCCAGGGTTCACCAGTTCAGATCCCCGGCGCAGACCTATGCACTGCTTATCAAGCCATGCTGTGGCAGCGTCCCATATAAAGCAGAGGAAGATGGGCGTGGATGTCAGCCCAGGGCCAGTCTTCCTCAGCAAAAAAGAAGAGAATTGGCAACAGATGTTAGCTCTGGGCTAATCTTCCTAAAAAAAAAAAATACACCCTGAAATATTTAAGAATAAAGGGGCAAATGTCTCCAACTTATTTTCAAATGATTCTGAGAAAAAAAAAATAGAAAGGAAGAGGAGAAAAGAAGAGCGAATGGATGACTGGATGAATGAATACAAAAAAAAAATGGGCAAAATGGAAGCAATTGGTCAATATGGGGAAAGGGTATATGAGAGTTCTTTGTACTATCAACTTTTCACTAAGTCAGAAATTATACCAAAATAAGACATTAAATATTTACTTAAAAGGCTTCAGTTTATCAGATATACTAAAATGATTTAGAGTTTATTACCAATCCTAAACAATGAGGAGAGTTGATACCTGGAATGTTCTGGTTAATTCCACTCTCTGAGCATTCACCCAAGCCCCCAGAGAAAGTTTTTGTTTTTTATTAAAAAACACTTACATAGTGCCCACCAGGGGTCAGGCACTATGTCAAGCACTTTAAAATATTAACTCACTTAAAAATAGGATTTACTGGGGCCAGCCTGGTGGTGTAGTGGTTGGGTTCGCACACTCCGCTTCCGCAGCCAGGGGTTTGTGGGTTCGGATCCTGGGCGTGGACCTGCAAACTGCTTGTCAAGCCATGCTGTGGCAGCATCCCGCATACAAAATAGAGGAAGATTGGCACAAATGTTAGCTCAGGGCCAATCCTCCTCAAGCAAAAAGAGGAGGATTGGCAACAGATGTTAGCTCAGGGCTAATCTTCCTCACCAAAAAAATATATATATAGGATTTATTTATATCCTGATATACAGATAAGGAAAGCAAGGCATAGAGAGGATAAGGATTGCCCAAGGTCATTCAGCCAGCAAGTGGCTAACCAGGATTCAAATTCAAGCCATCTGGCACCAAGCTACCTACTGTTTCAATGCCAGTAAAGTTACTTCCAAAAAGTCTTAGTCCCTTTTCATGCTTTAGTAAACAGATTGAAAATAAACCTATTTTTCTTCAGGAATTCAAGACATTGATCATCAATCTAAATATGAAAATTCTGTCTGTGGACAAATGTGTATAGGCAATTAGACTGAATTTGCTAGCAGATCCTGGCTTGCTGCCTAAGAAGTTTTATATTAACCCCTAGAAAATTTTGCCTCATCTCTGCAAAGCTGGTAAAAAATAGTGATCCTGATTTGCTGTAGATTTATTAAAGGCTTATGTCATTTTCCAAATTAAGACCAAACATGCAAGAATTCTAAAGACCTCGAACGCTTAAGCTGCCATTGTCCAAAGAGATGGAAAACAACTGCACTCAGCTCAGAACCCCTCTAAAACATTCCAGAGAAGACACAGCAGAGCCAGAACATAACACAGGAAGGCTAAATTACTCCTGTTGATTTCTGCGAAGGAACTCAGCATCAAAACAAAACCAAAAAAAATGGATTTTTGTCTGTGCATCCACTCAGACTCATTTCCTGACAAAACTCCAATTCAGAGGCAGTTTTGCAACAATACAAGTCAGACACCGGCTTAATAACAAGACAAAACAGTCCTCAAGCTGTTAAACAGCACTGCTCTTTCCTGCCTGACTGCTCGCAGGGGAGGTTTCAAAGCTCCATCTTGCATCACCTCCAGAGTGGGCAGGTTTGAATAATTAGCTATTTCCAGACTCACCATCAGTTCATCTGACCTCCTGGGGTGGGATCTGCTGTGACTCCGGTTCTCAGCCCCTCGGGGACAGGGCGCAAGTAGGAATAATTCTTTCAGCTAATGATGTAAGAAGTGGCACCCTTAAGATTTTAGACATTGTGGTAAATCATTTTTCCACACTAATTTCCACTCAACCAAGACAGAAGATGATAGAAGTGAGCAATGTTTCAAAAATTAGCAACGTGGGTTTGGGGAGTAAAAAAGGGTTGTATGAGTGGAAAAGGGGTAAAAAGGTGGTCCCACGGAGTGAAGTCTTGTCTGATAATCAATGGAAACGTCAAAATGGAAATCGCCGACATAAAATAATTCATCATTTCTTCAGACAGAAACGAGGAAAGATGTTCCCATTTCCAGTTGCTTAAATAACAACCATACTGAATTGTCTTCGGGAAATTTTCAAACAGCTTTTCCACAAAAGTATGCAAAACCAAATGTAACCTCTCTCTTGACAAATGTATTCTGAAACAAGACAAGTGTTAATGATCTTCTTATATTTAAGAGTGTGCTGATGAAAGTAAATGTATTTAATAGGTCTTGATGCTTATGTGGATGTATTTCAAGCACAAATACTTGGCTGATGCCTCCACTGAGCTGTCATTTATAATTACCACACGATGCATGGAATTACTTCATAATTTACAGCATGTTCACCATCATGTGTTAAACTGGGCACATTTTTCTGCCAAAATGTGGTATACACATCATAAGTTGTTTTTTTATTGCTTGCTTAAAAACATCTACGAAGAATTTACTACTGAACTATTTTCCAGCAAGCTAAAGCAAGTTGTAAATGAGCCATTAAAGACAATAAATGTGTCTATTAAATATTAAAGGATTTTACAAATAGCATATTAATTTCAAGTGTTACCAACACCATCTCATCTAAATTAGGTGGCGGAGAGTTCTTTAAAAAGGCTCTTCTAGTCAGAGATGATTTAAATAAATTAAACAGATGTGTTGTGCTTTTATAAAGTTCACACTCTGTCATTTTAAGAACTGAGAAATTCCTTAAAACCACACAGCATCCTTAAGCGCAGTGACACTTTCCTTTCTAATGGAAGTATAGGCAAACAGTGCATTTTGTTAATGAAGAAAAACTCTAGCCTTCCCGCAACCATGAAGAGTACAAGAGCAACCATCACCAAGTAATAACGGTTCATTGGAGCTGGTATACAGAAAACAAACTGGCAAGTTACATAAGATAAAATGCACTCACCAAATTCAGGGACACCCAGCATGACTCCACAGCTCATTGTCCAAGAGAAACTGCCCAGGTCTGGGGCTGAGCAAACGTGAACGTTGATGGCAATTTAGCCATAAATCTCTCAAGGCCCAATTATCCTTACTGCAGAGGCTTTATTTCTTTTAATTAGATAAGTTTTTAATTGGAAATTTTCCTCTCATTTCTCATTTTTCAAATAGTCAAGACAGAGTGTCCAAGGATTTTATTAACATAATAAATAACCAACATAATATTTTGGAGGCTAGCCACAAGTTGCCAAGCACTTGAACTTTTAGCTAAAAAGTTTTTATGTGATATTAGATCTAACTTCTACATAAACAATAGTCATAAAAATAGAGTAAGTTGGACATAAATACTGACATAGCACCTCTATAACTTTAAGCCTTATGATGGGGGACGGGGGGTTGGGGGGTCAGTTCACTTACAACCAGAATGTAAGTCTCTTGAGGGGAGGGACGATACCTTATTTTTCTTCTACCCTAATCTCTAACATAATGTCCTGCATGTCATGGGTGTTAAATATATTTTGAAAAATTGGTGAATAAATATAAGTCTTTAGTTTCACTCCCAAATGAATAGCCATTTAACCTCTATGCTCCCCAAATTCCTCACTTGTAAACTAATATAATCCAACCAGACGACCACTAAGGTGCTTTCCAGCTGTAACAATGGCTCACAGAGTGTTTTAGGAAAAATACAGTATGATTCAGCTGTTGATAACATACAGCTCATGGACACGAAGACACAGTAAATTCAGCTGCAGCAGGATTACAGCAAGACAATGCCCACTGCTGACAATATTGGCCATTTTAATCCATTAGTGGGATAAATGCTTCTTAAAAGCTTAAGCTAAACCTTTATCAAATTTTCAACCTTAAAATCATCTTTTGTTTGACAACAGTGCCCTCCTGTGGCAAAAAAGGGAAGTCCTTTGACAGTGCTAACGTTAACTGATGACATTTTTATTGTAAGGATATGTTTTAATTTTTTAATAAAGCCATATTTACAACAGAATACAAACTCTCCTTAAGTAAACATAAGATACTATATAACTTAAATAACAATATCACACTAAATGGCATTACAAAAAAAGTTAAATCCAAATATACTAATAGCTTCTAAATGCAATGGTAATTATTTATGTAGGATACTACACGTAAGAAACACAAAAGCGTAAAGGGATTCAGTATTCGTTGGTTCTCCCTGTTACTTCTATAACACAAGACCATGCTACAAGCTATCAGAGCTCCCCGGGCTGTTTAAAGACGCTCCAAATACTCATCCTGCATGTACTGACATTCCTGGCTCTATACCGGGACATGCTGGGGAAATGAAGAACAAGACCAACCCCTGTCCACCCAGAAGTGACAATCTAATTGGAAAAGAGAAACATCCATGGAGGAACTTAGAGAGAAGGTCATTAATATCTGGCATTGTCTTTTGGAATAATAAAAATAAAGACTTGAACAACATCGAGAAGAGAAGGATCAGTGAGGACTGCTATAATCTAGGAAAACTTCCTGGAAGAGGCAACAACAGAGAGGAGTAAAAGGATAAAGGAGTGTTTGGGGAAAGGAGCAAAGAGGTGTTTTGAGATTTTTAAATTTTTGTTTTTGTCTATTGTTGGTGGGGGGAGAGATCTGTATGTGTTTGCGAGTTTGTTTTGTTTTGTTCTGATTTGATTTGGTGGGGGAGGTGCAAGGGCCGCTCCTGGAGAAAGGAGGAAGGGAGAGGAGGTAGGTAAGGGGGGCTGACCACGTGGAAGTCATACAGAAAAGCAGAGCGCAATCTCTGTCTCCATGTTCAGTGGCCCCTCTGCATGATTCCTTCAACAAGTATTGTTTGATCAACTCCTCCACACCACGCCTGTGCTGGGTGCTGGCACAGAGGATGGATAAAGCGCTGGGTGTCCTGGGGCTTGCATTCTAGCTGGGGAGACAGAGAAACAGGTGAACAAGCGCGAATAAGATAACTGTGGATTGAGATAAGTGTTACAGAGAAAACCAAAGTGGATAGTGTGACAGAGGCTGGCTGGGCCCAGAGGAGAAGAGGCTGTGTGGAGCGAGTGTTCAGGCAGGGCCTCTCTGAGGTGACTCTGCCACGATGGTGAATGATACAATGTGGACTTCCGGGGCAGTGCATCCCAGGTTTCCCAGAGAAACAGCACGGACCTGCAGGAGCCTAAAGCCAAAGTACGCTCGGTGTGGTCAGCAGCAGGGAGGCAGTCTGAGCAGCCAGAGGGAAGAGAGCAAGGCAGAGAGGAGAGAGGTGATGTCAGAGGGGTCCCAGGGGCAGATCACACGGGAGCTTGCAGATCGTAGTGTGGAGCTGGGATTTTATTCCAAATGGGATGTGAGTTTTAAGCAAGAGAGAAATAGGAGGTGGTTTAGGTTTTCAAAAGAGCCTTCCAGCTGCTGGATGGAGAACGTACTCTAGGGGGCAAGAGTAGAAACTGAGAGACTACTGCAAGCATCCAAGCAAGAGATGGTGATGGCTTGAAGCAGGTGACAGATGAGCCTAAGAAAAATTGATGTTGCAAAGCTTAAAACAGCACCTAGCATACGACAGGTTCTTCAGAAACGTTTATGAATGAATGAATGAGTGCTTAAGTACGTGAGTGAGCAAACTCCCATTTTGCAATCTCTCATTTGTCCCTTCATTAATTCCCTTCAGGCCTGGTGTCTGTCTTACAGGTAAGTGCAACAAAATTACTAACTGCCTTATCTGTGCCCTCAAGAGAAGAAAAACTGGCAAAACATTTTATCAGCTGCTTGTTTGGCACAGACTAAGGTCTCAACCTACAAGTACCAGAGAATGAATTTGGTCAGCTGTCTCAAGAGCAGAGCACCAATAAAGTCAGACCTCTTTAAGAAGATGTCCTCTCACATACACCACTGGGTATCTCAGACACTCCACGTGGAGGCAAACTAATGCACTAGCCTGTAAGGTTCAAGTCTCAGGTCTTGGTAGCAAGAAAACCAGTTTTTATCTTATGGACACTGTACATCCTATAATTGATTGTTTTTCACTCTTCACTTTGGCTACTAGGAAGCTCAGTGCCAAATTTATAGTCTATCTTCAGTAAGTAAATAGGACCTTTCATCATGCATTTTACATACTAACCTTATGCTTAGTTATCCTTATTTTCCCTTTATCTCTTACTTCACTGCATATTTTTAAAGGCTTTCTCAAATCTGTTTTGATGGGGACAGATATAAATACACAAATATATAAAAAAAAACACCATATGCTTTAACAGCTCTAAGATTCAACTTGTCCTGTCTCTTCATCCACTCACCTTTTGTCTACCCATCCTACTTGCCAGACCAAAACGCAACATTTCCACCTTGACACAGTTACCTCAGGGTAAAGCATTATTTCCAAATAATGAAATGAAAATGTTACTTAGACGATACCACACAGAAACTAACAGGCAAAGAATCCCACTGGGATCCATTGATGGACTTCCTGGTAGACTGCAAGGTGTGAGAGAACGGGACAAAGGACTGGTAGGTTTGTTTTTAGGTAACTAAGAAAGTGAGGAACAAGGTCTAGTGAGTGCAGCACAGGGAAGGGAGCGCAGTCAGGCGACCCAGAGAGGGACATGGTGAAAAGGGGAGGGGACGGGAAAGGACCCCTCGGACGCACGTTTTACAGCTTCAACAAAGATCAGTCCTGGCCCGCAGGGATTCAAACCCAATCACTTCATCTGACATTAAGATCATGTTATGCGTGATCCAAGAACCCAGAAAAATGTTCACGGGCCCTAGAAACACTAGAAAACCATATGATTGCTTGCATCGTGTTTAAGTCAAGAGAAGAGAATCAAAGAATCTGAAACGGAGATGATAATTTAGTAGATGGCTACTCTGGGCAAACATTGGACCAGGGACTTGACTTATCTCATTTAATCCACGGAACAACCTGATAAGGCAGTTTTGTCTCGTTTTGTTTTAAACCTCTATTTAACGGGGGAGAAAATAAGCTACCCTCTGGGAGGAAAAGGGAGCGTGAAATAGAAAAGGTCTGGGAAAACCAGAGAGGGGGCTGGAGGTAGTGTCAGTCAAGACTGAAGAGCGGAGTTTGCACGACATACTAAGTCCTACTCGGAACGTCTCCCAGGTCAAGCACGGAGCTGGCAAAAAAGATGCAGTCCTCCCAACAACGGGCCATAGTTGAGGAAAGAATCCACCACATAAATGTCAGCCACATAGCTACTTTTTCATATGTAAACACTATGAAATAAATGAAATATCTACCAAATATCTCCAATGAAAATTTACCATCTGAGTTGAGATGTGCTCTAAGTGTAAAAAACACACTGGATCTTAAAGACTTAGTACCAAAAAAGAACTACTTCATTAACAACTTTTAATATTAATTTCATGTTGAAATAGTATTTTAGATATAGTGGGTAAATAAAATGTATTACGCAAGTTAAAAAAAAATTTAGGCATATGGGTGTAACCACACTTGTCATCCACAGACAACAATAGAGTCTGGATTATCTTTTTCTTCATTTGGAAAACCTTTTGGCATTCCCAGCAGTTGTCTTAACCTCTTCCTCTGCTTTGACAGCACAGACTCAGATAAGGGCCTGTGAGTCATTCCTCTTATTCAGGATCTGAAAAAGAACCAGCTCACATTTGTCATGCATTACAACCAGAACCTGAGTTTTCAGAAATTTCTATGTGGAGTCCACATTTTCACACAAGAATTCACTAATCACACTTTGGGCATCAGGGAAACATTCTGGCAGCAAGTACGGCCAAATAAGGAAATATTAGGTCAGGATCCCATAATTCCAACACACAAGAGATGGACCGCATGCTTTAGGAGACTTCTAAAGCTGAAAAACACAGGAGGCTGAGAAGAATGACCTCGCTTTCTAGTCATGAGTTTATGCCCTCAAGGCAATAAACACACTATCCATCCTCCAAAGGAAGAAATGCATGTAAAAACTAAGATTATCATAATTTGCAGCATAACATAAAAGTTAATACACGAAATGCAGATTTATCTTTGGGAGCTTCAGAACCTTTAACCTTTAAATAAAATAATAAAGTCACCTGAAAACTCATCAATTATATTCAATTCCAAAGTACCTTTGGTAACTGGGGCCAAAGGGAGCAGAAACAATGAAATTCCAGCTCTTTCTTCCAGTCCTTCATAGCCTTCCTCCCACAGGGCCTTTGCACATGCCATTCCTTTTGTTCGGAGCCAGACACACTCTTCTCTCCTTCTCCACCTAGTTAATTCCTGCTTAATCTTCATGTCTCAGGACAATCATCACCTCCTCAGGGAAATACTCTCTTAATTACTAAGTACAATCTCTAAATTTTAGTCTTTTCCTCCTGATTCTTGAGAATTGCCTTGTTACACTCATATGGGTCTTCCCCATGAGACTTGAAGCTCCAGGAGGAGAAAGATCAGGTGTCTTCTCTCAGCACTGCATCTCATCTCTAGCCCTCAGTAGAGGACCTAGCACAGAGCCTGGTGTGTACCAGGCATTCAACAAACATTTGTTGAATCAATGAATGAATCTGAAAACCTAAACTTACTAGGATGTCCAACCTCCTTTCCCTAACAAATTTGGTTTCTCAATCACAGTTTCCACCTTGTGGCAAAATGTTTACCTGGAGACACTCCGGTGTGGACCCAACTCACAACTGCCGCTCTTGCTGAGAACATTCCAGCCTCCATCAAACCTCATACAAGAAGGCAGGGCTGCATGGTTTGGTATGTAGTTCAGCCCTCATGGCTAATTCAAGCCAAACCAAGTGAAGTTTCCTCTTCCTGGAACTTAGAATTGAGCCTGAGAGACAGCTAGTCTGGAATAAGGCGTTGAAGGAGGGAGATAGAAATGTGCGAGTTGTGGAGTGGCCATCTTTCTCTCATCACATGCAGGGGGAACAAAGGAAGCCGGTATTCACAAAGACAAGCTTGACTCAGACGTGCAAGGAGCAG
Organism: Diceros bicornis minor; assembly: GCF_020826845.1. Taxonomy (NCBI): domain Eukaryota; kingdom Metazoa; phylum Chordata; class Mammalia; order Perissodactyla; family Rhinocerotidae; genus Diceros; species Diceros bicornis. The sequence continues at coordinate 67,514,039 of NC_080741.1, forward strand.
AAATGAGACAGGAGAGCATGACCCAGTCCCCGAAAGTCATTCTATTTTCAGCTTTTCCTTGGCCTGTCTTCCTCCCTTCTCTTGGGTTCCACAGGAACTTCTATAACTTTTCAAAAAATAATAATTCTCATCTCTGTTTGGCCTAGCTGAAGTGAGTTTTCAATTGAATCCAAATTATCCCATTTCATAGACAGGGAAACTGAGCCCCCAGAAATTATCTTCCTGAGGTAAAGCCTTCTGACACAAGAGCAACTCTGTCCGCACTGTCCGATTGGGAGCAGGAGCCACGTGTGGCCATTTCAATTTGAACTAACTTAAATGAAGTAAAATTTAAAATTGAGTTCATCAGTGGCACTACCCATATTTCAAGTGCTCAACAGCTCCACGTGGTGAATGGCATTATACAGAACATCTCCACCATTGCAGAAAGTTCTCCTGGACAGTGCTGGATCCTTGAAGGATCTGTCCTCTTCGTTTGTAAAAATCTGAAATGACCTGCAAAAGCTCACTGCAGCCGATATACTAAATGCAGCGGAACACACTTGAACAAGGGTAGGTCTTGCCATCCTAAAGCTTGGGTTCTGGTCCCCTCTGCCTCACATCCTTTCAACGGACAAATCATTGGACTTCTCTGAACCTCAAGTTCTTCATCTCAAAAATGGATTTTAAAATAGCTACTTGGGTTACTGTGAAGTTCAAAGTAGGCAGGGGACAGTGAAGGGCTCTGTAAACGGCACCGAACTTAATATGAGTTGTTAGAATGAAAAACAACAGCAGCCAACGACCACTTCCAGAGCCCATATAAATGCCGGGCTCTGCTCTAAGAGTTTTCTATGCATTAAGTTATGTAATCCTCCCCACATGCTTTGAGGTAGATGCTATCATCACCTCCATTTACAGAGGAAATCTGGATGTAGGGAAGTAATGTGACTTGCCCAAGGTCAGCTACCAAGTGGGAGAACTGGAAAATGAACCCAGGTTCCAGAGTCTTCTCTCCTAACCACTGGGCAACACTGCCTTTCCAAAATCTAAAAATGGGCATTCACTCCTCCCTCTCTTTTACCCCACCACCATTTTTTTCAGCCAACACTTGTATCGTTCACTTTGTGTGTGCACACTCTAGTCATAATCTTGTCCTTGGAGCTTTCTCTTCTAATATTTTTACTTTGAATGTGTATATTTTCGTATGTGGGTATGAGAACCTTCTTGGACATGAAAACACCTGATATCAAAACAAAAATCAGGCTTGTTCACCCTACAACATTATGCAAGGTAGTAATCAGCAAACAGATCCTGCCTGAGAAAACCTGACAACCCAAGTTAGTAAAATCACTTTCCAAAGTATTTTCAATCTAATAAGTAATTTCAGACATCATTGGTTCTCCCAATCAATGGCCATTTCTATAATAGATGAAAGGAGCCAAAAAAAAAAAAAAAGAGCAGGGACAGGAATCCTGAGCAATAACATCCCAGCATCACCAGTCTCGTCATTAACATTTATCTGACCTGTGATAACAGCAGGCATGGTGCTGGGCATAGCTTCCCGGCAACCCACATTTGCTGAGCATCTCTTGGGAGGCAGATGCTGCAGCAAAGGGTCACCACTCACCTAGCAAACAGGAGCTTCCGCCTGGGCCTTAAAGCAACTGCCAATCCCTGAGAATAGGGATTCTGAATCTGGGGACCTTGGAGAGAATTCAGTGATCTGTGAACCGGGATGAGGGAAAAAAAATAACATCTTTATTCTCACTAACCTCTATTTGAAATTCATCATTTCCTTCCATTAGGTATGTGGGCAACAAACCACAGGGGTGTTCAGCAGTTCCTATGACTTGATCACAAATAGAAACCACAGGTATTTTCAAGTCAGATTACAGTTTGTTGCAGATACCTCAAAATACGTGTCCATCACAACCTCACGATTATATAGTTAATGGATCTGCCTGTAGATCATGTTGTTTAATGTATTAATACAGAAGCCCACGTTCTACATCACAGATTGCTTTAATGTTTTCATCACTACATTTTGGTATAGTTGGCTTCCTTCGTAATCCTATGAATTTTGTTTTGTGTTTTAAAACAGAGACAGGATCCACTGGCTTCAAACCTCCAAAGGGACGCATGGCGTAGAAGAGGTTAAAGAATCTACATCCGCAGAGCTGGCAGGACCCTCTCATCCACGTGCAGTATCACAGCTGCCTTCTCTCTCTTTCCTCCCTCCCACCCTACGTAAGCTGAACCTTTCACCCACCAATGCCGCCGGTACGGACACAGGAAGTTTGAAAGAAAACAGACAGATGATGCAATGACTTTTGTGTAAGGCATAAACCAGCCACAAAAGCACCAGGGAACAGTTGCAGAATGATTTTTGGAAGGTCAAAAAAAAAAAAACAATTTGCCCTGCATAGAAAGCACCATCGTTTCAAGCCCTTCTTGCAACCACTCTTCTTAATATATTCTAACGCGTGAGTGTAGAAATGGCCTCATTATCCCCACAGAGGTCCTTCAGAAATTCTCTTTCAAAGCAGGCACCTCTGAAAGTTAGCCCGCAGTCTCAAAGCCAGCGCTGTAAATACGCATGGCCTGAGAAAGCAACAGCAAGCTGGACGCCGTGATTGTGTCTTCAAGAAAGAAACTGAGAGAGCTGGAGGCCAGCGGATGGCTCAAAGAACAGCCGTGAGAAAAGGGAGGTGAGGTTTCAAAGATCTTTAGGATAACGGATGTCCAAAGTCCAAGGGCAAAGAGACCCTTGTCATCCTGAAGGAGATAAAACATACAAGCAGGCAAAGATTAATAAAGAGGTTCATAAAAGGTTTCCCAATTTATATCACAAGTGTCTAGGCGGGCTCTGCAAAGGGTAGGCAACAATGCAGGGAAGTTATCAATTTGAATGGGGTCTTAGGGTGGGTTCTCCCCAAAGCACAGCCTGAGACAAAGATGTAAGACAAGAGCGCATGACTGAGGTCGCTGATGGGAGCAACGGCAGCTGGATCCCACCAGGGCCTCCCAAGAAGCCTAGAGAACGGCTTCTAGAACCATCCACTTAAGGACAGGAGGTGAAAGCATTTATCCACCAGGTTTCCATTAGGGACATTAACTCCCGGGTTCTTCTGGGCTGCCTTTGCTTGTACACCATCGAGTTGGAGAAGGCCCCGGGTAGACAGCGGAAGGATGCCTGGCCAATGCTAGGGACAGAACTCATACCAGCTGGTACCTCGTTACATCCCTCAGCTTCCCACAGATTCACCTCTGAACTTGCCTGGAACAGTCCTTTGCAGCTGTGGGGGCTGAGGTTTACGACATGAGACATCAGAGGAATCTGCCGCCCAGGGCAAATGTGGAATGTGAGCTTTTTTCTTCTCGAGTAGCTTCCCCTGCCTTGAATCTTAAAATTCATTCACTCATCAAATATTTCTGAGCCCTAGCTATGTGCTAGGCCGTGCCTCAGGCACGGGGACACAGCAATGAACGGGACAGGCGAGGTCACTGCCCTCATACACCCTGTATTCTGATGGCAGCCATCTGAAAAATCAGTATTCTAGATATTGATAAACAGAGATGATAGGAGAAAGAGTGACGAGGGAAGAGGAGAGGGCAGAGAGGATAATTCAGCAAGGGTAGTCAGGAATTGTTCTTTTGAGTTGAAGCCTGAATGATGAGAAGGAGCCAGCGGTGGGACATGTGGAGGAAGAGCTTTTAAACAGAGGGAACAGCACATCCAAAGGCCCTGAGGGGCAAAGAAGCCAGCTAGAGCGCTAGTCAGTGCAGTCTCCCACAGGGTGGATGAAGGCGAGCATTTATTACAACCAGGAGTTCTCACCCGTCAGGGAGTAAGCATACTGCGAAAATTCGTTTTCAGATGGTGACAAGTTATGTACAATATACAAGGCCCTGACTTCAGGCCAACTTCCAACCAAACCAAAGTATTCCTTTTCTTTTTTTTTTCTTTTTTCTCACCACATTTTCATCCATAGATCACTGAACTTAGAGTTTCACAGTGTTAACCAGGCTCTAACCAAAGTAAAGATCCCAAACTGCCTGTGGTCCCAGGGCACTTTGGAAAGCAAAAAACGAAAGTAAACCACAAAGTAATTTCACATCTCAAGAAGAGAAGATAAGAAGCCAAGTGGGAATAGGTACATGTGAGGCGAAACAGTGTTCTGTGTACACAGCAGGCCAGACAAGGACGCAGGATGCAGATGGCACGCTCCTCAGAGGGCATGTTTCCTTCCTGAGGATGGCACAGCCAGCTCTGCTCTCCGTTTCTTCCTCATGCCCTGGGCAATGATACATTGATTGACGTAACAGAAAATCAGGTATTGATTTCACATGTCCCTCCCCGGGCATTAGAATTGAAGATCTCACCAGCTGACTGCCCTTTAATTTCAATTATTGGGAGCCTTTTAGCCTTGAGAGGCTCAGTATGCAAATAATAATCGTTGTGATTAGAGAGCTTTTATTTAGCATTAACTATGTGCCAAATACTAGGCTGAAAACTTGTTATATACAGTAACTCATTCGAGTCTCCCAACAGCCTTCTGAGGGAGGGACCCCCTTAGAGGAAATTCAAACACAGCAAAGTTAATCATTTGGCCGAGGTCATAAAGCTGATAAGTAGGGAAGCTGGGATTTGAACTGGCAAGCGTCTGACTCCAGAATCCTTCTCTTAACCACAAGCTCCGGGGCTTGTTAAATCCGTGTTCACTGCACAGCTGACTTTCCGTGGTGACGGTGTTTTGAAGGTGCTGGAAGCCTGCCTGTATCTTGTACAGAACTCTGCCATCTGAAAACCAGTTTCCACAGTATACTACACCCACCATGAAACGGTCTCAAAAAAGTGATTTTAGCGAAGAGAGAGAAAAAAAGGCAAGGGAGAGACGGTTTAGAGAAATTGATCCTCCACTAATACCCAAAGTAGTCAAAGAAATTAATGCTTATTGTCCGAACAGAAGGTGGAGGCAAAGATATGCACCAACTGTCATTCTCAATACAACAGCTTTCTATCTAGCTGGCTCCTTTAAAGTCATCTGCTGTGGAGAATGCCTCGATCCTCAAATGAAAAATCTTCCAGCTTCTGATACGAGTGTCAGGAAGGCAAAAGGCTGGAATGAGCTGAGCCCAGCAGAAAATGTGCAGAACTACAAAAGGGCTATTTTTGTTATGCTCAGGGCACGGAGAACAACAAGACGACGTAGGTCTCAGGCTTGGAGAGAGTGGTGTGATGCTCACGGGTGACAGCAAGTAGAATGACTCAACCACCAGTCCCCATCTGTGTTCTGTCAAGAGGGATGAGACGCTTTCCATAAAGGGTAGAGGGGACACCCATTAGAGGGAATTGAGGTCCAAAATAGGTGGTGCGATTGTCAGAGTGCCTGCCCTCTCTAAATAAGTCTGAGGCTTCTGGCCCTGATGAATTAAACCCCATGCTACTGATGGTGCGAAGTGTGAGGTGGCAAAACCATTGTTGGCAAACTAGGAAAAATCCTAGAGAACAGGAGTTGTACCAGCAAATGAAAAGGAATGAAAACAGAGGCTCTGCCTATCAGAAATCAGTAAGCATCTGCCAATCTCACAAAAAATCCTTACAAGGCCATTATCAACATGGGGGGCAGGGAGCAAAAATGATTACTTGGAATCAGCATGGATCACTAAGAATAATTTATACGAGGCAATGCTCATTCCCTTTTTTCATACTCACCAAAGTTGATGATGAAGAGACTGTTAGGGTCAGTCAGTCATAAAATCTGGAATTCAGCAAGACATTCTAAGTTTTTCATCAAATTTCAATGCAAAAATATAAAGAAACACAGGTTAGATATAATGAAAATAAGTAGACGGATGACCCACTAAAAGTTTTCCTTTCAAAGTGCTGATTAATTATTCTACGTCAATTTAGAGTATAGTCTCTAGTGGTACGCCACTAGGCTCTATCCAAGCCCTGTCCTCTTCATCTTCTTATCAATAATTTGGATGCCAATGTTGCCAGCATTCCACTCAAATTTGGGGATGACCTAAAGCTAGGAAGGAAAACAACGATTCTGAGAGGTTGGAAGCAAAATTGAAAAAATTCCAATCAAGTGACCGATCCATTGAAAGTTAACAAAATGTAATTCTCTAGAGGTAAAAGCAAAATATAAAGCTTGGGTCTAACAACATAAATGGACAAGTACAGGACGGAAGAAACACTGCTCTCCATTAGCACACAGAGAAAGATTGCTTGTAAATGTCTTAATTGACTTTAAATTTAAAATGAGGAATAAAATATGGCCGTTAAAATGTTACTTTGATCTTATGTTTCATTAATAAAAGTATATTACTTAAAACAAGAGAAGGGATAGTTTGGTTATACTCTGAATGAGTCAGACCAGAATGAAGGACATTATGTTACTCAGTTCAATTTAAGGATGATACGGACAAATCAGGTTTCATTCGGCACCCATGGCCAGCGAGCTGGCCCAGCCCCTCCCCGTAGCACTTCCTGCCGTGAGGAAATGTTCTATACCTCCGTAGTCACTTCCCCTCATGGCTACTGAGCTCCTGACATGTGGCTAGTACGGCTGAGGAACTGAGTTTCCAGTTTTATTTAATTCTAATCAATTTAAATTTACGCAGCCGCTTATGGCTCACGGTTACTGTACTGGGCTGCAGAACTCTAGACAAGGCATTATGCCAAATGGTAACTGGGAAGACGGCAACTCTGAAAAAAAGACTCAGGGGGACAAAAATGACAACAATAGTTAATATCTGAAGTGCTGTCTTATGGAAAAGCGATTGGAACTAGTCTTCGGAGCCCATTAGGCAGAACTAGGACTTGAGAGAGAAATTACGGTAAGATAAAATTCATGGCCATGTAGAAATAAGTTCTAATAATTATGACAATGTCAGTTTTAAGGGTCAGGACCCATGGCCATCGTACTCACTGCCTAGCACCTAGCACAGTGCCTGGCCCAGGGGAGGCCCCCAGGAAATACTTCTATTGAATAAGTAAATGAATCAATCAACCAATGAAATAGAAAGCTGTCCAGTGGAATACAAATGCCTCAAAAGACAATGAATTCCCCCAGTCTGGAGGAGTCCCACAGGAGCTGGCTGACCACTTGCCAGGAACACTGTGAAAGATCAGGCGTCCACCAAAAGGCTGCTGGACGAGGAGGCCTTTAAGGTCCTTACAGATCTGCGAAAGCTTTGTGTCTACCATCAAATGGGATGGGGTTTAAAACCCTGACACTATTTGTGTGACTATAGTAGCTATCTATTGCTGCATAACAGATGACTACAAACTTGGCGACTTCAAACAGCACACAGGTATTATTTCACAGTTTCTGTGGGCCAGGAGTCTGGGCACGGTTTAGCTGGGTGCTCTGCACAGGATCTCAGGAAGCTGCAATCAGGGTGTCAGCCAGGGCTAGGTTCTCATCTGGCCTTGACTGGGGAAGAATCCACTTCCCCACTCTCACGGTTGTTGGCAACATTCAGTTTCTCATCCTCGTGGTTGCAGGACTGAGAGCTTCAGGGCTTTTTGCTGGCTCTCAGGCAGAGCTGCCCTCAGCTCCTAGCGGTCATCTGCATTTGCTTGCCACATGGGCTTCCCCAACATGTCCACTTACCTCTCCAAGGCATCAAAGAGAGTCTAGAGCAAGCCTGCTAGCAAGCAGAGTTTATATAATGTAACACAATCACAGACGTGACAGCCCATCACCTTTGCTGTATTCCATTGGTTAAAAGCAAGTCAGATCCCACCCACATTCAAGGGAAGGCAATTACACAAAGCTGTGACTGCTAGGAGGCAGGGATCATGCAGGGCCACCCTAGTGTCTGTATGTGACAGTGAGTCACTTGGCACACTCTAGCTTCTCCTCCATAAAAATGAGGCCTCTAATAGCACAATGGAGTCATTAGAGGCACATTTAATATACAAACTCACTTGAGAATGTAACCAGGGTCAGGTTTGTCTCCACAATAGCCTTTAAACTTCACAACAACAAATCTAGTAGGATAGATTTAGGTTAAAGAGGCTTGAGATTAAAAGAGAAGCGAGCCAACCCTTTAAGCCAGAGAAATACTTAAGAATTCTCCGCCCATCACCCATCTATAGAACTTTGATAGTTATAAGCAGAATTCATTCAACATTCATTTATTCAACAAATTTGAATGCCCACACCTCTGCACGTAGACATTCCTTTGTTCCTTCCTATGGACTAGCTCGGTCCTTCTCAAACTTTAGGGATAAGAACTCTTCTACACAGTTGTAGGCAGAAATATTTTATGGGATTTTTCAGGGACTAATTCTGACTATATATGACTTTTCTTTTACACACTTAATTCAGCACCAAATCCATGTGCAATCAGATTACATTGTCCCAACCTTATAGGTTTGTCCTAATAAAACTTCAATGACACAATGGTCGGTACTTAATTGCTTGATAAACATCAACTTTTCCCGCCTATTAAATTACTAAACATGTAAAAAAAATCTGATGATAGATTTTGCCTGAAATATTTGCTCATTTTAATTTCACATTCCCAAAAAGAGGGTCAAACTCTGTATCTTTCTCTTTCACTGAATTCACATTTCAATAACTATAGCCCCAAAACATGTTAAGGGCACTGTTCACATTCTGAGCAGCCTGCTGCTGAAAGCAGAGACACTGCTGATTTTGGAGAGGAGAGCAATTATGCCAAGCCAATCAATAAAATGAACTGTACAGATTAATCCTCCATAATCCATTTTCTTTCCTATAGAAGACTGCATTGGAGATTTCTTACTGCTCTCCCCCACGTCTCTATCGTCTTCTCATAAGACAAAGACAAAATATCAACAATTAAAAGGTGCTGTCCAATAAGAGCCAAATGTTCTTTTTTAAAAGATTTACATACCCTGTGGATTTTAGATTAAGAGGGTAAAGAAAAAGGGGACATTAACAGGGACATTATGTGTCGGGCACCGTGCTGGACAAGGTCCCTATGCTAGCTCATTTATACCTCACATCCACCCAGGTGATGAGTATGATCAACTCTGTTTTACAAATGGAGACACAGAAGCTGTGAGAGAGGTTAAATGGTTTGCCCAAAGCCATATATACACACACATACACATACTACACACATCCTCCAAACCGGAACTGCAAACTAGAACTTCAGAGGGGACTCCCTTAATATAGAGCATGTCTCCAGCATAGCAGAATCCCCAAAACTAATCATTTGTTCAACAAATACTTGGAAGTCTATGTGCTGGACACCACCAGCCGCCGCATGGCTTATAAATAAACCAGAGAACCGATAAACCTAGAGACACAAAAATACAAGTTCACTTGTAGTCTTGGGGTAACGGATAGGGGATAGGGAGAGAAGATGGCTTAATTTACGGCAGTATGTCAGAAAAGGTTAAACAGAAAAATAAAATGCACAGGGAAGGTCGTATGTAAGTTGGGATGTATGTATCAGCAGGTGGGGCTGCCTTGGCTCAAAACCCTTATTGGTAGTAACACGTTTCTTACCCACGCAGAGGGCTCTCCTGCCCACATCATCAGCCCAAGCGCTGTGAAATCATTTCAATTCTCCGCACCTCACCTCCGAGGCATCACTCCCCTCCCGTAAGCCCCTTGGATCAATGTTTCATCCGCTACATTCCAGCGAATCACTGATCCTTCTCCTTCATTCTTTGGGTCTAGGCTCACAGAACATTTCCCGCACCTTTATTCCATTATTTCCATTCTATTATTTTCCCCGTTGTCTGTTTCCTACTTCCCAAGACATTAAAGAAAAGCCCACTCCTAAAGGGTATGTAAGCCAATTTCCTTTTCTACAACTGCCAGGGCCCCTTTAATCATGAAATATCAGGAAAGACCTACAAACCAAAATCTCCCTTCCACTTTTACCAGTCCCATGGAATCTGGGTCTTTTTATTTGCCTGCAGAATAGTACATCAAAAGAAGAGGGGATGGGGGGGCTGCCATGATTAAAAGATTGCAGCTCAAGGACACAACCAAATGGTTAGATGCCTGACTTAACTACTGGCCATTAATTAAATGCAAAATAGTAGCATTAATGCAAAATGAGACGAGCAACACTATATTGGGCTTCTTTTTTCTGCACAATGAACACCCCTGGTTCCCCCCACCCCCATCCTGCTGCATTTTCGAGGTGTTTGGGACCAGATGAGCAAGGAAGCAGCGTGCTGTTAATCAACTCGCACTCATCTGCGTGTGCCGCTGCATTCGGAGAGAATTAATAACGGGTTTAGCTGAAAACCGGGAGAACCAAGGTGCCATCGGCTCCCGTTCAAGTGCTCCCAGATTCATGGCGTTTTTTTTAAGCCCCAAGGGATCAAACCCAGCTTTTCTTCTGTTAGAGCCTGAAAATTGGAAAGCCCTAAGAATACTCTCTCTGGGCTTCAGCAAACCACTAGAGATGAACAAAGTCAGAGGAAAAGACTCTCGGTTCTCTGATGTTTTCCTCTGGGTACACGTTAAACCACTTGTGGGTCTCACTTTGGGGGTTCAAGGTATTCATCCAGGTTCCTAAGGCAGGGTGGCTGCAGGGAAAGGTGTGACTGAAGGCACTGGGGGAAGGAACCCTGCCCCCAAATATTTCCCCAGCCAGACTATTAGAGATCAACTCTTAGAAGGATTTGTCTGTCCTAGAGGAATTACCATGGGAGACTTTCAGCTGCTCAGTCATTCATTTAAACGGCCCTAATGACACTCATTTTGAATAACCACCACCAAAATAAATAATAAAAAATACAATGGCTGCTTATATCTAATGAAAACTTCCTGAAACATACATTTCCTATCTAATTATCATCTGATATCTTCTGTTTTACAGACGAGGATGTCTGAAAGGGCTGACATTATTTGCCCAGGGTTGCACAGAGAGTCAGGACTAAAGCCAAGATTTAAATCCAGGTGAGTGACTCCAGGACCCAACTTTCTAAAGGCCACCCAGTTCTGCCACTTTCAGACCTGGTGACCGAGCGGGGCTGCAAAATAAAGCTGGCCATCAGGGAACAGAATAGAAGGCACCGGGAAGGCAGCAGCAGCAGCTGGGGCAGGAAAGAGCCCAGGAAGAGGGAACAAGATAACCTGGAAGGGACAGAGAAAGGCTGACAAAGACAAAGCTTGTTTTATTTAGCAGAATGGCTATGAGCAGGGCCGTTGAAGCCAGACCGCCTGGGTTCAAATTCCAGCTGAAGTCATGAGCTGCTGGCGTTCAGTTTACAGTGCGGTTCCTCACTCGCCCTCTCTCGGCATGAGGTCCTACAGAATGGTGACCATTTGGAGAAATCAATGTTACTAATCTGACCAATGTTTGAAAGACATTCTCAATGAGACACAGAAACAAATTCAAGCTCTGTAAGTTACTAGCTGTATGACCCTGGCAAGATGCTTCATCACTCTGTTCCTCAGTTTCCTCATCTGTAAAATGATGACAATAATCCTACTCACCCCAATTAAATGGGCTAATGCAAGCAAAGGATTTCAAATAGTGCTTAGCACATGATAAGTGCTATAGAAGTGTTAACTATGTTTTATTCTTATTATCGAACAATTCTGGCAAGAAATAGCTCTGGCTCATTCGGTCTGAAAAAAACAAGGCTATGCAACAGAAACAAGTATGTACGTCTACCAAAAACATGTATGAGAATGTCCATAGCAGCCTAACGCATAGTAGCCAAAACCTAGACAACACCCAAATGTTCAAAACTAGAATGGATAAGAGTGGCCTATTAATACAATGAAATACTACACAGCAGTGAAGAACTACTGCTACATGCAACAGCAGACATAATGTTGACCAAAAAACTCAGACAGGAAAGAATACATACGGTATGTTTCCATTTATATAAAGCTATAGAAAAGGGAAAACTATGCTCTGCTGGCAGAGGGAGACTAGTGGTCACCTGAGAGGAGTGGTATGACTAGGAGCGGGGACAAGGGACCCATCTGGGTGCTGCCAATTCTGCATGCTATCTGAGTAGCGGTTTCATGGATGTGTATGCATGTGCAAATTCACTAAGCTCTAACGGTTAAGATTTGGGCACTTTATTATAAGTTATGCCTCAATTTTTAAAAATTAACAAAAAGTACTGAGTCAGTATGGTACATGTGATTTTATGTGCAAAGATAAATTTTTTCCATTTTAGTAATTAATGGTTTTAAAGGTTATTTAAGTAGTGATGCATTTAGCCTGTATTTGATTAATCAGAACATCAAACTCATTATTTCACAGATATTGTTTAAGATGAGACTGAATAGAAGTCTATTTCAAGAAAAATATGGTAAAAACAAACCACGAGGGGCCAGCCGGTGCCATAGCGGTTAGGTACACACGCTCCGCTTCAGCAGCCTGGGGTTTGCGGGTTCGGATCCCAGGTGTGGATCTACACGGCTCATCAAGCCATGCTGTGGCAGGTAGTGTCCCACATATAAAATAGAGGAAGATTGGCACAGATGTTAGCTCAGGGCTAATCTTCCTCACCAAAACAAATAACAATAATAACATGAAGGCAGTGTGTGAATGACTGAAATTTGAAAATCACTAGACTATGGAGCAGTGCATGCCTCAGCCAGGGAGGGGAGTCAAACGGGCCTTTATTCTAGTCCAGGGGTGGACAAATTACACCAAGGACCAAAGCCAGCCCACTGTCTGTTTTTTGTACAACCAGTAAACTAAGAATGGTTTTTAGATTTTTAAATGGTTGGGGGAAATCAAAAAAGATAATATTTCTTGACACATGAAAATTATATGAAATTCAAATTCCAATGTCCCTAAGTGGTGTGTTATTAGACCATCACCCTGCTCATTCATTTACATATTGTCTCTGGCTCTTCTCCCACTACAACGGCAGAACTGAGTAGCTCTAACAAAGACCATGTGGCCCACAAAGCCTAAAATCTTTACTACGTGGCCATTCAGAGAAAAAGTTTGCTGATCTCAGCTCTAGCAGATAACTTCCACCTTTGCCACGGATGCTGCCCCATCAAGTCACATACTCCTCTAATCCTTCCTCATTGAGAAGCTGTTCTTGAAAACCGACCGTGTTTAGCTCCTTGGCTCCAAATTTTGACTTTGTAAAGCTCACAGTATGTGTCCGAGCTCTGAGTTCTGACCCAATGGTAACCAGAGCCTATCAGAAGATCCTCGCCACAAAAGACAATACAACCACAAACTATCACGAGCGAACATTATGAATTTCTTGTATCACACTGTAAAATTGTCCATTTTTTTCTGGAATGTTTACTGTGCCCTCGGGTTAGTTCTTGCTTAAAAGCCAACCAACTCTTCTGTTTTCAAGCCATTTGTGTATCTTTAAAGTATAAACATTTAAGGCTGTTGTTGGAAATCTACCAACAGAAAATAATTGGGATACGAACTGGCTGATAAGAAACAGTGACAGAAGATGAATTTTCCCACCTCTTCACTTTATGCAAAATAGGGATTTGAGAAATACATAGAGGAAGAAAGAAACTTAGAGGAAGTTCTATCCTTATTCAATAAATATTGAATTGATCAAGATACGCTGAATTTATCTGCTCATCTCCTTAGATTTTAAGTGACTATTTCCCTATCTGCAAAAGCAATAACTGTTTTTGACAGACAAGTTCAAATCTACCCAGGTGAATGTGTACTTTTGGAAATAGAGTAAATACCTTGCAATTGTGAGAAATTCTTTCTTGTGGAATGCTGTTTAAGAAAAGGTGTGAGGTTCCTACGGGCTCTGTCTAATGTTAATCATTTATGAAATACTGTGGTTCAGAGCTCAGCAATTGGAGTCATTTCAGGCAGTAAATATACATTTCCTGTCAAAACACATCAAACGAATAGGACTTCAATTTATTTGAGAATGAGTTGTAACTAACTTCAATACTGGCAATTTGGAGAATTCTCGGATGGCTTTTAACAACCTTGGCAGTCTTCTTCACTTCTTGCCCCCAAAGCACAGAGTATCTCCGTTTGACTCTCCCCAGAAATGACTCTGAGTATCTATCTGTGTCATATTCATCCCTCCAGTTTCAAATCTGTTCTTTAGTTTGCCTTCCCATCACTCAGGTTTTCCAGAACTAAAGCTATGTCTACACATAACTCCCACCATTCTGGATTTACAGACTGTACGTCCTTCTACCACATTATGAATTCATTAAGGGTTGGGTTCTGACCTTACTTGTCACTGCATTCTGCCTGTATCATTTCATCTCACTGCATGTAACAATGACATAGAAAATAAAGGCTTCAACACAAAATGGCTTGCTCTTTTACAAAAATTAAGTCCAATGGTAGACTTAGTCCAATGGTAGACCTGACTTGCCAGGTTCAGGCAGGTACTTCAGCTCCACAGAATCATCAGGGCCTCAGGCTGCTTCTACCTTCCTGCTTTGCCTTCTTCCCATCTGCGTTTCACCCTCAAGGTCACCTCATAGGACAAGATAGCTAATGGAGCACCAACTACTACATCACATTCCAGGACTTAAGAGATTCACAAAGGGCTCCACTCTCAATTTTAGGAGGACTCCCCAGAAATATCCCCCACCCAACAATTCTCCATATATCTCACATGGCCACCCTAGTGCCAGAAACATCGTAAAACAGTCCCTTTTCTGTACTGCATATACCTGGCTAGAAATCAGGGTTCCATTACAAAGGGAGGGGGAAGGATGGATATTATGCAGGCAACCAGCATCTCTTCCACAACTCTGAATTGTATATATCCACCTTATATACATGGACCATCAGAGATTAAATAAATGAACGAAATGTAGATTCTCCAACATGGCGCCTTCTATCACTTCAAGGAAGCTCCCAAAAGATTCCACTCCAACATACACCACTAGACGTATTTCTTCCCAGATTGGACATTTCTCCTCAGATTGGTCAGTATTGCATCCTCCCTCATCATGTTTACATAATAACAGATTTCAGAGGTAATTAGTACCTCAAGTGCACTTATTATGAGACTAAGGTGTTCCGTGGTTTGAGGTTTTGTTTTCTGTGAAATTTAATTATAAAACCATGGGTATTTCTATCGCATCCAAACTCAAGAGCAGATCGGAGCCCTCCACCCCTGTGTGTCAATGTGGAAAAGACTGAAAGCTCAGAGAAACGATGGCATTTACCGAGGATCAGATGAGAAGGCAGAAGCCCAACTCTGAATTCAACACCTCTGAGTTTTCACTCTGATGCCCAGCCTTACAGAAGATCACTACAGGATGGCAGAAGGCACATGGCTTCTGGCAGAATTTCAGGAATAATGACAACGTGCATTTATACACTGAGCTGCAGTTTACAAAGCACTTCCACATAGTCAGCAAGTGGAAACTCCCACCAACGCTTTATAGGAGGCCAGTGTGCTGTTGCTCTGAGTAGGTAAGGGACATACGTACCAGAGATAACATTTGAGACTTACAGGATGAGAAGGAGCCAGACAAAAAAGAGACGGAAAAAAATTGAGGATGCACGTTCCACGAAAAGGAACATCAAGTATAGAGCCACTGAAGAAGGAATGAGTTTAGTGGATTCTAGGAAATGAGAGATGGCCAGTGTGGTTACAGGAGAGTAAGCACAGGGGAGAGGGCTCAGACGATATCAGAGAGAAAATAAGACACTGGCAGCTGCCATCTTTTGACCCTACTTCTAATACAACTGCTACTTTTCCTACAACCAAATGCATTTTCAACATGGGAATCTTATCTATCTTCTGTCTGTCTCCACCACCCCCACTCAATCTACTTCTCAAACTGTCTTTCAAGAACAGAAAAAGAAGGTATTTTTTTAATAGCAGACTATGCCTAACTTTAAAATATTGCAGAATTATACAACTCCATTTGCTTTAAAAGCAAATTTTCCACAAACTCCCTTTAACCAGTGCTTTCAAATTATAACTCAATTCGTGTATTTTTAAAAATAAGATATACATACAAATACACAGGGTCCTATTTCTTATATATCTAAAGTAAACCTTCAAAACATCCCTCTGCAACAAGAGAATTCCAAACCCCTGCCATAGTATTTATGCCTGGTAGGCCCTCAATTTCACTGGTTCCTTGGCCTGTAACTTGGAAGGTCCACTGCTTCAAATAGTTAGAGGAAAAGAAAAACATTTTTTTTAATATCTTGGCATCCATCAACCGGCATTTTCAAGGGCAAGAAAACGGCGGCGCCCAAGGAGCTGTCTGAGGTGCTTAAGGTTAATGGCTGTATTTACATAGCCATCAATTCACCTTACAAAGAACTGCCCCAGTAGGACCATGCGGCTCCCATCAGGCAGCCCAGCCAGGGCGGAACAGACAGGAGTCTCTAATCGAGGGAAGGAAAATGCCTGAGAAATCTAAATGACACCGTCTTGTTTTCATGGCATTATTTATCTATTTTCAGTGAAAGAGTCTTGGGCCTCTTATTCAACAAAACAGACTACACTGCCATCTCTCAATGAGTCACTTTCTAAAACATTTTGGGACCGAAGTACAACAGTAGCTGTACCTCCTATGATGGTTTATATCTTCCACCTGCACTGTCCAAAATGGTAGCCACTACACACATGTGGCTATTTAAATGTAAAGCTAAATTAATTAAAATTAAATAAAATTTAAAATTCAGTTCCTTGGTCACAATAGCCACATTTCAAGAGCTTAACAGTCACCTGTGGCTTAGTGGCTGCCACAGTGGACAGCACAGATTTTACAACATTTCCCTCATCGCAGAAAGTTCTATTGGAACTTAAGAGATTGTTTATCTGTTCTGGAGTTTATATATCTTAATTCCAAGAGAACATAATGATGAAAGAGACTTTCTGCAGTCCCCACGTGTTCCAGACGCATTGTCGAGCAGTTTGAGGCTCTAAAACTCCCCCTCTGACCTGGCGATTCCACTTCTACTCCAGAAAAACATTAGCACATAGCTACAAAGAGATGTGTCATTATGAGAGAGCATCAAACAGTAAATACTGCCTTTCAATGTCAGGCATGAATTTGTTCAAGAATGTTCTCACAATACTCTCTGAAATAGAAAAAAATGGGAAAATCTGAATGCCCATCTGTAGGGAACAGCTAAATAAAATGTAGTACATCCATAATGGAAGATCAATGGCAGCTGAAGAAATGAACAAGAGCTATGTTATGTATCAGCATGGATAGATCTCAAAGACAACAGAAAGTGAACAATGCAAATTACTGAACCAGCGTATACATAGTATGTTACTATCTAAGTGAAAAAATTCACACACAATACTATGTATTTAGTAAACATACATAATTTACAGGACAATAAATAGAAAAGATGTTTGATGTTTCCACATTATACTTTTTAGATAAAGTTAAATGCTAGATATGCTTCCTCCCTCTGCTGATCACTGAGCATTGACCAATCAACTTCAAATGGGCAGAGAGAGTCCACCAGGACACCATCAGTCCATTCCTCCTCTTCATGTTTGGATTTCTTTGAGACATGATGTATATTAAATATTTTAAATACGTGCAGAAGGATATAAGCCAAACTCTTAAAAGTATTTGGACAGGGAGGGATAGAAATGGGTTGGAGAGATAGTTAAAGGTGATCTATGCTCTTTTTATCTTACTCTAATTTTCTTTTACTTTTTTTTACAACTTGCATGTTACCAGTGGGGCTTCCACCAAGTCACTGTGATCTGTATTACGACTCGTGGCATCACCGTCCATATGATACAAAGCCAGCCGGCAGAGAATACCATCCACCCGCACCAGGATCTACAGTGAATCAAATGCCATGTTTTTTTTAAGTGGACATTTGTACTTAAAAAAAAAATTAGGGCAATTTCGTTGTTTGGATGCTTCTGCTGTTCAGTCTTCCATGTAAGCTATCTTCTTTCGTGCCCTAGTCTGCCACTCAACTTGGAAGCCTCATCTTCTAACTGTCTGGAGTTGAGTGCTGGAGCGGGGACAAAGGGCAAAACGGCAGGCAGCCAGGGAGGAGAGCTGTAGCATCTTGACAGTTGGGCAGAGATGACCAAAGTGAAAACTGGCCAAAGGGACAACAGTGACTGACAGGACCCAAGGAAATGTTAGTACAAACCTAGTCATAAGCAATACACCACAGTTCCACAAACCAGCCATCTAATTAAAACACAGCTCTGGAGACGGAGGAGGTTAAATGACTGACTCAGCCCATCCACGCTTCTTAGGGGTTGCCAATTCTTACCTTCCTGACAACACCCACACATTTCTATAAGTCAGACTATCTCTAAAAAATCTTACAAAACCCCAATTTTTAAAAATGAGTAAGGATTACAAAAAAAATAAAGTTCTTTACATTTGTTTTTCATTCAGAAGCGATTTTGGTTTACAAACTTTAAATGTTTTTTAATAGTGCAAGACAAAGTAAAATCCACTGAAAGCTTCTCATTTAGGCAAACACAGAAGATAACTTATTCCTCCAAGTGGCAGGAGAACGCAACAAGCCAGGTATCTGTGCAAAAACTTTCCATACCCCCTCAAGTCCTATAACTCTATCTACCACTCCATCTTCCAGTCCTGGCTAAATCTTCAATTCTTCCCAGAACGGATGAAATCTTAAATCCACATCAGCTTTTAACATCTGCTGAGTCTTAACTCCACAGGAACAAAAACGAAATTCCTGTATGTTACCTGTCGTTAGGATTACAATTTAAATCAGACCCAAAAGTACATGTAAATAGAAGCTTCATTTTTTTTCCTGGTCAATATAGACATCAGCCAGATGACAGAAGTAGGCAATATGCTGGTTATGTGCTTCATGCATCAAAATTGCCTCAACATCCATTTAAACAACGATACAATTCTTCTTTTTACAGTCCTCAACTACAGAAAATGCATCTTACGCTCTAAAAGAAACTCGGGAACATTATCAAATTCAGTTTCTCATACATAATACTGATCCCACAAACAACTAATTTGTATTTTTGGCTCAGTAATTTAAATCAATCTTCAGAATCACACTATTTAGACCAGCTTATCAGTGTATTACAAAATGAGCAACTCACAACCTAATCAAAATGACCTTGTTTTATGAAAATCTCCATATTAAAAATTTTTAACTCTGGAAGATGAGCTGTAAAAAGAAGTGTTGAACAAAATGTGGTCCAAGGCTTGTCAGCAAGGAGCTCGTCAGAAACACAAATTCTCAGGTTCCATATCAGACTGACTGAACCAGTAGTTCTGGGGGTGAGGCCTGGGAATCCGTGTTTTAACAAAGCCCTCCAGATAATTCTTATGCACTGATCAAAGTGATAATATTAAGAATTGCAATAATAGTGGAATTGAGGGACAAGCAGACCACACAAGATTGATAATATATGATAAACTTTAAAAATCCAGAATTTGCAGAGGACAAAAAAAAAACTGCAATCCCCTAAAATCCTACATTCATCTCCCCTCATTACTTACTTATAAGTAAATGAGGACCATGAAACTCGTACATGGATGTAGTCAACTGCTTGTAAGTTCATGTCTATTTATGCTACGGTTCAGAAATATTTGCACATCAAATCAGAATTTGAGTTTACACTTGGGATCTTGAGTCTTTTGTAAACGCGAAGAGAGTAAATTCGGAATCAAAATGTCTTGAAGAAATAGAGTTTTCTAGGAATCTTGCCAGTCCTTTTTCTCAGGGTGACCTTAACTTTCAGACTTGAAGAGTATTCTCCTTTCCTGACTAATACTTCCGTAGGATCATTAGTGTACTTTGTTCGGGAATATATCAGGACAAGCTGACTTTTCCCTGCTGTCAAGAACACCAGAGCTTGCTACTCCGTCGTAAAAGGGTGACCCAATATGCCAGGCCAGGATCAATGGCAATTACTGGTCCTCTCTGCTCCCCGTGCTCACCCATGACGAAGGTGAGCAGGAAGGAAAGGAAAACTGCCATTTTCCTTTTAAATAACACAGAACCTTGCAAATGAGCTACACACATCTGACTTAGGATTCCAAGAGGAACCCCCCTAGATACAGGCTTATTTCTAGGCCTTTAGAATCAAATTAGAATACCCCGTCAGACGCCTATTTGTGCAAACGTTAATTTCAAGTGTATTTAAATGTCTTCGCATCTTGCTTGTGCTCATCACATCAAGCAGAGCCGCTTCTACTGGGTAATCACAATAATGAATAAACATGGCGTGCTTATAAAGGACTTGGCACCACAAAACTGATCAATTGTTAATTCTATAAATGACTAAACGTGCCTTCCTTTGCAATGACTCCATTAAGCTGTGTTTTTTGGTGGGAAAGATGCCCATGTCCTCTGCGCACCATCTCTGTAAAGTAAAACTACAGTCATCACTCAGACCCTACCTAAGGCTTATCTTGGTCTCCATTATTTCCTTGTACTGTCTCAACCCACCACCACCCTCCACCTCCAATGAGAAGCAAAAATTGGCATGGCATTTTAAAAACCGTGGGCTGCCTGGTTATTAACTGCCAGAGGATTTGAGGCAGCACTAATATTAACAGCCAAAATAACCACACTGTATATTTATTGGCCTCTTACTATTTGGATAAAATACCAATTTCACAATGAGTGTTTGACCCACGGAAACTCCATGTCTCAATTAAATTCCTCAGTGTGGCAGGATGAGGACTTTCAGAGCTTCTCTTTGGAATAAACGTGTTTGTTATTTATTTCTTATCCCCCACCATACCTGAGCCAAATGGATGAGGAGTTCAGTCAATCTTTCTTGAATTGAAAGAATGAATGATCTGTTGAGAGCTTTACTCTACCACACTGCCTGGGTTCAAATCGCGCCTCCACCACAAGCTACCTGTGTGGCTCCATCCCAACGTGCCTCACGTTCCTCGTGCACAGAAGGGAGATGATGACTATCTACCTTGTAGGGCTTGGAGGAAGATTAAATGAGATAGTGTGTAAAAATGCTTAGTGCAGTAAAATCATACAGCCTCTTTGGAAAATAGTATAGCAGTTCCTCAAAAAATTAAAAATAGAATTACCATCTGATCCCGCAATTCCACTTCTGAGTATACACCCCAAAAGACTTGACAGCAGAGACTCAAACAGATATTTGTATATCCATGTGCATAGCAGCATTATTCACAATAGCCAATAGCCAAAATACATTCCACTGTATGTGAAGCCAATACACATACAATGGAATATTACCCAGCCTTAAAAAGGAAGGAAATTCTGACACACACTAAAACACTGAACCTTGAAGACATTATGCTAAGTGAAATAAGCCAGTCACAAAAGGACAAATATTGTATGATTCCACTTATATAAGGTACCTAGAGCAGTTCAATTCCTAGGGACAGAAAGTAGAATGGTGATTGCCAGGGTCTGGAGGGAGCGGGAAAGGCGAGTCGTCGTTTAATGGGTACAGAGTTTCAGTTTTGCAAGATGAAGAGAGTTCTGTGAATGGATGGAGGTGATGACAGCATAACAATGTGAATGTACTTAATGCCACTGAACTGTACACTTAAAAATGGTTAAGTAGGGGCTGGCTGGCCTGGTGGCGTAGTGGCTAAGTTCACACTCCACTTCAGCAGCCCAAGGTTTGCAGGTTCAGATCCTGGGTGCAGACCTACACACTGCTCATCCAGCCATGCTGTGGTGGCATCCCACATACAAAACAGAGAAAGACTGGCACAGATGTTAGCTCAGGGACAATCTTCCTCAAGCAAAAAAAGAGGAAGACTGGCAACAGATGTTAGCTCACGGTCAATCTTCCTCACCAAAAAAATATGGTTAAGTAGGTAAATTTTATGTTATTTGTATTTTACTACAATTTTTAAAAAACAGCGCAATACCCAGCAACATCCTTATTCAACGAACAACAGCTATTGTTGCTACTATAAATTTTTTGAAAGATCAACAAAGCAAATATTTAACAAACATTCCCTGATGTAAAAAATGGCAAATACCCACAGAAAACTCTAGTGAAAGAGACATTTGCTGTCTAACATCCAATTCCATGTAAATGTCTCCTTGACCACCTCCACCCCCAATGGTATTAGGAGGCCTTACTGGGGATGTTTAAGCTAGCTTCCCAAATCTCCTCAGCTGTGCATCAGGCCCTAGGCATTGAGGTGAGTGGAAATTCAGCACATAAAGAGAACGAGATTGGTACCAAGGGACAGACTCACAGCCATTCCCCAGCTTGCTTAACAGAGCTCTGTGTCCTGAGCAGACCCGATGGTCCGCAAAGAGCAGGAGAGAGTGCAAAGAAGATGCGAGTCTTATCCTGGGAGAGCTGGGCCCATGGTAACCAATTTTATGGCTCTTTTGATTTCTGTCTGTGGATGTGTGTGTGTGTGTGTGTGTGTGTGTGTGTGTGCTGAGAAGGAATTAATCCAAAAATATAGATGAAGAAAGCTGTGTGTCTCCAATGTGAAGCCGGGTTGCATAATCAGTTCTGAAAGCAGAGAAAAGGTAACAGATGTTTACATTACAATCTGGCTGCTTCTGGAAGAGCTGCCAAATGATTTAAATAGTAAGGAAGATTGCAGGCCCTGGAGATTTGTTGCCCCCACTGACACATGCAGAGAATTCACCTCAATAATATTTTCTTTGGATGGCCTTAATTAAACACCCCACTATAAGAAATATTTTTAGCTTTCAAGCTACTTAAAATCTTAAACTGTACACCAATAGCAAAGGTAGAACTGAAGGACTTATTCCAATACTGACATTATGAAACTTGCTGTCTTTGGCAAAGAGGAATGCATTAAAAACAAACTCAAGGAGCCGGCCGGGTGGTGCAAGCAGTTAAGTGCGTGCGCTCCACTGCGGCGGCCCGGGGTTCGCTGGTTCGGATCCGGGCGAGCACTGACACACTGCTTGGCAGGCCATGCTGTGGCAGCGTCCCATATAAAGTGGAGGAAGATGGGCACCAATGTTAGCCCAGGGCCAGTCTTCCTCAACTAAAAAAAAAAAAGAGAGAGAGGAGGATTGGCAGATGTTAGCACAGGGCTGATATCCTCACCAAAAAAAAAAAAAGAAACTCAAAATTCCTTTTAACTTTTGGGTGTTTTATGACTAACATTAAGATGAATTTTAAATAGAATAACATACAGCCATGAACAAAAATGACATGTAGCTCTTTCACTGATTTCTCATCCTTCCCAGAATGGCTCCAGAGCATATCAGAGTCTCATAGGAATGCACGGAAAATGGTCACCACTGCACAGGAGGTCTCCACAATCAAAGGGATTTCATGTGACCACAGGCACGTCAGCCTCCTTCACCAGCCACGGGTTCACCAAAGGCCCTCCAGTGGCCCTTTGCCAAGTAAACAAACGCAGGACATAGATTATATGATATATGACCCCATTTACCTAAAACGATTTCGTCTGAATGTCTGTATGTAGATAAAAGCAGAGGGAGGGAATTGGAAATATATTTACTGAAATATGAAAAGGAATTGTCTCCATGGCAGAATTGGGTTCGTTTTTCACTTTCCTGTTTATACTCTTCTATAGTGTTCGAATTTTCTGCCCCAAACATGTATTATCTTTATAAATTAAAAAAGAAGAAAGAAATCGTCAAAACGGAAGCTTAGAGTGATTAAAAGAATCTTGGCTTATGCATGAGACCTGGGTTCCTGTCTAGAAAAAAACAGATGGGACACTAGATAAGCTATTTCACTACTCTGAACCCAAAATGGTGCACTAGAGCAGGGTTTCTCAACCTCAGCACCTGTGAAATTTTGAGTCGGATAATTCTTGATTGTGGGGTCTGTCCTGTGCATAACAGGATATTTGGCAGCATCCCCGGCCTCTACCCACTAGAGACCCACCCAATCCTGCCCCAAGTTGTAACCACCCAAAATGTCTCCAGACATTGCCCAGTGTCCCCTGGGAGCAAAATTGCCCCCAGTTGAGAACTACCACACTAGATGACCTTTAAGCTTCTTTCTTGCTGGAAACCTTCTTTGATCATTTTAGAATCTGTATCTCAAGTCTGAGGCTTTCAGCCCAATGATTCATAGGAGGTACCTATGGTATACCAAGCACTCGTCAATATTTTCAAGATTCATTAAGCAAAGAATGATATGAAAATGAGTAAAATAAAGAAATAAAACCATGAATGTTCAGAGAAAACTTTAAGCAGAAGGCATAGATTTGAAACTAAGAGAATCCAAGCAGATGGCCATTAAAAAAAGTAATAATGATAACTCTAGCTGTTGACAGTTCCACGTTTAGTTAAGAAAATTGAAATGCTGCAGAAAAACGTTCAATTGCTTTCTAATTTGGAATGAACTTATAGTACTAACAAAGCCAAAATAGAGTATTTTGTGTGCAATGCCATATCTTTATTTAAAAAAAAAAAAAAGCCTAGTGTTTTATCTTTACATTATAAGAAATATAAGGATATCTTCGTATCTTTCTAAAAGGCATATTTCAGTCTTCTGCACTAACAATATTAAACACAATTTCATAAAAGGAGACAAATTATCCACATCTTTACTATCTTTTTATCTTTCTAAATACAGCATCTTTTTATTTGCCATTTTATCAACAAGAACCCCCTAATATCTGACACTACCATACTTCTGAATTAAAGTTATTTATGCTCATGCCAATGACTTGCTACTGTAAGATCCTGACATCTTTTGAATTAAAAAGTGACTAAAAAAGGTTCAACGTTGTTTTACATTTACGACTCTTTGAAAACCAGTAGTTCATCCATATAGAGAAAGCCATCTATTAACCAGAATGTGTCACTAGCATCAACAGCCTACACCTGGCACACGCTAAATAGTCAACAAATGTAGGATGCCATTCTCATTATTTGCAACCATGCCAGGAAATAGGGTTTTATTCCAACCATTAGTTTGGTTTTACAGCAACTAAAAAGCACAAAGTATGAAAGAGGAGACTATCACACAATTAATATTCTGAGTTCACTTTCACTAGTAAATCTTAAATCATTACCTAAAACTGCCTTGTCATCATTTTAACATCCGTGTCTTTTCCCATGTGTTCAGATAGGTCCAAATTGAGTCACTCTACCCAATCCTCTTCCGCCGCTGGCTCCCCTTTAAATGTCTCCTCTGGAACTGCAGATACTGTGACAGCCACTGGAAGCTAGCTGATGCATAAGGTTGTCACATCCATGAGCTGGGTTCAACTAGTGCAATGTTCTAATACACTGAGCCTTGACAGTGAAAGAAAAGGATGTGGTGCTCCTCTAGAGAGAGGGCTAAAATGGAGGGTCCCACCACATCACAAGAGCCGTTCCCCGCAGGTCTTTATTGGAAAAGGCACTGGGCTAGGAGTGAGAACCCCGGGATTTTCATCTCAGTTCTTTTTATACCATAACGATTCAAGTCAACACCTCCTACCCTTGATCTTCTAGAAAACTGAACTCTGAGATACTTTCCAGATTTAAAATTCTGCAAGCCTTTGAGTCTTTCTTTAAACCAGATTGCTCAATTAAATTTATGTTTAAAAAAAAACACAAGAGCCCTTTTAACTGACTTTATGGGGGGAAATGGATTTAACTTGAATGGCAACTGTAAAACAGGAAGAGTTATTTTTATTTTTTCAACAAATATCAAATAGACGGGAAGCCAAAGTTAATTTTATCTTGTGAGAGGTGGGTTGCTGGAGATCACAAACTGAGTGGGGTATTATTACAAGGTGCAACTGCATACAAAGGCTGAAGCTGACATCTATAAGTAAGGGCTGCCTAGGACCCAAGTGAGCTTTTTCTAATAACATTTTCAAAACAAATAATTCTGAAATGATTAATGTGGCCAAGATCACTTCACCAATCCCTTTATGGACATCTTTTTCCCACTGCCTGTCCTCCATCCTCAATCCGGAATCTTCTTAACAAATTAGAATAAAGCACATTGAATGATCTCCCCGTCATCTATGACTGGCTTCAGGACCTGAAGTCATTTTGCTAATCCCAGCAGATTTATATCCAACACCTGATGAAACACACACGTACACAAACAAATTAGTCCATCATCTATATGTTCCATCTATCTCGAGGACAGAAAAAAAAATCAAAAGGCTAGTCCCTTTACTATGACATCTCTCCATATACATAAAGAAATAGAGCCAGAATGCAGGGTGAAAAACTCACAAAGAGGAAGAAGGCATAAAAGGAAAAATGTACTTATGCAAATACTAAAGAGATCTATAAAACTGCAATCTGAGAATTTTCTTATTAAGCTAAGCTTCTTAGTATAGAAATCCCCAAAACTCTCCAACCGGGCAGCTAATTGAGAGTTAAGAAGAGCCAAAAAGACTTCCCTCTTTTTCTCATTCATCATAGGCAGTATAGAAACCCTTGCTCAATATGATAATGTGACTTTTGTCAATGCATGTTCAAATCAGATAGAGGATTGGCTGATGATGATGTCATACCCATGGGTTAATCCTCAGTGAATGCAGTTTTAATATCATATGCATCAACACATAATTTACATAACAAAGTATTATATTAAGTATAACAATAAATGAGCTGTGCAGATAAAAGCAGCTATTAGAGAAAGGCTATGTGCCACTGAAAAGGAAGTGGGGGGACGAAGCAAAGACTTTTTTTTTTTAAACTAAATGGAACTAGGTCATCAAACAATACACATCTCTAAAAAGAGCAAAAAATGAATATTGAAATTCAAGTGACCTAGAACATTCTAGTACTAGAAATATGGAAAGCTTGCCTCCAATGGAAAATATTCAATAATCAAGCAGAGATATTTGTAGGTGTTTTTGTGTGTTGGGGAAGAAGTAAAAAAATTAAAGTCATTCAAAAATCAGTAAATTGGCAGCCACTGCTTTTCTGGGAAGGGCAACTTTCCTATCTTTTAACAGGGAAAATTGGCCAAGGCAAATCATGACTTAAAACCTTATAATAAATTTTAAAGTGTCAAAGGGTAGTTAGGATGGTACAGAGGGTAGAGAGCAAAGTCATGCAAAGCAGAACAATGAGACAGAAGAACTGAGGAAGGAAACCTTGAAATAGAGCTTTCAGCTGTGAGAATATTGATCAAGAAACATCCACACTTACAAAGAAAGCTTTTTGCACAAATGAGCAATGCCAACTCCCACGGTCAGTTTGGGAGGACATAAGTCATCGTTAGTCATAATGAGTCTGAAAACTGCTCACACGCTGCCTTATTAAGAGCTGTGTTTCCAATCCAAAGGAAGTATTGGGCTTGCACACTGATTTATGACTACAAACTTGGCAGAAATGCTTCTCACTGTAAAAGCCACTGTGAGCTGTTGAAGAATTCTTCAAGTCATACATCTGTTATCAAATGACTGAGTGGAAAACACTCATTATATTGTGAAATGGATTTACCTAAATTATTTTAGCCCCTTTTTTTTTAAATCAGGCCCTGCCTGAACTGGGCTCAGACACACAGACAAACTGCCTTCACCTCCTCACCCCTCAGAGAGTGGTCTGGAGGGGGCCAGTGTGATCAGAAAGCTAAGCCATCAACGTGGGCAAGTTTGGGTGTCTGAGTCTGAAGGTGGGGGGCTTCGGGTTGTTGTGGACAATCCCTGTACCAAGGATATTAGAGAAAGAACCAGACTAAGGCTTCCAACACGCCCATCCCCACACACCGGGATCACTTATCACATCACATCAACCTTGCTCCTCTTGGAGGGAGGGCCATTGAAATGTTAAAGAGGAAAAGAGTAGACGGACACAGAGGCTTCACGGGAGGGGTATCCTTAAATCTTGGTGGGGCATGGGCACATGGGTAGGTCTGTGAGTCCATGAACCTGTGCATACACATCTTGCTGGGGAGTTGATTCAAAGCTTGGCTAAGGCTCTCAGAGGGCTCCTTGGCGCCCCTAAATCAGTTAAATGATACCGATTCGGGAGAAAAAAGCACCAGTGGCACCGTGTCTGGCCTGGGCTGCCTCCCTAGGAGCGGGATACCAGTCTTTCCACTTCCCATCCTCCCCAAGGATGAGCTCATGGCTTAGGGTTAAAGATGCCCTCCCTTCCAGGAGTGGATTGACATGGCAAATGATGCAAGAGAAGGTCTGAAAAAGAGGGGAAGAAATGTAGACACGCCGGCTTGGTGGACAAATCCGAGGTACCTAACTTGGGAAGAGACGGAACTTGCAGACCCACTCCAGTTCTCCACTAGGGCGGGAAGCTTTGCGCTCCCAGCTGGAAGACGCGTCCCGGACGCACGCGGCGTTCTTCCAGCAAGAGCCTTGCAACCAGGGGTTCAGGTGTAGGCTAACCTGCTCCCTCCCGCCGGCTCCTACAAGGATCCTGGCTCAGACCCGAGGGATGAAGCTCCAAAGCCGGCTTCTCCAAAACAAGAGCTCGCCCTCCCCCTCCGCATACCAATCCATCAAGTGGCCTCTCCCGCATCCAGGGCAGACACGAACCCCGAAGTTGGAAGCGGCTGCTGCCCCTCTCCAGCCACACATCCTCACTTCGAAGCGCGGCATCCAACTTCGGGGTGCACGCCAACTACGGCACAGGAAGTCACTCCCGCACTCCAAAGGGCCGGGATGAGGGGGGCTGTCCTGAGTCAAATCGGTATCGGCCCGAAAGGCAGCTGCTGCCCACGAGACAGACTGAGCACCGGGTCAAGACCACCCCAACCCCATCTTCCCGTCCCCTCCTTTCCCCTTGCAACCCTTCTTACTCGACTACAGCCGGCAGCCAAGTCGGACCCGCAGCCTCCAGGGCAAGGCACCGATCTCCGCACCGGAGCGGGGGGACGCTCACCGTGCCGCCTCCCCGCGGGCGCCCTGGGATTGGCCCATCACCTCCGCAGACTCTCTGTGAAAGGAAGTTCCCACGTCTCTCCAAAGACAAGCCCGAAACTGCTGCAGGAGAAGCAGCATCTGCCGAAGCGGCCGCTGCGACTCCACTCTAGGCGCCCGTGTCCGTGCGCCCCGTCCAAGGCTGCGCGCAGCTAGCAGTGCCGAGCCGAGCCGAGCCGGGCGAGCGCGCCGGCCGGGAGGGGCCGGGCCCGCCGCGGGCCGCGCTGATTGGCCGGGCGGGCCGGCTGCCCCTGCCCCCGCCGGCCCGGTGGTCCACGTGGGCCGGCCCTCTCCCCGCCCCGCACTCCTGCTCGGTCAGCGCGCCCCCACCGCTCGGCTCCCGGCGCCTCTCCTGAGCGCCGCGCTGTGGCCACCGCTCCGCAGGTGCTGGGGAAAGGTATCCTTTCTGAATACCTGAGAGCCACGTTGAGCCCCGCATGGAGGAGAGGAACTTGGGGTTTACTCTCAATCGAAAACAATCCCCACCCACAGTGAATCCGTCCGAGGACCCAAAGCAGTTTGCAAACAGGCTTTCTTAGCCGCCCTGAGCGTAGCAGACGCATAACTAATCCAGCTTCTTATGTAACTTGCTTACATGGGAGGGGAGGAAAATCCGCACGTATGTCAATACCTGAATACTTTCTTATTTTAAAAATTATAAAAGTACTGCCTAAACTTCTTTGACTTGCACCTCATGCCAAACCCTCTTCGCCTCTCCCTCCCCCAAGTGAAGTAACACTAATAATCGTGACACTTAAATAGTATTCATTTTACAGAGAATACCTCATGTGGTCTCCTATAGATAAGAAAACTGAGGCACAGAGAGGTTAAATAATTTACTGAAGATTACAATTAATCGGTGGTAACTGGGTGTAATTTGAACCCAGAAGTTTGGTTGCAGAATCCATGCTCTTTGATATTCAAAGCGTAGTCTGGAAGAGGCTTCCCCTGAGAACTTGTTAGGAATGCAGACTTGCAAAACCCACCAGGGAATCGGAATCTCATTTTAACAAGATCCCCAGGTGGTTAGTATATGCATAAAGGTAAAGACGCATTGCTCTATACCACTATGCTGTTCACTGTCATTGGCTTGTCTTATAATCTTCTGGTCCTTTTACTCTGCATTGATAGAAAATTATGCGTCATCCCGCCAGTTGCACTCCAAAGTATATTTGCCCTTCTCTGAACCTACTGCTTGAACTAATCTTTGGCAGGTCTCCTGTCTCTGTTCCCCACATCTTTGTTCTATATACACTTACCCCATACCATGTTATTTTGTGTATCATTTAACATTTTCAATCCTTTGCTCTTTTATTATCAAAATTGGGGCTCTGCAGCCAAAGACAGTTGTGTTCCCAAGTTGTCACCAGTCTAAGAGAGAATCAAGCATCAGAGACAGAGGCTTGATCTTTGAGATGTCCCTCAGTACTGAGATTCTATGAAGGACAGGGCAGATCCAAGGAAAACCTGAAACTACATGCAAGGAGATGCCAGAGCTCTCTCCTGACGCCATTCATTCGTTCACTGAATGAAATTGAGGGCCTCCTCTGTGTCAGGCACTGTAACAGGTGCTGGTATATACAGAAGTAAAACAGTAAAAATTCCTTCTCCCGTGGACCTTAACTTCCAGTGAGGAGAGACAGGCAATAAGTGAAGTACAGAGTAGGGTAGAAGGTGTTACAGAGAGAAAGAAAGTGCAGAAAGGGACATGAGAGCTGGGAGGCTGTGATTTTAAACGTAGCAGTCAGGCAGTTCTCACCAAGAAGGTAACAGTTCAACAAAGACTTGCAAGAGCTGAGGGAGCAAGTTATTTAGAAGAACTCCACATGTGTTCACTCACCAAATGTTTATTGATTCTACACTATGGTTCTGGCATGGGTCTGTGCGTTTACTTAAGCCCTGCTGTTTGTCATGTCTCCAAGTTTCCCTGGACTGAAGTTTTCTTGTCCTGGTGGGGGAAAAAAAATGTAAGCAATTTTGTGTGGCTCAACCTAATACCATATTCTCCCATCCTGGATGTTCAGTATTTCTAGGGGTTTCATTGTGTCCCTGAAATTCATATGTTGACATCCTAGCCTCCAATACCTTGGAATGTGACGTTATTTGTAGATAGAGTCTTTACAGAGATAATCAAGTTAAAATGGAGTCCTTACAGTAAGCCCTAATCCAACGTGACTAGTGTCCTTATAAAAAGGGGAAATTTGGAGACAGACATACAGGGAGAACACCCTGTGAAGATGAAGGCAGAAATCGAGGAGATGCTTCTATAAGGCAAGGAATGCCGAAGATTGCAGACAAACTAGCAGAAGAGAAGAGAGGCATGGAATAGATTCTCTCTCTCAGCCCTCAGAGGAACCAACCTTACCAATTTCTTGATCTCAGATGTCCAGCCTCCAGAACTGTGAGACAATAAATTTCTGTTGTTTAGTTTGTGGTACTTTGTTACGGCAGCCCTAGCAAACTAATAAAAGTATGTTTCTATGGTAAAATGGTACAGATAAGCGACTCATCTACAAATTTCCAATGGCCTGATGTCTTTTGTGCAATAGCAAGAATTGAGATTTACTAACCAAATCACCACAAGAAAAGGCAAATTATTAGGGAAAAAAAGGCTAAGTGAGCCCCAATTATTCAATTATTTCTTCATCATCTATTTATCAAATACCTGCTATGTGCCAGGCTCTGGGATATGGTGACAGACAAAGGCAGATGTGGTTCCTGCTGTCATGTGACTTGTGTGTATTGTTATGGGGAGAATTGACACTAAACAAATCAACAAATATATGAACAAGGTAATTTCAGAGCA
Organism: Diceros bicornis minor; assembly: GCF_020826845.1. Classification (NCBI taxonomy): domain Eukaryota; kingdom Metazoa; phylum Chordata; class Mammalia; order Perissodactyla; family Rhinocerotidae; genus Diceros; species Diceros bicornis. The sequence goes on from NC_080741.1 coordinate 67,545,554, forward strand.
GAATAAGTGCTTAAAAGAAAATAAAATAAGGCTAGAAGATTAAAAGAATGGGGTATGAGTTTAATTTAGATTGGCTGGCCAGGGAAGGGCCCTAGGAGGTGATGACATTTGAGCCAAGACCTCAATGACAAAAAGCCATCCAGGCCAGGATCTGGCAAAAATTGTTCCAGGCAGAGATAACAATTCCTCTTGTAAGAAAATATCCCTGCCATTCATTATATAACACCCTTCCTTTCTCCCTTTGCCACCGATTTTGCATCTTTTGAGGTTGTGCAAAATCAATCAGTCTGTTTCATAAAAATGGGGTCAAATTTATCTTCTTATGTAAGAACCTGTGAAGGTCGTGCCAACAGGGTTTTTGCGCACACACACAAAACACCTCTTGACGTGCCTCCGTATTTGTAAGTAGTGACGCCACATGACTTGGACATTGTGTTTATTTTCCTCATTTGTATAACATCCAGAAACACTACTGGGTATGTCCTGGTGCTTAATCAATACGCTGATGGCTGACTGTGCCTGCGAAGGAACATTCCAACTCTCCTAGGACTATTTATAAAATCCTCTTTTTATCAAGTGAAGCTTCAGTTTTAAAATTTTTGCAATGTTCATGTACTTTAAATATAATTTTTACTTAGGAGACCAATAAGAATAATAGTTAACATTAATTGGGAGCTTGTGTGTGCCTGACTATGCTAAATGCTTCCCATGGATTATTATCCTCATAACCCTACAAGGTAAATTCTCTTATTTATAACATCCGTTTCACAGATCAGCAAAGTGGGGCTCAAAAGAGGTTAAATAATATGCCCACGATTGAACCCACTATTAAATGGCAGATTTATGCCTCGAGCCAGTCTCTTTAGCTGCGAGGCTTATGCTAGGGTGGGCAAGCAGAAAGCAAAAAGCATTTGTCTATTCCTTTGCATTTGTCTTTGAAATTTTCAAAGCACTGTTTTCTAACTTTTTTTTATTTACGCCAGCCCTCTAGCTTTCAAGTTCACTTTTCTAGCCAGATATTTGCTCTGCTTTCCCTTGCTTCAAACTGGGAACTACAAGAACTTTGATAAATGAAACAACTGATATATTTTTTGTTTTCAGCCTATCTGTTTTTCAGCATCCTCTGAGGAAATGTGAGTGAAGCTTCTTAGAGCTCAGCCTACTTTGACATACATCCGTATCTCAGACATTGACAGCTCCCCAACACAAAGGGGGTCCCTGCCCTCACTCAAATCATAGAGAACATCATGCCCCCTGCCAGACCAAATGCTGTGCGCAATGCACCATGCCAGCTCTGGACCTCTTTACACAGATAGTAATAGATTCTCCTGCCTGAGAGTGAACAACTAAAAAGGGCTTCAGCTGGTCTTTTAGAATCACTTTCTATTCTCGTGGCTTCCCCGCAGTCCTGGTCAGGGAGAAAGCCCAGGGAACTTGCAATGGTGAAAAGATGTGAGGTATCCCTCATTGGATCCCGGATTCCCCAGCCTCACTTAGGAAGTGGGCAGCCGTTTTAGCTGTTAAATGACTTCCTGCCTGGGATGGCTTGGTCAGGCTTGCTTTAAACTTCTGAAACTCAGACGAGGTGTCTGGCCACGCGCTTTGGAAGGCTCAGGTGGGTCTCACTATCCTTCCCTTTGCTGACCACAACTGCTTCAATAATTTATGCCCCTGGAAAAGAACAGCACTTCAGGGCAAATTAGCATAAGCAGGATTTATGAAACCACAGCAGGAGGGCATTTTTAGAGATCACACAAGATCTGTTGCATGGAACAATTCAAGCTAGTTCCAAGCAGGACCAGCCTCAGGAAGAATCATCAAAGAAATAATGTTCCTTTTGGTACCCTTTCTTCTTCCCATTCCTTCCAGCCAACATCTCCCAATGTGGTCATATTGCCCCCAGCTACACAGAAGACTGCGATTGTCATTCATTCATTCACTCTTTCATTGATTCTTTTATTAATTCATTTAAAAATTTTGTTTGTCGAAGAGGTATTTGTACATCCATGTTCATAGTAGCGTTACGCACAATAGCCAAAAGGTAGAAACAACCCAAGTGTCCATGAATGGATAAACAAAATATAGTCTAGACATACAATGTAATATTATCCAGCCTTTAAAAAGAAGGAAATTCTGACACACACTACAAGGATGAACCTTGAAGGCATTATGCTAAATGAAATAAGCCAGTCACAAAAAGACAAATACTGTATAATTCCTCTTATATCAGGTACCTAGAGCAGCCAAATTCATAGAGACAGAAACTAGAATGGTGGTTGCCAGAAGATGGGGGGGAGGGAAGGATAGGGAGTTAGTGTTTAACCGGTACAGAGTTTCAGTTTCACAAGATGAAAAGTTTGGGAGACAGATGGTGGTGATGGTTCCACAACAACATGAATGTACTTAATGCCACTGAACTGTACTCTTAAAAATGGTTAAGATGGTAAATTTTACGTTACACCTATTTTGCCACAATTAAAACATTTTTTAAAAACTAGCAAAAATTCTTCTAGGTCAATCTAAAATGGCAAAATTTTAAAGCTTAAAATGCGAGTTGTGATTCAATTTGTATCACAACTTACCAGACTTAGACTAAACATATTTTCATGTAGACAAAAATTTGTTTCAATTTTGTGTGTGGGTGCTAGATATTGTACTTGGCACTTGAGATGCAGTTGTAAAAGGTATTCATAATACTGACCTCAAAGAACTTAACAAAAGTATACCACATGACCTGGATAGAATCCTTTATTCAGTTCATACTTTCTTCCTCCAATAAGAATTTATTTGGTGCCTACCATGTGCCAGGCTCTCTGCCACCTACTAGGATACATTGGGGAACAAGATAGACACATTCAGTTCTCACAGGGCTGCCAGTCTACAGGGGAAAAAGATAATAAACAAGAAATTATTGTTTCTCTAACCTCTCTGCTCCATCAAAATTTACTGGTTCTTACCTTCTAGACTCTAACACGTGACCTTATGACGTCTACTAATAATATCCATATATAAAGCTTCTGACTGTGATCCCTCCCATATTTGTAACATATATGTGCGGTAACACAAGAAATAATATATTAACCCAGTTTTTTCCAAAATGTGGTTTGCATCCCACAGATGGTTTGGAAAATAATTTTAGCTGAATCACAGAAGGATTATTTTAATAGTTGTCATTTATTTTAATGTATATTAGGAAAAAAAGTTAAACAAGAACATCGAACTTGTGATTTCATGCATATTGTTACTTAGAATGAGGCTAAATTAAAAGGTGATTCCAATTAAAGAAAAATATATAATAATAATAATTTAGGCATATGGCAAAATTGGGAAGGTAAGGCCCAAAAACTCAGAAAGGAGGCTGACATTTGTGAAAACAGGAGTGACTTATTGGCAGAAATGCTTGACCAGTGATAGGCTGATAAGATGATATTCTGAGGAAATACAGAGTTTATAGTCACTTTCGTATCCCACCATCAGCTTAGCCTGGCTCCATTGTTAATGTTCTCTTCTCTTTCTAACTCTGCAACTCTTGGAGGCAGCTACCCCACATTACATTGAATGATGACTTGTACTGAGAATCTCTTCCTTCCCCATTTGCCAACTCAGCTTCCTCTGAAAAGACTTAGTCTAGATGAGGAAGATGGTTGAATATCTCTGGAACTTGGGTTCTGAGTGTGCTGAGTTTGTATCATGCACGTTGATATTGTGGAAAACTAAGGGGGCAAACAGTAACCACACTTCCAGTCCTTACCTGCCCTACTTAGTCCCCTAGACTTCTAGTGCAAAGTTTTGGAGAAAGCAGAAAAACAAGCATTGGGTTTTATTCCAACTTTCTTTTCATCTACCCTATTTTGATATAGGCAACAAAAACCACATGCTGCTTGACTTTTATTTTTGGACTTGAGTCTTTTGCCTCTACTTTGAAACATTATTTAGTAAAAGGTCATGAATGTTAAAGTAGGATTTAAGAGGCTTCACTTGGATATCTGACATTTGGAATACTCTTGATCAGGGACTTATCCACCAGGAAAGCCAATCTATCAGTCTGACCTCAAATCCCATAGATTTCAAGCAAGTTGCAGTACTAGACATTTGCCTGCCGGCCAAACATCCCCTTCTGAGAAAGCAGACTAGCCAGAACCGTTGATGGCAAGTAACAGAAACTCAACACAAACTGACATAGGCAAAAAGGGCAGCTGTCCGTTTATATAACTGAGATGCTCTAGGAGTGTCACTGGATACTGGTACTCAAGGAAGGGCATGAACGTGTAGGTATGTCTTCCCCATCTCTTGGCTTTGTTTTTTCGTATGGATTGGCCTCACTCTTTCTTACCAAAAGGAGGCTTTTTCCAAAAGGAAAGGAAGATGTCCTTCAACAGCTCCAAGCCATGTGACCCCTAATGCAAGAAGAATTCTCCTCTGGCTTCAAATTAAAGAAATCTGGCCCAGCTTGTTTCACAAGCCCACATCCATGCCCAGGTTGGGCAGAGGAGGTGAGTGGCAGTCCCACCCTAATCACACAGTTATAAATTCCTCCAAAAGAAGGAGTGTTAGACAATGATAACGAACATCCATTGCAGGAGACTTGCCCCACCCACTGCCCTGATTGACCAACCCATGTGACAACAGCTAATTAGATTAGTCTGGGCTTCAAAGCCAAGAACTGTCCATCTATCCAATACTTCTGACTCGTGTGGCCTGGCTGGAAAAGCGGCATGGGCCAATCAGACCTTTCCCCCTGGAATTTGAAAATGGCAGCCCAAGGGACTGAGCCATTTAGTTGGGGCAGTTGAAATAAATGACGTGACCGACAATTATTGGCAATGTGCAATTGAAGTGATGAAGAAGCCGGCCTACAGACACTAGAGATCAACGCAGAGAGAAGCATTGACTCTGAGACCACATCACCTCTGAAAGAGAGAGAGAGGGAGTTGCTGACTCAGTTTACCAGGAGTTCCACTGCCTGGAAATTTTGTGATATGAGTAGAGTATCTAGGTAAGAAACAGCTAACACATTTAGTGCTTTTACTCACACTATCTCATTTCCTCATTGTAGTAACTCTATGAGAAAGTCTTTATTCTCTCCATTTTACAGATGTAAAGCTGAGGTTCAGAGAACCTATCTGATCTTTCTCAATGTGATTTTTCAAGCTAGAGATTCTCTAAGTCGAGAACACTTTCCATATACTCCAAGTTGCCTCAGAACCTTGAGTAGCAGAGAAAGATCTGGGCTGGAGACACGGATTTGGAAATCATCTAATTAGACTCTTAGAGATACTCATTAAAGCTATGGAAGGGAACGAGGCTGCCAAGTGAAGGAACGTAGCCAGGGAATAAGTGTGATAGCCCTCATCTCGGGCACTCACTCTGTGCGGGGCTCTCTGCACACTATGTACTCTATCAGCAAAAGAGAGATTGAGGTGCAACTAGTAGAGATAACTGGAATCATGCTTCTAGGTGCCATAAAATGAAAGAGACTTCAAACAGTTTGTTTTCCAACACTTGGTAATTGTCCTGCCACGCTTTTGTTGCATCCTCCTCACATTGTTTCCAGTCTGAAAAATTCAAGAGAATCTCCCTTCTACATGTGAATTTCTAAAACAAACCTTACAAATTAGCACAGGCCTTTAGGGCCAGGCTGAAAAGAAGGAGGCGGAGAACATCAAGGAGTAGGTGTCAGGTTGAATATGGTGACCCCGAAGGCGACACTTTCACCCAGTCTTGATAAACAAGGTTCCACACTGAGTTGATTTTGCCCCTGGCGAATTCAGAACATTCTAATATCGTAATAAGGTTTTTAACAGCAGCAAATAAAAAGTAAAGTATGATTCATCATGTCAGCACTTTATTTTTGTAAGGTTATTAGCACACACCAACATAAACTTTAAGGAATAAATAAATGTGCTGGGATGATTTTTAAAATATTCCCTTGTACTTCCTTTTACTCCATGACCCTTCTTTCCATCCTCAGCCACAGCAAAATTGAGCAGCTAGACAGTAGGCTTACAACCCTAGGGAAAAATACACCGAAGCAAAACTCAGAGAACAAAGAGACAAAGCCAAGGCTTATGAGCGTCAAAAGAGGCCGCTGAAACCCACGCCAGAGATCATGGTTTTGAAAGAGTTTCTGAGTCCCAGAAGCCAGGTTTTTGACTATGAAAAAGCCACAGCATACCCTGAACATTATATTGGGGAAGAATAGCCTCCCCTCTAGCTTTCAGGTGAGGTACAGACTCCATAAGCTGGATGGAAGAGAAGACAGATTGAAAAGAAGCAAGACAGGGGTGAGTGTTACCTAGAGAGACCCCCGTGGACAACTCTCTCTGAGTTGTGTAAGACCAACAACACAAGTCTGACCTAGGATGGAAATGCACAAGGCTTCTCAATCTTGGCATTATTGACACTGGCTGGATAATCTTTTGTTGTGGGGGCTGCGCGTGCACTGTAGGATGTTTAGCAGCATCCCTGGCCTCTACCCACTAGATGCCAGTAGTACCTCTAATTTGTGACAGCCAAAAATAACTCCAGACATTGCCAACTATCCACTGGGGGTGGGGTGGAGAGAAGGCAAAATTGCCCCCAACTAAGAACCAATGAGATAAAATGAGAGAGAGAGAGAGAGAGAATTACACACACATACACACATGTATCTTTCTAATAAAAAAGTTATACTTGGGTTCTTTATACAGGAAACTTTAAAAACACAAAAAATCACACCTAAAATAAAAAAATCATCTATACTCTAGCCACTCAGAAATAATCATTGTTAATGTTTTATTTACACACAATTTTTACTATATATGTATTTTATTTCCACAAAACCAAAAAATAGGGTCATATAACCACGTTATACTGTTTTGTAATCTGCAGTTTTTTTACTTCACAACATGTCATGAATTTTCATAGAGGTATAGCGTTCCTTAACATAGCCACACCATAATCTAATTAGCCAATCCCATATTGCTGGACATTTAGGTTATTCCCACTATTTCACCATCATTGGTAATGCTCTGATGAACATCTTCATATATTTCTTTGATTGTTTCCTTAGGACAAATTCCCAAGAAATTTTTTTAACAGATAAAACTGCTATTTGGGGGCTGTATCTACAATGTTTACTATCTCACCAGTTTAAGTTATAGTTTGCTTTTTCCTTTCCATAGTGCTTTCCATTTTGCCAAGTATGCAGGGCAGCTACCAACTGTGCCTTTTTACCAATGAGGAAACTGATGTCCAGGGAAGTTAAATGACTTGCTCATGGCAACACAATTGTTTAGCAAAAGAGGACTAAAACACACCTCACCTGAGTCCTGGACTTTTCGCTATTAGTGTTCACATTTGTAGCATATATACTGCCAAAATTGAAATAATCCAAAGATTAGTATGTCCCCTGCTCACGGATGAAGTGCAAATTTGTAAGCACTAGGATGTTAGGATAATTCTTGGTTATGAGTTCTGTCTCTAAGTACAGTTTTGTGTAGATTCCAGAGGTCTCCCAAAATGTAGTCAAGGCTACAAGACCTTGGATGAGTGAATCTACCACCTCTCATGCAAAATTCCACAAGCAATCTCGCCTCCAAATGCTGACTTAGAGGGATAATATTTAAAAACGTTAATTCCAACATCTGCTTCGTTCTTATCCCTGAAGCCAAATTAAGTCGGTACAGCCTGTTTTTACTTCCAGTTACACTCTAACACAGATTTATTACCAATTAATTTCTTATCAACAAAAAATAACCCCATCATAAGTATTTTAGATAATGACATCTAAGTATTTTATGTTGCTTTAAGTCTGAACAGTTAAAATAGAGAGTGCATCCAACGTTCATTACCTCTTACTGCTGGCATTCTTTTTCATGTTTTGATTCGCACAAAAAAAATGAAAATGCTGACCACTGCTTAGCTATTTTTTAGGTTTAATGAGATTAAATAAATTCTGAGGGGGAAAAGAGTACAACTTAATAATGTTTTAAGTGGTTTGTAGAAACATTCTTTCTACCATGGGCACAATTTTAAACCAAAGCCAACTTCTGCAGTGCTATTGAAGACTAATGAATGCTTTAATAATATGCAGAGGAAAAGAGCGATGAGTTGATTAGGTACAGAAATATCCTAGACCTCTGAAATACAGTTAGGAAAACAACTCAATCGTACTCAGAGACAGAACTCATAATGAAGAATTATCCAAACATCCCAGTGATCCATTTCACTACCCGTTAATAATAAGTGACCCTCTTGCCAGCACATGTTGAAGTAATTGACACTCACTGATTTGGGGCTAGACTTTAAAACTCCAGATAAACCTGGAACCAATTTCTCTTGGTTCTAATAATACCTAGAAAATGAGCGCAATTTAGAACATCATATATCTTTTCTACTTCCTAGAACCCGGTTGATGCCAATCCTTCTCCCAGTTAATTAAAATTCTTTTACAGGTTCATACTTGTTTTTAACAAAGTGTTTGACAGATTCATCTAGAGGTTTTATTTTACTTTTTCTGATTGCCTATCTACTCTTTGGAACTGTTCTATATGTGCATGTCTCTCTCTGTGTAAGATTACCTTCAAACATACTTGCTTTATAATAGTTAGATATCCAGTTGTGTAAGGGTACATTACATAAATCTGAAATAAACAGAGTTTCTTAGAGTCTTGCAAATTCTAAGATGGTTGTTACTTGGTCCTTGGAGTTCTGAGCAAAGGCATGTGTTAGATGTGACACTGCTTGTGCAAAGAAGGCAGAATCAAATAGCAGGGGCCATACGAACACATGCACCTGTGGGAGCTCTCCAAGAATGTGAAGAACCAATGGACAGGAAAACACAGGCAGAGCAACAATAAAAAGGAATGAAGTACTGACACATGCTACAACATGGATGAACCTTGAGAACATTGTTTCATTTTATTATTAAATTAAAGAAGCCAGTCAGGCAAGACTACATATTGTATGATTCCATTTATCTGAAATGTCTAGAATAGCCAAATCCAGAGACAGGAAGCAAACCAGTAGCCAGGAGCTGGGGGAAAGGGAAACACGGAGTGACTGCTAAATGGGTATAAGGTTTCCTTTTAGAGTGATGAAATTGTTCTAAAATTAAGTAGTGGTGATGGTTTCACAACTCTGTCAATATACCAAAAACCACTAAACTGTACACTTACACAGGTGAATTTTTTGGTATGTGAATTATATCTCAATAAAGCTTTAAAAAGAAAAGCGGGCAGAGACATAAAAGAAGGAGTCAAAAGAAAAGAACCAGGAGACTGAGAGGTACAGGAGCTTCAGTCACTAAGAGAAGCTCCTTACTTTATTGGAATAAGTTGAATGATGAGGTTTCCAGGCAACTTTGATGTGACTAATTGGAAAGTTTTTAAAAAGCAACACAAAATCAACACTGGACCTGTGCTCACCTCAACCAGCTAGATTCAACAAATATTGCACCTACCATGCTCTGGCCACCTAAAATATAAAGAGATTGCTGCCGTTCGGAGTCACAAGCTTCTAACTAGAAAATAAAATATTTTTTAAAACAAAGGAAGAGAGTACAAATGTTAATAATGATTCTCTTGGGATGATGGAATTATGAGTATTTTCCTTCTTCCAGTGGTCTAGAATGTAATTACTTTTTAGATTACAAAGAGAGGGAAATGATTTTTTTTAAAAGGAAAAAGTATTAGAGAAAAATATAGTGAGTGCTCTGTTAAAACTAAGGAAGCACAGAGGAAGGAGAAAGGAATTGGGCCCAAGGAATGTCAGAGAAAGTTTGACAGGCAATCATTTGATATTAGCCCCAAGAGATGAGAATCTTGGGATGGAAAGCTCTGCGGATGTTCCTCCCTTGATCATTTCCGATTTGAAAGACATGAGAAAGGCTGAATTCTTCAGAGCTTAGAGTGGGCCTCAAGACTCACCAGCCCCTGACCCCTACCCCAGGCCCACCCTGGGAGAACCGAGGGGCTGTAAGCTCTGGGCCCAGGAAATACAGTCCACTCTTCTACCCCACCCACCTCCACCCACCATCCCTTTTGTTTCAATAAGGGCAGAAAGATTGTTAACAAATAGGAATCATGAGCAAGAAATTAGCTTCCGGATTTGGGCCAGTAAGTGCCACATCAGACTCTTCTGTTGTTGCTGAAGCACACAGCACCATAAGACAATTGCTCCATCAGTTTGCCGCAGAAGTAAACGCGGAGAGCTTTGCTGTTAATGCACACACAGCGCGTAGCAATAGGTAGAGGAAAGCCTTGTCGGTTCAATTATTCTGCGGGAGAGATGGTTGCCTTTTCAAAACTGATGCACAGAGTTCATTTATCATTATGAGCTGTGTTCATCGCCACAATTCTGATCTCATCCTCCTTTGCCATTCTTGCAGTTATCCCAGCCTTCTTGGATGGAGTAAAAGAAGATGGCAAGAACCGCACTGGCTCAGATCCACAGTCCACCCATCCCTGCGCTCTGAGTGCAACAGGGGGAGGAAGGCTGTCATGGGAAAAAAGCACAGGCTTTGGGTTTGAATCCTAGTTCAATTGACTCATTAGCTAATTGACTTTGGGAAAGTTATTCCAGCTGTCTGGTGCTTCATATCCTCCTCTATAAAGTGGGCATAGTATTAATACTGCCCTCATTGGGTGGTTGTGAGGACTACTGGAAATAAGATACACAAAGTTCCCTGGCACCATAGATATTGAACAAATTTGAGCTTATTTTCATTAATTCTCTTAATGGAAGACTCTCTATAGCAGCATCCCCCCAAATTTAGAGACATAGCCTATGAGTTCTATCATTTTTCTTCCTTGATTTATTTAGCTAATGAATATATATTTATGTATATATAAATATATACAATATACACAGATATGTATACATATACATATCTATATAGCATCTACTTTATTGGAACTGTCTTAGTTGCAAGTGACAGAAATTCAATTTGAGTGGCTTAGAACCCCTTCAAAAATTTAGGGACTATGTATTGATTCACATATATGAAAAATCCAGTGGTAGTTTAGTTTCAAGTACAACTGTATCCTGATACCCAAATAATACCATCATGAATTTGTCCCTCTTCATGTTTTAATCTTTGCTTTTCTCTGAGTGGTTAAATGAATTAACATACATAAAACAGAATAGCGGTTAGCTCATAGTAAACACTATATAAATATTTTCTACTATTATTTCATTTAATCCTCCCTACCACCCTATGAAGCATGTACTACCATTATCCTACTTTTACAGATGAAGAAACTGAGGCACAGGGAGGTCATATAGCTATTCAATAACCAACCTAGACCAGGCAATCTGAATCAAAAGTCTTTTCTTGACCACTTCTACAAAATGTCCCCTCATTGGGCTAGAAAGGGAGGTTGAGCCCTGATTGCGAAGGGACAGGAACCCTAAAAGACGGATACTTTCAAATTAAAGCAAATGAGCAAAAATGTTGGGTCACTTCCCACTTGATGGGGTACCATCCTTGTGAATCTGTTTTTTTGAAGCTGAAAATAAGTTCCTCCTTCTATAATTCATGCATAGATCTATTAATCCTACACAAAGGCAGGAGTTACACCCCCTTAAAAATTCTAGAGACAGGGAGTGGTTGGAATATGAGTCCTAGCACTGGTTATTCTTGTTGACTCCCCGTCTCTCATCCCCAATCTATTTCCTGCTCTTGTCTGCCCTGCGCTCTGCCCTGCGAGGCTGACCTCGACAGACTGAACCTCCGGGCTGCCTTCCCCTCTGGCTTCTGGTTGGGTTTGGCCAGTGGTCGCCCGCCCTTGTCAATTCAGGCCCAAAGGTGGTGACGCTTCCCACGGTTGCTAGGCCTGGCACTTCACTCCTTGTGGGTTTTCCTACCCCAAACCACACCTTCGCAAAGAGCCCCTTGGCTGCATTCTCTTCAGTTAAAATCTTCGAGTTTGTCATCAGTTTCCAGGTCCACATGATGACTTTTCTGGGCCCTCAGCTCTTCTACCTTCATGAGCTCCTTCCTCCATAAAAAGCTATTAAAAATTATATTTTATGACTGCGTTGGTATAAAGATGAATATAATTCAGGGTAGATTATATCCATTTTTTTTCTCCTGACTTTAAAAGAAATTGAAACATTTTCGTGGTCTCCTTCAAGTCTCATGGGCCGTATGCACTGTGCCTGCTATGCCTAATAGAGGAGCCGGCCCTGGTGTTTTTCTGCCAGGACTCTGACAGTTGCAGTCTCTTCTTCCCACACCTGACAGACAGAAAATGGACAGAAGCGCTGGCGAGGGCGGGCTACTATCAAGTAAAAATCATGATCCTCGTGTCAGATTTCCCAAACAGGCTGTTTCTGTTACAGTGAACCCAGTGTCCTTGTCCCTAAGCAGATCCCATTTCCAAGTCACAGCTACGATGACAAGATAATAACAGAAACAAATGGAGTATATAGTGTTGAATTAATGCCTAATTCATTTACGAGTCACCACATTCCAGCGGCTGATGACACAACAATCATACACTTCATTAATAATCCTCACTTTCCTCTACGTAAACGTAGCACTCCATAGCTGTGAAGGAGAAAACATTTTCTATATGTTCTCAGAAGGATCACACGTTTGCTCCCAGTATTGAAAAGCAAGGATGGAGTTTGTTTCATTTTGTTTTGTTTTTAAATGAGAAATGAGAATTTTTAAATGATGAATACTGCCTTTAATGGGCAATTTTTAAAGTATGGATGATATTAAAGGTTATATTTAGGATTCTATTTGTTCAGCCGGCTCTTAATCTGTGCCCACTTCGTAGACCAAGCGGAAAGAAGTGAACGATGTCAAATTATGCTGGGAAGAGACAAAGCTGGTCGGCAGAATTATTTTTAAATCTAAAACGTGTTATTGATTTTCTGTTGCAGGTGAACACCTCGTACCCCCTGCACATGCGGGACCGATGCTGCTTCAGGTTCCTTCTCTGCCTTTTTTTAATCTTTAGTTCTAATTTCAAGTTAATACCAAATTTAAATCTCTAAGCATCTGGATCTCCCTGCATCCCCTCGCCAGCAGGTTCTTTGAGAGACTGGAGAAGTGAGGGAGGTCCCACAAAGGGCAGGGGAAGCTGAGAATGTGCCCCTCAGCACCCTAAATATCAACCATGAAACTAACGAACTGTGGCAACTGAATTGTCTAAGTTCATTCCCAATTATGTCTTGGTAAAGTTCATCTTTGTTTTCAATTATCATCCTGGAATCATAAATGTCGAATCCGAGGTACAGCTTCTCAGCTCTCTGAACCTTGTTTACATTCTTCTTACCGCTAAGCCCATGATACGTAATGGCCCACTTTACTGGATACCTAGGGCAACGGAACCTCTCTTGGGGAAAAAAGAGAAAACTTTTATTTTTTTAAGGAATTAAATCTGAAAATGTCTCTGAAAAAATTGCTCTGTTTCAATGAATCTGAACTTTGACATGTTGCTGAGGATAGTGTTTTAAGTATATCCCCTTTAACTATTCATAACCCAGTTATCAGTTCATGTTTATTTTATATGTTTTTTTCTTCATCCTCTTATGACTGCATAACATTTACCCTGATGAGTTTATAAAGAATATTGAGGTTGATACTTGCTGGTCTTAGTAGAAATTAATCAAAATCCATCTGCCCCCTTCTCAGCCTGGACAATTTTATTACAACTAAACCAAGGATTACAGGATTCTTACATCTTCTTGTTTTCCAACACAGTTCAGTTGATTTAGAAACAATGATTAAAGCTGCTTACTTTAAGGAAGATTGTTTCCAATCTTCCTTTCTTGCAAGGCAGAGAAAGATGAAAGCATCTTGATCCTGAAATATTTATATCTAAGACTGGAAATCTGTATCAGAGGCATGATGAACGATTGGAACCAAAGACTTTTTATTTTAAAGTCATATTTCTTATCTTTACACTTCACTTTCCTCACAAGCTGGAGGAAATAAGCATCAAATACATTCACGGCCCCCACCCCAGGTAGATTTTCCACCACTATTTAATTGTAAATTCACTGTGGCATAGCATACAGACTCAAAGATAAAGATTACCTTTCTGACACTGACTATTTATAGAGATAAATATCAGTTATCCTTATGTGGCCTGAGAATGATTGCTTTCAAAGGAATGCAAAACACAAATTAGAGGGAATGAATTTAAGCCTCTCACAAGGAGATACCTTGATCTGGGATTCAAGAAATCTAAAGAATTAGAAGTGATTACTAGGGAGTAATTCTGGGTTTACTCAGCCTCAGACAGGTGCTATAATTAACTATTCTCACTCTTTTTTTTTTTTTAAATCTGGTTTCCATGCTTTTCCCTCTCTAATGCCCTTTTAATTGAGGTAAAATGCTCAGATCTTAAGTATACAATTGGATGAGCTTTCACAAATGTATACACTCATAGAACCATCACTCCAATAAAGATCTAGAACATTCCATACTCTTAATTTTAGCGTGTGGCTGTTTTAAAAAATGAGAGTTATTACAGCCCTTTGCTACTAGGAATGAACTCCCCTCTAAATTCCAAAAGGAATAAAATAAAACCAAAGACCTGTGAGCTGGTTTCCTGTGGAGCCAAATGCTGTTTGAAACCAGTCCACGTCCAGGGCCTTTTAACAACATAACAAAAAAAGAAGCTGATCTTGACCGGCAGTCAGAGGGGATGGCTTCATGGCCCAAACATCAGATTAGAAACACAATGATTCCCTGGGACTGGATGCTAAATCCTGGCGGACGATGCAGCCTTTCATCCTCTGAAATGGATAAATCGAATGAAGCAAGGCCAATTCTGGGCCAGACTGTGGGATGAGATTCTTTTTTTTCTAAGTTCCTAGCTGTTCTCCATAGACATTAAAACTTCACTTACAGCAGACCTAGAAGCTGTCCTCTGCCCTTGACATTTCCTCCTTCAGCACTAGTTCCCGTGTTAACAGGAAAAGTTCTCCCCCTACATTCCCAGCCCTCGGGACACTGCACCTCAGGGTGCTTCCTTGTATGGCTGGAATCTCCACTGGATAAAAGGAGAATGATAAACACTTATCCTTAAAAATCTTGAAGGGAATATATATACAGCCTGAGGAGTGCAAAACGCTCTTCACTTCATTCAGTAATTGCTGCTCGGGGACCTCAGTACAAAAATAAACGATAAACTGATGTAAAGTATAATAAATATGGGGAGTTGTTTCTGCTGGTTTGTTTTTAAAAATAGGAGTTCTGTCCTGGCAAGTTTTATTGTCACCATATTGTGGCACCACAGTGGAGTCAAGGAACTCTGAATCCAGACTGAGTTCCAATCCTATTTCTGCCTTATATTTGATACATGACTTTGAACAAACTACTTGCTTCTCTGTCCTTTCATCTCCACCTCTGTAAAATGAAGACAGCAATAGTTCCTAGCTCAGGGGTCAGCAGAGCTAGAGTCAAGGACAAGGGTCAAGATACTAAGTAATTTAGGCTTTGAGGGCCGTGCAGTCTCTGTCACAACAACTCAGCTCTGTCATGGTATCTTGAAAGCAGCCATAGACATAGTATATAAACAAATGCGCATGGCTGTGTCCCAATAAAACTATATGGACACTGAAATTTGAATCTCATATAATTTTTTATGACTTTATTTTTTTAGAGCAGTTTTAGGTTTACTACAACATTGAGAGGGAAGTACAGAGGTTTCCCGTATACCCCCTGCCCACACACACGCATAGACTCCCCCATTATCAATGTCACTCACCAGAATAGAACAATTTTTTTACCAAGGAGGAACCTACATTGACACATTATAATCATTCAGTGTCCATACTTTACCTTAGGGTTCACGCTTGGTGTTGTACATTCATGGGTTTGGACAAGTGTATAATGACATGTATCCACAACTATAGTAGCATACAGAGTATTTTTACCACCCTAAAAATCCTCTGTGCTCTACTTATTCATCCCTCCCTCCTAATCCTGGACTGACTGATCTTTTACTGTCTCCATAGTTTTGCCTTTTCCAGAATGTTATATAGTTGGAATCATATAGTATGTAGCCTTTTCAGATTGGCTTCTTTCACTTAGGACTATGCATTTAAGGCTTCTCCGTGTCTTTTCATGGCTTGATAGCTCATTTCTTTTTAGGAACAATATTCTATTATCCGGATGTACCACAGTTTATTTATCCATTCACCTACTGAAGGATATCTTGGTTGCTTCCAAGTTTTGGAAATTATGAATAAAGCTGCTATAAACATCCCTGTGCAGATTTTTGTGTGGACCTAAGTTTTCAACTCCTTTGTGTAAATACCAAGGGGCACGACCGCTGGATCGTATGATAAAAGCATGTTTAGTTTTGTAAGAAATACCCAAACTGTCTTTCAAAGTGGCTGTTCCATTTTGCATTCCCACCATCGATGAATTCCTGTTGCTCCACATCCTTGTCAGCACTCGGTGTTGTCAGTGTTCCAGATTTTGGCCATTCCAATAAGCGTGTAGTGGTGGCTCATTGTTCTTTTAGTTTGCATTTCCCTGGCATATGACATGGAGCATCTTTTCATATGCTTATTTGCCATCCGTACATCTTGTTTGGTGAGGTGTCTATTAAGGTCTTTGGCCCATTTTCTAATTGGGTTGTTTGTTTTCTTATTGAGTTTTAGGAGTTCTTTGTATGTTTCAGATTACAGTCCTGTATCAGATGTGTCTTTTGCTGAATTTCATGTAATATTCTTAGCTCACAGGCTGTATAAAAACAGGCAGAGGCCAAATTTGGCCCACAGGCCATAGTTTGCCAACTCCTGTATTCGCTCATAGGGTTGAATATTAACACATGTAACACTCTTAGACCAGTGCCTGGCACATCATAAGCACCACTTCCATGTTATGATTTATTACTATTATCTAATAATATCTGGTGGAACGTGATGAATGCTACACTCCGAGGGTCTGGTTATCAGTACTATTTCCCAGAAAGTTGACCTTACGGGCTTCTAGTACTTAGAAAAAGAAATAGAGGTCCTAAGAGAGAAAATGATCTTAGTGTCTTTCTCCAATATCTAAGAAAGATATAGTGAATACTGTCTCCAGATATGGATCCAACATACAGAGTGCACCCTTGTATAGATCCCATCATTTGGGAAATGATTTTTTAAAGCCATTGCTGTCCATTTTTGCACATTAAATCCCACAAAGAGATTTATTTACAACATTAAATCATTTCTTTGCTGCCTGACTACATTTTTAACTATTAAAATATTCATCACACACTCTAAGAACCTAATGCCAAGTGTTTTATGACCTTTAAAAGGATGGCTTCTTTAAAAAATCACCTTCAAATGTGGATGTCAGTTTTCGAGCGGGTCTAATGAAAAACAGTCTGTTGTCCAACATCAAGGAGATAAACAAGAGATCATTGCCCTGGAAAACAACACCAGAAATGGGCTGATTAAGCAGAAATGTATGTGATGTGTACAGCTGTGGATTGGAGAGGTAGATGTGGGAAGTGGGGAGGAGTTTAGGGCAAAATTTGTTTGCTCCCTAGTATAAGAAACACATTCTATTGTCTACTATAATGCTTCTCAACAGGAGGCAATTTGGGCCCCTAGGAGACATCTGGCAATGTACGTAGACGTTTTTGGTTATCACAACTGAGTTGAAGGGTGGGAGTTGCTACTGGCCTCTAGTGGGTAGAGGCCAGAGATGCTGCTACATATCCTACAGCGCACAGCATAAGTCCCCCACAATAAAGAATTATCTGGCCCCAAACAGTCAATGATGTCAAGGTTGAGAAAATCTCATCTACAGGAACCACCCCAGCTGACCACTACCTCACATCTGACTTTATTTTGCTTTTGCTTTGAATTGGCTATTACAGGCATGTGTCAAACAACTAAAGGTAAACACTGGAAAGCCTCCCTCCCTATGTTTCTATTAAGGATCACAATTCAATTTGAACTCTCCATCCACCCACTTTTTCAAAGGCATCGTGACGGAAAAATTGCAAGATTGGTGTTCATTTAAATTACACAAATTAATTCAATTACTCCAAAGAAAACTGTACCGGATCACCAGATTGCTGAGCAATTGATGCTAATTTGGTAATTCAATTTACTAAAGAGGTAATGTGACAAATGTTTAAAAGCTAGTCAGCTGTAACTAGCACCAAGCCATCCATGGAAGTCTGTACCTGCTGTGTATAAAACTGGATCCAATTCTACTCCTGTTCTCGACCAAAATGAATCTGCTCAATTTCCTTAAATAAATAAGGCCCTTTTTAGACCAACACAAGGTGAAAGAAGAGGTGAAAATAAACTTCCATCCTTTTACAAAGAATCAAAATACTAAATAGGCAGGAAGAACTGATAAAAAGTTTCCATATCAATTTATGGAGAGTCAAAGTAATTCTGACTAATCCTAATGTAAGTTAAAATTATGAGTACACTAATTAACACTGTATATTTAACAATATTTTTAAATTTTGTCATATCAGTTAAAAACTTTCTTTTTACAATAAAATTCTATTTAAACTGTATTTGTAGAGTGCATTACAATCTTTATAAATTCATCTACATTTGCAGAGTGTTTTATAGTTTATGAAGTTCATTCACCCATATTATCTCACTTGAGCCCTAAAATAATTCTGAGAAGGGATGGCAGGTATTATCATCTTTTATTTACAGATGAAAACACAAGTTTCATCCCAACGTATAGGTCTGTTTGTCTTAAAGGAACACTCAACTGATGACATCAGTCCAACATTACAAAGTTGGATTAGGAGAGAGTGTGGCACAGACAGCTGTTTCAGGTCTCTGTTGCCAAATAAACAACTCAAAACTCAGCAACTTAAAACAACAAACCTTTCATTTTGTCTCACAATGTGGTGGGACAGGAATTCAGGGGGAGCTCTACTGAGCAATCCTTCTGCCCCATGTGGTGCTGACTGGGATCCGGGATCACAGAGGTCACTCTGTGGTATTCAGCTGGGGGCTGGTTTGGAGGCTCCAAGACAGCTTCGCTCACATGTGCTTTGGTGGGACAGCTGGAAGGCTGGGCTCAGCCGGGTCCCTCTCCCTCTCCCTCTCCATGCTGTCTCAGGGCCTCTCCACGTGGTCTCTCCAGCAGAGTAGTCAGACTTCTTTCGTGGCGGCCAAGAGCAAGTACCCTGAGAGATGGGAATCGGAAGTTGCCGGTCTTTTTGCCGGTCTTTCAACATCCCGGCCAAGACACTGGCACAGGGTTATTCCACCATGTTTGATTGGTCACAATGGTCACAGAGACCCCCCAGATTTAAGTGCAAGGAAGAAAGGGGTAGGAATAGACCCCACCTCTAGTTGGGAGAGATTTCAAAGAATGTGTGGCCATCTTGCATCTGCCACAAGATCTTGAGAATCTCTTCCAACTTAAATGTCGAAAGGTGGCCCCATGACTCTGACACCTTCCCTGACAGTAGGAGCTCTTATATCAGGAGAAACTAATTATATCGGGGGAAACTGCAAACCAGAGAGGGATGATGTAAGCAGGGCTCAGCACCTGCGTGTTTGCCTTTGTTCTCTGTTGATTGACTGCTGTGTTTGATCCTATCCATTCCCGTGGCTCCAACTGCCATTTCTATGCCAGTGACATCTCTTCTCCCAAGCTCCAAGACTCCTGCATCCACCAGGCATCTCCATTTGAATACCTCACAGGCACCTCAAACTCAACACATCCAAAATGGAACTCCATCTTTCCTCCAAAACGTGCCACTCTCCCTGCCTTCGCTACTGCAGCAAGCAAAGCCATCATCTACTCTGTTGTCCAGATCTGCATCCTGAGTATCATCCTTCACCTCTCCTTCACCCTCATCCTCTGCTATAAATTGATAATCAAGGCCTATGGATTCTAACTCCTAATAGTCTCCCACTTCCCTCCATCCTCACTGCCACTGTCCTAGGTCATAGACTTCTACACTCCTCTCCTACTTCCTCCACCTACTGTCTTGCTTCCATAGAATCCAGAGTGACCTTTCTAAAATTCAAATATGATTATGTCACTTCCCATTTTAGTTGGGAAGCACATTGTTGAGGATAAAATCCAAACTCTTTAATGTGATTTACAAATTTTGTTCTTGTGTGATTTGATTTGAAGACACCAAATGCCCTCCTGCCCCAACATACTTCTCTCATTGGCATTGCCAGTAAAATGACCATATTATCCATTCCTTCCAGTCAAGGCATCTGAAGTCTCTGTTAATTGCAAATGGTGTCTAAGAGGAGTAGCCCCCAATTAACAAATTATCAGCTATTAACTCCTTTACTGGGGTTCATTCATCAAAGTATCTCTGTGGCTATTTGACCCTTTGGGGATGGATCACAGGATAGACAAGTTTTGGAAAAAAGCAAGGGTTGTCTAAGTTAGTGACTGGAGCCATTTCTGATGCCTAACAATTAAAATAATTTACTGATGTACATAAAATATTTGAGCATCTGGAGAGGTTCCATATTGTGAAATTATCCTATATGCCATTTTTGGAGGAAGAAATTAGATACTGACTGATACTAGTAAAAAATTACAAAGGTGTCCAACGAATGGAACAGTGGAGATAGCCACTTTAGATCCAAAATTTCAAAATCAACTGGGAAATCATCTAACCGTCTTCATTTGATAAGATTAGCACAGCTAGAAAACCAATCAAATTCCCAAAAATAAATTGCAAGGGATAACTCATATGCATTGGTCATATATAAATTCACAGTATCAATCATTTCTGGAAATTAGGGACCCATCAGGCAAGACTTAAAAATTGTTTCCATATATATAGCTCAACTTCTCCATTGTGATAGTATGTATTACTGATAGGATTTGACCTTTAATAGAATGTAACATTTTTGAAAGTCAAGTTCTCTGTCTCCTCCTCATCAATCTTCCACTGATGTTCCTCTTCTCAAGTTCCTATCCTGTTGCTGAGAAATGGAGCACAGCCATGTGGCTACCACCATCGGAACACCCACGCCCTCACCCTCCCACGGGCCTGGGCTCCTGGCTATTTCTGCTGATGCTCCTTCATTTATCTCCTGCTTTACTCATTTTTTTCCAACACACCTGCCACATTTTCCATCTTCTTCTTTCCCAGCAGGCTCTTAAGCCCCTACATCTTATCTCTCAGCTTTCCAAAGCACCCACATGTCATTTGCCTATGAAATCTGAATTCTAGTGATGATAATGGCAATGATGTTTAGTTAACATTTTTCATCACTTTGATGGTATGCTATCTATCTCTTGTAATCCTCACAATACTGCTACCACGTCTGAGTATTATTAGTATCTCTTTTACAGAACAGGAAACTGGGGCTCAGAGAAGTCAACTAATTTTGCTGAAGTTGTACGATTAATCAATATTTTACAAAGATATTCAGAAAATTAAATTGATTAGGACCAATCATTCAAAATCACCTTTTTTATACACTAATATATTTCTGAGGAAAATGATAGAATGTCAAAGATTTGCTTCAGAATCATCCAGGGCAGGAGGGCGTTGGGTGTAGATGAAACAAGAGTGGCCATAAATTGATGACTGTTGTAAGTGGGTGGTGGGTACATGGGTGTTCATTGTACTATTCACTCTACTTTTGTGTATATTTGACACTTAACAAATCAAAAAGTGGTTTTTTTGTAATGTCGTCTTTTTCATACAGTTACAAACAACCCAAGCCTACTGATCAGGATAGCCATTCAATGTTCGTAGACAGTTTCAAAAGGTTCCATTATGTATCCAGCATTATAAACGCCTAACATGGGGCTACGGGGCAAGCACTCCAGCTTTAAATACGAATGTCGCATCTTTGTCACACAAGTTTATTTTTTTCCTAGTCCTCTGTAATATGCATTGCATACTTGTCTTAGTGGAAGAAACAATTAGGCACTGTGTCCAACTGCATGGTGTTATCTTTTAATTAACCTGTGTAGCCTTTTTTACTTAACCTAGTTTGAGAAGTGACAGCCACTTGGGCTGTCTAACGTTCGCCACTGCTCTTTTATTGGGTTTATTGGGTCTATTCAATCAAAACAATAGTCCCCAGTGTGTGGTCCAGCTCTCCAGAGCTGGTTATACTTTCTATTCAGCCATGATCCTTGTCACGAACATCAGTATTGCAACTTGCCTAGCTAACCAGAGTGCTTAGAATTGTTTCAATACACGAAACACAGATTGATCCAATATGTCCTCTTCTCTCAGTGTTTCTGTGTAAAAGCAATCCTGCAACTCTACTTTAAAACCCTCCTGCCAACTTATAATAATCAAATCTCTCAAAACATGCCATATCTGGGAATTTATCCTAAGGAAGTAATTGGACGGATGCACAAAGATGGATGTGCCAGGATATTCAAGTCATGGCATTTTTTTCTTTAATAATATTAAGTAGTTAGAAAGAGTCTGTCCAATTATATGAGATTGGCTTAATGAAATTATCTGCAGACATTAAAAATGTCGATGTAAATATTTTTATGGTAATAAGGAGGTGTCCATTAAATCCTGTTAGTAAACAGCAGGTTACCCAGAAATATGCATAGTATGAATATATATATAGCCTAGCATCAAAAAAGTTGTATCTATATACATGTGTATGTGTGTGTGTGTGCATAAAATTTGTGTGTATGTGTTTGAGGGAGCGTTGGGGGTATATGCACAGCCTAGGTCTGGAATGATAAATACTATGGTTTCCTTCAAATGATTTATTTCCTCTATCTGTATTTTCATATATTTCTACAATGAACAAGTAGTAGCTACATAAAAAATAAAAAACAGGGACCGGCCCAGTGGCGAAGCGGTTAAGTTCGCACGCTCCGCTTCAGTGGCCCAGGGTTCGCAGGTTCAGATCCCGGGCGCGGACATACGCACCGCTTATCAAGCCATGTTGTGGCGGCGTCCCATATAAAGCAGAGGAAGATGGGCACAGATGTTAGCCCAGGGCCAATCTTCCTCAGCAAAAAAGAGGAGGATTGGCAACAGATGTTAGCTTAGGGCTAATCTTCCTCAAAAAAAAAACAAAAAGAAAAGAAAAGAAAAAAATAAGAAACAAAAATAACACATAAAACCTATTCTGTCTAAATGTGTTTCAAGTGTTCAGATAAAAGGAAAATGAAATAACCTGGAGAAGATGTAAAAAACCTTTTGGGAGTATTGTTTCAATAAACAAAAGCCTTTCAGTATTAATTATTGAATAGAAATGACGGAAAAGGTAATGGGGAACGGAGCAGAGAGGAGAGTGAAGGGTCACTCTACAATTGGTAACAACATGCCAACTGGAGGCTGCCAAACCAGAGCAATATTGTAGCACATTTTCTCTCTCTTTTTTGCCAGAGCTTTTTGGAACTCCCCAATGTGCCAAGAGTTATTCTCTGACCCTTACAGCAGCCCCTCAGGATAGATCTTCCTAAAGCATTGCCCAGGGGGTTCAATGCCTTGCGCAAGGTCACAGCCCAAGGTCATAGCTGGTAGCCTTGAGCTGAGATTATGAGGTGTGCCCTTTACCACCATGCTTCAGGGACTCTCCGACACGAAGAGAAGAGGGACACACGAAAGCCAAGAGAGAGGTGTTGTCGCTGTCACGTTAGTGACTAAGATAGGACCTTGGTAATATCTGGGCAGAATTCTCTGCAGAGGAATAGGGTCAAGCTGGGCTGTGCAGACGGCAAGGAAAGTACTG
Organism: Diceros bicornis minor; assembly: GCF_020826845.1. Classification (NCBI taxonomy): domain Eukaryota; kingdom Metazoa; phylum Chordata; class Mammalia; order Perissodactyla; family Rhinocerotidae; genus Diceros; species Diceros bicornis. Next base: position 67,569,185 of record NC_080741.1, read on the forward strand.
TCTTAGGAACCAGAAGTGAGCCTTTGTGACTGTAAATTATGCAGGCTAGATGTTTACAATGAGCAGTTTAGCTTCAGGCCAATATTAACTTCCGTTCCTATTACTATCAGATTAATTGCATTTTGCTGCTTTTTCTAAATACACCACAAATCAGGAAACCTATAATTCAGCAGTTAGTCATTAAAGCAGCAGTGGATCTGCAACTGTGTTATCGGAAGCTCATCTACAAAATAACACAAAAATCCTGGATTGGGGTTTTTTTTTTGGTACAATAAACAGAGCATTAATAATAACTGACTATGATATTGTTTCTAAGTTGAAAAATGTCTAAATTGAAAAATTCTTGAGATAAAAGAAATCAAGGCAAATAGATACAAGAGGATTGAATGAACATGGGTAAATTTGCATTTGAAATAATGGATCTATAGAATACATACAAAATATGATTGCAAAAACTGTGATTTCATGATTAAACAAACCATAACAGATATAAATATTGTGTATGTTAACATGTTCATGTACAAAGATAAGATGGACTTAAAGGGGAATTAGTATTATCTGACAAATTCCAAATACTAAACTACTAAAAAGTCATATTTCCTATGCACTTCAGAGACTATAGATAAATATTTGTATATGTGTTTATATGTATGTAATGGTCTTCATTTTTCATTGTTCCCCACGATCTCATGGCTTTCCACGCAGCTAATGCCGAGTACTGTTCCACAGCTGATCAATAAAACACAGTTTACATCAAATGACCAGAGAGTTGTCAATTTTTAAAAATCCCAGCCTCCCTTGTGGATCGCTGACTTCAAAGACACACGTTAAGATTATTAAGCAAGTAATGATTGATTTATTACATAACATCAAGAAATGTTTTCTTTGAAGCACAAATTAAAAGGTCACAGATACCCAGGTTTTCTTCAGGTTGATCGTTAAAAATGCAGACTAGATCATATCGCAGGCTGTGAAGGACACATGAAGGGGATTTGAAGTAACTCTCCTTTCCAGGCCATATTTTAATGAAATGCTTCATATTCTGCAGTGGATTAATGAGGCTGTTCTCTATTTTCAAACAATGGCTGAGCAATTAAGACCCAATCCTGAGAACAAATTGGTGTCGCTGTTATTTTGTGACGGTATTTAAAATGACCATTGCTGTAGCAACGGGGCATTATTTAGCAGGACAGAAAATAACCATTTACATGAAGCAATTCAGCGGAGATATTTGAGAAAAAAAAAAAAAAAACTGTATGTGGCAGCTGCTGTTCCTAGAAATAAAGCTGACATTTTCGGATGAAAGCAATTTGACCAGCTGAAACCCAAAGCTGCCTCTCGCCGTGTTCAGAAGTCACCCAAAATGTGTGCCAACGTGTTAAACACACCCCATAAAGCCAGCAAGCTGTGCAATTTCTCACCCTGGTTTCAAAACACTCAGAGAAGAGATGGGTACAGATCTTTGAAGAGGTCAGATTTGAGAATGAACAGAATTAATTAGCCACATGAGTATAAGAAAAACCATACATCAAGTGTGGGAAAAGTAATCTACATATGGAGATTAACTGGGAAAAATTGATCTTTCAGCTAAGCTCAAAGTCCAATCCAAGACTGCCCTAAACACCTGCATGTCCTAAATAATCAGGAACTATATTGCTCAGCAAATTGTGTCACAATGCAAACAGAATAATAAATTATCTCATATTTTCCCTGGTATTGCTATGGAAAAAGAGGATGAAATTCCAGTGTCATTCTACAGGTGGCCAATGAGAATGAACTATTTTTCATGCCCATGAGTCATTTAAAATTAGGGAGTTTTTCTTATACTTTTGTGAATTGTAATTGTATGTTTTACCTCAATATCTTCCCTGAGGAACATTCTACCTCTCATAGGTCTAGTCTTTCGTTCCCAGGTTGCATGTTTTGCTTGCTATTTTAGATATCTTCTATGATTTAGTCCTGCCCCTCCCCCCCAAAAAGAAGAGTCTATATGGACAAATTGATAGGTTGAAATGATAGGTTTAAAGAATAATTCATTATACTATCAAGATCTTGGCATGCCAATTGCTGAAAGGACTATTCTGAGCTGTCAGTTCTAAAGCACATATTTTTTCATTGACTGACATGCCGAGTGCTTGATGGAATAATGAATTGTTCCCATTGACATCACCACTGCACACAGCCCTTGGGCTCCGTGCAGCATTTTTCAGGGTGATGAATGACGTTGCTGCTCTTTCCATGGTGGGTAACACTAGGAGGGTGAGGTCAGGGTCAGGGACTTGCTGAAGAAAGGGGTGGGGGTTTAGGAGTGGAGGGCAGAATGGGGTGAGGCCAGCGATATGATAAAGTCAGCCATGACTGTGGGACATGTCACCCACTTCACAATTAAAGATAGACATGAGTCCACATTTTGACGTGATTGCAACAAAATACCACTTTCCAACCATTCTGCTTTCTTGCTTGGGAAGGTTTTTTTGTTTGTTTGTTTCTTTGTTTGTTTCTAACTTGGGAGCTATTCGCTGCTGCTGCATTCAAGTCAGAAACTCAACTCCTTTGACCCAGAGACAAGAGAGGCAAAAAGAAGGCATCCAGATCGAAGCCATGGGGGCGTTGTCCTTAGCATGGGTTGTCTACACATTCCCAAGTCACACTCTGCCCCTAAGGTACCATCATCCACCCCTGTATCTCTCAGGTGGGCCAAATCTAAACCTTTCTGGCCAAGGGAATGCCTTCTGAAGGCCTCAAGGCCCACCAAGCAAACTTGCCAGGAGCCCTTGGTAATGTTAAGGACCAGAGTGACAAAATGCTTAATACCGATCAAGGTCACCATCCACAGAGGCGTTAATGCATTAGGCACTTCCCACTCGTGTCAAGAACTTTTTTTCTGTGTTTAAGAGGCAGGCTGGACCTTCACTGAGTCAAATCTCTAGCCTCCAGTCAGTAGCCTTCTCTACCACATACCCCTGAGCAATGGGCATCAGTGATAACAGCTGCCTCAAGAATTCTCCTCTCCTCCACCCAACAGCAATTCATTTTATTTCTTTTCTCAAAACAAACAGACAAACAAAAAAACCAGCTTTGGTTTCCCCACTCCTGGTACTCATTTTCCTACTTATAATTGAAAACTTTGGGCTATACCAGGATTTCTTTAAGTTTCAGTCTACTCCTAAACAGTTTAGCAAATGAATGAATTCCTCCCTCCCCCTCAGGATTAAGAACACACACATTTTGTAAAAAGACTTTAGGATGAGGTCGAGAAGAACCACCCTCCCATCAGGCCCACCAGAGGCTACCTTACAGAACTGAACTGTGGGTTTACATGTGTGTATATATTTGCATATATCCACGTACCATTTGCCACTGAGTCATAGACTTAGAGCAGAAGCATAGTTTAGATAGCAGGTCCAAACTCCTCACTTACCAGCTGAGAGTGCCGAGGCCAGGGGAGGGACAGCTAACACTCATGCTTTTTTGATTGGTGAGGTTCTCAGGTGATGTTGACAAATCCGTTCAACGGGAAGAAAGTTCAAGTTCTCCAGCCCTGGAGCCTCCATCTAGGGATGTGTCTTTTGCCGTCTGGTCTCCCACCGGCCTTCTCCCTGAGGGTGTCTGCCTCTTCGACAGTCAGCCCGTCTCTGGACTGAGCATTCCGGGTTGCCGACCTTGGTGGCCACTGTCCTGGGGGCATTTCAGATTAAAGTTGTCACCTACACAAAGGTTTCTCTGGTGCTCACGGGCATGTGACTCTGGCTTCCTATGTGTCCGTATCTTCTTCTTCCTCCTCATCATCGGCCTCCTCTTCCTCCTTCTCCTCGTCTCCCTGCTCTTCTCCCTGTTTATTGAGGCCTCCCTGAGTGCCGGACATTGTGTTATCTTACATTGCCCCGGGAATAGCCTTCCCTGATACCTCCACGCCCCAGTCTGGAGCATTTCCCTGGGTTATAGCACGTTCCTTCCCTTCAGGGGGCTAACCTCAGTTTATATACCCTCGGTCCTGTGATTATCTGATAAATATCAGTCTCCTCTATTCCTCACCAATGTTTTCCCAGCAAAGTGTGTTGCAGATAGAAAATAAATAAATCCTCACAGCAACGTTGAAGTGGCTCCCTTCATAGCCCCCATTTACAGATGAGAAAACTGAGGTTCCAGGTGTATAAGTGGCTTGCTTGGGTCACTCCGGCAGTAGGTGGCGGCGCGGGGCCTGTTTGAGGCCAGAGCCTGTAACCTTCACCACTCGACGCCACCGCCTCTCGTCATGGCTCTGTAAAGCCCCTCTAATTTCTCGTAAGACTTCATGTGCGTTCACCTGCCAAAAGTCATCACCTTACAGAAGACCCTCGGTGGGTCTCAGGCAGTCTCAGCGGGTGCAGCGACCTTACCCACAGGCTACTATGGGTTCTCTTCCCGGGGACAGCCACAGCCCAACAGAGCAAGTCCAAAACCTGCTGCAGGGTCTCACCGCCATGGGTGATCACTTGCAACACGACACTGTTCACTAGGAACCAACTAGTCAAGACCCTTCTGCAGGGTTCCTGGCCAATGGGTGCTATTTACTTTCACCAAGAAAGCAGAATTTAAAATGCTAATGTTGGAAGGAGGAGAAGGAAAAGCAGCAGAAGCAACAAAACGACAATGAAAAGCAGACGGTGACACCTTTCCCGGCTGTTGGCTCTCTTAAAAGCAAAGCCGTAAAAGAACGGGCGCCTTTTTTCTGCATGTTACTTTTATTCCCTTGTCCTCCAGATTTATTGCTTGCACCAAGTAGCTGCCATCATAAAACTCTTCTTTGCAATAGACCGCTATTTGAATTGCAAAAGCAAGACTATCCAAGAACATATAATCTAGTAAAAAGTAAATATGATCGTATTATGAAGTGATTTCTGAAAGGCGATTATTTGCATAGAAATGCCTGACGGGCCGAACCAAAATTCCATCTCGGCTCCGCGTTTCGGTTTGGTGATGGTCCTATGCGATGCTCCATCATCACATCTTATTTTTAATTTTACAGAAAAGCAGTTGTAGTGACATCCTTGTAAACTGGAGGAGGAAAAACTCCTGGTCCCATTTCTACAAGGTGAACCATCAACACTGCTAAAAGCATCTTGTGTAAATTCTTTCTCTGAAAGTTGCTGAACAGCCCCCACATTTTTGAAAAATGATATACAGACAAAGATACTTTTCTGGAGGACTTATATTTTTCTCTCAGTGCAGAATTGCTCTTGTATGAATCAGTGCTGGCTTTCCTCCCCATGTCCCGCCGGCCTTGAGAGGTTGGAGGGTGCTACACGATGTGCACGTGTTTCCTTAGCGTTTCCATTTTCCTCCTCCTGCCTCCTTTTTAGCGGGCTTGCAAATGTAATCCTGGGCTATCCCTGCCTCGCCTGGGGTCTGTTCAATATGTGTCTAGTGCTTCCCTCATTTGGCTCTTGTCGTCGGCTTTAGTGACATGTCCGTCCCACTTTCACTGAGGATGCTTTTCTGGGATTTGCGACAGTCACCTTTGACTCCATCTACTCCTCGCGGATTCCTCATCCAATTGCCTCAGATCAAACTGGCCTGATTTCTCTGGCGCCTTTATTTAACACTGGGCCCCGCTTAGATTTCCACCCAAGACAATAGGCACTTCAACTAAATCGTGTCCTTGTAACTTATTTTCCAGATTTTTCTGGAAACTACAATTACTTTTCACCTACACTTGTCCTGCTGATTCAATGACCTCATCTTGTGAGGCAATGACACGTTAGGGTAGCTGGATAGCGTTACACTGGGAGTAAGAAGACCAGGCTTCAAGTCTGTCAACTTCAGTTAGCGTCCATCTCCCTGGTGTAGTATGGGGACAATAATACTTGAAGTGCTGGCATGGCTGTATTAGTTAGGTCCTTCCAGACTGTAAGGAAGAGATCATCCAATTCATGACCTGAATGTACAAGTGGCCCCACGGATAACTGAAAAGGGGCTCATAATTGTACTCAATACAAGAGAAATACCTGTGGCTCAGACCTGCTGTCTTGGTACCAAGGACTTTGGCATTCTCTTTGCATCTCACATCCAAATGTCCCCTGCAGAAGGGATCTGAGTGGGTCACTTAATTACGCTTTATCTCACAGCCTCCTGATTGGACAGACTTTGGCTCAGCCATTGATCCCTGATCCAATCAGCTGTGACCAGGTAGCCCAATTGATTTAACTCACAAACAAGGTGCAATTGACTAGAACGACTTCACCTTGAAAGCGCTGCCTAGTACCTCTTTCCCCAGAGGGGGGCTGTGCATGGCAAATGCTTATGGCAGCCTGCCTGGAGGGGGATTCTTGCAACACTGATCCTCGCGCTCCTTGAGAAAAAGATCCAGGTCAAATAAACTTGGAAACAGCACATGTTTAGAGCTCCACAGTGCACATTAGTATACGAAAGGCCCGCAATAACCTGGCTTGAGGCAGCATCCCCTAAATACATAAACCGTTTTCTGTGTAACATCTTATTGATACCCAGAGAAGGATACTTTGACAAGTGCTGACTTAGACCTCATGAACTGTCTAGTGCCACCAGCTTTATTGCTGTCTCCTGGACCAGCAGCTCCCAACTCCTGTGCATTAGAACCACCTGGAGACATCTGACCAAATAGAGTCAGCCGACTGAACCCCAAGAGGTTATGATTTACTTGGTCTGGGGAGAGCCCTAGAGATCAGAATTTAAATGTTCTGCATGAACTAGAGTCTTAAATAGTACTAATTCTATATGTCATTGTATAATAATAGCATTTACTGAACACATACCATGTGCCCGGCACTAAACAAATGTGACTTTATTTTCTTATTTCATCCTTAAATCTATCCTGCCTACTAGATATTACCACCAATTTACAAGGAAGAAAATCGAAGCTCCACGAGGTTAGGCAACAAGCCCACAGTCACACAGCATAGGTGTCGCAAGGCTGAGAATACTTCCATATCCATGTTCTTTGGTCTATATAACATGCCTCTCCCAGGAACCCTCCTCTAGGTCTGGAAGTGACTTATACTGTTGGGTAGTCAACAAACCATTGTGGAATGGACAAATACCATGAAGGACCTCCAAGGTCCCTTTCAGCAAAAACATCCCAAAATTTTGTGGCTCAAAGTTGTGAAGAATAAACGATACCAAATACTTTGAGAACTGCATTAGGTCATACCCATCAAAGACTCAATATTAACGCTCTTTATTTATGCTGAAAAGCACTCCTTAATTAATGTTGCACAATGCTTGGGCTTCTAGCCTTCAATGAACTCCTCTGCTTTCAGTCTGGTTCCTTTCAGACTAAGTGATAACAGCAACTGTGTATGAGATAACCAATAAAGCCGATATAAGAAAGAAATTAGCTCCTAAAAAGAACTGAGAAGCTAATATACTATCTACAGATCCTAAAGAGCTCATGTCCCCAGCAAATTCCTTTGCACATCAGCGAGGATGCACCCACCCAACAGCTGCTGTCACCAGAAATCATCTTCCCGGGGGCCAAATGCTCTTCGCACGAGATGATCAGGAGCTATTACCCAGGACTCAGGTATTGGCTGCAGCGAAGAAATTCCACAATGACATCTGAAAACTGTCCATGATGATTTTCCCACTTTCCTTCAAATCAGGAATGAAAAAATCCATCACACACCAAAGCAAGGCCTTACTCCAGCGCTCAGCTGTCTAGAATCTGCAATGAGATTATTAGACCCGGCTTCCTGCGGCAGAGAGGCCATGTGGAAGGGCTTGCCTGCCACCTCGTGGTCAAAATGTGCATTACTGTCCAAAGCGAGGGCCCACACAACCTGAGCCACTTCTTTCATGACGAGAATGCTTATGACATCTTTTGACGTGCCCCCGTAAGCTACAAGAGAAGGAAGCTATTAAAGTATCTGGCAATAGCCCTCGGTTGGGAAGAGGTTATTTTAAACGACTGGTTTCTCTAAGGCAATCATACCTGAACTGATGTGCTCATATACTTCTAGTTTAGAAAAAGCAAATATTTTCCAAATTCTCCCTCCTTCGACTACGTTTCAAAGAAAACTACTGTTTTCTCCACTCCCTATTTCCCCCAACTAGTTTCTCTCCTTCCTTCCTTCTTATGTGTAAACTTCCCTGTTTAACTTTAAATTCCTTCACAAAGAAAGCCCTATATCCAATCTGTCTCTTACTTACTAGTTGTGTGGCTTTGGGCAAATTCCTTAACCTCTCTGCTGCCTATTTAAACATCGAGAAGAATGATTTTTACACTTTTAAAAGATTGTCGGGGAGGGAGGTGGGGACCAACAAATAATAATATGCAACAGAGAACCCATATGGCCCACAGAGCTCCTCTAGCCCTCCACGATATGAAGTACAAGGTATCGTCCGTAAGTATTCTTGAAAACAAGTAAAATCTGAATCTAATGAAGCTTTTAGATCTAACCTTCAGTTGGCAGGAAGAAGGGAGACCGGAACAAGCCAAACGGCACCAGCCTCGCCCATGGTGGATGCTGCAGGTGGATTCTCCTCTGACTGCTGGGAATGTTGGCTGCCGACGGGTCACAGCGGAGCTCCTTTCCAGGAACTGCCCTCAGCTGAAGGGAGCCCCCTGCCCGAGGTCACACCCTCTGTGGGGATGGCCCATATCTAATGAGTCTTTGTTATGAGGATCTCTCGGCTCATCTGGGGACCTCTCTGAAGGACTACCCAGCTCTACAGCTCCCCCGCTGCGGCCTCACCTGCTACTGCATTGCAGTTCAATTTCTCCCTCCACCCAAGCCCCAGCCCTCATTTCTTCACAGGTGTTGATCATGAGCCCCTGCCCCAATAAGCCACCCGCACACAAATCTCCACCCCAGACTCTGTTTTCTAGAGAACATGACGTAAGTCATGCCTCTACAGTCTATTCCCAACACAATAGCTACAGTTATCCTCTTCAAAATAAGTTAGATCATTACTCCTTTTTGAGATCCCTTCAATGACTCCCCTCAACAGAATCAGACAAGAGCCTAGCCATCTGGACCCCAGTCCCATTACCTCTTTGATTTCATCTCCTACTCCTCTGCCCTTCCATCACTCCAGCTACAGTGGCTTCCTTGCTGTTTCTCAGACACGCCAGGCATGCTCCTGCCTCAGGGCCTTTGCACATACTGTTCTGGGTTCCTGGATTGCTCTTTGCCCAGTTATCTGTATTGCTTCCTCCCTTGCCTACTTCAAATCTTGACTCAAATGTCACCTCAGTGAGGACTTCCCTGACTCTCTACTTAAGTGTGCTGGACTCCACCTCACCCCAGAGCTCCACATCCTTTGTTCCTGCCTTAGTTTTCCCCATTGCATGTATCAGCATCTGGCACACAGTATATTTTATTTATTTATGTTGTTTATGTGTCGCCCCCGGAATGGGAACTCCATGAAGGCAAGGACTTCTTTCTGTTCTTTCCACTGCTGTATCCCCAGAACCCAGAAGAGTAACGGGTGCATAGTCGTTTCTCAATCAATCTTTATTGAACAAACAAGTGAGCAAATGAAGGGAAGATGACGGATGTGGAATCAGAAGACCTGTGATCTTTAGGGAAGTCCCTTAAACAACATCTGATTTCCTTCACATGCAAAACAGAAACACTAATTCTGGGCCGGCCCCGTGGCTTAGCGGTTAAGTGCGCGCGCTCCACTACTGGCGGCCTGGGTTCGGATCCCGGGCGCACACCGAGGCACTGCTTCTCCGGCCATGCTGAGGCCGCGTCCCACACACAGCAACTAGAAGGATGTGCAGCTATGATGTACAACTACCTACTGGGGCTTCGGGGAAAAAAAAAGGAGGAGGATTGGCAATAGATGTTAGCTCAGAGCCGGTCTTCCTCAGCAAAAAGGAGGATTAGCACCAATGTTAGCTCAGGGCTGATCTTCCTCACAAAAAAAAAAAAAAGAAATAAACACTAACTCTTACGTCATTCTTGGAAGGATTATGCAATGTAACATTTGTGAAAGCACCATATAAAAAACTGCTAAATAAATGTAAGGTAAAATTTTTGCTTAAACTGAATTCTTCACCAGTGAGCTACTTAATTTTGTAATTTAGAGCTACCAGATTGCCAAAAAAGCAAGCATATATATTCAAACACAGAAAACCTTGAAAATGGTCCAATACTCAAATAAAATATATTTATTCCAAAGCCATACCCCAAATTTACAATGAAATGCATCCTTTTAAAAGAGTTAATAAAACGAGCAGTCTTTACATTTTAAACTTTATAACAATTTGAAGACCTTCTTTTGCTCCCATAAAAAAGTCTGATAAAAGTTAATTCCATAAAGTGTCAAATGTACTTTCTTGTTTACATAAAATGTATTCTTTTTAAATGCAAAATATTCAATATAATAGTTATGAAATTGTTCTCAATTTCTAAAATTCTCACTAATCTATAGAATCACATTCCAATAAGCTTCTTAAAATGAGGTAAGAAGATAATTTTTTTTTCAGATAATTTTTTCAGGTATTTATACCTTTCTGACTAAAAGTGCAAGATTCCCTTATGAATCCTTTTATGTGAAATAACCTAGCGGGTACTCAGTATTCTGCACAGAGAACAGCAGCAATATCACTCATTTAAAACTTCTTATGTTGTAATTCTTTTTACACAATTTTAAGATCCAAATCAAAGCTATTGCTACAGTGATTCACTATTTTTTTTACAGATATTTTAATAAATATTCCTAAACCCTAGAAGACTATTCATAATCCTTTAAAGCCGAAGTCAGCAAACTTATTCTGTAAAGGCCCAGATAATAAATATTTTAGGTTTCTTGGGTCACCTCTCTGTTGCATATTCTTCTTTTTTTTACACCTATAAAATGTAAAAAAAAAAAAAATTCTTAGCTCTGCTGTCATCTACTAATCTTTTATGTACTTTAAAAAATACAAGTCACTAGTCTCTCAATTAGACTACTCAAGCGTTAATAAAGTGTAAACTTCACATTTTGCAGTAAAATAAATTCATAGTTTTTTACTGCTAAATAGAAAGTTCATCAACAGAAAGAAAGGAATCCCATTCAAAGAGTGAGACTGCATTTCAGATATTCTTTTTAATCAATGGCAGGTTCTTATGGTTTCTTTTTCATTTTGAATTGGATAGTTCACATGTATCTTTACCTTTTTTTTTTTTTTTTTGGCTTTACTTTTTTATAGGGAAAAATTCTCTTCATGTGGCTAATTTGAAGTTTGCAAACTCAAAGGTAGGAATATTTCCATGCACAAGAGGTAGGCGCATACACACAGGTATATGCAGTTATAAATACATAAACAACGGAAACCACGATTTGATATATTAATGATCTCCACAGCTAAGAAGGAACCAGTGGAAACCAGCTAGCAGGTACACAAAACAGTCCTAAAAAATCTTCTAATTTGTTTTTATCACATGTAGTTGTTACATTTCGGGAAAACATGATTTGCATTATGAAATATGTGAATATAAATTAATGCAGCACCACGGTTTATTCAGGTTCTTGATGCATATAAGATGGAGTTGACTAAAAAGATAGAGCAGAGAATTCAGTGGAAGTTAGTTTGGACTCTGACCAACAGAGTAAAACAGATCTGTTTATAACACTGTTTGATCCAAAACATGGTCCTATAGCTTGGGACCGAGAATCACAACTCGTGTGTGTGCTGTGTTGTGTGTGTTTTCCTTTCTTAACGCAGTGTTATGAACAGATTATGGCAAATAAAAGAGCTGTTGTGAATTTACTCAGGGACATCATAAATAAGTTGGAACACTCTGAAGTTACAATCCCACGCGATTCTACAAAAACATTTACAAATTCTAAAGCTAAGAAAGTTGAAAACTTTGGTATCCCTAAGAAGAAATTACACCAGTGAGCCCATGCCCAATTTTTGATCTATAAAAAGTAAAATGTTCAGTGCAAAGATAGTATCTTGATAAATAGCAATGGCACAAAAATCACATGAAACAGTTAAAGACTATAAAATACATAAGTAACATCCTGAAGGCATGTTTTGGTATAGAAGAGGTAATTTGGGGCTAGGAAATGACAGGCTGTTTACTGACTGAACTGTGAGTCTGGGTGGTGGAGCGTTTGCACACTCCCTTTTTGCAAAAGAGTCGACGTATTTACAGCTCATCACGCTGTTTCTTAAATGGCCACTGTGGGTGTCGCGAAACGTAGTCTGCAGCCTGAAGGACAAGGTACATAAATTCTTCTACATCGAAAGAGTAGTTGGTAAATTTCGGATGCTCCCCCAGAGTTGGGTGGTGGCCCTGCAGAAACGAACCAAAACACAAATCCATCAGTCACTGAGGACGTAGCTTTCTGAAGGGGAAGAAAATTATTTTACCTTGGCCAAAGCAACTGTTTTAATTTACGCTCTACATCAGAGGTTGGCAAAGGTTTTCGGTGAAGGGCCAGATGACATGTATTTTCAGCTCTGTGGGCCACACGGTCTCTGCCACAATTAGACCACTCTGCCACTGAAGTGCACAAGCAGCCAAAGACAACATATGAACGGAGGAGTGAGGCTGTGTCCCAATAAAACTTTATTTATAAACACAGGTGGTGGGGGCCGGCCCCGCGGCTTAGAGGTTAAGTGCGCGCGCTCCGCTGCTGGCGGCCCAGCTTCGGATCCCGGGCGCGCACCGAGGCACCGCTTCTCCAGCCGTGCTGAGGTCGCGTCCCACATACAGCAACTAGAAGGATGTGCAGCTATGACATACAACTATCTACTGGGGCTTTGGGGGAAAAAAAATAAATAAATAAAATCTTTAAAAAAAAAAAAAAAAGACAGGTAGTGGGCCAGATTTGGCCCACTGGTCTATAGTTTGCTGCTTTGCCTATATATAATTTAATAGATCTTTCCAGGCCCAAATTTCATGAAGTTGTCTTATCAACATTAAAGATATAGAATGATTAATTTCCCTTTCCCCTCAATTTGCAAATATAAAATACAAAAACTCACTATTCCAGAGAACAGTTTATCTTTAAAGTTCAATGGTAGCTTTTTGTGTCAATAATCAGACACTTAAAACCAATTAAAAAGCAAAACGAGGCGAGTTTTGTCATTGAACTTTACCTTATCTTGAGGAAAGACTTTGTTCTGCCTTCGCCAAGTGATGTAGTGGACCCCTCTCAGCCTGGCCAGGTCTAAGTAACAGCGCTCATCTTCACAGTTGTACCTAAGGATATGAGGGCATCCACACATGAGGCTCTTGTCCTGGGTTTTTGCCCAATCAAAAATTCTCTGGGAAAAAATGCACCTTCCAAATATGTTCTTGCAAAAGGCTTTGTAAACAGTAAACAAGACTGAGGGAGATTATTTTTGAAATATCCTCATAACTAGATTACCTTAACTTTTTTTATTTTTATTTTTTGGTGAGGAAGATTGGCCCTGAGTTAACCTCTGTGCCAGTCTTCCTCTATTTTGTATGGGGGATGCACCATAGCATGGCTTGACAAGCAGTGTGTAGGTCCACACCTGGGATCTGAACCTGCGAACCCGGGGTTGCTGAAGTGGAGCTCATGAACTTAACCACTACGCCACTGGGCCGGCCCCTTGATTACCTTAACTTTTAAAAAACAAAATAGGAACAAGGAATGGAGGGGACTGACTTTTATCAAGAGGGCCAACTGCCTATAAACTTGATATTATCTCCTAATACCCCAGTCTTTACATGTATGGAAGTGGACTTGGGGTAGGTAACACGTCCAAGGTCACTTAGCTCATGAGCGCAGGAAGTAGAAATTGAACCCAGGTCTGTTGAACTCCAAGGCCTGAGCTTTCTCAATTACATTTCTTTTCTTCCCTCCTTTCTTTCTTTCTTCCCTCCCTCCCTCTTTATCTCTAGGGGAAATGAAGAACTGAGATAGAATCCACAATTATCTGGTTATTTCCCTAACAATTTTTTTTAAATGTTTTTTGCAGGGTGTTGGAAGTTCATGACAACTTTTTTCTAAACAGTTTTCCATTTAAATACTGAGTCAAGTCATTTTTAAAGTGAAACCATAAAATAAAGATATTTAGATGCAAAGGGGGAAATCAGGTAACAGTAATTGCTACTGGTGTGTCAAGAACTAAAGATGGGGCATGGTGTCCAGAGTGGAATTATTAAGGCAGAGAAGGCCACGTCTCCATAACCAACCTTCGAGTTAGAGGAACACCCCGGGAAAACCATTTTCACTTTGAGGAATTTAGTCTCCCTTTAATCAGTGAGCACTAGGGGAAGGGGCTGGCTTGTGTTTTGGAGCTGTGTCCTTCACAAGACATACAGGTTCTCAATCTCTGGTTTTTGGGTTTTTTTTAAATTGTGGTAGAAAACACATAACATAAAATTTATCATCCTAACCATTTTCAAGTATACAGTTCAGCAGAAGTACATTCTCATTGTTGTGTAACCAATCTCCAGAAATTTTCCATCTTGCAAAACTGAAACTCTGTGCCCATTAAACAAGTCTCCATTCTTCTCTCCCCCCAGTTCCTGGCAACCACCACTCTACTTTCTGTCTCTCAGATTTTGACTACTCTAGGTACCTCATATAAGGAAAATCACACAGTATTTGTCCTTTTATGAATGGCTTATTTCACTTAGTATCATGTCCTGAAGGTTTGTCCATATTGTAGCATGTATCAGAATATCCTTCCTTTTTAAGGCTGAATAATATTCCATTGTATGTACACACCACATTTTATTTACCCAATCATCTGTCAATGGACATTTGGGTTGCTTCCACATCTCGGCTATGGTGAATAATGCTCTTCTGCACACGGGTGTGCAACACACAGGTTCTCTTTAACACAATAATTACACTACACTGAGTGTAGGGAGATGCTCACAGTTTGAGAGGCACACAGGAATAAACTCAGAGTAAGGAAATCACAGATTCACATCTCTCGAACCATGCTGAGATGGGGGAGGAAGGGATAGTTTGCTTGTTAAGAGCAATGGCAGGCTACAGACTTCACATTTTTAGCTTTAGATCTTTTTTTGTTTCCAGATGCCTATATGACATGACTTCCTATAATGATTAAATATTAAGCCTTTTGATGCTCTGAGTGAAAGTCTTAGCGTGCATAAAAAGCATTATGAGCTGCCTCTATGTAAAACTGTCCCCAAACACTTACAGTTCAAACACAGTAGCCCAGTCTGGAAGGAAAAGTAAATGGGTAAGACCAGCTCCGTGCATTCCAATAAATATGTCCGTGTTATGTGTGATCCTTAGCTGATCTAAAAACCCAAGTTCCCTGTGAACATACAGAACAAAAGACAGATGGGGAGAAGAAAGTACTAAGTTGAGTTAGCTCATGACTCATGATAAAAATATTTATACAAGTGTCTTTCCCGATTTAAATCAAACGCCACCATGATGTTTTTGCCAATTTCAACCCAACTCCAGTAATTAATAACTTAATTACTTAATAACGTTTTTTAAGTAAGCTCACCTTTTTTTCTTAAATGCACTTATTTTAGAAAGAAACTTTTATAGCTGTCTTAAATGGAAAACCAGTAACACATGACATAAACAAAATTGTAAAAATAGATATAATCAAACTACAAACTGTTATTCTAATCTAGGTAGATACCATTGCAAGGCAAAGCCCTGAGCCTGAGGCCTGCTCTCTCTTTATGAAAAAGTGAAATCAGCAAGCATTAAAGGGGTGTCATGATATACTAGCACCAAATTGAAAACTACTTCCTTAAGATAACAAAAAGATTTTTTCTTAAAGAAAATAAATTCCTCCTGTGTGATTTGAGTTATTCAATGCCATATGGGTACACCTAAAATTATCTCAGATACTACCAGGGCATTTTTCTGCCCTTGCAACAGACTAATCCACAATTGTATGCACTTTAAGACTGTAAAATTGTCCTTTGAATTCAAGACACTGAAAGATGTGCAAACTCAGAACCGAAAATCAGTGCCAAAAAAGTTCATTGAAGTGAGGCTGGGAAGAAATGCTGGAGAATAACACCCTGAATAAACATAATGGAATCAGATCTCCCAGTCCACTTACCAAAGGTAAAGAAAAATAAAGGACCAAGATTATTTTGGATCTAAAAAGAGAAAGCAAATTCCTCCTAATCAGCTTCTCCTCTTTAAAGAGCTTCCTCTCACGGTAGAACAGAAACCCCGCCTCCCACGTAGGGAAAGGAAGACAACAGCACCATGTGCGTGCCCAGTTTCTCCAGGAATGCCAACTGATGCTGAAGGGAGGGTGGGCATTTGCCTAGGTGAACAACACCCCAGAGTCGTCAGTTGTGGGAAATGCCTGTGGATCAAGACTCACAAATCTCTATGCTATTAGGTTACTATTGTTTTCCTCAGATTGGCAAAGTATGAATTTATTGTCATTCTTCCGTCATCTGGGAAAACCCTTTAGCTGTTGTTAGTGCTAGCGAATGAATTCCAGCTCCTAGCGACCCTGTGTATAGCAGAGTGGAACCCTGCCCTGTCTTTTTAAGCCATCCTCTCACCATCCGGCGCTCTGTCAGACAACGCTCAGCTGATATTCATAGGGTTTTCATGGCCATTTTTTTGGAAGTTGGTGGCCAGGTCCTTCTTCCTAGCCTGTCTTAGTCTGGAAGCTCCGCTGAACCCTGTCCACCATGCGTGACCCTGATGGTATTTGAAATACCAGTGGCATAGCTTTCGGCATCACAGCGACCACACGGTATGACAACTGACAGGCAGGAAACCACTATGTATCCTTAAAAGCCAGTCAACGACAGAGCCTCCAAGGTGCCCTCCCCAGTTCTTTCAGCCTGACGCCCAGCCCTCTTCCTGGCCTCCCACATCTCCTCATGAGGCAATGAGCGTAGTCACCATGATGTAGTGTAATTTGTAAAAGGGAAATAGCTTTGCCAACCTCACAAGACTGTTGGAAGAGTGAGATGAGATAAAGCAGGTAAATATAATAGTAAGTCTCAATAGATGGTAGCTGTCTTACGATTGCTATTTATTTGTATTCGGTGTCTGAGGTCTTTAAGACAAGAACCATGCTGTCCTCCATAACTGGATTCCTGCTGCAAAGCCTGTGGCCAGCTCACGGTAGCTACCCGACGAAGATTTGTTGTATAAATGAACGAATGTATGATGAACAAGGAGCAAAACTCCCATGCTTACCAATGAGTGTAAACCTATCTATATTAGACATCCATATGTTGGTATATGTATACTTTTTCTCTTTTAACATAGAAAGAAGCTGTTCATAGTGTTCAATTTGGAAAACAAGACTATGATTGTGGGTGGATGAGCAGGGCAGACAAAAGTTTTCACCTTCCCTTTGGAACTTTTCTATACTGCTTGACTTTTCAACCAGTAACATGTACTACCTTTACAGCATTATTGTTTTTACATCAACAGGGGTTACCTAGACAGCAAGTGATAGGCGTATTCTGTCTTTCTAAGCCTTTTACTTGTATCAGAATTTTAAAAGAAATGTAAGTACTTTATAAGATGTTTAGAAACCTCATATTATTCTATGACCCTCAAACTATTCCCATATAACTAATTTCAGGTCAGAAATTGAAACCTGGCAGCTAGCAGGGCAAATCAGGCCTACAACGTTTTTTTAATTCAAAATTAATTGCCGACTTTTAAAAATTCAGAAACTTCAAATGAAAATCTGGACTCATCACCTCTCTTGAAAAATGGGACGGTGTTGCAACATCAGGCCCCTTATAGCTGAAGAGCACTGCCCCCTGTGCCCAGGGTTCTCACTTGCCCACTTCATTCACTGATGGCCTCTGCTTGTCCCTTTCAGATTTATAAATGCCAACAACTTCCATTCGAAAAGTGCTGTCTCTGCCCCATTAACTCATCCAAGCAAAAGATGACATCGTCCACCCAAGAGTGGGTATTACTTACTTATACTTGTAATCGACGATCTGGACTTCAAATGTAGACACTGTTTTCAGTGCATTTACAAGCTGGGGGAAAAAGAGCAACATTTAGAATTTCTTCTTCTTCCGTCTCTTCTGTTTTGCTTTCCTTTGAGTCCTAAAGTTTCTTATTTTTCATACAAAATACTTTTCAGGTATTTAATATCCTTCAGGTCCACTGTTTTAACCCTTAACTGAGTTCAAATGCAGGCTCCACCCCTGGGACACTCTACCTCCCTGAAATTTCACCACACTAGGTGGTTATGAGGCTGAAAGGAGAAAATTCACGGGAGCAAAGTGCTCAGCTCAGGGACACACTAAGTGTTGGTTGTTATTGTGACGATTTGCTGGTTACTCTGTCAACTCTCAACATCTATTGGCTGTGTTCCAGACATTATGTTAAGGCTTTTCTTCCCATCCATTATCTCATTTCAGACAAACCGCTAGTGCTTTGGACTTCATCCTCTGAAAATACTAAATCCTTGGCAGAAAAAAACATTTTCAATATTTTTACACAGAAAAACAATTATTCTTTTAGCAAACAAGAAGTAACAAAGCACAATTAGTCTATTATCAAAAACATGGCCAGGGTTCTCTATGACCCTCACATTAGGCCGTCTTAATCCAGCACTGTGAGTCCCTGCTATCCAGAAATTTTTGCACTTGTATCCTGCTGCCTTGTTGCAACAACATCGATGATCAATGGTTACAAAAGCATCATTTTTTGTGCACTTAAACTGTGCTGGCATTTCTAAGTGCTTTAGGTGTATGTCACTTGATCCCTATAAAAATCATACCAAGTAAGTATTATTATTATGTCCATTTTATAAATGATACAATGGAAGTTTAGAGAAGTTATATAACTTTCCCAGGATCTCCTAGCCAGCAAACGGCAGAGCCAAAATTAACTCAAGGTCATCTGACCCCAGAACCTGTGTTCTTAGCCAGCACACTCTACACTCCTGCTTATAAAAAGCAACAGGCAGTGACCAACATCCAATCCCCACCCTCACCCCTGATACACACACACACAGAGTCATACAATGGAAGTTTCTCTCTCTCGACAGCCCCTGGACTCCCACGAATATACGCCTATATTAAGGAGTTGAAGGAGTGAGGATAGAAGATTAGAATTCTGTTTTTTCAGCAGAGAATTAATCAGACGGCATGAGCCCTGGCTTGTATTGAGATGCGCCCACATGTAAGGAATCGTGTGTCTCTGAGAGTTCCCCGGCAAGCGTACTCTTTTTCACAATTTCTAGAGGTGGCCATTTCCCTTCTGACATGATCATTCCAACCCTGATGTTGGGCAGGATTGCATGAACCATCATTTAATGAGGGTATCTGGGTTTTATTATCTATTCACTAATCAAGGCAGAGTCAAGGATACTTTCTTTGTCTGAGAGCTGCCCTTTCAAGTAATGTGAATCCTCGGGAGAAAAGCAGCCAGGTGGGTGCTCTCTGGCTTGGAGTTGGGAGCTGAATTACCAAATCCCACCTTTGGGCAACATCATTTGGGCAATCTGCATGACCGGATGTAAAAACATCTATGGCTGCACTGGAGCACCCATTGGCACTGCCCCTTTCTACTGGATTTCTTTCTAGCAGCTTGGTGCCGTTCCTCAGCCCACCCCTTCCCGACGCACTGGGAACCAAGGTGCGTCAGCTTCCTCTGAGATGTATTGGTGTTAGAGCAGCAGAGCACTCTGGTTAAGAAGCAGGCTCAGGCCCTGACTACCTGGGCTCATCCCCCATACTCTGCTCACTAGCTGGGTGACCTTAGGCATGTATTTTAACCTCTAAGCCTCAGTGTCCTTGTCTAGAACAGAGAATAATAATAAAATACCTACCTCGTGAGTTTGCTGAGAGCACTGGGGGACATGCACGGGAAGCACACAGCAGTGTGCTTCAAACATAATTAGCATTCAATATGTGTTATCTCTACCAATATTTACTATCAATCTGCCTGCTCATGAGGCTTCTCATCTATCTACCCCAACACTGCATGACTTGATACATTTTTATTTCCAGGTCTTTAAAACCACACACATACACAATTGCTCATTTCTTCCATTCACATAGCTTACAATCAATGCCTCATTACACCATATGTTCATGTCCTCCATAATCCATATGGATCTCGAGAAGAGACGCTAAGTATGTCATTTTGATCAGCCTGTTAGGCATTCAAATTAATCTGTGTAAAACCTTTTACCTATCAAAACCTGCCCCTCACCTCCCTCCTACTAATTTCCCATCTCAATTGCACTAAACTGCTCAGGCTCAAAGCCTAGGAGTTCACACTTGATTCTCAATACCTTTCCTGGCCTTACCTAATGCGATTACTGTACATTCCAACAGTAAATATCACAGGCTCTGTCTCCAAGATATATCTTGAATCCATTTATTTTGTCATCTCTACTGTCATCACCTTCATCCACACTCTTATCAGGGCCATAGCAACAGCTCTTAATCAATCTCCCTGCTCCTACTCCTGCAGCGGCGTGATTTAAAAATAAATAAATAAGTCAGTTCATGTCTCTCCCTGTGTATTCATCTTCTACTTGCTGCTATGACAAACTACCACAAACTTAGCATCTTAAAAGAACACAATTTGTCCTCTTAGAATTCTGTAGCATAGAAGTCTGACACTGAGACAGAAGTCCCACTGGGATAGAATCGAGGTGGAGGCTGGGCTGCACTCCTGGAGGCTCTGGGGGAGAATCCATCACCTTGCCTTTTCAGCTTCTAGAAGCCATCTGTGTACCTTGGCTCGAGGCCCCCTTCCTCCGTCTCCAAAGCCAGCAATGTTGCATCTCTCTGGCCCTGCTTCTGTCATCAGTCATTGTGTCTCCTGCTCTGACTCTCTTTTCTGCCTCTTTCTTCCACTTTTAAGGAAGTGCTGAACTGAGATCCGATCAGTGAGAAGAGTCCAGCTAAGAACAGAGTTTTCCAGGCAGAGGCAAAGATTCTCTGGTGGGGTAAGCTTAAGGCCCATTTGTGATTATATTGGGCCCACCTAGATAATCCAGGATAATCTCCCTATTTTACGGCCAGCTGATTAGCAACCTTAATTTCCCTTTGCCATGTAACCTAACCTATCTATGGGTTCCAGGGATTAGGACATGGACATCTCTGAGGGGGCCACTATTCTGCCTACCCCACCATACTTAAAACTTCACAGTGGCTTCTCCTCACACTGGAATAAAATCTGTCTCCTCATCAAGGTCTATGAGGATGTTACGACACATGGCCTCCCCACACCATGCCCGACCTCTCTGATCTCTTCTGATATCACCGCCACCTCTCTCGCTACGCCACACTGGTGTTCTCTCTGTTTCTGGAACACCTAAAGCTCTGGACATCAGAGGACATTTGCTTCTGTCTTGGAGGCTCTTTCCTTGGCTAGCTTCTTCTCTGATCAGGTCTCTGTCCAGCAGCACCTCTTCAGATGCCCTGCCTGACTGCCTTCCCCTCTCCACCTGCATCCCCAGTCTCTATCACCTCACCCTGATTTATTTCCTTTGTAACACGTATTGCTACCTGAAATCACCTTACTTACTGACTTGTTTCCTTATTTCTTGTCTTGTCTGTCTCACCTCGAGAACATAAGCTCCATGAGGGCAGGGACCTTACCTGTCTTCTCTACTGAAGCTCTAGGGCCTGAACATGGCCCAGCACATAACAGGTGCGCAATACATTTTTGTGGAATAAATCTTATTATTGCAAGAACATCTTCTGGCCATGCTGTTGTAGGCAGAGGCCTTGCATGGTGATCTTATTGAGGTTAAATATAATTTATGAGTAATGTTGTTGAAACGAGTTGGGAGCCTAAGTGGTGAACAATTTCTAAGACACACAGTCATAAAAAGGATGGAGATTCTTCCAACTTAATCTGCCGCTGGATACCACAGTATTGCTACAGTCCATCAACCATCTCCCAAAAGATACTCTCACATTTTTGCTGCTAGTTTGTCCAGAGACAAAATGTTTGGCAATCCACGGCAGTAAAGGCAGGACTCAGAGACAGTTTTTGTCTCTGTTTCCACTCTGTTGGTGCAGAGGGACGTTTACAGTAAAACAAAGCTAGTTTGGGCAACAGGTGGTTTGATGACTTCCAGTAGAAATCCAATAAATGAACTGGGCATAGCCATCAAACTTTTCTAAAAGCTAATAATTTCAAATCAAAGCATTTAATGCAATGTGAAAAAATAAAGCACATTAGTCAAAGGAAGTTAAATTCAATATGACGATATTAAAAATGCATACCAAAAACTAACCTCATTTTGGTTTAGTATTTTCCGGTATTCTGTGCTCCGTGCAAGGATGGTGACTCGAATTTTTCCATCCTATAACCAAAAGGAAAAGGCAAAATAATGCTGTATATGCCTGGACAG
This sequence comes from Diceros bicornis minor, assembly GCF_020826845.1. Lineage (NCBI taxonomy): Eukaryota > Metazoa > Chordata > Mammalia > Perissodactyla > Rhinocerotidae > Diceros > Diceros bicornis. The sequence goes on from NC_080741.1 coordinate 67,591,446, forward strand.
ATGAACACCTGAACCTAAAATGTGATTTTCACAAAGAGAAGAAACTCATTAAGGATACATTTATGGAACTATTCAATTTTAGCCTGATCCCTTCACAGTTCTCTCAGGGAATAGAAACGCATCCACTTCAGCCACAGAAGACAAAACCTGTTTATTACACTACTTTTGTTTGGTTGGTTGTGTGGATTTTTTGGCAGAGGTTGTGTGGGTCAGGTGGGAATTTGGGGGAAGATGGGGAGATAACAGTGAAAGAAAGGGGAAAGAAAAAAGGAAAAAAAGCACATTCTTCCACGACCCCTTAGATTATCTTTCATAGATGCTGACATCTGATTTCAGATCACTCCAGGTCAGAAATCGTTCACACAGAAAACACTCTCTTCTGATTATTTCTTTTTCTGCAAAGCGGGTATTGATTTTTTTTTTTTAATTTTTTGTTTATTGCAGTAACATTGGTTTATAACATTGTAAAAATTTCAGGTATACATCATTCTACTTCTATTTCTGCATGGACTACATCATGTTCACCACCAAAATACTAATTACAACCCATCACCACACACATGTGCCGAATTATCCCTTTCACCCTCCTCCCTCCCCCGTTCCCCTCTGGTAACCACCAATCCAATCTCTGTCCCTATGTGTTTGTTTATTGTTGTTATTATCTACTACTTAATGAAGGAAATCACACGGTATTTGACCTTCTCCCTCTGACTTATTTCACTTTGCATTATACCCTCAATGTCCATCCATGTTGTCACAAATGGCTGGATTTCATCGTTTCTTATGGCTGAGTAGTATTTTATTGTGTATATATACCACAGCTTCTTTATCCATTCGTCCCTTGATGGGCACTTAGGTTGCTTCCAAGTCTTGGCTATTGTGAATAACGCTGCAATGAACACAGGGGTGCATGTACCTTTGCAAATTGGTGTTTTCAAGTTCTTTGGATAAACACCCAGCAGTGGAATAGCAAAGCGGGTATTGATTTTTATTCGGGGTGAAAAGTCAAGCCCACCTGAGAACCCATAATGTGTTCATTACCTTGGGTCCCTCTTGTGTGATGTTCAGTCTGTGTAGTACATGCTGGGAAAATGCCCTGAATAATCCAGTATTTTGACAGCCAGATATCTAAAATAAAAACAATAGTTCAATTTACAATGAATATTTCTACATTACTATTTAAGATGTTCTCAAGTGATATATAAATGTTATTTTAAAATCTATCAAGAATAAATTCTGTCAATATGAATGTTAGCAATCGACGACATGCTTACCAGAGGGGTATTATAGAACAGCCCGTATCTCATTCGAGGGAGCAATGAAAAAATAGCTTCTTTAAAACATACCTAAGAAGGAAGATATTTGAAAAGGTAAGAGAATACAATCTGCACCCTTCACACCCAAACAGCACTTATAATTACAAAAAATAAATGTGAGTTAATCTCTGTTTTTCATTAAAATATTCTGAATAGCAAACTATTTCACTCAAGTGAAATTCATGTTTTTGGAAAAGCTATGGGAAAGTTTTTTAAAGTTACGTGGTTAATAACAGTGAGGATTCTAATTATAAAAAAAGAAACTAAGAAGTCAGAAATCAATAGTGATAGCTAACAGAAACTCATATGAAATATTTATTTGATGAGTGAGTCATCTGCAATGACAGTTATTTACAGACATTTCAGTCAAGTTTCCAGTACCCTTTTGGAATCGTAAGTTTTCAAATGGAGAACATTATAATCAGTAAATGCTTTCCATGTGTCGGAGAACAGGTCACCATATCCATAGGAGCTCTGAAAGTGGAAATAAAGTAAGTTAGGGCTTTAAAAGGATACAACATAGCTTTACAAAAACACAAGAAAATACTGGAATTTGCTTGTTAGCATTAAGAACTAACGATCCTAAACAAGCTCATAAAATTCATATAAGAAAAATGGATTTTCATCTGGGGCCTGAGCAAGTTACCTAATTTAATGTAATGTCATCACAAATAATCATCCCAATTATAATCTTAGTATGCTAGAAGCGTTTTGTTTTTCCACCCCACCCCTTTTTATTCTTGTGTCTGAAACTATAGTTGTTGTGGGTTTTTTTCTGTGAATTTTCTATCCAAACCACACATACACACAACACATACATATATCACCATTTGTACACACTGATATGCTCAGTGAGCAGAAACCATCCAGGCAAATGGAATACGCTTTTGGAAAGAAATTTCAGAGCGAGAAAATGCCTTGAAAATTTTCACATTAAAAATAGAATGAATGTCATTCTATGAAATGATCTCCCCATTGACTAACATGTGATAATTCCCCATTAACATTAATGATAAGAGTAATAATAATAATAGCATCTTGCATACTTCCTACATCCCAGGCACTGTTCTAAGCACTCAAGATTATTAACACATTAGACCACCCCACAAAATTAATGAGCTAAGTAATATCATTATCCCCATTTTACAGATGAGGAAACTGAAACAAAAATTTAAGTAATTTGCCTAAATTATAGACCTGGTGCGTTTGCAGGGCTAGGATTAAATCCAGTCTGTTTGGTTCCAGACTCCATGCTCATAACTTCTATATGGCGGCTGCCTCTGACTGGGAACTAGTTCTTTCTGGTACACTTACCAAATGCGTTTCATTTTTGAAAAGTAGAAATTAATTATGTGCTCCATCAGCTAATGGAGGGAGATCAATTTATTTTAAGATGGTATAACTTAAATTGAAAAATTCAACCAAATGAAATATATGTTGTAGGATTACATTGAAGGTCTACAGTTGGTTATATATTATGTTCATGTATTTTTATCTTTATAGCATTCTTTTTTCAGATTAGGAAAATTTACGTTGACATATCAGAGTTATTTCAAAGTTATTGAGAACTGTTAGATACGGTGGTAAACAAATTCTTTCACGGTGGACCCGTGGCTTAGTGGTTAAGTGCGCATGCTCCGCTACTGGTGGCGGGGTTTGGATCCAGGCGTGGCAACGACGCACCGCTTGTCCCGCCATGCTGAGGCGGCGTCCCACATAAATTAGAGGAAGATGGGCACGGATGTTAGCCCAGGGCCAGTCTTCCTCAGCAAAAAGAGGAGGACTGGCATGGATGTTAGCTCAGGGCTGATCTTCCTCACAAAAAAAAAAAAAATTCTTTCTTTCAATGTTACTCCAATGCTGTTCTAATGAAGGCCCCTCTCAGCACCATCAAAAATGACATGTCCCTGTTCTGGCTCAAGAATAAATAAAGGGCAATTAAAAGAAGTGATTCTAGACAGTTTCTTGGGATAAAATACTTCGGATAAAATTAGATACCTTTGAAAGGGAAATTTATTTATTTATTTTTTGTGAGGAAGATCAGCCCTGAGCTAACATCTGCCAATCCTCTTCTTTTTTGCTGAGGAAGACTGGCCCTGGGCTAACATCCGTGCCCATCTTCCTCCACCTTATATGGGACTCCGCCACAGCATGGCTTGACAAGCGGTGCAGCGGTGCGCACCCGGATCCGAACAGGCGAACCCCGGGCCCGCAGCGGAGCGCGCACACTTAACCACTTGCGCCACTGGGCCAGCCCCTGAAAGGGAAATTTAATAATAAAATATAGTAATCTGACTGATCCATTTTCAGGGAAATCATGTATTATTCAGTAATAACCACCTCTAGAAGGTTCTTTTCCATGTCCTTCAATTTCGAATAATCTGCCACAAGGGAAGGAGGGACTTCTTTCTAGTCTCATATTGAAGAATATTTGGATAGTCTTAAGGATGACATAAAATTTCCTCCTGGGTATGTCTCAAATTTAAACAGTCACATAACCTATGACGTAGACATTCCCGCTATAGGATCTGTCCTACAGAAATGCTGGGATGAGTGTATAAAGATGTAAGTATATGGAAAGGATGTTCATGGAAGCATTTCAGTAAATAGCAAAGAACTGGAAACAAACAAAACATGATCGGGGTGAGGGCAAGAGATAAAACACGCACTGAGGCATGCACTGAATATCCATAACATCCCTCAAATGGAATACTATGTAACCGCTACAAAAATGATAACCCTTAAATGTACTGACTTGGAAAGATGGCCATGATATAATGTTAAGTTAGCAATATGAAAGAGAGAGTTTATTTCCTATAAGGATAAAAACACATCTTTATACAAACTTTATATATTATATATATATATCCTTATACAAATCCTTATATAAATTTTGTATAAGGATATATTTACATTTATTAAAATAAACCAAGTCTCACAGGGGACTCTCACATGTCAAGTGCAGTGAGCTCTGAGGGAAATGGAACTGGAGAAGAGGAAGAAGGAGACTTCTTTCAGGTATTATAACCAGGTATTACTTGCATAATTAAAAAATAATAACAAAGCTATACTACTTCTCAGCACAAGAAAATGTGGAAAGCCTGCAGTAATCTCCCTTCTATTCATTCTGTTAATAAGAGCAGCCCTACTGTGCCCAGAAATGCTCCTGCAGGAGTGTCCGTCTGTGCATCCTGGAGGGTGGTGGCCTTGCCCATCCCACCGAGGAAGCCATGTGCCTGAAGGGAGAGGCCAAACTGCTGAGCTCTGCGAGGATGAGAGGGAAGGCCTCATAGGCTTCTTTGTGGGGACAGTTTGTAAAACGCCACTAAGATCTGAACTGCAGCCACAGCCACCTCCCTGCTCCTCCCCTGGGCACGCTGCTTGTCCGAGGCCTTCAGGACTGGCTCTGGGGCAACACTGACCACTGTGGGGGGTTCGCATCCCAGTCAGCCTAGGGGTCACAGAGCTGCTTGATCCAGCAAAAGAGAAAAGTCGGCAGCCACACAACACCTTAACGCCATCTCTATCTGACCTACAGTATTCGGTGGGCCTGAATTCTGATGCAGCCCGGGAGACTTGCCTGTCTTGAGAACCTGAATCAGCAACCAGCAAAGGCCTCTCTGACCAAGAACGCAGACTAAGAATGGACGCAAGGAGAGTAGCAAAGGAGGGAGGTCACATCAGGGCAGCCAACCTGCTCGCTAAACCCATCCTGCCTGTCCGTGCCAGTCACAGTCAGACTGCCCTAACATCACTGCCCAGGTGACTGAGTCACCTGGAGTCCTCATGGTGGCCGTGCATCCTATTTATCCATCCCAGAGAGAAGGCACAGAAGAGGAGAGGGTTACAGATGTGGGCAGAGTGTAACTTAGTCCACTTGAGGACGACATGGGAAAGCAAGCAACAAGATACCAGGAAGCTTCTGGAAAGTGTCTGGGAATCTTTCTGTCAACAGGTTCTGCAGGGAACTATAGGGAGGTGACAAAGCATTGCGGTTTCAGGGCACAGGTCTGCGGTCAGACTGCCTGGCGTTAAATCCTTGACTCCACCCCTCGCCGGCTGTGTTATCTTAGAAACCCGGCAGCTGCTCAGAGCCTCAGCCTTCTCCTCTGTAAAATAAGCTAATAAAAACCCTAGTCCACGAGGGTTGTGAGCATTAAACAAGATAACATCAGGAGTAATAAAAAAAAAAGTACCACAACCCTGAGTTAATCATTCGGGGCTTCTGACAGCCGGTGACTGTGGCCTAGAAGCACTTACAGAAAAAGAATAAAAGAAAGGGACTGTTGCTTCCTTTGCTCACAGAAACATTTCCAAGAAATGAGACTGTGGTAGCAGCAAGACTGGAACACAAGAGGAAAACGTAAAAACACGCAAAGAAGGAAACCAAAAGAGAGCATTAACATGCCGAGACTTATAGGACCAGTTCTCATAGACTTCAAGCCAAACTGCAGGTCCAGGGAGTAGTGATAACGAAGACCCCTCTACGCGGCTCTACTACAAGCCGCATCTCTGTGAAAAGAGCGATAGCAAAACCATTTCCCCTTCTGCACGAGAATTTGACCTTCAGTTAACTGTCTAGCTCTGTTCTCTGGAAACGAAGACAGCAGATATCAACTGTGTTTCTAGGTAACATTGCTTATGATTTAAAAAGACGCTTGATGGGTAAATTGCATCTGGACTGGGGAAGAACACTATGGCTCTTGTAACTGTGGTGTCTCTTGGGATCCTGGGGGCTTGGCCAACGCAGTTGTTGGGGAGACACTGGCCCCCGTGCGACATGAGGTGCCTGTAGCTGCCCCAGGTGGATCCCATCTCCTTGCACCTGAGCTGCTAGAAGAACTCCCCCAGCAGAAGTGCAGCTGCTGGAGGACTCCCCTGAAGAAATGCCTGATGCTGCCCTGCCAGCCAGCCCTGCAATGTCGTTCTGAATAGACTCACGCCAAGAGGGGGGCCGACGAGCGTCTCGTGAGTCGGAACGTTTACTTGAACCTTAGCTGACCTCTTGGTGGGTGTTCCAACTCCCCAGTGTAGGCAGCCCTGCTGTGTACGCTATAAACCTCTTGTTCTCCTTATCATTGTCATCGTCATAGTTAACATTCAGAGCACACATGCTGTGTGCCCAGCATTGTGACTGTTCCCACGCTATATGGTTCATCCTCAAAATGACACTGAGGTAGACACTACAATAATTTCATTTCACAGGTGAGTGTGCTGGGCAACTTTTGGGGTTACCTTGGCCAGTGGAGGGGTCAGATATGGGAAGAAGCAGGAAAAAGGCAAGTAAAGAAGGAGAATGAAAGAAAGACTGCCCTAAAAACAAGTAAGCAAATAGCAGTATAATTCAACAGCCGTATTTATGTGTGTGCCTAAGACTCGCCCTGGGTAGTGAGCTGATACACACAGCACAATCTGGCATGAAGCAATTCACAAAGGGAAGCTGCAATTAAGCAAAGGCAGACAGTAATTACAAGAGGCCAAACTGGAAACAGAGGCAAGCTCTCCCCACGTGGGTCACGTAGGGGGTCACCAAGGTTAAACAAATGACAGTCTTCGTATGTCTGTCTCAGAGAACCACTGAGCACAGATCTTTGGAGCTCTACCTGCCCAAAGGGGAAAAGAAATCTTTCACTACCTCATTCTAAATTTCAAAGAACTAAGGTATATGCATGCATATGTATCTGCCTATACGTATACATATATGTAAATGCATATACACAGATATATTTACACCCATCTGCATATGTATGAATGTATGTGTGTATATGTGTGTATATTTAAATGTGAGTGTCTTAAAAAATTCCATTTCACCACATCAGAGTCACATAGTTATTGAGCAAGGCAAAGACAGAGCAGAAGCACAGAGAACGTTCTTACTTACGGTGTCCCACATCACGATATACACGTCTGTACTGAATGAATTATTAACGTGCTGAGTAATATAAAGATTGATAAAATCACAGAAGTGGTGATACATGTTAACGCCTAGTATTGGAAGAAAGAAATCTATGTTAATTAACCCCAAAGAAAAAACAATTAAACAATTTTTATTTTACCCCGTATTTATAGTTTGGTGGACTTTTAGCTAAAATAAATGGGGAAAAAAGGTAAGAGTTTTTCCAAACATGAAATAATCTATACACAGGTAGTCCTCAATTTACAGACTGATTGGGTTCAAAAATTCAAAAATTCACTTTAAAATTAGTTGTTTAGAAATTAGGAATGCATTTCCCATATACACTAAGTAACAAATGATCATTAAGTTCCCAGACAAATAATAACAGAAGTCTATTTAGCTCAAAATGGGGTAGAACTATAGGGCCATGAAGACTAAGCACTATTTTTTATGATCATTTATTTTTTAAAATCAATTAAGCAACACCTGTTCATCATAGAAGTATTGGCAATGATGGCAACTGTTTACATTTTGGTATTTTTCATTCCTGTCTTTTTTCCCTATTTATCCACTACTTACAACATTGCTTCTTGGGAAAATACTAACCAACTATCATTTAGAAGAACTGAATGTCTCATGTTCTAATTGAAAGAGCATGAACTTTGGAGTCAGAAGAACCAGGTTGAATCCCAGCTCAGCCATTCACAAGCAGAGTTCTCAGATAAGTTCATCAAGTCCCTAAGCTTCTCTAGCAGAAATAGGAAATCATTATACTTAGGTGCCAGCTTTGTTAGGAGAAATCCCCCAACAATAATGTATCCAAAATTACCCAGCCCCGTGCCTGGCACATGGTGAAACCTTTAGGAAGGCTACCTGGATCCTGCTGGGTCAAACAGAGGAGCGAGGAGCAAGGGTTCTGCTATTCATAAGTTCCTAAGTGCGTCATTAAAAAGAAACGGAACACACTCTCTCTCCCTCTCCCTCCCTCTCTCCCTCCAGCTCTCCCCCAACTCCATCCCTCTCTATCTCTCCCCCCTCACCCCTCCACCCCCACCCCCGCTCCCTCCCTCCCTCTCTCTCTCTCTCAATTTAGGTATGCAGGACCCAGCATTCAACCTGGAAACATGCAAACCTAAATGGGATGAAATTCCAAGAACTGACATTTAAAATACATACTTTAAGGGAGGGAAAATGTTAATTAAAAGAAAAACAATGACTCTCAAAAGCAGAAATCATAAAATGCTCTGACTTCGTTCCCACAGTGAATAATAACATTGCGTGCCAGAAAATCAGAGTGAAAAATACTCAATTTCTGTAAGTCATTATGCTGTACACCGCAAACTGATCTAGTGCTATATGTCAATTATATCTCAATAACACAGAAAGAAAGAAAGAAGAAAGAAAAAAAGTACTCAGTTCTTTTTAGACTGATATCTTAGATGAATGTGCGGAGGGGCTCCTTTTCACCCGGAAAAATCTTGGCAAAGATCACATTTTCAAATGAGTAAGAAAAAGAAAGTTCAATGACAACACATGCCCTTTCCCCAGGTTGGCACACGGCACACATAGCTCTTTCAGGTATCACTCAGCAAGTTCATACATTTACTGAGGAACGCAGCATGCACAAAACAGAGGTTGGGGCTATGAGGATTCACAAATGAGGGGGAAAACGCAGGCTCCGTCCTCAAAAAATGTGCCTCCTAGTGAGTCTTGTTCTGTAGAACGCTCATTCTCTCAAGGGAAGAGTTAATATGAAAAAGAAAACTGATTGACAGCATAATTTAGAAGAAAAAGTAGAGCTATGAATATAGGAAAGAAATGGCACATGTCTACACTAGCCTGTTATTCCTACTTTACATACTTTATTGCATAAGTATCTACATAAATCTAACAGTTCACACATATTCGACTCTTTTACAGGCAGAGCACAGTGTTTTCTTTGCCCCTTTTTAATTTGCATATTTTAAAAATGAGTCAGGACCTCGAACATAGCATTTTCACTTGCTCTTATTTCAAAAACCTAAATTTGTCTTATTTCTGAACCTAATACTTTGTGATATAAGAATTATGACTTCAGAAGGCAGAACACATTAAAAATATCATCAATAAATTATAGTAATTCTGAAACATTCGTGACAGAGGGCTCCCTATATTTCACTGTAAGCCCAGCCCCTCATGAATTTTGATATGGTGTTTCATAGTAATCTTCAACTCTTATAATGAGAGAGGGAATGTGGTACGATTCATGTTTCTCCTCTCCGGGGCAACTAGTCCACAAAGTTAAAGCTCTGCTTGCAAGTTGAGAGTTAGAAGCTATAGGCATAAATGGGAAAATAATTTTAATTTTAACTTTTTTTCCAACAATATACTGCAGTGCTAACTTCCAGAGGAATTTTAAGTTCACTTTAGTCACGGAAATGATATCAGAAAGTTTGCCAGAAGAGGTCATGGGCATTCCCTTTCCTCTCACAGCATATACATGGTTTTTACTTTTAAAATATCTCTATTGAAGCACAGTCTAAATCAAGTGATTAGAGAAACCAAATGGGGTAAATTTAATTATGAAAGGTATACATACACCTTCTTCTCTCATCTTTTGATTTTGATTGAGTCGTTTGATACAAAAGTGCAGGTTTCTTCTACAATACCAAAGGCATTAAATAATGGGACGTTCAAACCAGTTCACTTCTTCAGAGAAGAAAGCAAAAAGCAAATCCACTGTTGAATGTCGTACCACTTCCAAAAAAGGCATAGGAAATCACCACATACATATATCAAAAAAGGAACAAAGCCTCATTACCGAATAAATAAATAACAGACAAATTAACTTCTCACCTGCATCCAATTTCATGAAGTAGGTTGGCTTTTCAATAACAATGTCACATTTAGCATCTTCTATAGGTCTGAAGTTGAGCTGAGTGTAGCTTTGGAGCTCAGCAAACCTGGAATTATGAATTGGGAGATGCTTTCAAATTGATCCTCCTCAACATCCTACTGCAACATTGTAACTTAGGATCTCTTCCTTAGGGGGACTTTATTTCTAGAATATGCTCTTATGAAGACATATGGAACTTCTCAAACTTACTAACATTTATATAACTTGATATCAATTTTAATGTTGAGACAAGGAACAAAAACGATTTTAAATTTCAGCCTAATGGGCAAGATAACCTGGGAACCTTCCAGACAAAGAAGAAATTTACACATTAAGTTGGCTAAATAATCTACCAGTAAAGTGGGAAGATTCATAAAGGCTTCCTGTAGTTTGACAAGGCTCAGAAGTAACACCAACCCAGAGAATCTCTTGGAATGGACTTCTTGGATTCTGAGAAGGACCACATTCCAAGAATTGAGGGCCTCAGAAAGACAGCAGACAGCTTAGCTTCCCAGAAGAAAGGAAAGTCTTTTTCTCAGAAAACATCTTTGGAAGCCGTATGGCATAGTTTTCTTCCATATAAAAGAAGACCATCACAAGCATGTGACAAGAATATTTAGAGTTAACCTAAAGATCGTTTGTAACTCTTCATCTTTGAGTCTACTTCTAATGTAAAACAAATATTAAATAAATCCTTATAAAACGCACACAATGCTGAAATACTGTGGTGGTTTCAAAAATATGTCTACAAATTCTTTGATATTTCTTCAAGAGGTAAAGTTGAATTCCCTCCCCTTGAGTGTAGGCTGGACTTAGTGATTCACTTCTAAGGAATAGGATGCGGCAGAAGTGACGGTGTGTCACTTCTGAGATTAGGGTATACAAAGAGGCCTCCATCTTGGAGCATGAGCGCCCTCTCCCTCTCTCTGTCTCTCAGACCATGTGCTCTTGGGGAAGCCAGCTGCCATGCTGTGAGTAGACTAGGGAGAGGCCCAGGGGGCAAAGAAATGACACGTCTGGCCAATAGTCAGAAACTGAAACTTACAACAACATGAGTGAGCTTAGATGCAGAATCTCCAGGCCCAGTTGAATCTAGAGATGACTCCAGCCCTTGTCAACAGCTGAACTGAAACCCGCTGAGGGACTCTGAGCCAGAACCACTCAGCTAAGCTGCCTCTCAATCCTGACCATCAAGAAACTTCGTGAGACAATAAACATTTATTGTCTTAAGCTGCTAAATTTTGGCATAATTTGTTAATCAGCAATAGATAATGAATAAAAATATACTCTAGGATACATTTTGGAGTAATTTGTTACACAGCTATAAATAACTAACACAAATATACCCTAGGGAACTACCAGGTGGAATCAGATATCAAAACATACCAGAACTCACAAGTGCCCACTAGAATACAGAAACTCCTACTGCAAAAGTCTAAGTCAAGGAATATACTGCATTGCAGACTGTAAAGTGCCATACCAAGGTATGTTAGATTATAACCCTGAAGGATTTTCTTAGCAGGAATGTTTGATCTAAATATATATAATCTTATCTTATATAATTAACATTATATAAGAGTATCCTATGTGGCTTATGATATTGCAATTTATAATACAAAGTATGTATTTGGTCTTTGTCCCCATTCAAGGCACAAAGCACCTAAAACCCTTGGAATTTCCTAAGTGATGGAAGCCATAAAGATATCTTTTGTTATGTTAATGAGGTGATTTTTGGACTGCTTCTTAGGTTGGGGGCTGGATGCCAGGAGAACCAATCATGTGATTACAGGGTTGGAACTTTAAATCCCACCCCCTGACCTCCTGGGAGGGGAGAGGGGCTGGAGGTTGAATCAATTGCCAACGGCCAATGATTTAATCAATCATGCCTATGTAATGGAGCCTCCATAAAAACCTAAAAGGAGGGAGTTCAGAGACCTTCTGGGTTGGGGAACACATGGAGATTTGGGAAGAGTGGTCCGCCTGGACAGGTCATGGAAACTCTGCACCCTTTCCCCATACCTTGTCCTATGCATCTCTTCCATCTGGCTGTTCCTGAACTATATCCTTTTATAATAAACCTGTAACCTAGTAAGTAAAATGTTTCTCAAAGTTCTGTGAGCCGCTCTAGCAAATTAATCAAATCCAACGGGGGGGTCGTTGGAACCTCCAATCTATAGCCAATGGGTGAGAAGCACAGGTGACAACCTGGGCTTGCGCCTGGGGTCTGAAACGGGATTGGGGAGCAATCTTAGGGGACTGAGCCCTTAACCTGCGGGATATGACTATATCTCCAGGTAGACAGTGTCAGAATTGAGTTGAATTGTAAGACACCCCGCTGGTGTAGCAGAATTGCTTGGTGGCGTGTTGAAAACCTCCCACACACATTGGAACTGGGTGCTCAGAACCTTGGAGTACAAAAGGGTAGCGTGAGACTTTCTTTGGGATGATAGAAGAGTTCTGTATCCTGACTGTGGTAAGGGTTACGTGCACCTAGACATGTGATATAATTTCAGAGAACTATAATTTCATAGAACATAGAATTTCATATACATCAAAAAAAAAAATGAGAGCATACAAGCGCTGGTGAAATCCAAATGTGTTGAGTTAATAATAACGCACCAACGTCACTTTCCTGGGTTGGATCACTGGGCTATGGTTCTGTAAGACATCACCATCAGAGGAGCTGGGGAAGGGTACAATGGGAACTCCCAGTACTATTTTTAAACTTCTGAGTCTAAAATTATTTTAAAATAAAAAGTTTTTTAAAGTACCCTAACTCCTTAATTTCTAGAGATGGTAAATTTCTTGATAGACCATAGAACTAGTTTAATATTAAAAATGTTTTAAATCAAAATGTGTTCCCCAATTTACATAAAAATTTCAAAAAGCTGATCAATGGTGTTGAAAGCCAGGGTAGTGTCTACCTTTGGAGAGGATGATGGGGGTTGTGGGTGGGAGAGAGCCTGGGGTGCTGGTGATGGTCTACTTTTGCTTGGGTAAGAGTTACACAGGTAGGTTCACTTTTTCATAATCCAAACTTATACTTCTCTATATGCTTGTTATGTACTTCAATAAACGTGTATTTCTTTAAAAGATTTGTTCCCCAAGACACATGTAGCAATTATGAGGAGTTAATAAAAATTCATTTTTTAACTGACTTTTTTCTTTCATTAGCAAATAGTAAGTACTATATCATCTTTCCTAATATTTTATAAACATATATTAAATTCAGATACAAGTGACGGATTCACTCTGTAGCCATCACTCCCTGGAAGCTCATGCCAAGTTACCCACAAATGAAGTAACATTTTTCATTTGAAAATCCCTACCAAAATCTGTAAGTGCCAGAAATAAAGGCAAATATTTTAGAAACATATTTTAAAAAAAAATCTTACCAAGACTGCAGAGGGCTTTTGCGCTGACCTTCAGACATCAACGTACGAACATCAAGTTGACAGTGTCCCCCAATTTCACCACTCTGGAAAAAATCTTCCTTAAATCTGGTAGATAACAAAAAACTGAGTTGAGTTCAGAAAATTTTTTTATGACTCAAGCACATGAGTTGTTAACTAAGGTGGTTTACCAATTTCCAAAGCCAGTTTTCCATTAGAATTTAACTCTTTATAACAGAATATTTCAAATGTATACAACAGTATACTGATGGACTTATAATCCAGCTTCACAATGATCAACTCATGGCCAATCTAGGTCTTCCATCCCCTACTGCTTCCCCAACCTCATCACCTTATTATTATGAAGCAAATTCAAGGCATATCTCTGGACCTGAAAATATTTCAGAATTTTCATTAGATTTTAACATCAACCACTTAAGTACCTGTCATGGTTTCTCTTGATGTTTCTTAAATCAAGATAAAGATTGGCTGCTCTGCAATACTGAAGATAACGGGAACATACCAGACTTGAGTCATTCTGAAATAAGGTTGAGAAAAAAGAAAGAACTCTGAGTATTAACATTTCGAGGACACCCCCAGACTTGCTAGATATGTTGACAGCAGGTACACCTTCAGGTTCAAACCACACAATGTGATGAGGAAAGCTTCCCAAAGACTGCTTCTGTTTAAGGATTTTTCTCCTCCTAGCAGACTTTAGCCAAGCATAGTTTTGCCAATTTGCATACTTTTAGGTTACTGTGAAGAACTCCTAAATGTCCTATTTATGTCACCTCAAATTTTAAAGCCAAGAGCTATATGTGTGGTGCAGTTTAGCCCTCTTTAAAAAAAAAAAAAAAAAAGCACTCAGAACCATCATTACTCCCACAGCTTTGCGGAAAAGCATCTTTCAAAGATGAGCCAAACGAAACAAGGAAGAATGCACATATAAGAGACTAAAATGAAGGCTGGAAGGGCAGTTTGCCAATTTTAATCAGAAGAACTTTCTGCAAACCATAAACCTGTGGAGTCCCTGTCTCAACAGCAACATGAGGGCAGTGTTTTCTAAATCACTGAAATAAAGGAGTTTAAGAGTCAACTACCCCCAGAGCCTGTTTCAAATACCAACAATGCCAAATGCCAACCGTGTTTCTATTTCTGCCTATCTGGTGTGTGCTGAAAGAAGGAGTGGTTTCAAAAACTTTTATCTGCTCTGGATTTTATTTATAGATTTAAATGCCATTTTATTGTTTTTCCCATAGTTCCCAATGAATACAAGGCCTTAATTTTGACCCGCATGGGGTTTTGAAATCCACCGTTGGTAAAGGATCATACTCTGATAGCACAAAACATATCAAAGTAGATCCTGGCCAGGAAGGCATTCTACAAACCACCTTGGAAGAGGTGTGCAAGGTGGGGTTGTGGCTCTTTCCCTGTCCTTTCCACAGGAACAGCTAGACTCCAGCCAAAGTATGCGACATACGAAACAGTTAAACACACTGCAGCAGTGCAGGTGAATGCCATGTCTCTCATCTTTGTGGTTCATCCACCTTGCTATAACTGCTTAAAGTCCTATTATGTGACATTCTCCAAAAACACCAGAGAGCATATATTCAATTTTTTAATGCAAGTGAATTAAAAAAAAATTTTTTTTCCTTTTCTAGATTGCCCGGAGATAATGGAGACCCCTGAGATGTCAGAGACTCAGCCAGGGTTCAAGAACATGGGATAATAGACTTTAATCACAAGTACCGACAACACCATGCACCTTTAGTACTGAGTCCTTCACTAAAGCCAGGCCCTGCACTGAGCATTGTTATATGCAGAATCTCATTTCATCCTCACTACAAGCTATGAAATAGGCTTAGTTTGAAAGCAGAAGAAATTGAAACATGGAAATGTTGGGTGCCCTGTCCAAGAACTGGAGTTTGAACCCTGCAGTATGGAGCCTGCTCTCCTAGTGACTACCCCAAAACTGCCTCTTGGCAACATGTTCGTCTTATCCACTGAATGCAATCTGGTATGGTTGAAAGCACACGGAAAAAGATCTGCATCTTAATTCTAGATGTAGAATTCTACATAGTAGCAGTGTGGTCTTGGAGAAGTTGCTTAACTTCTCTGAGGACCCTATTTTCTTCTCTGATCAAGTGGCATTATTAATACTTGCCCTGCCTATCTGCTATAATGCTTGTGAGAATCAAACCAGCTAACATATACAAAAGCCTTTTGCAAGTATCAAGTCCTAAACAAACATAGAGCAGTAAGGTGGGGTTGTATCATCTGAGCCAAGCTACTTTCAAGGGAATTTATAAAGATGTAGTTTATCAGTTCATCCCCTGAACCCTTGTGCACTGCTGGTAGGAATGTAAAGTGGTGCAGCCACTATGCAAAACAGTATGGAGACTCCTCAAAAGATTAAAAATAGAACTACCATATATCCAGCTATTCCACTTCTGGGTATTCATCCAAAGAACATGAAAACACTAATTTGAAAAGATATATGCACCCCTATGTTCACAGCAGCATTATTCACAATAGCCAAGACTTGGAAATAACCTAAGAGCCCATCAACAGATGAGTGGATAAAGATGTGGTATATATATACAATAGAATACCACTCAGCCATAAAAATGATGAAATCTTGCCGTTTGTGACAACATGGATGGACCTTGAGGGTATTATGCTAATCGAAATAAGTCAGACACAAAAAGCCAAATACTGTATGATTTCACTCATATGTGGAAGATAAAATAATAACAACAACAAACAAACACATAGATACAGAGAAAAGAATGGTGGTTACCAGAAGGGAAAGGGGGTAGGGGGAGGGCACAAGGGGTCAAGGGGCACATGTGTACGGTGATGGATGGAAACTAGACTTTTGGTGGTGAACATGATGCAGTCTACACAGAAGTCGAAATATAATGATGTACACCTGAAATGTATATAATGTTATAAGCCAATGTTACCTCAATAAGAAAATAAAAGATGCAAGTTATCAATTTATCTTCTTTAGCATATGTTGGGGGGTAAATTCTAAACCTTGTAATATTTTAACTACCTCAAAGTATGACCATCTGATATATGTGTGAAAACAAGGACATGGCTTCCAAATGAAACAGAACAACTCGATCTTGGAAGTTAAATAAAGTTTTAAGCCAAAAAATACATGACAGTGAGAGATTCCTTTCAAAGTGCCATCTATCTTGTTTTTACATTATGATCACAACACCATGAGTATTTTAAAACAAACACACTGATTTATTAAGGGATGAAACACCCACCATTTCCTTAGGCTGGCAGAGCACATGTAGTTCCTCCAGCCGTTCTCCAGCGTATCCAAAGTCAGCTTGTTTCCAGAATAGGTCCTGGGCTGATTCAAGAGTGTCCGTCCTATTTGCAAACACAAAGATTCTGTGATTTTTTTTCTTTTTACTTTTACGGGACTTTGAATTTTCTTTCTAAATGTTAAAGTGCCAGAAGTCTGTCATTGCTTTAATTTTTTTAAAGTAAACTATCATAACTTTCCTAAGACTATCCCTCACTACACGAAGTTACCAAAATAAGCTATACATAGACTTACTCCCTTATAATAAAAATATACAACAGAAATGTATGAAGTTGGGATCATCTGGAACTGAAGACAATGAATTAACTACAGTTAATTACTGTATTTTCTTTACCCCATTAACCTCACATATATTGAAAATACTAATTATACTTAACTTTCCCCACCAGAATCAAGAGGAAATCATCAATTTATCTTCTTAGTGTTTGTTGGGGGAAAATATTTTCTGTGATCCATACTGTTTTCTCCCTCTGGCAGAGGAAATGAGAGATATTTCTGTCCCTTGGGGGAAGTGGGGGGTTAGTCAAGTTGAATTCATGACTGTTTGAGTAGATTAATAACTGAAGGAATTACTATCTAAAACCCAAAGAGTCTAGCTGGGAATTGGGCATCAGCATACACTGCAGAGAAAGATGACTTAAAGGGGAGGAGGTGTTCCATCTAGAAACTTACCATCCCATGTCGACATAGGTGCAGACAGGATAACCAAACCTGAACTCTGGTTTGCAGGATTTCTCATAACCCCAGCAGTACTTTAGATTTTCTAAGTGTTTCTAGAACATAAAACATGTATATTTAGACTGGTCTCTCTTCTGACATTTAAAGAGGACTCTCTGATTTTTCCATGAAGAAAACAAATCTTTATAGAACTTTCATTTTTACATTTTATGAAACATATTCATGTAATAAAAATAACCAGAGTACATTCTAAGAATAGCATCTCAAAGTTCTTAACAATTATCTTTTTTCTTTTTTTTTTTTTGCTGAGGAAGTTTGGCCCTGAGCTAATATCCGTTGCCAATCTTTCTCTTTTACCTTGAGGAAAATTTGCCTTGAGCTAACATCTGTGCCAGTCTTCCTCTATTTTATATGTGGGTCGCCACCACAGTAGCCGCTGACGAGTGATGTAGGTCCGCATCCAGGAACCAAATCCAGGCCACCAAAGCAGAGTGCATTGAACTTAACCACTAGGCCACGGGGTTGACAACCTCTTAACAATTATCTTTAATCACTACCCTCCACCATGTCTATCCCTTCACGAAAAGTTGAGGCTTTACCTAGACTACCAAAGACCACTTGAAGGGCCAGCCTGGTGGTGTAGTAGTTGGATTTGTGTGCTCTGCTTCGGCAGCCCAGGGTTTGTGGGTTCCAATTCTGGGCGCGGACCTACACACTGCTCATCAAGCCATGCTGTGATGGCGTCCCACATACAAAACAGAGGAAGCTTGGCACAGATGTTAGCTCAGGGACCATCCTCCTCAAGCAAAAAGAGGAAGATTGGCAACAGATGTTAGCTCAGGGCCAATCTTCCTCACCAAAAAAAAAAAAAAAAGACCACTTGAATTGGAATTTCTGGAAGTAGCTAATGCCCTTCTCAGTGAGCAAACTGATTCTAAAATCAGTCCCTGAAGAGTCATATAAAACGGAATTTCTATCACCAAAATGATCACAGCTAAAATGAATGGATCAGCAACTTTACTTATCAGTCAAGATCAGCAGAGACCCCACAAGACAGCAAGAGAGCTCTGCAGCCCTTGGGGGACACAGCAGCTGCTGTTGGCCAGGGAGCTTAGAAGGCCCTTCTGCAAGGCCCCAGGAGCAGTGCTGGTCTGTTCCCAGGTCTGCTTCTCCACGTGATTCCTGTGCCAGCACCATGGGAAAGGAAGTGTCTCACAATGCCCGGCTTTGATCTCTCAGGCCTCCTGAGACGTCTTAATGGGCTCCAATTTGAGGCCTTGCCAACAACTCTAAAACAGAAGGAAGGCCACAGTAACACTCTTAATTACGTGGAGACAGAGGCGGAGGTGTTGTTACTGAAATTAAGCGCTAAGAGACCCTCTTAAGTGCCGTTTCAGAAAGAGGTGTGACATTCTTTGGTGACTTTTAACTAGATATTCTTTTCTGCATAAAATCTAATTTGCTTCATTTACAGAAGATACAAATAGGCGTCCTATTTATTTTATTAGTGATTTAGATTTTAAACCTCACTCTTGTGAGTGGCACATAATTTGAAGCAAAGTTTAGTCACTTAGAAGCGTTAGATGAAATACAATGACTGACCCACAGTTGCAACCAACAGACAGAATTCTATTTTCAGGTTCAAGTTATAAAGCAGAACTAGTAAGCCAGCCTCAATTGCATCCTTTTAAAAATAAATAAGAGGAGAAGAAATAATACTTACCTTATAAGGACAGTGTGAGTCTTTCTTACAGACCGTGGCAATATGCCCGTTATTGTGCAAAAAGAAGGGAATGTGCTCTTCCGGCAGGCGGATGCTGGTGTAGTTAAACAGAGGTTCGCCTGGAATGCCATCACCCTCGGGAGAAGCCTCCTCCTGGCCACTCAGTGGGACGTCATGAAATAATACTCCAAAGACAAGCAGCATTAACATAGCAACTTCCCAACCTAGAGATCAAATTGAAAACACCTTCGTTAAGACAGATCCTTTAAAAGTCAATGAGGTCAAGGGCTCAGCATAATTACAACAAGCTTTGCTACATCACTGAGTAATGTTCCTTCATTCAACCAATATTTATTGTGCACCTGTTATAAGCCAGGTACTGTGTTAGGAGGTAGGTATACAGGAGTGAACAAAACAAGCGAGACCCTTGCTCTCACGGAGCTTAAAACCTAGTCCAAGAGACATAAAATAAACAATCAAATAACTTCAGATGATGACAAGAGCTGTGAATAAAATAAATCCAGGGCCAGCAAACTTTTTCTGTAAAGGGTCAGGTAGTAAATATTTTTAGCTTTGCAGGCCATACAGTCTCTGTGGCAACGACACATCAACTCCTTTGTCAGGAAAGCAGGCATAGCCTACGCTAAAGGAATGGGGGTGGCTGTGTTCTAATAAAATTGTATTTACAAAAATGGGAGGGCCTCGATATGATCCAGTTTGCTGATCCCTGAAATAAAGTAAGGTAATATGACGGACAACATAGTATGGTGGTTCAGAATATGGACTTTAAAGCTAGACCACTTAGGTTTGAATCCACCTGCAGCTTCCTAAGCTGTATGACCTTGAGCAAGCTATTTAACCTTTCTGTGCCTCAGCGTTTCCATCTGTAAAATGGAAATCATAATAAAACTTCCTCATAGAGCTGTTGTGAGTTAAATATCAGTAAAGTATTTAGATGTACCTGGCATGTTAAATGCTATGTAAGTGTACATTAAATAAATGTTTAAAGCTATGTGGGATGGGGTGCGGGGTACTAAGTAACATTTGAGCTGAGACCTGAATGATGAGGAGTGGGGAAAACACATCAGGGAGAGAGAAGAAAAGGAAGTACAATGGCTCAGAGCAAGAGTATATGTGCTGAATAAAAACTAATAATCATAATCAGTCTGTGAGTGTATACTATGTGCCAGGTACTCTTCCAATTACCAAGGATGACGCTGTGAATGTGCAGTTGAGAGCTAAACTCCTTGCCTTTGTGAAGCTTACATTCCAGCGGATATAATAACAACCTATGATAATAATAACTAAGACTTAGAAAGCTCCAAAAGTGAAATCCAGGCAGTCTGCCTCAGAGACTGTGCCCTTAAACTCCCCCCATCCTGCCTTAGTATTGTGAAAAGAGATAATGGCCACGGATGTTACTGTATTTATAACTCACCCCATAAGGATTAAATCTCTTGCACCAGATTTCTCCTATATATCGCAGAAAATAATTGTGCCATTCTTGGTTCACGTTAGCCGTATCTTTGTTCTATTTTTTAAAAAAAGGTGCGCCCTCCACTGGCTGATAGAAATTTATTACACATGAGGTGCCCCCAGCAAGGTCTTCTGTCCCTGGGGCATACTGGAAAACCCAGCTTTCAAAATCAGCCTTCATTGACTATGGGCGATGAAGATAGGGCCTTTAGAAATAGACTGCTATGTTTGAGAAGAAATCCTTTTCCCCTCTGGAGTGATAACTATAGAGGTTTTCCTTTTAGGTGGCTCTGAAGAGTATATTGTTATCTGTTGTAAAGGTGATCTGAATTAATATTTTTAGTTAGGACTTTTATCCAACAGTGAGTTGATAGCAATTTTACAAAACTTAAAAATACATATTAATAGTAACAGTGATTCTCCTTAGAATTAAAATATTTACCTCTTTAATCCTCAGAACCACCCAGAAGCTGTTGTGATGATTCAGGTGTCTAAAACCTGTCAGAAATGAAACATATCACCCTTAAAGAATGCTAAAGTAGACTTTAACATTGAGGTGATAATTTGAATTAAAGGAAATTTTAAGAGAGAGAATAATGTAATAAGATAACCTATAAGCAGAGGGCCTGGCATTTAGTGAGAACCCCTACACAGAAGGCCTGGCTCACGGTGCTCTCTTTGCCTTTAATGAATACCATACTGCTAAAAGCCAAGTTACAGGACTCCCCTCAACACAGCAACTTAGGCTAGGTTCTGATGGTGAGCAGGAAGGAGACAGTCCACTTTATACAGGCATCAACTGGTACAGGCCAACCGGCCACTTGGCAGGTAAGCATTCCTCGGAGCAAACAACTTGCCTGTTCGCACTGCAGCCGTCCTGCTCGCTGAATCACAGTGCCACCTGGCTTTTCCACTACCTGAGCCTCAAGGTTCAACAGGCAGGATGTCCTATCCTTTGACTCATCCTTCCCAGCGATAAAGTCATTACTATGACCAAGTCCTAACCTTTGTTTATCCAAGTCCATTGTCCTCGACTGAGCTCTAGCCAAAACTAAACCCAGTGATCCATGGAGAAGAAGTAAAGCTCAGGTCATGGGAACAATCTAGACTCAGACCAGAAACCTGGCTTTCGCGGTGGGCAAGTACCCACTTGCGTAAGCTAGGAGGCGGCTGCTGGTGCCTGAAAGTACAACCCCGCGGCCTGGCGGAGAGCCTTTCTGGTGCTGAGTCCTCTTGCAAGGCCCCGCAGGGATGGGTGGGTGCTCTTCTCCAGCGGCTGGAAGCTTGAGCGGCTGAGCTACTTTTTCCTTCAGCACAAGAGGCTGGCTCCCTCCACTTCTGTATTCCTTGACTGGATTTCCACAGGCCTACAAAGGAGGAAGGAAAAAGGGAAAAGCCTGAAAGATGATGAGAGGGGAAAGCCCGAGGCAGACAGGGACCACCGTGTGGGAGACGGGGCAACGCTCTGTGACAGAGCTTGGCAAGTTTAAAGGCAGTGGACAAATGAAAAGTTAAACGCACGTGAGACTCGCAATGACTCCTAAACGGCTCGGCCCCGCTAGTGCCTAAGTCTCGCGCTCGGTACAAGGCAGGGGGTGAGAAAGGGCTTGGCTGCCTGAGACGCCGAGGTGGAGGTCCACCAGCTGTCCGCTAGAACGTCAGTCCGGGACCCAGGGCGGCGGAGTCGGCGGCGAGCGCCCCTCTGCGGCCACGATGCGGTGCTCGGCTTCTCCACCCC
Source organism: Diceros bicornis minor (assembly GCF_020826845.1). NCBI lineage: Eukaryota > Metazoa > Chordata > Mammalia > Perissodactyla > Rhinocerotidae > Diceros > Diceros bicornis. The sequence continues at coordinate 67,613,886 of NC_080741.1, forward strand.
AGGCGCCGCCCAGGGCTGCTTCGGGGCGCAGAGAGCCTCGGGGACCGCCCGCCACCCTGCACCGCACCCCGCCCTGGGTCCCCGCCGCGCCTAGGAGGGGCCTGGGGCAGCGGCTCCTCCCCGGCCTGGGAAACCGGGTCAACAGAGCGCGGGCCGGGGACCCGGCATCCTGCCCTGCGCCCGGCGGGCTCCCGGGAGTCCTGCGCGCCGCTGCAGGCACCGTGAAGGGGCCGAGCGCCCGGGGCCCGGGAGAGCCAGGGTCGGCTTCCCCACGCTCGCCTCCCCGGCCGGCAGGCGATGGGAAGGCGCTGGCGGAGTCCGTGGAGAGGTACGGCACGCCGGGAAGCCGCGCCAGGAGCGGGCAGAAGCGCCCCCCGCGCGCCCGGGCGAGAGAGGCGCGCAGAGCCAGACGCGGCGGGAAGGGGGCGGGCGAAGGCTCCGCGGAGCGCGGGGCGAGTCCCACCTGGAGCCGGGGGAGTCGGGGCTACGGAGGAGGAGGAATCGGCTGCTGCTCGGGAGAGGAGTCGTCATAACCGGCGACTGCGGCTCACCGGAAACCTCCGGCGCCGGAGCCGGGCCAGGGGGCGCCAAGGAGCAGCCGGGACACCTTGCCAGCCCGGGCGGGGAGGCGGGCCCGAGCCCCGGAGAGGGGGCGGTCCGGGCAGGAGCTGGGGGCGACACCCGGCCCGGCGCGCCGGGCCCGACCTGGGGCCCGCAAAGAGGGGCTGGTGAGGCCCTGTCTGCTTTTCCCTGCGCTCTCCCGCTCAGGTCTCTGTCAGAGCCTCCGAGCCAGCTACCTAACCAGGGCTAGAGAAAGAAGCGAGATTTCCAGAAGCTTGACCCTACTCCTGGGGAGAAAGCGACAAGGCGCTTAAAGGACACTAGGACTGGCTGGGTAGAAAACCCGACTCTCCTCTCTTCATTTTGATTGCGTTGCACTGAGGCGGATTTTTACTGTTTTCCTAATTAGGGCAGAAGTTGCCGCCGGAACTTTCAAATTTGGGGCCTGAACGCGGTTGGCAGCACTCTGGTGGTGAGGATTCTGTGGAGTCCTCGCACATTAGATAGTAGTATACTTGCCTCTCCATACCGTGCTATCCGAAAACTCAGCAAGTCCAAGGGCTACTCTGTGGAGTTCGATTTTTATCGTTTTATTCTAATTATTTGAATTACAATTGCTTATTTTTATTTTATCATAATTATTGGAAAGCCCATCTCCCACACTGTCTTCTACTCTTGGCACCCTTGGTTCTAGTATGCTGTCTAGTATAGAGCACAGTAGGGTCGATCAATACTGATTCAACTTGAACTGGTTAAATGAAGGTTGATACCATCAAAATACACTTCTGCTCAGACACGTAGTCACCAGTATTAAGTAATATGATCATAAGGAAACACAACAGTTTGTTTCCAAAGGCTTACATGCTTCTCTTTTTCCTGAGGAAGACTGGCCCTGAGCTAACATCTTGTTGCCAATCTTCCTCTTTTTTTCCTGAGGAAGACTGGCCCTGAGCTAACATCTGTTCCAGTCTTCCTCCATTTTGTATGTGGGATGCCATCAGAGCATGGCTTGATGAGCAGCGTGTAGGTCTGAGCCCGGAGTTCCAAACCCACCCTTGAACCACGGGGCTGCCAAAGCTGAGCACAGGACCTCAACCACTAGGCAACCAGGCTGGCCCCTTAAATAACTTTTTAGATGCTGTTATCAGAATTGTTACAAGTTCCATTAGTAACCTGCTAAATTAGGAATGTTATCTAGATTATTTTTTCCAAATAACAACAAAAAACACACACGGTATTTGACAAATGCCAAGCATTATTCTAAAGCACTTTACAGTATTAACCTACTCTTTATGTAAAAGATTCTGCCTCTAAGGGAAGTACTCTCTATTATTGCTTACTTTGCCCACCCCATACCAATAAGGACAGTAATGTCTAAAAGTGCTTTCTCAGCCCTACTTGCCACCATCCTATTTTTGTCATGTACAGGAAATGTAGCTTTCCTGTTAGTTAATTCAAAATGAATTGCAGTCTTTTGGTTTTGGTTTTTTTTTTTTGTGAGGAAGATCACCCCTGAGCTAACATCCATGCTAATCCTCCTCTTTTTTGCTGAGGAAGACCAGCTCTGAGCTAACATCTGTTGCCAATCCTCCTCGTTTTTTTTTCCCCCAAAGCCCCAGTAGATAGCTGCAGGTCGCAGTTGCACATCCTTCTAGTTGCCGCATGTGGGACGCGGCCTCAGCATGGCCGGAGATGCAGTGCGTCGGTGCGCGCCCGGGATCCGAACCTGGGCCGCAAGCAGCGGAGCGTGCGCACTTAACCACTAAGCCACGGGGCCAGCCCCGAATTGCAGTCTTTTAAAATAAACTTTTAAACAAGCTAGTTTGCCACTGAGTGGTGTGCAATAAAGATATATATAATATATATATATATTTTAAAGCCTAATACATGAGAAAGGCTTCTAAAAATAGGTTAGTCTTATTGCAAGGACATACAAGCCAATTAAATTGGTGTGACATGCACATGGTGCTATTTTAAATGGCTACATATTAAGTTTTGATCATTCACTCAGAGGAAATAAGATATGGGGCTTTAAGAATGTGAGATTGAGTTCTCTCATACCGCAACAGCCATTCTCAACATAGAATTCCCTGCCCCGCAAATATCAATCAATGTTAAAATTTAATTATTCACCTTAGAATAAACTCAAATGTCTACTGATAGGAGACTGCTTGAATTAAATTTTGGTGTATCCACACAATGTAGAACTATGCAGGCATAAAAAAGGATTGAGAAATATATCTATATACTGCAGGATACGTCATTGAGTGGAAAAAGCACGATGGAAAAGGATGTGTAATATGCTATCATTTATCTAGGAAAGGAGGTATATATGTAATTGTTATTTTACAAATAGAATAAGATTTAAAATGATTACCTATAGGGGGAAGGGGGAAATATGGGTAGAGGGGACAAAGAATATAACATCTTTGAATACACATTATATAGATGTGACTTTAGAATCATGTAAATATTTTACATAATAAAACAAAAGGAAATTTTTAAAAAGTAATCCTTGAAAATTGAAATTAAAATGAATCTAAATGCTATTCAGTTGTGGCATATAACACAACAGAGAAACTATCCCAAATGACTTGGAAACATAATTTTTATATCCTTGTAGGATGTACCTTCAGGACTAAAAGAATTACAAAAAAAATTGTAAACTGTTTTCAGTAGCCAAATTGTTGGTGGCAATCTTGGTGGGGATAAACCAAATATGAGTAACTAAGAAGGAGGGCCGGTCCCTTGGCTTAGAGGTTAAGTGCGCGAGCTCCGCTGCTGGCGGCCCGGGTTCAGTCCCGGGCGCACACCGACGCACGGCTTGTCCGGCCATGCTGAGGCCACGTCCCACATACAGCAACTAGAAGGATGTGCAACTACAACATACAACTATCTACTGGGGCTTTGGGGAGAAAAAGGGAAAAACAAAGGAGGAGGATTGGCAATAGATGTTAGCTCAGGGCCGGTCTTCCTCAGCAAAAAGAGAAGAATTGGCATGGATGTTAGCTCAGGGCTGATCTTCCTCACACACAAAAAAAAAGAGTAACTAAGAAGGTATCTTTGAAGCTGAAATTTTTGACATGCGATACAGATGTTAGCCTGATGAGGTCATATAAGAATCCAGTAGTTCTGAATTTGAATTGGTGGTAAGAATATGAATTAACAATATATTTTATTTTTAAAAACAAATCTCTCCTCTACTGTCCATTAAAAAGGCCTAGAAACAACAAACCCTGCAGGAAGAAGCACCCCTTGTGCCCAGACTGTAATCTCTGCAAACCCTTTCCCTATTAAAAGGAACACAGGCTCCACAGAAAAATGGATCATCTTAGGTATGCAGCAGGAAATGTACAAGGAGAACCTGAACCATCTTACATGAGGAAGCAGGGAAGCAATGAAAAGGTATGAGGATCATATCAAAAGGACTCAGGAACCAATTTGAAAAGGCTCCCTCTGGCCAAAGACAGGATCATTTAAAGCATCAATAAATGTAATGGATTGAAGCACAAATATATTTAAATATTCTATTCAAAAAGATCTAACCAATCAACCAAATACACAAGCCAAAAAGCTTATTGTTCATCTTTGATGAAAGGAACCAACTCTTATTGTGAAAACTGGTAAATAAAGAATCAAACATGTTTATCTTGTCTTTCCCCTATGAATCACGATGCAAGTAACCAAATAGTTGATGAAGTAAAGTTAATTTTTACAGAAACATTCCAAACTTAAATATGATAATCAAATGATACGTCTGAAATTTGCTTCAAAATAGTCAGTGTGGGTTGAGAGGAAGCACAAGTGAGGTATAAATAAAACAAAATAGACCATGAACTGTTGAACACTATTAAGGAGCATATGTTAGTGAGTGTATGGCGATTCATACTCTGTTCTTTCGTGTACATTTGAAATTTTGTATAATCATAATTTTTACATTGCATTACAAGTTTGCTAAATGTGTTGTAAGTTTGCTGCTCATATATTGACATTTTGGATAGCTCATAAACAATGTTAGAAAAATGCTAAACTATCAGCAGACTACAGCTTATTGGTTCTCTGATATATGCAACTGCTTAAACCATAATGCAAATGTATTGAAGTTTTAAGTGAATAAATTTTGACTGAAGTTGATCTTACGATTTTACAGAAAAGCAGTAGGAGAAGCAGCACCGTGTAGTGAATGGCTCAGAACACGGACGCTGGAGCCAAACTGCATCAATGAGAATCCCAGCTTTGCCACTTCCTTGCCGTATGGCCTTGAGCAAGTTACTTAACCTTCCTTCATTTTAAAAATGGAGATGATAATGGTATCAACTTTAAAAGGCTGAACTGAAAATAAAGTGCAATTCCTTTTCCAAGATCCTGGGGACCATTTGTGTTCCTGAATTTTTTTTATAGAGTATGCACACCATTTACTACAGAACACCCTCATTGTGCCCTGTGTCAGCACCCCATAATCTCACCCAGTATTTCTGCAGCAAAATGTATGAGTGCTCTACGTGACATAAAGCCTATCAACAGCCCCATGTCACTGCAGGCCAGACTTTACCACTAAAGCAGATATGACAGCAAACTCATCTAAAAACCACCTGGTTTTTAGAGCTTTCTGGATTTCAGAACAGTAGATAAGAGATTATGTTCTTACATAAATAAATTCCTTACAGTTACAAAGTAAGTAGTGTGTTTCCTATTATCAATATCACCACAGATGTTTGAACATCTACTTTTAAAAATTAAGATTCTAATTTCAAAAGACACTAATGAGCATGGCATTGTATAAAACTAAAAGGAACACCTCTATCTACAATGCTCTGCCCATCGCTACCTGTAAAAGCAAGACGACAGTTTAATATTAAGCAAACAGAAAAACCTCCCATTACCCCTTGCTTAGTATTATTTGAGGATTCTAAAATTAAATTTAGCTTACTTGGGAATGGGGCAGTATGAAGAATAAATTCTACACAGCACTAAGAGTAAATTCTCTGCATCACAATCATGGATTACTAAAGCACTTGGGTTTTGTTTTGTGAAAAAGTATTTAAGTATTAAGAAGAAAGATATATTTAATTTTCATTCTATCTTGTTAAAGGATCTTGACTTGCTAAAAGGTAAAATGGATATGTGTAAGGCAATAGCTTAAAAGTACTTTAAAGGATCAAAGTTGCAGAGTTCAATAGTACAAGCAATATGAACTCAGAAATAGAGGGTAACTTATTTTATCTGTTATTATTTGAATATAGAAATGTTATAAGACTTTAGAAGAATATCTTGATACTGTTTAAGATTTAAAAAAAACCACAAATCATCCTTATAGTAATTGCTAGTTACAATAAGTAAATTCTTAGAATTATGTTTTCTAAAAATGTATCTTCATTAGAAAAACTATGCTTAACACTAATACTCTTAATATAAGTCACAGAAAATTTGGGCTTATCCTCATTTTCTTAAAATATGAATTCCAAAGATATACAAGTTATAGTATCATCATAAAACAATACTATCTTCATTCATTGGTATTAACCACTCTAAATTATGTTAAAAATGAAATACATTATTACTATTTTAAAATCTTTATTCAAATCAGGTTCATGCTTATTATTTACAATATCTTTCATTTAGAATTAAAATATTATAGTATCAATCTGTAGTTTAAATCATACGTTTTAGCCCTTTACAAAATATGAAATTAGTTGTTATAGTTTAAAACTGAATAGGAGAGGGGAAATTAATTTTTTAGAAAATGAAGATGAAAAATTATGATACGTTAGAACATAAACGCATACATACTAAATAGTGAAACAAGATAAAATATCTAGTTATTTTCTTTTTTCTCGTGGCTATTTTCTAAATACTATAAATCATATACTTTTAATAAGCATTCTAATGAAAATTTCAATTAATAAATCAAATGCCAATTGAGAGATCATGAGAAAAAAATTTTCCTGAACATTCTTTTCACTTAACTACAAAAACTCATGTTTCAGTAGGTCAGAAATTATTCATATTTAGAATATCTTAAATCACAATATAGATATATTTGATACATTCCCATATGCTAAGCACTGTAAAACTGGAAGGTCTCAAAAAGGAGGCAAAGGAAAAGAAAGAAATGGTCGTCTCAATTTAGCTTCACAAGAGGTGGAAGGACACCTATAGTCTGTGCTTAATTGCTGATCTATAAAACAACAATGTTCACACCTCTTCTACCCTTTTTTTATATTCTTGAAATTGTTAGGATTTGTAGTATTTTCCTGTTTTCTTTCAAGAATGGAAACATCTAATTGCAAACTATTTCTTATCCATTAAGAGAGAAACACTATTTTACTAGAATATGGATAGAGAAGTTTTAATGACAAACAGCAAAATATAGTAATCAATAACTCTGCCACTTAGAGTTTTTCAAGAAACTGATTCAGCACAGCTTCTCAATTTATAAATGTATTGAGAGATCTAAGTGTATAATAATCAAAATAAGATCAGTATGAATACGATTTTTAATTTGTCGGTGAATAACATATGGTAATATACAGCCTGAGACTTTAATAGCTGCTTGTCATTTTTAAATTAAATAAATTGAAAACACTTTAAAATTTTAAGTTGAATTCATTTTATTAATGTTAATAAGAATTAAGAAAAGAGAATGTTTAATATTATGAAATTGAAAGGTATACGAGTTTTATTTCAATCTTTTCTCTACAACTTTTTTTTCTCACTAATGGATATTTTGAAAGAACAATTTCATAATTCCTAAACTTCTAGTTGCAAACGCTTGAAAGAATTTAGCAAGCTTCCTACATTTAAATTTCCTATTATTTTCTGATTCTGTACATTTCTTATTGCTATCAGTCTTGTCTGTCAGCCCCTGAATATTAAAAAAAAAAAAAAAATCAAGCTGACAAAAAGCTATTACACTGTTTTCTTACCACTAAAATACAGAAAATTAATTTTATGAATTTGGCTCACATTGAAAGAATATTTATTAATGCTACAAATCAGAGATCCCACGACAGAAATACTGTCTGGAATACAAAAAGAACTAAAATGAGGTCACTTGAATTGCCCTGAAAAGCATTCCAAATTCATCAACATGGCTTACTTGTAACTATATTTCAAAGTTATAGTGTTTAAAATTCAACTAAAAATTAAATGAGAGTTTTAATTTGCAAGTAAAGGCAGCCAAATGACTTTCAGTAATAAAATGTATCAAAATATTTCACAAGTCTAAAACATAGCCCAGTTAATTTTGAACAAACAGTTGGAAGAAAGCATAGCTATTTTTTAAAGCTATTCCACCCTATTTTTGTGTTTAAAGGTTCAAGAAAAAAATAAAATGATAAATTACACAGAATTGCAAATGCCAAATTTAAATTAACTCCCATAATTTCTCTATTTTGTTACGAATATTCTGTAATATCAAACATTCATTTTTAATGTGCCAAAAATAAAGCTTTACAAAATGTGAAAAATTTTTAAAGAGAAAATTATGTTAATAATTTTATTACTTTTGATTCGTTTTATAAGGTAGTAAAACAATACCTTTTCAAAATCACCTAAATCTTACTGATACCAACACAAAATCATTATAAGTAAATTTTTTCCACTATCAATTATGCCTAGATAACTTTGAATAGCTACAGCTTTCTCAAGATAGGTACCAAAATTTGTACAGACTTAATCATGGAATCTGGGGGAAATAAATATTCAGACCACAAAATTTTAAAGTTTAAATTATTCACCCTTTAAACTTCAGACAGTGTCAGTGTGACCTCTACTTTAAAAGAAAAAAAATTAGTTCAAAATGTAATAACTGCAAGTTTAATAATTTTTTTACTTGATCACTTAATGTCCATTTTCATGAGTAGTAATTAGATACATTAAAGAGTTGTGTGAAAGATTTCAAAGTTTCAATATGTTAATATCATTCTTTAAATGTTTTCAATATATACAAACACATACAAATTATAGATACAATTAGTTATATATCTACAATACATATATGAACATCATTCTCCTTCCCTAACCATATTGATATGAAGATAAAGTAATAAATCTCTGTGCTAGTCAAGGCAAAAAAAAAAAAAGAACACTTTAAAAAATAAATTTTTAAAGAATAGTTTCAAAAATAAAGTTCAAATATTGCACAAAATAATTTAACTGCAAATATTACTATACTATAAAACAATTATTTTTTCAATTTTTGAACTCTACAGTAAATTCTACTTTCTAATTCTATAAAAGAATTTATTGGAAGTCTGCCTTTAGATATTAAATGTTTACATTCAGTTTGATAGGAATGTAATTTTCAGAAGTTAACTGAGCCTTTGTCTTAAAAGTTCATCTATTTGAGTCTTATACATATTTTTTACATCTTCAAGATCTAATCGAAGTTCTTCTGCCTCTTCTGCTTTTTCTCCATACATCTGCAGAATAGTGTTGTATCTTTGATCCAAATCCTACAAAATATATTTGTTTATAATTTTTAAAATAACTACAGAACATCTTTAATTATTTACATTATCATAAATGAGTCACCAGTAAAACATTAAAATCTAAACATAAGTATATACTCGTATCTTATAAAAGTTAAACTCACACTCCAGTCTGTTGGAATAAACAGCAAGTAGAAGTATTAAAAACAAAAAAAACAAAACCAAGCCAGATGGCTATCAATCTTACCATATCTCCCCACTAAATCTACAATTCTCCCCATATATAGCTTAATCTATCTTTTCTCCCATTAATTTAAGCTTTCTCCCATTAATTTAAGCATATCAGAGGAAATTTCAGTATCTTTGGTTCATTGTGGTTTAAGTATTACCTGGCATTTACCCCACAGGAAAAGTCAAAAGAAAATATATTTTCATTTATGGCTTAACAGTGACTCCTAATACCAAATTTGCTAATCGTGATGATACATACAACATAAATGAACAAAATACTACTAAAATTATACAAAGTGCAGATTACAAATGAGCCTTGGCCAAATAAAATCTAGTTATTTTCCTATATTGGGACTAAACATGATTGTGAAAAATACTTTGAATGCGAAAGGTGACAAGCAAGACAAAAGATTTAAAGTTCTTTAATATTAATACTTTTTAATTTTCAAAGAAATCATTAACATACACATATGTGCATTTTATGTAAACTAAAAATATGAGATTTAATGTAACTGGATTAAAATTCCTTAGACTCATCCTTAAATGAAGAATACTTACTCGTAGCTGAGTTCGAAGTTTGGGTATCTCCTTCACTTTCTCTTCAAGTTCATCATTTTGATTTGTTAATTTAACTAGCTCTTCAGCCATTATTGAGCGAGTTTTTTCTAGATTGCTGATTTCTAGCTGAGAAACATAACCAGAAAGTAATTTAAGTCAAAATATATTTTGTTTAATACTCCCACTAATATAAACATGTTTAATGTGTTATTTTTGAAGAAACAGATATGTCAACATATAACCATGAGCTACCTCTTTCTTAAGTAAAGGAAATGGTGGCAAAAAAAAAAAAAGAGTTTCAGTTTTTCTCAGAGGTATACCATTCTTAGGGTTCACTATACGAGAGAGAGAGAGAACTAAGGAAAATCCAACCATCTGTTTGAAATACGCAACCCTCTATTTTTCTCTAATTTTGGAAATAGCATATATTTCAGTTATTCTAAATTACTACAAAAACCCAGAGAAATAAAAACATACTTTAATGTAGCCCCAACTGTGTAGGGCATATTGATAGAATCTATCGTCACTACCGAAGAAGTTAATATGGGCTCTCAAGTATAGCATACTGTGCTACACAAACCTAACAGGTATTAAGATTATTCTGATCTATTTTTTTCCAATTCAAGGACGTCTTCTTTAATAGAGTAATATTTTCAACTAACAAAAATCATATAATGGTTTAGAAAAAGAAGAAATAGAAGAAACAGAAGAAGAAAGTTTTACTTCTGAGTATATCAACTTTAACACTGAAAATAGGTAAAATGTTTTAACATTTCTTACTGTTTTAAGTTTTTAAAAAGCAAGCTAAGATGAGAGGATGCTCTCTCCCCACTCATGGTGCTTCCTTTCCTGTGCAGGATGTGACAGTTCTAACCTCTCTCATCACCTTTACTCATTCCTCACAGGGGTAGCTGGAGCAGCTTTTCTAAGTGGTAAATCTGGGAAGAAGAGGTATGCACAGCTCGGCAATTTCCCTCTTTTTCTGTTTGGAAAAACCTGCCTGCAAGGAGTTCTCTGCTCCTAGATGCCTATAAGTCTTACTTAGGCAGGTTACAAGACATGGGGAGGCCTACTCCAGCCCAGCATTTCCCGTGACAGAGCTGGTACATCTGCCTAATTCTGGCAATCAGTCAGCAGGCTCATTTGGCTCTCTTCCTTGGCTAATTTCTCCAACTAGCCTTTATCATTAATATATGTGATACATTTTGGGCTTCACAGGCCACTATTACATTTTATTTTTCAATGTGCTCAGAATTTAGGTGGAAATAAAGGGTGCTAATTATTGGGCCTCAAAATTTCATTTACTTCTAAATAGCATATTTAATTTTTCCAATACCTGTAAATGAGTAATTTCTCCTTCCCTTAGCTTTAACTGAGACTGTAGATTTTCGATAATGCTTGATCCTGCTCCCATCCTTACAGCATCATAAAGATTGCTTCCATTTGCCGATACAGACATTGGTCCAAATGAGTGATCATGAGGCTCATCCTAAGTTAATTAAAGAAAGCACATACAGTTATTCAGTTATTATAGATTGTGTTCCATTATAAGGTTCAAACAAAATAATCCTGTCAATTCTTGCTTTAAAATGTCTATGACATTTTTTTTTTTCCTGTGAGGAAGATCAGCCCTGAGCTAACATCCATGCCAATCCTCCTCTTTTTGCTGAGGAAGACTGGCCCTGGGCTAGCATCCGCGCCCATCTTCCTCCACTTTATATGGGACGCTACCACAGCATGGCCTGACAAGCAGTGCATCGGTGCGCGCCAGGGCCCCGAACCCGGGCCACCAGCAGCGGAGCCCACGCACTTAACCGCTATGCCACCAGGCCGGCCCCTCTATGACTTTCTTAAAGGTAAAAAATCATCCATATTTCCTCACTGCAATTAGCACTCCTTCACAAATATTCAGATGAATTGCCTACAGAATGGCAAGGTCATGGTGACAGGCAAACTGCTATCTGCATATTCCCTTCATTATTATTCAGTTTAAGAACTAAACACACGTAAGAAATAAAACATCACCTGAGACATGAAAGATGTCTGTAGCCCTGCCATATCAACTCCACTTATTGAACTCGAGCGGGACATCGTGGGAGTGCTAGAAACAGAAAATGGCTTCCGATCCTTAGGGAGTGAAAAAAAAAATTCAGTTCAGATTAAAAAGTAAAATAGATTTAAAAAGAGATAAATAGAAAAAGCAGGAAACTTTTCTAGGACTAATGACAACAAAGACTGATTCTAATTTCCCCAAAAAATGTTACAGATATGATTTCTCTGAAGTCTTATCAAAGGCACAATATTTAATAATTTACACGTGTAGATAGGGTTGGTCAAATCATCTCAGGACCCATTTATATTACAACAACATAATGTGGTTTATTTTTAATGAAATGAGAATGTTTTTGTTGAAACAATTACACGAACGAACTGCTTCATATTATATAACATATCACCAATTAAACCTATTTCTTTAGAATCAGATTACCAATGAGTTTTGCAAACCATAAAGTTTCTGGCTTATCCATTTTATTTTCAGTGTATTTTATTTTAATTCCAAATAAATTCAAAAGGTAATTTCAATTACATTTAGGTAGTTTTAAAATATTTAATATAATTAATAACTAACAAGTACACTCCAATCCTTTAAATAAAGGAAACTCACTTTAGAAAAATTACCTTCGTTAACCAGAAAGACAGTGAACAAACCAGTTTTACTCCTAAGGTGCCTATGGGCCAAATGAGGTGCATTAGTTTCAGTGAGAGACCACAAAATTCATTTAAAAAGGGGCAAGAGGTTCTGTAATTTGAATCCAAGAAATCACAATCTCTTTGGATAAACTCAAATTACTTTGGATCCACCTGAGCAGGACACTGATCAAACTACTAGATTCGTGACTGTATTGACTTTAGACATAAGAACTGGTATTTCTAAAGTATAGCTAAAATTACAAAACAATCAATGATTAATCACAACAGGTACTAGTTACCCCCAAAACAAAACAAAACACAAAATTCAATACCTTTTCTTTTATTGCTTCTTGAGTGAAAATTGCTTTCTTCCTTTCTTGTTCCACTTTCATTTTCTCCATTTCTAACTGACTATTCAACAGTGTCTAATGGAGAGATACAATTAGATAATTTCTGTGATAATAATTCATGGCATCACAATAAATTAATCTCAAAGTTAGGAGCGTAAAGTCTATACTCCTATTTGTTTTACTACTGAAGACCAGGTTCTAAAAGCAGTAACATCCTCCATTTCATCTTGTTTTCTCGTTAGTTTGCTATCATCCCCAACCATTCTCTAATGGAAGCCCTAAGAGGTGAGCAAACACTAATAGAAATACCTTTTCTTTCCTTGTCTCTTCAAGTGTTCTTACATATTCATCTTTTAGGTTTTCTAATTCAATCTGGTACCTATTAAGCCAGAGGGAATCAAACAAAACAAAAAATATGACTGAGTACAGACTATTCAAAACTTACTACTTCATTAACTCCAGTTACATATTTAAATATTACCAGCTTGACATTAGTGATTTTCCAACTGTATTTTCCAAATGACTTGGGTTTTACTCAGAAGCTGAACTACAAGTGAAAAAGCTCCACTTTTGTACATTTTACTTATTGGTGCTCTGGGTTAGGATTTCATTTAAAAACAGATTTTCTAAAAATAATTTTGAATACCACCACTGTATAATACTCTCAAGATTCTACAAAAGTTTGTTAAGGGGTTCTATGAAAATGTTTGTAAAAGTTCAGATATTTTATTTTACTTTATACATCATTTTTACTTGACTTTTTTTTTAAAGTAAAATTTCCAAGGAAGAACTCAGAGGGTAAAAACACACTAATCACAGCCTTAATATAATTTCACATAGATGGATTTTATAGATTGTGGTTTCCAAACAACCCAGACATTTATTTAGCAATACTGAAATACTGCCAAAACACCTGTAATATAAAAATAACTCCAATGAGTGAGGTCTCCAAACTCTTTTGTGGTTACAGACTCATTTAAAAAACCTGATAAAAGCTATGAATCCTTTCACTGGAAAATGCGAATACATATAAAACACGCCACACAATTTCAACAGCCTGCAATGAATCCCAGTACTATCTTGCTATCATATCCTATTACAAATGACTGACTTAAAACACTAAAAGTATTTATTTTTAGTTCTCGGTGCTATGAAGCTAAAAGCCAACAACATATTTTTTAAGTGTTTTAAAATGTCATGAAACTACCAAGACTAACACTCAAGAAATATGCTCACCTATTATTTTCATCTTCCAGTTTTCTTAGCCTATTTTTCTCTGATTCTAGCTGGGCCTGACATCTACTGTTTTCCTGTCTTAAGAGAGAATTCTGTGATTCCATGGAAGACATCTGAATTTTGTTGGCAAGGAGTTCTTCTGTAGCCGCACGTTCTCTTTCTACTGCTGCTGCCAACAAGGTCTGGGATTCACCTGATTGTAGGATAAACAAGAAAAGTCACATATACACATACTCAAGAGACCAAGATACTAGGTAGATTCTTACTTTGAACTTTTAATAATGCAAGTAGCCACACTTAAAACTGATAACTACTTATTGCCTAAGGTGGGACTGCCTAAAGAGACAAAAGAACCAATCTCAGTCTATACCTGCTTTCTCATTTTGTTCCCCAAAATATTTCAATTTGAAAGTGGAGTCATGTATTAAGAAAGCAATGGATCAACAAATGGTGCTTGAGCAATTAAACATCCATAGGAAAAAACAAAACAAAACAAAAATGAACCTCAAAGTAAACTTCACATCATATACAAAAATTAACTCAATATGGGTCATAAACTTAAGTGTAAAATAAAACTATAAAACTTTTTGGTAAAAAGCATAGGAGAAATCTTTAGGATCTAGGAATAGGTAAAAAGTATTTAGGTTTGACACCAAAACCATGACCCATAAAAAGAAAAACTGATAAACTGAACTTCAAAATTTTAAACATTTGCCCTATATGAAGAGGATGAAAAGACAAGCTATAGACTCAAAGAAAATAAATGCAGACCACATATCTAAGACTAGTATCTAGAGTATATAAAGAAGTCTCAAAACTCAAGAGTGAAAATACAAACAATCCAATTAGAAAATGGGCAAAAGATATGAATAGACATTTCACTGAGGAGGATGTATGAATGAAAAACAAGCACATGAAATGTGTTCAATACCATTAAGCATTAGGGAAATGCAAATTAAAATCATAAAGAGATACTACTACACACCTGTCTGAAGGACTAAAAGAAAAAATAGGGACAACACAAAATGCTGGTAAGGATGTGAAGAAATTGCATTACTCTCACACATACAGCCACTTTGGAAAACAGTTTGACATCTTCTTAAAAAACTAAATATGCAACCACCCTTACAACCCAGCAATTACACACTTGGGCAATTATTTAGAGGAATGAAAACTTATGTTCACACTAAAACCTGTACATGAATGTTCACAGCAGCTTTATCTGAAGAGTCAAAACCTAGAATCAGCCCAGACACCCTTCGTCAGGTAGGTGGTTAAACAAACTGTGGTACATACATATACCATGGGAAAACACTCAGCAGTAAAAAGACTAAATCACTGATACACACAATAACTTGAATGAATCTCCAGGGAATTATGCTGAACTAAAAAGGCCAATCCCAAAATGTCACATATTATACAATTCTATTTATATAACATTTTGAAATGCCAAAATTTTAGAAATGGAGGGCAGTTTAGCGGTTGCCAGAGATTTGGGGTAGGGAGGGAGGGCAGGAGGCTAGTAAGTGTAGTTATAAAAGGGCAACGTGAGGAATCTTGGTAGTGCTCAATATCTTGACTATAGTGATGGATATATGAACCTACACAGGTGATAAAATTATATAGAACTTAATACACACACACAAATGAGTACCAGCAAAACTGCAGAAATCTGAATAAAATCAGTAGATTGTATCAATGTCAATACCCTGGTTGTGATGTTATACTATGATTTTGCAAAACGTTAACATTTGGGATATTGGGCAAAGCATGCAAGGGACCTCTCTGTATGACTTCTAATAACTGCACTGAATCTAAATTATCTCAATAAAAAATTACAAGTAAAAAAAAGATTAGTGGATAAGATTCTGAAATTTAACCAAGGCAAGAATTCTCATATTTTTTCCCCCCCAAAGTAGACACACCATCATGTGGCACATCTGTTCTGTAGCTTTGCCTGTATTCCAGCATAATACCACATATCCTCGAGGGTATGTGGATTCCAGTCTAAAAACCACAAAAATAATGGCTTCTATCTTTCATTTATTGCTAAATAAATATTTGTTTCAGAGGTGTCATTTTCAGATGTCTCATATTTCATAACAAATTGATCTCAAAAAGTTGTCACAGATAAATGACAGACCTAAAATTTATACCTACAAATTAAACAATATATAAAAGTTCACCTAGTTTAGTGATTTTTTTTTTTTTAAGCAGATGATTCTTTTTCCCTGACAAAATCTTAAGGGGGACTCCATAAAAAAAGACAGAGAAGGCACTAGTTTCATTAAGGCAGTCTGAAGGAAGCCCAGCACTTGCTTTATCGAGCTTGCTTCTCACCATGACAGCTAGCCCTAAGACATCTGAGGGATCTACTGAATACTGTTTGAAAGGCACTAATCTAGTTCACCCCTTTTGATGCACAGGGAGTAGCCCAGAAAAGGTAAATGACATATTTCAGACTGTTTGGCTGGATGATTAAAAACAAAAGAAAATAAAACATAAAACCCCTGAGTCCATGTCTCTTGACACTCATTCAGGTCTGCTTTTATCACTACACCATGAAGTCTCTCAAATTACAGTTAGTTTTAGGCATAGAATGGACACATGAATTTTTCATGAATTTGCTAGCTTCCGGGATATCTATGATATACATACACTACCCGTCTGTGCTTGAATAAACATCTTGGAAGAATAATTTTCCTTTTATTAACAGCAGAGAAGGGCAACCTGGAGTGTTTCTGTAAAGAAACAGAATATGGAATCTTAAGACTCCATAACCTTTGTCTACCAGAATTTGACCTTGATCCTTCTTAGACTTATCTCTGCTCTTGGAATTCTGCCACTGACTAGAGTCATATCTGATCTCCACCTCCTACACTATTGCAGACAAGCTAGAAAGGGGTCAGATTTGGCAAGTGACAAAGAAAAAACTGAGTGCAGCAGTCTGAAAAAATCAATGACAGGATGACACGGAAGTATCTTAGACACTATCTGACACACTCTGGGAGGGAAAACAAACACTTTGAAAGAGTCAATATTAAGATATTAGAAAACAAATGTAAAAGAGGAGAAGAGGTAAAAATCTAAAAGTTAGACACAAAATATAAATATCACATCAAGTGAATTTCAATTTCATACTATTATCCTAATTCTACAAACAAGATGGAAGGGCTTCTGCCTTGAGCATAAGAACTAAAGCAGTTACCAAGCCTATCAGAAAGACTCTTCTCCAACTTCTCCCACGACGATGTCTGGGATCCTAGAGTTGCTTGCAAATTTTCTATCTGTCGAAGCAATGGTCTTGTTGTTGATGAAACACTTTGACTCAGTTCTTGGTTTCTATTCTCTGCTTCCTGGAGTCTCTGAAGCACAAAATTCTTAAGTCATTAGTACCGACAGCAACAAAAACACTAGCAAACAAACTTCATGAGAGGGTTCTGTAAAAAATTATTTCTTCAAGATACTTTTATATTAAATTATTTTCTAATTATTCAATCCTTAAGTTAGAGTTAAGATGCATAACACAGTATCTAAATAAGTGCTTCTTTATAAAGCATTTCCAAGACAAAGATAAGGAAGATAATGAAGATATCTTGTCTAAGATAAAGAAGTTGCCTTCTTATCCAAAATACTTCTACGCATTTATTAAAACAGAAAGATCAATCTGAGTTGCATTTTCTCTCCCTTTTCCTGTGCATGTTCATTGACTGAAAATTAATAGAGTAGTGGCATAAAAACTGGGCATTGATTATCTACCCCACAGTAGTCAAAGACTGATACTAATAAACAAGCTATTACAAATGAAAAAATAATATTGAATACACAATAATCATGATAAAATTATTTTCTATAAAACAACATTAGGGATCTTTTTGTATATTTTTAAGGTGCCCAGTCTGATTTTATTCACACAAACCACAATAATACAGCAAATGATAAAGATGGTAATAATCCTCTCAATTCCATGAACATAACCCCACTGAGTCATTTTTTATTTCAAGGGAAACATATCTTGGATTCGTGTTTAGGAAAACTGTGACAGTACCTGTTGGAGTTCACTGATCTCATGACGTAAATAATCCTCTTTTCTGGCAGCTGCTTGTTCTGCACGTTGCAGTGCCAGCCTAAGGTCCCCCACCTGTATGAGGAGAACAAATACACTGTCACAAACAATATTAAAACATTATCTATAACTTCTTGCTAACTACATATTTTGTGTTGTGTTGACTTATTGTTCACCTCTAATATTCAATACTATGCAAAGAGATTTTACATGTGATTATCACACATCCCATTCATCAAGCAATTCCAAAACTATGTATATTCAATACCTATTTAGGAAAGCACTGTTAGGCAAAAAAAAAGCATAAGAATATGTACAAGGCACAGCCACTGCCATACATCTAGAAGGAGAGAGACAATGCATCCACAAACGTTTGCAGTGTAAGGCAGAGTGTGACAGGAGCTATATGAGCTATAAAAACTAGATGCTATACTCAGACACAGCTGCACACACTGTAAATTGCTATAGCCTTTTTGGAAAACATTATGGTAACATGTTTAAAGAACCATCAAACTTTTCACACCCTTTCACCTGGTCATCCTAGTGATTCACCTGAGAATTTACTCTATGGAAGCAGATCTATAAACATACAAAGATGTTCCCTACACTGTTAGCTAGACTAGCAAACCAAACAAAACAGGAAACATTCTAAATATCCATCGGTAGTAATCTATTTTTGCAAATGTCAATACAACATGAATATACTTATTAAAACTTATGATGAATATAAAAAACATGTAAAAATTTATGATTTAATCTTAAATGAAAAACTGTAAAATAATATACATGATATCAATTATAAAAATTATGTACATGGAGATAAGGACAAGAATTAATACACAAAATTGACAGTACTTGTAAAAGATGATGATTTTATGAATGGTAGTCCCATACACTCTCTACCTCCCATTCTTCCAATTTTTCTTTATTATTTTTCTAGTATTTCTAATTTAAAATATTATGATTTTATCTATCCCAGTGACAGAGTGGCAGAAACACAAGGGGGATATGGACCATGGCATGATTTATAACAGCATAATATTAGAAACAACCCCAATATCCATCAATAAGAACTGAATGGATACACAATGGTATATTCATACAATGAAGTATCATAAAAGTGTAAAAAGGAAATTTTTTGAAAAGCTCTATGTTCTACTATGGAGTGATCATCAGGATATTTTATTAAATAGATAAAGCAAGCTGTAAAATGGTATAAATAGTAAATTATATTTTATGTAAAAAGGATGAGGAAGATGCAAATAAATATGTGTATAAGTATATGTGTGTATATGTATGTGTGTGGAGGTATATAAGTAAACGTATAGATATTTATATGCTCTTGCATTTACAAACAGAAACACTGAAAAAATAAACCAAACACTAATAAAATGGTTACCTATCGGCAAAGAAAGCAAAGGGGGAGGGGCTAAGTTGGAAGCAAATGTTGTTTCAATATATTTTGTTATACAGCTCTCACTGAGAATCATGTAAATGTTTTACATATTCATGTAAAATTAAATCAAAAGTACACTGGGGTCAATGAGGAAAGAATAGTCTTCTCAAAAAATGGGCTGCAACACCTGGACATCCACACACACAAGACCTAAATGTGAGAGCTAAGACCATAAAACTCTTAGAAGGAAACACACGAGAACCTGTGTGAGCTTGGATTAGGCAACGGTTTCTTAAATATGATGCCCAAAGCACAAGGAACAGAAGAAAAATAGATAAACTGGACTTCGTCAAAACTAAAAAACTTTTGTGCATCAAAGGAGACTATCAAGAAAGCGAAAGACAACCTATACAATGGGAGAAAATATCTGCAAATCCTACATCTGATAAAGGCCTACTATGCAGAATATATAAAGTATTCTTATAACTCAACAACAAAAAGGCAAATCAATTACAAAATGAGCAAAGGATTTGAATATTTGAATAAATTTCTCCAAAGATACATAAATGGCCATATAATAAGCACATAAAAAGATGCTCAACATCATTAGTCATTAAGGAAACATAAATCAACACCACAATCAGATACCACTTCACAACCACTAAGAGGGCTAGAATGAAAAAAAATACACAATAACAAATATTGGCAAGAATGTGGAGAAAATTAAACCCTCATATATTGCTGTTGGGAATGTAAAACGGTGCAGCTGGGCCAGCCCCGTGGCATAGTGGTTAAGTGCACACGCTCCACTGCTGGCAGCCTGGGTTCGGATCCTGGGCGCGCACGGATGCACCACTTGTCAAGCCATGCTGTGGCAGCGTCCCATATAAAGTAGAGGGAGATGGGCACGGATGTTAGGCCAGGGCCAGTCTTCCTCAGCAAAAAGAGGAGGGTTGGCACGGATGTTAGCTCAGAGCTGATCTTCCTCACACACACACATACACACACACACATGCACAAAAAAAACAGTGCAGCTGCTGCAGAGAAGTTTGGCAGTTCCTCAGAAAGTTAAATATAGGATTACTATATAACCCGAAGGTATATATCTTAAGAGAATTTAAAATATATGTTCACACAAAAACTTGTAAATCAATGTTTACAGCAGCATTATTCATAGTAACCAAAAAGTAAAAATAACCCAAATATCAACTGACGATTTTGTAAGACAAATCCTGACAAATTTTGGTTTTCCTCCATCAACTGAGGTCCATGGACTCCCACAGATGTTATGAATGAACTCAGGAGTTACATGGATTCTCCTGCAATTATATGCAATGTTTAGTATTTATCTGCATATGTGCATTTCTCTGGTAAGAGGGTCCTTAGCTTTCCTAATATTCTCAAATAAGTCTGAAAATCACAAAAAATTAAGCAATATTGCTATAATATAAGCATCAGTTTAACAACAGATTAAAAAAACACACAATTGGGGCCAGCCCCAGCAGCCTGGTCGTTAAGTTCAGCACACCCTGCTTCCGCAGCCTGGGTTTGGTTCCTGGGCGCAGAACCACACTGCTCTGTTAGGGGCCATGCTGTGCTGGGAGCCCACATACTGAAAAACAGAGGAAGACTGGCATGGATGTTAGCTCAGGGTGAATCTTCTTCAGTAAAACACAGAACAAAACAAAACAAAACCCACACACAACTGATAATAATTGGCACATCCAGTACTCTGAGAAAAATACCCAAGAGGATTATAAATGAAATAAAACACATGTACCACTACATAAGGTTTGATTCAAACTAGCTAATGGATTCTTTAATTTGCAGAAGTACAAACAAAGATTTAAAAGACTAATTTAATTCATCATTCACTGCTTACTTGAATTGCTAATGTTTCTTGCTGCTGACGGGCTTCTTCTTGGGCCTTCTCTAGCGCTGCAGAAAGTTCTTCTTTAGCTTTCATTTCACGACTTAGAGCAGCTTCCTGTGCCTCACTATCCTTTGCAGCATTGGCTTTGTGGAGATCAGTAAGTTCTCTTAAAAAATTAGATTGATAATGTTTATTTAAAATAATCTACATTTGATTACATGCCCAAGTTAATGAAGTTTCCACATAGATTTCCATGAGATCTACAGAATGAGGGAGAGTTCACCACATAATAAACACTGACTACAATAAGGACTCTCTCTGTTGAACTTGCTTTGACCAGTTACAAGTTCATATATAGCTAAGTTTATAAATGTTGTTAGTGATCAGATAACAGGAAAAGTATTTCCTCAATATCCTGCTCTGATATTTGATTTTAAATGGGTTGCATTTTTGTTCATTTTCTTACTTGTATGCACTATCAAGAGCAGCCTGAATACTTCGGTTCTTTTCTTCAAGTTCATCCATGTCTACCTGAAGTCGGCCAAGATCCTTCTCTTGGTGTTCTACCACAGAATTTAGTTTTTTAATATTTTCTCTGTGTTGTTTCTCAACCTCTTCTTTGCCATCAAGCACCTATAAAAACAGTCAAAAGTATTCTTCAATAAATAACAATATGGTAAATAACTGTATTCCAGGAATCTCAAGAGTTCTAATAATGAAGAAAAATCTTAACAGTCGCCCATTAAATTGTTTGAAAAATTCTTTCCACATGATATACCCCATAAAATTATTCCAAATGCTTTATAAACCATAGCCAACTGTTCATAAAGTAACAATAATATACATGCAGAGAATTGTTAATATTCACCTGTTTTAAATGTTGCAACTCTTCTTCTAGCTCTTTAACTTTTTTGCTCAGTTTTGCAATAATATTTTCATTTTCCTTGTCTTTAGCCCTTAATTTCTTAATGATGTTAGAATTATGCAGCTGCTGTTTTGAAAGTTTTTCTCCTGGCAATGGCAAAGAAGTACAAATTCAAATAATGATGATTTCCTAAGATCTGAATAGAATATTTTATCTAACCAGTGACACAAAATGATAGAATATTTTTTAAATCACAATACTATAACTCCCAATGTTACAAATGATTTGGACAAGAATCATCAATGAAATGTTAAAATTACTAGGTAGAAGGGTGATGGGGAACAAGATATTTACAGTTTTAAAAAATCACTCCCACATATTACTTATAAATTACAAAGAGAAAAATGTGCTTTTACAACGAAGAAATCTGGCAGTCGTCACCTTAACCAAACATTCAGTTTTGGCATCACTAATTGTGGTACAGCCTCACATTGTGTGTCTACTGACATGATGGAGTGCTAGGTGCACAAAATCACCTTTGATAATTCTTACTAAAAATTTGGTCTGAATTTCATCTAAAGAAAGTGAGAAATTCCTGAACATGGGGCATTCTGTAGAACAACTGACCTGGACTCTACAAAGTCTTCAATATCAAGAAGAAGAGAGAACTATCCTAGATTGGAAGACTAGAAGAACATTAGGGCCAAATGCAATGTACAAACTTTGATTGGATCTTGGGGCAGGATAAATGACCAGGTACAAAAGTCATTTTTAGAGACAACTGGGACAAATGATAAAATATATGCTGGATTACATTTCTGAATGAATGCTGATTTTCTTAAGTTTGATTGTGATGTTGTGCTTGTGAAGGAAAATGTACTTGCCTTTGTGAGATGCACACTTAAGAATTTAAGAGTAGACTACAGATTCAGTGCAATCTTTGTCAAAATTCCAAATAGCATTTTTCACAAAAATAGAAAAATCAATCCTAAAATTCATATCAAATCACAAAAGACCTCAAACAACCAAAGCAATCTTGAGTAAGAAGAACAAAGCTGGAGGTATCAGATTTCCTAATTTCAAAACATATTACAAAGCTACAGTAATCAAAACATTAGGTTACTGGCATAAATAGAGACATATGGACCAATGGAACAAAATCAACAGAGCCTAGAAATAAATACACATATTTACAGTCAACTGATCTTAAACAAGGATGCCAAGAACACACAATGGGGAAACGACAGTCTCGTCAATCCATGATGTTGGAAAAACTAGATATCCATATGCAGAAGAATGAAATTGGAGCCTATCACACACCAAACACAAAAATCAACTCAAAATAGATTAAACACTTAAATGTAAGACCTGAAACTGTAAAACTACTAGAAGAAAACACAGGGGAAAAAGCTTGTTGACGCTGGTCTTGGTGATGATTTTTTGGATATGATCCCAAAAGCACAGTAAAGCAAAAATAGACAAGTGGTATTGCATCAAACTAAAAAACTACTGCACAGCAAAGGAAACAATCAACAGAGTGAAGACACAATCTATGGAATCTAAGAAAATATCTGCAAGCTACACAACTGATAAGGGATTAATATCCAAAATATATAAAGAACTCATACAACTCAACAGCATAAAACCAAATAAGCTGATTAAAGGCAAACGGGGCTGCCCCGTGGCATATTGGTTGAGTTCGGCAAGCTCCACTTCAGCGGCCCAGGTTCATGGGTTCAGATCCCAGGAACGGACCTACACCACTGTCAACCACGCTGTGGCAGCGACCCACATACAAAACAGAGGAAGACTGCCACAGATTTTAGCTCAGGGTGAACCTTCCTCAGCAAAAAACAAAATAAAAAATTTTTTAAAAATTGAAAAATAAAAATGGGCAAAAGACGTGAAGAGACATTTCTCAAAAGAAGACACACAAATGGGCCAAAGGTATATGAAAAGGTGCTCAACATTACTTATTATCAGGGAAATGCAAATCAAAACTACAATGAGGAGCCGGCCCAGTGGCAAAGTAGTTAAGTTTGCACACTCCGCTTCAGCCGCCCCGGGTTCCCAGGTTCGGATCCCAGGCGTGCACCAACGCACCGCTTATCAAGCCATGCTGTGGCAGGCGTCCCACATATAAAGTAGAAGAAGATGGGCACAGATGTTAGCCCAGGGCCAAACTTCCTCAGCAAAAAGAGGAGGATTGGCAATAGATGTTAGCTCAGGGCTGATCTTCCTCACAAAAAAAAAAAAAAAAACACTACAATGAGATATCACCTCACCTCTTAGGACACCTATCATCAAAATGACAAAAGGTAAGTACTGGTGAGAAAAGGAACCTTGTATATTATTGGTGGCAATGTAAACTGGTACAGCCACTATGGAAAACAGTATGGAAATTCCTCAAAAAATTAAAATTAGAACTACCACATGATCCAGCAATCCCATTTCTGAGTATATATCCAAAGGAAACAACATCAGTATCTCAAAGAAAGATCTGCAATCTCACGTTTATTGCAGCATTATTCACAATAGCCAAGATATGGAAATAACCTAAGTGTCTGTTGATGGACAAACGGATGGAGAAAATCTGGTGAATAAACAATATATGTAAAATGTAATATTATTCCGCCTTAAAAAACAAAGAAATCCTGCCACTTGCGACAACATGTATGAAGCTGGAGGATGAAAGAGCTACACACACATACTACATGATCTCACTTACGTATAGAATCTAAAAAAGTTGAACTTATAGAAGCAGAGAGGAGAATGGTGGTTACCTGGGGCTGGGGGGTGTGGGAAATGGGGAGATGTTAGTCAAAGAGGACAAAGTTTCAGTTACGCTGCATAAATAAGTTCTGAAGATCTAACGCACAGCATGGTGACTAAAGTTACTAACACTGTATTATACACTTGAAATTTGCTAGGAGAGTAGATCTTAAGTGTTCTCATCACAAAAAAAATGGAAACTACATGACATGATGGATAAGTTAATTAGCTTGACCACAGTAATCACTGCACAATGTACACACATATCAAAAAATCACGTTGTACATCTTAAATACATACGATCATTTATTTGTCAATTATACCTCAATAAAGCCGGGAAAAAAATTAGGAGTGGAATGTTATGATATCTGTCACCTACTTTCAAATGGTTTGGCAAAAGGGTAGTGTATGTGTAAGAGTATATGTGTGCAGAAAGATTTGGAGGAGGTGTGGCAAGACGTTAATAGGTGATGAATCTAGGTAACGAAGTAATCAGTTATTCATGGTAGTATGCTTTCAGCTTTGATTCTTTCAGCTTTTCAACTTTGAGTTTAAAAACACTTCTGGGGGATAAGAAAGCAATATGTAAACACTCCCATACGAAATTGTTCCATTTTCCCCATAAAAAAGTTCATAAAGTAAAAAAAAATCAGTCTACCCCGACTAAATTACTAAATTCCAAAATAGTAACATTTAATATTAATATATATAAATATATTTTTGTGAGGAAGATCAGCCCTGAGCTAACATCCATGCCAATCCTCCTCTTTTTTTGCTGAGCAAGACTGGCCCTGAGCTAACATCCGTGCGGATGTTCCTCCACTTCACATGGGACGCCGCCACAGCATGGCCTGAGAAGCGGTGCATCAGTGCGCGCCCAGGATCTGAACCTGGGCCGCCAGCAGAGGAGCACACGCACTTAACCACTACGCTATGGGGCTGGCCCCAATATTAATATTTTCAATGATTTTTTAAAATTACGAAACCAGGCACTTAGCCTTCCCTTCAGTCTTATGATGTTGTAACATAAGGCGGTTACTGACTTCAAGATGTCCTGAGACAATGATTATTTATCAACTCTTCCTTCATTCTTCTATTTTAGTGCTTAGATTATGTTTTATAATTATCTGTATACCTATATTTCCCTCTCACTAAACTGTAAGCTCCTAAAGGACAATGAGTGTGTTCTATTTATTATTCTATCAAACACAACATCTGACATACTAACTTAAATATTAGCTGAATAAATGAAAAAGAAAAGTTGGGTAAAACTAACTTTTTCAAATGAAACGACTGCTTCCAATTGTTCTCAAACACTCTGGAAATTCACTTAAGTTCAATGATTTAAGCACAGAAATGTTCACCCCACCGCTATTTGTAATATGAACATTTTAGAAATAAATGTACAACATTAGGGAAACAGTAAAACAAATTATGGTATATCCATATAATCGACTTTCAAACAGCCAGTAATAATGGTATCAAAGCACTCAAAGGCACAGGAAAATGTAAAAGAAGGAAGATTACAAATTAGATACATGCTAATTATATTTAAAAATGTGTTAAAAAAGTGTTTAAAAAGGACTAGAAGAAATTCATAACTCCTCATAAAACTGGATTATGATCTATTTTTCTTTCTCTTTGTATACTTCTTAAAACCAAAAATTTCTTTAGGTAGCAAGTATTATTCTTATAACTAGAAAAACTTTAAGAAAAATAAAAATTCACTTAACCACCTCTTCCAAAACCTCCTGCTTTGCTAGGATATTACATAAAGAAATCAATTCAGTGTCCAATTGTAATGATTTATCTCATGAAGGATCTTGAATTTCTATAACCCTGATAATTATAAATCTTTTCATCAAGTGCTTAATAATTGAAAAATTAAAACAAAAATATAATGAAAAATTCACTATCAAATGCCAGAACAATACAATGATACTATATAGTACCCAAGCTGGAGATTCAGATACTATATAAACTCCAGAATTATAACCTTCCAATATCTTGGTTTAAATGATGGGCTCTAAGACCTGTTATAAGCGTTCTTAGGGAAGCACAAACTTCTATTTTTATTTTTTTTACCTCCTTAGAAATAAAAAGTTACATATATATATCTCTGCCTCTATACATCTTACTCTCCATTCTTCCATAAATTGTCACCTATCATTTCTGAGGTTTAAGTCCAAAGCTTCCTTGCTTCTAGTATTTTTTATTAGGAAACAGCAGCTAGTCATATGGCAAGTATTTTTCATGTTCTTACAATATTTTTCATAATCAACTGAATACTTTACGCACCTTCTTCCATTAACCCTCGGATCTGCTCATCTTTCTCTTTCAAAAGGTCTGCAGTTTCACTACTATTTAGTCTAGTGGCAAGTTCTTCTTTTATATTTTTGATTTCCTAATTAAGAAAAAAAATTGTAAATACCAAAAGAATTACTTTCATTCTAGGCATATTTTTCAATTTTTTTCCATATTAAAAGAATAATCACATTCTTGGTAAGAAACCATAAGTTTTGTTCAGTTATCCCGAAGTCTATTACTTCGGTTAATTAAGACTAAGTAAACACCTCTGAAAACAACATATAAAACCTGAATTGAGATATAAAAAGGTTTTAATATGGAAATACAACTGAGAATAACTTTCAATACTCTTCTTCACTATCACTACACGCACACTCTACAAGTTAAGCACTATATTTGGAACAACTTTAAACAGTACACTGTCTCCATTTTTCACCGTATTTCTTTTCCTCATCTAAAACTCATTGCATTTACTAGTGTGTTGTGAAATGAGAGGGAAAACATGACTATAAGGTTCAATCTACTTTAATAAAGCAGAGATGCAACAGAAACAAATCAAGATTGCTTTTTAAAACTACAACGGAGAAGTATGGTGATGTGAAAACTTTTATGACTTAAAATTTGCTTTGAAGCAATACTCTGAAACTAAACAATAGCTAAAAACAAGTAACATTTATTAATTTATTTAGACCATGCTTTGTATCCATTATCATTTAAACCTCACAATAATCCTATGAGGGAGGCACTTGTATAATTCAACTACATGAAGAAGAAAACTAAGACTCAGAAAGACTGAGTAAACTGTGAAGGTCCGAGAGCTAATAAGTGGTCGAGTTATGACTTGAACCCAGGTCTGTAAATCCCCAAAGCCCATGCTCTGAACCATCTACAACAATGCTGTCCATTTTCCAACTGTCAAAATTTGATTCATCCTTCAAGGTCCAGTAAGAATATCATGTCTTCCATGAAACGTTCCTCAATTCCCCTGGTCAGAATTCATCCTCTATGATACTATTCCAAACTGCTTATTCATCTGTATCTATAACTTATTTAGTACTATATAGTTGCTGACATTATCTGTCTTTCATCACCAGAAAAGCCAACTCTTCACTTAAGGTTATTCAATTCACCTTTGAACTTTCTATGGATCCTAAGCATGGGGTTCATGCATGGCAGTACCCATAAAATGTGTCAAAAGTTTTAAGTTTTTTCCACCTTTAGTTAATGGTTTGGATCAATTTTATATCTACAATTCAAAGTTCACTACAGAAAACAAACATTACTTAAAATCTAATTTCTTGATTAGACTGGTCCAGACGGAACACAGCAGGGACAAGAAGAGGTAAGTTGGTTACGTAGTCTCAGGTTATCGTTAGTGTCTGAAATGAGCTAGCTAACTTAAGCAACCAAGTATATGACAGATCTCTTTTCTGTAAGAGTATACACAGAAATTTTATATATTAACATTAATATTGGTCAAGAAGGGGGAAGCAACCTAATTGAGAAGGGAAAATGCTGACAAGTATTATTACTAATAGTTGAGATGCAAGCAATAATTACTAACCTTAGCTGGTTATCAATTTCTGAAATAGCCAACTATTCCAAATTATAAGAATTAGAACAATGGCTCCTAACCAGGAGTGATTTTGCTCCCAAAGGCAAAGGGGACATTTGGCAATGTCTGGAAACATTTTCAATTACCACAACTGTTGGGGGGTTAGGGTGGGGTAGTGGGGAGGGGAGAGTGATACTGGCATCTTGTTGGGAGGGGCCTGGTATGCTGGTAAACATCCTACAATGCACAGGACAGCCCCACACAACACAAAATTATTCAGGCCAAAATGTCAACAGTGCTGAGGTTGAGAAATCCTGCATTAGAATAAGCCAACACTATGCCCCCCAAGAGGGAGTCACTAACCATTAGAAACCTTTATTTTAAAATTACTTGGACTTGAAGAAGTATATATAATATGTTTGAAGTGGTAGGAAAATAACAAATGACAGTAATGACAAATTTTAAAATTTATATAGTGCCATTTACATTTGTGTTATTTATTTTGATGGAATTATCATTTACAAAAATTATTCTAATGATCCTTGCAAGGACTTACACATAAATTATACAAATATTTGTTTAGATTTTTAAAAATTATCAAAAACCTATAAATTTAAAGGTATAGAAAAATCTGTAATTTAAGTGTAATATACTACATAGTATCCTTTTAATGTTACTTCTCTTTTTTCCAATACCAAAATATTATGAATGCATTCCTCAAAAATCTACATCTCTATAGAGTTTAATTAATATTATTTTAAACTTCCATTACCTTTTTAGCAGCATCTCTCTCTTTGCAGGCTAGCTGAACTTTCTTTTCTGCTTCTGCAATTCTTTGAGTAAACTCATCTTTCAAGGAAGAAATGTTGTTGCTTTCTTCTTTCACTCTGAACATTTCACTAAATTTAAAATAAAATTGAGACTGAGGACACTATTGCCAAGGTAACAAGGTGAGTTCAGTTTGCAAAAGGAAAATAACACTGTCTTCAACACACACCTTACTAAAATAGATTAGTTTTAGCCCTGTTAACTTTTTTTTTTTTTTGTGAGGAGGATCAGCCCTGAGCTAACATCCAATGCCAATCCTCCTCTTTTTTGCTGAGGAAGACTGGCCCTGGGCTAACATCCATGCCCATCTTCCTCTACTTTATATGGGACGCCGCCACAGCATGGCCTAACAAGCGGTGAGTCGGTGCGCACCCGGGATCCGAACCGGCGAACCCCGGGCCACTGCAGCGGAACGTGCGCACTTAACCGCTTGCGCCACCGGGCTGGCCCCTAGCCCTGTTAACTTTTAAGAGAAAAATTACCAGCTTAATTTATTTTAAAACAGCTCAAAGAAAACCCACTTGAAGAAGAAAATATCACCAATATTTGATGTGTAGAAATAAGAAAAAATTAAATAAAATTTTTCATCTTTGAATCTTTTTGTGTCACATTTTACCAATCACCTCCTTAAAGCAAACCAATACTCAGTATTTTTTTTAACTATAATATCACAGTTTTCTTTAAATATGTTTTAAATCTCTAATACTAAAAGATTATTAATAATAAAGGAAAAAGGTTTTTTTGTGTTTTTCTTTGCAAAACATCTCTCTTCAAAGCCAAAGGTAATATGGTAAAGATAATTTGAGGAGAAAAGTAATCTCTAAGGTTAGAATTGAAATGCTATTCAATTTTCAATAATTATAAATAAGTTAAATTATAAAACATTTTAATTTCAACAATATCCTTAAACAACAACAAAGTATAGGGGTATCTAGAAAATGCGCAAAATTATTCACATTTGTAAAATACTTACTCTTTCAGATTATCGTAAGCTTCTTCTAGAAGTGCTTTTTCTTTACTAAGAGATAATAACTGGGCCTCCCTTTTATCCAGTTTCTCATTCAGAAATTCAACTGTCTGGATAAGGAAAATACACAAAAGTCAAACGTTCAACTTTAAGAGACTATTTTTACAAGCAGGTGATGAGTTGTAAAGGAAACCCAATCACTACAGTAAATAAAACAGCATTATCTCATAAAAAAAAAAACTAAAAACAATTTTTGGAACAAAGTAGATACAGAACAACAAGAACTCATACATAGCTGGTAGGAGAATATAAATTGGTATAACCACATAGCTGGTGGGAGTATAAATTAATAAACCACCTTGGAGAACAATTAGGCAACATCTAGTTGAAGATCTACATACTCTTTGATGTGGAAATTCTACTTTTAGGTATACCTTAGAGGAGAAAACTCCTGCATAAGTGTACTAGGTAACAGCAAAAATCTGGGAACAGTGTGCATGTCCACCAAAACAGGAAAGGAGTCAGATGCAATCAAGAAAGATCAAAGAGGGGCTTCAAAGCCTCTAGTAATGTTCCGTGTCTTAGCCGGGTAGTGGATATACAAGTGTCTGTTTTTCCACGTTATTCTTTAACCCAACATGTAACATGTAACTTTTTTTAGTATGATACACTGCATTTAAAAATGAAAGTAATTTTAGAAAATCCATAGGCATGTAATTTTAAAATCTCTAAAATATATCAGTATAAAGCCAAACAAAAAGGAAAACTTAGGACATCTCATTCCTTACGTCCTGCTGGAAGCAGCGATAAACTTGTATTTGAGGGGAGGAACGGTACCTAAAAAAAAATGTCTTACCTGAGTTAGGTCTAAATTAATTTAGAAATCACTTACCTTCTGGAAGTTATATTATAGCTATAGCATGGCATTTTGTTTGTGAATAATATTAAACCTAGGTAACAGAATCTGGCACTATTTTACATTAAATAATTCAATACATGGCACTTACAAGACATTTCTTCAAGACATCCTATATCTCAGAGGAGTCTATTAAAGATGCCAGATCCAACTCAATTTCTATATCTAAAAATCACAGGAAAAACCACAACTGTGACTTAATGTTAGTTAAAGAATTTACATCACTTTTCTTTTATAGGTATTAGGTAGAAGCAATTCGTCATTCCTAAGCAATGCCTTTGTTCCTTGGACATTTCCCTTTCTTATTCATCTAAGACAGCTATCAATAGAAAATATCAAAAATAACATAAAAGAGAAAGCAAACTGAAGCAACTAATAACAACAGAAAAACATCAATAATTAATCTAAAGACTAAATTTTTCATTTAAGATTTGCTACAAATACTGTGAACACGCAAAAATTTTTTTTGCATGAGAAAAACCATAATATTTAGATTTGTTTTAGTACGTCTATCTGCCAAGGAGTTGAAGACATATCTTAACATAAGACGACAGTCCTTTCAAACTGACAAATTAATGAGCATAGCATAAGAAAATTTTAAGGTGATAAGAAATCAACAGTAAAGACATAAGAGGGAAACTTTTTTATGCTCAGTTATATTATCAACTTATTCTACCATAGTTGCCTTGGAGAAATTTCAAACACGTTAGTATCAATAATTCTTCAATTTTAAGGTCCTTAATGTCACACTTACATGGCAAAATGCCTGCCGTTTTTAACAGTACAAAACATTATGCATCACTGAATATTAAAAATAAACAAATGATTTAATCTTTGAAAAGCATATCCAAAAATCCCCTTCCACTTTCTAGAGTTACCTTGCAAACATCTTTCTCAGAAAGCGCTTCTGGCTGACTTTCCGCAGCTTCACCCTCCTCAGCCACCTTGTCTAAGACAGTATGTCCTTCATTCATTGGTGCAGAAGAAACCAAGATATCAGGCTGTTCACAATTAACAGGAGTTGCACTTCGTCCACTTTCTTCCATTTCTGCTTCCTCAGTAGGTATAATTAATGTTTCATTTACTACTTCTTCAGATTTTCCTTCAACAGATTCAACTATTTTAGTCTTTGGAGTTGAAGGATTAACTATAATAGGTACTAAAGCATATCCCTTGCCTGACAATTCATCGTCTGAATTGATTTCGCTTACACTACGGCTATCTAATGACTGTACACTAAACGAGTCTATTCTTTCAAAAGCATCAGATGAGCAGCAACTCTCAGTGAGTTTTTGGAAATCATCTAAACGATTATATTCAGGACAAGCAGATGCTGAGAGAAGCTGAAAAGACGTCTGCATTAAGTGAAGACTTGATTTTGAATCTGTAGTCTCTTGTCTCGAACTTGCTGAGCTCTCACTTATTACACTTTCATGATCTAAAACTTCGATATCACTGGTGGTAGAAGTACCTGATGAGAAGGTACTAACTGGAGGAGAAGGTGTATTGCTCTGTCTGTCTTCATGCTTTTGTTCCTTAGGTTCCAAAGCCATGTCCTTTGTTTCTGCTGTGAGAGACCGTGTAGACATATTAGACACATTTTCCCTAGTGGTTTTCACAGTAATTACACTTTCAGATACTTTCAAAGGTATGGTTGACCCCTTCATATCAGATTCTTTATTAACAGTTTCTTCATACTTGCCCTCTGTTTTAGGTGATGGAGTATCTACTGCCAGAGTTTCCTTCGATACAACACAGGGAGAAGAATCTTTAACTTTTGACTCAGTTGTTTCAGCTGTTCTTGACTGTCCAGTGTGCAAGGATTCCTGTAAGGTGCTTTTCACTTCTTCTTCTGGTCGCTGTGATTTAGCTGGCGGTTTTGATACCACTGGACTCTTCTGGATGGTCTGGACATCCGTTGGAGAGAGAAAGGCACTGAAGAAATTTTCAGATTCATCTACCATAGTTCTCCGAACTGGCTTTGTAATCGCTTTAGGAGAGGCTACCGGTTGACTCTGAGGTTCAGTGCTTGATTTTAACCCCCAGGTTGAAGTATCCCATCCTCCACTGACAGAAGGACTTATTCCTTTGACAAAAAAATATCAAAAAAGAGAAAAATCACATATATATTACACTTATATTACAATCATTATTATAAGTCAATATAAATATAAGTTAAAAAAAAAAAAAAGAAAACCTATGGAATACAACCTATAATTTGCACCTGTTCAACTCCTTGCTTACTACATAATTAATTAGTTCACAGTTAACTTTGGGCCTTAAAGAGGAAAACTGGTGTGGATCTGCCCAAGAGGAACTAGGAACAAAAATAAAAGACTGGGCTGGGCCTGGCCTACCAGAAGCAAGTATGTTATTCTCTCCCATAACAAATTAAGAAAGTTATAGTATATGTTATATAACCCATGCTAAGTCCAAGATACATATGACTCATCTCACAATAACAGGCAATACCCTCACTTATACGTCATGTGCAGTTATTGTAAATTGAACCTACCTTCTATTCAGTTAGTTTCATATTAATTTTATTCTTGTAACATTAATAATAAAACATAGTTATGAGCCAGACAAAGGGCAGCACTCAAAACTGAACCGAAGGGTCTGCCCCATGGCTTAGTGGTTACGTGCTTGCGCTCTACTATTGGTGGCCTGGGTTTGGATCCCGGGCGCGCACGGACACACCACTTCTCCGGCCATGCTGAGGCGGCGTCCCACATACAGCAACTAGAAGGATGTGCAACTATGACATAAACTACCTACTGGGGCTTTGTGGAAAAATTGAAAAAGGAGGATTGGCAATAGATGTTAGCTCAGAGCCGGTCTTCCTCAGCAAAAAAGAGGAGGATTAGCATGGATGTTAGCTCGGGGCTGATCTTCCTCACAAAAAAAAAAAAAAAACAAAAAAAACACTGAACCTAAGATACTGGTAACAAATGTCCTTTTCCATAGATCAAATTAAACTGATGGGAACAGTAACTTCTAGAGGACAAATTCATTTTCATCCACTTGATGACAAGCTCATTCTCCAAGTCCCACTCTCCAAACCTACTCTATGAGAAAGTTTTGTTCTCTTCCTAAATTCCAAATTATGTCAGCAATTAGTAGAAGGTCATGATGAATTTCAGAAATGTGCACATTTTTAGAATTATTGCTTTTTCAGGGCAGGCCTGCTGGCATAGTGGTTGAATTCAGGCGCTCTGCTCCGGCGGCCCGGGGTTTGCAGGTTCAGAAACCGGGCATGGACTCTACCACTGCTTATCACGCCATGCTGTGGCAGGCGTCCCACGTGTAAAACGGAGGAAGATGGGCACACATGTTAGCTCAGGGCCAACCTTCCTCAGCAAAAGGAGGAGGATTGGCAGCAGATGTTAGCTCAGGGCTAATCTTCCTCACCAAACAAAAGAAGAAGAAGAAGAATTACTGCTTTTTGATATAGATGATAGTTTATGCTAGGATTTTTTTAAAAAACTAAGGAGAAAATAACTATCTTCTGAGTAAAAAAAGATAATTATACCAGTCATAGAAATATATGCTACTAAAAAACCCAATGATAAACAAAAAAATGGCATATTTGCTGAAATATTTAAAGCACTTCTTTTTAAAAAATTCTTTCTTTTCTAAACTCAAAAGTAGCTGTGCACAAATCCTGCACCATCAGAAGTTGGGGGGAAGAGCACAAGTACCTAAAAGCTCCTGAAACTATCAAGTCCTATATTAAAGTCTATCTTTTAATATGACTTCGGAGGTATGTAAGAAACTTCCGTTTGGGGACATAGTTGTATATCCCTTTATTCAGTATACGGAAACAATGAAAAAAGGGATAACCAAAACTAAAAAGGAAAATGAAATAAGATTAGGTTTGGTGAGTAGTTTAAGTCACCTTAATGAATAACAAAAGTCAGATATGCCTCCTGAAGAATGTTTTATTTAAATCCCATTCTTAAATTCACTTAAGTTACTCTATGCCAAACACTGGTCATCTTTGAGTGATGGCAATGTAAAAGATAGGTGATCAACGAACACTACGGCATTTCACCAAAATCTGAGTCAATTCTATATAACCTATTCTTAAAAATGAATTACGTAAAACGATGCAAGCCCCAAGTTTCATTAAACAAGTATCCTTATCTTGAAAACTTATGTTCTGTCTCCTCTAAAGTTCAGTAATTCAAAATGTGGGGTACACACGAAAAAGAAATTGAGTTACTCCAAGTTCATATACTATCTTGCAAAAAGTAAGAGGCTCATGACATACACACACAGACCAAAATATCTTAAAATCAGGTACCTTAAATTTAGGTCCTGACTTTTCAACGATGTAAAATTAAAAACAGAAACCAGAAAAGAGTCGTCAAGAATAACTTACTCTTTTTCACAGAAGTTCACACCCTCAAAATCTGCAAATCTTTACCCCACACACCAAAATGCAAAACTGTTCCTTAAATTTAGAGCCAAAATTACCTTAAGATCCCTGAAAGATTAAGCTCAACGGATCTGACAAAGAGAGACGTAGCTCTTTGGAAATAAAAGGTGATGCAACCCCAAAATCTTGGGCCACAGTTTCCACCGGTAATATCTTCAGCATACTCTGCCCCTGACCCACTGCGTGGCCTAGAGGAAGTTACTGAGCCTCGATTTCCTCTTCTGGAAAACACGGATAATAACGAACGTAGCTCGAGGAGCCGTTTTGAAGATGAGAAAGCCATAATAAACGCACATTAAGGCGCTACCAAGCACGAAGTGCTCGCTCAGTGTTAGCGATTGTTCTCCCGGTCCCTGTTGACTAACTTCATATCTTGGCTCCAAACAGTGCCCCAAGTGCGCAGCAATTCGCGTTGCGGGGAGGCTGCGTTTGGGGCTGCGTCGGGGGAGGGCTTGGGGACAAGACAACAAACCAAGTCCCTGTGACTCGAGGCCGGCAGGACCCGCATCCAGGACCACAGCAAGGAGGAACCTGAGGCTGGATTCTACCCCAGGAAAACAGCAGAGCCCAGTGTGGAGACAGAAGCAGCCCCCGAGGACGGGCTGGGGGGAAATGACCTCCCCGGACCCTCCCAGCGAGGAAGGAGCGCTCTCCGCCCCTCTTCACCTGTGCGCCTCAGGAGCGACGCCTGCGCGAGCCCGGGGACCCGCTCCGCCGCGCCTTACCCGGCTCTCCGTATGGAATGGTCTCGGCCCAGGCGCTCGGCTCCTCTTCCTGGATGTCCAGCACCCTGTCGATGGACTTCTGGGCCTGGGACAGGGCCTGCTTAGCGAAGCTGGAGAGCTGGGAGGCGTTGAACCAACTCATCTCCACTCCTCAGCCGGCAGTGGCGGCGGCAGCACCAAGCGGGAAGGCCGAGGGCCAGGCCGACGGGCCTCAGGCCCGGGGAAGGGTGCAGCGGTACGCCCTCGCCCCCTTCTCCACTCGGCGAGCCCTGTCAGCGGGCGGCCATGACCTCGACAGGCTCCCCCCAGCCCGGGAGGTTACCCCAGCCCTTTCCGTACAGCTGAGACGACGGGCCCGGACTGCGCATGCGCTGACTTCTTCCACGTACACAACCGCGAAATCCGGGAGCTCGGAGTTCCGTCGGTAGACGGAACAGGAGGAACGTTGACGTCACATCCGGGAGGCCAGGGTTGCCATTAGTTACCCAGGAACGCGTACCTGCTTCCATTGATACAGATTCCAAGCTTAGTGCCGGCATTCTCAGCCACGGGAGAAACTCTGTGGCTACCAGCCAAGGCAGATTCTTCCAGGATAAATAAGCGAGTTTTCACGTGGATTCCTTCCTAGAAAACAGCTCAAATACTAAGAGGTAGCACCTTGCCGGTAATAACTGCAACAAAGGGAAGTTTGGGTCTCGCGTTTCTCTTATCGCTTTGTCTCAAATATTTAATCACTTCGGTGTTAATTTGGCCTAAAGAAGGAACCCTAGGTTTAGGTTTGCCTAAAAATACTGGACACTATAAAAGACCTGCTTCAGCCCACCTGATGCAAGTAAGTAAGCCGTCTTCCACGATGAGTTACAAGTTACAACAAGCACAGGAAGCACAATCTCCCCTCACGATACGGGTCCACTCTCAGCCCCAGCCCAAACAAACCTGGGGGGCACTACAACTATTAATGTGTATTGTGCATATTATTTAAAATATAACTTTTTGGGGATGCATTCTTCAAACATTTGGCTATACGTAGAAATCAAATTGGTGGCCTTACCAATCTAGTCAGTAATTATGTTTGGTTTGGCCTCCATGTTAAAGACAAAATTCTACCAACATT
Organism: Diceros bicornis minor; assembly: GCF_020826845.1. Classification (NCBI taxonomy): domain Eukaryota; kingdom Metazoa; phylum Chordata; class Mammalia; order Perissodactyla; family Rhinocerotidae; genus Diceros; species Diceros bicornis. Next base: position 67,651,770 of record NC_080741.1, read on the forward strand.
TAAAAGTCTGATTTCATATAAAAATCCAGATTTCCAGCTGATTTTGAAAAATATGGATACCAACATGGCACAGTCAGCAGGAGTGGTTGCCTCTTTTGACAAATAATTTTCACTCCCGTTTGCCACAGACCTCACTAATCTTATTACATCCTCTTATTACACCCTCCCTGCTGTGGTTATTTACTTTACCTGCCTGTCCCCTCTATTTTATTATTTTACCCCAATGCAAGGAACTTTGCCATAAAGGGATTATTTTTCTTCAAAAAAAAATCAGATTTAAACTATGCCCTTGAGAAGTTATGATCTTCCAGTAAGTTTATCCAACTTCAGTAAAAATTTGCATGTTGAAACTCTTACAATGTAGTAACCTGCACAAGTAGTATTAAATAACTCGGTAACCTCAAACAGCTTAGCTAAGTAACCTAAGGAGGAGGTTTGGGGCAAATTAGGGTTGGAATCCCTGTTCCAAGACTTCTAATTGTACAGTTTTGAGTAAATGACCTTAACTTTCTAAAACTATTTTATTCACCTCTCAGATGGAGATACTGTCACCTTCTCACAAGGCTACTTTAAGAATTATGATAGCACACATATGAAAGAGGTGCTCAATTTTAGTTCCTCTGAATTTGTAACTTTTTAAATAAAGCATATAAATTTATCCCATATGATTTTATAATGAAACTTAGAATATTTGTCAATATGGAGCTAGAAAGAATAACCATAGATGAAAATGTAATCCAGTCACATGTAATCACAAAGCTTTTCAGTAGAAAACTGCTAAGTCAAAAACAAAGAGTAAGAACATGTTCCCATACTGAGATACTAAAACTCATTTTTCAGTACTTATTCTTAATTTTGTTTTAAGCCTTAGTCTTTTAGGGAAGGAAAAAAAAAGGACTGTAAGAGACCCTATTATAAAAATATAGTTACTCCATTTCATTACATTATTATGTTGGAGCAAATTAAATTAAATCAGTAGATATTTACTGTGGCAAAAGTATTAATTCAGGTTCCACAAAAATTTTGTGTTAGTAATTCTACTACACATTTAAAATTTATTCCTACATTACTACAGAACTTACTATCTTTAATATACTTTTAAAAATTTCAGTGAGAAAAGTAGACAATATATGATTTTATTAATAAATAGCACAAAAGCATCAGTGATAACTATTTAAACATTAAATTCCTTTAAACATCCATATCTTGGCTTTAATTGTTGTGCATATTGGCCTCTATGGCACTGCAGTAAACACATGAAAATATTTCCCATTTCCATGCACAGGTATTCAGCTATAACACCATTTACAAATTATTATGGACTAGGTAATCTTTGCAATAATTAATATTCATTTGGACAGCCACAATTAAATGAATATTAAATCAAGCAAGAAGTAGGCTATGTTCAATATGCTCTAGATGTCAGGTTGTAATATTTAATGTTATTTAAAACTTAATTTTCTTATTTTCTTTAAAGGGACGTCTTTTGTATATGTGGGTGTTCAAATGAAAACTGAGAAACATTCTTTGACCATAATAACAAAATTCACACACAAAAGGGTATTTGCCTCCTCCTCTAAAAGAAGCAATACATTTGCTTATAGTCTCTCTCTCCAGGCATCATTTCCCATATTATTAATGAAAATGCTTACAAGCACCAACCCCAAAATTCCATCTTCAAGGGGAAGTTACAAAGTTAAAAAACAGTGGCTCATTATATAAAAAAAAAGTCAAATTTCAGCAACGCTAATGCTAAAAATGACATCAATTAAATTTCTTAGCATCCACAAAGTATAATATTTCCATGAGTTTTCTATTATGTGCATATTTATTTTCTTTAAGAAGTAAAATGAAGTTTGAACAGTACAGTCTGTGGTGTGGTGACATCAGCAACTGCCAGTTCTTGCCCATCAACCAGTCCCAATTCTAAAATAGAAAAAGTATAATTAACCCAGGCAAAAAAATCTCAACAAAAAGGATAACAACACACACAGACACAAACTACAGAGTATTATGGCCTAGATAAATATCAAAATCCAATTTTTAATCAAGGTAATATTATATTTGATTTCTTAGAGATTTTTTTAAATATTACACTAAAAGGACAATTAATTCTATTACTGTTTCTAAGATATAAGTAACTATGGTGATATCATCATATAAAGGCATTAGGAGCAAATCTAGAATAAGTATTTATTACTTTTACCAAAAAAAAAAAGAGATTATTAGTAAATATACTCATTTAAAATACCTTTCAATGTCTTGGAGAGATTTGGCCTTGTTCGTTCTTCAATAGAGGTTACTGACTAGAACACAAAATTATTTTAGTGTAAAGCACATTAAATGAAATTAAACTTTTAATATAATTTTGTGGAAAAAAATAAAAACTGAACACTGATCACCTGTAAGTAAAGTGTTCTATTTTTGCCCTCTAATGTGGCTGTGATGGCTGGAGATTTCATCTGCCTAAATATAATTATTAAAAAAGTATATCAAAGATTACTTTTTTTAAAAAAAATATCTAGTTTTTAAAGTTTTAAAATCACAAAAATTATTTTTAAAACATAAAAAAAGTCCAAAACACTTACAGAGAAGCACTATTAGTTAGATAATCCAAAACCTCCTGCAGTTTAGCTGATGGAGAAAACTGAATATTTTGAGGAAGCTGGCTACAAGCTGGGCAGTTTTCCTACATATATAAAATACAACAAATCACAGTGGCACATGCACCAATAATAATCTCTTTATAACAATGAAGTAAAAATCAAGTTGTTTTATAATCATGCATATTTCTTATGAACAAAGGTATGCTTTAAAGCCTGCTTTCATTAATAGGCCATTTTTCCTAAATTATTTTGCTACATAGTATTTATTTCAGGCTACACTACGAAAGATATATAGTTACAGAGTTCTGGAAGTTAGAAAATACTTAGGGTGTGAGCAATTTCATTCATATTTCTAACCAGTAATTAATATTTAAAAATGAAAGTATGCATGATCAAAATCTTTTTTATTAGTATAATACTACTAACCTTTCTCTCTGCTTCAAATGTGTACGTGTACAGTCCATCTACATCATTGAATACCAAGTAATTATTAAGGGGAATATATGCACTGTAATGAAAAAATATCTTTATATAATTGACCCAGATCAAAACATAGATTTATATACATATTAAAAATGAAACCAATTACCTTGTGGCTATTTTAAAAACCTCAGTGGCACACACAGCTGAAGAGGGGAGAAAATAAATGTGCTTTAACTCAATTAAAATTATACATTTAAAATTAGAAGTTTCTTTTAAAAAGTCAGTTGTAAATCAGAATGGATAAATTTACAAGGCTATTGATTAAAAAATATATTAAAAATCATATATATACTCTTAAAAAACTGAGAAAGTAAAACATTTTGTATTAGTTTTGTATAATCCAAGTAAGAGTAACATTACATGTTTTTCTTCCTCTTCTTCAGATTAATTAGCAGTCTGTTAAACTGATTAAAAAGAAATGGTACTAAAATGTCCCCTTACTACAGAGCACTTTATCAATGACATAATGTACAACAAAATATATACAAGGTCCAGTAGCTTGCTCTTTTTTTGGACAGCTTAATTACACCACCCACCCCAAAAGGTATCAAATGTCTAGAACACCAGTTTTCTGAGAACAAGTAGCTGCAGACATGTCAATTTAGATACTGAATCAAAAACTAAAGGAAAGAAAAAATCAAGTAGTGGACATTTTTCCTCACCTGCAATGACTGCATTTGTGGAAGCTACTGCAGGAATGATTCGTTTTACTACCCCTGAAAAAATATATTGATTAAAATATGGTCATTTCTTTTAAAAAATAAGCATCTTAAATTAGACAATATGATTATTAAACAATTTTTCCACAACTTGATTTTTCAGGCTTTTAAGTCAGAAAATAGACCTAAGTTTAACCATGAAAAAAAATTTTCTTTCACATTCCCATCTTTTTGTAGCATGTTCAGAATCTTAAACAAGTTACAGTAGCAAAGAAAAGTAACTTTTCACCAAGCTTCATATAAAGATGAGAGTAATATAATAATAATAGCTAAGAGAGTGTTTTTTGTGTTCTGGGCACAGTGTGAAGATTAAATAAGATATTACTGAATTTTCATAACATCCTTACATTAGTCTTGAGTCTTATTTTAAAGATAAGGAAAATGAAGTTGAGAGAAATTAAATAACATCCACAGCTATACACTTAGTAAGTAATGGGGGTAGTGCATGAACCCAGATCTGCCCCAAAGTGCATAATCTTATGCTATACTCAATAAGGTTTGAGTAAAGTATGAAGAATAAGAGTCACCTAATTGTTCCTCATATAATAGTTTCAGTCGATTCACAAAAATTTACAACAAACAGAAAAACTGCCCCTCATCAGCTTTGTTTCACTCTATAACTTGGACTACACAAAATATTAAACATAGTTTTCTATTTCTACTCCACTTTTTTCATATCAGTAACCACACCTTAAACCATTTTTTTAAAGTACAAAATAAATATTCCATTTTATAACTATATTTGAATTGTTAATTTTAGAAAACAAAAACTTCAGAGAAAAGTAGCCTTATTATCTTGGAGTGTGAGGGAGCACTGAAAGATGTGTTTCCAAGACTTTAGGTGTAGGCAGGTCAGAAACTTCAGAAAAAAGGCAAATATCTAAGAAGACATGAAAGGAAGACAGTTAATAAGTTTGGAAAGCTGTTTTAAAAAGTTAATTCCGACCATATGATTACGTATAATTTCAGAGAAGGGGAAATAGGGAGGAGCTAACCTCCTGATGGTTCAACTGGAAGCTCTCCAGTGAACCACATATAGCAAAATGTACTGCAAGGAGGAAGAGGTAGTCACAGTGAGGAGTATAAGAGACACTACCCAATAAGAGCACTGCCAAAATGATAAAGACCTCCCCTGTCCCCACCCCTCAAGAAAGCTGGACTTCACTTCAAATTTTGCTTCTGTACTCCTTGTCAAGGCCCTCAATCATCATGCTGAAAAGTACACACCAAGCCCTGCTAAAAGGTATGGAAGGGTGAATGAGACTACATAGTAAAAATGAATTTACAGTTCCTGATTAGGACAAACTGAATTCATCTGTCAATTCAAACAATTACCAAATGTGCACTATATGCACAAGAGTGTTCAAGATGTAGTGCAGAGCAGCAGGGAAAAAAATTATCTGCTCTGATAGAGCTTTCATTCCGGTGAGGGAGATAACCCACAAGTAAATACATAGGAAAATTTCAGATACTGAAGAGTTCTATGAAGTAGAACAAGATATGTGTCAGCGTTGACAGTGGTGGAGACAGTACATTAGACTGGATGGTTAGGAAGACCTCCTCTGGGAGGTGATAATTTAAGCTGAAATCTAAACCATGAGAAAGACCCAGCCATGCAATGACCTGGGGAAAGAGCATTTGTGTAAACACCAAGGGCAAAGGCCCCAGAGCAGGGATGTATGGGAGTGTATGTATGAAATAGTCTTTGCATAGAAAAATGAGGCTACCATTAGTTCTGAGCAATTATAAAAAGGTAAAAGAGTGAACAACTCGGAAGCATTTCTGGTTGAATGATCAGGAAAACCGGGTAAGTTGATTCCTGAGAGATAAGCAGCCAGCCTTGAGAGGATCCAAGGAAGAGCATTCCAGGCGTAAGGATCAGAAGTATTAGAGCTCTAAGGTGGCAATGAGCTTGATGTGTTTAAGGAACACAAAGCAGGTCAGAACAGAGGCAGTACAGGGATCAACAAGGAGGGTATAAGAATGGAATTTTCAAATGACTTCACTAGAACATCAATAAATATAAGGAAATAATCACAGAAGAGAAATGGCAGATTTTCAAGAACACAAAGCTCTTTCTGGTGAACTTGGTGATGATCTTGGACAAAATTCTAGAAAGGATGAACTGTGAGTACCTCGATTAGGAAGCTTTGATCACTAAGAGTGACAAGTCACTCTTAGTGACTTAGTTACAACGTGACAAGTCACGTTGGACTAGCCTCATTTACTTACTACGACTAGCTTAGCAACCCAGGGAAATGTGGGAGATAGTACATCCAGGCTTTGGTAGAGCATCCAGAAAGGTCTTTCATGATATTCTTGTGAACAAGACAAAGAAATAGGAAGTACTCAAGAAGATCTGATCAACAGAATGAGATAAACCTAAAAGGGCCTGACCAGAACTATGATTCCGATGTCTCTTCTCAGCCAGTTCAGTCTTGTTAAAATTTTTAATTAATTATTTGGAAAAGAGATAAAGGATATGATTATCAAAACAACAGGTGAAATAAAGCTAGAAAGGAAAGGTAAGTTGGCAGGCATAAAAGAATACATCTATAGAGAAGGAGAATAGCAGGTTGAATTTAAGAATAAATTTGTTAGGACCTATACCATCACGTGCTACATGACACTTCAGTCAATGATGGACTGCATACAGGACAGTGGTCCCATAAGATTAGTAATACATAGCCTAGGTGTGTAGTAGTATATACCGTATACACCATCTAGGTTTGCATAAGTACACTCTATGATGTTTGAGCAATGATGAAATTGCCTAACAACGCACTTCTCAGAATGTATCCCCCTCATGAAGTGACGCATGACTGTACTTGAGTATAAAAAACCAAAACTACCACTCCAAAAAATTGCCAAATCTATTAATAGGGAGATGTGCCTTAGCAATTGCACATGTGGAAAAAACTTCCAGATTTTAGTGGACAGTAACCTCAAAGAATCAAAGGTATAGCATCAATGTAAACAACAAGCAAACAAACAACAAAAAACCCTGCTCTCCTCTAAGACTGCATCAATTATCACAAGTCTATTATCTAAAATAAGACCAATCCTAGAATGCTACATTCTACCCTAAGTAGTTAAGAGAAGTATGAATAACTGGAATATGGCTAGAGAACACCAACATGATGGGACTTTAAGTCACACAACATGTCAAGGGTTAAAGAAACTAAGAAGGTTGAAGGCAGTGATAAAGATTTGGAGGGAATGTGATCACCGTTCTCAATATGTTAAGGGCTATTACTTAAAAGGGAATTAGATTTATATATGGTGTACCCTGGGGACAATACTCAGACCAAACTAAAGATGCGGACTGATGCTCAATATATAAAATAATTGTCTTAACGGTTCTGTCCAAATGTGAAATATATTGTCTCAGGAGGTGATAAATTCCCCTTCAGTGAAAGATAAAGTGAATGGTTCTATTTGGATGACTTAGGGCCTCTTCCATTCCTAAGTAAATAAGATTCAATGATTTTATTCAATTCCTTCTGTCCAAGAAGTAGTATGGATTCTGTTGAACTCAGTTCCCTCCTACCAAATTTGGGGCACCTGGAAACTATTATTTCCATGGTACCTTTACTGAACCTCAAATGGATGGTACTATCTGAAATCACTTATCAATTATTTCCTCCAAAGTATCCCCAACCCCTAAAAAAAGCATCATCCTAAGATCATAATTCATGACAATTCACTAACTTACCTTGAGTGAGTCTATACGTAACACCCCTAATATTATATTGTGATGCTCTCTCTAGGGACTTTTGGAAAATCCACTGGATATGATCAGGGTCATCTCCATCTAATGGAACCCCTTCTGTTAAGGAAAAAAAAAGAGAGGAAGATAGAAATATATAAACATAAACCAACTTGTTTTTAATGTAACTGTCCAAATAAATAATACAGACAAATATATATTTTATGTAATTCTGGATTATGAAATTAGGTTTATTACCTCCAAAAGGCTGCTCCTTAGGCCACTGCAATATCCTTACATATTCAATACAGTGTTCTGGTAGCCTGGGCATAGATGCAATGGTGCACATGGGAAAATTAACCTAAAACCACAGTATGCCTTTTTTAGTGGATTTTCAACAATGAACTATTTTAAAATGTAACTTGTATTTATAATCTAGTTTGTAACAGTTTCTTATAATTCATCTTGGCCTTCTACTTATAGAAACCAAACATTTTATACCATTAATAATGCTTCTAAAACTAATAGCATCTGAGTCACTTCACTTAGGTTGATCTGCCTATAAAAATAGGTTTGCTGTACATTTACAAGGTATATAAATTTAACAAGGTATATAAATTTAAGCTTTGTTAGATCATGAGAAAAGTGCTGAATAAATTCTCACACATGAGCAGTTTGTTGTGTTTACCTGATATTTAAATCTGAAGGGATAAAATACACCAAAACAACAGCAAATTCAGAGTTAAATAAATTCCAAGTAAATACTCATAAAATTATTTACATTTATAAATCAAAATTCCAATTGTCTTTTAAACTGGGTATGTAGACTAAAGACCCCCATCTTTGGAAAGATCATTCTCACCCCTGGTATCTTTATTTCCCTGAAACAATCACAGGCAAAAACCAAAGAAAATAGATTATAGCTCTATCTCAACATATAGCTTTGTAATTGATCCTTTGATCCCTACTCTCCAAAAAATTAATACAAACGAATTATGAAAACAGAATAGTATCAAAACTATGATATTCAGTCCATATCTTTCCTCAAATAGAGAATTTCATATTTTATGATCTTTCTTCTCAGCAACATTTTTAAAATATGTTGACCCCAGGGCAGACCCGGTGGTGTAGTGGTTAAGTTTGCACACTCTGCTTCGGTGGCCTGGAGTTCGTGAGTTAGGATCCAAGGCACGGACCTACACACCGCTCATCAAGCCATGCGGTGGCAGCATCTCATATACAAAACAGAGGAAGACTGGCACAGATGTTAGCTCAGCGATAATCTTCCTCAAGCAAAAAGGAGGAAGACTGGCAACAGATGTTAGCTCAGGGCCAATCTTCCTAACCAAAAAAAAATAATAATAATTAATATATATAGTTACCCCTAATTGAAAATTCTAAATATTGACTAGACTTAATAATTCAACTCTAATTATACCCCAAGATACTATAAGACAAATGCAGTTGCTTTTTTGATTACCTGTGGTGGATACAGTTCCAGTGTACATTCAATACAAGCAGTCATTCCAGGCAGAATCACTCGGGCATTTCCTTTAAAACCTTCTGTCCCCCCATCTATCAAAGGGACAATGGAGCTTGGATCTAATACACCATCTTCATAATTTAGAAGAGATATCTAGGAAAAGTATTTGAAGGATTTAACAAGAGAAGGGGATAAGAATTCAAAAAAGGGAGCATGCTGTCAAGTAATTAATCAAATCAATCACATTAGTGAGTACTAATATATCAAATCAAGAGATTATGATATTAGCAATTTATGTCCTCACCTGAAAATTAGTGACTGGCAATAATCAGTAAAGTACATCTACTTAATTTAAAATTAAATAAACTCTGATTTTTTCCAAAAACGTGATATGTAATCTAATTTCAGTATGTTAAGAGCAGCAGCAAGAACTTCAGAGAACCATAACAACACTCAAGTCTTTACCAGCATCCCATTTATCCATCTTCTGGCTATGATAGAATCCAGTCCACATACAATTATATGAAATTCTACAAGAAAAAAAAAATGCAAGTTTAGTTTTTACAAATGCCACTGCACAACATAATTCACTTTCTATGAAGCAACAACAACAAAAAACCCCACTTTTTATTATAATACAAACACACAAAGCTACTAATCCTGGAGTAATTCTTAAGACAGCACATAAAAATGCAGCTAACGGTGTCAACAAAGAATTAAAACAGCAGCATTCTCCTTCCAGTCAGTCAACAACCTTACTGAAGGGCCAACACCCAGAGAGGAAAGCAAATGAACAGCCTTCAAATAGCCAGCAACTAAAAAATAGTAGGAATTTAGTGAGAATTTAATTTCAAGTGGACAACTTACGTCGATAGAAAGTGTCATTAAAATCCTGAATCTTGTTGAAATGTCTGAATACAAGTAAAGGAACTTAAGCTGCTAAGTTTAAAGTGAATTTAACAATGCCATATGGAACAAATTATAAATGTATATTTAACACAAGAAATAAGTCATCAATGTTCAAATGAATTCAAGGAATCTGACAAAATGAACATAATTCTACTTCCTGACAAAACCCCTTTTCAGAACACTCCTCCCCTAAATACTTAGTTTCTCTCATCCCTGGACTCTCATGTCATTATGTGTATGTCTCTGTTATACTTTCTACTCTGCTTCAGTTTTTACATAAAACCATAAGTCCTGAAAAAGCAGGAAGTGTGTCCTCAACCATCAGCACCAAGCAGAGGCCATAAACATTGGTTTAGTGAAGGGAACAAGCATACTACAGTTCCCATTTAGCAAGGTGATTTTAAGAGTTACTGCACAAATTAAGACAGTTCCGCCCCTTAAATTTATACAATGCTATATGTCGAATACATCCAATTAAAAAAAAAAAACAGATGTGTCCAATAGCTTCTTCAGGTGCTAATAATTTGTTAATGTTTTTTGGGGGGTGGGGGGGCTATGAATTCTTTCCTCTTCTCTCATTTAACTCAGTGTTCCAAGTCTTTCTCTTTTTACCCAACCAAACCCTATCAGTAGTCTTCCCCTGTCTAGAGGCTGCAAAGGAAACCCCCTTCAAAAGTGGTTGTGGGTATGAATCAATCACAGCACTCAACATTTTAACATCACATGTGCAAAATTTTTTTTTAATTTTTCTACTGGAGCAATTTTATGTTTAATAATAAATAAATTATACTTCTCTAAAATTACAGTAATCCATTATATATTTTTAAAAAGCAAAATGGAGAAAAGAAGGACAATATATGCTTGCCCTAGATTTTTATTCTGGCCTACAAATAAAACTATGAAAAATAAATCCAGTTTTAGCCCTCACCCATTCAGACCCCTATTCCTTTTGAATGCTAGGCAAACAGGGGGCATAATCTGCAGCTAAAAACAGTGAGGTCAAAAGAGAACCGGAGCAAACATTGGAGCAACAGCAACAGGGGACCCAGGAGCCAGCCCAAGAAATCCCATCTCCTGGATTTCTTTAAAATACTCAAAGTTTCTGAGATCTAAATAATGGGGATACACAGAGTATGCATACTCCTTTTTTCTTTTTTCCCTTTCTCCCTATAAGGACCTGTATTTGCATTTCTAAGCTTTTTATTTTGAAATAATATAGAGTCACAGCAAGTTGCAAAGATAGTACAGAGAGGTCCCATTTGTCTTTTACCCAGTTTCCCCTAACAGTCACATCTCACTTAACTATAGTACAATATCAAAACCATGATACAATGTGTGTATCATTCTGTCATTTAAACACAATAAAGATGCACAACTATTCCATCACCAGAAAGATCTCCCTCCTGCTATCCCTTTATAGTCACACCCATCCCCAGCCCCATGCCTAATCCCTGGCAATCACTAATTTGTTCTCCATCTCTATAATTTTGTCATTTGAAGAATGTTCTATAAATCAAATCATGAGACCTTTTGAGATTGGCATTTTTCAGTCAGCTAATACCCTTGATATCCATCCAAGTTGTCGCATGTTTCATTAGTTAGTTTCTTTTTATTGCTCAATATTATTCCATGGTATGGCCGTACCACAGTTTAACAATTCACCTATGGACAAATATTTTGGTTGTTTCCAGTTTTTGGCTACTGCAAATAAAGCTGCTATAAACATTTGAGAACAAGTTTTATGCAGACATGAGTATTTGTTTCTCTGGGATAAATGCCCAAGAATGAAATTGCTAAGTTGTAGGGCAAGTGTATGTTCAGATTTTTAAGAAACAGCTAAACTATTTTCCAGATGGCTATACCATTTTATATTTCCCACCAGGAACGTACGAGTGATCCAGTTCTTCTGTACCTTTGCCAGCATTTGATATTGTTACTATTTTTTATTTTAGCTATTCTAATAGGTATGTAGTAATAATCTCATTGTGCTCATAATGTGAATTTTTCTTATAGCTAGTGAGGTTGAACATCTTTTCATGTACTTTTTGCTACCTTTTTTAGTGAAATGGCCTTTCATATTTTTTGTCTATTTTCTAATTGCTTTGTTTTGTTTTTTTGGTGAGGAAGATTAGCCCCGAGCTAACATCTGTTGCCAATCCTCTTTTTGCTTGAGGAACAGTGGCCCTGAGCTAACATCTGTGCCCATCTTCCTCTACTTTATATGTGGGACGCCTGCCACAGCAAGGCTTGATAAGTGGTTCATAGGTCCAGGCCTGCAATCCAAACCTGTGAACCCCGGGCTGCCAAAGCAGAGCACATGAACTTAACCACTACGCCACTAGGCTGGCCCCCATAATTGCATTTTTTTTTTTACTGTTGAGTTTTGAGAGTTCTTTTTATATTCTAGATATGAGTCCTTTGTCAGATCCTGCCTCATAAGTATTTTCCAATCTGTAGCTTGTCTTTTCATTCTCTTAAAAGTGTCCTTCACAGAGCAAAATTCTTTAATTTTGGTGAAGTTCAATTTATCAATTTTTTTCTTTTATGGATCATGCTTTTGATGTGCTCTAAGGACTCTTCACCAAGCTCAAGATCCCAAAGATTTTCTCCTGTTATCTTCAATCTAGTTCTACATTTTATATTTAAAGTTATGATCCATTTTAATTTTTGTAATTTTGAGGTTTGAGATTCATTTTTTTGCCTATAAATATCCAATGGCTCCACCACAATTTGTTAAAGAGATTATCCTTCCTCCATTGAATTGTTTTTGCAGCTTTGTCAAATATCAATTGGCAATACTTAAATATGGCTATTTCTGGTTTCTCTATTCTGTTCTACTGATCTGTCTATCTCTCTGGCAACACCACACAGTCTTGATTACTGTAACTATATAATAAGTCTTGAAATTATATAGTGATTTCTCCCATTTTATTCTTTTTCAGAATTTTTTAGGTGTTCCTCTGTCTTTTTATATAAATTTTAGAATACTCTGTATCAACAAAAAATTTTCCAGAGATTTGATAGAAATTGTTAAACTTGTATACAAATTTGGGAAGAAGTGACATCTTTACTATGTTGAATCATCCAATTCTTGAACACAGAATATCTTTCCATTTATTTAAATCTTTCATTTCTTTCATCAGCAATTTGCAGTATTGAGCATGCAAGTCCCATATTTATTTTGTTAGACTTACACCTAAGTATTTCTATTTTTGAGTGGTTGTAAATGGCATTGTATTTTAAATTTCAGTTCCAGATGTTCACTGCTCATACAGAGAAATACAACTGAGTTTAGTATGTTGATTTTGTATCCTGTGAAATTTCCTACGCAGCAAATCCCATCTCCTGAATTTCTATAAGATACTAAAAGTTCCCTGGATCTAAATGTATGGGAATCAATAGTGTGAATACTCCTTTTTGAAAACATATTTCTTGTAAAAATAAATTTACTCTGACACCTTTCATTTGGATAATAATACACTGACTCTTTTCTCTGTCTTCTACTGTAAAGAGACACAAATATTAATCAGATCCAGCCCACGAACTTACAATCTAATAGAGGAGATATGCAATTGAAATTGAAATTAAGGGCAACAATGCAAAACAAACAATGACACTGGCTACATAAGCTTAATTTAAAAATTAGGGCAAAAAAAATATTTATACAACCTTAAAGAAAAGACTGAAAGGATATAAAGCAAAATGTTATCAGCAGATATCTCAGTAATAAGCTTACTGCTGCTGATTTTTTTAATTTTTGCTTATCTGCATTCTCTGTTAAACATCTTTTTTATAATAAAGAAAAAAAAGCTTTAAAAAGTTAAGTAACTTTTTTGTCAAAAGGATACGGAACTACATTGCAATTAGGAACTCTGTCATTTAGAAATTCTGCAGCAACTTCAGCCTTAGGTCTTCCAACATCTTTAGGCCTACAGGAAAAATTATATTTAAATTATCATTCAGGATATAAATCTAGATGATCTACATAATTTACTTTCAAACATAAAAATATCCATGGTGAGTTTATTTAGAGGCTATTTAGAAGGAATTTTTTACTTAAGTATTTTTGATGAATAGTCATTCAACACTAAAATGTCAACCCCTGCTGATGTTCCAAATTAAGTATTTACAAGTATTGACAAGTCTAAGTATTTCTTAAGTGAAAATATGAGCAGTGCTTTTTTGTTGTTGTTGTTCAGATAAAGCATAATAATGGTATGTTTCCTGGCTATTTCTCACTGTGGCATTTCCCAAAGTAAAAAATTATCCCAGACTCAGAGCCTTCCAAGTATGTGCCCTGAACCCCAGAACCTCAAGGTGTTACTATGCAGATCTTGGCTGAAATATACACGAGATTCATTCTAAGGATGCAAGAACCTTCATTTTTCCCCTTCTTCCCATGTGTGCTGATTAAGTAGAAAATTTTGTGTCCCATAAGAAGCTATAACCATGTTTTTGAAGAAGGAATAATTCCAAAGGCATTATCTAAAATTGCAAATGTTACCAATATTTTCAAGAAGCTAAAATATAAGACCTCAAAAAGTCACTCGTAGATAATAACCATAGCTGTAGATAGGAAAGGACATGAATTCTCTCCTATAATCTCAGTATGAATAGTATTTTCTTTCCTAATATTTCCTCACTCTCCTCACAGAAATAAATCACTCCCTCATGTATACATAGTAAGTGCTTCATTACTACTAAACACAAATATTTTTGGTTATATACATAGGTCTGTCATACCCACTAGACTGTGAACACCTGGAACAAAGTGACCATATTCTTATCTCTTTGTATTCCTCCATATCTAAGCACAGAGTAAACACTTCAAAAATAAATGAAAATAAAAAAATCAATGTGTTTATTAGAAAATATATTTTATTTAAAATTGGAATTTTAAAGAAAAATACTTTAATATGTCAACTTCCTTCTCTCCAATAAAGCAGTGTGCTTTTTTTGCTGATAAGAGTTTTATTCTGACTTTGCCCTAACTTTCAGTAGCAAAGGCTCTAGCATAAGTCAAGAAATTTGATTTCAATATTGCATTCACCTACTCTGGACAGAGCTCTTTAGGTGTGTAAAGGGTATAAGTAGACTTTCAAGATTCTTTTAAGTTGTGGATTGTTTGTTTTCACAGTAGATCCCAAATAAAAGAACTCCTAGATGGTTTCTGTGGGGACTGTTAATTTACCACTCCAGGATTAGGGGATTGGATTGTTCCACCAAAAACTGCACTTTAAATAAAATGGCCTTTCACACACATCATCCATGCAGAACACCTTGGCCTAATTACTTAACCTTGAAAACAAGTACCTACCCTGAGGGTTGCTCTGAGATTAAAATAGGTAATATAGACAAAGAGTTTAGAAACTGCTTAATATATCTTAAGCACTCAGCAAACGTTAACTATCATTATGGTCTTCAATCATTATTTTAGCCACAAATTAAAGGGCGTGGCCTATTATCAATAACCAATCAATTCAGTGGTGTCTTTTTTTAGATCTTTCACACACTAAAAATTTGTCAAACCAGAAAGTGCCCACAAACTTTCCTACAGAGAAATTTCAAGGGTTAAAAAATAAACAAACAAATAAAACTTAAAAGTTAAACACAGAGTTCACATTGCAATTACAACACTTCATTAACTTGAGTTAGTTTAACCCATCCTTCAATCTCTTTAAGATCATCCACAAAGGTAAAGTAGAGATTTTATGCCTATACAAACAATTTAATTTTATCTTTTCTGCTAACCTAACCCTACCCTGCATATCTAGGACTATTTGAGCACTTTCTGTCAGTACTCTAGTCACTAGAGAGAGAAAAAAAAGTCCTTATCGCTCCATATCTATAATTCTTTGACTAACAAATAGACACTTTTATCTAAGCCACTCAAACCTCTAAATGCTACATACTAAAATTCACTAACGAACCTTTCTTCAGATCTGCATATATGGCCAACTTCCAGTTTTTAAAGTCAATTCGAACAAAGCATTCCTAGATGCTTTCTGTATTTCATGTATGTTTATTACCCCTCTTTGTTCCATTTCAATTGCTTTTGGTTCTCTTCTCCTTAACTCTCCATTTTCTTTCCCCTTCTATAAAAAGTTCAAACCTGGTCATAATTTCATTGCCCCAAAGTCACCATTCGAGCCTTGGCTCATAAGTCCCCACCAATATATCTCACTAGGGCCTAATATTCCAGCTGCTGTCCTCTTATGAAATCAACAGGAGGAAAAGAGCTGCGCTCCATGTCTTCAGGGCACAGTCACCCCCAAATCACATAAACCTTCTGAAAAATTTCTTTAAAAAAACCAAAAACATATAATTGCTTACAAAACTTTCACCAGAATGCTCAAAATTTTACCTAAAATGGGAGTGGTAGTTATTTTTTTTAAATAAAATTAGTGTTATTCCTTCAGTAGTTTTAAAAAATTATTAAACTGCAATGTACTCAAGTTCAAAAGGTTATCAGAATTTTAAACTAAGATATTAAAACTTACCTAAATAAAAACTGCCTATTTAGATTGGAAACATCTATAGTGTCCATGTCTATAACATGAATCTGTCTAAAACCAGACAATGCCTGTGGGAATAAAAAAAATCCAATTAAGCAGAAGTTTCCTCACATTTGAAATTTTAAGATTTGTTTTCAATGTAGTCCTAAATTCTTCATAATAAATTCTGCATAATCATATTCAGTGGTTAAAGAGCCTTACAAGTTACGTAAAATTCAGGGTTCTTGTAAAGGTCAAAAATGTATAACTACTCAGTTTTAAATAATCTTTAACCAAAGGAGAACAATTCAATATTTCTACAGCTGTTTTCTAATCCCATAAACACGTCTGTAAATTTTGTTGCTTTGCTGCTGTTACTAGATATTTTAATTTTACTAGTCTTACTAATTAACTGTATTTGCTATTCTTTTTCAGAAAATTGTTAAAAGCAATTCCTCCAAGTTTTATCTTAGTTTACCTAACATTAAGTATGCCACAATTCAGAAATAACTATTATAAGGTATACATTATAAATATACATATGTATACTGCAAATGTAAAAACAACATCTTAAAAGTATTCAGTCAAGAACAAGCAATTAGAAAAGCTAGAGAAAAGCAACAAACTGTCGTGTTTCAGTGATAATGCCACACATTCTAACGGTACAACTACTACTCAAATCTACCAGCAGGAGCAAAAGATTAAAAAAAATAAGTGTCAAAATTAATTATGCTTTTTGGGTCTTGGTCAGTTTACTTAAGTAATCAAATTAAACCACTTGCCAATAATTTCCCCATTTTTCTGCTCCTCTTTCATAGCAAGAGATCCTCAAAAGAGTTGTCCATACTTGCTTTCTCAAATTTCTCTTGCACCCACTCTAAACAAACTCCACTGAAAACTGCACTTGTCAAGGTCACCAGTGACCACATGTTGTTACCTCCAATGACCAATTCTCAGTCTCTCTGACCTTACTTATCTGACGTATCTGGCAGGGTGCGGATCATTTCCTCCTTCTTAAAACACGTTCTTCACTTGGTCACTATACTCATGACAATTTGAACACTTTTTAAAAATTGGTTTCCAGTTCATCACAACTCAAGAGTTTTCCTCCTACTTTACTGGTCAGAATTTGGAGTGCCCTTGTGCTTAGTTCTGGTGATCTCAAGACAATCTTGTAAGTTAAAGCATCATCTAACAGACATCTCAAACTTAGCAGTTTCCAAAACCAAACTCCATCATCCTTGCTCACCAACACCACCAAATCTGTTCTTTTCTCTGTCTCCCTCATTTCAGTGAATGCTAACTCCATCTTTCCAGTTGCTCGGGGTAAAAACCTTGTGTCATCATCCTTGACGCCTCTCCTTTTCTCATATCCCACAGCCAATCTATTAGCAAATCCTGTTGACTCCATCTTCAAAACAGATCCAAAATCTGGGACCACTCTCACCACCTCCAATGCTACCACCCTGTTGCAAGTCACTGTCATGTCTTGCCTAGATAACTGCAACAACTTCTAACTAGCCTCTCAGCTTCCTCCTCTGTTCTTTAGCCTTTTCTCAATACATCAGCCAGTGATCTAGGTTAAAAGTCAGATCAAGTCAACTCATCGGCTTAAATCTCTCCAATGACTTCCTGACTCAGGTAAAAGGCAAAGTTCTTACAGTAGCCTCTAAAGTCTTTTGTGATATTCACTCCAAGCCCCTCCACCTCCCATTACCTCTCTGATACCCTCTTGGAAAATGCTCCCCCTTACCCACTTCTGCTTTAGCTATAATGACTTCCTTGCTGTCCTGGAACTTAACAGTCACGCTCCCACCTCAAACTTTTACACCTGCTATTCCCTCTGCCTTAAATGTTCTTGCTCACCTCTTTGCTCAAATAGCAACTTTTTGTAAACCCTTTCCCTTCCCCTCAGGCTACCTATTTTCCATCCTTCCTTTCTCCATAGCATTTATTACCATATGACATACTATGTATTTTACTTGTTTTGTTTTTTCCCTTCCAGTAAAATGTAAGCCCCACAAACAGAAACACCTGTCTGTATTGTTCAGTGCTGTATGTTTAGCATCTAAAATGGTGCCTGGTGTATGGGGGAAGAGACTCAATAAATAATTTGCTCAATATAATATTAATGTCATATTCTTTTTGTTAGAATGAGCCTTTGGGGGGCTTAAAATCAATTTAAAAAACATGTATATCTCTTATGTACTTATGTCTGAAATAAGCAAAGTATCAGTCGTAAAAGTGAAACCCCTTACTTTTCTTCTTTTGTGTAAGAGGTTATTATAATGCAATAAAAAAATAACAAGCCACTCCTAAAGTTGCTTGATGACCACTCCTCTGATCTAATCTCCAATTACTTTACATTTAAAATTAGTATATATCACATTTGCAAATAACAGCTTCAAAATGGAAAAAGTTAAGCATCAGGGAATTTGTACATACAATGCCTACCAAAACCACTAATCACCCTCCATAAACCCCTCCCTTCTAGAATTCTCTGGCTTTCACACTGCAAGAGTATTTATGTTTGATAAGGTATTGTCACTTTGATAATCCATCAAAGAGTATATCACACATACTGCTATTTATTTTGTGTGAGACTTGTCTTCCCAATGAAACTTCAAATTCATTAAGGACAGGGACCATAAAGACCTACAATCCCCACAGAACCCAGCAACGCGCTAAATACCATGAAGCATATGAAAACTTCTGCAGTTTCACTAGGAGTGACATTAGTGTTTCCTAGCAAAATTAACGTGTTTGTTCATATTTAAACGTGAGCCCCATGCCTGACTCTTTAGGTCCTTTATATGACTCTGTTACCCGCTTCCTTTTCTAAGGAGTCCACTCTAGCATTTCTACTTTTCTACATACCAATGAGAAGGCTGGCATACAAATTAATTCTTCCCTATAAGCTAACACACAGACAGAGACAACAGTTTGGTGGTCACCAGGGGGAAGGGGGTTGGGGAATGGGCACAAGGGATGAAGGGGCACATTTATATGGGGGCTGACAATGGACAACTGAAATCTCACAATGTTATAAACTATTATGACATCAATTAAAAAAAAATTAATTCTTCCCCTATCCACTTTTGTTAAATAAACTGATAAAGACTTATAAAAACTACTTTGTGGTTATCAGAAGTCAATGAAACTAATTAACTAAGTCACAAATTATGTATTTCCAACCAGTATATGGAAATAGCTTCAATAAACAGTACCCTCTCTTAAGATGATATTCATTAAAAACAAATTGACCAAAAAAAAGAAGAAAAAGGTTTGGATCTCCCAAATTTTATGGGTCTACTACCATAAGGTCATCAAAAATTACTGTCTGATTAAGTCATATAACGACCTAATGGTTCAGTGAAAAGAACACTTGCATAAGAACAGATGACCTGGATTAGATTCCAGGCACATAACTACAATCCAGAAAAACTTGGGCAAGTCATTTAACATCTCTGAACCTCAGTGTTTCCCTCTATATAAAATGAGACAATGTCAGGGCTGGCCCGGTGGCACAAGCGGTTAAGTGCGCTCGCTCCGCTGTGGCGGCCCGGGTTCGCCGGTTCGGATGCCGGGCGCATACCAACGCACCGCTTGTCAAGCCATGCTGTGGCGGCGTCCCATGTAAAGTGGAGGAAGATGGGCACAGATGTTAGCCCAGGGCCAGTCTTTCTCAGCAAAAAGAGGAGGACTGGCAGATGTTAGCTCAGGGCTGATCTTCCTCACACAAAAAAAATAAAAAATAAAATAAAATGAGACAATGTCCTATCCACCTAACTGAGTTATTTGAGGAACAAAAGAAACAATAAATTCTTTGAAATTACAAGTTAAAATATATATTACTAGTTTTGTTATTTACTTCACTGACATTAACGGGCACTTTGTAAGAGGAAGTACAAAGATCTGTTTTGATAAAGAGCAGAGAAGAAAACAGAAGCAAGAATTTCTATCAATGACTTTATAATTGAGGACTTTAGAGTTTAAAAAGTTCCAAAGTTACATCATCACTTTAAATACGTTCTGGAATTTGACCTGCTAAACTTATCTAACAAAGGCTCAGGAGAAAAGGTTAACAACCACAATAAAGAAATTTCTTGGTGATAGAAAAGGAAAAAGGTTAAATATTACAAAGGAGGAAAAAATACATTTTTTTTTATATATATATATATATATATATATTACCAGATTTTTCAGGAGCTCACATCCTAAGCCGCCAGCTCCAATGACTAGAACTTTACATGTGTCTAACAAAAATTGGAGAGACTGTAAAGAATGAAAAGGCATATTAAAATCTGGTTGTTAAAAACTGTAAGTACCATCAATAAAGCAACAAACCATAAAATAGTTTCTGCTGTTTCCATGAAAAATGCAATTGAGGATAAAGAGCAGACTTTGTATTTAATAAACTATTTTAAATTTATAAACAAGGTAGAACCATAAATTCTATAACTGTAATGATTTCAGAGAGTTTCAATTTTAACGTTCTTAAGTCGACTTTTATCGTATGAAATTAAAAGGCTATTTCTAACCAAAAAAACTATGCCTACTTGAGTTGTTTCTTTTTAACGTTGAAAGGGGATGGAAAGCATCAAATTCAGTTATTTAACTGACTTCCTAAAAATGAAAAAGTATAAAAATCTTAAGAACAGAGGATCAAGCAGTGCACAAGGTGTTCAAATGCCTTTTAAAAAAAAAGTAGTAATAATAGTTGCTTTTGAATACAGTGAGTGAAGAAACTTACACAACATGAGATGACAGGAAGAAAAGATAGATAAAACTCTTAGAAAATTGCATATCAGCAGAAATACAATTTGAAACAGAAATACAATTCAACAGAAGCATCTTAAATTACCAGGAAAAAAAAAATTCAGAAGCATGAGAAAATATGGTGGATTATCCAAAGAAATGGAAAATACTGTCAATTCTGTCCAAGATTAAAGGAGAGAAAAGTTATTTAGATGAGACACTGGGTCAAACCCAATAGTTGGCATCTTAATTTTAGGAACAGCACAATATTTCTATTTCAAAACAATATCTCTTTATAAACACAAAAGGACATAAAAATTTGTTATAAAGAATACTTTTTTCTACCTTGTAATAAAAAACAAGCTGCATCTAATTGAATGCTTGCTTTAAGTCAGATACTACCAGTCCAAAATTCTATTCCTCTAGTATACAGCATCCACATAGTTTTTAACATGCAATTAATTATATTCAATTCTAAGTAAAGATGCTCATTTCAACTATATTTTAAAATTTAAACAAGCACATTTATATTCCTATCAAAATTAATTTCTTATCAGGGCTAAAAAGGGGAGTGTCTCAGAAATCATTTTAAACTGGAATTTTAAGTGAATTATAATTTAGAATTTTAAATGAGGTTATGAAGTTATTTTACTCTCGAAAAATTTCAACATATTACATGAGACGTGAAAATAATGACTCAAATATTAGTCATTCAAATAAAATCAGTTGCAAATATTCAATTTAGTATTTCAAGATAACTTATACAATTGTATTAGTATTTTATTAGAAGAGCAAATTAAAAAGGAAGCATTTTTATTATTTTTGAAACATAAAACTATTAAAGGAGTTATTTAAAAATAAATGTTTCTCACTTCAGTGCTCGGTTCGAAATCAGGGTGTGTGAAGGGTCCAGATCGCTCGAGGAACTTCTTTACATGGTTCCAGCGACCTTCCCAGTCTCCAGTGTCCCCACACCCACCATCAACAGCCATTCTGCACAGAACACAGTAAATTCAGCTGCAAAGATCAGTATGAAAAAGCCACACCTACAACTACTATGGCTTCCCCAAATGAAAAGGTAACCACACCAGACCTGCTCAAATAAAAAGGGAAATATTCAATATGGTTAGGCTTATGCTTTTAATTTTTTCCCTTGGCTACCATATAGTTTATTTAAAGTTAAGAACTGCATGTATTTGATGAAATAAATCAGTTTACATGTGTCTGGGTTCCTAAAGCAACCCAAGACTAAACTTGAGATGTTGGTAAATCAATGAGACATGGGCTTTTCTACAATTGGAATTTACAAAAGATCACCGTAAACTTCCCCAATCTGTTCCTTCAATACACTTTGATCAGGAAACATCACTTACAAGAAAAAAAAAAAAAAAAACTCTCCACTTTCAGAATTGTGATGCTTCAAATCTACTACAACCCACGTGTCCTTTCCAACTTTGAAAGGTGTGAGTTAAAGATCATTTTTGATGAGAGGAACTTTCACACATTTCTCTCTGAAAGAGAGGTCCCAATTTTCAAGACAATCTCTTAAAACTATGAGGTGGTTTTGCTTGCCACTCAACACAAAAAAACTTTTAGGTTGCAATTCTGCCACAGATCAGCATTACCATCTAGAAACCTTTTAGCACACAGAACTGAGTAAAGCAGGAATCCTCCAACAAAATATATGTATTTTCTACTCAGTGCAAGATTCATGTTTGGTTATGATTATTTTTAATTTTCAAATTTCTTATAACCCCACAATTTCTACTTTCAAATATATTAGTAATATCCAGTTTTTACACAAAGGGACCAAAAAGTATTGCCTAGTAATAAAAACCATAGGTTTCGATGTCACAACTGGGTTTGGCTCCACAATTAATAGCATTGTGACCTTGAGCAGATCACTTAACAGCCATAAACCTCCTCTGTATGTCGTCTGCAGCTATTTCTTAAGGTCCGAATGAGGATAAAGAGATAATCCACGCAGAGGCCTTAGTACCATACTTGGCATATAGTAAACATGTGAATTTCAACTGTCATTTCAAGCAGAAGTGAAAGGGAAAGGTGGGAAGGAATGCGAAATGAGGCTTGTCATTCCAGTCCTCTTGCAATCGAAATTCAACTCTCTGAGGGAGATACCTAAAGACTCTAAAGCTCTGCTACTGAGAATTGGCACAGAAATTACTAACTCACCACACCCACCGCAAGAGTATTTTCTTCCCCTCCCATTGTAGGCAGGAGGAAAAATGATGTGGCGCTGGCCAGGTTGGAAAACACTTTGTTTACACCTGTCTCAACAGCACAAAACTAAGCATCTAGTAAGAAATAGAGTGTGTAACAAACGGGGGAAATAAGCTCTTTGGAGTCAACGCTCTCCTTTAAGAGGCAATTATTTTGCAAAAATGATTGCGGTGCTTAGTACAATACCTGATATAAAAAGTTCTCAAAAAGTTTGCAATTTATACTATTGTCTCGGTGCATACGAAAACGGCCTAGTGTCCGTTTCATGTGCAAAATTCCCTTTTCACAAGGTCACAGTTCTGACAATTTGGGATAGAGGAAGGGGGGACCCAGGGTCCTTCCCCAAGACCTTTGGGTCAAGCACCCCGGCGGCCCGCGCGGGACCCGCTGCGGTGCACCCCGAGCCCGGCGCGCGCCGAGACAGAGACCGGGAGCGGCCCGCCGGACCCCTGGGGCTGCGGGACGGGGGTCAGGGGATGAGGCGGCGCGGCCTGCGCTC
The DNA here is from genome assembly GCF_020826845.1 of Diceros bicornis minor. Lineage (NCBI taxonomy): Eukaryota > Metazoa > Chordata > Mammalia > Perissodactyla > Rhinocerotidae > Diceros > Diceros bicornis. The sequence goes on from NC_080741.1 coordinate 67,675,671, forward strand.
CGGGTGCCCCCCTCCCAGCCCCCCGGGCCCGCTGCGGCTGGTCCCCTAGGCCTGGGGTGAGGGGGGGCGGGGGCCCCCGGAGAGGGCCCCGGCCTCCCAGCAGCACTAACTTCTCAGCCAGCAGCTCCTCTATTCTCCTTCTTTTCTTCTCCCTAAAAGAAAGAGAGAATAAAAGAAGGGTCAGCATCACGCTACACACTGGGCGCCGCGAGAGGATGGGGGGCGAGGGGACGGGGCGGGGGGTGGGGGGACCCCCGGCTGGCGGCGGCGACCGCCCACCGCCGCGCTCTCTCACAACCCAGCCCAGCAGGGCGCGCCTGCAGAGCCCGAGTACTTACGGCTCCTCGCCATCCGCCATATTGTTCTCCGCCTCTTCCCAGCTGCCCCCGCGGCGGGCCGCGCGAAGGGGTGGGGCGGGCCGGGCCGGGCAGGGCGGGGAGGGTGGGCGAGGGCTGGGAGGGAGGGGCGGCGCGGTCGGATGGGAGGAAGCCGGGCCAGCAGGAGGCGGGGTGGGGCCGGGGCCGGCGGGGCTGGCGGAGAGGGGGGCGGGGCCGGCGCGGAGGAGGAGAGGGGAGGGCGGAGGAGGGCGCGGTGTCGGCGGGGAGAGGGGCGGGCCGGGCCAGGCGGGGAGGGGCGGGGCCGGCGGGGAAGAGGAGAAGGAAGGGCGGAGAGGAGGGCGGGGGGTCGGCGGGGAGAGGGGCGGGCTGGGGCTGGCGGGGAGGGGCGGGGCCGGCGGGGAGGGGCGGGGCGGTCCGATGGGAGGCAGCCGGGCCAGCGGGAGACGGGGTGGGGCCGGGGCCGGCGGGGCTGGCGGAGAGGGGGGCGGGGCCGGCGCGGAGGAGGAGAGGGGAGGGCGGAGGAGCGCGCGGCGTCGGCGAGGAGAGGGGCGGGCCGGGCCAGGCGGGGAGAGGCGGGGCTGGCGGGGAGGGGCGGGGCCGGCGGGGAGAGGCTGCGCGGTCGGATGGGAGGCAGCCGGGCCAGCGGGAGACGGGGTGGGGCCGGGGCCGGCGGGGCTGGCGGAGAGGGGGGCGGGGCCGGCGCGGAGGAGGAGAGGGGAGGGCGGAGGAGCGCGCGGCGTCGGCGAGGAGAGGGGCGGGCCGGGCCAGGCGGGGAGAGGCGGGGCTGGCGGGGAGGGGCGGGGCCGGCGGGGAGAGGCTGCGCGGTCGGATGGGAGGCAGCCGGACCAGCGGGAGACGGGGTGGGGCCGGGGCCCGCGGGGCTGGCGGAAAGGGGGGCGGGGCCGGCGCGGAGGAAGAGAGGGGAGGGCGGAGGAGCGCGCGGCGTCGGCGGGGAGAGGGGCGGGCCGGGCCAGGCGGGGAGAGGCGGGGCTGGCGGGGAGGGTCGGCGCGGTTGGATGGGAGGAAGCCGGGCCAGCGGGAGGCGGGGTGGGGCCGGGGCCGGCGGGGCTGGCGGGGAGGGTGGCGGGGCTGGCGGGGAGGGTGGCGGGGCTGGCCGGGAGGGTGGCAGGGCCGCCGGGGAGAAGGAGAGGGGAGGTCGGAGGAGGGCGTGGCGTCGGCGGGGAGAGGGGCGGGCCGGGCCAGGCGGGGAGGGGCGGGGCGGCGGGGCTGGCTGCTCTGAGACTTTCGTCGGCCTTAAGGTCTTTCCGTGTGTGGTAATTATAATCTTGATTAACTACACTTAATTAAATTTTGTTCAGTGTGTAATGTTAAGCTAAGTTAAAATATAGACATAATACATTATATGTTTATACAATTTATGTGTTAATAAATAATTATTTAAAATGATATATTCTATGAAAAAAACTCGGAAGAACTACCCTAATATGCCAGAGCTTCCCTCTGAGGCAAAGCATGGGGGAATTTTCACCTTCAACTTTTCAGGAGGGTTCCAACATCTTTGCATAAAGGTACTCACTTTAAGAATAAAATTTACCTAAATCAGTTTATAAGGGTGGGTTGGAGAAATTATTCTTTCTTTGTGATCATCAGTATTAATATTTTAGTGTCAGATAAGAAATTAAGTGGAAATGGAAAAAAATTAAAAAACATTTTTTTCTGGGAAGAAATATATATTTACATAGAAGAAAAGTATAAAGAAAAAAAGCACAAAAGTTAAAGAATAACTTAGAAACCCATAATCTCATCACCTAAAGATAAATGGTGATACTATTTTGGACTATTTTCTTCCAGAGTCAGAAATAGACAGACAGACAGATAGATAGATAGATAGATAGATAGATACATAGATAGATGTGTGTGTGTGTCTGGATGGCTGGATACAGAAAAATAATCATGTTCAAAATATATACATATATCCTTCTTGGAGTGGGACAAGAATGATATTTAGAGTCAGAAAGAAAGTTTAAATCCTTAACTTTCCACTTATTAACTATGAGACCTTGCACACTTCTGTGTCTTCATTTGTAAACTGAGGATAATAATATTCACCTTGTAAAACTGTTTGACAATTAAATGAAATCCACAGTGGTTCGCAAAATATAGTCCCTGATCAGCTAGCTACCTTAGCATCCTTTGGGAACTTGTTACAAAGGCAAATTTTCAGGCCCCACTCCTAATCTTCTGCAAAGTGCTGGATGATTCTGTGCAAGATAAAGCTTAAGAACCAATGAAATGGAGTACATAAAGCCTGATGAGTACTCACTACATGTAGCTGCTGTTAATAAATTATGATATTTAATCTTCTTTTTGTCCTTTATTATCTCCCAATTAGGTTCATTTCAGTGGCATTCATTGAGCTGAAAATCAGTGCCAGGCAGTAAATGGGGGATAGAGTTCACAGTCCACAGTCCATAGCAAGAGACACCAGCCTCTTTCCCTGGGTCACACGTCTCAACATCAACCCAGAACCTCTTTTTCTTGCCCAGACTACTCCACAGATGGAAACCACTGAGGTTAAACCCTTGCTTTTCAAAACAGGCTCATGTGGCCTAAGCCCCCAGCAATGCTACCTTCAGGAGAACTTTTGATTATTGGCAGTGAGCATCTCAGCCACCTCAGAGGGTAAAAACCAACAGGCAACTTGGAGATCACCTAGTCCAAACCTACCCATTTCACAGGGAGGAAACTGAGGCCCAGGGATAGGCTTCGGCTGGCCACAAAGAGGTCTGCAAAGGCATCTCGCCCTTCATCTGCGTGCCTTGGGACTAACACCCTGACTCACTGTGGTGGTATGTTGGTAGATGACACCAGGCACTCCCACTGGCTCAGACTGACCCATTAGAAATAGCCACCTGCCCTTGCCAGTAATGAAAGTTAACAGAGACATGCAAGAGAAACCTGCAACAGGTTTATTTAATTTCAAATGGAATATATCATAAACTATTAGACTATCCACTATGGTTTATATACAAACAGATAAATATTCAGGGTAGACCTATTTAGAAGCACAGGTCTGGATATAAGAGCCTCAGGAAGGCCTCTGCATTGAATCTCCCCCTACCTGTCCCCCATGAACAGTGACAAAGAGCTACTATTAATAGTATTTCACATGGCGCCTGAAATAAAGTAAGGATTCCATATGTGTTCATTTTTATTTAAAATGATTTTGTGACAAAGGTAGAAATGTGTAGTGAAAAAAAAAGGCTCCCATAATCTAACCAGAGAGAGATGCATGGTTAATATTTTGGGAGAGAGGGAGAAGAGGATCATGCTATATACAGCTATATCTGGCTTTTTTCATTTCTTTATTTTTAAAGCTCTTTGGAGTTTAAACAAATAAGTAAAAATACACTGAACAAATGTTTACTGGATATCAGTTGCCTATGATCAATGAGTAATCATATTGTTAGTAACACGCACTTGACAACTTACCGTCATGCCGTACTGAGCAACTGGAAGATAAAAGTCACAGCTCCTAATGCTCACTAATCTCTCCAACAGGTGTGGGGTCCTAGTGGGGCTCCTACGCTGGTCTTGCTGGTCTTGCCCAACATCATTTACTCAGCTTGCCCACAGTGCTGCTTCTTGAAATTCTTAAGCCCCAGGGAATTCTTCTACACCCCCTGACTTCCTGTAATTGAGCACCGAGGCTTGGCACATCTCTATTCAGCACTCCTCTCACTGTCTTATATTTAAGTAGTATTTCCACTGCATTGCAAGATCCTTGACGGCAGGCCAAGGCTGCATTCTTCTCACCTTTTTTATCTCCCACAATGCTTTCATAGAGCCTTGAAAAGACTCAAAATATCTGTTGGTGTCATTCTGAAACTTTTCAACCTTTTTTTCCCTATCAAGTCTATCCAGATACAACCACAAAAATAACATTGCAAGAAGATAGAGAAAAGTCAGTGCATGTTCATTATAAAAGCATAGAAAACAAATCAGGTTAAAGCACTATGAGTGCCATATAGATGAATCATGGCCTGTCCTATTATTAATAACAATAACAATAGTATCTAACTGTGAACAATTACTATATACTAAGCACTTCCCATCCACTCTTTTATTTATCTTCACCTATGTGGCAAATGTTCTTATTATACCCACTTTACACATGAAAAAACTGAGGCTTGAGGAGATTAAGTAATTTCCCCACAGTTCCCTGCCAGAAATCAAGGAGCTAGGACTCTAATTTTGCTTCCTTTGAGTTTGAACCTTCCCATTTTTCCAGAATCAAGAAAATGTGAGAGCTTAGGAACATTTTCACATTTTAAACTTTATTCAAAAAGCATCATCTAGGCTATATCTTAGCACTGATTCAATTCAATCACCAAACTTTCCTGAATACCAGTGGTATGAGTAATTCCTTAGAGTCAAAGTTCCTGAACTGCCTTCTGAATCATCAAGAAAACCAAATTATATATTCTAGACTTAGCATTAGGTATATTTTATTGCTTTCCAAATTTTGAAAATTGGTGTAAGGAGAGTAAATCCAGTTTTTTAAAAACAGCACCACTTGCAGGGTTAGAGACTCTGTTATCTTAGACACTAGCATCTTAGGATTCTACCTACCACACTATGCAAGGAATCAAAATACTTTTTTCTCTTGCATTTGAGATACAAGGAGGTTTACTGTACCAACCAGCCCGTTAACTGAAAAAAGATGATCCTTTGGAACCCTTAGAAGAGAATTTACAACGAATACATCTCTTGGCAGTTCTTTGGGCTGGGATACAAAACTAGCACATTACCTGTTAAAATACTGTGCTGCCTTAGTGAAAGTTGTCCCCAAGTATTAGGATAAAACTAAGAAGGCTCTTTAGGAGTAGAATCCATGTTTCTGCCCAAAAGATACTGGAGGCAGAACGATCAGTTCACTGCAGACCATCGTTTGCTTTCAAATGTAAACAACATCCCAGCCCAGGGCTGAAGTAACTAGAGTGCCCACTTTATCAGAATCCCACAGTAGTTCAATAATTTTACCCTGGGGAGAATAGAGATGGAGAACAGGAAGAGAAGTGAAAGAACAAACCAGCCCTTCCATTCGTTCTACCCGTCCTTCCTTCCTATTTTGCCAATGTCATTTCACTCGTAGTGACTCATGGTGAAGCAGAGAAAACATGAGAATTGCTTTCAGATGTGCAGAGATTAACTACTTAGTTTTCAAAACCAGCTCATCCTCCAGTAACACTATAGTTGCCTTCCATTCCATTTCACTTAGACTAGCGTTTGAACGGCTGCAAAAAAATTTCCCTGAAGTCCAGAACACATTCCTAGGTTAAACGCTCAAAAGGGGTGTTTTAAAGGAGGCTGTTTGTATTCGGACTGCCAGAGAAGGCGTTGCCACCTCGCTTCAGACAGAGGATTTCCGCTGGTTTCTTTCTGTCATTTCATTTGTTTGCACTCTGCCCCTTGGTCTGTCGCGGCGCCCCCGTTTTCCTGAAACCAACCACTTAGAGCCAATCAAGAAGTAAAGAAGAGAAAAAACGCCCGCCCGCTCCCAATTTCCTTTGCTCCGCTGCCTGCCAACCGCAGAGCGGACAGAGCTCGAGCTGCTGTCATCTCTAACCCAGCTCAGCTGATCGGTTGCTGCCGCCGCCGCCGCCAGATTCCAGAAGCGAAGAACAAGAAGCTGCGAGACGAGCCATGGACGTGAGTATCGCCCCTCTCCGCGCCTGGGACGATTTCTTCCCGGGCTCTGACCGCTTCGCTCGGCCGGACTTCAGGGACATTTCCAAATGGAACAACCGCGTGGTGAGCAACCTGCTCTATTATCAGACCAACTACCTGGTGGTGGCTGCCATGATGATTTCCATTGTAGGGTAAGTGGGATCCCCCCGCCCCGGGGTACTAATCGCGGGCAGCCTGGAGGGGGCTCCCGGTGCAAGATCCCGGGATGCGGAAACGCTCTCCACGCCAGGCGCCTGTCCTGGCAACCACAAGCGGTCAAGCCAGTGGAAACTTGTTCTCAGGGCGAGGCCAGCAATCTGGGGGTACCCTTTTCCTTTTCTCGCCCCCGCCTGAGACATGAGGGGGTCCCTAGGGATGGGGAAATTTTGCCAACCTCGGGCAGGAAAAATTGACACTTTTTTTTTTCTGTGCTCTGCTTGGGCTCTTGCTGGGGGAGATTATTTACAGTGCTCCAGTTTTTCAAAATAAGAAGAAAGAGGAAAGTGGTGTAACCTTATCCTAGGGTTGGCTGGGGCGGGCGCCGCCCTGGGAGGCTTGGGGCAGCAGGGTGTGGATCGGGACTCTACCTTTTGGGGGTGTTAGTGTAAAAAGGGCATCTAAGAGGTGAGGCGCTTTGTCGGTTTTTCCGCCTAGTGCCAGCCACACTGTACAGGAAAGCTGAGCTTGGGAGCAAGAGGGTGAGTGTTCCCAGGTGGCACATCTCCCATTGTGGGGTGAAGGTTGCTCTGACTCCAGGAACAGGGTCCTCTTGCTTTTTCTTCCAGAAGTTGTCAGGCGTGGTCACTTTATCTTCACTTCCTAGTCTGTGGTTTCAGTGTATTAAAGGCCTTTTCAATACATTGTCTTAAAATAAGAAGTGCCCCGTGTCATAATGATTTCCCACACACACACATGCACCTGCTCTGCTGGAAACCACCTTTTCTTGTAGTTCACCCTTTAAGAAATGCTTCTCTCACTTTTGCAGGATGGGGTGGTGATATTCTAGATCCTTCTGAACCTTTGCATCTGTTAAGAAACAGCCACCCTCAGACTTTATAAAGGAACTCACTTGCCATTGAGAGCAAATATAGAGGAGAAGAGCAAGCTGTTCTGGGAGAAAGAGAGCAAGCTGGTCTGGGAGAAAGAGGAGAAATCTAAACTTGGAAGGTGTGGGAAAGGGCAAATAGGGTGATTTCTTAGGTTGGTTTGGCTGTCCTTTCGCTTATTTATTGAGTCACTTCTCTGTGCCAAGCTCAGAGCACACCGAGATCAATCAGACGTGAACTCTGGCCCAAGGGCACATGGCAGTTGATGAGAAGCTATAGGACCAAATAGCACAGAGGAGAGAGAGCGCGAATTCACAGTTTCTAAGTGTGGTTCAGAGTAGTGGCCCCCACGCAGAAGTGAACGCTCATTTGTGGGATTCAGTAGACGGTCACACAGATTGTCATTAGGTCTTGCTTAAGGAATTACAAACTCTGAGAATGGCTTGGTGTGTGGAGGGCACGGGCTGTGAGCCGACTCTGAATTAGGGTGGCAGCCGAGTTAAAATTAGTTGGGGTAGGACAGGCCTGGGGCCTGAGGCAGCTGCCTTCCGAGCTGTCCGCTAGCTTTATACTTGAAGCTCATTTCCAGAACGCTAAAAAATTTCTTTAAAACAAAGTAAATAGTAAATAGGATTGCATCTGTTGTTTTCTTTTTCTTCTCTCTCTTTGTAAAGAAGTGATCAAGGCTTCTTTTCTGGTGATCTAGTTATTGGGTTTTTTTTTTTTTGAGGTAACCACAAAATCTTAGATATGAGGCAAGGTTTGACACAGACCAATCAAATGTACAGAAAAAAATCCTGCTTTTCAAAGAGGTGTACCGCCCAGACTGCACACAAGCTGGGGCAGTCTTGCCTGCCTTGATAAAATCCATTTTTCATTGTGAAGGTCAGGAGCCAGTCCCTTGACTAAATATAGCTCCTTCATTATGTTGTCTTAGCCCATTGACTCAGGCAGTTTGGGGAGGTTGGTTTTTCCCATTCCCCTTCTCAAAAATGAGACGTTTGTTGGCAGTGAAATTTTTGAAGGTAAAAGTGAAAAATAGCCATGTTTATTTTTTATTATTCTTATATTTAAAAACTTACAAAAGATACAGGCCAGCAGTAACTTATTTTGAAAACGGTGTTGTAAAATGTGAGATTTCCTTGGTACTCCAATAAAAATTTGGTGTATGACCTTCAACTGTTTTCTGTGCATCTACAAACACAGTCTGTAGTTTTTTCCACAAATTGCTCTTTTCTTTCTTTATATTCTAATAATAATAAAAGGAAACATGTATTGAGTGCCCTGTGTGCCAGGTACTTTGCTAAGTAATTTACCTGCATTACCTCATACAACCCAATGAGATGAGGCATTATTATTATTATTATTATTATTATTATTATTATTATTAAACCTAAGGAGGTTAAATGACTTGCTCGAAGTCACAGACCCAGGGTTGTGCTCTTGACTACTATGCCATCTTCTTATGAGTTATGAAGTTTGGAATTATAGTCTTTTAAAGGTAGAAGAAACCAGATATCTTCAGGGTCAGGGAACTTAGTTGATTCTGCAACATTTCTCATTCTACAGAGAACTTTCCTCTGTTATTGATGTCAGTAGATGAGTGTGTGAGAGCAGTGCTGTTTATCTGGATCCTCTACGGCATCTGATAGTTTCTCATGATATCTCGGTAGAGTGTGTGTGAAAATGTGGCCTGGGTGTTTACTGGGGAAAGGACTGTGTTCAAAGGGTGTTCTTCAATGGTTCAGTCCCTTGCTGGTGAGGAAGGGCCTCCAGGGCATTGTTGGAGGGCTCTAGTCTCAACTCTTAATGCTCTTGTGTTGAAAACTGGCTTGGGTGAGGATAGATAGCCTGCTCTTCAAGATTGCAGGAAGGGAGAAGGAAGACCAAACGGATATAATCTAGCTCCAAAAACACCAGAAAGGGCTGCCTGTACCAAGATGGAGATTAAAGAGCGATTAGGATAGAGATAAATCTGTGTATGAGGTCTTGATCAGGCAGGGCCTGGTAATCCACTGTTAGAAGTTTGGTCTTCATTCTAAAAGCATGGTTTACCAGGCACATGATTTCCACTTGGTAAGTCTACTATGCCTCTTAGATTAACTCTGAGTAAGTCTTTTAGCTAGTAGCCCTTGGTGAAGACAGTTGTCGTACCTTCTGACTCTTCAAACAGTATAAGGTAGCAGTTAAGGGTTTAGGCACCAGAGTCAGGTTAAGTAAATTTTGAATCCCAGCTACCAGTCACTAGCCATGTGACCTTGGGCAAGTCACTTGAACCACCCCATACCTCAGCTGCCTCATCTGTAGAATGAGACTAATTATAGTACCTGCCTCATAGAGCTTCTGTGAGGATTATCTGTGTTAACATAAGCAAGTCTCCTAGAACAGTGTCTCGCTCCTAGTTTTTGCTCCACAAATGTTACTTATTGTTTTTATCGTTGTTGGTGTTATCATAGAGATTACTCAGAAACATACACAGCCTCTTTATCCAGTGGCTCCATCCACCCAAATTCCAATCCCCAGTTTACTTACCTACTCCTCCTCCTACCAGACTCAGTTTTGGTACCACCTCTTTGAGGAAACTTCTCCCTTTGTCCCTCACTCCCTTGTGTTAATATGCCTGTGCCTGTATCTTTCTTAGTACTTACTCCATGGGCTTTTAAGTTGTCTGTTCACTTGTCTCCACTCCTAGAGGCCAGAGACTGTGGATTTTGTGATTATTTTTTCTTTTTCTTGTGGTTATCATTATTTCTATTCTCTGTATCCCTAAGTCCTACTACATAGTAGATGTTTAGTTTGTGATTGCAAGAAGTAAATAAATGAACCTCCACGTGATTACAGGGGCAACTTTTAACCTACTGAATGGAACAAATTATTTTGAAGCACGTAGCAACATGCCAGCACATAACAACAACACGCTCCTAAAGTGATTCCAACTGGGTCATTGCTGACGGCACTTGCTACATATTGGTTAGGCTTACTGTAGTGTAAAAATTCAATTTAAAAAAGTTTATATTTCAAACTCTTCACTAATATTGCCCTTGTAGAATTTTGTTGAAATTCTCTCTTGCAAGGTTTCTCATATAAGCTTAGCGCTGTTGACATTTTGGTATAATTCTTTGTTGTAAGGGGGCTGTCCTGTGTATTGTAGGATGTTTAGTACCATCCCTGCTCTCTACTTGCTGAATGCCAGTAGCACCCTCCTCTTCAGTTGTGACAGTCAGAATGTCTCTAGACATTGCCAAGTGTCCCCTAGGGATCCAAATCACCTCTGATTCAGAACCACTGCTCTACTACCAAGAAAATCATGATGATTCCTCAACATCATCTTCACTAAATGCAAGATGCTTTATAACAAGTTACAAAAACAGAGTTCTTGCAATTGCATAGCAAAGCAGTTTAACTTTAGCTCCTGGCTCTTAACTTTTCAAACATAAGAATGGAGTGGATTTGAAGCTTTACACAGCTTTGATCATTATCCTTAATTTATTAAATTTGTTATGCTATCATTCTTTTATTATTCTGCCTGGAAGACTCTACTGGTTCCACAGACTCAGTCTTTTTATTTTTTGACAGAATTCTGGCATTTGCTTTTTTTTCTTTTTCTTTTTCTTTTTTTTTTGTGAGGAAGATCAGCCCTGAGCTAACATCCATGCCAATCCTCCTCTTTTTGCTGAGGAAGACTGGCCCTGAGCTAACATCTATTGCCAATCCTCCTCCTTTTTTTCCCTTTTTCTCCCCAAAGCCCCAGTAGATAGTTGTATGTCATAGTTGCACATCCTTCTAGTTGCTGTATGTGGGACGCAGCCTCAACATGGCTGGACAAGCGGTGTGTCGGTGCATGCCCGGAGTCCGAACCCGGGCTGCCAGTAGCCAGTAGCGGAGCACGCGCGCTTAACCACTAAGCCGCGGGGCTGGCCCTGGCATTTGCTTTTGATTAGCTTTCTGCTCAAAAGTTCACTTGCTCTGGAGTTCCACAGCTACAGAGTGGGAATTAAGTGACTTAATTAATATAAAACACATTAAGGCCTAGCAAATAATAACACTCAAACGTTAGCTGCTGTTATTATATTAAATCCTAGGTTACAGGCATATTTAAAATTCTCACAACTTGTGTATTCTCTTAGGCAGGAGTATTAGATGATGGATACACTTTAGTGGTTTTGTCGTAATTGCAACTTGTGTTTGTTATAAAACTTTGCTTCCCTTGCAGACTTGAGTTTCCTTTTGAGATTCAGGCATCACTTCAGACGAGATTGAAAGATTTAAAAGGAATAGCATGAATAACAAGTTGGCGAATGTGTGTTTTGCTGAAAATGGCTGTGTCCTTTAAATCAAGAAAAGAAAGATGTCTAGTATTAAAGAGGACATGACTTACCGTCTCCATCTTTGACATAAGACATCCAGCACTGGATATTCTTTTTTATATCACATATAGCAGTGGAAGTCTCTGCTTCTATTTTCAAAGTGAAAAGCAAAAGCAACACCTAATTGCACTTGCAATTTAAGTGCTAAGCATGTGATACATTCTAGTTGTGGACAGGAATTTCTATGTGCTTAATAGAATGCCAAAAGATTTGAGCTGGAGAAATCTATCCAAAGTGTGGGCCACGGAACAGCAGCATCTTTCACCCTAGGAGCTTGTTAGAAATGCAGAATCTCAGGCCCCATCCCAGACCTCTTGGGTCAGAATCTGCATTCTAGCAAGACTCCTAGATGACTCACAGGCACGTAAAAATTTAAGAAGCACTGATCTGGCCTGGTTCAAAAGAAACACTAAAAAAATTTAAATAAAGTTACCTATATGCCCAGGTGTTACCTTCAGAGATTCTAAATATATAGTTCTTGGCTAGGTCCAGGCACCTGTATGTTTTTTCTTAACCCCCCTGTGATTCTGATTTACATCCCCAAGTTGCAGTTGAGAAGTGCTGATTCCATCAAAGCCGCCAACTTTCACAAACGTAAAAGCTTGAGGTAACATGGCTAATTAGAACCAAAGCTGCTGATAGTAGCTTGTTTTATTGATATGAAGTGAAATACCTTTTCCATTAAGCCATTGCAAATGTTCTAAAGTTCCTAATTAAACAAATTCAACTGTTTGAATGCTGACTCTCACAGCATTTGTGTTATTATGCTTGACTTATTCTCACAAATTCCTCCCTGCCATGAGAACTCATATTTTCTGCCTTGGCCTCAGAAGCACCAACCACACACAGAATTTGCGAAGATATAAATGCCTCTGCTGTGTCTCCAGCCAGAAAGGCTCATTTATTCTCAACTGCATATGTTTGTGCCCCTGCTTTAAGACAGCACAATGTGGCTGCTGAATGAATGAGCTCATATTTTCTGAGCTAATGTACGGCAGCACCGCAGCACGGTGCAGCCTGGGGAAGTGTTACCAGAAGGTGGACACTAGGGTTGCCACTTTGTGCTTTCAGTTACTTGAGATGGTAAGGAGTTTCTGGAAGGCTGGTAATTCTATTTGAAAAGAGCATTACTGTAATCTTTTTAAAATGAGTGAGGTCCCATGGTATATTCTAGACCTGTGGCTACCAGCATCTGATATTAAGAAGTGGTCAGATTGTACCTTTTAATGCTGCAAGGATGAAAAATCAAGTTTTCAGGTGGTAGAGGAAAAAAACAAATAAGAGAGCCTTGGGATGATCTGGATAGGAATGTATTAAAACATTTGCAGATGGAATTTATTGCAGTCTATTTATGCTAAAACCTAGTGGAAATATTTTTGAGATTAAGCAGCTTCAACACCAATTCTACAACATTAATCTTGTTTGTGTTCTTTCGTTCACTCCGCAAAGAGTCTGAAGCACTTACCAACTTCTCAGCCACTGTGCTAGGAGATACACTAGAGAGTAAGACAGCTGCCTTCATCAAGTTTGGAATCTAGACGGGTAGCAAGACGACACTGAACACATAATCATTATGTATAGCAAGTGTACAGAAACATACACCTACATAAACATTGTTTTCAACCTGGCTTACCTGATCTCCCTGAACATTATGATTCCAAATTCCAAAAATCTCAGGTGTTGAAAATGGAAGAGGCATTGAGTTTGTGGACAAGGGAAAGGGTTATTAAATTTCATGCATCCTCACCTACAGCTCAGATGCCTTCTACTCGGTCGAACAAATATTCACCGAGCACCTGCTATGTGCCGGATCTGTCTTGGTCCTGAGGATATAGGCAGGAAGACAGTTCCACCCAGCCTTCCCAAATCCTCCCGGAATTAGTCTCTTCCTGCCCTCTCATCCCCCTTTATTTGCACTCGAGGCAGATCACGTGGCCTGCTGGCATATGTCTTCCCCTGGTGGGTTATGTGTTTCTTCTGAGTACAGAACTTTAAGAGGTGTATCAACACTCAATAAAATTTTAATCTCAAAATTTTTCATCTAATAAGGATTGTCTTTCATTAAATCATCTTCTGACACTATTTATGTAACCATGTTCTTGAGTGCTCTTCCCCACACACTTTTTTTTTGTTAAATGTTCCCTGCCACTGTCAGCCTGGGGTTGGTAGTGTCTGTCCCCTTTCCATACATAGGATTTGCAATGATTCTGGGTCAGTGTGCAAATAAATGAACATATTTTGGATTCCTGGCCACTGTCTTTTTTTTTCATTTTATACCCTTTTGCACGCTTTGAATTTTGTGTGTGTGTGTGTGTGAGGAAGATTAGCCCTGAGCTAACATCTGTTGCCAGTCCTCCTGTTTTTGCCGAGGAAGATTGGCCCTGGGCTAACATCCGTGGCCATCTTCCCCTACTTTAAATGGGACGCTGCCACAGCATCGCTTGACGCCTGGTGAGTTAGCATGCACCCGAGATCTGAACCTGCGAACCCTGGGCCGCCCAAGCGGAACATGTGCACTTAACCGCTGCGCCACCGGGCCGGCCCCTCCTGGCCACTTTCTTAGAGTACAAAAGCTCTCAGTCAAATTATTAGGGGCAGGGTCCTCAGTATAGGAAATCTAGTTCTAAAAGATGAACTTGACCCAACTATTGGAAATTTCTTATTTTCCTTTTGGACAAATGTATTCTACTGATTATCACTCAGCTTTAGAATACTTCCCCATAACATTCTCCTCTGTCTCTTTTAATGAGCTTGGCTTCTTGTTTCAGGAAACACTTTCATGCCTGTGATCTTAAACAAAACCTGCAGGGTGCCTCTCCATTCTGCAAGCATTTATTATAAATTGGTAGGATTTCCTGGCCTTCTCTGCCGTGGAGCATTTGCTAATGGAGAGACCTGGAAGGCAGAAAGGCCATCTGAAGTGGAAAACAGGGGCTTGGTTCTCACTTCTACTAATCTACGTCATTTCCCATCAGTGCAGCTTCTCCTGGTCTCAGAGGAACAAAAAGGAATGCAGAAATTTGGTGTTAGCGGGAGGTAAACAGAGAAGAAACTGCTGGTAGGAAAGGAGTTTATGTGTCACCAGGCTTATTAGCATTTTGCCCAGCCCGTCTTCTCTCCGAAGCTCTGTAAGAACTTGCCATTTGACAGCAATTTTATTTGCTCTACTAAAAGCGTTCAGAAAGAACAGTTTGTAAACAAACATCTTTCCACTTTAGTTCTGAAACATTACTTGTCGTGAGAGTAACCGTGGGTTCCTAATTGTTGAAGGCAATGATGAATAGACAGGAGGGTTTGGGATTTTTTGTGTGTTTTTTGCTGAGAAAGATTCACCCTCAGCTAACATCCATGCCAATTTTCCTCTATTTTGTATGTGGGTCACCACCTCAGCCTGGACGCCGAGTGCTGTAGGTCTGTGCCCGGGAACCGAGCCTGGGCCGCCAAAGCGGAGTGTGCTGAACTTAACCACCAGGCCACAGGGCCGGCCCCCAGGAGAGTTTGTTATACCATTCTCTCTGCCTTTGTGTATGTTAGAAATTTGCCATGATAAAAAGTTTAAGAAGGATTTGTTGCAGTCTAATCAGAGCCTCATACACTGACTGATATTTGAAGCTCCATCACTGTGGAAAGCATGAAATATATGGCTTCTAACCCAGGTCCAACCCATCATTTATTAAAAATAAAACAAGCAATTAGTTGATAAATGCAAAAGAAAACATGGAGTTTCATAAGATATGTCTTCCTATGAATACTTTTTTTTTTTAATTTATTTTATTTTATTTATTTTTTTCCCCCAAAGCCCCAGTAGATAGTTGTATGTCATAGCTGCACATCCTTCTAGTTGCTGTATGTGGGATGCGGCCTCAGCATGGCTGGAGAAGCCGTGCGTTGGTGTGCGCCCGGGATCCAAACCCGGGCCGCCAGCAGCGGAGCGCACGCACTTAACCACTAAGCCACGGAGCCGCCCCACTATGAATACTTTTAACACACCAATGGCTGCCGAGTCAGTGGATCATTTGGATGTGAGGGTTCAGTTTGTTGGTGCCAAGTACAGACGGTGCAGTCAATATTCAGTACACAGCAAATATGCCCTCAATACTGTGGGCCTTTCTCATTCAATTGGTTAGGAAAATCTCAAGGTGAGGCTACCATGACCTCTCTGTGACAAAAGAGACAGGCTCCCGTCCCACCTTAACTGCTCGTGATCATTAGGCCCAAGAGACACTGATCACATTTACTCAAAACTGACTTGTCCATTTATATTTATACTTTACAGTGAGAAATAGTTCTTGCCAGGACGGAAGGTGTGTTGGGAAACCAAAATGACCGCAGAAGACTCTTAGGGTTATCTGAGAAATCAAAGAGCAAGAGGGGCCTACAGAGACAGGTGGGCAGGAGCGTGAATCTCCCTGTAGCCCACTCAGTCTCCCTTCTGGCTCCCTGCACACAACAGCAACAAAACATACAAAGGTTCCTCCTTCCAGCAAGCTCAAGTGCCCTTTCACCTTGAGCATCATATCACAATAATCATCTCTTACATTTGCATTGGAGTTTAGATATCTTTCCTACTTTTGGTTTTTTATTTGTTCTTTTCATCACAACTTTGTGAAGGCACAAAGACAAGGACTATTTCTCCAGTAATATTTAGTGTACAACGAGAATAACAGTGATCTGTCCAAGATCAATCTCACGTCACTTAACTCGTGGCCGTAGAAAGTTGCTGGGCTTACTTAAGTAACATGAAAATGTACTGGATGCTTACTTAGCTTTTTTCTTTCTTTCAACAAATATTTATTCAATACCTACTGTATGCCAGGCACTGTGCTCGGTGTTGGGGGGAGAAACGTCATGGTCTCTGTCCTCATGGACCTTAATCTCTAGTAGGAGACAGAGACATTCAGCCAATACTCATTCAAATAAATGTAGAACTGCCCCTGTGATAAGTGCTATCAAGAAGAGGCATGTGGGGGCCGGCCCCGTAGTTTAGCGGTTAAGTGCGTGTGCTCCGCTGCTGGCGGCCCGGGTTCAGATCCCGGGCGCACACCGATGCACCGCTTCTCCGGGCATGCTGAGGCCGCGTCCCACGTACAGCAACTAGAAGGATGTGCAGCTATGACATACAACTATCTACTGGGGCTTTGGGGGAAAAAAAAGAGGGAGGAGGATTGGCAATAGATGTTAGCTCAGAGCCGGTCTTCCTCAGCAAAAAAAGAGGAGGATTAGCATGGATGTTAGCTCAGGGCTGATCTTCCTCACAAAAAAAAAAAAGAAGAAGAAGAAGAAGAGGCATGTGGTGCTATGACCTGGTCAGAGAGATTGAGGAAAAGCTGATTAAGCTGAGATTTGACAGAGGTAGGAGTGAATCAGGCAGAGAGAACAGCTTGTGCACATACCTGTGACGACCAGAGGCAGGATGAGTTCTAGAGAGAGAAGCCCCAGCGGATGGAGTGCAGAATCAGGAGGAGGTGGTATGAGAAAGCTGGCAGGCAGGGATGTTGCTAGCCCTTAGGGCTCCCTCATACTAATTATTAGTATATATTATTAAAAGCGCGCCTTACTCTTGGCAGATGCAGCTTAAGCCAAATCACAGGCTTGGCAAGTGAAGTGTAGCCTGGATTTCAGGGCCCACTCACCCCCTCAGCCAGGCCTTGTCCGAGGTACAAACTACACAATTGTATGTAGCGGCCCAGGCTGCAGAGGCAAGAAAATGGATGGGTGGATTTGCATTTGCAGTGATCTCTCTGGCTGTTGAAGGACTGTGGAAAAACATCGCCAAGTTAGAGAAGTCCGCGATGAGTAAATTGTTCCCCACTTTCTTGGTGAGTCAGGCTTCCTCAGGAACCAAACTACAAAAATAGCTTTTTGGGCTAGAAAATTGGAACTCAGTGCAAAGCTGCTTCTGCTGCTCAGAAATATTTCACTGCCTCTTTGGGTCTTGTTGGCATTGCAGCATGACAGGAGTTACAAATGTGCACTTGAGTTGATCTGAGGATCTCTCTTTTGGTGAACTTTTATCACCAAACTCTGCGATTGGTGGTCTTGGGACAAACTTATTAACTGTCTGTTCCTTAGCTTGTTTATATGTAGAATGAAGTGAGTTTTCAAAATCTCCCCTAGCTCTACAATTCTGTGATTGGCCAAGATTTTTTTTTCCCTTCAGCAGCTTGTGCTGAATCTATAGATATAGCTAGCTGAATCATGTTGCCAAGTTTAAGACATGTGTCCAAACCCGCTAATGGCCACTTTCCTTCAGAAAGAAATGAGAATGCTGAAGAATTTCCCAGGATGATCCTTAGTTGCTTGCTCCACCTGGAAGGACGGGGTTACTTAGAATGGTTGGAGGAAGGAAATTCCTGAAGCCGGTGAACAACGCAGAATGGGTTATATTGTGAATTGCTGTCACAGTTACATCGATGGCACCCTTTTGTCTCCCCCTGGATCCCTTTGAATACATGTCATCATTTCTCTGGGCCTCAGTTTACTCACCTGTGTAATGAGATTGAACTGATACATTTTGAAGACTCTGCTACAGGATTCTGTGATGAGATTCTAAACCTTTTTACAAGTGTCAATGATTCCACTAGAATTTTTAACTATCACATTTATTTCTTTATTTGAATGGGATATGTATGTATGTATGTATATATTTTTATCTCACAATAGAAAAACATACTTAGTGTTTTTGATTTGTAAAATTGCGTCCTACTTCCGCCAAAGGCAGAAAATCAGGCAGAAAATCACGTTCTCTCTCTCTCTCTCTCCCTCCCTCTCCCTCTCTCTCTCTCTCTCTCTCCCTCCCTCCCCCAGTCCTCCCTCCCTCTCCCCCTCTTTCCCTCATTTCTCTCTCCCCTTCTCCCTCCCTCTCCTCCTCCCTTCCTTCTATCTTCCTGCCTCCCCTCCTCATCTCTCATTCACGCCCTATCACCCATCTGAACCCAAAGGCAATTGTCCGCTTGAAAGCTGGGGTGGCATATGTATGAAAGTTGTGTCCTAAAGGTTCTTGGGCCTTATTGTGACTTGCGTGACTAAGAGCCCAGCTGTTGAGTATAAGCTTTACTCATCTCAGATAAGAACTGTTCCCAAATTCCTGCACTCACTGGAAAATGAAATTAATCTCTGGAGGGTAGTGTGTGTTTTTTATTTTGCTCCAAGTACAGGTTAGGTGCCAGGGCATTGGAATGGTGTGTCTTTTACCATTTCTTGGAATGGAATTGCCCGTAAGTAGAATAAGGAAGAAAATCATTTCTGCTCGAGTAACTGTTCATTTTTTCCAGCTTGGAAACTTGGTTACTTTCTAATTATGGATTGTGGCTGGGCGTGTTGTCAGCTAAAACCAGTTCTATAAGACTCTTTGCTCTGTTCTCTTTCCTTGAACATGAGCAACAGGAACAGGTGAAAAGCAAGTTTGGAATTGCTTATCAGGCCTGGATTTTTCATTGTTCTCTGTCCTTGGCTTTATTTAGACAGTCAACCTAGATGTCTACTTTACTTGTCCAGAGGAAAATAGAAAAAGCTTGGCGTGCATTTTATTGTACCTCACTTCATGATTTTATTATTTTAATAGGTATTCGAGAAAGAACTGGGTAGGTGACTTTTGACACTTGGCTGCCAACCCGCCATCTCCCATTTGCAGCTATGCAAAGAAGTTTCTTTAAACTTGAACCCTCCACTCTACTTCTTTGAGTTAATGTTGATCTTTGCTTTTCTTTATAGCTCAGAAATATTTGGGTGGGTTCTAGGTCAAAGTCAAGGTTATGTAAAATGGTTTGTTTCTTTCAGGCACCTTTCCCTGTTTTCATTTGTTCATTTTTAAACATTAATTTTTTCTTATTCAACTAATACATGGCTATTGAAAAAAATATGAAAATAAGCAAATGGGAATAAACTACCCAGGATCCTACTACCCGGTATAACTACTGTAGTCTTTTAGTATAATTTCTGTCAGATTCTTTTTGGTGCTTGGAATGAGATTTACTAATCTGTGAGAGTTTCCAGGCCTCTCCACTCAGTCTCCCTGCCCCTACCTGCTAAAGATGATTTTGGTTTTGCCCTGTCCAATTCATCTGTTCCCCAGGCCTATACGGAAATTTTTATCTTGTCCAGACCAATTCCGGGGTTAAATCAGAAAACAGAGTATAACCCAGATAAAATTTTTAAAAAGAAAAGAAAAAAAAGTACAGAGAGACTAAGTAGATGCAGATGTGAAGAACTGAGGGAGAAGGAGGACAGACAGAATGGCACATGTGCTGGGTGTTGGGAAAGCTTGAGGGATGGGGTGGTGCACATTGGCTGCAGAAGGATCTGGGGAATGGGCCAGGAACCAAGGTTTGGCCAGGAAAAGGAACAGTTCACTGGTTCAATTCAATTAATAAATTGAAATTGCATTAATGTTATTGGAGAGATGATGGAAAAAAAGGTGGACTGTTGTAGTTGGGCTTTGCAAGCCTGGGTTGTGGGGCTGGGGAACTGTTGCTTTTATGTTTTCTTTTTTTATGTGTTCATTTTATTTCTGATTGCAAAACAATATACAAAATATAAAAATTTCTACTTCTGAGCTATATAATATATATGATAAATCCTCCTAACAGAGAGAATGTATTAGAATTGCTTTTACCCACTCAATATATTATTAATGTCTTCCCATATTATTAAGTATACTTCAACTTTTTAAAAATAGTGTAAGTACCCCCATGTAGTAAATTGTTGGCCGTATAGGTTATTTCTAAAAGTTTTTAATCGTAAATACCACTCATGTGAATACTGTTACAAGTCAATCTTTGCATTTTTATTTCCTTGGACTTTATTCTGAGGAGGGGTTTTATTGCCTTGAAGAGTATAAGTATTCACAAGAGTTTTGAATGAAATAATAAACTTATTATTATAGGGTTTAATTTTAAATTATGTGCTGCTACTCTTACCACTCACTACTCTTACCCCTTAATTCCATGCATTTTAATGGAAATTTTTAACTTTTTCAAAGCAGTCTATATCCTTGATTTCACCCATTAAGGTATGTAATAACTTTCATTCCTTTTTGAAACTGTTTAAAGTAGCTTTCATGTTTCAGGAGGCAGAATCAGAGCTAAAATTTAAGAGATTTTTTAAAAAAGAATCTTAGTTACCCTAAATATGAATCCCAGTATGAGTATGAATCCGTCGTCTGTTTTCAGAGAAAGTAAGCTCTTGGCATCACTTTCCATTATCCTGTCTTCCCTTGTCCCTCATTTCTAAAGCAGTCATGTTGATATTCAGAGCATGATGAAAACACACTGACCCCCTTTGTCGTTCCCCAAGACCACAAATGTCTTGTTAAGGGTTTAGTAGACACAGTAGGTTGGGGTTGGGGTTGGGGGTTACAATGCCTGGTCATTCTCACTTATGAAATATTTGTCTAAATTTCCTCTTCATGATGTGTTCCTCTGTTATCAATAGTAGTGTAACCTTTGGCTCATGTAACAATGAATCTGGAGGCTCTGTGCTTGGGAATCTCAGCTGATGACCCATCTCCTAATGATACTCTGGGCCCTTTTAAAGAATTATAATGGACTGTCTATGCCTAGAGTCATAAACTCAAATGCCTCCATGGGCCAGGCAGGTTATGTAAGGACCAATGCAGACCAGCTATTAGAAAAACAGTGATCAATGGCAGCTGACTGGGGGCCTCTGTGTCAGAGATGCAGTAGATAGTGTTGGGGACTGGGGCTGAATGGAGAGCATTTGTTCTATCTGAATGAGAAGGCGCTTCAGCCAGTTGTTGACATGTGGGAAAGTGGGCCTAGTGTTAGATTTTCTTGTTTCCAGAAGAAACATGAAATCCAAAGTTTTATGGATTGTTTTTAACACATTGGGATTCAAGTAAAAGCTTTTTAAAACATTGTACAGGCCAAACAAAAATGTGACTGTAGACTGAATCTGGCCCATGGAGGCTGCTGTGTGACCTCTACTCTGCATTCACCTGTCATGGCAGTTTCTATTAGGATTTAAATAAGTCCTTAGAGCTCAGAAAATACCATCTAATGTGTACCAGAGCCCAGGATGTATGAAAGCTAAACACAGCCCCTCCAAACAAGGGGGTCTCTTTTAAATTTTAAAAGTCTTGTAAAATTGTGGGCCTCTAATGAGATGGACTGACAAGTTTGGTGGGAGTCAAACTGCCTGGGTGTGAATTTTAGCTCCACCATTTTCTCACCTCTGCACCTAAGTTTCTTCATTTGAGAAATGAATTAATAGTATCTACCTCATCAGGTTATGAGGATTAAATGAGACAATTTAGATCTAATGCTTAGTAAGTACTCACCACTTGTTTTTACTCCTCCTCCCCTTCCTCATCTTCCTCTTCCTGCTACTACGACTGTTGACCTACCTTTCCTCTTTTTTTCGTATTCCAGGTTCCTGAGCCCCTTCAACATGATCCTTGGAGGAATTGTGGTGGTGCTGGTGTTCACAGGGTTTGTGTGGGCAGCCCACAATAAAGACATCCTCCGCCGGATGAAGAAGCAGTACCCCACGACATTTGTCATGGTGGTCATGGTGGCTAGCTATTTCCTCATATCCATGTTTGGGGGAGTCATGGTCTTTGTGTTTGGCATCACTTTTCCTTTGTTGCGTAAGTGAACCTGAGTCTTCCTTTTCTTATATCATAAAAAATGTAGGCATGATTGTTCCACGGGAATTATATAACCTGTTTCTTATGTGTGTTGTCATATCTGCAAAATTATCAGAATTTTCTGAAACAGCAGATCAAGGCCTAATAGTCCATTAATTCCACAAATATGTATTGGGCACCTGCTCTGTGCCAGATAGTCTTCTGAGGACACAACAGTTAACAAGAGAAATACAAATCCCAAGTCATATGGCAAGAAGGTTCCATAGCCCTGTGCTGGACTCCCGATTTGTCTGATATTAGAGTCTATTCTCAATCTTTAAGTGTCATTCATAGTGTCCTGACACAGGAATGAATGTATTTCATTTGGAAGTAAACTATTTACTCTCTGCTTACTCAGAAAATCATAATTAGTGTCAAAAGTTTTCTAAGTTTTCAAAAGAAATAATTGGCCCAGAATATAAGACACCAAGTACTCCAATTCTGGTGAAGAGAACTAGATACTTTTTAAATTTTAAATGCATCGTTTACTGAGATCCCAAATGTTTGAAGCCTGAAATAAAGAACAGAAAAAATTCCAGTCTCATCATCAGAAATCTGACTCAAATTCTAGTGTATTATGTGACAGGAACATCCCTTTCACTTTTAATAGCATTTCATGTGTGCATTTATTCCATTAAATAAAATCAGTTGTTTGTTTGGGGTTTTGTTAGTTTAAGCCCAGAATATTTGTGGATGAATCCCACACCTTATTAGACAAAATGTCTGAATCAGGAAATTCAGACTTTTTGAAATATTCTTCTGGTTTTCCTTATGTGCTAGAGGCTTAGTATTTCAATGCTTCTGCTTAAACACACAGCTTGTTAACTTGAGTACCTTTCCACGTCAGAGCCTGAGACAGGCCAGCGTAATGAAATGTGTCATAGGTAGAGAGTCAGGGATCCTCATTTCTATTCGTAGACCTGCTGGAAACCAGCCACGTGATTTGAACCAGTTTTCCTATATGGGCTGTAGTTCACTCATCTATAAAATAAGAAAATTAGACAAGATCAATCCCAAACTTTGATGATTGTGAGAATCATCCAGGATGCTTATTAAAAAATACAAATTTCCCAGCCACATCCCTTGCAGATCTTGATTCTGTGGGTCAACAGTAGTGCCCAAAGAACCTGTATTTTTAGAAAGTTCCTCAAATGTTTCTAATGGTCAGTCTAGGTTGGGAGCCTCCAGATGGAATGCACATCAGTGTTTCTCAAAATGAGGGTCCAAGATCACCTATGTAGGAATCATCCAGAGTGATTGTTGAAATTTTACATTCTGGAGTCCTACTTTAGTCTTAACAGTCTGAGTTTTGGGTGGTGGAGACCCGGAATTTGCCTATTTAACAGGTTCTCTGGGTGATTTGTATGTACACGGGAGTTTGAATATTGCTGGTATAGGTCATCTGAGGTGCCTGTTTAAAATACAGATTCCCAGGTCCATCCCTTTAAGGTTCTGGTTCAGGAGGTCCAGGAGGGGGGCCTGGGAATCTGTTCCTTAACGAACAAACTTGGGTAATTCTTAATGATGGAGCAAATTTGGGGAATACTAGGATATATCAGGTAAAACTTTTATTTTTTATTTGTAAATCTATATCCAACACTTTGGAAAACTGCCTCTTAGGAAGCACCTGCTAATTGGACTTCACCCTTATGTTTCCCATAGGGAACAAAATACAGGTAATCCCTGAAATGGGCATGGGTTCCTTTCTGGAAAACTTGGTGTAAGTCGATTTTTATGTAGGTTGGAACTATGTTGATTTTTCAGGGCATTTAAGTAGCTGAAAGGTAATGATATCAATGTGGGAAGAAAAAAATGTGGCTGCCAGATTATGGTCCTTCCTGCTGAATACAACATTTTCCTTCATATATGGAGAAAACTTTATGTATGACTTGACAAAGAGCTTTATATAAAGTCCAAGGATCCATTTGAGGGCTTGGATCACTTAGAGAACCAGATTGGACTATTGCTAGCTGAGGCAGTTTACTGAAAGTGTGAAGAGAGGGAGTGTAATGTTGTTACGGGGAAAGATAACTGATGCTTTGGTGCTAACCATGTTTCACTTCTCCGTAGTGATGTTTATCCATGCATCGCTGAGACTTCGGAATCTCAAGAATAAGCTGGAGAATAAAATGGAGGGAATAGGTTTGAAGAGGACGCCAATGGGCATTGTCCTGGATGCCCTAGAACAGCAGGAAGAAAGCTTCAACAAACTCACTGACTATATCAGTAAAGTGAAGGAATAAATAGAGCTGACCTGGTGATAGGGTTGCAGCAGAAATCGAGTTGAAGTTGCAGTTTGCCTTTGTCCAGACCCACTTCCCATTTGTATTTTTGAAATAGGAGGTGCACGTACCATCCAACTATCTATGGCGGCATGCACGTATAGGCCAAACTGTTAACATCTCTGATGTTACAGGGAGAAGGCCTCAGAAACTGAAAGAAACCACCCTCCTATTATGTCTGAAGTTTCAAGTGTGTTTATGAAAACTGATAGGAAATGGATCACACTTATTTCTTTAGGAGAATAAAAGAAAATAAAAGAATTATGGCTTGTACAGCAACAATACTGTTATCTTATAGGAAAAAATGTAATTATAAAGTATCAAGGCAATATGAGTAAATGAAAAGACTGTTAGTAAGTAGATGATGTCACATATTAGCCTGTTTTAATCCCCCCAGCATCCTCCTCCAAAAATATTCCCTAGGATTATAATATGGGGGGTATAAATTAGTTTGGCTTTTATTGTTGTTCTTTTAAAATCAAAGATGATCTCTATCACTTTGCCGCCTGTTTGATGTGCAGTGGAAACTGGATAAACCAGTTGTTTATATTTTGTTTACAAATATAAAGATAGCTGTTTAGGAGAATATTTTGTCAATTTTTTGTAAATTCTTGCAATGCTAGTAGTGTGTTTTTAC
Organism: Diceros bicornis minor; assembly: GCF_020826845.1. Taxonomy (NCBI): domain Eukaryota; kingdom Metazoa; phylum Chordata; class Mammalia; order Perissodactyla; family Rhinocerotidae; genus Diceros; species Diceros bicornis. Next base: position 67,700,677 of record NC_080741.1, read on the forward strand.
TAGTAGGTATTTGTTGCAAACTAAATGTCATCTTCTTTAAGGAGGTTACAGCTATGTAACCTGTATTATTTTTGGCAGTCTTGTTAAAAAACAAAAAACCAAAATAAAACAAAACTTGAGTTCTGTCTATATTGTACATTTTTTGTTGTTGTAATGAGAAAAATGTGTCCAAGGTAATGTTTCCCAGGTGTTTTTCATTGTTTAGTTTTTGACTGGAACATTTAGAAAGAAGTAAATGAATGTGTGTTCTATTAATTCCTTAGGGGCACAAAGAGGACAATGATGGCTCGTCTTTTGAAATCTAAACAGCATCTTTAGATGACCAAGTAAAAAGACTTTTAAAATAGGAATGAAAATGGGAGTGATCACTGGCTTGTGCAGTTCATAAAAATTTTAGATAGCAATTGTTACAACCACATGTTTTTATAGACATTAGAATTAAGATGGATAGCATGAGTTTATATATTCTATTACTTTCTTCCTTCTATTTCCCATGTATTTAGAAATAGGTTATACAACATGTTTTGCTTGCCATTTGAGTGATTTCATAGATGAATAGAAAACGTGTAGGTTTCCCTAACCTTGAATTACAGAGACAATTGGAGCAGTACTCACTGAAGAGACTCTCTGTAGGTCCTAGAATAAGAAGCAACAGCATATGCTGCTCCTGATTTTTCTTGCATTTGAATTTCTCAGCCAGCCTGCAGCCTTTATCTCTAGCACAGTGATATCACCGTGACTTCACAGACATGGTCTAGAATTTGTACCCTTACCCAAATATGAAGAATAAAATTTATCAAAGGTTTTTTTTTGTGAGACTTTATTTAATGCACATCTGGGTTAACTATCTGAGGAACTTGATGACAGCCCTGTAAATGATAAGGATGTACTATACAGCAAACACTCAGCTTGTGTTTCAGATACTGTTTAATAAAATTTTAATACTTTATTCATCTCCAGCCAGAATAAAATTGAATTCCAATGGGGTCCTTTTTTAAATCTGACATGGGTTTATACACATTTTAGCCTCTTCCATTTTCTACATGGTGAATTTTGCAGACTAAATGCAATAAATTTGGAGAAAGTGACAACGTGAATAAAAAATATACTCATTATAATACTCATGGTTGGTGGTCAGTTCTGGAAGGATAATAGAAAAATGTAGCATGTTAATGCTATAAATTATTACATTTTAAAAACCAGTTAGAATCTTCAACTAAGAGATTTTTAAGGTGGGAGTGGGTGGATAGAAAAAGCATAATGTGAACTACTTCACCTGTCTCTCGACAAAATCTGTGTATTAAAGCAGCAAGCTATGAATTTAGATCGTCTTTTCTTTTGCACATGTAAGATTAAAGTCCTTTTTCAGGAGTATTTATTAGTACTTTTTGAAATTCCTGACTTTATTAGTACTGTGGCCAAACAAGCAAATGCATAAGGGCTTTCCAAAACTTCAACTACTAATATTCATTAAACTTTTAAATATGTTCAGAGCTTTGTCCTATCAGAGTTTAGGCTCTTATATGTAGAATATGCTAGACACTTAAAAAGTTTTCCTTACTGCAGCCTTTCTTAACTATCCTGCTTTGTATGCAAGAATGTTTTATAAAATAGTAAAGCAGGGGAAAACACAACTCTCAGCCAATGGCTATTCTAAAATTAGTTACTTGATTGAAAACTATAACTATTTAAATTTGGATACTTTTGTACACGCTTAATTATGTTTTAAAAATGGAAAATCATATTTCTTTTCAATGACTTGTTCTTCCAAATAATGTATTGTTTTAAGTTTGTCCCCTTTAAGTCCCTTCCCTCCTAGCTTGTTTTGTACCACCTTTGCTTGTTATGTACCACCTATGATTATGTAAAAGGAGAAAGAAGGCAGGTGCCAATTATTCACTCAGGTAAAGAAGAAAGAAAAGGCACCAAAGTTTGATTTCCTATTTTGTAGGGTTTGCACCATTTCTATGCAAAATTTCAGATTCTATGCACCTAGTGACTAGAACAGATAATTAAGCCCTCTAGGAACTTGGAAGGAGGAAAGAACACTGGGGTTGGAGTTGTCTGGAAGATTTTTGAGGAGGATTGGGACCTGATCTGGGGTTTGAAGATGGGGTAGGACTTTCATAAGGGAGAGCAGGAAGAAAGTCTCTTGGGGGGTACAGCAGTCACCCCTTACCCACGAGGGATACGTTCCAAGACCCCAGTGGATGCTTGCAACCATGGATGGTACCAAACCCTGTATATACGGTCATGTGCCATGTAAAGATGTTTTGGTCAATGACAGACCACATATATGACAGTGGTCCCGTAAGATTAGTACCATACATCCTAGCTGTGTAGTAAGCTATACCATCTAGGTTTGTGTAAGTACCCTCTATGATGTTTGCACATCGACGAAATCCCCTAAGGATTCCTTTCTCAGAATGTGTCCCTGTCATTAAGTGATGCATGACTGTACTACGTTTTTCCTATATATACATACCTATGATAAAGTTTAATTTATAAATTAGGCACAGTAAGAGATCAACAACTACTAATAGAACAATTACAACAATATACTGTGATAAAACTTACCGTAGATCTTAGCAACTTCAGCATATAATTTTTTTCTTTCCTTATTAAGTCCAGAACTTTCACTTACAGGAAGCACTTTACGACTTCTCTTTGGTATATCCAAATTGCCGGCATCATTACTCTATCACTCTGGAGACATTATTAAGTAAAATAAGAGTTACTTGAACTCAAGCACTGTGATACCACAACAACAGTCGACCTGATAACCTAGATGGCTACTAAGTGACTAATGGGCGGGTAGCGTATACAGTGTGGATATGCTGGACAAAGGGATGATTCACCACCCAAGCAGGACAGAAGGGGACAGCATGAGATTTCATCACATTACTCAGAACAGCACACAATTTAAAACTTATGAATTGTTTATTTCTGGAATTTTCTATTTAATATTTTCAGACCATGGTTGACCGTGGGTAACTGAAGCCACAGAAAGTGAAACCACGCATGAGGGGGCACTACTGTATTCTATAGAAGAGTCAATGAAAACAAAAGCATGAGGCTGTTTTATCAAGAGGAGGACAAAGAATATGTGACAAATAAGACTGGATTACTACATTGGGAACAGGCACTGGAGGGCCTTGAATGATAGGATAAGGAATTTAAGTTTAATCCCATGACAAGTTTCCCTTAGAAGATTTTTGAGGAGAGTAACATGATTAAATTAGATTCGCAGACTAAACTTTTAAAAAAATCCAAACAGAAAAGATAGTTGGCTAAAACCAAAAGCTTTTCAACAACTATATTATTTATAAAAAAATTTTTTTTTTTACAAAACTAGCATGCTGTCTCCCAAGGTCCCCATATGTATGAAAACACGGAAGTTTTCATATATATGCAGGGTTTGTTTTTCCCATTACTTTTTCTGGAAACACTTTGTTTTCTCCATGTCCTGTGGCTTAAGTGTTCTGCTCCTCATAGATACCCCTTCAGAAGTATACCCAACACACTAGGGGAATGGCCAAGAGAGAAAGCCAGGGAGGGTTGGAAACTGGAAATCTCAACTGATTCTCCAGAGAAGCGCTAATTGACAATTCTATTTCAAAGCATCAGGAGGGCCTGGAGCTCAAGTCACCTTTCACATTCCCATAGGGTGAAACATGATTTGTTCACTTTAAGATACTGTGTGATGAATTACAGTAGAGGAGATGAAAGGAGAAAAAATGAGAGTATAATAGTTAACACTGCTATAGTATTTATTGTTATTTACCAGAAGAAAGCAATAGTAAAGTTTACCAAAAAAAATTTTTTTAACTTCTGCTGCTGTAAGCATGACTCTGAATTTCACCAAAGTCACTCAAACTAATTGGAAGTAGAAAATGTTGCCCCTAGATGTTACTATTTTATCTCCTTCTCTCTTCATTTTCAGCCCCTGTTTTGTCATAGGCCAAGCATTCTGCCTTTTGCAAAACACTCCTATCAGATGTTAGCGTTGTTCCCAGTTCACCACCTGGATCCATGGTATGCTGCTCAAATATCTCCAAGCTTTAATCCAAGAGTCCTTATTTCAATTCCTTGTTCTTCTAGATTATTCTGTTGCCTCTTATGCCAGTTCTTTTGGCAGCTGCACCTGTGATTTAAGTATTTGAAGAAAAGTGGAAAAATTAACCCTGGAAATTCAAGAGCTTTACAGCAAAAAGGACAAAATTTAAATGCCTCAAAGGATGCAGAATGGATTAGAAATTCCAGTCAGAGCGCCCCCCAAATCGTGATAAAACAATAAAAATCACAGCCACCATTCACTGGGCATTTACTGATGCCAGGGCTTTGAGCACACAGTGAAGCATATCAGAGAACCAAGAGCAGAGGTGCTGGAGTCGGCCTGGGTTCAAATCCTGGTACTAGCACTTACTAGTTGTGTGGTGTTGGGCATCAGTTTTCTCAGCTATAAAATGACAGTAACAGTGTCAAATTCACAAGGCTATTATAAGGATTAAGTAATATAATACAAGCTGGTAATCAACGTTAACACTTATTTTTAAAACATTTTCTCATTTCATCCTTCAACACTTTGTAAAGATGGAACAGGCTCAGACAGGATAAGTAATTTGCTTAAGGTCACACACTGGGAAGTGGCAAAGAGGGATTTGAACCCAGATCTGCCTGATTTCGGTACTCATGCCTTAACTACCAAAAAATACCACCACGAGAATATAAAATATACGTTCTTTTAAAAACCTATATGTCTTTCCTCTTTGAAGCACATTTCTAATCTGGTGCTCACTAAAATTTAAAAATAAAATATTATGTGGAGAACCCCCAAGGGCAAAACAATTACAAAACAGTAGCATAAGTCTGACTGCAAATCAACTTTTAGCTTTGTTTCCTAGGAACAACTTAACTATAAGGCAAGTTCTTAAAGGGTTTCAAGTGGTGGTGTATCTTAGGAGGGTGGCTCCTCCATCATGCATGTACCTTCCAGAGGACGCACAGGAAGTCCAGGGGACACTCAGAGTTTGACTAAGAATGTTTCTCCTTCTATTGCCCATGTCCACTTGTCAATGTGATGAACCATTTTGGTCATCTGCTACGGCCCCTCTTACAGCCAGTTCTCTGCCCATGACCTTTGGCTGGAAAGGTTTCCCAACATCCTGCCCACCAGAGAGGCCCTTTGATATGCTGCTGCCTGTACAACCTTCAAACCAATGGATCCTCCATGTGCTTCTGACCCTCTTCCTCCCAAGTGCCAGACTTTCAGGAGGGCAGGGAGGTGACTGCAACTTGGTAGGCTCACCCATGGAGAACACCAACAGTGAAGAACACGGATGAGCAAAAAATATAATGCCAGGTATTTAAAATAACTACAAATCCACAACAAATCATTAAAAGTGTGTTCTTTGTATTGTTGAATGGAAAAAAACGTTTTATGTAATGTTATTCCCCATATATGTTTATATGCATGGAAGGGTTCCAAAGTAATATAAAAATATTTTAAAAAGCAAAATGTGGCATTGATCCAACACAGTAAATCCAGAGACATTTTGACATATTTGAAAGATGACGAAGCTGGCAGTTCAGATCACTGGGAAAAAGAGGAATGAGTCACTAAATGATCATTTGTTAGCTACTAGGAAAAGAAATAAAGCAGACATTTTGCTTCCTACTTACTTCTAAAACATAACCCTTTAATTCATCTGGAATATGGAATATTTTTTAAAAACTGAAAACTATAAAAGCAGCAAGAAAAAATAGGCAAATATTTTAATAATCTACAAAAGAAACAATTTCTAAGCAGAACACAAAAGACAAAAACCATAAAGGAAAAGACAAGCAGGTTTGATGTTATAAAAATATAAAACTTACAAACAGGTAAGATTAGGGGGCCCTGTTCTCCCTTCACTTGTTGGTTAAAATTAGTTTTTTTTAAAAAGTGTGTGAGCTATGCACACACGTGTGTGCGTATAGCATTACATAATACACACATATACACTCAGAGACTGGGAGGGGGGGTGGGCAGAACCATTTCAGCAGCAGTTATTTAATTTGGCACACCTGAACTGAGTTCCTGCTCTGGGTCAACACCTCAGTGGGTGTCCAGGGATAGAGAGGAGGAAGAACTGCCTTGAGGAACCACAACCTGCAAGGAGACCTATGTTGTGTTCACAAGGGCTCTCAACCCGAAGCAGAATGTGGGAGATGCCGTAAGAGAGGTACAGATAAAGGTAACGGAAATATAAAGGAAGAGTATTCACTATTGATGTCTTGTTTGTTTTCTCTTGTTGTGTTTAAGAAATCATATTTGAGCCAAGCCTGTTAGATAGATTTCAACAAAGATAGAATAAAAGGTAATTTGAGCAGCGAGTTGTATGGATGCAGGAAAAGAAGGCCCTTCATGGAAAATATCAGGAGATGTTGTTTGCCATGGATGTCACAGAGTCGTGATTGTCCAAGTGTGGTCTCTAAGTAAGCAGCATCAGCATCACCAAGGTACTTGTCAAAAATGCAAATTCTCAGGCCCTATCCAAGACCTATTGAATCAGAAACTCTAGAAATGGGCTCAGTAATCTGTATTTAGCCTTCCAGGTGATTTTGATGCATGCTAAAATATGAGAATCACTATCATAGACTTCGGAAAAGTTGTACATCAAAAACTCTTTTCCCACTAGGTATTAGGGAAAGGCAGCTCCTGGTCTGTATAATTCCTGGTCAGCATAGGCTCTTTTGAGAGGAGTTTGAAAGGTTACATTGCTTTCTCCTATGGAGACTTTCTTTATCAAGAGCATAACATTTCCAAAGCTCCGATCTAGGTTTGGCTTTGGCTTTTGTGTATTCTCCTGTGCCTTTTTTAGAGGCAAGAAAACGGGGCAGGAAAAAAGAAGGAGTTAATGACAACTCTGGGGCTTTAGACCTGAATATGTGAGAGAATGGAGAGAGCATGGAAAATTGCAAACCAGAAACAACAACTAGGCCTAAAAAGGAAGAGCTTGGTTTGGGGACAGAACGTATGAAGGTGCTAGGAAAACCCTGAGTGATCTAAAGGGGAAGGGAGGTTTGGGGATTGTCCTAGATTATGTGATAATTGAAACAAAGAGAGATGATAGGATGGGAAAGAGGAGAAAATTGCAAAAGGATATAATCTAAAGAAACTAGTTAAAAAGATATTATAAATGAAGCAAAGAAGAAATGGCTAGAGATGAAGACGAAGATTCAGGAGTCTATAATCTTACATTCTGTAATCATAACTGCTAACGTGTCATGGAGTCTCTTGGCTAACTAAGGCTGTTCATGATATTTTTATACTAAAGTCTTTCCGAAGGAGAAATTTAGCCGTGACTTTAGGCAACTGGCTGGAAGCCCTCCAGATATACATTGGTGAGCCCCAAGTGATACTGAGTGAATGCTAAAATAGCTACCTTGCTTGATTGGCACAGAAGCTTGCATATGATATAAATGCACTTGGCCTCAGAGAATTAAATAGTTGCTGCAGATGGGATTTCATCACATTGAAAATTACAAATACTCATCTGGGATGGTAGGCAGTGAGCAGACCACAAAATTTTTAAAGAGGAAAGGAAATAATACATTTGCCAGGGCGGGATAAGCCTGGACAAGCCTAATGTCTTTGTTTTGGGCTGGCATCATATTGACTCAGAGTTAACTCATAGGGAAATAAATTAGAGATTATCTAATAAATTCAGTTTGTTAGACAAGACAAAGATTTGGAAACCTAGCTAAAAACAACAAGAGCAACAAAACAAACTAAAAAGTCCTACAGGAGTCAAATAAGTAATGTAAGTGAGTAAAACAGGCCCAGTATTAGGGATTAGCAGGCATTTGGTTCTAAAACCATTTGGCATGGGCCAAATATAATCACGGACGTTTTGGAAAGGACCAAATGTCAAGGAACTTTTGGCATAGGCCAAACGTCCTGCAAGGGGTATTAGGCAGTAGGGCATGGTGGAGACTGAGAAAAACTGGAGAGTCCATGACCTTTCCCAAGGGAAAAGCCGATACACAGATCCAGCTGATTTGTGCCACGCCAATGCAAGGCCAGTGTGGCCAGATCTGATGTTTCAAGTGGCACCATTATCTGGATGTTATTATGTGATATTTTAAAATTTGTGCAATATTCAAGCCAAATGAAACAGGCCTGCAGATCTCGCTTATAGTCAACCAGTTTTTAGTACCTGGCCCATAGAATACATCTCTCTTAAACTGAATTAAATGGGCAGCTTCTTGGAGGAGGTAGCATTTGGGCCAAGCAAGTATACAGATTTTCCTTTATTCTTTGCTAGCAACTTCACTTCAGGGATCCCAGGCCAGAAGCGTGGGATGGAGAGAGAATAAGCATTAAAATGAGAAAATACAATTTTAAAATATGAACTGACTACTTAAGATACGCTCTAGAAAATACAAAAATAATATTTCGAAGTCCACAAGAGATAAATAGCCTTTTTACATTTTTAAATTTTCTAAGAATAATTTCTAAGTATGTTTTTGGACATGCAATTTTCTAATTGGGAGCATGAGTGAAAAAAAAAATCACAAGACTTCACAATTATATTTTAATTTTAACCTCGTACTTGAAAATCTGGGGGTTTGGAGGGCGTCTCTGTTTTCCAATGCAAGAGGGGGGAAAACCTCAAAAACCTTTAGTTTCACCTCTCTAAAATGAGTGTTGCTGTGTCTTATGTGGCCAAAAATGTCCCTTGCTGCTGGGATTTTGTGACATTACCGCTGATGGCATTTACGGTATTTCATTGAATCTAAGAGGCACATTTGGGGATGATTCCACAGCCCTGAAATCAGAAAGCATCTTACAATCAATAGCTGGCTGCAGGTGCAGGCACAAGTACATCATGGACTTGCATAATGTTAGCGCTTCCATTGAGCTATAGGTCCTGTTGGTACTATACACGTGCAGATGTATGGTCATTTAAAATATCTTTTAAAGAATGATAAATCAAATGTGGCAAAATGGGATAGGTATGTAAGAATTCTTTGAACTATTTTTGAACTTTCACAAGTATAAAATGATTTCAAAATAAAAAGATAAAAAATGTCTTTTGCAAGATTACACTATGATTTGGTATTAAATCAGAAATTTATTGTGTATGCAGCAAGGCACAAAAACGGAGCAGCGGGGAGCAAATTGATCTTAGTGAAGTGAATTTTTGTCAGTGGAACAATGCGTTTTCACATTTTTCTTACAGAGTGTTCTACGAGACCGTGTAGATGAAGTTATGTGACATTTTGTATCTGAGATCCATGCAAAGAGATGCCTATTGCAGGCCAAGCCAGGCAACTGAATGCGGGAGAAATTGCCAATCCCTTGGCATAGATAAAAGATTTCAAAGCAGAGGCTGAGATGCAAGACCATCATTCAAAAATTGTCAGCATGTATTTCTTTCTTAGTGGACATTAAAAACAAACAAAACACAATCTAAAATTGACAGCATTTTAGAATTGACTGAAAATGAAAATGTAGTACTTAGTAGGGTGTAGTGGTTTTGTAATTATCATCATGAATTTATTTTAATGTCTTTTGCTCTAGGATCTGGACTCAAAGCTGAAATGTTCTCAGCTGACTAAAAGGCAGAGTGTCTTGACCGCAAAAATTATAAAACCAACACTATAAAAGCTTCATGAGATTGAGACTGTACCTGTCTTATTCACCGCTGTATACCTGACCCTTCTGTTGGTGCCTGACAAGTGGGAACACTACATAAATATTTGTTGCATTAATGAAAGTGAATGGATGCAATGAAACAGACTCCAAGGAAAGCAGATTTGCTCGGTAGAACATTCCCTCAGAAGGCAGGGAGTTGGGTCAGATGATCATTTGAACTTCATTATCTCTTCTATTCTGAATCTACATGCTATCTTTAATGTAGATTTTTAAAAGACTTCTCTGTATTCTTTTCAGACTAATGTTATTTTCTGACTGTGTAGCCACCAAGGCAGCTTGGATATGCTTCACCAATGAGTGGTTATAGATAGAGCTAGTTTCTCTCAAAACACCCTGATCCACCTCCTACAGAAGTCTGATTGCCTGGAGATTAGGTGCAGAAAGTCTTGATGTGGTGCCCAGGGGCAGGAAAAGAATTTTTGCAGGACCTCATGTGACCTCTAGTGTTCTCACCCTGGCTCCTAGCCCAGGAAGAATCAGAGTCTCTCTAAGTCACAGATGAAAGTCATCTTTGATTTAGAAGAATGGAATGTTGTCAATTCTGCATCACTATGAGTTGGGAATAAGGGATATACATATGTATATATGTGAATAAGTAACAACTTATTTTACAATAGAGTCATGTGTCACTTAAAGACAGGGACACATTCTGAGAAACATGTCTTTAGGTGGTTTCGTCGTTGTGCGAACATCATGGAGGGTACCTACACAAACATAGATGGTATAGCCTGCTACACACCTAGGCTACATGGTACTAATCTTGTGGGACCACCGTCATATATGCAGTCCGTTGTTGACCAAAACATTGTTATGTGGCGCATGACTGTAGATAGCTCTTTAAAGCAGAAAAACAACAAGCCTACATGAAAACTTGTTTAAAACATCTTGAAAAAATTGTGAATCTCTATGATGAAATAATATATTAACTATTTTGTCAATGTAATCTCTTGGCTAAATTATACACTAAATTTAAAATAGTACAGTTGATTATCAACTACCTTTGTACACACACCTTTCAGCCTCCATATGTGCTATCATAGTAATGACAAAAAACATTTATTTCTGCAACTTAACCTGCAAGGAATAAAACATTTTCATATATCAGTGGCAGTAATAGTGAATCATAGTAAATATTAAAATTGAAATAGTAGTAAAATATTTTAAAACTCCATTAATTCATGGAGACACTAATCTAAAATTTATCATTTGTCTGCCCATCTAAAAAGTGAAGCATATAAATACAATTGTAGGTAGTCCCTCTTCATCTACTAAAAAAGAAGCCCTCAATTATCTACAAGTGACTGGCCTATTTAGGCTTTATTCTTGCTTATTCCTACAGCAGGTGCATCAAGATCTCTGACCGGCTGGGATGGTGTGAGTAAAGCTGGTGAATAAAAGCTTGACCCTGGACTCAGAACTGTAACCGAGTATGGATGTCAGCTCTATCACTTCCTAGCTATATCTCCTAGGTCTGTTATTTAACTTCTCTAAGTCTCGGTTCCTTTTTATAAAATGGGGAGAATAACAACACCTACTTTATAGAGTTAAGATGATTATATGAGTTAATTCATGTAATGAATCTGGCCTATGGTAAGTGCTCAGTAAATTTTAGCTGTTAATATTATTGTCACAGAAGATACATAGATATATGTCCTTGGGGATAACCCAGTAATTTAGATGTACTAGTAATGCTGATGGGCTTCCTCCAGTTAGTCACAGTTAGTGTGAATCTCCTTGTGTTAAAACGAACAGGGAGGGCCGGACCCGCGGCATAGCGGTTAAGTGCGCGCACTCCACTACTGGTGGCCTGGGTTGGGATCCTGGGCGCGCACCAACACACTGCTTCTCCGGCCATGCTGAGGCCACGTCCCACGTACAGCAACTAGAAGGATGTGCAGCTATGACATACAACTATCTACTGGGGCTTTGGGGGAAAAATAAATTTAAAAAAAAAAAAAAACAGGGAATAGAGTTGGGATACATTTGTTGTGGTGCTGTTCACCATTTCTCCTTCCCTCTACTTACAGGTTTAAGATAGGCGATGTTGCTGTGACGAATGTCATTCAAGAGCTGATCTCTGGGAGTGATTTCCACCAATGGGGGTGGCCTATTTCTGGGTACTGGTTTGAGTGTTTTGATCACATCTTTGAGGTTGGTTTTCTCGGGTGGTTCTCTGGCTTCCGGCATCCGAGATTTGCGCTGGATCCTTTTCAGCTTCACCATCCGGAAGGAGTCGGGGTCTGTCCTGTGCTGAGGAGGCTGCGATGGCTTTTTCATCATTTCATTTCGTCTACTCAAGGGGACTGCTTGGGGGTTGGGAGGTCGAGGAGGAGGTTGGAGGAACTCCTGCATTCTGGAATCGGGCATTGGTCCTCCCAACATCTCCCACATCCCAGGTGGCAACCCTAATCCATTCTCCAACATGGCAATTAACTTTCTCTGCTCTTTGAGTTGCTGCTGTTTCTGTTCTTCTTGTCTTTTTTGCCTTTGTTTATCCTGATTCCTGGTGAGCAGATTGGTTACCACCATTCTGGGACCTGGAAGCTCAAAATGGTAGCCCATCTTCAGGAGAGTGTTGTTTGCCTTCAAAAGCCTGGATATTTCCATTTCAGCATGGTGGCCCAGCATGTGCCTTTGATTATGAAACCGAAGTTCGGTTAGTGTCTCATTAAATTGGAGACACCTCATGATGGCCACAATTCCTTTACCTGTGATGAAATTGGACTCGATGTTGAGAGTGGTAATACTCCTGTTTTCACGTAACATGTTAGCCAAGGCAAACGCTACATTCTCATCTGCACCCACATTTGCTAAACTGAAGGTTTTGATGTGTTTGTTTTTCTTCATGGCATTGACAAAGTCCAATAGCATTTCCTTGGGGATGTTTTCAATGTTGTTCAGGTTGAGTTCCTTCATGTCAGGATCATTTTGTCTAACTCGCTTCAAGCTCCCATCCAGGTCCGTTTGGTTTCCTGAAGGCCTTGCACTTACCTTCAAAAAACTGGTATCTAAAGCTAACTTCTTAGGATCTAATTTTGATATTTTTTTCTCACTTTTTTCTTGGGCAGCTCTTTTGTCTTTCTGTCCTTCGAATGCTTTATTAGTCATCTGGGGGCAGTTGTTCTCGCCATTTCTGATTTGCTCCTTTACTTTGCCTTCATCTTCTTTTTTTGTTTTCTCATCACTCTCCTCACTCTCCTCTTCTCCTTCATCGTCTTCATCATCTTCCTCATCTTCATCTTCTTCATCATTATCATCATCTTCATTATTATCATTATTATCCGTTTCTTGGACATTGTTGCTGCCCTTCGATTCTCTTTTATATGCAGCAATTTCATTGTTGAGCTTTTCTTTTAAATACTGGGACACGTTTTTGTTACCTTTGTCTATTTCTTCATGCTGCTCTTGAGCATTTTCCTAAAAGAGAGGTTTATGAGGGTTAGAATACATAGCAATGAAGAAATATGAAGTAGAGCAATATCGACTGGAGATAATAAAAATATTTATTATTAAGTGAAAAAAGTAAGCCAATAAACTGTATGTGTACTATCCCATTTGTGTAATATATAATATATAAAATATATAAATATTTAAAATGTATAATATATAAAAGTTTATAAATGTATAGAAAAAAAGTCTATTGTAATGTTTACCAAATTAGTAGTTATCTCTGAGGAAGAGAGGTAACCATTAAGATAACTGAGGAAGGGAAGTATTTGGGATATTTTCACTTTTTACATTATATAACTCTAGAGTGTTTGAGTTTTTGTTTTTTTTTTTAAGAAAGTACACATATTAGTTTTGTAAGCAAACACAACCAAAATAAAGATAAATTTTTATAGACACACACACACATTTTGGGGCTGTGTTTGTCTCATCCCATATATTAAAATGAAACCTGGTTAATTTTGTTTTCAGATCCTGTATTGTTTTTAAAAATAGTGTTCAATTCCAGAAGCTGTTAAAACTATTTGTTTTGAAAACCTTATGGAGTTATCTATCAATACACTGAAGTCTTTGTTTTGTATATAGCTGAATAGGCATCTTTGTATTCAACGGCCCTGGGTTACACAATAATTTCCTTATTGCCCTAACCAAAATTTACATTCCTAATATGCTTGCTAATCTAGTATAAATAATGTGTATGTGAAGTTTCCCTGAAAACATAATATATGGTGGGGAAAATGAAAGCAGTATGATATTTTGGATATACCTACTCTATGCACAGGCTCACTAAGCCAGTTTCTTTTAAAGGAAAGTGTCTAGGAGGCAGAGCCAGCTGCAAAAGGGGACAGGATTATGCAGCGATTTAGAAACAATTGCTTGGTCTGAGAAGGAAAATGGTAGTCTTTACCAATAATATTTGTTACATTCTTGCCCATCAATTAGTACACTTTCTTATACAATATCTGTACTTCATAGGCATCATTTAGAAAGCTGGTGTAGCAGTTTGAGACACAGGTTCATCCAAGCAAGAACTTGATCTCATTGCTCATAGCATAGTATAGGTTGGAATTGACAGTTATAACATCTTAACCACCTAAAGCCTTCCCCAGTTCATTTCTCATCTCTCGCAGCAGGGGGAGCCAACCATTAAGCAGTTTAAATCATACCAAGGGAAGAAAAAGTGTTAAAAGTACCCAATTATTTTTTTCCTGACAGTGGTCTTTATACAGAATTGGCTTTTACTACAATTGTATAATGTCCGCACATTGTACCTTAAACTCTAACATGATCGAGCCAGTAACTTATTTTCTTAAGGTCAGTACATGTTGAAACTCTCCTGACCATGAGACCAGTTTATAACTTTCCTTAACTACAGCCAGCATGATAGTAATGTGACAAGATATATCTATATCAGCAGGCATAACTAAAAGAGACTTTACCTGGGGGGATCTCTGTCTTCTTTTTGCTAAGTCATTTTTAAGTGGAACACTAAAGAAAAATTATGCTGATGTACAATAAGTTTATAGATTCAACCACAATTCTAGTTTTCATATAAAAAACATATTTAAGAAAGAATTATCTTTTAAAAAAGCTTAATAGCTATTAATTTCTCAATTCATCACTGATACACAACGCACTGTGGGAATATTGAATATTTTTGGTTTTTTCATTTGATTTAATTACAGGGTGTGTGGCTGGCCTTCAAGGGGACCGTGAGACCCTTGAAACATTGCATATGTATGCACGTGCCAGAAGAAGAGGGTACAGAGCTTTCTTCGGCTTCATAAAGGGGCCTGTGAGCCAAAAAAGAGTTAAAGACAACTGTTTCTGGGTTAATGAGTTAATTCACTAAGTATCATGTCGATAGAATACAGGCTCTCCTACACAGCAAACCCAAAAGCAATTTTTTTTGAAGAGGCATTTACAAGAAAAATTACCAACTTTTCTCTTGCAACTAAACAATCTAAGTGTTTCAGAAAGTTTCAGTCTGAAATAGATTTAAATACTATGATTTAATCTTTAAGCGGCGAGAAAACAACTCAAAACATGGAGTCTTGAGAAATGACAGTTACAAGACAGACACCTGCCAGCCCAGGCCGCCATTTCTCTGTCATACACAAATCCCTGGTTACCTCAGATGGTACAAAGGTGACAGGAACGCGTTCATCTTCCAGCATGCGTCTGGACGCCTTTTGCCAATACATATAATCGACGAGGGATTTATGGTCGAAGTTTCCTGTCGGTGGCTTATCGGTTTGATCTTTCTGAATCATTCCCACAGGAAGCCTGGGGTCAGGGGCCATGACTTCCATTTCAGATTGCAGTTCCCTTAGCTCTTCGGGGGACAAGTTGGCCAAGATTTTGTCTTCATCAAGCTCCTCATCAAGAAGTTCTTCTTGATCTGAATTCCTGCTGTAGTCTGACATGGTTGTTTTCTGTATTTTTCTATCTTACTAGAAAAGGAGAAATAATCAAAGATGATTAAAAAAAAAAACTCTCAAGAAGATCCCCAAGTTAACAAGTGTCCCAGGTCAACACCACCTTGAGAGATTTTCCCCCAAGAACCCCAGTGGTGCTCGCTGAGTAGCTAGGAGTGACTGCAGCTAAGCTCACGCCGTATCTATATTAAGCAGGGCTTGGCTGGACAGAGTCGATTTATGGAACGACTGTGCTGCTCTCTTTTCGGCAACTTGAGTCAGCTGTGCAAATCCATCTGACATTTTAGTACCGCTGCTTAGGTCCGCCAGTGAGTAACAGGTCTATGGAATCTCTGCAGGAATAAAACGAGTTCTGTTCCTATACGCTCTCACATCATCATACACAAATCCATGCAGCCCATACACACATACCTCAATACTACAGGGGAGACCACTTTTTATTTAAATGATTAAAGCAACTTACAATATTTCCAAAAGAAAATCCAAGCAGTGACTTGAGTTCTATTGAAGTGAAAAAATCATTCGGAGATGAAAATCAAGCTCTCAGAGTTGGCCTCTTCACCACAGTGTGACTCTGAAAGCAATAAACCAGCTCGCAGCAGAGCAGAGGTCTGGCTGTGTTACTCATCTGCTCTGTAAGCTGACCCCTTGCAAGATATCCTTATTCGCATCTAGATCCTGTGATCTAACAGATGGGGACAACCAGCACTTGAATTTCCACTATGAGTGAGGAGTTTAATATTTTAAATAATGTTTTTCTTATTAAGTATCCATTAATCCAGGATAAATTTAAATGGGTCTAAACTGAAATATAAAAAACCCCAAACCATTAAAGTACTGGAAGCATGAGAAGATTTTTTCATAACTTCAGAAGGCAATATCGCAATATTTATCCACATGGCAATATTTATCCAAATGACAAATACACATTTCCTTTGACCCAGCAGTTCCGCTTTTAGAATTTTTTATCCTACTCTTTCTAGGATTTGTTTTAGACGTTTTTATCCATTTTTTTATCCTACAGATATAGTCTCACATGGGTGAAATGACAGATGTACGAGATTATTCAATAAAGCAAAGTGCAAAACAGTGTGTATTGTATGCCATTATTTGTGTGATAAAGGGTAAAAATAATATATATGTATACAAATTTTATCAACATAACAGATCCTTGGAAAGATGCACAGGAAACCAATAACCTCGGATAATTTTGGAGAGAGGAATGGGTTGTCCGTGAGGGCTGGGAAAAAGATTTTGTTACTGTATACTGTTTCCTAATTGTCAATTTGAACTTTGTGAATGTAGTGTTTATTCAAAAATACACATTTACTGTACAAAAGTTAGGATAATGCATGTAGGCATAAAGAAAATAAAATTTTCCCCTTATCTCACCAGTAAGAGCTACCACTATTAACACTTTTGTTTATCATTCTGTTCCGTTCTTCTAGGCATATGAACTCAATCTTTTGTCATCTGTTTTTTTTGACTTACAGTATCAGGATTTTTTAGGCTATTGTATATTCTACTACTACATAATTTTTAATAGCTCCCTGTTAAGATTCTTTATATTGACATACCATAATTTACGTAAGAAATCCCCAGTTGTTGGATATTTGGACTGTTTTCTTTTTTTTTAGAAATTTATTTTATTTTATTTATTTATTTATTTTTTTGTGTGTGAGGAAGATCAGCCCTGAGCTAACATCCATGCTAATCCTCCTCTTTTTGCTGAGGAAAACCAGCTCTGAGCTAACATCTATTGCCAATCCTCCTCCTTTTTTTTCCCCCAAAGCCCCAGTAGATAGTTGTATGTCATAGTTGCACATCCTTCTAGTTTCTGTATGTGGGACACCGCCTCAGCATGGCCAGAGAAACAGTGCGTCCATGCGCGCCCGGGATCCGAACCCGGGCCTCCGGTAGTGGAGCGCGCGCACTTAACTGCTAAGCCATGGGGCCAGCCCTGGACTGTTTTCAATTCTCACAAGCACAAGCACTTCTTCAATAAACATCCCTGTAGCTAAATATTTAACTACATGCTAGGCTATTTCCTCAGGATAAACTGAATACATTCCAAGAAGTAAAACTGCTGGGTCAAAGAATATAAAGAAATTAAAGGCTTTTCACGTGTATTGCTAAGTGACTCCCTCAATATTGTTGCAACCCATCCTCAATACATATTAAAATTATTTACAAATTATATACATTTGTTACTGTTCCAATATTATATATATAATTTATAAATATTATATGTATAATATATAATGTATATTTATTATATTTTATACATTATCAAACAATATATTCTTAAATATATTATATTTATAATATTTATAAACATTTATAAATAAATTTTAATTTTTTGGCATATGTTATGTTATAGGGATGTATGCATATATACATTATATATACATATATATCACATAGATACGTATGTGAAAAAAATTAAATGTGAGAAGTTTTAAATGGACATTCTAGTATTTTCTTCCTACCTCAGTGGTTTATCTTGAACACCCCAAGGTTGAGAAGCTTTTCGTATATATGGCTAAATTATTCCCCAGAAAGATATTATCACTTTACTTGATTGGTCAAGTTCTTTAAAGTAAAGAACACAGGTACATAGTGGCAACTTACCACTGGCCTCTCACCTGTCAGGTCCTCCACTAGTCTCTGTAACAGTAAGTAAGAGCTTTGCCTCAGTGGGCAGGAAGGTAAACCACTTTGCAGACAACTGCTTTGCAGACCATCATTTCATAGACTTAGTTTGCAGAATAGTGGTCTAAAGAGACTCCACTAAAAAGAGTTTTGTGTTCAAGGAGGTTTGGGAAATGTTATATTCTGCTTTTGTCTTTTAGAGATTTGTAAAGCTCATGAGATTTTAGAGACCCTGAGAAATCATACATGGAAAAAAACCATTTTTTAGCCCAGTATTCCCGATTTTATTTAGTTAATTCATGTTTTTTTTTTTGCTTTCAAAAATCACTAATATCCTGTGCAAATAACTTTCCAAAATTCATACTTTGGGAAATACTGATCTAAATATAAAAGAGGAGGATCTAGAATCAGTCTGTTGGATTCAAGTCCCAGCTCTACTCTTTAGTAACTGCGTGATATTGGTCAGCTTAGCCCAGTCTCCTCATCTGATAAAAGGGATCTAAGAATAACACTTACATATGCAATTATTGAGAGAATTAAATGAGGTGATAGATATATAGATATACAAATTAGGTAGGATGGTGCATGACACAGAGTAAGCCCTCAATAAAAGTTAAATATTACTATTCTCATATTTCATGGATAACCACAGAAACATTTAAAGAAAAACAAAGGCAATTGTAAAATGTAACACATTTTATAAACCACTTCCGTGATAGAAATGATAGAAACCATTATATTAATGGCAATAAACAAAAAGGCTTTAAAAAAATCTTGCTGCTTTTGCAGAAAGGAACTCAGAGACTTGTAGATGGAATTGCGTATAAAGAAAATAGACAGCCACCTCTTGCATGCAAATATGAAGCTCTCCCAAGAAAATAATCTGAATTCTTGCTTATAAGCTTTCAGATTCAAATTCTGTTCCGATGAATGCCTCTTGTTTTAATGTGACTAAATGTTTCTGGCGATCAAGCAGATTTAAGAATTTCTGTAAGAGGCGCTCCTTCAGCTAACTTCCATCTTGCTGAATGAGTTTAGGAAGTGAGTACATCTCTCCCAGCTGCTTCCACTGCGCATTTTATCCACATGCTGACAGGGAGGTTCTGCTGGTGTAATTAGCTTCGTTTGATACACAGATGATTTAGCTGCACTTTCTCTTAATGACGTTCTGCTGCTGCCACCTCAGCAGTTTCTCACATCAGAATCCAGCTCTGATACCCAAAGAAAGTAGCCAGCTGTAGGATAGTCAATTGAATTTTATAACCACGTAGGGCATCACAGATCAGAATCTCTGGTGGAGGTTATTAAGTACATGGATGCCCTTAGGCCCCACACAGAGGCTACTGAATCAGAATTCTCAGTTTGGGTCCAGGAATCTGTATTTTTTGAAAGATCTCCAGGTGATTCTGATGTGTAAATAAGTGTGGGAATCACAGAGCTATCGCAAGTCACTCATTTTAGAGATCAGGCTCAGAGAGCTTAAGAAACTTTGCATTTGACGAGATTTAGAACATGCTACTCCAAAATATGGCACCTTGACATATTGCATATTTTAAGCTGAAGGAATATGAGAAATGGCAGGTGCAGGAAGGACACTCTGACCTCGCCCTCTCCCCTGAAGCAGGTCATAAAACCCTCACGTGAGAGGTGCCCTTCTTATACCCAGAGGAAAGGTGCATCCTTATCTCCAGACAGAGCGATGACAAGAAGAATCTGAATGAAAAAACCTTGCTAAGTTTCCTCTGGTTTACTAGTTTTGCTCATTCCCTTTTGTCCTGTCACGTTTTTCCATGACTTTCCACTCTTCATCAAACCTAGTATAAAAATACTCAATTTTAATGTTTCATGGGGTCTTCACTTCCTTATGAAGGCTCCTGTATCATGTAAAACTTATATTAAGTAAATTTGTATGCTTTTGTTAATCTGTCCTCTGTCAGTCCAATCTATAGGGGCCCAGCTGGAGAACCTAGGAGGCTAGTAAGAAAACAAGAATTTTTTCCTCCTCTACCCTGGGCAAGTCAACCTCCATGCCTCAGTTACTTCATCTGTAAAAGTGGGATAATAAATGTACCTACTTTACAGGATTTTTGAAAATCTAAAAGACAGAATCATTGGTAAATTCTTAGTAAACATTAGTTATTATCATACTTTCACAAATCAATTGTGTGACCCTTTTCTGCTTAGGAAGTGCCTGATACCTAACAAATATTGTTCAGGACTGAAAAACAAATTTTATTTTATTTCTCAATTTTATTCTTTTCAAATTTATTGAATGTTCAATTTTATTCTTTCCAAAGTAGCATGTAGAATATATGTAAAAGAAATGTGTAAAGCTTGATACATTTAAGAAAAGTCCTGATGGTAAGAGGAAGCACTTCTTTCTTGGATCCATTTATTTTTCTATCCCACATTCATTCAGGTTGGGAAACACCATGGATAAGCCATTTCTTTCTTCAGCCCCAAGCACTAACTGTAATGGACACACTTCCATAAATGGTGTTACTATATAAATCAGTTCTGTCCTGTTGGGGCATGCTATTTCCTTATGCAATTCCATTTGGATCACCAAGACTCTGCTCACTGGCTGCAAACTGCCTGAAGATTTTTTGAGCGTGAAATAAATGCCTCCCTCCCTCCTTGAATTTCCCTTGAGGCTGCGTTGCCTCAAGATGGGCTCTTAAATTTATGAGGCAAGTGCTTCTCCAGAGCCAAAACACCCAGTCAGTCTTGCTTTTATCAGACTGCAGAGAAACTTGAATTACAAGAGGATATTTACTATTTTGTCTTAATTGTTTTATTAGCCATCTCAAAATCCTTAAATAGATTTGATTTGATTTTGGTTTAATTTCAAAGGTAAATTAATTCTACAACTTCTGAAGGGTGTGAGGATGTTATTACACACTACTAATACTGCTCCTACACTTAATATTACTGATACTACCATTACTGCTATTACCACCACCACTACTACTATTGTTGCTACTATTATTAGTAGTAATAGTACTACGATTACTACTGCTACTATTGTTGCTACAATTACTACTACTGTTGCCACTATTATTACTATTACTGTGACAGTCTGCTGCTGCTGCTATTAATTTTAGAGCCACACTCTAACATTTTTCGAGCGCTTAACATTGCTAAGCCTGTGATAAGTGCTTTATATATGATTTGTCAATTTCTTCACACAACAATCTCAAAAGATGGATACTTTTACCAACCTCCTTTTTCAGATATTAAAAGCGAGGCGTAAGCATTTGAGCTAAAGACTGATTGCCTCTAAAGTCAGTCCTCTTAAGCAGTGTCCTCTATTTCTTCCTATCAGTCCAGCAGAAATGGCATCTCACATACCTAAAAGGTTGGAATCAGCACAGAATGCAATTGCTCTGCTTGTTGGTGCAAATAAAAAATGGTGAAAACTGGCAGATTGCAAGTAACATAATCATCAACAGCAGTGCTATCATCATCAAACACCTATTGAGAATGTTAAGACATTGTAAGAAGGATTCTTGGATCAAAATTTGTCTGGAAGATGCTAGGTTAAAGAAAGCTAGCAATTTTCTTAACCAAAAAGCTTTGAATACGCCAATGAGAATTGTGAATTTCTAAATTGAGAAAATAGTCTTTTCTGAATTGATGACCACAAAAAGCTTTTTACCACAGGACATATTATAAGACTAATGTTCCTCAGAACACATTTTATGAAATGTTGATCTAAGCAAGTAAAATAAAATAAAGAAAGCAATATATCTTTTGTATTTACACAGAAAAAAAGACTGGAAGGAAGTACTCTAAAATGTTACAACTCCAAGTGGAGGGAATATCAATGATTTTTTCATTTTATTTTTTGACCCAGACTTTTTTCTATTTCCAGAAAAACAAACAAATGCTGGTTACTTTTTAAAACATAGAAAATAACCCCAGATCATTTTAAGTCAATTTTAGAATAACTGCTTTAATTTTATTACTAACTTGGGCTAAGAGAATCCTGCTAAACAGGTGAAAAATAAATACAGGTCTGATCAGATTTGCAGAACAAAATGCTTTAACCCTTAAATCTTCAATGTCTTTTAAAACAACCCAGTCATAGTTTTCTATGACATTTGTAAATACAGCGGGTGCATGTCAAGTTTTTCTTTTTGGATGCCTCAGATATGACCTTTCCCAATTACTTTGACACAAGTCCATGTTCTCAAAGGCAGTGATCCGAAAATACTTAAAAACTGAGAGCAAGCCTAAGATTTCTTGAGGGTTGTCTGCAATACATTTCATCACAAGGAGATTTCTTCATCAAGCTGTGAATTCACATTTTGTTAAAAGCAAGAGTGATTGCAGAACAACGTAAATGTACTTCATACCTCTGAACTGTACTTTTAAAATGGTTAATCTCGTAAATTTTTCGTATATACCACAATAACAAAAAGCAATGGTAATGAAATATGTTTGGGTAACATATTTTATTCTGAAAGATCCTTACAACTTTAGATATTTAAAAATGAGTTCATAACATTGTTTATTATGGTGACCTGGAAACAACCTAAACGCCCAACAATATGGGCTGATCAAATAAACTGTCTTCTACTCCTACCGCCTAATACCACAAAACCTGTTTAAAAAATTGATGTAGTTATACTTATTATTATGGAATGGTATCTATAATTTATCAAGTGAAAAATGCCTGTTATTAAATGGCCTATTTTGTTAAAAAATTTAAAAACATATAAATGTAATCCATATATATATATATATTTACTTTGTATATAAGCACAAAAAAGTCTGAAAGAATCTGTATCAATATGAAACAATGATCTTTGTTTTCTGCTTTAAACATTTCGAGTCAATTGAATATTTTGCAAATGCATATATGATTTTAATGTGAGATAAACCTTAAACCATATTTTAAGTGTAGGTTAATATATAGATAATATCCTCAGAAGGATCATTTTACGTCATTAAAATGTAGGCCATTGTGTATTGGCATTATCTTGGAGAGGCTAGCATGACCTCTGCTTTACTGTCTTTAAATGAAAACTTAAGAATAGAAACAATTGTTTTTCAAGGAGAAGACAATAAGTAAATGGGTCAGAGAGTCAAATTATTTAGGGGGGGAGAAACCACAACCAGCAAAATCAGTATTTTGAACATTTGTTCCCTCCAGATGAAACTAATTTATAGACTTTAAAATAATCATACTTAAGATGTTCAGAAAATAAAGTATAATTTTTATTTAAAAAATAGATTATATTTTAGATAGATTATTAAATAATAGGTAAATGTGAAGAAATAAATGAAAAGTCTTGGAAATAAACAATATAGTTATTGAAATAAACCATGCAATGAACGGAATAAACTCTAGCTGGACAAAGAGTGCATTTTTTAATTGGAACATAGAGCTGAGATGTTCAGAATGTGGTGACGAGGCAACAGGTTGAAAAAGCAATTGAGGTATGGTGAATGATTTTTATGCTCCCACATTTGTTTGATAGGAATTCCAGAATAAGAGAGTGGAGAGAATGGTGGAGATGCAATATTTGAAGAGAAATTATTGCTAATTTTCCAGAATTGAACAAAGACCTAAGTCCTTAGAGTGAAAGTGTTTTCTGAATACTAAGCAAAATAAATTTTAAAACATTTTAAGCCATCTGCAATTTAACAACATCTATACCTGGCCACACTTAGAGAGTTTGTAGTAAAACTGCAGAACTTCATAAGAAACTACCAGAGAGAAAAAAACATTACAGAATAACAAAAATCAGAGTGACAGCAGAGATCTTATCCAAAATAATAGAGGCAAAAGTCAATAGAATAATATAAAAACATGCATGGGCAACAGAAGCACCAAACTCAGGATAGTGGCTCTCTCTGGGCAGAGAAACAGCGGAATGAAAGGAAAAGGTAGACTAGGACTTCAACTCTAACTACAATATTTGACTCCTTCTAAAAATATTAGAAGCACTGTTGGTGGTAATGTAAAATGGTGCAGCAACTATGGAAAATGAGATGGCAAAACATTAAAAATAGAACTGCCATATCATCCAGCAATCCCACTTCTGGACATATATCCAAAAGAATTGAAAGCAGAGTGTCAAAGAGATATTTGCACATCCCTGTTCATCTCAGCATTATTCACAATAGCCAAGAGGTGGAAGCAACCCAAATGTCCATCGATGAATGAATGGACAAGCAAAATGTGGTACATACATCCAATGGAATATTATTCAGCCTTTAAAAAGAAGGAAATTCTGTCACATGCTAAACATGGATGAACCATGAGGACATTATGCTAAATGAAATAAGCCAGTCACAAAAGACAAACACTATACAATTCCACTTACATGAAATACCTAGAGTAGTCAAATTTATAGAGTCAGAAAATAAAATGGCATGGCCAGGGGTTGAGGGGAGGGGAAGTGGGGAGTTGTTTGATGGGTATAGAGTTTCAGTTTTGCAAGATGAAAGTGTTCTGGAGACCCATTGCACAACAATGTTAATATACTTAACACTACTGAATTATACACTTAAAAATGGTTAAGATGATAAATTTTATGCTACTTGCTTTTTTACCGCTACAGTCATGTGCTGCATAATGACGTTTTGGTCAATGACAGACCACATATACCAAAGTGGTCCCAAAAGATTAGTACCATATGGCCTGGTGTGTAGTAGGCTATACCATCTAGGTTTGTGTAAGTATACCCTATGATGTTTGCACAGTAACAAAATCACCTAACAACACATTTCTCAGAATGTATCCCCATCCTTAACTGAAGCATGACTGCATTTTAAAAATACTTGAAAAAAATGTTGAAATAAAAAAATTTTTGAAGCGAATAATTAGATGATAAAGCTGAATGATGTGTCCACTAGTATATATTATATAAGAGTCTATTCATTTTTTCTGAATTATTTCACAAAATAAAAAGCCACTTTTTGAAGAGTTGATGGTATTCAGTCCACTAAAAGAACAATGGGTAAACAAATGTGGTACAGGCATGCAAGAGGAGACTACTCAACAATAAAAATGAACTACTGATACACTCAGCAACACGACTGAATTTCAAGAACATTAGGTTGAGTGAAAGAAGCCAGACACAAAAGAATACATGCAGTAAGATTCCATTTATATGAAGATCACGAACAGGCAGAGCGATACCACGGAGATAGAAATCAAAAGAGCAGTTGCTTAGGGAGGGTGGGGATTGACTGGAAAGTTGGCACTAAGGAACTTTCTGGGGTGACAGCTATATCCTGAATGGGGTGTTGGTTACATGGGTGAATACATGTCTCACAACTTCTCTACTTGTACACCTAAGATTTAGGCATTTCACTCAATGCACATTTTACCTCAATATACAAACAAAATTTTAAACAAAACATGAAACTAAAAAAAAAATGTAGGCCGTTCACAAGTGGAAGAAAGAACCACAACACTAGTGGCACCAAGTGCCTGAGGATACAGGCAAAGGGCACGTCAGTTGGTTGAAATGCAAGGAGAAATTTGGATATCACAATTCTGTTACTCAAGAAGCACTCAGGACATTGGAGAAAAGGCCAGATCTTCAAGAAACTGGAGAAGCAGAACCTGAAACCATGTTCAGTGTCTCAAGAATTTTATCAAATCTTACCAAAGTACAAACAAGCCTCCTCTTTGGTCCCTTTCCAAAGAAAGGGCTGGAAAATACGGTCGTTGGGAATAAGTTAATTCTTTATCTCTTTTTAAAATAAATTGATTTTAATTATATAAGTCATATTTGTTCATTATAGAAAAAACGGAAAATATAGATAAGCAGAAAGAAAAAAATGAAATCACAAGTTAACAGATAACCACTCTTAACATGTGGTTTTTTTTTTAATGTAACTTTTTCTTTTAAGATTGTTTCCTATCTTTTCAATTGTGTAAGTGAGATTCTGCAAATCTCACTTTGCAGAAACCTGCAGCTGTTTTTGTTGGGGAGGATCCAACAGTTAGATCTGTAATTAATCATATGTGCCCCTAGACTCATGGTGTGATTTTAAAACGCTTTCCTCAGTTTCTCTTTTTCTAAACATGGGTCTATTGTTGTCAAAGACAAATTAAATTTGTCTTTCAAATGTTATCATTTCTGACTTGGAACATGTTCTATAATTTCAAGGTAGTAGTGTTTCTCCATGAATGATTTCTTCCCACAAATATAAAAACACCATTACCCATACTCATGTATGAAATGTGACCACAAATGGCAATAAAATATGATTTGTAAAAATGAATACATTGGAGTTTACAAATCCAAATGAGCCTTTTTCTCTTCTGTAGTCTTTTTGGTAGGATGTATACTTATCCAAATGGTCTGTCATTCATCAAAGGATCTTTGCAATGCCTCTTTGAAAGCCGCCTTTAGCCTACGGTGGATTCTGTTAAATAGTCTCAATTTGACTATTCTCTATTAGAATACAAACAATGTCAGATCAGAGACTGTGTTTGTCTCATTTGCTTTGTTATCCCCATTGCCTAGAAGAGATAAGGAGGGGCTCAAAAGTGATATGTTAAATAAATGAATGGTAATAAATTTTCATTCATTGAGGGTCAATAGATTGCTGAAATAATTTATATTCTCCCAAGATGACTATTCTTTTCCATCTCTCCAACCTCTCCTCTCTCTTTCCAGTGTGGCTGGGGGTTAATGAGTGAGGGTGAGAGTGATAAGGAGCAGATCTGAGGAGGTAGGCAGGGGCCAAAGTAAAGTCATGCACGACATGGTAAGAGGTTCATATTTTATTCTAAATGCAACTGGAAGCCACTGCAAGAGAATTGCAAGGGAATAAAATGATTGCACGAGGAGAATAGAACTCATGGGGGCAAAAGCAGAAGCAGGGAGACATTTAGGAAGCCACTGTGGAAACCCAGAAGAGAGAAGATGGCAATGTGAGCTACAGAGGTCATAATGGCAACGGTGAAATGTGGATTGTTTCTGAATGTATTTTGGTGGTAGGACAGACAGGGCTCCAGAAATCTAGTTAGCAAGAACTAAGGGTGGGAAGGGGTGTGTTCCAAATGCCTTATAGAGACAAATAAATCCCTATCATTTCAGTCTTCAAATTTCTCAGTTGAAGATTCAAATTCCATCTGATTATTTTAGCTTGGATGCCTGGGAAGGGCGGAGCACCTTGACTGG
The DNA here is from genome assembly GCF_020826845.1 of Diceros bicornis minor. Taxonomy (NCBI): domain Eukaryota; kingdom Metazoa; phylum Chordata; class Mammalia; order Perissodactyla; family Rhinocerotidae; genus Diceros; species Diceros bicornis. The sequence goes on from NC_080741.1 coordinate 67,728,069, forward strand.
CCACTCTACAAATACTCCTATCCAATGAGGAAAAGGATGGTGCCCCTAAAATTACTAGGGTGCTGTTATCAGGAGAAGAAATGGTTGCTGGATTGGCAAAAATACAATAGATATCCCTTGCATATGTGCTAAATTTATAATCACATCATTGATTCTTTTTAGAAAAAAATATCATAGCATATCATATTATTGAACACATTAATACTAGTTAATAAAGAAAGCATTACTGCAACACCCAAGTAAAATAGCAGTGTAAAAAATTTAAGATAATCCCTAATATTTTCTCCTTTACCTAAGCTAACTCCAAAATCAAATTCAAACTGGCAACATTTGCTATGTTAATTTTTAAAAATTTGAGTCCCTTCTGTTGCATTTTTAATTCTAATAGGCTTTCCAGAACTCAGATGAAAACTCCTGAGGGTTTCACTGCCAGGTTCAGTGACAAAATCATGTTTGCTTTAGAGCGTTTTAGGAGTTGCTTTCTCCATCTCGTTCTCTTCCTGTTCGCTACTCCCTTAGTCAGCATAATACAGCATTTGGTATTATGCCAGCTAAAACGAAGTGGAGGCGGCTGTCAAGTAGTAGGAAAACCACTTAGTTGGGTATCAGAAGGCTTGAGCCTGTGTCTTACAAGCTCTTTCCTGTGAGCAAATCACTGACCCTCTCTAAGTGAAGTTTCCCCATCTGTGAAATGCTATCAATGTGGATATCTTACAGATTGTTGTCGGAACCGACTGAGAACATCTGTGAAAGCACTTAGACAATTGTGAAGAACTATACAAATACAAGTCATGATTACTAATGTAGGCTATTTCAGCATTAGGAATCCTGATCTCTTTGTATTTCCTATCAAGGTGTCTGTCTCACTCTCTTTTGTTTATACATTTGACTTGGAAAATCATCTGTATCTTATTTTCCTTGCTGATCTCAATCTAAATTTCAAAAAACAGCTTAAATATCATCTCCTCCAAGAACCCTTATCTATTCTTCTCCTGTCTCTGTTAGATGCTTCCTCTTTGGACCCTCAACCACCTGTGCTACCTCTATCAGAACACTAGCACCCTGTACTATTTCGTGGATGCAAGGCTCTCTCTTATTAATTCCATTTCCTTGTGCATTAGTTCTTCCATTTCAGGATCTTCTTGTCTTCCTCTCATGATGTTAGTTTTCTCACCTGTTTGATGATTTTTGTGTGCATTCTCATATTTGCATTTCAGATAAACTGTTAGCTTGTCATGAATGCTAATATCTGCTACTGCAGCGTGACCACAGTGATTGTGAAAAGGGCTGGATGCGCTGCTGAACAGGATAAGCCAGTAGTTAGTTCTCCAAATGGTAATATATTCAGTTAACATATTTTTTCCCTTTCTTCACTGTGTACAAGGGAGGAGAGATGACATTCTATTGTATAAAATATAAAAGATAACTATTAGTAAAATGCTCTAAAGTTTACTTGGTTATTCCTTGCATTCTTTATGATGAAACATTTGCCAACATCTCAAGCATCACAAAGCTTTATAAGGACAAGGGCTATATCTGTTCTTTATGTCTTCAGGGCACATAAAAGGTTATCAAGTATTTTGGTTGCATGAATGAATGAGCCACTTAGGTAGCTGGGGAGAAAAGGAAGATATGTATGGTATTTACCACAAGTAGTTTGATAAATTTATGAGGTCAATAGGAACACAAAGAAAGCCACAACTCCTGTGTCCCCTTCTCCGCCCTAACATTTGAAAGTAGGCCTTCACATCAGAGTCTCTACTTTCTATTCTTGTAAGCAACAAAGCTTACAAAAGGAGATTTTGCCTCCCACCCAACCAGGACACAGATATCATCATCTTGCAATTGTGTGCAGCCTGGAGAGCAACTAGAGTATCAGTTTACATAATGAGGCTGTTGGAGGTTGTGTGACAATTTAACTAAACAACTTGAACCAAAAATAACCAATCATAGTCCAAAATAGCCAACCATACCCGTAGCTGGTCTTCAAGTTGCAACTGCAAGTCACAATCAGTTCACCTTATGAGCTCTTGTTATTCTAGATTAAATTGTGGAATTAGCAGTGAGAAAATGCCATAGATGATCAGAAGTGAATCAGAGTCCTTGTTTCTCCAGTTTTTAAGGCACAGTCAATATGCAGGACCATTTCAGAACTTTTTGGTTTCACTGGTCCATATTACATTTCTCAGTAAACCATTTCATTGGGCCATGAACACTTTTCAGCAATGGTTTTTACCGTTTCGGAATTTCCTATTTGAAAACACATGTTTTCTTCCAGGAGTTCAGAAATTTGACCCATCCAGAACAGAGAAACCACCACAAAACTATTAGGAGAATTAGAACTGGAGGTTGATCTGTGGTCACTCCACTACCATCGTTTTTTTCAGTCACAATGAGGTTGTCTCCCTAATCCTGTGACCAACGTCATTCCTAATGTACTCACATACTTCCTGGGTTCTATTTTTAAATTAATGAAAGTGTAATATGGTAAACACTTCAAAACAAATTTCACACTATTGGCTTCAGTTTTTCCCCCTGATAAATATCACAAAGTGATTGATTTAACCATTGCTCACTGTCTTTGATTGCTGGACAGCCCTTGACATTGCTCAGCAAATGTTTCCATGTAACACAAACTAGCATCACTTTAAAAAATACTTGTAGGTATGACGCAGGCTTCTAAAATTGAAAAAAGTATTTATCTGCCTTGGTCCAACTGCCATCCACTGAAATGCAATCTGGGGATTATAGAGGGTCAGATGGTGCCTTTACAATAACAACCACCCAGCAACTGGAGGAATAAAAGTGCAAGGCTCTGGGAAAGAGGCGAGGCTGTAGGGACACAGTATTTGAATTTTAACAGTTGGTCTAGGCACCAATTTGGGGGAAGAAATTATTCTGCTGTAGTTTTTACTAAAATAATTTTTGAGGCTTTTTATTTGTCATGGCATGCATAATTTCTGTTAACATGATCTTCCCCTTTTTTCAAAATTTATATTTCAGGAATGAAGAGCAATAACATTCCAAAGTTTCATGAAAAAAGAAAAGAGAATCACTGGCGTATTTCGATCTAAAGTAAATTTATATCTTGCGTTCATCCTAATAGATTTTCCATCTTTCTTGGCATCAGAATATATTTTAAAAGTTTAAACACATCTTGAAAGCTCAAATATGTGTGTATAATATGTTATTTAAATTAAAATACAATGTTAATTAGTGCAAAATTAGTTCTTGTACATTAGGCAAGCTAGATAAATAGCAAAACTACCCAATTGTTACCAAGGCATCTGAATAACTTGCCAAGGCCATGACCCAGCAGAAAATTACCACTACTACCACTGGCTGAGGCTTACATTACAGATCAGGAATGACAAATGCATGGCACTTGTATCTCCACTCCCCTGTGTCATGTCCATGGCAGACACTACTAATTGACCATGGCACTCTCTCCAAAGCCCAAGAGCAACCTAAGAATCCTTCACAGAACCCCATGCCAGGCACTATCCATCAAGTAAGTGTCTGAGATGAAACCTATATTCAACCTCATTAAAACCATTTATTGAGCAAGGTGGACAAATAAGATGTCCCTCACTTGTATCTGCCCTCAATAACAGTAATTTGGCATCCATCCACAGACAAAAGTGTCTTTGTAGGAGCTTTGGGATCTAAGTAGGAGACTGTGAAACTCCCGTGCAGTCCAAGACTGAGGAGAGCCGTTTTGAGAAGGCAGGCTCACACCCAGGTGGTTGACTCGCAGACCAGGGTCTTAGCTACAGACTCAGAAACAGCTCCATACCCCTGAGAACTTAGCTTAAACCCCATTTGGCTTTTGGTCTGCCACCAGCACCATATGCCAAGGGATCCAGGAGGAGTAATGCCAACCCATACGTCAAGCAATAGGTCTACAGACGTCAACACCAGTTGTGGACCCCGAAGTGGACTATGAACCAGCTTCAGCCCTTCTTGGCTGCGGTCTGGGAGCCCCTGGAGTTAGGCCCGACCAACTTGGTTTGACCATAGATTCTGAAAGGGCCTTGAAATAGGGCTTCAGCCTGTCCCAGCCACAGTCTGAGCAGGCCTGCTGGATCAGGGGCCCAGCAGGAGCATTGCTATCTGTGCCACTGGAGGTCCTGAAAGACCCCTACACTTGGTTCCAGCCCCCTCACAGGTACAGTCTGCCAGCAGTCAAAATCGGTCACAAGAGACAAAGGTCACTATATAAGGATAAAGGGGTTAATTCATCAAGAGCATATAACAATTGTAAATATAACACACCCAACATTGGAGTACCTAAATATTTATTTATCTATCTATCTATCTATCTATCTATTTATCTGTGTATTTATGCATGCATGCTGAGGAAGATTCGCCCTGAGCTAATGTCTGTTGCCAATCTTCCTCTTTTTGTATGTGAGCCACTGCCACAGCATGGCCACTGACAGACAAGTGGTGTAGATTGGCTCCCGGGAATCAAACCCAGGCTGCTGAAGCGGACCATGCTGAACTTAACCACTAGGCCACCTGGGCTCGCCCGTGGAGTACCTAAATATTTAAAGCAAATATTAATAGAACCGAAGGGAGAAATAGACAGCAATACAATAATAGCAGGGGACTTCAATACCCCACTTTCAATATTGGATAGATTATACAGACAGAAAATTTTAACGAAATAGTAGACCTGAATAACACGATAGACCAACTGGATCTAACAGACATATATAGAACATTCCATCCAACAGCACCAGAATACACATTTTTCTCAAGCACACACAGAACATTCTCCAAGATAGATCATATGTTGGACCACAACTCAAGTCTTAATAAATTTAAGACAATTGAAAACATATCAAATATCTTTTTTTGTGTGTGAGGAAAGATTTGCCCTGAGCTAACATCTGTTGCCAATCTTCCTCTCTTTTTTTTTCCCTCCCCAAAGCCCCAGTACATAGTTGTATATTCTAGTTGTAAGTCCTTCTAGTTCTTCTATGTGAGCTGCCACCACAGCATGGCTACTGACAGACAAGTGGTGTGGTTCTCCACCCAGGAACCAAACCTGGGCCTCCGAAGCAAAGCATGCCAAACTTTAACCACTAGGCCATCAGGGCTGGCTCTCAAATATCTTTTCTGATCACAGTGGTATGAAATTAGAAATCAATAACAAGAGGAAAACTGAAAAATTCACAATACATGCAAATTAAACAACACACTCCTGAACAACCCGTGGGTCAAAGAAGAAATCAAAAAGGAAATCAGAAAGTATCTTGAGACAAATGAAATTGGAAACACAACATATCAAAACTTACGGGATGCAGCCAAAGCAGTTCTAAGAAGGAAGCTAATAACAATAAATGCCTACATTAAGGGGAAAAAAAAAACCCCTCAAACAACCTAACTTTACAGCTCCAAAAGAGAAGCAAAGAATGAATAGGGCAGGTCAAGCTCTAAGGGGGCCCTAAATTAGCTTACTGATTTTACCACATTTCCTTACAAATAATAATACATCTCCTGAGTGCTTACTATGTGGCAGGCACTGTGCTAAACTTGATGTCATCATCCCATTTGATAATCCCAATGCCCCTCTGAGGAAGTTTATCAGTTAGAAATTGTATGGGTGACAGTGTACCAATCCAAGTCCCCCTGGGAAATCAGTGGCACTCTCAAGCCAGAATTGGGGGCAGGGATAAGGGAAACTGTCCAGCAGATATGATGGGTGGGTGTGGAGAGGTTCTTACACTTCTAGACCAGAGGCACAGGGAGTGGAAGTCAATGCAACCTGCAGAAAGAGCTGAAGGAGAGAATCCTCTGGCAGGAGGTGTGGCTTTTGGTGGAAGAATACAGCTACTGCCCCATAGCTGGGAGGGAGGGACCTGGGGGAATAAATTCTCCAGCCTCTCTCTTTCCCTCCTTCTCTCCAATTTCCTGCTAGTGTTTCCTGTTGATTGAATCCCTTTGGAAGCCAGAGGCCTTTGTTATACTCCATGAAAGTCAGCCTCCTCTGGGGACAAAGCACAGGGCACAGATAATGCTAGAACTGGAGGGACACACAGAATACGCAGCCCGGGCATGGATATAACATTTTTGGTAAGTGAGACATACTTTTACTAAAAAAATTATCTGCCATTTATCTAAAATTAAAATCCAGTTGAACATCTTATATTTTTACTTGTTAAATCTGACAATCCTAATTTGCACACACTGCCATCCAAACAAAATTGAGGGTTCTAGTATAGAGAAGGGTGGTACAAATACTGGGTACAGAATGAGCTACAGCTGCCATAGATGAGTACTATTATTATTCCCATTTTACAGATTCAGAAGGTAAGGTTTAGAGAAAGGGAGGAATAAGGTTAAAAAGTTAATATGTGTCAAAGCTGGATTAGATTCCATTTAGGCTTAACTCAGTGTCTTTCGGCCTTTACATTATCAGCCTCCATAACTTAAGAAGCTTCAGAAAGCAAAAGAGAGGTCAGGTTAAGAGCGCTTTAACAGTGTCCACCCCACCAGTGAAATGTGGCCCAATGGAGGTCAGATCATTATCATGGAGGTCAGATCGTTACCAACCAGATTAGCAACTCCTCCTCTTAGAGCAGTGGTTCTCTATTGGGGGAGGGTTGTCCCCTCAAGGGACATTTGGCAATGTTTAGAGACATTTTCAGTTGTCATAATTGGGGAGGGGGTGCCACTGGCGTCTAGAGGGTAGAGGCCTGAAATGGTGCTAAACATCCTACAGTGCACAAGACAGTCCCCTACAGCAAAGGAGTATCTGGCTCAAAAGGTCAACAGTGCTGAGTTTGGGAAATCCTGTCCTAGAGGAAAGGATGAGTAGAGAAGTGTGGGAGAGTTCCCACCAGTACACACCCCCCAAGTACAAAGAGGGGCTTGGACAAAGACCCATGTGTGAGATATCCCCTAACATCTGTCTTAGAGAACTGCTCACATGCTATTTCCCTTCTTAGATTTGTACATTTAACTTTTCCTACATCACAGGAGTAAAAGTGAAGAATATGCCAGGAGAAGATGTTTTTCAACCAGAGAAACCAGGGATTTTAGAATTTGCAATTTTGAGAACAGTTATTAGCACCATAATGGAACTATTTGTTTAAAACAATTGCAGTACGTATCCACGAAATTTAATATCATTTAATTTTTAGCTAAATCCAAGCATAAGTAGTAGTAAATAGTCTACTTAAAATCATATTTATAAAACCAAATAGAGATCCTGTTTAGGTTCTTTTGGATCACCAGCACTACTGCTGTCTTCTATATTGGGAAAGAATCTAGAAGATTAGAGTGCACACAAATTTGATCTTCCCAGATTGGCTTTGTTTTTGATCCAAGAACAGCCTATGAGAAAGAATGATTATTGACAAGTGTTGAATCATAGATCTATCTATTTAAATTGACATATATATCTCCTTTCACAAATTATCTTCAAAGAAGGGGAACAGTTGCTTTATTAATGTTGCTAACGGATGACTGAGGGCGGAGAGCTAGAATTGGGCCATTGTTCTACTTATTAAAAATATATTGCTGATCAGAATCTAGGGACTCTGAGTTTGGAACTATTTTCTTTCTCCTCCAAGGTTTATCTGATTACCTCACTAGTCTTACGGCGTGGTAACTTTTGATACTGCCCCAACAGCGACACTGGGGTAAAGATGTCTACATCCCTTGAGATTCTTGGTAGATCTCCAGCCCAAACCTTCTTGCTCTGTTGAGACTGTGCCAGCCCAACAGTATATGCCAAGCCAACAGCTTTTGAAAGACAGATTGGACCTTCATTGCTAGTCTAGCATTATTTATGTATCAAATCTATACATCACCATTTGATTTTTGAGGTGCTTGTGTTAGCTGGATCCAGAATTTTAAATTTATTAAAGACATGAATTCCATGAGACTTTTCCACATGGGACTCTAGCCAAAGAGTATTGGTTACTTAAGTAACCAAAGAGGATGGTTGCAGAGAGGGCTCATTTCTAAAGTGATCCAATGGCATTAATCCCAGGGAGAGGAACCAGCATGTGTAGATCATCTTCTCTGTTAAGTACTAGGCACATATATTTTCTATCCACGACAACAAATCAGCTTCCCCTTTTTCATTTGAGGGATAAGGAAATGACCTTGGGCATCTAACCTAATAAGGCATCAGTTTGTTTATTTATCAAATGGGAGCAATGGTAGTACTTACCTTGGGCATATGATGTGAGAATTAAATGGGATAACACATGTGGAACTCAGCTATATGACAGGAGCTTAACCACTGTTAGGTCTTATTATCATTATTTCTACTAATAAGACCACACTAATAAGTGTGAGAAAAGGACCCCAAAGCCTTTGTTCTTTCCACCATACCTCCAGATAACAGGAGCCACAATTTTTTCAGTTATTTACATGTAATCTTAGGGATGGCTCGGATGGACCACACACAATGAGCTTTTCTGTCTCTCAAGTTTAACTTATTGCTTAATTTCCAGAACCCGTGCACCCCTTACAGTCCCTAAAAAAGAAGGAAAAAAACCCATAGATAGCAATTTGTACATGCTGTTCCCTCGTCTTAAGGTATCCTTTCCTTCAGATTTTAAGAAAATCACGATTATTTTAGTCTGGTGTGCTTGGATTATAGCAAGATAAAGGATCCATTACAGTAAGGATGGTTCCGTAGCTATGGTTCTTGGACAGGAGGAACACATTAATTGGCTGGTGCCCAGCAATGATAATACACAAACTTCTCACTGCTGACTCTGCTCTTGGACGGCTACTACCCAATATTGCCTGAGACTTGATGATGATGATGATTACAAAAGTAATACATCCCTTTTAAAAAAAAATTTAACAAAATAACAGCAATCTTGAACACACACACACACAAACACACACGTCAGAGGTCACTTCCTTCAGGAAGCCTTCCTTGACTCTACCCTCCCCCAGCTGAGTTGACTGCCCACACCCAATTCCCTGTGTGTCCCTGATCATATCACTTTGCATTACATTACAATTACCCATGAACCTGACTGACTCTCTGATTAGACTGCAAACTACTAGGGTTGGAGCCCCTGTCTGAGACTGTGGTATTCTCATTGCCTCACGCATTATAGGGAATAATTTAATAAGATAATTAATAATTTATAAATAATTCATTTAGTAAATAAATGAAGAACACACGAAAAACCAAAATAAGAATGAATACATAGTACATTTGCACACACTTGCGGGGTGGCACTGGAGAGAATGGGGAGAGTTTGGAATGGATGGATAGTGATCCTTGGAGATTAATTAAGCAGTAAGGTGAGCCAGAATATGTAGACCTTAAGTATTCAGACGTGCTGACATGGACAGCAGAGAATCACTTTTTCCTTTTTTCGTTTATTGTGGTAAAAAACGTATTACATAAAATTTGCCATTAAGTATACAATTCAGTGGCACTAATTACATTCACAATGTAGTACAACTATCACTGCTACTTATTTCCAGAACTTTTTCATCACCCCAAACAGAAACTCTGTAACTGTTAAGCAATAACTGCCCATTCTCTCCCTCTCCCAGCCCCTGGTAACCTCTAATCTACTTTCTGTCTCTATGAATTTGCCTATTCTAGTCATTTCATATAAGTGGAATCATACAGTATTTGTTCTTTTGTATCTGGCTTGTTTCATAGCATTTTCAAGGTTTACCCACGTAGTAGCATGAGAACCATTTTTAAGCAGAGGAGTGGACTAGAGACAGCAATATCTTGTAAAGATGGTGTTAGAATGTGCATATTAGTGAGGTGTGGACTTTATTGTTGTGTAGAGCCTTTAATACTTTCAGTGGCTAGAAACCTAAACATTTCACAAGTGTGTCACCTAATTGTGATCTACATATAGAACTTATATTTGCTAGGACTGAAGACACACATGGTTTACAGTGAAATCCCTCAGACAGTGATCCCTGTTACAATGACAGGGCCAAATGTGGGATACAATTGCTGGGAGGAAGGAGAGGAGTGAACATCCAGCTGGAAGGCAAGTGAAGAGTGTGGTAACGGTGGATGCTTTTAGAGAGGAGCATCATTATGCTGCAGTAGTGGTCATGTGGTAATTATTGCTGGCTTGTTTACATCTTGTGGAGCCTTTAATACTTTCTGGTGGCTCCCAAAAATGCTAAAATTGGGGAGTATACTATGTACACAAGAGATTTGCAAACCAACATACCTAGAGTCGTAACATGCTCACATTTTAATATGTGAAAATTCAACTCTACATGCCAGGGAGAGACAGAAGGATAGAGATAGAGAGTTAGAGAGAGACAGAGAGAAAAAGAAAGGAAAAATAACTTTAAATTCTGCAAGTGATTCTGATTGCCATTTCACTCAATGAGTGTATGCCCCAGAGTGGACACGAGCTGGGAAAAACACATCTATTTTTTCAGTCTCCACAGTGTGATATTCTTATTGTGCAAGAACATGCATCTAGGGTTTAAAAATAAGTACTTTTCATACAATGTGGTCATGAGAGAGATGCTACTACTCCATCTGGGGCTCAAGTGAAGAAGTATCAATGTATTGTAAAGTCAGCTGGGTTGGACTGACTGAAAGACGGTGTATCACTTTCTAATGTGGCGCATCTCTAATAAATTTTCTGGCACCATTTTGACCAGACACAATTTTCACCTTATGGGCTGATTCTAGAACCTGACCCCTCTTCTGATTCTAGATTTTTCTTCGTTATAGGATGTGGTTGAAAAGCTATAGCATCCTGCAAGATTTCTTGAATACAGTCTGCAGTGCTATTGAGGTTTTGAGGTTGCAAGTAGCAGCAACTCACTAGAGCTAGCTCAAGGTTACAAAAAGATAAAGCATTAGCGGAGGGTATTTTATAAAAATCCGCATTTGTATATGCAGGTATGAAGATGCAAAGGTCACAATGGGTACCTTCCAAGAAGTTAGTAGATTTTCCTCTAAGTGTATCTCAAACTTTAATGTGCACCCTATAAAAAAAGCATCCTTATTCAGTAGGTCTGGGATGAAGCCTGAGATTGTGTATCATTTAACAAGCTCCCAGGTGATGCTGATGCTGCTGGTCCTTCTGACAGGTGTTTGAATAAAAAGATTCAAATGCTGCAATTTTGGGGCCGGCCCCATGGCTTAGGGGTTAAGTGCGCATGCTCCGCTGCTGGCGGCCCAGGTTCGGATCCCAGGTGCGCACCGACGCACCACTTCTCCGGCCATGCTGAGGCCGAGTCTCACAGCAACTAGAAGGATGTGTAGCTATGACATACAACTATCTACTGGGGCTTTAGGGGGAAAAATAGTAAATAAAATTTAAAAAAAAAATGCTGTAATTTTGACACCATCCAGTGTCTGAGGCTTTCACTTCCCAATTCCAGATTCCTAAGAGGGGATGTGATTGCCCTAGCTTGGGTCAGGCATGCACCCCTGGATCCATCATCTACACCTAAGGGGGGCAGGTCATGAAATAGCAAAGTTACCACACCATCTGTAGCACATAACGAATGTTTCCTTTGGGCCTGTCGCTGTGCTATGCATTTTATACGTTATCTCCCTTAACCTGCACATTGACCCTTTGAAGTGAGGGAGAAAATGGATGCTTAGAGAAGCCAAGAGACTTTTCCAAGGTCACAGGGCTAGCAGGTGTTAGAGCTGGGCTTTGAACCCACACTGCCTGACTCTAGAGCCCCTGTGCTCTATCAACTTGAAGATTTGGTTAAGGGTGGGGTCCCTTGTGATTGTGGGGGAGTAGTTTCCAGGGGAAGAAGAAGGGCTATCACCTGAGCAGCTGTGCCCTAGAAGATTTACTATATAGGCACTACATTAGTATTCGTGAATCAGTATACAGGTGGGGACCAGTTAGGTTACTGGAGCTTTATGGTTTCTGCAATAAAAAAATACCCCTTTTCCCACTCCAGTTCAGAAAAAAGACACAGGTGTCTTATAGGAGGCCAGAGTATGTATCTATGTGTAGTAGATAAAAGCTGGGTCAGAGGGATGGTTTAGATGCCAGCTCCTTTCTACTTAAAGCGTGGGCCATGGACACGAAACACATGCATGCCCTGGGAAAGCATTAGAAATGCCGGTTCTCAGACCCCACCCCAGATCTCCTGAATCAGAACCTCCGTGTTAGGGTAACAAGATCCCCAGTGACACATAGGGTTTGGGTTAACCAACACTACCTGGAATTCCACGAGCAGCTGTGGACAATCGCAGGACTTGTTCTCAGCATTCCTGCTCGTAGAAACCACGGTGCTAAGTCTACCCCAGTGCCGGGGAGCTGACTGAATGTCCCCTCTCGAGAGGCAGGCAGACTGAACGAGGAGGAAGAGGATTCCCTGGTAAGGGAAGAAGTGGGAGAGAGGCCAGGTCTAGCTCAGTGGTCCTCACCCCTCACGCCGCATATAAGTATCACCTGAGGACTTAGAAAAAAAACAACGATTGGGTTCCCTCTCAGAGATTCTGATTTAGTTGGTCCATTCTAAGGCTCGAGCATCAGTATGTCTTTTCTAAAGCTTCCTAGATGGGTGTGACATACACGAGTCTAGCTGAAGTCCCTCTATGGCAACATAAGGAATGGGAAGTGACTGTGCCTTCTTAACAATCACTTTATTCTTTCAGCTGTGAAATGAGGGGAACGCAGAGCAGGGCGTCTCAGTCTTTAATGCACCTAAGCATCAGCTGAGGATCGTGTGCAAATACAGATTTTGATTCAGTTGGGCTGTGCTGATTCTATTCTCAAGTCAACATCCTGATCTGGTTGAGGTATCTTTACTTCAGTGTCATTATTCAGGGTGATTTTCAATGAGAATTTACCTCCCCAAATCCTTCCCTCAAGAACCTCTGCCTAGTAGGGATTTTTAGAACAACTAGAGCCTGTTAGTCTGTAATTTAAATGTTGTTTGAACCTCAAAAACACATCCTTTGGATTCAGGTGATTTTTCTTCTTCATTTGGTATGTGTTATGGGTTGAAGTGTGCCTCCCAAAAAAGATACGTTGGAGTCCTTAACTCCCAGCACCTCAGAATGTAACCTTACTTGGAAATTGGGTCTTTATAGATGTAATCAAGTTTAGGTGGGCCCTACACCGATATTACTGGTGTCCTTAGAAAAGGGGGAAATTTGACACAGGGACATGCACATAGGGAGAACGCCGTGTGAAGGTGGAGGCAGAGATCTGGATGATGCTTCTGTAAGCCAAAGTACGCCCAAGATTGCCTGCAAACCTCCAGAAGCCGGGTGAGAGGCATGAAACAGATCCCCTTTCATAGCCCTCAGAGGGAACCAACCCTGCTCACACCTTGATCTCAGATTCCAAAACTATGAGACAATGTGTTTCTCTTGTTTAAGCCACACAGTTTGTGGTTCTTTGTTTACAGTAGCCCTACCAAACTAATACGGCATGTACATAACGTGGCAATTCCACAAGCACTTGCTGGATAAAGAATTGGTTTTAGATTCTAAATGGAACATATTTACATAAAACATGGTCCCTGATTTCTAAGAGCTCACAGACTAGTGGGGGAGGATAGTAAGCGTGCACGCACACACATCTCCCCTCCCCCCACAACCACCAGTAACCCAGAAATTGGCGGATTGTGTGAAGTGTTAGGTAGTGCTCCGGGAAGGATCCATTTATCTGGGAGGCATCTAGACAATTTGCACTGGGTAGGTAGCGTGTGAATTTGAAATGTTCAAATCATGCAATTTCCTAAAAATCCATTGACATGTTTTAATGATTCACTCTTATATAATTAAAAACCTAATTCCCCAAGTAGTACTTAAAGTTCAGGTTAGCCTTGAAATAGTTTCCCCTTCTGCAGCTGCACACAGCAACACTATTAGAAGAAATAGTTGCTGACAATATATTCAGTTTACTGAACTCCAAGGAGCTGAAATTTGCTAATGTTCCAGTTCCGGGTGGGCAACATGGTTACCAGCATTTTTAAAGAACGAATTTCATATGTTCTGAATCATTTTCATTGCACTGTGAATGTAAGCAGATTATTGGGGTTCAGAATATTGTTCTGCCAAGGAAATAATTTATGTCGCCTGGAGCTGGAGATCTCAAAATAACGAATAATATTTGCAGGATACGCAACATAGAACACCTAAAGCATTTTCTTTATTTTATTTCAACTCAGGCTTGTAACTTCTTATCCCGAAGCATCTCAGTAAAGGCCAACAAAGGGCTTTGGTAAAGCCAGAGGAAGCTCAAACTTTGTCTCAGATACAAAGCCAGTTTTCTTTTTTCTTCCTTTTTTTTTTGGCCTTGTTACTCTATCAAAGCCATTTACTATTCCCGAACTGTGCTCAGTACCAAAATGGCAGGATTCATCCAGCAGATCTATTCCATTTTGAAATTGTGAGCTCTATTTATTAAAATGTCTGGTTGCCTCGGTGATGGGTTGGGGAGGAAGACTGTCAGATAAAATAAAAGACATACATGGGACACACACATACTAAAAATTTGTTTATCTCAACTTCAAATTTAACCGGGCATCATTTACTTATGTTTGCTAAATCTGGCAACTCTAAACACAGCACAAGTGAAATAACACTCTGGGGTAGAAACACTTGAGCCTGCCTTACTTTGTAAATGGGAGGTATGAACATGATACAAGGGTGAGACATGAGCTTTAGAAGCATTCCAGTCTGGGGTAGATTTCTGGCCTTATACTTGATTATGTGGCCCTGGGCAGTGTATCTGGGTTCCTTTCTTTCATCTGTAAAATGGGTATATATGACACTTGCCTTCTCTGGTTGTTAGGATTAAGTGTCAGCACAGGGCTATGCATCACCAGGCCATATTGGAGGCTGAGATAAAAGGAAAACTTAGTAATACTGAATCTGCTTTTATTTAAAAGTTTGATATTTTGTTAATCATGGATTTTTTTTTGGATCTTTTGAATTTTTTAAAAGACTGCATTAACTTATTTTTTATCTTGTCAACTGGGTTTTCTCGTACTCCCTTAAATTTTGCACCTGAGCAAGTACTTCACTCATTTCACCCTAATCCCGGCCCTGGCACTCAATGAATGTGAAATATTATTAATATTTAATATTTTAATTTTATTAATATTAAATATTATTAATATTAACTCTTTTAAATTCCATGTCCTTTCAGTGTCACATCAGACACAATAATGACAACAAACATTTATAAGGGCTTACTGTGTCCCAGGCACTGTGCTAAGCTCCTGGAGTGCATAGTTTTATTGAATCGTTACAATTCTGTGATATTGTTACAACTATTATTTCTAGTTTTCTAGAAAATATTTTAAAAAATTCAAACGACTTCCCCAAGAAGACAAAGTTAATAAATTGAGGTGTCGGGCATTCAAAATGGAAGATTTTTTTCTGCAGAGATACCGAAACTTGTTTGTACACATGGTATTTGAATTTCGCGTTGCGGGGCCTCCCCATCAGATATCTCCTGCCTGCGGTAACCCAAGAAGGCCTCTAGGTGTCCTCGTTGACCAGTTTTGTAAGCACCGGAATTCCAGGCCAGAGAAAACTATGCTCTAGGAAAGGTTTTGCATGCTCCTCCAGAAGACCTTCCACACGTTCTGTGCACGCTTACAGACCAAACTGGGCCTAACCTGGAAGGTTCCTGGTCTGAAGAAAGGCTCTGAGTGGATCAGGACCAAACTCTCCACGGACAGGGAGGCGTGACACCTGTCTCCCTAGTGCATCATCTCTAAGGGCTTCTCAAGCATCTATTATTGTCCCACCTGCCCCTGGGCAGAGGCCTGAAAGATAGAGATGCCAGGTGACCTGTATCTATGGTACATATTCTGTATTTAATGATTTTGTTTGGTGTCCCTTTCTGATTTTTTTTTTCCGATAACCTACAAAAATTTAGTGGTTACAGCTATTTTACAAATTTAACTGGGCATCCTGTATTTTCATTTGCTAAATCTGGCCACTCTGCTGGCTGGCTTGTTTGCATTCTTATGCACATGAAAAGGCAGGTGCCAGACTTGGAGCCAGCAGCAGGGCCACGCCCAGTGCCCAGGGTGAAGCCAGTAAGGCAACTAGGGCACGCAATTTAAGGCCACTCTTAGGCTCCTGTAAGTGCACCTTGCCCTTGTCCAGGCCTTGCAGGAGAGTTCTGGCTGAAAGGTCGGGAAAACACCTGAATCGGTTTGACTCCTCGGGTTAAACCTTGTTGCAGCCTCGCTCCACGGTGGACTCCAGAGTGACCCAAATTCGTACTTTACAAAAGTTCTGTTTAATGCATATGGGAACTGCAATCCAGGCCTGGGTACCTTCTAGATATGTAACTTGGGCAAAATCCTTAACCTCCTCAAGCTTTATTTTGGGATTAATAATTGCAAACTTGCTGTGAGGATTAAATAAGAACAAAATATTCCAAGTGCCCACGACACTACCTGAGGCATAATCAGTCCCCGACAATGATGAGTTGTTTCAATAGTGTTGTCATTTCAGAGGCCAAACTAAGGCAGTGCAAATCCTCAGAACCCTAACTTTCTAGATCTCGTTTAATAGTCGTCATGGCTTACCACCTTTTTTTCAGGAAATGATTTATATTATGAAGCCCCTGCTGGGGACTAGATGTTGTGCTGAGCTGTTCACGTGCATTATCTTGTTCGGCCCACAAACTACCCTTGTGCGATGTGTACTAGAGGGGAAACTGAGGAACAGGGAGGTTAGGAAACTTACCCCAGTTCATACAACCAGCAAGTGGTGAGGCTGAGATTGATTCCAGGTCCTCCTGACTTCAAAGCCCACACATTTAACCACTGCTTTATAAAGATGGTGATGTCTGCCCAGACACCCACTATCGACTCCCAGACAGGCTTCTTCCTCGATAATTGAAGGGCTGCTGGAAATGCCCTTCCCAGTCTTGCGCTGCCAGTATCCCTGATGAGACCTTTCTCACTCTGGCTTCCCAAGCTTTGATCTCCTTATGGAGCCATTTTCTTCTGAAAATGAGGAGAGGACAACATGAGGAATGGTTTTCCGGGAAAAGTTATGTGTTTGTGTTGGGAGGGAGCAGGGGTGGGAGGCTGCGATGTTAGTTTAATTCACTACATCAAGAGCCTTTGAGCACATTCCTCAAATGCCTTTGCTCCTTTCCTGCACCCTTTTTGCAAAGGTAATTCCTGCCCAGCTGGCTGTTAACTGGCCCTCCATTAGGAGTATCTTCAAGCTACACCCTGACCAGAAGTGTCTGAATTATACATCTTGAAAACCCACAAACTGCAGGCTGCTCTGGACCAGCCTTTGCTCTGGTTATTTTTACCTCACTGATCTGATTTCCACCCTTCCGTTGACCCTCCCTCTTCGTTCCTCCCCACGCCGACACTTTTGTTTGCTCCATCTCTTACCTTCTCATTTTCTTTGGTCTCCATTTAAGAGAGGTGCTTGGTGAGCAACTGCTTTTTATAATGTCATGGTTAATGAAGAGCATGAGATTTGGAGTCAGACACACATAAGTTTGAATTTTAGCTTTACAGCTTACCGCGTGGTCATGTCACCGAGGCCGTGGCACCCTTTCTGAGCCTCTATAGCCTTTTCTGGGATAAGACCACCTTTGTCACACAGTTGTAGGAAGGATTAAATGAATTAATGTATGCTAGCACGTAGCCCAATATTGAGACTACAGTGAAAGCTCAAAAATGGCAGCTTTCTTTCTTATTGCCTATATGGCTTTAATCCGGGCATAATATGTCCTCCTATTCTTTTAGTTTCTAAAACTGGCTAAGCTTCTGCCAGCTTTAGGGCCTTGGTGAAGGCCTTAATGCCATTCTCCCAGCCCTAGGAGAGCTTCTTTTCCTTTTTGCTTAACTGGATCTTCTCTTAGCAATCCCCAAAGGTCCCATTGTGTCCCACCAACCTAGGATATCATCCACATCCCCTTTCGTCTCTCACCACTCTTGGCTATCATAGGACAAATGATCATGGTAAGTTATTCCAATTGTTCACTTCTGTTTCTCTCTCATTGGACTGTAAGCTTCAGGAAAACATTGCATCCTCACTGCCTAGGACAGTGACTGACTGACACATAGTTGGTGTGCTAATATTTGTTGGATATATGGTTTTTCAAATCACATACAATCTCTCCCCCACCCTCAGAACAATCATCTCCTTTGCTTCCTCCCTTCCTTCTTCTAATTGAGAAATCTCTGCTTTAAACACTGGAAGGCAGCGCCCATGAGGTTGATGTAACACCTTTTCCTAAATAAGTCACCCAGGGTTTCTCAATGGGGCCACTCTGGGCGGTTTGGATAGGACAACTATTTGTTGTGTGGGATCATCCCATGCCCTTGCAGTATGTTTAATGTCCCTGGTTCCTAAATGCCAGTAGTATTTCCAAACCACTGTGAGATTCCAAAACATAGCAGAACATTTCCAAATGTCCCACGGGGTGGTACAGCCCCAGTTGAAAATCACACTCTTCATGAGCACTTCATTGGGCACTTCACGAGTGTTACAAGCATCAAGAGGAGATAATTATCTAAAACTCAGAAGTCAGGTCAACCCCCACTCCCCTCCTTGTCCCAGTACACCTGTGCTTGTCAAGGCTGCTGATATTCGAAAGAAAAAAAAATGGAGAAAATGTATTTGTGTGTGTTAATATTAAGAATCAGATAAGTATTGCCAAAATAAATCTCATGCATATTTCCTATTTTCTGTTGCAGGGGAGATAGGCTTTTTTAATAAATCATCAAAGGTAGAAAGGTAGAAAAGGATGGAAGTGTTTTAAGGACATTATGGTGGTGGGCTCAGATTCCAGTGAGAGATTAATCTTAGATTCACTCTTTCCAAAGAAAATCCAACTGAACCTGAGAGGACTCCTCAGGCATTGGTAGAAGGGCATACAAATTTCTTATTATCATACTGCCCTGAGCCATTAGAAATGGGTACAGATCAATAGATATTTTCAGTGTTACTGATCAATATTTAGTTCATTATGGCTATCTGTGATTGTAACAAATATATTCACTGGTGTGAGACATTTTTTTTTGCAAGGAAGATCAGCCCTGAGCTAACATGCATGCTAATCCTCCTCTTTTTGCTGAGGAAGACCAGCTCTGAGCTAACATCTATTGCCAATCCTCCTCCTTTTTTCCCCCAAAGCCCCAGTAGATAGTTGTATGTCATAGTTGCACATCCTTCCAGTTGCACATCCTTCCAGTATGTGGGACGCGGCCTCAGCATGGCCGGACAAGCGGTGCGTCGGTGTGCGCCTGGGATCCAAACCTGGGCCGCCAGTAGCGGAGTGCGCGCACTTAACCGCTAAGCCACGGGGCCAGCCCTGAGACATTTTATTGACTAGAAAACAATTTAAGAAATCTTCTTGGTCCACTGATGAGCTCACATAGCAATAAATAATGCAGCCTACTGGGGAGCCACCTAAGACTAGGCAGTATCCTAGATAAGGGTTATCTTGACCTGTGTTTGCACTGAGGCCTGCTCCTTTGCCTTTCTGCCACTGGTAAATGGAAAAAAAATTAGGTCCATTATCTTTAAGAAGTAATGAGCAAGGAAAGCTGGGCTTAGCATGTATTCACTCAATTTTCATTAATATATTTTTAAAAAATTCTTGTTTCCTTCCCCCACTGTAGAAAAATTGTTCCTGGAACAAGGTGGTAGTAGTTTAGAATTTGAAGTTTGACAAGTCAGGATCTATTTCCTGCTTTTCTCCTAATAGCTGAGCGACTTTTGGCAAATCACTTGACGTTTCTAATTCCCAGATTCTTCATCTGTAAAATGGAGATAATAGCACTACATACGTCATTGGGCTGTTGTGGGGATTAAATAAGCAAATAACATGTAAAGCACGTTAGCACAGTGGCCTGGCACACATTGAAGTAGAATTCTACAAATGCTAACTCATTTTTGCAGCAGGATATTCTTTTCCTTTTTCTGCTCCAGGGTGGCACAAGGATGGGGGTGGAGAGGAGGCAGAGTAGTAGGAAAAGACCTATGGGAACGCAGTAGGGGAGAGGAATGGAGCGAGAAACATGAGAGAGAAGGGGCTCCATAAACTTTGAGCTGAAAGACGAGTTAAGTTTTGCATCATCTTCTGGGCTCCATGTATGTGTTAAAGGATTCTTCTCTCTGGAAATAAACTGCATCTCCATACCCTGTGGGGTAACAGGGGACCACGAATGACTTGCCTTATTAACAAGCATGGATATAGCACCTCCTTTGATATAATGCCAGGTCAGTGCAACTCAAAGGGTACTCTAGAGGCTCTGTTACTGGAACTTGGCACAAGGCAAGTGCAGAGATTGAGAGTCAGTGTTTAGAAACTTTGATTGCAACTTGACAAGTAGTTTTAAGTCTCATGAATCTAATAATAAATAGGAATGTATACATATATATATTTTTTAAGTTATTTATTTATTTATTTTTTGAGGAAGATCAGCCCTGAGCTAACATCTGTGCTAATCCTCCTCTTTTTGTTGAGGAAGACAGGCTCTGAGCTAACATCTATTGCCAATCCTCCTTCCCCCCACCCCGCCAAAGCCCCAGTAGATAGTTGTATGTCATAGTTGCACATCCTTCTAGTTGCTGTATGTGGGACGCAGCCTCAGCATGGCCGGAGAAGCGGTGTGTCGGTGGGCGCCGGGATCCGCACCCGGGCCACCAGCAGCGAGCACGTGCACTTAACCTCTAAGCCAAGGGGCCGGCCCGGAATGTATATTTTTGTATCTGTTTGTTATTTCACTTATCAAGTAATTCATTTTTTTAAATCAACTTTTTTCCTTTGGTAATTCACTTTTATTTTACTTTATAAAACTATAGGCCCACAATGGTTGGAAATTTTAAAAACTGGTCTTTCGCCACTGATAGTTTGAAAAGCAGTATTCTAGAAAATAATCCAAACTTTTCTAGTGTACTGAAGAAAGTCATTATTCTAATTCTGAAAACTCTTAAAGACTGACATTGGAGGAAATTCTTTAGTCTGAACCTTTGTTCCTAAGAACAGGCCAAACTACTAGTTAAAAACAATACTGGAATCTTTATTGCTTAAGACATTAAGGTTTTATGAATACAGGGAAGAATTCTGAATAATAGTCTCAATTATAGAAAAAAATTAAACATCAAGGAAGGTGAGGCAATGTCTAAAATCAACCTCGTAAAACATACATCTTTCTGAGGTAGATCAATATATATTGATATGGACTGAGGCCCAAGATGTATTAGGTGAAAAGACAAGTTATAAAACTGTACTTGTAATACGATGCTGTATTTTAAACAAAATGACCATATGCACAGAGAAAAATCTGAACTAACATACAAAAAATTAATAATTTTTATATCTGGTAATGTTAGGCTTACAGGGCACAACTATGTTTTTATGTTATCTATTTGCTTTGTGTGTGAATTTAAAATTTTTACTGTGTGTATATGATATTTTGTAATAAAAACATATCAATACGATAGGTTGAAAAATTTACCTCTGTGACTTTTTGGTTATTAATAAACATACCAATAATGTGATTGAGATATGATTTTCAAAAAAGATAGGGGGAAATCATACAGCAGGCCTGCTGCACTTCAATTTCTATATCTTCTTTTTTCCATTTGGGAGCCAAGTTCTATTTGTTCTTTCAAGGTGCACTTGCAATTCTGAGCATACCATTTCTTGAACAGGAAAACGTTATTTTCATGTAAGGTACTTGCACGGAGATATTAAGGTCTCCCTACGTTTCACTTCCCATTCCCCTCTCCCCATTGTGCGGGATAAAACAATGTCAGATGAAATAGTTTCTGGAATTTAAAAGACTTTTTGCCAGTCTGTGAAACTAGGATGAATTGCTTGTTACAAATAAACAACCTTCGCAATATTAGGAAGCCTAAAAATTCACATCAGTCTTCCTCAGTGAGGCAATAAACTACCGTATTTCATCAATTCTAAGACAATTTTATAGTGAGACACAGCATTATCTTATGTCTCACTGGAAAAGAAAAAAACACTGCCAAATCAACTAGAACATGCCATCAATCAAAAGATGCACTCTGATTTCAGAGATGTAGACATGAGAAAAAATGTGCATCTTGGAATCAATAAAATACGGTAATACCATGACTAAAAATCTGCAATCTTGTCCAACATGATTACTTGAAGTAGTGCACTTTAAACTGCTTTGTATGGACCCTGAACATAAATGGAAGAATACGTAAACATTTTCAGTAGCACACCTTTAGTTTATTGACCTATGTATAAAAATAATAGGTCTTAAAAAGGCAGAACAGTAAAAGAATATGCAAAAGGGTATTTCTGTTTCTAGAAGGCTATACAAATATGCAAAAAGGAATAAGTTATCTTTTTTGCATGTCTTCTTTTGTTCCAAATTTTTTCCCCAAACTTTATTTTTAATGATACAAATGACTAAGGACCAGTTTAACAAATCATCTTTATGTATATATTACATGCTTTGGAATATAGATAGAAAATGTTCCAAAAAGGTTGTTCAGAAACTTCTCTATTCACAATATGAACAAGAAACCTGTATAAAAGGGGGGGAAGGAGCACCTTTTATGGAATTTTGAAGCAGAGTAAAGATGACAAAAACGATCAATCTGAATATGGAAATATTTGTTTAAAAAAAAAACCTACAATAAACCATAGCTAATTAGTTCTTCCAAGGAAAGTATGAGGTAGTTTTAGCCTCATAATTAAATCTACTGCAGCTTGGAGTCTTTTTTTATGACTAATCTTGTTTTCGTCACTTGGTGACTTAGAACTACCTGTGGAATCCAAACAATATGCTTAATTTTCTAACGTTCACCATTTTAAGGCACGCAATTCATCTAAAATGATGTTTCTGTTTTTTTGTTTGTTTTATGTTCTTTCTGTATCACCTTAAAATATTTTTTCAAACTCTTGATTATTAAACTTTCCATATCAAGTCTGCCATTTCAAATGACAGCCAAGTTGGAGAGCTACCAGCCTGAATAATAGCTCGTCATGCCACTGGTGTAGAAAGAAAAAAGGAACTCAGTGATATGTACCTTAGAAAATTCTCCAAGCAGAGTTTGTCAATTATTCAGTGGGCTGCTTCATTTTCCCCAGTCTGCTACCATAAATTTATATTACAGGATGCTACAGCAATAAGTCTTTCTGGAACCCATTTTATGGTGCTTATGAAAACCATCACTCTTTACAATATCCTAAAAACATTTACACTCATTCCAAACTTCATGAAAATCCAACTTTTCTTCAAGTAATTTTCCAATACTGTCTAAATTGTTCGTGTCTGTGTAGAAATAGCATGATATTCTTCACCAGCTCACAAATTCAAACTTGCTGATGGTGAGGAATGACTCAGGAGCTTCTAGTTTCCCTTCTCTCATCGTTCTGAATTGTGCTCTGAAATTTCCCCTCTCCTTCTTTCCTATCGGAGACCCTGAACGCACTTTTCATAGTTTTGAGGTTTGCCTTCAACAACTTTAATCCCTTAAAAAGTGCCTGCTATTGATAAAGGCCGAATCCTCTCTTGGCAATGGTTCAACGTGTGGTCCAACCTTGCTTTGTTAGGTTAGCGCCTGGACTTTGAAAGGCAAGTCGTTGTTCAGGGGCTCTGTGAGGCTTAATGTGTGATTCACTTCCAGGGAGAAGTCAGTCCTCTCTTCAACCTCTGATGCCTTTGGGTTTCTAAAGACCAACAGCCTTCTGGGAAGACAAACACATTTTGCAAGGCACACTAGTGTGAGAATGCAGTGCTTGGTCAGGAGGTCCAACTGCAGTTCAGACTAATGTTCCAGGCTTTGAATCTTCATGCCAAAAGAGCCTCTGTTCACTACTCTCCAGGCTGTCTTCCAACCGGTTTCCATCTGTCCTGTCCAGTTGACCGGTCTCTGTGTACTGTCTATTAAAGGAAACCAGGAAAGTTATTACCTGTGGTCATTTTTGTTCCCAGAGTACAAAGATTACTGCACTCAAAGAAGTTAGTAGAAAGCACTGTTAAGAAAATTATCCAAAACTTGGAAATAAGGCAAAGGATGACTGCGTGTTCTTTCAATGCCATACTGGCGCATCGTCCAACAGGCCCATGCAAGGATTATTTAATCCTCTAGAGAGAGATACCTTTGACTTACATTTAGCATTGGATTAGGACCCGGATTGTGTCAAGATGCATGTTAACTTGTGGGTTTTTGTTTGGAAGAAATACAGATAACTTCTGTCTAGTACAAAAGCACAGTTTTATTGCCCTGTAGGACACTAACTGGTTTTGTATCTAATTTAGTAATCTTATTCCAGCATTTTCTCTTTGTGTTGAATTCAATCTCTTGAATTCTCTTTAAACCTGCTTTACCATTCTGTTAGTTCTCTCATTAATGAGTTAAATAAATCTGACACATGCTCATCTTCTCCTTGTGTGAGAGCCATATTTTTAGCTTCTTAAAAAGTATTTTGATAGCCACATTTTAAGTATTCTTCAAATTAAGGGAATGTACCAGATGTTTTCCTCAGGGACAAACGAATATATTTAGAGGGAGGCAGGCACACCTCCGAGGATATTTTACAACCCTAGGGTGTATGGGTTATGTGTAAATTGGAAACAGCATCACATTTAAAGATCATAGGCATATTTGGATGGTATATCCAAATAAGAGCATCCTATTATACAAACCATGAGCAAAACCTCATTCTTGTAATAGTAGTTTAGAATAGGTTAGACAGTTAGTAGCCTTCTTTTTATTTTAAATTTCAATGTCTTTTTAGTTAAGGTGATAACAAGCCTTTGGAAGAAGAACTTTGGAAATAAATACTATATGAATCCAGGTATTTAGTGTTTTCATCTAATATAAAAAACAAAGTCAGATTTCCTTAACTTCACACATCAGTCAGAGCAAGCAAAACTCCTGCTACGCAAGAAGCAACACACAGATTGGAGGGACTGTACTTACTACAGCTGGCTACCCTTAGCAAAAGAGAATTTAAAACTGATCTCATTTCTGGAGACACAACCATTCTCTGGGACAGAAGCCCTTGGTTTTGCCTAGTAACAGGTAGAGTTAGAAAAGAAAAAGAAAGAAAAATGGAAAGCAGGAAGTGAAGAAAAAAGTTATTTGAAAACCCAGTTTGCAGCAGTAGAGGCAAGAATTTGAATATATTATATACTAGGTAACATAAGAGACTTCAACATTTCTAATTTTGGAGAGTTGATATCACTGACAATTATACCAAATCTTACTAGGAAAAAAATTTTTGTTGGTAAATATCTGGAGCTTTCTGTAGTATGAAGATCTGGACACTCTGGGTGAAAGGATTCTCTAAATAATATGCACTTCACTTATTTAAAAAAACACTCATCTATTGCTAAGCATTTCAAATCTTTGACTTAGGGACAGATCTAAAGTTTTTCATTTTTATCTTGGAACCCAATTCCTCTCTTATTTTAAAAATAATGTTTTCATCAAAAATAACTTACGCAATTTTTAAGCAAATTTCTAAAGCTTTATAGATGATTGTTATTTTACTTGCCTTGTTAATAGGTCAAGTTAGATTGATCAGACTGTATTATAATGAAAAAAATCCTAAATAAACAAATGAATGGAAATAAGCACTCCCATAACTCCATGGCTGGTGGGGTAGGGGGGTAAATTGGAAAATCTTCCTGGGAAGTGTGAGTTAGAAAAAATACACTTTTCAATTTAATCCATTAATTCTACTTATTTGTATCCTAATTCAGACAAATATTTTGCATAAAAGATGTTAACAGCAGCATTACTTAGAATAAAAAAAAAGAAAATCTAAAAACCACTCAAATTCAACATATAGGGAACTGTTAAGGTATGGTATATTTTTGAGTAGAATATCATAGCGATCACATAAAATAAGATTTAAAGAGATTTTAAAAAAAATATATGAACATGTTTATGTTATGACATTAAGTAAAAAAACCAGGATGTAGGGGCCAGCCCAGTGGCGCAAGCGGTTAAGTGCGCGCGCTCCGCTGCGGCGGCCCAGGGTTCGCCAGTTCGGATCCCGGGCGAGCACCAATGCACCGCTTGGCATGCCATGCTGTGGCGGCGTCCCATATAAAGTAGAGGAAGATGGGCACGGATGTTAGCCCAGGGCCAGTCTTCCTCAGCAAAAAAAGAGCAAGATTGGCAGATGTTAGCACAGGGCTGATCTCCTCAGAAAAAAAAAAAACAAAAAAAAACCACCAGGATGTAGAATTTCATATACAACAAAAGATGTAAAATTGTATGTATGAAATCATTATGACTACGTTAAAAATGAATACAGAAAGGGCCCAGTCCTGGGGCTGAGTGGTAAAGTTCCACACACTCCGCTTTGGTGGCCCGAGTTCACGGGTTCGGATCCCGGGTGCGGACCTATTCCACTCACTAGCCATGCTGTGGTGGTGTCCCATATACAAAATAGAGGAAGACAGGGACAGATGTGAGCTCAGGGCTAATCTTCCTCAAGCAAAAAAAAGAGGAGGACTGGCAACAGATGTAAGCTCAGGGCGAATCTTCCTCAGCAAAAAAAATAAATGAATAAAAAAATAAAAATGGATGCAGAAAAATGGAGGAAATGTACCAAAACGTTAATAGCTGCTATCCCTAGATGGTAGAATTATGGGTAAATTATTTCCTACTTACTTATCCCTTTATTATTTTCCTAATTTTCCACAATGAGCTTATATTATATCATATATGTGCATGCAAGTGCATGTGTGCGCGCGCGCGCACACACACACACACACACAATAGGGATCTTTAAATAGTTTCTAATTTCCTGTACATTATGCCCCCTCTGATATAGGACTCCCCTATCAAGCCGTCTTGGGCTGGCTGAAATAGATGGTCAGACTTGGTAAAAACATGTTCTCTAAAAATGTTTAGCGCTTCCTGAGTCCAATGAAAGTGGTGTTAAGGATATTAGAACTGTCTTATGCACTGAATGTTTCATATCATTTCTAAATAAGTCAACAAAAAGAAAAGTATAAAAACACAAAAACTATTAGCAAATGTTTTATGCAAAATGATGAAAAAATTGAATCAAAAAAGTTCAGCTCAAATTTTGGGCCAAAGTCATTTTAGTTCTTACACCTAACTCATTTTCAAGCATAATTTACAGAAGTCCAAGCTATTTGATGTCCTCTGAGCTAAATTTTCATTAAAATTCTATTTTGAGCGCACCCTTTGTTGAGTTGAGACAATTGGCCTAACATTTCAAGCCAAGAAAAACTCCCACGCAACATGGAGAAGAAAAATAAGGTTTTTGGAGTTGA
Organism: Diceros bicornis minor; assembly: GCF_020826845.1. NCBI lineage: Eukaryota > Metazoa > Chordata > Mammalia > Perissodactyla > Rhinocerotidae > Diceros > Diceros bicornis. The sequence continues at coordinate 67,755,285 of NC_080741.1, forward strand.
ATATCTTCAATTTGCTTATAACACTGAGTGCTTTAATAAGAAACTAATGGCTCAAATTCACCAATACAGACACGTTTATAAGTTATAGTCTGTGTAAGTCTCCTATGCCTGAAGCAATCTGACTTAAAGAAAACAAAATTAAATTTTCTAAAAAAACCAGAAAATGTTCTACTTCTTGGCACCATGGGTGTGGATTATATTCTGTGAGAAAGTGATAGGAAGAAATGACCTCTTTTTTTTTTTTTTTTTGTGAGGAGATCAGCCCTGTGCTAACATCTGCCAATCCTCCTCTTTTTTTGCCGAGGAAGACGGCCCTGGGCTAACATCCGTGCCCATCCTCCTCCACTTCATATGGGACGCCGCCACAGCATGGCTTGCCAAAGCAGTGCGTCGGTGCGCGCCTGGGGTCCGAACCAGCGAACCCCGGGCCGCCGCAGCGGAGCGCGCGCACCCAACCTCTTGCGCCACCGGGCCGGCCCCAGAAATGACCTCTTTAAACTTAACTCCTCTGTATACAAAAATCGAAAAACATGTCATTCAGAATTTGCAATCTTTTTTTAAATTACATTTTAACGAACAGTTCTTCTATATTTCCTCTAAATGTTTAGAGAGAACGGCTTTTACAGACAAATAGGACAGCTGGCTGAATCTGTTGCTTCTTAATGAACATAGGGTCAGACACAAAAAGGCAGCAAATGTTTGAAATCAAGCCCACCAACTGTCTGGGAGGAATCTTGGTATGAACAGCCTTTTCTGGAATAGAGATATTTTTCCTGCAAGCTTCCAGAAGAATCTTAAACGGATACATCAACAATACAGTTTTAAGTACTACAATAAAAAAAAAAACCAAACCCTTCAAACACACAATTTAATGTACAGAACTCTAAGAACAGGGTCAAATTCGAATGAGCTAGATTAGGAGTCAACAAACTTTTTCTTAAAGGGCCAGGTATTTTTGGTTTGTTGGTCACACGGTCTCTGTTGCAACTACTCAACTCTGACCTTATAGTGTAAAAACAGCCATAGATAATATATAAATGAATGAGCATGGTTGTTGTCCAATAAAACTTTATTTACAAAAACAGGCGGTAGCTGGTTTTGGCCTGTAGGCTATCGTTTGCCAACCCTTGAGCTAGATCACTTAGCATTCATAAAGTAAAACAGGATCCCTGAATTCTTTTGACCAAGTATAGGCTACTAGAATTCTCAAGCATTGCTTCCTCACCTGCCTGGAGAGGGCAAAGGATTGTAGACGTTGCCATAGCAGCTCGTGGAAGAAGACCGTGCAGGGGTCTCGTATTCAGATAGCCCTAGGGTTATCTGGGTCCTCCAGTTCCCAGAAGCATTTGTAGAAGACACTAGAAATAAAAATAAAAAGAGATAGAAAGTTAGTGGAAATATTCAAAGCGAAAATTGTCCAGGCCATTTAGATGTACATTATAATCAGCTGTGTGCAGAGCAGAGCTTACGAGCCCGTGTTTGGAATCAACAGAGTTCCTATTCCAATGTGGTCACTTACTGGCCACGTGACCCTGGGCAAATAGCTTATCTTCTTTAAGCCTCAGGTTCTTCATTTTTAAAGTGGGGATAATAATATAAATATATTATGTATAGGCATGATATCAGAATTAAAGTAATATATGAAAATATTTAAGCACTGTGCCTGGTACAGAGTAAGCACTCAATAAATGATAACTACTAATATTATTATTAACAGGAATAAGGTTAATTAAAAGACACGCTATAAAAAATAACCCAAAAGACAATCCAGAAAAAACAATTCTCATATATTGAGAGGATCGTCCCATTCCGGCCACGGTGGCTGGATACACAAGGCTTCAGTTGTAAAGGTAAGATGATGAGTTTGAATTTCTTGGAGGCCTTTGGGGGAAAAGCATTCCATAAGTTGACTTGTTGAGACTTGACTGTTTACTCAGCCAAAGGCAACACTGGCCACTAGTAGGAATCTAGGCAAATTTTCTGCCTTTAAAAAAAAAAGGTGGGGAGGAGGGGAGGGTAACTAGTATAGGAAGGATTTCAGGAAGAAGAGATTTAGTCCTACTGAGGCACTGAACTGGAACAAGACAAGGGTATAATTTTGGGAGCAAAGCCCCATGAATGCCTCATCGCTGGGCGTTTGCTGTCCTCTCTATAAAACCAGTCCTGCTCCATGCCTAGGATGCACAAGGTGACCACAATGCTATGCTAGTCGTCCAAGACTCAAAAAATCAGCACCGCTCATGGATCATTCCAGCTCTCCTCCATTTCCTGTTCCTAGCAGCCAACTTCCTCCTCCTCTCTCACACCACGAAGCACTTGTGACTAGTGTGGGACAAACACATTTCAAGACTCATCTGTGGCCCTGGATGCCATGAGGTTTTGACTCAAAGATGTAACAGTCTCACTTTGAGCTCCCAAGAACGTTTCATAACTCTAAGTCAGGGGCTGTGAGGCTTGGTGGTTAAGATGTCAGAGCTGGGACAGAATTCCCACGCCAGCACTTACTAGCTTTGGGGCAGGGTCATTTAAACCCCACCAGCCAGAATTGCGTCAGCTCCAAGATTAGGATAATACTAATAAACATAACAACAACGCTCACCATATAGAACGATTGCGTACGTGAAATGAGATAGTGTATGTAAAGTGCTGGGCATGCTGTGTGGCACATAGTAAATGGCTGTCAATACTACTGAAACTGAGTCACCAAAACACTGGAAGTTACTACAAAACCCCTGACTAATTTGGCAAATAACTGGAATCTTATCTCTCCTTGCGAATGGTGCATGCCTGGTGTGATATATTTCTGTAGCCATAAAATGTAGGCAGGAATGAGGAAAATTCCAAAAGGAAATTCTGGGAACACTGATTCCATCCCTCTAACTCCTTAAAAAAGTGATGCCTTTTGGTCAATGGGGTCAAATCCTGCTGGTATCGGCAAGGCTCCTACCAGGTCTGAATCAGGAAGTGTTAACTCCATTCTCCCCTTTGCCCCAGACACTGAGCCAGTGGCCAGGAATGTTGCGATGGCCGAGTTACACCTGCTTTCTCCCCGGCCTCACAGCGTAACGAGGCATTACCCAGCCCCGTGCCCTGATGACCATCCACGCACATCTCAGCCTTCCTGGTTTGATTCTTTCTCTGTAGCATTATGCCCAAATTTGGTTTCTGAAAGTTGCTCATGCAACGCCCTGAACTTCAGCGTGAAGAAAGGCATTCTTAGATCGGAGCCACAAATAACCAGAAATAACTCCAGGTGCCTTTTCATACGTTAGATGTAGCAATAGATGGGAAGGCCTTATCGGAAGTCCAAAGTTCTACACAAACTTGAACCCAAATAGAAATCTCCATGGAAATGCCTCTGGTCAACAAGCTTATGAAACTTTTAAAGGTACAGTTTTCACTACTACACAACGATTCGGGAATCTCTGTGCACGTCTCACTAGGGTGTCACACTTAAAAGAGGGGACAAGACTCATGACCTGAGGTTTCAAGAATTCATTCATTTCTCAGAGCTTTACAATCGCTTAATTTTCATACCTTCCCCTGGCTGCTAGCTAGACTGTGAGCTCACCAAGGCCCGGGACGGGCTCAACACGGGCTCCTTGGCATCTTGGACGTGCCTGCTTGTCTGCTGAACAAATGAAGCCATAGGCAGACATTCCTCTCATGCTCCCATTTCTCTACTTAAAGTACGTAGCACAGCTGGGGGTGTCTAGTAAGTCCTCTACAAACGTTAGTGGATTAGGGGCCAAAGTCAATGCACAAACAGAACATCTCTAATCAAAATTATCTTTGAAAACCCCTTAAATCAACTATAAAGTGGAGTATATATCGAGTCAAGACAATGCAAAGTACTTAGAACAGTGATAGGAACAGTCCTTAATAAACGCCAGCTGCTATCAGGATTATTAGGAGACTTATGCAGGTACCTGAGCGTTCAAAACAGCTATTAGATGATCGAATTCCTGGTGGTGAACAGGGAAGGATGTATAATTCGAATGTTTTCTGCTTATCTGAAGGGTTTACTCTATTCTTTTTTCGTTTTGTTTTGTTTTGAGGAAGATTAGCCCTGAGCTAACATCTGCCACCAATCCTCCTTTTTTTTTTTGCTGAGGAAGATTGGCCCTGGGCTAACATCTACGCCCTCTACTTCCTCTACTTTATATGGGACACCGCCAGAGCATGCCTTGATAAACGGTGCGTCGGTCGGCACCTGGGATCCAAACCTGTGAGCCCTGGGCCGCCGAAGCGGAGCGCACAAACTTCACCACTACGCCACGAGGCCAGCCCCTACTCTACTCTTTTAATATATCAAACCTCAATGACCTGAACGCATTTAAGAGATGTGACTGTCAACATGAGACCTGGAAAGACAAAACATGTGAAAGCCTCTAATATAGGGCAGCATACGAGTAGGTGCCCAATAAATGTTTGTTGGATTTGAATCTACAACTTGCTTCATCAGACTCATGTGGCCCGTGTTCTTTGGAAAGCTGTAGGGAACTGTTTTTAAGTTGGTAATTCTTATTGTGGTTCCACCCAACTGCTACCACTCTCATGACCTTGGGTAATGGGTCTTATGATCCTTGAGGAGAGTGCCTTCCCGTGGACGGAGGACATGGTAAATTAAATCCAGGTATTAAGAGCCTCCGCAGTATTCTTACCTGAAGAGTAGGAAGATGCTCGACTGCTTGGAGAACAGGGTACTTGCAGCCCGGCAAACCCCAGGTATCTCTGTGAGCCCCTGTCTGAGTCAAAGCTGGTCTGTGGGCTGTGCCCCTGCTCCTTTTGCCCAGAGGCCCGCTGGTACCAGCCACGCAGGTGCTCTGCAACTAATGCCTTGTGGATGTTTTTGGTGATGTGCTCCGACTTGGCAGCTGCCTTCCTTGGCAGCCGGAGAGTTGCATATGGGTTGTGGGGCGCCCGGTCAACCTCGTCTTCATGAAAGGACCTACTGTAGTCCCTTTGGCGGTCGTATCCATAGTGGGCTGAGGACCGGTAGGAAGGGTTGACACTGTACTGTCCCTCAGTGTCATTCTCATAGACATAGCCACCACTGTAGTAAAGATCACACTCTGCATACGGCGCGTACCCGGCAATATAGTAACTGGAAGAAGGCTGCTCCTGACTCTTCGAGTAGACGCCATTCCTCAAACTATCCTTTTGTGCTAGGTTCGGCATGCTTCCTGAATTTGAAGTGGTAACGTTCTGTTTCTTGGACCTTCTCCGACCCCTGGCACGAGTGTCCAGAGTCTGGGTGGTGTAATAGGGGCCGGCAACTGGCGTCACGCAGTAATACTCTGTGCTTGACTGGCTGGTGTAGGAAGACCCGTCATCGAGGATTTCTGTGCTGCTGCTTCTTTGGGATTTGGAGAGGGAGAAAAATGGCTTATCGTTGTCCATCTCGGAGAGCAGGTGGGACTGGGACTCGAGGCTTCCACTCCGCTGGCGGCAGTGCTGAGATGAAGATTCAGGTCTGAAAGAGGAGAAAGGCAAACTTGTAAAAGAGAAAGAAGGAAAGGAGCACCAAAAGGAGGAAAAGGACCACCACGCTGAATGATTTAACAGCTCTTGAACTGCAATAGGACTTTCAAGGTTTCCAAAGCTGACTGGCACCACAGAAGCCATCGGTTCACACAACCCAGTGGTACACACGTAAGTTCATTACCATGGTCAAAATGAGAAAAGAGCCAGGTTCCGTCACTTGTGCAATTCACATCCTTTCTTGAGGCTAGGGAAGATAAACTGATGATGTACAACCCGCACCAAAGCCTAAGAAAACCCCACACGTCTTTGGAGAGTCCTCTCTTCCACCAGGAGAGCAGGATACACAGACTAGAGTGGATGCAGCACTGCACGGTGGAGCAGGGCCTGGGCTCCAATGTTGGAGATATCTGGGTTGAGTCATGGCTCTGCCATTTCCCAGCTGTGTGAGCTTGGGCAAGATATTTAACCTCTCTGTATCTTGCTTTCTCCTCTGTAAAATGGGGGCAAACACAGTATCTAATATCTATAATTAGGCTTGTTGTGGGGACTAAATAGTATAGTCCCTATAAAATAGTTAGCACAGCCTTCGGCAAACACTTCAAAATGTTGCTATTGCCATTATCTCCATCTTCACCATTGAATAATGCATGGCAATGTCTGGTTGGGAAAATTAAGGTATGAAAATATCCAATATATACCCAAAAAAGTACATTTTATTTGCCGACATATTTGAAACTGTGGGTAGAAAAATGTAGATCCATAAAATAGGATCCTGTTGCAGGAAGTACCTTAAAATGATTTAAAAACACAACAACGTGAAACAAAACCTTAAAGCAAAAATCAACAGAGCCAAAGCAACTGGAATGAAGGGCTCTTACTCCAAGTGGCTGCTGCTGTAGGCGTTTCGGGTAAGAACTGGTGTGGTGGGCATGCTTCGTCCTCCCTGGGGCCGCCTCTCCAGGGTTTTGTAAGGGCTGCTATGTGTCGACAGCATTTCTCTGTGATGGGAAAAAGAATTCAGGAAATGATGAGCCTCCCAACATCTCTGGCAAACTTGTCACAAGCTGATTTGAAACTTATGGGAAACTGAAGGAAAGGGAACATAGGGAGAAACTTAGGAAGGGCGACTTTGTGGTTTAGTATTTGGTATGTCCTACATGAGGTTTAGGGGAACATAAGTGGTCTGGCTCGCTGAGTCATGAAAATGAAGGAAAAAAATAAAAGACTTTAAAAATAGAGTGTACTGAATAAAATAGATTGAAAGCAAGTAGAGCAGGGGTCAGTAAACCCTTTTTCTAGAAAGAGTCTAATAGTAAATATTTTTGGCTTCGCGGGCCAGATGATCTCTGTCTCAACTACTCAACGCTGCCCTTAAAGTGCGAAAGCAGTGGAGACAATATGTGGTGAGTGGCGTGGCTGTGTGCCAATAACACTTGACTATGAACACTGAAATCCAAATTTCATATAATTTTCACATCACAAAATATTATTGCTTTTGATTTCTCCTCCAACTATTTAAAAATATAAAAACCATTCTTAGCTCATGGGCCATAGAAAAACAGGTTGCAAGATGGATTTGGCCAGTGGGCCGTCGTTTACTGGTCCCTGGACTAGAAGGAAACATCCTTAGACCACTTTGCCCACTTCCCCACACAGCAAGAACACGATTTGAAGTTAATTTTTTAATTAAAAATGACTTGATTAAATTTTTACATATTACAAAAGCATGCCAAGTTCATTGCAGAAAACAGATAAAAAAGAAAAATTTAAATGTCCATAATCTGATACCTCAGATACAGCCAGTAAATATTAAATGTTTTCAGATATTTTTCCTAAGCTGATACTTTTTTGTGTGTGTGTGAGGAAGATTAGTCCTGAGCTAACATCTGTTGCCAATCCTCCTCTTTTTGCTGAGGGAGATTGGCCCTGGGCTAACATCCTTGCCCATCTTCCTCTACTTTATATGGGACGCTGTCATAGCATGGCTTGACAAGCAGTGCGTTGGTCCTCACCGGGATCTGAACCTGTGAACCCTGGGCAGCCAAAGTGTAGTGCGCAAACTTAATCGCTACACCACTGGGCCGGCCCCCAAGCTTATACCTTTTAACAACAAAAAATGAGATCTTACTGTATATTTTCTTTCAAACCGCACTTAAAAAAAAAAAAAAACTTGTATCTAACATTTCATGTTGCTTAATAGGCGTCTACAATGTTATTTTAATGACTGCATAGCATTCCATTGTAAGGACTTACCATAACTTATTTAAACAATCCACTAATTGAGCATCTGGGTTATTTTCAATTTGTCAGTAGTATAAACCATGTTGTGATGAACATTCTGTAGTTAACTCAATGGGAAAACTTCCTATAAGTGAGATTGCTGGATCAAAGAGCAAACTCATCTTAAGCTATCAGCGATGTGGGCATAATAATTTTTAAGATAATGATTCCCAGTTATAATTCTTCCTTTTGCTGAAAAGGCTTTGTTTTCTCTAATATAATACATATGCTTGTTCAGAGCAATCTAATAGAACTTTCTTCAGTGATGGAAATGGGCTATATCTGTGCTGCCCAATATTATAGCCACCAGCCACATGCGCCTATTAAGCACTTGAAATGTGGCTAGTATGACTCAGCAACTGAATTTTTTATTTTATTTACTTTTAATTAAATTGGACAGCACAGCTGTAGACACCTGGATCTCTACTGTTTAAGGCAACAGTTCTTAAATGCTAATCCACAAACTGGGGCTGAGAGATGATAATAGTTTTCACTCGTCTTTGACAAATTAGCAATATAAAGTGTTGGTTTTATTTTTAAAAGTGAAAAATTATTTAATCTAAATAATCTTCCTTTCTTTTGAGATTAATTTCCATCTTCACTGAGATGCGGTATAACATATTGACTAAAATTACATCACAGGTTTTGGAGTCAGGCTACCTCGGTTCAAATGCTGATTCCAAAATTTACTAGTTGATGAACCCAACAAGTCATCCGTGCTTTCTGGTACTCAGTGTACTTATATGTAAAGAGTAAGGATAGTATTCTTACCATCAGGATTGTTATGAGGATTAAATTCGTTAATATATATTAAAACACTTTGAACAGTGTCTGGCATATAGTAAGTGCTCAATAAATGTTAACTTCATGTTGTTGTTATTATTATGACAATGGATGTATTTTTGATATTTAAATATTTTTTCCCCATGAAATCATGGTGCTGTTCATTCTGATTAGGCAAAGTAAACAGTTGGTAATTCTATCTTGAGTCCTACTTAAAAAAAATAGTATTAATCCATGCAGCCAAATTCTGGGAATCACTGGTCTGTCATCTTTTTTTTTTTTTTTTTTGTGAGGAAGATCAGCCCTGAGCTAACATCTGATGCCAATCCTCCTCTTTTTGCTGAGGAAGACTGGCCCTGGGCTAACATCTGTGCCCATCCTTCTCTACTTTATATGGGACACCGCCACAGCATGGCTTGACAAGCGGTGCATCAGTGTGTGCCCGGGATCTGAACCTGCGACTCCTCGGGTCGCTGAAGCAGAGCGTGCGCACTTTAACGGCTGCGCCACCAGGCCAGTCCCTCCGTCATCTTTTTAAAATCTGGTATTATTGCCCTGATAATACTCACCTGAGAAACTTGAGAAAAATGTTGTATTATCTACTTTACAGATGAAAAATGAGTTGAAGTCCCATTTTTATTTTAAAGATCAGAAGTCAGTCTGTCACTTGGTTTGGTAAAATGGTAAATAATGACCGTTTCCGGAGAGCATGCGTTATGAAACTGAATTTTGGACTCTATACCCAAATCCAGATTATAATTGATGTCCCTATAATTTAACATAAATCAAATAGACTTTAAAGTCAAGGAAACAGCCCAATTTTTTAAACAGAGCTCTTAAAAATACTACCATTTGCTGTCACCAACAAATACCTGGGCTAGTTTCTATGCTTCCGTTTTACAAAATAACCCCTTCAAAAAGAATAAATAAGATAATACAAAAATGAGTTGACTATCTTGGAGCAAAGATCTGATAGCTGCGAGGCAATCACTTACTGATGAAGTGACTTCTCACCTGGACTGCCTGGTATCCACAAACTGTTCGTTGATGGACGACTTTCTGAAATGGATTCGCTCAATACCCAGAGACTTGGGGGGAAGAATTCTTGGGGAATGAGGTACTGAACTTGATCGCTGCCCAGCAAGAGTGAAGGAGTCATTGGCTAAAATAAGTAAATGAATGAATGAATGAATGAATAAGTATGTAAATAAAGACCTTCCCAATACTTCCTAAAAAAGAAATCAGAAGATCTGGTGAATAAAGTGTTCTTCCAATGATGATGTTTTTAGAAGTACATAACTTGCAGGAAATTTATTTTTATATTTTATATACTAGAAAAAAGAAATTAATGAATACTCTTGTGGGGCCTGACCCAACTTTTGCCAATTCAATAGGTGCCCCTCTGAGCAAAGAAATCACCCAGGTGGAAAGGGTGATACTATAGCTTTTCTAAAGTTATATTACAGAAAAACCCCAGTGTGTAAAGGGCTAAGAGGAAGTTGGCCTGGATCATTTTTGTTCAACTTTTAAAGCTCTTAGGCCTCTTTGGCTGAACAAAGGTTCATCCTATCATTGAAAGTGATGAAACTGACGTATGCTGAGTCATTAGAGACTTATGTCTCCCACTGATATTTGTATTTTCAAAGGGGAATGACAAGCATGACTAAACCTCAGCTCAAAGGAAGAATTTTCAAATGGTGGAATTTTATGCACCATAAAACTTAGGGGGAAGGTAAAACAGTAGGAGTTAGTGGCTTCCCTGAATTCTTTAAATAACAGTAAATAGGTAGCCACTCCCCTGCGTAAATGCAAGGAATTACGAGGAAATACTCTATCACTTGATATGAAATCCATTCTATCATGAAATGTGTTGAACAAACACAGGCCACCACAAAAGATATAGCCTACCTCTATGAAACCAACACAATGACATGTAACCCAATTTCTAAAATGTGTATTTCTTCCTAAGGAAAATAAAATAAACTCCCAGTTATCCAGAATACAGTGATTATCAAAGTCTACACTATAATTTCCTGGTTCGATATTGGACTCCAAAAAAAAATATAAGATGTCACCATTGAGGAAAGCTGGGTGAAGGACTTTTTGTATTATTTATGCAACTCCTTATGAGTCTATAAGGAGTTGACTTAACCGTTACGCTAGTCTGATTCCCTAAAGTCATGCAATTTGTAAGATACTGTATTTAATGCTAAGTTAACCTGTGGAGAAGTTAATTGTAATCTCCCTTTTCCAACCATTTTACGTAAATGTAAGTTAGTTGATTCTATTGTTCCCAAAAGAATAACCGATAGGCTTTACTTAACTAAAAAAATTATCTTAATATTTCAGAGTATATAACATTTAAACCAAAAAGGGGGAGCTACTTACGATCATCATAGGTGGTAGTGTCAGACAAGGAGCTGCTCTCTGATGGGATTATGTCTTCTGTGAATAAAAATAAGTGCCATTAGTATAACTGTGCATTTACACACCTATAGTGAGTTTAATAAAGCAATTCTCAGTGGAGCGCATCTTATTTTATTTCGATAAATGTAACTAATTACAGTGCATTAAGAATAATTAACTACTATAAGAACAAACTCATTTACTACTGAAGATATAAACATCTTACATATTGTACAAATATTACATTGGACTATTTCTTAAAATGGAACAAACCTCAAGGTAGCTTTGGTTTTTTTCGTGTGTGTGAGGAAGATCAGCCCTGAGCTAACATCTGCCAATCCTCCTCTTTTTGCTGAGGAAGACTTGCCCTGAGCTAACATCCGTGTCCATCTTCCTCCATTTTATATGGGACGCTGCTACAGCATGGCTTGACAAGCGGAGCAGCAGTGCGCGCCCGGGATCCCAACCCGGGCTGCCAGCAGCGGAGCTCGCGCCCTTAACCCTATGCCACCAGGCCGGCCCCGTAGCTTTGGTTTTCAATCTAGCTTCTACACAGAACAAAATCTTTACTCCATACATTGAGTGCTTACAACCGACAAACTGGAAAGAAAAATCATGCCATTCATGCCATAAATGCTAAATGTTATGTAAAATACACTTGAACTCTCGTTAGAGAATCTGCTGTTAGTATAACTTATTTTTTGACCCCTCTCCTGAAGAAAAGGGCCTTTTCTTAACAGAGTGTGGACACTTTGTAGTGTACGAGCTTTTCAATTAGACCAGGGTTTCTCAACAGTGGCACTACTGACATTTTGGACTGCATAATTCTTTGTTGGGGGAGCTGTCCTTTGTAACGTAGGATCTCCAGCCTCTACCCACTGGCTATCAGCAGCACCCCCATGCTCAGTTTTGACAACCAAAAATGTCTGCAGACATTGCCAAATGTTCCCTGGGGTGCAAAATTGCCCCTGGTTAAGAACTACTGAATTAGACAGACCTGGGTTCAAATCTTGGTTTTGTCACTTATGGACTACGGGACCTTGGGAAAATCACTTCTCTCTCTGAACATCATTTGGCTCAACTCTAAAATGGGGATAAGAATAACACCTAAAATATAGTACTAAGGTGAGCATTTAATGAAATAATGGACGTAAAGCCCTTAGCCCAGCTCCCAGTGCAGGACAAATGCTCAGTAAATGTCAGCTATACTTATTACTTTTATTACCCAGATACAGTGCTCTGGTGAAAGAACTCTGGTGATTGGAAATGCCCATAATGCTCTGAGTATTACTGGTGCCCAATAAATGTTAAAAAAATGTATTTAGAAAAAAGAGACATCTCAGATGTGTTGATCTGCTTTGGCAAATAATTCCATACTCTGTCAAGTACTGATAAGGTTACAGGCAAATACGACACCTCAAGGTAAGCTTCAAAGCCATTATGAAGGGACTCTCCCCCATCCGATCTCAAATGTCAGTCTCTACCAGAGCCAGGCGGACTCTCTCTTAATGGAACACACAGTGGAGCTTGGAGGCGAGGTGCCAGTATAGTTAGCTGTCAGGCACCCTTAAAAAAAAATCTACCCAATATATGCTCAACCGTTGGCACCATCTGCTGCCCAAATGTCAGTCACTGTAAAGGAGAACACTTGAATCTTGCACAGTTTGGGAATGAACGGGCCATAGCAAATGGTATGAAAGTTAAGTGCACTGCTAATCACCCATCTCTCTAGGTCCAAAATGTAACCACTGCCAAGGCCCACTGGATTTTGCATTCAGAGTCAAAGCCATCCTAAATTCTCCAGCTAACACTCCAGTTACTAACACTTATGTGTTGATGTCTCTGCATTCACTTTCCAAAAGTCATATCTCTGCTTTGTAAATCATATGCCCTAAACCTGAGTGTCCTTTAAACCTAGTTGCCATATTTTGTCAAATCTAAGATGTATAATTATTTTACGTCCCAGTAAAAAAAAAAGAAAAAGTACTGCCAACCATAATTGTAGCACACCATCTAGTATAAGATAGTATCCCAATTTCACAGATGTTTAAATGTGGAAAAAAATTAGTCTTGGAATCAAAGAAATATAATTGTATTTCAACCAATAATCAAGGCTGAAAATCATGCTAATAAACGACGTAAAGGCCAACTGGACTTGAAATCTACCTAAATGAGATTTCTCTGCTTCTTGTCCCGAATATGCAAGTCTTAGATACATAACGTTGAGGATTTTGAAAATATAGAGAAGTATTAAAAAGAAAATTAAGCTACTTGAAATTCCACAACGATTAGTATTTTGAAATATTTCCCAACCAGTCTTTATGTGTGCATATTTATACAATGTCAAGATTATGTTGTGGTTACAATTTTGTATGCTGCCTTTCTGCATTTCATGTTATATCATGACTATTTGCCCATATCTTTAAATAGGCTCCATAAATGACAGTAGTTGGCAGAGCACTTTTCTATCCACATATGTTGGATAGGTCCTTAAAAAAATGTATGGCCTGTTGCATTAAAAACCTTTGAGAAACTACTGGGGAGGACCCAGCTCTCTTAATAACCTGTGTCGTCAAATGTATTTCTTGCAGCGACCTCAGGCCAGTTAAAGGTGAATCTGTCTTATTATGAACCAATATTTCTGTGCAAGGTCTTTCATCCTGAAAATTAAAGCAATGGAATAGTATAGTATTACAAGAGTGAGAATGACACTGAAAATCAAGTTTACGTACCCGTAACTGAAATTCCAAACTGTTTTTATCCTGGGAAACTTACTTTTAATCCTGTTCTTTCTTTTATCTCTCACCAAATGAACTGGTTTGGAAACGCCACATACATCAAGAGTATCGAGTATGTGACTCAAAAACCTGACATTACTAACCTGGTAAAATAACTGTTGCTTTCTGGCTGGGTTTCTTTCCACATCTAATTCGGTATTCATTTATTGCATTTTCAATCTCCTGAAGCTTTTTCACTGCATCCGTGTAATCCTGCTTTCGTTTTTTCTTCACGGTTTTGCAAAGGTCTGGCTCACTGGCAAGTTTCTTTGCAGCTTCAACCAGCTTTTGCTGTATTAAGAAATTGCTCTCCAGTTCTTGCAAAGCAGGATCCTGCATTTATACAATGATACTGTTTTATTTTTATGGACACATACAGTCACTCTCACATGCACTGGATAATAAATAAAACTTCTTGTGCATTCATAGATCAGATGCTTTTTGAGAATAAAATCTTCCTAAGTTTTACTGCATAGGTATCCAAAAAACGCTTTCCTAGAAGACAAGACCTCTTTTAACCATTTACTTAAATTTCTCATTAGTCCGAACCTCTTTCCTTTTCAAAGAAGGGAATGTCCTTTCATTCATTCAGTTGGTTGGGAGAAGATCATATTTTTTCAAGAAAGTATTCTTTTTTGTGTTTCTTTTTTGTGAGGAGATCAGCCCTGTGCTAACATCTGCCAGTCCTCCTTTTTTTTTTTTGCTGAGGAAGAACTGGCCCTACACTAACATCCGTGCCCATTTTCCTCCACTTTATATGGGATGCCGCCACAGCATGGCTCGCCAAGCAGTGCGTCGGTGCACGTCTGGGGTTCTGAACTGGCGAACCCCGGGCTGCCACAGCAGAGCGCGCGCACTTAACCACTTGCGCCACCGGGCCGGTCCCTCAAGAAAGTATTCTTAACCCAAGATTCACAGATACAGAAAGTTATATTCACATGCAAAGCTTTAGAGACAGATAAATTTGGGTTTGATTCCTCTTTCTGGTGGTTCCTGGTTGCATGACCCTGGACATACTGCTTAATTTTTTAAGGCTTCAGTTTTTTTCATTTTAAAATGGAGATAACATCTACACATTGCTTAGCTCAGAGCTAGGTATACAGTGAGTACTCAACAAACAGCAAAGCCACTCTTATTATTGATGGAAACTGCTATCATTTTCTAAAGGCAAGATGGCTAAATCTCTGCAAGAAACATGAATAGGGTCATACTGTCTGATGACATGCCAAGGAGAAAGTACACTCTATACTGGCTAACAAATCTTTTAACTTTATTATACTTGAGTGCTATACATTTATTACTCCATTGAATACTCCATGTATCCCTGAGAGAGAAGAACAATCATTACCCCCATTTTTAGATGAGGAAACTGGGATCAGAGAAATGAGACTTCAGAGAGGGTTAATTATTTGCCGAAGCCTGCTTAGTTTTAAGTGAAGAGTCTAATGGTGGAGTTCTTAATTCTTATAATAGTATTTCTCAGTTTATAAACATTTGGGGTGCATTTGATGTTCTCTATGTTCGGGGGAGTAAAGTAGTGAGAAATAACTCAATTTTAATTGGACTGTGCATGTAAGAAAGAATTCAATTTGGTCTACACTATCAATTTCAACTGGTGAGATAAAAAGGTATAAAAACCAAAGGAACAAGTCAACCACACTCAACCGACTGCTTTTTTGTCTCATTGTTAACAGAAATGCTCAGAGCTGGTGCACATACCTCTTCACTCGGCAGCAAGTTGTCATCTAATTTGAATGCGGTACCGACACGCCTTCTGATCTGAGGAGGTTTCTCACCTATGTTCAGTGGATACTCCTTTGGTATTTTGCCTGTGAGCTCCTGTAAAACAGGACGGAATCAAGGGGGGATAACTGACACTGGCCGGAGTTGTCAAACACAATTTGAAGAGTCCAAAAAAAAAGCAGAAGACACTCACAGCCTCCCGCAAACAGATCTTCTTAAGCTCCTCGACTTTTTTCAGGAGTTTTTCTTGCAACAGCTTTTCCTTCTTCTTGAGTTCAAGGATTTTCTCTCTCTTTTGCTCCTCACTAACTTCTGAGTCTTGAGAACCTGGGGGGATAGGAGAGGGGGCAGGGAAGGTTTACACAAAAGCATGTTTCCTTCCTTTTTGAAGGACAAAGGATTTTAAAGCCAAATCTGCTATTAAATAATAGTTTATTTCTTTTCTCCTTGTTTCCGAACATAATAAAAGGAAACTGGAGAACATTTTCTCATGCTTCTGGGCATCAAACAGAGCCTAGTAATAAAACGTGCCTTTTGCATTGTGGCTCAGTCATTTTAGAAGCAATGATAAAATGCTTCACGTTTCAGACACACTCAAGGAAAAATTTCATTTTTCGGAGCAGGAGAGAAGGTAAGATGTTGCTTGAGATAGTTGTCCAGAATGTTCTTTTAGAAAGCAAGCAAGCAAGGCAAAAGAACGTTCTGTGCTTGAGATGCACAAGTTGACAATGGGATTTAGATGGGAAAATTCATGTTAGTGAAGTTATACGTAGTCATAAGAGATTCCAGAATTTCTACAGAGGAAGGGCTTAGGGGCAGCCATCACACTGAGGTGTGGTGGTTCAAAGTTTGTAGTCATGTTTGACTTTATACCAAATGGAGAATTAGACAACTGTCTGTATCAAAAACTAAGTATCAAGGGAAGAACCTGATGGAATTTATGGAGAGAAAATATTCTTTCATCTCTAGGCACTCACTATCTTTGCATCCAGTGTTCCTTATACAACCTGACTATTTATAATTTAATTTTCTTTACACTCTTTTTAAAATTAGTTTAAAATTTGTATTCAAAACTGCTGCATACGATAAAACAAAACTGCTGCATACGATAAAACAAAGTGTGAAATAAAATAAAGATTGCTTATATGTCCTCTAATCCCAAAATGTTACCTGAGGAGATTAAACTGCCATTGCTTGCCATGATAAATTGACTTTTTGCTTCCAATGTCACCGGTTTCGAGACCCTTGGTGTTCCCGTCTCTGTCAAATCCATGGCGATATCGTCCAAACTCCTGGCTGAAGGAATTTTTGCCTAACATTGAACAACATTGAAATGGAATTAATTTGATTAAACCTATTTCAAATTAATAAAAGAATTAAATTACTATAGAATAAAAATGTCAACACAGAGGACAATTTAGAATTTTTATATATTAAAGAGACACTCCTCAGAAAAAAAAATACAAGACAAGCCTTGCAGCTAAAAAGTTTTAATAACTATGCATGATTCTCTCTCACGGTACAGCTCTATCGTTAACTTTAAAGTGTCACCAGCAACACCACCAGTGTACACACACATGCGTGCCAAAAAGTTGGTAAATCTTACAACTTTTATATCAGGCTATATATTGCCCATCTTTTAAACGGAAGAAAAATTAAAACAGTTGGTAGTAAAGTTAAAAACAAAACTCAACAAAAACCCACGTGCTTGCATCTTTTCTGAGAAAGCTTATCTTCTGAAGAGAAAGCAAACGAGGAACAGGAGTTAATCCCTCTAGAAATGCTACTAGTTACTTACTTTGCTTTGCTTCCGGTCCAAGTAGAACTGATGCTGACTAATTGCCATTACCCAGACGGACTTGATGAGGGAAGAGTTTGCGTACCATGTTTGCACAAAGAGGCCACTTTGCCCAAACGTTCTTCTTGACACCGAAATCCTGAAATATTAAGGAAAGTACTCAAATTATTCACCTCTGGGCCAGCGCGACCCAAAATGGACCCAGTGAGTAATGTTGTTAAAAAGCATTCTTTTTCATTGCTATTCTGCTGCCACACTCTTTCTCTATTTTTTAAAATTGAGGTCACATTGGTTTGTAACACTATATAAATTTCAGGTGTACATCATTATATCTCGATTTCTGTATATACTACATAGCGTTCACCATCCAAAGTCTAATTACCATCCGTCACTATACACATGTGTGTGTCCTTTTACCCCCTCAACCCTCTCCCCTCCCCACTTCCCCTCTGGTAACCACCAATCTAGTCTCTCTGTGTGTGATTGTTGTTGTTTTTATCTTCCATTTATGAGTGAGATCATACAGTAATTGACTTTCTCCATCTACTCTTATGCTGACAAAGCCCAAGTTTCTGAATTTCTCCTTTTATGACAAAACCAATCACACCTAGGTAACAGCTTTCCATAAAACAAGCATATTAAAAAATGCATACATACACACTCAAAAGCAGATTAAGAATTAGTCAAATTAGAGGCTGTACTAAAAACATTTAGTTAAAAACCACAGGATGTGCAACCATCACAAAAGGTTGGGAATAAAGGTGATAATATTTTAAAAACAAAGCAATGGGGCCAGCCCCGTGGCTTGGTGGTTAAGTGCGTGCACTCCGCTGCTGGCGGCCCGGGTTCGGATCCCGGGCGCGCACTGACGCACCACTTCTCCGGCCATGCTGAGGTCGCGTCCCATGTACAGCAACTAGAAGGATGTGCATCTATGACATACAACAATCTACTGGGGTTTTGGGGAAAAAAATAAATAAATAAAAACAAAGCAATGAAGGAGGGTGAAGGAACCGGACGAAGGGGTCAAAAGGTACAGACCTCCAGTACTAAGATAAATAAATCCTGGGGATGTAAGGTACAACATGATGAGTCTAGTTGATGCTGCCGTATGGTATATTTGAAAGTTGTTAAGAGAGTAGATCCTAAAAGTTTTCATCACACACACAAAAAAGTTTTTTTCTTTTTTTTTTGGTATCTGCACAAGATGATGCATGTTAGCTAAACTTATTGTGGTAATCATTTCACAACATATGCAAGTCAAGCCATAATGCTGTACACCTTAAACTTATACAGTGTTGTATGTCAGTTCTATCTCAATAAGAATGAAAGAATAAAATAAAATAAAGACAAAGCAACCAAGACCTGAGGCATCAGCACCTTCGTCAAGGTGAAAGAGCATCTCAGTTCTAGGCAGGCTTGTCGGGCTCTGAAATTATCAGAGAATAAATATAATAATATCGTCTGAAAATACGCAAGTCCAAAACTGGTCCAGAGTACTGCTAATGTACCAGATGAAAAGAGGAGAGAGGGTCAGAGGAAGAGAGAGCATGAGAGAAGGATGGGGGAGAAAGGCAGACAGACACTGTGGAGGAGGGAGAAAGAGACCAATGTTCTTTGCAGGAATTTAGCTTATCTCTTTGGGTCATCTTTTTGTTACAGCTGTTTCCCCCATCCCTCTGACCTCCAAACATCCATAAATGCATCTGAAAAGCAACCACTGAGGAGTGTTAAAGAATTCCTCTGAAGAGCTTGGAGAGACTACAATTCTGACTTCAATTCATGTTGATAACTTGGCAACTGTTTTTTTTAAGTGATCAGAAATACCAAATTTAAAAATGAGCAAAGGATCTGAGAAGACACTTCTCTAAAGAAGATATACAATGGCCAATAAGCACATGAAAAGATGCTCAGCCATCATTAGTCATGAGGGAAACGCAAATCAAAACCAGAATGAGCTACCACTTCACACCACCAGAATGGCTATTAAAAAACACACACACACACAACTAAAAATAACAAGCATTAGAGAAGATGTGGAGACTAGAACCACATACACTGCCGGTGGGAATGTAAAATGGTATAGCCCCTTTGGAAAACAGTCTGGCAGTTCCTCAAAAGGTTAAGGAAATGAGTTACCATTTGACTCCCCACTGCTACTCTTAGGTATATACCCAAGAGAAATGAAAACACATGTCCACACAAAAACTTGCACATGAATGTTAACAGCAGCATTATTCATATAGTCAGCAGGACCATATAGAGAAAAAAGGCTGTGATCCTCACCTCCGTGGATCATGAACTTCAACAGCAAATTTTTTCTCACGGAAGTATAAGTTCTCCAGCTGTTTCCATTGGAATAACTATGAAATTAAGAAAACAGAAAAGCCACACAGCTTTAATTAATGCTAATTTTTACTATATCTAGAAATCAGCTTAATAATCAAATAATCAAGAAGATACGCTAAGATTAAGCATGAATACGTGATGTGATCTTTTTACAAATCAACTACAACCTGAAACCATTTTACTCCTTCTTCTGATAGCAATTTTCCCCTCACCAATAAATCTTCCTTGAACAATAAAACCAGGCAACTGTGGGGAACATGCATACTATTTTTCCTCTGACTCAACTAAATAAAAGTTAGTAAGGAAATTCGTAGATTCCAGTAAGCACATGCCTTCTGATCAAAGATGTTGACTTCATATTTAAATGGAAAGATATTCAAAGGGATGTTTCAATGAGACCACAGATTAAATTTCAAAAGAATGCAAAGTGAAAGTAAAACAGAACCCCAAGCAGGGGTGATTCTCCGTGACACTAGTTTCCCTGCCTACAGGAGTTCCCCTAAATTAGACAGAAAACTAGCGCCAGGAATTGGAGGCAGAGGTGAGGTGGGGGTGAAATGCTGGAGCTGCCCTCTTCGTTCCTAAGCTTCCAGTTTTTGTAAATAGATCCCACTTCTATATTCCCGCTGCTAACATTCTAAAGCTGTACTCAGTGTTATTGGTCAGCTGGTTGGAAGAAACAGACTTCACTAGCAATGTCCATTTGAAAACCAAATAATTTGTAAAAAGCAGCTCATTCACAGAACTGAGTGTGCCCTGCTGTATCTTCTGGGCTTATTTGCAACCCCTTATGTGAGACCTTGTAGTAGCCCGAGCCTCAGCTTGTCTCTCAATTTGGACTTGATAGTTGAATTCCTCTTCTCTGTCTCCAGTCTTGATGATTAGGGAAATAATAGCACAGTGATTTCATTCCATTACTAGACTTTGACTGGATTTTTAAAATTATGTTCAAAGAATGTTAAAAGAACATTTTAATTGTCTAAATAATAACTTCTCTGCAATGCTCTCTCAGCAGAACCATTTCCTGAAGTACAGAAACCAAGATTTTTCACAAACATGTAAACCTCATGTAAAGGACCAGCATGAGTTTAAGGTTCCCGTACATGTGCAAGTTAGGAGACAGAAGTGTTCAAATTGGACCCCTAATCCCAAACAGAGTAAAATAAACCAGCCCTTCACGCTAAGAGCCCAGCCCTTCGTGGTCTGACATGTAGCCCTCTGTAACTACGACACTCACCCAGGTTGAAAGAGGAATTAGCGAAAGTTGAAAGCTACATACCGAGTTCCTAAAACGTCCGTAGACTTGAGGCTTTCATTCTTTTAATCCAGAGGTTCCAAAAATGGGACAGAAATATGAGGGAAAGCCCCACGGTTCTTCTTACCTCCCCCACTCCCAGACAGCAGCTCTGGTGAGTTCTGAACTGAGTTTCATAAGACACTTAGGTGTAACTGAATTTCACAAACCGAGCCTCCCAAGGCTGACGCTACTGACATCAGCAACTCGATCGGGTGACACCTCCCCAGTTCCACTCCTTTCTCCGATCAGGGAGAGGAAAGCAAAGTTCTTACTAGCAGATTTTCCCAGAAGAGACAAATTTTTAAAGGCGGTACAGTTTGGATTCAGATGATATTTTCCTGGGAAGTAAGTTGCTTTGAATCCAGGCACAAATTTCACCCAGGCTGTCTGAGGGAGACATTTCAACCCGGTGTACTCACCCTGGCCACGAACAGGTTCTACAGGAAGAGCCACAATGCAGCTCAGCTGTGTTTTCCTTTGCGTCCATTCCCACACACATAAAAACCAGGGCCGGACTTGAAACATGATCTCTGAAAGCCACCACCTCCCCCTCTTATCACTTACAAACATGCAACACTAGCGCTTTTGCCTCCATTCAGCATGTCCCTGCATTGAGAGCAAACATGCTCCCTGCAAGCAAAAATCCTATTTAAAAGGTGAAGGGCTTCACTTTATTTAAAGAATTTGAAATAATTAGATGGCAACTGGGTTTGCAAAAGTTACAGAAATAGGACTGAGTTTTTAAGTCTGAAAAGCAAAGCCATTTACTCACTTGATATCTTAAAAGTTTATGCAAAATGTGATTTCATTTATGTGTCTGTAACAGTATAAAAGTGGATTGGAATGACACAAACTTAAATTCGTGACAGTGGTTGCCGCTAGGGTGGGGATGGTAGAATGTACCAGGGGCAAGTGGAATAGAAAACTTCAACATTACCAGTAATGTTTTCTTTCTTTCTTTTTTTTTTTTGTGAGGAAGATCAGTCCTGTGCTAACATCCACCAATCCTTCTCTTTATTTTTTGCTGAGGAAGACTGGTCCTGGGCTAACATCCGTGCCCATATTCCTCCACTTTATATGGGATGCCGCCACAGCATGGCTTGCCAAGTGATGCATCGGTGCACGCCCAGGATCCGAACTGGCGAACCCCGGGCCGCCGCAGCGGAGCGCAAGCACTTAACCGCTTGCGCCACCGGGCCGGCCCCTCTTTCTTTTGTTAATAAAAATAAAACGAAGTAAATACAACAAAATCTTAGTAATTTTCAATTTAAGTGGTTACGTGGGTGTTGTCATATTCTTGGTACTCCTGTATTATTTTAATTGCTCAAAATAAAAATCATAGAAGTTTATATAAAATGAACAAAAGTTGGTCTATTTTATAGAAGAGTGAGATTTCCACCTCCCAACCAATTGGGAGGCCTCTATTATCATTGTGATTCTTATCAATGTTTGGAGTTGCTAGGAAAATACTTCTAATTGTAGTGGCCCTTGATCTAGCTGGCAGCTGGAAATAAGCTATTAATACGTCTGAAATCATTCTTCTATTGTGCTTTTGAATTATTTTGGTGTTCTTGATCTCAGAGAGCCAGGATGAAGCTCTGAAAATGGCAATGGAGCTGAGGTGACGTGGATTCATTTACTGAAAGACCGCTCACGCAACATTCCTAGGACAGCGCCTGGCACACAGCAGGCAATTGATCAATTTTCATTCCGTTCCTTTTTGCCAGGGTTTTCCTTCAAGGATAAATGAGAGGCCCCCCTCTCATGTGGAGATTTCAGCCCAATGGAAGGAGAAGGGGAAATTGGTCAAAGAAATACCCACCAGGTGGACCTGACCTGGGATCTCTACATTAGAAAAATGGTCTGTCATATAAAGAATACTCTAAATCACCTGAAAGAAGAAAAAGAGTTGCAAAGAAGCCATTCTGCATTTGAGGAAAGATATCAAAGTTTAAAGGAAGGCAGAAAGAAGCAAAGCGTGCTTCGCATTTTCTATTATTTGGAGAACACTGACAGAGAAAACCAAATATAGGTTAGGACTATTACAGATGAGGTGTGATGTCTTATAGGGTGGGACTGTTATATAGATTATATATGTATGGGTGTGTATACACAAACACACTTGTAATTTTCATAATAAAACCGAAAAAAATTGTCCAAGCCAAAATTCTCACTCTTGAAGATGTGGAAAAAAAGAGGAGCTTTATTTGCCTTGCAACATACAGTTAGTTGAGTACAAAACTGGACTGTTTTCTAAAGTGATCATGAAACAAGCATAATACCAATCATTAACTAGCATTTATTGCTGTTTATGTGGCACTCACTAGTAGCTATGAGTTAGAAATTGTGTTGTTTTTGGAATCTATGATGTTAATGATGAAAGGAAATACTTGTATGGCGAAAATAAAACTATATATTAGGTCTTCTGGATTTCTTTCTACTGTAGACTCATGTAGAATGATTAATTGTGCCCTTAGCATCAAAAAAAAGGAAGTAGATAGCAATAGATAAAATAATCAGATTAACTTTGAGATTGCGAAATAAATAAATAGAGAGATAAAATAGAAAAAGTAAAAGAGGAACAATATAAGCAATGATATTAACAAAAAGATAATCAAAAAATGACACAGGAAGAGAACGTATCCTAAGGTCAGTAATCATCTTGTCTTAAAAAAAAAACAGTGTCAAAATATTTAAAAACTGACACAGAGAACCAAAGCAGAATCAAACTCTATTTTGAAAGGGAACTTGTGCAAAATATCATAATCAGAATAAATTCCCTTTCTCCTTAGACATAAAGGAAATTGATGGTTTTAGAATAATTTGCCACACATTATTACATTTTATTTAATGAAACGCAGGGATTGAATATGTAAGCCATTTTGTTGACATCTATAATCAATATTTAGTTAAATCCAACTCACTATTATAGACTTAGAAAGCTAGAAGAAATCACCTCTTCCCCACTCCCACCCCACAATTACAATGGTTCCTAAATACCTGAGGCTACTGTCAAACTATTCCAGGAAAAAAGACTATAAGGAAAAGCA
The DNA here is from genome assembly GCF_020826845.1 of Diceros bicornis minor. Classification (NCBI taxonomy): domain Eukaryota; kingdom Metazoa; phylum Chordata; class Mammalia; order Perissodactyla; family Rhinocerotidae; genus Diceros; species Diceros bicornis. The sequence continues at coordinate 67,779,255 of NC_080741.1, forward strand.
GAGGGACTCTTAGGAAACTGGGTATCACGTACTTTAGCAGCTCTTGGAGTCATTTATTCATTCCTCTTCAGTCAACAAATATCTCTTGCCCACCTTCTATGTGTGAAGTCTTATTCTTGTTGGCAAATAATGGACAGGTCCCCTCCCTCGCAGGGCTTACCTGAACCAACTGGACCAAGTCAGACTGCCTTGGTTTGCATTCTCATTCTACCACTTCTGTTTTATTTGGCAAGTTTCTTAACTTTCCTGAGTATCAGTTTCCTCATCTGTAAAATGGGACCAACAATGCCTGCCTCAGAGGGTTGTTGAAGGGGTTCAGTGAGATCATGTTTATGAAGCACTCAGCCCAGTGCCTGGCTCAGAATAAACATTCAGTGAGTGATAAAGCTAGCTGTATTTGTTATGAAAGACTCTCGGTCCAATTCCCTGATTTTATCATGTCTCTGTGAAGATGGAGGACAGCCACTTAACAGCAGAAACAGAACTAGAAACAGCTCCCTGGATCCCATATCTGTCTTTCCACTGACAGGAAACAGTCAAGTGATTCTGTTGACACATCTGTGTTACTGAGGTTTCCAATTCCGTGTTTTAGCTGCTGTAAAAACTGCTGTATTTCTGTTGATTTCATCGGTGGTTTCCCGATACACCCTCTAGGTAGGAAATCTGTTCTCTGTTCCAGTATCACGGAGGTCACAGACGAGGACGGACGGGCAGGTCGAGGGCACGCCCACAGGGAGACGCATGGCAGCAAGCTCCCTCCCATCTGGAGTACCCAGAAAAGAAGGAACGTGCCCCAGCACGTACAAAAATGCTGAGGAGTGTGCACCTGCCACGGGCAAGGGGGACCTCCTGGGATAATGAAAGACCAAAGGAAACTCTCAGACAGAAAGGATCAAACTGTCTCTTCGAATCTTGATGAACTGAAAGTAGATGTCACCCAAGGGTTTAACACTAGGTAAGGATAGCAGAGAGATGTCATCAGAGGCTTGTTTTTTTTCTAATAGCATTTATAATTTAGGTTAATCTTTAACTGCAAATTCACCTGAAAATGACTAAATTTGGAATAGTCACAGCTGTATCATATGACTGTACATCAAACAATGACTCACAGAGTGATCCCCTGCTATAACCAGAAGCAGAACAAAATCATTATATTATTGATCTATTCTGTTTTCATTTAAAAAAAGTGACATTGGGGCCAGCTCAGTGGCATAGTGGTTAAGTTCGCACGCTCTGCTTCGGCAGCCCGGGCTTTGCAGGTTTGAATCCCGGGTGCGGACTGATGCACTGCTCATCAAGACATGCTGTGGTGGCATCCTACATACAAAAAAAAGATAGAGGAGGATGGGCATGGATGTTAGCTCAGCAAAAAAAATAAAATAATAAAAAGTGACATTGATGAATATACTGTTAGTACCCATGAAACAGCTAGTGGATCTGTTTTGCCTTCTGAGTACCACAAAAATAAAATTTTGCAAGATTATGGGCTTTTAGAAAGCCAGATTGACCTACCTTCTATCTAGCCAGCCGTCCATCTATCCATCACATATTTATGTGACTGAGACTGAGTCTTCTCAACAACCCCATGGGAGGTACTACTTTTAGCCCCATATTGCAAAAGAGAAAACTGAGGCTCAGGGAGGTTTAAGTCAATTAGCCAAGGTCACACAGCTAAATATGGGCAGATCTGGGATTCATACCTAGGCACAACCAGGTTTCAAATACCCCCGTGCCTAACCACAGCACACCATCCTGCCTTTCTCACCTGAGAAGAGTGCTCTATGGACATTTGTTATGTTAACCAAAAAAAAATAAATAAATAAGAAAGAAAGAAAAAAGGAGCAATTCCTAGTTCTACCTCACGAGAGGAAAAAAAGCAGCAATTATGGCAGCCTTTTGCAGGAAAGAACTTTGAGTCCTTCACATTTTACTTAGACTAGTGGTCAACCAACAGTGATTTTGCATGACTCCCCACCCCCAACCACAACCTCCAGGACATTTGGTGATGTCTAGAGACATTTTTGGTTATCACACCGGAGGGGAGGAGCTATTAGCATCTTGTGGGTGGAGACCAGGGATGCTGCTGAACATTCTATGCACAGGACAGCACCCCCCCAACAGAGAATTATCCGGCCCAAAATGTCAATAGCGCAGAGATTGAGAAACCTTGACTTAAAGGATACTATTTGGTGATATAACTAGGCTTTGGTAGGTGAAAGGTATCGATGAAGAAGATACCACTTTTGCTCTAAAATAATGAATTCTGGAGTTCTAGTCCTTTCAACTGGGTAATGCCTTTAGGAAAAACAGTTGTTTACACTGTTTTCTAAAAGCAAATGTTACCTACCAGAGGGACTTACAACAATTGATCAGACTACAAGAAACCCTGCTAACAGCGTCAGGTGTGCTAAAGTAAAATTTCATAACATATCCAGATGGTACACACTCAGGTAGTGAAAATTACGTTTTCAGATGTGATGTCATGACCTCATGCATATAGAACATCACATCTTAAGTGCAAGGAGTAAAACATTCTGAGTATTTTTGAAAAAGTTTAGATGAAGAAGTTCCAGGTTTCAGGAAATACAGAATATAAAAATCTGACCATCTAAGAGGATGTCATCTCACCCAAATTTCCTCTGTGGCCAAGTCTCTAACCTCCCAAGGTTGATCTAATGACTTCCTATTAATAGAGCACTCACTATGTGTATTTGGTACAACCAGGGCTGACCTGCTGCTCATGGGCACCTGCCTGCTCTTTCAGATGCTTAGAACTGGCATCCCTTCTCATGGGCTGGTACCTAGTCTGGTTATTATTTTCAATAAAATCCCTAATTTTGAATATAATTCTGTCTTTCCAGATGAACTGTCAGGTCCTTGATGACAGGGACTTGGCTTTTTCCTTAAAGGAGATAAAGAATATAAAGTACTAGCTCAGGGCCCTGGCAAACAGAATGGGCTCAATAAATTTTTTTTTTGGAAAAATATAAAATCAGGTACATTGCACTCTCTTGTTAGAAATTTGTTCCTGAAGGATGAATGAGTTAAAAGCAAACCAATCTTTAGCCATAAGTGCAGACTTAAGAAACCTTTACTGTTTATGCCCCTTTGTAGAACAATTTTTCACAATGCTTTGTGTACTAATTGGTTTTCTCTGCATTTGGACTAGACCATTCTATTAAAGAGCTTTCATTTTTCTATATGTGCCAACCATTCAGCCATTTGGTAAATGCCTAAAAATACAACGTAATAGATTAAATAATGAAATCTAACGGTTTTGCCTGTGCAGCAGCCATTTGCCTCTTCTTCAAACATCATCTTCAGTTTCTACAGAGAACATCCTTACTCTTTGAGCTCTAGCGATAGTGGTCTCCTCTCAGTTTTCCTAATGTGCCTACCTCCTTCCCATCAGCATACACCGTTCTCTGACTAGAACATGCCAACCCATTCTTCATAAGCCTGACTCCTTCTCACCCTTCAGGTCTCAGCTTAAATGTCACCTCTGGGCCGGCTCCATGGCTTGGTGGTTAAGTGCGCGCGCTCCACTGCTGGCCGCCCGGGTTCGGATCCCGGGCGCGCACCAACGCACCGCTTCTCCGGCCATGCTGAGGTCTCGTCCCATGTATAGCAACTAGAAGGATGTACATCTATGACATATAACTATCTACTGGGGCTTTGGGGGAAAAAAAAATAAATAAAAAGGAAAAAAATATAAAAAAGAAAACTGCAGGTCCTTCCGAAACACATTTCAGAAAAAAAGAAAAAAAAAAGATGTCACCTCTCTCAGAGAAGCCTTCCCTGAACACATTAAATATTCCCCACCCATCCCTTTATTGTCCTTCCATCTCATTTGTTTCCATCAGAGACTATTCAAAATTCATAATTATGTCTTTATTTCTTTGCTTACTTATTTGTTTCTCACTAACCATGCCCCTAAAAGACATTAAAGGAAACCAACGTAGTGTGACAAACCGCTTATCATCCTCAAGATCTATTTTTCCTCCTTCCTTTTAGTAACACAGTACCTTGAGTTACGGCTTTGCCCCTGGCCACCCACCTAGAGCCTATACTTCCTAGCCTCCTTTGCAATTAGACTTGGTGACTTTATGAATAATAGGGCTGCCTTGGATTCTTCCCATCTGCTGCCGGTTGTGAAATGGAAATAGAGACTCATTATGCCCAACCAATTCTCTGGGAGTTCCCTGTATTAGAAGAACTGCTTAAAATTCTATTTGTGATTAACTATAGGAGAGGAAGAGAAATACCTATGTTGTCCAGTACACTTTCTATAAACCAGAGTATGGTGCGAAGGGAAAAATATCTACTCAGTGTAAGAATTCATTAACTCATTGGGTCCTCACAACTATCTCTGAGGCAGAGTAGACAGAATTATTTGAATTTGAGAGTTGAGAAAATAAAGGCCCAAAAAGGTTGAGTGACAGCTCCAGGTCAGCCAACCAGTAAGCAGGAGTGCAGGACTGGTTCTTATTTCAAATCCATGCTATAGGATTTGAGTTTTCCTCCCACTGACCTGGCAGAAGGTTTTAACAATCAGATTGATTATTGGTGTGGCTGGAGCTTAATTATACACTTTACAAACAGGATGGACCGGTCTCTGGTTGACATTCTGTAATTTAATTTTTTTCCTCCACACCATACTTTATTTTGTATTGATGTAGAAGGTGCGACTGGAGAGCACACGTTCTCTTCTTCTCCTCCAGTTAACCTCATGTAGAATTTAAGCAGCGTTAGAAGTAGCATCCCAGTGGAGGTCTATGGGGATGTGGGAGTGGTGGAAAAAGCAAGGACGGGTTAGAAATGATCAAGATAGCTGTGCTTAAGCAAGCCACTGAGTTTAAACGAAATGAACCCTGTACTCTTCTGACAAGGAAACAGGAAGACTTTTGTGCTTGTTACTTAATTCACCTGGCTCTAGGCATTTGGGAATTCCAACAGTAAAGGAAAAAAAATCAGTTAACAGAAGGCTAGGAACCTTTTCCCCACCCTGAAATGCCCCGGGGTGATGTTGTGCATCACAAGACTTTCTTAGCATGTTATAATGCAGAAAGATACTAATCTTGAAAGGCATTTTATCCCACTATGGTCTCCTTATGACACCTGGACTAGCACGCCATTTTTATTTCTCCCATCCCCAATAGGTTCATTCTGGTTTTCCCAGGTGAAATAACTTGCCGGAGGGATACAAACCAGTCATGATATATACTAATACTTTACTCAGCCACTGACCTGCTGTCTACTTCTTTGTAAGGAATAGACATTTTTCCTTGAAATACTAAATGAACAATAAAAACCTAAAGGGAACATAAGTTAGTATTTTTTTTTTTAAAGTAAAATTTCATCATTTTTAAGTTCAAATGTCCTACGATTTGAAATTGAGTTCTGGTATGTTTTCACGTTCCATAAGAGATTGCAATGACACATTTCATGCACAAACAGGAGATTAAAAAGAAAAACTGCTTACAACCTGAATTTTTAATATCCTGAATTTTTGTGGTTTGTAACTCAGAACGTTAAAATTTTCTCTTAATTTGCATCATGCCTTAGGGCATTATGATTAACGAATTGAGAGGGATGGAGTGCTTACCAGTGTCTGAAAATAGAAAATTTGAGTGTGAACTCTCAGATGGAACACTGGGGCTATGGGTTTGTAGCCATGTTGGGTCCTTCTCTAACCAAATAGTGATCCAAGAATACTTCTCCCACCCTTCTTTATAGTCTCCCTCCCTCACTACCAGTGAACAACTACCAGTTATCAAGCGATGACTGTGTCTCAGACACAGTGCTAAATATAATCTCATTTAATTCTTATAACTACTCTGTGCAGTTGGTGGCATTACCATTGTGCAGACAAGGAAACTGAGTTTAAAGAGAGATTAAACCACACGCCCAAGGTCACACAGCAAACAGACATCAGAGACAGGCTTTAGGTTGCTTCCCAAACTCTTGCCTTGCATCATTATATTATACGGATTGAAAACAACTTGGCACCCATGACTGGCAAAAGCCTTATAGCCAAAATACACGAAGGGCACTTGCTGGGTGTTCTGGGAGGTAAAACAAATACAGTCCCCAACACTCATACGCTCCAACTGACAGACATTATGTGGCAAAGACAGAAGGCCTCAGCCTGTAGGTCTTGGACCAACCCTTTTTCAAAACAGCTTTTTGGCCTCAGTCAGTCTCTCTTATTATTGGCAAATCTTCTTCCTTCTGGCCTGTTTTTAAGCCACATAATTATAACACAGCAGGCATGTGACTCAAGAGGCTGAACATCTAGAAGGCCTCCCATTCCAGCCTTTGTTTCATTTGAGTTTGCCAATCTGACCTTCATTCCTGACCGGCAATTGGTAACTTGCTGTGTGTACAGGTCCGTGCAAACAGCTGAAGCATGATCCTCCTTTTATCAGTCAGTGCTCACAGCCCTTTAAATTATGCATTCTTTCATTTATGGGACCTAGGCCAGGAGAGGGACTTGTAGAACATCCTCTCTCCAATTAAACTAAACCCTTAAGTTGCTTGGACATGAAAAAATAAAGATAGAGAAGCAAAATCCAGATTTAACAGAAGAAGACAGGAGGAGGCAGACAATGGTACAGAGTGGACACCTGCTAAAATAACCAAGAAAGAGAAGACAAGGCAGTGATAACACAGATGGCCTGTTTATGATTCTTTCTGAATTGCACAGCATGTCTTAAAACCGAAATAGGAAAACTCTGCAAACTGAAAAAAAGGAAGTGGCTTCTGACTCTTGTCTAGACTCTGGAATGAACAAGCACTTCTGATTATGATCAGTGTCAAACAATATTTACCAATTTCTATGAAACTGTGAATGTAAAGAAAGGCCTGTGAGTCATGAGCAACTGAGAGGAAATTAACTGCAGTATTTACTGTGTAGATTCTGATTCACCATTATTTTGGAAGAAAGCCTGGTTGCTTCTAGTGGGTGCATTTACATTCTGTGGGAACCTCAATTTTATTAAGCTACATTAGCTAAGAAATTTCTTATGAGGGGCTGGCCCGGTGGTGTAGTGGTTAAGCGCGCATGCTCCGCTTCGGTGGCCCGGGGTTCGAGGGTTCGGATCCCGGGCGTGCACCGATGCACCACTTGTCAAGCCATGCTGTGGCGGCGTCCCATATAAAGTGGAGGAAGATGGGCACAGATGTGATCCCAGGGCCAATCTTCCCCAGCAAAAACAGGAGGATTGGCATCGGATGTTAGCTCAGGGCTAATCTTCCTCACAAAGGAAAAAAAAACAACACAAATTACTTGTGAGTTGATTTAAGCTATATTTCACATGCAAGATTCAGAAAAACCAGCAAGACTCCTGAATGTTATTTATTAAAGTAAAATTCAGGGGAGAAATAAATTACCAAAAACTGTTAACACAGGTGAGGTCCACCTTAAGAAAACATGATAGGCAATAATTTGATCTTACAAAATAGATAAACTAGGGGTTATTTGCCTTGGCTAGGATTCATTATGCTCCAGCCCATCCTCCCCACAATGGAAATAACCATAATGTCCATCAAAAGAGAATTGGTTAAATAAATTATATATTTCCACATAATGGAATACTAGGTAGCTTTAAAAAAAATGAAAAGAGATCTGTTTATAAGTGACCTGGACAAATATGACACGGTGTGGAATAGCGTACATAGTAAGATTTCTTTCTCTCTGTAAAAGCTTAGCATATACACCGACAAAATCTAAATGAACCAGTATCATTCTCTTGACAGTGGTTATCATGCGGGAGGGGTGGGGATTGCAGAAGGACTTTCTGCCCTAATTGACATGTTTCTGTGGTATTTGGGTTTTTTTGTTTCTTTTACAATGAATATTTACAAACTTTTGATAAAAAATTAAAATATACAACTAAAATGAAAATGATTTTGAAAAATATTTGAAAAAATTATATGCCCATCATTTCTAACATTACTTACTTGGAAATTTGGTCTTAGAAGCAAATTTTCAAGTATAAACAATATTACTCATATTCCTCCTGGAAATTAAGTATTCCTGACTTCAATTGATCTTGGTCACAGGGCTTATAGAGACAGAATTTTAAGTGTATGATGACATACACACTCTCGTACTGTCCCTCACACAGATGGATCTTGGTTGTTAAAAAATGCTTTATTATTTCTATTGATAATTTCCGATTAGAAGCTTCAATGCCCAACTGGTCTGATCCAGGAGAGCTGGATTGGCAGTAGAAGGGGGCTGTGGTTTGCCCTAGGCCACCCTTTGGTGTTGTCCCTGTCTGTTTCACAACCATAAAATGGAGAGAAAAAGGGAGCTTTACTCATCTTTTTAAATCAAAGGAAGAATGTGAGCATTAATTGAAGCTGAGAGGACACTCAGAAGATGAAGAGTGCCGTGAAATGATTACAAGGACCTAACTTTACGAAAATTATGGCTGTTTTTCTAATTCACATTAAAGCAAGCGACAGGTGGAAGTGATAGGAGTTATTCAAGGCTGTGATGTCGGGGTGTGATAACAAGGGCAGCCTGACCATGCTCTGTTATTACAGGCCATCGTTTCACTGCTGTGACTCCCACGGATGGCATCGGGCACGGGGAGGGTGGCAAAACCTACCAGCATGAGTAAGCCTTTGTATTATTATACTACTGAGTAGGCCAGGGCAGCCGGATGGTTACCAGGGCAGCTGGATGGTTATATGGACTTATCAATTCTTATATAGGTGAAAATGTATTGTATGCTTATGCCTGCATCAAGAGAAACAGCTTCATAATCAAATTTTGAATTGAACATAATGTAACATTAGCTCTGGAAAATCCAAACCTGATAGAGTGGGACCCTTTAATAAACAGCACATAACTTATTTTTCTTTACAAAAAGCAGACATGTTTAGTGTGGAAAATTGTGAAACAAAGATAAGCAAAAATAGCAGCAGTAATAGAAAGAAGATTACTCATAATATACCACTGAGAGGTAACCAGCACCCAAAATTTTGGCTTCTGTCTTTACAATTCACCCATCTGTTTATCCATTCAATGTAAATATGTGTATGTATGTATATGTGTGTGCATGTGTATATATACTTTATATATACATAAAATTTATTAAACAAACGATATCATCATGTTCATACTAACTTCAAATAGAAACTTAATTGTATGCACTTGTAAACTATGTTGTGATCAACATACTTGCAGTTAAATCTTTGTGCATAACTTTATTTCCTCAGAATAAATGATCAGATGTGGAATTGCTGTGTAAATGTTCATGAATGAGTTATAAAAAGTATTTTACACTTAACCTGAGTCTTCTCTGAACCCATGACTTCACTAACCAAAAGTCATTTGCCCAAGACTGTTTGGTGCCCCTTAAAGCAATGTTGCCAGGTCTAGAACAGCTCAAGGTTCTCCTAAGTGTCTGAAAGGATTCACACTTACTTTCCGAGGTTTCACCTTATCTTGTAAATCATACTGGCCAATTCCTTTATAGCTGATTCCAAGCCACCAAGGAAGTCCTTGTTTATCCTGGAAGATGGAAAAGCATGTGAACCAAGACCTAATTGTTAAGTGTTCTAGAGGTGAAGTAATATTTACCAATTTCATCCTTGAACAAGTATCAGCAAGTCCAAATAAAGCTGTCTTGGTAAACAAAACATTACTTAAAAACCTAACTTGTTATTAAAATGCCTTCTTAGAGTTTCTTCAAATAAGATCTATAAGTCAAAACAGACCAATACTATTAATATGATTAACAAGAACGAAGCATTACTGTTTTGATTAAACAGTTGGAGAGAAGAAATAAAATGTAAGTAATTCAACTAAGAATTAATCCAGAGTACAAAGCCAATTATACATTAAAAAAAAAAAAAAAAAGCAAGAAAAAGAAAAAAAGCTCGCTCTTTGTTCTCTTGATATGTAACCAGCTATAAAGGTCACAGAAGTTTCCAGAGAATTACACAGATGAGAAAAGTGGTTCCAAATCCTGATGTTTATAATACACTTAACCATGAACATGGACATACTGAAAAACTGTCTTGGAGAACTGTACAATTCAATGACAGGATGTTTGAATAACGACTTTCAGGTACATAAGGGGAGGGAAGGAATTTTTTTTTTTCATAAATTTATCTTTCAGGCCTTGCCAAAGCCAAGGATGTATTGACATAGAGAAAGAAAAACTTAGGCTTAAACATATACCCATATGCAAACAAATTAAGAATCAATAGAAATTAAAGTTGAATTGGTGCATATTTTTAGTTCAGGGTACCCTCAATTTGCAGGTATTTATTATCCAATTCCCCACCATTTTGAATTGCAAACATTGTCAGAACTTGAAAAATCACTCAAGATTGATCAATTATAAAATTATTCCTTTTTCAAACAAGACTTCCTTCTTTTTTTTTTTAAGGTGAATCCCTCCAAATCCCTCTGCATTTTTTTTTTTTCACTGAGAAAGATTTGTTTTTTTTGTTTTTTTTTCCCCCCTCCCCAAAGCCCCAGTACATAATTGCATATTCTAGTTGTAAGGCCTGCTGGTTCTTCTATGTGAGCTGCCACCACAGCATGGCTACTTACAGACACGAAGTCTGGTTCCGTGACCAGGAACTGAACCTGGGCCGCCGAAGCGGACCGCGCCAAACTTTAACAACTAGGCCGTCAGGGCTGACTCAAGACTCCCTTCTTAACACTACTTTACCCCTCATCATCTCAAAGTATTTCTTAGTCAATCTCTCCCTGCTTATAAACATCTGAAAATACTTCCCAAATACAAATACAAAACATATCGACTAAAAACTAGTATTGCAAATCCTGCAGAAATTTGAGGATATTATGAAGCTGTTAAAATGACATTGGAAAGTGCACGATTCTCATACAAAGGCACCATCAAATGAATATTGGGTAGCATTACACAGGTGAACAACTGGAACAGAGAAAAATCAGCAAGAATAGCTAAAGGAATACGTGTGCCAAAAGAGAATGACCTGCATATCTTAGGACTAACAGAGGCTTTGGGAAAACATTTGGACACAGCAAGTGTTTTGCAAAAATAATGTGCTTTATAATTTGTTAAAAATGACAAGATATAATCAGGCTTTCATTTTATTTTTTTGTGAGGAAGATCAGCCCTGAGCTAACATCCATGCTAATCCTCCTCTTTTTGCTGAGGAAGACCGGCTCTGAGCTAACGTCTATTGCCAATCCTCCTCCTTTTCTTTTTTAATCCCCAAAGGCCCAGTAGACAGTTGTATGTCATAGTTGCACATCTTTCTACTTGCTGTATGTGGGACGCCGCCTCAGCGTGGCTGGAGAAGTGGTGTGTTGGTGCACGCCAGGGATCTGAACCGGGGCCGCCAGTAGTGGAGTGCGCGCACTTAACTGCTAAGCCATGGGGGTGGCCCCCCAGGCTTTTATTTTTTAAGAAAATCAATCCTATTCTAACTGCTGAAATTTCTAGAGACAATTGACATACATCAGCATATTGATTTATGTGATTTTAAAAAGCTGGTGTTGTCCACTAACTCACAATATAACATGGACGTTATGAAAGCTTTGTTATGTAAAAGTATTTACCTTTACTGCATAGTAATGGACTCCATAAGTCGGTAGAGCTTCTACTATTTTCATATACCTATGGAAAATGAATACATATTATAACCTTTTATTAAAATAGTCAGAGGGTCCTTTTGGGAAAAGTGATTTCAAGAAACAGAGTTTGTATCTACTTTCCTCATTATAACCAGGACTAACGTCATTGACTAAAGTAGAAATAGAATAAATCACTCTAGGGAGGAATATATTATACTTTGTCCAAATATCAGGAGGTTGCTAACAAAATTTCGATTTTAAAAAGCTATAGGAAATGTTATTTTCTGCATATTAAGATTTCTGTGGCTTAGAAACATATTTTACTGTATTACATAACCAAATTACAAGTACTTTTTAAACTGAGCAGCTAATGATGCAAGCAATGAGAATCAACTTTTGGGTCATGTTCATAATAAGTAAAAAACAAAGCTAGTCCATATATTGAATGTGGTAAACGCTTAGAAATATATACTTAACTCTTAAGTCAAACCTCTTAGAAATATATACTTAAAAAGGGTGAATTTTATTGTATGTAAACCTGATTTTAAAAAATCTGCCCGTCCTCAAAATAAAAATTAAAGCAATGATGTTATTTTTTGCTATTTTTAATTCAACAAGTATCTATTGCATATCTTTAAGGGTTTATGGAATGGATTAAATGGTGTAAGATTGCCTCTCTGCCCACAAGGAATTGAGGTCTCTGTTTCATACAAGAGGACTTTAAAATGACACTTTGAAGATCAATGCTCTGGACTTTGTAATCAATAATCTGATAATTTTTTAAAGTAAATGGCCTACATGTAAATGAATATAAGAGGTGCAATAAATGTGCCAAGGTCATGCAGCAATTACACTGCACAGCCAGGAGTCTAACAAAGCGAGTCAGATTCCACAGTCTAGAGTCTTAACTACCAAGCCAGACAGTCTCTTATTTGGAGCTACAATGATAACGATCAAGGGATGTAAAAGGACTCTGCATTTAAGCCACGACACTTCATAAATGCTCACTGGCCTAACCTCAAATCCTTCAGGGAAATTGTTATTCCTTTTCTTTTTTTCCCCAGTTCAGAAAACAGGCACAATGAGTTAAAATGTCAAGGATTCAACTTCAGGACTGCTAACTTCTGATTTCTGCTTTAAAGACCACAGGTGTGCTATGATAAAAAGGAGATGAGGTAAGGGTGTGGGGGAAATCTATACACTGATCAGGGCAACAGTGATCTCCAAGTCCTTATTTCAGTTCTCATATGCTCTGAGCTACATTTAACAGTTTTTTTTTTTAACTTTTATGGTCATAAAAGTTATTCTACAATTACTATAGCAATAATGCCATGTTAGTTTTTATAATCTAAAAATTTCAAATTTAGTTTTTATAATTTTAAAACATTAATATACCTTGTGAACATTTCTTAATAAATGGACAGTAACTCTGTAAGTCTAAAATGCAGTAATATATCATTACGGTCTGTTCTTGGTAGCATGAAGAAACAGATTATCTAACACCAACACTATGTGCCCAACCCAAAGTAGAGTCACAAACCATGCAACCAAACACGGCCTCCACATAGGTTTGGTTGGGCTCATATTGTATTAAGATTTTCTTAAAATTACTTTGCCATGTTTAAAATTGGGATTTAAAAATCAGAATTTCCAGCTTTTCTTGGAAAATATCAGAAGATCTGGCAACATTATGCCTGAATTCTGAAGCTGAGTAGCCTTGCCTCTACCCAAAGCAAAAGCTCTCCAGTTTACCACAGTCTCCACCATTCCCTAATGCCCTACACTTGGCTTACATTTCTCATTTGTGTTACCTGTCTGACACTGGTGGGCATCTAAATTGATGACATCAATGTATGGAATGACCCAAGACATTTTGTAATTCATGGTAAGATATTTCCAACTAGATGAAGCCTATATACACACAAACTACACAACTGAAATCATTTCAGGTGACTTCTTCAGACAGAAGACATTAAAATTATATCTAAGCAAAAGGAAAGAAAGATACTTACTGAACCACAGCTTGACCCCGAGTCAGACCCTTGATCTTCAAATAATGCTCAATTACCCTGTCCTCACTGTAAAACAAGGAAATGAAGAAGTATGGCAATCCATGATTTCATGAGATAGAGACTCAATTTCAAAATTCTCAGGTGGCTACTAGAGAAACTTAAGAAAGGCCTTCACCAACTTGTTTAGGAGATAGAAGCTGGCTGACTTTTGTTTTTGTAGGACATGGATTCCTGAACCTCAGATATTTGACTATCTTGTCATGATTTCTTAATTTATATAATATATATTAATTTTTTGTGTGTGTGAGGAGATCAGCCCTGTGCTAACATCTGCCAATCCTCCTCTTTTGTTTGCTCAGAAAAACTGGCCCTGGGCTAACATCCATGCCCATCTTCCTCCACTTTATATGCGATGCCGCCACAGCATGGCTTGCCAAGCAGTGTGTCGGTGCGCGCCCGGGACCAGAACCGGCGAACCCGGGCCGCCACAGTGGAGCGCGGGCACTTAACCGCTTGTGCCATGGGGCCGGCCCCTATATTAATATTTTTAAAAACTTAATTCATTGGAAAAGGAAACATAATACCAATTTATCAAATGAAAAATTAATATCCTTTGCCATAACTGAATGGACTATACTAAATACAAAATAATACTATTGAATGCTAGTTAGAGAGCCTTGTTGGGGAAATTAAAAGGGTTAAAAAAGAAAGATTAGCAAGTGTTAGGTATTAAAGCCATTTTCCTTAAATTATTCAGAAAGATTTAGAAAGAATTAAAACCGCTTCTGAGTCTGTGTTCAATCTAAAGTACTCTATTGTCACTACTTGGGGACATACACACTGCTTTAGGTGGACCCTTCATTATTGTCCTAGGATAAAACTTGTTGACTAGAAAGGAGAGAAACTGGCTGAAGTCTAGCAACTTTTGACATCATTCAGCTATTGTACTCTACTTTCAGACAGGTAGTTCTTTTAGTCATATCTCACGGATAACCTAAAGTAAATGTTTTTATCTCTATACAACCAGTAATCAATGGTAATTGGTGTTTACTTTTTTCTTAAACAACTATCACTTAACAATGATTCGTTTAGAAGGTTCCGGACTCAGGATGCAATGTAGTCTCAGTACTCACTTTCACTATTTATTTGGGAAATGTATTCTAACTTTCATATTAAAGCTATTAATGTTGAATATTTATTTCGTAATCAGTTTTTTAGTGGAAAGGAAAACCGTCTTCAGGATTCGAAGCCTTAAACCAAAAAAATATATATTTAAAGGGAATGTAAATAATTCAAAGGGGAAAAAAGGACTTTTCTAGGAAAAATGTCACATGGAAAATGGGTACTATGGATTCATTAAAATACAAATGAAAAATACAACTCAAAATATACAATTTTTGGCCATAGAGAAAACCTCTGGTCATTTAGGTCATTTCTGGTCATTAAGAAAACCTCCATCCAGGGAGATCCGTATTTCATAACACTTATACTGCACTCTGCTAGATTAAGGCTGCATTATACAGTGACTGCATATACTAAGCATTATGTTCACTGAGAAGCACACTCTACAGACCTTTTACGCACTTGAACAAGAGGGCACACAGCCACTCTTTACAAACAACTACAATCTTGGTACGATGATCTGTAGCGCGCTTTGATAAGATCCTTTCACTGAAAGGATCAAGGTCTACTTATGGTTACTCTTACACATCTGATGGGCAATTTGATATTTTCCTCACTTATATTTCTTTTAATTTCCTAAAGAGCATGCAGTTCTCAAGGGAAGCCATGATAACGGGGTCACCCGTTATCTTGCTTTGGCTTACCAGTAAGCAAGGGATGGGTGCTCCTGAAGAGTTTTGGTTGGAAAAGCTGGTAGCGTCTTTAAATCTTTCCTGGCATTTTCATCACTAAAAAGAAGAGTAATATAGTAATGTCAGTCACTGTTATCTAAAATATTATTCAAGCTAGTCATCACACGAAATCTGAAAAATAACTATAGCACATTGAGCTCTATCAAAATGTCGTCAGCACACATAAGGCTATGGACTCTAACGACAGACAGCCCCCAATTTGACAACACCCCCAAGTCATTTGATATTTTGAAGTTTTTAAAAAGATAAAAAAATTAAAATAATAGTATTAAACTGCCATAATCCCATTTTCCTGACTCTCCTCATAAACTTACAGCCATTTTCATTGTATTTCCTGTATATATCTATTTTATTACATAATTATTATTGTAATTGTGCATATCCCATATTCTATTTCCATACAGCATTCTTCAAATTTCCTTATACACTTTCTCCATGTTCCTATAGCACCTTCATAATTATCTTTAGTGGTTATGTAATATGCACCATACATTCACCATGGAATACTGGTTATCATAAAACCATTCATACAGTATCACCAACTTTTCATAATCAATATCACTGCAATAAAAAGGTTTACATAGATCTTCCTATTACTCATCAGTTATCTGCTTACCACTCTGAAATAAAATGGACCAAGTCAGCCATCTGTGGAAATCACTTGAATAAAGATGACTTGAAAACGTGTTTCTCGTGAAACCCAAGGTACCCCTTAAAAATTGCATCAAGTGAACTAAAATGTACCTCGTGTAGTAAGGTCAGTTATTATCTAATTATCAAATGGAAAAATTCTGGTTGTCAAAAGAGAAGGGTGTGGTCTTTATGGAACTTAACAGAAGGGAGAACAGGTAATACGACCCAGTCATAGCTGGTCCTGCACTGTGTGAGAGAAAATACTCCCTCACTGACCCGAGTGTTTAAGGAGGTAGTCTGTGAGGAAACAGAAATGACTCTCTAGGGTCTATTAAAGCCTAGGATAAGTACATGAAAGGGCTACTCAAAATCCAGATCAAACTGGTGTTCATCAAACAGCATATTGGTAACTCTTTTCCTCCTACTTTCTACCTCTTTGTATCTTTATCACTAGCTACTCTTTGTTGGAGGTTACCAAGAGCCAGGCACCATGCAATGCACTTTTTGGGTATTATTTACCCGATGTAAGTTTCATCACAACTCTTCCCTTGCGGTAGGTACTACTTTTATCCCCGCTTTACAGGTAAGAGTGTGAAGCTTAGAGAGGCTATGCCCCTTGCTCAATGTCTCAGAGCTACTATGTTGAGGAGGCAGAAGGCAAACCCAGTCTGTTTGGCTTTAAAGGCCAAGACCATAACCACTGTATCCTATTACATGATTCCCTGACAGACCACCTGAGCAGTGTTCTAGAGAGTCAACACGAACATTCTCATCTCTGGCAGGGCATGGCTCTCCTTCACCCTCACCCCTAGTTACAAATGGAAACACTAAACCAATTAGATTCAAAGTCCATCATTCATGCATTTTTACATTAGCGTCCCTGGGGTTTCTCCCAACATGAAGCATGATAGTGAAAGAGATGAACCCTCAACTGGAGGACCAAACATTGAACTCATGGTGACTCTCCTCCCAAAACATTCATTCACCACTTATAGACCAACTATTATACATCAAACTGGGGAACCAAGCATGGCCTGCAGGCAGGTTTTGTTTGGCCCACATTGCACTGTGCTGTATTAGAAATTGCTCACTCCTGTCATTTGATCTGGTTTGGTATAAGTGGTTCTCCTTCAGAAAGTTTGTTTCCTGGTTCCAACACTGTTTCCTGACCATGCCAGAGGGCAACCAAGTGAAAACACTGAGCAAACTATACATAAACTTACTATCGTTCACTAAGAACAGATAGAGCTGAGTGTGACCTAGCTTGGAGACACTATGATTTGCACCTGTCAACATTACATTTCAAAACCAGGTTTGTGGCCCTTCCTAAAGGCGAAAGATCCGGTTTTACAAATTACTAGAGGAAATAAAAAGTCACTTGGCTCCTGTTCCTACATAAGGACAAATCTCTCTATTCATCTGAAATCTGAGCAGGATAGCTTAACCACATTGACAATCTTGCGAAACTGGTTTGGGCTTCCTGAAAACTGAAATATACCACAATCCAATTTATTCATATTAAAGGTCACCTGTCAACTCCCAGTAATGGTATTTATTTTTCTTAATAATTGCTTTTATGCTCTGTCCTTCAAATTCCATTTCCTTTTCAAGGAAGTTGGCTTGTAAGTTTTTTATGAAGGGCAAATACATGTATATGTTCTAAAATGATAGATTAAGGACAACACTTTTTGTTATTAATCATCACCACCAACCACATGTGTGTTATCTTCTGGGTCCACGTGAACTATAAGCCATGTTCCAGGAACTCAGCCTAGCATTCACTTATTTCTATGGATTACAGTTAATTTTGTTGCAATCAAGACCTCACTAGAGTAGAAGCTGCTGTTTACCATAAATTCATTTATTCATTTAGCAAACATGTATTAAGTATATACTGCACATCTAGCATGTAGAAGCAAGTACCATATGATAGAGTTGCTTTTAACTTATGCAAACATGGTCAGCCAAAAGACACAGGAGAGAGGAGAAAGATGGGAGAAATTTTATCCATCATTCTATTCAATAAGCTCATAGCTGAGAATAACTGTGATACGAGAGGCTCGAAGCTGCTGCCCTTTAAGATGATTTTAGTTTTTGTGTCCTCAAAGCATCAGCATCTCATAACACTGAGATTTTTCTAGCATTTAAGCATTTGATATATGTCCACTAAACACAAGCAGCATACATTTCGTGCCTAACTAAAAAAACAGCTATGTGTTTCAACTGGAGAAAAATACCACCCGTGTTGGACTTTTTGAAAGATAAACTTTGGTCTTTGACATGTCATCTTTCCAAAGAATTTTGAAGAGTAATTGTAACTATACACAATTAGAACCTACTCCAGTTATAAGATGTCATTCATCTGGAAATGGTAGCTGAATAAGTCAATAAATTACCACAGGTTAATCATGAGCCAGCATCCTGAATAACGAATATTCATTCATTAGACTTTTTTTGGGTACTAATCAATCACTGGGAAGTGACTAAAATGTGCATTAATAAGGAAGTGGCTTTAGGCATCATTTTAAGGAGAGTTTAGACTACTTTAAAAAGAGTGTACTTGAGGGGCCGGCCTGGTGGCGCAAGCGGTTAAGTGCGCGCGCTCCGCTGCGGCGGCCCGGGGTTCGCTGGTTCGGATCCCGGGCGCGCACCGACGCACTGCTTGGTAAGCCATGCTGTGGCGGCGTCCCATGTAAAGTGGAGGAAGATGGGCACGGATGCTAGCCCAGGGCCGTCTTCCTCAGCAAAAAAAAAAAAAAAAAAAAGAGGAGGATTGGCAGATGTTAGCTCAGGGCTGATCTCCTCACAAAAAAAAAAAAAAAAAAAAGAGTGTACTTGAATAGGTGGAGCACAAGGGATTCTGGGGGCTGTGAAACTGCTCTGAATAATACCGTAATGATGGATACATGACATTATGCATTTGTCAAAACCTACAGAACTGTACAACCCTAATTTGACTATGCAATTTAGTTAATAATAATGTACCAATATTGATTCATTAATTGTAACAAATGTACCACACTAATGCAAGATGTCAATAATAGGGGAAACTGGGGGTTGGGGGTAGAGGGGGAAGGAAAGAAGAGGTATATGGGAACTCTCGGTACTTCCTCCTCAATTTTTCTGTAAGCCTAAAACTATTCCAAAAAATAGTCTATTAATTTAAAAGAAAAAAGAAATATACTTTAGATTAATGATTCTTAACATGGGCAATTTTGCTCCTCAGGGGACATTTAGCAATGTCTTCAGACATTTTTGATAGTCACAATTGGGGAAGGAGGTGTTACTGGCATATACTGAGTAGAAGCCAGGATGCTGTTATACATCCTATAATGCACAGATCAGTCAGTCCCCAACAACAAAGAATTATCTTGCCCAAAATGTCAATAATGTCAAGGTTGAGAAACTCTGACTTGGACTATTATAAAACTCCTGATAATTCAACCCTAAAACTTCTAATCGTATCATTTAGACTTAAAGAATTTTTCTCTTGTGTGAGTCTTAGACCATAAATACTAGAATATAATTATATCTTAGGTGCAAATTCTAACAGAAGCCAAGTGAGAGAGGCATTAGAAATTCAGCTGTCTAAGCTGGCTGAAAAAAGGGAAGTCAAACTCAGCATCAGACATAGGGACACAATGTGGAATGGTGGGGACTAATGAGGAAGAGAAGAGAACATTGCCCATTTGAAGTATTACTTAGGATATAGATTTGACTGTGTGTGACAGAGATCAACATTTTAGTTAATTTCTCTTTACATAAAAGTCAGAGCTAGAATAGCATAAAGTATTCAGGTGCCCAAACTCTTCTCTTGTTGCTTCGCCATTCCTGGGATGTTGCTATCCTCCACATGGTCCAAGACAGCCCATCACTATGTCCACATTTCAGCCATCAGGTAGGGGAAAAAGAATGAGGAAGGGCAAACCCAGTCCTTTAGCAACAGAACCTGAAAGCTGCCCACTTTCCCTAATCCCATTGGCTAGAACAATCACATGGCTATCCCAAAGTGCAAAAGACACTGGGATATGTAGTCTTTTTTTGGAAAGCCACATACCTAGCTAAAAATTCTACTAATATGGAGGAAAGGGAGATTGGATACTGGAGAACAATCACACTCCACTGCTGATAGGGAACCACCACTCAGATCCAGGTAATTTCTGCCATGTGTGGAAATGTGGATCCACTACTGCCTAATGATTGCCTTTTTACGAAAATAAGGCAAAATCCCACAGTTTTATTAAGATATCTGAATTTTAAAATATTGCCTCAACCAAAAGACAAAAAAAAAACAACCCCAAAATAAAAACTAACATGTTGTGCAGGCCATATAACACATACCAACAGACCATCACCATCGCTTTGACATAAACTATTTCTGACATAATTTCTGACATAATTTCTGACATAAACTATCAGTAAAGAATGGTTAAGGAGATGCCTTCTCAGCTTCTCAACTTGGTTTCCAGTTTTAGAAAATTTATTAACAGTGCAAATGCTCAGTAGTGCGTGAATAAAAGAGACATGTAAGTAATTTTGACAAATGTGGAATCTGGACCATCCCACATGATTACATTCCCAGGAAAGAACACAGCCTTATTTCTTTGTATTAGAAAGCTTTCTACTATTTCTCCAAAACTGGTCATTTGTGCTATTGTAAGACATCCTTTCCTTGTGAATACATAACATGACTTTCCTATAAGAACCCATTATTAACCCATTTCTAACAAGCCATCCCCGATATTGAGGTGACTGAGCTGGGGACCTAGCTATAACATTCAAAGAGAGAACACCAGAGGGATCCAAAAATGGCTGAGACTGGCAGCCCGGCAGAAAAGTGAGTTAAACTTTTCAATAAACAGTGCACAGAAGTGGAAATCCAAATAGCCAATAGACAGAAACAAGTGTTCAGCTTCATAAGTACTCAGGGAAATGCAAATTAAACCCTCAAAACGAATCACCATTACACACCAGACTGTCAAACTCTTAAAATTCTGACAATACCTAGTTGCCATTAAGATGCAGGGCAATAGGAACTCCTATCCCTTGCTAATGAGAATGTCAAGTGGTAAGATCATTTTGGAAATCTGCATACCCTATGACCCAGCAATCCTTTCCTGGGTATATCACTACAGAAACTTACGCAAAAGAATAAGATTTATAGCAGCATTGTTCACAATAAGACAAACAAAGGAAACAACCCAAATATGCCAAAACAGTAGAAATGATAAAATTATAGTGTATTCATACAACGGAATACCATACAGCAAAGAAAATACTTTATAGCTTCACACAACATGATGAATCTCACAAATGTTAAGCAAAAAAGCAATACCCAAAATAATATATACATCACAATCCCATATATACAAAGTTCTAAAATAAGCAAAATGAAACTAGAGAGAATCATATGACTTTTATAGATGATAAAAATATGAAACAAAACAACAAAATGTGTACCATAGTCAGAATGCCTCTGGGGAAAGAGAGGATTTTATTGGGGGGGGGAGCACAGGACACAATGGGGGTGAGGTGGGGCCGTGGCAACATTCCTCATTGGGTGTGGTTATATGGCTGAGCATTTTCTAACTTATTCTTTAAACCATACACAAATGTTTTATGCATTCTTCGGTGTGATATAATTCGCATCAAAAACTAAATCAACTACGGCTAGTGGGTGGAAGCAAGGGTGCTGCAGAACAAGCCTGTTGACCTTTAGAGGGAAGTGCGGCAACACTAACACAAGAGGTTTGAACTTGCCGACCAAAAAATGAAACCACCAGGCTGTCAGAAACACCAGCACATTATTCTCAAGTTCATCCTGATCATTTTCAGTGTTTAGGACCCAGGAGGATTTCACGTCTGAGTGAATTGACAGTAGCTGAGTCTTTATTAGTTTCACCCTCCAAAGAACCCAGGCGGGGAATTTGCCTGGGAGCCGGAGGCCACGTGGATCCACTGCGCTTGCAAGGGCAGCCAGGTCTGGCTTCAGCACAGAAGGCCCCTCCCGGCTGGCAGGTAGGCAGGGCAGGAGGCTCAGTTTCTATGAATCAGAATCAGCCTCAGAATCCAGAGGGAGAGCCCGAACGCATCTGGGAGGCGAGCAGGCCTGGGTGGAGATGTCTCTGCCTTTCCCCAGCAGTAAATGCACTCACCCTGTCTGGACATTCTTGACCCTAATGGCAACGGAAATGTTATTTTAAAGATGCACTTGACCAGAATTGCCAAGAGGGATTGGTCTCTCCAGGTCCTGGCCAGAGAATGCTCATAAATCAACAAGACTTGCTACTTCTCAGGGACCAAATCAGAAATTACTTTTCTTCATCATTTCAACAGGAATTCAGATGTCACAAGGAAGAAAACGCTTGCGTTTTATCTGATTATCTGGGCTGAACCCCTCCTGTAGGCATTCCAGACTCCTCTTCTGACAGCTTTCTAGAAGGAAACTGCCCATGAGCCACAATTCATCCACCGCGACTATTTTTCAGGCGATGATTCCTTCCGGCATTCTCCAGCCCCCTTTCACGGACTGTTGTTTTTCTTTACTGACCTCAAAAGCCCTGGAGGAATGTGCCAACCTCACTCATTTTTGAGAAAGCCACGTGGTTGGCAAAACTGAGGCCACCCTTTGTGTGTGCTGGAGCACTTGCGTGGAAACAGCCACCCCCAGCAAATGCGTGCACCTGTTAGTAGCTAATTGGGAACTCGCTCCCAGCAACAATCAGCCACCTGCCATTCTGAGGCTGCAGTGCAAGGGAGTGCGGGCAATTAGCAAACTGCGGGTGCTAGAGCTTCCAAGAGCAAACGAACCACTGGGTTCCCTTGAAGAGGGTAGCTGTCTATGCTTGTGTGGGGGCATCCCCAGGTTTCTAGGACAGTTTGGGTGAAAAAAAAAACCCAAGCCCCAAACTTCCCTTTTCTTTTTGATGCTAAAGCTCTTCCATACTTGAAACCCAAAGCAAAGGTGTTTAAAAGGCACATGTTAAATATAATGACCCAGTGGAAAGGTCTACAGAAACTTCACAACATGAAGAAATAAACTAAGCTATTTAAAAAGTAACTTGGGGGCCGGCCCCGTGGCTTAGCGGTTAAGTGCTCGCACTCCGATGCTGGCGGCCCGGGTTCGGATCCCAGGCGCTCACCAACGCACCGCTTCTCCGGCCATGTTGAGGCCACGTCCCACATACAGCAACTAGAAGGATGTGCAACTATGACATACAACTATCTACTGGGGCTTTGGGGGAAAAATAAATAAAATTATATATAAAAAAAAAGTAACTTGGGACTCGAGTCCTTTTTCCATCCACACATAAGCATAATTCAAAATCCATATTTCATAAAAATGTATATGCAAATGTAAAAAAAGCTATAGTTAGTGCCTGTTTGAACCCTCAAGATAAAGTCTACCATATAGCCTAAATATTATCAGAAATTAAATAAAGGGTTGTCGGGCTGGACCAGTGGCTTAGCGGTTAAGTGCACGCACTCCGCTGCTGGCGGCCCGGGGTTCAGATCCCGGGCGCGCACCGACACACTGCTTCTCCGGCCATGCTGGGGCCGCGTCCCACATACAGCAACTAGAAGGATGTGCAACTATGACATACAACTATCTACTGGGGCTTTGGGGGGGAAAATAAACAAACAAATAAAATCTTTAATAAATAAATAAATAAAGGGTTGTGAAAAGGAGCCTCCGAGAACTTGGGCAAGTTGTCACAGCTGGGAGCTCTAGTTAACACTGTGTTCCATGCAAACTAAAGATTTACTGTCCTCAGGAATTGTGCTAATTACAAACATTTGCCAGTCTTCTGGAGTTGCCTTGTACAGACCCTGGTGATAAGCCTCTTCCTTATCTACGCTTGCTAGAAACCTGTGGGGACCATCAAAGTTGTGCACTATACTGAAGGAATGGGCCATGGTGATGATTGTGACAGTTAGAAAAAGTGTATTTACCGTCTGTTAAATGGTGTAACAGGTGCCAACTTAAAACTACTAAAGCATTCGAGGTGGATCCAGTGTTCAAGGATGACAGCTTGCTTAAACCCATCATTATTAAAAGGATCTTGGTTACTGTGTATAAACACTAATTTCCTGGACTAATCTACTGGCATTGATGAACACCTTGTGACTAGTAGTCTAAGGTATGTTATCAGTTTACCTGGAGCAGTTTTTCACTGGCTGGATTGCCTTCAAATCACCATTTTTAATAAAAAAAAATCACATTTCTCTCAGTTATCTGAGAACTTGGCCTTCAATGATGAATGTAGTTTACTATCTCCTTGACTTAATAACTAGGGAGTTCTAACAGTAAATTTGTTTCTACCAATTCCTAGGTAAAGGAATATTAAAGATGACAAGCACAAGAAAACAGCAGTTATCACAGGCCCCTGACAAGCAGCATCAGTATTGTCTGAGAACTTGTTAGAAATGCAAATTCTCGGGTCCCACTCCAGACCTACAGAATCAGAAGAGCTGTAGGTGGGACCCGGTAATCAAATGGTTTGAGAACCACTGCAATAGAATGATAGAATAAATATATCATAAAACACGGGCAGAATTTCAAGAAAGAGATAGTAACCAACAATTTAAAATAGGAAAGAAAGTCAAGGAGGCGGAGGACACCCCAAGAGGCCGGTTTCTGGAGGCTCTTGGAGGCTGACCCAGCAGCGAAGCTAAGTGAGCACTGTCATTAGGTCCCCCAAAGAAATGCTTTGAACAACAGCTCACACTTACTGGGCATTACCAGGTGGCAGAGACTGGACATAACCCCTCTCTCTACAGGTGGATTATGCTACTATCACCAGCATCCCCATTTCACAGATGTGAAAACTGTGATTAAAGGCAGATTAATTTAAACTCACACAGCAAGAAGGGAGCAGATGTGACTCCAAACCTGCACTTGAACCAGTTTGCCTCATTCCTCCAGGATTCCACAGAGAGAGGACAGAAAATGCGGAGGGAAGGGAAGACTTTTGTCAGCTTAACTTGCGGCTTCAGAATTTATAATTATGGTGGCCACTGATGGAGTCTACTAAAACCTTTGTTTCTTGGGTGAGGACAGGCTGCTTTTTAAAACTAGATTAATCTGGATTAGCCAAAACCTGGATTACACCGCATAAGAGATCTGAACACAGATAACAAGCCTAAATATGTGTCATCATTCAGGGTTCCTTGAACCAAACCAACTACAGTCTATAGTTGTCCTCTAACAGCAAAGATATCAAATGTAGTCTTAAATTTTTTTTTTAAAAGAGCTACAAAATCAGACCCCAGTCATCTTCAGCAGAATTATAAAACGGGGCATCCAAATTCACCTAAGTCCCACGTCAGGTGAGAAGCCCAATGCCCCAACAAAGGCTCCTTTTAAACCACACAAGATATTCCTGATACCCAATTTTTTAAAACTGAATCAAAAAATTCACAGTAAGATCTCTACCCCTGCCGAGGCCTGGGACAACGAGATGGAGAAAGCAGGAAACCAGCTGACACTTTCATTCATAGTCAATCATATGCAAAGGCAGAAAGTTAGGGCTCAAGCCCACCCAACGTCTGATGCTCACTCCTGATTACCGCAAATAATTAGTTTAGAAAAACTGCTTGCAGACTGAGCTAATGTCATAATAGCTAAAATGAAGTGCCCTCCTCTCTTTCCACCCCTCCAGACCAAACCCCGGCAGTCCGGTAAGCCAGCTAAGTTCATCGGGTCCAACCCCTGAGTTCACAGGTAGGGAAAACACAGCCCATCGACGTTTGAAGACTTACCAGAGGCCTTGTCTGCAGGAAGGTGGCGCTGGATCCAGAGGACCAGCGGCTGGTTGGCTAGTTCTCAGGACTGCAAGGCTGGAGCAGCAGAAGGTGAAGAGGAGGAAGAGGAGGTGGAGAGGAGGAGGGGGAGGAGCCGGAAAAGCCAGGCTGGCTGGGCCAGACCTCACCCCCCACCCCCGCCACTCCCAAGTCACAGGGTCTTTCCATTCTTGGAATTTCCTCCCCACTCTGTTTAAACATTTCTTTTTTTTTTGGTGAGGAAGATCCGCCCTGAGCTAACCATCCATGCCAATCCTCCTCTTTTTGCTGGGGAAGACCAGCCCTGAGCTAACATCTATTGCCAATCCTCCTCCTTTTTTCTTTTCCCCCTTTTTCTCCCCAAAGCTCTAGTAGATAGCTGAATGTCATAGTTGCACATCCTTCTAGTTGCTATACGTGGGACGCCGCCTCAGCATGGCCGGACAAGTGGTGCATTGGTGCACGCCCGGGATCCGAACCCGGCCTGCCAGTAGCGGAGCGCACGCACTTAACCTCCAAGCCATGGGGCCAGCCCCTGAGCACACATTTTTAGGCTGCCTCTGCCTCTCAGCTCCTTCACAGGACAATAAAAGATACTCTGTGGCTTTAAGGGCCAGCCTCGCCACGGTTCTGTGGCCTGGGGTTCGCAGGTTCAGATCCTGGGTGCGGACCTACTTACCACTTACCAAGCCATGCTGTGGCAGGCGTCCCACATATAAAGTAGAGGAAGATGGGCATGCAAGTTAGCCCAGGGCCAGTCTTCCTCAGCAAAAAGAGGAATATTGGCGACAGATGTTAGCTCAGGGCTAATCTTCCTCACCAAAAAAAAAGAAAGAAACTCTGTGGCTTTAAAGGAGACTGTCCTGGGCATGTGCAGTGTGGTAGAGGAGTACTCTGCATTTTACTAATAGGAACTCATTTAATCCTCATAGCGAACCTACATGTAGGTGCTGTTTCTAATTTACAGATAAGGAAACTGAGGTTGAGAGGGGTCACCCAGCTAGCTGCCCACTGTCCCACCAGAGCTGGTACCGAGTGGCCAGGATTTAGATGCAGGCTCCTGCAAAGCTTCCACATACTTAGAAATAAATCAACCAACCAGTTGGCCCTAGACCTGTGATTTGCAGTAATGAGGTTTAGACTGAGAACTGGATTCAGTCCCAGGTCTCCAGGTCTTGTAGGAGTTTTGTGGTCTTAGATAAGCTAAACTTTGTGAGCCTCGGTTTCTTCATTATAAAAATAAGAATAGTGACCTGTCTTACAGTGTTCTTGGGAAGATGACAATGGACTGCCAAAGGCATCTGCCTATATTCAATAAATGTATTCTTTCCTTTCCGCTCATAGCACATGAAACCAAAGATTTTACCAAATACTTTATTTCAGCCACTTTCGGACCAGGCTGGGAGGGGATTATTACCACTGAGAAGAATCCCCAGTGGGCGATCTAGGTTAGAGCTGCCAGAGTAAATATTTAGGACATACTTACACTAAAAGAATTATTCATTGTTTATCCGAAATTCAAATTTAAGTGGGCATCCAATATTTTTATTTGCTAAATCTGGCAACCCTAAGGGTTGGTAGCAAACCACACAGCAGAACTTTGAAAGCAACTTGCCAAGTCCCAAGTTGTAAGCAGTTTTAGGACTGGGTTCAACAGAATCCACAGTAACTGGGAGAAGTTCAGCCTTGAAACTTGCTCTTCAATATCATGACGAATCTGTGGAATTTGTCAGACCCTGCTTATCTCAGCACTCTACCAAAGATGCAAGAAATCTGCTTGTGTTCTGGAAAACACAGTATCCTCTCAGCTAGAATTCTTGTGCTATTAAATTTTTGTCTGTGGCCTCACTTGTAACAGAGGACAAATTATTTCGTCCATCTGCATGCCTGATAGGGATCAACTGTCAAAAACTTTTGTTTTTAAGTCTAAAGTATTTCTAATAATAATGAAAATGTGATGAGAGATTTTTCTAAATGTTAGCCAGCTCGCTGAGGATGCCAATCCTGTCTACTTTGAACCTTCAACTCTTTTAGAAGAAATACAATCCACAAGAATGACTTAGCCTGGGAAGCAGGTTAACATGAAAATCTGTTAATATTTAAAATAAAAATATTTTACAAATTCATAGAGACAGAAAGGAGAATGGTGGTTGTCAGGAGCTGGGGGGTGGGGAAATGGGGAGCTGTTTAATGGGCATAGAGTTTCAGTTTTGTAAGATGAAGAGTTCTGAAGATTGGCTGTACAACAATATGAATATATTTAATACTACTGAACTACATGCTTAAAAATGGTTAAGATGGTAAATTTTATGTCACGCATATTTTACCACAATTTAAAAAAATTCTCTCTCATACAAATCTAGAGTTAGAAGAAACGGCACATGAAAAAAATAATCAATACAGACAGTGTATTCCTACAAAAGAATATAAAGTAAAAGAAATCTGTTCCTCTCCTAGGAAAGATCCTACCAGACAAGTGAAAATTATTTATGGTCAACTGGGATCCCCCAAGCTTTATCCCTTCTTCCTGCATGTGTGACTCACTGTGTCCTTCCTGATCACACAAAAACTGGATTAACCACATCAGCCATTTGAACACAGATAATAAGATTGAATATGTGTTATGTTGCCACTCAGTGTTTCTTGAACCAAATCAAAAGGCACTGAAATGTGTATCAGTGAGGGAACACAGAAGTCCTCCCCCAGGGGCCAGCCCTGTGGTGTAGTGGTTAAATCCAGCGCGCTCTGCTTTGGCAGCCTGGGTTCATGGGTTCGGATCCCAGGTGTGGACCTACACCACTCATCAAGCCACGCTGTGGCAGTGACCCACATACGAAATAGAGGAAGATTGGCACAGATGTTAGCTCAGTGACAACCTTCCTCAAGCTAAAAAAAAAAGAGGAAGACTGGCAACAGATGTTAGCTCAGAGTGAATCTTCCTCACAACAACAACAAAAAAAGGCCTTCCCCAAAATGCCATCCCTTAGCTCAGGTAGACTCTGGATGCTTTGATCTTTGAGGAGTAGAAGTTCATGTCGTGTTACTTTCTATTCATACCGAATACCAAATATACAAATGTCTTAACCATCTGCTATCTGAAAAGCCCAATTAAGCTGAGTTTCATCTTAGTACCAAGTAGCAGTGATGGGCATAATTTTTATGGCCCAGTTCACTCCTGGAGAAAGAAACTGAGAACCCAAATAGGTCAAGAGAGTTACTTCCTGCATAGGATTGATCCTCACTGTGGTGTTAGTAGCTATTTAAGATACATTAAGGTGGAACTTGGTGGTTTTTTTGTTTTTATTTACTTGCATCAAGTATTTAAAGTGTGAAATGCAAAGTGTTCTGAAATGCAAAACACTTAAGCTATGAAAGGCAAAGGCCTTGATTCCTAGCCTGATTCTGCCGCTAACTGGTGGAATCAAGGCCTTAGTTTTCTGTAAAGTGGAGATGAAACTCCTTTCCTCACAGGGTCATCTTCAAGTCTAAATGAGATAATAGTCTGAAAATGAGCTGTGTGAACTGCTAAGAACTATCAAAACAAACAAAAGTACTGTCTTCTATTCAAACACAGGCAAAAGTTTTCTTTTCTGAAAGCTAAAGAGCAAAATAGCTTAACAGTTTGGAATACTTACAACATGCTAGGCAATGAATTAAGCATGTGATGTGGGTTACTTTACATAATCCACATAACAATCCTTTTCCACAGGTAAGATTACCATCCCCATTTTACAGAGGGAAAAACTGAGACTTAGAGAGGTGATGAGACTTGCAGAAATCCATAAAGCTCCTCTAGGTTGAGATGGCATTGGAACCCAGCGTGACTCTAGGGTCTGAGCTAGTGCAGACGACATTACATTGCTGCCAGAAACAAGCCATGCAGAATCATCTGGCACGTGGGTCCTGGAGTTCCCCAGTGTCTAACTGTATTTGCATTATCAGCCCAGTCCAGTAGATACCGTTACACATCTTTGGGATTCACTTTTGAGGAATTATCTTGTGGAAAGGCAGAGTGGAAATTCTAAGGATGAGGGTTCAAATCTAAGATCCACCATATGTGGAACAGACACGTGACCTTGGCCACCAGGCCTCAGTCTCCACATCTGCAGAAGGCAGATCTCAACAGCTTCAATTTGAGGATAAAATGATATAAAGAATGTAAGAGTACCTGGCACCTAGCAGATAGTGGTAAGAGCAGTGGGCATAATGATGAAGTGACAGCATGAGCCCTACTGTCAGGCCTGGGTTTGAATCCCAGCTCCACATCTTACCAGCTGTGTGACTTGGGCAAATTATGCAACTTCTCTGGGCCTCAGTTTCCTCATCTGTAAAATGAGGATAATAATACTACCTAGCTCCTAGAGTTGATACAAGGATTAAGGAACTGAATACTTAGGAAGCTTTTAGAAATGAGTATTCCAGGTGCCAGGCACTGTTCCAACCCCTTGACATGCATGTTCTCTCCCGATTTTCACAACAGCCCTATGAGGTAGAGATTATGTTACTCCCCACACCTCTGACCTGGGAGCTCATGCATATTGGAATCAGAAAGGGCTAAGAGATACCCAGACATATATGCAAAACAGCTGGTTTGTAGCATTCTGTGTGGTTCTACCTTTCTCAATGGAGCACCTGTTTAGACTCCTACAAGAGGACCCCTTCTTTTAACAACGCATTCAACACCCAAGCCTCCTCAATGCCTTACGGTTTTTAACTGCCAGGACCAGCTACACAATTTGCGAGGCCCAGTGAAAAATGTAAATGTGCATCCCCTTGTTAAAAAAACCATTAAGAATTTCAAGATGGTGACAGAAGAGCATCAAACCAAGCGTGGGGCCCTTCTGAGCAGGGGACCCTGTGAGACTGCACAGGTCACATACCCACCAAGTCTGCCCTGCCAACAGCTTTTTCCCTAGAGGTTTCTACTGTCTTAATTGCTTCCTTTCTGCCTGCCCAGCCTCGGGCGCCTGTGCCCAGAACTGAATGAGCCTGTTCACAAAGGCACACAGGCCCCTGGGAGCCAGCAGGTTCTGGACAGGGCCTCCCACATGCTGGGGGGAATCATGGGCTCGCTGCTCTGGGATGGCAGAGAAAGGCTTTAAGCCTTGGTTTGGGAAGTTGCTGTTAGGCAAAGTGGGTAGTATTCCCTGAAGTTTACATTCATTCTGAAAGAGGACACAGTGTGGGAGATCTGTAAGTCACTGCGCTAAGCTCTGAGTTTTTTAAAAATACAAAATAATAGTTGAAAAAATTCTGACAAAAGCACTATATTTTCATTGTTGATAAGTGAAAACACACTAACACGCCAAGAAGAAGAAAAACTGTAAACATTCCTATTACCACCATCCTGAGACAACTGTCAGTCATGACAATGATAACTGCTTAACTTTTTCTGCCCCTACCACAAACCAGGCAGTGTGCAAAACACTATAATATTGTACTGCAGATTTGAAAGTTGTTAAGGGAGTAGATCTTAAATGTCCTCATCACACGAAAATAAAATTGGTAACTATGTATGTGACTAATGTTAACTAGACTTAGTGTGGTGATCATTTCGCAATATATACAAATATCGAATCATTATGTTGTACACCTGAAATTAATATAATATGTCAATCATACCTCAATTAAAAAAAATAAGAACTATAATTATCCCTATTTACAGATGAGGAAACTGAGGCTTAGGGATGTTCAGTAACTTGGCTAACTAAGATTGTTCACCAGTGAGAAGTGCAATCTGGAACCAAACGCAGCTTTGCCTAACTTTAGAACCCACTCAATACAGTGTCTATGGTGGGGAGGTCTGTGCATGTGCAGAAAGAAAATATTAGAACTTCTAATGATATCTATTTGTATCCATTTCTTTGAATGTGTTGCTCTATCTCATCTCTTTTGACGTGTTATTCTTTTATGAATATTTAAAAATTTACACGATGTTGGTATAGTTCTACATATGTATAACTGTATAAATAAATAAATAAATAAAAGTAAACATATATTGAGAATGAATGGGGCTGTATGAACAAAAAAATTTAGAGGCCACTGCACTATGCTATAACTTACAGATGAGTTTTTATACGTGTATCACGTGTTTGAATATATTGGTATACATGTTTTTTACAAAAATTAGTAATATATATTAGTAATCTGTTTTTTTACACTTCATATATTGTAATCATCTTTCCATGTCAATAAACATTCATCTACAACAATATTTTTAATGTAAGCACTGGACTCTTTAAATACTAATTTTGATAGGTAAGATCTGATGATTTAGAACAAAGATTTGGTGTCAGTCCTACATTTTTATGCCCTCTCCCCACCCCTATCCCAATAAATGGTGGAATTTAATTAAGTACCTGGAAGCCAGGGACTCTTCTTAAAAAATGCATCTCTCTTCCCAAAAGAATTGAAATCAGGGTCTCAAAGAGATATTTGCATATCCACGTTCATAGCAGCATTATTCATAAGAGCCAAAAAGTGGCAGTAACCTAAGTGTTCATCCATGGATGAACGCATAAAGGAAATGTGGTCTATACATACAATGGAATATTATTCAGCCTTAAAATACAGGAAATTCTGACACATGGTACAACATGGATGAACCTTGAGGACATTAAGCTAAGTGAAATAAGCCAGTCATAAAAAGACAAATACCATAGCATTTACTTATATGAGGTGCCTAGAGTACTCAGGTTCATAACGACAAGGTAGAACGGTGGTTGCTGGAGGCTGGGGGAGGACGGGAGATGTGTTATAGTTTAACGGGCACAGAGTTTCAGTTTTGCAAGACGAAAAGTTCTGGAGATGGATGGTGTTTGATGGTTGCCCAACAACGTCGATGTACTTACTACCACTGAACTGCACACTTAAAAATGGCTAAGACGGTAAAATACAACAACAAAAATGCATCTCATTCTAATGGATGGGACTTGGTGGAAAGCAGAAGCGAACTCCCAGGTACTAAGTCTCCATTATGTACCAGGCACCCTGCAAGGTGCTTTATCTCATTCAATCCTCACAACAAACCTCTTAAAAATGGACCTTAGGTTCAGGTGGCTTCACACTGGTTCAAGGTCACACCACCATCAGATGAGGACGGCTTCTCTCAAACTCACACCTGCCCGTCTGAATGCAGGGCCTATGTCTTTCCCCAGTGTTTCCTATAAACGATGTAGAATGACTGTGGTTCAGTAATAAAAGGAAGACCGGAAACTCAGTCTGCCTCCCTCACCAAGCCCTTGCTTGGTTCAGTGCCTCCCTCATGGTGGGTATTTAATCTACAAGAATAAATGAGGTTGAGCAATGAGAAAAAGGCAAGGTATTCCAAGGGCACTGACGACCGAGTGCTCATTTCCTGCCTTCTCACTCTTAAGCTATCTCCTCAAGTGACTAATATTAGACTCGGGGCCACTCCAGTGATAACACCACTTAGCACAGTATTATCCCTGCTGTCCCTCACTGCCTTCTACAGGACAGCATGTAGGCCTCCTTACACAGGTGTAAGTTAAAATGGTAAATCTGAGATAGTCAGGGAGACCTGCAGACTTTAAGTCTGGTCTTGACTACCTGAATTGTCATGGATGTGTCACTTCTCGGTTCATCAGCTGTAAAATGAGGGTTCACATGCTTGATAATGGGCAAGCTAACATTCTAGGCTTAGAGCAGATGAAAAAGTGCCCGTTGGATGGGATGGATGGTTCTTTCCAAATTCATGGCTCTTCAGAAAAAGCAAGTTCAGAACTTGATAAATGTCTACCCTGCTTAAGAGTTAATGGAATTAAAATTGAAGGGAGTAATAAATCCGCCAGGGAGTACGAAGAACAGACTTCCCCAAACTGCTTCTCTTTTAAAGACATTTTAATACTGAGCTTTCAGCAAATAAATAAACCTATACTTTACAAAGTGAAGTCCATAGAACACTGGTCTGGCAAGATGCTCACACCTAAGGGACAAATAAGTATGGGAAACACTGCTTATGTGTCTTCTTCTGGGAGATTTGCCATGCATGTGAGCAGAGTGGAAACTTACCGAAAAAGACTTGAACTTTGTTTAACTTCTAACCAGGTATTTCCCATACTTATTTGCCCATGGTTCCCTGTTTGTTATTATCTTGTTTGTTTATTCAACATAACATCTCTTATGGGCTGGCCCCGTGGCTTGGTGGTTAAGTGCACGCGCTCCGCTGCTGGCGGCCCGGGTTCGGATCCCGGGCGCGCACCGAGACACCACTTCTCCGTCCATCCTGAGGCCGAGTCCCACATACAGCAACTAGAAGGATGTGCAGCTATGACAAACAACTATCTACTGGGGCTTTGGGGGGAAAAAATAAATAAATAAAATCTTTAAAAAAAAAAACAAACATAACATCTCTTAACATCCAGCCAAGCCACTGGGAAATGCTATACCATAATATGGTAACACAAATACAATGCCACACAAAGTTTCTTAATCTCTCTGTAATGTGGGGATAATATTACACCAACCTCAGAGGGTGGAGATGACAATTAACGAGTTAATGTTTGTAAAACATGTAAAACAGCCTAACACTTAGAAGTATTTACAAATCATTAAAAATAAATAAAATATTAATGCACCGAACTGATTTACAAAGGAATTTGTCTGTATCTTTAAGTCTTAAAATAGAGTCATTTCACAGGGAGAAAGAAAAGCCACTTCTCAACAGTTTTTTCACAAAAGCATTTTGCTGATTCATGAAAGCCCTGGCCTAAAATAAGACAGAAACATTTAACTTCTGTCAAGTCAGTCTTCTTTATTCTGCCAGCAAGGAAGGTAATGATTCTTACAAGTTGGTCTTGGGATACAAAAAAGGAGACTCCTGACAGCTGTAAAGAGCATGAGCTTGGAATCTTGATTCTGCTACTCTCTAGCCGTGTGACCTAGACAGTGAGCTACTTACTTGCTCCAAAGCTCAGTTTCCCTATCCGTAAAATGGGGATACTAAAAGTGCTTATCGTCAAGAGTTGGTGCGAAGGTAAACATATTAATAACAATAACAATGCTACGTAATATTTATTGAGACAAAGAAACAGTTCCAGAGAGGTTAGTTACCCACAGTTACATAGCAAGTGGCTGGGCCTGGATTTGAACACATGCAGCTAAATTCCAGAGCTCCTGTCTACACTACTGCCTCCCCACTGACGCCTGTAAGTGCTCAGCACAGCCCTGGGAACTGCTATTTTTATTACTGTAACTGATTTCAAGGGCCCTGGAAATGGAAAGATATTTTAGAGCTGTAAGTGCTCCAGAGGTGTAAGAACTAGGGGGAGAAGGTCTTCAAAGTCTTTGATTTTTTTTCCCCTCCCTTCATTAACTACTCTCAGGCATCCAGAGAAGTTCCTTTCCCATGGGAAATAGCTGCATTGTGTGGCACAGCTGTAAATTGTGAATTATTCCTTCCCAATTCGAAGCTGGGTGACAATACACTCTCATTCTGACCCAGCACTGAATTGTCAATTGTAGTCACTCTTTTTATTACAAGTAGAAGTGCCCTCATCACATAGTTACTTGGTAACTTCCACCTTCTAGGATCTTAAGGAAAAAAAAATGCTTTGCTGGTTACAAATTCATTTGTGTCTGGCTCAGTGATAAAGCCTTGCCTCCTGGACGTGTTAGCTTTCAGGAATTCTCTGCGTTTGTCTGTGTTGTGTTACCTGAGTAGCTTGTTATCTTTGCAGCTTAAGGGATGACTTGGAAATTTAGGCTGTCAACTATTTAAAGAAAATGGAAGTTCTCACTCCACTATTTTAATTAACTTTCAGAGAGCAAGGTTTCCTACTGGTTATGATAAAGTTAACTTAAAATACTCTTTAGGAAACATGGCAGGAAGCAAAATAAAAAGGGGAGGATTGTTTTTAAAGGCATTCTAGGAAGAAGAGTTTGAGCAAAGCCATGAAGGCAAAATAGTACAGGGTATGTAGAGAAAAGAGAAAAGAGGCATGAACAGATATTAAGGAGTATGAACAGTAGGGTATGGGGGATTAAAATGTATAATGCAGATTAAGTAGAGCCTTAATGCCAGGTTAGGGTGTCCGAGGGTGTGTGTCTGTGCAATGAGAAACTGTAAGAGATTTTGGGAAGTCAAGAACAATGATCAAATCTATGTCTTAGGAAGATAGCTGGGGGCTATGTGCAGGTGGTAGCGTGCGATGGAATCAGAAAAGATCTGGGAACTCAATGGCTATCTGACATGGTCTCTTTCGGCCTAAATTTTCCATCTATTAATTTGTTAAATGGCGATGATAACAATTGTGGTGGAGACTGAATGAAATCAGGCATGGACTTTTTAAATAATGTCAGAGAAAGCACTCAACCCAACAATACACACACACATACTTTTACTGTCAGGTTGAGCAGAGGGGCATGAGGGCTGAGAAAGTGAGCATTCTGATAAAGAGAAGGAAAGAAGGGAGCTGTTTGACAGATGGAGAAAAAGGGTGAGAAGGGAAAGGGGAAATCCTTAGAAATGATTAAGAGGACGGTGACACCATTTAAGGGGAGACAGTGGAAGAGGAGCTGGTCTGGGTGCTGGGATGCAGGTGAGTTCAGCTTTGGAAATGCTAAATTGGAGAAAGAGGGAGATATTCACACGGAGGGGGTGGACCAGAGCAGCCTTAAGAATTAGGTATTCAATCACTGTTTTAATTGAAAAGCCACATTGCCCTGGTCTAGGAAGGTATCTGGGGACAGTTTTTGGTCCATATTTAAACCTCAGTGAGTAAACTCAGTGAAGTTCTAAAAGCTAAGAGCTGCAGCCATTGACATGTAAACCAACAGAAAAGTGAAATTCAGAATTGCCGCTAAGGTAGCCCTTGATAGAATGCCAAAGCCCTGGGAAGGAAGGCTTCTGCCTACACATCTCTGCATCCTCAGCGCCTAGACTGACAGGGACACATAGCAGGCATTCAGGAGATGTCACTGAATAAAGCTATGAATTTTGTATTATTTTAATTTAGCGGTATCAAGAATGTGTCAGTTCCATTTTAGCACTTAGCACTTTGCCTCATTTAAGGAATTTCTCTTTGCTTGTTCCCACCAGAGAAAAGTCACTTAAGAAAATAATCTCAGATAACCACAATACAGACTACACAAAGATGTTCATCACAGTATTATTTATATTAGTGAAAAATGGGAAAGAACTCATATTTGAAACAACACGGGAGTGCTAAATTATGTCCCTCAATTTGATGGAATATTAAAGTGTCAATAGCAGGGACTGTTCTAAGCACTTTGTAAATATCAATTCATTTAATCCTCATAGCAATCCTATGGGGTGTATACTATTAACATAAATTCCATTTTACAGATGAAGAAACTGAAGGTTGGAGAGTTTTAAAAACTTGTTCAAGATTACACAGGTAATAATAGCAGACCTGGGATTTCAGTGAGTCTGTCTGGTTCTAGTGTCTCTCCTCTAACCACTACAACCTTGCCTCATGGTATTTTATTTTGCCTGATCTTCTTAAATTTCTTTTATAACAAAACTTTGGATGAAAAATATATCCTCTCCACACAGGGGAGAAGGGGATCAGATAGGGAGAGGGTGGTAGCAATGAACCAGAATTCTGCTTCATTGACACTGACATTGACCCAATGACAAAAGTTCACATTTTTTACTCTTTCTTGCACCTTCATCAGCAATAGCTAATGCTTGTAAAACAACTTATAATTTACAAAGTCCTTCCACATTATTCATCTCCTCAAAACCACCCTGCAAAGTCGCTCTTTTCATTAATCCCAATTTACAGATGAGGAAACCAAGGCCAGAAAAGACAAATGGCTCACTCAGGGTCATGTTGCTAGTTTCTTCATTCCCAGTCCCACACTCCTTCTACTACCCAGCATGGTTTAGACAATTTCAAAACAATGTCCTACATTTCTTGAGCCTCGTAATTACTCAGGAAACCACCAGGAACAAGCTGAGGTTAAGGAAAAGGATTGGTTTGGGCTTGGCCAGTCTAACTTACCAACCTTGAAGTCTTAGGGCTAAAAGGTCTGGTCTACCAAACGACTGTCCCTTCTAAGTCTTCTGCTGCTGCAGGCAAGACATCTCCCCTAAGGACGGTTTGTGGAATCAACCTTTGTTTTCTATTGTTTCCTCTACCACGTTATTACAGCTTCTTCAGATCCACCTTAGTCCCAAAAGTCTCTTCAGAGGTTGCCAAGAGACAAGACAGGATGATTATAATGATGAGGGCAATAATGATACTATAATAATAATAATAATAGCCAAAGTGTATGAAGAGCTTGCTACATGCCAGATACAGCCCTGGGCAATGTTTACATACATTTAATCTCACAACAGTCCTATGGGGTAGATGCCATTTTCCTGATGAGGAAATGAGGCTCAGAGGGTGTCCATCACATGCTTGACCAGGAGAAAGTGGAGGAGGAAGGGTTAGCAGTCCAGAGACTGCAGAGTGTGAGCTTTTGGCCCTGAATCCCTCATATATAAATCAACTTCAGACTCACCCCCCTACATGATGGCATTCCTCGCATATCTGATCTTCCTAGGAAATCTGGCTCCTCCAGGAAAGACAACAGTGGAGAACACAGCAGCTCTTAACGCTAATGACCTAGAAACTAATTTATCCTCTTTTTATCCCCAACATCTTCTTTAATTAAAAAGAAATTGATGTTTATTGATTTTTAGGATGCCTTCAAAGCATATTTCCTAACTGAAGAAATTTTTTTTTTACATAATATAGCACAAAACAGAGCTAACAGGAGAGTGTGGCGAGTGGATCATGGCGTGTTAAGCGGGCTCCCAGTCATTCTACCAAACTGAATGGGCAATGAGCTTGGAGTTTCTGAAGAGAAGTATTACTCCACGACTGGAAGTTTTCAAGCTTGGAAGGCATTATTTGGTTATCGGTCCGTTAAAGAACACACTATTCAAAGACTTGGCTGGCAATGAGTACTAGGTGATCTGTAAATAATCTATGGGTAAAGTTTACCAGGAGTGGAACATTAACATGGTAGAGGTGAGGCTTTCAATGGGTCATTGGCCTGTGAGCTGTTTCTAACTGGAGGCCTTGCCTCCAACTTGAACCGTTTCTACTTCTCCAACTACAGCTATTGCCTGAAAAGGACAGAATGGGGCAGGTAAACGGTGAATTCAAATATAAACACTCTCTGATGAGGTGGCCAGTCAGGCAGTTAGAACCCGTAAGTGCTCAGTGGCAACAATACAACTGTTAGGTCAAGTGTATGGAGGGTGAGGCCCCTTCAGGGCAGCTGCAAAAAGAAAGCCCCTATTAATCCCTTAACTAAGCAGCTGAAGGATTTAATCTTTTTGTGTTTATGGTATAACTCTTCAAACACAGGATTATCATAAATTTTAAAAAATCAGCATAGGCTACCAAAGCTTTTTACAGATTTCTTCATTGACAGAAAATAGAACTTTGGAGGGCTTCTGATTACAATTCACTGTCACTCTGGCTTGAAAAATTGTAAGAAAGCTTCATTCTCGGATTCATTCACAAAAAGAATAGGTCTCTATTTGAAGAAGGAAGAGATCTTGGTCTCTTGCCTTGGGATTTACTTTCTTTTGATTTTGCATCCATTGTTATTTAAAATAGCAAAAAAAAATTCAGCTAGGATTATTTTGCATAGTAATATCAGAAAAGGAACCATTACCTGGTGTAATCCCCTTTGGCTTCCTGAAATAAAAAACAAAGATAGATAATCAATTTTTATTTATGTTAATCAAGCTGAGTGAATTTTACTCTTGATCGTTTTCCCCAAAGTCCCTGAATTTTGTTTTGAAGAATGTATACACGGAACACTTTCCCTATGACTGTGGAGAAGGATGTGGCATTGATAAGAAAACACTGGTATCCATGAAATAGTTCTTAACAGAAGAGACAAATAGATCTGAAAAAGTACAGACGATTATTTCTCCTTTTATGTTTCTAAGATCACGAGATAAATGCCTGTCTATTCGAGTGGCACACTTTTTAGGCTGGACGCAGACCTTTTAAAACACAACACTGGTAAATCAGCACATACTGTTTGTTTTCTTTTGAAATCAGCACGGAACACACTTGGTTTTTCAGGCTACTAGTGCCTTTAAGAATTAGAGGGCTCTTTAACTCAACCTCAAAAAAATGTATACAAAAGTTACTAAATTTAAATGAAAATTACAGCTGTTGGAACAACTGCTGCCTCCCAGATTCAAGTAACACAGAGCTCTTTCCCAGGAATATGGTCTTAACTGTCTTCCCCCAGAGCAGTCTAAACTTCATTTTGCTTTGAGACATACTCGTATCACATTATAGCTCATGCGAACTACGCTAAAACAGAAAACAGTGACTCACACTTTTCATTGGCAAACGACCAACTGGTTTAAAAATCCATCAGCCACTGGCCCATGCAAAAGTTTCAAAGTTGCAGGCACTTCACAGAAACCAACAAAAAAAAAGGAGCAGGGAAGAGGCAGTTGGTGGATTCTTACCTGTAAAACCAGCGCTGCTAACTTGAAGGTGGTTTCGCTGTCTACTTCGATTTGCCCCTGTGGGAAAAGAAA
The DNA here is from genome assembly GCF_020826845.1 of Diceros bicornis minor. Taxonomy (NCBI): domain Eukaryota; kingdom Metazoa; phylum Chordata; class Mammalia; order Perissodactyla; family Rhinocerotidae; genus Diceros; species Diceros bicornis. Next base: position 67,819,692 of record NC_080741.1, read on the forward strand.
AGCATCACTGAACACGGACTGCCTTAGGTTGTAGCAAATGGCTGTGGAGCTGGGGAAGCTGTCACAGCTCGGCACCTCCAGTTTACGATCAAATGCAGATCATACCATTGCAGGGGAAAGGGAAGGGGGCGTGGAGAGACGCGTCCAGGGTTGAGGGGAAGCCCCAGTGTGCGCGCGCGCTTTAACTAGCTGTGGGAAACTTTGTTTAAACAGCAGTATTCTAGAAGAAACACAATGACTTTGAGGCTGGAAATTCAGACAACTTCTAAATGGTTAAATTTTTATCTCTACAAGTTCATTTTTAAGCTCTGCTGATTTTCTTAGTTTGTTCAGGGTTTTTCTGAGATATTTTTTTTCTCTGTGTCAGAGCATGGCTATTTCAGTATATACCCAATGCAAATACTGTATATAAATATAAATTTAAAAATATAAATTCACTTCTGTGTCAATGACACATTATTGAATTAATATATGTACCATTATAGATAAAATGTGAAAGAATTAAGGAACAGTTACAGCAAATGCTTAGAAGACTAAAACTCTGTGGCTTTATATTGAGGTTTGATAAACTCTAATTTATAATTTTTCCATTATTTTATTTTTTTTCATCCTTCAAGATCCCAAGGAAAAATAGGCGTTCTGGGTTAACAGGAATGCTTCTTCAGTGGCCTGGTTGGGGTATATAAATGTGTGGAGGGGGTACTGCCTCTTTATCAATAATACTCACGTGCCTTCATTTATTTTTTTAAATGTGGTGATGTATGCAAGTACTATTACATTACATAATATATTACAACAATGAGTGGTATAGAGGGATCTTTATTAAAAAAATTTCTTTGGTGATATGCTAGCTTAGAAGCATAAATACAGGCAAATATAATTCCACATACCCCCCCTCCTTGCCCAAGTTCTGTATAATTAATACTTGAAAGTGCATAGTGTTTAACAACATGGAACTCATGAGCCTGGAAATTGCCCTCCCCTCTTTCTCCCTTCTACCTGTTGAATCCAGTCTGGAGAGTTTTTGGGTTAAACCAAGAGCATCAGTGGCGAGTAATTAAGTAGTTTTTAAGTAAATGCACACTAGGTAGGTTTACAGAAGCAGTTAGCTCCATGAGGATTTCTGAAAGGATTATGCTTTTCTCTCAAGTTTCCAAGTGATTTGATTGGGGTTCTCAAAAAACACAAACTAATAACAATAATTCTTTTAAAAGCCATGAAATAAAATAAACAAACCAAAACCCCAGAACATTACAATGTCAGCAGTGATAATTATCCGTGTTCCCCTTAATTACAAAATGAAAACAAATTAATTTCATCCTCCAACTTCTAAGTATGCCCGCTGAAACCTGAGGCCCCAGATCTGCTTCAAAGTTTTTTGCTTCAAAAGCTGACAGGCCCAGTGCCTTGGAATTCAAAGCTCGCCTATAATCTCTAGAAACAGATTATAAAATCAAAGAGAAACCAGGTTGATTGTAGGAATCAATTGGCCTCTGTCTTTCAGGCAAGAGACAGTGGTTTTCTAATCTGGTGAAAGATGATGCAGCGGTTAATCCAACAGGTGAGGTGGGTGTTGATCAAGATTAAATTTTTGAAAGGTTAAATTCCTTACCTTCAAAGAAAAAGAAACTCATGCAGAGGGAGGGGGGCTAAAGGGGGAATTCAAAAACATCTCTGAGTTTGAAGTTAGGCCCAAACTCAAAGTTAAAGTCAAATTTGTCTTAAAATCTTCAAGAAGATAAAAAGTGGATTATTTCAGATATTAAAATAACCAAACCTGAAAATTATTGCCAACTCTTCTGACCCTCCATGACCCCCTTTGCCTCATCAGAACCTTAGATGAGTCATCGGAACAATATGTTAGACAGCAACTTTTCAATTTGGTAAATGGAAGTCGAGCAGATAAAAAGACCTCAAACAGATACTCTTAAGGATGCTGCCAAATAATTCTCTACCTTAGAAGAGTCATTAAATTTTAAAAATGCTGAAATAAGGAGCTGAACATGAAAAGTACCAGGCTCAGACAGCTCCAGAAAACTGGGGAGGCAAACATGCAACTCACCTGTGGACTTTTCACCTACACAAGGGGCCCCAACACCATTCTGGTGGAGGAGGGTGATGGTGGGGTGGAGGGCTGGGGCCTATCAAAATCTTGTTCCAGGGAGACAGGAGAATGCATGGTTTGGCAAAGCCTCACGTTCTTTTATACACCTCAGCCCCCACTTCACCTTCTTGTTCACCACTGTTCTGGAAATCCAAGGTAACATATTTTGAGTTCTAACAGTGATTGCCAAGGTTACTTGACTTTTGCACGGAGTTCACCAATGGATCAACCAAGAATAACACTATTTGCCCGGTTCTCAGCAATTTCGCATGGTGAAATTTAATTGTCTTATAAAGAACTCCAGAATTTCATGCCTGAAGTGTAAAAGTTCTTTAGAAACTGCAGTCTGCCCTAGGATGGAACATTTCTTTTCCTTACAACCATGGCAACAGCGGTAACCTTATAAGTACCAGGCAAGCTAACACTTGAGAGAGGGATCTCCTCAAAGAGAGAGGTAAGGGGATCCCTCCGTGGTTTCCATGACTGTCAAGGATAAACAAAGAGAAGCGGAGAAGTGAGTCAGGTGACGGGGCTGAATGCACAAAGGTAACATGAAACAGTAGAAAGTCCTGGTGCTCCACCCTCACGTCTAATTTAGCTGGATTATGGATTCAGTCGCCAGGTCACTGGGTTCAGACTCCACACTGGACATCTTATTTTTGTCCCTGTCTTGACCTTTGTCCTTGGGTCAGTTGACCAAGACATCATGCTAATGAGGTGAAGTCTAGGTTTTGATTTGCAAGTAAGAGAGCAGAATAAAAGAAAGTTTTAGATCTTGAAAGGGAATTGAGTGAAAATATGATTCCTATTATTTTACAGATGATGGCAGTGAGGACCAGGGAGATGAAGTGTACTACCCAATCCCATAGCAGATGGTGACTCTGGACTCCCTGTTCAGTGCTCTTTCCACTCTACCATGCACTAGTTAATTTTCCACGACTCCAGTGTAAATCTCTCACTAGGCATCTTCCAAAGGCATGATGCTTTTGGTAAGAGCTGGAATCAGGTAAGACTGGAAAAGTGACTCCAAATGCCACCTCCTCTGTTAGTGAGATGGCACGTCATCATCAAACAGACATACTCATGGTGGAATTATTGGAAAATTATTTCTGGAGAGCCGTCCTGCTTTTTCTGTGTCGATGGAGTGCTCCACGGAAACTTACTCTGCACCGTAACAATGGACATGAACAACTTGGTCACAAATACTTAGGATTTAGAACTATTTGACAAATTGTTGGGAGAGCTCAGTTAATTTCCAAGTCTATTACTAATTACCTATTAATTTTAGGCTTAAGTCTATAAAAAAATTAACTCATAGAACACCAGCAAATTAACGTAGAAGAAATGAAAGAGAGAAAATTGCCATTTGTAAAGATCATAGTACTAACTGATTCAGGCAATAGTCTTCAATAAATAGAAACTATTGGTGAAAGTTAGCTAAGAAACAGGATGGGATATTTTCACAATCACAAAGGATCTCTCCATAGGGGAAAATTAATTATAAAGGGTAAAATGGTAACTCTTCAATGGAAATAGCTGACAGATAGCATCTGGTGTAAATACTCCTACGATGGCTGATTTCAAGCTACCAATATGACAAAGCAGAGTATGGAGTTGGGAAGAAACATGAGAATCAGCTCTCATAGCTGGTACTAGGGGCTCTAGCATATCACTGGGTAGTATTCCTGCCAAAAATACATCACTAGATCTAATCATGAGGAACCACGAGACAGACCCAAACTGAGGGATACACTATAATACATCTGGCCCACACTCTTCAAAAATGTCAGTGATGAATGCCAAAGAAAGGCTGAGAAACTGTTCCAAAGTAAAGGAGACAAACGAGTCATAACAACTAAATGCAGTATGTTATCCTAGATCCAGAGAAATGTTGTTATAGATGGCATTACTGGTACAATTGGATTGTATATTAGGCAAGAGTATAGGTTCAATGTTAAATGTCCTGAATGTGATCATTGTTATATGGTTATATAAGGGATGTCCTTGATACTGAGAAATATACAGTGAAATATTCAGAGGTAAACAGTGTAACTCACTCTCCAATAGTTCAGAAAAAGATTACACATATTTGGGGGAGAGTGCGGAAGTGCAAATGTGGCAAAATGTTCACAACTGGGAGTTTGGTTTGATAGATCTATTGGCATTTTTTTGTGCGATTCTTGCAACTCTGATGAGTCTGAAATTATTTCAAAATAAAAAGTTTGTAAAAAAATTGACATATTTTCCCGGAGTCCTCTTGACTGCCTAGTATCCCTCCCTTTTTCTGGGAAGAATATCTCATTCTTTTGGAGAATTGCTCCTCCCCCTACTGGCCCTAGTGGAGACACAATCATCCTTCTGTGGGCAAGTGATGGAAGCTGGTCCAAAGACTCTCCCAGGGATTTTCCAAAGTAGAACTAAGGGAAGAAAGCTGCAGACAGAGTTGGAAAGATGTGAACCAGACAGAATCAATGCTCACAGATGGAGAGAAGGGGGCTTCTTGACATTGGTAGTCAATTGTACCCATTGCTGAGCTGGGCCAGACTCCAAAGTCTGGTTAAAATTCAAAAATTGGCAAGAATGATACCTTGCTGCTTAGATGCTCTCACTTTGGTTCACCATTAAGCCTGCAAACAGTGCAAAGAACAGATGTGATAAGGACACAAATGAGCGAGTGGATACAGCTCCCTGGAGCCTCTCTAATTCCTTCTGTGGACACATCTATGTGGAGGGAGGAATCTGCCTGGCCAGAGAAGCCCAGAGCCATGGGCTGACTAGTTTTTATACAATTAGGCTGGTGGAGAGGCCATGTCAACACTTAATACCTACCTACTGTCTAATAAGGCAATTCTTGCCAGGGCATAGAAACATACTTCCCTGTGCTAGTTCTATTTTCTGGGGGTTATCATGCCCCTAGAAGGCCAGGCCATAACTACCACATCTGCACCCCCTTTTCCTCATGTGTAAATGAGCCAATAGTTTTGCATTTTTCATCCAAGCTAGTTGTGAGAGGTAATGTTGATGGAGGATGGTCTCAATGATATATTGCCTATTGGTTCTTCCAGATCAGGGTTTTGCAACGTGGGCACAATTGACATTTTGGGTTAGACAATTCTTTATTGTGAAGGGCTGTCCTTTGCATTGTAGGGTGTTAAGCAGCATCTCTGGCCTCTACTCACTAGATTCCAGTAGTAGCCTCCCCCAAGATGTGACAACTAAAAATGTCTCCAGGCATTTCCAAATGGCCCCTGGGGGGCAACATGGCCCCAGTTGAGAACCACTGCTCTCGATTCTCCGTTTTATTCTTGGATTAAACTAGAATCATCAGACACCTACAAAACTGAACCATAAAGTTTGTCCCAGGTAAAACCGCTTTTTTGGCACTGTGTTTTGGCATTACTCTACTGGCTTACGTTGAGAAACAATATAAGAAACAACTCTCAGAAACTCATTATATTAATAACTCTAGGTGTGTTGTGGAGGACATCGTTCATTACATCATATAATATCCCTTTATGGGAACCCCGGGGAGAAGTTTCTGATTTTTAGGACCAGTGGTGACTGTGCTCCTTCGAGCAGCAGCTTGGTTTTACCTTAATGACCGCTGTGAGTTATGTAAGCCATCCTAACTCCCTCTTTGCTCTGGCTCTTAAGAGAAGTTGAATTTCTTATCCGTGAGCTAAATGCTTTATATTAACCACGCTAAATGTTGTATACTAACCTTAATCTTGGCAGCAACTAATTATTTCTCCCTTTTTTTCCTCAACGACAGATAAACTTGATTTCATCCTAGTGTATTTCTTGTCTTTTTTATTGAAGTACATACAGTAAAATGCACAAATCTTAGTGTACTGCTTGATGAATTGCGACATGTGTATTACGCTCCTGTAACCAATCACCCAGATCAAGAAATCAAACATTCTCACTAACTTTTTCATCTTAGGGAAATGTATGTATTTTTATAAATACAATAAAATCAAATCAATAAAATGATTTTTGCTGATTAGGAAAGTGTAAAATAATGCTGCAAAATTGTTTCAATTTGTAATTCGATTACTAACCAATTTGAATATTTCCCTTGTGACTGCATATCATTTGCTATTGCCCATGTATGAAATGAGCTTTTGTTCACTCAATCTATTTGACAACTTATGTTTAATTTGAGATACCAAAATTAACCCTTGGTCTCATCTGTTGGGTACAAATTATGTCCTTCGACCTGTTCTCCTCTGACGTGTTCTCCTTCTCTGGGCCTAGGAAGTTAGATTGGACTGGGGCCAAGCTCCCCCACTGACAGAATCTGTGGGGCCTAAGCAAGTTATTTTTTCTGAAACTCAGTTCTCATCTGCAAAACAGGGAGTGATAATATTGAATTTACCGAGTTGTTGAGCGCATTAAATGAAGTACGAATATAAAGCCTTTATCATAAAGTCTAGCCCCCGAAGACGCTCTCAATGTTTTCTCTCTGCACTAAAGTTTACCAGGTTGCTTCTTACCTGCTTACCTATCATCATATCTATGGTTATCTACTTTGTTCTAGGACACTGTTCAGTTTTTCTGCAGTTCATAACATTTAATCACTCTTCCATTATAATACGTCTCAATATCTAAGATAAATGCTTTAATTTTCCATAATAATCTTTGACATTCTCTTTCATTTATTTTTTAAAGAAATTTTAAAATAATCTTGTCAAGTTTTTAAAAAGATGCAATAAATTGTCTTCATGTTTCTATTGAAATTGCTTCATAGTGATCATCAAGTTTTATGACATACCATAAAGACTACACGCACCCTCTGTTAAGATTAATACTCAGGGGCCGGCCCCGTGGCTTGGCGGTTAAGTGCGTGCACTCCGCTGCTGGCGGCCCGGGTTCGGATCCTGGGCGCGCACCGACACACCACTTGTCTGGCCATGCTGAGGCCGCGTCCCACATACAGCAACTAGAAGGATGTGCAGCTATGACATACAACTATCTACTGGGGCTTTGGGGGAAAAAATAAAATTTGTAAAAAAAAAAAAAAGATTAATACTCAGTATTTTATATTTTCTTATATAAATGGGCCTCTTTTTTCATTCTATTATTTATCTAGTTGTTATCATTACGTAGCTATGTTAAGATTAATACTCAGTATTTCATATTTTCCTATATAAATGGGCCTCTTATTTCAGTCTATTACTTATCTAGTTGTTATCATTACGTAGGATTGTTATTGTTGGTGTATTTAACTTGTATTCAATTTCTTTACCAAAGCCCACAATGCCAATAAGTTTTAGCTAACTTATTTCCATTTTCTAGAGAGTAGTGAAATTGTCTCCAAATAATATTTTGGTGCAGTTCTTTGGAATGTACATGGTATATCTGATTGCGTTATATGAAGTAGACATTTTACTTAACACACTCATACACTGCTGGTAGACTATCAGTTAGTTCTGGACCAACTTTTTCACAAGGTCTACTAAAGTTTAACACACATACACTATGGCTCAGCAATTCTGCTCCAGGTACACACCTAACAGACATGTTTAAATATGCCCACTAAAAGACGGGCACTAGGATCTTCATGGCAGTGCTTTTGTAATAACCAAATACTGCAAGCTACCCACATGCCCATCACTGGGTAAATGAGCTGTGGTAAATTCCTACTACGGACTGTTAATCAGCAGTGAAAATGAACAAGGTGGCTGAAACTACATACAACAATAGGAATGAATCTCAAAAACATAATTTCAGCAAAATTGGACAGACATTAAAGAGCATATATTGTATGACTCCAGTTATATAAAATACAAAGTTAGCCAAAACTAATAAATGCTATTAAAAGTCATGGTTGTTGAGGGATTAATGACTGGAAGAGAATATACGAGGGGCCTCTCAGGTGCTGGTAATGTTCTGTTTCCTTGATATTGACGTTAATGACACAAAGGTGCTCAATTTGTGAAAGTTCATCCAGCTGCACATTTACATTATATGCACTTTTCTATATGTATGTTATACCTCAATATAAAGCTAAGAAACAAACAGAACTCCTAATCTTCCAGGTAGCCTTTTCCATCTTACTTAATGGAAATTCCGTTTTTAGTGCCTTAGATCCAAGACCTCCACGACACCACTGGGTACAGAGTTGGGCAGTGAGCTACCTGTGCAACTGTATTTGGTAACCCTGTTTGCACTTTCTAATACTTTATATACCTTATTTATTTTCTTTATTGTCTTTATCCCCACCCACCATTGCTCCTGCCTAGCAGTAAGGGCACAGGTTTTTAAAAAATCTATTTTGGGGGGCCACCCTGTGGCCTAGTGGTTAAGTTTGGCCTTCTCTGCTTGAGCAGCCAGGGTTTGGTTCCCGGGCACGGACCTACACCACTCTTTGGTGGCCATGCTGTCGTGGCGACCCACATACAAAATAGAGGAAGATTGGTACAGATGTTAGCTCAGGGCGAATCTTCCTCAGCAAAAAAAAAAAAAAAAACCTCTATTTTGGCCCTAGTTATATCTCCAGGACCTACACCACTGCCTGGCACACAGCAGTTGCACAGTAGTATTTGTAGAGTGTGTTTTTGACATTCATCCCTATTGTATGTAGTTTCAGCCAGCTTGTTCGTTTTCACTGCTGATTAACAGTCCATAGTATGAATTTACTGCAGCTCATTTACCCAGTGATGGGCATGTAGGTAGCTTGCAGTATTTGGTTATTACAAGAGAGTAGTGAAGAAAAGTCAATGAGAGTATTTATATCTTTTCTTTTAAAAAAGGGAATGCCTCTTGTGTTTCTTGATTCACTATACAGTTGATTTGTCTTGATTTTCAACTCAGAGTAAGGAATCCTAGCTTTCTGAGCCATGAGAACACAGCCCAGGCTTCCCCAGCCATGGGAACTGTAAGCATAGTACCTAGGGGGCAAGCACTAGAGACACAGACTTAAAACACTGAACACGAAGAGGCGTTAGATGTCAAAAAGTCTTTTACTCTTCTCTCTTCACTTTCTAAAAACGTAAAAGGAAAATGATAATACCTGTCCCACATACTTCATGGAGTTTTGAGGACAAAAAGGAAAACAAGATATAAAGATGCTTTGAAAAAGCAAAAAGCATTACAAGAAAAGCCAACAAGTACAGGTATTTTTGTGGGTGTGTATCAGAGTTTCAAAGACATAAGCATTACGCCCAAAGTCTCTGGGCAGACTGCTTCCCAGAAACTTGATCACAATGAAGACAGGAGCAAAGAGAAAGAGAAAGCTTGGAGCATGTGAATTCGTTTGGTTGTGGGAGGATAATACAAATGAACATACGCATACGGAAAGGAGAAAGGAGGGAAAACTAACCAGACCATGCTTCCCTGAGGTTCAGTCCAGGTATGGTTTGAGCATTGCATTTTATTTTTAGGTGGACAAGGGGTACATATTTTTGTTTTTGGAAGGAAGTTCCAACCAGTTTAAATAGAAACCAGATCTTGGTTTCTAGATACCATTCTCCACTGAAAGGAAAAACGACTGATTCCAAGGCTATGGCAGTGGGAGCATTTTGAACATCAAAATGAATGACAGAATGGATTATAATACATTGAATAAAAATGAATCCATGACTCCATGCTGATGTCAAAAAATATTTTTAAAAGCTGGGGAAGGAGGAGAAGGAGAAATTATTTTTTACAGATGACTGCTAAGAAATGTTAAAGGTGATGGAGTTAGAGGATCACCATTTATATCACCATGGTACTGACTTAGGCAAGATCACCACCGGAGGCCAAGACCATCGGGTCAATGACTGTTGGGAAACAGGATGGGCAGACAGCCTCAAAGTGTCAACTCCAGATGGTGACTAATTACAAAGGGGAAAAGATGAAGAGAAATCTGGAAGATGCCACCTTAACCAAAAACAAGGTATACTGACATTGCAAGCCTCTTTGTGAGATACACTGAGAAGGACACATCATCACTTACGTAGTACTGCTGCCACAAGGAAATTATATTAGACTAGTGGCTCTCAACCTTCAGCGTGTAGCAGAATTACCTGGAGAGCTAGTAAAGAATACAGAGGCCTAGGCTCACTGCAGAAGGATAGGATGAAACAGGGCAGGGTGCGGGTCTCTGCATTTTCATCAAGTCCCCAGATGATTCTGAGACATGTCTAACATGACACATGTTTGGAACCACTGAATTAGACAAATCCATATTTCAGAAATTGAGAGACATTCTGAAAGGCAGTTGGCCTATACTCTTCAAAAATACCAGTGTAAGAAAAGCCAAAGAAAGACTGGATACCCGTTTCCAATTATGGAGACTATAGAGTCATGACAACTAAATGCAATATGTGATCTTGGATCGGATCCTGGATCAGAAAAGGGGGGGAGAAAGCTATAAAGAACATTATTGAGACAGTTAGAAAAATCTGAATGAGAACTGTATATTAGATATACACAATTTGTAAAATATGGGATTAATCTCATAGTACTGTAAACTTCACACAGGCAGAGATGTGTTTAACTCACCACTGTATACCCAGCACCTATATAGTGCCCAGCAGATAGTGGACATTCAATAAATATTTTTAAATGAATTAATCTATACTTTAAAAAATACTAAACCTTTCGATGACAATGTTCTACAGGATGATGATGTAAAAGGCATCATCAGGACTATAAGTCTTCCTCCTCCCAATTCTTCTTTTTACTTCCTCCTATTCTGAGACTTTGAGGCTCTGCTTTATTACTTTTAAGTCCAGGAAGAATGAGATTGTCACGTGGTCAAACATCAGCGAGACTGGCTCCACCATCCTTCCAATCCTTTTCATAAACTCTTGCACCAACACAGTTTCAAAGCAAGGGAGTGAATGTTTATGAGACTGCACTGAAAATTAGAGGTGTGGTGATGTACAGCCAAATTGTTACGCGATGCAAGAAAGGCAGGGAACCTAAATAGGTCAGGCTCTGCTAAAAGGCACGGAGGTTCCAAGGCACCCACATCTGATAAATATGAGGGGAGACAATTGGAGAACAGATGAATAACCATCATTAAACAAACACTTAGAACCAAGCTCTCTACTTCTGCACTTACCCTTACGTATTATAAGATTACACACACAGCAGACTTTAATTACAACATTCTAATTGCTTAAATGCACCCTGGCACCAATTTAGGATTACAGTTTGAATCTGTAGCAACAGAGTGTTCTGATGCAAAACGAGTCATATTAAAAAAAAAGTGCAAGGTGCTTACAAGATAATCAAGGATGATTAGAGGGAGAAAAGGGTGAATCAGGAGAAAGTTATAGTCATGATGTTAAAATTAAGCTTTTGAAAAAAAGAAGCCCTGCTAAAGCTAGTTTCTTATCTGGATTTTTTGTGCATGAGTAAATATGCAATGATACTTTTATTTCCAAGACTATTGTGCATCCATCTGACTGCGCCTCCCATTTATTATTTTTTTTCCAATAGGGCATACTGTGTTTAAAATATTTCACCAACATTCTCCTTTCTGCCATAATTGTGGTTATTTATGCTCAAATACTTCTTATAAATGAGAACATCTTATAATAATCCTCTTGGGAATTTTAGAATAATATTGTCAATAACAACAACAAAACCAAGAAACATTTAAGCGCTAATTATCCGTTCCAAGAGGTTGACATGTATTAATTCACTGAATCCTCAGGACAACCCTGTGAGGAGGTAATGTTATCACCTCACTGCACAGGTGAGGAGACTGAAGCTTAGGAAGATAAAGTAGATCATTGCGTAAGGCTACCCAGCCTGTAAGAGGTGGAGACAGGACTCAACGCTAGACAGTTGGGACTCTCCCTCCGCAGTTCCCCCCATTTTCCCATGTCATCACTGAGCCATACTTTGGATGGTCTCTCCAAGGAGTTAACAAACAATCTTGGTTGGTGTCCAACACCCATGAAATACTCACTGACTTCACTTCAGCCGAGATGTAAATTGTACTCCAATAGCATATATTACATGTGTTCTTAGTACATTTAAAATTGTAACTATTTGTGGCCAATTCAGCAGGTTTAACTGAAATGGACATCTTAGTCTGTTTCCTAATGAATCCATAGAGCAAAATATTAATATTAGTCCTACTTTATTATGAAATATAAGTCTTCCATTCCATTTCTTATTTCTGAAAAATATAAACATAGCTCTTCAAACCTCCTCCTTAGGCCCTTAAGCATATGCAATACTGCAGAAAGCCAAATTACATCTGCTTCTAGTATGGGTTAAAAAAAAATGACAGAGAGATGACAGATGGACAGAAAAATGGATGGATAGAGAGAGATAGTTGGTATGGGTAAATTTGTTTTTGGAAGTTTCTTTGCCATATTCTTTTTTTGTGTGTGTGTGAGGAAGATTGACCCTGAGCTAACATCCATTGCCAATCTTCCTCTTTTTGCTGAGGAAGATTGTCCCTGAGCTAACATCTGTGCCCATCTTCCTCTATTTTGTATATGGGATGCCACCACAGCATGGCTTGATGAATGGTGTGTAGATCCGCACCTGGGATCCAAACCTGTGAACCCCGGGCTGCTGAAGCAGAGTGCGCAAACTTAACCACTACGCCACCGGGCTGGCCCCACCATATTCCTTTTGAAATACAAGATTTTTGTCTTCAAAGAAGTCAACTTAAGCATTTTCAAAAGCAGAAAACATACAAAGAAATTTGATTTCTAAAATAAATTGAGAAAACATCTTACAGAGTCTTTTCATCCATTCCTAGATTTTAAGATATTGTATTTTCAGGTGAATGGACCATCTACCTCCTCCTTCCTCTGTCCAAGCGCTTGTCATACTATTTTTATGACTTTTTGAGTCACGATTTAGCTGTAATGCTCTTCTTATAGCCCACTTCTGAGATCTTGGTTTGACAAAAGTATCAGTACTGGGTTTCCATGTTTTAAGATAATTCATGTTAAACGGCACCATTATGAAATACAGGTCTTACACAATTGGATTTTTAGTAGCTCCTCTCAATGTATTCAACAAATATTTGAGTGCCTACTTATGCTGGCAATATATCAGTGAACAAATAACTCATTCTTTGTACATTTACCCTGGCTAGTGCCAACTGGAGACCATTTTCCTTGTTTTCTACGACCACGTCCTTTTACCTCTTTGGGCTGTAGTTTTTTTCATCTGAGGACCAAACATCTTCCCCTTTAGCACCTCAGGGAAAGTAAATGACATAGCACATATGGAAAGTTCTTGAGTATTAAAACTGGCATGTGTTATAAGCTATTATCATGAAAACTTGGATTCTCACAAATGCACAAGGCAGCCTATATTTGAATTCTCACGGTTTAAGACAAACATAATTTCAGTGTTAGGAAAACAGAAGGAAAACCACATGAAACAAGGAAAGGGGAAATATATTATAAAACTCTCAATAGCCTTTTACAATATGGTATTAGATTTCTTTGTTCCTCGTGGACTGGCTAGTCTTCAAACCAACTCTGTTTAGTTAGTGACTTCACTTGGTAAATATCAATGGCCGGTTATTATGAGAAGGCACACTCACCTCTCTGTAGACAGAACTTACAGCCTGCAAAATTCAATTTCTGTTACTGATCCTTTAAATTATTACAGCATCTTGAAATGAGCTTGAGGATTAAAATATATACATATATGCATGCACACACACACACATTCACATATGCAAACACTCTCAAATCCCAAATGCTAAAACTCTGCCAGGTTAGCAGATATACCAAATATATTTCGGTTCTTGGTAACTACTCAAATGGTAGTTGTTGAAATACATGGAATAATTCCAGGACAAGAACCATGAATGTGATGCTGACTGTAATGGATTGGTTACAAAGGAATATGCTTCATGTTCTGTCAGGTTAAATCGAGCCGAGATTAATTCCTCTCTCTTAAGGTATTATAAATAGGAATAGTAACAATTTCCATGAGTGTGTACTTAAAAAAAAAAAGTCTCTTTGCCACGAACAGCCAGCTGGAACAGTACTAAATTATCAAAATATCTTTCTAGGTTTTAGGAGAATGTTTCCCTCTCAAAAAAAGTCATGTTTTGATTATTCAGGAGCCTGTTACTGACTTTTGGGATAGTTCATTTCTCCAGTTTTTCTTCCATCCCTGCTTTGTTGCTGCCTATGTGGGAACTTTGGCTCTAGTAAGAAGGAAAAAGGAAAATCAATGATATTCAAGGTAGTTTGGCTGAATGGTTGGGGTGTGAGATTATATTGGAAGACGTGTCTCAAATGAGGTTTTAGGATTAACTGGACTCCCTCTGCACATCCTCTCAATGCCCGGCTACCCTAGAGGCAATCAAAAGTTGATGACTTATTTCCTTGGAATTCCAAGAAAAGATGTTTGAATCTAAGAGCAGAGAATTGTGTCCATCTATCCTTGTAGCTGATTTTACAGTGATTCTTCTACATGTTTCCAAAAGGTAGTTACAGCGAATACAGCAACAAAGGTTACAGTACATACACTGAGACCTCCTGTGCTTTAAAATCCGATCATGCGAGGCCAAAATTGTATTCCAACAGGTTCAGTATATTAAATTTCAAGGTTACAAGTACAATATCAACTCTGGAAAATTGAATTTAGGAGAAGTAGCTTCATCTTAGCAGAAACAAAATAAGATTGAAAGCTGAAAAAGTCTAATTTTATGGTTGTTACTCAGAACTGATTTTCAATTTGGCTTGATCGTTTCACAAGCCCATTTTGCAAAATTTGATCAATTTAGTTGCTAGCGTAAACTCCATTTATTTTGCTCACCTCACAAATATTTGCCGAGGGCCTAGAGTGTATGTCAGGCTCTGTGCCAATGGTTGGGACAGAAAGATGAATAAGAGCTGACCCTGGTCCCAAAGAGTTAGTCCAGTCGCAGGGTGGCAGATATATACACAAAACTCAACACATTGGGAAGAGAGTTAGAAGAAGTATTTAAAGGATATTTTGGAGATTGGAAGAACACAACTCCCTGTAGGAAATGGTGGTGCTGGTGGTGCACGTGGGAAGGAAAGAATTGCTTAAGGGCAGGGACTCTGGACCTGAGTTCTCAAGGATGACTGGAGATTTACCAGAGGGAAATGAAGGGAGGGAGAAAGGCATTTGGTAGAGAAACAAGAACATAAAAAAGAGAAATACATTCAGCAGAGGGATAAGTAGATAAAAAAGGCACCGATGCTTGAGAAAGAGTGAGGAGTTGTTTCAGTGTGACCACAGGGTGAGTGCGGGAAGAGGCCAGAGTGATCAGTCAGGGCTGTATGTCCTAGAAAAGGGCTTGATATGAAATAGTAGCAATAATAGTAAAAATATTAAGAGTGCCAGACACAGTTATGTACACCTTGCAATATGTTAACTCTTCCATTGAGATAGGAACTAACTCATCCATTGAGGTAGGAACTAATATTATCCCTACTTAACAGTCGATCCAACTGAAGCTTAACAATGTAAGTAACATGCCCAGGTTAGAGCCAAAGCCATGTTTTGAATCCAGGCTGCCTGTTTTCAATCTAAACTCTCCACCACTGCATCACACAGCCTCTCTAGGTAGCAGGCGCAGGCTAAGATGTTAAGTGTGGGAGGTACTAAGTCTTGCTGATTTTAAGTTTTAAATGCCTCAACCCTGCTATTCATTTGTTCATTCTTTAATCATTCACTTGTTCGCTTATTCATCCATTCAACAACCTTTTACCTAACATCTAGGTCCTAGAGACTCCAACATAAAGAAAACTCAGTGTGCGAGTTTATATTTAATGAAATAAAAATGTGAATTTTCAAAGCATCCCTGCACTCCTTTCCCGTGTTGCATACTGATTCTTAAAACACAACAACATATAAAACAGAAAGAAAAGTGGACCAGATGAGGTCAAAGTAGCCAAAATACATAAAAAGTTAAAAGTAGGATAAAGTGTAAAATGTAGGCAGCAGTTGATCTCAACCAAGAAAAATATATGCTCAAAAGAAAGAAATATGTCAAAATAATACAATTAATGCTCTAGCGTTGGGATTATGGATCAATTCCTTTTTAAATTTTTAGTTCTTTTCTGCATTCTCTAAATTTTCTACAATCAACAAGTATTTTCACAATCAGAAAAACATTCTGGGGGCCAGCCTCATGGCCTAGTGGTTAAGTTCAGTGCGCTCTGCTTCGGCGACCTGGGTTCTGTTCCCGGGCATGGACCTACACCACTCGTCAGCGGCCATGCTGTGGTGGTGACCCACATACAAAATACAGGAAGATGGGCACAGATGTTAGCTCAGGGCAAATCTTCCTCAAGCAAAAAGAGGAAAATTGGCAATGGATGTTAGCTTGGGGTGAATCTTCCTCAGAAAAAAAAAGAGGGGCCAGCCCAGTGGTGTAGTGGTTAAGTTTGCACACTCTGCTTCGGTGGCCTGGGGTTCACCTGTTCAGATCCTGGGCACCGACCTATGCACTTTTCAACAAGCCATGCTGAGGTGGTGTCCCACACAGAACAACTAGAAGAATGCACAACAAGTTGTATGTTATAACATACAACTATCTGGTGGGGCTTTGGGGAGAAAAAAGGAAAAAAGGAGGAAAATTGGCAACAGATGTTAGCTCAGGCCCAATCTACCAAAAAAAAAAAAAAAAAAAGTGATTCCTTTCCAAGGATTTAAAAAAAGAGAAAAGAAAAATCATTCTGTGTGTTGTCTTTGAGAGTAGACCTTTTGCTTTTCTAGATAAAGCAACTAGGAATTTTCAGCTTCCACTTAGCTTGTCCAGGAAGAAAGATGCCCGAGTGTTTTTCCAATCAAGGGAAAGTGATCAGGAAAATATTTTTATTCTCTCCATATCACTTTAAAGACGTAAAATTTAATGAACGCACTGATTATTCTTATATTTAAAACTAATTCAGGGGCTGGCCTGGTGGTGCAAGTGGTTAAGTGTGCACGCTCCGCTGCGGTGGCCCGGGGTTCGCCTGTTCGAATCCTGGGCGTGCAGTGACGCATTGCTTGGCAAACCATGCTGTGGCGGAGTCCCATATAAAGTGGAGGAAGATGGGCACAGATGTTAGCCCAGCGGGCAGTCTTCCTCAGCAAAAACAAAAGAGGAAGATTGGCAGATGTTAGCACAGGGCTGATCTTCCTTGCAAAAAAAATAAATAAAACTAATTCAAGGGGCCAGCCCGGTGGCGCAGGTGGTTAAGTGTGCGTGCTCTGCTGCGGCGGCCCGGGGTTCGCCAGTCTGGATCCCAGGCGCACACCGATGCACTGCTTGTCGAGCCATGCTGTGGCGGTGTCCCATATAAAGTAGAGGAAGATGGGCATGGATGTTAGCTCAGGGCCGGTCTTCCTCAGAAAAAAAAACAGGAGGATTGGCATCAGATGTTAGCTCAGGGCTGACCTTCCTCACAAAAAACTAATAATAAAAAAAAATAATAAAACTAATACAAGCTCCTTGTTAAAAAAAATTAGAAAAGCATTACTTAGGGCCGGCCCGTGGCTTAGCGGTTAAGTGCGCACGCTCCGCTGCTAGCGGTCCGGGGTTCGGATCCCGGGCGCGCACCCACACACCGCTTGTCCAGTCATGCTGAGGCTGCGTCCCACATACAGCAACGAGAAGGATTTGCAGCTATGACATACAACTATCTCCTGGGGCTTTGGGGGAAAAAATAAATAAATAAAAATTATTAAAAAAAAAAAAAAGCATTACTTAGAAAGCAAAAGCTCTTCCATAATCTCGATCCCAAAAATAATACAAATTTACACTATGCTCTAAATTTTTCTGTTTTTTCCTATAAGTACATTTTATATACATAAAAGTAAATAGTAAAGTTAAAAAGTCATACTATATTTGCTGTTCTATAACTTGATTCTTTTTAACTTTAACAATGTAGTTTGGACATATTTCCATGTCAGTTGAGGAGGACTATTCTACTCTTTTTTTTTTTTTTTCTTTGGCCAAGGAAGATTCCCCCTGAGCTAACATCTGTTGCCACTCTTCCTCTGTTTGGTATGTGAGCCACCGCCACAGCAGGGCCACTGACAGACGAGTGGTGTAGGTCCATGCCCAGGGATCGAACCTGGGCCATTGAAGCAGAGCATGCCAAACTTAACCACTAGGCCACTGGGACTGGCCCTATTTTACTCTTGTTAATGGCTGCACAGTATTCTATCACATGAATGATTTGTAATTTATTTAACTAATCCCTGTTGAAGTGTATTTAGGCAGTTTCCAGTTTCCTACTATTATAAATAATAATACAAGATCTTTTTATATTTATCGTTTCATATTTCAGTAACATCTTCCATGGGACAATTCCTGAAGCTGGTGGAATACTGGGTGTAATACGCTTAATTTTAATGGAATGACCAAAGTGCCCTCCAAAGCCACATGGGCTTTTAAGAGAGCTTTGGCACCTCCAGTTTCACATGCTTAAATGCAAATGGCATTGAGATTCTAAGGACATTATGCACCCCCCACTATCACTCTAAGTGTGGTGAGAGCATGTGGGATGACGGGCTCAGACTCTCACCAAGTCTCCTAATGAAAGGGCACACCTAGCAAGGTCTCAGTCAAGAAATGGGGTAAGAGGAAGGATAAAAATAAACACGATTGGATGGTCTTGCAACAACTATTTTTTAATAGGATTACTAATGTTTGACTCACTTGTATGTCCACATTTATTCAAAGTACAAAGAGATGAGTGCTTATTAGCAAAGAAAAGGGAGCACAATGAAATCTATCAAGGCTTTACTGAGCCATATTCTCCTCCATCTTGATATGTTATCTACTCCTGCTAAGCCTGGAGCAAGGAGGTCTGAACTGCCCTAGTACCCAGGTCAACATCTCTTGACTGACTCCAAAGAAATTTTATTTAAAGAATCAGAATAGACCTAGGTTTTATCCTGTGGCCAGATCTAACCTAGGGTAATAGCCAGGAGGCTTGCAGTTGTCTTTTTTCGCTTTATTATTTAACGGTATGGCATTCATCTAGGACAGCATTTTCAAAAGTGTGCGCAGCAGTCCATTAGTAAGTACTGCTTCAAAGAAGAATTTCATAGGCAAGCAAGTTTGGAAAAAATTAGGTTAAAGAAAATCCCACATTTGTGTATTGAAGGACTTCTTGAAGTCTTTAACATGTCAAGGCTTGTAGTGAATTTCCAAGAAAGTGGTCTAATAGTCAAAGTTTCTTAAACTCTTTTTGGTATGAAAATATCTTATGCTCATGAGGCAGATTCTTGAGCTGTAGGTTTAAAGTACAGTATAGGTGTGCGCGCGTGTCTGTGTGTGTGTGTGATTACAAAATACTAATTCTGTTTGTGAGATTTCTTCTATCGCAGAGCTAGGGAAATGTCCCAAATTGCTTTTTATATTATTTTAGAAAGGAAATCTGGGTATTCTCAGTCTCTCCAAGATCCCTGGCATCTTCAGAAATATTATGTCTTAGAGAGTATCATCAGACATATTGTCTTTAAAATAAACACAACACACTCCTACACACAAATGTACAAGTAAAAGAATCTTTGAGACTTAGGACAAGCCATGTGAAGGTGCTAGTGCTAAATATTATCCTGATAATGCAGAACTCATCAGAAATCCTGGCCCTTAATAGGAGCACAATAATTTCGTATTGAATGAATGAATGAATGCATGCATGAAGACAAATATTATGGCTTCTGGAGGCAGACTGCCTAGTGATTACTCCACTACTAATGAGCTATTTCCCCATGGCCAAACTATTTACCTTATTTATGCTTCCATTTCCTCATTTGTTAAAGTAATAGTAAATAACAGTATCAGTTGTTGTGAGGGTTAAATGAGCTAATACACGAGAAAATCAGTGCCTGCTACTTGGTGAGCCCTCGGTGAAGTCGAGCTGCCATCCTCCTCCTCCTCCTCACCCCTGTCATGATCTCTACCACAGAGCACCTCTTGAGCCCCACTGGCTCTTCCGTTTCTGCCATTTTCTGCCTTTTCATTATTATATAATTTTCTACACACCAAAAGAAACACAGTGGCCAATACTATTTTAATTTTCCAAACATGTCTTCAGATCACTGATTTAAAAAAAGAGGTGATAGTGATAAATGTTGATTTATTACTAAAATCACAGATATGGTCAAGGAGGCCTCCAAAAATAATAACTGGGGGCAAACCTACAGTCCTGTTTCATGCATTTAGGTTTTTCCAGGGGGGCAACAGGTTGTCCAAGGTGGACCACAGCCCACTCACTGAGTGCTTCCAGGGTAACCCAGTGTCAGTTTTGGCGTTTCCCCACCATCGCCGCCTGGCACAGGTGGTTGTTTTGCAAAGGCAAGGTGTGCCCCTCTGCATTCTCACTAAGGAAGCCAAACAGGTTCAAGAACCCTCACTTGAAAAACAGCTCAGACAACAGCGTTCTCCTGGGGAATACTTGACCCGTATGGGCAGTTCCTAACCTTCTGTCAAGTTCTGTTCCAACAGGAGTGCTAATGCACTTCCGAAACATCCTTTCAGAAGTGCTTTGTCCCCCAGCCCAGACTGAGAAAGCCATTTGGCCCCTAATGTCCAGAGGCCCCCTGTTAACCACCATGGGCTCAGAGCATCAGCATGTACGACAATGTTCAGAGTATCGGGAAGAGGGCGCTCAAACTCAGGATGCCATGGATACGCCTCCCCCATGTGCAGTGGGTAGACAACCGCCATCCACCGAGAGGCAGTATGTGTAGTGGTTCCATTCATGGACTCTGGCATCACACTGCCTGGGATGCATCTTGGCTCCTCCACTTAGCAGCTATGTGACCTTATGTGTTCTCATCTGTAAAATGAGGGATAATAACAGAACTTACCTAATAGAGTCGGAGTGAGAACTAAATGAATGAATACACACAGTGCCTAGCAAATTATATGTATTCAGTTCTTGTTAGTTGCCAAGACCGCCGTAACAATAGCTCCTGAGTTCTAAGTTATTGAAGACACTTTTATTTCCCCAGAGCAATGACTAAAAGGAATCTGAGACAAATGTTCCCCAGAGCAATGACTAAAAGGAATCTGAGACAAATGAGAGGTGCTTCTAAGGACCAGGGTCTTCTTCTGGTATAACTTGCCAAGGACACTTTTCCCACCAACTAGCTCTGTGGCCTTAAGCAAATTACTTGACCTCTCTGTGCCTCAGTCCTTTTATTTGTAAAAGGGGATCATAAGTTTCCTTCTTCGTGGGCTATAGTGAGGATCAAATGTAATTAATTGTATACTACTCAGCACAGTGCTGGCACAATAATGGACAGAAAAGGCTCTTTGGACATTTCTTGCCTTTCCGTTAGTCTCAGAGCTGGAAATGGATTCATACCTTCCTCTGCTCTCCTGTTCTTGAGGTGAAATGTCTTTTCTTTTTTAACTGCCAGTAAAGAAGAGGAGAAATGAAAAGGCATCTTTCTAGAGTCTTATTGCTGGACCCTGATTCCTATTTCTCAAAGCGAGGTTTAACACATATTTAACATTCTATATGTTTAACATGCCAAAAACCCAGTGGTTCCTCAACTGAAGTGTTCAGGAGAATTATCTGAAACCTTGATGAAAAGGCTGATTTCCAGTTCCGCTCTCAATTCTAATTCTGTGGCTTGGAGAGAGGAAACGAGGCAGGAACCTGCTCATTAAAAATGAGCATTTGTTATAAATCTGATAAAGGGAGTCAAAGGTCACCCAATGAGAAATGCTGCCTTAATCTCACCAAATCACTTTGAAATGGGGAAAAACATCTCAGCGAGGTTAAGTACCTTTCCTAAGACCACACAGCTGGTATGGTTCAGAGGTACCCTAGCCCTGAGACCTTTCCTTAGGATTACATTTCCTTGTCAAGATCAAAACATAGTATGATTCTTAATGTATTTTCTCATATTGCAAATTACAGCAGGTCATGGTGGATGGAAAACAGAAATACCTAACCATCTGGATTACTTTATAAGGAGAGGCATATATTCAGCCAGATTTTTTCATAACTACTGCTAAGGTAGACTTTTTTTCAAAGAACAAATTTCATTTACACTGATGTTTAAGTTGGGATTTAAAATACCAGAAGAAAAATCAAGAAATCTTCGGAGCATTTCCAGTTATAAACAGCCTCAAACAGTGGGGCAGGTAGCAGGCACTCAATAAATAATTGCAGAATAAATACTCTATATGTACTTAGCTCTAGCCCTGGTTGGATTTGGCCTATCCACCAATGGCTTCATAATTGGACTTGACAAGAACTAGTTTTCTATAAGATAACTATTGACCTTTAACTGATATCTAAAAAGATTAGAGAAAAGTCTAATAGGCAATCTAAAAGTCAACATGTGTTTGACTTTTTTTTAAATATTAGACTGTCACTTTTTTTTTTTTTTTTGGTGAGGAAGATTAGCCCTGAGCTAACCTCCGTTGCCAATCCTCTTGTTTTTCCTGAGGAAGACTGGCCCCGAGCTAATATCTGTGCCTATCTTCCTCTATTTTATACGTGGGACGCCTGCCACAGCATGGCTTGATAAGTGGTGCGTAGGTCTGCACCCAGGATCTGAACCTGCGAACCCTGGGCCGCTGAAGCGGAGCACGCAAACTTAACCACTACGCTACCAGCTGGCCCCGACATTTTTTTTAATATTAGACTGGACATGAAATTTTCTTCTTTACAGAATCATTCTTTGATGAAAATTGTAATTTGAGTTACTATAGCATTGCTAACTGTTCTTCAGTAATACCTGGAAAATGAATTTTTTAGATGTTCAAATTCTTAGTAAATTTAGATGCATTTCATACTCAATACTAGTCAAATTATATATCAGATGAGATGTTTTCGTTTGTCTCTTGACTTCTTGGGAAACAAGAGTTGATCATCAACAGCATCAATTCATTTACTGAGTTGGTCAACAAAAATTCATTGAAGGACCTATTTGTACCAGACTGTAACACGGGAGTTTGTTTTGGAGCAAACAAAAGTGAGAAACCTTTATCCCTTTTTCAGACTATCTGGGATATCCAAACTCAGAAATGAGGCACAATATTTCTTTCAACGAATTTAAGTGACACCAATGGCTTATTCACTACGCAGTATGGGAAATGATATTTACAAAACCATTGGGAACCACCAGTGTTTCAAATGACATATTTATGAGGCTGAATTTTGTGAACAGAAATCCATATTGACATAGCTATGCAGAGCTTCAGCAACTGTATTAAACCTCATTACGAGTCATATTTCTTACTAACCAAGCGTGCAAAAAGATACTGTGGCTTTGTTAGTATTTGCAAATAAGAGCTCTCTTTTCCTGTCTATCTGTTTCTGTCCTCAGTGAAAGGAAGGAACTAGGAGCAGGGGAAAGCTGCCTGGCAGAGGGGAAGAAGTGTGTGTAGGAGGTGATCAGAGGTGCTAAACACATCACTGGTGGGAAGAATGTCCCCTGCATAGTGTGGAAGGGAGCCCCGTTCACTCTCAGATCTAGCAGTGAGCCCCGAATTAACAGCAGCTACCACCATCAGTGAACGACTTGCACCAACCAATAATCCACCTACATGTGTTCTACAGCTGAGGCTTGTTCACACCTGTGGTCATGATTCAGATGATATTCCTTACATGGAATGTTCTTAAATTATCACACATCTTAAGAAATTACTTGCAAGCTGCTTTACCAACAGCTGCCGGATCCAGTTGTCTTATCATTTACTGGAGCTATAACATCTCTTGGGATTGTTTGTTACTAGTCATCTGCATTTTACCTAGATAGAAAATATTCAACTCTAAATTCCTACAAATGAATTTTTAAAAAATTATCCCAATAACGGTCATAGGTCATAGTGCCTTATAATATTATTTTTTGTAAAAGTTCTAAATTCTTTGACACATCATGAAACACTCTCATTTTAGAAAGGAGCTCCCAGGAATTGACGTTCATAAGATGGAGTAGAATTTAAAAGAACTCTTCTTTTCATTACTTCCTCAAGACCAACAGAATTTCACATACAAAGCTACAAGAGAAATATCAGGAGTTAAAATTTACAGCCTACCTTTCTTTACGTTAGTAACAGAGCAAACAAGCAATCAAGAAGACTATTTCATTGGACCATGGCCAGCTAGGCAGTGAAAAATATCACAAGGGGTAATTGTATTTCTCCACACAGGAGATGATGACCAACTGTGGTTTACGAAATGTTTTCCTGACTCAGTAAATGCTGCATTTGCTATGTAAGTGTTTACTTATCAGTCAACCCTTGGAGTTCTTAAGGAAGCCCAAATATCAGAAAAGAGAGGCTGTAATAAAGCCTTTGGTGCCGAAGACATTTACTTTCCCCATAGAATTAGCCAAAAACTCTGCTTTGAGTACTTCTGTGTCTGGCTAAGATGG
Source organism: Diceros bicornis minor (assembly GCF_020826845.1). NCBI lineage: Eukaryota > Metazoa > Chordata > Mammalia > Perissodactyla > Rhinocerotidae > Diceros > Diceros bicornis. Next base: position 67,844,092 of record NC_080741.1, read on the forward strand.
ATTAACAGGGACTGGATTTACTCTCTCACCTGAAAAAAACTAAAAGAAAAACCTAGACAATAAATATGAAATAGCAATTTTCAAAACACTGAACATCAGGCAACAAAGGACTGAACATTGAACGAGGTAAACTGCATGAATGCCCCCACTTACTGCCATGAAAAGGTTTCCAGGCTGTGAAGGGAAAACCCACGTGGAGCATGGTGGACTCTCTGAATTAAGGAGATGGAGCTGAGAGACTGAGGAGACCATAATGGATAGAATTTGCAGAACAGAGTGCTAGAGAACAGAGAGCTGCACAGACAGAGAATCTTGATGATACGCAGAGGGTCTTCTTTGAGAGTTTAGCAGAATATTGAGCAGAGCATGCATGGAAAGAGACTACCCATGGTTGGTGAAAGAACTATCCAAAAGGGAAGAGTGCCTCATCCTCACACAGGACTGGAAATGGTGCCTATTCTCACCACCCAGACTGGAAAACTCACAATTCATGGAGCATTGAGTAGAGTACTCAGGAAGGTCTTGCCCCAGTAATGGGTAGTAATTAGCTCTAGAATGAGCAGTGCTCTGGGCCAGCGTAACAAATCATGAAAGTAAGACTTGAAAAAAATCAAACTGCATCCAAGGAACTAAACTGCATCCAAAAACAAATGTCAAGAATATTTATAGGAATGTAAAAATATGCAGCACCCAAAAAGATAAAATTAAACAATGTCCAGCATCCAATTGAATATTACCAGGCAAGCAAGTAGGCAGGAAAATATAATCCATAAAAATTAGTCAATCAAAACCATCCAGAACTGACACAGATATTAGAATAAGTGGACAAGTACATTAAAACAATTATTATAACTATATTTCATATTTCAAAAAGTCAAGTAGTCACATGCAAGATGTAAAAAAGATCTAAATCAAATTCCTAAAGATAAAAACTCCAATACACAGGATGGGATAAATGGCAGATTAGATTGCAAAAGAAAAGATGAATGAAATTGAAGACATAGCAATAGAAACTATCCAAAATAAAACACAGAAAAAATAACTAAATAAAAGGAAAAGAGCATCACTGAGCTGTGGGACAACTTCAGGTGGCCCAGTATATGTATAATGTAATTGGAGTTTACCAGAGAGGCATGGGTGGGGACAGAATAAAAATATGTGAAGAAAAAATGGCTGAGATATTTCTAAATTTGATGAAGACTATAAACCCACAAGTCCAAGATGCTCAATAAACACCAATCACAAGAAACATGAAGAAAGCTATACCAAAGCACCTCATAATCAAATTGCTGAAAGCAGTGATAAAGAGAAAATCTTAAACGCAGCCAGAGATAACTGAATGTTTACACAAAAACAATAACAATGTCATGTGCATCTATAACATATCTAAAGTATGACACTGATAGCATAAAGGCTAAGAGGGAAGACATAGAAATATACTATTATGAAGTTCTTGTACTTCATGTGAAATGGTCTGTCACTTGAAGGTAGACTTGATAAATTAGAGACGTATACTATAAACCCTAAAGCAACCATGGAAATAGCAAAACAAAGAGTTATAGCTAATAATTCAACAAAGGAGGTAAAATGGAATTATACTCAATAAATCCAAAAGAAGGCAGAAAAAAGAAACAAAGAACAGATGGGACAAATACAAAACAAACAGCAAGATAGACTTAAACTTAACCATGTTAATAATCACATTAAATGTAAATAGTGTAAAAACCAGTTGAAAGACAGAGATTGCCAAAACGGATTAAAAAAATCAAGATGCAAATATACGTTGTCTATAAAAAATGCATTTTAAATATGCAGACACAAATAGTTTTAAATTAAAAGGATGAAAAAATATTTACCAGGCTAACACTAATCAAAAGAAACTTGGAGTGGTTATGTTAACATCAAACAGTGGATTTCAGAATAAAGAATACTACCAGGATAAAAGGATCATTTTATAACAATAAGCAAGAGAATATAGCAATCCTAAATATTTATGTCCTAATAACAGAACTTCAAAACACATGAAAGAAAAACTGATAGAACTGCAAGGAGAAATAGAAAAATCCACAATGATATCTAGAGATTTCAATACCCCCCGTCAATAATTGACACAAGAAGTAGATACACAATCACAATAGTAGACTTGAACAATACTATTAACCAAGTTGACCTATAATTAACATTTATAGAACATTCTACCCAATGACAGCATAATACACATTCTTCCCAAGTGCACATGGACCATTTACCAAGAAGGAGCATATTCTGGACCATAAAACAAGTCTCAATAAATTTAAAAGGATTTAATTCATACAAAGTGTGTTCTTTGACCACAGTGGGATTACATTAGAAATAAATAAAAGATCTCTAAAAATCCCCAAATATTTGGAAACCAAACTGTACTCTTCTGAATAACAATGAGCCCATCGAAAAGGAAATTAGAAAATATTTAGAAGTGAATGAAAATGAAAACACAACATACCAGAATTTGTGGGATACTACAAAATCAGTACTTAGGGAGAAATGTTATAGTACCAAATGCCTGTATTAGAAAAGAAATATCTTTAATCAGTGATCTTAGCTTCTATCTTAAGAAACTAGAATATGAAGAGCAAATTAAACCCAAAGGAAGGAGGAGAAAGAAAATAACAAAGATAAAAGAGAAAAATAATAAAGATCATAGCAGAAATCTATGAAACGGAAAACAGAAAAACAACAGAGAAAATCACTGAAACCACAAGCTGGTTCTTTGAGAAGCTCAATAATGATAAACTTCTAGTCAGACTGATGGTAAAAAAAAAACAGAGAAGACAACAATTATTAATATCAGGATCGAGGAGGTGATATCACTACAAACTGCATATGTTAAAATGATAGTAATGAAATATTATGAACAACTATGTCTATAGATTTGACAACTAATATAAAGGCATGCAGATTGGAAAGGAAGAAGTAAAACTATCATTATTAGCAGATGACATGGTCATCTATAAAGAGAATCTGATGTAATCTACAAAAAAGCTACCAAAAGAGATAAGTGAGCTTAGCAAGGTTGCAGGATTCAAGATCAACATACAAAAGTTAACTGCATTTCTATATACTAGTAATGGACATTCAGAAATTGAAATAAAAAGATACCATTTATAATTGTATCAAATAATATGGAAGACTTCGGGACAAATCTGACAAAAGACATGTATACTGAAAACTACAAAACACTACTGAGAGAAATTAAAGATGATCTAAATAAATGGAGATATCTACCTTGTTCACAGATCTGATAACTCATCAATTCTTCCCACACTGGTCTACAGATTCAGTGCAATCCTAATAAAGTCTCAACAGGTTTTTTTTTTTTTTTCTTGTAGAAATCGACAAGCTGATTCCAAAATTCATATAGAAATGCAAAAAACTTAGAATAAATAAAACAACTTTGAAAAAACAAAGTTGGAGTTTGTTCTGATTTCAAGACACATTATGAAGCTGCAGCAATCAAAACAGTATGTTACTGGCATGAAAGTTGACAAATAGACCAATATGACAGAATAGAGAGTCCAGAAATAAACACACATATACGGACAACTGATTTTTGAAAAAGGCCAATGTAATGGGGAAACAACAGTCTTTTCAACAAATGGTGCCGGAATAATTGAATATCTATATCCAAAAAAAAGTGAACTTCAATTCATACTTCGTGCCTTATATAAAAATAAACTCAAAATGGATCATAGACCTAAATGTAAAACCTAAAACTCTAAAACATCTACAAGAAAGCACATGAGAAAATTTTTGTGACCTTGAGTTAGGCCAAGTTTGCTGAGATACAATATCAAAAGCACAATCCATAAAAGAACAAATCGATAAAACGGACTTCATCAAAATAAAAGCCTTGAAAAAAAAAAAAAAAGTCTTTGAAAAACACTGAGAGAATGAAAAGCAAGCCACAGGAAGAAAATATTTGCAATCCATATAACCAATACAGTACTTGGATCCAGAATATAAACACTCTGAAAACTCAATACAAGAAAACAAACAGCCCAAAGAAATTGGGCAAAAGATTCAAACATAAAGAAGATATACTGATGGTAAATAAGCACACATCATATGTCATCAGGAAAATCCAAATGAAAACCACCATGAGATACCACTTCACACTTATGAGAATGGCTAAAATGAGAAAAATTAACCATGCCAAGTGCTGAGGGAACTAGAACACTCATAAACTGCTGGTGGGAACTTAAAATAGCACAACCACTTTGGAAAACAGTTTGGCAGGACCTTCGAGAGTTAAACTTCTGTACCATATGATCTAGCCATTCTACTTCCAGGTGTTTACCCCCCAAAAAGAAAGCATATGTGCATACAATGATTTGTACATGAATGTTCATAGTAGTTTTATCTGTAATAGTCCCCAAATTAGTACAATCCAAATATCCATCGACAGGTGAATGGATCGTCATTTCACAATACACACGTGTATCAAATCATCATATCATACACCTTAAATTTACACAATGTTATATGTCAATCATATCTCAGTAAAGCTGGGAAAAAAATAAAAAAAAAAACAAAAAACCACAGGTGAATGGATAAACAATTTAAGGTATGGCCATACAATGAAATACTACTCAGCAATAAAAAGGAATAAACTATGATACACACAATAACATGGATGAATCTCAAAATAATTATGTTTATTGAAAGAAGACAAAAAGATTATCTACTGTATGATTCCATTTACATAAAACTCTAGAAAATGTAATCTAATCTATTGTGAGAAAAAGCAGATCCGTAGTTGCCTGGTATATTCACTGTCTTGATTGTGGTGCATCATTTCATGGGTATTATGTATATATGTTAAAACTTATAAAATTGTACACCTTAAATATGTACAGTCAATTATATCTCAATAAAGTTGTTAAAAATACCCAACAAAAACTCTGCTCTTTCTGAGTCTTACACCAATTAAAGTTGTGTGTGTGCAGTGGGCCACCTTTAATATTTTGGGGGCCTAGGGGAAGAGTACCAATGTAGGTGTCCTAACCTGTAGCCTGCCCCTTTGTCTTTCTAGGCCAGGCACCATTCAGCTGCCCCTGGCCACCTCTCTGATTTAGGGCGATGTATATGGGCAGAAGGGGCTCCCACTGGTCGTGGAAGCAGGCATGGGATCTGAGATCCTGAACACCGAGACCATAAGCTAGAAGGGAGGAGCTAGGCTCCAGATGCGCATATCTTGGCCCACAGATTCCCTGCCCTTGCTGAGGGTATGGTCTGAGGAGGGCAGAGCGGAGGCCTTTAAAGCAATGCTAGCGGCAAGGAGATGAGATAAAAATTCAGAATATTTAAAACTTTTATAGCAATTTGACATGGCTGCAACATCCAAGCATGGGATCGTTTTTTCTAGCAATTCATGTTTATTGATTTTTACAAAAGCAAGGTGTCCTCTACACGTTGGATACAAATAAAGAATAGTAAAGCAAAAACTGGTCCCTTATCACAGATAACTGAGACACTGCTTTAAAGCATGTAATTCTGAGCAGAGGCCCCGCAATAATACTGGTTTCGAATTATGGTAAATGTAAGGCATACTCTGTTAAAAAGATTTCTGGCCTGACTTTTGTGAGGTTCCCATCACAATCTGACTGATCCATCTTTGTGGGTCATTCTGTGTGGACGATTAGCTGCATTTAAAGCAGTGGTGATTGTATATGAGCATGATTCCTCTGCAGATGGCTGTCTTCCTCACTCAGAATTTGAGAAGAGCTGCCATTTTTTTTGTTGTTGTTTTTTTGGTGGGGTAGAAAACATCAACGGAAAAGATTATGGCCATTTTTCTTCGTGTGAACATGAAAAGACAGACAACACCGTTGCTCCCTCCAACTCCAGTCCTTCTGGAATCATTCATTGAACATAACAAACAGGCACCTTACCTTGTGCACACAGGACTTTGCATTCAGGAAAAACAGCTCCACGGTGGTTTTATCCTTTAAAAACGATATGCTCTCAATGTAAAACCTGAAACACAGTACAGAGGTTTTTCCTCAGATTTCGTTCCTTCTCTCAGCATGGTTTCATTTTCTCATTTAGGTTCCCCAAAAGCAGAGAGAGAATTTTGAGGAACTAGGGCATGGTTGTGCTTTTTCTTCCCTTGAAAAGAAATCTGCAACACGTATGTATGATGTATGTGTATGTACACACACATGCAGATAAAATCTCTTACGGAAGGTTTTTGTGTGGTCAAAGGTAGGTTAAAGAGAAATCCAAAATGGAATCCAACTGCAGATACAACTGGATCTGTGTTCCTCATTCTTTGACACACATTCTGGGAGTTCATAATACCCCAGACAGCTTCAAAACAAAGCCCAGGTGAGCTCTGTGGGTTGAAAGCAGAAGTCGGCTGAGTAAGCACTATATAATTGAACCTTGAGGCCTGCTTGTGGCTCAGTGGTTTTCAGCCTTGGGCTGGGTGTGAGGGCCCCACGCCTACCTTGCCCTCCTGTACCAGGAGAGTTTCAATCACACCCTCCTCCTCCGCTCTCATCCTTCCAGGGCCCCGGGCTTTCCCTTGGCTGGAAGCCAAACTCTCTGTAGTACTTAATCTTGGTCTTTTCTCATGCAAATCAGAGTATTCTGGGTCTCACTCCCCCCACCACCTTTCTGGGCCTTTGCTGTTCAATCTGGGAGGCCACAGATTGCAGGTCTCTCTCTTAGTAGAGCTCTGACAGCCCCATGTAGGGACGGGAGGGGAGTCTAACAACCTCTGTTTTCATAATCCCGTAATGATGAAGCTGGATGGTGATGGCTGGCGCTCGGGGGTGGGTGAGTGAGCCAGCTGAGGCCCAGAAGTTTTTCTCAAGTGTTGGAACCCTGCTTGATGAATAATGCACGAAGAGACATAATGCCCCAAGACAGCTCACAGCTCATGTCCTGGAAGAGAACTTGCTCTCAAACTGGTGAGAGTCAAGATAAACCAGAACTAAAGTGACACAGTGAGCCTGTCCTTAGTTCTGCAAAATCATCATAGTCCTGGGGCAGTTGCTCTCCCCTCCCACTCCTCTTCAACAAGGACAAAACATGTGATAAGTAGGTAAAACTGAAAAAGGCCATGAAAGATGTTATCACTGAGATAGTAAAATCATTTCAAAAATTCCACCTCTAATGTTGAATCATCAAGGGAAATTCCAGAAAGAGAATAAATCCTTTATATTTTTACTTACAAGGGTTTATCTCACTTATAAGTGAAGACTGATGAGTGTTAGGTTTGTGAGAAGGGAAGGTTAAGTACTAATGTAGGGAGGGAAATGAAGAGTTGGGGGGAAAGTAGGCTTTGGAATCAGAAAGATCTAGAATATAGAGTCCCACCTCCATCATTTATTAGCTATGTGGCTTTAGGCAAATTAGTTAGCTTCTTTTCTAAAATGGGTGTCACGATTACACTTACCTCACAGGATTTCAGAAGGATTAAATGAGATACTATATGTAAACCACTCAATAAATATTAACAATTGTTAATAAAAATCTATGTTTTGGAATTTAAACCTATGTGGCCTGGGGGATGTGACTTAGGCTTTGAGTCTAAAATCCTTTGTCTAGGGGCTGGCCCTGTGGCTGAGTGGTTCAAGTTCTGTGCATTTCGCTTCAGTGGCCTGGGGTTTGCGGGTTCGGACTCTGGGTGCAGACCTACTCCACTTGTCAGCCGTGCTGTGGAGGCATGCCACATACAAAATAGAGGAAGATTGGCACAGATGATAGCTCAGAGCGAATCTTCCACAAGCAAAAAACGAGGAATGTTGCCACTGGATGTTATTAGCTCAGGGCAAATCTCCTTACCAAAAACAAAACAAAACAAAAAAACATCCTTTGTCTGTAAAGTGGGGATAATGATGCCTTTATGGGATTTAAATGAGATATATTATACACGAAGTGCCTAGTCCAGTTCCTGGTACATGGTAGGGACTGAAGAAATTCTAACTTGTAGCTCGGTAAACTTTGCATTATGTTAAAAAGGCTTCAAGGACATGACAAGATTTGAACTATATTTGAAGGCTAGGAAAAAATGAGATTCTGTAAAATAAAAAGAAATCCAGGTGGAAAAAACACTGTAAAGAAAGTCTCTTTTGAGTAATGTGATAAACATTCATAACTTGGCTTTCACCAAGACAGAATTTGTTATAATCCTGGTATTCTCCCATCAGTTTAGTTTCTCCTACCCTGGCACTGCTGGACAGACCAAGGATAGTCACCAGTGAGTAAGCTGGCCTTAAAATAAGGGCACTTAACCCAAAAGAGGGTCTTTATAAGGCGTAAGGAACGGACAAACCAATCACACATGATCTCTTAGATGGAGAGATGGAGAAACAGGTCAAGAGGGAAACAGTGGTGGCAGAGAGAGGCACTAAGCAGAAGCCATGAGGCAGAGAAAAAACGACACGAGTCAAGAGCAGGGCCTGATGGAGCGGAAGCAGAGAGCAGCGAGTCACAGCGATGGTGGACACAAAGCGAGGAGGCCCCAAGGCTGGCGGCTGCTGTGGAGCTGGGATGACCCGTGTTACTAAGTTTCCTTGCATCCTGAAGGACCTTCCAGTTCAGCTAGGTGGCGGGACTGGTTTCCTGCTTTCTTTGCTTTTGCATGTATTTTTATCCCCGTCAACAAAGATAACGTGGGCGGGTTTCCAGCGGGCAGCCCGAAAGGGCAGCAGCAATGTCACAGCTAATGTTTCCTGAGCTCTTACTTTGTGTTGGGCCATGCGCTAAGTACTTTCCATGTGTTCTTTCATTTAATTCTCACAACAACCCTGTGTAAGAGACATCCATCATTACCCCCATTTCACAGATGCAGAAACTGAGTTTTAGAGATCTGTCTATATGGCAGGGCTAGGTCTTGATTTGGGTCCCTTTGACTCTGTGGACAATGCTCTTAAGCAGAACCTCCTCCTGGGCTGTCTCTTCTAGTTCACTCAACCAGCACTTAGGCAGGAAGCTAAGCCTTCAATAACTGCATGCAGCTCAACCATGTTACAAAATAGGCAGAGAAACAAGACTAGTGCAATATTCCCCAAGACGTTAACCTATAAAGAAGTACATTTGTTCTCTATTGCTTCAAAAAGCAGAACCAAAAGCAGTGGACAAAAATAAGGTGATAGATTCTGGATTAACCTATGAAACACCTTTTTACAAGTTGGAGTAGTCTCGAAGGGAAAAGTTTTCCCAGAGGAAGTGACCTCCCTGCCCTACAAGAGTCCCAAATCAGATTAGTAGAACTCAGGGTCTGTTTTCTACGCCAAGATTCGGTGATTCTCTTTTCCGTTCACTTTTAATTACTTCAGTATATATGTCTAACAGAGAGAGATCATATTAAAAGCATAACCTCAATGAATTTTCACATTAAAGTCATAATAATTTCTTAATATTTAAAATCCAGTCCTCAAATTTTCCCCTGGTTTCCAAAACATTTTTTTTTTTTTTTAATTCTGTGTTTGTGTTACTAAATAAAGCTGCAGTGGTCTACAGCAGGAGTTATATATGCAAAAGCCTTAATGGTCGATGGCTGCACGTAAAACGGTAGAGCACATTCCTTCCTCTCAGCTAGAACTCCCTGTCCACGGTGTGGCCATGTGACCCAAGCTACACCAAGTCAGATTCCTTCACCCTGGAATATAAATAAGATTAGAATACCTAAAGATCAAAGATGGTTGGAGCCCATTGTTCTGCCAGCGGTACCCTGATGAAATTGTCCACTGGTTTCTGCTCCCTAGATCCCTGCAGAAGCCTGGATTTCTATCTTTTCTGAGGCCTTGTTAGTTCAGTTTTCCTTCAATTCTGTTAGGTGGCCACAATTGGTTTCTGTTGGTTCCACTGGTAACCAAAGAATCCAAATTAATAGAGGGCTTCCCATGTGCTAGGGACAACACAAAGGACTCAACATGCATCATTGCATTTAATCTTCAGGACAACCAGATGCTGTAGAGAGCAATTTATGAACCCGTTTTACAGATGAGAAAACTGAGATATAGAGATGTAAAGTCATCTTCCCCAAGCCATACAGGTAGGAAGTGGTGGAACCGTGATATGAACTAAGACCTGTCAAACTTCAAAGTTCATATTCCAAACCAATATAACATAACGCTTTCCTACAATAACAATTACAATGAATATAACATGTACGCAATGCCATGGGGCCCAAGGGAGGGATGCAATTAACTCAGTTTATGAATCAAGAGGGAAAAGGCTGCCAAACTGAAATTCATAGGACTGTCACAAGACACTAAGTGTCCCCTCAGACAATTGAGCTGAGTCTTAAAGAATGCATGAGTTCACCAGGTAACAAAGGTAGGAAGGGCATTCCAGGGAGAGGACATATTAGCCAGACCAATTCTCTTGCTAGTCTTTGAGAATTTAAGAAACCATATGCAGGGAGCTGGGTGGCTCTGCACCAAATCAATTTGTGGCTTGTCCAACTCTGAACAGATACCTTTGTACTAGAAACTGGGTTCACCTTGTTTGTGAAGCCCAGAGCCCTAAAGATACCCCAGTTCCAGTAAACAGGTCCCTATCTTGTTTCCCACTACTTTCTGGCGACCTGCCCTGTTGCCTTCTCCCTTTCTGCCTAGGCATCCGATTACCCGCTTTCTGAATCCATGATCTCATCTCTCCCTCAAGGGGGCCATTGTAACGACTTCATATTTATGGTGTGTATGAAAAGTACATACGGTCCTTCGGGAGAATGGCTCTCCAGGCACACCTATCAACACGTACCTTGAACTGAAAAGAAAATCTAGGGCTTCTTAATGACATGAAACGGACTATCCCAGACTCATAAAGACCTTTTGTTTCAGCCCTTTTTTGGCAAAAGGATACTGTTTCCTTTCTGCATGCTTACTGTGAGCGATTTCACTAAGATTTTGAGAAGTTGAAGCCCATGCTTAAATTTTTAGCCTCAAAATGAACCCAGGCTTTTTGACTAGGCGTATATTTTGAAAACAAACCTCATACAGCCTAACAAGTATCATTTCTTGAGAATAGGATTTGCTTGGGGTGGTTTTGTCTCCACTTTTCGCGCTCCTCCCATGAGCACTTTTTTTCCCTTCTTGATGGGACAAGTGTTCGCCTAACCACTCACCAGTGATAACAGAACATCACACCTCAACAACTTGACAAAGACGGCGTGGAGGGGAGGCAGGCCTGTCAGCCAGATGACAACACAAGCGTGTCAAAAAGCAGAACACTCGGGTTGTTTGGAATGGGCTGGCCTTTGCAGTCACTTACACGTAGGTGCCAATATTTTCATCTTGTGGCACATTTATTCATCACGGTCAAAGTCAACACCATGGAGTTGAGGAGACACAAGTCTGAACCATGGCTCCAATACTGATGCCTCCTGGGGCCCTGGGCCAGCTGCTCGGCCTCTCTGTGCCTCTCTTGCCTCACTTGTCCCACCCACCAGAGAGATGAGAGACGTTTTAAACGTGCTCAACCCAATGGGTGGCACATAGTTCAGCAGTCAGTAAGTGGTGGTGATTATTACTGTGTTATTATTATTCCTCTACCTACTGGACTATAATAAAAGGCATTGACTTCATTGGGAACCTCTTTAAAATTTTAACTATAAAAACAAGAATAAAAATTCCAGGTATCTTATCTAAGCTCCTTCTCTCAAGGTAGCAAAACGCTACAAAAGTGTCCATTTTGACACCGAATGGGAAAATACTGTGAAACGAATGTTCTTTTGACAAGTTACAACTTTTTCTCCTCAACTGAGGGTATTTCTTTGTTTTCTAGGGCCTTGCTATGTCTGAGTTATATCTTCAAAGAAGGAGAATTGGGCAAGAGTTGCCAATTATTTCTCATTCTGAACAATAATGAGTTGGTGACTGGCATCCAGTGAGGGCTAAATCAAAACGCCTCATTCTGGGTTTCATTCAGTTACTGTGGGTAATTTTAGGCACTCACTGCAGCCACCGGCCTAAGTAGTTTCTATCAGATCTTAATCCATATTCTGAGCAGGGAGATCTCTGTTTATGGCTTGTAATGACCCTACAACGTCATAGTCTCAGTTTATAATGCACGCTGAAGACAGCAGTGTAATTTCAGTGTATTTCACTTTCTCCAAGGACATCACTTTTTCCAAGCTATTATGCACTGCTCGTGGGAGTCCCATATGTTTCCTTTCATCTCTGGGAGGGGTGCAGTCTTGGAGAATTCCCCAAGGGAAGCACTATTTGCTTCTACAATGTGTTCTCCTGCCAGGAAACTCTTTCTCACTTCCGAATTTCCAGGCGTCACCAGGAGAACCAGAGACGCCCCTCCAGGTAAGCCTGTAGAAACCTGCCCTGTTGTTCCTCTCCCACAGTGTGACTCTTTCCGAGTTCTCCAGGGAAGGGCTGGAGGCCCAGGAGGGGAAGGGCCTTGCTGTGACCTGTCCGAATGGGGAGGGAGACTTCTGCCCTAGGCAGAAGTGTCAGGGTCACGTGGTGAATTACATGCTTCACTTGGTGAAGTACTTGCTTCTCACCTCAAAACAGCAAAACGGCCTGTCCCGTCCTCCACGAGGAAAGCAGGGATACATACTGGGAGAAGGAGGCAGGAGGGGAGGCAGCAGAGGTAAGCTGGATAGGGAGCTGATGGCTGGGCATGGTGAATGATAAAGACAAACGATGACATCCGCCACGCAGCGCGAAAGTGAATAGGTCAGACCTAAGCCAGACAGTCCCTAACCTTCCAGATTCAAAGGCCATATATCACATTATGGAATTTTTTACCCACTGAACATGTGATTGAGGTGTCTCTGTTATTTATATCATAACAATAGTTAGCATTTACTGAGAGTCTCCATTACACGCTAACATGTATAATCCTCCAACAACCCCTTGTACTACCACCAGCTCCAGCTCCACCTCATAGGTAAGGAAACAGGCCCAGAGAGGGTGCCAAGAGCCACACAGCCAATAATGGAAGAGTTGGGATTTGAACACAACAATGATGCTAATGCACTGGTTCTCAACGGGTGGGTGGGGTGCATTTGGCAATGTTGAAGACATTTTCTGATTGTCTTGACCTGGCAGGTGTTACTAGTGCCTAGTGAGTGGAGGCCACTGCTAAACTTCTACAGCACAGCATAGCTCCCCAGAACAAAGAATTACCTGGCCCAAACTGTCAATAGTGCCGCTACTGAGAAACCCTGCACTAAGGCCAAGCTTTTAACTTCTGCACCCTACAGCTTTTTTCACCCTTCATAATACTAATTCTTGCCTCTGCCCTTTTGATGTCACCCTGAGGACAGATTACAGAGAAGAGAGAGCAGTCTGATATTTGATCAAGGAGCACACTGAGAAATAATCCTGTAAGAAACTGGAATCAGGATTGAGCAGTTTTGAAGCATTCTGTGTCTTTCTAGAACTCTCATATGAACTAGGATGTTGGATCCTCAAAGATGGAGGCCGCTAACCAACTGTCTGGAAGTTCAGAATGGGTTGGGCCACTTTGGAGGTCACGGTTGATATTAAGGCAACTGACAGCCGCATTCCTCAGGTTCTGAAATACTGCACATTCAGATGGGAGTGTGGTGGGTGGGCAAAGGGCTATGGCTGACTCCCACATCCCCCTCAAATAGCCTCCATGGAGCCTACAGTAGGAGGAATCAGTTATTTCTCTGGGCTTTTTAATCACATTCCTCCGTGAAGAGATAAATTTTCCTGTCCTCTCCTTATTGTAAATCACCTACTCTTTGATAGCTTTAAAACAACTCCTGGCTATCCAGTCACAAACAGTTTAACTCTTCTTCCCTTTACCAATCCTTACACTCGCATAAAAAAAAGTTGCTCAAGTAATACGTTCACTGTAGGAAAAAAATATATAGACAAGCAAAAAGAAATGAAAATCATTCCCACAGTCATTTTACCCAGAGATTAACTATAGTTAACATTTTCAACTTTTCTCTATCTATATAAATATTTTACAGAAATGTGATCATATAGCACATATTGTTTCGTGGTCTGCTTCTTTTCCCTAGAATATATTGGGAGCATCTTTCCACATCAGTAAATCTCTTTCTTCATCACAGCTTTACCTGTTGTGTTGTATTCCATATATTTGGCTCTCTTAAAAAAAAAAAAATCTGGGGGCCAGCCCTGTGGCCGACTGGTTAAAGTTACATGTGCTCTGCTTTGGCAGCCCAGGTTCACGGGTTGGATCCTGGGTGCGGACCTACTCTACTCATCAGCCATGCTGTGGCAGTGCCCCACATACAAAATAGAGGAAATTTAGCACAGATGTTAGCTCAGGGCTAATCTTCCTCAGCAAAAAAAAAAAAAAAAAATCTGGTGGAATGATGGGACACATGGGTTGTAGTCATGATGCTTCCTTTAGTTAAACTATTTCTAAAGGCCCAATGTTCCAAACCAGGCCAGGGAGTGCTAAAAAAGCATTCAGCAGTCTGTCCAAGGCTCCGTGTTTGCAGCAACTTTGACAGAAAGGTAGCAGCTTCCCCCCACATTTCCTACAAGAACCCCCCACGAACGCAGTGAGTTCTCAGCCCCGATTGTCACAGACAATGCTTAGGGGTACCTCTGAGTGGGCACTTACAGTCCTAGGGCATAGCAAAGGTGCCTTGGAAAGAGGAGGAGGAAAAGAGGGGATGAGGAGAGAGAAGACTACAAAGAAAAAAAAATAGCAAGAGGTATTCAGAAGAATAAGGGGGGTGAAAGACACTGAGATCCTGGCTTTGTGTGGAGCTGGGTGGTACCAGCCTGAGCCACCTCTGCTTATCCTCCCCTGAGAGAATGGGAGCTTTTCCAGTGAGGTCAAGCCAAGTCTCTGTTCTCCGATTTAAATGCTTGCTTGCTCACTATCAAGCTTTTCAAATGCTCACATCTGGGCTGCATTACCAAAGAGGCCCATGTGTTTGCTGAAGATAATTTACAGCAGCAGATAAGAACCCCCGGCCTGGAACAGTCCCCCAGCGACCTGGGGGAGTTTGGACTCACATGGATATAGAGAATTGGTTAAATGAATTATGGTGCATAAATAAATTATGGGGCACCTATACACACGTGAGTCACATACATAGTACATATCATCCAGGTTTTATAACTGAAGAAAAGACAAAGGTTTCTTTTTGAAGTTCATAAAGGGAAAACTAAGTGCCTTCACCTTAAATGTTTTCTTTCCTCCATGCAGGGGCAGCCTGTGTTTCTGAGCTGCTCCCTGCATTCTGGGGGAGAGTAACCAGGAGAAAGTCTTACCCCCCAAATCCATAGGACCCTAATGCTTAGCTCAGGAATCAATGAGACAATACATGTCAAATATGTAGCCCAGTGCCTGCTACACGGTTAATGCTACATTTCAAAAGATAGGAAACTTCTTGAGATCAAAACTATATAGTATTTTTCTTCTTCAAAAACACTACAATTAAAAAAACTGATAGTTTCTTATATTTTTATAACACTTTGCAAAATCATTTTGTATCCCCTGATCTCCTTAATTCTCACATCCAACTTGCCCAAGACCACATTCACCATCTCCAGTGCAATGTATCAGAATCTGGGCCAGGAATGAGGGTGAGCCGGGGGACTTGGGGGCTGGAGGACATGGCTAGGTAGTTTGAAAAATTTCCTGGGGTGATTCAGATATGCCCCCTCTCCCTTGGAGAAGCCCTGAAATGCAGTGCACTTTTTCATCTAATCTCTTTTATTCAGGTGATCACTGTCCACTGTAACAATGTCATAACTTACCGGACCTATCTTCATTGTTGGCGTTTGGATATTTATAATGGTTTGCACTAAGAATAAGAGTGATGCACCTCCTTGTAATGTGCTACCACTGTAGGGAATCTCTTCTCATTGTATATTAACTGCTCAGCGACCGCGCACCTCGGTGTCCACGACTGAGGGGCTCCACGTGCCATGTTCCAGTGCGTGAGCCATACATGCTGATGGGAGAGACAATGACCTCGATACCAAAAGAGGTCCTCCGTATTTCCAGAGGCTTCTGTAGTGACCAAATATCCAAACAGAATCAAATGCTATCTTTGGTTCTATTCTTCAGTGACCAAAATTGCAGTCAACACAGGCAACCTAGAGGGTTGGTGGTGGCGTCTTTTGGGATGTATCACCAACAGTCCTGTTTTCGTAAAAGAGGAGGCTATCTTCCGAGAAGTAACAGATTTCACTGTATGGGTGTGTGTGTGTGCGGGTGTGTGTGTGTGTGACAACCCCATTTGCAAGACCCCCAAAGAACTATATTCCACTCAGTGACCTCGGTCAGTTCACTTAACTCTCTGCTGGGTGCTTTTGCTTTATCATTTCTTTAATTAAACTGGAGTGACAACAAGTACTTAATTGGAATAATAACAAAGACTATTATGAACTCACTATACTGTTGGGAGGAAAAAAATTAAGTGAATAATTAAAAACTTGATAAGAGTTTTAAACATGCAAGTAGTTAAGGGAAAGTAAGGCCAAGTGATTATGGGACCCTCTCAAGATAGTCGTCTAAGTTAGTGCTGAAACTCGTGAACAAGTAGCAGGCTACTCCGGCATCTCAGGAACCTACTTGGAAAAGACAGGGCAGCCTTATAAATGCTTGCACAGAAGGGAAGACAGAGTTCTCTCCCCTGGTAGTTTGAGACCAAAAATAGACCCGATATTAGTATCAAAGAGCCAGTACACAAATCTAGCTACTAAATAAATGGTACTTCTTAAATTCTCCAAAGACATATGCTTTTGCTAAGTAGTTACTCTACATAAACACTACATGTGCACAAAGATGGAAGTTCAAGGATGGTAACTGCAGCCTAAATTTTATTGTGAATAATTGGAAACAGCCTTAATAGGAGACTGGATAACTAAATTCCGGAAGCTGAAAGAAATCAAGTAGATTTTTATATACCCAAGGAAAGCTCTGCAAGTGAAAAAAAAGTAAGTGACCAAACAACTTATCATCCTTATTTTTCTCTCCGAAAGGCAGCAAATTGGGGGTAGAGGTGAGAGAAGAAGGTTGGTGGAGGGTAATTTTTATTTTTCACTCTATTCTTTCATATAGTTTGAAATGTTTACAGTGATAATATAATTCTTTGTGATTTATGTTGAGCTATTTTTTCTACATAATATGAGATTAAAATTTCTCTACTTTCTGACCCCTGCTTAATTACTAATATGCATTTTTTTCCTATTGCTTGCTAGTTCATGTTTGTCTTTTTCTCCATTTCCATGGACACAAGCACTCATGTCACAGTTTTTCCAGGAAACTCCTATGTTTTTCTGTAGGATTTCTGTGCACTTTTCCACACCAGCTATGCTCCTGGACAAATCACCATTACGCTACCTCCTGCCTGGGTTTTAAAAATATGATTTCTGGTAGTATGAAAGAAATTCTAAACCAGATTTCAGGGCAAAATGCAAAAAACAAATTGGGGGTTGTCAACAACCTTAGTTTATTTACTGAGTAAGGAGCAGCTACCATCCACAATCACCATCCAGTCATATAAAAAAAGATCTTAAAAAAGAAAAATGTAGGACATGTTATTACCACACTTTGGATTTCATGATGTATACTGAAGTAAAAAAAAAAAAAAAAAGTGTGAAAATCAACATGATTTTTCCAGGTAATCATAGTACAAAAACCCCAAAAAAGAAAAATAAGAAGCTTCCACTATTATGTCATAATACAAAGCATATTTCAACATCCAAAACATAACACAAGCTCAGAATACCATAGGAACATTCTTTAGGTTGATCTAGCTTTATGAAAACATATTTAGATTTATGGGAAATCTACTACCTTAGCTTATTTTATCATATTTGGCTTCAGACCAGGAAAATACAATTTATCATGAAACTTATCATCAAATTCAGGATAGCGGGGAGAGGAGCTAGTGCATAGGCAGGGGCTTTCAGCAAAGCTGGTAATGTTTTATTTCTTAAGCTAGGTATGGGGAACACCGGTGATACTTTTCATAACTTTTTATTTATCTTAGAGTCTGAATAATTAATACAAAAAATATTTCCATCGTGGGCTGGCTTTAAGAAATCACTGATTCAGTTGAATGCATCCAATTCAGGAGGAAATGACTGACGACTTTACGTATGGTTAAGCAACTTGCCCAAGCAGAGCTCAGAGAACAAGTCAAGGACTTCTTGCATTATTCTCAGCAGTCTCTCTGCATGCAAGCAGAATTCAGATTTCTGTACCGTTAAGATAATTCTTTCCGTGAGCATTTGTTTGCATTTTATCTTCTATTCAAATTAAGGCGTGAAATTGTATAAAATTCAGTTATTTTCAGTCTCTAGAAAACATTATTCCTACATAAAATGTAATAGTAAATGTTTGCCATGTTTCAAATTACAAAAATCCTAAAAGTATGTTGAGTCAGAAACATGCTTATGTATTAAAATATATTACCTATGTTTTTCAGCTTTAAATTGATCCGAGGGGCTTTGAGGAATAAAGGAAAGTGATTCTATCCTTCATCTTCAAAGAAAAACAGTTCTACACAGTATCTATGGTAACTTGGTCCCCAGACTAAAACAGTAGAGAATCTCTTTCACATAGCAGTTGTGATAGGTCGCTTTTTTTCATTCTCTATCTCTGATCACCAGAAATGTTAAAAAAATAGAGAGAGGTGAGGATGCTGGATGTGTCTATGGATACATACCTTACAGCGAAGTGCAAATTGGTTGGGCCTTGTTTCTTGGGCAAATCATGGTCAAGAACTCGGTGATCTAACTGTAGCCAGTTCTGCTGACCTCTGTGAGAGCAAAGAAAAGCAAAAGGATTAAACAGAAAATCAGAGAAAAGTTCGATAATACACAGGGTTGGCAAAGCCACAGAGAAACAGTTACATTGATGGTAGGTGTATGACCTGTCGCAACCAGTAATGAGGCGAATTTAGCAACTTCTATCAAAATTATAAAAGCACCTGCCTCTGAATCAGCATTTCCATTTCCAGGAGTTTATCAAGATAAACTTGCGCATGTGAAAAATGGCCTATGTATAAAGGCATTCACTGTAGCACTGTTTGTAATACCAAAAAGGCTCAAAACAAACTAAATGTCCAACAGGGTATCGTTTAAAAAAATGAATTTAAACTGAGCAATGAAATATAATGCAGCCATACAAAAGATTGAGAGCATCTTTAAAAACTTACTTTGAACAATTTCCAAGAAATGATGTTAAATGGAAAAGCAAGATGCATAATGGTGAATACAGTATATATATTTTTTAACTTAAAAATAGATACACATATATGTATATCTATTATATATTATATTATATAATGCATATATTTATATATATAACCTCTGAGAGGATAAACAAGAAACTGATAACACTGATTGCCTTTGGAGGTAAAAAACTAGGCAACATTAATTAATTTTTAAATTCTTATTAAAAATGATATCTGAAATATTTTAGCCAAGAAGGGGAAAACTTCTGGTTTAATGAAATTAGACACAGATAACAATACTACAGATTTTTTAAAATTACGGGGTTGAATACTCTCTGGATGCCGTTTCTGTATATATATTATGAACTCACTACACAGTCATGCACTGCTTAACGATGGAGATACATTCTGAGAAAGGCGTCATTAGGCGATTTTGTCATTGTGCGAACATCATAGAGTGTACTCACACAAACCTAGATGGTATAGCCTACTACACACCTAGACTATGTGGTACTAATCTTATGGGACCACCACTGTATATATAGTCTGTCCTTGCCCAAAATGTCGCTATGCAGTGCATTACTGTATTTAAGCATGTGTTTATGTATTTATTTACTCAAGAGCCTTACCAAGTTGGTTCATGGGTATAAACAGTTCTCCCTAAATTTTGACCTATGAGGGACTGGAAGGACTGATGGCACAGGCTTGGGATTGTTTACACGACTTTTCCAAGGTTGTCCAACTAGTTGATCTGTTTTAGACTGTAAATTCCCAGAGGGCGTAGACTCCATTTTGCTTGCTTACTGAAAACTTAAAGACATGCTGATAGTGGTGGGGTATCAAATTATAACAAAACTTGTAACAGCCCAGAAGACATTTTCCAACCCATTTTGGTCTTTGAGTAAATAGTTTTAAAAGGATTCAGAAAAGTCTAAGCTGTGTTCATTATAAGTAGATAGGAAAAGTGGGCAAAAAAGGTGGGGAAATAATAATAGTAATAATGATAATAATATCTACTCTTTATTGAGCAACTACTTGGTGCCAACCAAGCTGGAACTTTTTATATATTAATGTTATATTTTACAATAAGGTTGCAAGGAAAGTGGCAGAGCTGGTATTTGAATCCAGGAGACTAGAGGGCTGAATCAGCTTTTATAATAACTGTTGGCTTGATCTCTGTCACTTATTAGTCTTAACACTGGAAAAAGTGTCTTTTTCTGTAATTATAAGATGAGGCTTCTGATAACTGCCTCTCGCTTTCCTTGGAGGAATATTATAAAGATGAATAAGGTGATATAAGCGACATAAGCATAGGTTGTTAGAACTACTGCTTTTGTGTGTAAAAAAAATATAAAGATAGGGGACTGGAAGCTAAGGGATTCTTACACTGTATTTCATCAAGTTTAGAATGGCAGATTCAAAGACACGCCAATTTCAGAGATGTTCAAATGTGTTTCTTAAAATACATAAAATATTGCATAGTATCAGGTCTCAAAAGTTTTCTTACAAAAAATGAGACTAATTTGGAATTGTCCTTTTTGCTTTTACGTAGGAAAGGTGTGGCATCATTAAAAGAGCATAATGTATATTCATATGAACTTACATGGAATGACGTCCAAGAATGAATAAAGCAAGTTGTATAATAACATATACAACATAAATCAATTATACTAACCACAGAAGCACACTCAAAACACTATTATGCATGGATGAAAATTCTTAAATATGGTTCTAGAGAGATACAGAGCAAATTGCTAGAATTAGAGTGGTGAGGTAATTAAAAGGGACTGACCTCATTATGAGATTAAATGTTTTTATAAGAAGATATTCAAGTATTGTAATATAAAATAATGTTTTTAAAGGATAAATCAGAAATTAGATTTTAAAAATCCATCCATAATCTCAACAGGATAAAGTCAGAAGAACAAAAACGTGAAAATTACTCATAACTCTACCAGTGAGATATAATTAAGGCCAGCATGTTGTTTTATAGTCTTTGAGACTAAAACGAGATCAAAGAGCACTTATTGCTTCTAATCTGATTTTCTCAAGTTTTTCCATCAGCAAATATAATAAATCTAATCACCAGCTCAAAAAGAAGTTGAATCTACACATTCACCTCTACCAAGCTGTGCAGGTAAACCTGAAAGGAAGTTTCCTTTTTGGCTAGAACTGTATCAGTCACAAGGTCTACCATCTCAGGCCCATCGGAAGGGGCAGTGATCAAAAGGCCCAATTGTGTTGTAAAACCTATTTATTTCTTCATAAACAAAGCTTATTCAGCAAAATCTTTCAAAGCAAGGGAAGAAAAAACCCCGAAACGGGTTCAAGGAGATGGGAACCATTATGGGGAACAGAACGGCCGCTGCCTCAGGAGGGCAGCGACTGCCCTCTAGGGGTGAAAGACTCACCCTGCACACAGAACACCAGAAGGTACTGACGAGG
The DNA here is from genome assembly GCF_020826845.1 of Diceros bicornis minor. Taxonomy (NCBI): domain Eukaryota; kingdom Metazoa; phylum Chordata; class Mammalia; order Perissodactyla; family Rhinocerotidae; genus Diceros; species Diceros bicornis. Next base: position 67,865,696 of record NC_080741.1, read on the forward strand.
ATAATCTTGGGAACTCGACCTCCCTTCCCTCTAATACGACCATGAATTTGTTTTTGTTGGTCATCATCACTACTTCTATTATGTAACCTCACAATTCTATTTTTCCATTTCTCTTCTTGGCCTGTGGAGTAGGGTATAGACAGTAGCCAGTTTCACTGACAAAATGTCCTGCTCAATTTTGCCTTCCTCTATTTAGAGAAGTTCACCAAAGGCAAACGGCTGATGTGGCATCTAGGCTGGAAAATGCAATTCAGACAGCATCCTGGGAGGGATCCGAGTCAGTGGTTTTATGGGGGGCGGGGGACAGGGAATGCTGAAAGAAAATACTTTCCAAAAATATTTACCAAAGAAAAAGAACTAGGCTTGTGACCAAGACATTCCAAGGAGACACCCTTAGACAGAAGCAATTTTCCAGACCTGTTCCCCAGAAAGGTGGAAATGGCCAATTCCCACTCCCCCACCACCAAAAGCCCAGCTCATACTTCTTCTGAAAATAAACACAGCTACAGCCAGAAGACACCTTCCAAACTGGTCATAACTCAAAAATAGACTCTGCTGTCACTTGCAGGGGAGTACACAGAGGACACTTTGGAGCCAGGCTTCTTGGAAAGACCGCGACCATTGACCACTGTCGCCAAAGGAGATAACCGGAGGAGACGCCTGAGTGAGACATTCTTCCCCTAGTAGAGGATTTAGAAAGACATCCCTGGGCAGACGAGGGGGAAGGTGGCCCAAGTCATTAAAGGAAGTCATTCATATTATTCCTTTTCTTTCTGAAGAGAAGGTCTCACAGTCTGAGTGCCTGATTTATGCAGTCTGGTTATGCTCACCTGAGCTTGGTGCTTTCCCAGAAGCCTTCCATGTGGCCAAGACCCTCTTTTCCATGTGGCAAGCCCACCATGAACCGTGTAGTCTGGGGAACTTGTGATACCACAGTCATAAATCACGTCACTCTGCTGCAAAACATCCTTCAGTGGCCGAGGGGTGCCTCCCCCATCTACGTGACTCCTAGGGCTCACCTATGATCTTGTCCCTCTTATATCTTACTCCACGATCAGGCTGGTCTCCTCACCATTGGGCAAATGTACCATGTTCATTACACTTACACACTGGCAACAAAATGAGTCTACCCAAAGTCTACCTGCCCCTCAGGCCCAACTGTAGTTATCCTCCTGTGTGAATTCCACCCATCCTTCAGCCTCCTTCTGAACAATATCTTACTGCCAATACTAACAATAGCATGACAGTCCCCTTTTATCGTGTGCCAGTGCTATGGGCTCTGCATACCTTACCTGACTTAATAGTACATAATACTAGTGCCCTATTATATGTACCTTAGGTAGTACTTATTATACGGGTACTATTATTATGCCCAGTGTACAGATGAGATAACTGGAAGGTCAGAGATGTTAAGTAACTGGCCTAAGATCCCACAGCTGCCAAGATTCTATGATGTCTAATCCCTGCCTCCTTCTCAATCCTTCTCTTCTATCACTTTCCATCTTACTCTCTCTATTCTATCCAACTGCCTTCTTTTTTCTTTCTAAAAAATAAAAAATAAAATCCCACCTCAGGGGTTTTGCACTGGCTTTTGTCTGGAATGCCTCCCCAGACTTTTGGAGAAAAGGTTCTTGGTTTTTATTATACGTCACCTCCTAGAAGCCTTCCTAGCGCATCCTATCTAAAACTGCCCCCAGCTTTTCTGGATCCTGTTCTTCAAAGCACTTAATCATTTCTGGTATTTTCTCATTTATCTGTTTGTTTACTTGTTCTGCTAGGCCACACCACTGCAATATAAGCTCCATGAGAGCAAGAACCTCGTCTGTGTTGTGCACAGCTGAATCCCCGGGACCTAGAACAACGACTGGCATTTAGTGGGAACTCAAGAAATATTTGTTGAATGAATAAATTGCTCCAATATTCATGATTTTAGCCTCTACTCTATGTGACCTCTCCCTAAATTACAGTGTTTATGTACTTATGGTTTATACCATATAACTTAGCCATTATGCATTTATGGTTTTATGTCTTATACTGTTTGCTCTTATTTCATTCACATTCAGAGGCAACCTATGTACGTGTGTTTGACCACTGATTCACATGAACTAGTCCTGTCTTTCCAACGAGAGCACGTGGTCAACGGGCACCTGCATTTCCTATTTTATCCAGCAGAGGACTGAGCATACAGGGTCTCAAAGCGTTGTTCAGTCAAAGACAATTTTGTGATTCAGAGTGAGGTGGGTGATGTTTTTTCTGTTTTGTTGAATCCTATTCAGAAAACATCCTGAGTCTGGAACCCAAGTTTTCAGGTTTATCTACGTCTCCTGACAACTTGGTTGCCTGGCTTTGGCCCAGCCCAAGTCCAGAGCCCGTGGGCATTCCCAGGAGGTCTTAGGCTTGTGGCTCCCCCAGGCTGGAAACAACCAGAAGCCACAAGGTGTTAAAAATAAATTAACTCCTTCTTGAGATTATTTTCTGCCTGGTTAAACTAAAGAACTGAAAAAACAGTTAAATTGGGAGAGTTACGGAAAGAATGCTGGGTGGTTGGCCAATATATTTTGTGTCTGGGGAACACATTTCCTTGAATTTTAATATTTGAAGAGCTCTTTGGAAATCATCCCCAGAAAGGAAAAGAATTCCTCTGATACTGTATCAGGCTGCATATAACGTAGGCAAATTGGGCTGCCATCACACACACACACACACACACACGAAAGAACTGGTAAGACCAAACACATTTGCTTACATGGAATTTTAAATGCTTATGATTTTATTGTTATATACCTACCTCATTTCAGAGAACATTTAAATTGCTGACAAATATATACACTATCCAAGTTAGCATAAAAAATGAAAATAAAAGAAAAAAAAGATAGTAAGGAGGTAACATAAAATAGACCTGAGTGGAAGTGAAAATGTTCATTCCATATTAAACTAAATACATATTTTTCAGGTGGGCCACAAATTTGCCTTTAAACTTTCTTGCCACCAACACCAAAACAGTAATTCAGTTTCAAGATATGAGTGAATGACAATCTAATAGTTCTATCACAGACACATAAGCTAAATAAGCAAGCACAACTTCCTTCAAAGAATAATAAGCTCATTACAACAAATTTCTAAAACCCTTAGCACAATATTTTGATTTCTTAAAATGGTCACTATTCCTTTTTTTCTCACTTTGCAACTGTCCTAGGAGAAAAATCTTGTATTAAAAAAAAATCTTTAAGCAGGACATATTCTAATTCTTGGAGCATTTTACCCCTTTTCTGCTAATTGTGAATGACAGTAAGTAGGTAGTCCAGATCGAAGGTAAAGAAGCGAAAACTTACGTGTCATCTGTAAAGGTTATTCCAAAGTACTCCTTTTCCTTCAGATTGAAATGTGAAGCCACGAGGTCCAGCAACTCTCTTGATAAAAGTTTGGGCTGTCAAGGTAAAAATCTGATTAGAAACAATTTGGTGGCCTTTCTCTCTTATTGCTACCACCTTCCTCTGCCTGAAATAGTTTAAAGCAGCTTTTGTTTTTTCAAATACCTGCCCCCTTTTACTGCTTAGGTTAAGCTACTATAGACCATTCTTGAAGAGATTGGGAAGGGGAAGAAATGGGAATAGGAACATCAATGAGATCATTTTCACAGATTTCTAATTCAGTCCAGTACCTTATTTTTTTCCTCTAAGGTAATACTGTGCTTACTAACGTGTTGGTGGTTTGGAAACACACTCTTTTATATGTAGTATGGTACTAGCGACCAAGACAAAGAATATTGAACATCTCACTGCCTGGATTGTAGGAATAATGTTGCTTGGTGGGAGCCAGATGAAGAGGCCCAAGACCCAAGGCTGTAGCACCACAGACAGAACTACTACTACTACGACTACTACGACAACGACTACTACTACTACTACTACTAGTTACCATTTATTGTGCTGAACTCCTTATATCCATTATCTCATTTCATCCTTACAATGAGCCTATGAGGTAGGGGTTCTTATTTCCATTTTATAGATGAGCCAACTGAGGCCAAGAGAAGTTAAGCACCTTGCTTGCTGTTACAGTTAGTAAGGGCAGTTCCATCTGATTCCAAAGGCTAAGCTTTTCCTTTCTCTCTAGGGTTGGAGAGCTGTACCCATGGTACACATCTCCTCACCAGTACTTACTGAGCACCTGGGTAGAGGAAGGATCTAATCTATGAGCTATTGAGAAGCACTGGACCTGGTGGCAAGAAGCATGGTTTGGAATCAGCCAGTAAGTTCAGAGTGATAGCGGCTGCTGGATTTGCAGGAACTGGAGAAGGAAAGGGGGATTTGCAGGATGGCATTCTAGACGGATTCTTTTTGAACTTTGAGCCAAACAGTTTAGGGTTCATTCTGGTGGTTTGAGGGTTGGATGTTTGCTGTTGGGGAAGAGAGAATGGTCATGATTTAAAAAAAAAAAGAAGGAGGAGGAAAGAAAGAGGCAGAAATCTAGACTAAAAGGTCTACTCTGGTGTGTTGAATGTACTATTTTCATTCTAATTGAAGCTTATGCCTAGTGGTCTAGGAACAAGCCTCAGAAAGGAGAAAAATTTAGGTTTGGTCAAAAGAGAGAATTCTAGCCATAGCTGTAGGTGTGGCTGTCAGTGGGGACCTCCCAATTTTGTGTGTGTGTGTGTGTGTGTGTGTGTGTGTGAGGAAGATTAGCCCTGAGCTAACATTTGTTGCCAATCCTCCTCTTTTTACTGAGGAAGATTGACCCTGGGCTAACATCTGTGCCCATCTTCCTCTACTTTATGCGATGCCGCCACAGCATGGCTTGACAAGCGGTGCGTGGGTCCACACCTGGGATCCGAACCTGCAAACCCCAGAGTGTGCGAACTTAACCGCTACGCCACCGGGCTGGCCCCGGGACTTTCCAATTTTTTAAGTCTTGGTGCAGAGTGTTGGGTGAATAAAGAGAGAAGCATCAATAATTAAAATATCATCGCCCATATAGTCCCATATATTTTATAAAGACATTTCATTCACATGTATAATCAAGCTTGATTTTAACCATAATTCTGTGAGGCAGACTGGACAATCTTGATCCCAGTTCACAGTTGATGAAACTGGGTATTTAACTTGGACACTGCCATGTAGCAGGAAAGTGACAGGATGCAGATTTGCAGATCACAATAACCCTTTCAGGGAAGCATTACAGTTCCCAATTTACCAACAAGAGGTTCAGAAAAGTAAAGTGACTTGCCGAGGATCAGACAGCTACTCAGCATCAAAGCTGAGATTCGAACCCAAGTGTCTCTGAACCCATGTCACCAGGCTATAATTACGCATACATACAGATGAGGTTTTCTGACTTTGAAGCTGCCTTTTTCCCCTCAACAATCCTGACTCACTGGCTTTGAGGCACAGACAAGCGAGCAGCCTGAACACAGAGCCTGACCGTGAGGCTCTCAGAGGGAGCCAGGATGGGCTGTCCCTGCGTGGGCAACACCTACCTGAACCAGCAGCTCCAGTCTCCTGTCATCTAGGAGGTGCACCTGGCAGTGCCTGCCTTCTGTCATCTGCGAGGACAAGACAGCAAGAGTGGTGTCACGGCCCAGACTGGCAAGCAAACCCCGGAACTCAATTTATCATTTATTTCACATGTGATGTGTGCCGCCTAAAAGCGGCTTCAGTTGAGTTAATCAACACGCTGGGTCATAAACAGATTTATTAGATGGCATTAGCTCTTGGATTTAAAAGAAGGAAAGAATGAAAAGCAAAGACAACTCAATATATTGAAAAAATAATGCCTATACAGCACACCAAGTTCAAAGAACACACACAAGATTATACTATGAAAAGTAGATTTCCTTCCCAGAGGAAACTACTATATTTTCCCTTGAATCAATATTTTATTTTTCAAATGAAAATGCCTTTATTCATTGGTGTGTGTGGTTTTTTTTGTGTGTGTGTGTGAGGAAGATCAGCCCTGAGCTAACGTCCAATGCCAATCCTCCTCTTTTTTTTTGCAGAGGAAGACTGGCCCTGAGCTAACATCTGTGCCCATCTTCCTCCACTTTATATGGGACGCCGCCACAGCATGGCGTGACCAGCAGTGTGTCGGTGCGCGCCCGGGATCTGAACCTGTGAACCCTGGGCCTCTGAAGCAGAGCACGCGCACTTAACCGCTTGCGTCACCAGGGGGGCCCCTGGTGAATTTTAATAAATACAAGACATGCATAATTACAGGAAGAAAAACATACGATACTACAGTCAAAATTGAAAGTCTCCACTGTTGAAACCTCTGCCCCCCTTTATAGTATATCACTACCATAGTTAAGATTAATTAAGAATAGTTAAGATACACAGTTAAGAAGTCTGATGTGTAGATTTCTAGTTATATTGAATTTTTATCACTTATAATTGCAATACAGGGAAATATTCTTTGTAAAATATTTAAACAATGCATAGAATGCAAAGATCCCCCTGGATTAATTCATGCTCCAAACCATTTACCTGCAGAAATCACCACCCCGTCAGTTTGAGGAGAATCCTCATAGACCGTCTTTGTGTGTATTTTCAGATATATACATGTACATATTTTACAAAACATTTTCATATTAAGTGTTCTAATTTAATATTATTATACTGGACATATTGTTCTGAAAACGAAGCAACTACTCTTTTTTTTTTGGTGAGGAAGATAAGCCCTGAGCTAACATCTGTTGCCAATCCTCCTCTTTTTGCTGAGGAAGATTGGCCCTGGGCTAACATCTGTGCCTATCTTCCTCCACTTTATATGTGGGATGCCTGCCACAGCATGGCTTGATAAGTGGTGCATAGGTCTGCACCTGGGATCCGAACCTGTGAACTCCGGGCTGCCGAAGCGGAATGTGCGAACTTAACCACTATGCCACGGGGCCAGCCCTGCAAGGACTCTTAATATTTGTGTGTGTGTGTGTGTGTGTGTGTGTGTGTGTGTAACTATCAAGAAATTTTATATGTATATACGTGAATCTCTGTGCGTATGGATGTGTCGGTGGTTTCTGTGTGATGTAGATATTTATATGTATGTATATATATTTTTTCTTTTCCCTCCAATTCCAGTAAAACTCTACTATACTCACTGTTTGGCCTCTCACTTTTTCAATTCAATATTTCTCGGGGATCTTTCCAAAGTCAACACATATAGACCACCAACGGATCTCATTCTTTTTAAAGGTTTCATAGTATCAAATCATCATGTGGACAAATAACAATTTAATGAGTCTCCTGCTGAGAAACACCTGGGTTGTTTCTAGTCTTTTGCCAACACAAGTAACGTCACAGTGAATTTTGCACACCCAGCTTTGCCCACAGACGTGGAATGGCTGGGTCACTTTTGAAAAGCATGGGCAGTGTTTTGTCTTTCTCCTGTTGTACAAAACTATAAGACCTGGAAACTCAGATAACTCACATAAACCCAATTTAAAATGAAAATAGCCTCCGTTACTGAGCACCAACTATATACTTAGCATTGCTCTAGGTGTTTGATATATATCATCTCTGAGCTGCACAGTCACCTTCTGGGACTGGTGTTCTCATCCCCAACTTAACAGATGAGGAAATTGAAGCTCAGAGTGGGATAAGCAGCCTGTTTTCGATGTGAAAAATACTAATTATTGCACTTACATTTTTTATTGAGCTCTAATCTAACAGCCTAAAAACTAGCTCAGTTGGTTAGATCATGGTATTATGGCGATTTGGCCCATAGGAACCACTGAAGTTGTGCTAAGAGGTAACTGGGCAAGCTGTACTTTATCCCACGGCCCCTAATTATGTCCTTAAATCTGCAAAGCCAAGGTCAGATACACATCTTTAGTGGCAAAGGCAAAGGGAACAAATCTTTGTTTGTTCTAGTCACTAAGCTGGGCACTTTATGTATATTATCTCATTAAAGCTCCAGGGAAATCTATGATATGGTAACATTCCCATTTTACAGACACGGAAACCAAGATACAGAGTTTAAGGTCATTTATTAAAAGTTACCTGGGCAAGAAAAAGCCAAGTTAAGATTTGAATTAAGGTCTAACTGGAAAAAAAAAGTCATCTTTTTTCTACTCTTGTCTACTATGGGAGGAAATAAATAAATGTGTCAATTTAAATCATTTCACTTCTTTTGTAAAACCCACAGAAGCAAATTCCAAATACATGCCCTATGGAAAGATATAATGAAATAATATTCAAGATCAACTCACACAACACAAATCCATTAAGGAATATGTCAAAGCTCATAACATATTTCAAGCTACTCTGTTGTTCCATAATAAAAATGAATTTATTTCCTGATTTTTAAAAAGCACCTTTTTTCTTTCCATTTTGCTTTGGACCATCCTCAGCCTAGTCAATGTTCCTTTTGTCAATACATAATCTTGTCCTAGAAAATGAAATAGTAAATGTTTTTTGGTGTCTGTCCATCTCATGACAAACACAAGCAGTGCTGGCAGCCATATTTCTATAACTTGGTCCTGCCCCTTTGGCCTCAGCTGACTGGACCAGGGAATAGCCAGCTGACCCAAGCTGGGTCAATCAGAACCTCAGCCCAGAGAATCTGGAACTGAGTCTGATGGATGAAAACGTGGTTGCTGCGGGGCAGCCATGATCTGCTGTGGGTGGAGAAAAAGGAAAGCCATCTGCATAGAGACTGAAAGAGGCATGTAGCTAGAAGGAGGCAAGAGAAATGATGCAGCCTGAGAGAAAAAGCTTGAGAGAGTTGGGGTTTCTAATGTCGGAGTTTCTAATGTCTTTCCAGTCACTTCTAGTCCCTTCCACTGGTCTGGGTGAATTCTTGTCCTTGAGTTCTATGAAATACCCCTGTATTCCTTCAATAAATCCACTTCTCTCTCTCATTGTCTCTTACACTAACTTGAGTTGGATTCTGCTTCTTGCAACTAAAAGCATCTTCATATGCTACAACAGGAATCTATATCTAAGCCAAGGCAAACAGTTTCCAAAGGACAGACTCCCCGGATGATGTCATTAACATTGTAAAGTCTTCTACTAATAACCACTGATGCTCCCATCGATGACAATACAACAGCCAAGAGAGAGGTTGACATCTGGGGGGCGTGGGGCTGAACAAACACCTCACTGTGTGAGGTGACAAAATACCACATAGGGTACAAGCTGGAGAAGGGCAGTGCAGATGAAGTGGGGAGAAAAATCGCTATAGTTTTATGCCCACCCTGGCACAACTGTGTTCAGTAGTCACCAAGCCCTTTCCCATATGGGAGAATGGCTCCTTGGTGAGGTCAGAGGGCTGATTTGATCATTGTTAGCAATAGAAAGGCCTGCCCTTGCCACTTACTTAAATCAGAGGTTGAAAGGTGGTGGATGTATTTTGTTTGTCAAAATAATGCTTATGAATAAATTTTAGTTGACAATATTAGAAATCAGGAGATGCCACTTAATAAAAATTTAGATGGTAAGATCTGGAAACACTGGATGGATTTCCTCCATGGCAAAATTTGGCCAGCATGGGGCAGAGTGGCTCCCTCTTTAGATGGGGTTTGTGGTCTCCGGCTCATCCAAATTTATTATCTGCCAGGTTCCTGGGAGTCCTGTCACGTGGATGAGCAAACTTTGATTTAAGATCATGTGGTACCAGGGAAGAGACACAACCAACGTCAAAGGAAGGCCTGCTATGCACCACACACAGTGCTTGACACTTGACCCTTATTAATGTAGTGTTTCAGCCTCCACACAAGCTTATGAAGGAGGCATCCTCATTTTAAGGACCAGGAAACTGAGGACTGAGAAATGATGTAACTTGCACAAGAGTTCAAAGCCAGACTTGGACTCAAAATCATATTTTATCTCTTCTATCTCTGTTACCTTAGAGAAGCTACTTAACCTTTCTGAGCCTCATAATCAATCTCCTGATGGCTTTCAATCTGACACCACTGAGAGTGAAATAAACCACTTCTGAGGGCCACAATTATTATAGTCCTTATTTGCTTGAAAATTAACAAACAGCTAAACCTGCCTGTAATCCACTTATTCTCCCATTAAAAACAAACTCAAAACTTTAATGGGAGGAATATTACTAAACCATTTTAAAGAAGGTAAACGACAGGTGTGAAGTTAACAAGCCACTTCACAAGCACATGGTAGAAAAATCCTCCAGAGGTGATGGAGCAGAAAGAAAAAAAGAGAGGAGACCACCAGTCCCTGCGTGCCTTTTGTGTGCCTGGCACCTAGCGAGGCATCTTAATAATAACACTAGTAATACCACTCATGGGCACTTTCTATGTTCAGGCATTGCACTAAACACTTTACATATACTAACGTATTCAACCCTTGTGATACTCCCAGATGGGTAGTTTTATCTCCCAATATTAAAGGTGAATGAGGTTAGAGAGATTATCAACAACAAGATTCATAAATGGCAGAACTAGACGCAAGCCCACAGCCCAAGCTCTTAACCACTTATATATACATGAGGTATTCCACACACTATCAGTGACAAATTGTGGGAAAGCCTTCCCACACAGCCCATTTTCAATGGAGTAGCTGAGCGGGTACAAGAGGAAAAACGAGTATCATACAGCAGGCCTGAAAACTCATTTCAGGTCCAATTTATTTGACTAGAAGTAGTTAGAATTGTAGAATTAAGAATCTTAGAAGGCATTTAATAACCACTGATTACTTGAGATATGGGTAAACTAAGGAACGGACCCCCAAAGCCACACAGCTAGTAATGTGAGACCTGGGATTAAAACTCAGGACTCTGACTTCTAAACCAGAGCATAAGTGGTGTGCACAAGGTTACTCAGCTAATACCACCTTATTCAAGTGATTTTTTTTTTAATTTTAAAAAATACTGTAACCACAAAAAGAAAAAAAAAAATCAAACTGGGCATTTCTTATTTATTTATTTTAAAACATGACTCCCACCGATGCTTTATCTTCTAATTTCAACAACAGGAGTTGCATTTGAAGGGAACTGTTCACGGATTCATTATACGATTACAATAATTATATCCAAAAAAACAGCATCAATTTTTAGAAAAAATAACAAAACTAATTAATTTTATTGAGCATATTCAATATATTTAATATGTAGTAATTCATTTAAAGTCATGAGGTAAATATCTCTATCATCTTCACTTTACAGTTGAAGAAACTGAGGCACGGAGAGGCCAAGTAACTTGCCCGAGGTCACACAGCTAGTAAGAGGCAGAGCTGGGATTCCACCCTAGGCTCCTGAGACTAGCTCCTGAGCCTATGTTTTTCACTACCCCATTTTACAATGTAATTATTACCCATGGAAGAAATTAAATATATTTCCATTTCACATTCTATTTGATTATCCTGATAATTTGCTTTCTTTACAAAAACAGGAATTTCTAAAGTCCACTTAAAAGAATGAGTAAATAAGCATTTCTCATTACAAACTGCCTTCTCTTAAGATTTAAGAGTCTGTACTCCTCTCTTTAGCTCTTTAATCTGCTCATCTCTAGTCTGCCAAGTTAGGCACAACACTTCATCTAAGAGCGTCCAAAGGAAGCACACATTTCTTTTCATAAGCAAATACAAGGATAGTAGGCAATACTCTTACTATAGTCTGTGTGAATTATGTTAGAATTACTTTTGAACCCCACAGAGACTGGCAGAACAGTTTCAGATTTGATCCCAACCCAGTCGCAACTAACAGCAGCAATGCCTCTCACGGAATAAAAAACATAAAAAAATGATCTCTTTGGAAAGTTTCACTTAACACCGCCCCCAGACTTGATACCCTTCCCGCCACCACCTCCTCCATTCAACCCCGGGGAATATGGAGGTTAAAACTGTGCATGTTGCATTAAAACTCCCACCTCAGTCTGTGGCTGCCCTGCGTTTGCTCCCCAGCTGATAGAGCAGGTCCTCAGAGGCTAAGCTGAGTGCTGGTGGACCGACCTTGTCCATCTGGTCAGTGGTCAAATGAGGAAGATCAGAAGGGAAGTGAGAATCGGCCACTGGCCAGACCTCTAGGTTCATGAAGCGCCCTGATGTGTAGCCCATAGTGGGGGTCCAGTCTGTGTGAAAATACTTGCCCCCTGCCCCCCTCCCAAACGCCAATCCCACTACCTGACTTAGGAGATGAGAGAGAAGAGAGTTGGTAAGAAACCTGAAGGCAAATCAAGACAGAGCAGCGTAGGACCATTCATACCGACCAGGGTCAGCTTACAAGGCAACAGGAAATAACAACTACAGAAAAATCAGAATGAACCCCAGCCTCCTTTGGTTTTGCTTTAGTAGTTCTTTGGAACACGGAAATACGAAAGCTCGGTAAGGAAGCAACAAGCTTTTTTTTGTATCCTCTCTCTCTCATTCCCTTTTGATCTTTTTCTTTTGTTTTTTTTTTTTAAATTTTTTTAAGTGTTTACTTTCATTTATTTTATTTTTTCCCCCCAAAGCCCCAGTAGATAGCTGTATGTCATAGCTGCACATCTTTCTAGTTGCTGTATGTGGGACGCGGCCTCAACATGGCTGAACAAGCAGTGCATCGGTGTGCGCCCGGGATCCGAACCCGGGCCGCCAGCAGCGGAGCCCACGCGCTTAACCGCTAAGCAGCGGGGCCGGCCCCTTTTGATCTTCTTCTGAAAGCTTAGCATGAGAGGCCCTGTCTCCTAAAAATGACTCCTCAGGATTTTCTGTGGGGTCTAATCCGCTATCATCCTTTGCCTGGACGTGTGCAAAACCAGCTATCTAACCAGGCTCCATGCTTCCAGTTCAGCCCTATGATGGTCCAGTCTCCGCATGGCACGTGAGTGATGTTTCCAAAACACAGATCAAATTCCTGCTTCCCCGCTTAAAGCTGCCCAATGGCTTCTCATTCAACACGGTGGAGAATCTAACTCCTTACATCCCCGACAGTGTTTACCTGACCCGCCCCCCTCTGCCCCCGATTTTATTTCCAACTCATCTGCCTTGCCCTGACACACCAGCCACATTGGTCTCCTTTTCACCCTCAACATAAAAACTTGTTCCTACTTGGAGGCTTTGCATATGCTATTCCCTTTGTCTGGAATGCCCTTTCCTCAGATCACTGCATGATTGGCTGCTTTCACGTCCTTCAGATCATAAATCAAATGTCACCATCTCTGAGAGGCCTTCCCTGTCCTCAAAGTAAAGTGGAGTCTGGCACTCTCTCTCATGTCATACTGCTTTATTTTCTTTATATTTAATATTTCTTATTTATTTGTTTGTTTATCCTTCTCTGTCGTTCACCATCGGAATGTAAGTTCCATCGGAGAGACACTGATTGACTTGTTCACCACTGTATCTCCAGGCCTAGAACAGTGCCTGGCACATGGTAAGAATGTGGTTAATAAGTATCTGCTGAGTGAAGGCAAGCCTTAAGTGGTCAGAACCTAGACACAGCAATGAAACAAATTCACAACTGATTTAAATTTGCAGAGCATAATATAAAGTGAGGATGTTCCAAAACACCTCTCAAGCCTTGGCCCAGACAGACTTACACATAAAAAAACAAGCTTTCCACTCAGAGAACAAGGTGTGCTATTAGACTCATCAGATGAGATATTCTGGAGGCACTGGAGAGAGGTAGAAGGGACGTATCTAGGACATTCTTACTTTGGGATCTATTGAGCAGACGGAGTTTTATATTTCGCCCAAATGATGTCAGCCTGAGCTGAACAGGGCCCCTTTATATCATCTCTGGGTGTTGACTGAACATGAGCTACTGACACTCCCGTTCAGAGAATGGCCTAGACTGACACAGATGTCTCCAAACTGAGTCAGCTGTGATTTTCCCTCAAGTTCTTTCAAGACAGTGCCTACCCACCCAATCTGCAATCATTGGGAACTTCTTTTTCAGGATCAATCAACAATTCTCCTTGCTTCTATTAAGCACTTACTACATGTCACATGAGCGCTAAACACTTGACATGTGTGGTATCTTCTCTCATGCTGCTAACAGCCCTATGAGGTTAGAAGTGTTACTATTTGGATTTTACAGATGACAAAACCGAAGTGCAGAGAGGTTAAGTAACTTGTCTCGGGTCACGTTTCTCTGAACTGGGGTAGGATCTCAGTTTCTGTTAGTTGTATAAAAGTAGGACTCTTGTGCATCCCTGGCAGGTTCACTGGGAGTGGAGGAGGAAAAAGAGAGACAGTGAGAAAGGAAGAACGGCAGGTGGCATAAAAGAAGCAAAGGAAGAAAGAAAAATGAGCCAGGGTGGGGAGAGTGATCAAGAAGGGGAGAACTCAGTTTACAAAGACAAAATTGAGTAACTGGGTTAGGCAAAATGTTAACAATAAGTAATGGCTGCTGATGGTGTGTCTGGCACTATCCTGAGTCCTTTCTTTTATTTACATGGGCTGTCTAAATTCATTTTCATAACAACCCTGTGGGGTAGATTCCAATACCAGCTTCACTTTATGGACGAGAAAATTGAGGCTCAGAGAAGGTAAATGACTGACCCCAACCCCCAAAGTCACTAGGAAGAGGTAGAGGAGGACATAAATGCAGGCATTCTGATTGCAGAGTCCATGCTCTTCATTGCTATATTATTTCTGTTGTAAAGTATTTCCCATCTAACAGGTCTTATATATTAAATCACATATAGCTTAGGCATGTAACATATCATCTTGATCACCAAGCATAACACTGTTCTGGAAAAGCTTGATCTAGATTCACCAAACCAGAGTTGTCACTATCTGGATGCAAGACCAGACGAGGAGCAAGGTTTTTGCAATCACCACTTCTTGGCTATCTTCTAGCCTGCACCGAAGAAATATGGGCAGCTGCTAAAAAAGGTCTCTATGTGTTTGCGATCGATTTTCATTAAGCATCAGGATGGAATTAATCCTCACCTGTTGGGCTGCTGGCTTTGTCATGCTTACGTGAGCACTCTGGCTGCAGAATGATATTTATCAGCTACGTGGCCTCCTGGGCCTGACTCCGCATTACTCTGAGCTTAAGATGTAGTCTAGCACACAATGCAATTAATTCAGTGTGGAAAAGCTCTGCATCATGTGTTCATTCATTTACTCAACCAATATCTACTGAGCGCTTTCTAAGTCCAAGCACTAAAAACAAAACAAAAAGTTGAATCTAAGTGCAAGCACTGTTCTGAGTACTAATGTAGATCAGCAAATGAGATCCACAAGGTCACTGTTTCTGGAACTTGTCCTAGAGCAGGGTTTCTCAACTTTGGCACTATTGACATTTGTGGCTGGATAATTCTTTGCTGTGGCGGCTGTCCTGCACCTTGTAGGATATTTAGCAGCATCCCGGGCCTCTACCCACTAGATGCCAGTAACACCCCCACCCACCTTGTGACAAACAAATATGTCTCTGCACATTGCCAAATGTCTCTTGGGGTTCAAAATCATCACTGGTTGAGAACAACTGCTCTAGAAGTAGGGAGAAGAGATTATTAATAATTAAACAAATAAGATATTTTCAGATAACCATAAGGACTCTGAGATAGGTCAACTGGCAATGGAATTAAGTTCTGAGCTTGTGCAAACTCATTTCTTATCCAGGAAGCATGAGAAAGGAGGAAACTGATGGAGAGAACTTATATTGGATCACTGCTCTTGACAAGCGGCTCCCAGCAGAGATTGGAGGGATATCCCAGTTTCTGGACATTAGCATTCAACCGCAAGCTCCTTTCTGCCCAGCAGAGGTTGGAGGAAAGCAAACAAGAAAGGCTGGCCAGGGATAGCCATTGCTGCAGCTCCAGCATCCACCTGGCAGGCAATTTCGGTCAGCTTTGGCAGACACTCCCTGGGGACGGCACGCTCATAAAAGACAATCCTCCATCAGATTACAGCCTGATCTCATAAGGCTTGTGAAAAGAAAGGCCAGAGAGAAAGAAGGAAACAAAACAACTTATTAAGTCTGGAGCTGAAGGCCATCAGGAGACACCAGCCTGGTGTCCATGAGACATGCATAGGATTTAGAATCAGTAGGCTTGGGTTTGTCTCCAGCTTTGGCATTTAAGTAAGAGCATGGCCTGAATATCATGGTATCTCTCTAAATCTCAATTGCTAACTCTGTGAAATGGGAATGGTAAGAATCAATCCCATTTAGCCTTGTTTAATTGTATTAATGTCTTGTATTAATGCGGATTGAACCTAAACTCTACCTCAAAGGTGCAGATGATAATCATATCACTAGCAATACACCCTGTTGGGCACAGATAGGCATTAGGGTCTGTGCGAAGTGCCTGACATGCATTGTCGGCTTTATTCTTATCCCAGTGCAGAGTACTGTTATTTGTGGAAACATTTGTAAGCTGTTGACTGCTATTATGTTAATTGTAAGTGGCTATTTTAAGTTGGTTAAATTGTTATTTTTCTCAAGAAAAAAAAGCTCTCCTGGATTATTAAGAGGTCAAGCTGTGGTATGTAACTTGAAAATCAATGCACCAGTTAAACCCTGGAGAGAGCAGGCAACTCAATAGCTGAGGATTAATTCCACTTTGATTTCTCAGTGATAATTAACAGACTAACTCAAAACCACTCTTTGTAGCTGCCCGTGTGCCCAAAGCTGGGGAAATTCTTGCACAAACTCTTGCTCTTTATCCGATTGTGACCCAATGGTGACTTGGGCCTTTGCTTTTGCCTTCAACAACACGAAATGGAAATAGACACGTGCTGACTGCTTTGTCAATGTCATGTGCTTTGACATACATTTCATCCACTGAACTCTCAGAATCACCCTGTGAAGTGGCTATCTTTTGCCCTCCGTTTTACACTGAAGAAGCTGAGACCCCAAGAGGTTGAGAATAACTTGCCAGAGGTTCCTAGTCAGTAAGGGGCTGAGCCAGGCTCAACAAAGAGTCACCAAATGAAGAGTGGGAAAACAGAAGAAATATCCCCACGGAAGCTTCTTCCTGAGAAAGCTGCAGAAAAGCAGGATTCTCTTGATCAATACTCTGCGCTTTTCCAATTAGAAACTCAGATTAGGTACTGATGCAAGACTGTCAAGTGTTTATTTTCAGAAAACCGTTCAGGATATTTCTGCTGTTCCCCTTTACTTTAAACCAGTTGTTAGGCTGTATTTTTAGACATCATGGTACACAGTATCAATGAGTCAAAAAAGAAAAGAAAAAATGGGAGGGCACGGATACCATAAACAAGAAAAGTCATAAAGTGTAACTAAGAAAAGCTGACAGCACAGCCCGTGGGTTGTGGGGGATTTTAGTTCTTGTCTGCAGTTCAGGTTGACCAGAAACGAGGTTCTCCAGTCGCCTTGTAGAAAATGGAAATTTTGGCTTTGGTAATTATGCAAGTAGCAGACAGCCTGTGGTTTGGAAACTTTTTGCTTTGCCAACTGTCAGTTTTCTGTTTTCCCGTGAAAAACAGCCTGTAGGAAGGAGCAAAAGTACTGCGTCTTTCAAAAACTTAGAAGTAAAGACAAGCATGGCTCGGATGAAGGGATTTTAAAAATAAACTGCAATACTTATAATTCTAGGTACTGTTTCTTCACTGTACGGCACATTTGGAAATCTGGGCTGAATATAAGCCACCCACAGAGCAAACAAATAACGTATATCACCCTAGAAACCTAAAAATAAACAAAAATTAATTAGAAAACCTAAATCAACTTCACACTGATTTTGGAGTATGCACTCATTGTCAGATTTTTCATGTTTCAATTTTTCATCAACCCTGTTAGAAGGTCTCTGATTTCTGCTTTTCAAAGTCTCTTTGTTCTTTGTGGTCCATGTATAAGTAGAAGCTGAAATAAGTCCTTCTGGAGTTTATAATTAATACAAACAGATTGTATTAGGTCCGGAGTCCTAGCTTGGTTGGCATAAACGTCATATTTGGGTAGAGGACTGACTGATTGATTTATTTATTTACTTACTATTTACGTATTTACTTATTTAGAAGATTAGCCCTGCGCTAACATCCGTTGCCAATCCTCCTCTTTCTGCTGAGGAAGACTGGCCCTGGGCTAATATCCGTGCCCATTTTCCTCCACTTTATATGGGACGCCGCCACAGCATGGCTCGACAAGTGGTGCGGCAGTGCGCGCCTGGGATCCGAACCCACAAACCCCGGGCCGCCGAAGCGGAGCGCACACACTTAACTGCTAAGCCACCAGGCCCGCCCCTGGGTAGAGGACTGAGAAAAGCATTACCAAATTGTGAAAACAGAAAAGTCAAACTCATTTAGGATGATATAGAAAAATTCTTAATGTTAATATCCAGGACTCATTTTACCGTTGTGGAAGAAACATTCCTTCTCAACCTAGAGGCTCCTAATATCTAGTGATGAAACTTCTTTGTCCCCTAGTGGACGTTGTGTTTTCAAATGGGATTCAGTCTTTTTTGAGGCTAACACAGGATTCAAAGGTTAAAACAAAACAAAAACCGGAAGGCCACAGGTCAGGGAAACGACAGAAATATAAAAAAGGAGCCAAACAAGATTTCTGGACAAGTACTAGGGAACATAATGAAGGGGAAAAAATCCTTTGAGAGAGAGAAAGGTGATATGGAGCCGTCTCACAGCAGCTCAGGAGAGCCCCCTGATCCTTTTTCAAGCTGATGTTAAGTACAACTAATATTAAACATTAAAGCATATAAACTTACAATGAAATAAATTACATTAAAAACACAGGTAATAAACGCTTAAAACTCATGACTTTCTGATTATTCTTGAGGTTATTTATGTGTATTGAACCTGTATAGTGGCAATGCTATTTAATGGTGTGTTACTGTTCATCTCTTCCCGACTCAGTGATGTCACATTGATAACACAAAATAATGTCAAGATGAGACAGAAACTGGCAAATGCTACAAATCAGAGCCCTCTTCCCCAGATTGCTGGCTGTTAAACACTTACCAGCGCACCACTGAAGAAGTTCCATGAGAGGAGGTCTCTGGGAAAGCGTGATGCTCAGAGCATTACGTCAGGATGTTGAGGCCATTGAGAGACCATGTGATAGAGATGAAAGAACAGAGGCTTTGGATTCAGACAGAACTGTGTTCAAAGCCCAGCTCACTCAACTTTTCTAGGATTCTTTTTTAAAATCTTTTTTTTGTGTGTGTGAGGAAGATTGGCCCTGAGCTAACATCCATTGCCAATCCTCCTCTTTTTGCTGAGGAAGATTAGCCCTGAGGTCATATCTGTGCCAACCTTCCTCTACTTTATATGGGACACTGCCACAGCATGGCTTGATGAGCAGTGTGTAGGTCCACGCCTGGGATCTGAACCTGGGCCACCAAAGCAGAGCGCGTGAACTTAACCACTACGCCACCTACATCTTTAAAATGGGACTAATAATACCTATCAACAGGGTTGTTGTGCTCACGTATGCCTGGCACAGAGTTTGGCAAACAGGGGCCAACATAAAAGGTGACTGTTATAATTTATTATTATGCTTCAAAAAATCCCCAGTGGGCGAGCTCACTGCTGAGGTTCTCCTGACCTAGGACTGCAACTCTCATCTCAAATGCTCGGCGTCATTTGCCTTCCCTGTCCTTTCACCGCTGGAATGTAAGTTTCATTTACTGGTTTCGTAGTTCCTAAGACAGTGCCTAGGCCATCGTGGGGCTAATAGATATGTATGGAATGAATGAATTTCTCTTCATTTCCATCTCCTGCTCCACCTATGAGTTTTCTGCACATATCTACTGTTAAGGTCTCATTGGCCACCGAGCGACTCCTTTGACTCCTAATTGCCAGATTCCAACCAGCTGTGTTGCTGCTATCCTTCTGGAATCTATCAAACCATTGGAACTCGTCTCCTGCTAAAGGAGGCCGCCGTGACCTTAAAGCATCGGTGAAAGGCGTTTCCAGCTTCTTCATTCACAAGCAGAATCGAACACGTGTCATTATGCTCTGTCGGCAAGTTTCTCCCCCCTTCTATTCCTGCTCTGTTCTAATCTCAGTTCCCGTTCTGCCTCCACCAGAAGGGACGAGTCTTGTGAGAGGAAATCTCACCCAGCACTTGCAGCTGTATCCAGGGAACCAAATATTTTCCCCTGTGGCCCTGCCTCAGCCTTGTTTCTTAGACTCGCTGTTCTGGAGCAGCGTTTCTGAAGCGTGAGGGGCTGGGTCATTTTAAAAAAAGCACGGGTGCTTCTGGTAAGAGTGGCCTGGAGGGTGGGTTACGCAAACTCATTAAGAGGTCACTAAATTCCGGAATTCCTAGTGCTTTTTCGATCACATTCGCTTTAGGCAGGGGGATAAAGCAGGGCGGAGCTGCCCACTCAGCCATTTGGAGCAGGGCGGCGGTTGGGAGCAGCCTCTCGGAACTCAGATGAGTATGGCGTCTGATCCTGGCCCTGCCTCTAACTAGCTGGTGACTTTAGGCAAGCCACTTCCCCTCTCTGAGCAGCTGCTGTAAAATGGGAATAGTTTTGCCTAGTGCCTTGTAAGCATTCCATAAGAAGCAACTATTATTACTTTCTAAAGTACAGTGTATTATTTAAGAAGTACGAGGGTGAAGAGCATAGGCGCTAGAGTCAGAGACTTGGGCTGAAAGCCCAGCTCTGCTTTTAGTACCTGGGTGACCTCGCACAGGGGACATTTCTTTCGAGCCTTGGTTTTCTCATCTGAAAATGGGAAAATAATTGCACCCACCTCCCAGGGCTGGGAGGGTCACATGAAATAATATATATAAAATGCTCAGCAGAGCACATGCAATTTTTAATAATATTTATTATACTTTTCACTAATAAAAACTAAGCAATTGTTTTAGACTCCTTCAGGGTGGATGTTCTCAAAGGCCATGTTCAGATGCTGAGCAGGTGGTAAGCAGGTTCTACTCTGCCCTTGAACCCGACAGAAGAGAAAGGAGCAAGTAGCTCTGGCCATGGCCAAACTCGGTCTGAACGTTATAACTCAGTCTGAATAATATCACCTTGCCTGTCTGGAGTGCTTTCAACTTTCAAAGTGCCTTCACTTCAATTTCTTCTTTTAAATGTTACAAGTTTTTTTTTTTTTTTTTTTGGTGAGGAAGATTAGCCCTGAGCTAACATCTGTTGCCAATCCACTTTTTGCTGAGGAAGATTGGCCCTGGGCTAACATCCGTGCCCATCTTCCTCACTTTATATGTGGGATGCCTGCCACAGCATGGCTTGATAAGCAATGCATAGGTCCGCGCGGGTCACCCAAACCAGTGAACCCTGGCCCACTGAAGTGGAGCACATGAACTTACCCACGACGCCACAGGTCCTACCCCTAAACGTTACAAGTTTTGATGTGCCAGAAGTGTCATGTCCCTATTTTACAGATGAGGCCACTGAGGCCCAGAGAAGGGATGTGACTTCTCTGTGGTCACACAGCTAGACAGAGCCAAGATTCCAGATGTGGAGTTCCTTCTTTCTACTGCCCCAAAGAATCTTCTGACCCTTACAAAAGAATTCATCAAAAAGTAAAGTTAAGAAAAAAACCCTAAAATACAAGCCAGCTACTGAATGTTATGCTTCATCTTGTGCATTTTATGGTGGGAAGGCTTCCATCACATTAAATTAGAATTATAAAAAGAATGCAGCTCTTCCAACCCAGGGAGGCTTTGGGGAATCTGCAATGCTCCATCAGCTTGGTCCTGGCTGCCTCGATTGGTCACTTTGCCAGTCCCTGAAGCCTTTTATTAGACTGAAGTCAATGAAAAGAAATGCGCTTTTGAAAAATTGGAGAATTATACAATAGCCCTGGCGATAAATGTCCAGGTTTTTCTGGCCTGGGAACTATTATTCTAACTACTGTCACCTTTTTCGAGTCCTAGAGGGTTTAATGCACTGGAGCACGGAAGAGTTTTATCAAAGAAAAGTGATTTATTTAAATAAGAAAAGTGGATCTCGTGGCACACACAAGGACTGAAGGTTGGGGAAGAAGACATGGACCTCTAAGAGTCAAAAGAACCCTGTCCCCCAGATTTCCACAAATATCGTGGCTGAGAATAAGAAATATTTGTAGAACTTCTTGTTTTGTTACATTACAGTGTCTTTTTGTGTTACAAACAATTGAAGTTCTGCTTAGTTCCTACAGAAATTCATATGTGTCTCCTTCCTCCACAAACACAATGGTAAATTATTAACGAAAATTGCACTGAGGACACCAAGACTATTTTTTTTCCTGTAATTGGATATTCTTCTATTTTACCATTTCTTCCTTCTGATTCTATAATACCCAATTTCCACCAGATTGTGAACACTGTCCATTTTGCTGCCTTCATTCAGTGTTTTGTTTTATTTGCTTTCCAGTGAATGAATATATTTTTTGAGCACCTACCCTGTGTGGCTCTTGGGGATAAGACAGTGACTGCACATTTTTGTTTGGTGGGAGGAGAATTAGACAACTGAATCTTATGCCATAGTGGAAGTGAGCAGAAATTATTTTTCTTTGATTTGTAGATCATGAGATATGTTACTTAAGTGACCTTCCCACTTTCCCAATCAGGATAGGGCAGAGGTGAGGCTAAAAGGGCAAATCCTTTGCATTAATGTCCAATAGACTCTCTGTGATGATGGAAATGTTCTAGAGTGTGTTGGCTGTTGGATGTGGCTGACACTCTAAAGATAATGGAGCTGTGATCAGGTGTGTCAGCCTCAAGGAGAGGTTCCAGAGGAAGAGAAAGAAAAAGGCTCACTTCACAGTCTCTTTAATTACTGGCTCTGTGGCGTGGGGCATTTGATTAAGCTGTCTGAGTCCAGTTTTCTCATGTGTAAAATGGTAGGATAATATGATCCATAATCCTTAGCATAGATCCCCTCACCTCAAACCACTGGGATTTCCATCTCTCTTTTTTTCTTGGTTGTGATAACCATGGGAGAAAATTAAGTGGTGGGACTGAGATTAAGCAATTTTGGAAAAATTTTGCTCCTTCCCCCTGCCTGTTAGGTGACTCATGTAGAGCACAGCAATCTGTAAGGCCCAGAAAATTGTCACAGTACCATTCCTACTAGGTACCTTCACTCAATGACCCTTGAGTTTCAGTAGTGGTTAAACAGGGGTCTGAAGTCTGAACACCTGGGTTCAAATCTCAGCTTGACCACTTTATCAACTGTGTGATGAACATCCATTCAGGTATTCACAAATACTAATCGAGCTCTAATTGTGCACCAGACTTTATACTAGACTCTGGGTATTCAGCAGTGACACAAACTAGACAGCCAATGTGCTCCTCTCTTACAGACTCGCTAGCGAAGGAGACAGCCAACAAACAAGCGAACCAACCAATACACAGGACAATTTCAGATCATGCTACACCCCATGAAAACAAGAAAACAATAATGATGCAAGAGAGTTGTTACTTTAGAGTAGTCAGGAAAGGGCTATTTGACGAAGTGACTTTTAATCTGAGATGGGAAAGATGAAGAGTCAGCCTTGGGAAGATCTGGGAAAAGAGCATTCCAGACAGAGGGCCAACAAGTGCAAAGGCCCTGTGGCAGAAACATGCTTGGTTGCTCGGTTTCTTTAAGATATGTCACACAACTTTCCTTCATTATCAAACTCTTAAGGGGCTTCTCTAGACAGTTTTTTTTCCCTAATGCCCTCCTCTCTCATGAAATTTTAATACCAAAGATACATTGTATATCTGTTGGGTAGAGTTGAGCTTTGGAGAGCCACAAACTACTGTAATATTTAAGGTTTTTTAGCTCCCCAACAACCAATCTCCCCTTGGGAGATTAAGAAAAAAATGCACAGTTTAAGGAAAAAACGGCAGCAAATGTGGCTGGAGCTTTCACCAAAAGGAAAAGTACAAGAGACAAGGTCAGAGAGTTAATGAGGGGCTCATCAGCAGTTTTGAACGTGTGGCCCTGGACCAGCAGCGTCAACTGCAGCTTGTTGGAAATGCAGAGTGGTGCCCAGCCATCTGGGTTTTCGCAAGCTTTCCAGCTCACTCTGATGCATACTGAGGTCTGAAAACCACTGGGCTATATCATTCACTGCACTGGGGGCCATGGTAAGCAGTATGGGTTTCATTCCAAATGCAGTGGTAGGCCATTGGTGGCTTTTAGGCATGGAGAAGACATGATCTGGGGACATTTGTGAAGGTTAGCTGCTTACTATGAGGAGACGAGACTGGGGGAGAGGGTGTGGGCAAAATTGGAAGAAAGAGAAACAATCCAGAAGACCTGCGTTGGTCTTCATCTGTAAAATGGAGATATAAATATGACCAACTTCATAAGGTTGTTGTGACAATTAAATGAGTGAATACACGTAAAGAATTTAGCACAGTGCTTGGCACATAGTAAGCACCCAAAAAGTATTCTGTTTTGCCCCTTAATTCTCTCTTCCAAACTCCTACTGGTTAATATCCAAATACGATCACTCTACTCCCTTTAGATCCTTCTCTTTCTGCCAGTGTTACCAATTCAGCTGGTGGGCTGGTAAATCTGTAACATGTTTATAAGGCTGCTTCAGGTCATGTGGAAGGTCCACGGTGTTCTGTTCAGTTTCCTTTCTTTTTCTTTTTTCCAGTGAGATTTAACTGTTGGCTTAAAAAGGAAACAACATGAAACCCGACTTTTAGAATCAGCTCTGTCACTAACTTCGGACAGTTTCGAATCTGTAAAATGGGAAGTGCCATATGCAGGGAGGCGACACTGTGTGGGGTTAAGCATGGACTTTGGCATCAATCAACCCCGGATGCAAGACCTGATTCTGACACTAGCCGGTGGACCTTGGGCAAGTCCCTTAACCCCTGTAAATCGGTTTATCGAAAATATGGATAGTAACAGTTCCTACCTCATGGAGTTGAGAATGAAACACAAGAACGTGTGGAAAACACCCAACACAGTGCCTGCCACTCAGTGTTAGCCACGATGGTGAGGATTATTACTGAACCTGCCACAGGCACAATGTGGCTGCATGAACATTACGGAAAATGTAGTTCTGCAGGCCTCAGAAAAGGCATAAAACATTTTGGCTTGGGAAAGATATCAATGGGACCAGTTGATGACACAGATAAAACATCCCAAGGGCCGGCCCCATGGCTTAGTGGTTAAGTGTGCGTGCTCCGCTACTGGCGGCCCGGGTTCGGATCCCGGGCGCGCACCGACGCACCGCTTCTCCGGCCATGCTGAGGCTGCGTCTCACATACAGCAACTAGAAGGATGTGCAACTATGACATACAACTATCTACTGGGGCTTTGGAGGGAAAAAAAAAAAGGAGGAGGATTGGCAATAGATGTTAGCTCAGAGCAGGTCTTCCTCAGCAAAAAGAGGAGGATTAGCATGGATGTTAGCTCAGGGCTGATCTTCCTCACAAAAAAATAAATAAAACTGTTAAAAAAAAAAACATCCCAAGAGGGCTGGTTTCCATATACACAATAGTAAATTGGTCTGCAATAATCCAGCCAGCTCAGGAGAACTCCTCTCATTGTTTTCAGGTCACAGGCATGGGAGGCTCCTGAGAGGGTCTTCTTGACTGAGGGGTTTAGCTTTGGAACTGACCTAATTCAATTATAAAAAAGCTCTCATCCTTTATGCAGCCCATCAAGCGCTGCACCGCCTGCTGCCTGCTCACCTCTCCTTTAGTCCTGTACTCCTGCACCCCACTCTCTGGGCTCCAGCCACACTGGTCCTCTTCTGGTCCTCTTCTAGTTCTTCCTCTCTATGATCTCCTTCCTACCTCAAAGCAGGAGGGGATGTGGAAAGTGCCTGACTAATCCAATTTATCTTCAAAAACACATTTTCTCATAGAAGCCATTGTGTAGAGGTTATGACCCTGGAGATTGCCCAGGGTTCAAATCCTGGCTGAGATATTTTGCTAGCGGCACAACCATGGGCAAATGACCTCATCTCTTTGTTACTCTGTTTCCTGATCTGCATAATGGAAATCATGCTGGTGCCTTGCTATGAGGTTTAGATGAGTTGATGCACAAACAGTGTCTGAAATAGCTCTGGGCTCCATAACTCTTCTTATGAGTGTTATTTGTTCTTTTAGCTCTCTCTACTTCTCTTTTGCAGCACTTTTCACAATTGTCATTAAATAATGATGCACTTTGTTATATAATATCTGCCTCCAGGGACCACATCTGTCTTAACCATTGTACCCCCAGCCTGTAGTTTGTACCTTGCAAAGGCAGCTGCTCAATAAATATCTACTCAATGAAAAAACAGAGCTGCTTATTCATTTTTTGAAAATCGAGAAAGCAACGTAGTCTTTTTTTTCATATAAAATATTATAAAGTATCATTAGTTGATGAGGAGTTTCTTTCAAACAGAAGGCAAAGAGGATAATGCAAAGCAAGATTTGTGGCATGTTGGACCTCAGTTCTTGTTCTAATAAAGAGGGGTGCTTGCCCCTTGAGGTGGGTTCTTGAGGATGTGCATGGTTACCACACAACACCCTCCTATTGTTCCAACTCAAATAGAGTGGTTACTGTGAAATCTCTGGAGATTGTCAGATGAATCCCTAAAGCCAGATGACTGTTCTAACGGTGAACAGAGCAATTACTTTCAGGTCCCACTAGAGTGACCTTACTCTCAACTCAACACACAGCCAAGTACCGAGAGGGAGCCTGCCTCCTCCACACCCTGGTTGCTGCTAAAGGTATGACTCCTGCTCCCGGCGGAGCCGTACAAACAGCTGCAGAGGAGGAGGTGGCAGGACTTGCTCTTAGATGCTCAATACCTTCTTCTTCCTTTTTTTTTTTTTTTTTTTTTTGTGAGGAAGATCAGCCCTGAGCTAACATCCATGCCAATCCTCCTCTTTTTGCTGAGGAAGACTGGCCCTGAGCTAACATCTATTGCCAATCCTCCTCCTTTTTTTTCCCTTTTTCTCCCCAAAGCTCCAGTAGATAGTTGTATGTCATAGTTGCACATCCTTTTAGTTGCTGTATGTGGGACACGGCCTCAGCATGGCCGGAGACGCGGTGCGTCGGTGCGCGCCTGGGATCCGAACCCGGGCTGCCAGTAGCAGAGTGCGTGCACTTAACCACTAAGCCATGGGGCAGGCCCCCTCTCAATACCTTCTATGCAGCCCATGTCAGTTCTGGGACACCACACTTCCGGTGGGCTAAAATAAGGTTAGGTGCTAAAGAGTTCCAGAAAGACTCATTTCTTGGGCATCACACACAAGAGGCCAGCTAGTTTCTCACCATTTCTCTGAAAGACATACACAGTTTACTCCAGCTCTTCAGGTGGAATACACAGACCTCTCTCACAGGTCTAGTAATGAGGTTTGAGGGGTTTGCAACGCACCCCCCCCCCCAGCCAAGTATAGGCAAAATGTGTTGGTAAGAATCTGTCCAGGACGACTTTCTATACCTTTCATCAGATTTATACTGGGGCCACGTCCTGAAAATGGTTTAGAACCAGGTTGTTAAAACGATGAACACTTAACCTCAAGGCCAAGACCAAAATCTGCAACGGACATACCGTAATCACTTATTTGTGAACTTGTGCCCAGTGAAATCCAGACAAGTGTCAGCAGGGTCAAGTGACCTCACGTGTCCAAAACTGCAGCAGGCTGATGGATATCCTGACAATGGCAAGATGTGGGGGGATTCAAATGTGGGGCAATGAGTAACCGGCTCATACTTATGCTATCATGAACATGAAGGGCCCTGAAAAAAATTCCACTTTCATTACTTTGTACACTCAATGTTCTGGTGGTATCTACACATCTTCATGACACCGTTGTCTTTATTTGCTGTACTTGGGATAGATGTATAGTAAGAATATTATTAAATAATATTAACTGACATTTATTAGGTATGTTTCAGTGCCGGAGGCTAGCTCTAATCCCCTCAGCAACATTATAAGGTAATTTTCATTATCCCCATCAGAAGGCCAGAGGGGTCACTAGGTTCATAAGTAGCAAAGCAGGATTTAGATGCTAAGACTTGAAACATTGCATTCTCGCCACCTCCTCTCTCTGTGTTCCATTGGGAAAGAGTCTATCAAAACAGAACCTACCAGTGGCCCCCTGAATGCTTCAGGGTGTCGCTGTTTGTTGTAGCTAACATTGTTCAATTTCTACTTAAGTACACCCTGTCAGTTTAATCCTTTGACCTCAAAATCATATTAATTAAATTCCACTACTCACAGCCATTTCATGCTAACAGAAATGAAATGAACTAAAAGTCAAGCTTGAGCTACGGGGTCACTGGAGAGCTCCCACTGGTCAGGGCTTCCTAATGTAGCGGCTGCATCTCATTCACCTTGGTAAGCCCAAGCCTGGCACGTTGCTGGCGCAGCGCACACCCAGGAAATATGTGATGACTTTTAAAGAATTTGGAATCCAAGGAGCTGTGTCACATTTCAATACAAGAGTTATCTCTATTACCCACAAGGTCCTGATTTCTTCATAGATAGCATCTCCGTGTCTGATTCCAGTTAGTGGTTTCAGTAATTTCTCCATTTCTAACTTTGCCTTATTCAGTTTGTTCCTATCCATACATTGCCACTGGCTCTAGAGGCATCTGGGTCATTATGGTCCATACCCTGAATTCCTTTCTAGGTGAAAAGGAAAATACCAGTGGGAAGGAAGAAAGGAGGGAGAGAAGAAGGGAAGAGGAAGGGAATAGAGGAATGAAGAAAGGGAGGGAGATGAAGGTAAGCAGAGCGACAGATACAGCTGCAATTTATCTGGGTAACAGGGAAGTAACCACAAATAATTAAGAGTTAGAGCATTTCAGCGCTGAAAAGGAGCCCCAGCATTAGTCTGACTTCTTCACCCATAAATGCCGATTTGGAGGCCTAGATAGGAAGAATTAGCTCCCAAGGCCACAGAGGTTGTCAGTAAGTGGTCGAGTTAGATCTGGAATCCAGTTCTCTCTCTGTCTACTATGCTTTTCAGCTGTTACACTGCTCCACAGATAAAGATTCTCTATTATGGACGGTCAGCTTCTGGACTAATCCCATTCCTGATTGGAAAACCTGAATATAAACACATCTAATAGAAAGGGTGGTATAAAGTAAAATCTTGAAAGCACAAGCACAAATTCTGCTGACTTGTTCACTCTAACAAGGAGAGAAGAAAAGAAAACCAAAAGAGAAAATAAACCAAGGGAACAGAATTGTGAACATACAGTCCCATTTGCAAAGATTTCCTTTAAAAAAAAAAAAGCATCAGAAATAAACAGAAAATGTGCCCAATACTCCCTTTTCTTAGATTGCTTTTATTGGAATAATAAACTGTTTGCCTCACCTTGCCAGGTTACATTAACATATGTTAACGTATATTTTACCTATACTCAGATTTATCTTCCCAGTTCAGAAAAAGTCTTTCATTTAAACATTTTGTAGTTTTCCAACATTAAGCAAGAAAAGTCTTAACTGGAGCTTCATGGAATCCATCTGAGGGACAAACAAAAGTCTCATACTTGAATTAGAATCTTGAGACAGGCCTCTACTAAGAGTTCACTAATAGTTTCAAGTTCCTACAATATTTCCAAAGTAAGGAGAAAGTGTTTTAGTACATTTTTACCTAGTACTACAGCTTGTTGTGACTAGCGACAAGACTGCTGGTTCTTTCCTTTGGGGTCTTGCGTGCACCTGCCCTCTGGTTTCTGCCAGCGGTTGGAAGTATACATAAGAAGCAGAACCTCATTTGGGATGCAGCTCCCACATTTCCATTCCAAGATAGAAGTGCGTGCGTGAGAAGAAATTCATGCTGCATGAAATGCAGAGATGCTGGAAATTAGGCAAAGCAATCAGTTGGTTCTAGAAACAGCATAGTGGTGGACAGATTGCAGAATCAGGACTCAGGAGACATGGACTCTAGGCTGTGCTCTGCCCCTAAGGGGATATGAGATCTTAGGAAAATTCCTTCACTTCTCTGGCTTTTAATCTCCTCAGTTATTGAATGAGGGGATTGGACAAAGTGACTTACAAGGTTTCTTCCATCTCAAATGTTCCATGGTATAAATATATTTAACAATTCAACTCAACCTATGGTATCTGTCCACCACCCACTCCCTCTCTTCCAATAGTTATTGAGCACTCTCTCTGTGGAGAGGTGTAGTACTTGTCTGCAGGAACCTCCATTCCAGTAGTCACCACTTCCCTGTATACTCCAGATGGAGGACCAAATAAATGGTGCACTGAACACACAGAGTATGCTCTTGAGTGGAATTCAGTATGTCTGGGAATATTTTAGATCCTCTGCTAAGAGGTGTCGTTTCTGATTCTTGAAAGGGCTGCATTACAAGATGGTTCTATGGCCTGATTCTTAAGAACAGAATCATCTCATGCGAGGCCCTGGTCACCATAATGCCACTCTGAGAATCCAGGTCAAAGGACTGCATTTTGGATAAGATTATATTTCTTTCCACTCTTTCAGATCATTAGATACCTTGAGACAGGACTGATTTACAGACAATTGATTCATTTCTAAGGCCACACTATTGTGTTATATTATGGCAAGGGGGTACTATCCCAGTTCCTATTGTGATATATTTATTTCCTTGACTTTTCTCTTCTCTACCCAATCCTACCCACTTCCTCCACAGACTTCCTCATATACCCAAGGGCTTTGCAGTCTCCTGGATGAAACAATTTCCTTTGTTTTTCTGAAGTCTACCCAGATTTTCCTCCCCTCCTCCAACTCTGACATCTATCTATTGGGGAAAAAAATGGACACACAGAGTTGACCTTGATGAGTTGACCATAACCACATTACAAGGGAGGAAAGAAAAAAAAAAGCTTCCCTTTAATTAGGATGTAGGACTTCCTCTGACAAATCATAAAAGTTTTATTAACTAATTGATAGCCATCCCCAAAAATGGCATTTCCAAGATTTTTACCTTGAGCTGCTGAATTCTGATCGCATACAGTCTTCACCATAAACTAGACTGGGGGTGGGGTGGGACAGAATTTAATTTCCCTGTTTCTGTCTAGAGGCAAGACAGGGACATACATTAAGATGTCCTTTTAGAGAAGCTACTAACGAGTTCTAGGCCCCCCAGGATCTCACTGCCAAGTGGTCACACAAATAGAGAAGGTTCCAAACACACTGTGCTGAGGAGATGGTTGACAACCGCAAATCTAAAAGCATTTTCCTGCTGCTTACTGACACAGTTCCTGCCCTCTCGCTGTCTCTTCCACATCCGTAAACGAGCTAGAGTCTTTACAATTAAAAAAAATAAAGAAAGAAAAGGAAAAGAATGGTAGTGGGGCGGGGGAGAGCGGAGAGGTGGAATTATACATGTCAACAACAATTACCAAAGTTCCGAAGTAAAAACAAGAAATCAGCCATTTAGGACCTTTCCTAAGAGAGCAGAGAGAGCATTTAAAACGACAGGAAAACCCTCCGAAAGATGGGCATTAAGGACCATCTTCACTTTGGTATCAGACTGGAGCACAGCCAACTCTGTTGTGGAAAGAGTAATTCTTTGAAAAGAGTGAAGATAAATATTTCTTGTAGTTTCCTTTTCTGAAAGATGGGTTCTGGAATAATAGTACTTGGATTAGTCTACTCCAGTATAATATTAAAATCTGCCCACTATTTTGCTAAGAAATGCCAGTAAGAGCACCATTACACTATTTATAGTCAGAAGATTATAAGAGAAACTGTTCTTACCTCCGAACCATGATCTTGGCACATTTAAGGGACTGGAGAGAACGTGCAGAACAAAGGACGCATGTATTAAGCACTTGTGATGTGTGTTTTCTCCAAATACAAGCTGGTGGAAGTAGGGACCTAAAAACCCCGTCGCCTTCCGCTGCCATATAATCGCAAGGAAATGACCTTACCCTTTGTTGCTTTGATTAGAAACAAAAGCCTTTCTACATGAGTCAGGAGAGCAATGGGAAAAAAAAAACAACAACAACAACCAAAAACTTCTGCTATTTCTTTTGGCCACCTAAAGTCGCTCTTTGTTACATGTTTCAAACGCATGATGAAATGTTGTTTACTGTTTTCTAAACTTCATTGACAACGCATGATCTAGATTGGATAATTATTCAGAGATGGGCTTTGCCATCTAAGAATCCAAACTTCAATTTCGCTCTTCAGTCTGTACATATTCTGATCGAGGCAGGGAATTTAATGAATACAAATAGAAAAAATATTTAACTCAACTGTACAACTCACAGCCTTCATCGCAACAGATTTTACACTCAGAAAGAAACTCAGAATTTCATGGGACAAACTTTGTACTTTGTAATATCAACCAGCCTCAGTGATGCTAGCCACAAACAGAAAATCCCGGCAGGATGATTGTGGCCTCAAAAAAGGATTTATTTCATCATTTGCATTTAACGAAATCATTACTATTGACATTACTCAATGGATAGGGAATAATCAAAATACATTATACTTCAAGGTAAAGCAGAGAGAAAAATATACAGATCCAGGAAAAATAATAAATCCACTTGTTATTTTTAGAATGCCTAAGTATGAGCTTGTGACATAATATCATACTCCTCCCACCTGAAAAAAAGAACCTTCTGGAATTTTGTGCAAGTGTGTGGTATGGCTAAGAACATGAGTTCTAGAGTCAGACAAACCTGGTGTTTTGTAGCTGTATGTCCTTGGGAAAATTACTTGACCTCTCTGAGAATCCTTTTCCTCCTTAGCATAATGGGGATAAAAATCCCTATCTCATAAGGGGTTTGGGAGGAATTAAATGAGATAACGCATGCAAAGCACAAAGAATTTGCCTGACAGATAGGCATATACCACATGTATTTAAACAAAGAATGAGGTGCCCTCCCTCTCCCCCACCTCCAAAAAATTTATCCCTCAGACATGAGGGAGCAGCTTTATCTTCAAGTCCTTTCAAAGACTCTAATTACTTTGAACTACAATGTACTGCTTGGGGAAGACACAATAGCCTGAAACAATCTCAGTCAATGCCAAGTCTGGATGCTTATATAGGTCATCTGATGAAATCAGTAGGAAAGGTGGCAAAGAATTTAATATAGATTTAGCAATTATTGTGGGCATGTGACCTCACAATTGGAAGGGTTGGATGTTAGAATAAACAAGTTACTTAAACATCACTTTGAAAGACCACGCAGGAGGTGGTTACGCTGGGAGACCATGTATGTACACCTACAGGATGAATGCAAAAAGGAAAAAAAAGTCATATGATAATATTCCCAGTGAAGTCTCATATATGGAGATTCAAAAAGTGCTGTAGCTCAAACAACTTAGGCAGAAGCGAAGATTCTGTGCTTGGGAGAGCTCCGAGGACAACTCAAAGAGAGACTTTTGTTTTAGAGTCAACACATGGATGCACGTGAAGAGGCTAAAAAAAATTACTGCATAAAGTGGGAGAGGGCGAAACAGCAATCACTCAAATTATTAATCTATAGGAAAAATGATCTTAAATATTAGAAGCAAATATTCCACTATTTCAACTACATTCCTAAATTTTTATACATTCAAGTTGGCCCAAAACATTTGCTTTAAGTCTTTTCCTTGGGAAAATGGGCAATTACTTTATATTTGGGAGAACTTTCTATTTGGGTATACATAGCAGTAAAATCTCAACAAACGGTGACTTTTCTCACTGGTTTGGACAGTCTCCTGAGAGAACTAGTGTGACATTTCTGATTGGATGGTTCACATTTTTCACTGTTGAAGGACAATTCGAATTTTGATAAGCAGTTTCAGGATCGGGGCAACAGGATGGACTTAACCCAGGAGGCCAGGCCATCTTGACAGGCTCGGTGAAGGCTGACAGACCAAATACAGAGGTGGGCGAGGTCAGCATGTGGCTTTGGGAGCACAAGAGAGGATTAAAACTAGGAGACTCTCAGGGTAAGTGTCTGTTGTTCTTGTCTGTCCAGGGTCTGTTTCACCTTTTTCTAATCACAGATCCCAGCTTTTCTATGAGGGCACTATCCAAATGGTTAGGGTGAGGCTAACCTCATGCCCCCATATCATGGGATGACCATATGATTCGAGAATAATCAATAAAAACACTCTACCCCCATCCTCCCTAGTTATAGGGATTAGGGAAGAACTGAGTTTGTTTCTGTTTGGTCTGAATCTATAAAACTGCTGGGATGAGAGTCTGGGGGTACCAGGGTGCCTCGTGCCAGACAGAAGAGTGGGAGAGAGACAGACGCCAATGCCCGTCTGAATCACTAGATGCCGCTAAACCTGAAGTCATTCCCTGGACTTTTCAATTATTGAGTCTATAATTTCTGCTTCTGCTTAAGCCAGTTTTCATTTTTTTAAAAATTCATTTGCAAACACAAAGGTCCTATCTAATACTGTTAGTTTGTGGGAGAGAAGGGAGCTGGAATCAGATACCCTTCACCAGCTGACCCACACTGTTCAACAAATTGGGTGCTTATCAACCCGGAACTGGGGAGCTTGGTGGGTGGGCTCCAGGTGCGAAGTCACAGGGAGGTGTAGGTGCCAGGGATTCCGTCTTGGGGAAATGCATAGTTCCTGCAGAACTAGGGTATCAGACAGGAGTTTTGCGATCAGTGAATTGGTTAGGAAATGGTCCTGGAGAGCTGGCACTCAAAGGTCCAGACCGGAATAGCGGCAAAGTTCACTCTACATCCAACCTGAAGCAACGGCTCTTCCAAATGGCTCCTGCCAGGCGGTCAGACCTGGGGCAAGGCTTAACCTGGGATCCAGGAATGTAGACTTAGGGAGCCCGGTTAAGGAGTCCCACCGAAAATGAAATTACCTTGTTTTATTGAGCTTCACTTTATTGTGCTTCATAGATATTGTTTCTTACAAGACCCTCCACCAGCAAAAAGATTATGACTCACTGAAGGTTCAGACGATGGTTACCATTTTTCAGCAATAAAGTATTTTTTAATTAAAGTACATACTTTTTGTTGTTGTTGTTGAGGAAGATTGGCCCTGAGCTAACATCTGTTGCCAATCTTCCTCTTTTTGCTTGAGGAAGATTGTCCCTGAACTAACATCTGTGCCCATCTTCCTCTACTTTGTATGTGGGATGCCGCCACAGTGTGGCTTGATGAGCAGTGTATATGTCTGCGCCCAGGATCAGAACCTGTGAACCCCAAGCCGCCAAAGCAGAGCATGAGAACTTAACCGCTACGCCACCAGCCGGCCCCCGTACATCTATTTTTAGACATAATGCTATTGCACACTTAATAGACTATAGTATAGTGTAAACATAACTTTTATATGCCCTGGGAAACCAAAAAATTCGTGTGACTCACTTTATTGCAAGATTCGCTTTATTGCAGTGGCCTGGAACCGAACCCGCAATTTCTCTGGGGTATGCCTGTATACTCTGGAATGGGTCCAAATGAAATATGTGCTCACATGTGAAATTATGTCTATAAAATACAAATTGTGACACAATTGGATGATCGCCTAACTGGTGAACGTGGACAAGTGTATTGGTGACTTCCCTGGAAATGGGACAAGGGAAATATGTCCACCAATTTAGGGAAAAATATGTGGAAGCATTGTCCTGATTTTTAAAGGAATATACAGTCTTAGGAATCTTTATGAGAAGCTTTGCATTTATCACAAAACTATCACTTTCATCACAGAACACTTCATATACCGAATGAATGCCAGACACACCATAAAATCCCAACGCAGGCAATGTATTGCACTTTTCCAAAACTCTGATGGCTGAGCATAGCTCTGAACCATTTGTCATAAACTAGAGGACGAACTTTAAGACTGGTTCATGGCCTCCTAAATTTAGTGAGGTTTGCACTAAAGAAAGGAATATTTCCTTCATATTTCCATCCTTTCTAATTCCACCTCTAGAACCAATTCAGCTCAGTTCAAATATTCATTGAGCACCACATACGTGCAAGGCCCTGCAAGGGAAGTCAGAGATGAAAACGCTATGGTCCAGGCCATCAAGGATTTGCAGCCTAGACTTGGTGTTTCCCAACGAGAGCAGAGTGATCATCTTATTTTTAGCCTCACAATCAACCCTGCGGTTGAGGAATTATGCATCCCTTTCACACACATGCATGCTGGTTTCTGTTCTTAATCTTTTATCAATCTGTATGTCAGAGCTCCTTTGGTACCTGATGTTTTTTCTCAGATTTGCATTCATTTCAATAACTATTTTTTGGGAGTCCATTAGGTGCTAGGCCTAATAATAATGGGTGTACAACCTGTGTAGTCTAATAGGATCCTATGCTCAGAAGGGTCCCATGCTTGGGTTAATGCTCTACTGTCTTAGAATTCTTTTTTTTTTCCGCTGAGGAAGATTCACCCCAAGCTAACATCTGTTGCCAATTTTCCTCTTTTTGCTTGAGGAAGATTTGCCCTGAGCTAACACCTGTGCCAATCTTCCTCTACTTTGTATGTGGGTCATTGCCACAGCATGGCTACCAATGAGTGGTGTAGGTCTGCGCCCGGGAACTGAACCTGGGCCACCGAAGCGGAGTGCACTGAACTTAACCACTAGGCCACAGGGCTGGCCCCTTAGACTTCTTAATACTTTTTAAACAAGGGGCCCCAAATTTTCATTTTGCACTGGGTCCTGCAAATTATGTAGCTGGTTCTGCTGGGTATTGGGATGAGTGGTGGGGACACAGTGGTAAAAGGGAGAGACATCTAGAGGGGGACGAGAAATAAAAATAAATTCATTAATAAATAAGGTAATGTCAGATAAGGGTAAGACCCATGAAGAAAATAAAGCAAGAGGATAGGATAGAGAGAGACGAAGGGTACTGGGTGTTGACAATGAGCTTCTGGGCCAGGATTGGAGGTCAAGAAGGAGCCAGCCATGTGATAGCTGGGAGCTGAGTTCAGGACCGCTTCTGCCTTATTCAGGGCTATACCACGTCGCACATGGAAATCTCTCAACTAATATTTTCAGTGAATAGAACTTCTGTTTCAAAACAAAGAGCACCAAATACAGAAAACTAATTCATAATTTACTAGATGGGGACGGCCTCGCTGACTGATAAGGAAGATTTGAAGTTTAC
This sequence comes from Diceros bicornis minor, assembly GCF_020826845.1. Lineage (NCBI taxonomy): Eukaryota > Metazoa > Chordata > Mammalia > Perissodactyla > Rhinocerotidae > Diceros > Diceros bicornis. Next base: position 67,902,466 of record NC_080741.1, read on the forward strand.
TTAAGGTCTCCTTCAGGATCACATGTATTAGCAGTTGGAGGGAGTACACCACGTCCAGGAAAAACAACCCCGATGGAAAAGTCCATTACTCATGTTCCTCTCCAGGCAGAAAAAGAGGGAAGTTTCTTGTTCTAGACTGATTCTCTTGCTTTCTTAACCAGAAATGGAAAAACAGAGGTGAAAAAGAGGGTGACAGGCAGGCATTGAGGGGGTTTCCTTTCTCTCTGTTTCACAGGATGAATGTCATGACTTTTGATTTGGTTTTACCATAAGGCACATGCAGTTTTTCAGGTAATGGACATAAACTTTGTAAAATATAATCTCATCTCTGTGTTTGGGAAAATGAACAGAAAAAGGTCCTTTGAGGTTCAGAAGTCATCGAAAATGCTCCAACATTCATTGCAAAGTGCCTATATTCATCATTTTATTTTCTGATTTTAAATGCTACATGCAATAGAATAATAGTCAACAGCCCACATTTATTGAGTATTGACTAGTTCCAGGTACTATGTCCCATGCTTTACATAGATTATCTTCTTTTATCCTGACAAAAACCCTATGAAGTGGGTACTAGTTCATCTCTACTTTACAAAATGAGCAACTGAGGCTCAGAGGATCCGGTAACAAAAGTCCCCCCAGTTAGGTGTAGAACAGGATTTGAACGCAGGGCCACATTCTTAAACACAGCCTTTCCATTTGGCTGCTGCAGACAATGAGAAATGCATCCAGGGGTTAACATTCAGGCATGCTGTTAGATTTCCTTCCTGTATTTCTGCAGAACACGGTTTTTAGTTTTGTTTTGTTTTCTCCTTTCTCTCTCCCTTTGCATTACTTTAAAAACAAAACAAAATGAAATTTTTATGGTGGAAAATTTCAAGCACTCACAAAAAGTGACAGGCTGGTGTAATGAATGAACCCCTATGTATTCATCACCCCGTTTCAACAGTTATCAACACGTGGCTAATCTTGTTTCATCAATTTTCTCACCCACTTTCTGTCCTTCTGTATGTATTATTTTGAAGCAAATCCAAGACTTCAAACAATTTCATCTGTAAATATTTCAATATAAAAGATAAGAACTCTTTTAAAAAACATAACCACAATTACCTAAAAAAAAAGTAACAATAATTCCTTAATATCATCAGACACCCAGTTAGGTTCAAATTTCCAATCGTTATTAATGTATTTTTCATTAATGTATTTTTTTCAAGTTTGAATCGGGATCCAAAAAAAGTCCACATTTTGTAATTTGCTGACATTTCTCTTAGGTCTCTGTTAATCTATAGGTTCCCTTCCATCCATCTCTCTCTTTTTCTCTCCTCTCTGTCTTATTGCAATTTATTTGTTGAAGAAACTGGGCTGTTTATCCCGTGAATTCTCCTATCACCTGAGCTTTGCTGATTACATCTCTATGGTGTCATTTTCCATATTCCTCTGTCCACTGTATTTCCCGTAGGTTGGTCGAGTCTGAGGCCTTAATCAGATTCTGGCTGGATCTCTTTTAGCAAGACTGTCTCATAGGTCATCAACCTGAGTCCTTTCATTAGGAGGGTCCTCTCTTTTTGTGATGTGAGCAGCTGTTGATGCTCAATAACTAGGTCATTTAATCGATTAAGGGTTGCAATATGATGACTTTCCAATTCTATTACCCTTTACTTATTATCTAGAATATTTCCATAATGAGAAATTTCCCCTCATTTACTAATCGGTTTCCAGTGATACAATTCATACAGAAAAGACACAGCAAATCCTTGATTCTTTACATTTAGCAGTTTTCAAAATAATGAGTTGGCACTTCCAATGGTGGCCAAAATGTTTTTTAAGTATTTATAAACACACACACTTAAATATATTTTCTGTTTCAATTCATTCAAGTTATTGTCCTTACTGATGCTCAAATTGTCCCATGTTGGCCAATGGGAGCTTCTTCAAGTCAGCTCCTGGGTTCTTTTGACATGACCCTAGTAGTCTTTGATATTTTCCTTGCTACCTGGAATGAAAAGATGCTCATCTTATACATTTACTACCCAAGACCTGTGCGACATCTGTTATTGCTTTTTGTTTCATTTTTTAAAATTGAGTTATGATTTATATATAGTATATATACATATTTTAAGTATTATAATTTGATCAATTTTGACAAACATATACACCTATGTTATCCACATCCCTACCAAAATATAGACTATTTTACTAGAAAGTTACCTCAGCCAATCTTTCCGCATCCCCCATAAGCAACCACTGTTTAGATTTCTATTACCATAGATTAGTTTTTCCTATTCTAGAACTTTATATAAATTGAATTATAAGAGTATGTATTATTTTATGTCTGGCTTCTTTCACCGAGCAATATGTTTCTGAGAGTCATTCATGGTGTTGCATATATTTGCAGTTCATTCATTTTTTATTGCTGACTAGTATTCTATTGTATGAATATACTACAGTTTGTTTATCTACACTCTTGTTAATGGAAACCGGGGCTATTTCCATTTTGGAGGTCTTGTTTATAAACAAATATCCTACGAACATTCTTTTATAAGGGGGGGGTGTGTGTGTTCGCGCGTGTGTGTGTGTGTCCATACAGTTTCATTTCTCTTGAATAAATATATAGGAGTAGAACTACTAGATCATAGGATGGATGCATGTATAATTTTTTAAGAAATTACCAGTTTTCCAAAAGGCTATACCATTCTACACTCCCACCAGTATATATGAGAGGTCTTTGCCAATACTTGGTATTATAGATCTTCTTAATTTAGCCACTTTAGTGACTGTGCAGTGGTAGAAGCATCTGTGTATAAGTGACATGTTTTTTTTTGCATGAGTATAGGGTTGGATGATAATTATAAACAAATCAGAGCAAACACTTATATAGTACTTAATATACACCAGACCGTGTTCCCATCAAGCATATACTCAATAATATCTTTGAGGAAGGGACTATTATTATTATCTTTATTTTACAGATGAGAAAACTGAAGCACAGAGAGGTTAAGTACCTTACATGAAGTCACACAGCTGGGAAGTAGCAGATGCACGATCTGAACCTCGACAGTCTGGCTCCAGGGTTCAGGCTCCTGACTTGTATGCTCTTCTGCCTCTTGAAATTATTAATTAGAATCTCTTGACTTTCTCTAATGTTTCACTGAGATTCTGGCAAATATTTCCAGTCAAGACTACCATCATATTAATAAAAATACCTCATACTCTTAATGTAAAGCACATTGGTTTTTTTTAGAGTTTCCTTCTACTTCTATCCATCTTACTATAAACTTAAACATTTTTCCTTTTTTTGTGTGAGGAAGATCGGCCCTGTGCTAACATCTGCCAATCCTCCTCTTTTTTTTTTTTTTTGCTGAGGAAGACTGGCCCTGGGCTAACATCCATGCCCATCTTCCTCCACTTTATATGGGACACCGCCACAGCACGGCTTGCCAAGCAGTGCGTCGGTGCGCACCCAGGATCCGAACCGGCCAACCCCGGGCCGCCGCAGTGGATTGCACGCACTTAACCACTTGCGCCACCGGGCCGGCCCCTAAACATTTTTCCTTTTATCAGCAAATCTCCAGCTCATTTTCCATTCTTTCTTCAAAAGTTTCTTATTTTGAGCACTTTTTTTGGTTGGACAATTTTTCTATAAGTCCTGATCTTAAAGTCCTGAGCAGACATGATATCAGAATGCTTTTTGCAGTAAATAACAAACAAACAAAAAGGGAAAATAAATTTAATAATATGGATCTATTATCTCAGTATCCCAAGGTAGGGTAGTTCTAAGGTTGGTGAGGTCCGCAGATTAGCAATGCCATCAAAGTCACAGGTTCCTTATATTTTTCCACTCAGCATGTTCTCAAGCTAACATTCCCTCATGGTTGCAATATAGGTGCCACTCTTTAGGCATCACATCCCTACTCCAAAGGAAGGACCATCTCTTTTTTCTATGTCTCTTTTTAAAAGTAAAGAGAGCTTTTCAAGAAATGCATCAGCAAACTGCCCCCATTGGCCAGAGCCGGGTTATATGTTTACCCTAAACCAATCACTAGCAAGAGGAACAAGGTCACCATGATTAGCTTCCCCTACAGCTTCACAACCAATATGTGGCTATAATGGGCAATAGTTATCCTGGGCTAACGGTCCTCTCTGCCCTCAAGGCAGCCTGAGACCCTGCAAGGGTCACCTCAAGCCCTGAGCAGCCACATATACATTTACCCTGGGTGCCAGACAAACATTATCATTTTGTATGTACGCTGTGACATGAAAAACAGTTGGGAAGCACTGGCTTAGAGACCAATTAGGATATCCCAAATTACATGCAGAGTGATATTGATCCCTGAACCAACTCAGGCCTTTCAGGATGGAAGAAGGAAAAAAATTAGTCTTGGAAGCAGGCTTAGAAAATGAACAGGAAACAAGAGAACCCATAAGGGAGCAAACACAGCCCATATCATGTCATACAACTGTCTTGTCTGTGTCCCACCCCGGCTGCTGCCCTGCTGGCTCTGCCTTCCACATCTTCCCTCCTCCAGCCCAACAGTCAGAGTGCAGGAGCATGCAGGATCCGGCTGGCCAGGTGGAGGCCCTGGGCCTGCCCCCTAGTTGAACCAGGGGGCAGACAGAAGAAGATCTGGCCCCCTTGGCAGCCATGGTAGGAAGTCTCACTGGGACCCTCCTTTTGCCATTTGCCAGGTGGGCATCTCCAAAAGGGAGACGGGGCGCTAACAGGACGCCCAGGGTGAGTGCTGGACAGTTGGAAAATGACAAAAGCCCTCTTTGAGGGGCTTCCTGTAGCACTTCCAGTGTACCTCTGAATTAGGCTGGCCCTGGTAGAAGTCTACACAGAAACAAATCTGCAGGTCAATCCATCCTCCCCCAGGAGGCTACCTCTAGAATGACCATGACGTTAATGGGACCAGCAGTGTCAATCATCCCCCAGTAGTCAGTTCTGGTGCCTCCCCAAGGGAGACAAATGACAGCTTCCTGGTCGCCTGTGGCTATGAAGTCTCATCAGGACAATTCAACTCTGGCTCAATTATATTTAAGTTAATAAATATGGATTTAGAGGACCAAATAAGCTCAAAGGTCTCGGGCATCTAAGACGAAAAAGAGAAAATAAATGGTGCACCTTCTGTTCTCCTGCCCCAAGCTCTATACTCCGTTAAATAAATAAATAAATAGCCTCCATGATCCCTTTCTAGCTATTTAAAGGACATTTAGAACATTCACAGAAGAGATAAAACAAAATTGCTGAAATCCACTAAATAGTAAATGGGGAAACCACAGTATGAAACCAAACAGTGTAGTGACTGTGATAAGCAAGAACGATTCTCAGCTATTCTAAATCTTAAAATTTTAGTGCATGACAGAGAGACTATATGAAAATACTTGGATGCATGATACTTGGATTTTAACCAGCAATGCTCTACATAAACTTATTTTAACTCTACAAGGAAATTCCATATCACTTTGAGATGACAAACATTTTCTAAGAGACTAAAGTTTGCTCTCCAGTCTGGCTCTGAACACATGCAAACCAATTTATACTGTGATAAAATGTGAAATATGCTTCTCCTGATGTTCTCAGGCAAGAGCAGTTCCAGTGTTCCAAGCAACATGGCCCTTAAGAAAGTTATGAAAAATGGACAGCTCTACTAATAAACGAAATAAAATGAAAACAGATATAAAATATAAATTTTTGGCTAGTAGATGTTATAAATCAAAGATTGTAGGCTGGGGTGTGGAAAAGGATTCTTGTTCACTCAGTGGCAGTATAAACTGGTATAACCTTTTTGGAAATCTGAATTCCTGCCCAACAGGGTATTTATCTTATAGAAATTGTCCCACAAATGTTTTACATATAAGGATGTTCATTGTAGCACTGTCTTAGTAAAAATTGGAAACAACCTAAATGTCCATTGATAGGGGATTGGTGAAATTAATTATGGTACATTCATATCATTGAATACACAACAGTTATGAAAAATAATGAGATAGATTAGTATCTAAGATATGTTAGTAAGTAAATAAATACATTCCAAAATAAGATGTATAGGATGATGTCACCACCTCTGTATAAATTTATATTAACGTAATATGTATGTTACTACATGTTTAGAAAATAACTGGTGAATATATACCCCTGATAAAGTACTTTCACTTTTAAGCCATGCATTTTTAGAATGATTAAATTTATGAAATTATGTTATTTTAAGGATAAAAAACTGTATGGTTCTCAAATGAGCACAAATATCACTTTTTATTTAATAGTGATCACATCACTAATAATTAATGATCATTATTAAATGGACACACTAGACAAACACTTGGAGAGACAGTACCCCACGCTGGGGGCAGTGACACAAAGTCAAACTGGACAGATGTCTGTCTACTCTACACAGTAGCCTGGATCAGATGTTTCAAATAGGAAGTTTTACAAAATTACAAAAATTATAGGTATCCTGGCTATAAAAATTTTAAATTCAGAATTATGAAAGTAAAAGAACTAGAAACCTCCCCCTTCATCCATTTACATTTCCCAGGGGTAAAAATTATTAATGGTTTGTTTTCAACCCAATTTCCCCATGTACAGGAACATATACACACACTTCTTGCATATATCTGTATCTATTTATCTCTCTCTATACATATGCATTCTGCATATTGTTCTGTCCTGTTTCTTTTTTACCAAAAAATATATCATTGACAATTTTTGAGGGCTGTGACATATAGCTCTACTTCATTCTTCTTACTCCTCTCAGAGCAGTCCATGGGACAGAGGTCCCATCATTTAATTAATCGTTCTCCTACTCATGTCTCCAATGGTTTGCTTTGCACATATACCATTACGTCAGAATGTCCTTAAGATGATTTCCTGAAATGGAAATGTCTGGTCAAAGAGGGCACACAACTTACATTTTGATTGGCTACCACTAAACTGTACTACAAAAAGGTTGTAACAATTTGCCAGATCAATTATAATTTAATTCTTCTGCTTCAAAATATCCATCTCCTCTCTTATCCTTATTTTAGGTAACTTTGTCTAGATGAGAGAGGCAGAGAGCATCCCATTTCTAAGATGCTTTTCCTTGTCTTTTTGCCTATTTTAGTAGTCAGGGCCTTTTTCTTAAACTATGCTTTATTGAGTTCTTGTCATGTCGCAGGTAGCGGTCTGAGCAGTCACAGGGCATTCTCCCAGTGAAACCTGACAACACTGTGAGGAGATACCATGTTCCCACTTTATAGATGAGGAAACTGAGACTCAAAGAGGTTAGGCATCATGCTCTGGGTCACGCAGCCAGTAAGGGATGAGGCACAGGATTGGAAGGCGCATCTATCTGACTCCAACATCCTTAGCTCCCAAAGGATTTTGCAAATCACCCAAAGGAAATAGATAAACCTGTTCATCTCATTACAATGTCTGTTAAAACAGACTGATGTCATTAGACATCTGTAAATACCGAACGAAGCTGCTTTGGCCCGGGAAGGCACTCTTGTTTCCCAGGCTGCTTCCTCTGTCTTTTTCCTCACAGGTCCCGCAAGCCTGTAGCCACCTGCCTTATCCTGCTTCGCGGACCAGAGGTTGCTGGGAAGGAGAGTGAGCAAGCGCTGCACTGTGAGTAACTCGCTCTCCTGCTCTCTACTTAATACTCAGTACCGCCCAGTGGGGCAGCCCATGGCATGGCCCCATTTCACAGACGAATGAGCCGAGCCAAGCCAGGAGGTGACACAGGAGCTTCAGCATATAACCAGTTCTCTGGCTTTCTATTTTCTTCTTTTTAAACCAGGGGAAACAGATGAAGTTGTTCATCAACGTTCCACTTGCTGAACTTCATCAAAATTGATAGCAGCTTCCTAAAGAATACAATCTATTACGGAACCTAACCATATGATTAGTACTGACAACTTGTTTCAGGGTCATAATATAACTTTAGAAGTGATGCTGAAGATTGGGGGGAAAAAGCTATGTTTGGTGAACACATTGGCTCATAGTTTCATTTTCTGAAAAAAACTTCAGATACAGTCATATATATATACATATACAGACCCATATATGGACATGTATTTACACATTTTTTGTATATATGTGTATACGCACATAGATTTACATATATAAAATGTATTTATTTATACATTTAAACATGACTTATTTAGCTCAGGCAAAATACACCAAAAAAACCAAGAGCAAAGAATAGAAAGAACACAATAAATTTCATTTATTTAGAACGCACAAGATACAACATAAAGGTGTGGCAAGTTTTTGCTGTATTTGTAACCTAACGGAGTGTATGAGCCTGAAAAAAATTAAACTGGTGCAAGTGGGTAGTGAATAAAGGGCACTGTTCAAACTCAGGCACTATCATCTCAAAACAATTTTTTCTGAAACTCAGAGTTGGCTTCTTTAATAAACTCGGAAGTTTATTAAAGGAAAAATACATTTGCTAAAAAAATCTCATTTCCAAAAAGAATTTGAGAGCAAAATCTTATGAGCTGGGCTAGAACTATATCTGGCATCAATACCTAGAAAGATTAATATGTAAAAACCTTAAGGAAGAAAGAATTCCATAAATTTAAATGAGTCGAGAGTTAAGATTCTTTATATCCTGACCAAACCGTCTCAAACTTAAACATTAACTTTGTTTAAAAATTGGTATTAGACTATTTATGAAAAGTAAATGTACTCTCTCTTTAGGAAATATTTGGGAAATACCTAGTATTACTTTGTGCTCTAGAGACTACAATTCTGTCATTATTTGAGGTTGATAATTAAACACAATAACCAGCTCTTGTAACTCAAAGGGTCAAACTCTCTTTATATCGTCTGCGCTTGCAGAATTTTAAAAACCTTGGATGCAGCCAAAGACTTGGGGAAAGCAAGCTTTTAATTAAACACTAATGAAGACCAGAAAAAATGTTGGGCTTTCTTTTTGGTCCCAAGAATCCAGAAAATCCAAAAGGTCTTTCCACCCTTAACTTCAGTGGATGGGAATGAGCCGAGACAGGGTCAGAAGGATAAGTGACGTCCACAGAATGCCAAAAAGAGAAAGCAAAAAGTCTGAAACACCTATCAGCATTGGTCAGGCCAGACAGGGCACCTTCCAGAGCCCAACCACAGGGCTGGGCTCAGGAAACAGCGATCACTTGACAGTCGGGGCTGACAAGAACTGCCAACTTCCCCACCCTGGGCTGGGCATGGGTGGGGACCTGCAGCTGGCTGTGCACAAAAGCCAGGGTCCTCGGGTGAGTCCGTTTTCACAGGGGCTGGAGGAAATAATCTGCTCTGTTCTCTACAATGCTGCTTCCTTAATGAAATGGCCACCAGAGAACCCAAATGAATGTATTCCCAATCAACTTACACTGGCTTGGGGCTGTTTTCCACAATGAAAACAGACACACACACAAATACGTTTCAACGTGCCTGGCTTTGTTTCTGTATGAGGTTTCCAAAACTTCACAGACCGCAAACATTCTCTTTGGACAGAGTCCCCCTAATGCTCCTTCCTCCTCCTCCAAATCCTCAGTGTCTTCCTCTACCACATGCTGCCACCTCTCTAGCCTAGGTCCCCACCACCTCTCAGCTGGACATCAGAAATGGCCCCCTAACTGCTCTTACCCCTCCCCAGCCATTTCCCCAGAGTGGCCTGAGGAAGCTTCTTAAAGTGTAAAGCAGATTCATTTGCTCATTTAGTCAAATATTTCTGAAGGATGTATTACGTTCCAGGCACAGAGGATGCTACAGTGAACGAAGCCAAGTTCCTGAATGCCTTCAGCTGACATTCTGGTTGGGGAGACACCATAAGCATATAAACAAATTCCTAATGTCAGGTGGTGATAGGGTTACACAGAAAAGTAAAGCAGGATAAGAGAATGGTTGGGGTGGCCTCTCTGGTTGGGTGGCATCTGAAGAAAGACCTGTAGGAAGTGAGGGGGGAAGCACGCCGTGTGGACTTCCGGGTGACGAGGTTCCAGAAAAACTGGAAACAACTCCTAGGGCAAAGTCCCTGAAGCTGGAATGTGCTGGGCAGGTCTAAGGGTCAGTAAGGAGGCCAGTGTAGCCGGAGGAGAGTTAGAAGGGGGAAGATGTTGGGAGTTAAGACCAGAGGTTGAGTGTGTTTGTTGGGGGTGGTGGAGAGACCCAGAGAAGGGGGTACCAGTCACACGGGGCCTTGTAGGTACAGTACGTCTGGCTTTTTCTCCGAGTTGGGAAGTCATTGGAGGGTCTGAACAGGAGAATGACATGATCTGACTTACTTTTAGCAAAATCGCTCTGGAGGCTGGGTTGAGAATAGTCTGTAGGGTGAAAACAGCATTAGCCATTTAGTCTCAGTGAGTTTATTAACTCCTGCTATGGCTCAGAGTTAGGTAGAGGGAGAGACTAGAGACTGGGAAAGTGCCAGGAAGGACTTATTGAAGGCAAATGTAGAAAACCAAGAGGCTGAATGGTTTGCAAACGAAGTCCAGTCCATATAATGGCTAAGAGAGTGGATTTGGATTTAGACAGATCAGAGCTGCAATCTTCGCTCTTGGACAAGTTACTTAACAAATCCACATCTGCCAAATGGGTTTAATAATACCTATTCATGTCATTGTTAGGAGAATTAAGTGAAATTGTAACTATAAAGTGCTTAGCACTAGTCTGCCACATAGAAAATGTACATTAAGTAGAAATAACCATAGCTAACACTTTTTAAATGCTTACCCTGAGCCAGGCACCTACTGAGGTCTTTATCTCTGTTATCTAGCATTGTCTCCTCAACAGCCCTAGGAGGTAGGCACTATTATCATCCCCATCTCTGAAACTCAAGTAACTAGCCCACGTCACACAGCTATTAAATATGGGTGTTTGGGCTTAAATCCTGGTCAGAGTTTGCACTCATAACTTCTAGCATGATAACTTTTGGCTTAGGATCAAGTTTGTGCAAGAGGTCCAAATTTTTACATTTGAAAAGCTATTAATGTTATTTTTAATCTTTATACCAAACTTAAAATGTAGATCTTATTTTATCTTCTGTATAGCCTGTTAGGCTCACAGCAATTAAGTAGGTTGGCTCAAGGTCACACAGCTGGTAGATGATGAAGCCAGAATTTAACCTAGGTCCAGCTGACTACAGTCATTCCATTTCCCTATTTTATCAAGGCCCTTTTCTCTCTTGGATAATAAGCATCTAATCACATTTTAATGAGACAAACTAATTTCTGCAAACATGTTTGCTGGCTACATTCCCAAGGGTAGCTTGATGCTTATAATAACTAGGTCTCCCTAGCAGTTGCAAATCTAAGGATCATATTGAAGGAGAGCTTACACAGATGAGAAAGACAGCAGTCAGTGGAGCTCCATAGCCCTCAGGCATGAGAATCTAGGGTTCTCAGTCTATGGAGTAGGATTCAGGGTTGGGAGCAAGAAAGTTTAATGCCTTCTTGTTGGAGAGACAGAAATAATAGTTGTGAGCATCTTTGATTTCATAGAATAAACCAAGAAGACAATAACATTAAGATGCCAGAGTCTTCTGATAAAAAGCTCTGCCGTAAAATCAGTGGGCACAGTGTCTCCATGCAGTGGTCAGTGGGCCACTTTCCTGCTTGCCACACTAGACTATAATTCTTAATGGGGGAGGAAGAAGAGGCCAAGGCTTCTGCAGATTTTAGAAGCTCCAAAGGTTATTTATATGCATAAGAAATTGAGAACACTGCACATATAATTATTTTCCATCCATCCAACCATTTGTCCATCCATCCATCCATCCACACATCCATCTAACTGTTGGATGTTTTTCAGTGCTTTTAAGTCTCTACACATTAAATTTTTATAACAATCCCAGGGGAATAACTCTTTAAGAGAAGTACTATAATTGCTATATTTTACAGCAGAAAAAAATTGAGTCTCAGAGAACTCACATGGCTAACAAAAAGTGTGTTAGGATTTGAATTCAGTCAGACTTCATTTTTAAGTGCTAGGCTATGTTTCCACCCAATGTTTGTTGAGTGAATGAATAAGTGAATAAATGATTCTATCTTTATGTGTTATTTACTTTTTAATAAAACAGCAAGTCAGTGGCAAGAGGCTGAGCATGAGAGTCAGCTAGAGCTCTGTTGAAATTCCAGCACCATGACATATTAGCTAATAAGTATATAAAACCAATAAAATGAGGTTCATGATATCATCTTAAAGAGTTGTTATAAGGACAAAGATAAGCCACAATATCTAATAAAGCGAAAAATCTAGCCACTCTGCTTTTCAGTACAGTATATACCCCAGAGAAGCTCTTGCTCATAAGCATAAGGAGACAAGTATAACAACGTTCACTGTCATATTTTGGGACGTTGAAAATTTGGGAACAACCTCAATGTCCATCAACAAGAGACTGATATATTTATGCAATGGAATACACGGGTCAAAATGAAATTTAGAGAGAAATCCCAAAAGCTTTTGAGAGAAAAATAAGGCAGCAGAATGACACATCCATAAATAAATTTTACAAACACAAAAATAATGTATATTGTTTATAGATACAAACATATGTGGCAAAATTATAAAAACATGCCTGGGAATGAAAAAAACACAAACTTCAGGGTAGGATTATTTTTAGGGAGAGAGAGGAAGTACAAGGGTGGTTTCAACTAAGTCTATAAAATTTTATTACACTACAAAAAATATCTGAAGCAAACATGATAAAATATTAAGATGCCTTAAAACTAAGTGGCAGGTGTATGGGTTTTTATCTATATTGTCTTTTATATTTTTGTATATTGAAATAATCCCAAAAAGTTTTATTTTTTTAAAAAAGATAATACATACAAAGGGCTAAGCACAAGGCCTAGCACACAGCAGCTGTTCAATAATTAGTAGCTATTAGTCAAGTCAAGACAGTGAGACTATATAAAAGCACTAGTTAAGAAGAAAACAGTTACTTAAGCAAGAATGTTTGCCCAAACACACAATTCAAGAGACTAAAAAAAATTAGAACATTAGGGGAAAATAGTATTCTTTAATTCACCATATTTGCCAGCCTCTTTCATGGTAAAAGTTTACTTCAAGGATGCCAGAATGTATATCTGTTATGTATGTATATATACACACACATGTATGTAATTACATATGGAGGCTTAATTTCCGCCTCTTTCCATGCTGTAAGTCATATGGTTTTGTTTATACAATTTAGAACTACAGATCTTATTTCCCATTCGAATCATTCACACTTTTCCACAACAACCAAATTGGACATCACAAATATAATGTTCAGAATAAACATAAGTAGGAGACGAACAGGAAGTCATTTTATGTGGCAGCCCCACCAAGAAAAGATGGAATGAGAAAAACAAACACCAATTTGAAAAGCCAGGAAAGTCTATTCTTAACTTGGTGTTTTTCAAGCTGTGCAATAAACGTTCAAAATCGCTTTCAAAGATCCTGAGACTAATCTTGTGGATTTTAAATGACACAGGCTTTTTGAAATTTATTTATGTCAAGTGATGGGCTAAAATATTAAGACAATTTTGCTTCCCAGTTTTTGGGTACCTTAGCATCTTAGTTCCCTGCCACCAAATCCCAGTCTTCAGCAACCAGAAAAGGTGGAATATGAATTTTCTCAGTGGTAAGTGGACTCATATTTCATTTATCAGCCAAGTTTTCTCTCCTTTCTGTATGTGTTACTACTAGTTGCTGCCTCCACGGCTACCCAATCCCTTGAACAGAGTGTGGGATCCAGTCAGGAGAGCACCCTGATAGGCCATGTTTTAAAGCTAGATTCCACATCCTTCACATCAACGCAAGCCTTACTCTCCTCCCCGCTGGCCCTGCCTTAGCTGAGGCTTTGATCCTAGCACCTGTTGGGCAGGCATTTGTAGAAGAGGTGATGTCAGCCCAGACTTATGCCCTTAGCTGTCAGGAGTGTTTTGAGCTGACAGCTCTTTGTCCCCTCTAGGAATTGCCCTCCTTTAAAGGAGCTGCCTACTTCAAGGTCACATCGCTTTCTCAAGGGCAGCCCATCTCCATGATGGGTTGATGAAGGGGGGTGGGGGAGACTCAGCCCTCTTGTTCCATCTGGGGACAACTTTCAGTTTCAGAGCTACCCATGAGGTCAGCTGAGGCCTTTGTTGAGCCTGAATTGTAGCCCAACTTTTCCCTCTGCTCAATCCTACTTCTTGCCAGTCTCTTCTGCAGGTGTTGATACTCAGAGCACTCTCTATTAAACCTCCTGCTTGTTAATCTGTTTCAGAGTCTGCTTCCTAAGGAACTAAATCTGCACCAGCTTTCATGCTGTTCCATGGTAGGATTGCTTTTCCTGGCCCCTGTGGTTGAGTGGGTCACGTGACCAGCACTGAACGATGATGTGTGAGAAGTGACGTGAGCCACTTAAAGGCCAAGCATTAATTGCCAGTGCAAAGCCCTGAAGAGCTCTTCACTCTCTATCACGGCAGCTGGCAATGTTCAGGAACATTCTGTGAGCCTGAGTGACAGTGATGAGCAGAGCTTATAGCTAACCTATGATTGGACAGGTAGTGTGAACCAAAAATAAACTTTCATTTCTTTAAGCCTCCTGGGGCTGTTTGTTGCCATAGCAAAACCTATCCTATGCGGACTACACTACATCATTGCAGCAGCCTCCTCACTTCCCTTCCCTGCCTGCCTCCTGTGTGCCACCCTCTCCCTAATCTATCAGCCTCACTGCTGCCAGGGGTAGTTCTAAATCAACCCCTGCCCTGCCCCCAAAGTGCTGAAGAAAAACATCAACATCCTAATCTTAAAAGATCATTCACATTCAGATGTTATTCTCAATCAAAATCTGTCTGTCTCTGACTCCGACTCTCTCTCTCCCTTCTCATCAGTCTTAAAAAATTCTTTATAATCCCCCCAAAGCCATGATTTCCCATGCCTGAAATGCCCTTCCGCCTTTCTTCATCTAACTCCTACTTGTTCTTTGAAACTCAGCTTGAGAATCACCTCCTCCAGGGAGCTTCCTTGGCTCCCCTCCGCTCCCCATTACTTTACCTTGTCTGATTTAGACTCCCTCCACTGTGCCCCTAGAGCACCCTGGGTAAAGCCCTCCCACAGAGTTTCATCTCCTTAACTGTCTCCCCTACTTGACACGACATTTCTTGAGGGCAGGAAAAATGTCTATTCTGACTTTGTGTTGCTAACACCTTGCCCCTTGATAATTATTTTAGATACGAATAAATGGACAAATGAATGAATCAGTCTATAACTCCAATCATTATGTTCTACAACAAAGGATTTAGCAAATTGAACACTCATCCTGAATATTTATTAATTTCCTAGTGACTAGGTTTTCCATGAGAAAATTCTTCCATGTTCCTTCAAGGTCTATTTTTCTACAATTGAATTCTGGACTTTTCTTCCTCTAGCATTCTTCACCTAATATATTGCTTTTTTTCTAGTCCAGGGATTGGCAAACTTTCTCTGTAAGGGGCCTGATAGTAAATATTTTCGTCTTTATGGCCAATACAGTCTTTGTATCAACTACTCAACTCTAAGTAGTTGAGTCACAACTATTCAATTCTGCCATTGTAGTGCAAAGGCAGCCACCGACAACATGTAAATGAATGAGCAGGGCTGTGTGCCAATAACACTTTATTTATAAACACAGGAGCCTGTGTGCCAATAAAACTTTATTTTCAAACACAGGAGGCTGGGGGCCAATAAAACTTTATTTACAAAAAGAGGAGGCAGGCCAGTTTTCTCCTGTGGGTTGTAGTCTGTCAGCCCCCCTCTCTAGTCTATATAACTCAGAGGAAAGTGGAAAGTGAAGGGTGGGGGCAAGCAAAGTGCATATGGTTTGAAATGCACACAGATCACTGAATGCTCAATGGGGAAGTGTCCTTTGGGCGACTTGGTCTTTTGCAGCCAATGTGGTGGGATGCAAAGTTGAGGTGTTATCAGTTTATGGATCATCAGAGTCTTGGATATAGAGAGATCATTTCCTTAGAGAACCTTGTGTGAGCTGCCTGTGACCTCCTAGATTTTTTGTATGGGTTTAAAGAAAATGTGGGTCTACGTGTGGAACACAAGTCCAAATACCAAGGTCCACCCTACACACGCTGCTCTGGGAAATTTCAGTCTCTTACTGAACATCCTTGCATGTAAAGATGGGAATTCAGTTTCCAGAGAACTAGTCTCACTTATAAAAAGAATAGTAATACTCTTAGCTAGCCTCTGTCAAGTACCTTCTACGGGTCTGATGTTAAGAATTAACATTTATTGAGCATTGGCTTGTGCCAGGCTGGGCGCTCAGTGTCATATACATTATTTCATGAATTGCTCACCCTACCCCACAATGCAGGTACTACAGTTCTCCCCTCTCACCCATGAGGATTTAAGGCTCAGAGAGAGAAAGCCATTTGCTCAAGGTCAAACGATCAAGTTGAGCCTACAGCCACTGCCATGTTCTGCACTGCATGCTACCCACTCTGTGCCAGCTGCCTGCTTCAGGGGAGCCTCTTCTGGTCACTTAAATATCCCGGATTCTGTCCAAGTTCCCTCCTGCTAGAGGCAATGACTCCATTCAGGGTTTGCAAGAAATTCTACCTTTGAGACGTTGGGGATGAGGGGAAAACTTAATCCCAAATAATAAACTGAGGGCTTTGTTAGAACGTGTCACACTTAATAAAAAGCAAAGGGTGTTGATCTTTTTTCAACAACATTCTCTCATCATTTTCCGCCTCAATTGTTTGTTCAACCTAATTAATTGCTATAATGCAACCCATCCAGGCAAGATAGAAGCAGGATAGATATGTAACTGACGAATCAGCTTTTAAAATTTAGCCCAAAATTGAAGGCGAATGTCCCATGTCTGCAACTTTAACCTAATCTAAACTTTCACTCATAAAGTAAGTCTTTGTTAAAAGGCAGCCTCAGTGCAGCCTCAGCCTGTCTTTTATTTAGTCGCATTACTACAGAAGTGCCTTATAGCTAGTATCTCAATTATTCATGGTTCTTGGCAAATTCAGGCACTTGCCTCTCCGATTTAGAGGTGGAGGAAGTGTTCAATTCCAAAGAAATTATGCCTTCCCGGCTTTGCTAGTCAGGCAATAATGTTGTTGCCAAATTCCTTATGAATAGGTGGGAGATCTTATTTCACTTATAGTATATGAATAAACAAACACCCCCAAGGGACTGCCAGATATTTCATGTAATGGATATCTCCTGCCCCACCCTATTTCTCTCTAGAGTGATTGAGCCTGGATTTCCTTACAAACAAGACTATTCAAACTAGAAGCAAGGAAAAGGACACCTTGTTATCGCCAAGATGATAAAAACTTGAGTTCAGTAAAATATGTAACTCAATGGTGTGTGTTTCCAGAGGTGGACAATACGATGGAACATTCTGCTCTATGGTTTAGAATTCAATTACGGGACAGCAACAGCGTATTCTAATGATGGGCCCCCACTCCCTTAACTCAAATTACTGTGGCAAAAATACTTACAAATGGATTTGTGCATTAATCCTGTACTTACCCTGAAAAATAACTAATTATTTTATTTAAAGAGCTCTAGAGTTGAGATTCTAATAACGCAGGTGCAATGGACATTGCTGATTGCATCTCAACCAAGCACTGACCCTCCCTCATTGTTTGGCAGGTATGTGGTCTGGGGGGCCAACTTCACTCCCACCTTCAGAAATGGGTCTGTTCCCTCATGGGCCTAAGCCAATCAATTTAATTCAGTGTTTCTCAGCCTTTTTATTCATTATCATCCCCTTAAGGAGCTTTTTAGATGTTTTTTTTGGTTTTCTAGTCATCGCCGCCCCCCCCCCCAAATTCTAATGCCACATATATACTGTATATATGTTTAGGTATTGTATATCTCTCTGCTTTATACATAAAAAGAATAAGGTTTTTGGCCCCCCTCCTTCTCCCAAGAAACAATTTTTGCCTCTTGGGGGCTATATCACTTCCACTGGGAATGCATGTATTATAATCTCATTCTCCGTGCCAATCAGAGCATGCCACTGGGGGTGAACACAGACTCTAAGTTGATCTATCAGAGTGAAACTGGGAATGCTTTTTTGATAGTTGGTAGATATGAGAAATTCTCTTTCTTTCTGGATGGGTTGATATGCGAATCTAAGCCCTGGAACTGCTGCAGCTATCTGGTATCGTGAGGGAAGAAACCAGCTGAGGAAAAAGCCAACACGCAAATGAGACAGCTCTGAAAGAACCATGGGGAACCAGGATAGTGCCCTGATCAAACCATACCTGAAGTTCATGCTACTGCTAGACTTTTTAGTTGTGTCAAAAGTCCCTTCTTTTTATTCTGTATGTTAGTTTGAGTTGGGTTTCCTATTCTAATAAAGAAAATCCTAAGTGACAGAACAGGTAATATTTATGGAATGCTTCCTAAGCTCTAGGCACTGTGCTAAATATCTTACATGTCAATTAATTCTCTTATAAATCTCTGTGATTAGTACTATTATATTTCCCATTTTCTTAATGATGAAACTGAAGCATAGTAAGATCAAGTAACTTACTCATGGTCATACATAGGCAGAGGTAGGATTCACTCCTATGTCTATTTAACTTGGAGCCTAAGGTATTAACCACTTTAGTTTACTGCCTTTCAGTTCTATACAATTTAAGTCACTACTTTCTTGCTTGACATTTGAAAGGCATTACAGAAAATGGAGTTTCTTTGCTAATAGTTAACTGTGTTGCACAATTAAGAAATCTATGGTTCTCCCAAGTTTCAAAATATTTTTAAAAACTTTATTTCTCTAAAGACACAGGAAACCTCAAACTCAGAGATCATTTTCTACTTCTAACTCAATACTCATAAAAGGGCCATCATGATTTTGATGTTCTTCTTATCATTATGAGAGGGAATTGACTCAGTCACTATCTGTTTTACAGAAGAGAAAACCTATAGTTTAGTAGGTTAGTCCTTCAAGTTGCTGTTCTGCTTAAAAATAATTATTGATCAACCTTATAAAGAACCCATCAGGTCTCAGGTTTCTGGAACCTTCATTTTTGAATAGGTCACTCACAGCAGAAGAGATAAGCCATAAGTCCCCTGAATCCTTGGGGAGAGAGGCATGGAGGCTACAATACTTGTGTTCTCCTTTTGAAAGTTTCTCAAACATTAAAAAGCAAAAACGAAACTATATGAGGGGCACTTCTCCTAAAGACCAAAATGAACAATGATTTCCCAAAAGAGAAAAAGGCTGAGAGGAAGACGCACCTCTGGCTCCAAAAAGTCAAGTGATCTGTGTCATGTGGCCAGATGGCATCTATTCAGTGCTCCATAATACTCTCAACTTCCCACATGCTGCCCTGGGTCTCAACCTGGCTTTTGGATTCTTTCAAAATGCAGGACATCGCAGACATGTTATCCAGAGCAGGCGTCGTGAGAGCACAAAGTGAAATGTTCCTCACATTTTCACCAGGATGACACGATGTCAAAGATAACAAGGGGATGCTGATTCTTTAGATGCCCACAGTTTAACCTCAGGTGCTGGCCTTTTAATTTTGCTTGATTGATGGAAGACTACAGCTTGTCAAAATCAGGTGCTTGACCACATATGGGACATCATACAATGGGATATAAATTATGGTCATTTAGGGAGTGGGGTCAGGGTAGGGGGAATCCAGGAACTACAACAAAGCTATTTCCATCACAGGAAAGAAAATGTGATGCTATATTCTTATAATAAACACCAGGTATCATCTTCCTAAACACAATGTCAATTGTTTTTAACGTCAAAGATATTAACAACCAGGGCCGACCCCGTGGCTTAGCGGTTAAGTGCGCGCGCTCCGCTGCTGGTGGCCCGGTTGGGATCTCGGGCACGCACCGACGCACCGCTTCTCCGGCCATGCTGAGGCCGCGTCCCACATACAGCAACTAGAAGGATGTGCAGCTATGACATACAACTATCTACGGGGGCTTTGAGGGAAAATAAATAAATAAATAAAATTATAAAAAAAAAGATATTAACAACCAAAGCACAAGACTTTTAAATCCACAAATGACTGTTAAAAAAAAAAAAAAAATCCAGGCAAGCTGCAGTCCCAGAGAGGATAAACGGTCTCCTAGTTGAACAAAGTTGCTGCATTTTTTGCCTGCAGGATGGGACCTAGCAGAGAAATAAAGAGGCTGTGTTGTGTGACAGGGAGTAAATCCAAACGTAAGCATTCTAACGCTCAGCCAGCCACCCCTCCCTTCCCCAGCCCGTCATCCTCCTGCAAAGTGTTCACTATTTGCTGCCCTTCCTTCCAAAAGCCAGTAGACACAGCATCAGCTTTTCCTGGCTCTGCCTTGCAAGCTGGGGCTGCCTGATGGAAAATTGAAATAAAATCAAAGTGAACAATGCAAATCCATGAAGGCCCCTCTGACTGTAAACTGGTGTGAAATCGTTCCTCCTGAAACGCCAGTGAATGCCACGCCAATGAAATAAAAAAGAAGGAATCACCAGAATGTCCAAGTCGCTTCCTGCAGACCCTCTACTGCAAAGCTACAGCTTTCTTAGCTAAGTGCCAGCCAGCACACCATCCCTCTATAACAGATGTCTGCAAATGCTGGGACTAACTCACAAGTGCCCCCCATGCCCAGTGGGAAAAATTCACAAGCTCTGTCAGGCAACAGTTATCCACAGCTGCTGAGCATTTGACCCAAGAGTCAAGCAGCCCGCTAGGAGTTTAAAAAGAAGAGAGGTGGAGGGACAGAGAGAATCAAATCATACAGGTGGAACCGGCTTCCCACGAGCGCCCGGCATCCTGAAAGGGCCCTCGGGCGCCGCGCGCCCTCCTGGCTCACCTGGTACACGTCCCGCAGCCCGCACCACGTCCGCAGCACCTGGTGGCAAGCCCGCAGCCTCTCCGTGTACCATCTCCGCAGCGTGGACACGGTCAAGTTCCACACGAAGCGGCTGCCGCTGAACAGCAGGTCCTCCACTCCACACATGAACACTGAAGCCATGCCTCCTCCTTCCTCGCAACCCGGGGGCGCGCGGCACCCGCAGCCGCGGCCAGCGAGCCCGAGCACAGCGGCCCGACCGCCTGGGCTCCCGACGCCGGCTTCTGCTGGCAGCCGGGGGGCAAGCCTTCCACCAAACTCGGCTCTCACCGTGCGTCCTGGCCAGGCTCCGGCGGCATGCCCCGGGATTGGGCGCCCGCCAGCCAACGGCTGCGGCTGGCACGCACAGAAGCCCAGTGTCCACCCCCGCCCGCTCGCGGGCAGCGCCCAGCAAGCAGCGCTAAGCTCCGCTAGGCGAGCCCCCGGCGCTCCCGGGGCACGGGAAGCCCTGGCCCGCGAGGACTCCCCCTGGCGCTCCCCGGGTGCGCTGGGCAGGGGGGGAAGCGGAGCAACTCTTTGCAGGCAAAGAAGAGAGCTGCATTTCAGCGCACTTGGCTTGCACGTCCTGCACACACCACACACACGCACAAACACACGCACACACCCCAGCCTGAGTCTCCTGAGCTGTTTCCGGGAGCACCTTACTTTACACTACAGGGTCTTTCCTTGGCATCTTGCTCTGTCCACACTGATAAATACCTCTGGGCAGCCACAGATGCAGGAGGAAAAAAAAATCCTCCGTAGCATCCCTTTGGACCCCACTCCTGGGGGAACAGCCTTGAATGTTTCCTTGGTCGTGCTGGAGCCAGGAGATGAAGATAGCAGTCTCACAGCAACAGTGTGCACATAGCTCCAGAACCTGCCTTTGCTCCTAACTTGAGGGTCTCCGGGAAAACAACCACCTGCCTGTTGTTGCCAGCCAGAGGGCAGGTTCCCTCACCCCTCACACTGTGCTAATTCCAATACAGCAGTCAGTTCACAAGAAAAACAGAAAAGATTCTTGGTCTCTAGCAAATAGCTTCCAGTTACTATCTGCTGGGAAATAGAAGCTCACAAGGGATTCCTTGGTTTGGTTCTGGAAAATTCAGCCTCTGGACATGTCTACCAGCAGCTGCCAGCACAAACCTGCACAGGTAGTTTATTCTCAACTCAAAACCAAAGGAAACCGTTCCACCACTGGCGAAGTCACCAGATAATTAATGTTTTGTTTTCTTTTAAAGTTCTCTCCCAGGAATTGCTATTGCCTAAGGCATTTGGAAAAGGGAGTCCCCCATACCACTAGTCTCTATTTTCCTTTAGAATGTGTGTAGATTGCAGTCCCTTATACTACTATAACATTTCTCACAGCAAAAGCACTGCAGCAAATTTCAGGATATTGCTTTTCCTGACTCTATCTGTAGGACAATTGTCTGTGTTTGATTGGTGGTTTCACACCTGGGCTGTTATCTTTGCTATTAAGTGGCAGAAAGGTAGGGTGCCAAAGCCTTTGTCCTGAACCAGCTCAGAAGGCTTCAGAACAGATTATCAACAAGTAAAGCAGCTTTATTTCAGATTTCAATTGCCTTTGGAATCTTAATTCTGGTGAAACTCAGTCAAAAGAACACAAAAATCTGTCCTCAAAGTGCCTGTTGTTTTCAAAGTGACCATAATCAGGAAACTTTTAAATGATGTTTCTTTGACTACTTTTCACTTCCTTTTATTACTAACAAAATTGCCTAAGAGTTTTTGTTGAGTTAGTTATACAGGACACAAGACCTGATCCAAGATTTGCAAACCCTTCTTCACAGTAAATCTACTCCATGTGCTCATTAGTATCAGCAGTCTGACAATATTCTCTAAGATGATGGTCACAGTGTTTATACAAAATCAGAATATACTGGGTCTTACTGAATCAAAAGAAAATGAACTAAGTATAGTTTGAAAAGGAACTGTCATTCCAATGGAAAACTACTGAGCTTCAAAAATGGCCTATTAGTACGAGTGAATGGTGGTGGTACATTTACTTTTTTTTTAACGATGCAGTGCGACTGTGTTCTCGGAAATGTCAGGCAGCCAAGGGAATACCAGAATAAAACCTACAACAGGTCAATTATCTCTGTCTCATGACACCATCCTCTCAGAAGAGATGCCCTAGAAATATCATCTATCTGTGCATGGGTCTCAAGTCAGTGGTCAATTCCAACCTCAGTCATTTTCATTCAAGGTTTCCAAAGTCAGTGCTTACACTATTTTCTAGAAAACGAGATGCGGGATGATACAGGTTCTCAAAGTGTGATCCCTGAACCAGCAGCATCACATCACCTGGGAACTTGGCAGAGATGCAAGTTCTCGGGCCCGCTCTACAATCAGAAACTATGGGGTTGAGGTCAGTGATCTGAGTTCTCATGTGGCCTCTGGGGGATTCTGACTCCAGGTAAAGTTGGAGAAGCACTGCTCTAGGGCAGAGTAGTTAGGAGCTAAGTCTCCTAAGAGAGACACACCTGACTCAACTCCTGCTCCTTCACATCTGTGGCACCTGGTACAAGCTCCTTACACCCCAAAAGCCTCAATGTCCTCATCTATAAAATGGGGAAAATATCAGAATCCACTGCATAGGGTTTTGGGGAAGACTAAGTAAAATATTCTGCATTTAGCATAGTGGCTGGCAAAGGGTAAGCACCCAAAAAAGACAAACTGCCACCAGCCAAATTAGGAAATGTTTTCATTTTTTGTAGTCAGATAAAACAGTGTAAGTGAATTTTTTTTTTTTTTTTTTAATTTCAACTAATTATCTACCTCTGCTTTCCTATCCCTTTCTGTGTGTTGGAGGTTAAAGTTGGTGGTGGCTTGTTTTCAGGGAGCAGTTCTGCTGCTCTCACTCAAGTTCCCAAAAAGCTTTTTGAAGCTCCATCTTCGCCCCACAGACCACCTTTCCCGGGGACTCAGAGAAGTTAATGCTCAAAGCTGGATGCCAGACAGGAAAAGACATCTTGTTCCCACCAATATAAACACTGATGCTTCTTCTTATCCGAACAGCTTTCCTCTCCCGCAGAAGAAGGTCAAAGCTCCAGGACAAGTGGGATCTTAGAGGGAAGGAAGTGCACATTCCTCCACACCAGGGTCTGACAGTAGAGGCAATTGAACCCAGATGTGTAGCAGTGGAGAAAAGAGCGACCCAAGTGTGGCATCATCTTTAAAACGGACCAGCCACGTGGGACAAACCAGATCCCAGACACACACCCTTGAAGCTGGTCTAAAATTTCCTGTGGAAAGAGAGCTAAATCAAGCTGGCTTGAAAATTATCTTGCTTTTTCTTTTTTTTTTTAATTTAAGAAGAGGATTTTCTTTCCTCTCCAGCATCAGAGCTCCCTGCAATACACTGTAATTTCCTGCAGCTCTCTCTGGAGGCTTGAAAAGATGCTTCAGGTGACAGCATTACTCACACACCTGGGAGTTCTGCTACAGACATAAAAGCGAAATTGTCAGGATCCCCGGGGCTCCTGTAGGTTCTCCTTTGAGCAATCAGCAGGAAGAAGACCACAATGCTGGGAAGACAGCACAAAATGCCAACCCCTGTCTCTAGAAAGAGGCAGCCAGTTAGTAACACAGCAGCTTCCAGTGGCCCCCTCTGCTCGTCAAAAAGGCAGTCTACCTAATGCCTCTGGGCATTTTTAAACTGTACTCTCCACACACACCTTTAGTGTGGCTAAATTCTAATAGCCCATGAATGTCTGACCTAGGGCTTGAGGGGGATGAAAACAAGGCCTCGTTCAATGGCTCTCAATCAGGGGCAGTTTTGCACCTCCCCTCCGAGACATCTGGCAATGTCTGGAGACATTTCTGATGGTCACAACTGGAGGGTGCTACTGGCATCTAGCTGGTAGAGGCCAGGGATGCTGCTCAACATCCTACAATGCCCGGGACAGCCCCCACGACAAAGAACTCCCTGCCCAAAATGTCAGTGGTACAGAGATTGAGGAACCCTGGTCTACATACTCTGCTCTTCCTCTCACATGACTTTTGTTGTGGGGAAACATTCTTCCCTCTTGGTATTTTCTCCCCCAAAGGCAGATTGGGGAAGAAATGCAACCATCACTCTATAATGGTTTTCACGCTCACATAGAGCTATAATGAACTCGAAGCCTTTCGAGAAAGAACTGGAATGCCATTTCCTATCATTTTCACTTACCTTTTGTTTTGATATTTATCATAAAACTGAGGAATAGTAATTTTCATCATAAGCTATTTATATTTGGGCACCTTAATTTTTGGTTTTATCATTTCATTTAAATTAGAGTCTCCTTAGTAGGGATGAAGCCTTTTTCTGGCACATTTAAAAAAAAATATTCTCCCCACATTGACTCCAAGGTGGAATGCTGACGCCTCCCGTGGGCTGTGCACTGCTATAGAAGTCTCTCATTGCACACATGACAGGATATTGCCCCTTTCAGTCCACTTTTCTCTGTTAAACTGTAAGCTTTGTGAGGAATCCCTGCGGGTGAGGTGGAGGTGGGGGTGGCTGGATGGTCCCTCCTTGTGCAGGAGACCTCATGCATTGGAAAATGTTTAGTGACCTTGGGCTCTGCCCACTAAATGCCAGTAGTGCCCCTAATCGTTATGACAGCAACAACGAACAGCACCTCCACACACTTCTGAATGCCCCTAAGTGGGGTGGGAGCTACCCCCCTTCAAAACTGGCGGAAGTAGGGAAAGGGTCTTATTCATATGTGTTTCCCCAGTGGCTGGCACAGAGCAGGCAATCAATAAACATTTAGTGAACTGACAAATGAATGACTATTTGTCTCAACAGTGAATACAGAAAGAAGTTCATCCATTCCCCAAATACATACTCTTGTTCATTAAAAAATTATGTATTGAGTTTGCACTACGTGCCAGGCAGGGAACTAAGTGCGCAGAATGCACTGTGATAAAACAGAGATGATCTCTGGCTAAGTGGGTCTTAGGGCGAGAAAGGCAGACATTTGAACAAGTAATATAAAGGAGCAGGAACTGCCACTCATAATAGAGATCTGTCATGTAGGATGTGGGGGAGGTTCAGGCAATGCCTCCCTGAGGACGGGACAGTGCTGCTGAGACCTGAAGGCTGAGTAGCAGAGAGCTAGGTGACAGGGAACAGGGAGACAAAGAGCTTTAAGAGCTGTAAGAACTAAGGCTGTATGGCAAGAGGGATCCCATATTTGGAGAACTTGAAGGAAAAGAGCAAGAGGGGGCGCGGAGCAGCAGGGGGCCAGGGAAGCCCAGCTGGGAGGCAGATGCAGAGTTCTAGGGGTGAGAAGAAAGGGCTCGAGGTGGGATTGTGGGAATGTCTACATAAGCTGCAGTAGTCAACACATTTCTTGGCTCTCTGGGACCATAAGGCCTTAACACGCAGAATGAGGTGACAGTTTGGTGGGCAAAGGTGCCCCCTTCAAAGAAAGCACCTCTTGTGGCCTCTGGGAGAGCTGCCTAACTGTGCAGAGGCAGCCCCCTCACTCAGGGGTCTGTATGCCCCTCCCCCATTCTACGTCTCGCCCTAAGGGAGAGGGAGGAGGGCTTGAGTGGAGACAAGTTCTGCTGTGATCCCACGTGAGCCAGAGGCTAGGTGGTCATGCTCCTCCCTCCTCTCCTGCTTTCTCTCCTCTTTCCCTTCGGCTGAGAGAGCAAGGAGCCTTCTTCTTGGCCTCAAGCAGAAGCAGTGGAATCCTGTAGGGGAGGGAACCGGCCGTTATCACCCGTAGCCCAAGGCTGACTAGTAGGCTGATTAAGTTGTGCAGCTTGCCTGCATGACTCTGAACATCATAAAGGGATAAAAACACTACAAACTAAATAATATCCAGCACTAAGGTATCTATCCAGCTTCTATTCTTTGGCAAACACATTCTACTCCTAGAAGAAAAAAAAAAAAGGAAAGAAAGACAATAAAACAAAACCTTCCCATCGTCCTCAAAAACCTCATCTGTTATTTCATTAAATCAAATTCTCGCTCAAAGGAAAGAGGAGGGATGCTATCTTTATCGTGTGAAGTATAAAAAAGGGAGCAACACGTTAGACTCTGCATTGTATCCATTTTTACTAGTTAATCCATTGAACAGATATTGGAAATTCTTGCCAGATCAAATTTTGGAAGTCATCTGTATAGAACTGAAAGCACTTGAAGAGGATAATGGTCCCAAGGAAGCCCACGTAGATCAGAGGGAAAGGGCTGACCTTCTTCTGCAAAGAAGAAATAGTACCAATCTTGTGATTTACCTCCCACCCCCATAATTTGTCACCTTTCTTTTACACTTAATTTACATGCACACCAACAATGACAAAAATAAAATAGTAATAAATGGGTCTATATAACACCCATTTTTTCTAAATAAATAAAGGCAGCTCCACATATAGCATCAGTTGATTCTCGCAATATTCTCCCAAGATCAAATGGAGAAAGGCATTGCTGGCCCCATTTCATGGATAAAGAAACTGAGGCATAGAAAAGCTGGGTAATTTGCAGATGATCAGTGGAAAAAGCATAAAAAGCATTTAGTAGCTGCTAATTTTTCAGTCCTGCTTTAATTAAGAAACAAAAGGACCATTTCTTTTCTATTTATAAGTTATCATTTGCTTTGGCTTCATACTAAAATTTACAAGATATGGATGGCTCTAGGACTTACCTCTAGGAACTGCATGTGACAAAATGCCCACCCTTTGAGTTTACCCAATTTAAATGAGAATAAAACAACAGTGAGAAAAAAAGAAAATCTATGATGAAAAGTCACTGAATTTTTTTATGGAAGATAAGAGAGTAGTTACTTGAAACCCAACGAACCTTCACTCCTATACGGTAGCAGAAAGGAAAAAAAATAGATGAAAAATCTTGACTCTCCAAAGATCAACCATACTATCTACGTGCAGATGATTGCAGTAAAATGAAAAACAGAAATCGGCCAATATCAGTGGCTTGCCAAGCAGTAGAAACTCTCAAGGCCAGGTAGCCTCTAGCCATCAAACAAATATGGGCAAGGGGTTATAAAAACAGATCATTTTTCCATTATTACTAAAAAATAGAGAATGATTTGGTAGGATTATTGCTAGGAATTTCAACTATTTGGCCCTTAGCAGCAAGTGCAGAATAAAAGCAAAGTCTAGTATCCGAAAAACAGGGACATAAAAGTATTTCTCGCGTCTTGCTATCCTAAAATTAACTTAAAGTTGACAGTAGCAACATACTGTTCTCAACTACAAAATGGATTGTCTACAAGAAGATAAAGAAGGCAAAGCAGCATGCTACCAGCCTCAAGCCCTACGGGTATTTTATAAAGTTGAGAAAGCAGATGTGTATTCTTCAGACCAAGAGTTCAGAGAGCTGCAGGCAGTACTTGAGAGGAATGAAGAAAAGAAACTACTGCACATGATCTGATCTTGAGTCAATAACAGAAGAAGAAAACAGAGTTTCACTTCTGAAGGAGCTGGCACTAAAGAACTTTAAGGTAGACCTCCTTACTCTAGAAAGTTTCCATTATTATCTCAGTCTGGTGGGCTTACAGGTAACTTTGGTTTATTTTTTGTATGTTTATATATTTAGGCAGATAATGTTGGTTGTGTATCCATCAGCCATTTACCCCCTTTTCAGAGACTCTGATTTTGTGGGTGGCCATTTTCCATGCCTCTGGGATAAACTATGATTGGTCTAAGGGAAAGCATGACACCCCATTCTGGCAATAAGATATAAAGTAAAGCTTTCTAAAGAGTTTTGGAAAAGATTTCCCTCTTTGAAGAGCTGGAACAACATAAGAATTTTGTCAGCACTTTCTTTGATTCTTGCTTGGGAAACTGTTGTATGAAGACACAATGCTCTGAGCTACAGCAGCCATCTTGTGACCAAGAGGACATGTATTGACAGCAAAGATAGTAGAAAAGAGAATAGTAAAAGCCTGGGTCCTTGATGACATTGTTTAG
The DNA here is from genome assembly GCF_020826845.1 of Diceros bicornis minor. Lineage (NCBI taxonomy): Eukaryota > Metazoa > Chordata > Mammalia > Perissodactyla > Rhinocerotidae > Diceros > Diceros bicornis. The sequence continues at coordinate 67,931,183 of NC_080741.1, forward strand.
ATGTCAAACCAACTCAGGAGCAGCTTACTTTCAGATGACTTGTAATGAGATGTAAATAATAAATGGCCTTACATAATTTAAGCTGCTTTTAGTTGGATGTTTTGTTACTTTCAATAGATCACATTTCAAACTTACTACAAAGCTACAGTAATCAAGACAATGTGGTACTGGCATAAGGATGGACATATAGATCAAAGGAATAAAATCAAGAGTCCAGAAATAAATCCCCACATTTATGGTCAACTGAATTTTGATAAGTTTTTTGTTTGTTTTGGTGAGGAAGATTAGCCCTGAGCTAACATCCATTGCCAATCCTCCTCTTTTTTTGCTGAGGAAGATTGGCCTGGGGCTAACATCTGTGCCCATCTTCCTCTACTTTATATGGGATGCCTGCCACAGCATGGCTTGATAAGCGGTGTGTAGGTCCACGCCGGGATCTGAACCTGTGAACCCTGGGCCGCCGCTGAAGCAGAGCATATGAACTTAACCACTACGGCACGGGGCCGGCCCTCTTGATAAGATTTTTGATAAGAACGCCAACACCATTCAATGGGAAAGCATAGTCTTTTCAGCAAATGGTGCTGGGACAACATTCAAAAGAATGAACTTGAACTCCTACCTCACACCATCTACAAAAATTAACTCAATATATATCAAAGAACTAAAAGTAAGAGCAAATTTATAAAATTCTTAGAAGAAAACATAATTGTATATCTTTGTGACATTGGATTAGGCAGTGGTTTCTTAGACATGCCATGAAAAGCATAAGTAACAAAAGAAAAAATAGATAAATTGGACTTTATCAAAATTAAAAACTCTTGTGTTCTAAAGTTAGACATGAGGAAAGTGAAAAAACAAGCTACTGACTGGGAGAAAATGTTTGCAAATCTTATATCTGATAAGGAACTTATATCCAGAATATACAACTCAACCATGAAGAGACAAATAACCCAATTTAAAAATGGGCAAAGGATTTGAATAGACATTTCTTTAAAGCAGATCTATGAATGTTTAGTAAGCACATGAAAAGTTGTTAAACATAATTAATCTTTAGGGAAATGCAAATCAAAAACACAACGATATGCCACTTCACACCCACTAGAATGGCTATAATAAAAAAGACAGACAATAACAAGTGTTAGCAAGAATGTGGAGAAATTGTGACCCTCACACATTGCTGGTGTGAACGTAAAATAGTGCAGCCACTGTGGAAAAGATGGGCGATTTCTCAAAAGGTTAATCATAGAATTACAATATGACCCAGCAATACCACACCTAGGTATAAACCCAAAAGAAGAGAAAAAAATGTGTTAAAAAAAAAAGAAACTTGTACACGAATGTTCATAGCAACACTGTTCATAATAATCAAATGGTGGAAACAACCCACACGTCTATCATCTGATGAAGAGACTAAAAAAAAAGTGACATATACATATAACGTAATATTATTTAGCAATAAAATGGAATAAGGTATATACCCAAGAGAACTGAAAATATACATTTCACACAAAAAGTTGGGTGTGAACGTTCACAGCAGCATTATTCATAAGAGGCAAAAAGTGGAAACAATTCAAGTGTCACTTGATGAGTGGATACACGACACGTGGGATAGCTATATAATGGAATGTTATTCAGCCATAAAAAGGAATGAAGTACTAACACATGCTACAATATAGATGAATCCGGAAAACAGTATGCTAAGTAAAAGAAGCCAGACAAAAAGGCTGTACATCCATAGACACAGAAAGTATATTAGTGGTTGCCAGGGGCTTGAGGGGATAGAATGGGGAGTGACCGCCAATGGGTGTGGAGTTTCTTTTTGGGGTAATGAAAATGATAGTGGTGATAGTTACACGACCTTGTGAATATATTAAAACCCACTGAATTGTGCACCTTAAAAGGGTAAATTTTGTGGTATGTGAATAAATAAAATAAATAAATCAAGAATAAAGCAATCAATAAAAAATAACTAAAAAAAGGGAATGAAATACTGATACATGCTACAACATGGATGAATCTCAAAAACACTATGTTAAGTGAAAGAAGCCAGTCACAGAAGACTACATATTTTATGATTCCATTTATAGAAAATGTCCAGATTAGGCAAATCTATAGACACAGAAAGTAGATTAGTGGTTGCCTAGGGCTGAGGGAGTTTGGAGGGAGGGTAGGAGCAAATGGGGAGTGACTGCTAAAGGGCACATGGTTTCTATTTAAGACAATGAAAATGTTCTAAAGTTAGATTATAGTGATGCTTGCACAACTCCAAATATTCTGAAAGCTGTTGAATTGTACACTTTCAACAGGTGAGCTTTATGGTATATGAACTAGATCTCAATAAAGCTGTCCCCTCCCTCCAAAAAAGATAAAAAAAAATAGAACATATCTTAACTCTTTACTGATATTTGCTAAATATTCTACAATGAGCATGCAATACTTATATCTACAGAAAAAGCTGTTCAAATTTCTCAATTGGAAAAAAATGCCTATGATACAAAACAAAGTAAAAATAAAAACAGGAAAAAAGTACTGCACATTAACTCTATATTGCAAAACCGAGCGAATGCATAGCGAAAAAAACTAGAGGAAAATATATCAAATTATTGATAGTAGTGATTTCTGAGTTGGGATCACTGGATGATTTTTATTTGTTTTTGGAGAGGCTTTCTTTTCCTAGTTTTCTATATCAGCACACATTACTTTTTAATTTTTAATTTCAAAATGCACATGCAATCATACAAAAGGCTATTCAGCGAATAAAATGTAAGCCTCTCTCTCATCCGTGTTCCCTAGCTCCTCATTTCCAGGGCTGCTATGCAAGATTGTTCAAGTTGTTTACTGCACAGCGGCATCTGGCTGGGGCAGTAAGTGGAGGTTATAATCTAGCCTGGGCTCTGCTAGATAAGCCATAACTCACGGCTCTGAGAGTCCTTTCCATCTAAACCACAGGAAAATACTATGTGAGTAAGTGGCAGCCCTGCCCTTCTCCTCTCCACAAAGGCTACCACTATGCCTAGTTTCTCGTATACCCCTCCACAGATGGTCTATGTTATCCAAACATATACATATGCTATATGTATAAAAAAGTTATTTAAAAAGAATAAAGAAATAGAAGAAAAAGGCAATACAATATAATCAGAATTCAAGTACTTCTAGAGAAGTCATTCAAGGTAGCACAGTAAAATTGGATTTAAAGGAAGAAAAACATATTGGAACAAACAAGTCTCAAGGGAAGAATCCTAAGTGCAAAGATCTTTGGGTTGTTTTCCACCTTAGCAGCCCCCAATTCACATACATCGTTTAAGCAGCAAAGGAAATTGGTTGCATCCATTGCCAAGTGGGTTGATATTTGGTACTTCATTTACCACTCCCCCCCACACACACAGTTTAGAAGAGCGCGGTGGTGTGGGTGGTCCAGCTTCCACTGCAGAAACCTTTAGGATTTTAATCTGCTGAAAAACCCGAGAATGAGTGTCCCCACGTGAAGCCTGGCACTGCCGTTTCCCTCACTCTAATGACTTTCGCAACAAGGAGAACTGCTCAAACAGAAATTCTAGGGCCCTCTATTAATTTGTACTCGAACATCTCTATATTCATTCAACTGGGCTAAAGCTTCTACTTGTTTAGGGAAAATGATGGTTAAATCAGTAAATAATTCAAATGATGAGATCTGACTACAAGGATTGCTCTGTCACTCTGAATAATCTTTTAAGTTAATTGTCTATATTTCTGTTTCATGTTTGCCTGATTACAGAAGGCCATACTGGTCTTCTTTTGGGTTCCAACTCTTTTGCCTCAGGCTCTTCATATTTGCTGCTCCTTCAGTCCTGAACCCTCTTCTCCACCCTAGGACTTCATCCCTTGAATTCCCAATTATCTTTCAAGCCTTAGCTTGAATGTTGATCCCCTAAAGCAGGGGGCGCCCCATCCCAGCAGCCTGATCTTTCCTTCTCATAACCTCCATCACATTTAAAATTACCTGCTTAATACCTGATTTCACCACCAGACCATAAGCTCCATGAGTGCAGGGACCACGCTTTCTTGTCACCATTGCATCACCATTGTGCAGCACAGTGCCTGGCTCATCGTAGGTACTCAATAATCCTCTTATTTGAGTTGATAGAAATACAAAAGCTATCCATGGCCCCACAAAAGGAGAGTCTTTCCTTATTTAAAAAAAAAACTGGGTGAAATTTAAGAGAGAGCTTAGAATTGATTGAGAGCCAAGAATAATGAGGCTTGGAACCTACTCCCTAGGTCTGGAAGCATTTTCCAAGGATGAAGTGGGGAGAAACTTGAGGTTGGTATTGGATTATAGCCAATCACTGGATGAGAAACAACAATGGGATAAAATGGTTGATACCAGGAAGGTGATCAGATGCCTTAAGTGTGAGATATTTCTAATACAGTTGGGGACACTGTATGTTAAGACAGAAGGTGACATGGTAAGATCTCTGGAGCTGAATCATCTTAATTTTAATTTGACCTGATTCAAATAGGTCTTGACAGCAGCAGCAGGGATTATCTGAGACATATTTGTTGTCCTAAGTGGCTTAGTTCTCTAATGCCCCTTTCAGGAGTGCTTTGGGACATTCAGAAACTAGTTCTGTTTCTGTTACTTCAAGTTATGCTAGGAGCAAGATAAGACTTGAACTCATTTGCCTTGTGGATTTGTTCTCTGTTTCTATTTTTAAACAGAATACTTAAGTCAGTTAACTGATTAACTATAAGAGTGCAGAGAATGTCAATAGTTACTGGCATTCTTTATTTCCATTTTGAATGCATTTTCCATTCATGCTACTATATAGTTTTAGAGAGGATAAAGAATTAAAATAAATAATTTAAGATATGCAGCATAGAAAAACATAAAATACAAACATATATATATTTACATGATAAAACATAACTACCATAAACATCAGATTATGTTCAAGCTGGAGAAGAATTTTTAAAAGCCTACAAACGTTGAAATGTGGTTGTGTGGAAAGGAGAGCATCCAGATTAATTTAATTTCCTTCTACAACAATGAAAATTTATGGAGAGTGGCCCTCTCCAACTATTCCATCCAAGTAAACTACATGGCAAAGGGGAGGGAATATGTGCCATCAGGGGCCAGGTATATGACCCAAAGCAATTTTAGCAATCAGAAATTGAATTCATCCATTTTATTTTAAAGATACAAGTGGATTTTGTATTCTTCTTCATAATAGATCTGATTTTCTTCTAAAAATACAGTAAGTAAAACTGATGCTCCAGGAAGATGCACCATGTTTATTTTTGGTTCCCCATAATCTCTTAGGATGCCTCCCAAAACCCTGATGAGGAGAGGGCATTACCCCAGTGTAAGAAGCACAGAGGTAGACATTAGGGGATACAGTCATTATAATCTATACAGACTTCAGAAAAGCTTTCAGTTTAGTAGAAAAAAAAAGTTTTTCATCAATAAATGATTAAATATGGTAGCCTATGTATGGACAATACTTCTGGAATTTCATAGCAACTCCTATTATAGCACATACCACATTATAGTGAATTTCTCATTTCTCATGTCTGTCCAATTGATGTGGTCATGGAACAATTACCCAACATCTATCTACCCAAAATGATCAGCCTAAACCAGTTATGGTAATCCCATTCTCCTTGCCACATGCTTGGATTAGGAAAGGGCATGTGATCTATTCTTGGCCATTAAGACCTAAGGGAAAATCTACTGAGGGGACTTCTGGGAAACTTTGCCTGGAACTGGTACAGCAATCTTGCCGCCAACTTGAGGACAAGGCCAATACAGAGATTCGATTTAAGCGAGACAGTTACCAAGCAAAGAAACTGGAGCCTTCAAGCATTGTGCACAAATTGGAGCTGCCCTACCTCAGGATGCCCACTTCTGAGATCATACATTTCCTTATTAACTAAGCCAGTTAATGTGTGCTTCTCCGTTACTTCAGAAGATCTTTAAGAACATACTTTACGTTAGACTGGAAGCTTTGTCAAGGGCAAGATGTATAATTTCTTTATATTTTTATCCCAGAGCCTAACACAATACCTCACATATAGTGGGGAACTAATTAATATATGTAAGACTAAATTGAACCAATTATCAAACTTAAGATGTACCAAGTGAATTTCCCAGTCAACTCTAGGCCTCCTGGACATCTAACATCCACATGAGCAACCCAGATTACAGACACTATGACAGGAAGGTAGTTGAAGGTTGTTGGCGTCAGGAGATAGTACAACTGACCTCAATGTATTATTTATATTGTACATGACATACAGCAATCAAAAGGGATAAGGAACCAATGAGATACAAGTATGGACATGGCTGGCTAAAGAACAGCTGAAAACCAATGAGATACAAGTATGGCCATGGCTGGCTAAAGAACAGTTGAAAAAGATCCCAAGTGATTATTTTGTTTGAAAGAAGCACATGCAGCCCTGGAATGTCATTCAAATGCAGGACGCAGAGAGGAACAGCGCTTGTGTGTCTGTGAAACCTCCAGGAGGACATGCCAGTAGCAGCTGGATGTGTAGACAATCCTGACGATACTGTGTGGAGAACAGAAACCTTTCTAGGTAAGATCTACACCACTTCATTTGTACAAACTTCTTAGGTCACAGAGGTGCTTTGAAGTTTAGCATGAGTTCAGGAGCTTCAAATGGGCACCCAAGTATTCCTCAGAAAAGGGAGATTTACTCCTTCCTGCTATTCCTAAGAACAGAAGCTGTGTGTCAGACATTGACTTAGGGGGTTTCACACTCACCAACCCACCCTAATGTCCTCAACAACTCAGAAGTATTATCACCATCTCCACTTCAAAACTGGGCCGACCTGGGCAGTTACTTCCATTAACCAAGGACTTCGTTTAATAGTGAATGCAACAGGGAATGTCACGTGACATAGCATTCTACCAGAGGTCTTTTCTTAGCAAAGTAACTGGGTTTAGTGACAAGGATTTCAACAAGGAGGAAGGGAGATAAGTGGAGAAGCAGACCACATTCCTGCCATTACTACTTACACCCAAGACTATGAAAGATCCAGGCACTATTCAAACACAGTCCGAGGATCCTTCACAGAGAGGAGAAACAAGCTTGACAGGTTTTGAAGTGTAGAAACCTTAAATATGCATCTAAGGCACTCAGTTGCAAAATAAAAGAGGCTTAAGGACATGGTCAGACCTTACGAGTTCAAATGTACTCCATTTGCGAAACATGGCATTCTTTATTTCACACGTGTGCATGTATACATGCGCACACACAGACACACATACACACACACACATATAATGGTCTCTTTTTCACACATTTTAATTTTACCTAGAATCAGAGACAAGTCTATTCCCAAGAGTATTTTCTGCTCGGTTCTCTTAAAGAAAAGTCAAATAGGAAATTCAGTGCAAATGTGTTTTTTTCCCATGAGATTCCTGCCCAATAACAGAACTCTGAAAAATTAAAATAAAAAATTTACAAGCTTTCTAATCTAGAAGATCCTTTTCCTAGTAATATTTTCTTTAATACTAAGGATGAAAAAAAAATGTGATTCTATATTTAAACCTTTTTATTAGAGTCAGAAGTATCAGATAATAACTTCAGCTACTATATATTGATTTCTTGTTATGAAGCACCCATTAAGCATTTAATCTTCACCACGACCTATGTAGAGGTACTATTATTACCTCTGTTTTACAGATGGTGAAACTGAGGCTTAGGAAGCGACAGGTTAGATTCAGAGACTGGAGAGAGCAGACACTGGGGTTCCCAGAGGCCAACAATCAAGGCAGAGCAGTGAATTCAGCACTTGGTACTAGATGGAGTTGGGCACAAAGTAGGTCAAGAAAGACAAAAAGCCAAGTTCACGTGAGCAGCTGGGAACAAGAACACCAACAAAGGAGAACAAGGCATGGGGAAAGGTGAGTCAGGTGGTTCAGAACCCAAAACTCCACAGGAATGGAAAGAGGGTGCAGAGGTCTTGTTATACCCACCGGTGTCTACCAAGAGGGCAGGGACCGTGACTGTCTTCCTCACAGTCGTGCCCTCAGGGCCTATCACAGTGCTGGCATAGTCGCAGGCACTCAAAGAAAGCTTGCTGAAGCAGGCAGGAATGAAAGGGGTTAGAAACGTGGCCCAGCAGCCTAGGAGAGAAATGTGGGGTGCCAGCTACACAGAGGCTGTAATGTCTTCATTCATCAAAGCTCTTTGCTTGCAAACAACAGAAACATAATTCTAACTAATTTAAGCAAAACTGGGAATTTATGGGCTTATATGACCAAATTGAGGAATAGGTAGGGTCAAACCAGCCTATGGATGCCAAGAACTTTTTCTTTCTCCTTGCCCTCGCCACTGATTCCTTTCCATGGTTCAACCATTCTCTCGGGTGTGCTCCTTTGCCTGGTTCATTCATTCTCTCAGATGTGCTATCTTGACAGGATATAAAACCACAACCAAAGGTTGCTCCAGGTACATGTCCTGATATCCTACTAGTCAGAGAGGAAAGAGAGCTCTCCCCTGCCAGCTCCAGTAGGTTACATCATGAGAAAGGATACTGATTGACTATCATGAGCATTGTGGCCAGGGTGGAGGGATGGGGTGTGTGGTGATTGGCTCAGCCAGAAGCAGAAGCCATCCCAGGGTCCAGGAGGGTAAGATACCATGATTGGCAGCACCCTTCTGGACAATTTGGTTGGAAGTGTGGAAAGAACATTTCCCCCAGTGAAGGCAGTTCCTGCCGCCAGAAGAAGGGGGAAAAGGGATGCTGGGCAGCAGAAACAGCAGATGTTCTCTACAAGGTCTCTTGCCCTTGAGGCAAACCAATATTCAAGCTAAGGTAGGACCATTGCTAAACCATGACATCCTTGCTCTGGAACACACCACAATGTCTGGCTTACTCCGATACCATATTTCCCAGTCCTTCTCTCGTTTGTGCCAGAAATTAAACAATCCATGGTGATCTGCTTTCTGGTCTACAGAAAGGGCCTTCTAGTTCCACAGGCAGCCCATCCAACTGAAATTTAAATTCAACTTGGTCCCTCTTAGTGAAACGATAACCCGGGATAAGCACCATATTAATAGTGACAGCCTTTATATTAATGTGATTTCAAAGAATAGTCCTTTGTATTTTCAATGATTTGGTTATATAGTACCTTGGGTATAATACTTATTAGATTCTTCTATCTGTTCCAGGAAGGGAGGCATTGCTTTTTTCATCCAAAGAATATCAATAATACCACATTATTAATGTTATTGGGATCCCATAAATCTAAAAGCTTAAAACATTATTAAAAAGGTCCTCACCATTGCCATCTGGGAGGGTACTTCTTATTCCCTTTCCATAAATCCAACACAAAAAGACACAAGATGCCAAATGCTAAAACCTTTTGCCAAGGTTGGCTTAATATTTTTAATTGGCCAAAGGCAATGCTCGCACTCTCACTGGTTCAACTTTTAAAGCTCCAGGTTCAATGAAAAATGGCTTTTGGAAAAACCTGAGCTGGATTCCAGCCGACACTCCACAGCGGTGCATACGATTTTGCTGTCAAGATGCCAACTGTGCAAGGCTCCAACCAGAGTTTCCCAGTGCATCCGGATCCTTCCAGTCAATAGTTATCATTCCTACAGGCTCAGATGCTCCCCAGTCAGTAAGAAAGAGCATCTCTCTCCCGCCAACTGCCCCTTTAAATAGTCTTTCCCTGTTTCCTTTGTAAAATATTCACTTTCCTTCCTGTCCTCTTCTGCAACTACTTGAGGAAAAAAGAAGCAAGAAACTGCTAAGCGATGCCACCTCCTCATTTGCAACTTACCTATTACCTCCTCGGAGGCCAGTTCAGTCAGTTTTGTGGCAGCAAATACGGCCTTTGAGGCAGGTCCTGACAGCTGTCAATGGATACCTATCTTTAGCCAATTCTTACCTATCATCATTAATGTCAGGTTTTTGAGCAAGTATCTGCACCAGCATTTGAAAAGAGTGTCTTTTGGGGGCTTCCTGAAATTTGAATAAATCAGAACATAGCGTGAGTGTAGTTTGGTTTAAGAAATATAATCATAATATAATACAATATCATAGATGCCTCCACTCCAGCCCCTGGCAACACTATATATGTGCTTTTACCTGATATGAATTCAACAACAGGAGCTTGGCTAAAAGAAAGAGTTAAGAGTCAGCCGTGAGAGAGAAAGAAATAACATAAATAGCATCAGTGATTCCAGCTATGAAGCCACTCAATGAGGGTGACATTGATATGGGACTCTAGAATATTCTCAGTGGGCCTTAGTTCCTGGGTGCCTCTCACAGTATGAGCATTGCACAGTGTAATGAATCTCCTATTTAAAATGAGGTGGAGTCATTTTTCATACAACATGGTCCCTAATCACAAGCTAACTACTTCATCTGGTGCTTAACTGAAGAAACACAAACAGAAGATTAAGTTCCAACTCTGGACTTAATAAGAGATGCTATGTCTGTCTCTGACATGGCAACCCAAAGGACACTCAAGGATTATTTATTAAACATGATTTTTGTCTCATGTGATTCTCTGATCTGATGTTGGCCTCTGGATCAGGGATGGAAAATAGTTTTCCACTCAAATGCCAACTCTGATTGATTGGTAGTGTCTGCCTGGGCACTGCGTTGAAGAAGGAATCTGTGGCTCACTGGGAAAGAGTGCTATGATTGATTAGCAATGTCTGCCAGGGGCCCAGAAATAAGGAGTGCCTGCAAAAGTGTCACCCACTTGCTTTCTTTGAGACCGGACTGTGGGTGAGATTGTGTTTTTCCATTCCAATCATCAGGCATTTGATTTTTTCTTTCTTGTCGGAGCCCAGGCTATGTGAGGTTTTTATTCCTGGTCATGTGCGGGGAAAAGGAGTTAGGGGGTTGTGGAAGAGTATGTATGGCGCTTACTGACCTAGTTCAAGGTCAGCACATTTTTTTTAAGGGCCAGACAGTAAATATTTTAGGCTTTGCGGGACATATGGGTCTCAGTTGTGACTATTCAACTCTGCCATTGTAGTGCGAAAGTGCCAGAGACGATAAATGTACGAATGGGCATCGCTGTGTGCCAATAAAACTTTATTTACAAAAACAGGCCATGGCCTGCTGACCCCTGATCAAGATTGTGAGTAATATGGGTAGGAGAAAATGCACAGATGAAACAGGAAGAGGAAATTGGGAGGAAATTTGTATCTGGAAAGGAATTCAGGAGCAAACCTGAAAAGTTCCCCTTGAAGTCATGGAGAACCTTGTATTTCTGGAACATGAAACTCTCCTTTCAATTAATAGTAATGCAAACGTGGACTGCCCGCTGGGCAAGCAAAAGCCCGCTGCCTCACTAGTGTGGTTCAAGAGCCAAATGCCCCCAAAGGCATCATCTTCCTAGTCTGAAGTTTCCACCTAGTGAGCAAGATACTTTCTCCAGAAGGCCCTTGTTGAAAAGTAGACCTGTCTCCATGGAACACTTAAAATAACAATCCATCAGCTTCGGGGAACATATTAGCTAGTAGACTGCAGGGCTGTGATGAAGGGGGACACGGAGCATGTAAGTTTTGAATGGAAAATGCTGTAAAATAGGGAAATGAAATCAGAAAAGAATCAGGGCTTGATGCACTGGCTGGACAGGGTAGGTCTGCACGGGACAGTAAACAAGATCAGCTCTCCCGAGACGGAGGCCACCAGCATTTGGAGATACTGCGTGGATTTTAGCAGAGGGACAGGGCCACTCTTAGAGCAAGGATGGCCATGGGTGGGGAGAATCTCAGTCAAGGAGGGAAAGAAGACTGGAGAGATCGCCCTCAAGTTCCACCTAAGGACCGACTCTCAGTATGTTTACACAGAGCGACAGCGGCGATTTGAAAGCTCGGTTCTGAAGCCAGATTCTACCTAACCTGGGATAAAAATCCCAGCTCTGCCCCACCCACCCTATGGCCTTGGAGGAATTATTTAACCCCTCGAAGGTCTGGTTTGTCATCTGTAAAACAGAGAGAAAACCACCTCCTTCATAAGATGGTTAATGAGGAATATATGTACAGCGTCCACAGGGACAGTCCTGGGCTCATAGCAGGTTTTCAGTAAAGTAGTGTCTATTGCTCTACCCCTTAGACTGTCTCAGCAGGACACCGGCTCTCACCTGGTTCAGCACTTCTTTATAAAGCAGAGGCCACAAAAGGAAGGAGTAGGTTACTAGCAAATTCTAGCTTAATCATTATCCTGGAGGTAGATGCCTGAACTTCTCTCCTTCAGTTGGAGAGGCAAATCTACTGGGCTGAGAAGAGATTTCAAATAATTTGTGAAAAAGGAACCCAACCAGGGAGATTCTTAGGCACGGCTCCATTTCTCTGTGTCTACCACCGAAAGGCTACAACGACCCGGGACAGGGGTGTTAGTGTGTCATCCATCTGTTCCAATGAGGTATGAGGAACATAATGAACTACCACCTGATGCCCTTTAGACAGCCAAGGGTTTGGCTGGGTGGTGCCGTGGCACCATCCATCCTCCTTCTTGGTATGAAAATTCCAATTTTTATAATTATCCACCCCCACCCAACCCATGTGCTGACCCCAATCCCCACTTCAGGGAGAAACCTAATTGACACAAACCAATTAGCATGTAAGTGGACCTGGGACATAAGCCAGTCCATTAGAGACCGTCTTAGGACTATTGCTTGGAATTCTGGGATAAAGGTATCCTCTCTTCTCTGTATATGTAAGGCACAGATGTGAAGATTAAACTGTTACAGCCAGTCTTGCTGCTAAAGAAAATGTGACGATACAGCCCACGTGTGGGGAGGGCAGAACAGAGAGAATTCAGAGAACTGTGTCAGCTTATTGATCAAACCTCACCTGAAATTAGAGCTCTTTGGATTCCTCAGTTACATAAGCCAATAAACACCCCTTATTTTTAAGCCAGTTCAGACTGGGATTGCTATTGCTCATATGGGTTCTTCTGCCTTCAGGTGCACCAGACCCTGCAGCAATGCCAACAAGAACTCCACCCTTTCCTCAAATGGGTCAGATTTCCTGACAACAAATGCAATTTCCCAGTACACAGAACAGACCCTGGCTTGCTGCCCTCAGGCTGCACAGCAACAGGACAAAGGATAAAGCTTAACTTTGGCAGCTTCCCACCTTCCTCTCTGAGCCCATCTCCTGCTCCTCACTGTTCCTCTCTGTCTTGACATTCCTTTTGGAATGATTTGCCATCAACCAAGTCTGATCAACTTCAAGTTCCAAAAGCAGGTCTGATATCAGCCCTGAAATTCTCATAAGTCTGCACATTCTACTGGCATTCTTGTGCAAAAGAGTGAATATGTGAGTGTATGAGCGAGCATATGAGTGTATGCATGTGAGTGTGTATGTGAGTGTGAGTGTGTGGGAGTGTATGCTGTGTGTGTACAAGCTGTTTCTGGATAAGGACTCCACCTAGGGGTGGACTGTCAAACTGATGTTCTCTGATGACACAGGAAGCAGGTATAACCCAGGACTGGCCACTGAGAAGAAGGGAAATAGTGTGACAATTTACCCAGAGGGTACAGCATTGTCTTTTAATAAGAGTCAATGAGAGAAAGCTTGTGGAACAAATAAAAAAGGGATCAATTTTTTTTTTTTTGAGGAAGATTGGCTCTGAGCTAACATCTTTTGCCAATCTTCCTCCTATATATATATATATATATTTTTTTTTTTTTTTGCTTTTTTCTCCCCAAAGCCTCAGTATGTAGTTGTATATCCTGGTTGTAGGTCCTTCTAGTTCTTCTACATGAGAAGCCACCTCAGCATGGCTTGATGAGCGGTGAGTAGGTCCACGTCCAGGATCTGAACCAGCGAACCCCAGGCCGCCAAAGTAGAACGCATGAACTTAACCTCTGAGCCATTGGGCCCACCCTGGGAACAATATTTTTTATTGTCATAGAAAACTCTACTTTACACAAATCTAACGTTTGAAAATCTGTACTTGGCCTATGGAACAGGGGGCTACAAACCCCAGAGGATTAGCCAGGTGAAATCTATGAGTCCAGCGGGCTGTGAACATCTATGACAAACTGGAGATGGCATGCTGATTGAAGGGGGACACTGCCATTTAGCTGTGAGTGTTGACAAATGGTAATGATGGCCCAGTGGTGCCAGAACTCTGATTTTAAGACAAAGCACAACAGAACAAGTTACTGAAGTTTATACGTGAACCATCCGTTTTCTGTATGGTGGCTACTAATTCACATGGTATTCAAACTGTTAGTCACCAGGTGCAACCTATGCTTAATTCTCAGTTGCTTCTTTAGATTCAAGGTTTACCTTAGGACTCCTTTAAATTCGCATTGTCCTGAGAGTACTTACAAACATGACTCAACTCACAGAAAGTACAATTGACCACCCCACCTCAGTCTGAAGCAAGATACACTTGAAGGATTATAAATGCGTCTAAGCAACACCATTCAAACCTAGGATAGAGAGGGAGGAGTTGAGAGCATTGGGTTTCTGAATTCTATTTTTCAACCCACAGGATATGAATCACGCAGGGCCCAGTCCCTGGGTAGAGTAAATCTCTTTGTCAGAAGCATGAGGAATTAGAAATGTTCTGTCTCGTTGACTTCACAAAAATATTTGCCTGCTGAACAGTCTTCAGTTCCAAAGCTGACCCTCTATTCCTTTCCAGGGGAGCTTTGAAGAAGACCATTGCATAAATTAGTGAGTCATTTACAATGTCCTGGACAACCATCTAGGGACGTGGTTGTGACATAATTCACACTGTAATTCTGGTTAATGATACACTAGTTTCAAATCCTAGTTTCACCACATACTTCTTAAAGTGAAAGACTTCCAAGGGCCACGCTTTCGAACAATCCCGAACAAAGCCCTGACTGAGTGATTTTTAAATTTGATTGTCTTTAAGCCAAGTTGCAGAAACAAGTGGCTGAGTGCTCAGGACACAGCGGGAATATTACCCACTTGCTGATCTAGCTAGAAATCTCACTTCTCTTTAGATGACAATAATAATGGCTAACATTTGCTGAGTTCCTCACTACGTGCCAAGCACTACTTTAAGCATTTTTCATCTATTAACTTATTAATGTGTTCCAACAACCCTATGAGGCTGGTACTATTATTATCCCCATTTTTTTCTTCAGATAAGGCAGAGGAGGGTTAAGAAAATTTACACAAGGTTTTCCAGCCAGTAGGTGGTGAAGCCAGGTTTGAAAACCCAGTCTTACTGCCTCATTGGATTGAAATGCAGATTCAAAAGACCTTTTGAATTAGGACAGAGGAAAGATAAATGGAGGACACTGACATCACAGGAAAAGCACACCTGGAAGGTAGAAGAGCTTGTCATTGGACTTAGACTATGTGGTGGGCTCATCAACTTTCAGAAGGCTGATATTATTTTATTGACTTGTATTTTTTTGATTAACCAAAAGTTAGAGAGATCACAGGGGAATGAAAGTAGGTAGAAGTGGGAGGAGGAAGAGATAGGGTGGAACGTGGACTGCCTGAAGTAAGCCAGAGAAGTAACATAGCCCCTTGTTCAAAGTTCCTCCCTGTTGAGGCCAAAGAGAAATTCATGTGGCTGAGCTCCTGTTTAAAGGACAAATGGCTGTCATATAATGCAGTGTAAGCTTACGAGGCATTCATACCTTCCTAACCACGAAATTACTCAAGTTATCTGAGATTCAGAACTTGACAGGAGTCTCTCCAAACGAGAGCCCTGGGAGATGGAGGGGAGGCAGAGGATACTTGAGAGAATGCCAACAACAAGCTCCATTTTCTTCCCAGCTCATCCAAATTCAGTGGGAAGCTTCAAGCCTCCAGGCACTAAAACGTTTTTCGCGGTTCCCTATAGCACAGGTGGGTCTCAGAGTTATCATGGTCTCCTCTTTGGTTCCACCACAGTAGTCTACTCATATCTCTATTATAGGAGTTCCCACGGTCTCTGGAGAGGGGCTCATTACTACATTCTTGACACCTAGCACAGTGCTTAGGGTATACTGGGCACAAGAGTCATGTTTGTTGAGTGACTGGGTTAAAGATGCCCAACTAGACCAACCTATGAAATCAGTCAATAATATCGATAAAGACGATAGCTAATATTCATTGAGCACTAATGAGCCAACTACTTACAGGTACGATAATTTCATTTAATCTCCCTATTACTCTGATTATCTCCATTTTACAGTTAAGGAAACAGAGGCAGAGAAGGGAAGCAACCTGCTCAAGGTCACTTTGCCAGCCTGGACTTGGACAGGTGGTGCCTGGATTTGACCCAAGGCAATCTGATGTAAGAGTCAGATCTCTTAACCTCACATGTATCTCCCCTAACCTACTGTCCTGCCTGAAGGCAATTAGCCGTCCCATGTTCTCTCACCAAACCTGCTCAAATACTTTCCTACCATACTGCCCCTCTCAAAACTGCGCTTATGCATGGTCACAAATCACTGAAACCTCACTTCATATCCAGGCTTCCCCAAATGTCATCTAATTCTAACAGTGGCTTTAAGACAGAGACAAATATGCAAGATGCTTGAAATAGCAAGGTTTCTCCTCTTCTTCTCTTTCACTAGTTTTAGAGTTTGACTTGATTGCATCGTTAATCTTAAGGGAACGTGATGAATTCACTATGCATCCCAAAGATGTGCAGCATTTCGAGAAGCAGCAAAAGGAAGACAATAAAACCCAGCATCTCATACTCTGTGAGCTGCAGAGGAAAGGACAACAAGAAGAAAACAGTGCAAGCTGCTCCTAGTTATTTCTCAGAGATGTAAGGGAAAAGAAGGGAGAAAAATTTCTATTTGCTTAATTTCTTCTGTTTACACCAATGCCATTCCCCTCCTGGGAAGATTTGGAATCTTCTGGAATTTCTTGATTCTGGCTGTTTTGTTGGGATTTTCATTACACTGAATTTTTTTCTTTTCAAATTTGTTTCTTCTGTGGTCAGTCTTCAATAAGGACAATGTTGGCCTGGGGAAGAGGTATACATATGGAATAGTTTCACCCGTTTCTCATGACATGTATGCTCCTATATCCAAAGGGAGACTGGAAATTATCACATAGCAATATTTCATTCATATAGAGAGGGAATCCAAAGGAGAAAGGTGGTTTCAGGTAACTGATGCATATATGAATAGAACCATCAGATCTTCTTGTGTAAAACACACAACACCCTCCTCAAAAGACTTCAATCAGGAGAAGATAATGCCCTGCTTTAACAATGGAGAGATACACACTAGAATAGGACTGTCCACCAAGCAGATGAGTAGCACAAACCATTTCTGTGCTAAAAGTATGCCCCCTCCCCTCTAACGAATTTATATTATGTGGCTGAGAACCATGCATCTTAGAAAATAAATGGTTCTTCCTTTCAGCAAGGGAAAATAATGCTTCCTTTTAATTAGAAGGTTTTCCTTCAATGAAAGTCTAGTGGTCCACGGGCAGAAAAAGTCAATGGTGATCTTAGATCTCCAACAGGGTTAAATCAATAGACTTTGTTTCTTGCTACAGGTTAGCCATTAAGTTGGGTTTCATGTGTAGCATATTTCAAGGGGCTGCATTTCAACACCACCACAAGTGTTCACTTGAGGGGATGTGTCTGGGAAGAAGGCCCAGCTGGCCTTCTACAGGCAGCTATGTTGTCCTCCAGATGCCCATGGGGACCTCTCGTCCTCTCATTCTAATCTTGGCTTCTACTTAGGCTGAGCTCCACAGCTCACAAACCTCCAAAGAGAAGCAAGGTCACAGGATGCGGTGGATTGGGGAGAAGATTTACACCCCCAATTGTTTTCATTTTAACCACATGTACTTGGCCTTCCTTCAAGAGTCTTCTGTGGTTAGTCTTCATGGTCAGGCCCTGCCTACCTCTCCAGTCCCACCTTGCCCTGCTCCCCAACTTCCCTCTCAGTCCTCGAATGCACCACACCACCTGGTTATACGGCCAGTGCACATATTGTTGCCCCATAGGAACCCTTGGCCTCTTCCCCCTTCTTCTCGTGGAGTTCTACTCAATCTTCAGCTTTCAGCAGAAAAGTCACACCTAGGAGAAAGCCATCCATGATTCCCCAGGTTAGGCAAGGTTCTTTTACTGAATAATCTCCTCCAAACGTGTTTCTTTTCTTCAGACTTACCTTAGTCTGCAATTACACATTTATTCACAGGACTATTTAATTTTCGTCTTTTCCATGGGGCTTCGGGTTTTCTGAGAGCAGGAAATATTGTGAGTTTTTGGTCTCTATCCTATCTCCATCCCTCATGGCACATTGTAGGGGTTCAATGAATGTTTGTTGAATGAAGGATTACTCAAAGTATCTGGTTGACATATTAAGGACCAGATAAAGATACCAGTGTCTGTGGCATTAATCTCTTATACAAAAGGAAAACTAGACTCCTCCACTGAATAAAGTACCCTGCCCTTCCAGTTAGGAAGATTAAATATGAAAAGTTTTATATTGGGAGAGCACTTTTGCTTTAACCATCAGGTAGCACCAAGAGCTTGAAGCCAAATTTGTGGTCTGCCCTTAATAACTGGCACAGTTTAGCAGGTGGTTCTGAGTAACCCATTTCTAAGCAAGCATCCCAAAAAATGCAAAACAGGTACTCCAATGACCTTGCTGGGAGCAATATTATAGTCACATGCCACATAACATTTCAGTCAATGACGAACTGCATCTATGATGGTGGTCCCATAAGATTAGTATTGTATAGCCTAGGTGTATAGTAGGCTATACCACTCAGGTTTGTGCAAGTACACTCTAGGATGTTCTCACAACAATGGAATCGCCTAACGATACATTTCTCAGGGTGTATCCCTGTCGTTAAGCGATACATGACTGTATTTTATAAGTTAGATTGAAATCTGGCCAAATTGTCTTCAGGCTCAAAAACCTCAAATGCAAAGCCGATTCTAAATAAGACAGTTTGGCCATTATATTAATTTCCTGAGACTGCAGTAACAAATTACCACAACATGAGTGGCTTAAACACAGCAGAAATTTATTCTCTCATGGTTTGGAAAGTCAGAAGTCCAAAATCAGTTCCCTGGGCTGAAATCAAGATATCAGTTGGGCCACACTCCCTCTGGAAGCTCTAGGGGAGAATCCATTCTTGCATCTTCCAGCTTCCGGTGGCTGCCAGCATCCTTTGACTTGTGGCCACATCATTTCAACATCTACCTCCATCTTCCCATCGCCTTCTCCTCTGTGTGTCTCTCCTATCTCCCTCTGCCTCTCTCGTACAAGGACATTTGTGATGGCATGTAGGGCCCACCCAGATAATCCAGGATAATTTCCCTTCTCGAGAACCTTAACTTAATTACAGCTGCAAAGTCTTTGCCATATAAGGTAACATTTACAGATTCCAGGGATTAGGATCTAGTATCTTTGGGGGACATTATTCAGCCTACTGCAGTGATCTTTTTCAACCCAATAATGCATACAGACACACAGACACACACATATTGTAACTAATAACACGTTTACTAAAAATCTACACTATGTAGACAAAACAACTTTACTAATCAATAAATGTCACTACTCCAAATTGGGTTTAGACCATTTGGTGGGAGATTAACTTGCTGTGGTAAGCAGAATTCTAACACGGCCCCCATGATTCCCACACCCTGGTGTTATGCCCTGTGGAATCTCCTCCCCTTCAGTGTAGCTGGAGCTTGTAACCTGCTTCTAGCCAAGAGAATACGGCAAAGACGATGGGATGTCACTCCCCTGATTAGGTTATGCTATACGCCCAAGGTGATGGGTTGTCACCCCCATGATTACTCCATCTTAGGAGACTGGAGAGAAAGATACTCTCCTGCTGTCTCTGAAGAAGGAACTGCCACGCTATGGCCACATGGCGGGGAACTGCAGGTGTCCTCTAGGAGCTGAGGGCCTCAGTCCTCCAATTGTAATGAACTGAATTCTGCCAACAGTCAGTGATCTTGGGAGACGATTCTGACTTTCAGACAAGATCACAGTCCCAGTTGACACCCCAATTTCATTCTGGTGAGACCCTGAGCGGAGGACTCAGTTAAGCTGTGCCCAGACCCCTGATCCACAGAAACTGTGAGGCAACAAATATACATTGTTAAGTCTTTTAATTACTTTGTGGTAATTTGTTACGCAGCAATAGAAAACTAACACACTTGGGTTGCAAAGCGTTTATTATCCAGATCTGAGGTAGGGCATGGATAATCACAGATAGCCCAAATGACAAGAGTCAACTGCACCAAATGTCCAGATAGCAAAGTACACCAGAAAGAAAATGTACATTGCATAGATGAGATGGTTCAGAGGCAGCAAATGGATTTACGTTGGCTGGGAAATATGTTGGGAGACAGGTTTGAGGGAAATTTAGATTCGGAAAGGGGAGAGTTGTAACAGAACTCTTTCAGGTACAGGGATAGAAATCCAACTCAAACTGGCCAAAGCAAACATGAATAAATAAATCCAATAAAGCTGAATGTGGGGAGTTTATTGGCTCACATAATTGAAAAGTCCAGAGGCATCCGGCTTCAGGCACTGATGCTCTGGACTCTGTCTCTCAGTTCTCTTTCCTCTGTGTTGATCTCACTCTCACTTCCCAGTGGAGACAAAGGCGGCCATTAGCAGGTCCAAGCTTACATCCGGCTAGTTTAGCAACCCCTGTGGAAAGAGATTCTCTTTCCCAATAATTCCAACAAGAATCTTTCAGTTATTCTTTACTGGCTCTGATTGTCCAGACTTGAGTCACATGCCTGACTTTGATACCAGAAAAGGCTGGTGGAGCAGCCTCACTAAGCCAAAGGGCAAGTTGCGTGGGGTTCTCTTACCAGAAGAAGGGGGATTGGACGCTGGGCAGGCAAAAATCACAGATGCACATCCCCAACATGCAGCATGGCAGAAGCACATAGATACCAGCTCCACTCAGGAAAAGGAGGGAAGAGGCCTTTTCAAGTCAAGAATCAAGCAGTAAATGGAAGTTTCTGTGCAGAATACACAGAGCAGAACTTGCAGATTGAGACATAGGAAGAGATGTTTGCGATTAAAATGGGTCAAGGTAGTTGATCTGCTGGAATTTATAACAAAGTAACCCCGGGGAAGGATTTGAGACGGCATGTGGCCTGATGAAACTAGCAGATCCCTGTTTAGCACAGGCTGTAAGATGTATGGGAAGGGACATGGCAAGATGAATGTTACATCCTTTCCATCTATGGAGCTATCATATGTCACAGGTGCCATGCTTTTGAACTTACATTCATTATCCGATTTATTCCCCACCCACAGCCCCAAGAAGTAGCTCCTTTGACACTTGAGGAAATTCAGGCTCAGGAGCTTAAGGGATTTTCCCTGAGGTCACTGACTTGGCGACTGGCAGAGCAAGGACTCAAATCCAGGTGAGTATGTCCCCATTGTCACTGAGCTAAACTTCCTCTTTATGAATTAGTCTTGACCTGAACGGGGCAAGAGAATGGAGAAATGCCAAATAAAATTTAACTGTCATGCATGAAAGACTATTTCGAAGCTTTCTTTCTGGACTTAAGTATTTTGGCCCAAGATTCAATTGACTAGGACTTGAGAAGTCAGTCAAAAGGCCTTTGGAGAAAAGAAAAGAGGACCCAAATGAGCAGAGGAACTGCATGAAGCAGAGATACCAGTGTGGATAAGCAGCTCACAATGGGTTACCAGATGCGCTGTCACTGAGAACATTGGAGATGTCAGAGGTAAACAATGAGAGAGGAAGTCAGAGAGGGAAATGGTCAGGGAAAGTCCAGGCCTCTCTCCCTCCCACGCCCTCACTGCCCATTGTGGCTCTCACTGAGTCAGCCCAGATGGGAGGAAAGCAGAGACCTCACTCAACCAACGTCCAACCTAACATGGCCTGGAAGTAGGGAGGATGAGGCTTGTGAGCGCAGATCAGACACACCCAGGTACTGCGTAATACCACCTCCCCCACCACCCACACACACCCAGAGATTTCAATCAGGGCCCTGGAGTAGAGAGAGCACCAGCTAGGGGATTCTTGTGTGAGCCAAAGTATTAACTACTGGATGATTCTGGGTAAGGTACTTCATATCTCTGTGCTTTAGTTTCTCATATGAAAAGTATAGGGTTGAATTAGAGATTGCACATTAAAATGCCAAAAGGGACCAAGCAGATAATGAAAATGACGCAGCAGGGTGAGGATAAGACAACAGGGAGCAGTGGGGACTACAGATCACGTCTTGTTCAGGAAGAGCATCCCTGGTGTTTCCAGATATTCCAATTTCCCACAAGAAGCCAGAATTCGGCCCTTTATATAAAAAATCTCCCAATCTTCAAACGCTGGCAACAAATCCAAACTCCTTAAAAACACTCTGTGAGGCAAACAGGCAAACCTGCATACCAGTTTGCAATCCTGAGTCTAGATATGTCCTGTTTCATAAGGTAGCTATGAGCCACATGTGACTATTTCAACTTAAAATTGAACAAAAATTAAAAATTCAATGCCTCAGTTGTGCTAGCCACATTTCATATGCTCAGTGGCCACATATATTAGTGGCTACCATATTGGATAACACAGATACAGAACATGTCCAACTTTGCAGAAAATTCTCTTGGATAGCCTTGGTCTAAATGATTAAGATAACTTTCAGCTATTCAAACTCCAAATAAAGACAAAATGAAATGAACTTTACTTTCTTAATTGATTGGAAACAAAGCTACTGGAATTTCACTGCATAACCCCAACACAAAAAGTTCGGTGTCATCATTTTTTCTTCGCCCTGATGAATTCCCTCCAGTTGCATTTAAATTGGTTTCCACAGATTTGTTCATAGAAACAGTCTGATAGTTTCTAATCTGCTTCAACATGCAAAGTAAATTCTTGCGTTATTTAATTCACAGGGATTTGAAATCCAAACTTGTATTAAAAGGAGGAGATGGGGGTCTGGAAGTGAGAAGCCTATTTTATGGTGCCTTGAACTTACCCCTTCCCTGCTAGATGAAGTTTCACCACCACACAGAGCTTTTAATTTCCTGTGCAAGACGCTCCAGTGTGACAACCAGCAATGTTTTAGGTCAGGGGTCATCAGATGTTTCAATAAAGGACCAGATAGTAAATATTTTCAGCTTTGTGGGCACCTCTCCGTGGCACCTACTCATCTCTGCCTCATTACAGAAAGCAGTCACTGACAATGTATAAATGAATGGGTGTGGCTGTGTTCCAACAGAACTTTACCTATGGCCTTTACCAACATTTAAATTTCATATAATTTTCAAGTGTCATGAAATAGTCTTCATTTGATTTATTTTCCCTTATCCATTCAAAATTCGAAAAATCCTTTCTTTCCTTGGGACCATACCCAAACAGGTAGTGTGTGGGATCTGGCCCACAGGCTGGAGTTTGCTGACCCCTGACTAAGTCCTGCCAGCTCTCTGATGGAGAGACTGTCGGGCTGCGAGCCAGGGAGGGTCGAGCTCTGGCACATGTATACGATTCCCTGGGCATTTATCCAATGTAAGTTCTATACTTAGCTAATGCTGTTCAGGAATGGAGGGACAGACCACACAGGCCTGTTTTTGCGACTATCTTATTTATAAAGTTGATCCTCATTCTTCACGTATTCCATATCTGTAAATTCTTCTACTTGCTAAAATTCACTTGTAACCCCAAAATCAACACTTGTGGTGCATTTGCAGGCTTTCTCAGACATGTGCAGAGGGGCAAAAAATCTGAATCATGCCTTGAGCAAGGCCCTAGCTAAAGTCAAATAAGGCGGCGTTCTGCTGTCTCGTTTCAGCTCTCGTACATAATAAGTGTCCTTCTCATGGTCTTTTTAGCACAGCGTTTTTTTTGCATTTTTGTGCTTTTTGTTGGTGACTTCACTGTTTAAAATGGCCCGCGAGCGTAGTGCTGAAATGCTGCTTAGTGTTCCTAGGCTTAAGAAGGCTGGGATGTGCCTTATGAAGAAAATACGTGTGTTAGCTAAGTTTCGTTCAGGCATGAATTATAATGCTGTTGGCCGTGAGTTCAGTGTTAATAGATCCACAATATATGGAAGTGTCTTTAAACAGAAATACACATAAAACACGTTTATGTTTTGATTAGTTGATGACAATGTTGTGACCAGATTTGCAGGAACCTCACCCTATATTTTCCCTAGGAGCAATGGTTCTGTATTCACTAATTCTGTGTTTGGGGCAACTTTATAGAATATCACTACTGAAAATAACAAGATTTGACGGTATATATTTTTACTGACATTAAAAAGAAGTTTCTGGGGCCAGCCCGGTGGCACAAGCGGTTAAGTGTGCGCACTCCGCTGCGGCAGCCCGGGGTTCGCTGGTTTGGATCCCGGGCGCGCACCGATGGCACTGCTTGTCCAGCCATGCTGTGGCGGCGTCCCATATAGAGTGGAAGAAGATGGGCATGGATGTTAGCCCAGGGCCAGTCTTCCTCAGCAGAAAAAGAGGAGGATTGGCAGATGTTAGCTCAGGGCCAATCTTCCTCATAAAAAAAAAAAAAGAAGTTTCTGTATCCTGTATGTTCCCTCTCCTCTACCTTGTAATCTGCATCTAAAGTTTACTGGGGAAGGTTGAAACTATTTTAAATGAAGTTTTGGGATTATTTCATCATTTTAGGTTTCCAGGATTCCCTGGTTTCTGGGTCTCCAGATAAATGCACTGTTGCCTGGTATATGGCATATAGCTATTTTCAATAAATTCTTCACTTGTAGGTAATTTGCAAGCTCACAAACGGTGCTGTAACTAGTGAAACACTTCAGGCTTAAAATCTCAGCAGGACTCTGCTGGAAACTTGGCTGGGGAACATTTTGCCACGTTGTAAATATTCAACACAGTTTTGTAGACTATCTGAATAATACTAAATATCAATCATAATTAATAACCCAAGCCTAAGTATTCATTGCGTAAGTCAACCAGGGTTTTATAGGAGACCTGGCACCTTTATTACATCCTTGGGTGTGATTTTCATTTGCAAACATTGCATAAAATGCACTGGCTTTGTCCTTTGGAAATACATCATGTGAGGTGGTCCAGGAGGGGAAGTTATTTGGAAACGGAAGAGGATGCTGGGGAGCTGATATATCTGAGAGCTGAAGTTCAGGCAGAGCCAAAAAAAATAAAATGTTTCAAATGCATTTAAAAGAATATCAACGAGTAAGCTGATGTGTCTTAGGGACACACACACATGCTTTTTTGGTTAATGACTAATTTCTCTTGACCAAGTACCATCTTTCTGTGATTACTGATGCAATCATTGGCATTGAGTGAGCTCTTCATCACGGCCTTGGCCTCTTCCCCAAGCATTTCTAAGTATTAGATGACATTATAGTGCTTACTATATGCCAGGCACTATTCTAGGCTCTTGAATATATTCACCCATTTAATCTTCAAATAATTTTATGAGGTAGGCACAGTTATCATCCTTTTCATTTTATAGACGATGAAACTGAGACACAGAGATGTCATGTAACTTGCCCTAGGTCCCACAGTAAATAACCGGCAGAGCCAGGATTTAAACTCGGGGAGTCGTTCCAGAGTCCTTTCCCTTGACGGCTATTGTTACATTGACTCGCAATAAAGCACTGGATCATTGTGGAAGAAACCCAGCAACAATACAAAAGGAAGTTTTACAGTGGCTGCCTCTGTTAGCAGCAATATTCAACTCATCTTTCTTTCTCTCTCTCTCTCTCACACACACATGCTCTCTTTTTCTCTCCCTCTCTCTCTTCCTCCTTCCCTCCTTTCTTTCTTCTTTCTTCCTTCCTACCTCCCTCCTTCTCTCTCTCTCTCTTTCAGTTCTAATCTGCATGCCATGAAACTTCCCATTTTTGACAAACGTATACAGTCACGTAACCATCATCACAGTCAAGATTGAACAGTTCTATCACCTCAGAAAATTCCTCCATGCCCCTTTGTAGTCGATCCCTGCCCCGACCCCAGCCCAGAGACCAGGGAATTTTAGTCAGGACTTCATGACCCCCAAGGGATCTTTGCATAGATTTCAAGAATAGAACTTGGATTAGTGTAAAACTTACATCTTTAAAAATAATCATCACTAACTTTTCATTAAAATTTAGCATTCCTTCAGTTATGAATATAGGTAACAAACTACAGAAATATCAGTACTACCTGTCACTCAGTCTCCAATAGAAATCACAGATATTCTTATATCACATTACAGTGGTTGTCTGTATTGCAAAATATTGCTTACATTCCTGACTACTCTGAAATTATGCTACACTAGATCGTGTTATTTATTGCATTAATAAATAAGCCCCGGGCCGGCCCTGTGGCTTAGTGGTTAAGTGCGCGCGCTCAGCTACTGGCGGCCCGGGTTCGGATCCCGGGCGTGCACTGACGCATCGCTTCTCGGGCCATGCTGAGGCCGCGTCCCACAAACAGCAACTAGAAGGATGTGCAACTATGCCATGCAACTATCTACTGGGGCTTTGGGGAAAAAAAGGAGGAGGATTGGCAATAGATGTTAGCTCAGAGCCGGTCTTCCTCAGCAAAAAGAGGAGGATTAGCACTGATGTTAGCTCAGGGCTGATGTCCCTCACACACACACAAAAAAAGCCCCTTTGGTGTTATATCCCAGATGTTTTAATAACTGTATTTAAATATAATTTAACTTAAATTTAATTTTAAAACATTTTTCTCTGAGATTCAACTTACTGAAGGGGTCCCCTTTCCAGGAGCATAGTGCTAGGAGAAACCATATTTTGGCAAATGAAGTCACTCATAACTTATTCCACCTTCCTGGGCAACAAAGAAACAAGCAAGCAAGAAACACTTTTGCAACTCATCCCCACCGACATTTGCCCAGAGTGCAAGATACAGAAACGAATGAGGTTCAGTTGCTGCCCAGACTGATGGAGGAATTATGCGTCTCCTTTTCTTAAAACTGATGGTGGCAGTGGAGCTGTACTCCTTCGCAGCCAAATGCCGCTGCTGCCTTCTGTCGAGGAGGATTGTCAAACAGCACCACCTGCCTCCTCCATCAGACTCCGTGTGAGCTGCAAAGACGCCTGCTCCCCCCGCCCTCTGCAACCTGCCACAGGGCCGACAGAGACCACACACACCTCGGAAAGAGACACCAGCCATCTGTGAGCTCAAGATTGACTCCAAGAGAGAGTGAGACGTGGAGACACAGCATCAACTACAAAGGTGAGGCAGAAGCTGAAAATTCACATTTTGCAATTATGTGGAGCTGCTTTGCGATCAGCACTGTATTATTAAGACACATTGCTTGTACTTTGGTCTGTCACCTCCGAATCAATTATTTCTTTATTAATTTATTAATGTAATAAACAAATCAATAGAAAAAGAAAGGAACAGACATTTTCATAAGAAATTTTCATAAGAAATACAAATGGCCAATAAATATAAGAAAAAACCCTGACTTCACTGATAATCAAAAATACATATTAAATGAATGATATACAATTTTTCTCTTATCAAATTGTCAGAAGCTGAATGTAAGACATATGTTGACTACCTTAAATCCTAAGATGAAAATTCATAGTTGAAATCAAAGCAACTTTTTGAAATTGAAAACATGAATTTGAAATTTGCTTATGTGGACTGGGTTATTTTCTGAAGCTAATTTCAAGACAAAAGGCTGAAAGAATGAAGGCAAGATTCTAAATCACAAATTAAATATAGAAGCCATATAAAAAATCATAGATGCTGTTGATTTTAACTTTACCTTTTGGTAATCAGGACTTGGAGCATAACAGCCTTTATATCTACCTACCCCTAGGCTTCTGTCTTTACCTACCTTTTGCCCCTCCCCCTTTCCCTTCCACTGTGACTGGACTGTGACTTAGGCCAATAAGTGGGAGACGTGCCAGTGCTTAAAAGATTTCCTATCTTTCACAGCTTTTCATAGTGTTATCATCTCTCTTCACTAATTTCTCATTTATAGTATTTCCAAAATGCTTTCTTAACAATTCCCCATGTATCGGTGTCACCTCCTTCCATTGTAATGTCCTCAAGCACATCTTTTTCATTTCAAAAGTGTGTTGGTCAGAGAGGACATTTAATAAATGTTAATCAACTCTGCTGCCATAGAATATGGATGGAGTTAAATTTAACGGGAAACAGAAGCTGGAGAATTAACAGCAAAGTTGAACTCGCTGCTCATCCTTTTCAGTCACACTCCTCTGAGGTAGAGTGACATTGTCACCCGAAACCTGCTTTGGAAGCAGTTATTCTGTTCACACAGCACACCCCACTGGCCACTGGAGAAAGTGCACCTCCAATGCACAATTTAAAAATTAAATATTGCCTCTGCTGGTCTACCACCTAAATCTCACCTCTGATGGATTTGGAATTCAAGAACGCGCATGGCCTTCTTTCGCCCTCACCTTTCATGATGGCTTCGGCTGAAACATAAGAGTACTTTAAAAGAGGAATAATAATAGTATCATTCCGGTGCTAGGTGAACTAAATGCGTGATTCCATCCAGTCCTCCCAGTGATGTTTAATACTTGGTACAAGGTAGATGCACAATAACGTTTCTTTTATAAATGCACCACAAGGAGATAAGTACTATTATTATCTTTATTTTTGAGAAGGCTTGGAGGGGTTGAGTAGTAACTCACCAAAGTCTCCAAAGGAAGTTAGCGGAGGAGCAAAGCGTTGAACCCCATCCAACTCCAGAGGTCACACTTAATGACTACATTATACTGCCCCCTTTATTAATTATTGTTTATATTAATACAAATTAAATGTAATAATATAATCAATATAAATTTTAATTGAGTTTATTAAAATGAACTTTCAGCATTAAAAAACCACCTGTCAGATGATAATTAGTTTCCAAGCCACCATAATAGGTTAGGCATTTTTATCCTTGACACAGCTTTTGCTAAAGTCTGACAAAGAGCACAGGCTGTTTCCTGAGCAGCTTGTACAAAGGCAACTCCGAGGACACGCTAATTAAAGTGAGGCCTGTGCCACATGATATCAATAACAATCAGAAGTTAAACAACAGAACGGGCAAAGTTTGGAGCCTCTGGCATAGGTTGGGATGTAACACCCTCCTCTTCCAGTTAGGTGCAGCACTGTACAGTGGGCTATACATACGAGATGGACACGGAGATGACAGGGCTGTAATGGAGACTTTCATTATGGTGGATCTAAAATAGATTTTTAAAAATCTCTGTGTGTGTGTTTGGGTACCAGGGAGATTACAATCACCTGAGAGAGTCACCACAGAAGGTTCCAGAGGTGGGTGGAATTTATATCCTAGGCTTGGGTGAGAGAATTTTCCCACTCACATTAATATCTATTAACGTGATCTATTGGTAAGGCCTGCCTGAAGCCCAGTGTCAGGAAGGACTGTGAGGTGGGTTCTGAGTTCTCCAAAGAAAGCATGCTATGCTGATTAATAATGTCTGCCCTGGTGTGGGAAGTAAGGGTGGCACATTTATTGCATATTTAATCAGGACTAGAACATTCATGGGACCGCCCTCTCTGTTCATCATCACAGAGGCATCTCAGAGTTGCCAACCAGGACTGCGAGGAAAGATCACAGTGCAGACCTGGGAAATTTAATCAGAAGAGAATCTGAGCAGTGAAAACACAAGGGTCTGTGAGATTTATCCTCAGTTGCGATAAGATAAGCCCACAGATGCTCTTGGGGGCCGAGATGACAGAAAAGCCACTTGGCTGAGAAAGAGGAGGCAAAAAAGCCAAGCAATATGGCTGAGAACTTGTATTCTGTACTGGCCCAGAGAGCTTGGCAGATTTGCTATTTCTTCTGCTCAGTCTCATGGATTTTGGAAATGTGACTCTTTCTTATTTCTTTTTCTTATTTCTTTCCTTCATCATTTGAAAGTTTTTAGCAAAGTCTGCTTGAAAATGTCAGCCTGTCTCAGGCGCGCTGAGGGAAAATAAAGAAAGTTTGGGTCAATGTTTAAATCAGAATATAAAGGCAGGCGGGGTTGGGGGAGAACACTGCCCCCTGGTGGTAGATTGGAAAATCCCTAGTAAGAGATTCCCAGAAGTGTTCCAGGAAGCAGTAACCTCTCATGATTTTCCACAGAAGTACTCTGTGGTAAAATAACTCTGGGAAACAATTTTATAGTATAGAATATATACTCATATATTATTTATTATATTATACATATTATATCCCTTTCTTGGCAATTCACAGTATTTATTAGTATGTTGTTAAGTCCCTAAAACATCCTGCAATAAAGAAACTAACTTCTTTTAATTCAGCATTTCCTAAATTTATTTAAACATAGACATGAAAACTTTTTCTTTAAAATTAACCTACAATTTTGGGATCCATGGATCTTATGAGGAAGGAAAGACTTCGAGGTAATGTTTTCTCCTACCAATATGGAATTTCCTTTCCAGAGCTTTTCCCCGAAAAAACCTAGAAAACTTGCAATTTTTTTTTTTTTTTGGTGAGGAAGACCAGCCCTGAGCTAACATCCGATGCCAATCCTCCTCTTTTTTGCTGAGGAAGATTGGCCCTGGGCTAACATCCATGCCCATTTTCCTCTACTTTATGTGGGATGTCGCCACAGCATGGCTTGATAAGCAGTGCGTCAGTGTGCGCCCGGGATCCAAACCTCCGAACCCCGGAATGCCCAAGCGGAATGTTTATACTTAACTGCTGCACCACCAGGCCAGCCCCTGAAAACCTGCATTTTATGTAGAGCATTCCCTTGTGTCTCCTTCACGATTGGCATGAGTAAAAAGCTGGGTAAATGTTAAAAAATAATTTCCAGCCGGAGACAATTTGTTTATATTTTCAGGTCACAGGCTGCTGCTGAAGAGAAGCTAATAGCATATCAATACACTCAAGCTTTTCAGTTATAACTGTCCAGCAGAAATCCTAGAAGTTTATAGACAGCTTTCCTGACACTAAAGCTCTTCAGAGTTGGGAAGTGGGAAAACTTAGTGGCTCGGAGTGCTGTGGGCTCTGGAGCCACATTTCTAGTATTTGATGACTAGCTCCGCCTCTCACCAGCTGTGTAACCTTGGGCATATTACATAACCTTCCTGTTCTCAATGTCCTCTTCTGGGAAACGGAAATAACAGTATTTCCTAGTCTGTTGAGGATTAAATGAGTTAATACAGGTAAAATCCTAAAAGAGTGCCCGGCAGTTGGCTAGTAATTTGTCGTTTCTGAATTTGCACTACTAAAGTCAGGAGGGGTATGAAGCATCCTCCTAATGTTATTAGGTTTTCCTT
The DNA here is from genome assembly GCF_020826845.1 of Diceros bicornis minor. Lineage (NCBI taxonomy): Eukaryota > Metazoa > Chordata > Mammalia > Perissodactyla > Rhinocerotidae > Diceros > Diceros bicornis. The sequence continues at coordinate 67,962,340 of NC_080741.1, forward strand.
TTAAAAATATTGTACTTTGGTTTTAGGCCATGAGGGCATTAAGAAATTTTGGCTTACTATCACTAAAATGTATTAGGGTGATATTTTAAACTATTAACTTTTTTTATTTGGAAACACTTGGGAATTATTCCTCTTTTTAACATTTTTTTAAATTGTGGTAAAATATATATAAGATAAAATTTACCATTTTAACCATTTTTAAGTGTACAGTTCTGTGGCATTAAGTACATTCATATTGTTGTGCAACCATTGTAACCACAGGCCCTCCAGGACCAGATCAACTGACCCCATCTCTTATCAACAGAGTGATTAAGAACTGTCTTTCAGAAAAACTGCAGTCACGTAGCCAGAGCATGCGTAAAAGAAGAAATCGTGACCTGAAATGACCTCGGAACTAAAGATCCTTCTCTCCACGGAACCTAAGGACCGGTACTTGAAAGTCAGACTCTTATCAGAAGCGAGCAGTCCCTCATTCAGGAAGATCCGGTGTTAAAATTCCTTCTCCACTTCATCAAAAATGTTTAGCACCTCATCATAAATGTTTAGAACCCTGTCATAAATGTTTAAAATCTTACCATAAATGCTTGAAGCCCACCAATCAAAACCTGTCCCACCAGCGTTTCCACGTGCTAGCCTGTTCTCCTAACCTCTTAAATTTTGCCCCAAATCCTGAATCAGGGAGACAGATCTGAGGGCACATGCCCCCTGTCTCCCTGCAGATAGATCTCGCAGAAGAAAAGTTGATTTCTCCCCCAAGAGGCTGATGCCATAATTAATTGGCTTGTTTATGTGCATCAGGCAGAGAACTCCAATTTTGTGCAGTAACATCATCACCACCATTCATCTCCAAAACATTTTCATCTTCCCAAATTGACACTCTGTATCCATTACACAGTAGCCCCTCATTTCTCCCTCCTCTTAGCCCCTAGCAACCCCCCATTCTACTTTCTGTCTCTACGAATTTGACTACTCTAGGTACCTCAAATAAGTGGAATCATACAATATTTGTCCTTTTGTGTCTGGCTTATTTCACTTAGCATGGTGTCTTCAAGGTTCAACCATATTGTACCATAGGTCAGAATTTCATTCTTTTTTAAAGTTAAATAATATTCCATTGTATGTATATACCACATTTTGTTTATCCATTCATCTGCCAATGGACACTTGGGCTGTTTCCACTTTTGGCTATTGTGAATAATGCTGCTAAGAACACTGGTGTACAAATCTCTGTTCAAGTCTCTGCTTTCAACTCTTTTGGGTACATACTCAGAAGTGGAACTGGCAGATCATATGGTAATTCTATTTAATTTTGTAAGGAATCGTCATCCTGTTTTCCACAGTGTCTGCACCACTTTACATTCCCACCAACAGTAGACAAGAATTACAATTTCTCCACAGCCTCACCAACACTTTTTAAAAAAAATATAGATAGCCATCCTAATGGATATGAAGTGGTATCTCACTGTGGTTTTGATTTGCATTTTCCTAATGATTAGTGATGTTGAGCACTTAACATTTTTTAGTGGTTTTCAAGCAGACTTCCATAGGAAGAGGTACACATTAATCCTTAGCACTCATTTGACATTGAGATTTTCCTGTATTCATATGCATCTTTGATGATTTTACCGTTATTCCTTGCTTTGAAGGGAAAAAAAGGACAAGTCTGTTGTCTTTCTATTTATTTTAATTAAAGAAAGTGTTTAACAGTTAACTTAGAGGAGTGGATAATGAGAACTTTAAAATTTCAACATCATGAAATACTCAGTTTGAATATTTTTCCAAAATTAGGTGTTAATTTTGAAATGAAAAAAAATTTTAAAAATAAGAAAAACTTGGGGCTGGCCCCATGGCGTAGTGAAGTTCCACATGCTCTGCTTCAGCAGTCTGGTTTCGCAGGTTCAGATCCTGGGTGTGGACCTACACCACTCATCAGCCATGCTATGGCGGTGACCCACACATAAAGTGGAGGAAGATCCGTACAAATGTTAGCTCAGGGCTAATCTTCCTCATCAAAAAAAAAGAAAGAAAAAGAAAAACTTAAAAATAAAAGGCATAATTTTGTGAGACCTCAGAGCCTAAGGAGAGTTTGTTTTAATCCAACTTCAGCAGGAAATTCAGGTACCAGCAGAAACACATTAAATTCCTCAACATTTAGTGTTCTAAATGCCAGTCAGTCTCCGAGTATCTGTTCCAAACCCTATTACTCACACTTAATGATTGTCTATGAAATGCTCAGAAAGATGTTTAAATTATTTGTGTTTTCTTTTTAGTTTATGAATTAGTATATTTTTCCTTAAATGTATTTGAACCAACTGTTGTATCCTAAGTTTAGGAGCTACATGTTTTTCAGGGGCCTAGAAAAATTATTCTAGAGCTAAAAAACAAGCAACAAACTTACTGGTTCTAAATATGAAAAGAACACTACCCAATCTAAAGTAATAAATATTTAACTTAATATCTACAAAAGTTAACCTATTGTCAATTTCATTAGTTGATAAGTGTAGTATTCGTTAAATTGTATTATGTTTTTAAATGATTTTTAGGTTAGATTTTTTACTTGGCATGAATCATCAAGAATGCATGATGAGTCCTGAAAAATTATCATCAATAATAAATGAAATAAGTTTCATATAACAATTTTAATAGCAAAATTATAGGGTCTTTAAAAAATGTGTAGTGTAAGAAATTATTTTTAATGTGAAATACATGTACATTTTAATATGCTTGTTACCATGTGAGGTGGATATCTAAATGTAGGAATTCCTAGGGCAGCTGACAAATATTTTAAAATATCCCTCACTTGGTAATAGTTCAAATTAAAACAAACACATTAAAAACTTTTGCTCTTCAAAAGTCACTGTTGAGAAAAAGAGGAAACAAGCTAGAGGCTTGGAGAAAATATTTGCAAAGCATACATCTGATAAAGGACTTGTACTCAGAATACATAAATAACCCTCAAAATTCAATAAGAAAACAAACCACCTAATAAAAAATGCACAAAAAATTGGGTTAGACAATTCATGGAGAAGATATACAGATGGCAAATGGGAACACGAAAAGATATTCAACAGATTCATTATCTGTTATTAGAGAAATGCAGGACAAACCACAATGAGTTACTACTACATACCTCTTAGCATGGATAAAATGAAAAAGACTGATCATATTGACAAGGATGTGGAGGAACTGGAAATCTCTTTCAGTGCTGCTGGGGATGTAAAATGATACAGCCACTTTGGAAAACAGTTTGGCAAGTTCTTAAAAAGTTAAACATACACCTACCATATGATCTAGCCATTCCACTCCTAGGTATTTATCCAAGAGAAATGAAAGCATATGTCCATATGAAGACTTGTACATGAATGTTCACAGTAGCATTATTCATAACATGAAAAACTGGAAACAACTCAAATGCCCATCAAAGGTGAATAAAGAAACAAACAGGGTTTATTTATATAAACCCTGCCAGACAGAAAGATTATGTACTGTATGACTCCATGACTGTATGATGTATGATGATGTATGGGTGTATACCTACATCAAAACTTATCAAATTGTATACTTTAAATATGTGCAGTTTCTTGTAGGTCAGTTATACTTCAATAAAGCTATTAAGAAAAGTTCTTAATTGGAACAATTCAACAACACACAGTTATATAAAAAAATGTAAATAATCTCCTTTCATCCGATATCATCCTTGAGGTTACCAACATGAATAGCCTTGTGTGCACATCCTTCCACACTTTCTCTTTACTTACACAAACTTATGGCCACATTATAAGGTTTAAACTTTTTGTAAAATGGGTAACCCATTAAAATGGAGTTTTTTTCTGCAACTTTATCAGGGTTTTAAAAAAAAATCTCTTATTATGGGGCCAGTGCAGTGGTGTAGCAGTTAAGTTTGCGTGCTCTGCTTCGGCGGCCCAGGGTTCGCTGGTTTCAATCCCAGGCGTGGACCTACACACCGCTCCTCAAGCCATGCTGAGGCGGCGTCCCACATAGAGCAACTAGAAGGATGTACAACTACGACATGCAACTATCTACTGGGGCTTTGGGAAGAAAAAAGGAAAAAAGGAGGAAGATTGGCAACAGATATTAGCTCAGGGCCAATCTTCCTCAAAAAAAGAAAATGCTTCACCTTTAAAAAAAGAAAATCTCTTATTATGCATAAAGATTTCTAGGTATTCCGATATCGTGGCTCATTTTTTATAACCAACATGCTTTAAATGCTTTATACCAAAGAAACAGACGTGAAACTACAAATAGAAGCATCTTTCTTTGCAGTAAATTACTAGAAAGAGGAGTCAGTCTTCATTGATGGAGGGATAAGACCAAATTCTTTCTATAGGGAAAGACTGTTTTTCCACAAGATATAATTTAATCTAGAAAATAAAAAACTATTTTGTGCTTTAAACTAGAATTACATTCTCACGTCAGGTTAAACATGGCACAGGGATGTCAGATGTCAGCAAGTTCAAGTGCAAACAGACCTTCCAAGATTGTTTCAGTTGCACAAACTAGAAAATTGTACCAACTCCAAAGTTTTACCATGGATCAGGTTGACTTAAAAAAAAAAACTTTAAAAAGTTATGAAATATGTGCTCACTATGAAGAATGCAAAAAACCACAAGTATTCTTCTCTCCTGTTCTTCCCCCAATTCCATGTGTCAGACATAACCACTATCAACGCTTTGAAGGTATCTTTCCAGACTATATGGTGTGCGTGGGCGCACACGCATGAGTCTTCCTGCTTTTATTTTTTGTCTGCTCATTTGCTTTTTCTGTAAAGTTTTTAAAAAAATTGTGATAAAATATATATGACATAAAATCTTCAATTTTAACCATTTTTAAGTGTACAATTCAGTGACATTCATTACATTCACAATATTGTGCAGCCATCACCACTATCTATTTGCGAAACTTTTTCATCACTCCAGTCAGTACCCATTGATCAATAACTCCCCATTCCTCCCTCATCCCAGCTCCTGGTAATCTCTAATCTACTTTCTCTCTCTATAAATTGGCCTATTCTAGATATTTCATAGAAAGATATTCTAGATATTTCTAGATCAATGATATATCTAGATAATTCATACATATTCTAGATATTTCATACAATATTTTTGCATCAAATATTTCATAAAATATTTGTGTCACTTAGTATAATATTTTCAAGGTTCATCCATGTTGTAGCAGGTATCAGAACTCCATTCCTCGTTATGGCTGAGTAATATTCCACTGTATACCAAATTTTGCTTATCCATTCATCTGTTGGTGGACACTTGGCTTGTGTTCATTCGCTTTTTAACAAATATGATCATAATGTACACAATTTCAGCAGTTTTTCCCCTTTCTCTTAATGTATTTTAGAGGTCTATCCTAACACTTTTAAGGGCCACATGGTATTCTATTAGATAGAAGTACCATCATTTATTTACTACTCTTCTATTAATAGATATATAGACTGCTGCCATATTTTTGCTATTAAAACAGTGCTAGAGTGAACATATTTGTAAATACTTGGTTTTGTATTTGTACCATTTTGTCTGGAAGATAAACTTATAAAAGTTCTATTACCTGGTCAATAGGAATGTGCATTTAACTTTTAATGAATACTGCCAAGTTAGCTTCCAAAAATATTACCCCATTGACATTCTCATCAACAGTGACTATAAGAGCATTTTTGTCCATTTGCTTCTCACGAGGAGTATTAGAATTTCTTCCATCCTTGCCAGTCTGACAGGTGATGAGCTTGGTTATTTAAGGTGGATATAAGGGAGGATGTGCAGGCATGCAATGCGGGCAGAGAGTTCTCAGGGGTAAAACTGGAGGGTGCCAGAATCCTCCAGACCAATCTGGATGATTCTTCTTATGGATCCAAGGCAGAGAACAGGATCCCAGTACAAACAGGACCAGAAGGGGTTCCACTTGGTACTGTAATCAGGGCTGATAATCAGTAGGAATGCATTCACGCAGCTGCGCTTCATGTTAAAATACTGAAATTTCCTCCACAGTGGTTGCCAGTTGATCACTGCCCTGAGCCTCACCCTCGAATCCCACCACCTCCCCACAGTCCAGCAACTGAAGAGTAAACCCTGCCCAGCACTATGGCCGATGCCTGATCACATTGACTGGTTATTAATATTTTGAACATCGCTCCTGCCTACATGAGTCTAATTTTTTGGGAGATCCATTGATTCCCTCTTCCCTTTATTTGTGAACCTCGAGCACTGTAAAGCAATCGTCTGTCTCAGCTACAAGACCTGGCTTGCGAGGGCAGGGACTCTGTGTTTCTCATTCATTCTTTCACTCCCAAAATGTTTATCAAGTGCCACATATATGGCAGTTGCTGGACCAGGAGCCCAGAATATTACTGTGAAAAGGCAAACACTGTCCCGGGCCTCATGGAACTAACATACCAGTAAGGAAGGCAGGTGAAAAATAGCTGAAGAGACAAATAAAGAAAATAATTCCCACCAGTAATGAGTGCTATAAAGGAAACAGACTCTGAAGATGAGATAACGAACAATTAACTTCTGCCCTCACTGCCTATCTGTGCATCCTCTCCTTATACCCACTTTAAACAAGCAAACTCATCAGTCAGCCTGACAAGGATGAAACACATTCTGAATACGCCTTGTCGCAAGGATATGAATAAGAAGGCGCTTTCAGTTACTGTTGATGAGAATGTCAGTAAGGGCGATATTTTTCGAAGATAAGTCACAAAGGGGCCTGCTCTTTAGTAGAGAAGCCAGAGAAACTTCAGTCTGAGATTGGAAGGAAAAGGCAAAGGAGTCAGGTCCAAGGGAGAGAGAGCACCCAGGCTGCATTGGGTAGTGAGTGTGTGCAAAGGCTCCAAGAGGAAAAGAGCTGGTGTGATTGAGAGGGTCTGGAAGGAGGTCAGAGTGACCATGGAGAGCTAAGGGGGTGAGGCTGGAGAAAATGGCTGCGGCCAGGTCACACCAAGCCTTACAGACTATGGCAAAGAGTGTGAGATGATCTGATTTGTAATTTAAGAACATCCTGCATCATTTAAGTCTATATTCTCAACATTTCTCAAAGTATCTAAATCGGTAAGAGTCTGAGAAATGCACTGAGTCCCCTGGAGCTTTCTTTTATCTCTGCCTGGTGCCCATGGGTTCCTGTGCCAGCCACTCGGACAGTGCAAATAGGCCCAGGGTTAGAAATATTACCCTCCACTTCCCAGAATTTTTTGGGTTCTTCCATATCTCTACTCCCGAAAAAATAACAACTGAAATTTCCATCCCTGAAGTACACTTGACTTTATGCAATGATAAAATCAGCTAATAATTATCAAGCATTTTTATGTGCTCGGCATTCTTCCCAGTGCTTTGCATATATTAACTAATTTCTTCTATATTCATCCTCATCTACTCAAGGAAACTGAGGCAAAGGAAGATTAACCATTTTGACCACAGTTATACAAGTGGTAAGTGGCAGAGCAAGAATCTCCAGAGTCCATGTTCTTGACTGCTACTAATAATCCCCTCCAGCAGGGGCCGGCATGCAGAAATTGCATTCTACCATTTATCTCACTCAAGAAAGCATTCTGAGAAGACTGTGTAAATGCTGTGTAAACTGTCGTACGTTCTACTTGTGCACAATTCATACTTTTGCACGTTGTACATCAATACCCTTCAGACCACCTTTGCCTGTCGGATATGAACTTCTGAGATCAGCTAACGAAACGTCTTGAGAGATCATATGGTAGTGCCAATAAACATCATTATGGCACTGCTTGGGCAACCACTGAAATATTTCATTTCCCCTCTTATTATATTTTAAAAAGCAGTTGAAAATGGAAAAAAATCCCAAAGTATTGATACTAAAGATACAAAGCACACCTTTACTACAACTAAGCTAAGGACGAAACTCATTGCATGTACAAAAATAATCAACCGTTAGCTTGCTCAATCGTCCACTGGACTTAAGCTGGTCAAGTGTTCCACTGCAAATAAAAAGAAAATAATTTTACAAATGTGTGTATAAAATATTGGAAATATATTGCAGGGAATGTGTCTACCACATAGTACAGTTAGTACATTGTTTTGTTTTTTGTTGGTTCTGCTCTCCGGGAAGAGGACCTCTTTATAAAATCTAAGTCTATTATTCAACTTTTGGGCATTTAGCTTTTATTTGAGAGTAGGGGACTAATTGTATGTCCTAGTTTTCTTCCTCATTGCTAGAAACACAAATATTTTGATGGTAGATCATATCATACATCATCTCATATCCTAACCTATCCCCACTTGACAAGTCAATGTATACTCACATACGAACATGCATGAACTCACTTTCCTGTTCTAACATATCAGAGTTCAGCATTTACAGAGATGTCCACTTACCTTTAACTAGTAAGTATTGTCTTGCCTTCCTTTTGTTTTTACTGTATTAATCCTTGGATTTTCTTTTCCATGCACAGATGTCATCTTTTTCTTTCACACATTCTTTCTTCTGGATTTTTCATCAAAGCCTGTAACACAGAGGAGAGAAGCTCCTTACTTTCTGTAGGCACATAGGAAAGAACTAGAAATCTCAAGTCAGTGACACTTCTAATTTACTTCTAATTTTCCCCTGGCTGGCTACAGTTTAATCACAGTTTAAGAAACTCACCTAATTAGATAAGATTTAGAATAGAGCTATCCCAAAACACAAATGAACTATTATCCTAAACAACTAAAGATTTAATACTGATTGGGCTTCTTACATAATGCCTTTCATGGAATATATGGTGCTAGACTTCCACTGTCTTGGTAGGAGGAGATTCTGAAGCACTAAAAGTTATCTGCAGTCAGTTGTAAAATCAGGGCTGTCAAAGCAGGAGAAATCAATAAAACATCACATTAGAATCCATGTTTCAGAATTACAGAAACCAGGATGGCACTGCCGAATCTCGTTTTCAACAGATGTCAGTTGTGGAGAGAATGAAATGCATGTCATAAATACTGATGAAATTTGGTGTGTATATTGCGCCATAAGACACTCATTTATATGTATTTGTCATTCTCCCTATAAAAGAAAAGGAAACAGCTTTTCTCCAGAAGCTCTTCTTAAGTCAGGAAGCACAGTCCTCCCTTGTCAACTGTGGGTCCAAACTGTTTCACACACATAAGTGTATAAAAACTGGACAAGAAGAAGAGGGTGGAAGCAGCAAATGTGGTATTCATTGTTCTGCCATGAGGTTAAATGAAACTACTGTCGCACCATCCCCTCCGCACCTCCCATCCCATCTGGCCTGCAACTCTTCCCTGATGTGGACGCAGGCGAGAGGCGGAAGATGGCAGCAGGAAGCAGGAAGAACCGTATGATTTGTTCACAAGCGCCTTTGCCCGCTCTCTCCTAACTGATGCCATATGACAAATCCGTCTTTTCTAACAGGAACTAGATATTCAAGGAGTTCAACTACAAGGAGAGCATGGTGTAGGTTGGAAGCTTCTTGTAAGCAACATTTTTCAGTATCTTTTTAGGACAAAAATAGACTGTTTTAGGAAACAAAATAGTTCGCTTATCTTTGAATTCTTAAAGCTAATAAAAGGCTAATTTTATGTTAGGTGTTTTAAATTAAACATTAAAATCCTAACAAAATTAAATTTAAATAGGGAAATGTATTGTTGCTAGAGTGTAGTCATAGGGATGGGGTAATGGTTTGAGTAGTACCAAATCAGGATGAAGACCTCTCACACCCAGTCAGTCACCCCCGTGGTCCCCACGACTTTTAGGTAATACCTTGAGCTTACAAAGAAAACACTAGACGTACGTTGTAGTCCAAGCCCCCACTTTACAGATAAGATAAATGAGGCTCAGAGAGAAAGAAAGCGACTTGCAAAAGGTTATACAGGGAGGACTGGCACTGGAATGACTCAGTACATTTTCTGCTTTAGTTCACTCTCCCCACAACTGTCATGGGTCCACCAGGTGACAAAAGTTCCTTGAGGGGCAAAGCCTTGTAAATAATGACATAACAAGCAGCATCTATCATCATGTGTAAGGAACTAGTCAAGTCCCTTACTTCTTTAGCTGTGTTAACAAAGACTACACAGCTGACGTCAGCTCAGATCACAAGGGCAGAAAAAAGAGAAATAAATAGATACTTCCTGACTGCCCAGAAAAGCTACCATTTATTGAGTGCTCACCATAAGCCAGAGTGTGTCAGGCACATCACTTGCATTGCCGCTAATGCTTCTAGGAAACAATATAGATATCATTATACCACAAAGATGAGGAAACTGAGTCAGGGAAATATGATACCTTGTCTGAGCTACACACAGCTAGTAGTTCCCTGATTCCATGGCCCCATGCACACTGATTGCCTGAGTGCAATAAGCAGTACTGTAAAACAAGGAAATATGCATCTATTTGAAAACTCCAGAGCTCAGGAATAGAAACAGAGCGGACAGGATTTGTAAGGAGACTAAAGAGAGGAAGAGAGGAAAATGAGCTAAGAGCATTATGGGAATATATTCTACAATGACTCTTAACATGCATGCGGGATATCTCTTAAGATCTTTGAATATAACAAATATGCAAATACAATTAGAGCATATCATATAACTCCACCCATACAATTCAGTGAAAGATACTTGTGATATTAGGTACCTGAGGATAAGCAAAGAAGTTCAACGTCTCAATGAGTTAGGGTGGATGAGTTATGATCACCCCACTCTATTAGTTTGCTTGGGTGGCCATAACAAAATACCACAGACTGGGTGGCTTAAACAACAGACATTTATTTTCTCACATTCTGGAGGCTAGAAGTCCAGGATCAACGTGCTGACAGGGTTGGTTTCTCCTGAGGCCTCTCTCCTTGGCTTACAGATGGTCACCCTCTTGGTGCCTTTTCACATGGCCTTTTCTGTGTGTGTGCATCTTTCTGTGAATCTTTCTGTGTCCAAATTTCCTCTTCTTATAAGGACACCAGTCAGATTGGATTAGGGCCCACGCTAACAGCCTAATTTTAACTTAATCACCTCTTCAAAGGCCCTGTCTCCAAATATAGTCACATTCTGAGGTATTAGGGGTTAGAGCTTCAGCATATTAATTTTGGGAGGACACAATTTAGCCCATAATGCCCACTATATAAGTAGTTCTGGTGCCACAGTAATGAAAATCTAGGTACTAGAAAAGTGACAACCTGCTACATGCCATCAACCTTCAGTGTCACTCATGAAGAGTTGAAGCCCTCTAGTATTTGAATTCAAAAATCCAAAGGTCTACTATAGGTTTTAGGCTTAAAAAAAATGAAGGAAGGACCATAATCAAATAAACTTTGGTCATGATGGTCTAAACCAGGGGTCAGACAACTACTGCCTGTGAGTCAAATCTAGCCTGCTGCCTGATTTTGTAAATAAAGTTTTATTGTCACACAGCCACGTCCATTCATTTCCGGATTGTCTATGGTTGCTATGGAGCTACAACTGCACAGCTGAATAGTTGTGACAGAGACACAAGGCCAAAAGTATTTACTATCTTGCACTTCACAGAGACAGTTTGCCAACTCCTGGTTTAAACTATGTTAATTGAGTTTCTTTATTGTATCTTTAAATAACAGAATCACTCTCAGCATGGGGAGATACTTGAAGGAACTGAGACCCACCAGGAAATGGGAGATTCAGGATACCATCTCACGCTCATGTCTGGAATTCGCCAAAGTGAAATATGAACTTGATCTGACTTTGCTGGAGTTTGCATTGTTTCTCAACTTATTTAACCACAGAGCCCCCTTCTCCCATTTTTGCCCCCACAGAAGCCTCTAGTAGGACCTATGTTCCATGTAGCACATTTTGGGAAATGCTGAAATACTCAAAAACAGGGGTACTATGGATCAATCAGTTGGACAAAAGACACGTACAATGCTTTCTTAACACTAGTTATGAGTGTAGGACAAAGGCACAATGAGATCCCATTTCACACTCGTTAGGTTGGCTATCAAAAAATGGAAGACAACAAGTGTTGGTGAAAATGTGGAAAAATTGGAACCCTTGTGCAGTGCTGATGGGAATGTAAAATGGTGCAGCCACTGTGAAAAACAGTTTGGCAGTTCATTAAAAAATTAAACATAGAATTACCATATGATCCAGCAAGTCCACTTTTGGATATATACCCCAAAGAATTGAAAGCAGGGACTCGAATAGATATTCGTACACCATGTTCATAGCTGCTTTATATGTTATATCGTTCACAATAGCCAAAAGGCAGAAAAACCCAAGTATCCATTGACAGATGAATGGATAAACAAAATGTGGTATATACATGCAATGGAATAGTATTCATTCTTAAAAAGAATGAAATTCTGATCCATGCTATGATGTGGATGAATCTTGAAAACATTATGCTAAGTGGAATAAGCCAGCTGCAAAAGGACAAATATTGCATGATTCCACTTGCATGAGGTACCTAGAGTGGTCAAATTCATAGAGACAGAAAGCAGCATAGAGGTTATCAGGGGATGAGGGGACCGGGGAATGGGAAGTTATTGTTTAATGGGCATAGAGTTTCAGTTTGGGATGATGAAAAAAGGTTCTAGAGATGGATGGTGGTGATGGCTGTACAACATTGTGAATTTCTTAATGCTGCTGAAATGTACATTTAAAAATAGTTATAATGGTAAATTTTATGTTATGCATATTTTGCCAGAATAAAAAAATGTTCAGAAAAGAAAAAATAAAAGAAGTGTAGGAGCATATTTGCAGGGATGGGGATGGGGAGGACTTAAATTGTTTAGACATCAGTTGAATGTCTCATTCTGCTAAAAAACTGAGCAGCTGACAAATTCCTGGCGTGCTTAGGGGACAATATCATAACTTGGAAGACAGCAGAAGCAACAAGGGGAAGTGTTATCCTAGGAAGAACTTCTGGGTGATAAGAGAAATGAAGCAAAAAAGTGGTCACATCCTTTTGCAGTTCAAAGCAGTATTGGCAGGGATACTGGGGTCCTCACTTGGTTCCTCCGATGCCAGACTCTGCCTCCAGCACTGCCTCGCACCCCCATGCTCACTCTTCCACTCACCCCCATCCGCTCTCCACTCAACAGCCCAAGTAGGGGCGAAAATACAGCAATACACAAAGGATAATGTGACAAACTTCTGTCCATGTACCCATTGTTCAAAACGAACAAATGCTGTTGTTTTTCATATTTATTTCACATCCTGCCTTTACTCTTTTAAGAGACAGAGCCACACAGAATTTAAATCTCCTATGTTAATGCTACTTTCTCAAGTCCAATTCTTCCTTCCTCTTCAAAGGCAACCACTATTACGAATTTGGTGGATATCCAGTTCATGCATGTGTGTGTGTACGTATCAAAAACAATATATCCTATAGTCTTGTGGTTTTAAAACTTTTTATAAAATGTATCACGCTGTATATTACATTATAATTTTCTCACCATTTTTTTGAGATATTTTCATTTTGCTCCATACAAATCTAATCATATAGTGCTCTACCTTAGGACCATATCACAGTTTAATTTTCCTTTTCTGGAATGAGGGCTATTTGGCAGTGTTTACTTTTGGTCATAATTAAGGATGCTCCAGGGCACATCCTTCACAGTTCTCCTTCCACGCCCAGGTCTCTCCGTTCAGCTGCAGAGGTTGTCCAGGCATTCGTATGTGGCAGCACTGTGTGCGCATGTGCAGGATTCTCTCCTGGTGGGTGTCACCTGGGGCAGTCCAGCTCTCCGAGCGGGTATTTGGAAATGAGGGAGAGTTTTTTTGTGAGTTGGGGGTGGGGCAGGGCGAGGATGCTAGATAATCTACAGTGCAGGGAGTCCTGAATGACAGACTCGTCCCACACAAAATATCAAGAGCCCCTCCTTTGAGAAACACTGCTGATGTCTGTCTCCAGGAGAATCTCTGTGTTGTAGAATATACGCATTTTTAAGTCTCACTAGGGAACGACAACTTGCTCTCCAAAGTGCATGTTTAGCTCCATTCCTTGCCAAGTCTCACTGTCAGCCTTTTGAATTTCTGCTACTCAGACAGGCGCGAAATGCCATCTCATTGTGATTTTAAACTTGCATTCCCCGATTTTATTAGTGATGTGGAAAACCTCTTCAAATTTGTATTGCTCATTCATGTCTCCTCCTCAGGCGAGTGCCTGTTAATAAACTATCCATTTTTCTTCTGGGTAGTTTGAGTTTTCCTTATTGATTTGTAGGAGTTTGCTACAGATTCTATGAACTTAGCTTTCGTTATTTGGGGCGGCAAATACCTTCTATCAGTTTGTCGCTAGCCTTTTAATTTTATGGTGCCATTTTGTGCAGTAATACATTTTAATATGGTGAAATCCATCAACGTTGTCATTCTCAAGCGTGATTTTTGGGTCTCTAGCTTACAAAATGTACTCCATCCCAAGAGCGTAAAGACACCCTCTTTTTTCCTCCCTAAAGGTTTTAAATTTTTACATTTTATATTTACATTTTTAATTCATCTCACCATTTATTTTTGTACAAAGTGTGAATTAGGAATCTGATTATTTTTTTCTTATGGAAAATCAGTTGTTCCAACACCATTTACTTCTGATACGTCATATTTCCCACTTTGACTTCCAACGCCTCCTGTATCGTACAGAAAGGTCCACATTTGTTCAGTCCATCCTTGGGCTCTCTATTCTGTCTCACTGTTCTATTGTTCAGTACCCCTTCACCAATAACACAGTGTCTTAACTGCTATTATAATACATTTATAAAAATTTTGATAGTTAGGAGAAGTCTTCATTCCTTTTTCTTCTTTTTCAAAACCTCCTTATTAAATTCTTCAATTTTTATATTGCTGTTCAAACTGGAGAATGCTATTGGATTTTTGTTTAGAACTGCAATGAATTTATAAATACTTTTTTGTAAAAATCAACATTTTATGATATTTCTCTTCCCCTTCCGTGTAGATGGTATATCTTGCCCTTTCTTTAGTTCTTTTACGGTTTTCAATAACATTGTCTCCTGAAGTAGTTGCCTATCTTTTTAAAACTTACTCTAAGTTTCTATGTAATTTTGAGTGCTTAAGTGACTTAAAAAAAAACCCCACAAATCTGAAGATATCAGCTCATCCCTCCCTGAATGTAGCTCTGCTAAGGCTTTTTATTACATTTAGCGTGAAATTTGAACTCCTTACTGTGGCGTGATTACGGTATGTGGCTTGGCCCTGTCTTCCTCTTGAACTTTATCTTGCATCTTCTGTTAGTCACTAAGCTTTAGCCATACTGGTTTTATGTACCCAAAATATACCAAGCTAATCCATCTTGAGACCCTTGTCCTTACAGCTGCCTTTTTCTGGAAACTTGTTCCCCAGATATGCAGATGGCTGGTTTCTTCTTGCCATTAGTGTCTCAACTCAGATGTCATCTCTCAGAAAGACCATCCCTACCCAGCAGAGAATGGCTCTCATATCAGTCATGATAGCATGGCCCCTTTATTTCTTCACAGCCCTCGTCACCATTTGAAATTGTCCTGTTTAACTCTTTACTGGTGTTTCTTCATAATAAATCATAAGCTGTACACAAGAGGGGATTCTGCTGACTTGTTCTCTCCTGCATCCTCAGCACCTCAAACAATTCCTGGCACACACTAGGTGTTCAATGAATATTTGTTGAATAAATAAGTGAGTGAATAAATGAACTAGAATCTCCCCTGATCCCCCTTGCTCCTTCTGTGACCTCTTATATCAACAAAGGAGTATTCCCTTTCTCCCACTGGCCATACACACATGAGCAAATACTATTATACAGACATTTTTAATCTCTCAAAAAAATAGCTTAACTGCAGGAATACTTATAACAAGAATTCTCAACACATCCATGTTCTGCACACAAGTTTCTAAGTAGCTTTGAACAGTGAAAGCCCCACTCCCCCATTCACCCCATTTCTACTCCCAAGAGATAACCATTAACAGTTTCTTTGCATGGAGCCAGAAACTTTTTATCCATTTACAGACATCTACCTATCTACCTATCTATCTGTCTGTCTATCTATCTATCTATCTATCTATCTATCATCTATCCATCAATCCATCTATCTATCCATCCATCCATCATAGATTAGACAATTTGAATGATTCAATACAAGAAGTTTTATTCCTATTGACAAAAGTATTATTTTGCAATGGATCTGAGTTTGTTAAGAAGGTAGATTCCCACTCCCCCCCAGAGATTCTGATTCTACAAACCTGGGGTGGAGCATAGGAGTCTTCATTTTCAACAAGCACCCTAGATGATTCTGATGCAGGTGGTCCAAAAACCATTCTTCGAGAAATACTCACCTAGGTCAAGGGCAATTTAATGCCATCCTTATTTAAGACCATGCAGCTTCCCACACACTAGGGGGCAGATGGAGCCACGTGTAAGCCCAGTGAAAAGCTACGTCACAGTCTCTTTGCTGAAGAAGAGGGTGTAGCAGATCCTTGTGCTTCCACCGAGACCCCAAGAATCTGAAGTGCTTATGAGGCCATATAAACAATCAGGGAAACATTTCAAAACTGGTAGTGAGGAAAGCTGGGTTCTAGACTCCGCACTTCCCCTGGGCCTCAGTTTCTTCATATGCAAAAAAAGAAGTTGGACCAGACAATTGAACAAGCCCCTTCCAGCTCTTATATTTTATGAGAAACTTCAACATCTCATGGATTTCTTTGTGATTAGGCTATGGCTGATTTTTATCCCGTATCTTCCAAATTTTCTAGAATGAGCTTATATTATTTTTATAATGGAAAAGAAAATAATCCAAAACATTTAAAAAGATAACATTTCTTATTGTTACTCAAACAGGGTTTTCACAGGCTGAGATGCTTCTGTTCCAGTGCTAAGTTCACTACTCCACTCTCCACGAACATAAAAGAAACAACAAAATTTCGACACATACTTATCCAACAGATTGTTTCAAACAAATTTAAAATTTACTTGAATAGGCAAAATTGGATCTGTGACTCTATACAAGATGGTAAACATGGAACTAAACAGCCCGAAGATCCAATCTCAGCCAAAATCTCATACCACATGGAGAAATTAGCAATACTTAAATATTTAATAATACCTTGTAATTTTTTTTAGACAACTGGGTTTCAAAATTTCTGACAAAGTAATTCCCAAGCCATTATTAACAAAAATAGGCAAGCTTCCAAAAAGTCTCGCAGAGCAAAAGTAAACTCCTCAGAGACTCCCCCTGCAGTGAGCGTGTTACGGTGACATACCAGCAATAAACAACAGAAGCCAGAAAGGGCTTGGATCTTGCCCTGAACTGGTGTCTACCGAAAATGGCTTTAGGAAAAGAAGGTTGTGATTAGAAGATCATGACATTTCCAGCAGCCACTTATTAGCATGTCTGAAGAATCACAGAAGGGTCTTTTACAATCAGAATTCCCATCACAGGATATTTACAAATACTTACTGCTATTCTAATCTTCAAAGTAATTCAGTCACCACTCTAAAGGCAGACAAAGGATGCAGACACCCTCACCAATCACTCCAGGTGGTCTCCTAAGAAAGACTCCCACCAACTCTTGGTTGCTCAGGCCATAAAACTACATATCCTTTTTCTTCATCACCCACTTCCCATTCATCAAACTATGGCAGCACTACCTCTAAAACACGTCCCTCAGTTTGTTCATATCTCCTTATTTCCAATGTCATCATCCTAGTCCAAGCCACTATGATCTTTCCTTTAGACTACTTCAGTAGCCTTCTCACTAATTTCCCCACATGACCCCTGACACAATCCCTTCTTCACATGGTGGCCATATTTATATATTAGATAATCTCTCTCCCCTGCTTAAAACTGTTCAGTGTCTTCTGATTTGCATAGAATAAAACTTAAACTCCATCCGCTCTCCACCTCTCAAACCTCATTTCATGATAGTCTTCCCTTCAATCTTGATGCTTCCCACATTGGCCTCCTTTTCCTTCCTTCCTTTGCCAAGCCCACTCTCACTTGCTGTCCCCACTGCTTAGATCCATTTCTCCACAGTGTCACATAGCTGGTTCCATCTCATCATTCCAACTCAAAACACATAACCTTCCCTGACCACTGTATCAACCTGCATTTGTGTTATTCTCTATCACCATCTATTTCTGTATGATCCTGAAATTACACTGTTTATTTGATTGCTGTTTCCTCCCCGCACTAGAATATAAGCTCCCTATTCACTGCCAAATCCCCAGAGCCTAGAACAATGCACATAGTAGATACTAGTGACTTTTTGTCAAATGAATGCATGTGTTGTTTTAGATTAAATCAGGACCCAATTTTCAATGCTCCCTGTCAATTCAGAGTCAAAATTCAATTTCCTGCCTGGAAGACAAGTCGTTAATTTGCAGAAGAGACATATCTCTCTCTATGAATATCTTCATCATTACCCCACAACTAGGTTAGCACCTCTGACATAAAGCTCATTGCTCTGAAAACAGAAGATTCTTTGGAGATGTCAAATGAAATCTGAACCCCGTAGACAAGCTAAGATGACTTGTAGAACGTGACTTAGGGGAACAACTGTGTAGGCTGTCACTGCTGGAAGTGAAGGGCTTAGAGTCTGAGTGGGTTGATCGGTATGTCACATGGACTGAGGCAGGTGGATTTTTTTTTCTTTTTTTTGTGAGGAAGATTAGCCCTCAGCTAACATCCGTTGCCATCCTCTTTTTGCTGAGGAAGATTGGCCCTGGGCTAACATCCGTGCCCATCTTCCTCTACTTTATATGGGACGCCGCCACAGCATGGCTTGACAAGCAGTACGGCGGTCCGCACCCAGAATCCGAACCCGTGAACTCCAGGCCACCAAAGCAGAGTGCGCGAACTTAACCTCTATGCCACCAGGGCCCCCTCCCGCCACCCATACTTTTTAAAGTGCTAAGGAAATTTGCTAGGATACACTGTGCTCTAGCCAGGCCTTCAATGTGGGGAGAGTTCATTTGGGGCTCAGATAAGAGGATCAACTAAACGAAATTTTAAATGGGCCCCATCTCAAGGTAATTTCACTCTGACTTGCAGAGTGAACTGCAGAGTGGTAGTGACAGCCAATTTTTTGCACAGTATCATGATTAATAATTTACTTTTACATATTCATCATTTCTCTCGTTTCTCAGGGCAACTCCAAAAGGTTGGCCATATGTGGTTATTATACCTCTTTTATATATGTAAGTACGAGACTCACAATCTCACAATGAGGAAATACCAAAACTTGATTTGGAATCAAGATCTTAGAAAATCAGCTTCCAGAAATGCTAATGAACCAACGAGAGAGATATTGCAAAAGGCATTTTAAAAATCAAGTCTATTGAGATATAATTTATATACAATAACATACTCCCATTTTAAGTGTTCAGTTCATCGGATTTTGACAAATATACATACTCCTGTACCTACCACCACAATCAAGATATAGAACATTTCTATTTCCTGAAACGTTCCTTCATGTCCCTTTGCACTCTACCCTCCCCCTCCCCTCCTACCTCTGCCCCAGGCAACCACTGATCTGCTTTTTGTCACGATATATTAGTGTGCTTTTCTCTAGAATTTCATATGAATTGAATCATACAATCTAAACTTTTTTTGCATCTGGCTCATTCCGCTCAGCATAATGGTTTTGAGATACAAATGTTGTTGAATATATTAGCAGTTTCTTCTTTTTTTTATTCTTTGGTTTTATTTTACAGTATTCTGTTGTATGGCTCTACCCCAATTTGTTTATCCATTCATCTGCTGATGAATATCTGGATTGTTTCCAGTTTGAGGTTATCATGAATGCAGCTACATGAATATTTCAGTACATGTCTTTGTATGGACATATATTTTCATTTCTCTTCTATAAGTACCTTGGAGTAGAATGGCTAGATTCTATGATAAGGGTATTTTTAGTTTCATAAAAAGTGAAAACTGTATTCCAAAGTGATTTTACCATTTATATTCCCACCAGTAGTGTATGAGAGTTCCAGTTGCTCCATATCCTCACCAACACTTGGTATTGTCAGTCTTTTAATTTTAACCTTTTCAATAGGTATGAGGTGGTATCTCACTGTGGTTTGAATATGCATTTCCTTGATGCTAATAATGTTAAGCATCTTTTTACATGTTTATTGCCCATTTTTATAACTTCTGCAAAGGGCAACTTGAGAGGTAAGAGATACAAGTAATTTTATTTCTCATGTGCAAGCACTTGCTTTATTTTAGAAGCAATTTTGAAAAATGTAAGCTGGAAAAGGATTTATAAAGTATTCAGACTATAAAGATCAAATATATTTGGAGGCTAAACTAAAAATAATGGAAACAATAATATGGTAGAAAATATTCACATTTTATTAGCTCTGTATTCTTTAGTATACAGTCATCTAATGCTCTAAGAAACTAGGGGGCCCAAATTTGCAGGAATGGGCTGGGATTGAATTAACTAGATCTTGGCAAAGAAGGAAAAAGTTTTGCTCTCTTCATTTCCAATTACTCTCTCTTCCCTAGACTTCATTTTATAGATCATGGGCTCAATTATTCCCAGTATCTTTTTATATCTAGTCTTGTAACACTGCAAGGTGAATCATTACAAAATTAATATTCAACAGGCTTTATATAACTCTGCTTAATGCAATCCATAACTCAGATTTTTATCACCCCAAGGCTTCTCAAGATCTATAAATGCAGACAACTTAACAAAACACCATGGATTTTAACTCTAATATTACCTTCACAACCTCAACACCACAAAACCAATCAATTTAGACTAGACAACCAGACAGACATGGATGACAGAAATGGACTATACATAAGAGGCCAAGCTATGAATGAAGACTCCCGTTAGAAACCAGGATTGTGTTCTAACACATTAGTCTTGAGAAACTCATGGTTCTAATAAAAAGAGCTTATTTTGCTTCCAGAACACTCACACAGGAATCACTATGAGTTTTTTATATGAGTTTCATGTGGTCCCAAAAGAGTTTCTACACTTAAATAATCATCACCTCCCAGAAGGAAAAGAAGCTGACAAATGCATCTACTAGATCCTACCTCCTAACCCCCACCCAAATAAATGTATACAGTTTCCAACCTAGAAGGAATCTTATGGATCTTTCAGTCCACAGATCACATTTTCTAGAAAAGGGAACCAAGACCCAGATGGGTGAAATTACTAGCCTAAGGTCAGACAACCAGTTAAAAAGAGCTGGGTATTAAATTCAGATCTTCTAAATCAGACTCCAGAGTCTTAGTTTTGTGATTTTTCTTCCTTTTTAAGATTTTTTTTTCCTGATTTCAGTAGTTATACAAGTGGAAACTAGACTTTTGGTGGTAAACATGATGTAGTCTGTACAGAAGTTGAAATTCAGTGATGTATGTCTGAAATTTATATAATGTTATAAACCAATATTTAAATCTCAATAAAAAGAAGAAAAATAGTTATACAAGATATATGTAGAAATTTTGGAAAATTCAGAAAAGCACAAAGAAAAAATATTGTTGAATCCCCTCTAATCTAAAGACTGAGATAATCGCTCTCAAACTTTGAGTGGGGCAGAAGGATCTAGAAGCTAAGATGGCCGCTTTTGGAGTCATACATTCAGCTTCATATCCTGGCTATGCTTGACAAGCTTGTGATCGTGAGAAAGTTACTAAACCTCCCTCAGCCTCAGTTCCCTCGTCAGTAAAATGGGGAAAACAGGAGCACTCATCTCTTAAGGTTGCTATGAGAATGAGGTGGGATGGAATTTCCAAAGCATTTCACACAGTGCCTGGCAGCTAGCAGACACTCAATGAACATTACCATTCATGATTATATCCTTTCAGACACTCATCTACGCATACGTTTTTATTCTTTAAAAAAAGCAAACCAGTTCTGTGGCTTTTTTTCATCTAACAGTACATCCACCATGAAAAGTCCTTCACAGTGGCCTTTTCACTAAACCACTCTAGCCCAGAGAAATCCAAATTTAAATAGCCTTCTGGAGAGGCACATCCTGCAGTTCTAACTACTACGAAGAAATCCCCACAGTCTAGAAAATATCTCAGAGTTTTGGGTAATATCTCGAAAAACAAGGCTGTAACCCTCTCCCCCACCAGGTCCTGATGATGACTCTCTAGTGGATCTTCAGAAAGAATATGACTCCTGGCCAGTTCCCTCAAAGTCTCAGGCCATTCAGAACTCTGCCACCTCAGTGTTGTCAGGAACCAGAGGGGCTCCAGTGACCTTTCTATACCAGGGTCATCTCAGAAGATGATTTGTGATGTCATCATGACAAGGGTGGTGATTTCTGGGTAATGCAAGAAAGGCTACTGTGATCTCTTCTTCCTACCCTGCACAAAAAAGGCAAGAACTGTTGGCCTGGCAATGGTCAGTGGCTGATGGGTGATAGCTATAGGGAGTGCCGTGATAAGGTTTATGAAGCTGCACCCTGGATCAATGGGAAAGTATACTGGGATTGATTAGCAACGTCTGCAATGGAAGATGGCAACAGCAGGGTGGTATGTATGCCATGCTGCTGTCTTTTCTGATCTATTTGAATGTCTTCAATTTTATAGATATGAAAACTAAGGTTCACAACAATGAGGAATCATGGCTCCTCCAAGGTTGCAGAGACAGTAAGTGGCAAAGCTGAGACCAGTAAGCACTCCTTATGGTTTGTAGCTCAGGGCTCCTCTCTCCATACCAGGCTGCTTTATTTCTCTGGTGGGCAGGATGGCTCTTATAACCATTAGGTGGTCTTGGCACCTTACCATCCATTCAGACGCTTCCATAATGAATAAGTTATGCCAAGATAATTCAAAAAGACCACCAGTCCTAGGTTTGTACCAAGGGCCTGGCAATAGCTAGCACACAGCTGCTATGAGGATGCATATTCTATTTTGACAAAAGACAGGTGGCTGGTTTTTGTCATGTTGGTCTGAGATAACGTAATGTGCAGAAAGAGACCAGCAGGGAAGGAGAGATTTCTTCCCCAGAGGCTCACATAAATGGATTTCTGCTTTGCATAATGGAGCCCTAAATAAATAAAATAGAAAATGAACGTTTACAATATTACAGTTGTTGAGAAAATGGCTATAGGGTTTTATTCCAATTTGTATCCTCTCCAGGAAAATGGAATTCAACATGAATGTTATAATGGTGTGAGGATGAAGGCAGCATCATTTATTCCTTCAGATGTTCAACAGATATTTACCAAGTGCTAACTAGGTGCCAGGCATGTGCAAGGTAACGGATACAAAAGTGATCAGAAGAGAAATAGTTTCTGTCCTCCCATGAAGTCTATTGGGAAAGACGGACTACTAACAAGCATTGTAATAAGTGCATATATACAGATTAAGAAGACAGGATTTAGGGAGCAGCTGGGCTGGGGGAAAGGATTATCAACAGGATCAGCAAGCTAAAGTGGAAAGGGCACAGGATTTGGAGCCAGTCAAAAGAGTGGTGGAATCTTGTTTCCTGCCACTTACCTCATGGGTGACCTTGAGCAAGTCACTTAAACTTTCTACCCCAATTTCCTTATCTGTGAAACAAAGCTAATAATTCCTACCCTGTAGGGATTATGCCAGGTATTGAGTTAAAGTTTATCAAGTTTCTAGGGGAGCCTGGCACAGAGTATAGGTTCAATATATATTTGTCAAGTGAATGAAGAAGTCATTATCAAACACAGATTGGATCTCTAATCGCAAAAGGGGCACTTGGGTACAGAGTGATGAAACACAGTAACAAGACATAAGTCCTGTCTTATATCTAGTTAGAGAGGCTGAGAATGTGTGTATGTGTGTGTGTAACAAATATATAGCAAAGTCATAAAGAAGCACATTTGACATGGCTGGGTCAGCGAGGGCTCTGCAACAGGACTGTCTAATAGAAATATAACATGATCCACACAGGAGAGGCACATACGTAATTTTCAAATTTCTAGTAGCCACATTAATAAAAGCAAAAAGAAACAGAGAGAATAAGTTTAATAATATATTGAACCCAATATAGCCAAAATATTATCATTTCAACATGCAACCAATATGAGTTTATTAATGTGACATTTTGCATTCTATTTGTTTTGTACTATGTCTTCAAACCCTGTATTTTATACTTATATTACATCTCAATTTGGTCTGGCTACATTGCAGATGCTCAGTAGCCATATGTGGCTAATGGCTTTCATACTGGACAGTGCAGTTCCAGAAGTCTGGAGATAGGAGAGTTTGTTGAAGACAGAGGCAGTCAGGTGGGCTTATGGAGGAAGAGGGGCTTGAATGGGATGGGCATTAAGACCTGACTTGGTGTTTTGAACAGCTCTCTCCGGGCACAGAGGCTTGGGTTGCAACACCTTTATAGAAGCCTCCTTCACCTGGCTCATTCTGCCTCAGGGAGCCCCTGAATCTGCTCCCTGCTGGTGCAGGGGCCACACTCGGATTTGGTTCTTACTCTTCGCTGACACCTTCAGACTCTCAGATTGTCCTTCCGTCTTGGCAACCCCAAATGTGGCACAGTCCTTGGTGTACGTGAAGCACATACATGTAAAAGCAATTTCTTCTCTGCACAATACAGCTTTAAATAAAGAAAACACCAAGTGAAGCACTGAGATAGCCAAGCTTTGGCTCCCAAAGACACTAGGCCCGTCAGAGCCCCAGCTTGCCCTCTAGCCACAGAGAGTTATGAGCTAAACACATGTCAGAACCATTCCCAGCAGAGACCCATCTGCACATGGGCTCCAAGTAGGGGAGAGATGGGCACATGGCCTGGCCGGGGATGAGGCATTTGGCAGAGATGAACTAGGAATAGGAGGAGACAACAGCTTGACCCTTGGTCCTGGCCAAGGCCATTTTCTAAAGTGAGATGGAGTACAGAGACCCAAGTGACCAAGAAGTGTGTGGTGACATGTACTAAAAAGAAATTTAGACAATGAATAAAGCAAAAATGAGAAAGATGGACGTAAAAGGAGACGGGCAGAAGCTCAGAAACCAAGAGTAATTTTACAGGCTATCCTTGCAACGGCTTGGTATACCCTCCCCTAAGGAAGCATTTGAAGTGTCTCCTTCGGTAGTGCCCATGCGGGGTCACAGTGGTGGGCTGGACCTACACCTGCCTCCTTCTCCTCAGGGCTGTCTCATCTCATAGCTCAGTGGTTAACAGAGGGGCAAAAAACTCAGGCAAGCAAATAAATAAGAGAAGTGGATTGGATGAGGGGGACGTGCATTCTCCCCGCAGTTCCCTGCTGTGTCCCAAAAATAACGTTACTATTGGTTTAAAGGAGGATGAATTTCTGAGTGGTTGCTAATCTTAGCTCAATAATATCATACCACAACACATGTCCCCTGTGTAGGAGGAGTCTCCCTCCAACCCACCCAACTGTGAGCAAGTGGGAATGTGACCCCACTGTGCCTAGATCTTGCGATTTTTCCAAATTTTTAAGCATGGATTTTATGTGACATTTTCCAGTTTCTAAATGTTTGGAACTACGTCGATAAATTTTTAAACATTGTGCTGGCCCACACTGTGTCAGCCAAAGAAAACAGAGCCCAGGGCTGCCAGCTTGAGATTTCTACTCTAGGTCAAAAAGACACGGTCACGGTCCTGTTGCACCATTATCGGGCCACTTGTAGTTTCTCAGTTTCATTTTGGTCTGAGGCTTAATTCAGATCATGCACAAGAAGGGCTTAACGTAGTTTCTGGCACACAGTGAAGGCAGTTAATAACTGGTGTCAGCTAGTTCTAAAGTACTTCTGAGATTTATTTCTAACTATTATCTGGGGATCAAATCACAAGATGCCCCGAGAAACAAAACATCTGAAAGAGGTCTTCTCTCCCACAAAAGATTCCCTACCTCTTCATTTCTGTTTCACGGCTTAGATTTATGCCACTTTCATTTTACTTTGTCAGTTCATGAAACTCAATTTGGCTGCACACAGAAAGTAAGGAAAAAAAAGTCAGACCAGATGGAAGTTTAAGTCGGTATAAGTTTTCTAGAAAGCAGTTTGGCAATGCCTAGACCAAAAAATTTGTGTCTTTTGACTCCACAATTTCATTTTAAGGAATTTAGCCTAAGTGAAAAATGATGGTTTTCATAAAGATTTAATCCCAAGAAAGTTTATGGCAGTGTAGTCTATAACAGAAACAACTAAGGAAATTAAACGCCCATAAATAGGGAATTGGTTGCAAAAGTTATAATACACCACAACACTGATTTTTGTCTATCACAGCCCCTGCAAACTTCAGAGTTCTTATTATACTCATTGTGTGTCTCCTGCAGTAAACACCATGAGAGCAGGGGCCTTGTCAGTCTTGTTCACCACTGTATGCACCACTGTATATGAGCTGGCACATCAGAGGTGCCAATAAATATTTAAATACATACAAGACAGCTTATGTAGTATGATTCCATTTGTGTAAAAAAATATATATACATGTATTTCTGAAAGTATATTATTAGTGCTTTTCCCTAGATCAGGGGTCAGCAAACTACAGTCCCTGGGCTGGCTGCCTGTTTTCATAAATAAAGCTGTATTGGAACACAGCCACGCTCATTCTTTTACTTATTGTCTATGGCTGCTTTTGCACTATAATGCAGAGTTGAATTATTGCAACAGAGGCTGCATGGCCTGCGAGGTTGAAAATATTCACTATCTGGCCCTTTAGAGAAAAAGTTTGCTGACTCCTGCTCTAGATGGTACAAATTCTTTCTGAGTGATCTAATAGACACACACACACATATGCACAGATACATGCATATGTACACCTGTGTGTGTGTTTATACATATATACCTAATTTTTTTACAGTGAACATGTATTACTTTTTTAACTAGACAAATGTAGTCTGAGATGATTCAGCATGAGTTTTTTTGAGAAGACAACATTCAAACTGGGCCCTAAAGTAGGAGTTCACCGCAGAGTGGGGCAAGGCTATGATGTGTCCTCCACGGACAAAGACTGAGCAAGGAAGGTGCATTTTGATGGGCTGGCTAACCATGTTAAAGGTTTGATGATTTCAAAAAATGTATGGTCAGCAGACATTCTCCTTTTTCATCTCACATGGGTTAAATATCCCAAGAGTTGAACAAATGCTTGGACACTTTCAGGGTATTAATTACTGAGAGGACTAAAGTTGGCCATTAAGCTTTAAACACAGCCTGGAGAAGCATCCTTGCAGTCAGACAGTGCACCTGCTGGATTCTGTTCTTGCTAACTGGGGAGAGCGTGGCTCTTCTACCAAGTGACAAAAAGCACTCTAACATGTTTCAAAGACCCACAGCATCAGGTTCACAAAGATCTCACTTTAAATTGGTTTGAAGAGCGCCCGCCTACTGATTCCCCCAAAGTAGCCTCGGAAGAATTGATCCTTTCAAACCTCTAGGGCACACACAATACCTGAGAATCTGAATCAGCTTAACTTCTTCCTAAACACATGTGTACTTTTGCACAATGCTTTATAGGCTAAGAAAATGCAACAAATACGTCTTCAGGGCTTCTGTGTTTATGATGGATTGCCTTTTTTCTTGTAGCAATCTTGCAAGAGTTTGACTTCTTATTTTTATTATTCTCACTGCATACTAATACTTCAAACATTTTAGTAAATTATGGTTCTCTGGTTCCTACTCCAGAATCATTTAACTGATTTAATGAGCTCTGTCTAATTATTACATTTCACCTTTCATATGAAAGTGCAGCAATGTTTTGGCTGAAATAGCTGGTAATAGCTCAAACACTCAGAAAGGAAAAAAACGATGATGGATAACGCAGGACTCACAACAATTCATTTTATGCCAGATATAATTCTTAAGAATATATGTATATAGATATATGTATACTTCCATTAATTAATTCATTCATACATTCATTATGTATGTACCAGATATTGCAAAAGCCACCAGATCAGCTAAAATGGTGCTTTCTTAGGACTGCATCCCTCTATTGGGGGCATAAAACACAGTGGTTAAGGACTCTTGAGCTAGACTGTGCATATTTAAATCCTGGCTTCATCACTTCTTAGCCATGTGACCTTGGGCAAGCCAATTAACCAATCTGTGCCTCGGTTTCCCCATCTGTAAAGTGGGGGTTGTTATAGCAACTACCACCACAGGCCTATTGTGAACATTAAATAAGTCAGTACATATAAAACATGTAAAAGTGTGCCCAGGGCATAACAGGCACTCGGTAATTGTTGCCTCGTGTTTGTTACTATTGTATTGTGTCTTGTCTATAACACTCATGGCAACTGCAGTTGTCTATCTCTCTATCTACTTACCTATTTAATAGTTATCTATTACTTATTGTTTGCTTGTTGGCCTCCTTCACCAAATTACAGGATCCATGAGGACAGAGACTAAATTCCCTGTGCCTGCCATTGTGCTTGGCTTATAGGCAGGACCTAGAACATATTTGTTGAATGAAGGAACCAACGAATAAACGATTCTCCTTGGGGATGCATGACCCCTCTCATTCTCGACAAGACTTTCACTTCTGAGATTTCCAAAGCACATGTCTATCAAATGCCATTTGTTGGAAATTCCACATGGTTTTCTATCCAGATGGTGCCAGTGACAAAGGGAAGGCGTTCTGGCATGCAGGAAAGTTACGATGCCAGATGACGAGCCAATTCACTGTATTATTCATCATCAAATGTTGTTGGCCAGGGAACTGACTGCTGTCAGCTGAGCCCACAGTGGTCAACGAAGAGGCTGATTTTTGACAGAAGCTAGAATCATCATTAGAGAGGGTGCTGTGGTAGGAAGACGTTGGTCAAAAAGTGAGAAGTTTCTCAGTCTCGTCTTGGCTTTGCAACCTTGGGCAAGTCACTTCACCTCTCTGGGCCTCTCGGCTTACTGTTTTTATAAATAAAGGGCACAAATTGTCACTAGTAATTCCCAAACATGACTGTGCACCAGAATCTTCTGAAAAGCTTTTTAAAATACAGATTCCTCTAGGCCAGCAGTCAGCACACTTCTTCTATAAAGGGCCAGACAGCAAATATTTTAGGTTCTACATGCTATACGATCTCTGTTACAACTGCTCATACTCAAGTCTCCCATTGTGTAGTCAAAGCAGCCAGAGACAATGTGTCCATGAATGACCGTGGCTGCATTTGGCCAGCTGGCCTGGGGGACCATGGTTTGCTGACCCCTGTTCTAGGCCAAGTGTGGCCTCCCTGGGTAAGGACCAGTTTTCTGCATGTTTACAAAGCTCCTCCAGATGATCTGGAGAGGCAGGGACATTTTGGAACCACGAGATTAGATGCTATAAGGCTCCTTCCAGCTCTTACTGGAGCTGTAATTCTACATTTCTTATCTCATTATGAGAAGTGGCTACTCTCAGTCAACACTATTTAGATGGTAATCTTAATATTCTTTCAAACGCATCACATTTGGGTATTAGCTTTCTATATCTGAAGTTTTTACTCTTCTCAAAATTCAATTCTCTACTCTACCAGGAGAAGTTTGAAGGGTTCTTTTCATTGTGTGTAGATCTAGAGTACTTCTCTGTTTGTGTGATGTCCCTTGTCAGTTCTTTGTGACAATTTCACTGCTAACTTGAAAATGAGAAGTTTAATATTATCCCTGTTAGGCACTAAAGTGATACAATATAGGTGAGCCTCCACTTAAAGAAAGGATAATACACGAAATAGGAATTATGAAACAGTTAAGAGGTGTTTATAGTGTTTGGGCTAGAATTTCCTTTGTATAGAGAATTCCTTTTCTACTGAAGTCATGACTGCTGGATGACAATACATCCTGGTTTTCTAGGGATAGTCCCAGTTTCCACCTGTTGTCCATGAGTAATTAATAGCACCCATTTTCATTCTCAAAAGTGTCCAAATTGGATGATAAAATACATAGCTATTCTTATAGGCGACCTTGAGGGGAAATAGTCAAAATGATCGCTCCATTTACGTTGTACTTACTTTCAGGCGGGCACTGCTCTGAGGGCTTTATCTATATTATTCTAATTAATTATCACAATATTTTGCTAATGGTTGATGTCCTTAGGTTGAGTTTCCCCAAAAGCAGACCCTGAGACAAGGATTTGGGGACAAGCAGTTTTTTGGGGAAATGTTCCCAGGAAGCATAAATAGGGGAGTGAGGAAGCAAGACAGGGAAAGGAAGGAAGCCAGTAAAGAGTACATTTGTGAGTCGCTTACAGCTGTGAATAACCGGGGCTCACTCTCACTGGGAACCCTCTCAGAGATTGCATAAGCGTGCCTCAGAATTTTCCCACAGAGGGGCAAGGAAGCTGCAGGTTTATTCCACAGCTCCCATCCCTTGCTGGTTGAGGGTCACTCCTGGAGATGTTCATTTTCCCTTCTACATGTCTGGCCTGTCCCACGGTTAGAAGGAGCTCAATCCTGTGGCTAGAGAATGAATGTCCTCAGGAGAAAGACACAAAGAGCCTTGTCAGCATGTAGGAGAACTATCTGCACAACCTCCAAGGCAGGCCCAGGGGCACCAACAGTTTCCTGTGTTTGAATCCTAGTTCTACCATTACCAGCAATGTGATCGTGGTCAAGTCACTTGACCTCTTAAGCCTCAGTTTTTTCATCCATAAAATGGGGTAATAATAGTATGTGTCTAGGGTTTTTATGAGGGGTAAATGTGATAATATAAGCACAACGGTCATCTGTTATTTTTGCCTGCCCAATATCCATGCTGGCTGCCCTTTGCACAGTTCCTCGATTCTCTTAGAAGAACCAGCCTTTCCTAGTGTTTCCATGGTGTTTGAAAGAGACAGAGACTACTCTCACCTCCAGTGGTACAATATGACCGGTCCCTCAGAGCACCACATTCTCCTGGTCATGATCAGTTTAGATATGGGTACAGGATCCACCCTGGGTCAATGGGATCCTGGCAGAGGACTTACTGCTGCAATTACTAAAAAGGAGAGTGCTCTTTCCTCTGGGACGTTGAAGAAGTGGGAGCGAGGAAGGAGCTGTTAGGCCACTGCACAAAACAAGGGCACCACTGTGAAAGAAAGCACACCCAAAAGATGCACACCTAGGCCTAAAGCTACCTCTGAAAGTTTCAGTCACACCAGCAAGTAAATTCTGTTGGCCTAAAGCCATTCTGAACTGATTAACTGAGTTCCTGGCAAAGAGCAAATGCTCGATAGCTAACATTATGGCTTACATGAAAACAGACCAAATTTCTCCTGCTACTTTTTCTTCTGTTGCTTTGCTTGGATTATTTATTTATTTAAAGTTTTTTTTAATTACAGATAATTTCAAGTAGGTGTAAAAGCGGAGAGAAAAGTATAACAAATCCCATGAACTCCAACAATTATCAATTCACGGATAGCCTTGTTTTGTCTATACCCCACCCACTTCCCATTTCCCATCTTATTTTGAAGCAAATCTCCAATATATACTTTTTCAATCATATTTTTTTCAGATCCTTTTATAATGTTTCCTTTTGTAGTAGACACTGTTGGTGGTCTACCCATCACCCATTTCCTCAATTATTCCACCCAGTATTGTTCATTTCTCAACTTCTGCCTTACGTAGCCAGAGATACAGACATTACTGAAGGCCCATTGGTGGACGCATTTGGCCCAGGAGTAATTGCATTCTTTTTGTCAGTAACAGGGTCAGGAATGCAACTCAATATTGGTCATTGAAACATGAATGGAATACTGCTGGGGAAGCAAGATACATCTGGGAAATTTTCTGCTCTCCCAAGAGGCAGCCACAGAAAAGACGGTCTTTTTCCTATGAATGTTGTGGCATCTGGAGGTGATGCTCAGAACTGAAGTACCCATATTTGCTACTGGCTTGAAGATGAAGTAATACCAAGGATGCAGAGAACAGGCGGAAGGAAGCTGAGTTGTTAATGATATTATTGAGTTGCTTAATCAGGCAACCCAAAAGCCTGCCCCACCTCTGGACTTGCTGTTCTGAGAGTTAAAAATTTGCTTCATTGTTTACGCCTGTGTGCATCCAGGTATCTATTATTCGCTGCTGAAAGCATCCAACTTTGCCATCAGTACAGAGCTATGACTTGTATAGTCTGGGTTTCAAAAGCCGAGTAAGTAATCAGATTAGGATTGTGTAACAAAGATGCCCTAAAAGAGAGTAGCTTATCCCAGAAAGAAGTTGATTTCTTCCTCCTAGAAGAGTTTGCATAGGTTGTCCTGGACAGGTTAAGGTGCTTCTACAATCATCAGGACCAAGTTTCTCCTGCCATCCTTAGCATACAGCTTCCATCTTTTCATCTCAGCCAGCTGCTCTGACTTCACCAGCACATACACACTCTGGGAAAAAGAGAGAGATGACGCAGACACCAATGCCTTTAGGGATACAACCCAGAAATTCATCACACACGTCACATCTCACTGGCCAGAACTTAGTCACATGGCAACCACCAACTGCAAGGAAGCTGAGAATACATTTATTATTCTGGGTGGCCATAAGTCCAGTTCTATTACAGCTAGAAAAAAGGAAAAATAAATCCTGGGACACAGCTAGCAGCCTCCGCTAGAGAAGAAGTAGGGAGGGTTAATTTGATTTTGTTTAACTGACAATTTTTAATTAAAACAACTTCAGAATGTAAACAAGACTTAAAAGAAATGTTCTTAAGCACTCCCCCAAATGATTTAACAGAGCCTATTTTCTTAGAAATAGGTAAAACTATACATCCTTTACATCTCTTCTTTCTAGGTGGATCTCAGAAGAACTCCAACAATTGGTAATCCCGTGTTAGCCCAGTTTATTACCTTGTGTACATGAAATTAATAAGTGAACTTCACTGATTTCCTTTAATTCCAAATGTCTTTTCCTCAATTATGACTATGGTTTAATTATATTCTGCTTGATAGTCACAAGAATCCCATAACAAGCTCCTATTTCATAATCCTATTATTAATCAGAGTAATCCAATTTATGAAAAAATAAAGACAGACAAATAAAGAAAAATGACAGAACCAGCAAGAAGCACAGTATTCTGTAGCCAGCTGAAATGGCTGTCAATAAAGGGTTTATATAGTTAAGGTATAAGCGAGACTTTGATTCAGCGGCAGCAGGTTTTAAATGATGCATGAGAAGCCACCAAAGCAAATCCCTTTCTCCATGGTCCCCTCAGGGTCAAGTACCATGTTTCAATTACAATTTCACCAAATTGCTGTGATGCGGCAAATGTTTCAGATTAATAGCACTACAGCACGATTCTCTGCGGGACAGAATCAAAAAATCTAGTTCTGAGGTTTGTTGAAATATACCCTAAGACACTCAGCTGCAAAACACATTAAAGACTCCAAGATGATGGGAATATTTCTGATCTGTATTCCCCAAAGAGGTTACTTTTGCAGAAAACAAGTTTATTATTTATGGTATCAAATAAAATTTCTCAGTGCAGCCAAGGAGGCTTCTTGCAATTACATTAGGAAGGCACCACCGTGCAGTACATTATGGAAATCATATTTACATTAATAGAGAAGGCTATTGTTTTGCCAAGATGCATATTTCTTTCTAGAGCATGCTCATGAGGAGCTTGCAAGAGATACTAAATAGCTTAGTTTGGCTTTTCATTTCAAATGGCTCTATTTCTTGGAAAAGGATTTTGTATAGATAGATTATTTTGCAAGTTCTACTTCAAATTACGAGTCAAGTTTTAAGAGGCTGTCTCGTAACAGCTCGCCGTGGGTCAAATGGCCATGGCATTGTCATATTGGGCATATTGGGAGTAGAGCTCCAAAGGACTGTGAGTTTTGTCCATACTAGTCGCTTATTAGCATTTTTAAGCCCTGAAGTGACTCTTTGGGGAACTGTAGTTTTGGCTAATTCCCTCTGCATACATTATCTTAAACAAGTAAGAGCAATTTGGGATCTACCTTCCACATTAAGGGGTGGTGCTTACTAACTCTACTTATGATTCTAAGTAGAGGAGAAAGCACCTTTCCTAAAAGAGATGAAGGTTGGAGGAAAAACTTTTGGACCCTTTCTCCAGGAGTAATTTACCTGATAAGAATGGGAGAAGACCAATTATTAATACACAGCCTCTGCTTTCTTTGACCTGTTCTCTTCCTAAACTGCGTATCTATAGCAAGCATACACATTGTCCCTGCCCTACTCTTGGGCTTCAAAGGGGCGAGGCGAGTTGCAATATTCCATCCAACTAGTGGGTAAATGTCCACTATACTATATCAACTCTTCCCAAGTTTGGGCTCCAAAGTCCAGATATGGAGATGGAACATAATGAAGACCATTTTGGCTTCAAGTTCACAATGTGCCTTCACCATCAGTAGAGCTCATATCTTAATATCCATCTCACTCCTCATTCTGAACTTGGAGAGATAGGAATATGATTATCTCTTGCAAACCCAAATGCCTGGTATGGCTTTCATAGATCCGTCTTGCATTTAACCTTAATTTGCCTCTCTAGCCATATCTATCTTCTTCCCTATAGGCATCTAAGAAATAGCCATTTCTCCAACATCCTTATGTTTTTGCATCTGTTGAAAATTCAACTAGTGGTTTATAATCCATCTGCATGGGCATACAGATTATTTTTTAATATTGAGTTTAATACAACTAATGTGATTTATCAAAATTTGCCATTGTTGAATGTGACATGAAAATTTAGGTGAAAAAAACAAATTAGCTTTAGGCAAGAGGTTTGAAGGAGTGATCCTATACCACGTTTTGTCAAGAGAGAGAAAGCCTGTTCAATTCAATAAGAGAAGGCTGCTCACACTATTGTCACCACCAGAAAAATATTATTGATCTTTCAAGCCTTAGCTCTTAGGCCATCTTCTCTCCCTAGCCTTCTCTCATCCTGCCACACAACTTCTCTTCTTCTTTTCCAACCTTCCCTACACAATTCAAAAATTAGAGATTCACTTCAGCTGTCCAAGTCCTCGTCTAAAATGTAAATGCCCAAAGGATGGTAAAGACCCACAGTAATTTATACAACGGTCTGAATTACTTGCTTTCCTCTTGCTTTCTCATCTTTAGTCTGGTCTTAGCTCATATACCTGTTATGGACTACTGAGTACATGTGACAGAAACCTGTTCCAGCAAACTGAAGTTAAAAAGAAAGGAAGAAAGAAAGGTGGTTCCTGGTACCTTATCTACAAGCATTTCTATCCCCAAAGCTACAAGTTTAACTACTATATATATGATTACAATAGCAAATGTTCAACACAGCAAAAACCAAAGAATTACAACTGAAAGATACATTCCAATACTATATAGCTCAATTGCCTTAAACACCAGAACATTGCTGCAGACCCCATGTGCTATTTTATTCGTGCATCTAGTCACCATTTAGTCATATTAAGCATATGCCACATGAGAGGCAATAATGAACAAGATAGACAGGGTTCCTGCCTATACAGAGGCTTCTATCTGGTGGGGCAGATAAATTGTTTAACAAGCACTTAAGTCAGGAATGAAATGCTATGAACAGAGAAAGAAAGGATGGTAGGAAAGCCTATAGCAAAAGCAATTCATCTACTCTAGGGATTAGAAAGGTTTTGCGGAGGCAGTAGCTTTTAGGCTTAGACCAAAAGGATGTGTTTGAAGGAAAAAGCAAGCATCTTGGTGTTGGGAGATAAATTCAAGTTACAGGATTGCAGTACAATAGCTATGTGACCTTGGGCAGGTACCTTGTCTCTAGGGCTACAGTTCCTCATCTGTAAATAAGTGAGGGTTTGCAGCTTATTCTGGAAGGTTCCTTCCATCTTTATAAATTCTATAATCCTGGAAGAGATTGCCAATCAGTTTAGTCCATCTTCAACCCATCCTTTGCCACAAAAGGCAACTAACACAAATAAGAGAAAATCAAAGAAATATCAGTTGGGAAGTTACAATGCTGAAATTGAAAAAACAAACTTTGTAGTCAGACCATCATAGGTTCAAATCTTGGTTCTGCCCCTTCCTAGCTGGGTAACTCTGGGAATATTTCTTAACTTCTCAGAGCCTCACTCTCCTAATCTGTAAAATGGGGAAAGACTATTACTTACTTCATAGCATTGCTGTGAGGACCAGAGTCTGAGATATTGTAAGTCAGTTCCCTGGCCCATGTTTATATTTTTTTCCCTGCTCATAATAGTGTTGGTTACTGATTGAGACTTGACTGTTTAACGATCACTTGTCACCTATTAGGTCTTTTTGTGGTTACAGATGAATAAATCCCAATATGAAATACCCTAAGCAAAAAGGGGAAATTTAGAGAATGCTATTCTGATATTTTACCTACCAGTTAGACCGCAGGAAGGGCAGGACGGATCTCAGGGTCTCAGGAAGGACATAATCACGGGTCCAAATGCAACCAGAATGCTAACTGTCTCAGTCTCCACGTCAATGTCAGTCTTCTGGTTCACTGCTTTTGTCTACAGAGAGGACAATTTGGCCACAACAGCTCCCAAGCTTCACGTTTTACAACTTCAGTCCCCAGAGAGAGAAAACCTCTACCTTCAGGCTCCCAAGTTCAAGGATCCCAGGGAGAGCTCCAGTTGGCCTGGCTGGAGTCAGGTGCCTGGACAAACCAGCAGTCAACAGAGAGCAGGGTCCTGGTGTATAAAATGGCTGCTCCTCTAGCAATCAGGGAGGTACGGCTTGACTGGGAATTCCCAAAAGAAGGAGACTGAAGTAGAGCTGAGCAGAAAATCCCACAAATGTTGACTAAATTTTATGCAAACTGCTTCCCTAAAATGACGCGAAAGACATAAATAATTGAATAAATGAAACAAACAAATTCTTTTAAAAGCCGAAATTCTGCTTGAGGAAAAAAAATCACCACTTGGGTTTCAGAAATCACTGAGCATGCATTCATTGGCTTTGTTCATGCCAAGATTTTCTCATGAACCTGTAGTTCACTGCCCAAGGGCAGTTTCCTTAGACTTGAGTTTGCTTTCTGAGGGAGTGGTGGGTAAAAGCTGCAGTGAGACACAGCACTTTAAAAATACCCTCAACAAGCCTTGTTGCTGAGAACTTTTCTGCGGCTCTAACCAAGAATATCACAGAACTGGGTAAACTGGGAATTACAGGTCATACCCTGGAGACATCTGTAGCGTATCTGCTCCTGCACTTAATGATCAAAAACCCGCTCCCACAGGTGACTGTCCTGCGAAGATGACTAACAAGGAGTGAGGAGGAGGAGCAGAAAGAGGGAGAGGAGAAAGAGGGAAAGGAAAGGGAGGAGGGGGCAAAATGAAGGAGAGAGACAGGAAAATTAAGCCAGTCTGACCTGGGGCACCGCTGTAACATCTTTCTCAAAAAAGCGACTTTCATGCAAGCATTTCACACAGTGGAGATTTTTCTGGGAGCTCAGTCACACCCGTTTTCCTCTAACTAAAGGACCAAATTTTTCACCAACATTTTCCGAAATATTTTGGATATGGGTCAGGAAGTGCCAAATCAGTCCAGGGATCGCCCAAGTGTGGGGCTTCTGCTACTTCTTGAGATGACCTTGTGGGATCCCCTAGAGGGGCCCCTAAATAATATTGCATCCCAGGGTAAAAAGTTATCTCTTTTTGGTTCTCTTTTAATTCCTCTGAATAGCCCTCAGAGAGTCTCGGTTTGGTGCTCTTACATATTTAGCACCTCTCTAAAGACAGTTCTATCCCCTGTTGTACAGAGAGAAAGCAGAGTCTTTGGCAGGCAGCAGGAGCTAGGTAAAACTGAAAAACACTGGTGTTGTTTTCATTGCATTTAATATTCCATTAATGTTCAATTTTAGGCTAGGAATATTGGTCTTCCTTCTATAGTAGGCATATAAAGTTACCCTAAAAAAATTTTTTTTAATTTAAAAAAGGCAGCAAATTTAAAGAAAAATATCAAGAGTGGTGGTATCAGACGTAGCAAAGATATGGGAAGTACTCTCTTAGTAAGCACGTATGATTGTGATGTTCATGGGTCAACAGGAGAACCCATGTTCCTAGCCCATGTCAGTGTGGGAGTAACAGTGAAACATTTTAGGTGGGAAAGAGCGCCAATGTATTCTAAGACCTAGGCCAGAGCTTCATGTATTTTAAAATGAGTCTTAAGAGTTTCTTCTTTCCTTCAGTGCAACATTTTCCCTTACGAAGTGCTTATA
Source organism: Diceros bicornis minor (assembly GCF_020826845.1). NCBI lineage: Eukaryota > Metazoa > Chordata > Mammalia > Perissodactyla > Rhinocerotidae > Diceros > Diceros bicornis. The sequence goes on from NC_080741.1 coordinate 68,000,300, forward strand.
TTGGTGACAGTAATGATTATAACAATTTAGAATCCTACAGAGATTTCCTCTTAAAATATTTAGTCTAAGAAGATACTGTGGAGTCCATGATAGAAGGAAAGTATGCCAAGGTTCAGTATTTGACTAATGGAAAGCTTAAAATGGATTGCAGAGCTGCTTCACCTCATATTAATGGTAAAATACTGAAAAATATGGGACTGTCTTGGGAAATGGCCACCAGGGGACATTTCCCTGCATTTCATGCTGGGAAACTTCATGAGGAGGAGAAGACACAGAAAACCTGGAAACTGCTGGTGGAAAAACAGTGACGATCTCTTTGCCAACTCCTAAAAATAAAAGCAATAAATGTTAACCAACTGTGGACCCATATAGTTATTTTTTGAATCAACAGAAATAAAAACGGAAGACTTAATTTCCATTATGATGACCTTACCAAAAGCCCCACATTGATTATCTTATTTTAAAGAAAATGTCATTTAAAAATAAAAACCAGTTACATCCAACAAATGAATAATGAAACCAGAACATTGCTCAGTAAGGCTTTTGTGGGTTCAGTTGGCAGATTTGGTTCTCCTTGAAATAAAACATATTTTAGCTTTCTTTTCTCTTTATACATGAAATCATGCCCACCACATTTATTACATTCTGCTTGTTTCTTTGGTCCTGGTTCTTTATTTGAATTTTTCTTCTATTTCCTTGTGGTACAGGTCTTTTAAAAATACTACCTTAAACCCTTTTAAGCAAGAGGTGGGATATTTTGAGCAAGGAGTGGGAGGTTATTCACCTTCGTGCATTTATTTAATATGTTACAAATAAAAGATCTTATGGGAGGTATCATAGAAGGAAAATTTCAGTTTAGTGGTGATCCAGGACAAACGCACAAAAAGCGAAGAGCAAAGGAAGAATGACTGAACAGTTCAAGACAACAAAGAAGAGAGAATCATAGGGCCTTACAGGATTAACTGCCAGCTCCGATTCCTGCAGGGGCTGGATGGGGAATGTACTTGAATGAAGGAGAGTGCAAGGCTGGTGCAAACACATACACCTTGGCTAAATGGGCAGCTCAATAGAGTAATCACATGTAGTTGCCATATGGAAATACAGAGCACAGCTTCGAATTTTTCCAAGTTGGCTGGAAATCTTTTTTTTTTTTTTTTTAAGTGAAACTTCAGGTTTGTAACTGTTGGCAACAAACTCAAAAAATTTTCAAAAACACTATGTGGACTAAAGAAAACATATCTGCAAGCTGGATTCAGCTCATGGATTGCCAGTTTGCAATCTCTATCATGTAACTAAGCTGTTAAGGTTTGGGACATAAATCCATTTCTTCACTCTGGAGTAAAAAGAGGGAACAGATTTATATTGAGTCTTGAAAGAAAGGAGTGATTTTTATAAGGAGAAGGGAAGGAGAGTGGCAGACATACTACATGGGGAGCATAGGGTAAATGAAGCCCTAAAGCAGGAAGGCTCAAGGCATGTCCAGGAAACACTCAACAGCTAGTTTGGTTAGAAGAGAAACTCATGTACAGAGGAAGTCAGAGACAAGGCTTGGAAAGCAAATGAAAGCCCAGATGGACAAGGATCTTGAATATCAAGCTAAGAAGTTTAGGTTTTATCCTATAGACAGTGAAGATTGTGCGGTCTAGAGATTGATGTAACCAGGGAGGTTTTCCATCAAAATTAACCCAATCTATCTGGAAGAGAAAGAGACTGCAGGGGAAGAGACTGGTCGGGAGGTTTCTGCACTATTTCAGGAGAATCAGTTGGAGGCAGGAGGAATGAAAAGCTAGCAGGTGAGGCAAGACCGTGGCAATGGATAAATCCACAGGACTGATAAACTGTTTCCTCGTAGAAGACGTCAGAGATAACTTTTGTGTGAGGCCTTCAGTATTAGCAGGCGTCCTGGTGCAAATATCCAGTAGGACCTTTGGAACTTGAGTTTAGGAGACTGCCCAGGGATGCTGATGTAATTTGGAGTGTTAGCCACATAAGGACAGTCCAGGGAGAAACTTCCAGAAGGAAAGGCTTTAGGGAGAAGAAGCATGAATCTTGGAGGATGAATGCCCAATGTCTATGTTTCTTACAGCTTACACCAAAAACGTTCCTAAATTGAGAAATCATTACCCTTGAATTTACATGATTAAGCCATCTCAAATAACCATACATTCTATTCTAGTCACATTATTGTATGTGTCATCTAATTTACATGTGCCCCTTGTATCACAACTGTAACTCTCATCTCTTCAACCCAGCTTATATTTTAACAGTAAAAAAGAAAGAAGAGGGGCTGGCCTGGTGGTGTAGTGGTTAAGGTTGTGCACTCTGCTTTGGCGGCCTGGGGTTTGCAGGTTCAGATCTCGAGTGTGGACCTACACACTGCTTATCAAGCCATTCTGTGGTGGCATCCCACAAACAAAATAGAGGAAGACAGGATGTTAGCTCAGGGTGAATCTCCCTTAGCAAAAAGAGGAAGATTGGCAACAGATGTTAGCTCAGGGCCACTCTTCCTCACAAAAAAAAAAAGAAGAAGAAGAAGAAAAAAAGGGAGCTTTAGAATAGACATTGCCATGTGAAGGACAGTTAAGATGGAGCCCTATTAAGGGTCTGAGAATTGCCCGAAGATTCTTTTCAGTACTGTAAGTAAATAACACCAGAGCCTTCATCCACATAAATTCTTTTCATAGCCAGAGAAAATGAAGCCTCTTCAATCCAGAATCTACCTGACAGCTATCAGCTGCTTTACTACCCAGTCAGAGCTCGGCTCTCTGAAGGCTTCACATCATGTTAGAAAGATGCCACCAATTAAAAATGCATCCTCCTGAGAGCCCAGAAATAAACTCGAATGTTCATGGTGAATTGATTTTCTACAGAGGGGCCAATACAATTCAATAGGAGAAGAATAGTCTTTCAACAAATCTTACCGGGATGACTGGACAGCTGCATGAAAAAGAAGAAAGTTCAACAACCAACTCACAGCCTAAACAAACAAAATAACTACAAGTGTATCAGAGACCTAAATATGAGTGCTAAAACTATGAAACTCTTAGAATAAAACACAGTGGTAAATTTCTGACCTCAGAATTTCTTAGATGTGACACCAAAAGCACAAGCAAAAAAAAGACAAGGCTGATAAATTAGATTTCACTAAAATTAAAAATATTGTGTCTCAGTGGAAACCATCAAGAAAGTGAAACGACAACCCATTGTCCAGGGAGAAATATTTGCAAATCATATATCTTACAAGGAGCTTACCTCCAGAATATAAAAAAGAACTCCTGTAACTCAATAATAAAAAGACAAATAGCCCAATTAAAATATAGGCAAAGGATTTGAATAGACATTTCTCTAAAGAAAATATATGAATGGCTAATGAGTACATGAAAAAATGCTTAATGCTACTAGTCATTAGGAAAATGCAAATCAAAACCACAATGAGATACCACTTCATGCCCATTAGAATGGCTAATCAAAAAGACAGACAATAACAAGTGTTAGCAAGGATGTGGAGAAATTGTAACCATCACACATTGCTGGTGTGAATGTAAAAGAGTGCAGCCACTGTGGAAAACAATTGGGTAGTTCCTCAGAATGTTAAACATTGAGTTGCCATACAACCCGTAGTTAGTGGTTGCCTAGGTCTGGGAGGGGAGCGGTTAGGGGCATGGGAAGTGCTAATGGGCACAGGGTTTCTTTTTGGGATGATGAAAATGTTCCAAAGTCAGATCATGGTGATGGTTGCCCAATTCTGTAAATAAACTAAACGCCATTGAACTGTACATTTTAAATGGGTGACATTTTAAATGGACAAACATTTTTCACGGGATGTTGGTCTGTAAATTACATCTCACTAAAGCTATTTAAAAACTACATCTAAACCATACACTGCACGAGGTTTTCAGCACCAGCCAGACCCCGCCTGATACTCTTTAGTTTCTTTCCTTAGGGCCTTTGCACCAGTTCTTCCCTTCATCAGGAATGCCTTGATTCTGTTGACCACAACTGGCTCCTCTTAGCTTTCAGAACAGATAAATGTTCCTGTCTCTCAAAGATGCCAGGCTTGTTCCTGCCTCAGGCATTTGCAGTGGAGCTTCCTTCTACCTGCAAAGCTTTTCTCCCAGACCTTTGCGTGATTGTCTCCCTCTCATCATTTTGGTTCAATGCAAAAGAGAAGACCTGGATTTCTGCAGCTCAAGCAGTGCACAGTCACTACCTACCACTCACTGTACTTGCTTCACAGCATGCGTTAACATTAGCTCCTGTGTTTATTTCCATACTCATATTTGTGTATGTGTGTTTGCCTGCTTATGGATTTACTGCCTGTCTTCCTCACCAGACCATACACTCCCTGAGGCAGGAGCTCTGCCTTAGCTGTTCCCACCACACTGGGCCTGTAATCAAGAGTTGTTGGCTGACCAACTTTTAGGGTGAATGGAGCACAAGATAAGATTGCCTGCTTCTGCCCTTGTAATGGGGTGAAAAAAGGAGAGCTTTATTCCTCTCCAAAACTCTACGCTCATTCACCCCCATTCACCCCAAAAAGAAGCAAGAATTTCCTCAACAACAATGCTAAAAACCTCTCCCCAAGAGACAGATTTCAGGAAAACAGATTCCTCTTCACCTGACAGTCCAGCCTAGCTCCATGAAAATTACGTTTCAGTAAAACTAGAGTCTGGAGCAAGATCAATGAGAGGAAAGAGAGAAAAGCAAAGAACAGAGGCTAGCTTGCTTCTAATGAAAGGAAAATCAAAGCGAGCTCAAACAATAGGTGTCGGGAAGCCATGCAGCGTTGCCCTGTGTTTCTCCTTTCAGTGAGGCATCCTCCAGTTACTGATTACCCAGACAAAATGACGATCGCTCCGGAAAACAAAGAGGGGAATGAAGCATGGCTTACTGTGGAGTTGCTCCTCAAATTTATAGCTGCCTCTGTGCCGCTAGTCGCAAGCATCGAGCCCTTCAATCCTTAAAAAAGAAAGAAAAAGAGAAAGAGGGACAGAGAGAGAGAGAGAAAGAGAGGAAGAAAGGAAGAAAAAAGAAAGAGAGAGAGAAAGAGAGAGAGAGAAAGAAAGAGAGAGAGAAAGAAAGAGAGAGAGAAAGAAAGGACAAAGGAAAAGACAAAAAAGTAAGAAAAGCAAGAGCATATCCCCACCTAATATCCTCCAGGTAATAAGAGAATCAAAAGAAAGGAAATGATCCCTATTTGGAAGTAAAGACACTTTACGTAAAAGCAACATATCTTTTTCCAGGTCCTGAACTATTTATTTCTCTTCTGGAAAAAAGAAAGAAAAAGAAACAGAGCTAAAGTTATGAAAACAAAGCCACTCAACTGATGCTTGATTGCTTTTTAACCTAAGACAGTGTTAGTGAACAGCACAGTCAATAAGAAAAATGTCAGAAGTCCTTCATAATGTACCTGACATAGTAAATTGAGAGACATCACATCCAAATAACTTGCTGATACACAAGCCTCAAGCCAGATTCAGGAGAGAAATGAAAACTGAGTTCAGTTACAGCAAAACAACTCATACCACTGTAACTGTGTCTCTGGGCCTGAAGATTTGAAGACCATGAAGACCACCATATCTGGAAGACCGCTAAATATTTAGGACCATCATTCAGGAAATGTTCTCAGGCTCAAACAAGAGGAGATCAGAGATTACAAAAGGATCCTTGCACCTAAGCCGCCTCTCCCCCCTCCTCCGCCCTACCCCCACACTTCCCAAGATGTTCTGCCAAGAACAAGTTTAGTATCAGCTTATCATAGGCTCTAGACTTAGCCCTGCAATTACATTCTGCCCTGGCAGGAAACTGACCCTGGCAATCCAGACTCCCTCTCCTCTCTGATGTCTACATCTTGCCTGTTTGGGGAGGCGGCAGAGCATATGGAATGACCGCGTGTAGAGGTGAGAGTTTGCAAGATCTGCCTTAGAAACCTGGTTTGGGCACTTCGCGGAGTGAGCTTGGGCAGCTGGCTGTTTGTCATCGGTAAAACAGTGCCAGCAATTCCTCTTTATACAGATATGGAGCACCTAACATTTCCCGGCGCCCAGTAACCATTCAATAGGGGTTAGTTCTCTTTATATAAGGTTTCTGAGATTTTCCAGCAGTAGATGGGTTTATACCGCCTAGAGGAGAAATGTAAAGACCAGATGCCCACAGCACAGCAGTGGAATCAAATTAGACCCACATTTCTGGGAATCCTTTAGTCAATATCCTCTTCATGACCTAAAGACACCCTAATACTCAGGATTTATCTAATGACAGTCTTCCAGCCCCTTGACAAAAGGAGGAAATCAAAATTTGTTGTCACACTGGGCTCTGTGTGTCACTGACCAGAAGACCACTTTTACATATTACAACACAGGGAAGAAATGGTTAATGTTTGTAAAATTTCCCCAGGGAAAATTCTTATGAATGTTTCTATTACACCTGCCCATTCAACTGGCTTCAAGTAAGGACAGAGAATTATGATTTGATGTCACTGCAGGTAATCACTTCTGTCCCAGGGGAGATAATAAAAGGGTCAGAGCATCTCCTTCCTTGAAAGAGTCACCTGTGTCATTGAGTTTGTTCCATCCTCTGGCCTAGAAAGCTATGCCAACTCTGGAGCATAAAGCTTGGCACTCTCCTAAAGGATGACCAGACAATGAAAATACACTTAAATAATCTGATGTCCCAATAGTAATTTGGTCTCAAGGAAATTTGCCCAGTCTGCTCTGAGATTGAACCCTATCGATCAAATTGATTAAAAAAAAAAGGGAGACATTATCAATAAAACTATATAACAAAATATGGAAAGACTTCTTTCTACCAAGTTCTATAGTTGAATTCCAACCAGACAACAACATCTTTTTAAAACAGAAAAGTTTTATTTCATGTTACATAAAGAGTTACTCTGTTATTTTTCTCTATTCAGTACACAAAATGGAAAAGGGAGAAATACATTCAAGAGAAAAAACAAGTTTTAAAGGCTTAGAGTCAGTTAAATGCTATTTGGCAGAAATGAAATGCAGTACAAGATAGTGAGGAAGTGAACGCATTGCTTCTGGACCAGGGCGAATACAGCAGTTTGCTTTAAGTTTTGAATTGAGAATCAAAGGTTATCCATGTGGGAAATCCCTGTTCTTAGAGGTTTCATGCCTTAAGTTTCATTTTGCCATGAGCAGGAACACACATTTTGGACTGTCTCATCATAGCATTACCAGGAACCAAAGCCAACTTGACAGCACGTAACAACAAGGAACACACATACCATTATTAACTCCAAACCTCTTTATTTCCTAAGAGAAATAGGATTTTTTAAAAACCATTTAAAAATATCTTTCTTTTGTTTTTTTTTAATGAGGACCATTGGCCCTGAGCTAACATCTATTGCCAATCTTTCTCTTTTTGCTTGAGGAAGATTGTCACTGAACTAACATCTGTGTCCATCTTCCTCTATTTTTGCATGTGGGACACTGCCACGCATGGCTTGATGAGCGGTGTGTAGGTCTGCACCCAGGATCTGAACCGGTGAACCCCGGGCCGCAAAGTGGAGCATGCAAACTTAACCACTTTGCCACAGGGCCACCCCCAAAAACCCCTAATTTTTCTTATCTCTGAAAAAATAATCTATACTTTTCCCTCTATTTTAAACAACTTCTGATAATATATTTTTTTAGGACTCAGATCTAAAGTTCTCCAGAACTCTAAATTCTCTAAATATCTCTGGATCAAGCCATACCATAAAAAGGCTGCGAACTTGGGCCATTCTTGACTTCGCAGAGTCATATTATTATGCCCTTGGTTTTTATCAAAGGCCAATGCAAGCAACACCATGATGACAAAGACAAATGTACAAGGGTGCCCAATGCAGCACTGTCTATAGTAGTAAAAGATTAGAAATGTTTTAAATGTCCATCAGTAGGGTACTGCTTAAATGGATTATGACACATCCATACAATAGAATACTATGTGGATATTAAAACAAATGACACAGCTTTTTATGTACTGATATGGAGTGACTTCTAAAATATATTCAGTAAAAAAAAAAGCAAGATACAGAACAATGCATATGGTGTGCTCAAAATTTAAACACACACACATACTTACACATATATGCACATACACACATACAAACATGGTAGCACATGCATGGTTGCACATCTCAGACCTTGAAATCAATGGCTATCTCTCAAGAGAGACTATCAGAGGCAAAGGTTAAAGGGTGACACACTTTTTCACTGAATATTTTTGTGTACTCTGAGTCCCATATGTATATATGACCTATTAAAAAATTAAACCCCAAAACAATAGCTGTTATGAAGTTCATTCTGGTTCTGTGTGTGTCACACACACAAAAAGTACTCTTTAAAATGTGTCCCACAAAAAAAAAGCATTTATGCTTTACCTACCTTGGGGTTTCACAATGCACATTCCTATATTAGAGTCCCTGAGAAGGTCTGCAATCAAAATATTGTGCAACTTAATTTAACCCAACGTTTCTCAAATTTCTTGATCATAGAACCTCCGCCTTTTTTTGAAGGTCATTGTCTCTGAACACCACACCTTGGCAAGTACAACATTGCAGTATTTATTTTTAAAGGGCTTTGGCTATTGCGGCATGCACTGTCTCTAACTGACAGGTAAGAATTTAGCAGTAGGGTTACCTTTGTTTATTCTTAGGAATTAATGTACTTCCTATGCTGAAATCATAAGAAGTCTGTATTTTAATTAGAATTGTTTTACACTTCGGCTGCCGGAAGGCACCGAGCAACTACGCCTCAACTTGCCCTGCCTTAGAAGTGGACATAACAGCACGTACTCCTTGCGTGGTTGTGAGGTTGAAATTGGATATCCTGTATAAAAATGTTTCTCATAAGTGACGCATAAGAGAAGTCCTACACTTTTTTGTCCTTGCCAGACTTTCTTCTCATCTAGACAATGGTTTCATAAATGTACGCTGCTGTTCCCAACAGGCATAGTAAAGTTCTAAGCAAACCCATCAGCACCACCAATGACAACAGTGGGGAGCCTCGGGGAATGCAATGGATGGTCTCTGTACAAAAAACAGAGTATTTTAATCACCTTTGTTGGTTGTGACCAAAAGGTCAGTGGAGGAAGAGTCTCCAGGGCTGAAGGTGAGGGCACAAGAAGCTGTCCTATTCACCACCAGTCAACGAATCTTTTCCAGGCTCTGGAAAGATTAAACGCATTCGTAAATGAGGCAGCTCGCTTATCTGCTGCTAGTTGTTGCCTCAGAGACCATTCTATTTGTAAACATTATCCAGGATTCACACCGACTAGGGCTTAAGCTTGGTGTTTACTCACCAGCTGCCTTCCCTGCAGGATCCTTTCATATAATAAAGAAAAAGTGTGAGTAGATTTTACCCAGGAGGCCACCCCAAGAGTTTAATAGCTATGCTGGATTAAAAACCACAGCATGTAGAAAACAAATTTTCATTTACCTTCAAATTTTTAAAAGAGGAGAAAAGTCAGTTTATCTATAACATTTTAGATAAATAAGATTATGAGACTAATGATACTTAGCTGCCTATGTGCTGTGAAATCTCGGGTCAAAATTCCAGTGCCACAAGAAATTATTTTTCTGGATATCAACCACTTTCAAGAGGTTGGCAGTCAGAAATATGTACTTAAAAGGACAAAGTGAGACAATTTAAAGAGACTATCTATTTGCCACTTACAAGCCTCCATTGATTTTCATTAACACCAGACTACAGGAGGTTTCTAGTTGAAAGTGATAAAGGCTGATACAAGTAAATACAATTTGTTCCCTTTAGCAATATCACTGTCCTAGAATATCAGAGTCTCTGACACACAAAATAGGATAGAATCCCCAAGGGATGGGTTCTTTAGAGGATTAGAAATCACAAATTATTCTCCAGGTGTTATAAGAAACACCAAAGAAAAATTTTGTAATTCATAGGATGAAGAGCAGTGACCTTTCAGATGACGAAGGAAGTAATTATTGTGCTCAAACGAGAGATCAAGATTGGATTAGAAGTATTTGATATTCAAAAGTCTAGAAATTCTGTGCATAATCTGTGATCCACCATTTTCATGTCTAGGAATGCATTCAAAGGAAATAATTAAGATGTGTGTGAAAATTAATCTATAAGGTTATTCATCATGGAAACAACCCAAATAACCATCACTGACGAATGGATGAATAAAATGTAGTATATCCACACCATGGGATATTCAGCAATAAAAACGAATAATGTACTTGATAGTGCTACAACATGGGTGAATCTCAGAAACCTTATGTAAAGTTAGAGAAGCCAGTCCCAAAATACAATTTATCGTATCATCCCATTTATATGAAATATCCAGAGCAGACAAATCTAGAGACAGAAAGTAGATTAATGATTGCCTGGGTTTGGGAGGATGGGGGATGGGAATGACTATAAAGGGTACAGTTTTCTTTGTGGAGTGACAAAAATGTTCTAAAATTAGATTATGGTGATGGTTACACAACTCTGAATACACTAAAAATCACTGAATTGTATACTTTAAGTGGGTGATTTGTATAATTCATAAATTATATCCCAATAAAGCTGTTAAAAAAGATTATTTATCACAGTGTTGTTTAAAAAAGAAAAACATAAATGACCAACAATAGGGTCATTATTCTGAGCCTGTAAGATGTTATGCTCTACAGCCACTAAAAACTGGTCCATAACAGAATATACAATATGATTCCAATTATGCAAAATATGTTTGTGTATATAAAAGCTTTAGGAAAAGGTCTAAAAATATGCCAACATATTTTTTTACCGTGATCGTGTATGATCCTGTAGGATTACGGATGATTTTTTTTTCTCTTTGCTAATTTAAATACAGTGACTGTTACTTTTGAGACAACAATCACATGTCACATTTTACCGAGTACTGATGATGTGCTGGGCAGGGCCTGGGCTAAGTGTTTGAACGGATGTAGTGCTTCATCCTCCCACAACCCCAGAAGGCAGGCACTATTAACTGTTGTCATCTTACAGATGAGGGCAGTGAGGCTGAGAGAGGTGAATTTACTCATGGTAGCCCAGTTTGCCCGGTAGCAAATATTAAGTCTTAACTGATAGTCTCCAAAGTGGGGAGTATACATCCCCAAGGAGGTGTGCAAGGTGGGGTATGGGAAAATATATTAAACTTCTATTTATAGATTTTTATCTCATCCTTAAAAAACTTGCGTTTCGGGGTTTTTTATACTGCAATCTAACCCACGTTCTTCTGACTTCACGTCAGGCATTGTTCTAAGGGCTTTACAGATATTCATTTAATTCTCACAACAACCCTATGGAGAAACTGAGGTACAGAATCCATGCTCTTCCCCACTATGCTATACTGTGCACAGTATATTAGTATGGTAATACACACATATTATATGCAATTTATAAATAAATATGCAAATTTTGGTTTGCCTGATTTTTTTTTACTGATAAGCTACGTAACCAAAAACAGGACTGTGTCTTAAACATACACAACACTACCTCCTGAGTAATTATAAAAAATACAAAGCTGAATTTCTGCAGTTTCTGGCACAATGTCTTCTCCCAAGGCATTGGCCACCAGCTCACCCAGGGCTCCCTTCCAGTTCTCCCTTTTCTGAGAGAAATGTTAAGAGCACCACTGGCCCCCCTTATGCTCTGCTTGATCTCCAAACCAGATATTTTGCTGTAACGTTTTCCACTGCCTTTCTCTGAAGGGTGAGCTGCCATTTTAGAAACCAGATAAGATACAAACTTGGAGGCTTTAAATCAAACAGCCTCCAACCCACTTCCTATGTAGGGATATAAGTCTTTGAAGCTCTCACTTCCACCCCTAGTCTGCATGGAAAATGTACTGTGACCCCTCCACTCTGTCCTGCCCCCCACTGCCCTCGTCTTTGGCGTGAGATGTTTTCTAGTTCACTCTGGGACCCTCTCCCCCTCTGCCAACCAACTCCCAACCAGCAATAAGGGTCCAAGCCAGGGCCTCCTATCCACACTCCCTGCCTCCATTCCCCGAGGGAATACCAGGATTTCCCCACGCTGTCCACATACTGTAGCATTCATTCTCCATCTCCCTCACCTTCTTACCTGTGGTAGTTTATGGGTGTGATAAGGTTTTTAAGATTATTATAAATCAGTAAAAAGAAAAAAGGAGAGGAGGGGTGTGTGTGTGTTTAAAGACAACACTGATCCTACGATTTGGAGTGAAGAATGACATTCTCCTTTATGCTGATGGTTCTTTATTTTCCCCGCCTGCTCCATCCTCCTCTCTCCCCGGTAGACAGGCAGGAGATGAGAGGAGAGAGGGGGTGGGTAATCCTTCTTTGCTCCCTCCCTCTTCTGGGCCACTTCTCTGGCAGTGACTGCTTCCACCAGGACTCCGGGTCTGTGGTTCCAGGTCTCACCTGGCTCAGGTAACCATAGTTCTGCCCTTTCTCCCCTTTGGCCCTCAGGGTGGTAATAGCTTGCCCTGCTGCTAGCCTCTGGGTGGCTCCCCAGCCTCTGTTTGTCCCCTTAGCCCTGCCCACACCTCTGCAACTAGTTCCTTCATTAATTCTCTTCATCTGAACCATCAGAGGTGAATCTTGTTTCCTGCCAGGATCCTGACTGACTGACACTCTGGTCTATGCTCAAGCAAGAGACTTGACAAAGTCTCAAGGGGTAAGGATGACCTACTCAGTGTCAGAGTCCAGATCTCCATCTGCAGTAAGAATATATCCTAGGGACCCTCCATGCATCTTCAACCAAGAAATGATCATTGCCAAGCACAGCTCAAGTTATAAAATCTATTTTCATAAATCCTGATGTGATTTCTGCCAGGAACATATGTGTAATTTCGACCACATGCCTGACCTTAGTCTCTTGTCCAAAGCCAACTCTGGAGCAGCCTGGGGACAGCTCGCCCTACTCTGTTCTTTGTCCAAACCACAGTGGTGATCCAGCTCCACCTCACCGTTGAGTTTTGGGACCTGCTCTGACTGTAGAAAGCAGGGAGCCAAAGGGGCCAGGCTGTCATCCTCTGGCCTCTGGGAACCATCAGACACCCTTGACCGTAGTCCAGATTTCTTTCTGGAATCCAATCTGTCATCACATGCTGGCAGGCATGTCCACAAAGTCTTCTTGGCCAAGTCATGACACTGGACGCAGGAAGTAGGCTGCAGACAAAGGTCAACACTGAGCAGCAAGAAGGCCAGTCAGGCTGATATTGTCAGCCTCTTTGTCTTCTGTTAGTTCTAAGGAACTGGACACCAAGGCAGACACCGTCACTGAGAGCCAATGCCCACAGCTATGCCTAACCTAGTCAGAAGGCTTGGAGCAGACTTCTGGGGCAGGCAAACCTGAATTTAAATGCAACCTATAAATATCAATCTCTCTCTATCTCCCGCTTCTTGTAGACAGAATAATAAGATGAGACTTCAAAAGGAAGAATTCCTCACTGGAACAGGCAATTGAATATTTGCCTTTCAAAAGAGATTGCTGGGATATTAAGGAAATCTGGGTTGAATCCTCGGTATAGGGTTTTATGATTTAATTGCTTTGGTCAAAAACCTAGAAGTTGCCCTTGTTTCTGTTTTTTTCTTTATTTCCTACATCTAATCCACCAGCAAACACCGTCAGCTCACATCCAAAAGACATCGCAAATTCACCCACTTCTCTGTATCTCTATTCCTACAATGATGGTCCAAACCACCAGCCTTTCTCCTCAGCTGACTTTCTTCTTACACTCTGGTGTACCTACCTCGTCCATTCTCCACCCAGGAACTAGAATGATCTTCTTAAATCCTACACAGATCATGTGACTTTGCTGCTTAAAACCCTCCAACAGCTTCCCATTGCATTTAAAATAAAATCCAAGCTCTTTACCGTGGCACTAAAGAGTCCCTAATCTCTCGATCCCCAAATATACTTCTTTCCCAAGTTCATGACATTCCTTCCATGTGGCTTTCTCTTTCCTGTTGTAAAATCTGCCAAGCTGGTTCCTGCCTCAGGACCCTCGCACTTGCTGTTCCCCCTGGAATGTTTTTTCCCCCAGAATTCTTTCTCATTAATCCTGTCTCAGCTCAAATATCTGCCCTTTACAAAGGATTTCTTTGACCAAGCATACTTTTTAATGAGGCTCATCACATTCTACCCCTTGCCGTGCTTTATTCTTCATAATATTAAATGAAATTATATTATTTGATTTTTTGCTTAGTTAACTTCCCAAAAAGAACATGAACTCTATGAGGACATTTATTATATTATGTTACTTACTTGGAAATGGTCCTGGCATACAGTAAATAATATTTGTTGAAGGAACAAGTCCTGGGTATAAATATAAGCTTTGAACAATAATGAGTACCCATGAGTCCATAAGTTAGTTAATATTGGTCTCAGTTTTCTCATTTATAAGTGATACTAATAAGTGCCTACTAAGTGTTTACTCTTATAAGAGTTTACCCTTATAAGAGTTATGTTATATATTGTAGAGTTATAAGTTATATAACTTATATACGTGTATGCTTTTGTAGCTAAGCCATAACTCTAATGTAGTCTGAGAAATAATAAACACTGAGCACAGCTGAAGCCATAGAAGTTTCTCTTCGTTAAGTTGCAAAGCTAATTCCTTGAAGAGCATGCTGTTACATGACACCCCTCAGGCTTTGCAAACAGCTCTGACAAGTAAAGAACATCAAGCATTTGGAAGTAGGGGAAGGGGTGGGATGGAGACATCATAAGACCACACAACAGGCTGGCTTCACAATTAGGCCTGGGGCTGGAATATTCAAATTGTGTCCTCAAGTGGGACATTATTGGCTTTGCCATGTTGGCAAGGCAACAAATACATTATACTCTAACCTTCTTCAAACACTTGGCTCTTAGGGAAATCAGCTCAAGGATCAGTGATGGGACATTTTATCCAGTTCCATTTATCTCTGCCATAACTTTGCTCATACTGGGGCATACACTTCGTTTTATTTTCTCTGATGCTTTTGTGAGGTCCTAGAGGCCAGGGAGAGAGGCTTAAAACCCAGAAGTCATTCTTGACATCACTTCCCTCTTCTCTATCATCCAATTCTTCACCAGGTTCAATTGAGTTTACCTTCTGAAGATGTCTGAAATTGGACCACTTCTGTCTCCATTACCACCATTACCACCTCCCTGGTCTAAGCTATCCACGTTTCTTGTTGCAACCCTTGCAGTAGCTGTCTAACTGGTTCTCTGTACACATTATCGAATCTTCATTTCAACACTGAAGCCACAATAATCTTTTCAAAATACAAATCTGACCACATCATGTCCCTGACACCACCAGGTGATACCCCTTTGGTAAACATCCTCATGGTTCTTGTAACTTTCCTTCCTTGGACTTATCCTCACTGTAATTTCTTATTTATTTACATGATGATTTCATCATCTCTGTTCTTTCTTAGATTGTAAGCTCCATGAGGGTCACAGACGATGTCTCATTTCACTCACTATGCATCCCCAGGAGCCTAGCACAGAGCCTGGCACACTGTAGGTGCTGAGTAAATATCTGCTGCATGGAAGAGGGAATGAATGAGTCCGTCTGTCCTTAGCCCCTAACACAATATCTGAACACAATATCTGAGAGAGGAATCTTTATTGAAAAAAAGAAGACTGGAACTATCCAAAATTCCCAGAAAATAGTTCTAAGCCCAAAGCCTCCTTTCGCCCTACTAGTGTCATATTCTGATCCTTTCAGAATGTCACACACACACACACACACACACACACACACACACACACACAGAGCTTTCAATCCAAATCATTCAAAAGACTTACTTTTCATTATTCAGAGATATTTGTCCTAAGAAGTATTTCTGTCATAAAATCTCCTTACCCCTTTTCCAAGAATATTAAACAATAAGTTCAGTTGATGTAACCTTTGCCCTTTAGCAAAACGAATTTTCCAAATGCCACTTGTACATAAAGAAGAATGTTCAATGACACCAACTAGATTCTAGTGTCCTTCTGAGTTCTGACTTGAGGACCAACTCTGCAGGCATCCTTTAGCTTCAGAGTACAAAGAAATTCAGAGGATAAATGGCTATGCTCCTTCTCAGTATATTCCCTCAACTCCCATCCAACTTTCTTGGCAGCATTCTCCCCAGTTACTGTTTCCTGGAATGGTATAGATGTAATTTTAAAAGTAATGTCTTGGGAGTCTCCCCAGAATGTCATCTGTTAGGGAGTGGTGTTTAATATTGGTTAGGCTTACCTCGAACCCCACCCAAGGGGGTTTGTTACTGGAAGTCTCAAAAAGAGTGCATCAGCGCACTTTCTTTTGTAATGGTGACAATCATAGTTACTATTTACTGAGTGTTTTACTATGCGCCTGCACTGTGTTTAACTCTATATGTATAAAAATGCTAGGAAGAAGACAGTATTATTATAAAGAAGACAATGAGACTCAGAGAAGTTCAGTGGCTTACCAAGTTATTAAACCACGCAGACAAAGCCCATGTTCTCAACAACCACTGCATATAACAAGGCTATGAACACCAAAAAAATGAGAAGCAGAGAGTCATCTCAAATTCATTTTTGGTAACTTGTAGGATATAAATTACAAACAACATTATAGGTGCTCTAGGTTTATACTCAACTATAAACTTTGACAAGCATTCCAAAGACAGCAAGTATATTAGTCAGCTTTTGCTAGGTTACGCTTCAGTAACACCACCACGAAAATATCAATGGTTTACAACAAAATAAATTTATTTCTTGCTCATGTTACTTGTCAGCTGTGGGTCAGCTGAGGCTCTGCTCCAAATATCTTCTCCATTCTGGAATCCATCCTGGGATTTGATGGCCACTTGGCAGAGAAAAGAAAACGGAAAATGGCAGAACCATGTGATCACCCTTAAAGCTTCTGCATGGATATGGCTTATGCCATTTCTTCCTACATCCTACTGACCAAAGCAAGTCACATGGCCAGACTTGACATCAATGGATTAAAGAAGCATTCTCCTCCCACAGGGTAGGCAATACTAGTCTCACAGAAATGGATGGGCGTGGAAGCTCATTACCGGGAGAGGAGCAAATAATCAGTGATAATAATGTAATCTACCATAACAAATGAAGACGTAAACTCCTAGGGATGAGGCACAATCAACATAATCTCACCTATGTGTTACTTGAAAGTAGATATAAGTGACAGAAAACTCAATCCAACTGCCTTAAGCAAAAATGGTGACTTTATTGGCTTGGGTTAATGAAAAGTCCATGGAGCTATACGTACGACTTGATAACTTGGCCCAGAAACACAAATGATGTCATTAGAACCCAATCTCTCTCTCTTTCTCTCCCGCTTTCTCTCTCTATCTCTACACAAATGATGTCATTAGAACCCAATCTCTCTCTCTCTCTCTCCCGCTTTCTCTCTCTATCTCTATTTCCATCTTTCATCTATGCACTTCTTTATGCTGGCTTCAATCTTAAGTAAGATGGCTGCCCGCAGCTCATGGCTTATAGCCTTGTAACTCCAAACCAACCAAAAAACAGCATGTCTCTTCTGACAGATCCTGAACAAGTCCCAGGATTGACTCTAATTGGACCAGCTTGGGTATCTAGCCCATCTCTAAATCTATCAGTAGGGCCAGAGAGTTCAGTGTTTTAATTGTCCAGCTCTTGGTGACTCCCAGAGGCCGAGGTGGGTTCTCCTGAACCCCACACACTGACAGTATTGATTCCTTCTCTCTAAAATTCCTGAAATAACAAAATCCCTGAAGAATTTCAATATTAACCAGTTTCAAAGCATTTGCAGTAACTTGCATCGTCAAACAGATTTGAGAGTCTGGCATTTTTACAATATTTACTAAAGCTACCATCTGTAACAATTTTTCTTCTCTTACTTTACAAATCTGACTTGTCTTCTTTACAAGCAATAACCAATAAGATGATGTGAAAGATTAACTTAACATTTATTGACTAAAACAGAGGAAATACTAAAGAAAATAAATTTTGAGTTGAAACATACCCTAACCTACTTATTAAGGTCAGACCCAAAATATTTTCCACCCAGGATACAAACCAAATACTCATAGTCCATTCTCACGCCATAAAATCACTGCATCCTGATTTGAGTGATTTTTAATTAGGGCAATCTGTGCTGTGAATTACCGGCAAATTTTAAGTAAAACAATAGTCCACAGTTTAATATTTCAACCTAGGCAGACAGCAATAAAATATATTGTATGTTCATTTCATGAGATAAATAATCATAATTCTTTTAGCACATTTCTCTTCTTATATTACTTAAGGCAATGCTAGTTGCTGTCACAAACAGATTCCAAATTTCAATGGTTTAACACACAACAGAGGTTTATTTTTCATTCAGATAACTCTCCAAGGTGGGTGTTCCAGGTCGACAGGATGCTCTCCTTGATGCAGTGATTCAGGGACCCAGGCCTCTTTCATCTCTTAGCCTTGGGGCTTTCCATCCTCTAGGGTAGGGTATTTTAATCTTGACACCATTCGGACCAGATAATTCTTTGTTGTTGGGGGGTGTCTTGTACATCGTAGGATGTTTAACAGCACCCCTAGTCTCTAATTACTAGATTCCGATAACTCTTTGACCCAAGTTGTGACAACCAGAAATAGCCTCAGATTTTGCCAAATGCTCACTGCGGGGTAAAAATGCCCCCTGGTTAAGAACCACTGGTCAAATATGAGAACTTAAGATTACCAGGTGATTCCAATGTGTAATAAACATTAAGAACTAATGTCCTCATTGTTAACTATGTCCAGGGGAATGTATGCAGAAAAAACAACCACTTCTTAAAAGCCTTGGCTTGGGAGTATCACACATTACTTCCACTCACATGACATGGGTAAGAACTAGTCATACGTATGCCCTCTTGCCCTCCCATCTACCATACAGGGGAGGAAGAGTGCTGGGAAATACAGTCCCTAGCTGGGCAGCCACTTCCTAGCAATAACTCTATGTGGATGGGGAGGGCAAATTTTGGTGGACAGAAGCATCTCTGCCTCATCTCTCAATTTCCCCCTTTTTGATAGGAGACCCCACCCCTCACATGGACGGTACCTCTGTCACAGGCTGAGCTAATAAGACTCCTTCCTAGAGATGTTGTCTTTAACTAGAACTGGCAGTTAATTATTCTCCACCCTCTGGCATTAGGACTGTTGGGTTACGAGCCAGAGCTGCTGGGAGCCAACAACAACACAGTACTTTCTACGTACCAGTCACCATTCTAAGTGCTTTACATTTATGTACTCATTTAATCCTCGTAACAATCTATGACGTAGGTGCTATTAATTATGCCCATTTTACAGATGAAGAATTTGTCTAAGGGCAAGGGGCAGAGGTGGGATTCACCTTTGTTCATGCTCTTGACCGCTAGGTTTCACGATTCTCTATGGGGAAAGATGAGAGAGTGAAGCCACAACACAGAGCAGCACAGGCAGAGACAGCATAAACCCCAATGCCAGCTCCGCTCCTGCCTTCTCATGGTGTGATTATCTGAGCCAATCAATTCTTCCTTCTCACTTAAGTTAGTTTGAATGATCTTTCTGTCACATATAACCAGAGTCCCAACTGCTAAATCACACAGGTTTAACCCACACAGGTTCTCTTGTTCTGGAAATTAAACATTCCAGAATCATACTCACTTGGGACAAAAGGTAGGATTGGGAACGCTTCTCTCTATAGCCAAGGGTACTGATCTTAGCCCCTCGGTTACTGGCACTAATGTGTCCTTTAGTAGGGGTGGAATTTATTAGGGAACTCAACACCAAACAACACTAGCGTTGGTGTGGGCCTGACCTGGCCTTTGGCGACTGTTCTGCATCAATGCTGAGGCTGAGTCTACACTTTGCAACCATTTCTGAAATTTTAAAATCCTAAATCCATTTTGGATGCCCAGATAGTTTCTTAGTGCCTTATCCCCTTGGGACTTTCTCTCACCATTCCTATTCTTACCACATGTGTGAACTCAGGCTTCAGCCCCTGTGGATTGAGTTCTATCATCAGTTGGCTTACTTGAGGCAGACTGCAGACTTTTATCTGGGCACACAGATCCTTCCTGGATTTCCTATTTTTATCTATCATCAGACATCCCTGATGCCAGCAACTTGCTCAGATTACTTGTCATGCCTTATCAGTATCCATAAAACTTGCTATTTTCTGTCTTACTGAACTTTCTTGCAGAGCTGGTCTAGTGCCCAAGCATCTCCCCAGCCTAGTGACCACATCTATTTCTAGCCCTTGGCCCCACCCAATGTAAACCACTTCCCTGTGGTTAACCATTCATGGTGGACCATGATCACCAACAATTTCATTCATTCAACAAATACTTACTGCATCACTACTATTGTACTAAGTGCTGGGGGTACCAGGATGAAAAAGATATATCACATAATGATAAGACATATCACACTCTTTGCTTCATCCCCTCAATGATTTTTATGAGGACCAATTATGTGTCTGGCCCTGACTAGTGCCAGTAATCAAACCATGATCAAGATAAATGCAGTTCCTGCTTTCATGAAGCTTAAAGTTGACAGAGATTATAAACAAGTAAACAGATAAAAAAGAAAACTAATTACACAGACTGTGATAAGTGCTAGGAAAGGGAATAAAGGGAGTATTGGAATCGAAAATAAAAGAAGAGATCTATTTGGATACAGTGGTCAAACTTCTGAGACCCGAAAAGGTTTCCCTACCTTGTACTAATCTTCCATTCCAGTAACTAGAAATTTTCAAATGGCAGCTAGTCCTAGTCTAAATGTAGCCCTCAGTGTATTTTGTTTGGCCAACATAATATTTTTAAAAAAGTAATTCAAGGGGGCATGGTTATCCAGTTTGCCCTAGGCCCCACCTCTCCTCATTGCTTCTACTCAGACTTGATTATACACTTATTTAATCTGCTTTATTGGGCCCTTACCAGCATTTTAAGTTTGTAACTCTTGATTCAATCTTTAAAATACTTAAGGCAATAGATTAGATCTCCCTCCACTCCCACAATCCTATAATTTGATAAATTCACAAGTTTATTTGGCCAACACTCCTCCTCTTCTAAATGTTGAACAGGAAACTAAGTTAAAAATCACATGTGTGAATGTGGGTTTGTGCTCTTGAGTGTGTATAAAAGAAAGCACATTGTTGGCTACTTACAAGAGAGAAGAATTTAAATTTCCCAACTCTTCAGGTAATACCTCTTGCTATGATACTGACTTCAGCCAGTCACTTAAGAATCCTAATGGAGCATCTGAGACTGAAGATACAGAGGTGGCTACTCCAAAACATCTCTCATCCTCGAAACACTCATACACAAAGCATAGAATTTATGTCACATTTAGAAGACCAAGGCAGCTGAAATGTATCTGGGAATATTTACCTGCCGTGAAGTGGTGAAGGTCTACTCAGAAAGCTTGTAAGTAACTAAGCAGACACATAAGACATTTCAGACATGCTAGAAGATTAGGTTGCCAAGCATCAGAGTTTGTAACAAATCATGGCTGCCTAAATGGAGCAGAGTAATTACAGTTGAGCCCTCACTTTATGAAACTCTGAAATTACAAGTCAGGTAAATTAGGAGAGTGGTTCCTTGACAAAATGATTTTTTCAAGGGTCACAGAAGGGCAGACCATGTATTTATTCACAGCAAGGTCCTTGGGCCCCTTCAAATATGTATGTTTGTATGGGATCCATCTCATGCTTTATTCTAGAAGGATTTACAAATAGCCTACAATAATCCATAAAATACAGTCAGATAATGTAAAATAAAGAGCTTCTTTCCTGTCAAATCAGAAAGAACCTGGCCAAGTAAGAATGCCAGTTTTCTATTTAGTTAATATTATACCTCCCAAGGTCTCCATTGCCTCCTATATAAAAAGAGTGGAATAATTTTGCCTACTCCAAGGGGTGGTTGTGGGATTAAATTATACAAGCCCCATAAAGCATGAAGTACACAAATAACAAAAATAGCTATTAGATTAGAATTCTTAAAAAATTTAAACAGATGATAATATCATAACATAAAATGATAGCGTCAGAAGCCACGACCAAATAACGATGAGAAATGAAGTCAGTCCAGAAATCTCTATACAAAACGTTAAGCAGTTTCTCTCATGGTGGTAGAATCACAGATGTTTTATTTTATTTTCCCCCTTGATAGAGAATTGCCTTAATATTACTTTTATTATCAGATAAAACAATAAAGTAGTTTCCACTTAGAGTGAAGAAGCTTAAATGAAGTTCAAGCATATCTGAAACGACGAATCAAGGATAAAATTGGATTCTACTTGCAAACTCTTGATTTCATGCACCCTCAGAGGAAACCAACCCAGCACCATGAGTGCACCGGTAAATTACAGATCTAAATTTACACATGGAGGGCTTCTGAGCTCAAGGAGGCAACTGGAAAGCAAAAGGTGTTGACGACCACAGCGGGCAGGCTCATGCTTAGTAATGCCATTGGGGCCCTAAACTCCCACACATTACACGATAAGCAAAGACCACCCACATTTACACCAACAGGTCAACATACAGGGTAAGGCAAGAATTTTCATGAAGTCCTGTCATGGTGCCCAGATTTCACGCCTGCCCTTTCCTGACGCTTCCTCTCTGCCTAACTTCAAAGCAGTGAGCATGGGAGAATTATCGACATTTTTATAGTTGACCAAGAAATCTGCCCAGTTTTTTCCCCCTGTAGACCAATAAAGCATTATATTATAATATGGGGTCATTTATAAATAGAGTACTTTATTAAACAAACACCATCTTTCTAAGTACAATGAATAAATTCTTGGGTTTAAGATTTGCTTGAGATTACGTATTTCTAGCACTTGACCTGATAGACTGCCATAAGGACATTTATTTCATTAAATTCCATCTAATAGAGATTTTCAGGTTGATGCTGTCATTGCTATACAACCATCATTGCAGACTGCATTTATTTTGAATTTCATTTTTTTCCCTCTAGGGCACATTCCTCTTTAAATCAGGTGGAAGAAAAATTTTTAAATAAATAAAAATCTTTTTAAAATTTAAAAGAATTTAAAATTAATTTTGAAAAAATGTTCAGGTTGCCTTTGTTTAAAATGTACCAGACACTGTGCTAGGCCCTGGGGATACCATGCAAAACACACATAGTGCTTAGAGTACAGAGAGGAAAGAGCAAGAAGGATACAGTGCCTGTATAATCACACATACCTGTATAATCATAGACATGGAGCTCAGAGAGCCTATGTGGAGGCCTTGACAATGCACCATTTGCATCTCTGACGTCAGGGAGCATAGCTGATGACAGCCCCAGCTGCTGTTCCTCTCGATTGCTTGCGCTGCTCCTAGCCAGTAGCTGAGCGTGATGGGGCCCATTCTTGTGGGAAGCTGGATCCCTCTAATGGGCAACGTGGGCTTGAAGACACCCCATTGGCTTCACTGAAATGTTCTTGGAGCTGCACAGAACCTGAGACTCTTCCTACTCACTCCGCCTTCCTCCCCCTTCACCTTTCACAGGGGCCAGACCTGCATCCTGGTCTGAAGGCTCTCCCCGTCTACTCCCGCTCCTCCCAACTCCTCTCCTCCACCCTTTATCCTGCATAAATTTTTTCTCGAAAAAATGCCTTACATATCTAATCCCTTTTTGGTATCTGCTTCAGAGAGGACCTGAACAAATAAAACATATAAGAGAGGAACACAACTTAGTTTGTGGGGTCAGGGAAGACTTCTTGGGGGAGGTGATAACTGAGCTGAGATAGCAGCACAAGTAGAAGGTGATGAAGCCAAGAGGAAGAGAAGAACATTCCAGATCCATAAATTACCATGTGCAAAGATCCTCCAGTCATAGGAGAGAGTGTGTCCAGTTGAAGGGAAAAGAAGAGAGAAAGAAGAGAGCTTTATGTACTTTGCCTAGAATAAAAAGCAAAGAGAGAAAGCAAGAAGGTGCAGAGGTATCAAGGATCAGAGAAAGAGAAAAATAAAACTATCCATTCCTGCTCACCACAGTGAGGCATTACATGGTCTGGAGTTAAGAGGAAATATCCTATGTAGACCTGGGCTCTATTTTAATTTTTCATAACAATTTATTGACTCATTTAGTTTTAATGTCTTAATAAGGAAGCCAGCAAAGAAGAAAGCCAACACTGTATAATTCCTGGGGTCAATGTAGCACTTTTGGTAAAGTTAAAGTATTAATATGGTACAGGCTAAGCTGCTACCACAAAGAGACTCCAAGATACAATGATTTAATTGAGATAAATATGTACTTCTCTTTTAAGTAATGGTCCAAACAGAAGCAGGTAGTCTAGGGCAGGTAGAGAGTTCTGATCTGTAGGACCACACAGGGATCCATGATGGTGGGTTAGCTCCGCCATCTTTCACACATGGCTTCCAACATCACTGCTCCTTATGTTGCCATTTTCCCAATTCTCCACCAGTGAGAATGGGGGGAAGAGGGATGAGAGCATCCAATTACGCCAAACTTTGATGCATAGATACAGCTACCTGTAAAGCAGGCTGGAAAAAGTAGTCTGTAGTTGGGCACCCATGTGCCCAGATAAAACTTGGAGAAGTATTCTATTATTAAAAAGACAAAAGGTAAACAAACAATAGGCCAAAGAAGAAATCACAAGGGAAACTAAGAAAATACCTTGAGACATATGAAAACAAAGACATAACGTACCAAAACTTATGGAATGCAGGGAAAGCAGTGCTAAGAGGAAATGTTACAGTCGTAAACACTTATATTAAAAAAAAAGAAAGATCTTAAATCAACAATCTAACTTTACACCTCAAGAAACAAAAAAAGAAAAACAAACGAAACCCAAAGCAAACAGAAGAAAGGAAATAACAAAGATTATTCAGAGGTAACTGAAAGAAAAAACAAAAGAAAAAAAATCAATGAAACTAAGAGTTTGTTTTTTGAAAGATCAATAAGAACGATAAAATTTTAGTTAGATTAACTAAGAAAAAAAGACAAGACTCAATTAAAATTAAAAATGAAAGGGGAAACATTACAACAAATGCCACAGAAATAAAAACATTTATAAAAGACTACTATGAACAAATGTATACCAATAAATTGGATGATGTAGAAGAAATGGATAAATTCCTAGAAACACAGAACCTACCAAGACTGAATCATAAAGAAATAGAGAATCTGAACAGATCAATAACTAGTAAGGAGACTGAATCAGTAATCAAAAACCTCCCAACAAAGAAAAGCCCAGGACCAGATGGCTTCACTGGAGAGAATTCTGCCAAACATTTACAAAACAATTAACACCAATCCTCCCCTAAACTCTTCCAAAAAATTGAAGAGGAAAGAACACTTCCAAACTCATTCTATGAGGCCGCCATTACCCTGATACCAAAACCAGACAAAGATACTACAAGAAAACTACAGACCAATATCCCTGATGAATATTGATGCAAAAACCTCAACAAAATACTAGCAAACCAAATTCTATAACACATTAAAAGGGTAATCCCACCATGACCAAGTAGGATTTGTTCCTGGAATACAAGGATGGTTCAACATATAAAAATCAATTAATATAATACACCATATTAACAGAGTGAAAGACAAAAATCACTTGATTTTCTCAAACAATGCACAAAAGGTATTTGACAAAATTTCACACCCTTTCATGATAAAAACACTCAACAAACTAGGAATAGAAGGAAACTACCTCAAAATAATAAAGCCATACATGAAAAGCCCACAGCTACCATCATAATAGCGAAAGACAAAGCATTTCTTCTAAGATCAGGAACAAAACAACGACGCCTGCTCTAATTAACATAGTATTGGAAGTCCTGGCCAGAGCAATTAGGTAAGAAAAAGAAATAAAAGGCATCCAAATTGAAAGGGAAGAAGTAAAATTATCTCTGTTCACAGATGACATGATCTTGTATGTAGAAAATGCTAAAGATTACACACATACACACTCACACAAAACTGTTAGAACTAATAAATAAATTTAGCAAAGTTGCAGGTTACAAAATCAACACACAAAAATCAATTGCATTGCTATAAACTAACAACGAACAATCCAAAATGGAAATTAAGAAAACACTTCCATCTACAATAGCATCGAAAAGAATAAAGTTTATTCCTAAAAGAATAAGTTTATTCCTAATACTTAGGAGGTGAAAGACTTATACATTGAAAACTACAAAACATTGCTGGAAAAAATTAAAGAAGACACAAATTAATGGAAAGACAAACCTATGTTCATGTCCTGGAAGACATAACATTGTTAGGATGTCAATATTACCCAAAGTAATTTACAGATTCAACACAATCCCTATCAAAATCCCACAGGAATTTTTTGAAGAAATAAAAAAATCCATCCTAAAACTCATATGCAATCTTAAGGGACCCTGAATGGCCAAAACAATTTTCAAAAAGAAGAACAAAGTTGGAGAACACTCATTTCTTGATTTCAAGACGTATTACAAAGCTATAGTAATCAAAACAGTGTGGTAATGGCATAAAGACAGGCATATAGACCAATGGAATAGAATAGAGAGCTCAGAAATAACCTTTGCATATATGATCAAATGATTTTCAATAAGGGAGCCAAGACCACTCAATGGGGAAAGGACAGTCTCTTCAACAAATGATGTTGGGAAAACTGGATATCCACATGAAAAAGAATGAATTTGGACCATTATCTTATATCATATACAAAACAAAATCAATACTTGATATGGATCAAAGACCTAAACATAAGACCCCAAACTATAAAATTCCTAAGATAAAAACATATGGGAAAAGTTTCACAACTTTGAACTTGACAATGATTTCTTGGACATGAAACCAAAAGCAAAGGCATCAAAAGCAAAAATAGACAAATGGGACTACATAAAATATACAGCCTTTTGTTCATCAAAGGGCACAATCAAGAGTGAAAAGGCAACCTATGGAATGGGGAAAAAATTTTGTCAATCATATATCTGACAAGGGGTTAATATCTAGAATATACACAGATTTCCATCAAGTCAACAACAAAAAATCAAATAACCTGATTTAAAAATGGGCAAAGGACTTGAATAAACATTTCACCAAAGATGATATACGAATTGCCAACAAACATATAAAAGATGCTTAGTATCATTAATCATCAGAGTAATGCAAATCAAAATCACCATGAGGTATCACTTCGCACCCATTAGGATGGCTACTGTAAAAAGAAAAAGTAAAAGAAAATAACAAGGGTTGGCAAAGATGTGGAGAAATTGGAACCCTTGTGCACCATTGGTGGGACTGTAAAACGGCGCAACTGCTATGGAGAACAGTATGGCAGTTCCTCAAAAAATTAAAAATAAAACTACCATATGATCCAGCAATCCCCTCTCTGGGTATATATCCCAAAGAATTGAAAGTAGGGTCTTGAAAAGATATTTTCACACGCATGTTCGCAGCAGCATGATTCACAACAGCCAAGAGGAGGAAGAAACTCTAATGTTCATCGACAGATACACAGATAAACAAAATGTGGTATATACATACACTGGAAATTCAGCCTTTAAAAGGAAGGAAATTCTGACACATGCTACAATATGGATGAACCTTGAGGACATTATGCTAAGAGAAATAAGCCAGTCACAAAAACTACATGATTCCACTTATATTAGGTATTTAGGGTAACCAAATTCATAGAACAGAAAGTAGAATGGTGGTTGCCAGGGACTGGGAGAAGAGGCGAACAGGGAGTTGTTGTTTAATGGGTATGGAGTTTCACTTTTGCAAGATGAAAAAGTGCTGGAGATGGGTTGCACAAAAATGTGAATATACTTAACACTACTGAACTGCACACTTAAAAATGGTTAAGATGATAAATTTTATGTTATGTATTTTTTACCACAATTTTTTTAAGAAGCTATAAAATGCGAAGGGGGATCATAGAATAGTATCAGACCCAGGATACTGACATTAATCTCAATTATTTATTGACCAATCTTTTTTAGATTTTTCTATTTTTATTCATAGTCGTGTGTGTGTGTGTGTAAAATTAAAGTTTTAAGAGCTTCACCCCCAAAAACAGGACAAAATGGAGAGCAGCTACAAGGGGACACTCAGCAGGGCACAGTGACACTTTCTTCATTCATTCCTTGTTTATTGTGTGCCCACTCCAAGTTAGACATGGTGCCAGACACTGGGATACAACAGGGAACATAATACAGTCTCTTCCCTTATGTAGCTTACATTCTATTGTGGAGACAGACTATTACAACCCAATATGATAAGTGAAATTCAGCAAAGTGCAAAGGCTGTGGAACCAAATGAAAGTATCACTCATCCCTGGTGTGGGAGAGGGGAATGGTCAGGGGATGGTTTCTGGAAGAAGTGCTGTGTAAACTGTGACATGAGAGAGAAGCAGCAATTTGCCAGGTGAAGACAGGCAAGAGCATTCCAGGCAAATGTCTTGAAGCAAGAAAGTGCCTGATGCCTTCCGGAGAGCTTGAAATAGTTAAACATGGCAAGAGTTTAGAGTAAGATGGGGCGTGCTGAGAAATATCCCTGCAGATGGGTCCGATCATAAAAGGGCGCTCCCTAGGCTAAGGAGTTTATCAATTCCTAGGAGGAGTGGCATGTGTCCACCCCAGAAAGATGCTGCCTTTAACTGTACACCAAGCAGCATGCTATGAACTTGACTTTCATTATCACATTTCAGCCTCCTCACAACAAAATCCACTGAGATAACTGCTATCTTCTTCATTTTACAGATGAGGAAATTGAAGATAATCATGTTCATGTAGCCTGCCCAAGGTCACACAGTAGCTCGTAAGTAACAGAGCTAGGGTATGACCCAAATTTTCCTGATTCTGAAGCCCATAGTAGGAACCACTGTATAACAGCAATAACAGGATCGGCTTCAGGCTGAGCAGCTCCGGAATCAGGCAGCAAAAGTCTGAATCCTGACTCCAACTCTTATCAGCTATGTGACCTTTGGCAAGTTATTCTCTGAGCTTCAATTTCTTTTTTTCAGCATGATAAGTACCATTCAGGGAATACAGGAGCTGTGAGATTTCAATTTTTCAACTTCAGTTGTAAAAATGAGATGATAATAATAGCTAACACACAATAAGCACTCTAAAATTATTAGCTATTATCATAATTATTTTATACTTCTTCCCAATCTAAATATCATCTCGAAGAGAAGCTACTGGAAAGAAAGAGAACGGCAAAACAGGATGAGTATCAGTTGTATAGGGTTCTATAGAAACAGTGCTCCGATAGAGCGTTGGGGGTCTCAGTTCCATCACTAACTTGCTGACCACTCACTCAGGGTCTATGTTTAATCTCTCATAAGTGGGGTTACCAATATCTGAACAATCGAAACCACAGGGTTACCGAGAGCATCAACAGGGATAATGAACGTCAAAGTACTGTCAAAGTACTGTAAAAGTACAAAGCACAGTACACATGCCTCGTATTATTATTAAAATGTCACATGGATTCAGTCATTTGACATATTTTTATGAAATGTCTACTATACTCTTGGCACTGTGCTAAGGCTATGAAGGCTCTTAAAATGTAGGTGAAATATTATGTACTTATTCATGCTTGTGACTTTCTTGGAACTGGCACCATAACTTTTATCAGATCCTGCAAAGGATGCATGACCCAAAAAAGATTAAGTACTCTGCCAGATACTATGAATAAAAAGAGGAAGCAATCACCTTTACAATCAGGAACAAGACAAAGATATCTGCTCTGATCCCTTTTATTCAATGTTGTGTTAGAAGTTCTAACCAGGGAAACTAAGCAAGGAAAAAAAAGCATCCAGGTTGGAAAGGAAGAAGAAAAATTATCTCTATTTGTAGATGACATGATCTTATATATAAGAAATCCTAAGGAATCAAAAAAAAAAAAAGCTCTTAGAGCTAATAAACAAATTCAGCAAGGTTGCAGGATACAAAAAGACAACATCAATATATAAAAATCAGGACATGTTTCTATACACTAGCAATGAATAATTCAAAAATTAAATTAAAAGAAAACAATTCCATTTACAATAGTATCAAAAAGAATAAAATACTTAAGGAATAAGTTTAACAAATGTAGTGCAAGACTTGTACTCTGAAAACTACAAAACATTGTTGAAGGCAATTAAAGAAGACCTACATAAATGGAATGACATCCCACGTTCATGGACTGGAACACTTAATATTGTTAAGATGGCAATACTCCCCAAATTGATCTACAGATTCAATACAATCCCTATCAGATTACTAGCTTCCCTTTTTACAGAAATTAAATCTGATTTTAACATTGATATGGAAATACAAGAGACCCACAATAGCCAAAACAATCTTGAAAAAGAAGAACAAAGTTGGAGGATTCACACTTCCCAATTTCAAAATTTATTACAAAACTACAGTAAACTAAACTATGTAGAATTTGGATAAGGATAAACATATAGATCAATGGAATTGAAATAAACCCATTTATCTATAGTTACTTATCTTTGGTAAGGGCATCCAGATCATTAAATGGAGAAAAAACAGTCTTCAACAAATGGTTCCAGGAAAAGTGGATTATCTGCATGCCAAAGAATGAATTTGTACCATTATCTCATGTCATACAAAAAACTAACTCAAAATGGATCAAAGATCTAAATGTAAGAGCTAAACTATGAAAGTCTTAAAAGAAAACATAGTGGGGACCGGCCGGGTGGTGTAGCAGTTAAGTGGCATACTCTGCTTCAGCGGCCCAGGGTTCGCAGGTTCAGATCCTGGGCGCGCACCGACACACTGCTTGTCAAGCCATGCTGTGGCAGCGTCCCATATAAAGTGGAGGAAGATGGGCACGGATGTTCGCCCAGGGCCAATCTTCCTCAGCAAAAAGAGGAGGATTGGCAACAGATGTTAGCTCAGGACTAATCTTCCTCACAAAAAAAAAAAAGAAAAGAAAAGAAAAGAAAACATAGTGGTATATCTTTGCGACCTTGAATTGAGCCATAATTTCTTAGATACGACATCTAAAGCACAAGCAACCACAAAAAATTGCATAAAATGGATTTCATCAAAATTAAAAACTTTTGTGCTTCAAAGAACACTATCAAGAAAGTGAAAAAACAATCGGCTGACTGGAAGAAATAGTGGAAAATCATATACCTAATAAGGATCTAGTATCCAGAATATATAAAGAACATTTACAACTCAGCAATAAAAAGACAAATAATCCAATTTAAAAATGGGCAAAGAGTTTGAATAGACATTTCTCCAAAGAAGATATACAAATGGCCAATAATCATATAAAAAGATGCTCACCATCATTACTCATTAGGAAAATACAAATCAAAATCACATTAAAATACCACTTCACACACACTAGATGGCTATAATAAGAAAGACAGAAAATAACAAGTGTTGGTGGGGATGTAGAGAAATTGAAACCCTCAGACACTGTCAGTAGGAATGTAAAATGGTTCAGTCACTTTGGAAAACAATTTGATAATTCCTGAAGAGTTTAAACATAGAGTTAACATATGACCCACTGATTCCACTCCTAGGTATATACTCAAGAGAATTGAAAACACATGTTCACACAAAGACCTGTACATGGATGTCCACAGCAGCAATATCCATAATAGTCAAAAGTGGAAAAATCCAAATATCCATCAATGAATAAATGGATAAGCAAAATGTGGTATATCCATACAATAGAATATTATTCAGCCATAAAAAGGAATGAAGTACTGCTACATGTTACAACATGGATGAAACTTGAAAACATTATGCCAAGTTGAAAACATTAAAGCCAACCTTAAAACATTAAACCAGACACATGGGGCTACGTATTTTATGACTCCATTTATACGAAATGTCCAGACTAAGCAAATCTATAGAGACAGAAAGTAGAGTAGTGATTGCCAGGGGTTGGGGGAAGGGGTACTGTTATGGGTACAAGGTTTCTTTCTAGGGTGATGAAAATGTTCTGGAATTTGATAGTGGTGATGGTTGCACAACCTTGTGAATATGCTAAGAAAACATTGAATTGGACACTTTAAAAGGATGAATTCTATGGTATGTGATATATAATCTCAAATTTTTAAAAAATTAATATTGATAGCTACCATCATCACATAGCTTATACTTTAATCTGAAGCTGCAAACTCAAATATCTATGAGAGCTAGGCGAGTTAGAAACACGTTGTGGCTGGTGAGTGTAAAAAACTAAGTGCAGAAGTGCTTGTATGATGGCCTGGCACAACACCTACCTCTTAAAGCAACAACTGGCCCAAAGACCACAGCCAATCAGTAAATGCCTGCCAGTCATATTTGGTCCTGAAGCTACCTGTTTGCAACCTCTAAAATTATTTTGGGAGGACCCAGTAAAATAAAATTGGGAAATGTCATTGCTGCAAACTATGAAGGGGAAAGAGGAGGAAAGAAAGGTCATCTGACTTTAAAAAGGTGGGCCTTAAATTCACCTAGAGTAGGTGGCCGGCCCGGTGGCACAAACAGTGAAGGTCGCGCGCTCCACTGCGGCGGCCTGGGGTTTGCCGGTTCAGATCCCGGCTGCGCACCGACGCACCACTTGTCGAGCCACGCTGTGGCGGTGTCCCATATAAAGTAGAGGAAGATGGGCACTGATGTTAGCTCAGGGCCAATCCTCCTCAGCAAAAAGAGGAGGATTGCTATCAGATGTTCGCTCAGGGCTGATCTTCCTCACAAAAAATAAAAAACAGAAAATTCACCTAGAGTAATAGGGAAAGAGAAAAGATCATTTGGGTGAAATATAATATTTTTAAATAAGATTTTTATTTTAGAACAGTTCTAGAATTACAGAAAAAACTGTGAAGATAGTACAGAGTTCCCAGATACCCCATACAAAGTGTCCCTTATATTAACTTCTTACATTATCATGGTATATTTGTTACAATTAATGAACCAATATTGATTCATTATTTTTATCAACAAAGTCCAGACTTTATTCAGATCTCCTTAGGGTTTTTTGTTTTTTTTTTTTTTTGTAAGGAAGATCAGCCCTGAGCTAACATCCGTGCTAATCCTCCTCTTTTTGCTGAGGAAGACCAGCTCTGAGCTAACATCTATCGCCAATCCTCCTCCTTTTTTTTTTCCCTCCCAAAGCCCCAGTAGATAGTTGTATGTCATAGCTGCACATCCTTCTAGTTGCTGTATGTGGGACGCGGCCTCAGCGTGGCCGGAGAAGCAGTGTGACAGCGCGCGCCTGGGATCCGAATCCCGGGCGCCAGAAGCGGAGCACACGCACTTAACCGCTAAGCCACGGGGCGGCCCCAGATTTCCTTAGTTTTTACCTGACGTCCATTTTCTTCTGCTCTAGTGTTCCATCTGAGATACCACTTTACATTAGTTGTCATGTCTCCTTAGCCTCCTCTGGGCTGTGACAGTTTCTTGGACTTTCCTTGTTTTTGATGACCTTGACAGTTTTTGAGAAGTACAGTCAGGCATTTTGTAGAAGGTCCCTCATCTGAGGTTTTTTTCCTAATGTTTTTCTCATGATTAGACTGGGGTTATGTGTTTTGGAAGGAAGATCACCGAGTGTCATTCTCTGCACATTATATCATGGGTACATTCTCTCAAAGACTCATCACTATTGATGTTGACCTTGATCACCTAGCTGAGGTAGTGTTGCCATGTTGCTCCACTGTAGTTACTCACTTCCTCCCCTTTCCAGACTGTCCTCTTAGGAAGAAAGTCACCGTGTACAGCCCACACTTAAGGAGTGAGGAGTTAGGCTCCCTCTCCTTGAGGGTGGAGTATCTACATGAATTATTTGGAATTCCTCTGTAAGGGAGATTTGTCTATTCTCCCTCATTAATTTATTTAGTGAGTAATTTATTTCTATCAGTATAGACTCATGAGTATTTTAATTTTTTTCCAACTTTATTGATATATAATTGACATATGCCATTGTGTAAGTTTAAAGTGCACAATGTGACGATTTGATTCCTTTATATAGCATTGTGAAATGATTACTGCAGTAGGGATAGTTAACATCTCCATCACCTCGCGTAATTACCATTTCTTTTTTGTGGTTAGAAAATTTAAGATTTACTTTCTTAGCTATTTTCATATATATAATACAGTATTGTTAACTACAATCACCATGCTGTATATTAGATCCCCAGAACTTATCCATGTTATAACTGGAAACTTGTACCCTTTGACTAACATCATCTCATTTCCAGCCCTGGCCCCGCCCCCTCCAGCCCCTGGCAACCACCATTCTACTGTGTTTCTATAATTTTGGCTTGTTTAGATTCCACATGTGATATCCTAACAGTATTTGTCTTTCTTTGACTTATCTCACTTAGCACGATGCCCTCAATCTTCATCCTGTTGTTGCAAATAGCAGAATGTTCCTCTTTCCCATGGCTAAGTAATATTCCATTGTAAATATATACCACATCTTCTTTACCCATTCATCTGTTAATGGACACTTAGAGTATTTCCATGTCTTGGCTATTGCGAATAATGCTGCAATAAACCATGGGAGTGAAGATATCTCTTTGATATTCTGGATATATACCCAGAAGTGGGATTGTTGGATCATATGGTAGTTCTATTTTTCATTTTTTGAGGACCTTCCATACTGTTTCTCATAGTGGCTATGCCAATCCACATTCACACCCAACACTGCACAACAGTTCCCTTTTCTCCAAATTCTTGAGGAAGATTGGCCCTGGGTTAACATCTGTGCCAGTCTTCCTTTATTTTGTATGTGGGACACCACCACAGCATGGCTTGATGAGCAGTGCATAGGTCCGCGCCCAGGACCCGAACCCGTGAACCCTGGGCTGCCAAAGCAGAGTGCTCGAACTTAACCACTAGACCACCAGGCTAGCCCCTATCTCTTGTCTTTTTGATAATAGGCATTAGAACAGGTGTAAGGTGATGTCTCACGGTGACTTTGATTTGCATTTCCCTGATGATTAGTGATGTTGGGCATCTTTTTATATACCTCTTGGCCATCTGTATGTCTTCTTTGGAAAAATGTCTATTGAGGTCCTCTGCCCATTTTGTAATTGAAATTGAGGTTTTTGTTTTTTTGTTTGTTTTGCTATTGAGTTGTAAGATTTCCTTATAAATTTTGGATATTAAACCCTTATCAGATATATGATTTGCAAATATTTTCTCTCATTCCCTAGGTAGCCTTTTTGTTTTGTTGCTTCTTTTGCTGTACAGAAGCTTTTTTATCTGATGTGGACCCACTTGTTTATTTTTGCTTTTGTTGCTTGTACTTTTGATGCCATATCCAAAAAATATCATTGCCAAGAACAACGTTAAAGAACTTTTCCCCTATGTTTTCTTCTAGGAATTTTACAGTTTCAGGCCTTATGTTTAAGTCTTTAATCCATTTCAAGTTAATTTTTGTGGGTGGTGTAAGATAGGGGTCCAATTTCATTCTTCTGCATGTGTTTATCTAACTTTCCCAACACCATTTATTAAAGAGACTGTCCTTTCTCCATTGAGTATTCTTGGCTTCCTTGTCAAATATTAATTGACTGCATACATGGGGGTTTATTTCTGGGCTGTTGATTCTGTTCCCTTGGTCTGTGTGTCTGTTTTTATATCAGTACTATACTATTTTGATTACTATAGCTTTGTAATATCGTTTGAAATCAGAAAGCATGATACCTCCAGCTTTGTTCTTCTTTCTCAGGATTGCTTTGGCTATTTGGGGTCTTTTGTGTTCCATATGAATTTTAGTATTGTTTCTTTTCTATTTCTGTGAAAAATGCCACTGGAATTTTCACAGAGATTGCACTGCACCTATGGATGGCTTTGGGTAATATGGACATTTTAACAATATTATTTCTTCATGAACACGGGATATCTTTCCATTTATTTGTGTCTTCAATTTCTTTCATCGAAGTCTTATAGTTCTCAATGTACAGATCTTTCATCTCCTCGGTTAAATTTATTCCTAAGTATTTTATTGGTTTTGATGCTATTGTGAATGGGCCTATTTTCTTTATTTCTTTTTCAGATATTTTGTTGTTAGCATATAGAAACACAATTGATTTCCATATGTTGATTTTGTATTCTGCAACTTGATTGAATTTGTTGACTAGTTTTAACGGTTTTTTGGTGGAATCTCTAGGATTTTCTATATATAAGATGATTATCATCTTCAAACAAAGACAATTTTACTTCTTCCTTTCTGACTTGGATGTCTTTTATTTCTTTTTCTTACTTGATTGCTCTGGCTAGGACTTCTAGTAGTACATTGAATAAGAGTGGTGAGAGTGGGCACCTTTGTCTTGTTTCTGATCTTAGAGGAAAAGCTTTCAACCTTTCACCAATGAGTATGATGATAGCTGTGGGCTTGTCATATATGGCCTTTATTATGTTGAGGTATGTTCCTTCTATACCCAATTTGTTCAGTTTTTATCATAAAGGATTTTGTATTTTGTCAAATGCTTTTTCTGCATATATTGAGACAATCATATAATTTTTATCTTTCATTATATTAATGTGGTGTATCACATCTATTGATTTGCATATGTTGAACCATCCTTGCATGCCAAAAATAAATCCCACTTGATCATGGTGTATGATCCTTTTAACGCGCTGTTGAATTCAGTTTGCTGGTATTTTGTCGAGAATTTTTACATTTATATTCACCAGGGATATTGGCTTGTAGTTTTCTTTTCTTGTACTGTCCTTATTTGGCTTCAGTATCAGAATAATGCTGGCCTTGTAAAATGAGTTCGGGAGTCTTCCCTCCTCTTCAATTTTTTGGAAGTGTTTGAGAAGGTTTGGCATTAATTCTTCTTTAAATGTTTGGTAGAATTCACCAGGAAAACCACCTGGTCCTCGGCTTCTCTTTGCTGGGAGGTTTTTGATCACTGATTCAATCTCCTTACTCATTATTGGTCTGTTCAGATTTTCTATTTCTTCATGATTCAGTTTTGGTAGATTGTATGTTTCTAAAAATTGATCCATTTCTTCTAGTTTATCCAATTGCTGGCATATAATTGTTCATAGTAGTCTCTTGTGATCTTTTGTATTTCTGTGGTATCAGTTGTACTGTCCTCTTTCATTTCTGATTACACTTATTTGAGTCTTCTCTCTTTTTTCCTTAGTTTAGCTAAAAAAATTTGCCAATTTTGTTTATCTTTTTAAAAAACTAGCTCTTAATTCTGTTGATCTTTTTGATTGTTTTGCTGGTCTCTATTTCATTTATGTCTGCTCTGCTCTTTATTTCCTTCCTTCTGCTAACTTTGGGCTTAGTTTATTCCTCTTTTTCTATACCTTGAGGCGTGAAGTTAGGTTGTTTATTTTAGATCTTTCTTTTTTTCTTAATGTAGGCATTTGTCGCTATCAACCTCCTTCTTAGAACTGCTTTTGCTGCATCTCATAAGTTTTACTATGTTGTGTTTCCATTTTCATTTGTTTCAAGATAGTTTTGATTTTCCTTTTAGTTCTTCTTTGACCCACTGATTACTTGAGTGTATTGTTTAATTTCCATATATTTGTGAATTTTCCAGTTTTCCTCCTGCTATTGATTTCTAGTTTCATACCACTGTTGTCAGAAAAGATAGGTGGCATGATATCAATCTTCTTAAATTTACTAAGACTTGTTTTATGACCTATCATATGATTTATCCTGGAGAATCATCCATGAGCATTTGAGAAGAATGTGTATTCTGCTCCTGTTGGATAGAATGTTATGTATAAAGTATAGTTCTAAAGTATAGTTCAATTCCAACATTTCCTTATTGATTTTCTGCCTGGATTACCTATCCAGTGTTGAAAGTGGGGTATGGAAGTCCCCTACTATTATTGTATTGTTGTCTATTTCTCCCTGCAGATCTGTTAGTATTTGCTTAAAATATTTAGGTGCTCTGATATTGGGTGCATATATATTTATGATTGTTATATACTCTTTATGAATTAACCCCTTTATCCTTATATAATGACCTTCTTTGTCTCTTGTACAAAAGTCTGTCTCTTGTTTGTCTTAAAGTTTGTCTCTTCTTTGCCTTAAAGTCTATTTTGTAAATATAGCTACCCCTGCTCTCTTTTGGTTTCCACTTGTATGGGATATCTTTTTCCATCTCTTGACTTTGAGAGCATGTGTGGCCTTAAAGCTGAAGTGAGTCTCTTATATGCAGCATATAGTTGGGTCTTGTTTTTTTTTAATCCATCCAACCACTCTATGCCTTTTGATTGGAGAATTTAATCCATTTATATTAAGAGTAATTATTGATAGGTAATGACTACTAATGCCATCTAATTAACTGTTTTCTGGCTGTTTTATAGTTCCCTTGTTCCTTTCTCCCTCTCTTGCTGCCTTCCTTTGTGAATTGATGATTTTCCATAGTGGTATGTTTTGATTCCATTCTCTTTATCCTTTGTGTATCTACTCTAGGTTTTGCTTTGTGGTTACCATAAAACATCTTATAGACAGTAAACAGTCTATTTTATATTGATTACAACTTAACTTTGATGGCATACAAAAACTCTACCCTTTTATTTCCCCCCTTTTATGTTTTTAATATCACAATTTACCTCTTTTTATGTTGTGTATTCATTAACAAATTATTGTAGCTATAGTTATTTTTGATACTTTTGTCCTTTAACCTTTATACTAGAGTCAAGTGGTTAACACACCACCATATTACAGTATAAGAGTATACTGAATTTGACTATATATTACCTTTACTTGTATATTTTCATATATTCATGTTACTAATTACTGTCTTTTCATTTCAGCTTGAAGAACTCCTTCCAGCATTTCTTGTAAGGCACATCTAGTGGTGATGAACTCGCTCAGCTTTTATTTGTCTGAGGAAGTCTTTATCTCTCCTTTATATCTGAAGGTCAACTTTGTCATATAGAATATTCTTGGTTGGCAGTTTTTTTCTTTCAGCACTTTGAATATGTCATCCCACTCTCTCTTGGTCTGCAAGGTTTCTAGTGAGAAATCTGCTGACAGTCTTACAGTGTTCTCTTGTAAGTTATGAGCTTCTTTTCTCTTGCTGCTTTTAAGATTCGCTTTGTCTTTGATTTTGACAGCTTTATTATAATGTATCTTGGAGAGGATCTTTTTAAGTTTAAGTTGTTTGGTAACCTATGAGCTTCATGAACTTGGATATTCAAATCTCTCCCCAGATATGGGAAGTTCTCAGCCATTATTTCTTTAAACAGGCTTTCTATCCCCTTCTTCCTCTATTCTCCTTCTGAAACTCCAATAATTTGCCAATTGTTTTGCTTGTTGGTATCTGATAGATCATGTAGGCTTTCTTCACTCTTTTTCATTCTTCCTTTTTTTTTTTTGTTCTCCTTGGACTGGATAATTTCAAAGTTTCTGTCTTCTAACTCACAGATTCTTTTTTGGCTTAATCCATTCTGCTCTTGATGCCCTGTACTGCATTTTTCATTTCATTCATTGTATTCTTCAGTTCCAGAATTTCCTATTTGGTTCTTTTGTATGATTTGTATCTCTTTGTTAAATTTCCAATCTTGTTCATGTATAGTTTTCCTGATTTTGTTAAATTGTCTTTTGGTGTTTTCTTACAGCTCATTGAGCTTCCTTAAAGCAGCTATTTTGAATCCTTTATTGGGTAAATTGCAGATCTCCATGTCTTTGGGGTTGTTTACTAAAAGATTATTGTGACCCTTTGGTGGTGTCATCTTTCCTTGATTTTTCACGTTCCCTGAAGTTTTGTGTTGCTGTCTTTACATCCGTAGGATCAGTCAACTCCTCCAGTCTTTACTAACTGACTTTGGAAGAGAAATACCTACTGTCAGTCCTGCTAGGGATTCTGAGGCTTTCTTAAATCTTCTATGGATTTGCCTGTTCCACACTTCTTGCTCTTTCTTGTGGTAGAAATCTTAAGTTTGTATGCCTTCTCTCAATCTGGCAGTACTCCAGGCTGAGTGCTGACAGTTTCCCTTTTGCTTTCCCAAGGACAGAGCTAAAGCTCAAATTTGTGGTCTCTCTCAGGCTCACAGCTTCAGGCCAGCTTTCTGAGCATGCTCACTAGCCATCTGCCAAAGCTCACTCTCATCACTGTCAGAAGCAAAGAAAGAAAGCCAGACACAGCGGAGGGGTGTAAAGGGGGGGGTGGTGTGCAGAGTGCTGGGGTGCCCATGGGCCAGTTGGGGGTATCTGTGGGTGAGGTGTCCCCAGTGGCTCATGGGTAGATTTCTTGATGGGGTCTATGACACACTAGCAGGATCTGCATCCCTTTAATGTCCTCTGAGAGTCCTATCTGCCACTCTCCCAACCTCTTCCTACCCCTAGTCATGCACCTCATGACTCAGTACACTGGATGGGGAGAGAGAGAAATGGTCCTCTTTGGCAACATCCCACACAGCTGGGGAAGCTGGGTGCTCCCTGACACTTCCCCTGAGGGAGAAATCAGCCTTCCCCTAAGGCTGAGAAGGTCTTGCTTGGCACTGAGCTGTGCTGCCTTGGGGAGGAGTGACACAAGTAGTCACATTGTTCTTCTTATCCTTTCCAATGCAGCCAAACTCACAATTTTTTGCTCCAACGGTACGCTAGAACTTCTCTCCTGGAATCTTGGATTTCCACAAAGACTCTCTTATCCGTGGATAATTGTCTAAAACTGTGTTTTCCAGGGGCTCCTGGGCCATAGCCAAGAGGGGCTAGAGTCTGTTTATGGGCTTCTGCAGGGTCCACAGCTGGGATCAATAGATCTGTCTGCCTATTACCCGACATATGGGCAGGCAAGACTCTCCTGGGACCCTTGGTATATGGTGCCGTAACCCACAGCTCCCTCAAGGGCACTTTTGTCTATGGATGGATTCCAAATTGTTGCTGAGGAGAGGACACAAGTGAGGGACGTCTTATTCAGCCATGTTGATTAC
Organism: Diceros bicornis minor; assembly: GCF_020826845.1. NCBI lineage: Eukaryota > Metazoa > Chordata > Mammalia > Perissodactyla > Rhinocerotidae > Diceros > Diceros bicornis. Next base: position 68,041,097 of record NC_080741.1, read on the forward strand.
ATCACTGACTCATGGGTATTTTATACTTTGGGTTATAATCCAATTCTACTTTATTTATTTTGTTGCTCAAATTATTCCACCTTTGGCCATTAGGTGCTCTGTCTGTTGGCTCCTGTGTACCTTTGACATACACCATCATTGTGGTCAGGTACAATTTTCAAAACATTAAAAACATAATTCCCTTACACATACATAGAGAACATGAATCAAAAGGTTTATTAAATTTATGAGGAAACCAGAAGGATAACAAAGATAGTTCAAAGGAGAATACAAGGCACTGATGCATACACACAAATGTATATATAACTGACTCTGATCCTCTTGCCTTCTTCATGTACACATAACACATATATACATACACATATGTATACACTATACATACATACACATGTACATATATATACATACTCATATACACGCATATACATATATATTTATATTCAAAGTGGAAAGAATAATGCTGAAGTAAGATTGCTAAATTAGGTACAAAACTGGTTAATGTCACACAGTGCATTAAACCATAACTTTTAGGGTTAAATTTTCTCATGAATGAAGTCATTTGCATCTTTGTGGTAAGCAGAATAATGGCCCCCTAAAGATATCCATGTCCTAATCCTTGGAACCTATAAATATGTTACCTTACATGGCAAAAGGGTCTTTGCAGATGTGATTAAATTATGGATCTTGTGATGGCGAGATTATCCTGGATTATCCAGGTGGGCCCAATGTAATCATAAAAACCCTTATAAGAGAAAGAGGAAGGCAAGAGGATCAGAGCCAGAGAGATGGTAACATGCTACACTGCTGGCTTTGAGGATGGAGAAAGTGACTGAGAGCCAAGGAATGTAGGTAGCCCCTAGAAGCTGGAAAACACAATAGAATGGATTCTTCTCTAGAACCTCCAAAAGAAATGTAGCCCTGCCAACATCTTGATTTTAGCCCAGGGAATTCTGACTTCCAGAATTACGAGATAATAAATTTGTGCTGTGTTAAGGCACTAAATTTGTGGTAATTTGTTAACAGCAGCAATAGGAAACTAATATAATCTCTACTAGACAGAATGCATTTGGATCTTAGTTTCCTACAAGTTAACATTTAACTTTACAGAATCTGGGCTCTAATCAATAGTTAATCATGAGTCAAAGTTACCTTCCCCTGGAGAGCTGCACAACCCCTGGGTGGGGTTGATTGAATAGTGCTCTAGGATCGTGTTGAAAGACACAGAGTAATCTTTTTGCTTTATTTCCAAGTTTTAAATAATCTTTCTTAACATCTATTTGCTCTGCCCATATTTCTCTCTGAAACACTCACGTACTTCCAACCTTCCCCTCCCTCCAATTCTATTGATCGACCAAGTCTGCACATCAACCAGAACTGTTCCTGAAGCTAGAATTTGTAAGTGCATATTTCTTGTTTTTTCAAGTAGCACCAGCACCTTTAACACACTCTCTTCGTTCCACTTTTCCTCGGTGATGACTCATCCAGCTACTACCCTATGTCAGGCTGATCTGTTCAGCCCAGCAACCTTGTGGGAAAAGAGCAGAGTCACACACATAAACTTTAAAAATGAACCTCATAAAAGCTAAGAAAGAGTTGAAAAGAGCAAAGAAAATTTTAAATGAAAGTAGCACTAGGATCAGACATATGACCTGAATCTTTCCAGAGGGGAGGAAACCTGCCCAGCCATCATATCTCATCATAAGATAATGTCCTTTGAAAGGCTTCATTGCATAAGGAGTCCCAAACTACCAAAGGCCCCGAGTAATGGAGTAACATGCTCCTGTACATTTGCAGTAACAATGGGATCTTGCAGAGCCGCGCTGCAAAAAGAGCCAGTATTTCTGACTTCAACCTTGTGCTTTCAAATCCATCTGCGGGCCCCATCTAGACTTTCCTTCAGTAAACACCTTATCAGCTCACGCAGTAGTTGTGCCTCCTTTGATTCCAGTGCAGGCTCTCAAGCACCTCGATCATCCATCTGGCTCCACTCTAGCTGCTCATTTTTAAGAAACCCCAGTTGACCTAGTCCAGTGGTTTTTGTACTTAAGCATTTGTCAACATCACCTGGAGGGCTCCTTAAAATACAGACTGCTGGGCCCCACCCCCAGAGTTTCTGATTCTGTAGGTCAGGGGTGGGGCCCAAGAATCTGCATTTCTAACAAGTTCCCAGGAGGTGTTGAGGCTGCTGGTTCAGAGACCACACTTTGAGAACCATCACCAGAATCTGATCTCTGGACTACTCTCTTCTTAAGCAAATTTAGAGGAATTAAAAAATGGCCCCTTGCGAGAAGAGATTTTTGGGGTGATGAAAATGTTCTATATCTTGATTGGCACATGGTTACACTGGTGCATCCATCTGTCAAACTCATCAGTTGCCCACTTAAAATGGGTGCATTTTATCACATGTAAACACAATGCCTTAATAAAATTGATTTAAAACTTTTAGAAAATAAGGGAATCATCTGCTCCTACACATTTCCAGTGACATATCCGGTCAATCATCATTCAGTAACCACTTAATGAGCCCTTCTTGGTGACAAGCAGTCTGGTAAGGTCTGGGAATATAAGGGTGGATCAGATGGTGGTCTTGTCCTGAAATTTCTCGCAGTCTAATGGTGGATACTGAGAAGTATACCGCCAATTATTATATTACATAGTCAATGGCAGGATAGGAGAAGCTCAAAGCCCCAGAAGACATTGTACTGGAGAAGCCAATTTCTCCCAACCGCTATTCTTTTTCTTAAAAAACTACCTGGTCCACAGTCATGGCAGAGAATGGAACAACAGGTACCATCTACTCTTCCATCCCCTGGGCCACAGCTGGCTGGAGCAAGGTGATCCAAGCTTGATCAATCCAGGTGTCTGGGACAGGATTCTGCAGCTGAGCCAGGTAGCTGTGGGAGCTATAGAGATTAGGACTGAGGGAGCCGAGTGTAAGCAACAGAGGGTAACTCAGGAGACCAGCGGGGAAACTAGAGACCAAGCTCCTGCAGGTCTAGGGAGATGCCTGACAAAATTCTGGTTCCTCTGGCTGTGTGTACTTTTTGCAAAGAGCATTGGGAGAGTCTCCTGGAGCGGCGGTTCTCAAATATGAATGTGCAGAAGAATCATCTGGGCTGCTTGTTTCTGTGCCAGTTCCTCAGATTCCTGGTAGAGCAGGTGTGAGCATGGCGCAGGGATGGGTACTTACGACAAGCACCATCATGATCCTAATGTGAGTAGTCTGTGGATTACATTCTGAGAAACACTATTCTATATCCGCTTGTTTGTTTTTAACTCAAACCTCTTTGAGTGGAGGGCTGGTTCTTAGAATCAAAAAGCGCTAATTAAGACAGTGCATATTGCCAAATTTGGGGACTTAAGGAAAGCCATCAGGTAAAATGAGATATGGATCTTCAGGGATGAGTGAGAATTAGCCACGTAAAGTGGGTATGTGCGCATGGCTGGGAGGGGGCAGGAGAAGAGGTTGTGCAAAAGACCTAAGTCAAGAGAGTCTGGCATATTTTGGGATCCAAGTCTTTCAATGTGGCTAGCGCAGTGTGTGTGTGTGTGTGTGTGTGTGTGTGTGTGTGTGAGAGAGAGAGAGAGAGAGAGACACACACACACAGAGACAGAGACAGAGAGTGAGAGAGAGAGAGCACACTGGCCAACAATCAGAAAACCCTCTGGTGAACAACAGTTACTTCTTACTTCTTCCCACAGGCAACCTTCCATTCCTCCTCATGCCTCAGGGATCTCGCTGGCTCCTAGGCTGCCATCTTCTATTTTCCCTACCTAGACCATTTTTCTCTCTAGCTAGCTTCTCTGACATTTCTAGAATCAAAACCCAGCATTTTCAAAGAGTATTTAACACAAAAGCCTACAGGGAAAAAGCTTTGGGCTTTCTGGCCTGGGGCTTGGCGTGGGATGCCTGCCAGGAGCCACTGAGTGTGAGGCATGAGCAAACCTGGAAATGTGAAGAAACTGACACCCATGAAGCAACCTTGACCAAGAGGGGGACAGGAGCCCATGGAAAATACTCCCCTTTTCCTCCCCTTGTGTAGAAAATTCTAAGGTGCATTTTACATGGTGTCTCAGAGCATCCCCAGGGGGGACTGAGGTCCAGTTGCCCACCAGTGGTGATCTGCATCCTTCCTCCCTGTTTACACAATCCCACTCCTGCTCCTTGGGATTTCTTCCCAAAATAAACCATGGGCACCCAAGCCCTTGTCTCCAGCTCTACTGTAGGAGGAAGCTCAAGCTAAGACAGGCGAACAACAATAATGAAGAAAGGGAAGAATTAAGGTCATAAAAATATTAGGAAGGCTTATTTATCCCTCCTGGTCTTACCTGGAATGTAAATGGGGCTTGTTCAGACCTCTAGTACTCTCACTTTTTTTGCTTCGTTCTGCATTTTCCCATGAGAATACCCTTAGTTCTGTCTGGAGTGAGCACATATTTTACCAGCACTTCCAGTTTGGATTAAGTTTCTCTGAGGTAGCTTGACAGAGACGACTTAGATGAAAATGCTGCTGGTTGTATGGGAAGGCCAGCTCCTCTCCATACCTATTACCTAATTCTCTGACGGGCAGTGAGCAGGACCCAGTGGAGGCTGCGCCATCCTCTCGCGTAGCAGACACTCACCCACTCTTGGGGTCTCGCCAGGCCCTATGGCTGTGGAAAGCAGGCTGATTTCTGCCTCTGAGGAGACCCTGAGTGGGCTTCATGACACAATGAACTTCCTGGCAGCCTCTTCCATCAGTCATTATGTTGTTTTCTTTGGCCCTCAGGATTCTTGTCCTCTTCCCTCTGTCTATCTCTCTATCTTAATTGGTTTGCCCAAAGCATGTTTTTCCTAGTTCAAGCTACCATCACCACTTGCCTGAAGCATGGTTACAGTTTCCTAGCTAACTGCTGCTTTTATTTGATATTCCCCACCTAGTAAATATTCTACGTGACTTTTTTTAAAAACGTAAATCAGATCATGTAGTCTTTTAGCAAAGCACACTACTACCTCAAATAAAATTGGGGTTCTGTTACTAAGAATGGAGAAAGTGGTAGGCCACTAGTAGTTGGCACAGACACTAAGGATGTGGTTTCCCAGGTTAGCCAGGGAAAAGTGCTGCTGATGAAGATATTCAGCTCTCCCCTGACTAGCTGGGTCCCCTACCCTCACATCCCAACCCAGACTGTGCCTCTGTGAGTGATCAGAAGGCATGACCCCAGGAAGCCTGTCCACTTTATCATCAGACATATCCTTTGCCCCACTAATTGGACTATATCCTTTACCTGAGGTAAGCAAATGCTTGCTACTCACAGTGGCCTGAGGGAACATATGGTTTCTGCTGGCCTGTTAATTTACCATGGATCACCCAAACCGTTCAGAAATTAGTAAAACTAATTCCAGACCTCAGAGCCAGTCGGTATAAGGTTACTAATACTGCCTGACTTGGTCAGTAACAACTCAGCATTGTGAACGATTAATAATGATATGAATAACATCAATAGCTATCTTTCATTGATTGTTGACTATGTACCAAGCATTGTGCCAGGCATTTTACCCCAGAGGCCAGCTTCAGAGTATTAAATATGGTTATACACATAGTCTCAGAAGAGGTTTAGACTAGTTTCTTATTCAACATCATCCAGTTAGCAAGTGGTAAAGCTAGGATTAAACCCAGGTCTTCCTGGCTCCAACTCTCATGATCCTTCTAGTAACTCCCAATTGGCTGAGGCTAAGTCATGCATTAAACCTTTACACAGTTAGCATATAGGTTCTTGGTTTTAACAGAGACCAAGTAAGAGTGCTTTAGATTAGTTCTGTCATGAGTACAAGTCCAAGTAGAGGGTGGTCTGGCAGGGGGCAGGGGCTAGAACAGCTCTGCTCCACACAGAGGTAGAGGGACCCAGACTCCTTCCACCTTGATGCTCTGCAATCCGTTAGTGTTGGTTGGAGGAGGTCATTGAGGAGACATGACTGCTGGTTGACCCGCAAGCTGAACCAGGGCAATCAGAGGCTCCTGACCCCTCTCCCCTGTCCTTGGAATGTACGTTCCACCTACCATTCCCACACCAGGAGCCATTTCAAGGATGCAGCCATGAGAGAGTAATGTGCTGTTGAAACTCTCTGGACTGGATATGTGACTGAACTCCCTTAAGGCCTCTATATAAACTTTTAAGATTCTGACAAGTGGGTGACGAGATCTATTCCTCTTGCAGCTGCCCTTGCTTGTTAAACCTGCCACCTACCAATCTGGAGTGGTCAGCCTATGCTGGTTCCCAGGTCTCCCCAGTGGGATGAAGCTCTACTAGCCTACTTGGTAGCTGGATTGAGAATAACCTTTCTGGGGGCTCCCTTCCATTCCTTATCATCTCCATTTTATGAATGAGGAAAACTGAGGTTCAGGTAGTTTTCCTGATTTGTACAAGGTTACAAATGTTAAGTGACAGGTCTTAGATTCAAACACAAATATCTTTCTGGTTCCAAATCTACTTATAACTTTTCTATTGAGCCCCACCTACTTATTCCAGGGTCTAAATTACCTGGTTTGATACACAAAATCATTTTAAACTTCAGATTCCCAGGTCTTCCTTTCACATTGTGCTATGCAGACATGTCTGGTTTCCGACTCTCAGAGATTCCCACATTCTGGTGCCATTCACACTCTTTGCTATTTATGTCCTCAGTCCTGGGGCACGGCTCTCTGTCTCCGTCATCCAGCTGTGACACACTCTTCTGATTGGGTGCAAAGGCTTCACAAATTCATCTCTGACTAAAACACAATGTCACTAAAAATAGAGGAGCACTCAGGAGAAGAAAAATGACAGGTAACTCAGGGCAGAGAAAACACACATTTAAGGGTTTTACCCTTGAACACAGGTGAGGCATCCTTTCTCGTTTCCCTGCTCACCTTTAAGGAGAGCACTCAGAGCTTCAAATGTGGGGTACAACTCTGCTGAGCCCCTGCTCCATTGACTGAGTGGAGACATGAAAAGGAAGAGGTATTGAACGTTTCCAAATTCATTCCCTTAACTAAGAGTGTTGTGTTAGCCCACAGCCAGCCAAGTCCAAACAGCAGCAAAACAGAAGCTCAGACTAAAAGGAAAACCGAAGTCATGCTATTAAACTTACTCAGACTTTTGTAATTAGAAATCTAAAAAGAAGCTATTTTATTTCAGTATGCATTTAAGTTTGGGGTCATTTTAAAAATATAATTTTATTTTGAAATACATATATATCAGGAGGACATAATCTTTCAGGGGTTGGACTTTGAAAGGTCCTATGTGGGACTTGCATCTAGAGTAGGGTGACCAACTCATCCTGGTTGGCCGGGGACTTTCCTCGTTTTAGTACCGAGTCCTTCATCTCAGGAAACTTCTCAGCCCTGGACAAACCAGGATGGTTGGTCATCCTATTAGAAAACAAATTTCATTCTCAAATCTCCTCTTTTAAAATACAAGTCTCCTAAGCAGGTTAAAACAATCCACAAATCACACTGTAGGGATTTTGACTGCTTCTCACAAAATACTCCCCTAAAATAGTCTCCAATTTAAGAATCCATAAGGATCTTCTATTGAGGAATCATCAATTCAGACACCTATAGAGACAACACTTCAATAAGTGAGGAAGGTCATCTGCACAAAAGTTTTCCCTCTATTCTTTACTTTCACAAAGAAATATACTCCCATCCTTCTAGAAACCCACAGCCCACTCAGTTCTTTACCTTACCTCTTTTGATAGACATGGGACAGACAAGTATTTCTCCACCTAAGAAAAACTGCCCAAGCATGATGAAAAACAAGGGCAATCCTCATCGGGCCTCAGGGGTAGGGACTACGGTTTTCTTAGTCTGATTTCCTCCAGAAGCTGACCTTGGAGAAGGATTCAAGTGTAAGGCATTTATCTGAGAGGACATCCCAGGGAACACCAGTAGGAGAGCAGGAAATGGGACATGGAAATAAAGGCCACCAAAAAAAAGAGTGTCCTATTAAGTCAACTATCATTGTGGGTGATTGGAGTTTAATCCCACGGGGAAACTCTTGAAAATGGTGTAGAATATACACCTTAGTTACCCCACCAGATGGGCAAGGGAGCTTAAGCATCCATATACTAAACCGTCATCAGTGGAGGGTTGGGTGTTAATTCCCCAGCACTTCCAACCCACCACTTCCACAGTCAGAGAAAATCCTCAGACAAATGAACGCAGGCGCTGGCAGAGGGAAGTCAAGTTGACTTGCACTGGAGGGGCAAGGGCAAGAAAATATGGGCTGGGGACCAGTAGCATCTGCTACAGCAGTCAATGATAGAGCCTATGGGCTGCCACCACTCAGCCCTAGTCAACTGTGGCCATGTGGGAGTGCTGCCAGTGTTGTTAGAGCTTCTGAATTTTTAACAGAACCCAGGAGTCCAGAACTTTTCTGGAATTTCCTGATTCATAATTGCTGATGATTAATTCAAATATTTAAAAATACTCTAGGGACTAATCGAGCTCTCTGTAGGCAGAATTCAGTTCACAAACAACTAGTTTGTATCCACTAATCTAGGTGAACCCCTTTATTTTATAGATGAGGAAACCAAGGCCCTAGAAAGAATTGACTTGCCTAAGAGCACTCTGCAAGCTACCGGCTGTCTGAGCTGTTAAACCCAGTTCCCCATAACTCCCAGGCCAGGGCCCTTCCTACCCGCCATGCTGCCTTCAGTAACAAACCTCTCTCCTCCACCACACATCCATCTATAACACTGCCCTCCACTTCACTCAGAGCAAAGGGAGTCTTGGTGCTCTCCATCAATGCATTGCAATATTTTGTCTCACTGGAAATTGGATTTGTTACAATTCTTAATGTCACAAAAAGTTACATAGTACTTATTTTGTCCTGAGCACCCTTCTAAGTACTTTACAAACAGTTCCTTTAATTCTCAAAACAACCCTATGAGGTAAAGACTATTATTTTCCCAATCTTAAAGACAGAAAACTGAGGCACAAGAGTTAAGATACTTGCCTAAGTTAGAGTAGTTAGTGGCAGACCTAGGAGACAAATCCAGGCAGTTGTCTCCAGAGGTCAGGGGCCTAACCACTACTCAGCACTGCCTCGGAACTAACTACCTAGTTAGGCTTTTTAAATATCTTGATTGGTCCTTTTTTTCCCATTATAACAGGAATTGGCAAAAATAGGCTGGTGGGCAATTCCTGCCCACTGCTTGTTTTTGTAAATAAAGTTTTACTGGAATACAGCCTTATCCATTATTTTATGTATTATCTGTGGCTGCTCTTGCCCTACAAAGACAGAGTTGAGTAGTTGCAACACAGACCCTATGGCCCGCAAAGCCTAATATCTTTAGTATCTGGCCCTTCCCGGGAAAAGTTTGCTGACCCTGCATTATAGACTTGCCAAGCATTCCTCTGATTGCAAGTTTCTTGATTATGCTACTTAATCATAACACAGAAAATCTTATAATCCCCCCAAAGCTCTAGCATACACAGTGATGAATTCACAGGTTAGACTTCCAGAAACTACAACTGTGTAGAAGATGTCTGGAATCAGCAAAAAAAAAAAACCCTCAGAACCCCACTTAAGGAAAAAGATACCAAAACATGCTCCATAAAAGAGGCACAGACTTTTTTTTGTGTGTGTGTGAGGAAGATCAGCCCTTAGCTAACATCCATGCTAATCCTCCTCTTTTTGCTGAGGAAGACTGGCTCTGAGCTAACATCTATTGCCAATCCTCCTCCTTTTTTTCCCCAAAGCCCCAGTAGATAGTTGTATGTTATAGTTGCACATCCTTCTAGTTGCTGTATGTGGGACGCAGCCTCAGCATGCCTGGAGAAGCGGTGCGTCGGTGCACGCCTGGGATCCAAACCCAGGCCACCAGTAGTGGAGTGCATGCACTTAACCGCTAAGCCACGGGGCCAGCCCAAGAGGCACAGACTTAATCTTGGACCCTTATCTGGGTGAAGGTTTTTAAAGCAAGAGGATACAGAGAAATATGCAGAGAGGAGAAACAGAGCAAGAAGAGGCAACTCTTGTAATAGCTATCAACAGGCACCTTGCAGTTAGAGACCCAGGTTCGAATCCCAGCTCTACCACTTATAACTAATTTCTTAAACCTCAACTTTCTCACCTGTAAAATAGAAGGAATAATCTCATTTCTTGGGGGGGGGCAAGGTTGGGCAGATTAGCTAAGATTATAATGTATATGAAGTTCTTAGCACTCTGCCTGGGATTTGCTAACTACTCAGAGGAGCCCTATTATTAGGAATAATGGTAACTACAAAAGAATAAAAATCTGTGATTATTTGGACAGAGGCCCTCAGCCCCACACAACTCAGCTGTCAAAGAGTAACAGGATGATGGCAAGGAACAAAAAGTGATGTTTATGATGAGGAGCCCAAGTCAAGGCAAGATGTAACCACATTTATATACTCCCTGTAAAAAAGTAAAGAAGCGTGTGCCATGTTTTCATCCAAGATAACTCAAGCAAAAAATAATGTGGATAGGCAGAGGTAAGCTTTAATCACCTGGAAAAATCACTTAAGTGAAACAAATTTTTTATTCCTTGACAATGCTATATAAATGAGCCTGTATAAGGAGTGGAAAACAGGTTTGCATTGTATTCTTTGAAAGAAGACAAATAGTTACATTTCTCCCTCTTATTATATAGTGAAAGTATCAATCGAATAACATGAACACTTGCTGACAAACTGTCAATTTTTAAATACCTTTTATCTTTATCATTTTCACAGCTTTTCTCTGAGATCTAAAAAGGAGCAACGATAGTCTTCCAGTATGCTTTTCCAAGTGTCATTAAACTCGGTGCTAGAAAGGACAATGAGAACCACTCATGATTTGAACTGTTTAAAGCGCTGAATCATTGCAAAACATGATGTCTTAATTTGTTTGAATGAAACGTTTGACCTCTAGTAAACTGGACAGCCCATTCTTTTAGGCAGTGAAAAGTGCAGCTAGACTGGGAACACGGAGGTATATAAAACAGCACACTTCTTTTTTCTTTTCAAAATACAAATTGAATTAATTTAACACAGTTGGAGCAAATTACCATGATATGTCCTCAGTCTAAGTCTTATGGCCCCACTGGGATAGGGCTCTATGGTCCCAGTCTAGGGGCACATGGTTTTCATTACTTAATCAGGATCCTGCATTTCAACTGGCACATTTAAATGGATGCAATCAGTCCATTTGTGGTGGCCTCAAATAGCCTTATCTTTCCTGATTTATCAAAAAAACCCACACTATCCTGTTTTACGATTTGTCTAAATACTGAAAGGTTACTTGATATGACAAGGTACACCAAATATGATTTTTACTGCACAGCAAATAATTTTACTGAAACGTTCCACTGACACACTACTGATAAGGAAGGCTTTTTAAATGCATTTATTTATCTGAGACTTTTTTTAAAAAGTTAAAGTGAGAATCACGCAACAGGTACAGATAAAGTTCAGGGTGCACACTTCTGGTTGTTCATAGCACAAATAAAGGGTTAGAGGTGGAAGGAACCTCAAGTGTCACCACCCACTTGACAATCCAGAGAGCGAATGGACAGGGCTCAGGTCAGTGGGCTGCTGAGATAGGATCAGAAATCAGCCTTCTTGATTCTCCACCTCTTTTTCCTCAGCTCTTCCTTTATCTGGCAGAACCCTGCCAGAGCATTCAACTTGGATGAACTTCGGGCAGAGCTGGCTCTGTGGGCTCTGCGCCTGTGTCAGGTCACAGATGGTACCCCCGCTCTTTTGCAATGACTGAATTGATGGGATGGGCTCAGTCAGGTGCAACAAGAGATGCCTGAAAACAATCCTCAGGCTGCATCCGTTGTTGGGTCCCCTACCGACGCTGTCGGCTGTTATAAGCACCAGCTGGAAGATGGATGCTGGTATTCCAGAAAGACCTTTTGCATCAGGAGGGGCAGTGACAGACCCCATGCCGTGGCGGAGGCATAATTATTTTCAATAACTGTCTGTCTAGGCCAGTTGGTGATTTCCAAAGGAAAGCACTTCATCACTGCAACAAAACATTCAGTGCTTATTTGGGGGTTTGGGGGACAGTTTTGAACTTATTTCTTACGTAAGGTCACAATGCCGAAAACTCCAGTCTGTTAATAGTTTATTTAGCAAGGCAGAAAGGAATATAATCTTTTATAAGTCATGATGAAGGACAAATTAATGGACAACTTTGGGTGTTTGCTCAGGATCTGTTTTAGGGGCAATATCCTCATTAGAAACAAGATGGGCCATTAGAAGCTCCTGTGAGGTGTGCTCTCTGGAGAGAAGGCCAAACCTCTCAGGCTGTGACTGTCGGGGATAAGAAGAGCAGTCTCTTGCAGGGTGGTGTCAAGAGCACAGGCTCGGTTCTGAGTTTGAATTCCAGGTCTGTCACTAGCTGTGTGCTTGTTCACATGGCCTCTCCAAGTCTCAGTTTCCCCCTCCGTAAAGTGTGGGTTATTGTAGGTCATTGTGGAGACAGAATGAAATTCTGTATGGAAAGTAGTTGGCAAGTGCCTGGCACTTACAGGGACTCAATAAACCAGGACTATTATTACCACGCAATGGGGCTTGTTCTTTGAAGAGGGAGGTTATTCTAACCGAATGCTCCAGACTGATTCTCTGTGTTGATCAGATTGTTGCTGAAATCTCCACTTTGCACGTGCAGGCCTTTTTTTTTTTTTTTTAATCTTCCCTGTTACTCGTACTCTTTCTCCTGCTCATCAAGCCTGTCCTGGAACTCTCCCCTTGCTGCTACAAACCTTTCAGGCCCAAGTGAAACCTCACCGCCACACCCACCCCCCCACCCCCATCCCGCTGCAGCAGCTCTGGGGCAGATCACTGCACTTTCTCTGGATGGAGGAGTCCACCTCCCACGTTCACGTACATCTGCTCTCTCCAACTACATTACGCTTCTGGGACACAGGGGATTACCTTACACTTTTTGTATCCTCCACAGCACCCAGCACATGTCCAAGAATCTTCTAGGTTCTCTGATCCCTTGCTAGGCAAAGTGTGGTCCACAGACCAGCATCATGGGCGTCACCTGGGAGCTTGTGAGGAACACAGACTCTCAGGCTCTGCCCCAGATCTACTGAACCAGAATCCGATCCCTGAGGGATGCAAGTGCACAAAATTCAAGAAACATCGTTCATTCCAGTATTTCCAGTACATTCCAGTATTTCCCAGACTTCAGTCATTCACATCTTCCCTTCATAGGTTTAGCCTTTTTCAATACACCCCATACTATGTTTTACCTAATATAGATTTTTAAATGAACATTGATACTATGTCCTTCTTAGCCTCACCCTAAGCAATAACATCCAATCTTTCAATAGTTTATTTGGCAAGGCAGAAAAGAATATATTCTTTAGTAAGACTTGAAAGTCTAAGTGAAAAAAAACCCGGGGATACACATTCAAATAAATAAAAAACCATTAGAGTAAAATGATTCTCCATTTATCATCTAAAATCAACTCATGTGTGGACCACCAGGAGTTCACCTACCCCACTTTAGTAAACACAGCTCTAGACTTTTTGTAGCTGGGTTAGAAGACATCTCCCCATCTCCTGATCCAGTGTTCCCGGTATGGGCCTGCTCCCACCCAGCACAGTTGTCCTGCGGGGTACATGCATTTGTCCTAAAACATAGATGGTCGGTGTAGGCAGACCACCTCGGTTCTGGCCCTGCACCATCCCTTAATAACCTACCAAGTCACATCGCCTCTTAAGGGCTCATTTTGTGGGGTAGCTGACCTCAGGCTCCCTTCCAAGTCCAACAATATGATGTAATAAATGACAGCGGGGCCTCTGAAGTCAGAATGACTTGGGGTTGAAATTAAGGCTCCATTAGTTGCTAATTTCATTAAGTCTCAGTTTTCCTCATCTGTAAAATAGGGATAATAATAACAATAAATGGAAATACTCATATCACAGGATTTATAAGAATAAATAAAAGGATAACTGAAAAATGCTTAGACTAAAATTGGGCACATAGTCAGTGTTCAATAAATAATATAGCTATTATTATTTTTTTCCTAGCCTCCACAAACAATAATAGCTAACATTTATGGAGTGTTTAATACATAGCAGGCACTATGTCAAACACTTTACATTCTGTCATTTAATCCTCACAATAATCTGATGAGATGGGAACTCTTATTCTCCCCATTTCATTGACGAGGAAACTGAGGCACAAAAATGGTTAAGCCACTTGCTCAAATTCACACACTTAGTAAGTGGTGCATTTGGATTTGAGGTCACGTCATCTGACTCCAGAGTCAGTGATCACAACCAGGACCCATTCTGCCTTTCCAGAAAATACCAGTCAACTGCAGACTTTACCAACTCAACAAGTATTATGTGATCTTGGCAGAATAATTCTCAGCACAAGTGAGCACTTGGTGAACGTGAGCTGCTCTTGTTACCATTAGTTCTACCATCATTTGTTGAGCCTTCACATCTGAACAAGACACTACTAGGCATCAGGAGTTTCATCCTTCAGTTATGCTGAGGACTTCTTTACTTTTTTTTAACGCTTTTTTAAGCATAACATACATTAAAATATAAATATACAGCTCAATAATTATCTCCAAGTTAACTGCCATCGCTGTGTCACCCCAGTAAAGCTCCTAAACACTTTTCCTCCCTCCTCTTCAAATGTAACCACTGCCCCAGGGTTTCCGGACCTTGGCACTATTGACATGTGGGGCTGATCATTCTTTGCTGTGGGGGCTGTCCTGTGCATTGTAGGATGTTTACCAGCATCTCTGGCCTTTACCCACTAGATGCCAGTAGCATTCTCCTCCAAGTGGTAACAACCAACAATTTCCCTAGACATTGACAAGTGTCCCTGGGGAGACAAAGTCACCCACGGCTGACCTTTTTGGTAATCACTTTCTTGCTTTCCTTTACACTTTTACCGCATGAGGGTGCATCCTTAAACGTTATCATTTAGTCTCGCCTGGTAAAAAGAATTCTTTGTACTTTAATCTATTAAATAGACCCTTAATCATTGCCCCCTGAAATAGCCTTCATAGATGGGGTGACCATGTAATTTATCATCCAAACTCGAGGCACAGACATTGCCCGAGACTGACCTGAGCCAGCCAGCATGATCACCCTACTTCTAGGGAACTCCGCTGTTAGTGAACATTATCCTCACAGCCCCACACAACCAGGGCCCCCTTCCCCACTGGACAATTGTACATGAAGTGACAGAGGACAATTAAAGGCAGCACATGCCCAGAGGCAAAATAACATAGACCCAGAGAAACACCTCAAAGCCGAAGAGTTGCAAGGAGAGAACCCATTTGCCTTGGGCCTTCAGGAGGTGTATTCTTCAAATAATCTGTTCTAAGACACCATTTAAATAACTAGTTTCACCACATTAGCACAACAACAAATTGATTAAAATAAATGCCTTCCAAGATTTGCACATAAATGCAAAAAAAAAAAAAAACGATCACCATCACCCTTTGTAAGAGGTTTAGGGTCTGTAGTGGGTTTTCAATCAATATATCTGCCTTTTTGCCCCTCACTGGCATTGGAAAGTTGAGCAACCACTACTAATTTGACTTGCTCTGCATTTTGATCTCGTAAGTCCTTCTATTGACGATGTTAAAAGTGACAGCTAAAGCTTTCCTTACAGACATGAGAAATCACATTGATAACCTATTTGTCTGAATATAATTCTGTTGGGCATCAAAGAGAACAAAAATCAGCCTTCATTGAGATAGGCACTTGTACACTGTGGTGAACATTTATTCGATTTCCTCAGCATCCATTTCTTCTTTTTCCAGCAACTGAATTCATCTGGAGGCCCAGCCCTCTGGTGTCCACAGTCCACGTGGTCTGGGGGGACTCCACCACTGGGGCAAAGCCCTGGACCTCTGCAGAAGTCATTGGGCACAGGGGTTCCTCCAGCCAAGCCAATGGGGCCAGGCAGAACTGGTTTTGAGACTTTTTGTTCAACAACTGGGGAAGGGGGTTTATTCTTTTTTATTGGACTTGAACCTGGAATTGTGTAAACTGGCAACTACTACAGTCATCTCGCCACCCAATGAGAAACCCAATACACAGAGGAAGGAAAAGAAAGGCAGGGCTGAAGATGAAGAGAAAGAAATCAGACCCTAAAGTCATTGTTCAGGCCTGAGCAAGATGCTCTTGAAGCCATTCCCACGTATGTAACTTGAACCTATATATATGAAAAAAAATTGTAGACGTATATATACACATATCCTAACTCCATTTAAATCAGGTGTTTATAGAACACCTTATTATCAAACATACTTATTATAAAAATATACTCTGTGGCAGTGGCTTTCAAACATTTTTGACAGCGACTCACAGCAAAAATTACATTTTATACTGCAACCCAGAATGTGTACACAGTCCCAGATAAAGAACTGACTCAAAGTTTCATGAAACTACGGAACCCTTAATAGCAAATGATAATGCTGATATTTTCTGTCCTGTTATACTTAAAAAAAAAAAAAAATACTGGTTGCAACCCACTAAATTGATTTCATGACTTTTATTTTGAAAAACACTGCCTTATGAGATTAGGTTAAAAATTGATTTCACCAGGAAGAATGAGATAAGAAATGACATGATAATTTCAGTGAATCCAGTTATTGTGGAAAAAAGGAGATTTGGCCCCTAAATCAAGCATCTAGCAACAGAAAACTGCCATCTTACCATTTCTCTCTGACTGCCCATGACACATTTACCAGAAGAGGAGAAAAAAATCTTAATGACCTAGAAACAAATGAATTACCAAAAAAAAAAAAGATAAGTGCCTTCTAAAACAAAATAAAAACCACATCTAAAAGGAGAAAGAGATACCTAAGTAAAGAGAGAGAGACACCTAAGTAAAGAGAGAGAGACACCTAAGTCCTGCTGATGAGCTGAATTACATGATTTATTTATATATAGGCTGAAGATAGTAATTTCAGTGAACCTCACCAGTCGCTGAGTATGTAAAAATAGTGCCTTCCAGATAAGATCAGATCTCTGGGCAGATCTGGAGGGAGGGAAGAGGAGAGATGGGGAGGAAAGGAGGGAGGAGGAGAGATGGGGAGGGAGGGAGGGAGGCAAAGAGAAGGGAGGGAGAGAGAGAAAGGAAGACGGAGAGAGATCACTTGCAGTATAAGCCTCAAGCTTTCACCTATGTGTGTAAAATAACTGAAGAGTTCCTAAAATTTTAGACAATTACTGTGGGCTGGATAAGGCAGTCAGGGTATTTTTAACTGTTTTCCATGTACCTTATTTGCATTGTCGGTTAGCCAAAACTTCCTTTTTGTCTGCTCAAAAGCACTGCAGAGTCTTAATGAAATCTGTGGAATCAAAGAGAGAACTAGGATTCTCAGCCTTGCTGGAAATAGAGGGCAGTGACAGTAAACAATACTGAGAAAACTTTAGCTGCTTTTATGCTCTGGAGTGGCTGTGGAATAAATTCCTCCCACGCTTTTCTAGATTGTTAGCCTCAAGCACAGTTGTTGCCTGTTTAAGAAGCCCCTGAACTTTTCTGCCACTAAGACGGAAATTTATTAATTTCAAAACAGAGTGAAGTTGAAGACAATCACTTGCACACCCAGGAGAAGTGACTTCTGAGAACTTTTCCAGTGTTGATGAAAACCAAACCTCACCATAATGGTATTATAGGTAGATTTCTTCATTTGTCATCATCATCTTGTTCAAATACATTCCACCTGCATTACTGAATTTAAGCAAATAAAGTGTTTGATTAATACTTGCAGATGTCATCAAGAAGTGATAAACCTCTCCTGTTCAAGTCCTTGGAATTGCCCGAATTTTTCTGGCCTTCTTTTAGGAAATGTAAGCACTGTTCAAAAGGTATGTGTGCCCGCGCTTTACTTTTTATTTCAAAATTTTCAGATATACAAAAAAGAACGAATCATAGAATCATCAGTATACCCATCACCTAGTTTGTGACATTCAGTTTAGAGAGCAAAATATATACTGATGGTTTACTCTGGGTCAGTCATTCTTTTAAACATCATCTTATGTAATTTTATGAAAAAAATATATGAGGTAGTTATTGATTGTTATTATTTTCTTCATCATCATTAATAACACCAGAGCACTTCCCTTTTAGAGGCACTGTCACGGTTAAGAGCCTGGCATCTGCAATCAGACCTCATATAAACCCCAGATTACCACTGTGACTTATGGCAAGTTACTTAACCTCCCTCTAGGGCTCAGTTTACCACTCCATGGACTGCATATGATGCCCAAAAAGTGCCTACTGGGGTGTCTCACACAGTAAGCTCTCTCAACCTCATTCTTAACAGCCTGTATGGCGCATGAAAGAGCAGTCTGATGAGGTTAAATAAGGCCAAGCCGCTTTTCTTGCCCTCCAGACATTTGATGTGGAAGTTCCACAGATCCATTCTCTTTAGGACAGGAAACAGCATGTCAGGGATTGTGCTAAAATCTCACACGCATCCTCCAAATTGGAGGGTAAGTTTCTGGGGCAAACACTAGCTAACCTTTAAGGATCAACCAGCTTTCCGGAAAGACTGCTGCTGTCAGCACTCCGCAGTCTTTCTTCCCCGAAGGGGCCACCTTCCAGACGCAGCCGTCTGGGTACCAAGCAGCAGACCAAGTCGGTTCGCAAAGTTCAGAGGAGTTAGCTCTGGTATGTTTACAAGTCCTAGCAGATCGCAGGAATGTTCAGGATAATTATTACCCCACCCAGGAGCGCCCAGCCCAACCCTCACACATCTGGAAGGAAGCGTCCACACAAAGGAGGGCGAGAGAGACCTCCTCCTGCGGCTGCTTTCCCAGGCCCGGGGAAGATTTAATACAAGCTCTCACCCCTTTTGTGAACAAGACGAGGCACTGCTCAGTAGTATCGTACGGAGCACAGGACATGCAATGCAAAGGAAGAGTCTATCCTCTAGTCCAAACCAAATGGCATTTCTCAAAATATCACCTTTGTTTTTCCCACCCCAGATGAAAGTGAAAAGTGAAATACTCCAGGAAATAGAAAGGGAGCAATCCACACGCACACAGCCTCTCCAACGTAGGAGCGGCTCTGACACACCTATTTAAAAAGGACAGCCAAACCCAACCCATAGTATCCTCCGCTAACGCACGGAATTTCTCCCCACTCCTTTCGCTGCCTTTTGAAAGTCTCTCTGGGAAGCCAGATCTGGGACGCATCAGCATTTCTCCCCACCTCCCACGAACGCACGGCAACCAAAGCACATGGTCCCTTGGCGGCATGTTTGCAAACCCCACCAGCGGCACTGCCTCGAAACCGCCAAACTTCCTGTCGCCACACCACCAAAGCAACCGAAGCGGCGCGCCAAGTGCCCGAGGGACTCCAGCGGAGGCTGCAGGCAGCTCCGGAGCCGAGGGGCGGGGTTTCCTGCTCGCAGGAGCGCCCGAGACCCGCACCTCCACTGGGGGTCTCCAGACGTGCGCGCTGCGCCCGGGGCGCATGGGAGCGCCGGCTGTGGCCGCGTCTCCCGGCCCGCCCCCGTAGCGCGCTCGAGGCAGCCGCGGCAGACGCCTACCTACCTGCTCTGCCGCCTTCTCCCTCGGGCGCTCGGCGGCTGTCGACCGCTACTTTATTGTCTCGGCTGCTCACCGCGCGGGACCTGAGGACCCGACTCTGCGCCAGCCCTGCAACTCCGCTCAGCGCAGCGCCTTCCCCGGCGCCTGCCTTCCTCTTCCTCCTCCTCTCTGCCCAAGCTCCTGCTCAGCACGTGAGCCGCGCAGCCCGACTCCCCGGCTCGCTGGGCAGCCAGCGCCCGCCGCATCCCCCGGCCCGGGGCTGCTCGTCGCCCCCACCGCCGCTCGCCGCGCCTCCTCGCTTGGACCCACACTTGCAGCTGTGCCCCGGGCCGCCTTCCTCGCGTCCTTCCGTCCTGCCTGCCTCCTCTCGCTGTCAGCCCCGGCTCTGGGCTCCTCTCTCCCCAGCTGCCCCCGCCCGCCGCCTCTCCGGGGGCTGGGGCGGCCGCTGCCAATGAGACTCGGCTGATGCGCTGTTCCGGCCCAGTCATTGTATCGGGAGGGGAGGAAGGGGAGGGGGAGCGGGAGGAAGGGAGGGGGCGCCCTCAGCCCCCGCCGCGCGGCTGCGGGCTGGGCTCGCCTTCCCCGACAGAGAAAAGGCGCCGGTGCCAAGGGGCGCGGAGCGGCTGGCGCTGCCAGGAGTGGGGGAAACGGAGGGGGTCACATGGCCGCGCCTGTCCGTCTCTCCCTCCGACTCAGAAAAGCGCTGGGAGGGACTTGATTCCGCCTCCCAGGCTTCAAGCATCCCAAGACCGGACTGCCCTTAGAATAAAGGGAATGAGGCACCGGCGGCTGCGGGAGGCACAGAATCTAGCCAGGGATGGGAGTGGGTCTGGCTAATGACTTGATCTGAGATTCCGCAAACCTGGTGTCTCTGCGCTTGAAAGAAAGAGAAAGAAAGAGGAAGGAAGGAAAGATAGTAAGAGAGAAAGAAAGAAAAGAGAGTAAGAAAAAACGAGAGAGAGGAAGAGAGAGAGTTAGAGAGAGAAAAGAAAGGAGAAAAAAAGAGTTAGAGCCTACCCCATGAGAGGCATTTATCCTCCAGAACAGTTCTGTGATGGAGGAGTGTTTTATTGTGCTTTCTTTACCGACAAGGAAACTCCAGAGGTTAACTCAAAATAGCTAATAAGTGGCAGGGCAGAAATTCCAACTTGATCTGATGCTGAGTGTAGTACAGCAAATGAGAGAGGAAGGGAGGACCATTCAGGAAGGACCTCCTATTGAGATTTTCATATTCTCTCCAAATAAGTTGACAAGTAGAGCGCCAGAGGGACTCGGACAGGGCGGAGAGAAACTATTTCCCAAACAGCTTTAAATGTGTGTTCCACTACGGGACCCACTGCTCTAAACACTATGAATTAATTCGCTTAAAAACTAAACCCATTTTTAAAAACAATTATCTTGAGACTATACATTATTATTGTTATTATATGGATCTGTATTTTGGTGAAAGTTTGGTTGATTCATCCAATGCCAGTATTTGAAGGAGACCACAGTTTCTGTAACCCTGGTATTGGCATTTCTCTTTCTCCTCCTCATCCTCCTCCATCTTTTCCTTCTTTTCTTCTTCTCCTTTTCCTTCTTCTGACAGATCACCAGTCTACAAGAAAGGTTTGGATTGGGGGAATGAGGGCTCTTGATGTCCCAGGCCCTGGCGTAGCTGCGACTGACATGAAGTAGAAAGCAAGATCTGACATGGTAAAGGCTTGAGAAGGAATGATGTATAATGTTATATCTGTGTGGTGTGAGGTTTAATTAAATCTTCTTCTGGTGTCGAATGGGCTGCTTGCTTTTAATTAAACAGAACATATTGAATGACTAGCTAGCATTTATCAAGTGGCTATTACATGCCCCTCAGACCTGAGCTAAGTAAGCACTTCACTTGGTATCATCTCATTTAGTTCTCCTGGGAGAAAGGGGATGGGCAGGAAGCCCCATGAGGCCACAGTCTACGTTTGCTTTGTTCAGCCCCTGGAACATAGCAGTGGCTCATTCAATGTCAGTTGAGTTAATGGACCCCCATTTTGCAGAGGAGGAACATGAGGCTCAGAGAGGTTAATTGACCTGCCCGAGAATATGAAACTAGAAAGTAGCCGTGCCTATCTTTAACATCAGGTCTGACAACTCCCTAACCACTGCACAATACTGTCTCTTCAACATGAACAGCAGCATAAGGACCCCAGGTAAGGGGGCGGTGCAAAAGTAATAGCTTGCTTGGCCCTCAGAAATGCATTTAATTTCTTTGGAGAAAAAGCTGGTATGTGTGGCACAGTCACTAGAGAACATCACAGGGAGTGCAGGGCAAAGCTGAGTAACGCAGGGGAGATGAGTGGCACAAGCCTGGGCATCTAAAAAGTGCTTAGTATATGTTTGGGGGAAAAACTAGACACAGACTGTATATTAAAAAATGCAATGAAAGAGATGTCAGTAAGGTTGATCTGGATCAGAGTAGTCCAGAAGAATTTTCTGGAAGATGTGGAATGTTTACTGCATCTCTGGCCTGACAATGGGAGCTCCAGGGCTGTTGTATCTGGGTTCGAAGCCCAGCTTTTCTAATTACTCAACCTAAAATAGGGATAATAATAATGCCAACTTTACAGGGTTATTGTAAGGACTTAATTAGTTAATTGCTTAGAAAGCATTTGGAACAGTGCCCAACCCATGGTAAATGCTTAATACATATTAGCTCTTCTTATTATTAAAGGGGGAGAGGACACTTTCTTTCCAGCTTTAATTTTCTGATAAATATTTGTAAAATATCAAAACAGCTAAATAAAAAAAACACAATGGAACAAAGAAAACTTTTTTCTTTATTCTTACCGTAGTACAGAATTGTCACTTCTGGCTGCATATTAAGGGGGAAGAGTTTTTGTTTTTAATACTTGAGACAACCTCGAGGGTGGGGTTAGGCTCCATAGGTGAAATCAATATACAGGTCAGGATTGAGAACCCGTGAGATGCTGGTGTTCATAGGAACTGCCTGTAGAGCTTGATGCAACCTCAGATTCCTGGACCTCGGGTCTGGAAGGCTCATGGACCAGAAATCTGCATTTTTAATGAGCTTTTCAGGGATCCACTTGAGAAACACTGCTTTGCCCTTCCCTCTACACCCCTTGTTGCCTACCCCACCTCACTGACCCACAGATTTTTTCCCACCTTAAATTGCTAAACTCTTGTGATGAATCCAATGCTGTGTGTTCATTCCTATTTAATTCATTGCACACTTATTAAGCACCAATTTTGTACAAATCACTGGGATCTAAAAGTGAGTAAAACCCTTCATGCTAGCAAGGAGTTTATAATCCGGAAGAAAAGATGGAACATGGATAGCTGTAATAATAAGGCTACGATGTTTTGAGCACTTTCAATGGTCAAGGCCCTGTGACAAGTGCTTTACCTGTAGACAAGGTGGAAAGCAATATATAAGAAATTCAAAGGGTGCATCTGGGGGAGGGAAACCAGAAATGGCTTCACTAAGGAGGCAGCATTTCCAAGCTGCGTTCCTGAAAGGAATCATTCCAGTTATAGGAAAGCATGGTCAGAAGCTCAGATAGAATATGGACAAAGCAGTGAAGCCCCAGAAACTGTCAGTTTGAAGAATCAACCAGAGAACTTCTCAGAAGTGACAAACCCAGGGACCAAGTAAGTAACATAAATTAGTGAACTAGACAGGTGTGAAACAATGGGGAGTGGTGGGGACTGCAGCAAACTGGAGAACATATTCCTCTTCTAAAGAAGGCAGACACTGTCATTCCTAGCACACAGTTGCCATGTGGGAATGTTGATCTGATGGATCAGATGTTTTGATTTTTCAAGAAAAGCTGGAAATCTGGATTTTGGTATGAAATCTCCTGATGTCAAAAAATCTTGGCAAACAACTAAAAATTTAAAAATATTCTATACACAAAAAGAAATATGTCTGCAGGCCAAATTCACCTGTGGACTGCCCATTTACAACTTCTATGAAGGGCTTTGCTGGAAGAACCACACCCAGATTAAAAAACAACTAACAATTCTTATACTTGTTGGATGACTAGTAAATACTTAATGTCGGGCTGGGCACTAGGCAGAAATACTGCAACAAGCAAGATAAAAGAAATCGGTCTTGCCTTTTGGAAACTCATAATTTAGTTGATGAGATGAGAAAAATACGTGAGCAAAATAACGACAGTAAGCAGCAGGAGGAAATAATTCTGTCCTGAAATGTGGAATTTCCAGGTGAAAAATGAGGGCCTTGCCAATTGCTCTGTACATAATATAGTGTTAGAGGTTGAACTTATTGATGCAAAATGGTGCTAGAAATTCCCTGGACTCCCACTTTCAAGCTCTTCATCTCAGTTCTGTGCAGTATAAAGTAGTGTGTTTTGGTATGTGTATCATGAGATTCAGTTACTGAATAAGAACATGCTTCATAAATATTTTATTTCCAAATTAGAACAGATTTATTTATGTGTGTATTTACATATTTGTGCTAAAGTTAGATATACGCTCATTGGGCAAGTGTTTGACAGTCCAAAAAATATGTAAAATAAAAACTGAAAATTACCCACAAGTTCACCACCCTGAATGAGCACCTTTAACATATGTAGTCTTAGACTTTTAAAAATGTACCTGGATTCCATCCAACTCTCCATTCCTCTACCCCCAACCCAATGTAATTCTTTCCTTGGGGAAATTCCACTAAATAAAGTACGTTTCCCAGACTCCTTTACAACTAAATGTGGCAGAGCCACCTTTGGCCTATGATACCTCAGCATACTTCTGGGAGGTTTGGCTTTCTCTGCCTTCCTCATTGCTTCTCTCCTGTTCTCTTTCTGTCTAACTAGGACACAGCTGTGGGACTGGAGCAGCCTCATTGGGACCACAAAATCACCATGTAAATGAGACCCAAACAAAGATAACCCGATAACAGAGCAGAAAGATAGAGCCCTGGATGTCAATACCACGGACCTGCTGTGCCAGCCTGGAATAGGTTTCTTTCGACTTCTTTTTAAATAAACTCATGCTTGGTTAAGGCACCTTTGGCTGGTTTCTGTTACATGCGACCAAACGCAATTCCTAACTGATACACCAGTTGTTGCAAAAAAAAAAAACTATATATATATAAATATATATATATATGTTTATATGTGCCAACACACATACAGATCATCTATTATATTGGTGTAGCATAATTTATTCACCCAATCCCCTATTGTTGGATTGGTGTTCCATTGGGCTTTTTTGGTTTTTTTGTTTTATGTACAGTTTTAAAACCATAGTTAAAGGGAGGTCACACCATCCCTGCAGCACTCTGGTCCTCCTAGGTTCAGCGAGTTTGTGCTTTCCAAAGATTTCCTGCTGATGACTCAGATTTGGTGTAAGAACATATATACTGCTTGCATATCTTATAGCTAAAGGTGAGTGGGCAAATGTTCATTAATTTGTAATAAGAAGAACACATGCTCATGTTCATTGAATACTTTATATGTGTGGTCTTATTTAGTTAGTAATCCTATGGAGTAAGAACCCTTGTTCTCTCCATTCTACACATGAGGAAACCGAGGCCTAAAGAGGGGAAATGATTTGCTTAAAATTATATAGCTAGTAAGCTAGGAGCTAAGGTTTGATCCCAGGTCTTTCTGCCTCTGGAAATGGACGTCTCGCCCACCATGACAGGAGACCCAGGCTTTCTTGATATTTTTGTTATTAATATAACCACTTAGGTAGATCACTCTGATTTCTGAGTTCTCAATAGGGACTTAAAAAAAAAATCAAATAGCAATAATGTTAGACATATGAAAAACCATAATTGTAGCTATTTTGTCACTCAAGGTCAAATGTATTTTCTTTCTAAAGCGCTCGTTAGATAACTAAGAACCCCATTAATGAGAATCACAGCCATCTGTTGTTATACTCAAAGATACTTTGCCCCTTCTTAAGGGGCACCATTGTGTCATGCATTTCTGTGAAAGCCCTAGACATACTGTGTACTCCAAAGGCACTTAACATACACGGTGAATAACAAAAGGATGACCTGTTACTTTATGCCTCCGTGGGGAGTGTTTGTTGTAAATGATGCCTCACCTTTCCATTTAACCCCAGGGCCTTTTCACATACATTGAGATGAAATTAAAGCCTCTCCTTTCGCTAACCTAACCAAAGCTGTTGCGTTTTTAAAATCAAATGTAGCACAAAAGTGTTAGGTCATTGTCTCTAATCTTTGAATGTCACATGATGTAAATAAATAGAAATAAGTGCTTTGTTTTAAGTGTGCTAATTATGATGCCCTGAAATTAAAAAATAAGAAAACTTAAATAATTACATTTAAACACGGGCTGATATTAGGTTAAATCACAGGAAATTGCCTTTTTGTGGTTAAAGGTCAAATATCAGCAATTTCATAGGGTTCAACCTAGTATGAAGCTGTTGCTGATGATTAGCTGTGAATATGAACTTGTGTCACTAGGCTAACTGTGGTTTGCACTTGCTTCCAGATTACAGAAGTAATATAATTGAGTGGGAACCTCACAATAATGCATGCATAACTGTCTTTTGAGGGTCTATCACTAAGCCCTTTTTAGATGTGAAAATGCTTTTTAATAACGTTCTTTTGGCATTTCACTGGCTGAAACACCTTGGAGAGAGGCCAGCACTGCAGTCCAGCTCCTCAGTGAATAGCGTGAGCACTGGGGTCTAGTGGAACCTTAAATCAGAATGTTCAGAGAGTATCATCTTTCCTTCCAAAGGGCAAGGACACTCTATGGGAAATAAAACAAATGTTCTTTAGTTATTTTGCAGTCATGTTACTTAATCACAAAGATCCTAATCTCGTTAGAGTAAATAATTTGGTAATGACTTTGGAAAGGACTCTTTTTTACTGGAGAGGTTGCAAACTGGCATGTGTTTTGGCCTGTGTGGTGTTTTCTAAGTTGCTGGAGGCTAAAATGTGGAAATTTTAACTTAAACATCTGGATTTGTGTGTGGATGTACCGGAGTGTATTTGGAGGGAAGATTCAAAATCCAGACTGTTCAATTTGATGTTTTTCCATTATTTCTAAAAGGAGATTATTTTTAATGTTATTCTAGATATGCTAATTTTCTATAAACAGGCCATTCTTTAATAATTAGACTTCCTGTTCATACTTCTAGGATTATTTCATCAAAAACTCATGATTCATGATTTCCTTTAAAAATGAATAAAACAGGGAAACAGAAGTTCCATTAACTCATTAGCTCAACATAGTTTCTCTTCCCACTTCAGAAATGAAGAGAAGGTCTCTCCCAGTTTCTTGGGGGCCTTGCTTCATTTTCCCTCGTGTGTGTTTCAGTTTGGGGATCTTGTTGACCTGTTGCCATCCCTTTTGCTCTTAGCATCAAGAAATGATAAAAACTCAAAGGAATTTAGAGAACCTCTGGTCCAAGTGTTACAAATTCAAATGCTTAGAGGGGCCAGGCGAGAACATAAATAAGTGCAATGGGTTAAGTGTGTGACTACAGGGAATAGCGGAGACTGTGGCAAATTAGAAAGCATATGCCCCGTCTATAGGGGCCCCACTACTCAGTAACAACCCATTGTTGAGAAATAATGTTGCCAGATTTGCTTTCCAGGAGAAGCCAGAATTCTGTATTTATATTAAAATCTCTTGATTATTAAATGTTGACAACTAATTTGAAATCATTTTACACAGTTAGCCAAACAAAAACACATCTGCAGGCCTGATATGACTCAAAGACCGCCAATGAGGGTCCAAGATGGCAGCATAGGAAGACCCTGAACTCACTTCCTCCCACAGACACACCGAATCTACTCCTATGTATAGAGCAGTTCCTCCCGAAGAAGTGAGGGCTGATTGAACAGCTTCTCCTCAACAAATGGTAGAAGGATCACATAGAGACAGGTAGCATAGAGACAGGTAGGAGAGACGGAGACATGGTATCGACAGGAACCCCAGCTCCTATGCAGTGACCTGCAGCAGGGAGGGATATCACTGAGGGACCCATGCACAGGCTTGCCTGCCCTGGGGCACAGTGAAAAAACACCAGTTTAAAGGGCACCTAGTCTATACGGGAAAGAAATCCATTTACTAATCATAGAGCATCTGCCAAACAGGTGGGGAATTGCGGGAACTCTCTCCAGGGTCAAAGGCACCAGTGGGCGCCACTTTTTATATTCCCCCACCACCTTGATAAGGTGAGGGTGAGCACAGTCCAGACACTCTAGCTGGCCTGCTAAGGCCACTCCAGCACACCCTGCAGCCCCTGGCCCACACCAACCATTCTATCAAGGCAGCCCCAGCGCAGTGCACCCCAGGACCCTTGGCCCATGTCCACCCCAGCTCTAGCCTGCCTGCCAAAGCCACCCGGCACACATAGTCTATACAGGGGATGCTCCTACACAAGGCCATTTCTTCAAGGCCTCTTCAAGAGGTAGCTGTTTTGCCTAATTCATAGAAACAAACATAGAAAGTCAAACAAAATGAGGAGACAGAGGAATATATTCTAAGTGGAAGACCAAGATAAAATCCCAGAAAAAAAACCTAATGAAACAGAAACAATTAATTTACCTGATAAAGAGTTCAAAGTAATGGTCATAAAGATGCTCACTGAACATAGGATAAGAATGGAGGAACACAGTGAGAACTGCTATAAAGATTTAGAAAATATAAGAAAACCAATCAGAGCTGAAGAACACAATAACTGAAATGAAAAATACACTAGAAGAAATCAATAGCAGATTAGATGATACAGAAAAATAGATTAGTGATCTAAAAGATAAAATAGTGGAAATCACCCAATCAGAACAGCAAAGAGAAAAAAGAATTTTAAAAAATGAGGATAGTTTAAGGGAACTCTAGGATAACATCAAGTGTATTAACATTTGCATTATAGATGTCCCAGAGGAAGAAGAGAGACAGAGAGGTGAGAAAACTTATTTGAAGAAATAATGGCTGAAATAAAAAACAATGGCTAAAAGAAATAATGGCT
Organism: Diceros bicornis minor; assembly: GCF_020826845.1. Lineage (NCBI taxonomy): Eukaryota > Metazoa > Chordata > Mammalia > Perissodactyla > Rhinocerotidae > Diceros > Diceros bicornis. Next base: position 68,069,584 of record NC_080741.1, read on the forward strand.
AACCTGGGGAAGGAAAAAGAAACCCAGGTCCAGGAAGCACAGAGAGTCCCAACAAGATGAACCCAAAGAGATCCACACCAAAACATATTATAATTAAAATGGCAAAAGTTAAAGATAAAGAGAGAATCTTAAAGGCAGCAAGAGAAAAACAGTAAGTCACATACAAAGGAACCCCCATAAGACTATCTGCTAAGTTTTCAGCAGAAACTTTGCAGGCCAGAAGGAAGTGGCATGATATATTTAAAAGGCTGAAAGGGAAAAACTTACAACCAAGAATACTCTACCTAGCAAGGTTATCGTTCAGAATTGAAGAAGAGATAAAGAGTTTCCTGGACAAGCAAAAATTAAAGGAGTTCATTACCGCTAAACCAGCCTTACAAGAAATGTTAAAGAGTCTTCTTAAAGCAGAAAAGAAAATGCCATAATTAGAAATAAGAAAATATATGAATGAAAAAATTTCACTGGTAAAGGCAAATATTTATTAAAGGCAATGCATCAGCCACTCAAAAAACTAGTATGAAGGTTAAAAGACAAAAGTAGTAAAATCAACTATAACTACAATAAGTAGTTAAGGGATATGCAAAATAAAAAGATGTAAAACATGATGTCAAAATCATAAAACTTGGGGAAGGGGGAGTAAAAATGTAGTGCTTTTAGAATGCATTCGAACTTAAGCGACTATCACCTTAAAATAGACTGTTATATATATAGATCCATATATGTGAACCTCACGGTAACCACAAATCAGAAACCTACAATAGATACATAAAAAATAAAGAGAAAGGAATCCAAACATAGCACAAAAGAAAACCATCAAACCACATGGGAAGAGACCAAGAGAAGAAGAAAGGAACAGAGAAGAATTACAAAAACAACCAGAAAACAAGTAACAATATGGTAATAAGTACATACCTATCAATAATTACTTTAAATATAAATGGACTAAATGCTCCAATCAAGACATAGGGTGGCTGAATGGATAAAAAAGCAAGACCCATCTATATGCTGCCTAGAAGAGCCTCACTTCAGATCTAAAGACACACACAGACTGAAAGTGAAGGGATGGAAAAAGATTTCCCATGCAAATAGAAACAAAAAGAAAGCTAGAGTAGCAATACTCGTATCAGACAAAATAGACTTTAAAACAAAGATTGTAACAAAAGACAAAGAAAGGCATTACATAATGATAAAGGGGCCCATGTAAGAAGAGGATATAACATTTGTAAATATTTATACACCTAACATACAAGCACCTAAATATATAAAGCCAATATTAACAGACATAAAGGGAGAATTTGACAGTTATACAATAATAGTAGGGAACTTTAATATCCCATTTACATCAATGGATAGATCATCCAGACAGAAAATCAATAAGGAAACATTGGCCTTAAACAACACATTAGACCAGATGGACTTAATATATACAGAACAATCCATCCAAAAACTGCGGAATACACACTGAATATTCTCCAGGGTAGATCACATGTTAGGCCACAAAACAAGTCTCAATAAATTTAAGAAAATTGAAATCACATCAAGCATATTTTCCAACCACAATGTTATGAAACTAGAAGTCAATTACAAAAAGAAAACTGGAAAAGCACAAATACATGGAGACTAAAGAACATGGTAGTAAACAACCAATGGGTCAATGAAGAAGCCAAAGAGGAAATCAAAAAATACCTTGAGACAAATAAAAATGGAAACACAACTTTCCCAAATCTATAGGACACAGCAAAAGCAGTTCTAAGAGGGAAGTTCATAGTGATACAGGCCTACTTCAAGAAACAAGAAAAATCTCAGATAAACAATCTACCTTTACACCTAAAGGAATTAGAAAGAGAAGAACAAAAAAGCTCAAAGTTCATAGAAAGAAGGAAATAATAATGATCAGAGCAGAAATAAATGAAATAGATACTAAAAAACAATAGAAAAGAGCAATGAAACTAAAAGCTAGTTCTTTGAAAAGATAAACAAAATGATAAACCTTTAGCCAGACTCATCAAGAAAAAAAGAGAGAGGGCCCAAATAAATAAAATCATAAATGAAAGAGGTGTTACAGCTGACACCACAGAAATACAAAGGATCATAAGAGACTACTACAAACAATTATATGCCTACTAATTGGAAAATACAAAATATATAGATAAATTCCTAGAAACACACAACCACCCAAGGCTGAATCATGAAGAAATAGAAAATCTGAATAGACTGATTACAAGTAATGATATTGAGTAAGTAATTTAAAAACTCCCAATAAACAAAAGTCCAGGACCAGATGGCTTCACAGGTAAATCCTACCAAACATTTAAAGAATAGTTAATACTTATCCTTCTTAACTTATTTCAAAAAATTGAAGAGGAAGGAATGCTTACAAACTCATTTTATGAGGCCAGCTTTACCCTAATACCAAAACCAGACAAAGACACCACAAAAAAGAGAAAATTACAGGCCAATATCCCTGATGAACATAGATGTGACAATCCTCAACAAAATATTAGCAAACTGAATTCAACAGTGTATTAAAAGAATCATACACCATAGTTGAGTGGGTTTTATTCCAGGGATGCAAGGATGGTTCAACATCTACAAATCAATGTGATATACCACATTAACAAAACAAAGGAAAAAATCACGTCATCTCAATAGATGCAGAAGAAGCATTTGACAAAATTCAACATCCTTTTATGATAAAAACTCTCAACAAACTGGGTATAGAAGGAACATATCTCAATATATAAAGGCCCTATATGAAAACCCCACAGCTAACATCATAGTCAATGGTGAAAAGCTGAAAGTTTTTCCTCTAAGTTCAGGAATAAGACAAGGATGCCCACTCGCCACTTTTATTCAACATAGTATTGGAAGTCCTAGCCAAAGCATTTAGGCAAGAAAAAGAAATAAAAGGCATCCAAATTGGGAAGGAAGAAGTAAAACTGTCACTATTTGCAGATGACATGATACTGTGTATAGAAAACCCTAAAGACTCCACCAAAAAACTATTAGAACTTATAAATGAGTTCAGTAAAGTTTCAGGATACAAAATTAATATATAGAAATCAATTGCATTTCTATACACTAATAATGAGCTATCAGAAAAAGAAATTAAGAAAACAACCCCATTTACAACTGCATCAAAAAGAATAAAATGCCTAGAAATAAATTTAACCAAGAAGATGAAAGATCTGTACTCTGAAAACTATACGACATTGATGAAAGAAATTGAAGATGACATAAATAAATGGAAAGATATACTGTGTTCATGAATTGGAAGAATTAATACTGCTAAAATGTCCACACTACACAAAGCAATCTACAGATTTAATGCAATCCCCATCAAAATACCAATGGCATTTTTCACAGAACTACAACGAAGAATCCCAAAACTTGTATATAACTACGAAAGATCCCGAATAGCTAAAGCAATCTTGAGAAAGAAGAAAAAAGCTGAAGGTATCATACACCTTGATTTCAAACTATACCACAAAGCTATAGTAATCAAAACAGTGTGGTACTGGCATGAAAACACACACATAGATCAATGGAATAGAATAGAGAGCCCAGAAATAAACCTATGCATATATGGTCAATTAATCTACAACAAGGAGGCAAGCATATACAACGGGGAAAAGACAGTCTCTTCAATAAATGGTGTTGGGAAAACTTGGCAGCTACGTGGAAGAGAATGAAACTGGACAACTATCTTACACCATATACAAAAATAAACTCAAAATGGACTAAAGACTTGAATGTAAGACCTGAAATGATAAAACTCCTAGAAGAAAACAAGGGCAGTCAGCAATTTGACGTAAGTCTTAGCAATATTTTTTTGGACCAGTCTCCTCAGACAAGGGCAATGAACGCAAAAATAAACAAACGGGACTACATCAAATTAAAAAGTTTTTGCCCGGTGAAGGAAACCATCAAAAAAAGGTAACCTACAGAATAGAAGATAACTGCAAATCATACACCCAATAACGAGTTAATATCCAAAATATATAAAGAATCTACACAACTTAATATCAAAAAAACAAACAACCTGATTAAAAAATGGGCAGAGGATTTGAATAGACATTTTTCCAGAGAAGACATACAGATGGCCAACAGGCACACGAAAAGATGCTGAATATCACTAATCATCAGGGAAATGCAAATCAAAATTACAACGAGCCACCACCTCACACCCGTCAGAATGGCTATTATCAAAAAGACAAAAAAATAACAAGCGTTGCCAAGAACATGGAGAAAAGGGAACTATTGTACACTCTTGGTTGTAATGTAAATTGGTGCAAGTACTGTGAAAAACAGTATGGAGCTTCCTAAAAAATTTAAATATAGAACTACCATAGAATCCAGCTATTCCACTTCTGGGTATTTATCTGAAGAAAATGTAAATACTAATTCGAAGAGATATGTGCATCCCAATGTTCATTACAGCATTATTTACAATAGGCAGGACATGGAAGCAACTTAAGTGTCCATGGGTAGATGAATGGATAAAGAAGATGTGGTATATATATACAAGGGAATATTACTCAACCATAAAAAAGAATGAAATCTTGACATTTGCAACAACATGGATGGACCTAGAGGATATCATGCTAAGTGAAATAACTCAGACAGAGAAAGACAAACACCATATGATTTCACTTATATGTGGAATCTTAAAAACCAAACCAAACAAAAGAGAAACAGACTCATACATACAGGAAGCAAATTGGTGTTTACTAGATGTGGGAGCAGTAGGGGGGCACGTGAAATTGGTGAAGGGGATTAAGAGGTACAAACTTCCAGTTGTAAAATAAATAAGTCATGGGGATGTAATGTACAGCATTGGGAATTTAGTCAGTAATATTGTACTAACTTTCTATGGTGACAGATGGTAATGAGACTTATCATGGTGATCATTTCATAATGTATATAAATATCAAATCACTGTGATGTACACCTGAAACTAATAGGATATTGTACGTCAATTAAAAAAAAAGGGCCCCTAGTTGGTGACTGCTGATTCACTCCATCTCCCTCATTTTACAGATCAGGAAACTGAGGCCCGGAGAATGAAGGTGACTTGCCCAAGAGCACACAGCTATTAAATAAGGAACAGGAAGTGGAATCTTGGCTGCTCGGCTTCTAGTCTAGGGCTTTTCCAATACAAACATCTGCTTCTACTTTCTTGCTAAGATTTAAATGATGTTCCTAATTACACGATTTCAAATGTTGTACGTTATTAAAAAAAAATAATGATGACGGTATTCGCTGGCTTTGGAGCACATCGTTTGCTATAAATGGCTTTTCAGTCACATGATCACATAACTAAATTGGTTCTAACATTTGTAAGACCAGTATAATTCTACTTTCATTCATGTGCTAAGAAAACTTTCTGCATCTCTACTCCCCTACACATTCCTTCCCTTCATCTCTTTACTAAACCTGGCCAAGCACAGAGAAAAGGTAAAATGTTTAAGAGGAACCGTGTTGACTTCTGTACCGTGAATAAGAACTAGGTGGGCAGGAAAAGAAAAATACACTTGTGAATCAGCAACTGTAAAAGCTAAGCCATGCATACAAAGCATTGCCGGGCAGGGAGCTTGTTTTGCCAAAGCAAACACAATACACAGTAAACTTGTAAGGACTCCAGTACACTTTGGAGAAGGAGTGGAGATAACTTTTCTAAGAGTTTCAGTAACTGAAAACCCCCATTATATATCTGAGATTCTTTTTTCTTTTTCCTTTTTTAGAGATTTTTTAAAAATACAGAATAATTCAGAATATAGTACAGTCATGCATCACATGATGTTTCAGTCAATAATGGACCACATATGTGACGGTGTTCCCATAAGATTAGTAGCATATAGACTAGGTATGTAGTAGGTTATACCATCTAGGTTTGTGTAAGTACACTCTATGATGTTCGCACAATGACAAAATTGCTTAACCGATGCATTTCTCAGAACGTATTTCTGTTGTTAATTGACACATGACTGTATAACAAACATCTTTACAGCTACTAGTCAGGATTGGAAATTTTAGCATGTTTATCCATTGTTCTTTGTTTTTAATCAGAAGATATAAATGCTTACAGAAAAGTTGAAGTTCCCTTTGCCTCCTATTCCCAATCTTATTCTTATCTCCAACTCCCCAGAAGCAACTACTATCACAAATTTTATATGAATTCTTCCAAACTTCCATATAGATATATGTATCTATGAATATTATATAGTACTGTTTTATCTGTGTTTTTAAACTTATGTATGTGATATCACACCATATGTAAGGTACTATTGCCTGTGAGTTTCATTTAATAACAAGTTTCTTAAAAGAATCAATCCAAGTTGATGGATATGGATCCAGTTCATTTTTTTTAACCATTGTATGATATTCTACATTTTACTTGTTCATTTCAGTAGATGGCTATTTGGCCATTTCCAGTATATGAATCATTTTAAGATACTTAAAGTAGAAACCAGTTTTCCTGAAAAGAATGACAACCAGCATTGAACCAGTAGTTTTCTATACTATCCAAAGGGTAAGGAGGAGTAGAAAATATGCTACACTTTTTTCTAGATCCAGAACTCCTGACCTCTCTAGTATATCAGGGAGTCCATTTGCCCTACTGAAAGTTCATTGACCCTACTGAAAGTACCATCATGAATGGTACTTTTGTGAAGAAATCATCCATACCTCTTATAAGATTTGCAAAGTTATCTGTGCCCCCAAAAGGTTAAAGTACTGTTATTTTAAAATGTCTCCTTCTTACCATGGTAAGTCATCATTGACCTTCTGCATCTCACCACCATTTTTTGAAGCAATTTCCTTCTTTCATTGTGGCTTAAACATTAAATTAAATTCAACAGTTAAATATTGAGAATGCACTGCATACCAGTAGCCCGGACAAGTTGCTGGTAGCAGGGACAGGAATATGTCAGGGAAAGCCCTGGCTCTCACTGACCTGAAAGTTTAATGAGAAAGGCATGCCAAAGCCCAGGGCATCACTTCTCAACTGTGGCACTACTGACATTCTGATTGGATAATTCTGTGCTGTGAGAGATTTCCTGTGCATTATACAATGTCTAGCAGCATCCCAGGCCTCTACCCACTAGATGCTAGTAGACCTCACCCCACAGGTTATGATAACCAAAATGTCTCCAGACATTGCCAAACGTCGCCTGGGGGGCAAATCTACCCAGGTGAATAGCATTGGTTTAATGTGATGAGCAGCACCAAAGGGAAGCATGGATTTTAGTTCTTAAGATGCTTCCTTTAATGAGCAATCTGTGCAAAATGGAGACGTGAATTCATGCAGGGCAATAAAAATTGACTGGAATACTTGGAGAAGGATATTCTTGTCTTGGCAATGTTACAAATTATTTTATGACCTTGGGCAAGTCATTCAACTTTTCTGAGCCTCAGTTCATTTCCTTGTAAAACAGGATGGTTGGATACTTCTAGCTCTAAAATTGGATAGTATCCTCCACATCTGAATCCTTGGGGAATGATCAGGATGGGGGTGGGGAACTAGCATTTGGAAGTTGCTGCTACTTTGGGAAAAATAAACAGAGAGAAAGTGCTCTGCTAAATATTGTATGTCATCGAAAGCAACCTTTTTATTAGAAAACATAGCCTCTGGATGCGTTTGCCACATTACTTCTTTTTAAGTGATCTTGTCAACTGCCTTCCTCATTATAGAGCAATCTTGTAGACTCTATTAACAGGAATTGCAGGCTGTTTTTCTCTCTTGTAAATTTTGTCTTCTGGAAAGGGGGCCAGATTTATAGCCAACGACAGTTCAAGAGTTCTCTTAGCCACAGAACAGATAGAGCCAATGAAAGCTTCTCTAGACCACTTAGGCCATGTGATCTTGGATGAATTTTCCTTAAAAATACAGTAATGCCAGTTCCACTAACAATTTATCTCTGATTTCTACATTGCCAATGGTGACACGGGCACAAGTCCATTTGTACCTGAATGGACACCAGAAATAGGTATCATTAAAGCAACTGTTTAGCTATTAAACAGCTCTGGCTTTCAGTTTTTTAATCTTATGGTCAGGATTCCAAATGGACGGAGAGGAGATTTGGTACCGGATGTTCTCAGACTCTCCTCTGTTGGTAACTATGCGCATGCTGCTATCCCTGCCTAGAATTCATTTCCTCCAGGTCTTTGCTTGGCTGGCTCCTTTTCACTATTCACTATTTCACTATATCCCTTAGCTAATACCACACTGTCTTGGTTACTACAGCTTTACAGTAAATCTTAAAATCAGGTAGTGTGGTTCCTCCAACTTTGTTTTACTTTTTAAGTACTACTTTTTTTAAAAATAATTTTATTTATTTATTTTTTTCCCCCCAAAGCCCCAGTAGATTAGTTGTATGTCATAGCTGCACATCATTCTAGTCGCTGTATGTGGGACGCGGCCTCAGCGTGGCCGGAGAAGCGGTGCGTCGGTGCGCGCCCGGGATCCGAACCCAGGCTGCCAGCAGCAGAGCGCGTGCACCTAACCGCTAAGCCACGGGGCCGGCAGTTAAGTACTTCTTGAATGAATGAATGAATGAATGAATAATAAATGAATTAAATGCTTTCCTCTCCCTCTTTGCTTTGTTAATTCCTATTAATCATTGGGATCTTAGCTCAGACATCATAGCCTCAGGGAAATCTTTCCGGATGATTCAGGCTGTGTCACATCACTGACTGTACACTCTGAATAATACCATGAATCTCTCTCTCCTCTTGGCACCCTCTTGGTTCTCACTTGGGGGTGATTTGGCAATGTCTAGAGACATTTTTGGTGGGCACAATTAGAGATGACAAATGTGGAGGTCCCCTAGTGTGTAGAAGCCAGGGATGCTACTGCACATCCTATGATGCATAGATCAGCTACTCAACAACAAGGAATTATCCACTCCAAAATGAGTACTGAGGCTGAGAAACCCTGCTCAAAACATATTCGTAATTTTACATTTACTCATGCAATTCTTTGCTAAATGCCTGTCTTCCTGACTAGACTATAAAATAATGACTGGAACTTGGGATTTGAAACCCATGAAACCTTATCCAGCCACTCTACAATTAGGACCACCAGGCAGCTCACTTAGCTGTTGACTTTGCCAGTTCCTAGATGGCGTTGATAATGAATTATATTAGACACAAGCCAAACATTAGTTCTCCTTGGTAGGAACACAGCAGAGTAGATACTTAACCATTTAACCAAGCATAACAGAGCCTGAGAAGCCAGCCCCAAAATGCAAAGAGCCAAACACTGGAGAGTATTCCAGTATTAATATATAAAACGGTCAACCACAGGAATATGTGAAAGAATTTTGCTGTGCCATTATTATAAATAAGATGTGCCATACCTGAAGCTTTGGGTATTGATGGGGGGATAAGTAAATTGACTTCAGAAGGACCTAAGCATAAGGTATATAAAAACAGCATCCCCTCCATTTGAAAGAGTAAAACATAGTCATCTCCTCCATTTGAGAGAAGAATAGAGTTCAACAAAGAAGGAGAATGAGTGCTCATATCCACCTACAATGAAGAAAAGACAGAGAGAATGGCTACGCAGTGGTCAAAAGAAAGACTTATTAGAAAAAAGGTAGCTCTTGAATACCTGTAATGATGAGTAAAAGCTTCCTCCTCTTTTTTTTTTTTTTGTGAGGAAGAGTAGCCCTAAGCTAACATCTGTTGCTGATCCTCCTCTTTTTGCTGAGGAAGATTGGCCCTGGGCTGACATCTGTGCCCATCTTCCTCTGCTTTATATGGGATGCTGCCACAGCATGGCTTGACAAGCAGTGCATTGGTCCGCACCCGGGGTTCTGAACTGGCGAACTCCAGGCTGCGGAAGTGGAGCGCACGAACTTAACTGCTATACCACTGGGCCAGCCCCAAAAGCTTCCTCCTCTTCAACTAATTTCTGATGAGTCCAAAGAGGATGATCTAGTTTATTTTTTATACCATTAAATAGATCAAAATAAAGGAAAGTTCATGTGTTCTTCAGGTCGTTTTCTAAAATTTTTAACAAGAATCCAAGATATCCAAGGATACATTTTTGGCTTCTACGCTTTTCACTAACAGATTCTATCTAAGTTGATGAAGGCCTGATGTAGCATAGACTGTTTGGCAGTCAAGGTACTTCACCCAAACGAATACATGACCAAGAGACTGGAAATATATGCTTTGCATTGGATTTAAAACAAAAAGGATTTAGTGTAATCTTCACGGCCTTTAACGTTATCCACAAAGGCCCCTTTACTGGCTTACTTTAGGGATTCAAAGACTTAAAATTTCTGTCCTTCTCTGAAACTGCAATAATCTGAAGTGAGAGACCATTAGGAAACAGATGGTAAAAAACTTTTGCTTATTTTCTTCTTTTTGATTTTAATCTTTTCAAGTTTCCAAGGACTCAAAACAGATGTTTGTGACCTGCTTTTTTTAAGGCAGTAAAGAAAAGCTGACCCAAAAGTGTTAGGGAGAAATCTGTTTAATCAGCGGTTAGATTTGATCTACCGAGTTCCCAGATAGTCTTTTAATCATTCAGGACAAACTTTGACACACATTTTTAAACAATCTTCTTCACTATGTGAACCTCTTTTCTAAAGAAGGACACTGTGTAAAAATGCTCTGTACTGGTCTTGAAGTAGACCTCAACTATGCACTTTGGTGCCAATTCATAGAGAGAGTTCTATTTATAATCTCCAGGATCCAGATGACATCTTTTATCCTTTACAGTTACACTTACAGGAACAGAAATAAGAGTGTTCTTTTGACACCCACTCTCCCACCCCTGAACCTCAAATCTCTGGCTTTAATTTCCCTGGAATATACCATCTATGATCAGTGGTCCTCACCCAGGGACAGTTTTGCCCCTGAACATTTGACAATGCCTGGAGATATTTTTGGTTGTCACAACTGGCCGGGGTAGGGGTGGAGGCTGTGATCCTGGCATCTGGTGGGTAGAGGCCAGGGGTGCTGCTAAATATCCTACAGTGCACAAGACAGCCCCCATAACAGAGAACTATGTGGCCCCAAATGTCAATAATACCAATGTTGAGAAACCCTGATCTGCGATTTTTATCACTAGCATTAATGGAATCAAATGCGTACATGCCTGATAGACGGTTTTTAGTGGAGTATTTTTAAAACAAGATTAGCCTTTACTTTCTTATCTTTCAAGCAGGTTAAAATATTAATGGGGAAATCAATGAGTTCCTCAATTAAGACTCCCAACATCAAGACTCCATTACTGACCTTTCAAAATAACTCGTCTATTTTGGTACCTGGGAAAACCATGTAATTATAGCTAGTGAAAGTTCCACCAGAAGAGTCAAACAAGGAAATCTGGAGTTGGCACCTTCTCTAGGACTTCAGAGAAAAGGCTATTGATTCTCTAGAGTCCTTTATTTTTTTTTAATGGGCTACACACTGTTGTGGTAAGTTTTTATTCTAAAATTGCCAAAATAAGTAAGTGCTGGCTCAAATGGCATCACTGAGGGTCCAATATTTTTAGAATTGCACTGTCCCTAAAGATGTGGGCCAAAGGGAATGAAGCACAAGTCAACTTACTCCCTGGTGTTACCCAGTAATGATGTTCTATCCACAGGAGGTGCTTGATAAATGCTCACCCGCCAATTTTTCTTAGAATGGATTCTCCCTGAGCCAAGAATCTGGTTTTCCTATGAGACACAGCTGAAGGAACGGGGTAAAAACAGCAAGAAAGGGAAAAGGCCAGGCAAGAGTGAGATCTCAGGTCCAGCCTCAGCCTCAGCGTGACCCCACAGGGAGCTCTGAAGCAGAAACTACACCTCAGACCTTATCCCACCCGGAGGCAAAGGAGCTGGGTTTTCATACTTCCACACTGGTCAGTCATTGGCTTCTCTGGGTGAAGGGAGGAAACTCCCAGGCACTTTGGCTTTCCATCCAGGGCGGAGGCTGCAGTTCCCAAAGGCAATCATCTGAAGAAGATCCCACATGGGAGCAGTTAAGAGTCAAGAAGCAGACACTAGTGGTAATGGGGATCTGAGAGGATCTGTGACTTTCGCTGCTTCACAGTCTTGATGTGTGATAGCGCATGCAGTTTATGGAATCAGAAACCTTCATTCATTCAATCAATCATTCATTCAGTGAATACTTTTTGAATTTCCACTGTGTGCCATGAACTATGCTATGAGCTGGAAATAAATGGCATACATGTAGTGTTTACGGCAAACAGGCAACTGCAACACAGTGCTGGAGTGGGGAGTGAAGCCTGCTGTGGGAGGGACACCTAATCAGCCTGGGAGAAACGATCCTGGAGGAGGCAACATTGAGTTTGAGACTTGAAAGATAAGGAGGAGTTAGCCTGGTGAAACACCTAGAGTTCAGGGTTGGGCAGCAGAGTCACGAAGGTTCTCCTAGGCACAGGGACCATGGTGGACAACATTCCGGATGACACTTTGGGAACTGAAAATAGTGGAAGAAGAGGAAGCAAAATAGAAGCATGTGTCTAAATTGTGAGTCTTTAAGAAAATACTCATAGGCTCTTTCCTCTTTGAAGCCCGAGACATCACTGGAATATTTCCCAGGGACACCATCTTTGTGGGAGGAGTTTATACTTTTCCCAGCATGTGTGCCAATGAGGACCAGGAAGCTCTTGAGAGCTGTTAGGATGGAGGGTTGGGACCAGCTGGGGCACCATGGGTTTCATTATCAGTGTGGAATATTGCCAGAAATGAGATATCTCAGAGAGGCAGAAATAAGGACAAACATAGACTACCCAACCTGCCACTCTCAACTTACCAGATGAATGGTGTTTATGGGCACCTAGCATGGCAGCAATGTCCTAAAGCCTTCAGCTAGGCCTGCCATCAACCTTAGTCACTGGGTCCCAGGGAATGGCTGCAGTGGTTGTGGGCAGTGGAGGATATAAAAAGACTGGGGACAACGGCTTTTTACCAACTAGTATGGAGGTACTTCACTATTTTAAAAACTAGTAGTGCCCCATAGGTGTGTATCAGCTGAATATCTTGTGAATGAAGGAAGACGCATATAAAATTTTAAAAAACCTTAAATTGCATAGCCATTTCTATCCCCTGCTTTGGGTAGAACATGGGTACAGGGAACATTTTATTTTTCTCTTTACTGTAAGAAAAGTCATAATATAGTGTAACAATAGTGTTACATATATAATAATAATCTGGAAATGTAACAATCGTGTTATGTATATAATATAACTGTAACAAAGAGGAAAACAGGAAGTCCTAGAGATGGTGGCAAACTGGAGAAGTAAGTGTGCCTGTCCGATGGGAGCAAATGCCACTCAGCTGAAGCCAATTGGGAACCATGTGGGAATGCAGGCCTGGTATTGCCAAAACTTCTGATTTTTCAAGGGAAGCCAGGAACTACAAAATTTAAAAGATATCTCCTGATTTTTAAAGGTTGACAGCCAATTAAAAGAAATTTTTTTAACACTGTGTGAACCAAATGAAATATGTCTGCGGGCTGGATTTGGCCTATGAGCCACTAGTTTGCAAGGCTCTGCCTCTCCAAAGAGCGTTCATCATTGTCGGTCTTGCTGCCATTCTACTCTCTTCCTTCAATTCCTAGAATTCCCAGGAGCTGATGGACCAGAGTGGCCAGTTCCCTGTAGTTGAGACAATCCATTGTTTCTTACAGTGGTGGTCACAGCTGACACAGGTGCCAGGTGACATTCTAGACATGTTATTTGCATGGTAGAGATGATTAAGTCTGCTCATGTTGACGTTCTTGAGAGGGAAAAGTCCAGGGTTAGTAGGAATCTCAGAGGTGAACTTGAGACAAGGACAGTCAATCATGGTTGCTTCACAAAACTGGAAAATCTGTCATTTGAAGTTCTTGGGAATAGTAACAAAATACCCAAGTGTCCTATGAATGGAAATGTAGCTTCCTACCGACCTTGATTTATCAACTGTCTCTGTCAGATATTTCACTCTTTTATGAGCCATCTCTGCTCTGTGTGCAGAGACCACAACTTGCTTCCAAGTCAGCTTTCAAAGAAACAAGAGCTATAAAACAGTGGAATCACATCTCACATGTGCTCAACATACTCAAATTCAACTATGTGAGCTTGGCCAAAAGAAAAACATCCTTTGATTTACTCCTTCTCCTTTCTATCCTTCAAACTAGACTCTGGCCTCTACTGCTTCAGGAAGAGAGAAGCCACAGCCAAAATGCAAAAGAAACATAAACAAGTTAATTCTTGGTTTTTGATCTTCCTGGAGTCTGAGCTCTGTTGATTTAAGGACAGTTAATCAATCTTCAAGGGAAATTTTGAATATATACGACTTTTTTTGCTTATTTCCTGACTTTCAAAGCTGATCTCTTCATAACATGAAATGTAACAATCATCATAATAATAATCACTATAGTAATAATAGTTATTATTTATTGACTACCTTCTATGTGCCAAGCACTAAGCTAAACACGTTATAATGTAAAACTTATATGCATTAGCTTATTTAATTTTCCCAGCAATTCTTTAGTGCCAGGCTAAATAAAATAAAATAAAATAAAATATTCTTATTTTACAGATGAGGAAATGGAGGCCCATATACATATATAGTAATCAGTCTTAGGTCACATGACTGTAAATGACAGAGCCAAAATGCAAACTCATCCATTTGACTTAAAAGCATACATTCTTTGAAGGGAATATTAATAGTTATCCCCTTATCAATGGTGGTAAAGATTCATTATGTGTTCAATAATAATAATAATCATTATAACAAGCTCTTACTAGGAACAATGTTTCTGGCAGTGAACTAGGTGGTGAAGTACAGTCTTGCCACCTTAGAGTCTTCAGGCTGGTTGAAAAAAACAGATATGAATAAATGATTAAAGTACAAGATGAGAGCTATAATAGAAGTCACCCCAGAACAGTAACTCTGAGTTTCTTTTCCACGTGTAATGTCATCAATCCCAGCCCTCAGCTGTTGGCCAGTTGGAAACTCCTAGGTAACTCCTCAAATCTCTGGGTAAAGAATCTCATTGGCAAGTGTACCTCTGAGCAAGCCAAGTAGCATCTACTCACCCTTGTTAATTAGTTTTCCTGAGCTTGTTAATAATCGTGGAGTCTGCAACTTTTAATATCTAATTGTTCTGACATCATCCACAGAGATTTCCTCCTGGGGCTTGATTTCCTAATGTCCTCACAGTTCGATTTATACTTTTGTTACTGAGAAGGCTGCCAAGCATTAGGCAATAGTCAGACCACTCAGAGGCTACAATACAGTGGTCTCCTTTCTCTCTGGAGTCTTGCTAATAGTCCAACACAATGGAGCAGGCCTGGAAGGAATGTACCATCAAAACCACTACAAAATCATGAAGCTAAGCAGAGGAACCCTCTCATCCATTTCAGGGCTTTGGGGTTTAGATTTCATGAACCTAAGAAGATACAGATTGACCTTTGGCTGCAAAACAAATAAGTTTATTACTGAGCAAAGATAAGTTTAAGCAATGATGATTATTCTATCTGACATATTTGCTGAGAGTATTTTTTCTCTTGAATTTTACAAATACGCTGAGTATTGCAAAGAAGAACAGCAATGTTGCTAATATTCTTTAGAGAATATGGTTTCCTGGGAAGCAATATCTCCAGAGAGATTGCTAGAGAGTTTCTGGTCTGTTGTAAAATTGCCTTCATAAAGATATGGGAGCAAGGCAATAAAACACAGAAGGCAGGCACGTCTCCGGATGTCTCACGACACTCAGTGCTCCACAGAATTAGCCTTTTAAATCTCCATGTATCTTATTAACATTTATTATAATAGCCATAATTTATTACGCACCTAGACTGTTCCAGGCATTGAACAATAAGATTTATATCTATTATCTCTAATTGCAAAGTGAGGCAAAAATGTCAGAACTCAATCTGTATTGTGAGTCTTTTTAAAACATGCATTCTCAACAGGAATAATATCATCTGCAAAGAGGCAAAAGTTGGTTTTGGGTGGGGGCGGAACTTAACTTTTTTTTTTTGTTCTGGTTTGTTTTTCTAGCTTTATTGACATATAATGGACACATAACATTGTATTAGTTTTAGGTGTAGAACATGATGATTTGATATATGTATATACTACAAAATGATTACCATAGTAAGGTTAGTTAATACAATCGTCACCTCACATACTTACCATTTTTTGTGTGATGAGAACTTTCAAGATCTACTCACTTAGCAACTTTCTAGTAAACAATACAGTATTGTTAATTATACTCATCATGCTGTACATTAGATCCCCAGAACTTATTCATTTTCTAACTGGACATCTGTACCCTTTTTCCTAACCCCACTGCCCCTGGTAACCACTAATCTACTCTCTGTTTCTATGAGTTTGGCTTTTTTTAGATTCCACATATAAGTGAGTTCATAACAGTGTTTGTCTTTCTCTGTCTTATTTATTTCACTTAGAGTAATGCCCTCAAGGTCCATTCATGTTGCCACAAATGGCAGGATTTCCTTCTTTTTTATAGCTGAATAATATTCCATTATATATCTATATCCATACCTGTCTATCTACATATATGTATATATATAGCTCAGTTTTCTTTATCTATTCACACATCAGTGGACACTTAGGTTGTTTCCACCTCTTGGCTATTACAAATAATGTTGCAGAGAACATGGGGGTGTAGATATTTCTTCAAAATAGTGATTTTATTTCCTTCAGATATATACCCAGATGTGGGATTGCTGGATCATATGGTAATTCTATTTTTAATTTTTTGAGGAACCTCCATACTGTTTTCCATAGTGGCTGCACCAATTCATATTCTCGCCAACAGTGCACAAGGGTTCCCCTTTCTCCACATCCTCACCAACACTTATCTCTTGTCTTTTTTTTTTTTTTGATAATAATCATTCTAACAGGTGTGAGGTGATATCTCATTGTGGTTTTGATTTGCATTTTCTTGAGGATTAATGATGTTGAGCACGTTTTTGTGTACCTGTTGGCCATTTATATGTCTTCTTTGGAAAAATGTCTATTCAGGTCCTTTGCTCATTTTCAAATTGGGTTATTCAGTTTTTTACTATCGAGTTGTGTGAGTTCCTTATGTATTTTTGATATTAACTATTTAACAAATATATTTCTCCCATTCCATATGTTGCCTTTTCATTTTATTGTTTGTTTTGCTGTGCAGAAAGAAGCTTTTTAGTATGTAGTCCCACTTATTTATTTTTGCTTTTGCTGCTTATGTTTTTGGTGTCATATCCTAAAAGTCATTGCCAAGCCCAATGTTAAGGAGATTTTCCCTATGTTTTCTTCTAGGAGTTTTACAGTTTTGGGTCATATATTTATGTCTTTAATTCATTTGGAGTTAATTTTTGTGAGTGGTGTAAGATAGGGGACCAGTTTCATTCTTTTGCATGTGACTATCCAGTTTTCCCAGCATCGTTTATTAAGAGACTATCTTTCCTCCATTGAGTCTGCTTGACTGCCCTGTCAAACATTAGCTGACCATGTACGCCTGGGTTTATTTCTGGGCTCTTGATTCTGTTCCATTGGTCTATGTGTCTGTTTTTACGCCAGTAGCATACTGTTTTGATTACCATGGCTTTTAGTACAGTTTGAAATCAGAGAGCATGATACCTCCAGTTTTGTTCTTTTTTCTCAAGATTGCTTTGGCTTTTGGGGGTCTTTTGTGGTTCCATACAAATTTTAGGCTTGTTTTTTCTATTTCTGTAAAAAAAAAAATTGCCATTGGAATTTTGATGGGAATTGCATTGAATCTATAGATAGCTTTGGGTAGTATGGACTTCACAATATTAATTCTTCCAATCCATTAAGAAACTTACTCTTTTTAGTGTATAAAGCACAGGTACACATACAGTATATAAACAGTTACGCAGTGTTATCTGTGGTATTAAATTTTTATGTGGGTGGTGATTAGGCAAAAAAGTGTCTAAAAAGGCTCCTTAGTGGGGGCAATAATGAAAAAAATGGTTGAGAAACACCACTTTAAGAGAGACCAGGCCCTTAGTTTTGTTTTGGTTTTTGGGGGAATGAATTTTGTTGTTTTTACGTTCTAATGTGACAAAATTTTTGAGCTCTTTTTACCGTTACCTGGTAAATTATGACACAGAATTTCCCATTCGTATATCTTATATCGTATACTCTTGTGTTTAAAGTTCTTTCCTGTTTTGAAATTTTAAAAGAATACTTCTTTCCTTGGATTCACAGGCCTATACCATAGGTTGGGGGAACTTGATGACACATATGGAGTGGTCACACTCTCCCCTTCCTCTGTTTTGTAACCCATGCTCCTGGATCCTGTGCTTATGTATAATTCTCATAACAACCAGCAAAGGAATATGTTATCATTCTTCTTTTATAGATAAGTTAACTAATGTTTTGAAAGATTAAGTCGTTCGTTTCCCCATGGCCTTATAGCTGGTTTGTGGTGGATGGGATTAAAACTCAGTTCTGGAAGGGTCCAACGCCTATGTATATTTGATCCATACCCCAGAATTCTCAAAACGGTAGCCCATGGGCCATATCTAGCCCACTGGCATGTTTTATTTGTCTAACTTATTATGTTTAAAATATTTGAATTTGTTTTCAACATTTAAAAATTGAGAGACTTTTACATGAAAAAGTCTGCATTTCCAACTTCTCTTTAAAGGATTAGAGGCTGTGGGCTTATATTCTACACGGCAACGTGACTGAAACTGAGCAGTGGACACTTTTTAAAATATGGTACACACATTCCTGTTTGCCTGAGTCTCCCGGCCCCCCTATCATCTTACACCCAAACTCCTTCATTCAAAGGCCCTGTCGACATTTGGCTCTGTGACTCCCGATACGTGGTGTGTCTGATTCCTTTGACTCTCAATGTTTACTGACATCCTTGTGTATTTCTTCAGTACCTTTCCTTTTTACTCATTCATGCAATAATTTTAAAGAGTGATTTATGAATCCAGTTTAATTTACTACTTTATTTTTTTTTATTTTCTAGATCTCTCTAGCAGACTACTTTACTCACTTTCTACAAAAATGAAACCGATTTTCTTTTTCTTTTTCCAATAGCTTTGTTATATTTCATCTGAAAACCCTTTTAATTCATTGCTTGTTTCCTTAGGGTCTCCATTTCTGAAATCCATATGCTGCTAAGGCTTAAAATATTCAGTCTCTCCCAGCCTGTAGTTGTGAGCGATGCTGCCAGAGCATATCAATCGTACTTCACAGCTCAGAGTTCTGATTGGTGATTCTGTGAGGACTCTTTTCCTCCTTTGACCTTTTATGGGTTAAACTGAGCTGAGGGGTCTATATAAAGCTCTTTCCTTCTTGAATTCTTTCCTGACAAGTATCTTTATTTTGACTTGTGGTGCTTGGTAGATTAAGTGCTTGAAAAAGAAGTGGTCTGCATGCCAACTGTAAATGAAACTCAAGAACTCAAGAACTTGACCAGGGAGAAGAAGGAAACACTCAAGGAGAATAATTGGTTGGGGCGTTCCAGTCTGTCGACAGCTCCATCTCTATGAAGGAACAAATGCAAAGTAAAGACAGCAGCAGATAAGAGGAGCCATTTCCATCCTGGAAGCAAATGTCTGCGTTCTCACATGGGAGTTTTATACTGTTTCATTTGTTACTGTGGTGATGCACTTTTTACGGACAACAGCTGGCTCTCCAGCAATGATCTAACTAACTGAAGAAAACACAAACGCTACCAGAAAACAAGCGCTGTATTTTGATACATCCAACATAACTCTTTCTTTTGTGCAGTTGCTTTAAACATTTTATTTGTGTGTAAATATACTTTTAAAACATAAATCAGAGTACGGAATTTAACATTTTTGCCCCAATTTATTGTAAATGTATTGTATTCATCGTACAGTTCTCTCACTTACTCATTTGTCTGTGTGTTCATTCATTCATTCATTCTACATTTAGTGAGATTTTTATCTTCCACTGTGCAGCTTTTAAAAATACAGATGCCAGGGCCCCAGGTTCAGAGATTCTGATTCAGTTGGTGCACAGTGGGACCCTGGCACTGGCATTTCTAAAAATATCCCTAGGTATTTCTACTGTTTAAGGACCCGTAAGGGAGTCTTTTGTCATGGTTTTTTTCAACAGAAGTGATTATTTGACATTATTGTGGAAGATTTTTTTAGATTAAGGGTGGACACACCTTGGGATAAATAATAATAATGTGCCTTAATAACTAATAATGATGATAGTTAACATTCGCTGAGTGCCATAGGTACTGGGCGAGGTAATTCATATTTGGGAACACTTTATTTAATGTCCACATTAGCCCGGTAAGCTAGATATTATTCTTGTTTTGTGTTGAGGAAGATATTCAGAGAGCGTGCCTAAGGTCACACAGCTAGAAGGGGTTTAGCTGTTGGAATTTGACGTCCATATATTTGACTCCTAAGTTATGTTCTTTCTAATCTGTCCACTCATTCAGAAGTTTTGTTTCAACATACCTGTATTCATAAGAATAACTGACATTTTTTTCACAGAGCATTTTCAGTTTTCAGACATTATCTTGTTTGATAGTGCTGATTGCACAGAGAGCTTAAGCATGGCATAGCAGAGGCACTAGGGCTCTGAGAAAAGGAGCACACCATTGAAAACCACTCAGCCAGGGGGCTGGCCCCGTGGCTTAGTGGTTAAGTGCGCATGTTCCGCTGCTGGTGGCCTGGGTTCGGATCCCTGGCGCGCACCGACACACCGCTTCTCCCGCCATGCTGAAGCAGTGTCCCACATACAGCAACTAGAAGGATGTGCAACTATGACATACAACTATCTACTGGGGCTTTGGGGAGAAAAAGGGAAAAAAAGGAGCAGTATTGGCAACAGGTGTTAGCTTAGGGCCGGTCTTCCTCAGCAAAAAGAGGAGGATTGGCACGGCTGTTAGCTCAGGGCTGATGTTCCTCACAAAAAAAAAAAAAAAAAAAAAGAAAGAAAGCCAGTCTGCCTAGAATTTGAGTTACAAATCCTAGGCTTTTCCCATTGTGCCTCCTCATGTCTTTTTCACTTTCCAGTGCTGTAGATTTAGGGAGTAACAACTGCTTTGGCCCTTTGGGCAATTGAGCCAGTAACCTGTCCTTTTTCCACAGCTGATTGGATCAAAGGTGGACACCTATACTTGGTTAGGCTAATCAAATTCATTCTCTCTCTCTTTCTCGCCCGCCCCCTTGACCCCCCCCACTACCCCCCACCCCTAGGTATTTAGAATTGGTACTTGAAAAGACTGGGTCAGTTACCTGTTGGTGCGGAACTGATATATGTACATCAGTAATGAATGAAATCACATTAGGATGGTTTCTTAGGGCCCAGGTAAACTGAGAGTGGAACAGATGTTCGTGGAGCAATAGAGACAGCCTGTGAACCCTGAAAGAGATAGAAGGAGAGACAGTAGGTCTCTTGGCTCCTGCTGACTTTCTAGAGGTCATTTATTCCTCATTGTGATACCTGACCTTAATTTCTGCCTTTGGGTTTTGTGAGTGGCCCTTAACTTGATACAATAAACTCCTCTGTATTTGAGAAAATAGAGTGTTTCCCCTGCTTTAAACCAAACAACGTTTGACTAAGTTAATGACCATATTTTGGAACACATACAAAATTTATAATTTTGGGCTACCTTAGAGCGAGTTACATTCCATTCCCAAATATCCCTGGCTTGATCTATCCATCTAGACTATTTTGATTGCAAATGGCAGAAGCAAAATCAAACCGGCTTCAGGGAAAAAGGGAAATTTCTTTGGTTGTTGTAAGTGAAATATCAGGGCTTGCTTCTGGCATGGCTGGATCTAGTGACTTAAATGATGTCATCAGGAATGTGCCTCTGCTCTCTCTCTTGGTTCCACTATCCTCTCAGGTAACCACAGAGTGGCAAATATAGTCACCAGTGGCTCCTTGAATACACTGTATTGGTTTAGCAATCCCAGGGAAGGAAAGTGGCTCTTTCCAGCCAGTGCCAGGGAAACACCCAAGCCTGATTCTCATTGGCACACGCTGGGTCAGGAGCCATCCCTGAACCAATCATTGTGGAGCAGAAAAGGAGAACTCTCCTTGGGTGGGAGTTGGAAATGTCTCCACCTAGACCTGCGGATGGCATCTGTTTCTCCTGAACCACAAGGACTCAAAAAAGGGTAGCTCCCCAGTGGGAAGGTTTGGGATTTATTTGGTGGGAGGGGTGGTATTCTGGGCAAGCAAAAGAAAGATTATTCATAAACTCATCTACTTGCTAATATTCCAACCTCTTTCTTTATCAGTATTTTGCTTTTTATCTTAATTTTTTCAACCTTATTCATGAGTGCATTCTCAATTTTGGTTGTTTCCTTGTTCTTCTCCAGAAATTGACTGCTAAGTAGCACACAGGTTCATTGCTAAGCTTCTTGTTTATACCAACTGCTTCTTTTATTTTTAAGTAGTATTTTTTTTTTAAATATTGTTTTGGGCAAGTCATGTTTTCTTTGTATGAGGTATCTATCACATCTACTTGGATAATAATTTTAACACTAATCCAAATATGATTCAAGTCCTTGATCCATTCACTAATCCAGGTTGTTTTAGTATCATTTGTGGTACTCTTTGAATGTTTCTGATGAATGGCAATGAATAAATCTCATGACCCTATAAACCTCAAGATCAACAAGTAAGTTCAGGAATCTAGACAGAAATTATAGGGGAAAATTTCACCCAACCTTTCCTCTAAGAAAATCCAATCTTTCCTCTCTGGAAAATTCTCTAGCTTTACCAAATCATCCCAATTGCCAAATCCAAAGGACATTTGTTCAGTCCTTAATACTCTGAAGTTTTTGCTGCTTTGGAAATATTTGTTGATCCACCTTGCCTTCTTGAAATTCTTTACTTCTTTGGCTTCCATGAAAATATGTGGCTAGTCCTCCTCTAACCTCTTTGCCCATTCATTCTCTTCTCCTTTGTGATTTCCTCATCCTTCTCTAGCACCTTAAATATTGTGGTCCCCAAGATTCTGCTCATGACCCTCTGACCGCCTCACTTCCCTGGCATATTTAATCCAGATGATCTCATCTGCTTGCGTATTTCCAGTCCCCACCCACTTGCTGATGCCTCCTAAGACTCGAGCTCAGCCCTGACATCTCTTCAGAGCACTTCAGATTTATATAGGCAACAGCTGGTGGACTTGTCCATGCTGATGTCCCCGGGCACGGCCAGGGTAACACATCCAAGACTGAACTAAAGGTCTTTTGCAGAAATCCACTTCTCTCTACTTTCTCTCTACCTTAATGAAGACGTGTCTCATCTCTCACCTCAACAGCCTTCCAACTCGCTCCCTGAATCCAGTCATGTTTCCCAAGCTCATTCCCAAGCCTATGTCCCCTCTATGGCTTCCTATCACTTTCTTGGTATATTCTAGTCCAGGAAACTTTTTCTTAAAGGCCAGATAACAAATATTTTCAGCTTTGCAGGTCTAGGCAAAATTGAGGATATTATTAGGTACTTACATAAATATTTTTAAAACAATTATTTAATATGGTAAAAACCATTTTTAAATTGTAGGTTATACAAAAACCAATAACGGGCCAGATTGGGCCAGCAGGCCCTGGTTTGCCATCCCTTGGTCTAGTCTACTCTCCCCACAGGGTGCATAAGGTCCAGCTTGATTTGGCCCCTCCATTCCTCTCTATTCTCATTTCTCACCGTTATCCTCCCACTTTGCACTCCAGCAAAGCTGCATGGCTTGTGGGCTCAGGCCCCATGCCGTTTCCAGCCTCCTGGCTTTGCTCGTGCTGTTCCCTCTGTCTGGCGTGTTTCCTCTCTCTTCAACTCCTCTACAGACCAATTCCTAGGCATTTGTTACTACTCAGCTCAAGGATCCTTTCCTCTAGGAAGAATTCTTGTACTCTCTCCCATCTCTTGGCTAACTTAGAGCTTCCCTTCTGAGCTCTCACAATTCCCTGTGCCTGTTCCCATCATCACTATCACCATATGGCAGCATAATTATTTGTTTTTATGTCTGTATCAAGTACTAGACTGTGAGTTCCTTGATGAGCAGAACTGGATCTTATTCATCCTATATCCTCAGTGCTTAGCACAGGGCTTGGCACAAAGCACGCATTCGGTAAATGCCTGTTGGTACTTAATTCTGGCACTATCTACTCGTCTTCAGTGGAGGAAGAGTACTGTATCATAAATAACTGCTTTGAAACACCTGTATTGCAGCCCACCACCTACAGTGTCAGTGGCCTATTTCTAGCTGAGGGAGATCTATTCAATTTTAATAGTTTGAAAGTCGTTTATGGATGGCTAGTTCCTTTGGGTGGTGCATGGCCCTAATAACATGAAGGCCAGGGATTCAATAGCTATTTAGTTGCGAGTGCTTTGCTCCGTCGAGTGACCACAGGCTATATCTCTAACCCAGCTGGCTGTTTTTCAGACTCCTGCCATTTGTCACAAGGAACTGTAGACTCCAGACTCAGAAATCCATCACCCGTGGATAGGGAAAACTGTTCAAAGCACATGTCTGTGATTAGAAAATAGGACATGTTCCTTGTAGGAAATGAAAAGCGTATAAAAATAATATTTAATATGTCGAATAGCATAGAAAAAGAATAAACATGGAGAAGTAAAGAAAATGGTTCAGCCATAATTCCACCAACAAGAGGCAACTACTGTTAAAACGTGAACTCTAATCTTTTTTTCTATAATTTTAATTGTTGCTGTGATTCTGTTTACACAATTTAGTTTCCTGTTCTTTTCTCCGCTTAACATTATATCTAGAGTATTCTCCCAAGCCCCTAAATCTCTTTGTGAATATCATTTTTAATTATTGCTTAATATCCCATCATATGTCCATACAATGATTTATATCATCACTGCTCACTTATGGAAATAACATGGTATGTAAAATAAAAGAACATAACATAAAAGTTTCTCTTTGTTCTAACCTCCCAATTCAGGTTCAAATATTCGTCAAAATTATTTCTTTTTCTACCTAAATAAGCAAAAGATAGCCAGCATGTAGAATGGGCATTGGGGCTGAAACAAATGAGGAGATAATTCCCTTCCTCCCCTTGTTTTACAGATCAGAAAACGGAGATGCAAAGAATTTATGATTTAGTCTGGAGGCCACCACCAGGGCAAGAACTCCCCTGCAAACAATTCAGGATTCTTTCCAAGAAATGTGGTTCAGGGTCATGCCGGCTCAGAGAGAAATGAAGCAACTGAGATGACGCTCTTTCCTTGTGAGCATATCAATGCCAAGTGTGTGCTGTTTATACCTTTAATAGCAGAAGGTGATCCCCTTGGGTTCAATGGTATCTCCTATACTCTCTTCTCCCTGTGATCTGCCATCCCCGCCCATTCCCCATCATAAAAACGATTATAATCTGTGTACAAAAGGGTGAAAATAAACATGCATGCAACAAATATTATTTTATTCCACTCATTTATGGGAACAGAAATACTCCATTAAACCCAGCTCATCAGTACATGGATTTGGTCATATTTTACCAGCAAATGAAACTCAGGCATGCATTTCATGATGTTTTCTGCAAAGAATCTTCAGAGACAGAATAGCATGAATGAGAAATAAAGCTCAGATAAGAGAAAAAGTTCACCTGGGTTGGGGCACTCATGAGCAAAAATACAGGATTGTAGCATTCACATCCTATTTGAGAATCATAAGCATGGAAAGAGCGAAAAATAGCAGCCTTCATATATTACTGGCAGACATCATGTTCACATTTATTTGTCTTGGCCGTCAGGTTTTTCTGAGTGGGAATGTGACCATATGCTTCCTTTTCGAGGAACACAACCATTCCTAGTCAATATGCTAGGTAGATAGCAAAATATAGCTTTATGGCATATTTAATTCCATCCTTCACTTTGAAATGAAAATTGATGTCAGTGCCCCCCACCCCATCAAGCTGTTTTCCAAATGCTAAGCTTCTCTGTCTTTCATCAGAATTCTCCCTATCTCATTTGTCAATGTCCTTTTACTTTTACAAATATTTTCTACTAACCTTAAGATTAAAATGAACTCCTTTCTGTCTTAGCTGCTGACTCCTCATAGTAATGCTCTCCTGGCTCTTAGAAACCTAGGACTAGAAGGCCTCAGAAGAATTCCCAAGGAAGACAGTGTCAGCCCCTTTGCCTTAGGGAGACTCCATGGAAAGAGAAAGAGACGTGTCCCACTTACCTTCCATCAGCATGTCCCCAGGAAGGGAGAATATGAGTTACTCACCCCAATAAAGAGGAAACTTCCGCATTTCAAGTTCAAAAGCTTTACTTTCCATGACCTCCACTGTAATTTCCTTGGAAAGTGGCCAGAGAATGAAGCAGGAGTGAAGCATTTAAGAATCAAGCTAGGATTGGGGCCGGCCTGGCAGTGTAGCGGTTAAGTTTGCACGCTCCACATCGTCGGCCTAGGGTTCACAGGTTTGGATCCCAGGCGTGGATCTTCGCACTGCTCATCAAACCGTGCTGTGGCGGCATCCCACACAAAATAGAGGAAGACTGGCACGGATGTTAGCACAGGGCCAATCTTCCTCACCAAGAAAAAAAAAGAATCAAGCTAGGATAAAGCCAAGCCCACAGTCCTAACTTATTGAGCATTTACTGTATGCCATTCAATTAGCTAATTTTTTCACATATCTTACTTGGATCTTTATGATAACCTTAGAGTTAAAGGTGTTAGTATTATCTTCTTTTAGATAAGAAGACTGAAGTTCAAAGAGGTTAAAACGCTTGCCCAAGCTCGCATAGGTAGTAAGTGGCACACCAGGATCAAATCCAGATTTCATTTGATCTCGGAGCCCTTGCTTTTAACTACCGAGTAATATGCCTTTCTGGTAAAGCATCCACGAAAGAGGCTGAACAAGAAGTGGAAAGCAGGTTGAAGGATACAAGGTTGGAACATGAGACAAAAGGAAACTGCAGGGATTACTCAGGGAGAGTGGAAAGTGGTCACCTCACCTTGGGTGGGTGGAGAAAATTCAGAAACATATGCCAGACAGAATTCTGCTGGCGGAAGGTTAGTCCCAAATGGTCTTGCCCCTAGGCTTAAACTATGCTTCACTCTTGCTGAGGGCTTGCTCTTCTCAGACTCTCCCTCTGTTGTCATCTCTGCCCACAATCTCCCAGTCTTCTATTACCAGCTCTCTCCCACCGTAACTCCAGCCAGACTGAACTTGGCGCCGTGTGCTCTCCCAACTCCAGCACTTTGCAACTGCTGTTCCCTGTGCCTGGAATCCTCTTTATCCCTCTTCCCTTAGCCTGATTAATTTCTCCTGGGAGGCTGCATTGCATCCTGGTCTCAGGTGTGGACTCTAGAACCAGGTTATTTAGATTCAGCCCCTAAATCTATTTCTTACTTGTGTGTGTGACCTTGGCCAAGGGATCTAACATCTCTGTTTCCTCAGCTAAAGGTTGTTGTGAGGAGGATTGAGTTAAAACATGTAAAGTGCTTAGCACAGTGCCTGGCGCAGAGTAAGAGCTCACTATGTGTTGGCTGTCATTGTTCCTCATCCGTCAAACTTAGTTTCCCCTCATCTGGGCTGAAGCTAGGAGCCCCTCTCGAGGGCATTCTGACATGGTGCTTTCACTCCTATATTGTAACGGCCTCTGTCCTCATCTGTCTCTTCTGATGGACTTTAAGCCTCTTGATGGTTAGAACCACATTTGTCCTGTTTGTGACTATTCCTCTAGCACCTAGTTAAGTGTTTAGCACATGGTAGGACTCAATAAATACATGTGGAATTGCAGCTTTGCCTGACCCCTCAAATTCTGCATTTGATTGTTGGTTCCTGACTCCGATTCCAAGGTCAGTTCACTCCATCAGGTATCACATCTATCTACGAATACATCTATCATTGATAATTTTTGTTTGGGAGAAGCTGCCTCAGGATCCTCTTCCTTGAGTGCTAATTGGCAAGCAGCGTTTTCTGGGTTAAGCATTATTCTGACCAAAAGATCCCCCCAAACCTCAAACACTCATGTTCTCAAATCACATGACGTGAAGGAAGAGAAGAGTTCTAAAAATAGGCAAAGGAAACCAGCATACATTGTTCTTATTTAAAACGTTATATTATGGAGAATTCCAACCATATTTCAAAGTAGATAGAGTATATCCTGAATCCCTGTGCCTCTATAACCCAGCTTCAACAATGACCAACTCGGGGCCAATCTTGTCTCATCTAGATCTCCATCTACTTCTCCCTTTCTACTATTTTGAAGTAAATTGTATTTATCATATCATTTATTTATTTTATAATTGATGAAAGTGAGGTTTGGACAGGTTAAGTAATTTCGGACAAAGTTAAAGTGCTCAATCATTTTCATTTATCCGCTCATTCAAACAAACACATGTTTATTGAGTATCTACTATGTGACGAGCACTGGAAAGTGAGAAGTAATGAATAGGACACAGAGTGTCCCTGCTTTCATGGAACTTACCTTCTTGGGATAGAGAGAGGAAGGAACCAGACAGAAAACAATTGAACAAATACATGAAGGAGAAAATTTTAGATAATGGGTAAGTGCTGAGAAGACAACAAAAGAGAGGAATGGGTAGAGATGAGGCATGGGAGTGGTAGCGGAAAATCTTTCTGAAGAGGTGACATTTGAGCTAATCCCTGACTAAAGAGAAGTCAGCAATGGGACGATCTTAGACCAGGGAATTTAGGACAAAGGGAACAACTACAGAGATTCCCTGGTGGGAATAAACTAGAATATTTGAGAAAAAAGGAGACCCAAGTGACTGGAATGGAGGGTTAAAAAATAATTTTCAAAAAAGGGTTAAATCATGACTCTCGCACAAATATAAAATAAACATTTGGTAAGGATTTTATTTAATTTATTAATCAATGATAAACCTGGCAGATGTTATCAATGTTTCAAAGAGGAAGTCACAACAGCACAAATTTATATGGAGCAAAGGAATATTGAAATGAATGTGTCAAGGGAGGCAACTCTAGCTTCTTCCACAGGTGGGGAGGGAGGTCAATCAAACTTCTACTGGACAAGACAGATTTGCATGTTTAGAGACAGGAATTATTTTGCACTGCCAAATTACAGAGTTGCGAAATAGCTTCCACAGAATCAGAATCAGATATCCTGGAGGGGTGTCCTCCCGAGTCTAGATAATATATAGTTTTCCACAGAAGCACATTTTTTTTGCTGCGGTCTGATTGAGGGGGATAATAATAGAAGATGAGTTAGAAGTAGTCAGGACCCAGATCCCGCATGGCCTCTAGACAAAGTAGTGACTTTAGATTTTATTTTAAGGGGACTAGGAGACCAGAAGAGGGTTTTAAATTCAGGGAGAGGCATGCTCTGTTTACCCATTTGATAAGGACCACTTGGGCTTGCTGGGTGAAGAACGAACTGTAATGCAGTGTAGAGACAACTAAGTGACTGGAATGTAGTGTTAAAAAGTAATTTTCAAAAAAGGGTAAAATCATGACTCTCATACAGATATAAAATAAACACTTGTTAAAGATTTTATTTAATTCATCTATCAATGAGGGAACCTAGCAGTTGACCCAATGAGAGATGATGATCTCTTAGACTAGGAGGTGGCAGTGAAGATTGAGAGAAGTGAATGGATTCAGGATGAGTTAGAGCTGAAAGAACCGGCACTTGTTTGCACTTGGAGTCTTGTTGCTGAGAGAAAAGGCCTTGAGAGCTCCAGGGCTGGAAAAGGAGGGTAAGGAAGAGAAGACCTTAGTCTTGGACAGACGGTTGGGTGAATCAGCAAGAAAGAACAGAGCTGAAGGCTGGAGGCACCAATTTTTCGATGGGAGTGAAACAGAAGCTAAACAACACAGATCTCTGAAACTGTTACCCGTACCATGTGAGATTGTGGTTGATAGTCATCCTTATCCATACTGAACTGCTCACCTGGAAACTCCCTCACACTTAGCCAAAACAATGGTGAATTCTGCTCTGCAGGGGAAATAGGACAAGAAGGTACCCACCAGAAAGAGAAAAGGGGCCGAGGTTACAATTCTCAATGGTTTATCTGTAGAATGGAAATGTACCCCCACCCACCCCTTCCTCATCACTCGCGGCCCTGTGATCCAGAAATTTACCCGGTATAAGTGGCAGCAGGAGGCCACTTATGGAAGTCTTGTTTGGGGGCTGCCTGAGGGGACTTATTCCATGACAATTACCAAGCCTTTGTTTGACAGATGGGAAAATCAAGTCCCAAAAAGGCTAAAAGATCTGCCTAATGCCGCAAAGAGGTGGTGTTGCCACTGGAAACTGGAGCCTCTTGAGTCTCATCAGTGCTTCCTCACTGCACCACAGTGCTGATTAGTTTCAAACAACATCCAGCTCAATTCTCTGTATCAGCGCTGCCCAAAAGCACTTTCTGCAATGATGGAAATGTTACATAACTACGCTGTCCAGCACATTCGCCACTAGCCACACGTGGCAATGGGCCACTTGAAATGTGTCAGTGAGATGGAGGAACTGAATTTTTAATTTAATTTAATTTAATTTAAATTTAAATAGCCATATGTGGCTAGTGGCTCTTGTCTTGGACCACGCACTTCTATACCATAACAAACTGTATATTTCTTTATAGAGCTGAGTTGTGGATATTTGTCAATTGCTTTTTGCCACTGCTAATGTTTGAATGCTTTTCCTGTGTATGAGGAATATTCTACTTTATGGGTTTGCATCTCTCCAAAGCAGAAGCCAGAAATACACTTCCCCAACCTCCCTTGTATCTCAATGGCATATGCTCAAAGGCATATGAAGTAGGCTCTGTCAACCAGGTTCAGGCACCTGGTAGATTTTATTCTGGTAAGACGGTGGCAGATACCTCCAGCTAGCAGAAGCAGAAAGGGTAGAGGGCCTAGTCAAATTGTCTGGATCAGGGTCAAACATAGGCAGTGCAAACTACAAATCCTATGCCCAGAGGCATCAGTTGTGTTGCCTCCACTGAAGCTGGCGTGCAAAAATAGTTTGGTCATTGTTCCTGGATGAGTAGACCCAGCTTTACTACTGGGCCAATCAGAGACGTAGTGAGCCAACTAATATCTTTCAACAAACTACATCCCTGGGTAAACTAAATAGAGATATTTCTGGTGTTTACAACTAAGAACTCTAACTGCTAACAGCAAAAAGCTGCCCAGGAATTTTTAGCCAAGAGGGAAGGTATGTGTATTAGGCAGGTAGGCTAGGTTTAGCTGCAGTAACAAACAATCCAAAGTCTCAGTGACTTAAACCATCCAAGTTTATTTCTCACTCGTGCTGCACTCATGGCTGTTGTTGGTTGGCTGCATGTTCCAGGTTTGTCTTCACTCCCAGATTCAGGTTCCTGGAACAGGTCCTATCCGACACATTGCTGGTGTCATGGGAGAGACAAAGAGAAAAACAGTGAATCATGAGCTGGCTCTTAAAGCATCTCCTGGGAAATGATAGTTCTATCCATGATTCCAGGGCAGAAGCAAGTCATTTGGTCACTCTTGAGTTTAACAGGGCTGAGATATACAAACCTCCCCGGGAAGATATATGGGATATTTTGAACGATAATATATTCCACAACCCCTACAAATAGATAACATTTATTGTGTGCTTATTTTACACCAGCTAATAGGCTAAGCCCTTTATATACATGATCTTAATTAAGTTTTATAATGATCCAGTTTTGCTATTCTCCCCATTTTAAGGTTTGAAAATGGAGGCTTAGTAAGATTAAGTGTGTTGCTATGAGTCACCTAGTTAATAACTAGTGAAGGCAGGATTTGATACTAGTTATCTTTGACTCCAAACCCCATGAATGCTTCCCTTTAAATTACTGCACCGCTTTTGATGTAAGAGGAATATTTCTGAAAGAGGTGGGGAAAATAAACTAGATTTCTGAAAAAACAAACTTTTCTTCAAATGTGCAGTTTAACACTCTTGCAACTGAATAGCCCCATCTTCCTAAGATTTTCTCAAAATTATGAAATCCAAATCACTTTTCTCTACAATTCCTTTGCTGCAAAATGTGTTAGGACTCTAGCTTAACCATCAAAACAATGTTTTGCAATAATAAAATTCTTCAGCTAATTAAAAAAATGTATTCTTCTCTAATTTATTTTTAAAATTTTGGTGTAATATCACAAATAAAAGCCTTCCCTCCCCTCCCCTAACATCAATTGCTTCTCCCAGGGGAAACACCAAAATAGTAGGCTGTTACCCTCCAGACTTTATTTGATACATTTATAAACATACGCACACTCTGTATAAAGTTTTTAATAATATGATTTTACACAAATGGGACTATGTTATGCCTATTGCTCTGTTCCTTGTTCTTTTATCATATCATGGATAGCTTTCCATGGCGTTATATATAGAACTACTTCATTCTTTTTAACAATCCACTCTATTTGTAAAGCAGAGTTTAAATCGTGATTGTAATAGATTGCATTCTTCTGTTTCCCCAGCCGACCAAACACTCATACAGGCTCATAAAAAGAATGCTGGGTCTGAAGTTCTTGAAAATGAGCACTGGTCTATTTCCCCTCCTGGTATAACTCTAGTGGAAATAATTTTTCTTGCGCATATAATTTATTAACTGGAGTGCTTCATTTCCTCCTGCCTGGAGCTGGTCTTCAGTGTACAAGAAGCTTTTTTGCTGTCAATTGGTCTGTAAAAGAAAAAACAAAAGTGAGGTCCCAGATGGATGAACCAGCAATGTCTTCCAGTAAACTCTTTCAAAATGACCATTTGCAATCACCTTTGTCCATGAGTATTCTACGAGGAACAGATAGTTTAATACGAGTTGGGGCCTCCCCTCCTCCCAGTTTTGTGCATGTAAAAGACAGTAATGAACAAGCAGATTAGTATTTAATGCACTAATGTGTGCAATGCTCTCCTCAATACCGCTTTAATTATTTAGATGATCTTGAAGGCAGCCAACACGCTTCACACACTGCACAGCGCAATGCACAAATCTCCGGAGCAAGGGAAATTACAAGTCAAAGGAAAATGAATGGTCAGCTCACAGTCAGAGCCTATCAGGTCCTCCACAATTCCACTTGATTTTGAGCTGAATAATTTCACCGGGCAGCAGCACTGAAGCTTTCAGGTTGTATGTGCAAGGAGCTTTTAAAAATCATGTACATTCTGAGCATTTAATTTTAAAGGTCCCCATGGGGGGTGGCCTCTGTGAGCTTCACTAAACTGAAATGTTCTGGTTCAAGATGGAAGAGAGACATGGGGGAGGGGTCATAAACCAAGCTCCTGGAAAGCCCCCGGGGTTACGTCTTCAGGGACCAAACCGGCTGAGGCTTTCTGTCGCGGTTCCAGAATGAATAACTCACACAACTAATTAAGAGTAGTCTCGAATAATTAACATCTGTGCAACCAGACAGTTTTGCCTCGGGACCATTAAGAAGCAAATCCAAAAGTGAATGGTACACAATGAGCGATGGGTGCTTCGGGAGAAATACGTCCCTCTTTTGTCCCCCTGGACAGACGGTTCCCAGTTGCTTTTCCTAAGGCTCCTCGGAAGGTCCCGGAGGCCCCCACAATAGTCACCCAGAGCAGGGGCTTTACATTGTCTGTCCCACCTTCTCTGTGTCACACTCGCTGTCTCTCACTTCTGTTCCCTGGGGTCACCTCCCACATAAACCACTTGTGCACGCGCACGGGCGCACCACATACACACACACACATACACACACACTCACTCTCTCTCACACACATACTGAATGTCATGGTTTGGAAGCACAGACGTTGCTTGGGAGAAGGTAAGGGAGAGGGAGCCGCATAGAGGATGGAAAAGATCTCTGTAATTGATATCATGAGAGTTGAAATTAAGTTGGGATATATCAAAATAGAATGAATTCAGGCTAAGCGATCCGCTGTGATATAAATCCTGTACTAATCAGACTAGATTAATTAGAGTGCTTAACAATTCAATATATAAATAAATTTTAAGTCATTTCTGTCTTACCTCCTCTGTTTCAAAAATTAACTATTTTTTCTGTTTATGTGGAAATATATATACATAAAATATAAAATAAACATATAAATATATGTAACATATAAAATAATATATATATATATACTATTTATATTACATATTATATATATTACAGCTTAAGTCTGAAAAGATACACAAAATGCTGGTAACAGTGGCTTCCTCTGGGGTCCGGGTTAGAAAGTGGGTCCCCTACAGACAGGAAAGTGAACAGAGGCTCATTTCTCTTTACAAATTCTTTTGTATCTTTTCAATTTTATATCATGTGCCTATAGTATCTAAGCAAAAATTTAATTTAAAAAACATGCTTTTTGTAACAACAATGTACAACCATATGATGACAGAAGTTGGTCAAACATTTCTCCTCTCCAGGCCTCCTACCCAGCAGTAAACACTGCTGATGGTTTGGTGTGTATTCTTCTGGATCAATGGTTCTTAACCTGGCTCTGTATTGGAAATATGTATGTATATAAGCTCAATAAATATTTGCAGACTATTTTTTACTGGTCATCTAGGTTGCCTTTTTTGACTTCTTTTAGTGACAGAGTACTAGATTTTAGGTTTCACTTTGGCTGAATTAGTATCCCTGATTCTAAATTTGCTCCTCCCATAGAAATGCTTAACAGGAATTTCTCTCTCTCTCTCTCTCTAGGTAGTTCATTTTATTGAAGTATAATTGATGTATAATATTATATTGGTTTCAGGTATAGAGCATAGTGATTTGATATTTTTATATATTATGAAATGATCACATACGCTGTCTAGCTACAATCTATCACCATACAACTTTATTACAATATTATTGGCTATATTCTCTATGCTATATATTATATTCCCATGACTTATTTATTTTATAACTGCACGTTTGTACCTCGTGATCCTCTTCACCCATTTTGCCCATCCCCTTAATCCCCTCCTCTCTGGAAAGCACTAGTTAGTTCTCTGTGTCTAGGAATCTGTTTCTCTTTTATTTGTTTGTTTGTTTTTTTAGATTCCACATATAAGTGAAATTATATGGTATTTGTCTTTCTCTGACTTATTTCACTTAGCATAGTACCCTCTAGGTCTATCCATGTGGTTGCAAATGTGGCAAGATTTCATTCTTTTTTATGGCTGACTAATATTCCATTGTATATTTATACCACATCTCCTTTATCCATTCTTCTATTGATGGACACTTAGGTTGCTTCCATATTTGGCTATTGTAAATAATGATGCAATGAACATTGGGGTGCATATATTTCTTTGAATTAGTGTTTTTGTTTTCTTTAATTAAATACCTAAAAGTAGAATTGCTGAATCATATGACAGTTCTATTTTTAATTTTTTGAAGAACCTCCATAGCGTTTTCTACAGTGGCTGTACAAATTTACATTCCCACCAACAGTGTGTGAGCATTCCCTTCTCCACATCCTCGCCAACACTTGTTATTTATCGTCTTTTGGTAATAGCCATTCTGACAGGTGTGAGGTGGTATCCCATTGTGGTTTTGATTTGCATTTCCCTGATGATTAGTGATATTGAGCATCTTTTCATGTGCCATCTATATGTCTTTTTGGAAAAATGTCTATTCAGGTCCTCTGCCCACTTTTAATCAGATTGTTTTTTTGATATGGAGTTACATGAGTTCTTTGTATATATTGGATATCAACCCCTTATCAGATATATTGTTTGCAAATATCTTCTCCCATTTGGTAAGTTACCTTTTCATTTTGTTGATGGTTTTTTCCACTGGGCAAAAGCTTTTTAGTTTGATGTTGTCCCATTTGTTTATTTTTGCTTTTATTGCCCTTGCCTGAGGAGACTAGTCCAAAAATATATTGGTAAGACTGATGTCAAAGAGCTGACTGTCTATGTTTTCTTCTAGGTGTTTTACAGTTTCAAGTCTTGCATTTAAATCTTTAATCCATTTTAAGTTTTGTGTAAGAAAGTAGCCCAGTTTCATTCTTTTGCATGTATCTGTCTAGTTTTCCCAACACCATTTATTGAAGAGACTGACTTTTCCCCATTGTATATTCTTCCCTCCTTTGTCATAGATTAATCGACCATATAATCATAGGTTATTTCTGGGCTCTCTGTTCTGTTTTCTTGATCTATGTGTCTGTTTTCCTGCCAGTATCCACACTGTTTTGATTACTACAGCTTTGTAGTATAGCTTGAAATCAGGGAGTGTGACGCTTCTAGCTTTGTTCTTCTTTCTCAGTATTGCTTTGGCTATTCAAGGTCTGTCATGGTTCCATAAAAATTTTAGGATTCTTTGCTCTAGTTATGTGAAAACTGCTATTGGTATTTTGATAGGGATTGCATTGAATCTGTAAATTGCTTTGAGTAGTATAGATATTTTAACAACATTAATTCTTCCAATCCATGAACACAGTATATCTTTCCATTTATTTGTGTCATTTTCAGTTTCTTTCATCAATGTCTTACATTTTTCGAAGTATAGGTCTTTCACTTCCTTGGTTAAATTTATTTCTAGATTTTTTATTCTTTTTGATGGGATTGCTGTCTTAATTTCTCTTTCTGATAGTTCATTATTAGTGTATAGAAAGGCAACCAATTTCTGTATATTAATTTTGTATCCTGCTACTGTAATGAACTCATTTATTAGTTGTAACAGTTTTTTGTTGGAGTATTTAGGATTTTTTATACATAGTATCATGTCATCTGCAAATAGTGACAGCTTTACTTCTTCCTTTCTAATTTGCATGCCTTTTATTTTTCATGTCTGATTACTGTAGCTAGGATTTCCAGTACTATGTTGAATAAAAGTGGTGAGAGTGGGCATCCTTGTCTTGTTTCTGATCTCAGAAGAAAAGCTTTCAGCTTTTCACCACTACGAGTATGATGCTAGCTAAGTGTTTGCCATGTATGGCCTTTATTATGATGTTGAGGTATATTCCCTCTATATTTCCTTTGTTGAGAGTTTTATCATAAAAAGCTGTTGAATTTTGTCAAATGGTTTTTCTGCATCTATTGAGATGATCATATGGTTTTTATCCTTTGTTTTATTAATGTAGTGTACCACGTTGATTGATTTGTGCATATTGAACCATCCTTGCATCCCTGGAATTAATTCCACTTGATCATGGTGTATGATGCTTTTAATGTATTGTTGAATTTGGTTTGCTAGTATTTTGTTGAGGATTTTTGCATCTATGTTCTTTAGGTATATTGGCTTGTAATTTTCTTTTTTTTTTTGGTGTCTTTGGTTTTGGTATCATTTTGTAGAATGAGTTTGGAAGTGTTCCTTCCTCTTCAATTTTTTGGAATAGTTTGAGAAGGAAAGGTATTAACTCTTCTTTAAATATTTGTAGAATTCACCTGTGAGGCTCTCTGGTCCTGGACTTTTCTTTGTTGGAAGTTTTTTGATTACTGATTCAATTTCATTGCTAGTGATTAATCTGTTCAGATTTTCTATTTCTTCCTGGTTCAGTCTTTGAAGATTATATGTTTCTAGGAATTTAGCCATTTCTTCTAGGTCATCCAATTTGTTGACATATAATTATAGTTGTCTTTTGTAATCCTTTGTATTACTGTGGTTTCAGTTGTTACTTTTCCCCTTTCATTTCTGATTTTATTTATTTGGCCCTTTCTCTTTTTCTTGATGAGTCTGACTAAAGGTTTATCAATTTTATTTATCTTTTCAAACATCCAGCTCTTAGCTTCATTGATTTTTTCTATTGTGTTTTTTTGTTTGTTTCTATTTCATTTATTTCTACTCTGATCTTTATTATTTTCTTCCTTCTGCTAACTTTGTGTTTTGTTTGTTCTTATTTTTCTAGTTCCTTTAGGTGTAAAGTTAGATTGTTTATTTGAGATTTTTTCTTGTTTCTTGAGGTGGGCCTGTATTGCTATGAACTTCCCTCTTAGAACTGCTTTTGCTCCATCCCACAAATTTTGGAAAGCTGTGTTTCCATTTTCAATTGCCTCAAAGTATTTTTTTAATTTCCTCTTTGATTTCTTTATTTTGTTTGTTTGTTTTTAATAATAAGTGTCTTCTACCAGTGGTATAAATCTTCCACTTCTGTAAAGTGATTCGGGGACTTAGGCTCCTTCTAGCTAATGGCTCCATTGGGTCTTGATCTTCTGCTGGATTCTGTTCATTGGCCAGTCAATGAGCAAAGAAAGAGAGAGTCTGCAAGGGCCAGTGGGAGAATTAGGAAGCCATATCTGGAAGTTGTGTACATCCATTCTACCCATAGTCCATTGGCTGGGACTCAATCACATGGTATGATTTAAGTGTGGAGAAGGCTGGGAAATGTAGCCTAACTGCATGCCCAGGAATAAGAGTAGAACATGGGTACTGGTAAGCACTAGCCACTTCTGTCATAAGCAGGAAATGTAGGCTGAACTAAACAAAAAATTGGGTAATGTTTAGGAACCCTATCAACTATGTTTTCTCTCTTTTCTCTCTCTGGAGTCACATCATCTGTCTTTGTTTCTCCCTGCACAACTATATCATTCTTTTCTACTCTCCCCTCCCCTCCCATTCCCTCCTTTTCCCTCTCTCCCTCTCTCTCTATCTCCATCTCTCTTTCCTCTCCAGGTAGACTTGAGAGAACATCTTTTCTTTTGTCTGCTAGGCAATGTGCCTGCTCTCAAAATGAATACCTAGTTCTAGTCATAAGTGCTACCAAATAAAAGTTCAGTTTTCAACGAGAGTCTATGATGGGGGATTCTGACTTAGTTGAGGCAGGTTTCTCTGAGGGAGTAACACTTCAGCTGATCTGAGGAATGAGGAGGGATAATGGGGGGCAGGCAGGGGAATGGTAGAGAGCCCCAGGCAGAGGAAACAGCATTCTTTACACAGGTTGTCAAGGAGAGGCAAATGGAGCTACCCAGGCTGGTCTGGAGCAAGTAGGAACTTCTAGATTACCATAAAAGTTTTGGAATTCTTTACCTCACAACATGAAAAGTCAATCCCTTCTCTTTAAGTGTTTATTCTTTAGGACCACTCTAACTCTCAGGCTTTTTCTTCAAAAATTAGCACGAGTAGCATAACTGATGGGGCAGGGTGGTTTTGACCACATGTTTGACTATAGCCATAAGGAGTGGAAAACCCAGCCATGACCAAGCTATTTGTTAATGCACACTAACCACACAGCCCCCCCTTCTTCCGATTAGCTAATCTGTGCCATCAGGAATCTGAAATGAAGTCATTAAGAGTTAAAGTCCTGGAAATGATTTTTTATAATATATAATTGGCTGAAAATTGATAAATGTAGCAATTACAGGAAAAGATTGAGCTGAGACATGCCTATTCCATTTATGCTAAGATTTTGTTTATAGTGTGTTTTATATAGCTACTCATTGGTTGAAACATTAGTGACATTGATTCTCTCTGTACAGTAATCACCACAACACATATTTCCTTGTTCTGGATGGAAAGCCAGTGGGCATAAAT
The DNA here is from genome assembly GCF_020826845.1 of Diceros bicornis minor. NCBI lineage: Eukaryota > Metazoa > Chordata > Mammalia > Perissodactyla > Rhinocerotidae > Diceros > Diceros bicornis. The sequence goes on from NC_080741.1 coordinate 68,108,918, forward strand.
GTGCTGTTAATGATGTGTTGGCATGGCATTTCCTATATTACGAAACACAGCCTGAAATATTAAAATATCCTCTTATCAAGTGCAAAGTTAAATTAAACAAAGTTGTTCTACTAAATGAGTATAAATTTCTTAATGCTGAGAGTAATATTACAGATGTATTAAGAGGAAATGCATCCATGACTACATAAACACTGACTAACTTGATATCATTTTACAAATATTCAGTGAGAAAAAGAAATAAAACTAACAATATTTTTACAGACTAAGTACTGAATTAAATATAAATATCTTATAAAATAAAAAGAGCTTTAAATTATCATGAAAATTATACTCTTCTTAGTTTTCTAGCAATCATTATTCATATGCAATCCCTGCTGTAGTATTTACTAGGTATGTGATCTTAGGCAATTTGTTTAATCTATCTGAGCCTCGGTTTTCTCATCTGTAAAATGGTTATCTTTTTTTTGTGTGTGTGAGGAAGATCAGCCCTGAGCTAACACCTGCCAATCCTCCTCTTTTTGCCAAGGAAGACTGGCCCTGGGCTAACATCCGTGCCCATCTTCCTCCACTTTATATGGGACGCCACCACAGCATGGCTTGACAAGTGGTGTGTCGGTGCGCGCCCAGGGTCTGAACCAGCGAACCCCGGGCTGCCACAGCGGAGTGCACACACTTAGCCGCTTGCGACACCGGGCCAGCCCCCTGTAAAATGGTTATCTTACTTAGATCATATTCTATAAGTTTGTTTGAGGACTGAGATACTCTACCTAAAGCATGTAGCATAATTCCTAGCACTTAATAAAAGTCAGCACTCAATAAAAGATAATTCTTATCTATAAAAGAATTCATAACAACTCTTCAAAATCAAATCTTCCATGTGTTCACACAATAAAATAGCGTTTTGCGCTACTACTAGATATTTGGAGGCAGATACCCAATGAAATACAAACCTCATTGTCCCTACCTTTCAAGAATTTATAGTACTTCTGTGGGGCGCATCACTAGTGACGTTAAATACACCACCAGGAAATATGTGATTAAGTGATACATTAATGTCACAGAACTCAATTTCCTAAAACAAGATCTCTTTTAAAGAAAAGTGTTCTCTCAAACTCCCAGGATTGACTTGAATTCTTTTTACTATAATGCTATTTAAATATGTACAAACATAAAAGCATGTTATGAGCTCTTTATTGCTCTTAGGTAACTATAAAACAAAAGCAAATAACCAAATTAAATAAAGCTACTGAGTCAATAAAACTCAAATTAACAGCATTTAATGTGTGCAATAATGTTTGCTGAAACCAAATGGTGTCTTAAAAGTTTTTGGTTCAGGGAGGTTGGGAGGGAGATGTCGGACAAGGCTTTCTAGTAAAGGTAGGATTTGAGATAGCAAAGAAGGTGAAGAGGAATAATATATGCATGGTCTCTTTAGAGAGTAAGCCAGCTGCCTGGGAACCTGAATAGATAGTTTACTAGAGAATTTTGATAAAAGGAAGGAAAAAACATAAGATGAGAAGTGAGGGTTACAAAGTTAAGACATTTTTCTTTCAAGCTGGGGGATAGCTGTGCTTATTGGAAGACACAAAGAAGGAACCGATTGAAAGGGAGATACTTAGATGATGCAAAGAAACAAATGAGAGACCACTGAGGAAAAGCCAGGAGGGAAGCCTGTGTCAGATCACTGCAGTACTACTCTCATCCATCCAGCACATTTTCTCCCCTTTCCTCCAGTAACAGACCCCGACCTTCACCCCACTCCACTGTCATTGGTCTGTAGAGGGGCCTCTGAATCAAGTTTAGCCAATCAGATTGTTCTTCTGAGATTTTGAAACTTGAGCAGAGACTCAGACTGTTGAAAGGAGTCTGGCACTATCATCTTATGGCACTATTTCAGAGGAAAGAACCACAGCCTCTACCGCCAAGGTCCTTACTAGGTCTTGTTTTTAACTTTCTTGGATAAATCAGTCTTTGCCTAAATTACCCAGAAGCACATTAAATTAAATGCAACTAAAAGAATGTTAATTGATACATAAGTGGTGACTCTATACGTTGATATAGAGACCCACTCTCCTTTCTTTGGGACTTAAGGGAAGCATGAGAGATAGGTGTTAGTCACAGGTTGACAGACAGGTAGATGAAGGGGTTCAGGTCAAATAACCTCAAGCTTCCTTTTTTTTTTTTTTCCTGAGGAAGATGTGCCCTGAGCTAACATTTGTTGCCAATCTTCCTCTATTTTGTATGTGAGCCACTGTCACAGCATGGCCACTGATAGACGAGTGGTGTAGGTTCGCACCCAGGAACTGAACCCAGGCTGCAGAAGCAGAGCACACTGAACTTAACCACTAGGCCCACTGGGCTGGCCCTCAAGCTTCTTAACAAAGTAAGAAGTTGGAATGTCTGCCAAGTGTAAGGTGGTGGAATGTGATTATAAAAAGAGCTTAACATTCAAAGACATTTTTATCTCCTTAGCTCGATGTAAAAAATCTCTGTAGAGAGAGATACAACATTGTTTTGAAGATGTTTTGGCCAAACCAATTGCAAGCCTTTGGGACCTAAGTTTAGAGTTTGAGTCCACTTTTCATGAGGGAAAGGGAAGCTAGTCTGCATAATTAAGGGAAGGAAGAAACTGAATCTGTTTTATGCTGAGGACGAGTAGAGAGAATCTTACGGAGATAGTAATAAAACTGAGCACTATATAGAGGAAAGGTGAGGGCAACAGACCCCCCCCCTGCCGTCACCAAACCAAAATGGGAATTTGATGAGACTAGAAATGACTAGTGAATGAGAATTTATTATGTTCTTTTGCTGAGTGGTGTGTGATTTAAAAAAGAAACCCTCTTCACAATCTTCTCTAAGAAAGCTTCCGTAAGTGTTCCATCACTCTTTTCTGCTTTGGGGAAAGTAGACATTTGTTTGTGCAGAGAAAGCAGGAAAGGGTAGACTAAAAGAGTTGGACAAGATACAGCTCTCATAAGGGTTACACAACAAATCACTTGGGAATCGACAAGAGATAATAAAATGTTTTCAAGCAGGAATCTGCAGTAGAAAACGTTGTTGGTGTCCTAGGACTTGCTCTGATAATGCCATGGTTTGAGGAGCCTGGAAGAAAAAAACAAAAAGCATATGGAGATGGAGGTGGTGTAGATTCCGGCCATGAAGGAGTAAGGAAGCCACCAAATCGTCTTTTCAAAAAACAACTATAAAACTGGACAAAATGGTCAAAAACAATCATTTCAGGGCTCTGGAAATGGACCAAAAGGAAACAACAAACCGAGAATCATATACTCATGAAAAACTGCTGAACTTCGGGTAAGAACAGTAGGAGTCTGTGGCTTTCTTGCCTGTGGCTGCTCCCACACCCCACCCCACCCCTTCTTGGTTGGCACAGTATTCCTATCGGACAGGACTGACCATGAAAACGAGCAGCTTTGTTGTTGGGGGGGCAGGGTGCGAGGCGGGTAACCTTTTTTTTGAGCAGTGAATGGAAAATCTGTGACCAGTAATGAATGGGAAAAGCCTGCAGCAATCTAAGCCTGAGATTTCAGTCCCTATGGGGGTGAGTGGCAGACTGAAGGACTATCAAGAACTTTAATAGGGAAATGAGTTAGCCTTTGAAAGGCTTAATAAGCATTCCACAGATCCCTGGCTGTCTGGGAGCCTATGCTCATGCACAATGGAGCACGGAGAGAGCCCAGTGGAAAGTAAATGCTAGGACAGACTTGAAAACTGCCCAAACTTTGAATGCTTTCCTCAAATCAAACATAGATCCACCAGCAGAGGGTAGAAGCCTTTTGGGCTGAAGGTATTTGTGCACAACCACTGACCAATCATTGGTTGACCACTAGGCTATGCAGCTACAGGCTAAAAAATGAAAATAAAATTAAATAAAAATGGTGCAGAGACATCAGAGGTTGCATACTATGGGTGACAATCTGATTCTGCAGACTAAGCACAGGCGAATTACTTAAAACAACAACAAACAAAAACTGCAACAATAAAAACTATCATGGGAAAAAAAGAGAAATTAGAATCCAGCATTGCTATAATATATTATCTAAAATATCCAGTTTTCAACAAAAAATTATAAGAGCTGTAAAAACAGGAGGGAGTGACCCATATTCAACAAAAATAGTAGTCAATAGAAATTGTCTCTGCACAGGATTGAACAGAAAAGACCTCAAAGATGCTATTATAAATATGTTCAAATAGTTGAAAGAAACCATGTTTAAAGTACAAAAGAAAACATGATGACAATAACTCAACAAGTAGGTAATATTGAGAAAGAAATAGAATCTATTAAAAAGAAATGAATGGAAATTTTAAGGTTGAAAAACACAATAATTGTAATGAAAAATAATTCACCAGATGGACTCAATAGCAGAACTGAGGAGGCAGAAGAAAGAATAAGTGAACTTGAAGATAAATCAGTAGAACCGATTCAATCTGGAGGACAGAGAGAATAAAGACTGAAGAAAAATGAAAGCCACAGAGATCTATGGGACAACATCAAGTGTATTAACACATGTTACCTCAGAGAGAGAGGAGGACAAAGGAGCAGAAAAGACATTTGAAAAAGTAATGGCCTAAGACTTCCCAAATTTGATGAAAAGTATTAATCTACAGATCCAAGAAGTTCAATGAACTCTACATAGATAAACACAGAAATTCTCACCTAGACACATCATAGGCAATTTGTTGAAAGTCAAAGAAAAGATCTTGAAAGCAACAAGAATAAAATGACTGATTACATACAGTGGAACAACAACACAGTCATGTGTCACTTGACGACAGGGATATATTCTAAGAAATGTGTCCTTAGGCAATTTTGTCATTATACAAACATCATAGACTGTACTCACACAAACCTAGATGGTATAGCCTACTACACACCTAGGCTATATGGTACTAATCTTATGAGACCACTGTCATATATGTGGTCCGGCAATGATTGAAATGTGGTTATGCAGTGCATGACTGTACAATTAATTGTTGACTTCTTATCAGATACAATGGAGGCCAGAAGGCCTCTCTTAGAATGGCTGAAAGAAGATCAACTATCAACCAGGAATTTTATATCCATCAAAACTATTCTTAAAAAATGAAGGCAAAACAGACCATGTTCAGATGAGCAAAGGCAGAGAGAATTCATTGCCAGAAGACTGCCTTACAAGATATACTAAAGAAAGCGTTTCAGGCTGAACAGAAATATATCCAGGCAGTAACTCAAATCCATGAGAAGAAAAGAAGAGCACAAGAAATGATAAATACATTGGTAAATATTAAAAAACTATATGGGGGCTGGCCCTGTGGCGTAGCGGTTAAGTGCGCATGCTCCACTGCTGGTGGCCCAGGTTCGGATCTCGGGCACGCACTGAGGCACCGCTTGTCAGGTCACGCTGTGGTGGCGTCCCATATAAAGTGGAGGAAGATAGGCACAGATGTTAGCCCAGGGCCAGTCTTCCTCAGCAAAAAGTGGAGGATTGGCATGGATGTTAGTTCAGGGCTGATCTTCCTCACACAAAAAAATAAAAACAAAATAAAACTGTATGGATATATTTTTCTCTTTTCTACTCTTAATTTCTTAAATGATATAAGATTGGGTAAAGCAATAATTATAACACTATATGCAAACAGTAACCATAAGAAAACTGGAGTAACAATATTAATATCAGACAAATAGACTTTAAGACAAGGAATATTACTGGAGACAAAGAAAGAGACTTGATAATGTTAAAATGGTCAATATATCAAGAAGATATTATAATTATAAATATATATGCACATAAAAAAAATCCCCAAAATATATGTAATGAAAACTGACAGAATTGAAAGGAGAAATAGAAAATTCAAAAATTATAGTTAGAGATTTTAATATCCTATTGTAAATAATTAATAGAATAACAAGACAGAAAATCTTGTTAGCAAGAATAATGAAGACTTAAACACTTTCAACTACTTGACCTACCTAACATTTACAAAACATTCCAGCCAATGACAACAGAATACACATTCTTTTCAAGTGCACATGTAACATTCTGTGGTATAGACCATATGCCAACCCATAAAACAGTTTTGATAAATTCAAAATTTCAGAAATCATTCAAAGTACATTCTCTGACCACGAAAGAATTTCATTAGAATTCAACAATAGAAAGAAATTTTAGGAATCTCCAAATATTGGAAAATTAAACAGTATACTTCTAAATAACCCATGAGAAATTATAAAATCTTTTTAGCAATGAAAATGAAAGTATACAAAGAAAAAATTGGGGGATACAGATAAAGTAGGACTTAGAGGGAGATTTATAGCATTGAATGCTTATAATAGAACAGGAAAAAATTTCTCAAACCAATAATATGTTTCCATCTTAAGAAACTAAAAACAAACAAACAAAAAAACCTGAGCAGAAATCAATGAAATAGAAAACAGAAAGATAATAGAGAAGTTCAACAAAACCAAAGCTTTGTGTTTTAGAAAGATCAACAAAATCGATAAGCTGTTAGCTAGACTGACCAAGAAATGAAGAGAGAAGACAAAAATTATGAAAATAAGATATCAAAGAGGTCATTACTACCAACTCTTCAGAAATTAAAAGGCTATAAGAGAATATACAACTCTATTAGACATCCTAGAGGAAATGGGTGAATTCTTAGACAGATACAAGTTATGATAACTGACTCAAGAAGAAAAAGAAAATCTGAATAGATCTATATAAAGTACAAAAATCAAATTAGTAAATAAAAATCTTCCCACATAGAAAAGCCCAAGGCCAGAAGACTTTACTGGTGCCTTCTGTGAAATCTTTAAAGAAAAAGATACCAATTATCCCAAAACTTTTTCAGAAAGTAGAGAAGGGGGGAACACTTCCCAACTCATTTTATGAAGTTAGTATTACTCTGATAGCAAATCCAGACAAAGATATCATGAGAAAAGAAAACTACAGGCCAATAGTTATCATAAATACAGATGTAAAAATCCTTAACAAAATATTAACAAACTGAATCCAGCAACATATAAAAATAATTACACACCAAGTGGGAATTACCCCAGGAATGCAAGGTTGGTTTAACATTAGAGTGCAGCATGGAGTCTGCCACCAGCTCAGCTTAATCTGGTTTGCTTAGGCAGAGAATAAATTCGCTGGAAAGATAGGTAGGTCATTGAATTAATAGGGCAGGATCAGGTACAAGAAACAGGCTCAGCAACTCAATGAACTCTGTGGCCTGAACCACAGTCAAAATCAGAGCACAGCGTCAATTTGATTAGCCTGCTGCTTGTCCTTGGTCTAGTTCCCAAAGTGCCTGAATTCTGTTGCTGCTCTTATGAGAGTCACTATTAACTTTCACGTTACTGGCTCCAGAACCAAGGCCAAAGAGGGAGCATTCGATTGACGGCTTCTGCTACCAGAGTGTGAAGACAGAAAATCTCAAGTCTTTGTGCTGAAAACATTGAGGCAGCAGAAAACATGCTTTGGGGTTTGTGTAATACAAAAAAGAGAATCATCTTCCCACACTTCCACACCAAACGAGCTGTTGGAACTTGTGTAAGTCAGAGTTCTCCAAAGAAACAACCAATAGGAAATACAGGCATACCTTGGAGATATTGTGAGTTTGGTTCCAGACCACTGCAATAAAGAGAATATCATGAGAAAGTGAGTCATACACATTTTTTGGTTTCCCAGTGCATGTAGAAGTTATGTTTACACTGTACTATAGTCTATTAAGTGTGCAATAGCGTTATGTCTAAAAAACAATGTACATGCCTTACTTAAAGAATACTTTATTGGTAAAAAATGCTAACCATCGTCTGAGCCTTCAACGAGTTGTATCTTTTTGCTGGTGAAGAATCTTGTAAAAAATGCAATATCTGTGAAATGCAATAGAGCAAAGTGCCATAAACTGAGGTATGCCTGTACATGTATAAGAGGAGATTTATTATAAGAATTGGCTCATGCAGTTATGGAGGCCCAGACGTCCCACAATCTGCCCTCTGCAAGCTGAGAACAGTCATACACTGATTCAGAAAGCCCAAGAAGCAGGAGTGCCAATGTCCAGGGGCAGGGGAAGATAAACGTCTCAGCTCAGGCAGAGAAAAAGAATTCTATTATTCTCCACTTTTTTGTTCTATTTGGGCCCTCAAATAGGGATTGGATGATACACGCCCATGTTTAGGAGGGCCATCTACTTTACTAAGTTCACCTATTCAAATGCTCATCTCTTTCAGAAACACCCTCACAGATACACCCAGAAATAATGTTTTACCTTCTATCTGGGCATCCCTTAGCTAGTCAAGTTGACACATAAAATTAACCATCACAGAACTGTTAGGAAAATAAAGGTCATTCTCTTCAAGAAGTCAAAAGCTTTCTCCTCTCCACCCTTTCCCTCACCTTCTTCCTTCAGGGGAAGGTTGAACAATTCTGTGAAATAGCATTTCACCTATATATCTCTAGAGTCACAAAGACAACTTGAAGGAATGATTAACAAAGATGTATATTACCCCTTTGGGTCCAATTTTGTATCACAATGTTTTCCCCATAAAATGCTACAGACATTGATATTTACTGCTTGACTGCTGGAGAGAAGTCTGATGTTGAATTCGATTTTTGTTACTTTGTACTTTCCCCGCTACATCCTCCCCACCAACCACCATTCTAGGCCGTTTTAGGATTTATATATTTATTCTTGCAACTCACAAAGTCTTCCGGAATATGCTAAGTTTTTCGCTGATTAGTTTAAACAATAGCAAACCATTAACAGCTGTATACACGGGGTTTCTTACTGGTTGTTTTGTTTTTGTTATAGAAGGTTTACTCTGTTAACTGATTGAGGATTCTGTTCAAAACAGTCTGGTTCTTTCCTCAGAAGTACTTACTAGTGACTAAGTATAATCTCCATTTCAAATCCATTGAATTGTCTTATTATCTTTGTCCTTTGCTTCCGAGACTGGAAGAGCCTCTTAACTTCATCTTCCACAGCAGTGATTTAATTTTCAACAGTGACTATTTTGTCTCTCTCTTGATCCTCTATGAAGTTTTTAATTCTCCACTGCAATTTTGATTTTCTTATGATCCCTCCTTAGCCCATTAATCTCATTTCTCATTTTATTCCATTTTATTTTCATTCCAATTTGATTCCCTTAACGGCAACCTTCTTTCTTTATCTCTTTGCATTCAATTAAGGACCACTCTTTTCTAATTTTTCCCCTGTTTTTGTGGTAAATCGTTTTCAGAGGCTAGTTGTTCTAAATCTTCAGGCTAATTATTCCTTTCCTTTTTCTGCTGTATTTTTCATAAATTCCTGTTGGAATTTTTCCTGCTTATTCATCTAAAAGAGTGACAGAGTCCATCTGATCTCTTGTTTGTTAACAAGGTGTAAGGATGACCAATGAATCCATGTGTTGTCCTCTTGGTTGCATACGCTCTTAATGTTAGCATCTTAAAGGAGGCTCTTATTTGGCGCAAAGCAGTCTCGAAAAATGACTAAGGTATAACCTTGGAAAACAAATTCACGTGGATAGCGCCCATCTCCATTCTCAGTGTCTCGCATGGATTCTTTGAGTGCAGCTCTGTTGGCCTAATGTAATCATATCCTCTTACCACTTACCTTTATTTCATGAAACGAATGAAAAACTACAATTCCCAGCTAGTACCAGGGATGTTTCCTGTGTCTTGTCTTTTCATTCCTCTCAGCTTCCTGTCTATTTGATTTCTGGGAACTTTGGTCTCTTATTAGATGTAAAAAAGAGAGATCTTGCTGGAGTAGGGAGGGAGTGAGGATGAATGGAAAAGAAACGACATCAATATGACTGCTTCAAAAAAAACGCACTTATAGGGTAGGGGGCCATAGCCTAGTTTACTAGTAAATCTAATTTGGTATTTCGGAGAGGTCTTACAGATAAAGGGTCTTCCACTTCCTGTTAAATAGCCACTATAGTAAGTGGAAATTCATACAACATATTGGCTCTAGATTGACCATCCATCCTCGTTTGGGTTATTACTCTGATTTTTCACCTTGCACCATGTCTTCGTATGTATTTTAATGGGAAGTTGTGAGAGCGTGAATCAGGGGCTGCTAATCAGATGCTGTTCTAAATCTGACACCACAAGGGAAAATTTTAACTGAGCACTTACCCAAATGATGATAAATGTCAAGTTAGTGGAGTCTGAAACAAGGAGATCTGACTGTATGAGAGCAGAAAATACATCTTTTCTCGTTAAACAAGGGTCTCAGTTTGACTGCACTTATTGTTTTCCTTTTGTTAGAGAAAAAATAAAATTCTGTCTATAATACATCTAATAGTATTTTTAAAGTGGAAGAAACTTCATTTTCGTTTTGTATTTTACTGCACTGCAGCTCTTCTATAAATGAGAAATGATCATGATGCTATGAGAATTTATTGACACCATAAACATGGTAAGATTATTTTATAATAGTATTATTCATTCCTCTTCCATAAATGCTTATGTTCCATATTTCTGATTCTGTAGAGGAGACAAAGGATGATTCTAGCACCTCACATTTTAATGAATTTATTTGTACATATTTTAAGAAAAACGGTCAATATTTCTTTCTTCTCATGAAAACATAATAAACTCATTAACTAGTCTTAATCACAAAGCATCTTTTTCTATTGTTGAATATTGCATTTCACAGAGTAGAGTCCAATTTTGTTTGAACCTTTCATGATTTTAGTGAAAACACCATTTTTAAATGCTTATTTTAAAGTCAGGAACAGACAAACAGTTTCTGTGACAGGCAAAACAGGCTTTTGCTGGGATTGATGAAAGATAACTAGATTGTACATGCTATTAACATATGAGCTTCTTAAAGGAGGCTTTTTGTAATGTAACAAGCAATCTCAAAAAAGTATTCAGTGCCATTGTTAAAATACCAGCATTTATACTTGTCAGGAGAATAAAGAAGCATCAGGCTGCTATTTTTCAAATTATGCAGCATCGATTCAGCATAGACTACCATGGAACATTCTTCATATACTTGCTATGTAAAAATGTAAATTCTTAATTTAATAATTTTTCTCCAGGCTCCTCCCAGCCTCGCTTTGTCTTCATTTCTCCAATTCTTTGTAGGAAATTAGGGGACTCATTATTCATGGGTCAGGAAGAATTCAATGGATCATGGAGAAAAGGTAATTTATGAAGGCAAGTCACTTTCTCATCTTCAATGTGCATAAATAATAATAATTTATTGTCATGATACAATGACCTGTTTCTATTTATAGCTTTAGCCTTGAGAAAAATTAAGTGCAACATAATTTCCATGTAAAAAGATCAATTTATGAGCCACTTGTCTATCAGAGGCGAGCTCATTTGGAAGCAATGAGTACGCCAGTGAATTGCATTGTTTCTTTTGGAAACGATACAGTGAATTCCATTGTTTCTTTTGGAAACGATACAAGCTCGGTTGTGACATTCACTCCTGCTCTTTGACAAAGAAAATGATTCTAGGAGTGAACACTAAATTATTTATTTCAAAGCCAAGTTCTTTTTGGTCATTATATATTGGTTTGGCTCTATAATGTTCCTAAAAAGGTGTATATATATTTTTTTCCAAAGTGTATGTATCTAAATCATGTGATACTCTCCTGCCAGGGATGCAATCCATGACGTGGTTTTTAGCTGAAGTCTAATAAAGCAATTTGCTTCTTGGTACTATTAGAAGCTACAGCATCAGTTTAGTCGGGTCAACTTTTTGGTCAAATCTTCTTTTTGTCAGCTTAGCTAAAAAAAGTTTTTTAAATTGAGGTATAACACACAGACAGCAATACGTACAAATTCTACGGGTACAGCTTGATGAATATTTACATACGTCTACTCCCGTGTAACCTTTATCCAGATCAAGATACAGAGCACTTCCGGCCACCCAGAAGGCTCCCTCATGCCCTTCCTCAAGATACAGCCAATGCTTGTACCTATTTCACCATATATTAGTTTTTCCTGGTGTTGAACTCCTTATAAATAGAATCTACAGCATGAACACTTAACTTTTACCTTGTCAAAAGAGCCAAACGTAAGACTGATTTCTTTTTGCTCAATTGTTCTTTGACTGAATTGGCCCAAATTGCTAGTTTCTCTGATTTTTTTAGAGATCCAAGAGCAGTCTCATTTTTGAAAATAATAACATATTTCTTCCTCAGAGGGCTTTGGGTGGAGTTTTGCCCTCTTTGGAGAAAGAAGCTTTCATTCATTCATTCGTTCATTCACAAAATATGTATTAAGCATCTACCATGTGCCAGGCGCAGTGCCAGGGGAGTTGGGAGGATGAAGAATAAAATAGATATAGTGACCAGTCTCGGGAGTTTACAGTCCAATGGGGGAGATAGACAGAAAACCAAGTACATGTACAAATGCTGGTAAGTGCTGTGAAGTAACGGTAAAGGAGATTATAAAAGAGAATAACAGGGGAGTCTTACTTCAGAGGAGCTGGTCAGGGAGGGCCTCTGAGAAAGTGATATTTAAGCTGAAGCCTGGAGGATGAGAAGAAGCCAGCCAGAGAGCGGAGAGTCGGGGAAGAGCAACTGAGGCCAAAAGAACAGCATGTGTAAAGGCCTGAGGTGGGAGAGGACAAAACGTGTGGAAACTTAGGGAAGGCCACGTGCCCGCAAAGTACTGAGGGAAGGAGGAGAGGGTGTGGGATGAGATTGGAGAGTGGGTAGAGGAGACATACTAAGGGATTTTCTGCAGTTTGTACCTGAAACTTGACACTGATTTCAATCCTGAGTCTCTTGCCATCTGGAGTTCCCACTTACAGTGAGTCAGCACAGCAAGTGCGTCTTGAGGCAGTCAGAGGAGGGTGGGCCTGTGAGGAACAGAGAAGGTCCTCAATATAAATGTTGACACAGCGATGTTATACAAATATTGAGCATTATTACCATTATTTTGAGTCATCTAAAGGAAGAACTGAAGGAAGTGATTTTATACCCAAGTCAGGGGGATCATGGTGGGATGGAATCTAGGGGTTCTGCTACCATTTCAAACTCTAGGATACCAATTCAGTTCCAAGTACTCTTTATTTTGAAGTAGTGGCTGGAGGAGTATTTTATCACTGACATTGTTTAAGAGCATGGTCTTAATAAAAAGTAAGCAGACTTTTTGTTGATTTTATTTTTATTTTAAAATGCCCTACAGAAAATGAACTCCTTTACTGCCCATATTTGGGCTTAATGTACCCACTTTGACACAACTCTGTTTTGAAACACTTATCTTGGGAAATTTTTATTTCAGCCATGAGAGTAGTTTAAAATTTAGAGCCTGAGAAGAAGTTAAGAAAGGGCTCTCTATTCTCCAAAATTCACAAGTTCTGAGATTTACAGGAAATATATATATAATTAAATATAAAGGAAAATTACAAATTCTCACTAAAATCTAATGGAACACTTCTACTTTGCATGAGATGGTAATAAGGTATCTGATTTATGTAAAATATTTATAAAAATTATTTGTGCTAGGGGCCGGCCCCGTGGCATAGCAGTGCGTGTGCTCCGCTGCTGGCGGCCCGGGTTCAGATCCTGGGCACACACCGATGCACTGCTTGTCAGGCCATGCTGTGGCAGCGTCCCATATAAAGTAGAGGAAGATGGGCACACAAATGTTAGCCTAGGGCCAGTCTTCCTCAGCAAAAAGAGGAGGACTGGCATAGATGTTAGCTCAGGGCTGATCTTCCTCACAAAAAAAAAAAAGAAAGAAAAAATTACTTGTGCTAGATAAAAAATATCTCTGCCAGTGCTGTGAGCATTTTGAATCATAAAGCATAGCTTAGAGCACTGGTTCTCAAACTTTTTGCTCTCAAGACCCCTTTACACTCTAATATTGAGAACCTCAAAGAGTTTGCTTTAGAAAATTCTAGAAAACACTAGAACACAGAAGCACATATTCCTTTAACCATCAGAGAATTGACATCATCACAAGAAATGAAGCCTCTGGAAAACTCCACTGTGCTGTCAAAGGAGAATGAGAGTAGAAAAGACAAATAATGTCTTAGTATTATATGAGAATAGTTTTGGCTTTTCAGATCCCTAGAAAGAGTCATGGGGACCCCCCTCAGGGGTTCCCAGACCACACTTTGAGAAATACTGGCATAGAGGTTGATAATATGAGCTTTAGACAACTTAAGTTCACCTCCCAGCTGCTCCATTACTGATATGCTCTCTCTGAGAGTTGACATCTCTTTAGCTGTAAAATGGATACAATAACACTTACCTCACAAGCTTATGGTGAGAGAAATATGGTAAATTATAGACAGCATATCAGCTAGGAATCTTGGGTCGCAAACAACAGGAAATTCAACCCAACTTAGCTTAAGAAAGACAGGGATATTTAATTGCTCACTTATCTTAAAAGGTCCAGAGGAGTTTTGGCTTCAGTGACTGTTTGATCCAGAGTTCATGGAGTCATGAGAGATCTAGCTCTGTATCTCAGCCCTCCTCTATATTCTTTCTGGCTTTGTCACCTCATCATGCAATAATGGCTCCAGAAGTTCCAGGCCACACATCCTCATACCACACCCTCCAGCTAAAGGGAAGTTATCCTTCTGGTGGCTTCCACGGAAGAGGGAGACAGCTTCTATTCCCAGTACCTGGAATCAGTGTGTTTTATTTACATGCCCATTCCCAAATCCATCACTGTAGTCAGAGGAAAGAAATATATTTATTAAAAGCAATGGGAGCCCATCTCCAGAAAGGTGAAGTCAATCCTACCTAAACTTCATGGCTGCACATATGGAGTGTTGATTTCCCAGAAGAAAACTGGATGCTTTTGGTGGTAGAAGGGAGAGATAGATGCCAGGAGAAAACAAACAACTGGCCACAACGGTATGTAAAGTCTAGTATATAGTAGCTATTCAGAAATACCAATAACTTTCTCTAACTGAGAAATCCTTTCATGGTCCTCACTTCTGGGATCACCACCCTGGTGAACAGCGTGAAACCTCTCTGACCATATAATTGTGTGTGGTGACAGTCATGGGGGAGACACTTGACTCAGTGAAACCAGCATGAAAGACTGCCTCCTACAGGCTGTCAATCTCAACAAACATCATTTTATGCTTTGAGGTGTTTTGTAGTCTAATGGTGCTGAAATGGCCAAAGAGAATATCTCTAAAGGGAAATGAAAACTCCATGAGAGAACAACAAATAGCCTGTCGGGGGAAAAAAAGAAGGGAGTTCAGATAGTTTTGTATGCCAGGCTGAAATTCTGACAATCAAATGCTGAAGCTGAAAATCCTGGAGCTCAACTTCCATAACTAAGCTGTGGCCCCAGGGAAGACCTGTGTGCCTGCATCAAAGGAGGCCCTATTTTGTAATCAGTATCACTCTTACATAAAAATTCCTAGCTGAGTTGTTTTTCTATAAAGTAGCGTTCATTTTGGTGCAAAGAGTCAAACGCTTAAAAGGCACACATCAGGAAATGGCGCTATTTTGAGCAGGTTGACTGATTCCGTGTGTGAGGGAACAGGATTTTGTCATGTTACAGGTACCTGAATATCAGCATGAGTTATAAAACCATTAGAGAGATCAGTTGATACGATGTCTCTAACTATCACTATTTATCAACAAGTAGAAAGAGGAGCATAAAGCCTTTTCCTTGCTGCATTTTTCTTCTCAAGTTTTTATTTTAGGATTTTATGGTAGCAACCCCCGACATTTTCTTCTTGCCAGCGGTTTTATTTATAGTCTAGCCCATTCTATTTCACTTCTTCTTAAAAGATGTTAAGGCCTAAAGAAAGAAAATTTATGAGATCTGAGAGACTCAAGAGCTGTCCCAACTGAAGCTTTGCCTTCTGCCTGTCTAATGGCTTCTGCTCACTTACAGCATCCGCAATAGGTAGATACAAACAGCTGTTAAAATGGGAAATCCAAAAAGAATTAATCCAGCCATCCATTGATTAGGATTGATTAACTGATTAGGTCAGCAAACTTATTATGACTTTTTGGACAGATTTTGTAAATATTGCATCCTTATTATAGAAACTTGGAAAATACAGCAAAGTATAGTTTAAGTAAGAACTACCCATAATCCCACAAAGCAGAGACAATTAGTGTTTTTACTAAATAGAGGTTCGTTCTGCTTTGTTCACTTAACATTATATTAGGAACATTTTCCCACGGCAGTAGAAAACTTCAAAAAAATTATTGAAAGTAAATAGAGCACCAATTCCCTGTTCTGAAAATTGTCAATTTCAGAGAAAGAAATGAGGATTTGTCATGTTTCTTGGGTAAACTCTATTTCAGGGTAATGAAATGGCCATGATCAATATGTGAAAGGTGCTGTTTATAGAAGAATTCTAGCTGAAAATGTGGAGAGAATGACAGAATTTTTTAAATTACCATTTTGTACTCCTTAACGAAATAATTTATTTAGTCAAAGACCATCAGTAGACGAACTAATCGATGAAATGTTGGAAGGATCAGGCTTTTGCCATCTGAACTTACTGATCACATTTAGCTTATTAAGAATGGAACAGCCAGACATGTGCCAAGATGTGAAGCAATGTGAAGAACACAGCACCACCCATAAAATATTCTCTCTTTACAAAGAAAAATTCACAACCACTAGACTGGCTAAAATTTTAAAAACTGACAACACAAAGTGTTGATGAAGATGTAAAGCAACTTCGCCTCTCACACCTGGCTGGTGGAAATGTAAATTAGTCAAATATTTTGGAAAAACGTTTGGCATTTTCTTATAAAGTGCAGTATACACTTACCATACAATCTAGCAATTTCATTCTTAGGTATTTACCTAAAAGAAATCAAATAAGTGTTCACACAAAAATCTGTTCAAGAATATTCATAACAGCTTTATTTGTAATGGCCCTAAACTGGAAAACAACCCAAATGCCCATCAACAGATTAATGGATAAACAATTTGTGGCATAGTCATACTATGGAATATTACTTGGCAACTAAAAGAAAGGACTGCTAATGTACACAATAAAGTAGATTAATCTCAAAAACTAGTGAAAGACGTCACATATAAAAGAGAATATACTGTATGATTCCATTAAAAGAAATTCTAGAATTTCCAGAAAATGTGCAACAATTTGCATAGCCATCAGCAATGTTTGAAAGACCCCATCTCAGTGTACTCATACCATCACTTAGGCTCATCAGTTTCTAAAGTCTATTAACTTGATGGGTAAAAAGACTTCCCCTTGTTTGAATTTACATTTCCTTGTTTCCTGGTAAAATCAAGTCTTTTTTCATTTTCATGGGGCTTTTTCTTCTTGGAAATTATTGTTCAATTTTTTTTTCTATTTTTCTGTTACCAACGTGCTGTTTTCCTTATTGACTTATAACAGCTCTTTATATATTAAGGATATGAGCACTTTGTAATATTTGTGGCAAGTATTTTTTCTCAATTTTCCTTTTCATTTTATTTATGTTTTGAAGAACAGAGCCTTTTTCTGTTATAATAGCCAAATTTATTGCTCTCTTCCTTTGAGATTTATTCCACTTTTTTATCTCCACAGACAGAGATACAAAAATATTTGCCTAAATTTTCTTGTAATTTTTTATAATTTAACTTTTGTATAAAAATTCACATTCATCTAGATTTACTTTTGTATTTGGTGTCAGATATGAAACTTCTTAATCCTTCTCCGTATATAGACAATTTGGCAACACCTTTTTTATAATCCATTCTTCTTTGTCTTTTATCATATGTCCATCATATACTAAGAACTTATATGTAGTAGGGTCTATTATGGACTAGTTAGTTATTACATAGAGCTATATGTCTGTCATTATGTGAGTACCACACGGGTTAGACACTTGTTGCTATATATTTCAATATTTAATATGGCTTGTATTTCTACCCACTTATTTTTGAGAAGTTCCTTAGCTTTTATCATCCATTTCATTCTCCAGTTATTGACTATATTCTGTTTGCCAGGTACTTTGCTACGAAGTGGAGATAAAAGTCGGAAAGGGTAGACAAGCATTGAATTTTCACGTAGAAATGTATGAGTGCCATAACAGCGGTAAATCACTAAAATAGCTAACACTTAGTGCTTCCAATGGGCCAGGCACTATTTAAGTGTTTTACATATACTAACACATTTAATCCTTGAAACAATCACATGAGGTAGGTGCTATTCTATTCTTCTTTATTTATGATGGAAATTGGGCACAGAGAGTAGCTTGGGCTCAAGGCTGCATAGTTAGTAAGTAGCAGAGCCTGGATTCAAAACTGGGCAGATCTAGAAATTGGAGCTCTCTTATATTGCTTGTGGAAATGTAAACTGATGCAACCATTGTGGAAAACAGTTGAATGATTCCCCAAAAAGTTAAACATAGAATTACCATATGGCCTGGCAACTCTACTCCTAGATGTATACTCAAAATTATTGACAATAGGTATTCAAACAAATACTTGTACCTGAATGTTCATAGCCGCACTGTTTACAATAGCCAAAAGGTGGAAACAACCCAAACGTCCATCAACAAATGTATACATAAACAAAATGTGGTATATCCATACAATAGAATATTCTTCGGCCATTAAAAAGAATGAAATACTGATACATGCTACAACATAGGTGGACCTCGAAAACATGCCAAATGAAAGAAGCCAGTCACAAATTGATATAACTCTATTTGTATGAAATTTCCAGGATAAGGAAACTCAGAGAAAGCAGTTAGTAGTTTCTAGGGGCTGATGGGAGGAGGGACTAGGAGAATGACTGCTTAACAGGGACAGGGTTTCCTTTTAGGGTATTGAAAATGTTTTGGAACTAGATAGAGGTGATGGTTGCAAAACCTTGTAAATGCACTAAATGCCACTGAATCGTACATTTTAAGGTAGCTAATTTTATGTTATATATATTTTACCTCAATAGAAAAGGGAGGCAGTTTGTCTTTAGAGTTCTTGCTTTTAACTACCCACTATACTGCCACGTAAAATCTAGAGTAGTAAACCCAATTTTATCCAATCCTGAGGGTCAGGGATTGCCTTACAGAGGAGCTGATGCTTGAGCTGGCTTTGGAAGAATGAGTAGGGGCTCACCAGACAGATTGTGTGTGTGTGTGTGTGAGTGTGTGCACGTGTATTAGAGAGAGAGAGAAAGAGAGAGAGAATGTAGAGAGACACAGGTAGTAGCCTTCCAGCAGACAGGTAGAAAAGTTTATGAAAATTCATGGGCATGAAACAGAAGAAGTGAAGGTAGTTTGGTGACGATGGCATACAGGGCTTTAGTGGGAAAGAGGAAATGTCAGAGGTGAGGTTGAAGCATGATATTAAATCAACACATATTTACCAACTGCACATTTTAAAGGACAAAGATTGGAAATCTCAAGACCTATTTGTGGGTAGCAAGATAAACTCATGTTGGCTTAGGACACTTATTATTACAGCAGTGTCCAAACATATTTAGCTGCTAAACCCAGTATGTAAGGATGAGTTGCTTATGCATCCCTAGTTGTAGTCTTCGAGCCAACTCTAAACAACCTCAAACACATTTCCTACAAAAGTATTCGCTCACCATTCACACCTCTACACACATACCAATTTAATTTTCACTTGTCTGTAGCGGACGTTGTCAGTGCCCTGCACATGTCCCTTTGGTACTGACCATTTCTGGGCCTGTCGGCCTGACTTCCAAATGCCAATGCCTGAGTCTCCTTGCCTGTGGTCTTCCTTTGCCACAAGAGCCCACACTTGCCACATGTACAGCAGACAGAAACGCTGGGGAATTACACTCCTCAGAAGCAGCCTTCAACAAATGGCTGTTGGGAGTTGTTGGATACATACCTTAATACCCTCTCCTCTTGGATGAAATAATTCTGAGGTCCATTTTCAACAGTCTCCCAGAATCCCAGGCAGAATTAGGCTCCAGCTGCTCGAGGTGGTAACTTACTTGATAACACACCGTTTATTCACTTCCTTCTCTCCATTGTCTTACTTCTTTACTCTCCTACTTGTCTTCAAATCCTTGTCCCAGGGTTTTGTCTGCTTGAGGAGAAACCCAGACTAAGACACTCACAGATTTCAATTCAAATGTACTTCCTTAGTACGCCATTCAGAGTCAAGTCAGGAAAAGAGTACTTACCCTAGGTATTTCAAACACAGAGTGTTTAATACAAGGACTTGGTTACCAAGACAGAAGGGGCAATACCCAGTTATCAGAAGCTGCTTTTCCCTCTAGCTTGACACCAGTAGCCTATACTGGAGCAGAGACAAATAATACTCAGGGAAGTCTTTACTGACCCCCAGACAAGGTAGCACCTCTTATTATCTGCTTTCATAGTTCACCACTGCATTAGTTTAACTTTTATATCTGTGAATATTTGATTCATGTCTATCATCCCCATGAGATTACAAATCAAGAGAGTAGGAACGGCATCTGTGTTTTGCTCGCTATTGTAGCCCCAGAGCCTAGCGCAATATCTGGCATGGTATAGGGGCTCACTAAATATCTGGTTGAAGGAATGACAGAATCAGTGGTGTGCTGAAGCCTGCTTGTACCAGCTTGTGAAAGCCAATTGTGCAATTCTCTTTCTAATTCCATATTCAACTCCATATCTGTGACGTCAGGTCAGCAGTTTAAAACTGACCATTGTGGGCATAGAAATTGGCAAACACTATAAATAATGACTGTTTTATTTGGAGAACTGGTTGTTGAACGTTTACCAGCATACCACTAACTGAATTCTATCTAACAATACGACACACCAGCATCCATTTCCATAGCTCAATTATTATAACTTTCCATGAAGGTCTTAGCATCTGGCTCCATTTGTGCAAAGGGAAAGAAATTTTCAAGGAGTTTTTCTCCTAGGCATGATTGGCTCATATAACTTCAAGGATATCTGCTATAGATTTTTACTGTTCCATTATTTAACAAGTAGAAAGAAGAATCAGAAATAGCAAGTTGGGGGGACAACACGCTCATCGCTTCCAGCATTCATGGACACAGGCAGTTCTGGCCCCGCAGCCTGCTCAGCAACATGCAGGACTCAGAGAGGCCTCCAGCCAAGCTGTCTTTCAAACCTCTGCAAGCCCAGGAGCATGCTCACGTGACTGTAATCTTTCTCTAGATTCAATATTTTAATGTGGATTTCTTTTTGTGCATAGGGAAGTAAATGCTTTCCATGGGATGCTCAGGTTCTGTCCTGGAGCCTTATCTAAGCACCAAGGTATACTGCAGAGAACATGGTAACTTCACCTACAAGGAGAAAATTGAACTTGCTTTTATGGAAGAGGGAGGTTTGTAAACATCAGAACATCTCCCAAGACTGTTCTTTGAACCAGTCACTGCAGTTAGGTTTTAGAAGAATATTTTAGAATGTGAGGAAATGGTTTAACATATATTAAATTTAAAAGCAGGTATCTTTTTTCATCTCCAATCCATAGAAAAACTGGAAAAATACACATAAAATTTTTCTCTTGTGATCTCTGTGTGTGGTAGGATTACAAGTTGTTTTCATTTTCTTCCTTATTTTTTTTGTATTAAATGGTATATGTATTAGTTTTGTAATCAGTAAAAGTATATTATGAATTAAAATGCAGGGGACATTTTTTCTTTAGCACCCACTTTCACTCCACGTAAAACTGGAAGGGTAGTCACCAGTGTGGTCTATTCTACCTCTGCCTTTAGAGCTGAGCACATATTCAAGTCTGGGCCAATCACAGAACCACGTCCTCCTAAATTTGGCAATTCGCCCAGGGGTAGCCATGTGAGCCCTGGAAAGCATCAATAAAAGTCCTTCCATGTTACTTGACAAATGAGTGTTGGGAGAGAAAGTATGTCTTTCTCTTTTGAATTATGAGCTGTAGGGATATAGATTTGGGCTACTGGAAGTTTTCTTCCCTTACTTGTGAAAGGACTCTTTCTGGAAATAAAATTAAAATAACCGGAGAAGAGAAATGAGACCTGAACAGTAGCAGTGTCTGGCAACATTGTTTGCTCTCTTGGATCCACCTGTTCCCAAGGTCAGACCCATCACTGGGCTTACAGTTAAATGAGCCAATGAACTCACATGTGGCTTAGTCTAGTTTCAACTGGGATTCTCTCATTGGTAATTGGAACCATTTTTACTAAAAATAAAACAGAAAGATTGTGTGTTATGGTCAAGATTAAACTGATAGAACTCAGAATATTCCACATGATCTGCAGCAAAAAATATGGTCATTTTAATTGAGCCTTGATTTTCGTGTCAGTGTATAGAAGCAATTCTTTATTACCAAATCTTGAATCCAATACAACCAATCAGTTATTGAGTATCAATTTGCTCTAGTTAGTACACGCTGGGATACACATAGATGAATATGAAGGTTTCCAGCTTCACGGAACTTATAATTAAGTGGGATGGTGGTACAAGAAGGATGAGAATGAGGAGAGAGAGAGGGAAGGCACTCTATAGTAGTGGAAGCCAGGAGATTTACACACTAATTCTACCTTTGGAACTAATGTGGATCAGCACCTTTTACGTGTGTCTCTTTTTCTGTCTCCAAAATAGAAAATGAAAGGGTTCAGTAGTTCTCCAAGTGTAGTCTACAGTCTTTTAGATTCCCCACGACCCTTTCAGAGAGTCTATGAGGTCAAAACTATTTTCATAATAATATTAAAACATATTTGCCTTTTACAATCATTCTCTCACAAATATAATAGTTTTCCAAACTACATGAGGAGTGATGACATCATCACTCTTAACAGATAATGGAATACATGCTTGTATATTCTTGTGCTGTCTACACTGTTCAAAGGTAGGAGGGTTAAGGGATAAGTATATATCTTTTCAGAGATGAACTCGGTTTGTTCTCAATATTTCTACTGTGCTCTCACTAGCTATCACAACCTCGCTGACATCCAATAAATTACTCTGAAATCTCTAAATTTTCCTTGTACACACATGAAGATACAACTAGAAGTGAGTACATTTTATCTTATTTTGTAATGTTACTATGATTTTTTTCAAAATTCCTCAATTTAAAATTTTATCTAAATTGTTTTAGAATTTATATTTTGTCCTAAAATGAAAGAAAATTTGTTTATATTTTTGTTATATTTAAAGATGGATCATTGGCTTATAAAAGGCGAATTGGTGGGCTGGCCCAGTGGCAGAGCGGTTAAGTTCGGCATGCTCCACTTTGGCAGCCCAGGGTTCACGGGTTTGGATCTTGGGCGCGGACCTACACCACTCATCAAGCCATGCTGTGGTGGTAACCTACATAGCACAGATGTTAGCTCAGAGCCAATATTACACAAAAAGAGGAGGATTGACAACAGATGTTAGCCCAGGGCCAGTCTTCCTCACCAAAAAAAAGGGAAATTAGAAGATTGGTTTTCTGAACCCACAACCATACTGTGTATGTCTAAAGATGCCGAAAAAGATGAAACTGATGCATCAGAGAATTTCTGTCTCAGAGAAGGGAAAGAAAAGAAACCAAAGCCAGAAATAAGAAACAAAAATATAATGTAAGCCAGCTTTATAGGTGTGAACAATTTACCATATTGTGGTTTATATAACAGAATGTCTTCAAGTAGTATTTTGGTGCCAGTTGAGACATCACTTTGAGAACAATCATTAAAAGTTTAAAGAAATAGGAATTGAATATTTTAACCATAGATGCGATGAGCTCATTAAAAACCAAAAGTTGTTTGTTACAGATTTTCAAGCTGGAAATGAAACAGCTATTGAAGCTGGGTAAATATTTCGTTCGTTGGAGAAGCATACACACAACAGCTGATAAACTGATAAATCCTGTACAGTTGACATTGCTGAATGCCTGCTGCACGAAAAGTCAGGAATAGCAGCAGTGCCATTTTCCAATGATACAGTAAGTCATCAATTTAAAAATTTAGCTGAAAACATAAAGATTGCATTAATATCTCAGCTGCAAAATTTTCTCATATCTTATAAGCGGATAAGTTTAAAGATGAGCTGGGTTTTCTGTTTTGCTTGCATTTGTCTGCTATCAGCATTAAATCATCATTACATAATATCTTTTTTGTGACTGTTCAACAAGTAATGCAAAAAGATGCTAAAATATTCAAATTTTGAATAATTTTTTGAATTTCATGGTTTAGCCCTAGAACAATGGTTTTGACATTTGCACGTCTGGTGCAAAAGCAATGATGGGCCAAGCTGCTGGGCCTTGGCATGAATCAAGGCAGTGGCACCAAACCTCCAGCCATCATTATATTCTTCACTGCCATGCACTCACAGGACAAATAACAATAATTTAAAAATAAAAATAATAAATGGCAGTTTTACGTGAGTGTCCTTGATGAAGCAAATTATTAATTTTATTAAATACCAACCCTCAGTATTCTGTATGGCAAATGGGAAGCATGCACGAAGCATTTTTGCTGCATTTTGATGTGCTGTGGTTGACTTGAGGGAAAGCACTTGTGCAATTGAGTTATGAGCTGGACTAACTGCTTTTTTCATGGAACAGGGTCTCTGAAAATCTACTGACAGACAAAAACTATGGTTATTCAGACTTGGATATTTGGCAGACAATTTCATGAAAATAAACAAAATGAGACTGTCACTTCAAGGAAAACAGCTGACGCTATTTGCTGCCAATGACAAAATTTGAGGTTTCAAATGAAAATGAGAATTTTGGAAAATTTTATAAGCACCACTGTGAGCTTGACACCATAAGTTGGACACTGTGAGTTATTCTCATGAGATTGGCGGTACTATTTACATAGGTGATTTTTTGGTATTTTAATGAAATGTGCAACATTTGGAAGATCTCCATAACTCAGTGAACCAGTATTTTCCAAATAATTTATCCATGATGTTATAAAATCACACATGGCTAAAAGATCCTTTCAAAGTTTAAGTTAGACAAGTGGATTTTAATGAAAAAGAATACAAAAAGCTCATTGATAAGGTTTCAGATTCCACATATTGAAATTAATCTTTAAGAAACCACCTCTTGTCTTCCCATGGTGACAGCAGAGTGAGAGCAAGCCCAGTACTCCAAGACCATTCAAGCTTTTTCTTGCATCATGCCTGCTAAAATCCCATCAGAAAAACAAATCACACAGCAGAGCCCAAATTCAGAGTCGGGGAAGGAGAGGGGAGCGCTACAAAGTTACACAACAAAGTGTGCATATAGGGTGGGGTCATGAATCAAGGCCATTTTTGCAATCAATCAGAGCTATAATGACGATCACTGAGCCTGTCATTCTCTGCTAGGTGGTTTGCATAAATTAGATCAAATTCTGACAATAACTCTATAATGTGAGTATTTGTGTAAACAAGGATTCTTGACTGCAAGTGACAGAATCCCCACGCAAACTAGTTTAAGTGAGTGTATTTATGGGCTCGCTTAACTGGGAAGTGAACCAGCTAGGATTACTCAACATGTCTGGGTTATGGCATGGCTGGGTCTAGCGGCCTGAATGAGGTCTTTGATGTCTGTCTGTCTACAGCACTCAGTTTTGGTTTCCTCTATATGTTGGATCCATTCTGCAGATGACATTTTCTCTGAAGCCCAAAGATGTATCTCACGGCAACTCCAGGTTTACGTGATGCTCACTTTGCAATCCTGGAGGAAGACAGGGCATCTCTCCCACTAGATTTGTTCACAAAGCCCCTTGGAGGCCCTCACTGGCCTGGTATAGATTATTTGTTTGTGCTTGAAAAGGAGTCCTGAGGCCAAGAGTTTTGAGAACTACTGAACTAGGTCACCTCTAAGGTCCCTTCAGTTCTAAAACTCTAAAATTACTTCTGTATGATTTGTTATCTCCTGGTTGAATTATAGTAGACTTCACATTTGGAAATAGTAGGATCTGAACCATTACAGTATATTTTATCACATCTCGCAAGGAACTGAGATAAGTACACTTAAGAATCCAGGATCACTTGGAAGCCAGCTACAGTAGGAGACTGCACAAAGCAGAGTCCACAGTTCCTCTAACCTTATCATGTTTCTACAAAAGAAACAGCAAAACTAAAAGAAAATCTATCTTGTAATAGAACTGTATTGCCAGCAGAATTACATTTTATGCAGGAAATCTAAGTTCACCAATTGGTTTTACTATGCACACTTAGATCATTTCTAATTTGTCTATCCTAAAAGGAAATTGTAGCTTAGAGAGGGTAAATAGGTTCATCTTTTATGCCAAATCCAGCCAATTGCTAGTAGCTGCCTGGACTGCCAGACTGTGAAGGATCTTGAAGCCAGAGAGAGATCGGTGTTGACAGAGTTGTCTGCCATAGATACCGAAGGGAGGAATGGTATATGTGTGCCATTCTTGGCTTAGCTTGTTTATGTCTTCAGGATCTAGTAAAAAACTAGACATCTTGCACATAAGACACATCATTGGAAGAGGTGTAAGTATTTAATGAGTCTCCTAGAGGCAACTACACAAAATATGATTTAATAATTTAAGCAATAATAAGCAGCACTTATGGAACTAACTTTGTAAACTCAAACCAAACAGGCACAAATGTCTCATTCATTCATTCGTTCATTCTATAAACGTTTATCAGGAGCCTACCTTGGTCATGCACTATACCAGGTCCTAGGGAAACCAAGAATTATAAAATTTGCTCCATGTCCCCAGATGCCATACAGTCTAAGCTCAAAAAGCCTAAAACTTTCCGTTTTCTGTAAAAGGGATAGCCCTGGTCTTAGGTAAGTTTTCAAGGGCGTGTTATATGTTATTACTGCTAAGCAATGAAGCTGACCCAATCGAATTAATATTATTAAATTGTCTAACCTAAAAGCAACATTTTAACCTCATCCACAATACCTTTCTATTCCAAGACTTTGCATCCCTTTGGCACAGGCTCTGAAGGAAATTGTATGCACACACTCAATTACCTTTATAGGCACAAATTATCCATTGCTGCTTTCTTTAATGAGAATATGACTTATGTTTACTTGCCTGAAATGAGACCCATTGTACTCTACAGCAGACATGTAGCTGGATGGGTTAGCACCAGCTCTTAAGCTCTGACGGTTTTTATTCTTCTGTTTTGACATGTCTCACGGCTGCACGTTACAAACAGAAGGAGTACCCGTGGTAGTCTTCACGCTGCTTGTGCAATATGTGGTGGGTGATTTCTACACTGTAATTAATATTTTGGATCTTAACTCATTGATTTGGCAAAGAAAAAATAGGAGTCCATATTTGACAGTTGGAATCCTGACTGGCCAAGCTAATTATGTTGGAAGGGAATACTCGTTCCCCAAAGTCTGTCCTGGTGACACAGGTCATGATGAGGTCTTTACCTCCCCATTGTACCATGGCATGTGTTATCTCACCTTTGGAGTGGTCTTGAAGAAACCCATTGCAAAATAGTGAACAAACGCAACAAAAAGCTTCCAGAATGTTCTCAATTGAGCCAGCTGTGTTTGCCTATGTAGTACTGTTTAGCAATCACAGGGACGGGGATATAAATAAGCAGTAGGAAAGATAACAATCCATTGCAATAACAAATCACCTTGACTCTTGTGTTGTATTTTCTGTTAAAATTTCCCTAGTGGTCTTTGTGTCTGGCAGGCTGCGTGCTTAGGGGAAAGATCACAGGCTTTGTGGTCAGGCAAACATGGATTCAAATTCTAGCTCTCTGTTTACTAACTGTGTGCTCTTAGGCAGGATTTTTAACCTGTGTGTTTCTCGTCTATAAAATTGTGGTAGTGCTACTTACGGCATGAGGTTGTTGTAAAGGTTCAATTAAATACTAGATATAATGTGATTGGCCCCAAGCTGGTGCTCGTTAGACGCTTTTCTCCTTCTTGTTGGATCTATATCACTTTATAGAACTCTCACGTTGAGGGGCATTTTTTTTGGCTTGCTAGCTTTTTATAGTTTTTTCAATGCCTTTAATAACTAAAGGCTGGTGGTTTTTTGTACAAGCACAGGGTAAAACACTGATGTGGAATGTTTAAGTGTTTTACTCTATTATTGTTAACATTATATCCGCAACAATTATTTTTCCTCTCTCTTGCCACTCTTTGCTCTTTTAAGTAGACAAACCCTCAAACCATAGCTATTTATCTTCTCCTTTGCTGCTGGTGCGGGGACTTGCTCTGTGTGCAGTTGAGACTGAAAAGAACAATGGCCTGTCATGCCTTTCACCCAGCTTAGGAGGCTCGTCTGTCTTTTTGGCCACTGACTCCAGCTGCTGCTTTCAAGTCATTGCTGGGCAGAGCAGCAGTGGTTTTAGGACCCGCCGAGGACATGAAGACCATTTGTCTTTTTCTGCTAGTTCTTTCATAGAGCCCCGGCCATTTGTACTCTAGCAAAACAGCATTGCCGGGATTTGAGCTATGTGGTGTTTCTCCAGCACTGCCAGCCTCTGCGGTGCACATACCACCAACTGTCGGCTCTGGCTGTTGCTTGTCTCTCAGAAGGGCCAAAAGAGTCATTTTAGGCAAAGACACTAGAGATGTCCATGAAGACCGGACATGGAGAGTCCTAGTTTCTCTTAATCTAAGCTATAGAACTCTCCTCTTCTGTGCTCCCTAAACAGGAGATGATCCATAGTATCTCAGTACACAAAAGGAATTGATTGAGGCTCGGTGTGGCCAATGGCTACTCTGGGGTCCTAGTGAGGGTGGTGGTTTTTAAAATGTCAGGAGCCAATGGGAACTTGGGGGTGGCTCAAATGTGTCCAGTGGCAATCCTTCTCAGTCTCCCTTATTAGGTATGAGGGTGGGCAGGGGAGGGAAAATTTTCCTGGCACCTCTGCACAAACTGGAAAATAACCTAAAAACTTCAAGTTGTCCAACCAGTTGTTCAGGTTTCAGCAAAAAGAATTCTTAAGCTGTTCAGTGAGTTGTTTATATTTTGGCAAAAAGAATTCTTGGGGAGAAATCCCCCCACCCTGAAGCGGCCTTTATTTCTGTGTTTTCCCCCAGTGAATTGGAAAGTAGGGTATTTATAGTTTCTCATTATTTCAATAAGTATAGTTTTGTTTTTCAAGTGCTGCACTGGGCTTTCAGAAAGGTTGTAATATGATTGCGGTAGGCAAGCAGCCCTGGGCAGTGGAAAGAGCGTGGACTTGAAAGCCAGAAAGATCGTGGTTCAAACTCTGGCTCGGCTAGTCTCTTTGTTATGTGACCTTGGCAAGTCACTCAACCTCTCAGAGATTCTATTTTCCAGAGATTCTATTCCTTCATCCAGAGAATGGGGACAACAATATACAAGTGACTTACATTGTATGTCCTGGATCCTTTCCTCTGGTTATCTGTCTCCTCCATCCACTTTCATAAGATTCAGAAAGAGTTAATCCCACAACGGATTGGAAAATGACCTAATCTTGGCCAGAAGCTTCATCTCTCTGACCATGATCATTAGTTCAAGAATGGACATATGACCTAGATGAGGCCAATGAGAGTCCACCAAGGGACTTTTCTGCCAATTCCATTGGGAAAATGCCCTCTCTTCCTCTCGGATTGCAAGTAGGATGACCAATTCATCTGTATTTGCTGTATTTCCTGGGACCACCAATTCATCTGTATTTGCTCAGTTTTAGCACTGAATGTCCACATCTCAGGAAACCTCTCAAGCCTAGACACACCAGGATGGTTGGTTACTCAAATTGCAAGCTGCGAGAGTGATTTAAACCTGGAGTTGTTACAAGGGTCTTCCTGGGAGAAGTTGCCTCCACAATGGATGCAACTCACAGTGGAAAACAGCTGCGAGATGGAGAAAGACAGAGCATCAAAGATCACATTTGGGCCCCCATATATAACCTGGCCATAATTCAGACATGTTAAGTAACCTTGACTGGTTTACTTCCTAGGTAAATAGACTTTTGCTTGAAATTGTTTGTATGAGGACTCTGTCACTTGCAATCAAGAATCTTTATTATCATAGTAAGGGATTATTGTCAAGATTTAACCTGATTTATGCAAAACACCTAGCACAGACAGAGAGAGGCTCTAAGATTACCATCATAGCTCCGGTTAATGGCAAAAGTGGCCCTGAATTATCATCCCTCCCTTATCCATGCCCTTTACTGTGTAGCTCTAGTTACCTCCTACTCTGACTTGTCATCTCCTTGGGCCGATGGGATGTTAGGAGCCATGATGCTTGGGAGACCGAACTTGCTCTGGCTCTCTTTTTTTTTTTTTTGTGAGGAAGATCAGCCCTGTGCTAACATCTGCCAATCCTCCTCTTTTTTTTGCTGAGGAAGACTGGTCCTGGACTAATATCTGTGCCCATCTTCCTCTACTTTATATGGGATGCAGCCACAGCATGGCTTGCCAAGCGGTGCGTTGGTGCACGCCTGGGATCCAAACCGGCGAACCCCAGGCCACGGCAGTGGAGCGCACGCACTTAATCACTTGCACCACCAGGCCGGCCCCTGGCTCTCTTTTTTTATCACCATGAGAAGGACACGCCTGAGCTCTTCTGTTAGGGGGTGAGACCCAATGAGCAGAGCCAATCAGCCAACAGCCAGCTGAACCCCAGCGACTCCTGAGATAAATAAATTTCCCTCAGAGTTTGAGAATGATTTATGTAGCGTTATTGTGACCATAGGTAACTGACAAAAGGGCTAACATTTATGGAATGCTTACTATGTGCTGGGTACTGTTCCAGGAGCTTTTCACGTATAATATCATTTAATCTTCAGAACTTCCTGAGATATTGCTAATTCCACTTTACAGACAAAAAAAGTGAGGCACGGTGAAGTCAAGAAGCTTGCTTATATGCAGAAGAGCCAGGACTCAAATGTAGGCAGTCTGACTCCAGAGCACTTTTCTTTTCCTTTTTTTTTGTTTTTGTAGTTTTGATTATTTTAAGAAAGTAAAAATATATGTTAATTACCTATTCTGTTTCATTATCTGTGGCACATTTTAATTTTAAGCATCTTTTTTCCTCCTACCCCCCAGATTTCCACCCAGAGTACTTTTAAGCACCATGCCATAATCTTCATCTTCACTACTCTGCTCATCCTATGCATATTATATGTAAAATCAGTATTTGAGACTGCAGGCCGCGATTCACTAGTGGTCATGAAATCAGTGGATTGGGTCATAACCAACATTCTAAGAGCAGAATAGAATAGAAAATATTAAAGTATTGTTTTATGAAACTGAAGTTTGTTTTACATTATTCATATTTGCATTTGTACATCCTGAGCTGCCGTGTAAAATGTATTTCTCACTGTGAATCACAGTCAAAAAGCTTGAAAGCCACTGCAATAAATGTTAGCTGTTCCTATTGTTATTTGTAAATGCTATTAATTAGCTAAATGTTGTTTATGCCAAGTTTGTTTTTATTCCACCCCCTACCTATTCGCCACTGGTTCTTATTCCAGTATTTAAAGAGCAGTTTCCTGATCTCACTAGAACAGAGGTGGCGGTGTTGTCACGGCCCTTTAGAGCTGTCATATTTCAGATGTCACCATCTGAACCTGCTTTTTCTCCTCTAAGGAGACAGGAAATCCTGTCACTGTGTGAGCCTAGGAGATTCCTTTGTACTAAATGAATATTCTCCAACAGGCCCAGTCAGATCCACAACCATAAACCAGGCAGGGTAACTCCACCCCAAAAAGACCGTGTATTAGCTAGGGAGATGGACTTTTAAATTGAATTGAAGTTTTTAGGCTGCCGTTTTCTCTCAAGAGGGCTCTGGTGGCTTAAATGTGTTAATCAATCTGGGAGCGCTGTAACTAAAATTTATATCAAGTCATCCACACTCTGAGGAGTCATTAAAATCAATGTTGTAATTGATAGGTAGTGAAGGGCCATTTTTGGGCACATAATTTCATAATTTTGTCCATTTAGTCTCTGTTAAATAGTGCCAATCAAGCAGAAAAGATAGGAAAAGATGTGAAAAGTAAAAATTATGACATAATTCTTCTCCACAATCTTGGTGTCTGCTATTCCCTGGACACAAAGGGCTATAGCCAGCACTTTTTATTTTTGTGGATACTGAATCCTCTCATGTAGATGGGCCCGTTTAACAATTATATTTTGAAGTTCCATTTAGACCAGTATAATGAGTATATGATAGAAAATGTAGAATACTGTCAGGGTGATGGCTACGTATTGCATCTTCGTGTGGAAAGCAATCAGGGAACCAAATTAAAGGAAATTGACTTTGCTTTCTATGAGGAGGTGTTTTGACATTTACATTGACAGTTACGTAATGAAATGGTGGTATTTTGGTGATGATCGGGGGTACCCTGCACCATGGGTGCTTTGGTTTTGCTCACCTAAGAGGATTATTCCTCTGCTCTTCTCTGTGTGGTAATGGGACTGTCTTCATTCAGGTGCATATCCTCTATAGGTTTCTCAACAGTCACAAGAGGGTGCTAAAAGGACCCTTCCTCCAGTTAGGTTTCCCCTGAGTCATTCGGGTCTGAGTTTATCCAGAAATAGAACAGCTGCTTTCTAGGCCAGCAGATAAGATCCCATTCAGTATTCTCTGTCTTCTTTCTAGTATGTGGAATCATATCTTAAGCAGAATTGAAAAAAAATTGTGTAAAGTCAAAATCTCCTCGAAAAAAATCCCTTAAGTTAACCATAAGGTACAGTGTTATTCTATCCATCGTTAAGGCCAACAGTTTCTCCTCCAGCCCTGGAACAGACGGCTGGTTCTGTGGTTGACACCAGATGAAGTAGTTGGCTTGCACTGAGGAGCCATGTCGTTCGAGAAATACATCACTTTATATGCCAGAATCACACCTCAGGACAAGAAGATTCTCACTCTCTGAGAAGCATGACAGACGTGAAACCAACTGAAGGTCACAGATTCGTGTCTACCCACTTAGGCTTATCGTGGGGTATGTGTCCATTTAGTAAACTGCTCACTGTTTTTAAATTGTTTTCTCTCTCTCATCTTTCTTTAGTCCAGTGGAGACCTCACTGGCATAGAAATTTTGGCAGCCTACTTAAAGGAAATTAGCAGACTCAAAATGATATTAAACAAGTCAAGAACAATCACCACACTGTCACCGCTACAGCACAACCCCATCTTACAGTGTAGAGAAGGGTCTCCAGTTAGCACACTATTCACTTTATCATCCCTCTGCGCTCTCTAGCAATTTGGTTAGACCCGTCGTCAGCTCTCAATGCGCTCTTTGAAGAGACACATTTCTCAGTCTTTATGTTTCCCAGGCTTCATCATAAGCTATAGCCAGTGGTGTACTGGTAAATTGACTCTTCGAGGGAGAAATAAAGCCCTTATTTGTAGTGTTTGCTAATTTCCATAGTGTAAATACTCTCACTAAGGCTGATTTTAAGCTACCAACATGAAGTCACTGAACATGAACTTGGAAAGAGATGGGCATAACCCACTCTCTTGTGCTGGCTGCAGCCGCCACTGGCTCCTCTTTCGTCCAGTCTTGCAGTAAGTTGTACCTCCCTCTACATGACGTCTTTAAGATCCCACTCAGCTCACTGTTCAATTGCTAAACCGCATGTAATATCATTCTAGATATGGGACACAATTTCACAGCACTCCCATGGAAGCTTTTCCGCACACGAGTGCGTCTGATACACTGGCGGAGAGTCATGGCTCTCGGTAGTTGCCAGAGAATATAACCATTTGCTCTCCCAGATATTCTAAAATCTACTTTGGATCAAGCCAGAACAGCAGACAGCCGGGCACCTGCTGTCGCTGACAGCCCTTGTCTGTGAGCCATCAGTGTATACTGTGCGAGAGCTCTCAGAAACAACCTCGTGAAACATGATTGCACGTATTTTGTGAAAGTTGTTTTGGTGGTAGCTGCTGGCATCTGGTAGTACACTCCTTATGGAGATGCCTCGGGGAAATTTTCTTCAGTTCTCAATACCAGGAGTGGTTGCACTTCTTCTGAGCAATTTGTTTTTTAATGTTATAGATCCGGATTTGTTTAATTGATCAGGTCCCTTTTTTTATTGGCTGCTTTGAAATATGGTCTCAAATTTTCACTCTACTCGTAATAAATGCATCAGTTCATTATGACATTTTTTTCTTAGCTTTATTTCTGTGTCCTCTTTCATGCATGCATGCATTCATTCAACAAATATTTGAGTATCTGTGTGTCTAATACTGCACTAGAGGCTTAGGATGATCTTAAAAATGATTCCTTATCCCTTGATACCTTTGGACTAGTAGTCAGGCATTAAATAAATTGTGATGCAAATAAATATATACTTCTAAATGGTACTAAGTGCTCTGAATTAAAAAACGCAAGAATGCTGACTTAGATTGGGTTGTCACGTTGTGCCACTAATCTTGTTTTTTTTCCTTTTATCTCAATTTTGAACTATCCCATCATGTATTTTATGTGTTCTTAAGAACGAATAGCTTTAAGAGTTTTTTTAAAAAACGAATGAATGACTAGATAACCAATGATAAGTTTTTCCACTCAGACTATAACAGCGGTTGCCATTTAAGTGCAAAGCACGCTCTTGGAAACTCAATATGCATTAAATGAATTATAATAAAAATAAATTACAATAATAACCATATACCAGACATTGTTTTTAAGGTGTCATGTATTTTAGTAGTTGGTGTGCTGTGTGGCCCTGACTCCCCCTCTAGGACTGTTACTGGCTGACAGCTCTCAGTGGTCGGCGCTCACCAGGAATTTCCCTTGGTTGGAGAATCTCGCCTTGCCCCCGGCCAAGACCCTTTTCGGAAACAGCCTGGGTCCAAAGACTGCGGGATGCAAGAGTATTAACTTCTGGCATCCGACCACAACCTGGGATGCTTTTAAAGGGCCATCCAAGTTGCAGAGCTGAGGTCTTATTGTAATTGTCTTGCAGCTTGCTTTCTCTTTTGCCCATTCTGTTACACTCACTCCCTGACACAGCTGACCCTGAGAGCACTACCTAATAAACTTCCTGCCTCTGGATTTTTCGGAATCTGTCTCCCCAGACACCTAACTTGCAACACACAATTTGCATGGAACCCTCAAATTATTACCCCATTTCACAGATGAGGAAATGGAAGCCCTTATGGACCTGGTGGTGGGTTCAATCACACCCAAGCAACATGGCTACCTACCAGACATCTAACATCTAACTTCCTAATCCCTGGACCCTGGAACCTGTAAATACTACCTTATTTGGAAAAAAAGATATTTGTCAATGTGATTAAATTGAAGATCTAGAGATGAAGACATTATCCTAGATTGTCCTGGTGGGCCTTAGAATCTGCCCTTACAAGAGTGAGGCAGGGCAGATATACACACAGAAGAGGAGGCAATGTTACCATGGAGGCGGAGATTAGATTGACGCAGCCACAAGTCGAGGAATGCCAGTGGCCACCAGAATCTGGACAAGGCAAGGAAAAGGTTCTCCCCTAGAGACTCCAAAAGGAGCATGATCCTGCTGAAACCTTGATTTAATTCCAGTAATATTGATTTTGGACTTCTGGCTTCCAGAACTGTGAGAGAATGAATTTCTGTTATTTTAAGCCATCAAATTTGTGGTAATTTGTTACAGCAGCCATAGGAAACTAATGCAGTCATCCTACCAAGGTTCCCTCACTCCCTAAACATCAGTTAGGGTCTTTGGTCTAACTCTGGCTGACTTAAACAAAACAAACAACTTGTTAAACAGGTAAGCAAAATGGAAAGATATGGGGTGATTTTGAAGCAAACACTGAAGAATCAGTCTTGGGGAAGGAACCAGGGCAGAAACTAATGGGTAATCTCTGTGGGAATTGGCCAACGGATGAATAAAATCAGCTTCTTTTAGTCTTTGGTTCATTCTGGAACCAAATTCCACAATAAGACAGCATATCTGATGAGCCTAGCTGGGGTAAAGGGAGGGTGAGACACCTTGATTGACAGTTCCTCCACGACTGTATCCAATAGCAGAAAAGGAGTTCACTGGAGCCCAAAATCAGAGGTTGTAACAGGAAGAATAGGCAGGAAAAGCAACAGATATCCACTATACTTGGTTCTCATGTGTGATTCCCACAACCAGCAGCATCAGTACCACCTGAGAACTTGTTAGAAATGTAAATTCTTGGGCTCCACCCCAGATCCACAGAATCAGAAACTCTGGGGGTGGGGCCCAGAAATCTGTGTGTTAACAAGCCCACCAGGTGATTCTGATGCATGCTAAAGTTTGAGAACCATTTCTTGAATTCAAGTCTTGCTTATCTTGACCTAAATACTATGTTTAAGAAATCTTTCCCCTCTTTTTGTTGTTCTTCTGCCATCCTAGTTTAAGATAAGCCTTTGGTACCTCTTGCCTGGATGATTTCAGTAGTGTTCTAATTGGTTTGTCTGCTCTTGTCTTAACCTCCACAAATTCATTTCCCACTCAGGGTGCAGAATAAACTATTTAACATACATGTATGACCATATTATTTCCCCTGATTAAAATCCTTTAGTGGTTTCCTTTTATTTCCAATATTGGCAGTTCATCTGGAAAACTAAGGAACTTTTTTTGTGTGTGTGAGGAAGATTAGCTCTGAGCTAACATCTGATGCCAATCCTCCTGTTTTTTCTGAGGAAGATTGGCCCTGGGCTAACATCCATGCCCATCTTCCTCTACTTTATATGGGACACCACCACAGTATGGCTTGACAGGTGGTGCATCTGGGCGTGCCTGGGATCCAAACCTGCGAACCCCTGGCCACCAAAGCGGAGCACGCACACTTAAACACTACGCCACCGGGCCAGCCCCTAAGGAACTTTTTATAATACAAACTTCCGGGCCTTATCCCAAAACTACCAAACCAGAATGAATAGGGGCAGAACTCAGGAATCTTAAGATTATAATGCTGCCAATCAAGACTGGTATAGACTGGTACTTGACAGCTAGTTTCTACAGATTAAGTGTAAAACCCACTATAACTTGGCTCCTAATCTACTTCAGAAGTTTGTCTCCCACTAATTTTTGCCTTGTATCATGTGTTTTGGTAATACTGAATAGTTTCTGTTTCTCTGTTACCTAGTGTGTGGTCAACAGCTATAAAACATTCCACATGAGCTGAAAATGTATATCATCTACTTGCTGTTAATAACAGCCTATGTAATTGTGTTGTCCCAATCAGCCTTATCCTTAATACATTTTTTTTTTTTTTGGTGAGGAAGATTAGCTCTGAGCTAATGTCTGTTGCCAATCCTCCTCTTTTTGCTGAGGAAGATTAGCCCTGAGCTAACATCTGTGCCCATCTTCCTCTATTTTGTATATGGGACACCGCTACACCTGGCTTGATGAGCGGCGTGTAGCTCTGCACCCAGGATTCGAACCTGAGAACCCCAGGCCACCAAAGCAGAGCGCACAAACTTTAACCACTATGCCACTGGGCTGGCCCCCTTAATACATTTTTGTGTACTTATCTATCAGTTTCTGATAGAAGTATGTTAAATTCTCCCACGGATTTGTCCATTTATGCTTATAATACATCAGTTTTTCCTTTCTGTGTTTTTGAGGATACATTGTTAAGTGCATACAAGTTTCTGATTGCTTTATCTCATAGACGGGCTGTTTCCTTTATTATTACGCAATATCTCTATTCATCCTAATTAATGTGTTCACACCAAATTATTTATTCTTTTTATGGCATTAAAATTACTATACTAGCTTTTTTTTTAAAGTTTTTCTTGATGTGATAGGTAGAATAATGGCCCCCACCAAATATGTTTACATTCTAATCTCTGAAACCTGTAAACATGTTACCTTACATGGCAAAAGGAACATTACAGAAATGATTAAGTTAAGGATCTTGAGATGGGAAGATTATGCTGTATTATCCCAGGGGTCCCAATATAATCACAAGGGTCCTTAGAAGGGGA
The DNA here is from genome assembly GCF_020826845.1 of Diceros bicornis minor. Taxonomy (NCBI): domain Eukaryota; kingdom Metazoa; phylum Chordata; class Mammalia; order Perissodactyla; family Rhinocerotidae; genus Diceros; species Diceros bicornis. The sequence continues at coordinate 68,146,605 of NC_080741.1, forward strand.
AGGCAGGAGAGTCAGAGTCGGAGAAGATGTGATGATCAAAGTGGAGGTTGGAGTGATGTGATTGCTGGAAGGGGGCCGTGAGCCAAGGAATGTGGGCAGATTCTAAATCTGACAAAGACAAGGAATGGGTTCTCCCCTATAGCCTCCAGAGGGAACGCAACCCAACAACCTCTTTTAGTACAAGGCTCATTTTAAACTTCTGACCTCCAGAATTGTAAGATAATAAAGTTCTATTGTTTTAAGTCACTAAGCCTGTGGTAATTTGTTACAACAGCAATAGGACACAAATACTTGGTATATATTTTTCTATCCCTTTATTTTCAATCCTTACTTATTGTTTCATTTAGGTATGCTCTGACAAAGAACATATGGGTGGATTATATTTTTTTATTCAATCTGATATTCTCTATCTTTTAATAGGTGCGTTTAAATTATCTTTATTTATTTTGATTGTTAGATCTGTATTAATCTTTGCAATTGTATTTTGTGATTCCTGTTTACCATACTTTTTTTTGTTCTTTTTTTTGCCTTTACTGCCTTCTTTTTAAAGTATCTTTTACTTTTTTAAAGTAAAAAAAACTTTTTTTAATGCAATACAACATACATTCTGAAAAGTACACACAGTTTAAATGCACAACTTAACAGATAGGAGTGAAGCAACCATCTTTGAAACCCACACATGAGTCAAGAACTAGAACATTGTCAGCGACCCAGAAGTTCATCATCTATCTGTTCCCAGTTACAACTCCTCCTTCCTATCTGGAGTTAGTGATACATATATCTTTACTCTGTTTTTTCATCCTATGCTAGTTTGGAAGCTATAGAAAATATTTCCATTTTTAGTGTTTACTTGTAATTTTAAACATATAAAACAAGCTGTAAAATTCCCGAAGTATAAGGTTATCTAGCATCTCCATCTTCCTACTGAACAAAAAAGAATAACTCCCATTCTTCCTTGTTATTCTTACTCATTTTTATACAAAAAAAGATAAGCTTTTTAAAAAGCCAATAATTCACTAAACTTACCAGCATATTTATACAATTTCTGCATTTACCGTCGTTTTATGTAGCCCACTCTTTCCCTCTGAATTTAATGTCTTTCTTCCTCAAGTTCACTTTCAATGGGGGTCTGTGGATAGTAAATTCTTCCCGTCTTTGAAAGTCTTTACTTCACTCAATCTTGCTTGAAAGATGTTCTAGATGTTCTATACTCATATGCCATTCTAGGCGGACAGTTATTTCTCTTAGCTCTATAGAGTACTTCCTCCATTGACTTCTGAAATCTACGATTGACAGGAAATCTACTCATCCTAATTAGAATTCCTTCTTAGAAAATAGCCTTTTCTTTCTGCTACTTTTAAGATTTTCTCTTCGTTGTTGTTCTCCAGATTTACCAGTGTTGCTTTACTAGTGTTGCTAGTATGGATTTATTTTTATTTAACTCCTCTTTCCTCCCGATCTGCTTTCAATGTGAAGACTCAGTTCTGGACTCAGTTCTAAGCCACTGTCTTTTAACATACTGCTTCTCCTTCATCCTTTCTTCTGGTATTTGTATTAGTTTTTATTGAACTACCTCAATCTATTCTCTGTGCGTCAACTTCTCTTTCGCGGTATTTGTCTCTATGTTGCATTTTCTGTGAAATTCTACTGCTACCTTTGAATTTACAAATGTTCTTGTTGACTATAGAGACACTGAGGTTATTTTTTATTTCAATGATTATATTTTCATTTGCAGGATTTCTAGGTTTTCAAAGCCTCCTTTTGTTATTCCAGGTATTTATTTCATAATTTCTTGTACTTTTTTCTGGATGTTATTTTCTTAGAGAATCCTGAACAGTTTTTTTAAAGTTGGTTACAGATTTCTTCATCATTTTCATTTTGTATGGAGTGAATTCTTCTCCCAGTTGTTGATTTTGTTGGCTGTCTTAGTCTTCTCTTTCTTCCTATGTTTTGGAATTTTGATCTTTGAGATGTATCTTAAGTGGGAGATTTTGTTTGTCTGATCTCTCTCTTTCTCTTTCTGTCTGTCTGTCCTCCTCCCATTTGCCCTTGCCTCTATGCAGCAACCCGAGTTTGTCTAGCCCAGACCATACTTATGTTATCTCATGCTTCTTGCCCCGTTCTCAACCTTGTCTCAGGTTCTGTCTCTAAGGCTGAGTCCACTTTCTTCCTCCTCCTGGGTTTTCCTCTTCCTATAAGGTAAAGACTGAAGCCAGTCATCCTTTTCCCCATGAAGTCTTCCAAACCTGACAGACTGGCTTAAGTGCCCCTCATCTGTCCTCCCCTAGTGCACTATTTTATTATTTACCACAGCATTTTGAAAATAACTGTTCATGTGACTGTCTCCCCTACTAGCCAGTAAACTTCTTGAGGATGGGGACTGTGACTCATTCATGTGTCCCCTGAATATCTTACACAAATGAACCAATCAAAATATACTTGATGGAATAAAAAGTGTACAAATAAATATGATTCTTACTGTTTTGTGAATAGGCATTATGAACAGTATATTTAGAAACTAAAATGTGACTTCAATGTTACAAAATGTCAACCTCCCTAACTTTCTTACCACTTTGCAAGGCTGCTCTGCATCAGATTTAGAATATACCATTATTCTTTAGTTTTACAGCATATTACCAAGTGAGTTGGTGTTAGCTTTTTCATTGTTTCATGAGATTTCTAGATTTGGTAAGGCCAGGATATGGCAGATAATTAAATGTTGCCCATGGAATAAAACCCAAATAGAAGCTTAGTTTTGTGAAAATAGATTAGTAGAGGAGAGCAGCTCATAGACTCGTCCAGGACATTTTGAGTAGGACTGAACTCCACGATTTTCCTAAATTTCATTTAAATAGCAGAGAAAACACTCTCTTATCTAGCCAGACTTGCCATTACAGCTATAGGATTTTTAAGTGTCTTTGGCAAAGCTCCAAAAAACACAAGTGCTTAGATCTTCCCAGAAATCGTGCATGTGAATGAAATCACCGCCAAATCTGAGAATGTCAGCCATGAGCTGTTTACACCAAAGACGTTCAAAGTATGGGATATCTTCACTCTTCTGTCTTTCCTTTAAACTGAGCCTCTAATAACTTTTCTACCACCAGGGTCACATTATTAGTTAACAATAGAATTAAAGGTGAGGACTGTTTTGCTATTTATTTATTTACATCCTGTACTTTTTAGTTAAGAATTTGACGTTTAACAATAAAGAGTGCTTTGCTGGAAATTTGGGGAATAGAGAAAAAGATTAAAGAAACTACAAGGAAACAATCTCACAAATACAGAACGTGAGACCTTCAACAAAGCAATTTGCTTAGTCTCTTCAAAAAGTCAATGTCATTAAAAAAAATTGGCGGAAGAAACTGGCCTAGAGTAAAAAGACATAACAACCAGATGCAAAGTATGAAATTTGATTTGTGTCTGCAAAATATAGCCATAAAAAGCATTCGGGGGACAATTTAGGAAATTTTAATATAAACTGAGTATGAGATGATACTAGGAAATTATTGCTAGTTATCTTAGGCTTGATCATGGTATTGTGTTTATGCAGGAGGATGTCCTCATGCTTAGGAGATGCAAAGCTGGAGCATTTGTTGCTAAAACGTGTGCTTTACTTTGAATTGACTTTGAAACAGTCCAACTAGAGAGACGAAAGAAAGAAGGCAGGCAGGGAAATGAAGAAAAGAAAGTTAAAAATGTCAAATCTATGTGGCGAGTAAATGAGTGTTCACTGTGTTATTTTTTTCAGCTGTTGTATGTGCTTGAAAATTGATAATAAATTGGGGGAGAAAAGAGCGAGGACTTGGGAGTTAAGCCTGCCTGCCAGCCCTGCCGCTCATTAGCTTGACAAGTTATTACAGTTCTCGGAACTGTGGTTCTCTCATCTGTAAAAGGGTTAATAATATTTCTTATTCCATAGAATTTTTATAAAGCGTACACGAGATGACATGTCAAGTTACGCGTACTTTACACATGTACTTCATTCTTTGCTATTATTGTCATTGTAATCATTACAAAGGTAAATATTATTACCTATTACTAGGTAATTAATACATCTTACTGTAGGTATTATTACCTATTATTATCAGTTTTTAAGGTGCAATTGTGGCTTTTCAAAGCACTTTCATAAATATCTTCTTTGAAATTCACACTAAGCCTATGATATAAGCAAAAATGAGAAAATATTTATCATGTTATTTACCACTTAATACATATTACCTAAAATTTTCTATGTATTACACTTATTACGTTAGAATTATTGGAAACAAAAATGTACTAGAATGAAATGAAAACCATTACGGTTTTACTTTTCAAAAATAAACACCTGATCTTTAAAATAAAGCTGTTGGAAATGCTCTGAAAATATGAATATTTTAAACAAACATTTTAAGCAATTAAATATTTTAGCGTTAATTCTTGTGAACTAGTCACTTAATTTAAGAGAGACCATCATTCTACCTGCTTTTCTTTAAAATAGTTTGAATTTGATGGTGACTGTGGCTTATCAAAGGATAAACAATTTCATTGTATCCTGTTTACAAGACCTGAACATCAGATGTAGGATATACTTATACATCAAGATAACGTCAATACAATTGAAGGTCCTATTGGTTTTCAGTGTCCTTCTAAGAGATGCAAAATATTGTTATCATTAAAAGCCTGGGTGGGGAAAGAATAAGGAAAGTTTAAGAGTCAACCATTGGCTTTGGTCATGTTAATAATAATAATAATAATAGCAGCACCCATTGATTGAAGGCTTACTATGTGCCAAGCATTATCTAAGTTACATTTCTTATGTTACTCTGGGCAAGTATTTCTGAGCCTAATTTTTCTTTTCTGATAAAGCTGAGTTGTTAATAACCACCCACTTGCTCCCTGCTATGTGAGGGCCAAATGAGAGAAGATAAGTAAATGTGCTTTAAAAATTAAGTGCTCTACAAATGCGGTGTCATTAGTTTCCATTGAAATATCAACCAGGAGGAAGCAGAGGGAAGGATGGTTTCATTCCCCGCTGGAAGCTTTTGCTGGGGCACCCTGTGAGCTCAGAAGTGCTGCAAACGTGTATTTGGAAGACAAAATGCATTTCTCTGGTAAAATTGGAAAGGACAGGTTGCTTATTGCTTCCCAACCTCCCAGAATTTGAATTTTCTTTGCCTTCATTCTTTTCATTGTGCGCTCATCATTTGCAATTTTATGGAAGCCCGTTGTGCTTCTCCTGAGAGAGTGTCAAGGAAGAAGAATATATACCACCCAGGACCGGGCCCAAAGTGGAAATTTGTCAACAATAAAAATGCTATATTTGCATTTCAGATAAAGCATTATTGATCTTTTTTCAATATTGAAATGTACTGGCTTGTTATATGATGCCAAACCATTGAATTAATCTCTTAGGAAAACACACGATTTGAAAATTAAAATTTTTCTGCTCTTCAGCTTTTGGAACATTTCAAATACCATTGATATTCTACTCATGCCTAAACACCGAAGGGTGAATGTAATTTAAATGTAATGAGACAGTGTGCGTCAAATAAAAAATGTTCTTCACCCACGTGTCTCTAGTATATCTGTGCTGTGTGTCACCCCAGAGTGGAGAATCATTGAGAATTTTGCTTTTTATGCAGTGATACTGAGTTAACAAAGCAAGAAAGACTTCAAGTAATAGTTGATTCATTCTAAAATTTAAGGCATCAGTGAGGCCGTGGGATGTGGTGTTTTTTCCTGTTTATGATAGGGCAATAATGATTGTCTGTATACTTGAAAAGCTGGACTTCTGAGGAGGTCCACGGAGAATTTATTTCTATCCCAGGTGTCACAGTGAACAGTCTGAGAATAACTGACTGGTTTTTTCTAGAAACAAAGATGACAGTGCAAATACATAAGATAGCTCACAGCAGCAACTTGGATTTTTTTTTAAGTTTTAAATGTCATCAGTCAGCAGGGGTAGTTTCTTCCTAGATTGCAATGACATCTGTCAATTGTGTTATCCTGGGATCCCAGTATGAATCTCTGCAGGTGCCAGAAACAGTATTTCAAAGTCAGGCTATTGAGTTAATCCAACCTGCAAACTGTTACTCCCTTAGGAGACTTGAACTGGGAGTCGAGTAGGCCAGATAGAAATGAGCTAAATCCTCAGGCCTGTTGGGATTTGTGCCCTCTGACATTGTTCACCTAGGAAACTCGTATTAAAATGTTTCAGAGGTTTGTTAACCCTCTGCTGTTTACCACAAACCAGGAAGAATTGGAAGCTCTCCTACGCTGTCGTTGGGAAAACCAATTACGTAGATATGAAGACCCTACTTATGAATCAAAATGTAAAATGTGTATATCCTTTGGTTTAGCAATTCCAATTTCAGGAGTTTACCCTAAGGAGGTAATCAGGGGAGTACTCAGAGGATTATGTCCAAGTGGTCCACCAAATTTTTTATGATATTAAAAAACGGAAAATAGCACACTGTCCATCAATGGGGGATTGGTTAAATAAATTGTGGTTAACTGAACTATGCAGATATTAAAAACAATGATATAGATTAATTTGTATTTTAATTAATTATTATTACTAATTAGTATCAACATTAATATTAATAAATTAATATCATTGAGTGAAAAACACATTACAGAACTGTAGAATTCCATGTCAGTAAAGTGCGTGTTTGGGTGTGTGTAAGCACACAACTGAAAGGCTGATCACCAAGATGTTATCAATGTCCCTCTCTGGGTTACAGAGATGTGATTTTTATTTTCTCCTTTATGTTTCACCATTTGATTAGTCATTTTATAGAGATCACGTGTCATTTTTATCACTGAAAATCATTTTTACTCAGAAAAATTATTCTCTCTGCAAAATCCACACTAATTCTTAGTTATTCGCTAACATGAGGACATGATTTCCTCCACTTGGTAAGGGATTTATTGATTTGTGGAGAGAAGCCTACGAAACTCGACAGTGTGTGTGCTGGAACAACATCCCAGGACTTGGGAGCCATGAGACTCAACTCAAGCGTTAAGCCACAACTTTGTTGTCACTATGTCAAAGACATGTCTGCTTTTTCATCTACAAAATGAAGGTTGTAATCATTGCCTTACTCATATCAGGAGACATCAATAATATCCTAAAGTGCTAGTGCATTTCATTTTCATATTGTCCAGATGCTCACCAGTAGCTGGTAGGAAATAGTATCTCTGTTTCTTCACCTATTAAATGTGAATAAATATCATACCTACTTCAAAGGGTTCTTAGGAAAAGTAAATGAATTAATACACGTGAAGCGCTTGAAACAGGGCTTGGCACATAATGAACCCTCAATCATCTTAGCTGTTTTTCCTATTATCATTGATATCATCATTATTATTAAGCAGCTCAAATAGTTTCACAGAGCTCAGATGATTATCATCTTTTCAAGTCATCTGTTGAAAATCTCTTTGCAACAGCAAAGCTGTACCCACTCAACCGCAAAGCTGAGAGTCCTGTGGTAGGGCCACTTCAGAGGCGAAGTAACTTATTAAAAGGTTCGTTAGATGATTAGGCCAGTAAAACTCCTGGAGAGGTATAAAACAATGTATCTTTTATACTGAATCTGTACTGATCTATAGAGAAAAGTAATCTAGCAAAAACAATGTCTGCTTCTTCTCTATTTGAAATGAAAACAAATCCTTACGTGAGGTGCATATGGCTAAGCACTTAGCAGCCTTAATAACATTTGTTCTTGCTTGCTAAGAAAAAGCAATAGGATTAAGACGACATAAATTATACTGTCAATTACATTATCTGTACAATGGCGTTCTGTGCCACCCTTTAATCTCATATTTTAGGAGAATATTATTAATACAAGAAAATGTTCACAGTCTATATTACAATTAAAAGTTGGCGGGGGCCGGCACAGTGGCCTAGCGGTTGGGTTTGTGCGCTCGGCTTCGGTGGCCGGGGGTTTGCTAGTTCGGATCCTGGGCGCGAACCTACTCACCGCTCATCAAGCCATGCTGAGGCAGCATCCCACAAAGAAAAACTACAACTCTACAACTATGATACACAACTATGTACTGGGGCTTTGTGAAGAAAAAAAAAAGGAGGAAGATTGGCAATAGATGTTAGCACAGGGCCAAGCTTCCTCAAAAAATAAAATTGGCAGGCTACAGAGCAGTGTATAATTAAATAAAAATAATAATAGGAATAAATAATAGTAGTATTTATTGAGCATTTCCCCTGTGACAGGCACTGTGCTAAGCACGGTATGTACATTTTCTTATTCGCAACCCAAAACAACCGGAGGAGGTAGGAACTGTTATATTATTCCCATTTTGCATCTGAGCAAAGTGAAGGATAAATAATTTTTTAGGTTTCAGCTGTGGTTAGAATCCAGGTGTGTTGGAATCCGAAGTTCAGGCTTTTAACCACTATGGGGTGTGAGTGTGTGTGTAGAAGAAAGGAGGAAGAATGAGGAGGAAAGAGTTGAGGGGGAGAGGAGGAGAAAGGGAAGAGGAAGAGACACAGGAAGATGACGATGTATTTTTAAGGATGCGTCAATCTTCCCGAGGGTGACAGGTCTTTTAGTGGCATGACCTGCTCTGCCATTTGCAACAGTAGGAATCATAGTAAGAGGTAAAAACACTTTGCATTACGGTCTTTCAAAGGTCTCTGGTCATTGTAAAGTCAGATTGACGCAAAACAAGCCCTTGAGATCAACCTCCTGAGTTTCAGAAAAAGATATTCTCCCCTGAAATTGGAGTGACATTTCCCATGGGCTGTCCTGGGAGCCAAGTCCTCCCCTGTGGCTGACCAGCGGAGATCCGCCATCCCCCGCCAGGCAGCTGATGGACCTTAGCCACCTGTTGCCAGAGCAGCGGGAGGGCGGAGAGAAGGGAGTGGCTCCAGAGGGTGACCTCTGGGCAACACACATGAACGTTTAAATGGAAATGTTCACGTTGACCTAATGTTATCTGTGACCCCAGTATCAACTGTGCAGAATTTTCCAGTCACTCTACCTGGGGTCCTGCGCTCTGTGAACGTCTTTAGACCAACTCCCAGTTATCAATAGTTTGCAGCTACTGTCTCCAGGACGTGTGACAAATGTTGTTCAAGTACAAGTCACCCTCCAATGCATTTACTCAAATTTTGACTGAATCCTAGAATATTTTGAGGGGAAATGAAGGCCTACAATAATCTCTGATCCCCATGATAACTATTAGCCATGCAGTAGTACTGGTTCCTTATTATGGTCTAAGGCAATTAGAAGCAATGTAAGTTCCGTGTGCATTTCCCAGTTCTGGCTATGTTATCTGTTTTCCCACTCCAGACAGCATATCAGGATACAGGACAGTTATATTACTGTGGGGACAACCTTGAAGCTCTTCTACTTTATATCGTAAAATTACATTTGTTTGCCAATGTTACTGTTTTAAGTGTTACAGCGGCATTCACATTATACGTGCATTTAACTTATGCAAATTCAAATATACATTGGTATAGCAAAAGTACTGCAAAATTACATTTTAATATGTGCCCCTTTAGAAACCTTATTGTGTTCAGATTGCATTTATAAATAATACTCCAGATCTGTAGCGTTTGTGTGTACTGTGCTTTATGGGTGACCTAAGGAATTTCCAAGAGCAATTTTGGCCATAACCACTTTTTGCTTTAGGCAACATCTCCCCTCTGCCTCCCACCACCACCACCACCATCTTAAGCTGAAATTCCACTGTGTTTATAACAAATTACTTTTGACACTTTTCAATGGTGGCCCCAGAATCCACCAAGTGCTATCGGCTAGTGTTTAACTCTAAATACTATTCATAGCTAGGTCAAGGTAGCAGCTGTTTTTCCTTGGTTCAAATTTGTGAAGCTCCCATCATCATCTGTGAATATTGCATGTCCATCCCCACTGGGTACCAGACAGTGCATTACTTTAAAAATATATTTCCTTTTCCATTGGGCTTTGTGAGTAGTCTGAAAACTGATTTGACTGCATGCTTTTATTTTTTGTGTCACTAGCAGCAGAAAATTGAGTATGATAATAGTTTCATTGACATCAGGGAGGCCTGGGTTTGTTTTTCCTATACAGATCAGAGAATAATCTTTATACAACATAAATCTGATTTTGTTACTCCTCCATCTTTAAAATCCTTACGGAGCTCCCCATTACTCACAGGATGAAGTCCTGACTTCCTGTCAGCATGACTTACAAAATCTGCATGTTCTTCTCCTCACATTTCTCTCCCTTATATACCCTGTGTTCTAGCCAACCAAACTCTTAGTATAGCTCAGTCATGCCGGAACTTTTCACAACTCTAAGCTTTGGCCGTGCTGTTCTCTCTGCCAGGAATACCTGACATCGCTCCCACTCCCTTGGTGGGTTTACACATCTTGAACACTGTGCTCAAATAGCACTTCCTCAGTAGCGCCTTCCTGGACTTCCTGACCACACTTAGTCACGCCTTCCTCTTACATACCCTCAGTGTATTTTTATACCTCTATTGAGGCAGTTATCACACATCATCACCCTCTAACAGGCTGTGAATGGATCAAAAGCAGAGGCAACGCTTTCTTTACCTTTGCAATACCAGGACCTCACATGGTGCTTGGAACACAGTGGTTCTGTAAATCTTGAATGAATGAATGAATGAATGAGTTTTAGGCAGAGACACAATCTTAGAAATCAATTGGCATAGGTGTTTTTGACCGGGATCCACAGATAAACTGCAGGGGTTCAATGAATTTCCTCTAAAATGAATGCTAAATTGCCACTGAATCTGTATGTGGATATTTGAGCACATTTTTATCTGAGGAGCTGGTCCGTCACGTCCATCATACTCCTAAAGGAATTTATGACATAATAATAAAGTTTCAAATTATTGATATAATTCAATCTCTTCAGAAAACTAATGTCCATCTTTTCTCTGCTGCATGACAAAAACAAACAAAAAACAAAGCCAAGAGGAATAGGAGATTTCAAGAGAAATAAACGTGGGCATGACAGTCCCTAAAGAATGAAGTCAACAGGATTGTCTTGTTTCAGTCTTAAGAGGGGGGAATACTCAAAATATCAGTGCTTGGAAGGATTTGGACCTAAGTGGCACGGAGTGCAAGCCCCGAGCTTAGCTGATTCTCTCTCTCACCATTGTGAAATTATCGAATGATGGGGTGTGGGTGGTGACAAGTGAGGTGGATTCTTCCCGTTTTCCTGTTGAGTCATTCCTCCAAACAGTCTCTCCATGAGGCTTGGGGGGGGCAGAGGAAGTGACATTAGTTTGTGGATTCCTTTTTATTTGAACTCTGTAGCTAGATTGCAGCGCCACTCCTTGCGGCTTCTTTTCTTTCTTTCTTTCTGGCTTCATACATTTCCCTTACATTTTCAACTGGGTGAGTTATATGCCATTTGCTTTCATAATCTGGTGTTTGTGCAGTGGCACTGGCAGAAGTTAATATGTGCTTCTTGTTACTCCAGGGATTCCTGCAGCCCCATAATGATGGAATTAATCTATAAATGTGGTCTCTAAAAGCACCTCTGGGCCTGACTCTTTAAATGAAAGGCAGAGTGGAATGGAAGGGATCTGTTGGCCTCATCATCATTATCTAAATGGATGCAAATGCAGCAGATTGAAAACACTCATCCTCACCAGAAATGATAAGAATCAAAAGGCCTGCTATTTGCATGTTTAACTGTAACCGTGCATGGAGACCAAATTACCGAGTAGGGGCTATGAGCACTTCACAGAAAGTAATGGGCCCCTATATTTACTTTTGCCATCTTGATGGGTATTAGAAGACGGCTAGGCTTTCTAAACATTTGTGCACTTCCAACTTGGGAGAATATTTCAGCACGTTAGGAAAACATGGCATAAGTTCAAATGAGCCGAGTTACATTAGCCTCCTTTCTGGTTAGTTCGGGTCAAATGGCGAACTGTCTCTGCAGTGCATTCTGGCTAACTTTTACTGAAAACAAACTATGTTTCAGGCACAGTGCTAATCTCTTAACATACATTATTTCATTTAACTCTCATATCCCTATGAGGTAGATTCTGTTATTATTCCCATTTTACGTACAGGGAATCTGAGACAGAGAGAAATCAAGTAACTTAGCTAAGTTCACATAGTAAATGGTTAAGTGAAGATATAAACACGTGTTTGTCCGACTCTAAAGACAGAGTTGTTGATATGTGAAATAATTTCTTTTTCTACCACCAAAGCATTCATTTATCAGCTCGAGTCATTCAACAAATATTTATTGAGCAGCTACTATATGCTAGTTGCAGTACAAAGAACAAAATGAAAGCCAACCAGACATTGTCCCTGCCTTCAAGGACTTGCAGTCTCTAGGGAACATGCTAGAAACAACCATAAATGAAATTTTGCTCTTTCTTATGAAAACATCAGCACCTTCATTCTTGGCATCTTCCTCCTCCTCAACATCATCGTCATCAGAATTACTATTTATTGAGCCCTTAATATATGCCAGTGCTATATTAGGCACCATTTACCTCTAATGACCTTTTGAGATAAGTCATTAACCCCCCAATATGGTTAAAGAAACTACAGCTCACAGAGCCTGAATGACTTTGCCCATTTCACCCGGCTAGTAAGTGGCAGCGCCAGCATGGAAACACTGATTATAATGCCTCTTTTTTTTTTTTTTTGGTGAGGAAGATTGGCCCTGAACTAACACCTTTTGCCAATCTTCCTCTTTTTGCTTGAGGAAGATTGTTGCTGAGCTAACATCTGTGCCAATCTTCCTCTATTTTGTATGTGGGACACTGCCACAGTGTGGCTTGATGGGTAGTACGTAGGTCTGCGCCCGGGATCCGAACCTGTGAACCCAAGGTCGCCGAAGCAGAGTGTGCAAGCTTAACCACTATGCCACCGGGCTGGCCCCTAATGCCTCATATTTTAATAGCAATATCAACTGAGGATTCTGAGGTCACTCTAAAAAGAAATGTCACCTGAGGATATTTTAGAAGCTGATCGGAAAATAATGGGAATAAAAAGCTTAATGAATAATAAAAGCTACTATGTATTGAGTGCTTACTCTCTGCCAGGCACTGTGCTAGGAGCTGTTCACATATGTTCTCCTTTAAGCATCGCAATATCCTGCAAGTGGATCTTGTCAGCGCTATTTTTCTATCTTGCAGGTGAGGAAACTGAGGCTCAGAGAGATGAAGTAACTTGCCCAAGGTCCACACAGTAGGAATGATATATAAGCCCAGATCTGATTGGCTCTAAAGCCCCATATTTTACTAACAACATCACTGAGACAATTCCTGGGAAACGCTCATTTTCAGAAAGAGGCCAAATAAAATCTTTCAAAAAGCAACCGCAAAATTGCCTGAAGGATACAGACTGCTGGTCAGGCTCCATCTGAACAAAAACCTCTCCTTCCCCAAGACCCATGTGACATTTTTTCCCTTCTTGCTTGATAGGAGGATGGTGTTTGTGTGTTTGGGGGCTGGAGCAATGAAAAGACAAGAAGGACCCTTAGAGATAAGGAATTGTAGAGAACTCGGGAAACCCACGTTCATCTAAAGGCTCCGGGGCCTGGCCTCCTGCAATCTTGCTTTATCTGCTGCTAACACCTCACCTCTGAAGGGCCAATGGGGAGAAGACGTCATTTTTAAAGAGAAGGAGAGCCCCTGGCTGAGGTTAATTAAACCCTTTCTCCTTATACAGTAAGGGGCAAGAATCCCGCTTCTCACAGCTTTCCCTAGAATGCAGCTGGGTTTTGAATTCTAATTCAACTTCAGATGGTTGGGAGTCACAGGGAACATTAGAAAGATTACATGATAAAAACAAGATCACGTATTAAGCACCTATGATAACAGTGAATACTTTGCATTCATTACCTCATTTAACCTTTTCACCTGCCCTGCAGAGGAGGCATTTTTATGTCCTTTTTACAGACTAGGAGATTGTAGTGCAGAGACAGAACTTTTCCCAGGGTTGTACAGGTAGTCTGAGACAGACCTGGGATTCAGATCTAAGATCAGATTTTAAGCACAACTTCTCTCTTTGGTGGCCAGAGACCAGCGCCTGCACTTTCTGGTTAAACGTGGCTGCTGTCTGACACCCTTATCTAGGTCACTGACCCGTGAGTTTTTCTCCCTCCTTACGCCTCCACCTCTCCTGTTTTTTTGGCCTCTTTTTCTTGCCAATCTGTATTGGACTTGCAGGAAAGGATGTCTGCCCTGCCATCTCTCCCTTCTAGGGGATCCCCATTCCTAGCCATTCCTTACGCATGAGTTCAAAACCATATTACAACCAGATAATCTCAACCACGGACTGGGAATGGACAGTACAACCAATAGGAGAATCCAAGGTTGGCTAGTTACCTGTGAGGTGAGCTGCAATGAAAGCGTTATCCAGACAAGTATGATGGTTACTCATAAGTCTCATTCTCTTTTTCTCTCCAATCCCTCACCCTCAGAGTGCAAATGATGTCAAGTACTAAGACGCAGCGAGAAAGCTGGTAGTTACTTTTAGGAGCAGAAGCTGCAGAGATGTCCAGAGCGAGACCGTAAAAATCTGCGGTCATGACAGAAGCAAAGGTATGAGTTAGCAGAGAAGCTAGGGAGTGATGGAAATAGAGAGAAGCTCAGCAAAACCGCAGGGGATCCGTGAGTTCCCATTGCTGATGGTACAGCCGACTGCTTTAGATCCTAAACTAGCTCTCCACGAGACCCAGGAAATCCTATTCCATTTTTGGGATTCCTACCTCTTTTGGTGCTTAACTTTATTTCCATTTAAACCCAATTATATTTGGAGTAACGTGCTGAGTCTCTGGTGCTTGCATTCAAAGATCAGAACAGACATGAAACTTCAAGGAGAAATCCAGTGCAGAATGAAGGGGACTCCCAGCTTGAGAAAAATTTGGAATGCTTTCCATTCAGCTCTGTTAAGAATGCTAAAATGTAAATATAAATCTGGATACAGAGACATTTTATTACATTGTCAAATAAACCCCTGAAATTGGCAGGGAACTTAGCATCAAGCCACATGAACTCTTTACCTAATCCATGATTCCCATAGAAACATACCCAAGTAGATGTCTTACCTGTGTTTGAATACTTCACTAATGCGGATCTCACTACTGTGATGTAATGTCTGGAGATCTGAATACCTAAAACTTTCGCATACCAAGTAACTAAGACATAAGCACCACGTAAAACAGAGTAACATATTTCTAGTACTTATATTCCAATTATAAACATTTATTCACTGTGCTAGGCATGGGAATGAACAAGACAAGTGAGATCCCTGCCTCTATGGAGTTTATATTCTGTTTTCAATTTTTATTATGAACAATTTCAAACATACAAAATAGTAGAAGGAATAGTATAATGAACACCTATGTGCCATTACCCAGTTTAACAACTGAGAACATGTAGCCCCTTTTGTTTCATATGTATCCCTTTCCCCGAAGGCTCTCTACCACTCTGTTGGATTATTTTAAAATAAATCTCAGATGTCATATCATTTCAGATAGGTCTCTCTTTTTTTTAGTATATAACCACAATGTCATTCACACCTAAGAACATTTAATAATTTCTTAATATCATCTAATTTCCAATTTTTTCCTTCAAATTTTCCTGTTTGTATTATAAATGTCTTTTTATACTTGATTTGTTTGAAGTTTTAGATTCTAACGGGACATGTTCTTGGAGCATAAATACAGCTGAATCTTGATATTTTACCCACGTAGAAGAGTATTGATTCATTAAAATGTATAGTTTTAAATAAAATCACTAGTTACCCTTTATTTTTAATTTTTATTTGCTCTTTATCTTTCTCTTAGAAATTTATCATCTAGAAATTGTTATAAACATGAGATATAAACAACTCTTAGAAATTTATCATCTAGAAATTGTTATAAACATGAGATATAAACAACTCTTCTGTTGTCACCAAAATGGTTTTCTTTTTTTTCCACATGGCTTTCTTAGTTAATGAAGCACACGTGGTGTTCACGATGCGCTACTACTGCTCCTTGGAAAGCTTGTTACTGTGAAGGCCTGTCATCCTCAGCAAACATTTATTGAAAGTCCACCAGAAAAATAGAATGGTAGAGCTGTTGATCCAGCGATCCTACTTCTAGAACCTAATACAAAAGAAAACATGACAAGAGCAGAAATATATTTATAGGTTATATATTATATAATCGTGTAAGTTGCTAAAATTTTTAGTTACAAAGAACAATGAGATACACATCATTATATAGTATATATTATTATCATAATGTAGTATACATTAAACATAAAACTTAAGATATTAAACATATAGATTGATATATTTTTATATATTTACATATGCTATATATTATGTATAACAATGTCTCATTGTTAATTATAACATCGAAATTTTTAACGTCCATTGATTGGGATTGGTTAAAGAAATTAAGGTCCACCCACGCAATGAAATACTATGAAACAATTAAAAATTATTATGTGGAAATCTATATTAATATGGAAAGATAAATGAAATATTTTTAGATGAAAAGTAAGCTACGAAGCAATATATAGTATTATTATGCAAGATCTCCAAGATATATTAATTTTTAAAAGACAAAAAAGACCTAAAAAATTATATATGTATATATACATTTATATAACTTATGTATATGTATGTGTATAATTTATACATATAATAATATATATACATATACATATATAATTTTTATATGTACGTATACCTATATACGAAAGAGTGCACATAATGTGGTCCCATTTTTGATTACTCTGTTTATGCCCTGACACCCAAAATGTGTGTATGTATGAATAGAATAGTTTGGATGGCTATATGCCAAAATGGTAACAGTGATTCTCTCTGGGTAATAGGTTTATTTGAATAAATATCTGTTAAGATTTTCTGAAATTTTTAATAATATACATTATTTTTATATTATAGAAAATATTTTTAAAGAATGTTAGAGCTAGAAAATACCTTCAAGTTATCATATTCAAATTCTTCATTTCAGAGAAAGCAAAAGTGACTGGCTTAAGACTACAGATAGTTAATATCAAGCCAAGACCCAAACTCACCTTTGAGAACCATGATACTTGTTCCTTCTCTATTTAGGGCAAATTTACTGGCAGGAAGTATCTTAGTCACCCATGTAAATAGGGTTCTGTTAGGTCTGTCCTACAAAGTCTCCAAACTTGGACCTGACACACCTGAATCACAGCCTTGGCCTGAGCTTGGACCATCACCACCACATAGGTTTAAAGTTAAACACAAATACAAGGTAATTTGTGCTATCTTGGGCAGTAGTGCTGTGGGACATGAGGTGTGAGTGCTCTAGGAAGGCTTCATGGAAAGGCAAGGTGAGAAGAGCACACACACGTACACACACACAAACAGGCAATAGGTGTTCGAGAAATGTCAAAGGCATTGAGAGGAAAGAATAATGATCAATGTCAGGGTCACTGTGTGCAGCTGTGCAGGTTGAGCTCTGCACAGCTTCCGGGGTTTGAGGGGGCCATTTACATTAGAGACTTAAAAGACTTTATGTGAATGTGCCTCCCTGATGATGCACAGTGCCCAATCTGTACAACTGTACTTAAAGGTGCTGGGTTCCATTGGAATCAGGGTAAACTTCACGGTAAGGGAGTGGCCTTAAAATCATCATTTCAGAATTAATCCATTTTTTAGTTGTTTACTAATATTGCTGTGCTAATATTCCAATAAATTTTTATAATATCTACAGTGAATGTGTATAAGAAAAGATTAAAAATTACGATTACAGATTTTCATACTCCTCTCTCAAATAAAAGAAGCTCTCTTTAGCAAAAAAAAAAAAAAGAAATTTCAATGAATCCTTAGTGTACTCTGGGGCATATCAGGTTTATTTCTGTTGAAATTAATCTGATTTTCTCAAAGTATTTCCTGGGAAATATGAAACCAATTATACATACGCTGATGAAAATGTCTTTCCCACATTGGCTGACATGAGTCAGTTTTTTCTTTCACTTCATTGCTTAAGATAAGTACTTGTGTTTGTGAAGAACGCCTCTGTTACTTAGAAATTTCCAAGGCAGAATTTTGAACTGGGTATGATAGAATTACCCTCAAGTTTCATACAGAACTGTAGGACTTGTTAAGTTTGAATTTAAGAAACCAGAACTCAGTGTTTGTTTTTAAATAAAAAGAGGAATTGCTTCCATTCCTATTTTCCTTCCTCTATCCTCTCTCTTTCCTTTCCTCTTTCTTCCCTCTGTGGCTTGAAGTCAGCATGGTAGCTGAGAAAATAAATAATTAAGTTTATTGGGGGTAATGGGAGCCAAGTTTCTCACTGCCAGAGAAGATATTTACAAATGTGGAAGGAGGAAGGCTAGAAAGAACCCCTCAGTGTTGGATTGGAATTAAAGATAGCGGTATAAACTTATGGTTTTATAATATATATACAGACAGTAACATAAATTTTTATAAATGTGTGTGTTTATACACTTATGTGTGTGTGTATACATACATATATTTTCTAGCTCTGTCTATTGAGAGCCAAGAAGCAATGACAGCCCCGTAACATTGAGCACAGTGAATGCTCAGGTCTTGGTTTCCAAGTACCACCCTTTCTAAAATGAACCAGAGCTTCTGAGAGGAATGGCTGGTTCCAGGGTTTTGGGACAGGGAAAATTCAAGATGAACCTGGAATGTCTTATTGTGCCAGAACATAAGGAAATGCTCAATGAATAATGGATTAAAGGATACAAGAGCCAGCTTGAAGGATCCCCCACTTACCAAATAGGGGAAATTTTGAGAATCAGAATAAATAAAGATGGTAACAGATTACAATCCACTGAATAAAATGGAAATCTATGACTCAATACTGACATGAATAATAAATGACAGGATAGAGGTGGTAGACTCGGGTGGGAATCATTAATGGATGCTAATGCTGGTGACTGGAGATTTGATAAGAAACAGAATTCAGTTTTTCAAAACTAGATTTTCAAAAACCTCCTCACAAAATGCTAACCAATTACAAAGAGAAACTAGTGAATTTAAGGTGTAAAAACCATAGACACCAACTTGATCAGATGATCAAAGTTAGCATCATTAGTAAGGTGACAAACAGACATCCCGCACCTCCTTTTGTGACGCACAGAAAAGAGCACAGCATCATTTCTGGGGTACTCCTGCCAAGAATGCATGGCCAGAGTTTGATCATGAGAAAACATTGAGCAGTCCCAGGTTGAAGATCATTCTACAGAACGAAAAGCCTACAATCCTTAAAAGTGTAGAGGACACGAAATATAGGGAAAGACAGAGGGACTGTTCTAAATTGGAGGAGTCCGAAGTGACAATTAAATGATAACTAAATGCAAAACATATCCCTGGACCAGAAACAAAAAAAAAGAGATATTATTGTAAAGCTGGTAAATTTGAAAGGGACCTGTGCATTGGATCTGTGTTGTGGTGATTGGGAGGGTTAGGTGCTGATTTTGCAGGAGAATGTCCTTGTATTTGGAAACACACTGGAGTGTTTAAGGATAATAGAACACCATGTCTATCATTATCATGACTAATCATGATAAAAACATGTATAGAGAGTGTGGACAATGTAGTAAATACATGATGGTAACAATTAGGAAATCTAAGACAAGGAAATTCAAGGCATTTTTGTACTATTCTGGCAATTTTCCCATAAGTTTGCAATTATCTTTTTAAAATATTATTTTTTAAAAGCTTAAATAAATAAATACAGGAAACTGAGAATGGTTTTTTTCACTTTATGAAAAATGGTGAAATAAATAGCAATATTACCTTCCACTCATTAAGTGCCAAGCACTGTACGTACCTTATCTCTTATCCATAGAGGAATCATCTAGAGAGGTATTCTTGTCCCCTTTTTAAAAAGGACATAACAGAGGCTGACAGAGATTAAGATACTTGCCTAAGGTCACTCTGCTAGTTAGGAGCAGAGACCAGATTCAAACCTGGGCAACCTGATCCCTAAGCCCACACTCTCAGCTCCCATGCCATGCTGCCTCTGGGTGGAATGATCAAAAAGGGCACTGTGTTACTAGCATTATTATTAAGCACGTTTTATGAACCAGACACTGTCCTAGGTGCTCTTACATGCATTCTCTCATCTAAACTCTCAACTTTGTGACCTCAATTTTACATTTGATTCAGTGAGGCCAAGACAAGTTTGGTTCACACAGCTGGAAAGTGTGGGAGCTTTTGGAACCCGATCCTATCTGGCTTCAAAGATCCTGCTCGTTACACCAAGAAAAGAGAAACTTCCTGCTGAATGGTGATAGTGAAAAAGGCAGAGATGGGGCCTGCATGTCATACTTGGTGAAAGAATGAATTATGGATGGGTTCGCTCAGGATAGATTGCATTAAGGTCTACTGCGAGGAGCAAATTGTATTGTATTGACTTCATGAAGTTGAAAATGATTAGCTATGCTGTGAAAAAAAATATTCAGTCCATGGGGACAAGATATTAAAGTCATATCTCAAAGCAGCAACAAGATAAAGCCAATAACGGACTTGGATTTGGCAGATGTCCTTTGATTGTGTTTTTTTTGTGTCATGAGCTATCCTCCTGCAGATCTTTTAGTCTTTGCGTGTGACAATACCATGTTAATGTCAAATTTAATGCGATTTCACTAGCCAGCAATTGACTGTTTAGCCACATGAAAGGAGTGGATGAGGATTTTTCTTTAATTGTGCAGGATTCTCTGTCAGAATACATTTTATTTTATTTATATTCCCTCAACCAAACTATTATCAGCCAAAAGGGAAGTTATTGAATCGTGTAACTCAAAGGACCAAGGTTAGTCTGTCTGTAGGCATGGCTTGTTCAGGGCTTAAACAAAATGAACAGGATGTAGTTCCTTTCCATCTCTCAGCTTGGCTTAACTGTCCTCTGTGTGTTACTTTCTTTCTCAGGCTACACAAGATGGCAAGATGGTGAACAGCAATTCCAAATGCAGAAGAAAGAAAGAATTTCCCAATATTCCCGTAAAACTCACAGGATTCACTGTGTGGATCAGCTTGGGGGATATGCCCACCCCTGATCACTGTGTCCAGTGCTCATTGGCTGAGGTCTGGGTTATAAATTCTACCCAGCCTGTGATTGAGGGAGAACGCAATGAAAAGTGAAGGTAAGTAAAAGCTATCAATAAAATAAAAAAAAACAGAAGTCTGTATACACCCCTGGAGCTATGACTTCAGCCTCTAGTGATATATTCCTGGACATATAGAAGAGGTGGTCTGTCTTCATGTTAGGGACCCAAGCTCTAAAATCAGAGTGCCTGGATGACTTCCTTACATGTTGGGCAAGTAATTTAACCATTCTACTCCTTAGTTTCCCCCTCTGTGAAATTAGAATGATAACAGCATTTTCCTCATGCTGCTTTACATGAGTCCAAATAAGTACCTGGCATATAATCAACATTCAATAAAAGGTAAATTAGATTGCTGCTATTTTTAACCCTGAGGCAGAGCACAGAATTTGCAAATCACCACCATAATTACTAAAATATAAGAAAATGTTCTATAATCATAAAAAACATTAAAAATTATTTTCATTACACTCAAAGTCAAAAGAGATGATTCTTTAATAAATAATTTGTGAGGGGAAAAAAGATGGGGAGAAACTGTAGATATTTAAAAACTTAGACTTATTTACCAAACTTAATATGTGGATTACATTTGGATCCTTATTCAAAGTTTTAAAAAATATTACTGTCAGGGGTTGGCCTGGTGGTGTAATGGTTAAGTTCGTACCCTCTGCTTCGGCAGCCTGGGGTTTGCAGGTTTAGATCCCAGGCGCGGACCTACACACTGCTTATCAGGCCATGCTGTGGCAGGCATCCCACATATAAAAAATATAGAATAAGATGGGCACAGATGTTAGCTCAGGGCTAATCTTCCTCACCAAAAAAAATATATATGTATTACTGTCATGGGACCAGTGGAAATTTTAACATTGACTATATATTTGATGATATTAAGGAATTACTGTTAATTTTATTATTGAGGTAAGGCCATTGAAATTGTGTATTTAAAAGTCCTTGTCATTACAGATAGATACTGTAATATTTATGAAGTCGTGATATGATGTGTGGGATTTACTTTAAAATTATAACAAAATAAAGTAATACTGTAGAAATTGGGTGATGGGAACATGGGCTTTCATTAAACTATTCTGCCAACTTTTGTTTTTATTCAAAATTCTTCATTATAAAAAGTTAAAAAGCAAAAACGGAAGTGCAAAGTTAAGGCCAAGAGAAACTCAAAGACCCAACGCCTCCAGACTTTAATCTGTCTCCAGTAATCTCAATCTTAATCCTTAATTTTAATCTCCAGCACCTTAATCTGAGCATCATGTGACCAGGGCAGGAGGTCAGTTGGGAAGTGAAAAGAACTCTCCACTGGGCACAAGACATTCATGAGTCATGAATTCTATCTTTATCTGAGTGAGCTGTGACTCAGAAACGTTCTCCTTCATGCACTGTTTCTTCGCTTGTAAGACGAGGGAGTTATGCTAGACCAGTGGTTTTTCAAACTTTAAAAAATTTTAGTAACAGAAAATACTTTTTTTTCAAATGAACTCTTCTACAGAAGTCCAATATCTGAAACAGATATAAGCAGAGTTGCATAGTTTGAAAGGGAAGATTAAAGACAGCAGTGAGCCCCCCCCAACCAGAGAGGTATTCGAGGAGGGTGGGGTAATCTTCCCTCTGAGGTCTCTGAGTTCCTGGTAACCCCAGATAAAAGCCACTGAACTGAATGATGATGATGATGTTAACAATTTATGGAGTGCTTAGTATCATTAGGCACTGTTAGGCATATCGTATATATATTAATATCATTTACTCCTCACAGTAACCCTAGGAGGAAGATGTGGTTTTCATACCCATATTATAGATGAGCAAACTAAGGCCCACAGAGATTCTGTGTCCAATATCACCCAGTTAGCAATGTGGCAGAGCCATGAAATCAAACTCAGCCCACTGTACCATGTTGGCTTCAAATCCTCCCTCCTTGCCCAACCTCCAGCAGTTTACATTTTCACTTTTTCTGCTTTATTTACTAGGCCGTTTGCTCCAGGAAAACAGAAAATGACATGATGTTTTGCAATATAGTGTCAACTCTACCCCCAATTAAAAATAAATAGATAAAACAGATCTCCTGCCCCAGGGTGTTCAGACTCCTAACACCTACAAAGTAGTCTTTCTGCAGACCCATTGATCAAGACAGCAGAAGCCATTGTTTCTTCCTCCTGTTTTCATTAGACCATCACTCGATGAGAATAAACAACATGATTAAATAAACGCCAGCAGCTGTCTGATAGAAACCAGAAGACATCAAAGTCTCTCATGAAGGTTACTAAGCAGGTCCAAGAAGTCGCCTTATGCCAATATTATTCCATTATTTCCAAACACCATTGCTCCTGAGTGTGAATGCAGGAAAACTGAATTAACTTCAAAACAAAACAAAACAATCTTTATGTATCTAAATATTGGCATCTTTTTAAAATGTGTCTTGCCTGATGAAAGTCTTCTCAATGATGCCTTCTTGGGTATAAGCTGGTGGCTCAAGTTGGCTTATGGTCTCTTTTCCTGGGGTGCAAAGAAGTCACCATAATTGCCATTTACTGCAAGGGACAGCCGTCCTCAACTGGTTTGCCCTAGTCTCCTTTTCTTCCAAATGTTTGTACAGATGTATCCACATACATCTGGGCAAGCTTTTCCATTCACTCGAGATTTCAAAACTGAAGTCTCAAAATAACTCCACGTTCTCCCAGCAAGTTTCCAATCAAGAGAATCACAAGATACCAACGTAGACCTCTGCTAATCTGTAGTCCCCATTTTTTTTACAGATCCCACGCCCCCATCTCAAAATGTCTTTTATTTTTTTCCTCTATACTCTCCTGGGAACTACGTAGATACTCACTTGAACAACCCCTTCTCCCCCACCGCTTTTTTTTAAGTAAATAACTTTGTCCAGGAGTTTTAAAAATTCAAATCTAGGGGCCTGCCTGGTGGCATAGTGGTTAAGTTTGTGCACTCTACTTTGGCGGCCCGGGATTTGCAGGTTCAGATCCCAGGCGCAGACCTGCACACCGCTCATCAAGCCATGCTGTGGCGGCATTCCATACAGAAAATAAAGGAAGATTGGCACAGATGTTAGCTCAGCAACAATCTTCCTCAGACAAAAAGAGGAAGATTGGCAACAGATGTTAGCTTCGTCACCAAAAAAAAAAAAAAGAAAAAAGAATTCAAATCTAGTCCCTCTCTTCACTTTAAAATCTATCACAATTTCATGATATCACCTGGTTAATACTCACCTTCCCCTTAGAGGCTTTAAGCTTCATGAGAATGATCTCTTGTGCAGCTTCATTCCAGAGCCCACAACAGTATGTTTACTTTTTCAGGCCCTTGGATAAATATTTGGTCAGTTCCTATTCAGAGTCAGTAAAGAGTTAAAAACATAGACTGAAAATTGCTTGAGGGCTTTTGTTATTTATATATTTTACTATATCTATATTTGGTTATTTACACACACACACACAGAATTCTTAGCCTAGGCAACTGATATTCAAAAGCTACATATAAAAGGCATTGTTATTATCTCTAGGCACTAAATCTTCCTTTTCTGGGGTCTATGTTAAAATTCTAAATAGAATTGGAGGAAAATCAACACATCAAGTAGAGTTTTAAAGTATCAGCAATTATTCTTACTGTGTTGCACAAGTCCATATGTATTTATTGACTTCTATTTGCAAGGATTTAACAATGTTGTTAAGGAAATCTAAAGTCTTGTCTTTGTTATAGAAAACCTACAGAGCCTTTATGCCATTAGCTTATGGAAGCTGCCCCTCAATGTCAGCCTGGACCAGTGATTCCCAGACATATGTGTTTGGACCAGTTATGACACTTCCTATATTTAAGGGCTGACATGAGGCTGTCAAGTAAAGACATTACACACACATACACTGTTTATTATGATCATTACTTCATGAAAGTAAGGACATCTTAGTATCAAAAATAAAGGGATAAAGGACAATGATTTCAATGGACTAAATTTTGACTTATGGAAAATTCATCATGTTGAGGTTTCTTCCTTTCCCAGTTCACTGGGAAGTGACAGAAATTCTGCTACCAGTCCCTGCCTGGAAGTCCCTGGTGCGCCTTTGTGAGGGCTTTCAGTGTGTGAAGTGCTTGTTTGTATTGCGTCTGAGGGAGACAGAGAGCAGCTTGGCAGCTGTAGGGATGGTAATCAAGATCTAGCGCACTCAGGAGCTTTCTGTCTGCTCCCCGGAGCTAGTTTCAGAGCAAACATCAGGGCTATTTGCCTCTGGCTCTTGGGAAATGAGGACACATTGCAGGAAGGAGGTGAGGTTGGCTGTCACCTGCCCATTGGCACTGTAGGAAGTTTGTTGGGTGTGGAGAGGAAATGGTGTGAATTGCAGGAAAGTATAAATCCTGATAATGCCCTAGGGTGGGGTAATGTGCTCCGGGCTTCCCTGCTCA
This sequence comes from Diceros bicornis minor, assembly GCF_020826845.1. Lineage (NCBI taxonomy): Eukaryota > Metazoa > Chordata > Mammalia > Perissodactyla > Rhinocerotidae > Diceros > Diceros bicornis. The sequence goes on from NC_080741.1 coordinate 68,172,072, forward strand.
TTGACACAGCCTTCACTTACGTTCCTGGGCTGGGGGATTAGCCAGAAAGAGGCAGGAAGACCCCAAATGCTACCCAATTATAAGCCGATATTCCACATCTCACTCAAATATTGTTTGGTCTGGCATAGACACTGAGCTGGAAGGATTGATTCTGGTGTGGTATTGCCCACGGTTAGGAGCTCAGGATGCCAGAAAGCTTTCTGGAAGTTTGCTAGACCTTTTGGAAGGTTCCAGATCCAGAGTTTTCTCACACATATGCTACACCTCAGGGTCAAGATCTGCTGAGGTAGCATAGGCAGATTCCAAATCAGGAAATGGGGTTAGTCTTTCCACGTTATTTTTTACTGCTGAACAGAAACTGAGAGGAAAATCCAGAACTGAGGGTGCCATGGATGTACGTGAGAGAGAACATCAACGTATAAAGTGGTGAGCGGTCTGTCCAACAGAAATAGAACACGAGCCATGTACGTCACTGTAAACGTTCTAGTAGCCACACTAAACAACCTAAAAAGAAACAGGGTGAAATTAATATTAGTAATACATTAATAGTATGTGATAATATGTTATTTAACCCAGAGAAACAGAGCGAAACTAATTTTAATAATATATTATTTAACCCAAAATATCAAAAAAATTATTTCGTCGTGTAATCAATGTAAAAAACTATTAATGAGATATTTTACATCCTTTTTTTGTACCAAGTCTTTGGAATTCAGAGTGTATTTGACACAGCACATTTCAATTCAGACTAGCCGCATTTCAAGTGCTCAATCGCCCCACGTGGCCATCGTATTGGCCAGTGCAGGTCAAGAGGTTTAACAAGCACCTTATTATCATTTTTTATTTCAAAATCTTTTATTTTTTCTTTACTACAAAAGAAGAAAGATTTCAAAATATAAAGAGTTTTTAAAAATAGGTTACAAAATAGTATCGAACTTTTGCTTTTATTTTTAATATGTGGATATAAGCATAGAAAAAGGTTGAGAAAGTTATGTGCCAAAATAAAAACAATAGTTACCTATGAGAAGTTTGATTAAAGTGGATTTTTTTCCTTTTAATTTTTCTTCTTGATTTTCTATATTTTCTTTTTTTTCCTGTAATGAACATGTAATATTTGTATAATGGAGAAATACTGCGCAGAGTTTTAATATGCTAAAATGCACTGGGCATCTGCAACAAAGGATATAACAGGAAGTGTTTTTGCCATCCTTTCTCTACTCAGAAGTTAGCGACTAGTGCTCTACCCAACACACTTTGGGAAACACTATTCTATATTTCGAACAACTATGTCAATTGTATAATGCTTGGAAAAGCCAGAGCTCATGTCACTCAAAGTCCTGGTGATCTCAGGCTTAAGCAGAAGATCTTTTGGTTCATTTGTTTCCATATCTGTATTTGGAAAATCTTGTCCAATGGTACTACTCTCCTCCCTAGAATACAGTGAATTTTTTATTTGTTAGGTGACGTCTGGGCCTTTCTACCTGAGGATTGTGGGGTTGTACTCAAGCAGCAAGAGATACAGACAGGGCTGGGATGAGGCTACAAGAACCTGGGACATTTCCTGAACATTAGTGCATGTATTTGTTTTCTATGCTGTGTAATTAATTACCACAAATTTGAGGCTTAAAACAACACACTTTGTTATCTCATCATTTCTGTGTGTCAAAACTTACTGAGTTCTCTGCTGTTGTGCAATCCAGGGGTTGGCTAGGGCTGAGATCTCATCAGAGGCTCAACTGGGAAAGAAATCACATCCAAGCTTATTCAGACTGTTGGCAGAATTCATTTCTTTGTAGCTGTAGAAATCATGGCAGCTTGCTTCTTTGAGGCCAACGGGAGAATCTCTACCCATCCTGCTAAGCTAGACTCGTATAAGGAGATGTAATCACAGGAGTGACAGCCCATCACCTTTGTCATAATCTGTTGGTTAGAAGCAAGTCACAGGTCCTGGACTTGCTCAAGAAGAAGGGATTACACAAGATGTGCATCACTGGAGATCACTTTAGGGTGTGTCCACCAGAGTACATTTCTAAAATCCTGGATGGGCCATTGCTTTCTTTGGCAGAGCCCTAATCTGATTAATTGATGGTTGCATCTGGTTAATCCAGTTATTTCTTTATGTCATTTGAATCAACTGATATATACTAGTTTTTATTCAAATTGTTCCTTTTTTCTGAATCTCTCATTTATTCAATTAGATTTTTAAAACTAAAAGGCAAGGATAGCATTTCTTAGTGTTCTTCATTGCTATTGGTGCAGACGTCAAAGTAGGCTTTCGGTAAACACTTGTCGCATACATGAGTGAAGCTCTTGGCCTACATTAGGCCATTCCTTCCTAGCTGGATGATCTTTAGCAAATTGTTTAATCACTCTAAGCCTCAATTTCTTCAACTATAAAATGGGGATAACGATACTTCATGGAGAAATCTCATAAAAGGGTAACTCAGACCCTATCACTCCCTGGCTTTAAACCTTCAATGGCTCCTCATGCACTTAAAATTGACCTTGATCTCCAGGCCGTCCATGATCTGGCCTCAGCTCCCTCCTCAACTCCATCTCCTGTCGCTCTCCCACTCTATTTGCTGAATCATATACGCCTCATAACAGTGTTCAATTACACCCAGTTCTTTCCTGCTTCATGCACCTGCATTTGCTGTTCCTCAGTCTGGAATGTTCTTCCCCCAGATCATATCACCAGTTTCTCCTTCTCATCATTCAGGACTCAACTCAAAAGCTGACAACTTGACAGGGCTTTGCCAGACCACCTCCATTTGCCGCTATGCATTTCTTTACCCTGCTTTATTTCTCTGTTCCAGTTCTCACTTCTGAAACTTGTTGATATTTGTATACACGTTAATTGTTTGCCTCTGCTCACCAGAATGCAAGCTTCAGAGAGGAAGGACTTTGTCTGGCTTATTTACCACTGTATCCTCAATTCCTAGCACAGTACCTGGCATATTTGTTGAATAAAATAGCGTCCTTTTGTAAAATATGTATAGATATAGATATAGAGCAAAGCACAGTTTCTGAGATACAGTTTAAAATAGACAGACAGAGAGACGTATGGAAAAAAGTAGTAATAGTAAAATGACATTTACTGTTAAGTAAAACAGGAGCTCTAACCAGCAGACTCTAAATTCCAAATTCCTTCGTCCTAACCCTTGATTATTATTTTTCTGTTTATTATTTCTTGGTACTTACAAGAAAGGGAGCTGTCTAGCAGATTGATTGTCATTTAATGCCTGGCACACATTAATAGTAAATTGAATTGAAATAATAGCAAAATCTAATGATATTGCTATTGGAAATTTACAAGGCCAAAAAAAAAACCAAAAAACCATAGAACACCCCCTTAAATCAGTATATAAAAAAATCATTCTCATTGATGCAAATTCATTTATATTACCATATATTAATCTCACAATTATGGTATTGATTTCTTGAAATAAATTGAACTCATTATTTGGGATATTTAGAGAAAGGATTCAAATAATTATTTTATTTTACTTTTCCAAAGGAATGAAATTATTGGTTTCAGCTCTAGTGTGCAGTTGCAAGGTGCGAACATTGCCTATATTTTTGCATATATTTGCCGTGGCTTTTGAAAACAACTTTTGGCAAGGTGGGGGGAGGGGAAGATAAATACAAAACTCTTTGTCTGACACTGCCATCTGCTGGTAAATTTCCAAAATGCAACCTTGGATTCATGTCTCCTCAAAAATATAATTCAGTGCTCCAAATTCCTGTTACTCAAATTCATGTAAATTTGTAAAACCAAATTAGAGTTATGTTTGAATATTAAAGTAGTACAAATAAAATTTCAAGCCATCAAAACGAGTGGATAGTTTCCCTATAATGCTGAAGAAATGCCCATCTCAGACTAAAAAAAAAAGATTCCCATAAAAAAACTATCATCATTATCCTTTAACCATCTTCATGGGGCTAAATCAACAAATTAAAGAGCTCAGAGCCCTAGCCTCTCTGCAATTTACTAGATTAGATCTAAATTAGTTTAATTGTCTTGGTCAAGTGCCCATCACAGCACTCCCTCTTCATTCCACATGGAGATAATACAAACTCACAAGTCTAAAATAAGAGACTTGTCTTTGCTCTGCCTGATCTGGAGCCAATTGGTAACTATAGTCTTTAGTGTGTCCTATTCTGCATCTGCCTCAGACGCGGTCATCAGCAGCTCTGCACTTTGTGTTCAGGACATGAGGAATTGAGTTGGTCGATATCAAAGGGAGTTGGCTGTTCCTGGTCCACAGACTGGTGAGGCAAAGCCGGGATGTGCCTGAAGTATTATTAACAGTCGTGGTGATCTTTCTTAGAGATAATATTCTGCAATCTTGACACCAGCATGCTATCCAGTTTAATCTAAATGTGCTTGGGTTTGAATTGACTGTCACCACTCAGGAAACTACTTTGAAGCAGTCTCTGGTTAAACAGATGTGAGTTCCAACGTGCCTAGCTCCTTAATCGTTAGGTGGCCCCTTGCAAATTACTGTTGCTGGTGGCTCTCTGAGCCTGAGTTTCCTACAAAGGGTTTCTTAACTTCAAGTTGATATATAACTTCATATTTGGACTTATGGGGTTCCATGAACACCCCCTGAAAGTACAGGTGTTGTGAGTGTGTGTGTCATGTGATCGTATACATTTTTGTTTCCAAAGCATCCGTAAGCTTTCATCAGATTTTCAGAGTGGCTGATAACTTCTCTTCACCCGCCAAACACTTACGACTTTCTGTGGTCTTGCTATTAAATGAGGATTTTCATGGTACACACTCACAAGGTTGCTGTGGGGATAGATTAAGGTAGTTAAAAATCACAGCCAGAGTGCTTGGTGCCTGTAAATGTTGCCCTGGATGAGGAGATCAGAATAGGGATCAAAACCATTAATAAAAATAAGAGCCAGACTAAATGTAATTTGGATCTGTGGACTTCTTTTGAATTGCTTAATGACTGGCAGCATCCTCCTCCTCTGGCTACACTGGGCCTCCTCTAATTGGTCTGATGATGTTACTGCCGTTATCATAACCAGGCCTGATTTGACTGAAGGGAACTGAGCTGTGACCTTTGAAGAGGTGAATTGTTTTTTTTTTTTTTTTTTACCAGCAATCCTAGATGACCAGCAGGAGAAAGTGCTTCTATGTCAAATAAAGGGCTTCCAGATTACTCTCAGGGTTTTAGAGTACATGTTCCATTATGTGATTAGGGAGGAAATCAAATAAAGCCGAGGTAGACGCTTAGTAAACATTAGTTCCCATCCCCTATTTAATCTAGGAAAAACACAGTTTAATAAAAGGAATTCAGCTCCTGCTGAATTAATCAGGTTTTACTTGATGGCTAGTGTTGTCCAAAGTTCTATTTCATTACTCCATGAAAGCAAGTGGAATAGAGTGAAAAAAGGCATTGACTTGGGGATAGGAAAGACTTGATTTTAAATTTTACTACTTGGAGATGATCCTGGGGTAGGATCTTGGGGAATCAACAAACTGCCTAGGACTCCAATTCTTCATCTATACAATGGGAATTTTTAAAATTAATCTTTGGATTTTATTAAAAAAAGAAATTAATAGAAATAGCATTGGTCTTCTTCCACTTTTCTCTATATTAGTTTGATAAAGATTAGGATGAGGTGTAATTACCGGCAACTTACCTTGAAATTCTAATTTATTTTTCCAGAATAAAGTATAGTAGATAACACTTTGAGGGTATTTCAGAATAGCAAAGGTTAAATAGTACTGAGATGATTTCTCACAAAATGGTGATTTTAATCTCTGAGTTATAAAGAGTCATTGAAAGAACCAGTGCTCACAGGAGTCATTCAATAGATGGTAACTGGATATGTGCAGTCAGAAAAAGTCCGTGCCCTCCCAGTACTTACATTCCTGTGGGAGGAGATAGAGGTGTGTAGAATACCTGCCAGAATGTCTGCTTGAGGGATGGGGAGCATTTATCAACCGGCTCCGGACTCCAGGGGCATTAACTCCTCGCACGTTGGGTCTGTGCTTGGACACTGGCTGAGGGGGCTCCCACAGAGTCAGAGGTGGCCCTGAAACAGAAAGAGGAAGGAGAGACTGGGAGCTTGGGGCAGATGCTACAAGCACAAAGTGAATTCAAGCTCACAGACATGTCCACAGCAGCCAAGGCTGAAGGCAGAGGTGGGCTGAGGGGACGGGAAGCAGAGCATGGTAGGTTTCTGCTACACTGGGGCCAGGGTATTTTATAAAAAGAGAGTGGTCAGAGATCGTCTCCTGGAGGAGGAGATTTTGAAGGATGATGAGAAAGGACCACTTATGTGAGATCTTGGGGAAAGAGTTCCATGCAGAGGGAACATGAAAAGGTCATGAGGCAGAAACAAATTTTATGTTTAGGGCGTAGTGGGAACGGAGGGGACAAGTGGAAAACCTGGCAATTTGCACCTGCCCTTCCCTTGTCTGGAAAGCAATCCCCCTGGATCTCCATAGCTGCTCCTCATCTTCACTGAGGTCTTGTCCCGACCACCTTCTCTAAGACTGCCTGCCTTATGCTGGACCCCATCACTCGGTTGCTATTTTCCACTGATTCTGTCTTCTAAGTTGCCCTCCTAAATAGGACAGGAAGAATGCCTGTGCTACTTTGTGGATGAAGCTTGACTCAAAATGAAATCATACGTCAGGCAGGATTAAATCAGGAAAACAGCAAACACACTAGGTATTTTAGCAGAGGAGATTTAGTATAGGGTATTAGTACATTAGATGTTGGAAGGCCTAAAGAGCAAAAAAAAAAAAAAAGAAGTATGCACCGAGGTAATCCAGTTTTTGCCCTCAGAATTGGTGAATCAAAGGGAAAGAGTTTGAGGTTATCACAATTTAAGGAGTTCAGAGGTAGAGCCTTGAAGAGCTCTGAGGAAGGGCACAACCTGGCTCCTGTTGGCTTCTCTGGAGAGCATGAGGCTGGTCCTGGAAATGCCAGAAAGAACGGAGGCTGGAACCAGCTGCTGCTCTGGGCTGAAGCACCATGCTGGGTCAACTTTGACAGGAACAGTAAGCAAATAGGGAGAAGGAAGTCCCTTGTTTGGGACCTCCTACTTCCTTCTCACTTCCCCCTGTCTTCCAAGCTCCCTCTATGCTTCTTGTTAACAGAATTTAAAGGAAGCCACCTGGCAAAGGCATCTGGGAAATGTAGTTTGTGCATAACCAGAGGACAGAATATAGAGAGATGGATTTGGAGCTCAGAGATAATAGCTTGATAACTAACATAAACAGTCATTGTGTGCTTTTTGGCCTGGCATCAAAAAACATAAGAAGGATTAATCATTTGCAGCTCTATGCATATATGTAATTATTTAACCAATCATGCGTGTAATCTTTTGCCTAATGTCTGTCTTCCTTACTAGACTTCAAACTCCATGAAGGAGTCTATTGTCTATTTTCTCCCTGCGGTGTCCCCAGGGTCTAGAACAGTGACCATGATGGAGCTGGCATTTCTAAAAAGTTGTTAACTGCCTGCCTGTTTTCCTAGATTTTTATCTCACTTGATTTAATGTTTCTGAAGGACCACACTATCCTTTATGTCATAATGAAAAGTCTTCTCTCCTTGCATAAACATGACATAGCCCTTACTCTTTAGCGCTATTATCTCAGAGGCAGGACGGTGAGTGAAGGGGAAAGTTGGCAGGAGGCCACTCTGGAGTCTAAATTACCTCACTGAGCTGTCTGCACCAGACCAATTATTGTCAAATCTCCAATGTCTGCTTCTATTTGTTTCATGTCGACACAATCATGGACTCCTTCAAGCCAGCTTTGTTTTGGGAAATTACTTTACAGTCTGTCTTTATGAAAACTCAAAACTGATCGTTTTCCCTCTGAATAATGTGAATATGATTTAGTACATGGTTCTTTTTTTTGAGGAAGATCACCGTGAGCTAACATCCATGCCAATCCTCCTCTTTTTGCTGAGGAAGACCGGCTCTGAGCTAACATCTATCGCCAATCCTCCTCCTTTTTTTTCCCCCAAAGCCCCAGTAGATAGTTGTATGTCATAGTTGCACATCCCTCTAGTTGCTGTATGTGGGACGCAGCCTCAGCATGGCCGGAGAAGCGGTGCGTCGGTGCGCGCCTGGGATCCGAACCTGGGCCGCCAGTAGCAGAGCGCACGCACTTAACCGCTAAGCCACGGGGCCGGCCCTAGTACATGGTTGTTAACCAGGAATGATTTTTTCCCCCCAGGGGACTTTGGCAATGTCTGTAAACGTTTTTGGTTATCCTAACTGGGGGACTATATGGGTAAACTGGCATCTAGTAGGTAGAGGCCGGAGAAGCTGCAGAACATTGCACGCTGTGCAGGACAGTCCCCACAACAAAGAATTATCTGGTCCAAAATGTCAATGATGTCAATCAAGAAATTCTGATCTTGTTTAAAATACATTTTTTATTCATTACTCTGTGAAAGCAAGTATAATAGAGCGGAAAAAGATCAGCGTGGAAATCCCAAAGATCTGACTTGAAATCTTTTTCCTCGTATCTGCTGTATGATATTAGAGAATTAGCAAGATGCTGACGACTTCAATTCCTCATCTATCACATGGGGGACTTAAATACCAGTTTGTTGCATTATTATGAGGGCTGCTTGAATTACCTGATGTATGGTGCCTGGCACACTGGAATCCCCCAATAAATAACTGCTGGAAATATGAAGAAACCATATGCATTCAGATGCACTTAATGATGAAATAGACTACCCAAAAAGTACTTCTTAAACTTCTTAATTGCTTTTTCCCCTCAAGGAATAGAAATCTCAGAGAGAAAGTGTAAGGCACACATTTCCCAGAGCAAATTTTTCATTAATGGTGTTTATTTTAACAAGACCTTGGTCTACACAGTCTAATTTATTCTAAGGGTTTTAATTGGAGTAACCACATTCTTCAAATCAGTAATCTCATAAGAATCAGAGTTAGAAGAGGTCAAAGTATGAATATATGGGGACAATAAAAACAAATGTTTGTAATGGAGACATATCAATGCCATAGTTAGGAGACACTTTCAAAGAGTTTTAAATGTTAAAAAAAATATATAGTGATTAGAGAGTTAGACTGCATGAAACAAAAAAATCCACTTAAAACGTTCACCCTTACTTACGAAAGATTCTCTTAATATAAAAAATGTCCACTTAGCTATACCACAAATTAATTGGATTTTTGCTCTCTCTCTAGCTTGTCTAAGAGAATACATTTATAAAATTTAATTTTTCTAACTATTAAAGCAATGCAAGCTCATTCTAGAAAACTTAGAAAATATAAGAGAGTAAAAAGAAGAGAATGATAAAAGTGACCCATAATCCAATAAACTAGAGAGAGAGAGACTCGTAACATTTCAGCATATTTCCCTTCTTCTGGTCACTAAAGGAATATTCTTGAGGGCTGGGGCTTCTGCTCCAGATTCGTCCTAGACTGGGTAAGCCCTCCTAGGTCTGTATTCTTAACACTTTGCAGCATACCTAGCATATTTTGGGGGCACTTCTTCCCCAAAACATTTGTTGATTGGTTGAATGGATCCTTAATTAAATATATGTGTTAGGCTGTAAAATTATATGAAAATAGCACACCCACTGAAGACTTAAAATCAAAAGTTACCTTTTATATCTGCTTATGTATTAGGTTGTACCATATGAAATGGCCTATATGTACCAAATTTTGACCTAAAAGGTGGCAATTTAATTGCAGCTTCTATTATATCACAAGTTTTTGATGGCTGAAATTGATTATTATTCCTCTTTTATAACACCTGCAAAGCTTGGGTGAGAGCTTCAAAGAAGGAAGATGTTTAAACACTAAACACTGCACTGTGCATATGTGTGTGCCCTATGAGGCCCCCCAAAGCCTCTATACAAAGCCAAAATTCCACAAAGTCTTTCGTGAAATTGTGTATTTTATCAATATTTCCTTATATTTAAATTATAACCATGTTTCTACAATGCTGATAGAAATGTAAAATGGTGCAGTCACTGTGGAAATAGTTTGACAGTTCTTCAGTAAGTTAAACACAGAATTGCCGTATAACCCAGCAATTCCACTCCAGGTATATACCCAAGAGAATTGAAAACAGGTGTTCAAACAAATATGTGTACATGAATGTTCATAGCACTATTCACGAGAGCCAAGAGGTGGAAACAACCCAAATGTCCAACAACTGATGAATGTATAAAGAAGATGTGGTATATCCATACAATGGAATATTATTCAGACATAGAAAAGGATGAAGTACTGATACATACAACATGGATGAACCCTGAAAACACTACACTAAATGAAAGAAACCAAATATAAAAAGCCACACATCATATGATTCCATTTATATGAAATATCCAGAATAGCCAAATCCATAGAGACATAAAGGAAATGAGTGGTTGCCAGGGGCTAGGGGGCGGGGGGAATGGGGATTTATTGTTTAATGGATGCAGAGTTTCCTTCTGGGTTGATGAAAATATTCTGGAACTAAATAGTGTGATGGTCGCACAACATTGTGAGGGTACTAAGTGTCACTGATATGTCTTATGTTATGTGTATTTTTTCACAATAGAAAACAAAAGAAAACTCATATTTGTTAGCTGAATTAGTCCGGATTCTTTTGTGTGCAAGGGACCGAATCAAATCAAATCGGCTTAAGAAAGGGGAGTTGTGGGGGAGAGAATTCATTATATCACCAAACCCAAGAGCCCAGTGGTAGAGAACTCAGACAATGTCATCAGGATACATTCTCTCTCTCTCTTTTCTTCCCTTCCTCATCTTCCTCACACTTTTGCTCTCCTCTGAATGGTTGCCTCCCTCTCTCCTATTAGAGGTGGTCTTCCACTGTGTGGCCGGAGAAGGCAGCACACAGCCTCCCATAGACTTAGGCTGCCACCACCAGCTGAGGGGCCCCGGATGAAAGAGGAAGTTTTTAAACTGGCCGGGCAGTATTGGGTATGATAAGAAGAAAGACCTCCCAGCACTCCCACTTTACCAGCTGTGTGATCCTGAGCAAGCTACTTAACCTCTTTGAGCTTCAGTTTCCTCGTCTGTAAGATAGGAGTAATCGTAGTATCTACCTCCTTGGGTTGTCTTGAGGGCCAAATGAGTTAATACACATAAAGTGCTTAGAACTGGGCCTGGCACATAGTAAGTGTTTTTTATAAGGGTTGACTATCGTAATCCTCACTGTCATCTCTTTCTCATTATCTATTTGTAAAATCCAGGGGAAGGACTTGACTAGCCAGGCAGGGGTCGTTGAACTCCCCTGTGCCCAGGGTGCTGGGGTGGGCAGGCCAGAGTTCTCACAAAGGATGAAGTCATTACCAGAAAAATGGGGTAAGGGAGCTGAGCCGACATAAACACCTACGGCTACCTGGTAGCCTGCTACTGCTACAGAGTTTCCAACTCCCCGCTTCCTGTGGTATAAATACATACACGTTTGTTCCCTGTGTGCCAAGCCGTGTTTTCAGTCGTTTATGTTTGTTATGTCATTTGTTCCTCCAAAGACCCTGTAAGATAAAATATCACTATCATCACAGATGAGGCAACCACAGAGGTGAAAGAACTTGCCTAATGGTGTCAGGCCCAGGTAGGATTTCAGACAGTCTGTCTCCGAAGCCTGAATTCTCAGCCATTCGGCTCTATCGCCTTCTGCTTAACAGCAGTTAAAAACAAGTTAATGAAAAGATAAGAAAAGAGTTGGGCAATTTGCACAGGTGGCATTTGTGTTGGCCAAAAGAAAAGGGCTTGTTTTTTTAAGAGTACGAGTATGTAACAGGTTCCGCCTTAAAGACAACATGAAGAAAGTTCTGTTTGCAGTCTCGTTGTGAAGAATAAATGTTTGTCAGCTTGAATAAATAGCTGTACTTGCCTAAGTTTAAATCCCTCCGTCCCACTGAAAACTCTGAGAGGTTTGGAGGTGGGAATCTTTGAGGAAACCCTGGACTATCAATTCTCACATATTTGTGATCTTCCAGGGGCCATCTCTTCCTAACAGGCTTAACCCAGCACCTCCAGTTAAGCAAACAGGTCTTTCTCCGGACAATGGAAGGATAAACCCAAGCCTGTGGCATGAATGAGTTAATTTGTCTTCCACTATGAGTTTTGCTCAAAGCACCTCTGGGTGAGAAACAGTTTTAAGACAAAGAAAGTGCCACAGCTGGCAGTTAAATAAAGTTAAATTTGCTTGTTTTGGCCAAATATCTCATACTACTGGATAAAGAAGGAAAAACAATGTTTAAATAAGCAAATAAGAAGAATGGGGAGGACTGGACCCATTCCTGCATGTGACAAAAGAGAGGCTCTGCTTTATATTTTGAGAACTGAGATAGATTGAAGTCAAGCATATTTATTTAATAACAGAGTAAAAAAAGAACAGCTGTGGAAAATATTTAGAAGATGATACATAGAGAATCACACACACAGATATAGTTAAACCTCAGACAAAACACTGGTGCCAGGATATCAGACGGCACCATTTTTCTTTTTTTTAATCGTATTTCCCTGAAATTAAAAAAACGAAACAACTTTGTGATTTAAATGATGCAATTAATAAATGCCATCTATAGAAGATTCAAATAGCCAGAAACGTGATAACACCTATCACTTTTGAGTACCTGCTATGTGCCAAGTAATATTCTAAGCATATTAATTTATTCAATTCTCTGAGTTCTATGGATGTGGTTATTATTGTTAACGCAGTTTTAGCAGATGGGGTAACTGATGCCCAGAGGTGGGAAGTGCCTTGGGCAAGCTTACCGAGAGTCTAAGCTGGACCTAGGCAGTTGGATTCAAGGCTATGTGCACAATTACTGGAACTTTCTGAAGTCTATGGAGGTTGTTTAAGGAAAAAAGCAGAAGGCCACAGTTCTGCCCCCATCGCCCCTCACCCACCCCGCCTCCAATCCCATCACTGCCCCAATCCCACGAGGCAAGTGACCAACTCGTCCCTATTTGCCAGAGTCTTTCCCAATTTTAAAACCCAAAGTCCTGTTTCCCAGGAACCAGCAAACTGGGATGGTTGTGCCCTAGCCAGAGGGCACATCCCAGAGAGGGGTTTTAGCACCTTTTCTATGAATATATAAATGTACTTTCATAGCTTTGTTCACACACACACACGCTCCTCTGTGACCTGCTTTTCTCATGTCTCAATGTAGTAAGCAGTCCCTCCCCTTCCCTCTCTTTTTAATGACTGTATATGCTTTCATTGTAAAGTTGTACAGTCACTCATAGAGCCACCCCCTCCAGATGCTGTGTTAGAGTGAGAAAAAAAGTATTACCCACAAAGGAATAATGGTGATATTTGAGGAAGAAGCCAACACTTGAAGGACAAAAAAAGGAAAGGAGGGATAGTAAGAATAAGAAGAAAAAAATCTCCAAGAAGAAGAAACAAGGAAGAAAAGGTGCGTTGGAAGAGTAATGAGAACAATTTTATTTTCAGAGGAAGGAAAGTCTCAGTAGATGAATGTCAGGAAGTCAGGAATCCAGCTCTGGAGAGCTGTGTCACCCTGGATGAAACTCTCCACCTCAGTGTTCACATCTGTAAAATGGGAACAGTAAGTTCCGCCCAGCCAACTGGAGAGGACACCTGTGAGGACCGAGTATAAAGCACTTTGATGAATTGTACAAATATAAGGCATCGTTATCGGTATCCTAGTTAAAGAACTAGCTGACAGGTTTCACTGTGATCACTGAAGTATTGTTCAAAGGAAGCGATCACAGGGTGAGGAAAGAGTCTAAGGTGGCAATTCTCATGTGTGTAAGATTCACCCAGGGAGGTTGTTAAAAAATGACAATCAGAAGCCCCCCCAGAATTATTGAATTAGATTCCCCAGGAGTGGAACTTGTGTATTTGTCACTTCAATGAGTTCACCCAGGGAATCCTGCTGCGAACCATCCGAATTCGTGAACCAGGGGCCAGGGTGCCACACAAAACAGGGGGTGCCATTCACTTGTTTGGTAACATGCATGGCAGCAGCTGGAACCATGCAGTGCCCAGCCTGGGAAGGCAAACCTGGCCTTGTGACAATCAGGCCCCATTGAAGACTATCAGAAATGGCCCTTGACCCTCTGCTAATGACAGAGACAGGGCCACGAGCTTCTGCCGAGCACCTGCTGTGCATTAGAACTTTTCACATACATTATCTTTTTTTAAAGTTATTTTTTTATTCTGGTGAATCAACTTAACATAAAATCAACCATTTTAAAGTCCGCAACTCAGTGGCATTTAGCACATTCACAACATTGTGCAACCACCACCTCTATCTAGTTCCACAAATATGTTATCTTATTTATCCTCACAGCATTCCGAAAGGTCAGATGTTTGATACCTGCATTTTCAAGTGGCAGAAGGAAGGCCAGAAGAGCTTTAGTAATTTGTCCAAGATTGGACAATTGGTAAGGGATGAAGCTGGGATTCAAATCCATGTCAACCATCTGAAACACTTTCAAATACGTGAGCGGAGGGAGGGACCCCAGGATTCCCTATTTTCAAGGAAAATATGGAAACAGAACTTAGGACGTTGCATCTTTAATTTCATAATATTAGTCTTAAATAAATCAATAGGTGTAATGCTGTATCTCTCTCTACCTTTTCCCATTTCCCACCTCCAATCAGTTACCATCCTTTCTTGAGGACATGTTCTGCATGGAAGTCCAGCTGCAAATTTAAATTTAATCACAAGGTAAGCCAACAACTTTATCCTGATATATAACCTCAGGAAAAGAAAGGGAACTTGCCCAGACTGCAGGGAAACTCATGGACAATAACATAAGATAGGCTGTGTCTTCTGTCCCAGGACCCATAGGATCCCAGTGTATTCAACTCTGGTCTGCTGACTAAAGAGGAGCAAACACACTTTCAGATAGGATGACCGTGTAATTTATCACCCAACTGAAACATCTTCAAAAGGATACTTGGACTGGACACCAGAACAACAGGCCAGACAGACACTATCTAAGACAAATGAGGATATATGGTCACCCCACTCGTAGAACCTCTTACCAGAAGGCTGAAAAGCCATCCCTCCTCAGCAATGTCCAAAAGCAAGAGAGGAACAAAAAAACTATGTTAAGACATAAACACTTAGAAAACAGTAAAACTCAAGTAGGGAAAACCAAGCCAAGTGAAATATCCATGAAGATTTACAGTTAGTTGATTGCAAAACAATAGGGGGGAGAGGAGTGAAAAATTAAAAAGTACGCAAGAAAATATGGACCTGGCCAAGCCAAATGAATCTCAAAAACCCAGCACCTATAAAACAAGCAGAAACATAAAACTTCAGTGAGAGCCTGGACCAGACCAATTAAGTCCAACTATAATGGTTGTAAAAGAAAATGCATCTTGAAGCTGGAGCAGAAGCTAAATGGAAATCAGATGACTGAGGAGAAGAAAAGCCAGCAAATGACTCATAAAAATATCGCTTGAAAAGGAAAGTTAACAGAAAAACAGAGAAACATCCAAATAAAATGAATTCTACTAGTTCAGGGTCTGGTCCAGCAGGCTTCTCATGGCCTCTCAAGTCACAACCACAGGAGTGAAGGGTGAATCCTGCTTCTAGCACAGCTCACTCCCTTGGGTGGGCAAGGTTGGGCAGATGGCTGGAGAGTGTGTGTGTGTGTGTGTGTGTGTGTAGAGCTGAGCAAGACAAATGTGGAGCTGCCCAAGGCTTAGCAAATGAGTTACCCAGCTCCCTGCCTCCCAATTCTCAGGCCGTCTGCCTGCTGGGCCCTTCCTGGACCCCCACAACGTAGAGGGCTTCAGGCCTGTGTGGGCTTAGAGTAAATATCACCTGTTTCTTGGCTGCAGGTGTTGCAAGTAGCAAAGATGGACTGAGGCCTGAGCAGGGTATTTAATAAGGAAGGAGGAAAAAAAGGAGGGGCGGGCGGGATTTACTGAGCACAGCCACAAGCCTTTCACCTCTTCGAGAGGACTTTTGCTTGCCTTGCACTGCAGTGTTCTGGAAGTGTTGCCCTTTATGATTGGATTGTGATTGTTTTCCTTATCTTGTCTCGGGTGATGGAGGAGCAAAGATTTGGGAATTTTGAAGGCCTAGACTCAAAGCTGAATTTTATCAAATGACCTCGGGCATATCCCTTTTGCCCTCCTGGTCTTAGTTTTCCTGTCTGTAGATAGAGAAAAATATCACTTCTCTTAGTACTTGTGAAGATGGAGATGAGCCTTGGGAATCCCCAGGGGATCTGTCTGGCACATGGTATCTGCTCACAATAAAGGTCCTTCTTTCCTCTTTCCCAGAATAGAAAAGAAATGGCTAAAGGCACAGAAGACTTAAGTTCTTACTCAAACAATATTTAGTAGCCATGTCAGGACTGAGATTCAGTGCTTTTGCTTCCCCCCAGCATAGATGCTGTTCTCAGCCCACTCACCTCCCTGCTGCCCACCTGTGTGTTCACCCGCAGCTGGGTAGATGGAAATGCAGGGTGGGAGGGGGGTTAATGTGCCCCAGAGGCAAACCTCAACCAATGAAGGTCAGGGGTCAGTGGACACAGGGCCCCCAGCCTCCCTGTCCTGGTTCCTCTGGTATGATTGTACCCTGTTTGCCTAGAGCGGTAACCTGCTATTCTACACCCATTATTCGCTTTTCTCTCTTTCCCTGTCTCACTCTCCCCACTCCCTCCCCCTGTTTCCTAGCTCCCAAATAAGCCTTCTGCACCCAAGTCCTTGTCTCAGGCCCTGCTTTAGGGAAACCCAACTAAGACATCATCCATTTTCTCCGTCTTAGGTGGGGACCCTACGTGGCTTTGCTTTTTGCCTTCTGCTCGTAGAACTGCAAATATCTCACCCCGAGAAGAGCCTCATAATATGGCCTCCTGTTTATTGAGCGTGTATGCCAGGCAATGGGCAGAGGGGGAAGATGTTAGTGTAACAAGTCTAATATAACAACAACAAAGAATCTTTCTTCTAATGGCGTTAGCGCCAAGTTATATCAGTGTGGGGACAAATATTCGTAGCTCCTCCTTCCTCATACAGAGGGAAAAGGGAATAATGAGCCAAACCTGAGATTTTTTTAAATCATGTTCAAGAACAGATGTATGTCGTAGGTTCTGTGGCTGCCTTGCCATGCCAGAGGGTCCTCTGTGAGGTGGCATCTTCTAGAGCAGAGCACGTTAATGGGCTTTCAGAAATGCAGAAGTAGGCACAGCGTTAGTTTGAGGTGGAGACTGAAGAGCTAAAAACACAAAAATTTAGGAAGAGGCTAAAGGCAACTATGAGCAAGAAAAAGTGGGCAAGGCCTGGGAGTGTGGCAAGGGGGAGGTTCCAGCAGCGACACATCCAGGGACAGATTTCCATGGGGGAATGTTTCAGAATGTTAAATGTTTAAGAACAGGTAAGTTTATTCGACTGCTATGTTGTGCTAGGAGATAAGTCTCCTTTGCTGCCCCCAACCTTTATTGGGCACGGGCCACACAATTGCCTTGTGCGAACCAACTCTTCCTGGGGCTGGGTAACAAAATACTGTTCCACATTTCCTTCAATGTGGGGCAGAGAAAGGAAAGCAGCAGGGAAGGATAAGTTACAATTCAGAGGGGAAAGGAAATCAGAGTAAGAAGCTACTAGGAGAAAAGTAACCATGCCCTCAACCTGAAGACTACCTAGGGACTCTGGATTTCACAGTGTAGATGGGAAGATGGACTTGAGCCAGGATTTTTTATAAGGGAAAGTGACTCCAAGAGCTGAGTTTTGGGGTTTGGGGGACACCAAATGGTTGACTTATAAATTCATTATCTCACTTAATTCTCAGTAATTAAATGGTGATACCCATTTGATGGAGGAGGACATTGAGGCGCAGGGGAGTTAAAATGACTTGTCTGAGGTCTCAAAGGTGGGTTAGAACCCAGCTCTGACTTTGAAGCCTTACATTACATACATCCTGGACTCGACTTGTGTTAGACGAGAAAGGGATTCAGATCTCACTCAGATCTGCCCGTCCCATTTTGGACTGTGCTTTTTAAAACCCTAGCTTAAAATGTTTTCACATTGGCTAAAAGGATAAGACAAAGGTCTTGAAGATTCGTCAGATTCCTTCTTCTCTGTTTTTACCCTCTAATCATCAGAGAAGCAATTAGTTCTCCCTTGCACATTTTACTAATCTTCAAAATCCTGCACGGGTCACACAGGCATGCACACGCACACACCACAGTCTACTTGGGATGGTGCAAATCAAAGTTGCATATGTGGCGCTGCATTTCTTTTGCTGATCAAGTACTGCAGACGTTTGCTTGGGTTCTCTGTGCAGGACCCGGAGGCCAAGTTGCTGAAATGATTCCTGTTACAGAGTGTGAATTGCGCTAGGAAGGAGAAACATCTGGCACCGTGGACTGTGGCTTTCCATGCATATATTTAGTGCAACCAAAAATCCAATATCTTCAAGGTGCCCAAGCATCTCATGTCATGTTATAGGCAAAAGCATTCATTCGTTTGTTCATTCAGGAAATACGTACTGAGTTTCTTCTATGTATCAGGCACTGTTTATAGGCACTTGGAATCAAATTAGACCAAAAAAGAGGTAACTGTTTCCCTTATGAGGTAACAGGAAAAGACAGAAAATGAATAATAAGCCTAAGAATAAATAAGTCATATAGTATATGAGAAGGTGATGAATACAGGGAAAAAGAAAAACTCTAGAGCAGCATGAAAGGGATTGGGAGCAGGTGGGGTGTGAGTTGCCTTTTTAAATAGAGTAGCCTAGATAGGACTCATGGAGAAGGTGACAACTGGGTGAAGATTTCAATATTAATAATCCACGAACAATTAGGAAGCCCAGGGAAGCTTTCTGAGAATGGCTTGGCAATAAAATTCTGGCCTGGAAGTCGCATGACTGTGTCTCTGCAATTCCACAGGGAGGCAGCAGATCCTAGTGATGACTGCAGCCTTGGGAAATTTGGATGGTGAAGGCCTTGTGCTTCAATTGCAGAGGAGGGTCTCAAGGGATCTGTCTTTGGCCTGAATACTTGTCAAGGCATCTCTCCCTTTCCTTATTCAAGATGTCAGCTGGATGTGGCTGCACGGCTGTTTGTACCAATAAAGGCAACAGCAATAGTTTTCACATATTGAGACTTTACTATGTGCCATGCACTAGATGCAGTATTGCATTTATGATCTCTGAGCTAGATCTTGTTAATTGTCCCCATGTCTCAGATGAGGATGCTGAGGCTCAGAATCTCATCACAAGTGAAGGTGGGAACCAGGGTTTGCCATAAAGTCTTTGGAAAATCTCTGGACCCTGAGTTGATAGAGAGAAGGAATTTTTTTAGACTGATTTGTGAAACCCACTTGTTTCAGGTGGGATGTGAGGCAGCTGGAAGCTAGAAGCTTAAAGATCAGCAATATCAAGATGATAGTAATAACCAGTGTTTATTGAGCAGCACCAAGTACCGTGCTAAATGCTTTACATACATCGTGACGTTTAATCCTTAACCACTATGCTGAACTGCTACGAGGGGAAGAAGTCATCAAGCTGTTTTCACTCCATGCCAGGCACTGTGTGTATTGTTATGTCAATTTCCCTCCCCAAATAGCTTTATTCATAAATGTCATACATGATCAACATAAATATTCAAACAAACCAAAGGTATCTGAGGTGAAACCAAAACATAACTTCTTCCCCCTCTGTCAACCAACGTGAGAATCTACACGTTCTCTTTCCATAATTAAAACGGTATCTATATCTGAAGCTACGTAAACATAATATCTGAACACTGTAAATTTTTATTAAACAATGTAGAATAATATAGTGTGAAAATTGCGTCTTCTGGAGTCCTACTACCTAGGAAGAATTGCCTATAGTGTATTTGGTTTTTCTCCCAGCAGTTACCATCATAGCTTTATATATTTGCACTGTTGATTCTTGCTTTCGCAACTTCAGAGCGTAGCTGTGGTCTCCTTGCTAGCTCGATATTACCCAACAAACTCCCAATTTCTGTTAATTCAATTTTTTCAGTTCTTGCTACTGATTAATTTTAAGGCTTTGGATAATATATGTAAATTTCTATTTTTAATATATAAAGTTTAGAACATGTGTGTTAACTTTTTCATACTCAAAAGAAGAGAAATTCATGCACTGATGTGTATTGCATCTCTGTAGTCTAGCTTCCTCCTGGCTCTGATCACTCACTGGTCAAGGTTTGCCCCGGTGCTGGTTATATCATCCAGCCCTTCTGGGGGAAACCAGAACCCACACCGTTTCCAGAAGTGGTGGGAGGAGCCAGAAACTATGGGGTATATCCGGTTGGCCTCAGTAGCTGCTGTTTTAGGTGAGCTGAGGCCCAGCATGCCTTGTGTTTCTGTGAAATGGTGAGCCGCAGAGAATCTGAGGTCATACATTAGTCGTGTTAGTTGTATCTAATACCATCTCATTGTCCTGTTTAATGTGTTAATATCTTGTTTTATGTATATTTTCTTGAATATTATTAAGGCTGTTTATTAAAATTTGTTAATCTCTTCTATTCCCTGATTCTCTAAATGTCTCCTGGAGATTCAGTTGTTCTTTTGTTTAATTTGGCCCTTTCCCTTATTGGTTTTCTTCAGATAGCTAAGGTAGGTGGTTGTTTATTTCAATAATTGTAGAACGGTTATGACAACAGCAGTATCAATAACGAACACTGAATGCTTACCACCTGCTGGGAACTATTGCGTGCACTTTTTAGTATCAACTCCTTGAACTGTCACATCACATAAGGCAACGGAGTTGCTCAGTGGATAATACAGGATGCAAACCCCAGCCCTCTGACCTGAGAGCTTGAGCTCTTCATCGCCACACAACACAGGGGGTTTGATTTGGTTTGCATTTAGATTTTACTTCGATTAAAGTGTCAGAACTTGAAAGTAGTCCAGAAGTCAAAGAGCGTTTGTGGGAGCAGCTGCTAGTTGATCCCGTATCTAATCTCCTGTTCTTCTATAGTAGGAAGTCTGTCAGCTAGGCAATGGTCTGTCCCAAATCAACACTACGCTTCCAAGCTTCCTTTGCATCTAAGTGTGGGCATGTGATAAGTTCTGGCCAATGGGATGCAAGCAGGAGTGTTGAATGGCTGTTTGAAGGAGGCTTCCTAAAGAGCCTGCTAGCCCCAGCCTGAGGTGCTTTCTTCTTAGTCCTTTCTCCGTCTTGTTGAGAGGAGGGTGGCTTTGGACTGTGGGGATGGCTGCTTCGTAGGGGTGGTGAGCTGGGAGGAGTTTTGTTCTCCTGAGTTTTGTTCATGGAATGGAGCTGCCATACCAGAATTGCGCTACCCCCTATGGACTTTCACCTGAGCAAGGACTAAACTTTCTCTTATTTAAGCAATTGTTATTTGTGTACATTTTGGTCCTGTTGTTGTTACTTGCAGCCCAGTACAGTCCTAACTAATACAGTGCTGAAAGGCCTATAACAAAAAAATAGCAGTTGCCTTGCCCATGTTCAGCCCCCCAGCCATGTGTAACACTTCTCGCTGTTTCTTCCCATATTTGCATCTACCTTTTGAAATGATATGTTTTTGCTGCTTTTTCTTGATTAATGAATTTTGGCAATATTTATTGACTGCCTTTTATGGTAGATGTGAACTTTACTCTCTTAAATCTTTCCTTCTTCTTCCCTCCCATCCTCCCAATAAAGATCTATTACAATATACTTAGTTAAATTGATATTCTCTAATTATGTTGACATGACTAAGTGAATATTATTCACTGATGAGGTAAATTGTTAATTTTGCTTACATTTTTTCTTCTTCTTTTTTGGTATAATTTTCCTTTTGTAAGTGGAGGTTTTCTCCACAATTGTGAAATTTTCCTTTAATCCTCCTATTGGACTGGTTTTTAATTTCCATTTTATAGTTGAAGGCTTTGAGGCCCTTTTTTTTTTTCACTGTAGTGATAATAGCAAACATTTATTGGGTGTGTACATTATACCAAATACTGAGCTCGATGCTCATTTAATGTTCCCTAGTGCCTACTATTGTTCCCCTGCTACAGAGCATGAAGTTAAGACAAAAGAGCTTAAGTAACTTGCCCAAGATCACAGAGCTGGTGGGGGCAGAGTCAGGACTCAGACCCAGGTCTTTCTGACCCCAGAGCTCACATACACCTTAAGCTTCTTAATTAGGGAGGAGGAGGAGGAGGAGGAGGAGGAGGAGGAGGAGGAGAGGGACATCGCCAAAATATTTGAAATTCAGTACTGTGTGAGAATGAGCAGACAGAACAGACACTAGCCTGACCAGAAAGGAAGACAGCTGTTATTAACCAGTGCAAACCAGATAAATATCAGCCCTGTTGTAACTAACAACTCCTGACTCAGAGCTGAGTTGGAAGCACAGCATTTTGTTTTTGTTTTTTACCACAGGTCTATAGATGAACCTGGAGATTTTGCTTTAAAGTAGAAAAAGGGCAAACGGCAGGGGCCTACAGACCTTCATTTTCCAGATAGAAAACTTGAATTAAGCAACTTGCCTGTAGTCCCACAGCTAAACGGTAAAGGGAGGATCACTCTGGCTCCTCAGGGTCCAGAACACAGACTCTCCGCACACTGTGACATCATTCATGGTTGCGCTCTCAAATTTACTGCCTCGACTATCCATGGGGCTTGGCGAGGACATTTACCCAATAGAAATTCACGTACACACGATGAAAAGATGACTGGGCCACGTGTGTGCGCCAATGTCGACCTGGGAGATGACTTGGGATGCTCTAATACTGGCACGTCCTTGAGAGAGATTTTGATGATTTGAGGGAGAACATGATAGGATCTTTAAAATGGAGCTGTCTCAGAAAATCTGGGGACCTGTCACCAGAATAGAGATATTGGAAGTAATGAGATTCATAATGAGACATTAATGAAGTAATGGCCTAACTCCTGCCCGTTGAGTCAGCGCCTTCCTGTGTGTAAATAAATAATGAATTACAGGAATAACATTACCTGAGATTCAGAACATCTCCCAGCTGTTGGAAAAGCTGTCTCTCCCTGAGGATCAGTCAGAGGAAGATTTTTTTTTAATTATCTTGAATTACTAAGGTTACCATTTAGTAGTGAATAATCATTTCCTACTGGACTCTCAAAAGTGCTTAATTATACGTAGAGAATAATTTGCTCCAGTTTTAAAAATAAACTTGGATATTGCCTAAGTCCCTTTTTAAAAATTCCTGTGGGAATATACTACTAATATAAATGAAATCAATGTCTATGCAATTCCCAGAGTAGTGTGTATCCTTACTCCAGTCTATAAAATTAGTATTATATTGCTTACCTCTTGGGGTTGTGGTGAAGGCTAAGTGATGATGATCAGCGACTGGCTACATACCAGGTTGTTGCAAATGCTTTATATTTGTTAACTCATTATCCTTACAATAACCGTATGAGGTGGGTACCAGTGTTATCTTTATATGTGGGGATAGTGAGGCACAGAGAGGTTGAGAAACTTGCCTAAATCACACAGCCAGTAAAGAATAGATCTGGAGTTTTAACTCAGAGTGTCCGAATGCAGAGCTCATGCTTTGGGAAACAAAAAAAAAGAGGTTGGATTGGTACAGATGGTGTACGATAAAATCTCATGGGAGGCAAAAGCAGTCAGCTAGAGCGGGAGAGAATTGTTAGGCCATGGCTAACTGTTGATGCTAGGTGGTAGGCGTCTTCAGAAAATGCAAAGTGAGAAGGAATAGTGTTCTCAGCATTAGGAAAGGACTAGGGGTCTGTATGCCCCACCCGTATCTCGAGGACCCACACTCACTGGCTGGCCATGCCTTAGGTGGGGAATGTGGGGCTGGCAAGACCTTAGAAGGGAATGGCTTTAGGGGGCACCAGGGAGGCAGCACCCAGACACTTGGCCTTGGAGCTCTGGCCACAGCAATGAGTCCTCTGCCCAGGAACATGGCAGGGAAGCAGAAAGCCTTTGACTTCAACCAATCAATTTCTGTCAATGGGAAGCTGTGTAGTAACCAGCGTGGAACAAACACAGAAGGTACCTCCTCAAATATTTCACTCCGTACAAGACCCCAGGACCTTTGAACAACCCAAGGAGAGGAACTTAATTTCTGATAGTCTCACCTGATGGGGTTAGCAGTTGGATTTAACTAATTTTTTAAAGGAAGAAATGTACTATTTATGATGGGAGTATAAGTGAAACATGATTGGCTATCAGTTGATAATTTTTGAAGCTGGTTGAGAAGTACATAGAGGTTCATTATACCGTTTCATCTGCTTTTGCTTCAGTTTTACATTCTCCATAATAAAAAAATTAAAAAGAGTAAATGTATTATTTCTTGCACACCTGAGACTGTGGCGGCACATTCTTACCTGCTACTCATAGACACACCAAAACCAAAAGGAACCTGTAATCTGAGTTGTGTATGTTTGATTTTAAGAGAGAGAGATACTCAGTTAAATACTTATAAACCCACAGAAGCTAAAAATTTCTCTGCAAAGTGAAGATGCCCTCCTTTGCTTGCCTTCAATAGCTAACATTTGCAGTAGCACTTCTTAGGGCTCTAACATAACCTCACCCTGATTTTCACAACTCACCTGTGACGTGAGAAAAACATATGTTATTATCCCAATTTTTCAAGATAAAAAATCCAGACTGAGAGCGATTATGATTTTTCCAAACCCCTATGGAAAGCAAAAGAGACCCAGGAATCAAGTCTCTAAAAGCTAAGCTACAGAGATGCTTTCATTAGCATCTCCCAGAGGGCTTTGGGCAAAATTGGGGCCATGATAGGCCCTTAAGTCATTATTGATTAGCTGACCTCAGTTGCCATGGAGAATTTATTTGGACATAAGTGAATGTAAATAGATTTAAACGAGCATCGCATTTCATGTTTTCTTTTTTTTCAAAAGTATTTCAGTTCACTTAAAGACACACCCTTCAAAGCTAAGTCCTGTTTGCTGAGGTACAGAGAAAGGGAAAGCACTGAAAGAATGTGTTAAAAGAAACACCACTAATGGTGGGTCACTGGCCTGGAAGTCACTGGGGATCTGACAGCCAGTTCCATTCATGGCGTGAAACTTACACCAACGGTTTCCTCGTGCTTCCGAGTGTGATGATGGAGCAAGAAAGGACTTGGCCGCTGTCAGAGTCCCTTCGATTATCAGAGCAAATAGTATCTAGTGTTTGAATTTGAAATCTCATTCTTAGCTCTGCCAAATGTAAGAAGAGGAGGTGTCTCTGTGTGTACATTTGAAAATAGATATAGTAGATGGTTTCCATATTTTTAATGTTATTTTCTTTTCTCTGGGAATCTTAGGAAGTTTTTCTCCTTAAACAGAGCTTTTGCAAAACAGAAAAATAAAATGTTTCTTCCCACTTTACTCTTCCGTTCTTTTCCTCTTCCACAGAAATATGGTGCCCATCACATATTCATCTACGCCATAGAGATGGAGTAATGAGGGGAGATATTGCTTCCTGAGACCTCTCATGGGGTCTTTTCACAAAAGAAAAGCCCCTGGGGGCCAAGGCTTTAGGATGCTTGATTACCTCTCTGTGCTAGTGGAGGAGTATTTGCATTTGGTCCATGGAGTACTCTTTACATCCTGCAAACTTCTGTGAAGCAAAGAATGTTCCTTGGACTTTGGACTGAAGTGGTTACATGGATTTGTCATCGATGAGCTACGTGGTCTGGTGACGGAGTTGATTTCCCTCCTCTCCCTTTCTCCTCCCACTTCCTCTCCTCTTCCTCCCCCTCCTGCTTTATCTCCTCCTCCTCATTTTTCTACTCTTCCTCCATCTTTTCCTTTATTTTTAAACAAATCCACATAATTTTCAGAAAGAACGTGGAGTTTGCTATCATCAGGTTTCTCGTTAACTTGCTCAACAGCTGGGAATTGAGTAATTACATCTACAACAGTGAATTAAAAGTGAATTGGAGTTGGTTGGCCTAAATTGTAGAGTTGGCTTCACTTTTGTTGGTGTCTGAAAGAGACCAATGAATAGCACTACATTCCTCCCCCGACACCCCAATTCATAGCCAAATGAAAGACGGGTTCACATAGACAGAAGAAGACCAAAATACAGATTCTTTTGTCAGTAAAAGTTAGTTGAAGAAAGCAGCCTGATCTGCAGCTACTTCTACACCTTGTAAGTATTTTGCCCAAGTCCAGACCTTGGTGTATCATAGTCGAGCAAGAATTTGTATTCACGGAATCACTGCCTTACCCTCTGCTTGGAACACAGAAAGAAAGTGAACTTTGGAACCTGATCCTTGAAGAAAGTTCTGGGTTCAACTCTTATATGCTTAGTATCCTACTTCTGTAGGAACAGAGCATAAAACACCCACTTCATCTCAAGTGCAAGGACATCCAGAACCAGAAGGAAAAGGGTCAAGCAGCATCCTGCTCCGCTCCTTCTCCCAAGCTTCATTGAGTGCTTTCTGAGTGCCAGTCAACCTTCCAAATGCTTACGTGAATTAATTCATAATTAATTAATTCTCATTGCAATGGCTGAATGAGACAGGTGCAATTATCACTATCTCTATTCTTGCCGCTCAGGCAACTCAGGCACAGAGAGATTACACACTTTGCTGGCAAATGGTGAACTTGAACTTTGAACCCAGTCTGGCTCCAGGCCCCTCACACTTAACCATTCCCCAAAACTACTTCAGAAATGTCACCCGTTGCTTGGGGAGGAGAGCAGAAGGGCTGGATATGTTACTTCAATACTGTTGCTAATAAATATGAGGAGGGGAGATTAACATTCCCGTTATCATCATTGATTGTGGGGCCAAGAAAGATCTCGTCACTTCTCTCTTGTTCTCAGTTTTCTTGTTTGTAAGGCAAAGAAGTTGGATTATAACAGAGTGCTATAACTGTGACATGCGTGCGGACACTCTCTCCCCTCTTGCCATGAAACAACATTGATGATCAATCACACCCAAGATTTGTGGGGCCTGAGACATTTACAGTTTGGGGGACTCATTTAAGGAAAAGAATACAAAATCACACATACAAAAATTCTGTATGAAAGTGAATATATACATAGAATGAGAAGAGGGGAGTTTGGGCTTCAAATTGTAATATTCCTTTTCCTGTATGCTGGGATTCTCTGGATGTTTTCTCTCAAAGCTTGTTTTGTTCCCCTCCTGCAGATGTACTAGGCCTTGTAGATCAACTACTATCCAGTCAGTTAGCATCTCTCTTGTACCTACGTATTAGACAAGGTGGGTCCCCTCTAAGCCTCCACCTGTCATGCAACCGGAGTTTAAGACAAACTCCATGGTTTAAGGAATAGCCTTTGGAGAAAGGGGAAACTTACACAGGCCAAGATCAGCAAGAGAAGAGAAGGCATGGGTCCCCCGTCCTCTCATTATTCCACAAATGTTCATACCAGATGTAGACATTCTGCTGCATTCTCTCCTGTGGGTGCAGTTTTAGGCTTCTTGGTACCAGGAAGTCTGGATTTGGGGATCAGCTATTCAGAAGGCGTTTTCTGGCAATACCGGCTGCCCAGCACCTGGAGACCTTGGAACCTATGGGATGTTGCAACCATTCCAATAAGGGAGAGGGAGCCCCTGGTCCCATGGGAAGCTGAGTTTGAATGCTCCTTATAGAGGGAAAGGGCACCTCTGATCTGATCCCAGCCAGCCTGTTGTCCACTCAATCTGGAGAGAATACACAGGATCACCTCCAGACATTTTGGCTCATTGTGACACATATCTAGGTTCACGTAACTGAAGCTTTACAGTGGTTCAGTAATAGTCTACCATTTATTGAGTACTTACTATATGCTCATCAAAAAGCCTGTATCTTGTATAATCCTACCAACTCTGTGGGATAGGTACTATTACTATCTCCATTTTATCAAGAAAGAAACAGAGGCCTAGAGAGGTTGTGCAATTCACCATTGTCACACCTAGCACATGGCAGGTGTGGGAATCTGATTCTGACACCAGAACCAGTGTCCAGACACCTTTTGCCATAATGCTTCCCAGCATGACAGGGAGGGAAAACCCAGGGTTTGGAAAATCGAGCTCTCAGTTATTGGACTTGCTCTGCCAGTCTTCAGTGTGTACTTGTGGACAAGTCATGTCCAGCTCTAGAGCTGGCCTTAGAGTTAGCCTCATACATGGGGGCATGAGAACATGACCCACGTGCCGGGGTTGGGGAATGGATTAAAGATGATAATTTTCTAAATGGTAGCACTATAAAAATGTTAATGAAGCAGAGTCTGTGTCTTCTTCATTTTTGGATCTTTGGTGTCTGCTGGGTACAATGATAGATGTTAAATGAATTAATAAAATGAGAATTCCTATTGGATCAAGACCTAGAATTTTGATATGAGTTGGAAAACAAAAGGCATAAAGGAACAGATAAAGCGAACTCAGTAATATCTGATTTTAGTTCACATCTTTGATAATAAGCCATCGAGGAGAACACACACAACACTCACACACACACACACACACACACGTATACACAGAGACATCACACCCCACACACCATACACTGCAAATGATTCCCGAAGCTAAGTGTGACTAGATTATCTGGTGAAGCTTTCAGTGAGACTCAAGGGCTTTCTTTCAAATTGCCGTTGACATCTACCACTACCAGATTAATTTTTTAATTGATCTGTCTTGGGTGTATCTCGGAGGTAAAAATGAAGAACCACATTCCTTTCTTTCTCACCTTTCTAGCGTTACTTTCAGGTACAAATATAGATTGAAGTGTTGCTGTTGTTGAAATGACACACTTTTTCACTTAGGCTAAGATTAGAGAATTTCAGAAGAGAAATTCACATGCTTGTGGTCTAGCCCAGGAGCCTCTCATTATTGATTTTCCAAAGCAGTAAGAAATCATTCAGCTCACCTGAGTTTACTGAGCCCTATTGTGTGCTGTGGATGAGCCAAAGGAACGTTGTCACGATGCTCCTGTCTTAATGTATTTGCAATGCGGTTGAAGAGGTAGGGCATGAATATAGGCAATTTTACTAATAGTGTAGTTAGTGTATAAGAATTAGGACTCATAACAAATTTTATAACTAATAGAGGCTTACATAGTAAAATAATTTAATTAACTACATATCAAGATGTCTGGGGATTAGCAGTCTTCGAGTTGCTTGAGTGGTTAAACCTCTCAATCCAGAAACCATTTCAGGGCTCTGGGTAGATGTCTTTGAGATAGTCCTGGTAATTCCCTCATGGTCTCAAGACAGCTGCTGCACATTTAGATAAGACATTCTCACATGGCTGTGTCCAAAGGCAAGGGAATATCTAGTGAGAGAGATCTCCTTACGTACTTCTCTCTTTTATTAGATAAAAGAACTTTTGCCCCGAAACCCTCCCAACAAGCCTACTCATATTTACATTGCGTTGGCTGGATCTGGGCCACAAGGATGAGCCTACCTGCAAGGGAGTCTAGAAATAGAAGTATCTGGGATTTTTAGGATCTGTAATAGGAGACAACAAAGAAGCAAGGGAGTTGAGAATTGGCTATTAAAAAACCAACTCAGGGGCCGGCCCGGTGGCGCAAGCGGTTGGGTGCGCGCGCTCCGCTGCGGCGGCCCGGGGTTCGCTGGTTCGGATCCCGGGCGCGCACCGACGCACTGCTTGGTAAGCCATGCTGTGGCGGCGTCCCATGTAGAGTGGAGGAAGATGGGCACGGATGTTAGCCCAGGGCCGTCTTCCTCAGCAAAAAAAAAAAAAAGAGGAGGATTGGCGGATGTTAGCTCAGGGCTGATCTCCTCACCAAAAAAAAAAAAAAAAAAAAAAAAAAAAAAACCAACTCAGGGCTGGCCCCGTGGCTTAGTGGTTGAGTGAGCGCGCTCCGCTGCTGGCGGCCCAGGTTCAGATCCCGGGCTCGCACCGACGCGCTGCTTCTCTGGCCATGCTGAGGCCGCGTCCCACGTGCAGCAACTAGAAGGATGTGCAGCTATGACACACAACTATCTACTGGGGCTTTGGGGGGAAAAAATAAATAAATAAAATCTTTAAAAAAAAAAAGCCAACTCAAAGTGAGAAACAATGGTCAACT
This sequence comes from Diceros bicornis minor, assembly GCF_020826845.1. NCBI lineage: Eukaryota > Metazoa > Chordata > Mammalia > Perissodactyla > Rhinocerotidae > Diceros > Diceros bicornis. Next base: position 68,202,005 of record NC_080741.1, read on the forward strand.
GCCAAGTAAGCGGCACAGACTTAGCTTTCCAATAGAATTTTCTGCAATGATGGAAATACTCTATCTCTGTGCTGTCCACACACAGCAGCCCCTAGTCACTGTGGCTACTGGGCACTAGAAATGCCGCTAGTGTGACTGAGAAACTGAATTTTAGTTTTATTCAAATTTAAATAGCCACATGAGGCTCGTAACTACCTTTCCGGACAGTGTAGAATTATAAACAATATCTTCTTGGAGGTCAGAGGCAAAACAGGGACATCACTATGAGCTAGAATAATCTGGTAGCCTTCATGGAGGATGAGGAACTCAAAATGGATTCAAAGGCTATTTGGGGGGTTTGGAAGTTTTCTAAGAGAATGGGCTTGCCCTAAGGCAAGAAGGCAGAAAATATAAGCCATTCTTAGGAGATGCTAAGCAGGTCAGTTGGGCAGAACTATGTTTTCGTGAAGGAGTGGGCAACCAGCTGAAAAACAGGTTCAAATCAGATGGCAGGAATTTTTAGATGCCACCTTGGACTGTGTGCAATAGGCAACTTATATTATTGACAGAAGAGTGAAATATGAAGTGGTTTCTGAAGTGGTTTCCTAAGTGAGAAGCCATTAACCTAGTGCTGGTAAGAAAGATGCACAGAAAGCAGGAGGTTCGGTTACGACAGAGTTTTTCCATATTATGGCACATACGAAAAATGATGTATGTATTGCTCACTGGGGCAAATGGACAAGACAGCTCCTGACCAGGAGTTACCAGCCCGGAGACTCTCTAGGCATGCACCCAAAAATCCTCAAATGATGCTCACCATCTCCTCATACTTTTTACAGCGTAGTAGTGAGCACCAGCACACAGCTGGGATCCTCTAAGTCAGCAAACTGTCCTGAACTAAATAGGTAGTGGTGTACATGAAAAGGGAAGAACATGAAATTTTACAGAAGGAATTGAAAAAAATTGGGAACTAATTAGATATAGTTAGAATAGATTTTAGAGTCGACAATAACTCCTACATTTTGAGAATGATGATACCAGGAATAGAAATACCAACGTGAGAGTGTTTTGAAGGCACCTGGTGATTTCAGTTTAAAATATGGAGGTGAAAACTGGACCCCCATGGTGGACTGTCTCATTGGTGGCCCCTGGTGATCCATGGCTCTAACAATCACACTCCAGTATGGTTCCCTCCCATATTGACTCCCATATTGACATAATAAGTCACATGTTTGGGCATGTGACTTATTTGGCCAATGAGACATTAACACGATGCAGGCAGAGACTTGATGAGTGTTTGTGCATTGAGGCTTGTCCTCTTGGAACCAGCCACTATGCTGTAAGGAAGCCCAGGCTAGACAGCTGAATGATGAGAGGTCATGGGCAGAGAGAGGCAGGACTATGAGAGTCTATCTTTCATGTTCCAGCCCCAGCCTAACTCCTAACTAAGTGCAAGCATGGGAAAAACTTCAGCAGAAGAAGCACTCAGCTGAGCTCAGTCAATGCAAAAATTGATGAGAAACAATAAACACTGTTATTTTAAGCCACTAAGCTTTGGATAATTTGTTAGGCAGCAATAGATAATAGAAACGATATCCAAACGAAAATGTTCTATAGGTCCTTGGTGATATGGCCTGGAGTTCAGACAAGAGATCTGGGCCTTAGATGTAATTTTGCAATATATGCGCGCTTCTGTCATAGTAATTATATTGTAATTAAATTGACTGCTTGTCTCCCTCATTAGACAGTGAGCTCTTTGAAGACAGGGACTGAGTCTTTTGTGATTTCTCACAAACTATGCCTGGTTCAAAACAGGTGCTGAAGACAGCTGTGCTAAATAATTGAAGAAGAGAATAAATATAGTGAAGTGTAGTAGAAGGGGAATGGACCTTGTAATCAGAGAGACCAGGTTTGAGCTCCAACCCTCCTAATTACTAGATGTGTGACCTTTAGTAAGTCATCACTCCTGACTATAAAATATAGGTAATGTCAGCTACCTCTCAGAGACATTGAGAGGAGCCAATATAGGGTAGATACTCAATAAACTGTAGCTTTTATTATTGAGGATGAATGAAGTGATCATTGGAACATGAGAACGAATGAAATCAATAAGGGAGTAAGTGTAGAAAGAAAAGAGCTGTGAGCCTGGGGAAGACAAGTGAGGAGTAGAAGAAAGAAAACGATTGAGAGCAAGATAGAAAGCAAGTGGGAGAGCATGAGAAAGGAAGAATGGGACCAAATGGAAGGACAGGAAAGAACCAAGACAGGGTGCATTTTACTGGTCAAAAAAGGGCAGAGATTTTTAAGACTCAAGTCAACATGCTACCATGAATGGTTATAGTTTATGAGGTATACTTTTGCGTGTTTATTAAGTCTCAGACACTCATCCAGGACTTTTTTTTGAAGAAAAAGATTAGGCTGTCTCGAATGACATAATTGTATCCTAATTAAAGACAGGAGATAAGACAGCATTCTGAGGTCTCTTCTACTCTTTACCATGTGGACTGAGATCCTGGTGGCTGATAAGAAAATTTAAACTTTATGTGGTTGGGCTTTCAGCATCTAGTAGAATCCTTGGAAGCAAGGAATTTGTGAGAACAAAGAAATGGTACCAGAAAGGCCTAATGCGGATATAGTCCTCTTGGGAGAGATTAAACCTCAGAGATCCAGTTTTTGGACGTCATTTCTCTCTGGAGAGACAAACAACATAAAGACTAAAAAGATACAATTCTCTGAAACATTGCAAAACACCCAATGAAACCAACAGCTACAAAAACATACTCATCAGTTATGCAAGTGTCTCTCATTCCATTGCCCTGAACTTGGAAAGAAATTAGGCCAGACTCTTTTGGTTTTTTTTTTTTTTGGTGAGGAAGATCAGCCCTGAGCTAACATCCATGCCAATCCTCCTCTTTTTGCTGAGAAAGGCTGGCCCTGGGCTAACATTCGTGCCCATCTTCCTCCACTTTATGTGGGACACAGCCACAGCATGGCCTGACAAGTGGTGCATCGGTACACGCCAGGATCCGAACCCCGGCCACCAGCAGCGGAGAGCGTGCACTTAACCTCTACGCCACGGGGCTGGCCCTCTAGGCCAGACTCTTAATGATATAAGATTTTGTGCGTAAGAACCCTGAAGTTTACTTTTATGAGTTTTGCTGCCCACTGTCCGTTCTGTCCTTTTCAGATAACAGCATCTTGGTTTTGTTTGGGGAGACCAACATTTCCCATTCTTAGCTCATATCTTTGGATGGAGTTGATTTCACCTTCCCTCCTCACACTTTCCCTCCTCCCACCTTCCCATGGAGGACGTGAAGCTCCAGGAGTAGATGTGTGACAAAGCCCTAGGCAGCAGAATATCACATCCATACAAATACAGTGATGAGTTCAGAGATGAATATTTACCCTAAGCCACGCCAATCTGGTCCAATCAAAGCTAATTCTGACATTTTGCTTGAGCACCTGAAAAAGAGATAGGCCGCTTTTCTGTTGAACACAAACTTGAGATGATGTAAGCCTGGAGCTGCCAAGTGCCATCACTGGAAGAGAGGCTGTCTGAGAATGTAGTCAACAAGGTGGGAAACAGCATGGAGGGACGGAGGGGGATCTCCTCCCAGTGACAATGCCTAAACCTCTGGATGCAACTATGCCTGAGCTTTTCAGCTGTATAAGCTATCAAATATTCTTTATTGTCAAAGCCAGTGTGAATTAGTTTTTTTATTTCTTGCAACTGAAAGAATCCTGACTAACAAAACTCTAACAAAATGTAAATGTACTAGTGTAAGGAGAGGGAAACATACTAGACATTTATCTTTCAATGTAATTCTTAAACAGCTTTGTTATATGGGGCCCACTAACCACTCCATCTTAAAAATGAGAACTCTAAAGCTAAGAGAGTTGAATAACTTTGTCCAATTCAAAAGGGGGAAAAAGTGTCATTTAAACTAGATGGCAGAGGAGCAGTCAACAAATTACTGCAGGATGGCCTAATCCAGCCCACTACTTGTTTTTGTATGTCATATAAGTTAAAAATGATCTTTTACATTATTAAATGGTAGAAAAGAATTGAAAAGAATATGATTTCATAATACATGCAAATTATGTGAAGTTGCCACTTCAAAAGACAGTTTGGTGGTTTCGTATGAAACTAAACATATTCTTACCATACGATCCAGCAATCACATTCCTTTGTATTTGCCCAAGGGAGCAGAAAACTTATGTTCACACAAAAACCTGCACACAGATGTTTATAGCAGTTCTATTCGTAATTGTCAAAAATTGGAAGGAACCAAGATATCCTCCTATAGGTGAATGGATAAATAAACTGTGGTACATCCAGACAATGGAATATTATTTCAGCACTGAAAAAGAAATGAGCTTTCAAACCATGAAAAGACATAGAGGAATCTTAAATGCATATTACTGAGTGGAAGAAGTCAATCTGAAAATGTTCTTACTGTATGATTCCAATTCTATGATATTCTGGAAAAGGCAAAATTATGGAGACAGTAAAAAGATCAGTGATTGCCAGGGCTGGGGGGTGGTAAGATGAATAGCTAGAGCACAGAGGATTTTTTAGGGCAGTGAAAATACTCAGTATGAGATTATAATGATGGATACATGTCATTATACATGTTATACATTTGTCCAAACCCATAGAATGTACAACACCAAGAGTGAACCCTAAGGTAAATCATGGAGTTTAAGTAATTATGATGTGTCAATGTAGGTTCATCCTTGGTAAAAAACATACCACTCTGGTGGGGGATGTTGGTAATGGGAGAGGCTATGCAGGAGTGGGGGCAGGGGGGATATGGGAAATCTTTGTATCTTCCTCTCAATTTTGCTGTACACCTAAAACTGCTCTAAAAAATAAAGTTTTTAAAAAGTTACATGAACTTCAAATTTCAGTGTCCATAAGCAATATTTTATTGGCACACAGCCATGCCCATTTATTTACATATTGTTTATGACTTCATTCACACTACAATGGCAGAGTTGAGTAGATGAGGCAGAGACTATATGATCTGCAAATTTTAAATTATTTACTCTCTTGCCCTTTATGGAAAAAGTTTACTGTCCTTTGTGGTGGAGGATATATACATGAAGAAATCTCAGCTCCTATAGCAGGATATCTACGTGTGTGTTATCATCTGGTTGTACATGTGTTCATACGTGCACATGTATTTATGCATACTTGTGTTTGGGAGAATAAGGGTAGAAAGGAAAAAACTGGCTTTTTGTCCACCTGGGGCTGGACCACTGCTTGGAAGAGATGCTATAGAAATATTTTCCTTCAAATGGAAAAGTAATTTTCAAATATTTTTAGCAGCAGAATCCTCTTATCAAAGGAAATTTCCAGTAATCTCCCAAAATGTATAATAGTTGAAAGCAGGACTTTTTCGTGTGTCTCCAGTCTTGTCGTCTAACTGCTGCCCTTGGCCTCGCAGCCAATTTCCCCCAGCTGCTGCCACCCTTGTCAATTCCAACTATGGGCCAGACACTGCTGTGATGCCTTAAGATATTTTGAATAGCTTAGTTTGGAAAACATTGAGAGATTTTTGCCCTAGGCCAGCGGTTTCCAAATCTGTCTGCACATCAGAAAGCAAGGATGTTGCTTTTAAATGTGGATTCCTCATCTGCTCACCTTCTGCAACACACCTCAATTTCTTATCAGCAGCTCTGGGATAGCATCCCAGAATCCGTATGTTTCACAAGCTCTCCAGGTGATTCTGATACGTGGCTAGAGTGGAAGTTCCTGTTAGAGGTGATCTTAAATTTCTTGCCAACTCTGAAATTCCTCAACTCCAGGGTCTCCCAGAACTTTCAAAAAGCTTCCTGAAGAGAGAGAGGGAAATTCTACAAATCACCTCAGCACTCTTTTTCTCTTTCTTTCTCTTTTAAATAACATATGCATGTATTTGTAAAAATTCAAACTCTACAAAGAGAAGTTTCCCTCTGGCTCATGACTCACGTCCTCCAATTGCCTCCCCAGAGGTGTGCAGAGTTGCCAGTTTTTGGTACATCCTTCCAAAGATAGCATATACAAGTATTTGTGTCCATCTATCCTTTTCTTTTTTATACCAAAACTAGAAAACCATACATACTTTCTATTTCTCATTTAACAATATTATCTTTGAGATCATATCATATGACATCTGAATATACAGAATTATCTAGTTTTATTTCCATACAGTATTATTCACGCACAGTACTCCTTAAGAGTATTATTCCTCTGGAAGGATGATTAGGTTACTAATCTATTATGTGATATGCACGTGTGTGTGTGACACACACACATACACACTTGGACTTAAATATTTGCTAGCATATGCAAATGTACCTGAGAGATGCATTTCAGAGAGCTTTAAATTAATGTCTTATGATAGTGATGGGAACTTGAATTTAGCATTCTCTTCAGGTATTTTGTTTTCTTCAAGTTTACTTGTGTGAGTTTGGAGTGGCAACAAGGCATAAGAAAAAGAAGTGCCTGAAAATTTTATTTTTAAAAATCTAATAAGAAGAGTTCTACTTTTTTTAATTAAAAAAATTACTGACTGGCTACTATGGGCAGCCACTATGCCCATATGGTTTTATCTAATTTACCTGATTTAAACCTCTGTGAAGTAGATGTTCTTTTCTTTGTTTTACAGATGCGGAAACTGAGTCTCTGAGTCTCTGACACAAGGCTCTCACGTTCAATGCATTGTAAGTAGCAGGACTGGATTTGAAACTTTGTCTTTCATTTTGAAAACCCAAATTCATTTCACAAGACATGGCACTTGAGCCTTAAAAACTAATCTAGTGAGATTTTATCTACATGATTTCAGGTTTAGATTTTTAAAACCCTCCAGTGAGGAGCCGAAATAATATTCTACAAACTTCTCTTGTTACCAACACACCACTGAAGTCACAGGAGGAAGGATAAACCCCCCTTTCTTCCAACATGTGAACAGAGAGATGGAAGATTCGTTATGTAAGAGGGCTAGGAACAGAAACAATAGAAAATAGTCATGCTAACTGAATTCAATATCTGCTTATTATCTAGGTCTTTCTAAATTTCTCTCCTTGACAGTACCAATTAGCTACATCTCACGAAGAGATTTATAATCTGACAAGTCTGAAACCCTGGTAATTAAGAAACTCCTCATTATCACTCATCTTTTGAACAGTGCAGACTGGCAGGCACTTTTGGTCAAGCTTTAAATCGGCCAAGGATTCCTGAAGCCTCTCCCTTGCGTCAGGAGGAGAAGAGAAAAAAGCCGCAGAATTTGGGGCCCCTTTCTTGCACTCATGGAAACGGGATTCAAGCAAAATAAGGGGGTCATCTTACTCGCTGGGGCGAAAAATCTAGTCTGACTTCCGACGTCCATGGTTTTTTAATTGGTAGTCTCCTTATAACAGCCTGAATTTTCCAGTTTACATCACTCGTGTCTTGTCTTAATAGGTAACAAATTACTCACCATACTGTAATTGTGAAGCAAAAACGGCAGCCACGCTCTTAATTAATAATAATGGTAATTAATATTTATCGAACATTTGTTTTTTCATTAAGCACTGTCTGAAGATCTTTTGCATGGATTTCTTCACATAACTTGAGCAACAATTCTCTAAGGTAGGTTCTCTTAACTATTCCCATTTTACAGATGAGAAAGCTGAAGCCCGGGAAAACTAATAGCTGTCCCAAGGGGACACTGTGAGGAAGTGACAGAGCTGGGATTTGAACCCGTCACTAACTGACTTCGCAGTCATTGGTCGTAAATGTTAAGCTCTAGTGCACAGAAAAACAAATACCGTAATTACAAATCTCCCAAACGGAGCAATTTTCTGTTTGCAGGGGATGGACACTTGATGTTACTTTGGGGCTAAGTGTCCTTTGGTGAGGGGAAAGCATTGATTACACAAATGTGACAGAAGACCCTTTTCTGGTGCAACTGTGGTTTGAGGAGGTTATTCTGCAGAAGAACATATCAGACTATTTTATTCAGTGAAAACCTTCATCTCTGCAGGCTATGATTCCTGTGGTGTCTATACATTATTGCTTGGTTTTGGAGGGAAGTATGTGTACGTGCATGTGTGTGTGTGTGTGTGTGTGTGTGTGTGTGTGTGTGTGTGTTATTATTATTTAAATAGTTTCTCCTGCTGGAGAAAGAGAGCCAAGAGCTGTCAGGGGGGATGTGCAGACCTGATTGTTAAAATGAACCAGAGGAATCCCTGGGTTGTCTGTGCTTTCCCTGGACTGAACTGTTGATGTCTGACAGTGGTTCTGTGGAAGACTTCCTGAGATCAACATTGGAAAAGACACGGCCCTGTTGAAGGCCATAGAGCTATGGAGAGAAGGGAAATTCCTACCACCAGTCAGCCGAAGAAAAGGCCAGTCCTAGGTCAAAAATAAGACTTTAGGGGTAAAAGGAGACCTTCATTTCTTTGGTCTTTGTAGACACATGCAGAATAGATGTACTCAAGGGTCCCCAAATGAGGAGATGTGAGCTGTTCCCTTAAATATGAGGCAAGGTTTGGATTAATTAAACACCTAACTGATGCCTCTTGAAACAAATTGGACTTGTAGACTCTGAGAGGAGTCAAATTTAACATCTAATTTAAAATTCTTCTGTGTGGTAATGCATTTCCATTACTCTGAGATGGTAAAGTCTTGCTGAGCATTATAGGCTGGTCTCAGCTTTCGCTCTGAGTTGAGTTGATTCTCTGTGATTACACTTGGAGTAGAGTGATTCAAAGAGGAGCAGCAAGAGACGAAAGACAGTCTGTACCTGATGTTTCCTGGTTCAAAATGTCAAATAGATAACATGCGTTTATATAGTCTCCTCCCCAAAATCCCCAAAATGACACCAAATGGATAAGTAAGTTATCAATCCACACAGCATTTGCTGTTGGTGCCCCACTCATATCTCTCAGACTCGCCACATCGTTAGATGACCACAGCAAGCACACTGGAAAATAAGGTTGATGAAACATCTTGGGATATAAATTGAAAAGATCAAAAGATGGTCAATAGAAGAAGAATGATAAAATTAGAAGGTCAATCCTGCAGGAACAAAATAAGATTCACAGAAAAATAAAGAAGAACGTAAGAAAAAGGAAGAGAGGAGATTATCAAAGAACGAACACAAGAAAATTTCCCAAAATTGGGAGGACATAACTATTCAGACTGAATAAGTCCAGCAAGACCTCAGCACGATGATTAAACTAAGACCCATATTATAGGGGATACTGTTGTGTGCCACCCAGATTTCCCTACAGGACTGAGATACTCATTCTCCCACGTCCAGCGCATGTTGGTGGCTGATAGTTCTCAGATGATTCTATCTTGGGCAATTAACATTGACTCGAGAGCACTGCCTCACCCAAGGTCAGTCCCTGCTTGGGAATGGCCCACATCCATCACTGGTCAACAGGGAAGTGGGCATAAAGGCCCAGCCCACCTGCTAAGATGGGACAACTCTGGAGTGGTGTTCCAGTTCCAGAACTTGCTATGGGATTGGCTGAAATCTCTGTTGCAACGGCATCACAGTTGAATTTCTTTCTTTGCCCAATACTGCTTTCCTTGTCCCTTAAAAGTGTTGTTTTCAAGAGCAGTCTCCAATTAACTTTCTGTATAACTATCTCTGTCTCTGAACCCACACTAAGACCATACGAAGGCATATTGCAGTGAAATTTCAGAGCTCAAAGAATAAAAATAAGATTCTAAAGGTTTGTAGGGAGGAAAGACAATACAACAACTGTAAAAAAAAAACTGGAAACAGAATGGTATTAGATTTCTCAACAGCAACATTGGAATCTAGAAAAGGGTCTTTTAAATATGAGGGGACAATATTTTCATCCTAGATTTAGATTTAATCTTAGACTATAGATTTCATCCTAGAAATGTATAACTATCTAAATTAATGCAAGGATGGCATAAGGACATTTTCATATGGGCAAATACTCAATAAATCTACATCTTTCTCTGGAAAATACGGAGTAAAATAATACAAGGAAGAACGGCAGCAGACTGAGTATAGACAGTCTACCAAAATGAAAGCGTAAACCAAGAGAGAGGCAGAAGTGAGATGTAGGAAAATATGGGATGTTATCCAGAAGACTGGCAAATGGACAGCCCTAGGAATGCAGACTTTCAGCCAACTAGGAGAAAAATCAGCCCAGATAGGATCAGGATGGAGGGCTCCAGGAGGGAGGGTCCTAGGCACCAAGAAGATTACTAATAATAATCAATAAAGTAACTATTAACTCCAGCAGAAATATATGTTTGAATACAAAAAGAGACATAATTCTAGTGAGTTCAATAATATTTGTATAATCATAAAAATGTAAACATTGACTATTGATTTAGTAAAACATATGACTAGGTTAGAGTGTGGAGAAAAAGGAAAATAGTGGGACACGGTGATGAACTAAGCCCCTGTGTAGTGAAGTCAATGGATACCTTCTAAAATTGATGACGAAATAGCAATATAAGCAAAATTTTGGAAATATGGAAGTGAATATGAGGGGATATAGCTAGAAGAATTAAGGGGGAGGGTTGATCCTGGGGAGTAGACGTGAAGGACAGCACAAGGAATGACTGTTTTTCACTATAAACCTTTAAGTACTACCTATGTTAGACTGGTTTTTTAAAATTATTTTTTAAATAATCGATATTTTGTTTAACCCAATACATCTAAAATATTAGCATTTTAATATGTAATCAATTTTAAAAATTATTGAGATATTGTACATTTTTTGCATACTAAATCTTCTAAATCTAGTGTGTATTTTACACTTTTAAGCACTTCTCAATTCAAACTAGCCACATGGTAAGTGCTCATTAGTAATAACACGTGGTTATTAGTCACCATATCGGACAAGGCAGCTCTAGAACCTTGTTACTCCACATGGGGTCTGCAGACCAGCAGTATCAATACCATTTGGGAACTTGTTAGAAATGCAGAAGTCTCATACCTGACCCCTGACCTACTGAATCATAGTCTGAATGTTAATAAGATTCCCTATGTGATTTGTGTACATGTTTATGTTTGAGAATCGCTGTCTTCCAGAACAACCGTTCTTAAGATGTGATCTTTGGACCGGTACCAGCAGTTTCAGCATCACTTGGGAAGTTCTTGGGCTCCAACACAGACCTGTTTGAATTGGAAACTCTGGGGCTAGAAATCTGACTTCCAACAAGTTCTCTGGGGATTCTGATGCACATTCAAGTTTGAGAACTGTTATACTAGAACAACTTTCTCTAGCAAGGATAGCATTGTATTTTTTCCCAGGGGCCTTATATTTTATTATTATTTTTTAAAATAATTTTATTGAGGTCATATTGGGTTATAACATTGTATAAATTTCGGGTGTCCATTATTCATTATTATATTTCAGTTTCTGTATAGACTGCATTGTGTTCACCACCAGTAGTCTAGTTTTTATCTGTCACTATATACATGTGCCCCTTTACTCCTTTCACACTCCCCCACCCCCTTCCCCTCTGGTAACAACCAATCTATCCTCCTTATTTTTTGTTTGTTTTGTTTGTTTGTTTATCTTCCACATATTCATCTTTCTCTGTCTGACTTATTTTGCTTAGCATAATACCCTCAAGGTCCATTCGTGTTGTTGCAAATGGCACGATTTTGCCTTTTTTATTGCTGAGTATTATTCCATTGTACACATATATACTACATCTTTATGCATCCATTTGTTGATGGGCACTTGGGTTGCTTCGACATTTTGACTATTGTGAATAGTACATATATCTTTTTAAATTATTGATTTCGTGTTCTTTGGATAAATGCCCAGTAATGGAATAGTCAGATCATATGGTATTTCTATTTTTAATTTTTTGAGAAATTTCCATACTGTTTTCCGTAGTGGCTGCCCAAGTTTGCATTCCTACCAGTGGTGTATGAGGGTTCCCTTTTCTCTACTTCCTCTCCAACACTTGTTATTTCTTGTCTTGTTAATTATTTTAGATTCTTAAAGTCATGTGCATGCATTTCTTTGATAAAAAATGTTTAAACTTACTTAACAAAAAAATTCAGAAGTGGTAGAAAATGGACTGCTGTGTAGTGATAGTGATAATTGGGAGGTGCAAAGATACAAAGCTGGATGACTGATGGGGATGGCATGCATCAACCAGCACAGATTCACAGAACATGCAAGCATTCCCTGGAAGTTGCTAGAAAAACTTGACAAAGGAATCCTGGTAAAGGACTGAACTTTCTAAAATCAAAACATCATAATATACCACTTTTGCGTTTAGGTTCTGAAACATAGTGGCAAGTGCCTCGCATCCATTCTATCATAACCACTTGCACCCATGGCAGATATTGCTAACTCAGCGCTTCTCTGTTTCATACGTAGGTATAATCAATTAGCAGTATATATCATGGGCACAGAAAAGAGGAATGGCAACACATTTTATAAAACCCTGTGACTTTAGAATTCTTCTCAACACAAGGCTCTAAGAACCATACTATTGGGACAATGGGACAACTCTGAAGGGCTGTTCCAGTTCTAGAACTCCTTATAGGATTGGCAACCCTATATACAATTTGCCATCCTTAGTATAAAAGCCCACCTTCCATATGTTAGCTTGGCTCCTTTCAGAAACAGATGCTAAGACAGGATCAAATGTATAAGAGTTTACTAGGGGAAATGGCTACGAGAGTTAACGGAGGGGCTGGGAGAGCTGTCAGACCTCATTGCATATCTGTCCCCAGTGAAGGAGAGAGGGAAGTTGTAAGTACACTTCTAAGGAGACTTTGGCAAGACCAGTGGGGAGGCTTCAAGCCAAAGTCACCCATCAGAGGAGTCCTGTGCCTCCCAGTATCCCCGCCATGCTCAGTCATGGGAAGTGTGGCCTCAGTCCAAGCGCAGTGATGCACTTCAGAGCATAGCAGCTGGGGCTTGGTCAATAATTCTCCCTGTAGTTGGAGGCCTGTGGTTCAGATTCCCATGATCACCACATCCCACCTTGGCAAAGAAACCTGAGCAGGTTTCCTCCTGGCCTATGGAACTAGATCCCTGAAATCATAGGTGTGACCAGAGAGTCACAAGGGAAGATTGAAGAATTGGAGTGCAGGCCAGACCAGACTTGAGGCAGCAGCAGACAGACTAGGTTGTTGGTATCTGCTTCTCAACAGGCTCATGATGGCCACATCTGCATAGGGAGAGTAGGATAGGAATTTTTTAGCCTGAATCTGGGCAATGAGATGAGGGAAGGAATCAGAATCAAGAGCTAGGAAGATTCTAATAGGAATCCTCCTATGTACTTGCCAAGGACTGCAGAGCACTGACCCGACATATTTCTGTTCTCTTCAACGGCTCAGACGAAGCTGTTTTAATCAGTAATTACATTAGAAGCTACAATTAGTTACGGTACTAACAATAAAACCCATTAATAAGCACCCAGTAAGTACTTATTCCTATGCGGTGGGAACACAGTTCCTGACCTCCAGGTGCTTATTGTGGAGTTGTAACATAAGCAAATTCAACCAGCATGTGCTGCAAACACACACACATACACCCAAAAAACAGAAAATGAGCAACTCTCTTTACTTCAAAAAGAGACATTTGTTCAAAATAGCCCCTAAAAGTCTGTTACTTCATCTGCTATGCCATCAAAGAAACAGAGATTTGTTTCCAATGTTAGATAATGTATTTTTAGACTGTAGTTACTGTTTTCCCCAAATCCCTGACATAAAAAGCTTCCTATTTGGAACTCATTTGTGTCATCATGTCTACAGAACTACAAGGGGCTAATCACTTAGATTATTGAAAAGCATCGTTTGTTCCATTTAGGACAAACATTGGTCACTTAGACATAGCTGTTATAGATGATTCCCACTAATGGCTAGTGACATTGATGCAATTGTCAAACATGTAAGACTATAAACAGCCATCTTAGTTTGAGGTACTTACAAAATGCTTAAGATTCTCTGTCTTCTACCTCAGTAGGCGACGAGTTGTGTCTTTCCCTGCTTCCAAATCTGAATATCTAAGTAATAAACAGTACCAGGACAACTCCAAGTTTGGTTTATGTATACTAACTAATTAAGCTTCGATATTCTGTGAAGTATGAATTTGTTACCCATTGAACAGATAAGAAAGCCGTGTTAGAGAAGTTATTTGAGGTTGCGCCATGAGTCATGAGGCCTTATCGGAACACGAACACTTGGCTTAATCTGTACTTTTGCGTCCCATCATATGTTTTATTTAGTCCAACCTCGTGTTGCCAGCAGCGGTCTCCACCAAATCTGGACTCCAGTGATCAATCAAAGTACTTGGCAGAAGAGTCATCTTTGTCATCAAATTTCTAAAGCAAAGTCCAAATGACTCTGCCATTGGTTACTTAATGACACCACATGTTTTTTTCCAAACCCACCTTCTGAATCTAAAAGGAATACAGAAAGGACTTGAGGACCTTCCAGTTCTTTCCCCCAGCTGGGTAGTTATAGTGAAATAATCTACCATTTTATCTATCTGTAGAGAAGTATTCTGCTTTCAAAAAGGTGGCATGAAGATCAACTAAAAATGACAGGAAGACAGCCTTTGAAAAAGAAGAGATCTCCAATGACAAATGCTAAAAGTGTTGATCACTCAGATGCTGATTGGCCTCCCCAAACAATCTAACACCTCAAAAGCTGCACATTTATGACTTGCTTTAGCCACATCCCTCCCATTGGTGCTAATGAACATCTCAGGGACCTGCTTGGCCACATTCCCATCATATATACTGAGCTAAAGGCATAGACCCCATTGGAAACGCAAAGTCTTTCCCTCCCCTGGGAGTTGTTTCATCACGTTTCGTTTGGAGTGTATTCCTAACTCTATAGTAATAGAAAAACAGTTGAGGTAATAACATTCTGCATTTGAGAAGATGATTCAGGATTCAGTGCTTTGGGGATTTTTGTTTAAATGCTAAAAAGAAGAAGGAACATTTGGCAGAAACTCAGCTCCTGAAGATATTGTATCATTCTAACCATTACATATAAGGAAGTTCAATATATGCTACTTAATTATTATTTTTGTCAAATATGTAACTCCTGAAATGTCCCCCGTTAGCCTTAACTATATTGATATTAATTTTACCACAGCTACAAAAGCAGAAAGAAAATCATGCTACAATTCCTACTTTCTCCAAGCAGTTGTTGTTTGGTTCCTCTTTAGAGTTAAGAAAAAACATATTAAAAATTTAAAGTATTCATCTAAAGAATGTAAGGAGATGAAATCAAATAACGTTTTACCTTAGAGACTATGATCAGGGGAAAACCAACACATTTCAGTTTTGCTTTAAAAAAATTCTATTGACAGTTTCTAGCCTGCATACGAACTCTCAGAAGCAGCCTACACACCCTCACACCACACACCCTCACCCATACACACCCACACGTACTCTCGGACAGCACACATATACCCGCATATGTACGTTCCCTCATCCTCACACCCTCACCATGTTATCTAGATTCTACTGCATATGTTGATATCTAAGCAGTGATTTGCTTTTGGATTGGTCTCCAAAAAAGTGATTTTTTAACAAATGTTTTCAGGAGGACTAATTCTGTGGGATTTAAATAGGTGTTCCAAAATCAGTGTGTGTGTGTTCCATGGTCAAACAGGTTTGAGCAATTCTGAGGTAAAGAAAGTTAAGCAGATCTTCTTAGGATAGAACTTCTCAGAGCCTTTAATGAACTAATCTGTTCTATGCAGTCCTAAGAGAGGTATATTGTATATAGAGCTGTGCTGTGCGATTGGTAGCCACTTGTCACATGGCTATTGAGCCCTTGATATGTGGCTGGTCTGAACTGAAATATGCTGAAAGTGTAAAATAGTGTGGTACAGAAAAAAAAAGTAAACCACCTCATTAATAAATGTTTTGTGTTGATTATATCTTGAAATGATTTTAGATATATTGGACTGAATAAATATATTATTAAAATTAGTTTCACCTGTTTCTTTTTACCTTTCTTAATGTGACTACCAGAAAACTTAAAATTACGTATGTGTCTTGCATTATATTTCTATTGCACTGTGCTAGTACAGAGCATTTTTCAAATTTATTTGACCATGAGAATGAAGTTTTGCATAGTAGCTTATTGATGTAGTCTAGTAGACCTTGAATTCTGAGATGATACTGTCTACCATTAAAATGGAGGAGATCAACCTTCCCATCAAAAGTGATGGTTGTTTTGCATTTGCCTGGGAGCACTGGTGAGACTGAGGATGAATGTCATGTCTAAAAGTATTTTCCAGAGATCTTATACGTGCCAGGCACAGAGGATAGGTCAGCGAATCATGTGTCTAGTGCTCAAAACATAGCAATAGAGACCAGCAAATACCTACATTGTGCTTTTTGACGCTTACAATGCAGATTCCTGGGCACCACCTCAGACCTACTGAGTGAGCTCTCTGGGAGTTGGGCATTTTCAACAAGCACTCCCTTTGCTTCTGAGACACATTAAAGTTTGAGAACAACTGTGCTAGGTGGATGGATAAACACGAATAAAAGATCTTCATCTGTCAACCTCTTGGTTGCAACCAACAGACGTGGACATGAAGTAAAAAGGGAATCAGTTGGAAGGATATATAGGGCTTACAGAACTGAAAGCAGGCTGGAGAAAAAGGCTTGAAAAAGAGAAAGCAAGGAAATCTCAAAGGCTCGGCAGCAGGAACCGTAGCTTAGGTCTGGTTAAGATACCACCAAATTTTCAACCTCCAAAGGTTTCTGCCATCTTTGCATCATGCGTGTGAGATTCAAAGTGTGAGATAGGCCTCATGGTCATGTGTATGTTGGGGTGAGGGCAAGATTTGACCTCCTCTTCTGTTTCTGTTATAGGAAACAGCAACGAGAGGTAACTTCTGGGAATAGCCATTCCTTTCCACCACCCCATGTTTACGAATAATGGAGAATTCCCCCACAAGGGAAGTCAAAATACTACTCAGAAAATGTGTGTGACGAAGTGGGAAAGGGACGGATTGAATGCTCAACAGCTCCCAAATAACCCTTGTCCACTGTAAGATCCGATAACAACATGATCTCCAAAGTGGAAAATCTAGTGGAGAGGAGTTAGTTGAGGGGGGAATATCAATATATTTTATTTGGAATTCTTCTGTAAGGAAGATGTGTTTCTTCTCCCCCGTTTATCTATTTATTCCATCATTTATTTATATCAGTATGGACACATAAATATTTATTTTATCCTTTGGCTTATAATCCAATACTATCGTTATTTATTTTGTTGCTCAAATTGTTCCACCGCGGCCATTGGGAGCTCTTTCAGATTGGCTCCTGTGTCCTCTCTCAAAACTAGTCTCTGGACTAGACTAGGATTCTTGAAGCCTGGGACTGTGTCTTATTTGACTTTGCAAAATAGAAAATACTTTATCCATAGATGTCACTGGACTGGAAGTTAAAAATCCAAGTTATTCTTCTGCCATAGCAGATACTCTTGAGTGTGAGGTTGCGCAACAAACAGCTTTTCTCTAGGACTGTACTGAACATGCACGGAGTGTTTAACGATTTCTAAAGCATGTCTCGTTGCATGATGCTAATTCATTTCTGTAAAGGTGACGTTCAAAATACTTAATAACCAGTATTGGTGTGAGCACCACTGACCAGTCAGAGCCCACACTGGGCCTTGGGAGTTGAGCAGCGTCTCAGGGGCCCTCTGCAGGGTTAGGTTTCTACTCCTTAGGTGGTAGAGAGGTCTAGATCCAGGCTAGGGTGTCTACGGCAGCAGTTAGAGGACAGTTATCAGGCATGAGGTCAAGGGATACAGCTCTGTATCAACCACTGCATAAATATCTAAATATTTTAACATTTGGTACAGCCATATTGGTGCATACCAGCACATAATGACTGAAAACTTCCCCTGTCTGTAAGGCAAGGATTAATATGCCTATTTTATAAATTGACATCAAATAATGTGCCCAAGGCTGCAGAGTTGGAGATAAGTCTAGATTTTCCAGTACTGTTGTGTTCACAACACCATGATTTTGGAAATTACAGAAATGAATTTGAATTTTGAAACTTAACCAGATTCAGACGCACTTTCGATCTTTTCTCAGAATTGCTCCTCTTGGTATGAAATGGCACATTATTGCATTCAAAATCTAAACCAAGGATGCTGAAATTGACGCTGACACTTTGATAAGACTTCCTGTTTACGGGGGAAGAAGAGACACTTTTTCTTGTGTTTTTTGATACACATCAAATATGAAATCATGCTTTTCTATTTTCCAACCTTGGACCCCATCCTTCTGCAGGAGTGCTCTGCTACAAGGAACTCCAGGACTCTGAAGGGCTAATGTCAGCCATGGCCGCATGGCTTCTTCCTCCTTAATCTGCTTCACTGGGCTGCCTGTAGTTCTGCACAGCTGGCGTTGACAAGAGGCTGCTGTTCTCTCTGGGCAGTACTCTTTAAATCCTTCGTTTCATCCTTCATTCTCCAGACCAGATCCGCATCCCTGGGTAGAGGTGCAGGTTTGCATTTTCTGCCTTCCAAGAAGGGAATGAAGTCGATGCATCCATTGTGTAGATGGATATGTGCATGTGGGGGAGGGAGTGTGGATTGTGGGCTCAATTTTGCTTTTTGCTGACTCTTTCAAAACCCCAGAGGTCTTTACTTTGAACAGGTGCAATTAAAAAAAACCAAAAACCTTAGCAGGTATCTGTATATGAAGACAATCTTATTTACCACTCTGTGTGAGAATTGGACATTTACTCTTTTCAACATAACATGGAGGACAGATCACTGCAATGCACTGGGCTGTGGTTAGGGCATGCAGTAAAAATAACCTGAATTGTTTTTCTATATATTTTATGTGGAAGTGGATGGTAATGATGTTTACTTTGGGTGGGTGTGATTATTCAGTTTCTAAATCTAGCAACTCTGCTTTTTTTTTGAAATGATAGGAATTATAAATGGGCTTCAAATAACAGTGCTCATATGGAGACTGTGAACACAATATTGATACTGTGTTTATTTTAAACAAGAGAAAGTCTTTGGATCTTCCTAGAAGTAGCCCAAGGCTTTTCTTAGAAAAAATTCAAACTGAATCAACTGCTGTTAACTACAAAGGTTATGTTTTATATTATCATTCCCTTAATGGATAATCTAATGGACATTTAAATGTAGCTCCTAGCCCTGATTCGCAAGACCTTCCATAGCCTGGCTCCCTCCTATGGCTCCTCCACTCTTCTCAATATCTACTAGAATCTTCAATCCCTGGGTCTTCTAGGAGGAACCAGGCCAATGAAGATGCAATCCTCACGGAAGATGCAGCAGTAGGGAACATGTTCAGAGACAGAATATTTAATTTCTAGGTCTTAAATTCTGCATCTTAAAAATAGAGATAATAGTGGCGCCTACCTTATGAAGTTGTTTCATAAAATAAATGAGATAACTGATTACAGGTTCCTTACCACACAGTTAATGTCCAGTTAATGTCAGCTATCATTATTGTTGTGTTCAGTCCTTTCAGGGCCAGGGCTGACTGGACCGTAAGTGAGGGAAACCAGTGAATAGACTAACCAGCATCCTATGCCAAGAATGGCATAACTTAATAAATCTTCAGAAATTTGATTGGTTAACACTAAAAGGAAAAAGCTATTACTTATAGAAACTGAAAGTGAAAGGTCATGATGTAGAAGAAAGGTCACACTAGGAACCATGATAAACCATAGGAAAGCTCAATTTCTAGGCTTCTCTGATTTCTGCCTTCTATGAACACTTCTTGGACTATCCAGTTTACTTATTTAGTCATATAATTTTGTTACTTTTGACTTTTAAAATGCGTGTGTACTGGTTTTGTGTCCCTGTGTCATTTGGGGTCTAGACAAGAAAACTGCAATTATTCTAGCTATCTCAAACAGAGAGGATTTAATATAGGGAATTGGTTACACAGCAGATGAAAGAGCTGAAAGTGAAACAGAGGACATGAGATTAGCAATAGTGGGAAGCTAGTACCAGCCCTAGGACCGGAGAGAGAAAGGGTATAAGTTAGCAAAGCCCAGGATTTGGGGCCATCTGCTGGAAGCTGGAATCATAATAGGCTGCCAGGCGGGAACTGGGATCAGGGAGAGAGGGGCTATCCTGCAGAAAGGGAGCTGTAAAGGAGATAAGCCGTGTCAGTGGTACCCTGTGAGGCAGAGAGCGGAGGAGAAGTACTCCAGCTTCTGACCTCCTCTTGTCCTTCAGTGTTGCACCAGTGCCTCCCATTGGCCAAACTACCTGAAAGCTAGAGGGCAACAGAGCCTGAGGAATGGACCTCCCTAAGGAATGAAGCTGAGAAGAAAAAGGCACATGAGGAGCAAGGGCCCAACTATGTAGGCTGTTCAATGTCATCTATGGCATCTCCTGGGTGTTTAGGTGGTAAAGCATTAGTCTGGTGATAGACATGTATTAATGCCTCTGTTTGGGGTGTGATTCTCTCTCTAAAGATAAGAGCTATAAGGGGAGTACTGAAATTCCATAGTCAAATTCAGGAGAATATGTTTAAAAGTAAAAAGGATATTTTTAATCTCATAGAACTATTCAGCTCGTGTCTAATGTTTTTCAGCTACAACCTGATGACTCAGAAGACTTTTCTTGGGTTTTGTTTTAGCAAATCTTGATTATCAATGTGATCAGCCCTCTCTCCCAGATCTGGAGGGAATGATTAGCAGGAGGCTAGCTGTGAACTGAACTAGATAACTTTGCACTTGAAAGAGATTCATTTTGCATCCTTAATCTCAAGGATATTTTAAATAGCATTGAAATAAATGTTAGCACTTGACCTATGTTGGTGACAGATTCTAAAGTTTGGATAATATTTTATGTATGACTTTACTACCTTCACAGTCACTCTGATATATGATATTGCATGTGTGTGTGTTTTAATTGCATCTTGATTAAAATATCAAAGCAATTGAAAATCCAAAGCAGTTCTTACATTGTAAAAGCTAATTTTAGTTCATCTATGCGGTGTTAGAAATTGTATCAACGTATAGAGTGTTACTGTGTGACACAGGTTTTGCCATTCCATTGCCTCATGGCAGAGAGGTAGATCTCAACAAGACTGGCCATTAATATCCTGCTATAGCTGGACACCAACTAGTAAAGTGAGCCAGACATCTTCAACATCTGGAAACCTTAAGGGAACTCCTCCCAAGCCTAGTATTAACTCATCCTGACACTTGTTCCTTTGTTCAAGCTCTGCCTCAAGGAGTTCACCCACAGTATATTTGTTTTTAAACCAATCCTTGCAAGAGCTATCACCTTACCGACAAACAAATAAAAAGACCTACTGGATCCCAGGCTGAAAATATCCCTGAATGTCTATAGAGACTGGGATTTCGTAGCCGTGAACTCCACTGTAACATAACTGGCTGCATTTCACACATTTGTCTCTGAGGTCACCCCTTGTTTGTAAAAATATTATCCTTCCTGCCATTTATAGGTGGAGTCAATCCAGCCAATTAGATGTAGGTGTAGCCTGTTTTGGAAGACACTGACGAGGTCCCCCAACTCTCCACACTTTCCATCTCACTGTTAGTTCCTGAATATGGGGTCCAGCAAGAAACTTATGTCTCATCTTTCACTCCTTTGAGCATGTCAGGCATGTAGAATTGGATGCTGATGGGGTGTCTGCCACACCCATGTTAACCCTCTACCTCTGAGAATTGCCCCTCTCCATACACACAGAAAATCGGATCCCAAGCAGCCATGTTTATACAGCTTGACTTCATCCATGCTAATTGGACCAGAGTGGTCAGTTGCATGACCCTTTCAGGGCCAATCAGTTTCTCTCTCCCTAGAATTTACACCTGAGAGACTGCTATTCAGGGTAGTCTGATGCCTTGAACCTAAGGAGATGTTACCTGGGAAGATATAAGTAGCAATTTCAGCCAAGGGTATGAAGTTCAGGAGGAATTACATGCAAAGAGAGGAAAGAACAAAGCAGACATGGAGAGAAAAGCCAAAGAAAAAGAGGTGAAAGGACTGCCTGGTAAATTAGTTATCTATTGCTGTACAACAAATTATCCAAAACATAGCAGTTTGAAATGTACAACATTTATCAGCTCACATAGTTTCTGAGCATCAGGAATCTGTGACCAGCTCAGCGGGTATTTGTGGCTCAGTGTCTCAGGAGTGTGCAGTCAAGATGTCGGCTGGGGCTGCAGAATGCACTTCCAAATTCACTCAAGTGGCTGTTGGCAGGAGGGTTCTGTTCCTTGCCATATGACCCTCTCCATTGGGTTGCTTACATGACATGCCGGCTGACATCCCCCAGAGCTGAGAGAGAAGAGAACACCCAAGATGGTGAGGGAGCTTGCTTCTTCTCCTCTTAAGTGTGTGCTGGCCTTAGTGACTCTTCTAAAGCAAAAATATGGAAAGGGAAAAATAGTAACTATATAGCGGAGAAACACGGCAGATACCAGCTTTACCAATAATCAAGGTTTAACATGACCAGTGATAAGTCGTGTTGATATTATATACTCTTGATATGATGTGATGAAAAGGGTATCTCGCCTTGTGATATTCTTCTTCCAAATCAGTAATCCCAGATGAGTTCTGAGATAACAGCAGACAAATCCAAATTGAGTGATATTCTGCAAAATACCTGACCAGTACTCCTCAAAAGTTTTAAGATCCTTAAAAAAAAAAGACTTAGAAACTGTCACAGATCGTAAGAGATTAAGGATACTTGATGAATAAATGCAGTGCGGCATCCTGGATTAGATCCTGGAAGAAAAAAAAAAGGACATTAGTAGGAAAATGAATGAAATCTGAATAAAGTCTAGGTTTAATTAATAGTATTGCGCCAATGTTAATTTCTTAGTTTTGACAAATGTACCATAGCTATGTTAACATAGGGGAAGCTAGGTGAGTGAGATATGGAAATTCTCTGTGCTGCCCTTGCAACTTTTCTGTAAATCTATAACTATCCCAAAATAAAAAAAATTGAAAAACATAACAAAGACCCCAGAATCAACCAAACAAAACCAACGATATGCAAAGCAACAAGCCCTGAGAGGGACGAGACCCCTTAGGAAGGAGATCTATGTTAGACTTGTATGTGGGTGGATAGGATAGTCCAAGAAGGCTTCTCAGAGAAAATAAGGTCCAGTTGCATGTAAAAGAAAGTGAAAAATAGGCTGTAGCGTTATTAGTATCATGATATATCCAAGTAACTTCTAATAGAATTGTATAGGCTCAACCAAATGGGGTGAGGGTGGTGGTGGTGCATGGGATGAAAGAGAGAGTAGCATGAACAATGCTAGAGAAATAGTCCTGGGCTCTTTGGACAACACTGACACAGCACTGACTTTTGTAGGGGATTGTATTAGTCTTCTCAGACTGCCGTAACCAAATGCCAGAGACTGGGTGGCTTCAACAATAAAAATTTATTTCTTATAGTCCAGGAGTCTGGGAAGTCCAAAATCAGGGTGCCAGCATGGTTGGGCTCCAATGAGGACTCTTTTCCTGGCTTGCAGATGGTCACCTCTCACCGCGTCCTCATATGGTGAAGAAAGATGAAGAAAGAGCTCTCTGGTATCTCTTCTAATAAAGGCACTAATTCCGTCATGAGGCCCCCACTCTCATAACCTCATCTAAACCTAATTATCTCCCAAAGGCCCCATCTCCAGATATACATCCCGTGGAGTTAGAGCATCAACATATGAATTTGAGGGGCAGACACAAACATTCAGTTCATAACAGAGATCTTATGAGACAATACTGTATCTTCCAGCTCTGGAGTAGATATACCCCATGATAGACTTGGTATGCTGAGGTTATAAAAATACATATCCATAAATTTCAGTAGCTTAAATAAAGGTTTATTTATCACTTATGCTGCATGTCCATCATGGGTTGGTGGGGGGCTATGTTTCTGTCATCTTCACGCAGAGACCGGGCCATAAGCATCAGAGATTACTGTAGACAAGGGAAGAGAATGTGACAAATCACATTGACTCTTAAAGGATTCTGCCTGAATGTGACATGCGTTGCTTTCATTCATGTTTCATTGGCCAAAGTAGGATACACAGCCAGGTCCAGCTTCAAGGGTGTTGGAAGTTCAATCTTACCATGTGTCTGGAAGGAGGAAAATGGAATATTGGTGAACAGTCCTGATGATCACTGTAATAAGGAATCCATGGCAGAGTGCCACTAGGAGTGTCACTGCCCTTCTGCCTCCTCATCTCTTTCCATTTCCTTCTTGTTACTCCCTTCCTTCTTATTTTTATATCTTTTTCATTTTTTTCTCTCTTTCTTTTCAGTCCTTCTCTCTCCTTAGTTTAAACGATTACTTTCTAACTTAAACTGCAAAAAATTCAAATCACACTGAAACATAAAAAAATTGCCCATTTCTTTTCTCCTGCCAGAGACAACCACTCTTAACAGGTGGAGTGGGGAACATAATTCCAGATCTTTTTTTTTTTTTTTGGTGAGGAAGATTGTCGATGAGCTAACATCTGTGCCAGTCTTCTTCTATTTTGTACGTGGGAAGCCGCTACAGCATGGCTTGATGAGCAGTGTGTAAGTCTGCACCAGGGATCTGAACCCGCAAACCCCAGGCCATCGAAGTGGAGTGTGCAAACTTAACCACTACACCACTGGGCTGGCCCCTCCAGATAATTTTTTACACAATGCATTTATAAATATTATAGTACAATTTAAAATTACAAAAATAGGATCACACAATACATAGTATTTTGCAACCTGCTTTTTTATTTAACAGCATATCTTGGACACTTCTCCTTGTTTTTAAGTAAGGAAAAAACAACAACAACTTTATTAAACACCTGTGTTGTGCCCCTCACTGTTTTAGGGAAGGGATACTCACTGTAAAACATGACAGTGTTTTTGTCCTTAAGATTTTATATTCTATTGAGGAGAGATCTTTGTCTGGTTCTGCCTCTATCACCAATAGTTGTGAGTCCTTAGCCAGATATCTCAGCATAATTGGGCCTGTGTGTTTTTGCTTTTGTTTCAACTACAACAAAAATCAAGAGGTGGGCCATATATTCTCACTGTACCGATGGGTCTAATTCTAACTGTATTAAGATTCGTTTTGTTATTGTTGCAAAAAACAGACGCTGACTTTGACTAACTGAAGCAAGAAGGAATTAATTGGAAATGTTGTGTAGTCAGAGACCAGAAGGAAGAGTTGAACAATCACGTCTGGGAAGGGCAGGAACCAGGAGTCCTTGGGGGATCTCCGCAGCAGGAACTCATGGGTTGATTTTGTAAGGTGTTGCTGTTGGATGACTCAGCTCCAATAGCCTTCCCTCCTAGGGCTTCTCCGTAGGAGATTCTGCTTTCTGGGAGAAAGAAGCTTCTTGGTCTAGCTTGGGTCAGCAGCTACTCCTCTGACCAGAGGGAGCTGGGTACTGTTGATTGACAGCTGTACCAACACCACCTGCGGTGGAGGTGGGGCAGTCCCCCAAAGGCAAAGGGAGGTGCTCTGAGGAGAAGGAGGAAAGAAGGAAGGAAGGCCGACTAATCAAAAACAGAAGTTCACTGCACTAATTTCCTCTTTTTTCCTCATTCTGTCCCATCTTTCTCTCTCTCTTACTTTCTATTATGAATTTTCTCAATTTTCTGCCTTTCTTGTGCCTGTCAGTGTCTCAGGTTTGGCAGCCAATGACAGGGTTTGTTTAATTGAGCTGTTGGGGTTTCCGTGTCCAAGGGTTTCTAATCTCTTCTTTGACGCCTCGAAGAGAATGTCTCCTAGACAGATGGTTGAACTACAGCACATTCACATGTTTTTCAACATATGGAGACACAATGATATTTCAGTACTTCGTGCCTTTCATGTTTTTCTGAACAGCTAAATTGAAAACTCCTATTTGAAAACTCCTAAATTTACTTGTGGCACTGTTTATAATAGAGAAAATTGGAAACAGGATGATCAAGTAGGGATTGGTTAGATAATGGTTGGATAAGTCAGGCCGTCTCTTCCACAGCTGTATCCTCCAGTGACTCAACTCTTTTTTTCTTCTGCTTTAATTATTATTTAATGCTCAGAGAATCTGAGGAGAGTTATGGACACCCTTTCTAGAAAAATATACATACATTTTGCATACTATTTCTCATAAATATTTTGAGTATTTGCAAACCCAATAAAAGTTCGTCTATAAATCCAGGAGTGGTTCATACTCACTTTATATACTCTTGATGTGGAATACTGAATAGGCTTAATCATTTTGATAAGTATATTTTTAATATGAAAAACTGTTCAGAATATATTATGTAAAGAAAAATTGGTTACAAAAGAAGAGAACAATTTATGTGTGTGTGTGTGTGTGTGTGTGTGTAGTCACATTAGGAATAAGTTTGGATGGCTGTCCAGGAAAATAGTAAAAGCATTTCTCTCTGGCAGGTCAATTACAGATAATTTTTTTCTTTTTGTTTATTGTGGTATTTTCCAATTCTTCTAAAATGAACACATGTTATTCGTGAAATTTTTAAGAAGAATAATAGAGAGTGATAAAGGAAATACATGCTTTAGTCACTTATGGGTCAGTTTTCTATGCTGTCTGGGTTTCGTAGCTCTTTGATTAATGGTAGAAATAATTGGGAAGAGGGATAAAAGAAGGTCCTATGTCAAGCACTAAAGAGAATTTTAAGGGTTAAATCTATAATTTATCATTTTTTCTCATCATAATCATTGCCATTCTTATCACTGACCCAAATGGCAAATTAAAAAATTACCATTCTCCCCCTTGCTTTCAAGAGCCATGTGTATATGTTATAACAAAATAGAACATTGCAAAATGTGTGTTCTTCGAAAGTGAAATTTCCTTATAATTCCCCCTTCAGCCCCAATAATAGCTGTTAATGGTTTAATCTGTATATACCTTTACACACACGCACACATGCAGTTTGTTTCTTAAATGAAAGTAGACTTGACGTACACTGTTTGCAACGTGCTTTTTTTCCACGTAAAATTTATTTTGGACGTCTTTCTATGTCCACTCATGGAGCTCAGTCTCATTGCTTTTAACATTTGCGTAGAATTCAGCTGTAAGGATGCACCGTAATTTATCTCCAGCCCCTATGCCATGGACCCAGTTTTTCAAAATAATAAAAAATATTGCAATGAAAACTCTTGTATATCCATCCTCACACCTTTGTGGGAATGTTTCTGTAGTACAGATTCCTAGAAATGGAATCCTTATTCTTCATCTTTTCACCGCGTAACTGATTTGCAGTCCCCATTTCTTAGTTAATCTGTATGTCCTACTGAAGCAGCGGCAGAGTGCAAGAAGCTGAGCTGTCCGGCTGGCTGTGGACTGAAGATGCTCAAGATTCCTGCTTGACTGAACAGCTTAAACGTTAAGAAAACACGACTTTCTGAATCTGCAGCAGGCAGTGTGTTTGCTTTGGTTTAATTGTCAGTAGAGGAAAACATATCCAGGAGACACTGTATTTCTCCACCCCAACCTCTCTTCTAGTCTCTATTGGAGAGGTAGGGAAGTCCGGTGACTATTTGAGTCGACATGAAGGACTAGTAAGGTTGTCACTCAGGATGACTATGTTGACAGTGAAAAGTAAGGATCATTCCAAAACTTATTTTTGGTTATTCAAGATATTTGGACTATTAAAATACTAATGGCAAATTTGGCCTCAGTGGTGTCAAATGGTCTTTATCCTCCCCTCCCACATCTGCAGAGAGCTGCTCCTGAATCAAAAAGCACCCTTTCTCAAGCCCTACAGTTTAAGAATTTCCCTATAGACAGAAAAGTTTATAAAAATCAAACCAAAATGTATCCGTACAATGGAATGCTACACATTACTAACAATAAATAAACTAAGCTATACACAGTACCATAGATGAATCTTTTAAACATGCTGAGTAATAGAATCAAGATACAAAAGAATTCATGTAGTATAATTACTGATTATTTATCTGTTGTTGCATAACAAATTACTCCAAAGTTTCTCGGTTTAATTCAACAGAAATCATTTATTATTTCTTATGGTTTCTGAGGGTCAGATATTTGGGAGTGGCTTGGAACAATTCTGCCTCAGGGTTGCTCAGGAGGTTGCCGTTAAATGCCTTCTTGGTCTACAGTCGTCTGAAGGCTTGACTTGGGCTGGGGGGATCCACTTCTAAGGTGGCTCAATCACAAGACTGGCAAGTTGATGCTGGCTGTTGGTGGCAGGCCTCAGTGCCCGTCACATGGGCCTCTTCACAGGACTGCTTGTGTTTCCTCATGCTCTTCCCAGAGTGAATGATCTGAGAGAACGAGGCAGAAACTACAATAAACTTTCATGACAGCCTTAGAAGTTGGTCACACAGACCAGCCCTGATTCAATGTAGGAAGAGACCACCAGGAGACCAGCATCATTGGGGGCCAACTCGGAAGCTGGCTACCATGGTTTCATTTATCTAAAGTCCAAAAATAGGCAAAAATAAGCTATATTGCTTAGGGAAGCATACTTAGGTGTTAAAACTATAGAAGGAAATGATTACCATAAAAGTGGTCACCTCTTAGAAGGAAGAAGGTGTGAGTGGACAAGAATCATTATTTGTAAAAGACTACATTTATGCTTCTGCACTTCTCTGAAGTGTATTATATTTCATAATTGAAACAAAAGGTTCTTTTCTTCTTGTTTTTGGTGAGGAAGATTAGCTCTGAGCTAACATCTGTTGCCAATCCTCCTCTTTTTGCTGAGGAAGATTGGCCCTGGGCTAACATCCATGCCCATCTCCTTCTACTTTTTACATGGGATGCCGCCACAGCATAGCTTGATAAGCAGTGCGTAGGTCTGCGCCTGGGATCCAAACCTGTGAACCCTGGGCCGCCAAAGCATGAACTTAACCACTACGCCACCTGGCCAGCCCCAAGAAAAGGTTCTTTTAAAAAAATTAAACCAAAAGAGAATTAAAATGAGAAACAGAAAGTGTTCTTTTCTCTTTTATGCCTCAAACATAGATCAATGGATTCCTAAAGGCCAACTTAAGGTATGGTCAAAAGAAGAACAACAATAATGGCAACATTAACACTAATAGTAACATAACATTAGCCAACAGTCCTTATGATTTCCTTATTTAATCCTCACAACAACCAATTTGGTTCTATTACCCCATTTTTACAAATAAGGAAATTGAATTAGAGTGACTTAGAATTCTTGCCCAATGTCACACAGCCAGTAAGTGGTAGAGCCAGAGTTCGAATGAAGCCAGCCACTGTGCCCTTCTGATGCAGAAAAGGTCAGACTATTGGTATACATTTTAACTCTCTTTATTTTTGCCTAAATTGAACAAACTTTATAAACGCTTAGCCAGATCAATTAATCTTTTTCAGTATAGCAGTGGCACAAAGTAAGGAATAAACAGATATTTTTTAAATGAATAAAAAGTAAAGATTTATTTATTTTATAAAAATCTTGTATGGAGCGTATCATAAGTCAAGCACTGGTTTATGGTCTCTGTGTTTTGCAAGTATTAATTCCTTTACAGTTCTCTGACCATCCGCTGATGTCCACTCTAATTCGTCTCCAAGAGATTAGTCCCTGGGGACCTTGCCTTCTATGCTTGCTCTGAGGCAGGCGGGAAGTTTTCTGTTTTTCTAACTGGTTGAACTTTGACCCTTGAGGCTTGATATTTTAGCGTATTACTTTGGCAAATCAATCCAACAGCAGTACATTGAGTCCCTACTCCTATTGGGTTCTAGGGGAAAAAAAGATGAATATATTTTCATCTGTAACCTGACAAATGAGTCCTTGTGTTTTAAAACTTCCTGACAACTGTTTGTGTTAATATGGATGGGAACATCAAATCCCTTGAGGTTTACCCCTATAACCCTCACGACAGGAAATGTGCGTGCATCTTGGTTTATTTCGGTGTCTGATTTTAGTTCCTTTAATAAGTGCTAAATATGATTCATTCAGTTATTTTCCAGCCTGATATTTCTCCAAATCACCCACTAGCAAGTCTGAACATGTCTGCTTGTTGTTCAAATGAAGAGATCTCAGCCTCCTTATCGGCAATGCCACTGGGACACAGGCTAAATTCTACTTTGATAAATCAATTCAGACTAGGATAGAGCCCTAGTGATGGAGAAATTTTGTTCAATCAATATTTGCTTGATGTACAAATGGACACTGTGGAAAACCTAGTAAAAATCCCATTTTCCTTTGCATTATCACTACAAAAAGGAACAATGTGAGTTTGCTAGAAAACGTATTTTCTTTTACTTGATGGCTAATCCATTAATTTATTCAACAGACAGTTGTTGGATACCTATTGTGAGCATAGTCCCAGCCCTCAAGGAGCTCACAGTCTGGGACAGGTGCGTTGGGTGTGTGTGTGCGGTGGTGATGGTGGTGGGGGTAGCGGTGGTGAGGGTGGTGGTGGATGTGTGTACAAAGTTGAGCAGATGATTACAACACAGTGTATTGCAGATAGTGTATTTGGGAAACTTAGGGATGGAGCCTCTAAACCAATCTGGGGACCTGGTGAAGGCTGGCAGGGTACAGCAAGGCTTTCTGGAGAAAGTAACACTTGAGCTGAGTCTTAAAGGTTGAAGAAGAGTGTCAGGCAAAAGGGGAAGAGAAAGGTACTCTAGACAGAGAGAAACAGCCTGGCATATTCCAGGAACTTTAAGCACTTTCAGGATTACTGGAGCTACTTAATATGGAAGTCAGGGAGTGATCTGAGAGGAGGTCAAGAGGGATCAGAGGATCCAGGACGTGGAGAGCTGGGTATCCAATGTTAAAGAACCTGGTCTTTACTCTGTAGTAATGGGGATCCTGAAAGGGTTTAAAATAGGGAAGAGACAAGATGAGATTTGTGTCCTAGAAATGTCCCTCTTGGCAAAATTTCAAAAACATGCATGCTCTTTGGCCTAGCAATTTAATTTCTAGGCAATTATTGTGGATGGGAGCAAAGACTTAGCCAGTAGGATAGTAGTGAAATTATCTTTACCTATAGAGTGAAAAACTGAAAACAATCTAAAGGTCCAACAGTACAGAGATTAAAAAAATAAATTTTAGTAAATTTATGTAATGGAAAGTACATTTTAGAAACATTAAAATGATATGTAGACAAGGAAAGCTACTCATAATACATGAAAGGGAAAAGTAGATGACAAAGCAGTATATTCATCATGATTTCCTTTTGAATATTTCTTGAGACATATGTGTATATATATAGAGAGAGAGAAAGAGAATGACATATACTTATGTATGAATATATTATGGGTATTTAAAATTTTTTTTCTTTTGCTTATCTACATTTTTTAATTTTTAAATAATAAATACCACTTTTCTAATAAGAAGATAAATCTATTTTAAACATCTTACATAAGAGCCAATAAGCTCCCTTTGGTAGTTGTTTAGAGGAAGACAGAGAAGCAGGAATGCCCACTTTGGAGTGTATATTCCTTCTTTTTGTTATATTATCTCCTGGAATGTTTTGTGTTTTCCTTCTTACTCCAATTCCTGTGACCTCAGACACCTTGGAACAAGAATGAAAACATGATCTTCGTTGATTGCTCTGCATTGGGTTTGGAGTCACAAAGTTCATACCAGAGTCAACCCACTCTTCCTCCGTTGCCTTGGTAGCTGTGGAGTGACAGCCACTTGCTGCCATTGCCCTGCCTTTGCCGTTCATGTGCTACAAAAGGCACTTCTTTGATTTGAGTCTCTCCTTGACCAAATGTTAGTCAATCTCCTCTGAATCCTCTTCCCAACCAGGCCTTGACTTTTGCACTTGTACTTGCATTGACCGATTTTAGCAAAAATCCTGTCAAGTCAGTTTAGCCAGCATCACCCACCATCCATATCTAATCGCCTTCCTCATCCCCCAGCATCCTCCAGGTAATATCTGATTGCCCTAGTCTGCCTTCAGCAAGAATCCTGTTAGGTCAGTTTAGCAAAGAATTACACTACTCTTTCAGTAATTTTCTACCCACAGATCACCTTCCATCCCCCATCTCCCCAAAACACACATTCTGCTTCTTGGCTATAAATCTTCAACTTTCCTTGTTGTATTCAGAGTTGAGCCCAATCTCTCTCCTCTACTATAAAACTCCATTGCAGTAGTTGTACACCTATCGCAATAGTCCCCCTGAATAAAGTTGGCCTTACTGTTCTTTACAAGTGTCAGAATAATTTTTCCTTTAACAGCTTTTAACAATGTAAAGCCATCCTTAAACCCACTGCTCAGCTCTTAACCCTGGTGACTCTTCAATTGCACAACTGCAATCAGCTTTTCTTGAGACTCATCAGATTTCTACTCCTAAAGTCATTTATTTATTTATTTATTACTATTCTCTCTTTTTTTTTATTGAGGTGATATTGGCTTATAACATTGTGTAAATTTCAGGTGTACATTATATTTCAGTTTCTGTACAGACTGCACTGTGTTCACCAGCAATAGTCTGGCTTTTATCCGACACCATACATATGTGCCCTGTTACCCCTTTTGCTCTCCCCCTCCCCCCTCCCCCTTTGTTAACCACCAATCTGTTCTCCTTATCCATGTGCTTGTTTATCTTCCACATGTGAGTTAAATCATATGGTGTTTGTCTTTCTCTGTCTGACTTATTTTGCCTAGCATAATACCCTCAAGGTCCATCCATGTTGTCACAAATGACACGATTTTGTCTTTTTTTATGTCTGAGTAGTATTCCATTGTGGGTGTGTGTGTATATATATATATATATATATATACACACACACCCACACCACATCTTCTTTATCCATTCATCCATTAATGGGCACTTGGGTTGCTTCCATGTCTTGGCTATTGTGAATAATCCTGTGATAAACATAGGGATGCATAAATCTCTCTGAATTGTTGATTTCATGTTCTTTGGTCATTTAAATCACCCTCTAGATCACAGCCAGCTCTTTCCTAATCCCTTTATATTGCCTTTTATATTCATATCCAAGCTTCACAGATTTTACATTGGATTATTTATTAACCATTTTGGTACCCTTCTTTTTGTGTGCTACCTTTCAGCCTGGCTTGATGTCATTCCTTAAAGTAGTGGTTCTAAAATTTCCACGTGCATAAGAACTAGCTGGAGAGTTTGCTAAAATTGCAGATTCTCAATCCTCACCCCTTCAAGATTCCGACTGAGAAGTTCTGATTCTGGGCTTGGAAATCTGCACTTTAGTTGGCTCCCCAAGTAATTCTGATGGATATGGTTCATGGACAACACATCGAGAAAGGTGCACCACTTTCCTCTCCTGATTTACACAACATAGCACTCTTCCCCCTCCCCTTTCCCCTCTCCAGTGCTCTAGAAAACTGCATTATACAGCACTGTAAGAATAATACATTTAGAAGGCTAGGATCCACGGATTCCTAGAGGAGCAATAGATGACCACAGGGTGGTCCATGGCACCTCTGAAGTTGCAAATGGCATTTTGAATATGCCCTTTTTTCTGGTAAAAAGGTCTACAACTTTCATCAGATTCTCAAAGAAATCCACTATCCAAAAATTAAAGAACCCTACAAAGCCACTAAGCAGATTTATACCTTGAAAATTAATTGCCTTCCTGCTTGATATGTTTCATGTCTGAATTTTGTCTGTGTAGCTTACATTGTGTTCTTGAGGCAGGCCCATGCCTGGGCATATTCCACTGCCTTGGCTCATATGGGAAGAACATACACTAGGAGGATGGTGCAGAGAGCTTGCATATTTACTGCCTGCTCTCCCCACCCCATCATCCTTTTCCCTTAGCAATTTTCTGTTATTTACATTGTTCTTCATCTGGGCCTCTCTCCCCTTCTTTTTAGGTAACTGAATATCCTCATTGCTGTTCGATCCTGTGCTTAATAGAATAATTTCAAATAAGAGAAACAAAAATTGAATTACATTATGTTAAAAACGGGGGAAGCTTTATGGGTTTCTATACATGGAACCGAATTTATTGCTTCCAAGGAGACTGCAAAATAGTTTTTTATTGTAAGTTTCTCAAATAGTGACAGAAAGAGTGTACTGAATGGCTTTGGGTAGCTAGCATCCCTTGCTGTCAGAGTTTGGGCACAAAACCTAGATCATCTATCCATCCAATAGATGGCCCCTGTAATCCCTCTTCATTAATGAACTGAACCCTAGGAATAGATACTGCTTCTAAAAGGTAATAAAAGTCAATAGCTCCATACATTTCAACCAAGGACAGCATCCTGTGGCCAGTGTCAGAGGCGCAAGCTGTGATGTTTAGTGACACAGTTGGCATGCTGGTGGTGCCTTTGCTAGTCCAGTTCTATGGCATAGATTTGGAGTTGTTCCTTGATGCGTAGCTTCTGTGCCAGGTTCTGCTGCCCTTCCTGAGGGTCTGTAGCTACTCAGAACACTTTCAATAAATTCTTTTCTGCTTACATCAACCATAATCGGTTTCTATTGACTCTTTCCTCCAAATATACCACGCGCAACCCTGCTTCCACATCTTCCTCATGTCTGTTTCCTCCTTTGAATGACATGCCTTTTTATCTAATTTTATCAGAAATTGTACCCCATCTAAAACAAGGCATTATGACGGTATCTCTCTTTCTCTCTCACTATTTTTATGTTTTATTTTTCAACATGGAAATTTTCAAATGTACACAAAAGCAGAGAGAGTAGTATACTAAACTTCCATAACACATTACTCAATTTCATCATTCATGTTTCATCTTTCCTTTCCCAGACATTTTTGAGGACAGAAGAGAGGAAATGGAGTATTTTACGGCAACTCTGAGAAATCATGTCATCTCACCCATAAATACTTTATACGTATGCCTAACTAACAGATAAGAACTTAAAACAATAAGATAAGCACAATACCACTATCACACCTAATAAAATTAACAATAATTCTTTAATATCACCCAATTCCAGCCCATGTTCAAACACTCCCAGTTTTCTCCAAAATGAATTTTTACAATTGGTTTGTTTGAATCAGGCTCCAGTTGTCTACACGAGAGTGATCCGTCTTTTTTTTTCCAATTTACTTTTTTAATTGTGATGTAATTCACGCACCTAACATGTCTCTTAAATCTTTAAAAATCTATAGCAGTTCCTCCTTCCCCTTTATTTCATGCTCTTTGTTTTTTGAAGAATTTCTCAACGTCTTGTAGAATTTCTCAATTTCTGAGCTTGTCTTATTGCATCCTTGTGGTACTATTAACATGTTTCTGTCTCACTTTTTGTTTTTTTTCCTGTAAGTTGGTAGTTAGTTCTAGGGGCTTGATCAGATTTAGTTTTCACATTTTATACGCTAGATTTTTTCCTTTCTTTTTTTTATTTTTTGAAGACTAGCTTAGTCACATTTCCAAGAATCCTTTCTCTCTGTCCCCTGCCCTCAATGGTTGCTCCTTTCTCAGACGCTTGTAGCGTGTACCTCTCTGTCACTCTATTTATCCATTAAATCATTTTCGTTCCTATTCCTAAAAAGGCAGGGACTATGTCCTGAGTGTGGGGAATACACGTCTCATCACTGCTATTTCCCCCTTATCTAGCACATAATGTGGCTGGTACAGAGTAGGTGCTCCATAAATAGTTGTTGAGCTAAATAGATATGAAAGTATGATCAAACACCAATCATCTGCTGCTTAGCATTTGCTACCTTATGTGTGGTTTCTCATTGTGTTCCAAGCCTTGACTCAACTCCTGGACTGTGAGCCTCTTGAGGGCAGGGAGGAAGTCAAATACATTCTTGTAGTCCGTTTACCTAACACAATGCCATGTCCATAACTAATGCATGTTCAATGTGTATTAAAACGGGGACCCTTGCCCATGCATCTCTGATGGATTTTTATGAGCTCAACAAGAGGTGCATGTGACATGCATGTGTAAAAAAGTAAACTATTACCTAAATATAGGTCATATTATTAATGACAATAATTAATTATAATCTTTAGCCATTGTTTTTGTACTTTTAATAGGCATAGTTCTTGGTTGAAATATGTGGAGCTATTGACTTTTATTATCTTTTTTTGTGTGTGTGTGAGGAAGATTAGCCCTGAGCTAACATCCGTTGCCAATCCTCCTCTTTTTGCTGAGGAAGACTGGCCCTGGGCTAACATCCATGCCCATCTTTCTCTAACTTTATATGGGACGCCTCCACGGCATGGCTTGACAAAGGGTGCTTCGGTCGGCGTCCTGGATCCGAACCTGCCAACCCTGGGCCGCCGACCCCTGGCCTTGGAAGTGGAGTGTGCAAACATAACCGCTACACCACCAGGCCAGCCCCTTATTGCCTTTTTCTAAGTGGTAGCTACTCCTAGGGTTCAATTCACTAATGAAGAGGGATTACAGGGGCTATCCAGCAGGTGGCCAACTTTTTGTTTGTGGATTAATGGTATAGTAGTCTATAGAAAATTGTCCATTTAAAGGAGTGAAAGGTTTTTAGGGTGATTACTCAAATCTCTTTTGGTTGCAAGTGCCAAAAAGCTAAACCAAATAGTTCTGGCAAAAAGAAAAATTTTTTTGTGGTTCATATACCTAGAAAGTCCAAGGATGTCTGACTTCAGGTATGGTTGGAACGTGAAACTGGAACAATGTTATGGTAGTTTTCTACTTCTCAGTTTTGCTTGTTTCTGCTTCTCTTTGATTGTTGATCTTATCTCAGCCTCTCTTGTTTTTGATCAGCTTTGTTATGTGGCCATAAGTAGTTAGGTCTAGGTTTCCTTTCTTCTAACACTTTGCTTCCAAAAATCAGACAGTCAGTTGCCCTAGCAGAGAAGTCCCAAGGAGGACTTCTAGTCATGGTAGGGTCCTGTGTTCATCCATAAAGGAATCACTGTGGCTAAGGAAATGGGCCCACCTATTGGTCAGGATTAGGTCACATACCCACTCCCATTGGGTTGCTGATGGCGCTGTGATGGATAACCTTGCCATATGTGACAGAAGTTTTCCTGAAGCAAGAGTAGGATGAGACCAGAAGAAAAAATGTAGGGGAAAAGAAATAGCAGCTATCGGGCCGGCCGGTGGCTCAAGCGGTTAAGTGCGTATGCTCCGCTGCGGCGGCCCAGGGTTCGCTGTCCCGGATCCTGGGTGTGCACCGAGGCACTGCTTGGCAAGCCATGCTGTAGCGGTGTCCCATATAAAGTGGAGAAAGATGGGCATGGATGTTAGCCCAGGGCCAGTCTTCCTCAGCAAAAAAGAGGAGGATTGGCATTGGATGTTAGCTCAGGGCTGGTCTTCCTCACAAGAAAAAAAAAAAAGAAAAAAAAATAGCAGCTACCTGTGTCTACTCAGGGCAACCTCATCTCAGAGCTTTGCACCCTAGGGATCTCTCTGGAAGGTGCCCTTAGTTGGAGGTAAGTTCAGAGGTCTTAGCTTTCTTGACAGTTTTTTCCCCTTCAGGTTTGGTCCTTTAGGTCTAGTAGATCACTGTTTGATATAATGAATGATGAAACGGACTGTTTCATTACAGTTCAAAAGAGGTTATAAACTGCAGTTCTAACATGAATCCTTGATGGTCTTTAAAGGTCAACAGGCCAAAATTATGCACAGAATCTTGTTTATATCTATATTTCTGGGGAGAAGGTCCATAGCTTTCCTCAGATTAAAAAGCTTCTGGTGAACCAAAAGATTATGAAGAGTCTAGTGTTTCTCCATGGGGGTACCACCGATATTTGGACAAGAGAGTCTGTCATTGTATAGCATCTCTGACCCATACCCCTTAAATGCCTGTAATACTCCCAAGCTATTAATGATGATCAACCCCTCCTCCCACATTCCAAGCATTCTACGGTTGAGAATCAAGATGAGACTAGGAGTCTAGGCTGAATGTTCCCTTCATGTTTTACCTCTCTTCTTCCTTCTGGCAGAGAGTAACACTTTACTTTTAACATCTGATTTCTAGCAGTCCGGCGATCAAGGAACGTGGGATACCACATTCATGAGCACAAAAAGCCCACTTTCCTCAAGAGTGTTCAGGTTCTGTCATAGTTTAATGGTATGGACCAAACGTGAAATTAAAATGTTTCATTGTGAGGCAAAACGTGCAAAGGGCAAGTCCTGAGAGATGTCCAGTCGTTAATCTAACCTCCTCAGAGTTTTCTCCCAGGATGATCATTTAGTTTATTACTTCTGAAAGGACAAAATCACAGATGAAATGTTCGTCTGCAAGGAATATCCTCAAGATCTAATAAATAAAACAATGACCATTGAACACCATTTTTACAGACTACAAATCACTTTCTCTTGCATTTGACCTTGCAACATCTTCTACAACAGGTTTGCCAATCTCCTCTTTCAGAGATGAAGAAATCAAGGCTTCTAGGAATCAAGTGACATGCTCACCATTACACAGCGCTTTAGAGAAGGACTTGGGATTTCAGCTCTGGGTCTTGTAACTTTAAACACCACCCTCTAACTCTCTACCGCCTCCCTGATGCCTCAAGACTTTTAAAAGAAGGAACACATCCTACTGGAACTAATCAGAGAGCAGGACTGGAAGTACAAATGAGCCATACCAGACCCTGTTATTCTGGTCCCTAAGTGAATGCCGGGAAGCTCAGGGGAGGGTTGACGCTTGCACAGTTTATGTACCCCACAATTTCACTCCTGAAATGTTAGGACAATCTCGTTTGAACTCCCGGCCAACTGAGAAATTAAAAGCAGACAGTGATGACGCTGTTTTGTTAACTTTGTGCCTTTTAAAATTCACCGAACCTTTGAAGTGTTGCTTTAGATTAGAAGTGGCTAATTGGATAGAGCGGACAGAGCCACTCAGCTGGATGAATAGTATTTTACAAGCCCAGTCCGGGTCAGTTATAGAAATGAAACGCACAAGAGCACTTTCTACAGTGTTTTAATTACAAAGTGAAGGAAACTTCCTCCACTCTGTTCCAATCCGAGGACAAGCTGATATGTCGCAGCAGCGCTGGGAAGCACGCAGGCTGATAGGAAGACCTTTTATTTTAAGGGAGGCTTGAAGGCTAAAACTTTGTAGTGCAAAACACTTCACTATTTTTTTTTTGTTTTTAATAACGACTTGGCGTGCCCTCTCAAGTGTCTGAGCTGGGAGGCGGGATGACGATAGGAGAACAGGGCTGAGTCCGTTCTTATTAATATTAAATAGCCAAGTCTGTACCCTTGAAGTAAGCGGGGAGAGACGAGCGAGAGGAGCTGCTGACATTGACAATGAATCCAAACAGGAGTTGCACTAGCGGTGTCCACCACGTTGCCTCTGCCCCCGCCTGGCCTTCTGGGAGTTGTAGTTTTCGCGGGAGCTGCTCCCCTGGCGAGCCGGGAATGCCCCGCCCGGACCGAACTACAGATCCCAGGCAGCGCTCGGCCGCCGGCCCCTCCCGCCCGAGTGCGAGTGTAAACTCACCGCGCTGGGGCGGGCGGCCGCGCGCGGGTGAGGGGCTGAGCTCGGCACAGCGCGGGGGCGCGCCGCTCGGGGGACCCAGGCCCCGCCACCTTCCCTCCGCCCCCGGGTTCTGTTCGCACTTTCCAGCAGTAGAAGGCCGGGAAGCGGGAGCCATGCAGTCGGAATCGGGGATCGTGCCGGATTTCGAAGTCGGGGAGGAGTTTCACGAAGAGCCCAAAACCTATTACGAACTCAAAAGTCAACCCCTGAAGAGCAGGTGAGTGGTGACAGTTGGAGGGAGGCGCGGCGGGCGGCTGGGGGGCCCCGCGCCTCCCACCTTGGGGCGTGGAAAGCCGGTTGGCCGGGCTCTGGGACAAGGACCCCGTGCCCTTGCCCCGGGGCAGAGGGCGAACTGCCCCCCGCACTTGGGGGCCGTGCACGCCCAGCCGGTGCGCCTCCGGGGGGTCTCCGCCGAAGCGCACTCCGCGGGCGCGGCGGGCAGCCTGGGACCGCCCGCCCCGGCGAGGGGACCCTTGGCTGGGGATACCAGTGGGGGCTGGGGAGCGACCCGGAGCAGAGGTGGGGGAGGAGGAGCGCCGGGCCGGGAGGCAGTCGCGGTGGAAGGGAGGGAAGAAGAGTTTCTAGTGAAGCCCTTTTTTGAAGATCTCAACGGGCTGACGACTTGGAGAGGGAGAGCTTGGGGTGGATTGAGGCGCGACGTTCGAGGGAAGCAATTAGCTTGTCTGTTGTCGCCTCTTAGGAGTCCGGTCCCTGTGGGAAAACCCGCCCCTGGCCGCCTCCAGGTGAGGTTTCTCTGAGCCCCGCCTCTCACCTTCCCGCAGGCTGCACCCGAGCGCGGGCGGGGCCAGGGGCAGCGAGGGGGCGTGTCTCCTCGTCCAGGTTAAACTCCCTGGGCGATAGAGTCCCATTCAAATCCAGGCCTTACCTGGAGGGGAAAAAGCCTTGGGACTGGAGGGTTTTGGGAGTGTCCCCTGCTTGGCAACGACACGTGTTTATTTCTCTGGGGACTTCAAAAACTTTTTAGGAGAGTGAAGACACTGGCAGGTCTGGCGCCCCACCATCTCTAGTGCCCACTTTCTATGTTACCTCCACTCCCACTCATCTGTCGGAATGGGTTGGAGATCTTCCTTTCTGTCCTGTGGCACTCCGGACATTCCCATAGTTCACTAAGAGGGAGATGGTCATTTGAGGCTGTAGTAGTAGAGAAGGGTTCATTTCCACCCCTCAGTTGTGACATAAGATAAGGCTACAACTGGAAGGTTCAGCAGTGCTTCAGCACTCTCTCAAACCTTCCTGCCTGCCCCTGGCTTTGGGTAGGGCCTGGGTGAATGGACCTGGCTGGCAGAGGGGGAGTGGGTCCAGAAATCAGGGTGAATGAAGAAGGGCAGCTCAGTTAGGAGTGAGGTGGTGTAATCTTTGCTTCTGGGGCACAGGAGGCTGGTACTTGCTCTAGCTGAAAGCAGAGCCAGGCTTGTTTCCTTCAGGCCAATGTCAAGACTGAAACCAAATTGGGGAAGAAAATCTGGGAACAGCACACCCACCGACCGGGTTGCTGAAGCAGCCACTTTGCTGATGCTTCACCAAGATTGGGAGGAAACCTCCTATGCAGTTAGATGCATAAAACTAGCCTTTAGTTGGTGGTTTTTCTTCATAATGGCTGTTTTGTGTGTGAGCATAGATTGTGTGTGTTGGGGGTTGGGGGTTTTGAGTAATATTGTGTAAAGGGTATTGTTGGTTATGCTCATTGGGGCTTTATCTGCATTCGGCTGAAGGGACCAGTGTTTTACCAGGCAGTCTCTGCTTTTGCTTCTATAAGCAAATGCTTGCATGACCAGAATGAGGGAGTGAGTGTGCGTGTGTGTGTAGTCCTGAAAGAAATGAATTAACCGGACTGTTTAGAACATTTTTGATGGTAGCTGATACATAAATTAAATGACTGAGAGAGTGAGGAAAATACCATCTGGAAAAACCTAAATGAGTGCCATGAAACTCCTGTTGAAGGATTTGGGCCTGCTCTTTTTCAGAGTCGGCAAAAAATTACTTGCAAGGGTGAACGTCCTCGGCAGCTAGCTAGCACATGTAAGGAAAAATGTGCGTACGTGGGAAGCAGTGGCTTCACACGTTGAAGCTAGAAACAGGTGCGGGACAGAACCGGTATGGAGAGGAAGGCTAAATTAAAAAAGTTGTTGTAAAACTTGTCTGTGGAGCAGACACATGCTCTTTGAAATAAACCAGTTAAATAAAATCTGTGAATAAATATATGGGGTTGGCAAAATTCCCCCATACTGTTTTCCACAGTTGTCTAACGTATTGTCATCGACATCTGTTGTGTGACTTTAAAAGGGCCACACGTTGTTCAGGGTCTCCTCATAGCTTTTTGTCTTAAGTCTTTGCTGGGGCACTTACCTTCTTGTAAGTCGTGGATGGAAAAAGTTGAAATTGAAAGCTTAAGGCTGCTGTAGCCATTTCATCTATGAACTGTGTTCTCCGGATTGTATCTTGGAGTTGAAAATATGTCCAGAATCTGCCCCCTTCTCACCAACTCCTCTGCTACCTCTTTGGTCCACGCCAGCACCAGCCCTCGCCTGGGTTAATGCAGTAGTCTCTTAACTGCTCTCCTGCCTTCCACCCTTACCCTCTTTCAGTGGATTTTCAACATAGCAACCACAATGTTCCTGTTAAAATTGGTTCTCAATCTGGGGGCGATTTTGCAATGCCTGGAGACATTTTTGGTTGTCACAATGGAAGGAGGTTGCTACTGGCCTTTAGGAAGTAGAGGCTAGAGGTGCAAAGCATTCTGTAGTGCACAGGACAGCCCCCACAATAAAGAATTATCTGGCCCCAAATCGTCACTGCTGAGGTTGAGAAACCCTGTGTTAAAACGTGTTACATCATGTCATTCTCTTCTCAAAACCCTCCAGTGGCTCCTAGTTTCAGTAGAACTCAAGATCCTTAAAATGGCACAAGCAGCCTCTCTGGGCAAGCTCCCTGTCAGCTCTGACTTTCTTGCTTGCTGCCCCTCTCCTGGCTCCCTCTGCTTCAGCCAGGTTGGTCTCCTTGCTATTCCTGGAACACTCCAGACCCCTCCACCTCAGGGCCTTTGTATGTTGTACTTGCTGGTCCCTCTGCCTGGACGGTCCTTTGCCCAGAGAGCCACAGTGCTCACTCCCCCACCAACTTCAAGTCTTCCTGTAAATGTCACTTCCATTAAGCCTACCTTGACCATGCTATTTACAATTGCTCTCCCTCCAAACTCCCATCTTCCCTGCCCTGCTCTGTTTCTTCCATAGTACTTAGATTATAATCTACTCTATAATTTTCTAATATGTTAGCTTTATTTTGTTTCTCCACACAAGACTGCAAGCTCCAAGGGAGTAAGGATTTCAGTCTGTTCCTTGTTTACTGTTGGGTCCCCAGAGCCTTTGACAGTTTCTCAGCCTTGGTGCTATTGAAATTTTGGGCTGGATAATTCTTTGTCGTGGGGGCTGTCCTGGGCATTGCAGGATGTTTGGCAGCATCCCGGGCCTCTACCTACTAGAGGCCAGTAGCACCGTTTCCCCAGTTGTGAAACCAAAAATGTCTCCAGACCCTTCCAAATGCCCATAGGGGCAGAATCACCCGTGTTTCAGAATGACTGGCCTGGAATGATGCCTGGCACAACAGCGATTTGTCATTTGAAGATGTGTCAGTACCCCACTCAAGAGGAGGTGTTTGGTTTTGGTTTTGCATTCAACATTGCGTGTCTTTTAAAATAGGTATCCACCAGGGTCTCACCAAAGAGGAATTTATGTATTCTTCCTTTGGGCTAAGCTCAGATGTGCAAGTGTTTCCTGAGGAAAGACATGTTTCATTCCTAACCCAGATTCCCTTGCCTTTAGGCACGTGAAGCTGCTCAGTTTAGCTTATGTGAGCCCCCTTTTGGTCATGTTGAGTGGCAAAGCTGTGTCGTAGGAAGACACACATGACCAGAAAAGGTTCTATGAAGAATTGTTTGCAGATTGGTTCTCCCAATAAGGTGTTTGAAACCTCGATGTGTTCTCCTGGGAATGAGCTCTGAATGGTGGGTGCAGGGGAAAAGTGCTGAATATCGAAGGTGAACCCAGAATTCACACGTCGGCACTGTCACGTCAGGGAAACAGCTGTGGAGCTATTGAATGAGCTCCCAGCAAGGAAGGAAGTCTCTATAGGTCTTTGGGACCTGAAAAAACCATTTTAAAACATGGTAGCCTCTTTCAAGGTCATAGTCTTTTTGTTTGGTTTACTCCGTGCTAAATTCTGCGGCTTTGTAGTTGTTAATGCCCCTTTCCTGGACAGACTTCAGAATTGGCTTCGTCTAATTCTAGTTTCTTCTCTGCTCAAATTTTTAGTAATGTTTTAGATGACTGTTACTTCCTACAAATTAGAAATGGGAACGAAAGTGTTAGGTTTATAATGGCAGGACGGGATACAGCAGTGGTTCCCAAATGCTGATTCATAGAGAGATGTGTGAAGTTTTCACCGGTTTGTGGTGAAATGAGAAAGACAAAGACTATCGTGTCACACGCACACTCACACGCATATATTTCGGTATAAAGCCACGGCCCTTTCTTGGATTTATGCTGAGATTTTCCCTCCTGTCTTCCTATTAAAAATACCCTTTCATTTATGCAATGATAAGCCATTCTTGGAAAAACAAAACTCAATCTTTTATTGATTTCTGCAAGTTTTCTTGATTGTTCTCTCTGTTCAGTCTGCAGGGAATCACTAGCATGGAGATTAAGAGCATTGTTCTGGCATCACTGTCTGTCCCTAACTAGCTGGATGACCTTGGGCAGCCTGGGTGACCTCTAGCTTCAGTTTCCTCATCTGGCAAATGGGGGCCTGCCTCCTACGGGTCTTGAGAACATTAGCTGTGGCAGTGACTTGGGAAAAGTATTAGCATGGTGCCTGCAATATAGTACTTGCTCAGTAAACATTAGCGGATATTGTTCTTGTTGTTATTTTCTTTATTAGCCTTTATTATCCTGTTGAGTCCTGACATTCTGAAAAGTGTTTGCATTTGGTTTACTCTGGCTTTCTTCTCTAAGGCCAGTGTTGTTATGCAATAAAATTACCCCAATTTTAGTAAATTCTTTTTGCTTTCTTCCTAATGAGGTATTCAGATAAGTTTCTTAATTTTATATTTTTGATCCAACCCGTAACAGTTTCTTTATGCTGGTTAAAAAAAAGCACTTGTGGCATCAGCATATACATAAAAATTCATGTTCAACATGTATCTATTGAACCCTAGTATGTGCAAATT
Source organism: Diceros bicornis minor (assembly GCF_020826845.1). NCBI lineage: Eukaryota > Metazoa > Chordata > Mammalia > Perissodactyla > Rhinocerotidae > Diceros > Diceros bicornis. The sequence continues at coordinate 68,246,543 of NC_080741.1, forward strand.
AACACCAATAATGATAGCTACCATTTATTGAGCACGTACTAACCCCAGTTCTAAGTTGTTTTATGTGTGTTAACTTAATCTTGCAAAACCTGCATGAGGTAATGATAATAAATAAAAACAGTAATGATATTGATTATAATTTTATTTTTATTTTTTATTGATATTGATTATAATTTTATTTTTATTTTTTATTTTATTTTATATTTATTTTTTTAATTTTATTTATTTATTTTGCCCCCAAAGCCCCAGTAGATAGTTGTATGTCATAGTTGCACATCCTTCTAGTTGCCGTATGTGGGACGCGGCCTCAGCATGGCCAGAGAAGCGGTGCGTCAGTGCGCGCCTGGGATCCGAACCCAGGCCGCCAGCATCGGAGTGCGCGCACTTAACCGCTAAGCCACGGGGCCGGCCCTGATTATAATTTTAAAAACAGGTAGCACTTATACAGTGCTTACTACATGCCAGGAACGATTCTAAATATTTTACTTGTATTAACTCAGTTAATTCTCACTTTCACTTTGGGTGTATGTATTTTTATCATTCTCAGTTTACAGAGAAGGAAACTGAGGCAGAGCAAGCAGATGGGCCTGGATTTAAATGGAGGCCGTCTGGCTCTAGCCTCCGGCTCTTGTCTGCTAGTCTGTACTGTATAAAAGGTGTGCTGTGCTGACGCTGGGAAATGCCAAGGTGCATTGTGCTGTTCCTTCTCCAAAACTCACCTCAGTGGATGAGGGAAAGAGAACACATGGATCCAGCGAAACTTATGAGACAGAGTGTGATCACCGTGGGGAGGTGGGCATCGGCAATGGGAATTTAATGGAGGAAGGGAATTTGGGGGCCGATTTTGTGAACAAATAGGGATATTTGAGTTTGGCCTTGAAGGTCAAGCAATACTCAAACATATTTCTCCACAACAGTAAATAAAACGTTAGATGCCTTGGAGGGCATAATCTTAAAACAGACTTTTAGGGTTTGTGGTTGTCTTTTCAACTTCTGACTAGAGTCCCAGCTCTTCCTCGTGGTGTGCAGGCACCTGGTGGTGGCAGAGAGACTGGGTGCACGTGGACAGGTTCAGAGGGAGCTGTGCTTATGCGCCGTGCCCACGGCTTTGCCACTTAACTGCTATGTGTGTGTTCAAGACACTTAGCCCCTAGGAGTCTCAATTTCTTTACCTGTAAAATGGGATCAGTGGAACTGTCCTTTTAGGATTAGTAGAAGTGTTAAAACTGAGATAAAATGTGTAAAAGTGCTTTGCAGAGTGCCTAGCACCTGTTAGTAAGTAATATCAGTTCTTTCTTCTCTAGTTTACCATGATTGCAATTTTTTCCCCTCTCTTAACAAGAACTAAAGCCTGTATAAATGTATCTGAAGCAAAATAGACATATTGAGGTGCCTTAACCTGGCAGGTGTTCAGGTCTTATTATGCAAATTAGTGATGTGGTATGATTAGATGGAGAACTTGATTAAAGTGGGATTCTAAGTGTTGGTTTTGTGTGTTATTGGAGATTTCCTTTTCCTGAGTACTGCTATTTATAGAATTTACTTAAGTGTATGTATGTGTGTGTGTTTTTAATTCCCTTTGAGTTCTGCCGTGCAGTTTGCACAGGCTGATGTTTATATCTGCTCCAGTTGTGCAAGAAGTGGAAAATATCCTTTTTTTAGAACAGGTCACATGTGCTTACTGTCAGGAATAGGACCTCAGTGTAAAAAAATGTATCTTGGGACAAATCAAAGTTACTAAATTTCTCCCTCCAACTGCTTTGTTTCAGAACTGGCAGTATTAGGATAAATAATAGGAAAAAAAAAATCCTTAGCTGAATTTTTTTTGTCATTTTTCAAGGACAGTAAGCAAGAGTTTCATTTGTTTTTTTGTGTGCGTTCGTGTGTGTGTTTTAAGTATAAAATGTACTTTGCTGTTAGGTTTGTCTCATTGAAGTAAATTATAAAAATATGTTGGACTCAACTCCAAGTATGCATTATTTGGAAAAAATAATCAAGAAGATGGGTCAAAGATATTAAATGCAGTCACCACAGTCTTTTGATATTGTAGACAAGTTTGCAGTTTATAAGAAGGTTTTTGTGAGTCTGGTGAACGTTGTGTGCTCTAGGGCAAGGAATTACACCAAGTCATGAAGTCTGCCTCTTTATTGAGGCAGATGAGGGCTGAGGGCAAGAAGACCTGCGAGCAAGTCTGGGATCTCTGTTGAAATTCCTTCACCTCCTTTCTGTTCCTGAGGATTTGGGGAGGAGAACCAGGCTCCTCATTTCTCTAGCTTGGTCCTTAAACATGGCTTCCTTATTTCTTTGCTCCATCTTTCGCTACCGGGCTTTCATGCATGCCATGAAGAATAAAGAGGTACACCTGTGGAGTGTTCACATGAGACATCTCTCCCGAGATTCAGAACGATGAGGCTCTTCTCTTCAACCTCCAGCATTTCTGGAGGCTTCTCAAGGGCTAAACACTGTGCTGAGTGTGTTACAGATGGTATACCGCTCATTGGCTGTTTTCCATCTGAGCTGGAAGCTCAACCAGGGCAGGCTGAAAAGGATGCAGTGCTTGGGGGGAGTGGTGGGCTGATGGTGAGAGAAAGACCCACAGGGAAGTAAATTGTACCTCAAATCAGGAGGATCCTACTGTCCTCCCCAAGGTGCTTCTAAAACGTCCCTCAATCACTTTAAGCAGAGGCAGTATAACTTTAGGGTCAGAAGGACCTGGATTTATTCATTTTTCTTATTTTCCTTTTTCTCCCCCATTACCACAGTTATTTATTAAGCTCCTGTAGTGTGTCAGGCTCTGTGCTGGCCGTAGGGAGTCAGAAGTAAAACCAGAGAGGCCAACTTCCTGCTAACATGGTGCTTCCATCTTGGAGATGGGGACACAGTTAAATGAACAAGATAATTTTTGGTGCTATGAAAAATAGGATGTTATTGATAGAATGTGACTGGGAAAGAAGGGGGCTTTATTAAATTGGGTCATGAGGAGTGACTTCTTGGAGGAGGTGATTTTGAGGCAAGACTTGAATGTCTGAAATAAATGTGCAAATCTTGGTGCTACCACTTACTAGCTGTGTGACTTCGGACAAGTTACCCAATCTCTCTGAACTTCAGTTCCCTCTTCTGGAAAATGGGGCAATGGCTACTTTGCAAGACTGCTGTGAAGATAAAAGGTAGTGCATGTCAAGCAGCTAACATTAGGCTTGACCTTATAGGTGTTCAGGAAGACATATAGGATTGGTTTAAGGTAATAAAGGAATAGTGGAGAAATAAATACAGACATTAATCTTCCCTGTAAGTGTTTATAACTTGGTCTTAAGTGTTTTCCTAGTGTTGAGTGAGTCAGAGATTTATGCTTGTCTTTATGAAGCTAACCCTGGACTAGAAGTGGAGATGGGTGTTGTTATTTTTATTATCTTTTCTTTCCTCTAGGATCATCTTACTTGAGTTGTCCCCTTGCTCTTCTCCCCGTTGTTGCATTGAGATCATTCATGTCCGACCATACTTCCCTTATGCTTAGCTTAGGAAAGGTTTTTGGCTGGATTTTGAATTACTTTTTGATATAAAGGAGAGGTCCAAGTAACCTAAGATTCAAACATCCAGCCTAAGATTGATTTAACAAAATATACACACACACACCACAAATAACCCACCAGAACTCCTGACTCCCTGTCCTGTGTTTCAGCCCCTAGATCACACTTCCTGTCTACACTGATGTGAAAATGTCAGTGTTGATGCAGAAATAAAAAAGAAGAAGCCTCTCCTCCCACACACCACCTCAAGCTTTCATCAATGCTGACATATGCAGGCAATGGCGTATTTTTAATTCAACTACTTAAAAAAAAAACTTAAAAGCATTCGAATTTCAGGAGCAGTGTACTTTGATTCAAGTACCCGTGGAGTGGAACTTTCAAAAGGGAAAATCCTGGGTCTTGTGAGAGTAAATGTTTTAAATCCAAATGTAGTGAGTTATAGGTCTATGGAGTATACTGGTGGAATCCTCTTCTTCTATAAGAAAATTGTGGGTTATTGAGCAATTTTAGGAAGGCCTCTCTGGCCTTCAACCTCCCCACCCCCGCCCCTTCCCCAAAGTGAGATAACTTGCTGAATCATTCACACACATTTGTCTATTTTCTTATATGATCAAGGGCAACATGGGAAAAGTGGTTGTCCCCACTGTTGGGAGTATGTATACCTTGTATTTGTAGAGCAGGTTTTCCTTCTGGGAAGTTTAACTTGCTTTGGTGGGAAGATTTGATGCAGGGAAAATTTTAGCCTGATGGCTAATGTTATATATGAAATTATGAGATGACAGATAGATAGGAATGCTGTATTTACTTTGGTACCTTTATTGTAAAATGTTCCTAAATACTATGTGGTTCTAAGAAGCATGTTTTTCAAAATATACATTTTATTTTTATAGCTGGAGATTTGAAACTTGATGAAAGGAAGAGCACATAGAAATCCTAAAGATGATTTCCCTACTGAACTCGGAACCTAGTGCCAAATCCTCTTAAAGTCTAGCAGAGGACCTCAGTGAGATGTGGCCACGCTGTTTCTCTTGCATATGTCTGTCCCAAGCAGCTGGAGATAGTACTCTAAGATTGAGTCCATGAACAGACACACAGATATTGTAACAATCCCTTCTACATCCATTTTTGTTTTAATTTTTAGCATTTCAAGTTTTTTAGCAAAGTATGGAAAGGTATTATTTCAGGGTCAGCTTTGCTCTGTTTTATTACTGAGCCTGCATAACCACACCATCTAAATTTAGAACATTGGCACCTTGGCCGATAGCACCCTTTGCAACGAATTTATAATGCTTTTGGCAGAGAATGTCTGTGAATAAACATTAAAATAGTATTGGCCAGTTAGGGTCATTTACTTTCAAGGGAAGAGGATGACACCAACTGTTCATTCTTGAAAATTCTATTTATTTATTTTTAAAAGAAGAGTTTACAAGCTTATGTAAAACAGTCCCTAAAAATATATGCAACTGGCATGATTCCTGGTGACATTCCAAATAAAAGTTTACGCATTTGCTGCAAGGAAGGATGCTTGGAGAGTAACTCGTGAGAGATTGGCCACAGCCTTGTGGTGTGTTGGACAATCCATGTGTAGACTTTTTGGAACCACACCTTGCATCATCTTAGCGTGGTCATTTATCCACTGGTCTTTAGGTAGATAAACACTAATAATGTTTTATCTAGATAAATGCTAGACGTGTAAATGCTAAATGATGGGATCTTGGAATGTAATTCCAATGATACTGATTACATATGGAAGCTTTAAATCTTTGTTGATTCAGAAATGAACGAGAGTTTGATGGTGCTTGCTTGGTCATAGTATCACAGGCACCAAAATGTGTGATTTAACAGTGGGGGTTGAATGGCAAGGACAGTTAATTGGGGTTTGTTTTTAGAGTCAGTGGTACTGCATGTCCCTCTGCTGGCCTAGTGTACCCTCTTTTTTCACTCTAGAGTTCATATAGCTGATGTCTTCATAATCAATTCTCACTGCAGCTAACTTCCCTTTCCCTACATATTTCCTCTAGTGGACAATTTTATTTTGCCTGCCTATAGTCTCATTTCCAATTTTTTTTTTTTTTGCAGAGGAAGATTGGCCCTGAGCTAACATCTGTGCCCATCTTCCTCTATTGTACATGTGGAATGCCTGCCACAGAATGGCTTGATAAGTGATGCATAAGTCCTCGCCCAAGATCCGAACCCAAGAACCCTGCACCGCTGAAGCGGATGCACGAACTTAACCACTACGCCGCTGGGCCAGCCTTCTTTTCCAAATTCTTGTAACAACTCCTTCCCACATGCTCAGCCCACGTGCTTCTGTTTCATGGCTCCAGGAATGGAGAATTTGACACAGGCCCGGCCATATTTCTTCATCACAGGGATTGGTTTCAGGGAGATACATCTTGATTAATGAAAACGAATCCTAGGATTTTTGCTTGGGTGCTAACAGAAAGAGATTCTCTGTTTATTTCCATTGATCTTGAGCTTGGGAGGATATTGAGCTTTAGAAGAAAGCCATCCCTTGGAGGCAGAGAAAAACCAAGTCCTTATATTAAGTTAATGTTAGTTGCTGTAACAGAGTGGCATTCAATAGTCATAGGTGTCATAGTTCCTGACGGGCAGGGAACTTTCCTCCATATAGCAAATCAAGAACCTAGGATCCTTCCGTCTTATGATTCTGCCGTTGCCTAGGACCCTAGAGTCCTTTGTGTCCAGTAGTGGAAAGGAAAAGAAGAGAAGGCATAACTAAGGGCCAAAAGTGACAGGCATCACTTTTACTAAAATTCTGTTGGCAAGGACCAGTCTCATGTCTGATCTGGATGCAGGGGAGGGAGCAGGGAAGTATAGAGCCCAGTGGGCAGTGACACCTCTGTCCGAGAAAAGAGAACACGTTTTTGGTGGCTAGCTAGCCATCATTGCCGTGGTCTTAGTAGTAGTGTTTTCACCTCTGGATCAAGTCATGCCTATCCTTGGTGGGCCTGGTTAGGCCTATCCTTGGACTTTTCCGCTATTTAGCCGATACATTTCTTTTCTGAGTAAGTATGGTTAATTTGGATTCTCTGCTACCTGAATGGGGACTGCCTGAGCTTATACATTGTTTGAATCCCACGTCTATGCAATGCTTCCTAATCCAAGTTCATTGAGCAAAATCACCACCCCACTTCCCAGCAATAGCATATCCACCACCACCACCACCTTAGTGCAGTGGCTTTCAAAATGTGGCCCCCGGAGCGGCAGCTTCAACATCACTTAGAAACTTGTTAGAAATGCAAATTCTCGGACCCTACCTACTGAATCAGAAACTGTGGGGATGGGTCCCAGTAGTCTGTGTTTTAACAAGTCCCTCAGGGGTTGCGGATGCACATTCAAGTTTGAGAACCACTGCCCTAATGCTTTTACCATAAATCCGATGTCTCCATATTGAATTATTCTTGTATTGCTGTTTTGGAATGAAAAATTCCCGGATTTGAATACATTTAGTAAAAAATGGAGTGTCGCTTGTTGTGGTCAGGCCAGAGATGATCACTGATAATAATCATTCACTGATTAAAAAAAAAAAAAAAGAGGAAATCCCTTCTAGAAAGTTAGCTATCAGATCTACATTAGTGAAACCAGGTAGGATTCTTGGTTGTCTAAATGTGATCTCTGAGTAACTTGGAGTTAACCTAGCTTTACTACTATAAGGAGCCCTGGCCCCAATCTCAAAAGAGAGTTGTAATCTAGACTCAAAAAGTGTGAAACTTGAAGCAGACTGCAGTCACTTGACTGAAAGATTTGGTTGAGAAACAGGGTGAGGGTGGTTTTGAGCGTGCCCACATGACCAAATTGTTTTTCACAAAACTTCTGCTGCATAAAATTTGAAATACGAGTGTCAGCCTGTTTTCCCGTCTTAATGAATTCCAGACAGTTTGTAGAGTGTGGGAGCTTCCAAAACAGAGAGGCGGAATGACTATGACCAGCCAGCATCTGTTTTGTCACATGTAAGGGTGTCCTGACATAACAGAGTTGTTCCCCTCTTCTGAATCTTTCCGGGGCCATTTACTTCTCTGATGGAGATGTATAGACTCTGAGAGGGAAGGGCAAGGCCAGTGTCGTGTCTGACAAATACAGCCTATAGAAAAGTTCCAGACCTCTTATTTACTGGGGAATTCCACCTACCCCTATGTTTAATCCACTTAGACCCAAGCATTTTGATTTTTTTTTTTTTTTGCTTCATGCTGAATTTCTCCAGAGAAAAAGCCCTGATCTGTTCTTATTGTAAACTGGTTAAGAGCTCTAACCAGTCTAAGAAGTCTAAAGTTCTGGGTTTAACCTTCAGAGTAAGAAGGATTTTTTTTTTTTGATGTCATAATAGTTTATAACATTGTGAGATTCCAGTTGTACATTATTATTTGTCAGTCGCCATATAAATGCGCCCCTTCACCCCTTGTGCCCACCCCCCAGCTCCCTTCCCCCTGGTGACCATCAAACTGTTCTCTCTGTCCGTGTGTTAGTTTATATTTCACATATGAGAGAGGTCATACAGTGTTTGTCTTTCTCTATCTGGCTTATTTCACTTAACATAATACCCTCCAGGCCCATCCACGTTGTTGCCAATGGGACGATTTTGTGTTTTTTTTTTATGGCTGAGTAGTATTCTATTGTATATATATGCCACATCTGGAAGAAGGATTTTTAACTTAAATTCCAATTTGACCACCTACTAGCTTTTTTATCTTTGGCCAAGTTATTCTTGAGGCCTCTGCTTCAGCAGAGGGCTAAGTGGGGCTAATGGATAATAATATGATCTAAGTTATAGGGTAACTGCGTGGCTTAAAAGAAATATGTGGGTAAAGTGCTCAGCCCAAAGCCTGGCTCTTAATCACTGCTCAATAGCTGGTTCCCTCATTCTGGCTCCCTCTGTATCCACAGCATCAACAAGGTTTTTGACTTGAAATAAATTTTTAGTTTTAGACACATTAATAAAGAGAAGACAACTCAAAGCCAATCAGCAGGAAAAGAAGAGGGTCCGTAGAAGAGAAATAGGGGGCCCAAGTAATCCCTAAGTTGGATAATCAGCATCAGGATCTTAGGGAGTTGATGCAGGTCAAATAGTGGTGAACTGTGGGATGCCTAAAAGGGAAGTATTTAAAGATGGCACGTGCTATTTACAGGTAAGGCGTTACTTTTGTTGCCAGAACAATCTTTGTCTTTATCAGCATGTTTCCTTTAATCATAATTATAGACTATAACTAGGTGGAGGAATAAATAATAAGATGCACTGATTGGGATTTCACAACACCATGCAGTGTGCCAGCTGAGCTCCTTTGCTGTGTCCACACGCGTAGCTATCCTTCCCGGCTGTCATGTTTCAACTTTGCCCATAGTGAGTTCCTGCTTTATCTTTTCACATTTAACATGACAGCCTCTCTATATATTTATCTTTATCCAATATAAGCCATAATTTCCTGTATTCTTGAACCTCAGAATCTTTATATCTTTCACTCTTCTAGGATGTTCCCCTCCTAGTAGCAATGTATAGCTATTTTAGAGACTAGAACCTAAGTTTTTTTTTTTTTTTTTGTGAGGAAGATCAGCCCTGAGCTAACATCCATGCCAGTCCTCCTCTTTTTGCTGAGGAAGACTGGCCCGGGGCCAACATCCGTGCCCATCTTCCTCCACTTTATGTGGGACACCGCCACAGCATGGCCCGACAAGCGGGGCGTCTGTGCGCGCCCGGGATCTGAACCTGGGCCGCCAGCAGCGGAGCGCGTGAACCCAACCGCTACGCCATGGGGCCGGCCCCTAGAACCTAAGTTTTAAATGTTTGTATCCACACCAATACAATAGCTTGCTTTTCTTTCTTCCAACTTTACTGAGGTATAATGGACAAAGAAGAATTGTGTATATTTAAAGTGTACAACTTGATGTTTTGGTGTGGTATACATTTTGGACTGATGGCCACAGTCATAGCTTGCTTTTCTTGATCCTCACAAAGTTTCTCCCTCAAACCTGTGCTTAACTGGTGACTAGGAAGCAGAAAGGGGGATTAGCCTGAAGAGGAACCATCTTTCTCTGGAGAGAAGTTCCCATTATAGTGCACACACAAGTGGATGCCTTCATCAGTTACAGCTTAGATGTGGTACATGGATAAGGAGGCTGCCTGCCTCATCCGATTACTGTGAAGATTCAGTAAGGTAATCAGAGAAAGACCTGTAGCAGGGGCGCATAGATGCTGGCTGTGCTGCTATGCCCCGATTTCCACAACTCCTACCACTATACTACCCTTACTGCCCCTCTCGGCCTGCTGCTGCGCCCCTGTGCTACTACTGGGGACGTTGCTATTAGAGTTTAGGGGGTTGCATAAGAATTGAAGAAGTGGTTAATCCGTGCAGGTGCTGTTGACTTTCCCGTTGCTTTTTGTCACTGTTGAGTAAATAACAGTTTGATTCTTCATAGTTTAAAAAACCCCAACCACGTAGTCAGTTCTCGAATGCTTCGGATGTATGCAGCAAGGTTTCAAACCTGTACGTATTAGCACTCAGTTGTAGCCTGAGAGTCTACTAGACCACTCCCCGCCCACACTCAGCTATTGTGTGTAGAGGAACAGGAACTCGTTTCATTACCAATTAATGGGAGACATCTTCTACCAGAATCCATACATACATTCATACGCACATATATAGGGTTCCCAAGGCCGTGCTTTTCAGAGTATTTGCAGCCTTTCTCTGGTATTGTCATGACTAAATTGAAACTAGACTCTTGGTTAAATGGTTCCTGTCCTGAGTTTTATAAAGAAGTAGGAATAATGACAGTATTCCTCTTCCCATGGGATTAAAACAAACACACACACACACACACACACACACACACACCCTGACGTAAAAGACACATAGCGTTAGGTTCGTTAGGGTGAGAGCCACTGTGCTTGGAGAAGTGATGAGCACTGGAGAGAATGAAGCCTGCGAGGGAAGGTCAGAAATGGACCAGTTTGATGGGCTTCTGAGCTCTGCATTTTAGTGAGAGAACAGGATGAATCAGCTGCGTAGGCTGGAGTTGAGAGTTAGGACACCCATCACGAGGGGAAGAGCCAGCCATCAGAGATAGAAAAGGCAGTTTTGGAAGTTTTCAGAGTACATTTATTTCTTGGGCACCTAAATAGATGGTGGACATTAAGAGATCTGACTCTTATTTTCTCAGAGTCATGGTTTGGGAATGATTTGCAAGATCCTTGGGCAAATTTTCCTTGCCCTATGAGGTACAAGATATTCAGTGAATATTTCTTGAGCCTGCTGTGGAGTCAAGAGACCATAGTGGGTAAACAGGGTCAACCGTAAACCACTGTTGCGTTTGGCAAATGGGTGGCTGTGAGGGGTCTAGGGGCAACGTGGAACGCGGATCAGATCATCGAGGGCCAGAGATACTCTTTCTGGGGGAGGAAAAGAGCATACTTGATGGTCACATCAGTTACCCTGTGAAAGAAATATATTTCATTTTATTTTTTTTCTATCGAAGTATAGTTGACATACAATATTGTATTATTTCAGGTGTACAACATAGTGATTCGACATTTATTTATATTACAAATTGATCACCCTAAGACTAGAAACCATCTGTTATCAAAGTTAGTATGATATTGTTGGCTATATTCACTATGCTGTACATTGCATCCCTATGCCTTATTTATTTTATGACTGAAGAAATATATTTTAAACTGATATTCACTGAAGACAGCCTTCAGCTGTCACTTCATTGGAAGCTCTTTCTTAAAAAATAATGTGTATATTAAGAAATCAAGCATCTTCTGCCTATAAATAGGCCAATAGGTCATACTCATTTTTTTTTGTCTGTCAGTCCTCATTTGAAAGAGGCCTCATGGGAACAGGGAGATTATTAGTTCAGTGGGCATCTCCAGGATCCAGGATAGTGAGTGTCCGATAAATATTTGTTGAATAAAGAAGGACTAAAATGGATAAAGTGTTTCTGGTGTGCTAGAAGGGGTCAGTAAATTTGGGAACTCTATTAAACTCAAGAAAATGTGTAAGAAATTATCTTGACTTTTTCTCTTATTAGCTATGGGCCCTTGTTAAGTTTTTCTGAGCCTCAGTTTTCTCACCTAAATTATGGGGGTAATAGTATTTCTTTCTTGGAATAGCTGTGAAGATCATAGAAGATAATGTGTAAAATGCCTGGTGTATGTAAATGCTCAATACATTAAGTTAGTGGGGGCGATGATTGTTGTTACTACTATTGGTGCTAAGAGATGAAATAAAAGTATAGTCAATTCTTGTTATTTGTGATAGTTCTGTAAAGGCACCACAAACATTTAATTAAAGAATACTGAACCCTTGCTCCTAGGGGAACTACAGGGTTAGGTTCCTGCGACCCTGTGGTCACAACCTTTTGTCAACTGATCAGTACATTACCTTGTTTTATGTGTGTTTCTTTTAAAGACTCTTTATTTAATATATATTATTGATTCATTAATCTTGAACTCGCGGCCAGCAGCACTGTAAGTCATGCCTGAATGAAGCCTATCTAAACCTGGGTTTTCTTCGTAAGGCCCGTCACAGCTTTCTTTCACTTAGCCACACTAGAGAACACTTTGGCACTAGGCTTGGAGTCATCTTAAACAGTGAGGTCAACCAACAAAAAACACAAAAATGCAAATAGTGTGGCACTAAATAGACCTTGAAAAGGACACATGTTTACAGTATGAGAGCTGTAACAAGAAGGCAGAGTGTCACCTTGTGTGACCTCAGTTGGGAATGCATGCGTTGGGTGACTCAAATTTTTCAACTCTCTGCGCATGTCTGCAAATGACTGCAAAAGTGCTGTGAATGTTGATTTTGGGGTTACAAATAAATTTTAGCAAGTAGGTGAACTCTCACATAGGGAATCCATGAATGATGAGAGTTGACTGTTTTAAAAATTGTTTTCTTGCATCTGTCTTTCTCTAGCAATTCTTTCTCTGAGCTGAAAAACATACTCACTGGGGAAAACATTTTAAAACACTGTCTGCTCCTACTTTGTTGTGTCTTATACATGAAACTACATTAATAAAGCTTTTTCAGGAATCTGACGTTCCTGTTTTTACCAGTTTTTTTGCCAATAAAAATGGCCCAACTTTAAAGTTGGGTGGAACGTTGCTCTTCAGATATGTTACTCTTTATTTTGATGTAATTACTATTGTTCTTTAGGAAGGTGGAGTATGAGAGTGGGGACCTGGGAAGAGAGCACAGAAAAATTACGGGGCCATTGCTGAAAAATCCAGCAGAAATCAGTAGGATGGCTTACAAATTCTGGTGTAGGCAGTTTTTGAAGTAACCAGGCTCAGCTTACTCAGGGCCTACAGGATAAAGGTGATGATTTTGACTTCTCAGTGTATTAAAAATTAGCATCTTATAATTATCAGCATAGTTATTATTGTAAACATTAATTGAGTACTTGTTGGGAGTGCTTGGAATCCTTTTAGGAAGGAGGGAAGAATTGTTTTCAGTAGGTCCAATAGTTTTGAGTTGCATAGCAGATAGATCACACAATTTAATAACAAAGAAACACAAACAGCAATAATAATCACAGCGGCACCTAGCATTTTTAAAGCCCTTACTACAGGCTGTGCCTTGTGTTAGTGCTTTAATCTCTTCTACATTTAGGAAACTGAAACTCACTGGGGTTAAAATAATGAGAATTACGTGTTGCTCTGCCTTGCATCTGTAGCCTACCTTTTGTATTTTTGTACTATATCTATGTGTATTATAAAAAGAAGGGCTTGTTAAGTTTGTGTGTGTGTGTGTGTGTGTGTGTGTGTGTGTGTATGTGTCTGTTTAGCTTACTCCTGGGATAAGGAAGGTACCTATGTAATATTTTTTTCAGATTTTTTCTGTGTTAGAAAAGTCAAGAAACTAAAACAGCAGAAATGAATAATTTAGATCTAGGTCAATTACACACATATTAAGGCACCTACTCTCTACCAGGTCTTGTGTTAAATATTTCAAATGCTTTATATAATTTAATTCTAATATGAGGTAGGTGGGATTCCATTTTATAGATGAAGAAACTGAGGTTTGGCCATCACTTGCCTAAAGTCATTCAAATAAAAGTGGAATTAAGACTTAAACTGAGGACTGTCTGACTTCAAAGCTCACCCTCTTATCCACCCTGCTGTGGTGGTTACTTTGTATAATGGGGTACAAAGGGAGAGACAGGATAGGAAGTGATCAGGGGTGACAACTCATGTTGATTTTGGAATAGAAAGAGGCCGAGGTTTCTGATGAAGTAAAGACTAGAGACTCTGGGTGTGGTTGAACACCTGAATCCAAGATAAATAGATTTATCTATTGAAGGTGCTTACAGCATGCTTGGCTGCATATTCCTTTGTTTTCAAAGCTGTTTCTGAAGAATGAAAAGAGTTAGGCTGTGAAGGCTCCAAGAAAGGTGGCAAAAGATGGGATGGTGGATACTTAATCATTTATAAGGGTGTGATGTGTAAGTTATAGATTTTCCTCATTCCTCAATAAAGATCTTCTTTGAATGTTCCTAGTTGATGACATCAAGACGTCTGGTCTACATACCCATCCTGTGGTCTACCACTGAACATGTAGCTTCTGACGTCTTGATGTCACTCATCTCTCTCTCTCTTTTCCCTCCCTAACCTGCCTTGTTAATTGCTTTTCCTGTGTGTCTTTGTAAAGTTGTAGCCAGTCTATTCCATTCTGGACTGTTTATCTTTGAATGCCAAAGGTCTTGAAACATCATAATGTTGTGTAATGAACATAACTTCTGCCTTGATATGTGGGTGTTAAGAGCATTAGTCATTGCAAAGTATTGAGTTAAATATTTTCAATAAAAGGATATAAGGATCTAATAGGAAGAAGTTATAAAAATACTAGTTGATGGCTTTAATGGTGAGCCATATACTTAGTGGGTTCCATCAGTGATGGGTTAGAGATTCACAAAATGAAGGTGTAAAAGCATTCTTACTCTTTGTTAGTGGAAGAGGAGAAAGACCACCAACAAAAAAACCCCCATTTAATTCTTGTACATACAGAAAAGTGTAAACTACCAGTTTCCAATGCTTCTGCTCCCAATTTACTACCTAGCATATATCTTTAACTATCACAAGAAATGTTGGAGATTTCCATGAGATGTTATCAATAGGGACTCTTGGGCTGTGTCTTATCAGAAAACCCTCAGCCTTGTAATGATCTATTTTTTGGTGAGCCATCCAGGGATCCTTTGCAACACCATCAGAGAGCCAGGGATTTCCTGAGCAAATGAGATAGGTCTTTACCTGTGGAGTTGATTGTATGGAGAGTTTTGGTCAGCATTAGTCATTGTGAAACCATGTGCCTGCTGCCCTGGTTTATCTCTATAGACCTCTCCCCATGGCAGAAGATTGAATCCTCATCTCTCCACGCCTCTGGGCATCTAAAGATGTTAGAGGTACGTTGGTTTGCTTCTTGCTGGGGAGTGTGTAGTGGCTACTGGTCTTCTTTGATGAAATATTGTCTAGATCAGTGTTTGGTAATCGGTTAACAGGTTGATGTGCTATCTTATTTCCTGGGATTGAAAGTTTAAACTGGAGACAGTGTGTGCTAACTCTCCTTTACCTTGCTGGCAGTCTTCAGTTGTTCTGATAAACAACTTCTGAGCTAAATACCTTTTCTTTCCTAGAGAGGTTACAGAAAAGAGATTGCTTTAATTTCAGAATAGAGAATATAAACTGTCTATGTACGCTGTTAAAAATTTCTGCACAGACTGGCTGTTTTCAAAGGATGTCCAAGTTGAAATAGATCCCTTATGGGAAAAATGTTCTTTTCCAATATGGCATCTTGTACAAACTGATAATTATTTTCATGATCAAGTTAGGAATTTATGACATTTTGGGAGTTGGAGAGTGTGTGGAGGGGAGATCTATTTTCACCAGATTTCTTTGCATCTATGGTGATATTTCTGGAAGGATTATTGATCTCTAGTCTTCTTATGTATGATTTTGAGTTTATTTGCTATCATTATTAGCTGATCTGTAGATAAGGAGGTAGTTTTGAATGGGAGCCAAGTAACCTGTTGATATAAAGTGTATTTTACCTTTTATGATTCCCATCGTTGGCACCTGCCTCCTTCCTGGCTGAATTCCCTGTCATTTTAAGTAGGCAGCAATTACTGGTTTGGTAAAGAAGCTGGCTCCTGCTGCCAAGGATCCTATTAATTATCACTCCATCTCTAATTTAGCCTTCCTAGTGTTGAGAGAAGGTGCATGTAAGCATGTGGCAGAGCGGCTGCAGTCGCATCTTCATAATAATTTCCTTTCTGAGACGGTTCAGTGGACTCAATGTTCAGCCAAAGGGCCAAGGCGGCCCTGGTGAGTGTTTTCAACTCTTCTATAGATTGTTTGGTCAGTCAAGTTTGGTGTGGTTTTCTTCTCCCTTTGACTCTGACCTGAGTAACACTAATGGTTAGCATTTATTTTGGGAATTCAGACCTATGTCCGATCGATCTCTGAACTCAAATGGGACACCTTGAAAATACTTCAGTGGTTTTCCCACGAGCTATTTTCCGTACCTGGGAAAAGGAGACCATGGAATTGACTCTATGCCTATCTTCAAGAAGGTAATGCAAATGCTAACCAAAGTAAATCGGTTTATGGGTTCTTGTATAGCAGATGTTGTTTAAAGAGTGACAGCTTGTATATAATACTGAATCTTTGGTTCTTGTCATTCGTAAATGACTAGATTGCTTTCTGTTTGTTTTCAGAAATGTTCAGCTCACTTGTTTTAGTGAACATTTTTTCAGAAGTTCCACTGGATCATTTGATTAGGTTTGGAGTGCTTATGCTTCCTTTTCCACTTTTTATGTTATTTTTGGCAGTGTTGGTGATTGAAGCTGTTGGAGTGATTCACTGCAAAGTGAATTAATTTTCCACGTTTTCAAGTGCGCTTTCCAGTTGCCCCCAAGTTCCCCCTCACCATATGATTCTGCAGTTGTAGTTCTGTCATTCTTGCTGGATCAAATATAAATGCTGATGTCACTGAATTTCTTAAATTACAGCTGGTGGGGATTAACAGAAATTGTAAGAGAATACCACTTCCTCATTTTGCTATTTTCTTGACTAATTATTGTCCTTTCAAGTCCTGTAGGAGGTTGGGGATTTGGAAGTAAGTTCTCTGTCTTGAAGTTAAAACAGCAATTTTCATTTTCCTTTTTCTGTTAATGCTATTCTTCAAAAATAATTTAGTGTTTAGGATGCTGCTCTTCTGTGACCTTTAATAACTTCAGACAGACTTTCCCCACTCATGATTTTGCACATAGGGTTGTCTTCTATCCTGGGTGAAGGGTTTTGAATACTTCCCTTAAGTAAGTTTCCTTATATAGAATATTTTTACTCAACAGTCTTTCGCCAACTCCAGGCTGTTAGCGCATTAGGTGAAGGGTTGTGATTCCTTTATTATTTTTTTCCAGAGCCTTTTGTTCTTTAAGGAATGCCTAGCTCTGTCCCCCACTGTATTCTTGTTTAGAATCCGAGCGTGCTTTGTAACAGTTCTGATGTCTCGACATCCTCACACATTTATTTTTCTGGCTTTCCAGCTCTTGTTCTAGCGGTTGGAGTCTGGGGCTCAGGCTTTCTCGTCACTCTCTTTGTGCGATGGCTCCCTGAGCCTTGTCCTGGGAGTTCTCTGGGCTTCTGGGCGGGACATTGGAGGCCACCTGGAAGTATGCATCAGTGGTGGCTGAGCACTGCATGGTGGCAGTATTGATCGAACTGCAGTCCCGTGGAAACAGAAATAGAAAGGGTTCAGCATTTGCACTTTCCTCTGGTGGTGTTTTTGCTTATTTTGTGTATTTGGAAAAGGCAGCCGTATGCAAACTGCTGACTTACTATTTTCCCTGGAATGGAAACCGTTTGGATTATTTCAATGAGTTTTAGCTAAGATTTGTTTGTTCACAGTATTAGTTTTGTTTTCTGGTGTCCTGTTTAGAATAAGACCAGAATGTGTCTTTTTACTTTATGGAAATAAGTTACTTGGTGCCTCAGGATTTTGCAAACCATGAATTTGAAAAATCATAGGTTTACTCCAGAGTCAAAATGGAAATTCTTTAGTGAAAATTATAGATACATAAATATTTCCATTTTAGGTCAATTACTTTCTTTGAAAAAAAAATTTTTTTGGCTAAATTATTTAAGGTTTCAGAGCAATCCATTTTCCTACTTAATTTCCCACTAATTAACTTTTCTAATTTTTAAAGAGAAAAAGAGATTAAATAGAAGAATTGCAGACCAAAATCTTATGTACTACACTATTTGATGTAAGATAGTGACTGGTTCTTTTTTGTTCTCTTTGATGATAGAGTGGATTTAGTTTAACTGTTAGTAGTAAAATTTAGATTAGGAATAAAAATAGAATTTCCTCACTGTAAGAACTATGAAGCACTAGTTTGAGTTTCTGAGTATAAGTTCTGATTGTTCAACCTCTGCAAAATGTGCACTATAGGATCTGTATACGCTCAGCCAACACTTCCTTCTAACATTGTGGTAATAAGTTCTTTGAACTGAGATTTGGGAATAGTATAGGTATCTAAAAAATATTTCACATATCACTGGAGTTTTTGGTTAAATGTGAGTTTTTAAAAATTTAGACAACTAGAATAAAGGGGGGAAAGAGAATAGTTATGAATTGGTTGAATTGTTTGGAATGAGGTATTTTTTTTAAAAAAGAGTTTTTCTATGTATCTAGGAAATGTCACTAAATATAAGAAAATGGGAATTTAATAGCAGAGGGGAGGTGGGAATTGGAATCATACGAGGACCTATGGATTAGCATCAAATAAATTGTAAATTTCACTAGGTTGATGAACGTGAATGTTTTCATTTATCATTTTATCTCAGCAGATGGAACCATGCAGCACCTAAATGTTGAATGAACGAATGTATTGGGAGGCATGGTTCCAGGCCTAGCTGTGCTACTACCTAATTGTGTGACCCTGAGCTAACCATTTATGAGGACTCTATCTCTTCTTATTTACAGTGAAGGGTAAGGACTAGCTCTACTCTGCTGCTCCTTGTCTCAGCCATAGCATGGTAGATGTTGGAAACATTTACCTCGCTCTGTTCTCTGAACCTAGGGGGAGCCTTGGGCCCTTCTGAATTCAGTGCACCAGGCTTTCACAACTCACCATGGTACTAGAGGTAAAACTTATTTGCTATCTCAGAAGTACCTCCTCTCTGAAGTCCCTTACTATGGTTCCTTGATTTTGGGTTATTTTGTTTTTGATACCTCAAGCCCAATTACAAGTAGACAATATTCTATGAAGTTTCTTTTTTTTAAAAATTATTTTATTGAGGTCATATTGGCTTATAACATTGAGTAAATTTCAGGTGTGCATTATTATATATCAGTCTGTATAGATTGCATCATGTTCACCACCAATAGTCTAGTTTTAATCTGTCACCATACATATGTGTCCCTTTATCCCTTTTGCCTCTCCCCCACCCCCTTCACCTCTGGTAATCACTAATCTGTTCTCCTTACCTTTGTGTTTGTTTGTTTATCTTCCACATATGAGTGAAATCATATGGTATTTGGTATTTGTCTTTCTCTGTCTGACTTATTTCAGTTAGCATAATACCCTCAAGATCTACCCATGTTGTCACAAATGGCACGATTTTGTCTATGAAGTTTCTTGGTCAGCAGGTGTTTACAGTAGCAATTACAACGCCACTCACTGTTGTCTCTCCTTTCAATAATTTTTCTGGTAGATTTAGCCAGATATGAATAGAACTTAATGAATGGATCTAGACACTATTCCTCCAGTGGAGTAAGAGATCAAGAAATGATTATATTAACAAAGTTTTTCACTTTTACTCTCCCAAGTCCATTTATCTATCTAGGAAGTGATTGTTTAACACTTAGTACATGCCAGTCACTATGCTAGTGATAAAATGGCTGGCCCATTATACATGAGCTCTGCCTTCTTGTAACTCACAGTGACAGGAATATGGTGCTAGGTCTGTAATTGTACCTTTGGGGACAAAAGATGGAGGGGTCAGTTCTTCTGAGGGGAGAAGGGAAGAGTAAAATCTCATAGAAGAAATGAAGTTTGAGTTCATTATCAAAAGGTGACTGCCAAGCAAATGAGAGGAGGGCGTTCTGGGTAGACGGGCGACATGGAAGACAGCACAGTATGGTGGCTTTGGGACAGTGTAAGCTTTTGAGCATGACTGGAGCACCAGGGAGCATGGCCGGATTTAACCAGAAGAATAGCAGTCTGGCTGCCAAATGAAGAACGAGTTGGAGGGTGGCCAGCTCCAGTGTCATGGAGGCCTGTTAGGATGGTTCCAGCTGAATAGTCTTTGTGAGAAACGATGATACACGTGCACTGTTCAGCCCTGAAGAGAGGTTATGATTGCAAGAGGATACAAATCTTGGTCACAGATTTCAAGGGCAATGAGGGCAAAAGTAAGACTATGTGCACACCCCTTACTGGTGACAAGAATAATTGCTCATTCATTAATTCATCACGTAGTTGGTTGTCTATTCTTTACCACACACCTGAGAAATATAATGGTGAATAAAATAGACATGGTCCTTGCCCTTGGGAAGCCTGTAGTCTAATGGGAGACACGGTCAAGTAAACAGGCAGTTATAGATTACTATGTATTCTTTATAAGTTACATGAGCAGAATTCTAAGTGTCCATCCTATCCACAGGACTCCCCTCCCCCCTTTTCCTGCAGCTAACTCATTCTCTGACCAACATGCTTTCTGCTCCCTGTAGTAAGTTTTGAGGGTCAAGTTAGATAGGCATTGTATTGTATGTGTGTTGTATTGCACATGCTTACACACACACACACACACACACACACACACACACACACACACTGATTAAAGACATCTGTCTTCATTCCAGAGGTAGACAAGCACGTAGAATAAGGCATTTGAGGATTCCGATAGGTAAATTTGCTCCAGGTAAAATTCCGGATATCTTCTGATATTTTTCTAAACTCTGATGTTTTACACGGAATAATCCTGGCTATTTAGTTCCAGATCCAAGAAGAAAAATCTTGGCTCTTGTGGTGCTTTCATACATAATTGGATCCTGAATCTGGCTTTGGTGGCTGCTTCAAACTGGCCCTCATGTCTGTGTTCCAGGTTATTGCTAGTGTTTGGAATTCATGTGCAGGAGCAAGAATTTGCCTCAGGGCAGCAAGACTGGTAGACATTAGATAAGTGGCTTATTTTAAAGAGACGTTTGGTACAGAAATGGCAGTAACAACAAATTCTTCCCCTAAGTAGAAATCTTCTCCACATTCTCCATCCAACCCAGGATAACCTTTGGATTTTAAGGAGTCAAAATTCAGCTACATGGATCTGATAAAAATTCCTAGGAAGCCATTCTAGGTTCAAGCACTGTTGTTTGAAAATGAATCATTCTAACTTATTACAATGGTAATCGCAGCTGGTGTAGGTAGGAAGTACACTTTACCCATTTTTGCATGACTAGGAGCGGTGGTATATTGTTGGGGCTAAAACTCTGGAGTCAGATTCTCCTTGGTTTGAATCCCAGCCACAGCTATGTGAGTTGGGGCAAATTACTAAGATTCTCTTTTTCTTCACCTGTAAAATGAGATCGTAGGTAAGTGTGGAAGCCTTTTTGTTAAACCAGCCTGGGTTTGACTCTCTGCTCTACTACTCCATGACGTTGGCAACTTGTTCTCCTTGTATCTTGCTTTCCTTATCTGTAAAGAAGTAATAATAATAATAATAGTTCCTGCCTCATAAGGATCTGGTAAGCATTAAATTAGATAACGCACATAAAGGGTTTGGCATAGTACCTGACATATAGTTAACACTCAGTGCAACCTTACTCAGCTGTTTTTCCTCCCCTCGTTATACTGAGCTTTCTGAAATGTTGTGTATAGGCTATTTGATGACTTATTTTATTCTTTCTGAGAGTTAAGTCTTCACAAAATGCGTTCATTGCTGTATGCTTTCCTTTTTCCTTTTTTACAATTAAAGACTCAATAATGCGATTTCTGGGTTTGGAGTAGGGTTGCCAGATAAAATACTGGATGCCCAGTTAAATTTGAATTTCACGTGAACAAAGAATAATTTTTTAGTACAAGTATGCCCCAAATATTTCATGGGATATCTACACTAAGAAGTTATTCTTTATTCATCTGAATTCAAATTTAATTGGGCATCCTATACTTTTATTTGCTAAATCTGGTAACCCTAGTTTTGGGGTAAAACTTACCCCTTTACTCTCTCATCCATTTTTTTACTCAGATGTATATGAATGTTTATGCAAACACAGTGAATGATGCCTTTGGAACATGAGCATAGAAATAGTTACACAAATTTGATGGAATATTTCCTAGTATCTCTAGTAAATCTGTCTCCTAATTTGTTAGACCTGTATGTAAGCAATGGAACCATCAAATTGATATTATGTTGACACCTGAGTATATAGTGCGAAGTTGCTTGAGAATTCTGAAATGTTCTAGTGTTGCTTCTACCCAGAGGGAACTATTAACAACGACACATTAATGGCTAGGTATACATTCCAGAGAATCCTGAAAACCTCATCATCTTTGAAGGAAATTACCTCATTACTGTTAGAGTCACCTGTCTAGGGAAGGTCACTCCCTATGGCTGGCCTGGTTTTCCAAGTAGGAAAATAAACACATCAAGTGGTTAGGTTAATAACTTAGACTGATTTCATTGTACTTACAATTTAAGTTAATTTTTAAGTGGGTTTGGTCCTTAAGCTATTAGACTAGTTGGAGACTTTGAGAGAATTAAATCCAAGACTGAGGTCCTTTCAATTCAACTCATTTACTGAGTATGTGCTGGGCGTAAAGCAACTGCATAGGGGTAGAGAGGAATTTAAAGTATAGTTCCAGCCCTCAAAACCTTAGTGTTAACTGGAGCAGTAAGGTAAGAAACAATTATGACAAAAGACAGAATAAATAACATCAGAGTCAAAGGCAAGTAAAGCCAGGTCCCAGATGCTTGAATGTAGGAAAGGATTAAATCTGAAGAACAGGTAGAGTGGGAATGGATTCTACTAGGAATGGCTTCCCGGGGGGTCATATTTGGGAGAACTCTACAAAGGTGAGAGTGATCTCATCTGGGAAACGAAATGTTCTAGGTGTAGGCTTAGTGTTAACAAAGACTTGGAGGTGGCCACAGTTTGAAATGAATATGTTATTTAGACATGACAAAAATATATTCAGCACTGTAACTGGTCACAATCTTTTCTCTTATGTGTGACTGTTTATGGTCTAGAATTTCTAGATCAGAAACTTGACTTTATGTGGGTGGAGCTGGATTCGTTCCATGTTGGTTTCCTAAATAATTATCGTGCACCTGCTGTTGTTATGTATGAGGCGGCCAGAGAGACTTGGACAGTGTTTAGAGACTCTTTCAGTTGGTCACTTAAAACCAACTGAAAATCACTCCATTTAAATGTTTTTCTCCCCCCTGAAATGAACATTTCCAGTGATCTCTGATGTAAATTGGGCAAAATCAACAAGAGAAGGATTTGCTGAGAAGCTTCTTGTGAGGCACTCTGCCTTTGAGTATTTGCTTAAGTGACTCTGAAGGCCAGCTTAACTCATTTCCTGTTGCGATGACATTTGTTTATTAGACTTGGCCCAAATCAGGGTTAATAGCATTAATGTTTTCAGTGGTCCCAAATGATTCTTCAGCAGCGTGCCGTTAGCAAATGGGGAGGTTTCCACAGATGGCAACACACATAACTGCTTCAGCTATCATAGATTTGAGAGAAGAGCTGTGGATTTAGCTGTGGAAATTTGGGATCTTGGAAAGTAAGAGTTACCATTGCAGTAAATGCTAAAATATTTTTCAACAGCTCTTTTCTAGTACTTTTGCTTTTTTTTTTTGAAATGATTCCATGTGAAATTAACGCCATTTAAAAATGTACCTGGCATTCGGAACTTGTTGAGATCACCCAACTTCTCCAGCAAATGAATTAAAATGGGACAGGGGGATCATGTTGGTGAGGAGATAATAAGACATGTCATGAAGAGCATTGGATTGGGTAGCGTGCCCAGTAGCATGAGAGGGACTGCTAAGACTGGGACTGGAAACTTCTCCATTTTTCAATTTGTATGTGTGTTGGGCTATAAAGCTCTAAATTAGACTGGAAATTAGCAAGGCATTTAATGATTCCTGGTATTTCATTTTCATAAATTAGGATTAGCATGTGTCTTTCAAGTTCAGACAGGTAGTTCTTTGTGGATGTTTTTGCTATTTCAGGTGCTAGTGGGGTGAGATATACTCTTGAGATAAAGGATACAAATCTTTATTGGGTTCTTGAACATGAAAGGGCATAAACTGCTTATGTTAGTTTGGATCTGTCTGAATGTTACTTTTTTTCCCTTGATGACTGGGCCAAATATTATGTAGTTTTAATATCTGCCCTTGGTTCCTACTGCCGTGTTTTTGGCCACTTTTAATATCTTCCTTTATATATCTGTCATTAAGTTATAATTGAAGCTTCGTGTTTTATATTTAGAATGATGCATGGAGGCTCAGCTGTGCCAGCCATTCAGGCTTAATGGCAAATATTGGTTCATGCCAGAAAGTTTTTGAAATCTGTTCTTTTTTTTGGGATGTCCAATATAAGCAAACCATCCCCTTCTACTCTTAAGCTGAAGGGCACAGGGAAGCCATTCAGAAGTGATTTCTGCATCTGTACATGTAAGAGCATCTTGTTTCTGATAAATAATATTGGCTTACTAGTTCATTCTTCAATCCAAAGTCACATAGCCTCAAAGGGAATTGCTTTGACAAGTCTTTATGTCACTTCATTCCTTCATTTACTGGCTTTCACACAGGGTATCTGTGAATGCCAGTTCTAGAGTGGGCACATAGTGATGGTAGATGACACCCAGGCCACACACTGCTTCCCAGGGGCTGCCAGACACTATCACACATTTCACAGCTCTTGGATTCTCTGGATTTGGGCCACTTTTGAACTCCATCCCTCAATCCATATAACCAGTTATTCAACTAATATTTACTGAGACTTTACTGGGTGCTAGGCACTCATCTAGGATCGAGGAATAGAGCAGTGAACCAAACTATTGAAAATCCTTGTGTTCGTGGAGCTTACAGGGGGGAGATGAGAGGGTTGTAGAAATAAATACATAAAAATAAGTAAAATATATAACATGTTAAATGGCGATAAGAGCTATAGAGAAGATAAAGCGTGAATGGATTTGGGGTGACTTGTAATTTAAAATTGAGTGGACAAGGAAAGCCTCACTGAGAAAATGACCTTGGATGAAAGATCTGAAGGGGGTGAGAGAGTGGGTCATACCAGTATTTGGAGGAGAAGCTCAGCAGACAGAGGGAGGGATGAGTACATGGGCCTGGGACAGGAGTGTGCCCAATTCAGGAACAGCGTGATGGCATCAGTGGCTGGGACAGGTTGAGCACAGGGAGAAGTAGTAGAAATGGCAGGAGAAGAAATGGGATCCGAGTGGAGGCAGACCCTGTAGGGTTTGTAAAGACTTTGCCTTTTACTCGCTGAAAATGGGGAGCCATTGCAGATTTCCAGCTAGAGGAGTGACATGATCTGATTAATTCAGGTGGCAGCCCTGTGTGGTGGGGAAAACAGTGATGTAAGAATCTGGGGATCATTTAGGTCACGGTTTTGTCACCAGGTAGGGGCAAATTCGTTCAGCATTCTGAGCTTCAATTTTTTTTCCTCCTTATAAAACACAGCTGGTGGACTAGATAATTTTAAATGACCTTCCATGTTTTGATACTGCCTCTGTGCATTCATTGATTCCCCCTCCTGCCGCATCTCAGTGTGTTTGAATATTTCATATTTGTGGCTCTCTTTGAGTTTGCAGAGCAGGACTTCAGATGTGTGAATTCTCTTACTGCACTTTGTTTAATTTCTTGAAATTTTTCATAAACATCTCACATTGAAAACCTTGCAAACTATGAAGTAATTTTGTATATTGACATTCAAGATTGCTCACAGACTAAATGGTGTGGGTAAAAACAGATTATAAGCTTTATTGTGTAGCCTTCATACTATTTTTTTGTTACAGAAAATAGAGCAAATTGATCGGGGGTTACAGTGAGCTATCAGTTGGGATAGAGTGATAAACAAGACACAGCTTCTGCCCTCAAGGAGCTAAGTAAGAGGAGACAGGCCTAGTTAAGAGAGCAACCCATATAGCAGTGTTCATGGCAGAAAAGAGAGCAGGAAGCCATGGCCAGCCTGAGGCCTGTGGGAATCCCAGGCAGACTAATATTCGGGTGCATCTTCACACTAATATTCTCTAACTATGTTTCCACCATCCAGTTAGACCTAGTGCCACACAGAGTAGGAGGAGCTAGAGGTCCGGCAGCCTCTCTTCTACAGCCTTGAGCCATTTGTCTCTGCCCGAAACTTGCATCATGCTGTTTAGTGCATCAAGATCTTGCAATTAACCAACTTTAAAACACAGTTTAGGGAGTATCTTTTATTACTCGAGAATGTCCTTTGGGCATCTCAACCTTCTTCCTCCCATCAGAATATTTCTTCCGCTCCTGTGATTTTTAGTGTTCCTTATAAACAGGTGCCCCAGGCAGGCACGTGGCTGGTTAGTTTCTACATCTCCTCTGTGGAGAAGTATTGCCCTAACCTCGCCTTATCTTCAGGCCTCCAGTGTGAACTCTGTCAGGAGTCAGGTGGAGCCCCAGTCATTTTACCCACTGACATAATGTATTCCTTGTGTTCTATTAACTGGCCTCATCTTGGGCAGCCTAGAAATGTCGTAAGTTTCCAGGTTGAGGATTCTAGAAATAACTTCCTAGGAGGTGGGAGGGCTACCATTCTCCCAGACTGGCCCTTCTGCTGAGTCTCCTGGCATATGATGGGGTGCTGGAGGCCTTGCTGCTGAGGGGAGTTACTGTGATTAACCAGCGCCATGACTCTCATAAGGATGAGGCCAGCCCTTTAGCACCTAAGCTGTCCCTGTGATAACGCTGAGGAGGCAAAGGATTGTGCTAACGAGTGCTGTCAGAGATGGAGGGGAAACTGAGGCCCAGAAAGGTAAAGGGACTTGCCAGGGCTAGTAGTAGAGCTGGAAACAGAGCCAAGAGCTCTTGACTCCCATGTCACACAGTGCCTCCTTTTAATTCTTTTCTAGCTCAGGCCTTTACACACTTTCTTCCTGCCATCTTGAACTTTTCTACTGCTCTTCTACTTTCTACTCCATCTTTCAGTCTCAATTTAAAAGCTGCATCCTGACCCACCTCCTTGCCCCGTCATCTGAGTTAGTTGGCTGTGCTATTCTTTTATGGTTTCCTCAGCTTTTCCTTCATACTACTTAACGTACTGAATTACTTACATAGTTATCCTATATTCCTCTGTGTATTCAGTGTCTGTCTTCTAACTTCATGAGGCCAGGGAGCACAGCTTAGTTGTCACCATTGTATTCTCAGAGGTTAGCCCAGGGTCTGACACAGATAGACACTGTATAAATATTTGTCGATTAAATGAGTCCATAAGTGAAAGAATAAATGATTAAAACGCAGACTCTGTGTTTTCTCTTGTCTATTCATATTAAATATCTGTGCCTATCCTGGCTAAGGGTCACAACTGTTATGGACTTTATATATTATTGAGGATGCTGAAGATGTGATTTTTTGTCTCCAGCATAACTCTGTGGCCTTGTGGAATTTTATTAAAGTTGCCTCTGCAAAAACCAAAATTCAGTGACACACACAAATCAGCATTCTTTAATTGGTGTGGCTTGACGTGTTGGGCTATGATTTATCAATTTATTTTGCTGTTGTTGCCTGTTTTTTTTAATTCTGTTTCCAGAAATGAGCTTTAATTCTATTCAAGTTGTCCTCCATTCTGTTTATTAAAAATGAATAGAGAAACTATTGCTTTTTCTTAATAGGATTCATAATGCTTTTTCGGAGGGAATTGTTTTGGCTTACATGATGGAAATTTTAAGTGGGTAGGAAGAGAAAACCGAGAGGTACTTTCTCTAGAAGAAAGAGAAAAGTTTCCTGCTGTGTGTAAAAAGGAAAAACAACAGCAACAATAGACTTTCTTTATTTCTAAAACTAAACTGTTCTAAGTGCTCATATCACAAAGATGGGCTTTTCTCAAGGTGGGTTGGCATGTTTAATTTATAGAGAAAGCGTGCATTGTTCTGCAGCGTGCGTTGAGGTTGCCTTGGCTCCCAGAAGATTAGCTCAGAGGTATCTATGAGTAGTCACACCCTAAATTACATGAACTGAACAGTTTTAAAGAGGTGGAAAATCTGATGCATACTGTTTCCCAGCCACTCATACCTCAGGAAAAAAATTGGGGAGGTGGGGAGTGAAACACAAACATTGCCACTTAAATTCTCTGATGTGGCACTTGTTGGCTGTGTGACCTTGGGCAACTGAATTAACTTCTCTGATCCCCAGAACCTCCTTGTGTAAAGTGGAGATAAAAATACCACCTACCTCAGAGTTATTGTGAGGATTTCATGAGATAATGTATGGAAATGCCCAGCACATTATAAATGCTCTAGAGATATTATTACTTGGGGGATAGTACATTGGATAGGGTGATAGTTAAGAACATAGACTCTGGAGGCCCTGGCTGGGTTTGAATCCTGGATCTGCAGCTTGTTGGCTGGGCCATCTTGACCTAGTAAGTTGACCTTTCCGTGTTTGAATTTCCTTGTATGTGAAATGAGAATAGTAATATACCTGCTACATAGGATGCTTGTGAAGACTGAGTATTTGTCAACTCCTGGAACATGATAAGTGCTATGTAAATATTTGCAGTTGTGATTAAGAAGCCTGGGTCCTGCAGATTGGTGGTCTGGGGTCATAAGTTGGGTTCCATCAGGTACCAGACGTATGATCATAAAGAAGTTGCTAACTTCTTTGAGCCTCAGTTTCTTCTTTTTGTAATATGGGGATGATTCTAGTTGTAGTGTGAAGTTTTATAAGAAATCAATGAGATAATGCTTGTGTAAAGTGCTTAGCATAGGGCCTGGAACATGGGAAATACTAAGTCATAGCTACTGCGAAGACTTTTCTTATAATTGTTACCACTATCACTATTATTGTTTCCATTATTTTTAATTCTACTGCTAATATGTCTCTGGCTTATATAGAACTTATATTCTAAGATAGATTCCACAAACTCTATGTAAAAATCAACATGATTAATATGTGGAAAATAATGTTGAGGTCTATTGTTACTATTGGTGTATTTATATAAATGGAGCTATTACAGCACATTGAAAATATTCAGTAGAAGTCTCATAATCATGCATTTACAATTTTGTAGGTCACAAAAGATTAAATCAGGTTCAGTGTTAGGTGGACAGTTTTATGTTCATGGAAAATGACTCATAGGAAACATTAGAAACTAAAATTTCCAAAATAAAAAACAAAAAGCCATCACATAAACCATGTTTAAGTCAAGTTTGTATCTACTTCATATCTTAACTAGGATTGTGTTCATAGAGTAAACTTTTGGCATTGTTTAAATTTCCGATGTTAAATCTCATTTGTGACTGATAACCATGCATCATAATCGCGCGTCACCGGAAATGGATAAGCACTGATTCCAGTGTTGGTAACATTTTCCACTTTAGTCATTGGGGCCACTGTTTCTACAATATCCATATTTAAACCTTTGTGTTGTTTTACAATATATCTTTAAGTTCAACTTCCTTTTTTTTTAAAAAAAAAAAAAGAAGGTAGGGAAGGAAAAACAGGAATTATAATACAGAGCTATAAATGGCATTTGAGAAAAGCAGGGCTTTGACTAGCGTTTGACCTAGAAGTCCCCTGTGTTTTAATGGAAGGTGGGAGCTTGTACTGAGCAGTCAGGTGTGCAGAGTAGTGCAAACGGTTGAACCAGGCCTAGGTTGTCAGATACTCGCAAGTCAAAATATAGAAGTGCTGATGAGATTCTGAGATTATATGTTCTGGAAGGATGAGTAAAGTTATGTAATCAAAAATATGTGGAGAGGCTTCCTCCAGGCATGTGCCAATATCTTCTGAG
Source organism: Diceros bicornis minor (assembly GCF_020826845.1). NCBI lineage: Eukaryota > Metazoa > Chordata > Mammalia > Perissodactyla > Rhinocerotidae > Diceros > Diceros bicornis. Next base: position 68,276,097 of record NC_080741.1, read on the forward strand.
AGTATAGAATGGTTTGAAGGCCAGAACCTGGAAAGTTAATTCAAGTTCAGTGTCATTGGGGCCATAGAATGGAGGACCTTGTAAGCCATGATTAGAAGGGTAGCTTTATTCAGCGGCTGATAGGCAGGCATGGAGAAGTTTTAAGTAGGAGTGGTAGGATCCTATTTGTGTTTCTGAAAGAACACTGTGGCAGTGCCACAGAGAATGGATTGCAGAGGGTGGTGACAAAGAAGACCAGCGAGGAACAGTGAAGGCAGGAGATGATGCCATCCTGGACTTGCATGGTGGTTGTGGAGATGGAGAGAAGGGAATGGAATTGAGAGATACTGGGGGGATGAAGAAGACAGGCCTGGGTGATCGGTTGGACTTAATGGTGAGAGAGAGTAAGGAGGGAAGGATGGCTTTCAGACTTCTCACATGGGCAGGTGGGTAGAACAATGGTGCTATTTACAGAGATGGAGCTCTAGGGAGAGAAACAGGTTGGGGAGGATGGATATTAGTTCTTTCTTGTACGTGGGGTGTAAGAGATGGAACAGTTGTCACTTGAGAGAGCTTTAGGGCGGGCACTATTCTGGGAGTAGAGTTTGTGTTTGTATCAGGTTTACATTTTCATGCATGAAACTCAACAGCCAATTAACAGTTGCCTAAACAAAGAGGGATTCATTTATCTCCCATACAAGAAGCCCAGCGATCCATGACCACTGCCCTTCTCTTAGTGGCTCCATGATGTCAGAACCGTCCTCACAGTGATTCGTCTTGGTTTTTTCCTAATGTTTTTCACCTTGTGGTTGCAAGATGGCTGCTGCTCCTCCGGGTATCACATCTGCTTTAAGATGAGGGGAAAGAACAGCAGGATAACACCTGTAGCAGGAAAACACAGGCTTTCCCAGAAACCCCCTGTAGATGTCTCCTTGCATCTCATTGGCCAGAACTGTGTCAACGGCAACTCCTTGCTGGGCACATTGCTGCCCAGAACAAATTATGGTTCTGTTAGTAGGAGACAAAAGAAGTGAAACTTCTATATGCAAATAGTTGCCTAGTTTGCCTCAGCCAAGTTTCTGGTAAAGGATGAAAGGTTTGAGGACACAGAAGAGTTTAATCACGTGGATGAGAAATTTCAATGGGCACATTTTCTCTCAACTCTGTGGTCAGCCACAAGCTATAATTTCTCATTAACATATAAATTATGTAGTGTATTTAAAGTTCAACTATATTTTTGTTAGTTACTTTCGAACACATATAACTCTGAATTGTCTTTAACATATATTAAGCACGTCTTTTTTCCCATCTGATTAAAATTCTCAACCTGCAAAAGACGTTTTTCTTAAATTTATTCCACATCTTCCTTATCCCTAAGTTCTCAGTGGACCTCTTTGGGTTTAGAGCAAATGCGGAAAATTCCATTTGGTGTTCACTTACTGATGTGCAAGTAAAAGCAGGGGATGCATGATGGAAAATGTCATACCCTTTACTATGACTTTTGTCTCTGTGCAGGAAATAATTATTCTGTGTTTAAAATTAGAGAGGGGAAATGTTTGTTCACTCTTTTTGAAGGTAACATTATTCACGATGTCAGAAGATGCAAATATTTGTCCTCTACTCCAGTTTAATTCAAGAGAGTCTCACCACCTAATATGTGCAGAATTCTGTTAGTGACTCTTTTGGTTAACAGTGGTTCTGAAGATAAGTAATTTTCCAGTCCCTGAGGGGTAGCAGAAGGAGCAGAGATTTTGGAAAGAGGCATCTCAAGCCTACCAGTTTGCTGTGTGATCTTGGGAATATTGTTTAACCTCCCTGAACTAGTTGATTTTATGAAATTAGGATGAGAGCAGGAGATAGTCCCTACCACATGCTTATACAAAAATATGTCTGAAACAAGGGTGGCTGGGGCACACTGAAGGTGCACGTAAAATACAGTGGGATGTAGGATAAGGAGAGATTAAGTTCTGCTGGGAGACTTTAAAAAGGCTTTGTGGAAGAGGGGGTTTGAACTCCATGCTGGAGAATGCAGAGAGTTTACAGGATGCTGGAGGATGGCCTCAGGCTGAGCAGAAGCACACAGTGTGAGGGCGTGTTTGAGAATTTCAGGGACTTGTTCTCGATAAAGGACAAGATGAGGAGAGTCTTGACAGTCTGGCTGAGTGAGTTTGGATTTTGTTCTGTAGGTGATGGGGAGCAATCGAAGACATTTAGAAAATTCATACAAATTTAATTTTGATAGAAGTGGAATTTATGTGTCAAAGAATATGTACATTTAAATTTTCGTGGATTTTAAAAATTAAACTTATTATTTTGAGATAATTGTGGATTCCTAAAATATGCGGTTTTAAGAAATAGTACTGAGAGAGCCCGTGTACTTGCCCAGTTTTCTCCAATGGTGACATTTAGTACAAGATCACAACCAGGAAATCAACTGAAGACTTTTGAGGAGAGTCTATGATATGCCTGAATCTGTGTTTTAAGTGGGTGGTCCTAGTAGGGATGAACTGGAATGGACTGGAAGTGCAACATGGAGGCAAGAAGACCCCTAGGAGGTTCTTGCAATGATCTAAGAGAAGATGTGAAGGCAGTGATGATAGGATTGGAAAGGAGGGGATATCCGAGGTAGTAACAACAGGATTTGGCAATCATATGGGCGTGATAAGAGCAGTTGATGCTGTGTGCAATTGCTCAACAAGTAGGTATTGGGGAACAATTGTGTGTGCCAATCATTCTGCTAAGCACTGTAGGAGTTAATGGTGATTTAACAGAGACCAGACAATGTGACGGAGGGCAGGTTGGACTGGACGAGACAGTGAGCCCTTTGTAGAGGGGGTAACTATGTATTATTCTGCTGCTGCTGGTTATGACCATGTGAGAATGTAGGTCCACTGTGGCTGGTTTTCTGATTTCTCAGAAGCTAGAAATATATTTTATGAGAGATCTCCCAATTTTTAAATGTTTCCTAAAACAACTTAAAAAATGATGCACACCAATTAGCATTCGTCTGTGGGCTAGATTCACCTTATGGATTACCAGTTCCTAGCCTCTGTTTTCTTGATGGGATGTTTAGAGCTCATTTCAGGAATGTTTAGAGTTTCAGCTATCCACTGCTGTGTAACAAATCACCCTAAACAATAACCGTTTCGTTATCTCTTATAGTTCTGAGGGTTGACTGGGCTCAACTGGGTAGTTCTTCTGGTCTTGCTTGGGGCCCCTCATGTAGTTGAGGGTAGATGATGGCCAGTGCTGGAGAAATCTGGAGGTCCATCTTGGGCCCTGAGACAATTCGAACTTTCTCTTCCTCCATATAGTGTCAGGGCCTCTCCATGTGGTCTCTCTAACAGGGTAACTGAATTTCTTACATGATGGCTCAGAGCTCCTCAAAGTGAATATTCCAAGAGGGAATAAGTGGAAGCTGCCAGTCTCCTTAAGGCGAGATCCAGAATTGCCAAAGCATCATTCTTGCCACCTTCTGTTAGTTAACACAAACCAGAGGCCAGCCCAGATTTGTTGTGGGAGGGGACTACACAAGGGTATGAATACTTGGAGGCCTGGTTCCGTTCATTGACTGCCGTCTTTGGAGACTACCTACAACTAAAGTCAGGATAACCAGATATTGGTGACACTGTTTTTCAAAGTGAGTTGGGAAGACAAGGCAAATTCCCCTGCTTACTGGCCCATGTTACTCTGAAGTTTCTGAGAAGTACATAATGCTAAGTTTTTTGTGGTGACTGTGATTCTGGAGAAGATTTGGTTTTTAATACAATTGCTTCCTTTGGAAATATAACTCATTTGTAGTTATTTGCTTTCTAGTCCTTTTAAAAAATAATACTATTAGGCAATAACACAGATTGATTGTGGTTTTGGTGAGTGGTGTGTTTTTCAGATATGTGACCAGACTGGTAATTAATATTGGGTCCTTAATCATGTGTTCTTTTAGAGAAAAGGCCCTTGAATGAAGTCTGTTGAATCAGAATCCCAAATCTTTACTGGGCCTAAATAGGCGCAGTTGTTCATTATCATGGGACTTTTATATCCCTAAGAACCAGCTATGTAATTTGCAAGGCCCAGTACGAAATGAAAATATGGGATCCCTTGATTAAAAATTAAGAATTTTAAGGTGATGACAGCACAGCATTAAACCAAACCTGGGCCCTATGTAACTACGTAAGTCACATGCTCATCAAGCTGTCCCTGGTTACGCCCTTGAAAATGTTTGCAAATGTTGGGGTAAAGTATATTTTTCCAGTAGAGGGCCATTGGCTCTAATAAGTTCTCATTGTAGAAAGTTTTAGACGCACTGCTTAGACAAATCAGAAAAGGCAGAAGCTTTGTGTTTGAAAAGTCCTCTGCTCCAAACAGGCCACAGCAACTGCTCTCGGCAGGCATCAGGCTGAGCTTCCGTTCAGCCTTCCTGAATTCCAGTGGCGCCAACGCAGTAGGGACAGCGCATGTTGTTGAGTGTTTGACCCATCGTCTCCTGAATGTACTTTCTCCCTTTTTACTGAGCTCGGTTTCTAAAGCATACAGAATAGATTGCCTGTCTAATTGACGGGCACTCAAGTTCATTTGAAATAGACACTAGCACAGTTCATTATGCTAAGGATTTGGGAGTCAACATCTCTGGAAGATAGTTGGTGGATTCTAGACAGGACTACCACATTGCACACCTTCACGGGTTGTATTAATTTGCTCGGGCTGCCGAAACAGAGTACAACAAACTGAGTGGCTTAAACAACAGAAGTTTATTAGCTCACAGGTCTGGAGGCTGCAAGTCTGGGATCAAAGTGTCAGCAGGGCTGTGCTCCCTCGGAAAGCTCCAGGGAGGAATCTGCTCTAGGCCTTTCTCCTATCTTCTGGTAGTTCCTTAGCTTGTGGCACCGTAACTCCAATCTTCACATGGCTTCTCCGTGTGTGTGTGTCTGTGTCCAGATTTCCCCTTTTTATAAGGACACCAGTCATATTGGATTAAGGGCTCATTCTATTCCAGTGTGACTTCATCTTAACTAATTATATCTGCAACGAACCTATTTCCAAATAAGGACACATTCTGAGTTGTTGGGGGTTAGGACTTCAACATATGAGTTTTTGGGACACACGATTCAACCCATAGTGGGGGCATGTTCAGATCATAGTCTAGGAATGGCAGCCCCTGGCATTGTGCAGTGCACAACCCAAGTGGCTGTACACCGAGGCCCTGCCCTGTAAGAATCTCAGTCTACTATAATAATTTAGAGAGGTCTTTGTGGAGCTGACTTTTTATAATACATGAGCCACTTTGAATTACTTGTTTGAGCCCTTGACTTGTAGCATCATAAGCTCTTCAATTTTCTTTTTATCATCCCTGTCAATCAGTGGATGCCAAGGTCAAATTACCCTCACACCCATATGCCTGACTCTTATAATAATAATAAGCTAACATTTATTGAATGCTCATTATGTGCTAAGAACTCTGCATACATTATCTAATTTTATCTTCACAACAACTCTATTAGATAGTTACTGTTATTCTTCCGTTTAACAGATGAAGACGCTGAGATTGTGTGGTTGTGTGACTTGCCCATAGTCACATAGCTAATTAAACGACAAGCTGTGATCTGAACCCAGTTCTGTCTGATTTCTAAACCGAAGCAATGTTACATAGGGTGTACACTATATTTTTAGAAGAATGCTTGCATATAACAATTCGCCATTCAAAGCCTATTTTATCATGGGCCTTTTCTTTTTTCTAGATCATTCCCTGATTAAGTATTTTCCATCTACGATTATTTCTTTCAGGATTCTTAACCCTTTTCAAAGTAACCACCAGACCTTCCATAGGTTTTATTGCTATCTCCTTCAGTAAATCTAGGAATATTCCATCTGAATTAATTGAATTTGTAAATGGTAAATGGTGAGTAGGATTATATTGGAGCTGTGTGTTTTATAGATCCTTAAGAGAACATGAAAATTAACTCATTTCTTTGACACAAGAATAGAGCCCTAAACACCACCAGAGAATTTCCTACTAGTGATAAGGAAAATTACTCTTATCTAATTTATACTGCTTTCAATATAATGTGCTATATGGTGAGAGAGGAGAGGCTGTTTCCCTTGATAAACACCGTTTTGCTTTGTTCCTTCTTTCCCAGGTAGCAACTAGAATTCTCTTTCTCCATCGGAGTGATAGTCTAATTAAAATCATGCATATAAATAGATAAGTTCTTCTCTAGGTGTGAGAACAATACTGGTTTGGAAGCAGAGACCTGGGTATCCTCTGACAGATTGTGGGGAAGTTCAGATACCAGAAATTACATTTTGCTTGGATGCTTTTTGTCTCAGTTGCCCCTCTGTACAGTATAAAATTGCAAACAATATGATAGAGTCATCTTTCTAAAAGTCCTGATTATTCCTAACTAATAGTTTATGTTTGGCAAATAGAAAATAAAAGTAGGGTGCTTTATTTGACTATAGTATACTTAGTGAAATATATATATACATACACACGTGCATGTGTGCGTGTATATGTATATAGCCTTTGTTAAAGTGCCAAGTCAGGTTTTGTTGCTTTCACCACCACAAATGTTGACTGAGGACATCCCTCCTCTAACTGAAGTATTTGCCAGGGGCTGTGGAATACTTTAGTATACTTATTTGCAAAGTTCTGATAAAGGATGTTTTAAATTATCCCAGAATATGTTATTTTTTTCTGTCTGTCTAAAAGCAGTGTTTCACAAAGTGTAGTTTGAGGGTCATCTGTGTCAAAATCATCTGGGAACACATTAAAAATGTGAGTTCCTGGGTCCCAGGGCTCCAGGCCTGCTGACTCGAGGGTTCCAGGAAACTGCATTTACTCAGCTTCTCTGTGATTCTTTGCCACACCATCGTTTGCGAATCATGGTCTGAAATGTATCAACAGGAAGATAAAGATTTAATTTAATTTTCTCTTTTTTGATTCACTTTCCTCTTGTCTGTCTCTCTTCCTCCTCCCTTTCCCTCAAATATTAAAGAAAACTATTTTAAGGGTTATTCTAATGGCTTATGTTTATTGTTCGTGAAAGTCTTTTGTTAATTTTAGCAATATCACAATTCCATCTTTTCCTTTGTGGTGTGTATAAAAGGAGCCATTGGGGAAGAGGTTTGTTTGTTTGTTTTTTAAATACCCAATATTCTCCATAGCAAGTCTCCAGGAAGAAACAGCATGCTGTTTGTTCTTTTCTTAGGATGAACCATGGCTTTCTTTGCTAGTGGGTGTTGTAATCAATGCTTTTAGCAATTTATGACTCCTCCTTTTTATAAATCCCAGAATTTGGTGCAGACATTTCTAAAGTTTATAGAGGCTACTTTTGGTGGTGAAAGAAGGGAATCAGAATTTTCTGAGAAATCATTTTGAGAGTTTCCTGGCATCTCAGAATAGGTCATAATGACTCCCTCAGTGTTGAGTGTCAAAGATTTTGAGATCTTTAAGTATGTATAGGAAACAGTCACAAAACTGGAGGTTTTAATGGATTTTTTAAAATGTGAAGTTTTTAACAAAATATTCCTGAGAGGTGAGTTCCGTACCCCCCTCCCCTGTATTAGAGAAGTTCCTTTGTTGAGAAGCTGAACTAGCAGACTAGTTTCTACTTTCATCCATGGTAAATAACTAACTGGATTACTAGAGATTAGGAAATTTTCAGGTGATTTGGATGGATACTCCTAAAGGCATATTAATCCTGACAATGATTTTAGAGGCAGATTCTTCTTTATAAAGGACTTTCTAACATAGGAAAATCATAATTTAAGTGTTGTAAAGTTAAGAAACTGTTGTAGTGATTTCTTCTTTCAAGGTATACTTTCCAGTGGACACCCCCAGGTAAATCTCAAGGGTCCTGTGTCCCTGTCTGGAAAGGCTGGCCTGGACTGTGGGCTGTGGGCTCCGGCACCTAATTGTTTGGCTTTTGTTTGTGTGAGCTGGTTAATACAAGTGAGAGCCTGTTATCTTTGTCAAAGGGCTGCGGTTGGATTTTTTTTTTTTTTAATGATACAAATCTATTATCTGCCTGCTGTATCTTTTCCATGAAAGCTTTGTACTGGCAGAGAATCCTTGGCTGCAAAGCTGGGCTGATGGACGTGGTGCTGAGTATAATTCAGGTTGCCCTGTGAGGGGCTTGAACATTCCTCATGAGGGCTGAGGCAGGACAGGCTGAGTGGAGCAGTGAGTCATGGCGTGCTGGGGCAGTTGTGTCCTGAAATAACAGCAGCAGCAGCAGCAACAACAATTTAATAGCAGTAGCTAGCCTAGCATTTATTGATGCTTCCGACATGCCAGACACTCTGCTAAGTACCTTACGTGCATTATCTCATTTAAATTGGCCACAGTCCCATGAGCTAAGCACCATCATTCATCTCCATTTTACGGATAATCATCCCCAAGTCATGTGATTAGTAAGAAGTAGAAGTGGGACTTGAACTCTGATCTCTTAGATGCCCAAATTCATGCATATAGCAACATCACTATACACTCTTTGACCGAAGTACACATTGTTACTGGCTTTTTTCCCCCTTAAATCATATCATAATCAGTTTTTACTTAGTAGTTTTTAATTAGTAATCCAGGGACCTGAAGACTCTCTTTTCTTATTTTTCTTGGGTTTAGGTTTTGAGTGAGAGGGAAATATGACCCGAGAAAGTTCAACCTTGGGAATGACTTTCAGCCTGAGGCCATGTCCATTTCCTGAGTGGTCAAGGGAAAAGAGGAGTCTTGGGGGGTGAAATGTTGGGAGGGTTAGGTAAGAGGGAACGAGATAGACAGGTAGACACATCCAGGGTGATTTCTACCTTCTTAGAGGAGAAGGAGGGATATTAAATATAATTTAAGAACTAGAGTTCAGAGGTCAGCTAGGTGATAATTATTGCCACAGGAGGCTTTATAAAAAAGGTTCTATGATCAAATAAATTTGGGAAACTGTACGTTCTAATATCCATTTGCAGAACAACAACAACAACACTTATTGTTGCACCTAACACTTATTGAGTGCTTCCTGTGTGTACTTTAAGCACTTTATGTGTACCAACACTATTAGTGGGTATTATTTTAATCCCAATTTCACAGATGAAGAAAGGTCATCCTGCTGTTGTGTGGTAGAGCTGGGATCCTAACCAAGTCAGTCTGGTTCCAGACACTGGATCCTGTCTACTCTTGCCTCTTCTGGTGGTATCTACTGAGCACCTATACATGTGCCAGGCCCTATTCTAAGTTCTTACATGTATTTGTGTTTATTCATTTAACCTTCTCAAGTATCACGTTGTGCATCTGCTTATTAAAGGCTCTGAAATATCCAGCAATCAACAAACTTGTTTATCTCTGTCCAGTGTTTCTCAGATTTGCTTGACTACAGAATTCTCCTGCCTTTTTTGCAGGGGGAGGAGAATTGAAGGGAGAATATCTGCCCGTGTGCACTTTGGGAAATTACAAACAAGAGAATCATTTTATTCTCACTTTGCTTCTTCTCAAACACAGGTTTGAGACATGATTTATTTTCAAAACAGAGCAGGGACTCCCTGAGAGTCTGGCTTCATTCTGCAACTGCTCTGTGCCTAGTGACCTTCATCAGGTCTCCATCTTGCTGTCCCCATGGGCATGAATACTTGCTTCTATCCATTTTATGGGAATGTTGACAGTGAATGAGTATAAAGCACCTTGGGCTCTTTAGAAGAAAGAAGCTATTGAAGTCCAAGGTCTTCCTAATGTCATATCAAGTATCCAGAGTTCCTTCATTTTCGTTAACATTGAAAAATGAATGTATATCCTAGCAGGACAGATTAAATAGCCTTAGCTTACTCAGAGAAGGAAAGGAAATATATCTGGAAAGTGTTTACTGCTCCCAGGAGTCAAATCTTCAAGTTCTTATAAGGTGGTGTTGAGCTGATTGGTGACAATCACTTGAGTAATATTCATACTGAATTTCCTATATGACTGTGGGAGCCATATGTTTGTTTGTGTGGTTTTATCCTTTTGAAGTCCAAATATTTGAGGCCAGAGACCCAAATACATACATCTGGGGCATACATCCTTGGAAGTGTGTGTTATTTTAAAAGTTTTGTTTTAGCAGAGTTTGGTCAGTGTATCAGGTAAAAATCCATTCAGATGTAAATGACATGAAATCCAACTTAAGCAAAAAAAGGAGATTTATTAGTTCATTCAGGTGAAGAGTCCAGGTCTTTTCAGAGTTGATTTGAACTTCAGGGTTGGTTTGACTCAGAAGCTTAGACTTATATCATGGGTCTGGTTTCTGATCCAATCCACTCTGCCTTCATGGTATCATGTCACCTTTAGTCTATTGTTGGTTCTCCTTCATGTCAAGATGTCTACCAAATACTCTTGGGGCTACTTATTCCCTCCTCCATATCCGGAGAGAGAGAGAAAGGGAGAGAGAGAGGGAGGGAGAGGGAGTACGAGGGAGAGGGAGAGGGAAAAAGAGCTCGATTGACAGAGAGAGATAGACGTATTTCTGGAAGCTCTTTCAGAATAGCAAGGAAGAAGATCAAACCTTTCTTATTGGCCAGATTTAAGTCGTGTCTTAAGTTCATTCAGGAGCCAATGCCTCTGATAAGGAAATGAGTTTAGGCTGATTACTATAGACAGTGGTGCCACATTCCATTCATAGATTCTGAGATGGCATGAGCTTTGCCGAAGGAGGTATGGATCCTAGAGGAAAATCAAGGTAGTTTCCAAAGTAAGTGAGAATGGATGCAGATTTAAACAGTTGAGACTCATAACACAATTTACCTTGTAATTTTCTCTTATACACTCATGTTAGCGGTTACATGTGAAACTGGCCTGTTAATGAATAAAAGACCTAGATCAAGATTTAACTTCTAAAGGATTTAGTTTTAAGCTCCTTACTCTCTTTCTTGGTAGTACAGGCTACACCAGAGCAAATTGAGGGATTCTCTTCCTTTGAGCTTGTTGAAAAGTCTTGATGTTTTGGTTTTGAATTTGTAAAGCATCAAGCTGAGTCTCTATCTGGCCAGTGGTTTTCTATACCAAATGCCTTTTGGATGAATGAATCTGAGGTTTCAGTAAGGCAGAATAAATTATCCTAACTTTATTTCTTTTTCCTTCATATTGATCTCAGCATGACTGTTCCTTCCTTCTGAGATTGAACTTCATGCTTGAATAAATAAAGATATCTGTTTCCACGTGGGTCTCCTAGGTCCCTGACATTACATTATATTCTACAAAAATTACACTACTGATAAAAATAAAATAGTTAATATTGAGAGGCATAAATACCAAGAATGAAGGGAGTAGCCAGAGGTGGATCGATCAAGTGCTGCCTGTGTACCAGGAAAGCACTGTGCTAAGTGCTTTATCTGAATTATTTTGTTTGTTCATCACAACAGCCCTAGCAAGGAGGTGCTATCATTACCTCCATTTTACAGATGGGGAGACTGAGGTTAAATAATATGCACAAAGTTGCATAGACAGGAAATGGTGGAGCCGAAACACAGATCTCTTTGACTCTGGGCCCTGCGCTCTTACCTCTATTCCCTCCACCAGCAAGGCCAGGATACCTTTAGTCTGCTCCATCTGTTGTTAAGTTTGCAATTCCTGGGAAGTTGCATTATGTCTTTAAGTCCTTCTGAAGTTAGTGCTTCTACACACTAGTAGTGGTAGAGGATTGAAAGAGAGCATTTCCCAGCTTGGGCCTTGGAAAAACCTGACCCAAGAGTCTTTCATAAAAAATTTATATTTGCCCCAAAACAATTTTGAAAAAGGGCAAAATTGGAGGATTCATGCTTCCTGATTTCAAAACATGATTCAAAGTTACAGTAATCAAAACAGTATGGTACTGATGTAAAGACGCACAAATAGACCAATGGAATAGAATAGAGAGCACAGAAATAAACCTTCACGTATATGGTTAAATGATCTTTGACAGGGGTGCCAAGACCACAAGGTGGGGTAAGGACAGTCTCTTCAATCAGTGGTATCGGGAAAACTGGTTATCCGCATAGAGGAATGAAGGCGGATCCTTATATTACACCATATACAAAAATTAACTCCAAATGGGTTAAAGATCTAAACATAAGATCCCAAACTATAAAACTCCTAAAGGAAAACGTACAGGAAAAGCTTCCTCACACTGAACTTGGCAGTGATTTCTTTGATATGACAACAAAAGCACAGGCAACAAAAGGAAAAGTAGACAAGCAGGACTGTATCAAACTTAAAAACTTTCGTTCATCAAAGGACATAATTAACAGAGTGAAAAGGCAACCTATGGAATGGTAGAAAATATTTGCAAATCATATATCTGATAAGGGGTTAATATCCAAAATATATATAGCACTCCTACAACTCGACAACAAAACATTAAATAGCCCAGTTAAAAAATGGGCAAAGGACTTTAATACACATTTCTCCAAAGATGACATATAAATGGCCAACAAGGGTATGAACAGATGCTCAGCATCACTAGTTGTAAGAGAAATGGAAATGGAAACCACAATGAGGGGCTGGCCCGGTGGCGCAAGCCGTTAAGTGTGCACGCTCCACTGCGGTGGCCCGGGGTTCAGATCCCGGGTGGGCACTGATGCACTGCTTGGCAAGCCATGGTGTGGCAGCGTCCCATATAAAATGGAGGAAGATGGGCGTGGATGTTAGCCCAGGGCCAGTCTTCCTCAGCAAAAACAAAAAAAAACAAAAAAGAGGAAGATTGGCAGATGTTAGCACAGGGCTGATCTCCTCACAAAAAAAAAAAAAAAAGAAAGAAAACCACAATGAGATATCACTTCACGCCTATTAGGAGGCCTATTATAAAAACCAGAAAAGGGGCTGGCCCAGTGATGTAGTGGTTAAGTTCAAGCACTCCGCTTTGGCGGTTTGTGGTTTGCAGGTTCGAATCCTGGGTGCGGACCAACACACAGCTCATCAAGCCATGCTGTGGTGGCATCCCACATACACAATGGAGGAAGATGGGCACAGATGTCAGCTCAAAGCCAATCTTCCTCACACACAAAAAAACAAAACCAGAAAATAACAAGTGTTGGTAAGAATGTAGAGAAATTGGAAACCTAGTGCAGTGTTGGAAGCATTGTAAAATGGTGCAAATGCTGTGGAAAAGAGTATAGAGTCTCCTCAAAAAGTTAAAAATAGAACTACCGTATGATCCAGCAACCCACTTCTGGGTATATATCCAAAAGAATTGAAAGCAGGCTCTTGAAGAGAGATTTTCACACCTATGTACATAGCAGCACTATTCACAGTAGCCAAGAGGTGGAAGCAATCCAAATGTTTATTAATGAATGAACAGATTAAAAAAATGTGCTAAGGGGCTGGCCCCGTGGCTTAGCGGTTAAGTGCGTGCGCTCCGCTTCTGGCGGCCCTGGTTCGGATCCCGGGCGCGCACTGACACACTGCTTGTCGGGCCATGCTGAGGCGGCGTCCCACGTACAGCAACTAGAAGGATGTGCAACTATGACATACAACTACCTACTGGGGTTTTGGGGAGAAAAAGGGGGGAAAAAAAAGGAGGAGGATTGGCAACAGATGTTAGCTCAGGGCCGGTCTTCCTCAAAAAAAAAAATGTGCTAAATGCATACAGTGGAATATTATTTAGCCTTAAAAAGGAAGGAAATCTGTTACATGCTACAACATGAGTGAACCTTGAGGACATTATAGTACGTGAAATAAGCCAATCACAAAAAAGACAGATACTATATGATTCCACTTATACGAGGTGTCTAGAATAGTGAGATTCATAGAAACAGAAAGTAGAATGGTGGTTGTGAGGGCGCTGGGGGGAGGGAGAAAAGGGGAGTTTTTAAAATGGGTGTAGAGTTTTAGTTCTGCAAGATGAAAAAGTTTTGGAGACTGGTTGCACAGCAGTGTGCATGTACTTAATACCATTGAATTGTACACTTAAAAGATGGTAAATTTTATGATATGTGTTTTTTTGTCAGAATTTTTAAAAAATGGCATTTGTCTCCTGGTACTAATTTAACTACTTAATTGAGTTATTTGAACATCTTACTCGAAGTTGCAAACCCCGAGCCTACAGACTGAATGTGGCCCACAGACACATTTAGATGGACCCACAATCTATTTTTGACAACATATGAATCAGTGGTCAATATTTTTAAAAATATGGAATTTCACATGCAAATCCACATTTCTAGCTTCTCTTAGAAAGCTGGGAAATCTGGAAACTCTGGGCCCATGTTCTGTCTAATCAGCAAATGGCTGGGGCTGAGGAGTAGCAGTGTCCTTTTAGACTGGGCGTGAAATTCAGACTACACTTCCCATGTTCCCTAATTTCTTATACCAGGCCCAAGACCTCATATATATATATATGTGTATATATATGTGTGTGTATATATACACACACATATATATGTACTAACTTCCTGGCCACGGTATTTGTAGGTTTAACCTATTAAACTCTTAGTTCCAAATGCCTCCCGTAATCATACGCTGTGGATGCTCTGCTGGTCCTATACTAACCAGTTAGGTCACTAGTCTCTAAGTAGCCTATTTTATTTTAGGTCCGAGAGTTATGATCTCTTTCTATAGGAACAAATATAGCCTCTGCTTTTTTTTTTTCTTTTGCTGTTCTGCTTGCGGCAAATGCTGTCCTACAGTCGTGTTCTAAATATAGATGTGTTAAATTTCCAATGCGAAAGTTTTCGATGGGTCTCAAGCCAGTTTGCTAATCAGGGGAAGTGCTGTGATTGGCGCCAGTCTGTACAGGCCCTGAGGGGATTGTGAAATCCGGCCTTGCAGCTGTGATTCAACGCTGGGTTGGAAGAAAGCTTAGCCGCTGCTCAGGAGTTCTCCAAGCTGTTTTTGTCCTTAACAGTGTGGTGGTTCTTAGAGCGTCATCACTTAGAAAAGATAAATACATGTTCCCTAGTTCATTTCACTAGCACTGGATTAATAGTACGGTGATAAATCATTTTCGCGAGCAAAAACAAATCACGTTTTCTGATTTTTTATGTGCAATCTGTGCGTAAATGTCTGTGTAGAGAAAGGAACTCAGAGACCCGAGGGCCTGCCTCCTCCTGGAAAGTTAAGAGGAAGAACTTCTTACAAGAAGTTACTTGTGCAAAATATGAGTGTCTTGGCTATTTGAAAGTTCAAATTGGACCAATTTTTTATCTTTATCTTTTAAATCTTATTGTTATGTAGTCTTTCAAGATAGGGCTAGTGGTGTTCGTTGCAAATAGGGGCAAAATACTGGAAAAGCAGCTGCGGTACATTTTTTACAGTGACATTTATGCGTGCGTTTGTGTATGCACGAGGCATTGTTAGAAATGCCTGTATGTTTCACGCGGGGTCTATTTCATTTGTGCGGTAGAACTTGGAAAATGCAGTTTCATGCTTTGAGTAATAGTGATCAGGAGTTAGAGGAGGCCTTAGTTTCCAGTACTGGTGGAGTACAGGTATTCAGAGAACTTGCTGGTTACTCCTCAAAGGGATGACTGATGTGCTGAGTCCTTATCTACATTTGCCAGAATTGAGGCTGTCATCTAGCGCAGTTGATGTCTCTGTTTTTGAAAAGAGATATGACGGTAGTTGATCCCATCGCTATCTGGTACAGAAGTTTTGAAGATGAGCAGTGGGTCAGAGAAACCAAACCAAACAAGCCGTTTGAACCAAACTGCGTTGCTAGCTGAAGGGGCCTGATAGTGACCAAAGTGACTGATGTTTGGCGTTGCTTTCCTGAATTTTATTTCACTGCTTTTAGCCATTAACTTGGTCAACAGCAGCACTCACTGGTAAAAACAGGAACAACAGACTCCAGTTTTCTTATTAGCTCTTATAGTGCTGTTCTCTCTTTTTTCTTTCCCTTCTCTTCTCTTCCTTCCTTTATTTGTTCTTTCTCTCTCTCCCTAAGCTCATTTGATTTTATAAGATTTTTTTAATTCCAAAAGAATAATATAATATAATATAAAGAGAAACTTGTTAACTTTCCTCTTCATCGTCCCCAATCTCATCCTTCTAAAGAAATCAATAATAACATTTTGGTTTGTATCAACGGTTCTTCCTTTGCTCATGCAAATAATATATGTATATAGAAAAATTTATTTGTTTAAATTTTTATAAAAGTGGACTCATGCTGTATACAATATCCTGTAACTTTCTTTATTATCCTGACACTATTTCATGGGCATCTCTCCAAATCAGTGCATTTAGCTAAAAATCATTATTTTTAATGGCTGCGGAATATTTCATAGTATGATTTTATCATAATTTATTCACATAATCCTGTATTGATTGATTCAGATTGTTTATAGACACCCCTCTCCAAAAACAAATAGTACTTATTTTTACTGCATATTTTTTTGAAGCCTTTTCCAAACTGTGTGATATTTGAAGAGGAAGGTTAAAGGGCTTCTAATTTTTCATTTTGCTTTTATTTATTGCTTTACATTTTCATCTGATTTTATGAGCTTAAGTCTTTAGCTTTTCTAATTTGCTAATTTATCTCTTGGAATCTTTGCATTTTGGCTATCTTTGCTATAATGCAGGGTTTCTCAACCTCGGTGCTATTGTCATTTTGGGCCAGATAGTTCTTTGTTGTGGGGGCTGCCCTGAGCACTGTAGGGAGTTTAACAGCATCCTTGGCCTCTACTCTAGATTCCGGTAGCCTACCAACCACCCCCCCCTCAAGTTATGACGATCAAAAATGTGTGCAGGCACTGCCCAATGTTCCCTGGAGGGCAAAATCACCCTGGTTGAGACATGGCTATAATGTATAATGTCTATAAAGCATATATTTAAAAATTCAGTTATGTGGCAGAAAATCATTTTTCTTGTATATTCATCTATACTTGAAAACATGAGTTTAATGTGTCATAGTATTATTAGAAATGAATCTCAATATTAGGTTCCAAATAATGAACCTCAGTTAGCTCATGTATACAAGACAGCATTGGAATCTTCTTTAGGTTTTGGTGTTATACTGGTGCATTGACACAGGGTCCCCGTTTGTAAGCTGTGCTATCTTTGTTTTTTTCTTTTTTGCTGAGGAAGATTCGCCCTGAGCTAACATCTGCTGCCAGTGTTCCTCTTTTTATATGTGAGCTGCCACCACAGCATGGACACTGACAGATGAGTGGGGTAGGTTCGCGCCTGGGAACCAAACCTGGGCCGCTGAAGCAGAGCGTGCCGAACTTAACCGCTAGGCAAACTGGGGCTGGCCCAAAGCCGTGCTATCTTAATCGTAGTTTGGATATTTCTTGGCTGTGGTTGGGGCAGCACCTACTCAAATTAGACAAGCGTGAGAATGAGACGGGAGTGCCATTTGAGTCTTACATTGTTTTATTCTAATGGGATTCAGACACTTCTTGTAGTGCACATAGTCCTGCCCATGGCACTCCAGATAGTTCAGGTGTGTAGGAGGCAGTGGCACCCGGGTAGCCAACCACCTGCTGCCCCTCCTTGTCTCTCTTCCTCAGGGTCTCCCCAGCTTCTCACCTTGGGCAAAATAGCCCCACTTGGGAGGATTTTTGGGGGCCTCCCCACTTTCCACATATTCTATAATTTTTTTCTGCAAAAAAGATGCATTGTATAATGATTTAAGTAGGTTCACATTTTACAAATGACTGTTTGTGGTTGATTTGTTTAATTAATAGGGTATGTATTATCATATCTGAGCAAAGCTGGGCATCAGGCCCTTAATCAGAAATTGTGGTCCCTGATCAAAGCGTTGTTTTTTGTATTTTTACAGAAAGTCAGATGGCCTTGTGTTGATTGGACTTAGTGCCTTTTTCAAGTGGGTGACTGTAAAGATTACTGATGTTTCTATGGGCTGGGGAATGAGCCCATGTGCATCTCTCTTCTTTTGCCTTAATACTGAGCTAAGATGATTGAGACTTGATTGTCATGTCCTTGGTTGTCATTTTAGTTTGATAGGTTTGTTGTCAAAATAATAGGCAAACATTAAAATTTACGTCCATTTAAAAAAATAGTTATGTCATTTAGGCTGCTTTGCATTTGTGATATATTTATTTACACACACACACACACACACACACACACACACACACGTAGCTACTACCCACATCAAGAATTAGAACCATTGCAGCACTGTAGAAGGTTCTCCTATGTCCCTCTCAGCCAGTAACTATCCCCCAAAAGAAACCATTAGTCTGACCTCTATCGCGCTGACCTACTTTTACCTATTCTTGAACTTTATTTAAATGGAATCATTTGTATTTGTTCTATTGCCTCTTTTTAAGAAAGCCTGATATAGAACACTTTCAATTAAAAAAAAAATACAGAAAATGATGTAATTACTCTTCATATAACAAAAAGCTCACTTTTGGTTTTAAGAAAATAATGAATTTTCTTACCTCATTTAAAAATCAATCTGTTCATAAAATTTAAATACATGGCTAGTATTTCAAATCAATCTTACATATTTTAAAAGCATATAAAATTATAAAAATATAATACACATTTTTAGACTATTTGTGGTTTCTCATTATTTTTGCTCATGTGCATACCATACCAAGTTATGTAGAGCAGAGGTCCCTTCCATCGTAAAGCATATAAAATCTGTTGTTAGGAAACAAAATTTTAATTTGCTGTTGTTATTTTTGAAGATTGGGTTTAGTTGTTATTCCTTTGAAGAGTATGGCAATTATTCTTTTGGTGGAAAAAGGGGATATGATCTGACAGGAATTTTTTTTTCCGTGCCTGTGAGGAATCTTCTGCAATAGTTTTCCAGGTAGTAAAACTTTAGTGCTGTTTGGATGCCCTGTAGTTTGTGAATCTGACAAGCAACATCTCTTTGGGGTAGTTGTGAAACAAGACTTGGGACAGACTGACTTGTTACTTAGTCCTCATCTGTTGCCTTGACAACAAACTAAACATTTCAAAATACTGGGGCAGATGCCACAAACAAGTGATGCTTAGGGGTTAGGGCGTTAAAGCAGAAGCACCGAGACCACGTTTAGATGATAAAGGTGCCGAAACCATGCCCATTTAATAGGAGAATTTTATTGTAGGTTTTCTGACTCTAATATAAACTAAATGCATTAGCAAAGAGAAAATTTTCTGCTTTAAGTTTACAAATTATTTTTTAATAGCAATATGAAACAATTTGCACTGTATTTTAGTCCAAAGGATATACCTCTAATAATTTGGCTTTCATCAAACCAATTTAATACCACATGTTGCCTGGGTGGCAATATTGACAAATCACATAAATGAACATTTATTACAGCATCTATTCTATTATACTAAAGATCATTCATTAAATAATTTTGGGGAATGAATAAATTGTATGAAAAAAAGGATTCTTTTGGCCAAACAGAAAGGATTTTCTGTTTTGTTGGACTCAATGGGAGGGGGAAAAAGATCGTGTTACAGCATTAGATATTTGAAGGGAGACACAGGTTATGATAGCTGAGGAATTAGGAATTCAGGGAGCCTCTTTCACTGTTTTCTGTTTTCTTGAATTCTCGTGGTCTAATATCGTCCTCTTTGGTTGTAAGTGACATATATTTTCAGTCCTGATTTTGAAATGCTGATACTTTCACTATACATTTAGTGAAAAATAGTATGATTCCTCATAGATGACTTGATTGTCACAGTCATTTTTTCTGCCCATTTTGGTGGAAATCCTCAATATTTTTCATCTCTCGCGGAGGTTATCTTTATGAGCTGTCAGGGGTGTGGTGGCAGAAGAAGCGATACAAATCTGGGACTCCCAGTGCTGTGGGCCAGAGATTACAGTAAAAATATGAATGCTGATTTCAGAAACAACATGCGTTTTAGATTTTACCGAGGGCTTTACAGATTACAGATAAAGTGGTGACTCATAGTTTTAGGTTTTAATTAATCAGCATCCTAATGAAAAAGGAAGAACCCTTCAGAACTTTGTCTTCGGTGAGTCCAAATCCCAGTTCTGTGACTTTCTGAGCTGGTAACATTTATGTACTCATTTGATTCCTGCAACTGACCTGGCCCTGCCTCAGCTTCCCCATCTGTAAAGTGGGGATGCTGCTACCCATATGACACAGTTTTTGGAGGATTAAAAGCCCGACTGATTTTAAACAGTAGGAGCACAGTTCCTGGCTTGATGTTCATTGATATTTTTATTATTTTTATGGTAAGGAAACAATGTCATATTGGTGAAAACTGGGCAGATAGATTTTATTCAGTTCCTGTTGTATCACATGCCAGCTGCATGGGGTCTTGGCTAGGTGATTTAAGTCACTTAACTGCCTCTGATTCTCAGTTTCCTCAACTGCAAAAATGGGAATCCCAATATTTACCGTTCAAATTGTAACGAAAAAAGATACTATATTTAAAGCAGGGGTCTTGGCATGTAATATGCATTCAGCAAATGACAGCTGCTGCTGTCATTATCACTTTTATTTTTATTTGGTTATATCTACCTTGCAAAATTTTTGCTGCCTTTTCCATAACCTAGCTACTATCATTTCCCCCTGGATTATTGTAATAGCCTTTTAACCCTACTCCCCCTGTTGGTGTAAAGACCCTACATGATCTGGCCTTTGCCTACACCCCTCCCCCCCATTCTCCCACATTGTTTCCCCACAGTTCTTTCTGTGCTTCAGCCACCATGGACTTCATTTACTTCTTCAAATGCGTTCTGCTACTTTCCTGCACAGGGCCTTTGCATATGCTGTTTTTGTCAACTTGGAATGGTCCTGACTTCTTTTCATCTCCTCTTCTACCCCTTCACATCCCTACTCATCATATTAAACATCCATTGTACTTCACCTTAACTTTGCCTTGTACTTAACTAAGTCACTTGTTGTTTTACATTTTTTGTGTACTCATTTAATGACTTCTATATCACACCTAGACTGTAGGTTCTGACAGAGCACAGATAATGTCGGATTTAGATTACCATTGTATCTTCATTTAGTTCCCTGCCACACTCTGTTGTGGGAGGGAGTGAATAAATGGATGAATGACTGCGATGGTGGTAGAAAGTGTCTGGGCAACGTTTGAGGAAATAGAGGAGGTTGTGGGGTGTGAGGTTCATCCCTGGGAGATGCATAGAAAGAAGACAGATTAGCTAATGGTCTGGCATTCCACGGAGGAAGAGTGGTGTGTTTATGCAGGAGGAAAAACTGTGCAAATGAAGAAATGCAGGGAGGAAGGAAGAAGCTTAGCAGGAAATAGTTGTGGAGTGTGGAAAGAGGAAATAGCTGAGAAGTGATTTGATAGAAAATTGTGCATTTATTTCCTCTGCTACAGTTCTTATTTTTCTGGTTTATGCATTTGTCACCTTTGTTCTATTTTTTTGTTTTGAGTCTGATTTACAGTATTCTCCTTTTCCCCATGTCTGTTTATTTATGCAGACAAACATATATACCAAAAATGAGCAAAGAAATGATGGCAGTTTAGCCTTTATTTTGTCCTCCTTTCCTAGGACAAACTCCCTCCCCTTTTCCAATTTCTTTCACTGTCTTATTATTTCCTCTGTCAAAAATACACTTTTATTTTCTTGTGGTTCTCTACTCTGAAATGAATTTAAATCCCCTAACCACGCTGCCTTTACCATTTCTCGTTGTTTAAAGCTTCTGCATTGGCTTCTCTTTGCAGTTGTTCATGTCACTTAAATGAATGGGGAGGTTTTTCAGGGAAGAAACCTCTACGGAGACCAGTGTCAGGATGAGGTTCCAGGGGGTGAGGAACCAACCGTACATCTGTTAGTTTAGTGTTTCTCTTTTTCAGTCTCCAAGCTTTTCTTTTAGCATTATGTTAAATGAAGATGTAATTCATATAACATGAAATTCACCATGTTAAAGTGTACACTTCAGTGGTTTTTAGTATATTCACTATGTTATGTAATCATCACCACTGTTTAATTCCAGAACATTTCCATCACCCCAAAAAAGCCTTGTACCTATTAGCAGTTGGTCCCAACTTCCCTTTCGCCCACCCGCTGGCAACCATAAATCTATTTTCTGTCTTTACGAATTTGCTTGCTGAATATTTCATATAAATGGCATTATGCAACATGTGGCCTCTTATGTTCGGTTTCTTTCACTTAGCGTAATGTTTTCAAGGTTCATCCTTGTTGTAGCATGTATCAGTACTTCATTCCTTTTTATGGCCAAGTAATATTCCATTGTAGGGATATACTACGTTTTGTTTATTCATTCATTCCTCAGTTGATGGACATTTGAATTATTTCCCTTTTTGGCTGTTATGAATAATGCTGCTACAAATATTCTTGCATGAGTTTTTGTGTGAATATGTTTTCAGTTCTCTTGGGAATGTACTTAGGAGTGGAATTGCTGGGACATATGGTAACTCTATGTTCAACCTTTTGAGGAACTTTAGACTGTTTTCTATGGCATTTGTACCATTTTACGTCCCCACCGGGAATGTGCTGGGGTTCCCATTCCCAGTTTCTCCATATTCTTACCAGCGCTTGTTATTTTCATTTTTTTTTATTATAGCCATTCTAGTGTCTGTGAAGTGGTCTTTATTTTTTATTTTATTTTATATTTTCGGTGAGGAAGATTGGCCCTGAGCTAACATCTGTAGCCAGTCTTCCTCTTTTTGCTTGAGGAAGATTGTCCTTGAGCTAACCTCTGTGCCAGTCTTCCTCTAGCTTTTGTATGTGGGATGCTGCCACAGCATGGCTCGAGGAGCAGTGTAGGTCTGCGCCCAGGATCCAAACCTCTGAACCCTGGGCCGCCGAAGCAGAGTGCACAAACTTAACCACTACGCCACCGGGTCGGCCCCATGTCTGACTTTTTTAGTGGTGGTATCTGCTGGGGCTTGATTACTTCCTTCTCCACACCGTTCCCCCCTCTCACCTTGTTCATTTAAAAAAAAAGGGTATTATTCTTGTCATTTTTATTAGAACTGGATTTTGAAATGGGCCGTTTCTAGGATTAAGGGAATCTTGAATAGTATTTGAAATACTGCTTTGTGATTGGGAAACAACATGCTTAGAGAAAGTAACTGAACCAGAAAATGGCAGGTATAGCCTACAAATTAGGATTTATTCTACCAAACTAAGCCTCAAGTAGATATTCTCATGTATAAATTATAGAAACCTATCATTTTCAGGAAAAAAGTCAAAAAAGAAATTTGGGTAATAAAAATTTGTATCTCTCTACGGTTTGATTTTTTTCCTTGTGAAGATTACTTTTCTTTAACTTTAAATGCTTATTCTTTATATGCTGTTACCGTGATGATTATTTACTTGTATAGTAATCTTGTACGATCCTTTAAATCCTGTAGAAAAAACTCTGCTAACATTAGCCAACTCTAGTTTTTATTCTGTTGTTTCAAGTGGATAAAGCATCATGGCTAAGGGCCCAGCATTAAGCAGCTTAAACAATTATAGATTCTTTTTCCTCCCATTCATTAAATGCAATTTAGTATTAAAAAAAATAAAATCACTCAACTTCAGTTGAAGTTCAGCTGTCTTAACCCCTTCTAAAATTCTGTATATGGCATTTTCATTGTAAACCTTGACAATGTCAAATCAATAACAATATATTTTTGTTCCTGTCTAATGTAAGATTACCACCATCACCCATAAACATGTAACCAATACTTCAATTATGTGGGGAAACTGTCTCTGATCTTTAGGAACTTACAGTTGGATACAGAGAGCATCGATGCCAGTAGATATCATGGATGGAAAGCATTTGCAGCGTATACCAGGCAGGAGGAAGTCAGTAATTATAAGGATGGAAGAGGCAACTGGGAACTATGCTATATTTGACATGGGATTTTAAGACATCATTTCCATATTTCATATGCAGTAGGGAAACTTACCGAACTCTGATTATTCTGGGAAAAGAAAATTAGGAAAAATGTTGGAAGGAGACAGATGTTTGTTGAGGGCCCACTGGATGACAAGCTGTGTTCGGAGATTGATTGTAGAGTGTGGTGGGTGAGAGCTAGGAGTCTTGGAGTCAGGTGGCTTCAATACGAATCTTGGCTATGACAACTCCTAGTTGTGTGATTATGGTGAAAGTGAGAGTACCTATGATCCATATGGTTGTTGTGTGGATTGGAGGGAACCGATTTAAGTAACTCCTCCATTCAGTGCCTGGCACACAACAGGCATGTGATGAATATTAGCCTTGTTGTCAGAATTGTTTGTAATTATAGTTATTTTATAATTATTACAACCATTACTTGAGGAAAGTGGTATTACACACATTTTTTGTATGAGAAAATGAGGCTAAAGTAATCAGGAGATTTGCCTACAGCAGTGGTTCTCACCTGGAGATGATTTTGACCCCCAGGAAACATTTGACAATGTCTGGAAAAACGTTTTTGCTTGTCACAACTGGGGGTGCAGGATAATACTGGCATCTAGTGAGTAGAGGCCAGGTATGTTACTGAACATTCTGCAACGCACAGGACAGCCTCCACAACAAAGAATTATCCAGCCCAAAAGGTCAGCCGTGCCAAGGTTGAGAAACCCTGGCCGAGAGTCGTGGACCTTCTAGGTAGAGGAGTAGGATTTGAACCAACTTTTCTGAGTCATACATTTATACTTTCCCCTTGAAACCATTTTGTTTCTTCATGAGAATCCAAGGAGTGAAATCAAGTTAAGTTTTTGACAAGTCCCTTTAAGATGGTCTTATGGCTTGAGACTCAAATATGGCTTCGTGGGAGAGTGACAAGCCAAATCCAGAGAAACTGAGGTGACGTGGAGAGAACCGCCATCCATTTATTCTTTCACCGTTCATTCATGTATTGACTTGATATTCATATATTGATTCACGTGTTGATCATTAAGTCTTTAAATGCTTAGGGAGCACTATGTGCTAGTCGACGGTCCGTATTCTCATGTAACTTCTATTCTGCTTGCCAAGCATCGCTCAGAAATGGAAGTGCACATTTCTGAAATGTAACATAAGAAGTGAAAAAAATGATTCAGTGTACAAAAATCCGTTGTATGAAGTTGTCTAACTGGAACCCTCATCTTAATCTCTATTCTTTTATTCATTGACTACTCAAATACATTTATGCTCTGGCATCGTCTTGCCAGGAACTGTGTCAGATCCTGGCATGGTATACTTAAGGAAATCTGACTTCTGTTTGTCTTTCCATAAACTCTTATATAGCTTTCAGGAAGAATTTGCAGTTCTATCATTCTCATTACCAGTAAAAATCTTTTCAGAAACAAGAGATGTATTGGTCTGTGTCTCAGACGACTTTTGGAATTGAGGTTAATGCTTGGGGAAGGAGGAATCTTCCTTGTATATTTACTGAGCCCTGTGGTTTACTTTTAATAATTATTTTAGTATGAGACAGTTTGCTGGGTTTTGTGGGAAGTATCATAAAATACCTAATTTCCCTCAATAAAAAATAAATGCTGGACTTATAAAAAAGGTTGGGGGGCCGGCCCGGTGGCGCAAGCGGTTGGGTGCGCGCGCTCCGCTGCGGCGGCCCGGGGTTCGCTGGTTCGGATCCCGGGCGCGCACCGACGCACTGCTTGGTAAGCCATGCTGTGGCGGCGTCCCATATGGAGCGGAGGAAGATGGGCACGGATGTTGGCCCAGGGCCGTCTTCCTCAGCAAAAAAAAGAGGAGGATTGGCGGATGTTAGCTCAGGGCTGATCTCCTCACAAAAAAAAAAAAAAAAAAAAAAAAAAAAAAAAAAAAAAGGTTGGGATAGAGCAATTCTGTTTCTTTTTAAATGCATCTGTGCTATAGAAATTCTGTTAACGACAGATAGCAAGCGTGCACACACACCTCAAGAAGATAAATTGAAGGCCTTGATTCTCAACAGTTTTTGCTTTTATCCCATGAAAAAGTAAGAATTACTACTGTTATTATTATTATGAACTTCATTGACCCAATAACTCAGGTTTTTTTTTTTTTTTTTATTAACCACAAATTTTCCCATAGTGAGGAAGAGGTAACAGTTTCCTTGGTGCTGGGAAGTCCCTTTCTTAGAAGTGTATATTCATCGTGGATGAGTGAGGCTAATTTTTTTTTGCTTGCTTGTTTCTGTTCTTATCTACATAGAAGAAAGAATCTGTGAGGCAGAGGTACGCTGTGCTGTACATAAGGAAAAACTGAGTCAGCAGCACAGAGCACGGCTTCACTGGTCACTTCTGCATAGTCCGAACTGTTTGAACAGTTCAGCTGTACATGCACAGAGCAGTTTAATTCCTTCACTGTGGAACAGCCAACTCAACGATCTTTCTGAAGTTCTAAAAATACATAACCATTTGTTATGACAGATAGTATAATATTCTTTTTCTTGATCAATTTTTGCCAGTTTGCTCTGTCTCCCCTTGTCCCGCTTAACATCAACAATGAATCTCTTTGAACCCTTTCCACACTTTTGGGGTTCAGGCCTCCTTTTTATTCTGGCTTCTTCCCCCCTTTCCCATTCTTTACCACCTACCTTTTTCCTCTGTGATTCTTCCATGCCCAACATTTAACAAAATTTTATGGTTAAATCTCTTTTAAAAAATACTTTAGGTAGCACTTGATACTATTCTCGTGTTTATTCTTTTAACTTGAATTTTGGAAAGTTTATGTACACAACTGCAATTAAGAGTTGATAGTTTCAAAATGTGATTTGCTCTTGTGATATGTGAGAGCAAGATTTTTTATTTGGCCCTAACGCATATGCTTTCAACTTCTTTTTGTTTTGCTTTTCAAGAGCTTCTGAAGGCTCTCTGAAGGGCCCCGTGGGGCAGAGACCATCCTCAGTGAAGGAGTGCTGAGTGCAAGGAAGTTGTGGGATGTTGGCTATATGTGGAAGGCCAGCATGATGCAGTCCTAAGACTTCACCATGCGGAATCTTGGCCCTTGAATTTGAAAAGCTGTAAAACAACTTTGTTCTGCTTATTAGAACAATGAAATCACATTAGGGTTTACATGGAGGTCACACATCTCTAATACATGTGTGCTGCTAATGGTTCTAAATCTACTTTTTGAATAAAGCTTGTCATTTTCTGGATGTTTTGTAGAGACAGATGTTAGAGGAATCATTCTCTGACTTTTCATACTTGTTCTATTTAAACTAACAGGAAACTGAGTCTATAATATGACATATTTCATCTTGTAACTTTTTGTGACCTTATAATTTCCTTTTGCCTTCTTAGCTAACCAGTTCAAATTAGAAAAATAATTTGTCTATTGCCACATGTTTCTTAACCTCCTCTCCATTTCTTCCCCATTTGTAATTTTTGGTTCTTTAATAATTTAACATCTATTCACTATTTTAACTAAAATTTTGATGGTAACTTGATATTTTAAAGATATTCTCAGCTAAAAACAAGAAGCTCTGTATAGTCCCCTCTAGCTTTGATTAATTTGTTTTCTTTTTCTTAGGTGGAGGGCAAAAGAGGGTGAGGCCTTCTCTGACCGCCTGATGCTATACCAGATTACAGCTACCTATTGATTTCTTTCATAGCGGTTAAGAACATCTTTGATCATGTATCCTAATCATTTACTTATTTGCTTATTTATTGTCATCTCTTCCACTAGACTGTATGTGTTATAAGGGCAGGAAGAATGTTAATTTTAGTCACTATACCTCAATACTTAAAACATTCATGATATACAGTAGACAGTCAATAAACATTTGATGAGTGAATAAATGCATTTTTAGAAGCATGGCATATAAAGTTATTGTAATTTAGTCCATTTAATGTAAACTAGTTCTTTGAAAATCTACCTTGCAAAGCAAATTTTAGGTGCAGGGTATCTGTTTGTAACACTAAACTTAGTTTTTTTAAACAGAGATTTATTTTACTATTCTTTTAACTGAGAGATTTTTTTTTAAATGAGGAATTGATAATAAAAAAGTTCTTAACTTTGAGGATCAAGAGCCAATTTATAATTTGAAGCTAAAGATCCTTTCCCCAGAAAAATATATTTAGTCCATTATAAATTGTGCATATAACACTGAGATTTATGGACCTTGAACTCATATGCTGAGAACTCAGGCTTTTTTCTCTGAGGCTTTGTGTAAAGAACAAAACTCGTTTCGTTTAAAGATGGAGCTCTTGTGCTTAAAACTCTGTGAGCCTATGGACTTGTAATCAAAACCGCAATTATTGTTAGATTGGTTCCATGTGTAATTAAGGCAGGAAAAAATACAAGCCAGTAAAATGAGTAATGCAAGGAAATTCTGATGCGCAGCTTCCTTTTGAAGAGGATTTTACACATTCATCTCTGTCTAGTTCTCTTGAAGATTGTCTTGGCCTCATAGATTGTTCTGAATTTTCAACCTAAGGAAAACAATTAAAATGATCTGCCTTTTCTTGGGGAAGCTCCCCAGGAAAGTATTTCTGGCTGGGCCAAATTCGCTCTTAACTTACGTGGTATCCCGCAGCATGTTGGTGGGCTTCTTTTATTTCAAATTTCAGTGGTACACTGTAGCTCTCTGGAACTATGTTAGGGATGACGTAGCACACCTCAGACCTGAGGAACGCTTGCGTGTTATTTTATTGCCTTGGGCAGTCTTATGGATCTCTTTCTTCTTCATCTGAGTAGTGGGGAATTCAGAACTATAGTTAGGAAATAGTTCGCCTGAACTATTATTGCTTTGATGGAATTAATGATCAAATATTGGTTAGTGCCCAAAGCAGATATGTGTTCTGTGCTTAATTTTACACTTCCCTTTCAAAGACAGTTGTTCAACAAAGGGCTTTTATATTGATGAAAGCCAGTTAATAAGTGGAAATGTAATTTAATTTCTCCTCCACCTATGGTTGAATTTGATGAGTCTTGCTTGTCTACAATGACATATAAACAGGCGACACCTTTGTTTGTTAAGTGTAATAATTAAGGCAGAACACTCTTTATTGCACTTCTGTGCTGGATAAATCAGTTTGATACCTTTATTTGGGTCAAAGTGTTCTTTATACAGCCTTTGCGGTACTGACCTCATCGAAGCAGTTAATCTTCCAGTGACCCATTTGGGAATAATATGGACACAATGGTGCTTCTCTAGCGTTGATCTAAAGTATTGTGTATTTAGTAACTAAGCTTAGCTATTCTAAATGCCAGAGACTGTTAAGAGTTGGCTATATATTTGATGGTTCTCTTTGTTTAGCAGTTTGGTATTTTGGAAAGCTACTTGGTAGATCTTTTTTTTTTCTTCTTGATATGATTATATATAAAATTAGATTTTATACTCATTAATCATTCAATCAATATTTACTGACTACTTTATATAGTTGCTATAGCAGTAGTTACTGGGGATTCAATGATGAACTAAAACTGGGATAACCATAAGTGTTCTAATCTAATCAGATACCTTTGAGAGTCAAAGGTGGCACTCAATAATTATTTTGGGACAACAGATGTAAACTGGACTGTTCCAGGAAAATTGGGAGGAGTGGTCACCGTAGTTAAAGCAGCTGTGGTCTCTGTCCTCATGGAGCTTGCAGTCAATGGAGGGGACAGAGATTAATCCAATAATCAGATAATAAATACCAATTTACAGCTGTAAAAAAATTATGAAAGACCATATAATCAGGGGATTTGACCTGGTCATGGGGTTAGGGAAGGCCTTCCTAAGGAGGTAAATTTTCTGCTGAGATCTGGAACAAGGGTTGTAGAGTAAGAGGAGAATATTTCAGAAGGAAAAAGAAGGTGCAGAAAGCTGTGGGGTGGGAAGGGCATATGGTGTGTCCAGGTGACTGTGAGAAGACCAGAGTGAGTCAAGCACAGACCTCAGTGCAGAGCATGGTGTGGGGTGAGGCTAGGAAGCTCCACACCACGCAGGACTTTGACTACCCTGGAAAGGATTTAGATCTTTACACTAAAGGAAATGGGAAGCCATTATAGAAGTTAGAGGGAGGAGGGGATAAGTAGGTAGGTGGGTCACATGATCAGATTTGGTTTTTGAAAAGATCATTTGGGTTGCAGTGTGGAGAAGAGATTGAGCAGGGATGGGTGGGGTGAAGCAGCGCTGAGGGCAAGAGTGAATCTGGGGAGAGTGGTTAGTTTAGCTCTTGTGTTAGTCCAACCAAGAGACTATGGTGACTTTAACTAGGGTGGTAACTAACAGTGGAATTGGAGCAAATGGATGGGTTTGAGAGGTATTTAGGAGCAAAACTCAAAGGACTTGGAAACAGAGTGTTATGGGGAATGAAGGGTGTTTCAAATTCTTTTGTGCCTACTTGTAATGATATACAGTTCTATTGTGCAATGAGCAGAAACCACAGAACAGATAGAGCTAGCTTTCCTGACTTCTGAGATAGTCCCTAAGTGACTGGAAGTAGTTTCTGAGAAGTCAGAAACTTAGAACATATCTTAACTGTTCGGTAGTGTGTAGTGGAAGAGTAGCATAAGGAATGTATTGGGTGTCGGAGAGAGTACAGCTTTTTAAATTCTTGTGCAAGAGTTGAACTGTGGTATGATCCCAACCAGTATTGCTGTGTCATTGATTTCTTACCCTGATCTCTCCTCAGCCTGTAGGGCAGCATGGCTAAGGTATCATTTAGGATGCCAGAACAATAATTTTCTGAATAATACCCTGGTGCATTGAAGGGGTTAAGGTAAGGATTCCCAGTTGTTTCGTCTATGATGAGGATGCATCTTAGACATTGGGCTCAACTGGTTTATCACAAGGTTCTTTTATAAGGCTGTTGCTCGTATTAAAGCATGATGTAATGAGCTAACAAATTAAAAATAAAAACCCACAGGGTCACGTGAGTGTGTATAAACACCAATGAACTAAGTATATCTTTCTTTGTAGAACATAATGTTGTGGGTAGAGATTTTTGCTTTTGCACATAGCATAGCATCAGGCTAACATTGGTATTTAAATATTTGCCAAATGATGAAATATTGTAGTTTACTTCTTTCCTGGACTCTGGATTCTTGTTTCATTCATTCTGTCTTTATTACTGATATGGTACACACACTTTTTAGCAACAGTCGAACCAGGCCTATCTCTGGGACCATCTTGCAATCTTAGTTCAGATACTGTACTAAGAACCTCAAAATTTTTATTAACATATATAAAATTCTGTTTACTCCTTAGATATAAAATATCAATTTTAAGGCATTCTAAGGTTCTTAAGATGATATCTTGACTGTTCTTCCAAAAATCCTGTTTCAGTTAAAAAGCAGGCGTTCTTTCACATGTTTCTCTTTACTGCTTTTGCTTAGCTCTTTAATCTTGGCAAGTTATAAAATTTCTACCCCAGTTTATACATCGAGATTCAGTTTCTATTATCAGTCTTTTTTGCTTGTGGAGGTGAGGAAGGATGTTGTTAGAAATTTTCATTTTCATTTCCTGTCTCTTTCCTTTTCGGTTTTCTCTTTTTATTTATTCTAAGCTGAGTATTTTAAGCAGGCTCATCTACCTTTGGTCCTTTATCCTGAGCCTGCGCCTGGCATTGGCTGGCCAGAAGAATTGGATGTTATTTTTCAAAAGCTTAGTACAGATTTTGATATCTTGTTGCAGGTTTTGGTCCTCAGAATGACTGAGGCCAGTGTTTAGGGATAATTCAGGTGGCTTTGACTACTGCTTGCCAACTCATTACTTTACTAAGCATTGAGTCATATTTTAGATTAAATGTGGTTAATTTTTTCCATTCAATTCTTAAAACCTTACACACTGAGTTAGATATGTGGCTTAAGTTTAAACTGTGTTTGCCATCAGTGGGGTTCCTGGATTATTGTCCAGTATGAACTTGGACAGTCCAAAGATTTATTTGACAGCAATATGCTCCGCTTTTGAAATTAAATAACAGAGCTAGTATTCAAAATAACTTTTTTAACATACCAGTTTTGATCTTTGATCAACATATCAGTTTTGATTAACTCCCTGAAAAGACATGTAATTTCAACATTATCTGTATGATAAGTGAAGCACCTGTGTTGCCTTAAGTCTGTTAGAGACTTTCTTAGCTTAAAAATCCTCATTAGTGACAAGGAAATAATAATGCCTACCTTCAAGGGCCACTATGAGTGATAAATAAAATCATACATTCCTTTGTTCATTCAACAAGTACTTATTAAGCATCTACAGTATACAGGCACTGTACTAGACATTGGGGATGTGACAGAGAACAAAACCAAGTCCTATCCTGCATGAAGCTTATATTCCACTTAATATTTGTAAAGCACATTATAGGTGCTCAATAAATGATAGCTCGAATCGTTGCTATCCAAAATTTGTATAAAACTTGTGATCTAAAATATGTCGTTACATTATTTAACTTTACATATTTTGAATTTGAATGAAAGTCGAGGTGATGAAGAATTTCTGTAGATATATTTGCACATTAATTTTAAGGTTCTCAGGCAGTGATTCTCAGCTCTGCGTGCGCATTACAATGACCTGGGGAGCTTTTAGAAAACTACAGTACCAGTGTCAGGAGGCTGCCATCAGAGATTCTGATATAATGGGGCTAGGCAGGGACTCAGACCCTGGTATTTTTTAAAAAGCTCCTAACGTGATTCTAATGGGCAGCTGTGGTTGAGACTTACTGCTTTAAAGGGAGGAATATTTTATGGGTATTTACACATTATGGTTAATGATAGATTCACTATTTATATATCAAGATATATAGGTTGATGTGAGAAAGGAGCTATACCATTAGCTATGGATTGAACAATTTCAATGATACGTTTCAGAAAAAAATATGTGGCTTCAGAGAACCAGGATATGTGGACTGTAGGCATGACTGCCACAGAGCATCTGTGTCACCTTAGATAAGTCACTTTACCATGCAGACCTCAGTATTCTCATCTTTAAACTGAGGGATTTGGTTAAATGCAGTGAGGGTGCCTGCTAGTACTAGTGTTTTGCTGTGCTGTAATATATTGATTTAAGACCCCAGTATATGAATTATCTGTTACCAGAATGGTTTCCTGGCCTGCTGCCTTATTCCCTCCCTTCCCCATAACTAATCAAACTAGTGGTAGACATCCAACCAGAGCCTGCCAGGCCATCAGCTGGCTAACACACAGACAGCTAACTCACTCTTGAGAGAGCCTGAGTAAAGTTACAAACATTATTATAGTGCATGAAGCATAGAAAGATGAGGAAGGGGTGGGAGAGCTTGATGATCACCTTGGACCATGTGTTACCTGAGGCCAACTGTGTGGAGAGACTAACTAGAGTAGGTGTGCAAGGCGAGGCACCGACTTCATGCGAATGCAACTAGATGACCTGTGAGAGAGATGACGAGAGCTTTGTCTTTGACCTCGTCCTGGTACCAGTCCCTAGGGCCTCAGGGTATTTAATTCCTGCCCTGGGCAACTGTGATAGTGCCTGCTGTTTCCTTATCATTCTCCTTCCTTGTTCTCCCTTCAGGGGATTTCTGTCCTTTGCAACCCCAAAGGCTTTGAGTAGAACATGAGGTTAGTAGAAACTTTTGAGTAACAAATGGGGCAATAATAAAAATAGAAATGGGGTGGAGAATAAGCAAAATAGTGCGATGTGGTGGAAAGAATGAAGATAGTAAGTTACAGTCTTAGCTCTGTCCCAGAATAGCTCAGTGACCTTATCCAAGGTGCTTGACACTTCCAGGTTTGTCTAAAATGGGAATGGTACAATCTCTTAGGAATGGCGTAATGAAAAATTAGATTACAGTTGTAGAAATGCTTTGAAAAGGTACAGGGGCATGTCAGTGAGGGGATTGCCTTGTGAACAGGTATTTGCAGAATGCAAGTTTTGAGATGTTTGCTCTCAGAGACAGAGATAGTAGAGAAGAGAGGCTGAGTTACAAGATATACCTGAAAGACCAAGTTTTTTTTTTTTGTGAGGAGGTCAGCCCTATGCTAACATCTGCCAATCCTCCTCTTTTTTTTGCTGGGGAAGACTGGCCCTGGGCTAACATCCGTGCCCATTTTCCTCCACTTCACATGGGGTGCCGCCACAGCATGGCTTGCCAAGCAGTGCGTTGGTGCACGCCCGGGATGCGAACCAGCGAACCCCGGGCCGCTGTAGCGGAGCGCGTGCACCTAACCGCTTGCGCCACCGGGCCGGCCCATGAAAGACCAAGTTTTTAAGTGTTGATTTAACTCTAAACGGAATATTTCTTTACTTCTCTCAATTTTTAATTTTCATAGCTTGAGTTTTCTCAATGGTTATTATCTCATTCTCAAGATTTCTAATTACTTGATGCCTAAATTGTCACATAGAGTTCTTCTAATATATATTTTTAGATATAGTTCAGTTTTTTTAATGAAAATATGAGTAACAGAGTTCTGTGTGTCATGAGTTAATGATAAAGTTATTGTTTTTCTTTCTCTGGGTTCAGTGAAGAGCAAGCGTTGGGTCACGCATGCAAACGATTTGGTTTCCTTCTTGTCCTCAGTTGGCACATCCTAAAATCATTTTGTTGTCTCCCACTCAGTGGGTTGGGCAGACAATGGGAAAAGTTTATGACTGGAATAGTGAGGGTGTCAAGAGTTCAGGACTGAGGGAAACTGGCCCTGCAGTGAACATCTTTAGCATGTGGATACCAGTAAGCCTGACTCAGACGAGATTTTGTCTTCCTTCTGCATTGCTCTTGAAGGTAGCTTTTCATTGACACAGTCAAGTAACTAAGAAAGATAAGGTAAAAAAGAAGGAGGATTGGGTCAGTCAGTAGGTATAATGTGTACGAAATCTTTCCTATCATTTATGCATTTATTTTCATCAGGTGGAATAATTCTCCTCCTGGAAGTGCTTTTACATTTCCCATTATATTTTGGCATTAATATCATTCCCTTTCTCAGAGCCACTTAACAAATTACTTTATGTCAGAGGCAAAAGTGCAAGGATTTTTGATAGATTTTACTGCTGGAAAGACCTAGGTCATTTTTCCTTGCATTCCAAATTTCTTTCTATTGCTTTAGTGGAAAAGGAAGATCATCAAAGGCTGCTCGTAGATCTGACATAGGACCATAAGTTTCTTAAATCATTAGCAGCTTTTATGGAGTTACCTAGCTGCCAAATGTTTGAGATTTCTTTGAAAGGTGTGAAGTTTATTATTTCCACTGAAGTCTGAATGAAGTATGCAATACTGTTCTTTTTTTAACCTTACTGACAAGTTGATTAGAGTTTATGGAATTAAGTGGAAAATCAGTAATTTTCAGAGGGTGACTTTGTTTTGCTTTTTTTTTGATTGGTGTTATGAACAAGAAGTGAAAATACTTAAGGATCATAGATAAAATTCTGTAATAGAGCACTGAAAGAGGATTGCTAATCCATTATTTTC
Organism: Diceros bicornis minor; assembly: GCF_020826845.1. NCBI lineage: Eukaryota > Metazoa > Chordata > Mammalia > Perissodactyla > Rhinocerotidae > Diceros > Diceros bicornis. The sequence goes on from NC_080741.1 coordinate 68,311,205, forward strand.
TAGGGGCCCGTTAAGAACTACAGAAACTTAATGGAGGGCTACTAGTGCTTAATTTAAGTGTCCCTGAAAGATATGAGATGCTTTTCAACATTATGGTTGATTGTTGTTTCATCTGACTTTCTGTCCTTTGGGAAAATAGTGTATTATTGGCTCATGGAAACTGGGAAACGAGTTACATACCATTGGTCAGGTCGTTGTGTGACTTGGCAGCTTCTTGATTTCCCTCTCAAAGAATCAATTCTCCGTAGACTTTTGATCATCTTCCCAAGGTAAGGCATTCACAGTGTCTGATGACCTAGCCTTGTGGTATGTTTTGTAATATACAACTTAAATATTGATTCACTGATTCATTGATTGATTGTTCATTCATTCATTCAATAAGTCTTTTCCCATTTTGTGGTTTGAACTGGTCGATTTTACTGCCATTTTTGTGTGTAGTCTGAAATTTTGGTATCTTTGTATACCAAAGAGATATGCCAGTTATTAATCTATTAGTGCATGTAGACACAAGGCTCAAACTTCCAGGTGGCCCTTCCCAGTGGAGTCACATGGGGATTCACTTAATTCTCCCAGCAACAACATGTGCTAACATGTGCAAAGTGTTGCCAACCAAGGAAGTTCACCTGAGCCTTGGTGTACAGGATGTTTTTTGGGGGTCCTATAGTGCCTGTGTGACTGACCTCAGCTACTCAGACTCCACCTCACCCTACTCTAGCTCCCCTCCCCCTCCAGCAAAAACAGGTGTTCACCCTAAATCACGCAATTAGGAAACCTTTTCTAGAATAAACTTTTCTGGTAAAGGGAGACAGTATGGCTCAAGGCCTCAGGCATAGAAAAAGAGATGTTCACCATGAATACAGTGTGGCTCAAGCCTCCAGGCATACAAAAACAGATGTTCACCATAAATACAGTGTGATCCAAGACCTCAGACATACAAAAACACTCTTATCAAGCAAATATTCCAGGGGCTTAGAGGTTATCTCCTAGGAACCATTGAAGACAAATCCTGAAGACAGACATTTCTTTGGAATGTGCAGAGTTTGAGCAACCCAGGCCTGCTGAGTTAAGTCTTTTCTGCCCACATATCTAGTAATATTTTATTGGGTGCTAGTCATTGTGAATGTTATGCTGTTGTGTCTCTGGATTTTGTTGTCTTCCTTTAAGAAGTGTTGAGTTTCGTCCTGGCAGGCAGTTAATTTACTTGGGGATCAGCTTGATTCTTTTGAGATTGGTTTTAATCTTTGTGTGAGTGGATCTAGTGTAGCATTGTTGTAGGCCTGGTTTATCCCTACTCCTAAGGTGAGGGCTTGCTGGAGTCTTTACTGAATGTTTCAGTTGTTCAATGAAGTTTCTCCACTTTGGTGGGCTGGAACTTGCATGTCTCCCAGCCTGTTGTGAGCTCTGAAAGTTTTTCAGCTTATAGCTTCTCAATAGATGTTCTTTTCCTGGTAGTCATTCTTCCTCTGGTAGTTGTTCTTTGCCAAGCCTTGTAGAGTCTCACCCTCTGTGTATGCATATTGCTATTTAGCTAAAAACTTAAAGAGACCCCTGTGAAGATTTCTAGATCTCTTTTTTTACATAACTCCTTCCGTTCTTGTACTCTGCCCTACATATTGCAACCACCTCATTCTCCTCAAATTCCAACCTTTCTCTTCACAACTCCTTGAGATTGCTCTGCTCTGCTCAGGCTTCCCCTCTCTGTCTCACAATCCAGAAAGTACTTATAGGCAGAAAGTTTAGGTGGTCATACTGCTCATCTCATTTGTTTCTCTTCCTTCAAAGATTACAGTCATGAAATGTCTATTGTTTAATGACTGAAAACTATTGTTTCATATATTTTGTCTAATTTTCTAGTTAATTACAGTGAGAGAGATAATCTGGTACCAGTTACTCTGTGTGGTTGGAAATGCAATTTTTTTCCTAACACAGTTTTTATGTAGTGGTTAAGATCTGGACCTGAGAATCAGACACATGAGGTTCAAATTTAGTCTTCAGCATTTATTATCTTTTGATCTTTGGCAATTAGTTAATATCTCTCTGATTAAGTTGCTTTATCTGTAAAATGGACATAATAATATCTAATTTATAGGGTTTTATGAGAATTATTTGTGGCAGTGCAAGTAAAATACTTAGTATAGCTCCTGACAGTAGTAAGGCTCATTCACTGATGATGATGATGGTGATGATGGTGATGGGGGTGATGGGGGTGATGGTGGTATTTGGCTGTATTTTCAGCAAAGGTGAAACACAAGGTGCTACAAGTTTTGTGGCAGTTAATTGTCGCTGAAGTATGATAGGATAGAGAAGAACATAGACACTTTTCCTTTTCTCTGCTTGCAGAACTGTCAGAAAAGTTACAGAAAAATTGATTGATGACTTCCAGTTGTGGTAGTCAGAAGTGTTGATGCTTGTTCTGAAGCTACTCATATACACTCTAGGGATCCAAAACTCCTGAAGACTGTGTGCAAAATGCCTTTAAAAATCAACCTGATTTTATCTTTAATGTTTTATTTCTTAAGCTGTGTGATGCATACATGTGTGTATTTATTATATTTGTCCTCATTCTTTTTGGTATGCCTGAAATGTTCTGTAATTTTAAAAACCTGTCTTACCCCCTAAAATGATCCTGATATACATATTTAAAAAAATACTGAATTAAACATACAGGTTGCAGTATGATGGGTATGATAGGTCCCACTTAGGTAAAGTTTTAAAATACGTATAGAGCATTACCATATATGATAATATATAAGTGGATGTGTGTGTGTGTGTGTATGCATGAAAAACGCGGTTTGGAAAGAAACACCAATTTCAGGAAAGCAATTCCTTTCTGAGGAGAGAAATGGATAGGAGGGACAACAGACAAGGGTACAAAAAGGTCTTAAATTGGACCCATGCTATTTCATTTCTGAAAAAAAGATTGAATCAGACATTTTGAATAATATCTTAAGGTCTGGTGGGTGTTTATATGGGTATTTGTTTTATTCTTCTTTGTATTTTTCTGTATGTTTGGTTTTGCTTAAAAACAAATATAATAACTATAATGTTCAAGTTGGAGATGGAATTAAAACTTTTTGTTTTAGTTCCTTGGTTCATGTTATATCAAGCCTTTTGAGGATGCTTCCAGGGGTGTGATTACGATATTGGGACAATTCCAGAATATATATATTCTTAGGGGTCAAGAACACCTCTCCTTCTGTATATGTATTTGCAGTAGCTGTTGGTAGGATAAAACATGGCTAGTGGTCTACTTAAGTTTGAATTTTGGGAAGTGGAAAGTGGGCCAGTCTATGCTCTAAATCTAATCTGCTTTCCTCTGAGCCCTTCAAATCTTAAAAACTGCGAGATGGCTTCTCATTGCTAGGACAAAGTCCATACAACTTAGGGGGACCTGCGGAGCCCCTACACTTTCTCCCCTGTTGCTCCTCCCACCATCATCTACTCTTTCTTTTTGTCATCCAGCCATACTCAAATGTTTTCTTCTTTATTTTTTGTTTCCTCTTAGGTTTCCTGATTGTTCCCTTGCTTTCATTCTGGACATTTGTGCTTGATTTCCTCTTCATCTGTAACTCCCTCCCCCTTTCCCTCAGTTTTTCCAGTTGACTCGTATCCATCAAATCTTAGCTTCAATATCGCTATTAAATATAGCGATCCCTACCCATATATATATTCATAATACATATATATAGATATGCTTTCTACAATTCCCCAATATTAATACCCATATCCGTACTGTTATTACTTATCCATCTTTCCAGTCTAGTTTTTAAGCTCCACTAAAGAAAGATTGTGTCTGTTTCCATTTCCCCACCTATACAGGTGTGTAGCACCTGTATAGTGTCTGGGATAACATAGGCATTGAATAAATATTTGTTGAATGAGTACGTGAATAAAGTACAGTTTGGGCTTTTGACTTACATATTCTCACTAGCTATTTAAACCTTTTAATGGAAAATACTGGATTTAAATAAAACATTTATGAATATTTTCATAACATAGAGGACTTGGGATCAAAGATATATTTTAAAGTCAGAGAAGTAGTGTTTACTCCTAAGAGGAGCAACATTAGAGTCCATGGCCATTAATAGGTTAATTTTCTTCTTTAAATAAATTAGTTAAAAATTTTCTTATAAGTGGCACTTGCGTATGGAAAAAAACCAAAGAGGACTGAAGTGTTAACATGAAAAGCAGCAGTTGCCCAGCCCTACCGTTCTTCAGTCCTATCTGATTAATAGGTTAAAATTTCAATAAGATTCACCTTCAGGAAGAAAAAAGTATATACATGTGTACATCAGAATACTAGAATGTTTTAAGAAAAGCACTACAGTTGTTGTATTGAGGGTAGGATGGGAATAAAAGTTCTCACTAAAGAGACTTTTTAAGTCACGATTTGTTTTTTTTTAAATGCCATATAAAGGGCTCAGTGTCTCCCTTAATGTTAGCTGTGTTTCCTGTAACCTTCTTCCTCAAAGGCCCATCCTAAAAAAGGTTCATCCTTGCTTTTTTCCCCTCTTTGAAAGACAGTATCTCAAAAATGGTACTAATTTAAGCCCTGCTAAATTTCCAGGTGTAGCACCTGGGAAAAATGAAGTTCAGAATTGGGAACTGCTTAAGCTAGGAGAATCTTCTTGCTGAGATTGCATGTCTGGTTCTAGAAGCTGGTAACTTCTTTCGGACGGGCATTGTTCCATTATAACAGATGGCCCGAAGTGTGGATGTGCCAGAGAGTGAAGCCGAGTGTGAACTTGTCGAAGTTGAAACACTTCTCAGAATATCTTCTTCTCCTGCTGATAGCCGTGTCATTGCCACTAGAACTTTCTGGGTTGGAAGAGAGACCTCAAAGAAGAGTAAGAGAAGTCTTTAGAGCTGTGTTGTCCACTGTGGTAGCAGTACCACATGTGCCTGTGGAACACTTGAAATGTGACTGTTCAAACTGAGATGTATTTTAAGTGTAAAATGCACACCTGATTTCATAGATTTAGTATGAGAAAAAGAATGTAAAACATATTTTTAATAATTTTTAATATTGATTAATATTGAAATAATATTTTGGGCATGCTGGGTTAGATAAGATAAAATTAATGTCACCTGCTTCATTCTGATTTTCTTTTTACTATGACTACAAGAAAATTTAAATTTACATATGTGGTTTGCTTATATTTTTATTGGACACTTTTGTTTTAGGGATAAACTACCAGGAATGTACAACTTTGTCCACCTTACACTTTGACTTGACTGTTTATTTTGAAATATGTCTGATCAGATATGGAATTAAAATATTGGAATTTCTAAGTTAGTTTCTTAACAACTTGCAGTTTAAATGTAGCAATAAAAGCAAGAGTAGGATTCTTCTTTTCAGTTGTAAAAGAAATTTCTAGAAACTAAGTGCTTTGCAGAGCTAAAAATTCATTCTCATTGTTTTATTTTTAAGCTCTATTTTAAGTTTCTGCCAGGACGAAAATGTTCATTCCCTTTTGGGTTCTGATGGCCTGGTAAAACTTCTTTGTAAACCCAGGGGATGTGATAGAATTGGCACAGGAGAAAATTAATTTGGTTGGGATCCATGAATGGAATGGACGTAATGTGCAGGGCTTGCAGAGTCCTTTGTAATCAATCATTGCAGAAGTTTTGCTGCGATGCTGGGCACCCAACACCCTGCACTTTGGGGTATAGCTTGTCAAGATACCTTTTTGAAGAACTCTTGTGATAAGAGGAAAGCGTAAACATAGAAAGAGAATATGTGTGTAATTATAGACCACATATACACACATTCAGTAAAATTGCTTGGCATTTATTCTTGTGTGTATGTGTGTGTGTTTTTCTGGAAAAAAGTTAAATGGGGTTTTCCACAACTTTTTTTTTTCTTTCAGCCTAATTGTAGGATATTTTCCAACCCCGCATTTTTCCAGTAACTTAAGCTCAAAACTCATAGCAGTGAGGCACTTTCTTGTCAAAGGTGAGTCAAAAACAGGAACCTTTTAATTCTGTCACATGATGCCGGATGTTATAAAATAATAATAGCAAGGAGTTCATTTTTTTTCTTCAATCGTCAGACTTTTAGCTGCTTGCCGCCTTCACCATTGCTAAAGCCAGGAATTCAGAAGTGTGTGTCGTATATTCTCCGTAGAAAATGCATTCAGGAGCATACACATTAAACAAGTTATAAATAGTATCTGCTCTGACAATGCTGGAATTTTCTCAGCTTCTGGAGACATTGAAGTCTTTGTTTTGTGGGTCGCTGCCCTATCCCCCACCCCCTAAGCCTGAGTCATAAAGCTTGAAAAACTAATGAGGGTGCAGAAACTTACGATCTAATTGGTAGGATGTATGGGAAACAATGAAAGATAGCAGAAACCATAAGCTTGGATTCAAGGCGGCTTCTCTGCGGCTGTCTTGAAACTTGCTCACTTTGCATTTTATTGTGTCAGGCCCTTGAATTTATTTTTTTCCTTCGATAGGATCAAATGAGACTTGGATTGAAAAAATTAAAACAGAACCTAAGTAGATAGCCATCAAAGCTAATATTAGATCCTAAATTCTCCATTTAGAATAGGAAAAAAAAATTATCCATCAGAGCAAAAGTAGAAGTAAAATTTTCTTGATACTGCATATATATGTGTATATATATATTTAAAAATATTTTGCTCTTATATGCTGAGTTTATGTATGATATGTACAATAGGCACTAGCAAACCATAATCTGCGCCTAGCCTGCCACCTGTTCACGTGTAGCCATAGAACTAGGAATGGTTTTTACAGTTAATAGTTGTTTTCAACCATTTAATGTTAAAAAAAAAAACAACCAAACAAGAACCGTGCAACAGAGACCATATGTAGCCCACCAAGCCTAAAATATTTACTGGCTCTTTATCTAAAAAGTTTGCTAACCCTTGGTTTAGAATGTGCTTACTGTGTAACACTTGACATTAGATATTTAATCAAATAGAAAGTTCCGTTCTTGGATTTTGTTAATTCAACCAACAAATATTTCTTGAGTATTTGTTCTGTCATAGATACTGGGCAAATAAAGTCAAAAGAAGAGACACATCTCTGCCTTCACCGAGCTTACCTTCCTGTGGAGAAAAAAGACCAAACCTAACCAAGTGACATAGAAATAAACTGAAAAATTAGGCCCCGGGAAGACAAAGCAGCTGAGTGTGAGATAGAGAATAACAGAGGGAGTGCTGTGCGTCTCACCCTCTATTCTCTCTTGGACTGCGCTGTGGAATGGTGACTAAGTTATTTCCCAGATTTTGAATTCACCCCCCAGCCACCCACACACAAACACAAAACACTCATTTGCTTTTCCCTATGATTTTTTCATTTTCTGTTTTCTTTCCCAAAGTCTCTTTGTGCCCCAACTGAAATTCATTATTCAGCCCAGGCTTATTGAGTCCTGTAGATTGGTGTTGACAAGGTATATTTATTTTCATCATTTTTTTCAGTCAGCTTTTCTGTGTCCGTCTACTTAAGGTTTGTTGCTTGTATGCAACGTATAGTTGGGTTTTGAGCCTTAGTCTTTTATGCTTTTTTTCCCTCTCTTCTGGAGATATGGATTGTGATTATTTTCTTTCTTTCAGCCTCGGGGTTTTCCCCCAGATCTGATGTTCTCTAAAGAGCCTGCATTTTGTGCTCTGCCCCAAAGTGAGTTATTGACAAATGTTTGCTTGCTTCCTTTATTTTGGATCTTTCCTGTTGTTGGACTCCCCTCTGACACTACCTGATCATTAGTCTTGCTCTCCTGAGCCAATGAGTAGTTGAGAATGATTTCTTTTCTGGTTTTCAAAATATGCCTTCCAGCCTACATTTTGGTTAGCAGAATGACCAGAGCTTGGACAAAAGGCTGGGACTGACACATACACAGGCCTGAAATTATCCTATTACAAAACAGTTACCACATTCATGTAAACGGCTAAGCAAAGGTCAAAATATGAGCAACATTATTTATGGCTCAGTGAGCGATTTGATATTCAAAGTCTGTCATCATTTGTCAAAAGACTGGTATTATTAATGTCTGCGCCAGGCTAAGGATCATCTAAAGAGGAATTTGGTACAAACTCAGAATATAGTAAAAAGAAGACAGTTTAGATATATCCTAGGAAACAAGAACCCTGTTCCTGACTCAGAAGTAGTTCTATTATTCGTGCTGCTTTCAGACTTGTTTGCCTTTTGACAAGAGAATTTTCTTCCCTCTAAATCAGTTTTGTCATCTGTAACCAGGGTAGTACTCACATGATCAAGTTAATATCTATGGCATGCATGCAGGGTGTTGGGATATTAGAACTTACTGCAATTGCTTGCTCTAGAGTCTGTGTGGGTTATTAATTTATTGCCTCTCAGGTCCAAATTCACCCTCTGTTGCCTGCTCTATGAAAATGGATCTGGACTCTGAATGTTTTCCTTTGCCAGCTGGCATGATGTTAAGCTTTGTCAGGAGAGGGTGCTGGAGAGACATTGCAGGAGGAAGGAGTTTTTCTTCCTGCAGCTGGTGTGTCTGCTCGCCTGGCTTCTGCAGCATTCGTGGTTTCTCCAGCACTTGGCTCCTATAGCGTGGGCGCTTCTCCAGTGCCAGGCTTCTGTAGTGCCTGGTGACCAGAACTGCGTGTAGCAGCCAGCAGCTTCCCCTGACATCCCGACTTGGGCAGTTTTGGAGCAGAGTGCCTCTGGTGAGCCACCTCTCTGTGAACAGCTTTCTCTGGCACCCTAGAGGATGGGTTACAGTAAATTCCACAGGTGTAGCGCCACAGCGAATTCCCTGCTGTGCGGTGAGCCCATGGGACCTGGATTTCAGCTTTAGAGAGGAAGGCTCTCCCTTGGGCCCTGTGTCTCAGCTCTGGGGGTAGTGGCTGCTCCTTTTATCTGCCATTCCTATATTCTTTAGGGTTCTATTTACTTTACTAGCTAATCCCCTGTTATAGTTAATAATTCCTTATATTAAACTTTCTCTGTTCAAATTACTGTGTAGTTTCTCTCTCCTGATTGGACCCTAACTAATCCAGGGTCCCATCAATAGAATTGCATTCTGTGCTTGCATTGCAAGAAGCAAGTAGGTAAGAGAGTCTAATGGATTTGTACAAAGGAGCATGAAATAAAAATGTATCTGCTATTATATATTTCTCTGCATTCTTCTAATCAAATGAACAAATCTTAGGAAAATCTGGAATTTGTAGTTATCTGTATAGTAAAGGAGGAAGTTAATGGTTCTGATGATCCTAGAGTAAAAAAATCCATAAAAGATTTTGTGTGACAAATTGGCCATTCTGCTTTGTGTGGGAGATTTGGGATAAATGAACAAGACTGCTGATGGGACCCGGTTGGTGAATGTAATTCAGTTTCTGGAGACTGGCTGCAAAGCTATAACATCTACATTGATAATCCAAAGCTGATTAAATGTACATGTCAAGTTGTTTCCTTCTAACCTCATATCGTGTGATCGGGTTTCAAGCAGTTGCTCTTTTGTTCCCCTTTTCTGTGTGAATGCTGCAGCAATGTGATAGGGGCAAGTATAGGACTCAGAAAAAAAGAAAAGCCCAGAATGAGGTGTCTTGAGGGTCATCTGGTCTGATCCCTTCAATTTTGAGATGGGAAAACTGACCACAGGTGAGGTTAAATGTCTTGCTTTCAAGAGTATGCACCTAGAGAACAAAAGAATACACCAAAACAGATTTTTTTTATTTCTGCTGGATTGTTTTTCCCTGACTCCAATCTATTAACTTTTAAATCTCTAATGATTCTTCTCCTTACGCTTGTACTGCTTGGGATTTATAAAGCTTGGGAAAATATAGTATGTGCTTTATTAAAGAGTATTTGAGTCTAAATACATTAAAAGGATGGAGCAGAAAATGCCTTGATCACCTGCATCATTTTTTAATTTAAAATGTATTTTATTGAAGGGTAATATACGTAGAGAAAAGTACACTATTATAAGTGTATAGCATGATCAATTTTTTAATAAATTGGACTCCTGTTTACCAGTACTCAGGTCAATTAATCCAATGTAATCTGTACCCTAGATGCTCCCTTCCTGTGCTCTTTAGTTGTTATCCCTCCCAAAGGTAGCCACCACCCTGACTCATAAAGGCCTAGATTAATTTTGCCTGTTTTATGCTTTACAGAAATGAAATCAGTCAAACAGTAGGTACTTGCCTGTGCCTGCTGCCTATTGATCATGGTTATGTTTGAGAAATTCATCCATGCTGCTGTGGGTAGTTGTAGTTCATTCATTTTCATTGCTATATAATATTTCATTGCATGACTCTAACGGGATTTATTTATCCATTCTACTGTTGATGGGCATTTAGGGAGTTTTCTAGTTTGGGGCATTTACAAATACTGCAGCTATGAACCATTTGTTATTGTTATTGTTATTTTTTAAATGTTTGGGCATTAGAAGAGAGCAAAGTGTGAGGTTAAGGGCACAAGCTTGGAATTGGATAGACAAACACATTAACTGTGTGTGATCTTGGTCAAGTGTTTTATATCTTTGAGCCTGTCTCCTCATTTGTAATGGGCATACTAATTCCAGCACTTTGGAAAGAAATGAAATGAAATGATGGATGCTCTGCACAGTGCTTGACACATAATAAGTACTCAGAGAATGGAAGTTGCTATTATTTTTTAAATTAAACTTTTATGAATTATAGCAGAGCATCCTCATAATTTACTGTTTGCATTCTGTTGCTTGTACACAGTGTTTTCGTTTTTTTCAGAGCTTGCCAGCGCTTTGTTTGAATCTTCTTTATCTTCCCTCTCCCCGTGCCATGCTTATTACCCGCCTGTTATAATCCAGGGATAGGAGCAGGGGTTAAAGAAGAGAGTTTTTACCAGACTTCATTCATTATCTTCTCAGTTTTTACCATATAGGCTCACCATTGTAATACTGTTTGCTTATTGTTTTTTCTTATTTTGCCTTAATCAGCTCACTTTGTTTTACTTTGCTTTGCCCAAAGATGCAAAATCCTTGAAATAAGGAGTTTGTAGCAGTATTTTTAAAGAGTTTTCTATTTACTATCAAAAACATTTCACATACTACCACTGATATGCATATCTCACTTTTGGAAATATTGAACTAAACGTGGACTCTGCTTATTGGAACTCATGGTCTATGGATAGAGCTGGACAATTAAGCAGATAGCTCACGTTTTATAATTTTGCTGGTGTCTTTCCTTACTGCCCCTGTTTGAGTTCACGTCCTTTTCACCTCATACCAGCTTCTGAATGCTAATATTTCTCCTCTTCATCCGCTCACTGGTATAATCCATGCTACCTGGGGTTGACAGTGTAGTCTTTCTGCAGGACTGCCGCGGCCAGTTGATTCCTATAGTAAAAACTTAAGAAAACTCAGCTTTACCATTAAGTCTTCAACAAACACTGTTGTATGGGCTTTTTTCCCAAAGACATGGATACATCATGAGAGAAGGCCAATGTATCAGTCAGCGGAGTTTTGCTACATCAACAAAGGACTCCAAAATTTTAGTGACTTACAAAAAGCTCAGATTGGCAGTGGCCCTGCTGCATGATTCTTTGCTTCTGAAACTGAGACTTAAAGAGCAGCGCCTATTTGGGACATATTTATCTTGAACAGGAGGAAAAGGAAAATGGTGGAACCACACACTGGCTCTTAGAACTTCTCCTGGGAAGTGGCACATGTCACTTGCACACACATTCATTGGCCACAACACATCAGTGGGCAAGCCTGGTATCAGTGTGAGGGGAATATAAACCTCCCAGAGGGAGCAGTCAGTGAGAAGGAATTTGGCAAGGAGGGGCAACATAGTAATGTTTTAAATATTTTCATTGAGTTAGTAGCAATCTTGATCTGAGGGGTTATAATTCCGAATTTGTTTTTCATTGTTAGTTTTATTCAACAGCTTCGTTCCTTTGTTTTTTTTTTTTTTTTAACTTTCACATCAGTTTACTGCTGAACCAACAAACAGACAATGCACAAGATATACAGGAGACCCAGGCTACAAGTCAGTGACCCAGGTATGCTGATGACTTCCTGTTTCTCACAAAGGTATGCATGAGCATCAGTGACCTCAGCAGCCTGTAAGAAATGAGGGATCAGCGGTTTCATTCTGTGATTCAGTAAATATTTACTCCTTCTGCCAGATGATGTGATAGAAGCTCTGTGAAGCTTGAAGGCAACAATCTTGAGTCCTGCCTCTAGAAAATTCATGTTATAAACACCATCAAGAATGTCCCTGCCTTTATTTATAATTGGCCTAAAGCTAGGATTACTTGCCTGGGTGCCAGCTAATAAGTAAATCAGTCAGTATTGACTCCATGTTCAGCCTCAAGCATGCTTTTCTCTGGAATGCATGTTTAGTTGGACTTCAAGGAAAATCATTAACTCATCCCAACTTAAGGAAGCCTTGTGAATGACTAGAGGTTTCAGGATTATGTTTATGTAGTTTCAAAGGTTGTATTTTAAGATGAAGGATAATTTAAGATTAGCTAGCATGCCTCATTAATCTGGACCTATTTTAATGAAAAAGAAGAAAAAATCTGTTTTCTTCTACTTAGAAGAGTCATATGTCGGTTTTGTTTATAAATTATGTTTCATCTAATTCTATTTAGGTTGTATAGGATAATTTTCAAGTAGATAATGTTAACTAACCTAGAAGAGGCAAAGGAAAACCCTTGTGGCCCAAGTGTACATCATTTTAGTAGCATTTTTTAAGACTTCATCATAATAGTTTACATGATATATTTCTATAAGCTGCACAAATATATAAATATAGGAGATAAATATATAAAGATTACGTATTATAAATGGATTAATATAAAATCACCGTTGTATTTAAATACATAAAATGAATCTTATAATTATTCTACTAAATGTAGGATCCATTATAAAATGAACAATCTGATCCTAACTTTTGTGCTTAAATCGTGGGATGATTTGAAGTTTGGCATAATCAATATATTAACATCTTTTTGGAGTCTGATATTATGAGCATCATGGGCTTGCTAATTTTATTCCTTGATGGTTGAAATAAGTGTCTGACAGAAGTGTAATAGGAAGCAGAACGTTATTTTTCTCATCGTCTACTGGAAAGCAAAAGCATTGGCGTCGGAATTGAATATTGGAATCACTGGCGTGTGTGTGTGTGTGTGTGTGTGTGTGTGTGTGTGTGTGTGTCCGATCTAAGAGCCATGCTCCTCAAAGTGTGATCCATGGATTAGACTGGTTCGTGAACTGTGTGTGGCTGGTCTGCAATGAGATAAGAACAGAAATTGAGAGTGTTCAGAAACCTTTATAGCAATTGGATGGAGTAATTTTAGGTCTGTTGAATCTAATACAAATTTGGGCTTGCATATTTGTGTGTCTGTTTTGTTTTTCGTTTCATTTGTTTAAGAATTCATTTTTATTATAGTTTACAAAAGTATTGGTTCGTGATGGATTTGAAATAAAAAAAAAAACAGACAAACTGGTGCAAACCACCAATACTTTGAGAAGCATTGGTGAGAAACCTATATTACTGAGGCAGAAAGGTGGTATAATTTCTCATATTCCGTCAGCATGAGTTATGACATGGAACACTGTGGCTCATGTTGCTTTGAACTTTTCTAATCCCTAGTTAAGCCATATCCCCTAACCTTTCCAACATAACTATTCTGTTTATTTAATTGTGACATTTTGATCCACATATTTCCTAGAATGATTTGCAAAGAAGTAATTCTTTGGATTTATTCATTCATTCAACCCTTGTTTATTGAGCAGCTACTGTGTGCCAGATATTATTGTAAGCACTGGGAATTCACCAGTAACAAAACAGGAAAACAATTCCTGCTTTCTTCCAGCTTACATGAAAAGAATGAAAATATATGAATATATATGTATACGTGCACGTATAAGCACACACACACACAAATGAACTGCACAGTGGTAGCTTGGCTCCAAGTGTCATCCAGTTACACTGGGGCTGTGACTGCATGCATTCCTTTACCCTCTGGGTGTAAGGATCACTGTTGGTGTGGTTTTGTGTCTGAACCCTGTGTAGGAGGGTTACAAGGTAAGAGTTCCCAGGTGACAAATGTGAGTGGCTTCCCTTTGAGCCCTTGGTGCTTGAACACGGCTTCCCCAGATTGATGAGGACCGTGGAACAAGTGAAGCCGCAGACACCAGAGAAACTTTGGTGTCCACTGTCCTGAATTGCTATTGCTTTTTGGGATGTTTGTAATACAGAGTTAGATCCAGTGTGTTTCTTTGGTCCAGCAGGAGGGACTGTGATTTCCTGCAGGACAATGTTCTGATCCTGGGAGTCTGGGATGGAGTGTCGGGGAGATGTTAACCATCTGAAATTAGGGCAGTATTTTGTATATGTGGATTTTCTGGGGAGAGAGTCCCTAGACTTCATCAGCTTCTACAAGTAATTCATGACCCCGAAAGCTGAAGAATCATTGGCATACAGTGGCCTAAAGAGCCTTTTGCAGTTTGGCCCCTGTTATTCAATGTGATTTTATCTCCTGTTTTCTCCCTTGGGCTTCCCTGCAGTAGTTAGACTGGCCTCCTTGCTGTTCTCCAGCATGCCAGGCATGGTCCCATGCTCAATCTCCAACCACCCACAGAACTCAGCTCATCACCTCCTTTAAGCCTTTGCTCCAGTGCCACCTTCTGGGCTCACCCTAACTGCTATATTTAAAATTGCATCCCTCTCCCGCCCCTATCTTGGTCCTTGGTGCTTTATTTTTACCCTTCGCACTTGCTACCTTTAACATCATATATGGCTTGGTTATTTGTTGAGTTTATTGTCCGTGTTCCCCTCCCCACCCTGATGCTCCATAGAAGTGGGAATTTTTGTCTCTTTGTTCACTGCTGTATTCCCAGCACCTTGAACCCTGTCTGGCACATAGTAGGTGCTCAATAAATGTTTGATGAATGAATGAATGAATATGGGATCTGACTCTCCCTTTCAGAGTGTATGACATGGAGCTTAAATTCGGCCAGTTTAGCTGAAATTCCTCATGTTGCTCTGTGTGTATTGCATCCCGTTGGTTATGGTTTCATGAATCTCAGTTCTTACGTTGCCATAAATCGGCTTTCAGTGCATCTCTTTATTTTTCTTTCCATGTTTCAAATATTCCCATAAGGCGTTTTCATCTTTTTCTTATTGATTTTTGCTATTTGTTTAATCTTACTTTCCCCAAGACCCTCAAAGTGTTCATGGATAAGACCTTAGGCAAGTTACCTGACCTCTCCACCCCTCAGTTTCTTCATCTGTAAAATGGGAATAATGATATATAACCTTGCAAGGTTGCTGTGAGGGTGAAATGAGATGATGCTTGTAAAGTGGATAGCACAGTGCCTGGCGTAAGTATTGGTTGCATAAATGCTGATGAAGATATAGTATCTTATGGCCCAGCATAATGTCTGCACGTGGCGGGCACAGAATAAATGGCAGTTGTTACAATTATTGTGTCCCCCTTGTCCATTATTACCACCACTGATGATATGGTCCCAGGCAATCATCAGAGAGTAGGGCATTTGCAGAAAATTCTAGAGAAGATTAAGTGTTGTCTTCCTTCCCCGCCCCTCCCTTCCCTTCCGTTCCCTTCCCCTTCTCTTTCCCCTTCCCATTTCCCTTCCTTTTCTGTGGTGGGACTAAACTGTTTCTCTCCCCTTGCCATGCCATGGAAGACCTGTCAGGTTTGAAATTCATTCTTTGCTGTGATATTGTTTGTCACCGTCATCACAGTACTCAGTCTTTTTGCAACATTCTGTTTGAATAGATAGCAGTAGGTAACTTGTCTGGGTCGTTGAGACGTATTTCCACATATGTATTTCATAATAATCACGATTTCTGGCAAAGATTTCATTTTTTTGGAGGGCGTTTCAAGGAGCTGCCTTGTAAGTCTCTGAATGCCTGTGTTGTTTGCTTTCTGTCTTTTTTTTCCTTCAGCTCCAGGTTAGTAAAACTCCCCAGGTTTGAATCTTACAAGTAATCAATCAGCAAATGTTTATTAAGTATTATTAGGTATATATTAGGAGGACTTTTGGAGTAGCAAAATGCCACAGTGAAAGGTGAGCTTTAGAAAGATTAACCTGGGGGCTGTGTGCATAGTTGGTAGAGGGGGTGTTACACATGCAGCAGAGAAGGGAGGGGGGGGAATATTGTGGGAATTGGCAAGAAGCAGAAATGCAGTGGTGCCGGTGGGATTGTAAGCCGGGGTGGTAGACGGGGTATCTGTGTGTCCAAGTTTGCTGGGTACTGCCAACAGTCTCCCAAAGCAGTTGTCCCAATTTACACCTCCAGCAGCAATGTCAGAGAGTTCTGGGTGCTCCCCATTCTTGCCAACACTTGGTTACTATTGTTGCATGACAAATCATGCTAAGACATAGTGACGGAAAACAGTAGCTATCATTTTATTATCTGTCGTGATTTCTGTGGGTCAGGCATTCAGCAGGGCTGGGCTGGGCAGTTCTGGCTTGGGGTCTCGTGAGGTTGTAGACAGATCGTGGCTGCCAGACTTTCTGGAGGAAGCCTTTGGTGGTCAATTTATACCCCTTTTTATCATCTTTCTCTATCCCAAGGGACAGGGCCCGAGTAGGGTGAGCCAAGAGAGGTGGAAGTCCTGGCCCTGCCAAGGAATGAAATGAACATTTATTGAGCATCTACTGTGTGCTAGGCCTCGTGCAAGATGCTCTACTATTATATGAGGTTTTTGTTCCCCTCACCATTGTCTTTCTTTCAGAGTTAACTTAGAGAAGCCTTTTCCTAACAACTCTATATTTAAATACAGTTTCCTCTTTATTTTTATCTTAGTGCTCCATTCACCACCTTAAAAGCTCTTTTCTCTGTTTCCACTGTGTATGTAGTTGTTTGCCTATTTATTACCCATCCGCCTGTCTCCTGTGCACTACTGTTTAACTAGTAGGGCTGCCAGATGAAATATAGGACACCCAGTGAAATTTGAATTTCACATCAAAACAAATAATATTTTAGTATAAGTATGTCCCAAATATGGGACATTTTAAAAGTATATCTCAAATGCTTAGAAACAAAATCCTTAAAAAAATGTATGAGTATATCTCAAATGTGGGACATGCTTATACTGAAATATTATTGTAGTTTATTTGAAACTCAAATTTAATTTGATGTCTGGTGGTTCTGTTTGCTACGTCTGGTCACTCGAGTACCTACTATTTAGCACAATACGTAGCACATAATAGAAACTCAATAAATGTTTGAATGAACAAATGAGTGAATAAATAAAAGAGCTCATTTCTTTCTCATGAAGAGTTTTGCAAAGTGGATATTATTATTTTACAGATAGGGAAACTGATGTTCAAATAATCTGATAAGCTTGTTCATATACCCAGAGACAGTTGGCACAGGGTGGGGATAAGAATTTTGAAGGCTGCTCTCTTTGGCTTTCAGTTATCTTTGTATTCTTTTCACTACATCCTGCTGCCTCACTTTGTTAAAAGAAATTTCCTCCTTGTAGCAGTCAAATTTCTTAGCCGTATCAACAGAAAACTAAACTCTCTTTAGTTTAAGCAGAAAGAGAGTTTATTAAAGGATTTTCAGAGCCCTGGAGCCCTGGGAGGCCACAGAAGCCGACCTGAGGCTGAGTAGCCAGGAGCCATGCCCCTACCACACTGCAGAACTGGTCCGGTGGAGACACTGATGTTGCTGCTGCTGGGCACAGATGCTGCAGCTTGCACCGTGGATCCCACCAGCACAGACCACTAAACCAAACTCCTAGCCTCAAGGCCTTCCGGATGTAGCTGTTTCTTTCTCTACCAGTGTACAGTTCCACACAATCTGGCCCAGGCGTGTCCATTTGGCAGAACTGAAGGCATCATGTCTTCATCCTAGCTGCAAGGGATTCTGGGAAAGTGAATATTTGGCTTCCAAAGTCAAAGCTCTCTTTACCTCTCTCTCTAAACTCATAAGAAGGGGAATTCTCCAAACACAGGAAATGTCTTAAAAGGTGCTAGGTATCCTAAAAGATAATACGTGTCCACCTAACATCTCCTTTGAACTTTTGTAGCACAGCGCCTTCTAATTTTTGAAACAGGTATTACTTTCTACCTTGTGTGAAAATAGGAATTATTTTTGCTTTAATTTTTTAATGTGCCTGCAGAGTACTGAGCCTGTCTCCAGGAGGCACTCAATACATGAGTGAATAAAAACTCAATTCTCTATGTGATAGGATTTTACAGGTGACTTTAATTTTATTCATGTGTATTTTCTAAATTTCCTGTCATGAACATTTGTAATAAAAAACAAAGTTTTCAAAACTTGGTAAGTAACTGGGAGAAAAACTGTAAGTCTGAAATCCCTTATCCATGATTCTGAAATCTAAGTCTCTGAATGTTCAAGGATTTTTTTTCCTCCTTCGGCAGAATTACCTGACCTGAAATGACACGAGGCTGTTTATAGTCTTTATTATCTCACTCAGTTGACTCTTCATATGTTTTCTGGCAGAAATATTAATGAACTTGATTACAAGTTGTTGCCTTGATCTCACTGGGGATATTATATGGTGTATATACTCTCTAAAATCTGGGAAATTCTGATCTAAGGCCCATCAGTCCCCAAGAGTGTTTTTGAAGTGTGTGTGTGAATACACATGCATAATATGTACATAGAAATTTCTGGAATGATATATTAAAAACTGTCAACAATGATTACCTCTAAGAGAAGGGATTGGATGGGGAGACAATGAAAGATGAATTTATGCTTCATATTCTTCAATATTTCTAATAATTTTTATAATAAAATGATTGCCTTTTTCAATGAAAGAGAGGAAAGAGTAGAATTGGCTAGAGGTTTTATTTTATTTAGGAAAATAGTGGTAATATTAATGTTAAAAGATAGTTTTTCAAGCAGGCTCTGCCTTACGTATTCGTTCAACATTACTAACTGCTGACGAGGACCCAGAAAAAGTTATACACACTCCAGGCAGCCTACTGCCTTTTGGATAATGTGTGCATGCTCTAGTGGCAGGGAATTTGCATCAGCAAAAACACTAATTTCACTTAAAAAAATAAAATAAAGGCAACCAAAAATGTGATGAGTAGATGAAACTACCGTTATTAGCGTTGGGTTTGGCATGTTTTACGAAGTCTGAACGATTACTCATCCACTGCACATTTGCAGAAGTTCTTTAACAAAAGCCAGATGCATACGTAGTAGCAGAGGTTAGTAGGTGGATGAGAGGATTAAACCCAGTGAGTTTTTGGAGCATTGGTTTGTAGCTGTTTTTGGCTTGTCAACAGGCTACTTTTGTGAGTCAGCCTATAGGATGGCTTCCCAGGGTAAGTCTGATTTTTCTTTTCTGGGTTTACAATAGAAGTGGTAAAAGAGATCTGACTAGTTGCCTTTTGCATTGGATTCTGTAAATTAATAGTGCCTGCATTTCTTCTGTGAGAAAGACATTTATCATATTCCAGCATATTCTGATGTTCCTGCTACTGATTTTTATAGCTTTGCCTCACCTCCCCCTAATTTTTCAAGTCGAATGCCCAAGTGCTGAAAGGATTTGCAAGGGGAATTGCAAAGGTCATCTGTAAGTTCTGCGGCTGGCGTGTGGGGAACAGTGGGATTGAGCCATAGCCCTTTGTGACCCTGTCTTTTAAAGAGGATGTTTCCAATAAATTAGTGTAGCACATTTTATGTGCTTGTTTATGACCTTAAAAATGGTTTAGGTTTTGCTGAGTGGCCATTACTGATGCTTTATGACATGTTATAATGGTTTCAACCTGCACATTTTTTTTGGACTAAAACAATGTCGTGCACCAGTCAGTGTGAAGCTCATTTTTTTTTTTCTTTTAAAGGGGCTCGGGAGAACTTATTAGAATAAATCCCTGGATTCTGACTCCAGAGAATGTTGGTTCTCGCGGTCAGAAAAAGGATGAGGATTCGCCAAGCTCTTACAAATGAGCTTTGTAGTAATTGCTGATGAAATTATAAAAACACTGCTTTTCCCACTGGATGTTAAATGCCCCTTTTCATTAGCTATAGTATGGGGAGCAAAATCATGTGATTTTTTTTTTTTTTTTATGTTTAACCGTAGCTACTTTGAAAAGGCAGTTTTTACTTTGTGGCTGCTTTTTTTCTTCTGATGTCTAGCACAGTTGAGGACTTTATCTTCTTGTGTCTTTTTAGGGCACTCTGATGAATAATGGAGTCTGAGTAGCTCTAAAGCGAACAGGGTGCAGAGGAGCCTGGGCTGGAAGGTCTGGAAGAGCCCAGTCGCGTCTCTGCCAGCCATGGGTTGGAGGTACTGCTCTTCTCCCCTCCCCTCCAGCTCTCAGACAGGCTGAAGGAGGTCACTGTGAAGTGAGGGCTGGGACGTGTCAGTGGCTGATAGCTTTCCGTGTGGCAGTGACATCTCTGTGGGCTCAGAAGAGAACTTGCCTCAAGATTTCCGTTCATTAGTGTTTGGTAGCCACAAAAGAGAAAAGTGATCTGCTCTAAATGCTGTCCTATCTCGAGAAAGACTGATACATAAAAATGAGTAAGGGAATTTCAGTTGATTTTTTAAAAAAATGACAACATTGATATTAGGACTTAAAAAAATAAAAGCACTCATATCCTTAGTGCTGTGTGTGTCATCTAGAAATACTTCTACCCCTTGGAGTCTGAAGCCCTCTGCCAAGGGCTGCATGAATTTGGAGGTTAATGTGGCCCATCTTTCTGGAGCATCAGTAGTTCTTAAATATTTGGGGTAGGGGCGCGAAAGTTTCGTAATCCAACTGGTCAGTAATTTAGGAAGTCTTTCCTGCTGATATACGCAAGGCTGTCTTATGGAGTAGAATGTGAGATAAAATATAAGGCTGAAAAGAGACGTCTCCCTTGCTGATGGTGAATTCAGACCACCCTTCCAGGCCTTGCTTCCAGTCTTCCTTGCGAGGGTGGTCCCCTTTCCTCTGTGGTAAGATGTGCTTTGGTGGAAAAGTGATGGGATCAACTTTCACCCCTTCTCAACCAGCCTTTCCGGGAATGCTTCTGTGGGGAAAACAAGGTGCACTGCTGTGTGGTTTGAGAAACGTTATTGCCCAGAGTGAGCTGGAACACGTAATCCATCATGTCACACGCACAGAGGTACTTGGAAAGGGACAGGAGTTGGGGCTGAAGGCTTAACCACCACCCGGAAATTGTTATAATAATAAGACAATTGTCTTTTTCAGTGAGAGAGAGAAGAGTAAAATGTGGTGGCGATTGACACCTGAAGATGTAACCCTGTGACCTTTTCCAGTGTTCCCTCCCTCCTCTGGTTTTGAGCTTGAATAATGACTTAGCTAAGCATTTTTTTTTTTTTTAAAGAGAAGAGTAAAATCAATTATCGGTGATTTCAGAGCAGATTATTATGTGTCTGGATTCTTTAGCCTCTTTTGATTTTGTCCTATTGGCCTCATTTCTTAGTGTTTCTCAGCTTCTTATCAAAGGGCAAGAGAGGATGAAAACTCCAACAGCTTTTTACTCCTAGCGGCTTGTTGCTAGTTAGGGAATATAACTTAGAGAGAATGACAAACATAATTCACATTTTGTAGGAGAGAAAATTCAAGAATATATATATTTGAGCCTGTCTTTTATACATACATACACACATATATATGTGTGTATATATATATATATATATCTATATCTATCTAAATCTTCCACATAATTTACTAAACTCTTAAATCCATACTCACGCACACACAAAAATCAAATCTTAAAATAATTCTGCTGGAAGAAATCAAGAAGGAAAATTAGTAGGCAGTCTTCATGAGACTTTAATGTGTATATTTACTACTTAGAAATATTCAAATACAGCTTTGTTTTGTGTCGTTAATTTTGGTGATACAGTATTTGAAAAGGTGACAGAGAAAAGGGCAGAATGCAATTCTTGAAGCTGTAATTTGCAGGAGACTAATAATACAAGTCCATTTTCTTTTCCAAATGTGCTATTTATATAATTTATATTTTTAACAAGTCTTAGAACTAGAATGAAAATAGTAATTAATCTTAAGGGCAAGAAATGTTGCAACTATGCCAAATTTGGAAACTTGAAGCAACTCTCTTGGTGGCTAAGCATAGTCTATAGAGTGTTCTAATTTGAATGTCACAGAGCATAGTGCTGAGTGAATAGTGTGTGCTCAGTTAATGTGAAATGATTGACTCAATTTGGCAACACTTTTCTTTTTTAGAAAAGTAAGCATATTTGATTTAGAAGTGGCAGGTCAAATTTAAAGCCAAGTTAGGATAAATAGATCAGGTGAAATAGTGCACATAGCAGGGATAGTAGTGTTATATGTGCAAAGAAAAAAGATGGAAAGAAAAACCATCAAAATGTTTGCATGGTAAGATGATGAGTCATTTTTATTTTCAATCCATTTTTCATTTTCCTTTAATTTTCCAAAATGAGCAAATACGTTCTTTGGAACACAGTACTTTCATGACACATATTAGGCTTCATATAACTAACTATTTGTTAAATGCTGAGTTAATTAATTTATAATAAAAATGATACACATCAAATATGATGTGAGTAGTGTCCCCTGGAGTTGGGCAGCTTGGTAGCTTTGAACTTACAAAGCGAAATTTTGAGCTAGAACTTAGAATTTCTAGCGAAATTCATTTTTTCAAATAATATTTTATATAGAATCCCTGTGTTGTCAGTTCTGCTATAACACAAAATACGCCTTTCTAAAAAAATCACCAGGCTATGCAAAATCATGCAGTAGATACCATAGAGTCTATAGGGGCACAAGTTAGGGGCACAGTATTCAAAAACTTCATCAGTGACATATTAAAAAAATAAAAGATAGAAACCTAATAAAACCTAATAAAAACGGTAGACAGTTTTACACTTGCTAAATGATTAAACAGTATATAAATGTAATAATAAGCTTGGTACTCTGCTTTGAAAAGACCTGGTATTTGCTTGTGGAAGTGGCTGTGGGAAGGATTGCAGCTTATAAATTATGGTGAAGTGTGGAAGGAGGCTTATCTGAAATTGGACAGAAAGATGTGGATGGGTGTGGTGTGTAACATGCATGGTAAACTGAGGTAGCTGGCAGATGTGTGAGGTGTGTGCATTTTGTGTATCCCTACACTGCTTGATTCAGCTGGGTGTAGTTTTTTGTGTTCACCTAGTGTTTCTAAAATCACACATAAACAAACCAGAATTCATTTGGGTTATGCTCAAATTGTTCCGTAATGTATCAGTTGTGGTTGAACAAATTTGCATTTTTAAAACAAGTATTATAACAGAACTAAGTGTATACGAGATAGATGAAATAAAACTGCATTAGCTCTAAGTATGTCGAGAGCCCAGTTTAGAATCCAGCCTCCCTGTCATTACCCCAGGGATTCCAGGGGGCATCGCTGTGTGGCGTAGAACTTGGTCGTCCTTTTGTTCGTGACCTGGAACAGATACAGAACAATGTTCTTTTTGTGGAGACATTTGGTCCTGTCTTTGTATCCTTCCTTGACTGGAGGCGTGCCAGGTTCTTCAGCATTCACAAAGTTCAGTCCCACTGCCAGATGGACTGTCCAGTAAAGTGAGTGGCCTTGAACTTAACAGCCCCACAGAAGCCCTCACCCCAGGTCCTTGTTGGGGAATCTAACCTTGAACCCGGTGCTACTCGATACTTATCAAATGCTGCTGTGAAAAAACAATATTTATGGATTACAGTCAGAAGGATAGAGGTTCACTCATTTCTCTGGATACTCTAAAACAGCGAGAGAGGAAGGGAATGTTGTTTGAAAAAGGATTTTCCAAGGTGGCTTTTGCTTTGACTTGTGAAATAATGTTAAAGAAAGGTGTGAGAATTTTGCTTTTATCAAAAAAGGTATTGGTTAAAAAATAGTTAAGGGAATTCTGATGTAAAATGTATACATGAAATAATTTAGACCAGCAGAAATCTCTATACCTGAGAATTTTACCCCTTGCTCTCCCATCCCTGGCAATTAGTTTTACTAAATTACACTTAGTATTGTGCCCTTAGCTCCGGTTGAAGGTCATTACAAGATAGAGCCCCGTGAATCTTGATGGTATGGGGCGCCTATCTTGTGGGTGTTACAGTGTCATCTTCAGGAAGACTCTTGGGAGAAGTGTCTCTCTGGTTTCAGTACCACAAATGACTGTACTTCTACACAACTTTGGGTTTTTATTTTATGGATATAGTTAGTCATGTAACTGATCACGTCTTCTTCCTCTTTATAGCCACAGGCATGTTTTCTTTAACCCACACATTTTTTTTTTTTTTTAACCAAAAGAAAAACTAGTTTGCCAACATTGGAAAATGAGAAGATTTCACACAAGTATGTTTGAATTTCCAGCATCTATTGAAAAATCAGGTCTAGCAACACTGGGCTTACATGTCTCCATGGCAACCATGGGATCCAATAAACTAACGCCATTTTCCTTAAAATACAACAGGCACTCTTGAGTTTGTTTTACTCCTTTACCTCAACTGCTTGGCCCTTAGATGTTGGACTCTGTGGCTCCTGGCTTAGAAAGCAATTTGCAACCCACCTCTAGAAAATGTGCAGACTCTTATTTGCATTTTGTATACTGATCTTATTCCTAGGGTCATTTATTTTTGTCTTTAATTCTCTTTCCTTTACCCACACACATTCATTTTCTGTTGTTGATTCACCTTGGAATGTTGTGTGCTTTTACATACACTGCTTTAAGTCCTTTTGGGAAGAAACAAGGTATAAATAAACAAAAATAAGAGAATGACTTTTTTCTCCTCAGATCTTTTTATTTTTTACCTGACAAGAGTTTAAAACAATTTCAGGTCTTTCGCTGACCTGTTTTAGAGTCTACTTGATTCTAGCACCATTCAGAGCTCTGCAATTCTTTGTTTTCTCGTTTATTTGTTTTTTGTAGTTCTTCACAGAGACTTGGAGAAAATGCTGTTTTGTACCTAAGGTTGGTTGACTTTCCATGATCTTGCATTAAGAACTGAAAAGCTAAGAAAGTCGGAATAGTTGTTCATTTACTTCTGAGAGGGAGGATTAGGACACCACGAACCTCCATAGAGGTTATTTGCCAAGTGCAAAGACCACGAGAAGGCATCGTTCGGTGTCCTACACATGGCACTGTTGTGGCTCTTGGGGAAATGATCAGAGAAGGCAATAGTTGCTGTGACCTGGAGACCTGCTGTTGTGAATCTTGCTATTAGATGTTAGTGTAGCCCAAGAAGTGTTGAAAACAACTCTGAATTGATCAGAATGTAGAAACATTAATTTTTAAGTACTATTCACGATTTCCATATTCCTTTGAGAAATCTGAAGACCCAATAAGAATGGGACAACATTTGCCCTTGGATGGGTTCTTGTCTAGTTCACCACATCCTCCCCACCCCCTGTTGTCTCCATGACACTGAGGCTGAATGCCACTTGCCCTGTCTTCCTCCATTTGCTCAATATGTAACCGATTGTTATTTAATACCATGTTGGAGCACTAGATAACAAGCTCATCTTGCTTGTTAAGCATATCCCAGACTTTGGCATATTTTCTAACCGCCATAGTCACATTCCACATGCCTCACAGCCTATCAGCTCTTTCCGTAGCGTTCACGTTCAATGAGTTGGATTTTCTTCAATGTTCCTCTTCTCCCCAATCTCAGAGTTGTAAGCTTCCTCAGTAGGAGTATCATGGGTGTGTGTATATGTAGGTAGAAAGAACACCAGGCTCATTCATTCAACAAGTATTTATTGAGCACTTACTCTGTGCCAGGCGCTGTTCCTGCAGTAGGATAAAGCAATGAATAAAATAGGCAAAAATATGTGCACTGATGGAGTTTACATTCCGGTAGGGGGTGGTAAGTGCTATGAAAAAAAATAAAGCCTGAAGGGGTTCCTATTTAATTTGAGGCTGATAGGTTAGACCTTGCTTCTGAGGTTCCTTTTGAAGAGAGATGTGAATTAACTGACTGAGGAGGGAGCCACACAGCTTTCTGGGGAAGAACGTCGTAGACCAAGGGGACATGCTTGGATTTGGCGTTAGACATGGATTTTAGTTCAGCGCTGCCTCTCCTAATGGTGTGAATTAGGGTTGGTTGCTTTTTGCCTCTGGACCACGTCTGTGAACTCCTCTCTGAAGTGCTAAGACTCAACATTGGAGAAGGACCATGTCTTCTCGGCAGTCTGTACCCAGGGTCATGTCTGGTCTTTGGCTCTCAGTAAGTGTTCAGTAAATATTTGTGCAGTTAACAGATGGACACATAAATAGTTTTTGTGCGATTAACAGATCAGCACATAAATGGTTTTAAAAGCATATAAAACATCTCAAAAACAGGTTCTTAGCTAAGTGTATTTCACAGTCTCATAGATTAATGACAGTGAACATGGCCAGCTCTGAAGTATGTGTACAAGAAACTTTTCTTTAATGATGCTTCCACATTTTCTGTGCTTAGCAAGACGCATCTACAAAACATCATAGGGTACTATTATGACCCAGGAAAGGGACCTGGGATTCTTTGAAAGTTTCCCCTTGAGGGCATTAGCCTAGTCAATTGGGGGCCAGTCCCCCCAATTCAACTAAATATTGGTCACACTCCAAGAGGACACTGGGAGCTAGACTGAGGGCAGGGACTGTGTCTTTGTTGTTGTGTCCATTGTTGTTCATTAGTGTGTCCCAATCTCCAGCATAGTACCTGTGGGCTCACAGTAGAAGCCTTAATAAATATTTATTAAAGAGTGAATAAAATCAAAGCAAGTATACATTTTTGGCTCTTTCATAAAGCAGTGTTGGAGTCACACTGGAAAGATAACATACATTCCACCTATTTCCTTCCCAAGAAAGACACACTAGAACTAGAGAAGATGAGAAAGACTAAAATGATGTCAAGGCCAGGCATAGTGTTAATGTCCTATTTGCTTTAACTCATTTAGATATCCTCATTTACAGATGGAGAAATAGAGGCTTGGAGCTAGTAAGTGGCAAAGCCAGGTACTTGAGTCCAGGGATTGCGTTCTTAACCCTTAGAGTGTGTTGCTTACACGAAAGAATAACTAGCAGGTATAGAAGCAGAAGTATGAAAAGAATTCACTTAGGCTAAATGGACTGTGTTAGTGGCATTAGTAACTGATGATCCTTTCTGTTGATCGAAGTTTCTTTCACATATGACAGGTTTCAGTTGGAGAGACAGGTTTACTTTGTAATTCGTAGTTCTCTAGTTTTCTTGTGTATGCCTCAAAGACTGCTTTGTTTCAATTTCTTGAGAACATATCAGGTTTTCTGAAAGCCATCTGGGAACTCCCTCCTAACATGAATCCTTGTTTTGATTCTGGTAGGACAGAGGTATTTTTTCAGTGCCATAGTCACATTCCACATGTTTCACAGCCTATCAGCTCTTTCCATCACATTCACGTTTAATGATGTGCTAGTAACATTAGCCTCTCGTCAGCCTCAATTTCTCCCTTCTGCCCCCATCTCATGAACACATTCTTCTATTTCTTGTTCTAGGACAATTGGGTTTTTTACTGCTTATTTTCATTTTCCATGGAATGAGCTCATTTGCTACTATGCTTTTACAGGAGAGCAAATTTAAAGCTGAAAGGAAGCTTGGTGAATTTGTAACAGTCTCTTGGGTTCAGGGAGGATCATTGGAATCCCTGCGTTTTCCTTTCATTCGTGTGCTTTAAAGTGAGGTGAACACTGTGATTTTTATAGATGATGTTAGCCTCTATGGCAGAGATAAGCAGATATCGTGGCCAGCTTTCTGGGGAAGATGAGAATGGTTGTGTTTCTATGACTTTATTTTTCCAGTGCTGACTATATGGCAGTATCACTCTGGCAAATATTGGCTGGCCATGGAACATTTTTAAGAGCAAGGATTTCATGAATGTTCTGTCTATTACCATGGCTGAGAAATCAAAACAAAATATTCTTCACACATTTCCTCGAGCATTCATGGATAGGTTCCAGTATATTACTTTTATGTTAGCTGCTAGACCACATGAAGAGTTCAAAATAAAATATTACTGAAAATACAATGATTAAGAAGGATTGGGTAGAATATTTTGTACCATTTTTCCCTTCCTGTATAGTAATGTCATGCCAGGAATGGTGACAGATGAACTGGGTGCAGAAAGGCTTCGCAAGAATTTTTGTTTTCAGGCTCTTGTTATGGACATGATACTAATAACAATAACATGTAACATTTATTTAGCTTTTGGTAATCTCTGTTCTGACTTAGGAAAAGAGCAGACACTGATGATATCAAAAAACAAAAACAGGGCCGGCCCCGTGGCTTAGCGGTTAAGTGCGCGCGCTCCGCTACTGGCGGCCTGGGTTCGGATCCTGGGCACGCACCGACGCACCGCTTCTCTGGCCATGCTGAGGCCGCGTCCCACATACAGCAACTAGAAGGATGTGCAGCTATGACATACAACTATCTACTGGGGCTTTGGGGGAAATATTAAAAAAAAAAAAAAAAAAAAAAAAAAAAAAAGATCATTAAAAAACAAAAACAAATCCACCACAGAGATCCCAAAGATCGTCGTAATTTCTGTTTTTCCCCCCTTCTCTAGAGTATGCTTCTCACATTTTTATGTGATTAATGAGAATAAATAATAGGGTGTGAGTTTACAAGGAATTTACAAGGAGAGTATTTTGAGAGGTAGCTTTTTGCAGTGGGGCTCTATTTGGGCAGAGATCCTTCTGGGGTACCTCATGTGTCTAAGAATGTAGCAGTTGGTCCAAACATGAATCAAGGAGTTCAGTTCTGTTGCTGTTATGGAGGAGTTCCTTTTGGGAGGCCATGTCGGCGTCAGGCCAGGGCGATGATGGTGGCGGTGATGATGATGCTATTAGTAATAATGGCTGCAATGTATTGAATGCTCACACCATTCCAGGTTCTGTGCCAAATGCATGTCGTGCATTATTCCATGGGTTATCTCACAGCAAGCCTGTGGAGTTGGGGCTCTTCTGATCCCCATTTTACAGACGAGGAGACTGAAGCTTAGAGGGGTTTAATTTTCCCCTGGGTGCACAGCTAATGAGAGAGGGAAGAATTTGGATTTGAACCCAGGTCTTTCTGACCCCAGAGCCTGGGCTAATACCTCATTGTTCTTAGCATTTCCTTTCTAGAAGTAGGAAATTCTTGCCTGAAATATTTCAGTGACCTGTTACCTATTTCTCTGCTTCCCTCCTCTTTCCTCTTTAGATCTTTTTCCTGCAACCAGCTTTCTGAAGCAGGTACTTCTCCATGGAAGTCCCCCTTCCTTCCTTCTTTGCCGGGTAGATTCCTCTCAATCTTCAGGACTTCTCTTTTACTTCTCACAATACTTTACTCCTGTCTTCATCAAAACCCTTTGCAGCTGATAGTTAGCTACTTACATATTCCAAAGATTCCTAGGTTGTGGCCCAAGCATTCAGTTGAGTTTTGCATGTCTTTGCCTGTGTGAATTTTTCTAGAGACAGTTTGTGGTTTTCATATGAGTCTCAGAAAAGTATTTGACCAAAAAGTTAAGATATAATTGTTTATAAGATTCTCCACCCTCCTCCAAGTAGTGAGCGCCTAGAGAGGAAAAGCATTTCTTATTCATATTTATTTCCTTGGATGGATATAATAATGTAGGATTTTTTGAGTATCTGGATAAATGAATGTATTTACTAGTAAGGCTATGAGGTGGTATAGCCTGTGGGTTAAGAACATAGGATCCAGATTCAGACTGTGCCTTGGGTTGAATTCCTTCTCTGCAACCCCTTCAGCAAGTGATATAATCTCTCAAAGCCTTACTCTCCTCATTGGTAAAAGGGACATCATAATGGTATTTAAGTTAGAGGGTCGTGGTTGAAGATTAAAACAAGGTACTGCGTATAAAGTGCTTACCATGGGAGAATATAGCATACCTGCCATAATTAGCTGCTACTATTATTATTATTACTTAAGAACTTTTGAAAGGGGCTGAAGGATGAGGTTCTCATGCTTTTCCTAGTGGCTATCATGGAGATATTAAAACCCTTACAGTAGAAAGAGTTGCCATGCTACTCTTGAGTTTCAAAGGCTTAGAACCAAGATGTTTTCTCTAGCCATGGTGGCAGGTGCAGCTCGGATTCCTCCTCCCTGTTGTTCTTGGACATTTCCTTTCTCCGTGGCCTTCACCCTGCCCATGCAGTGGCTCAGGCTCCACAGAAGGACACCCCAAAACGCCAGCTAATGGAAATTTTATGATGTGGGCACTCTGCCCTCGAGGATTTGGACATATGCGTTTTGTGTTTAAATCAACAGAAAAAAGTGCAGCTGTAGCCACCCCTCCACATAATGGTTGAAGTAGCCCTTTTCCTCGTGTGTTCTTGGAACCCCTAAGTGCCAGGCCTGTCACTTGCCATCCCCTCTGAGCATAGCAGGTGAGTCCAGTAGGTCAGATGAAAGGCAGAGGCCAGCAGGGCATAATCACTTATTTACATAGCACTGATGAATAGCTGCCCAGACATCAAGACACACGCGTTACTTATAATAGTGCAGCCGTAGGGTGACATTGGCGAGAAGCAGCCTTTAGAAAAGTGCTTTAGTTGGATACTTGTGAACTCTGGCTCATCAATGTGCACTAAATATAGAAAAGGGAGCTCGATCCCTTTACAGAAAATATATTGTGAGCTGGATTCATTGACACAAGGGGAAAAATTGTCAGCTCCTACTTTCCCATAGTCAGTTTATTTTTGGTTTTGTTTTTAAAGTGTATACCATTTCTTTTTATCACTGGTAACTGTATGACCTTGGGTGAGTTACTTCCAAATATCCTTTTTTTTTTTTTTAAATCTTAAAAGTAGATAGCAACTTTATTCACAATCACCAAAAACTAGAAACAGCCCAAATGTTCTTTCACTGGTGAAAGGATAAACAAGTTGTGGTTCATCCATACAATGGAATACTAATTAGCAACGAAAAGGAACGAGCTACTGATACCTGCAGCAAGATGAATGAATCTCAAATGCATTTGCTAAGGGAAAGAAACTGGATTCAAAAGCCTATGTATTATATGATTCCATTTATATGACATTCTAGAAAAGACAAAACTATAGGAATAGGAAATAGGTGGTTTCTGGGGGTTGAGAATGGGTGATGTTTTGACTCAAAAGGGGCTGCCCTGGGGAGTATTTTGAGGTGAGGGAACTGTTCTGTATCTTGATTGTGGTGGTGGTTACATGAATCTGTGTATTTAAAAACTTACAGAACTGTGCACCAAAAAAGGTGAATTTTAGTGTATATAAATAAAAATAAAATAAAAAAAAGGGAATGATAGCATTTATCCAACATTCTAAAAAATGTGGCCTTGCTTTGAAAGAGGCAATGTATGTCATTTAAATCTCATAAATATTTATTGATTAGCTACTATAATGCAGTGCTTTATGGGAAATCATAAAGGAAATACTGGTCTGTGTGCTCAGTGGTGTAACAATCAACTTTGGTAAACATGCACAAAAACCCTAGGGTAATTTTAAGGTTATAATTATATTATGGGAATTTAGATAGAGGAGGAAGAGACATCTAGTTGGGATCATGGAAGATTTTTTTTTTAAGAAAGTGAGGAAAGTTTGTCAAGGAATAATCTTGAAGAATGGGTAGATTTTTAAAATGTTTTTTAGTAAACTTTTAATGGAAGTATAACATTCCTACAGGAAAGTATACAAATCTTACTGTGTACTGCCTGATGAATTTTTACCAAGTAATCAGCACCCAGGTTGTGAGACAGATCATTACTAGTACCCTTGTGCCTTCTGCTAGTCAACGCCTCCTCAAGTTATAATCACTCTCTTGATTTCTAACATCACAGATTAATAATGTCTGGGTTTTATTTAACTTTATACAAATGGAATCATACAGCATGTACTCTCACATCTGGATTCTTTTGTTCAACATTGTGTATGTGAGATTCATCCCTGTTGTTGTGTGTGGCCATAGTTCATTCCCATGAAATATTCCATTGTATGAATACATCACTATTTATCTCTTTTAATGTTGGTGGGTATTTGGGTTGCCTACAGTTTTGCATTATTATGAGCAGTGCTGCTATGAACATTACTGCTGTATGGTTTTGGTGAACGTACATATACATTTCTGTTTGGTATGCACCAAGGAGTGGAGTTATCAGGTCATAAGGCTTGCATATGTTCAGCTTTGATAGATACTACAAACTGTTTCCAAAGTCTTTGTACCAATTTACACCCTCAGCAGCTGTGTCTCAGTGTTCTCGTTGCTCCATTCCTTGCCAACGTTGTGTAATGCGTCTCTATTTCATTTCATTGAAGAATGAGTAGGATTTTTTATATAAAGCAATGGTGAGCACTTGAATGGTACTCTAGGCAAGAGGAACAACCCAAGCAAGAGTGTACAGCTGGGGTTAGAGAATGAATATGCTGTTTATATTGGTTGGAATATTTATAATAGTTGTGACTAGAAAGGTAAGTTGGCCTCGACTGCCAGTCTAAATAAGACATTTGAAATTCATTTATTCTATGTTGATGAACAATTAATTTTTATTAAATTAATGTACTTCCATGGAAACAGCAAAGCCATGCTTTAGGAAGAGTTATCTGGTGGTATGCGTAGGATGTATGAAGGGGAGTGGGGAGAACAATTTAGCAGTCCAGGCTGGAGCTAAATCATGGCAGAATAACTGAGGGCAGAGGAGATGCAGTTTGGTGGTTGATAGGTAAGACGTGGTAAGTGACTGAACAGTGGAGGGTTAAGGGGAAGGAAGAATAAGAGATACCTCTGACCTGGTGGTACCTTAGCCACTTACGTTAAAATTCACTATTATCCTTCTAACTGAGTGACCTATGCTTGCTATCTCTGTTTCTTCACTTCCCTAACACTCCTTACTTTTTAATGACTTTTTTAATCGTTAGATGTATTGTACATGTAGAAAAGTGTCTAAAACCTATCAGTTTGGTAAAGAACAATAAAACGAATAACTATGTACCCACGGTATCTTGAGATATAGAATACTCTAGAAGCCTCATCTTTGATTACATCCTTTTCTCTGTCCCGCACTGAGTTAACCGCCACCCTGAATTTTAGGCTAATCTTTCCCTTGCTTTTCATTATTGTTTTACTATCTATGAATACATCTCTAAAGTATACTTTGAATTTTATTTATTTATTTATTTTTTTTGTGAGAAGATCAGCCCTGAGCTAACATCCATGCCAATCCTCTTTTTGCTGAGGAAGACTGGCCCTGGGCTAACATCCGTGCCCATCTTCCTCCACTTTGTATGGGACGCCGCCACAGCATGGCCTGACAAGCGGTACATCAGTGTGCGCCCAGGATCCGAACCAGGGCCGCCAGCAACGGAGCGCGTGCACTTAACCACAACCCCACAGGGCCGGCCCTATACTTGGAACTTTAAATAAATGGAATCATGCGGCAATATTCTATGTGATTTGCCTTTTTTTCATTCAACATTAGTTTTTATTTTATCCATGTAGAGGCATGTAGTTGTCGTTCATTCATTTTTCACTGTTGTGTGGTAGTCCATTGTGTCCATAATCCTCAATTTATTGATCTATTCCACCTTAATCTTTAATCCCTGACTTTAATCACCCAAAATTATTTTTACATATTGCCACAAATACTGTGGCATATGTGAAAGATTCAGGGACATCAGTGTACTGTGTCCCACAGATTTAATAGCTGTCTTATAAACACATTGAGATTTTTGCTTAGTATTTAATGCTTACAATGAGTTCCTGCTTTGTCTCCTGTATGGGAGAGGTGCTTACTCTAAAATAGTTTCTCAGTCTTGGCACTATTGACATTTGGGGCTGGATATTCTCTATTGTGGGGACTGTCCTGTGCATTGTAGGATGTTTAGCCGCATCCCTGGCCTCTGCTTACTAGATGCCAGTAGCACCCACCTCCCCATTTGTAACAACCAAAAGTGTCTCCAGACATTGTCAAATATACCCTGGGGACAGAGTAATCCCTGGTTGAGAACCACTGCTCTAAAATGTTAGGATTCAATGAAAAGGCATTGAGTTACCATGACTGACATGAGACAATCATCTCTGTAACCTTCCTCTTACTTCCCTTCTGCTGCAGCCCAGCCCCGCCCCGCCCCAGGTTAGTGACTCTGGAACAGTGGTGTATTCTCGTCTTTCCCCTGATCCCTGGAGATCAGCCATTTCCTCTTGCAAGTACCTTAGCAGTTTCACCCATGCTGGCAACTATTTTCTATATTCTCATAGACTGTGAGTCTACGTTTTACTGACCTGCAACTCTCTTTGCCCTGATTCCTCCTACACTGGAGGTAGTCTTTACTTAGGTGTCTGATGAGACAGTCATGCTCATTGCATTTATAAATTGCTTCCATTTCTCCCAAAACAACAAAGAAAAAGCATGTATTTTTTGAAATTGTCAGTTTAAAAAACTATAATAAATACATATTAATAAATCAAAGTTAAAATATGCAGAATGGTAAAATGATGGGACCATTTGATCTTTAAAATTAAAATTTAAGAAATTTAAATTAAAATATATTTAGGTGGTACACAGCTCTCCTGTAACTTTGTGTATGGATTTTTTTCAAGTGCAACACAAACCTGTCCATGAATCCCAAAGCATTGTAAAGTTGGCTCCATCTAGTGTATGCAAGTATTATACAAGCTGGGGGAAAAATCTGTACTAGGAATCTCTTTGGGTACTTCATTATGAAACTAAAAAAAAAAAAAAAAACAAAGCTGGACTATATGCTATATTTGTGCCCCAGGAGATAACACAGGCGGAAGTGACCTTCACAGCCTGAGAGCAGAGGTTGTTATATATTGGAACATCAACCTCAAGCATGCCTGACATTTTGTTCTAACAGCCTTGCCTTTTTTTTCCTGGACAGAGGACTTATTTACAGGCACTATCAACAAATGCAGCGTGTCCCTTCCATTCTGATATTCTCAGGGCTACTTGGCCAGGTCCCTGCTTTTCCTGTATGGGGTCATATCTGAGAGTCATGCTCATTTTCCACAGTTGGGGAGTGATTAGGGCTGGGCCCACTTAACTGTGATTTCAGAACCCTACATGATTTTCTTTATCAGACTGAAATTCTTTGTAGTTGTTAGCTTCTCGCTACAATAGAGTAGGCCAGTATTTCTGGGCTGTGTTTAATCTTGTTTCCGCTGAAGGATTCTGGCACATTCTTCTTTTCTCTCAACCAGTGTTTCCCAAATTTTAGCCATTCTCATGCTAACTTCATGACTTTTGCCCCCATATGCTACAGTCTTGCCCCGCATAACGACGTTTTGGTCAACGACGGACCCACATATATGATGATGGTCCTGTAAGATTAGTACCATTTAGCCCAGATTTGTAGTAGACTATACAATCTAGGTTTGTGCAAGTACACTCTACGATGTTCGCACAACAACGAAAATCACCTAATGACACATTTCTCAGAACTTATTTCTGTTGTTAAGTGATGCATGACTGTATATGACGCTTAAAAAAATTAAAAGTATATTTTAAAGGAAATTTTATAATAAGTGGAAACCACATATGGAAGTACTTGTAAAATAAATATAATGAAATTGGAAGAAAATTGTTAGATTCTTACTAAGTGTACTGTCTGGAAGCTTAGCCTGAGGTCTGAGCTTTTTTCTTGTTACAAAGGGCAAGTGTTGAGAGATTGAAGACATATTAGCATTAAACAGAGACTCTTCCTGGGATGAAAGAAATTTGAAAGGTCCTTTCTCACTCTGTAATTCCATGGTTATTTAATGTGGAGTCTATGTGCCTTCATTTGAGATCATCTCACGTTGGGAAACTTTGCTCAAGATTTACCATCTTTGCCAAAGGAAGTTCATCGTTCTCTCCCAAATTTCCAAAGGCCTTGTTTCCCTTAGAAAGCCTTTTTGAATTATTCCTTTCTTCTCTGAGCACTTCCTTACTTCTTCTCCCATTAACAAGTATAAATTTTGCTAATATGTTGGGTTACTTTATTTTTTTCCTTGTAATTTCACATTTTCACACTCTCTTTTCCAACTAGATTATTTGAGGACAAACATTGTGTATTTTTTTTTTCCTAGTGAATGCCATCAATTTAACTCGTGCTTGGTATAAATATTTAGGGAAGTCTGCTTCATTCCCTGTTTTTTTTTTTTGTTTTTTTTTTTAAGGTGGATCATGGTCAAAAGTGGCCAGAAAAAGCACTATGGTCAATTAATTAATCATTTAACCCACTGACAAATAGTTATTGGGTGCCTTCTCTGGGTCTGGAATTGTGCCTGGTTAAATAATGAAGAGGTGAACTAAATAGACATGGTTTCTGCCTTCATGGAATTCAGAATCTAGTGTGGGGTGTGGGGTACAAACAACTAAAGAGGCAACTTGAGTGCAAGGTTCTAATTTTAGAGTTAGTTTGCTTTTGTGATTGTTGGGTGGCTCACATAAACTTGGAACAGAAATCCACAGTGAGAAGCTTGTGGGCTCTGAAGTTTCACACCCCAGATCTGCAGCTCATGAACATCTTTTTTTTTTTTTTTTTTGTGAGGAAGATCAGCCCTGAGCTAACATCCATGCCAATCCTCCTCTTTTTGCTGAGGAAGACTGGCCCTGAGCTAACATCTATTGCCAATCCTCCTCCTTTTTTCCCCCCATTTTCTCCCCAAAGCCCCAGTAGCTAGTTGTATGTCGTAGTTGCACATCCCTCTAGTTGCTGTGTGTGGGATGCCACCTCAGCATGGCCAGACAAGCGGTGCTTCGGTGCGTGCCCGGGATCCGAACCCAGGCAGCCAGTAGCAGAGTGCGGGCACTTAACTGCTAAGCCAGCCCCCGCCGCCCCCTCCTCCCCCCCCCCGCCCCCATGAACATCTTGATTTTGGGCAAGTTACTCATCTCACTCCCTGTCCCTCAGTTTCTTTATGTCAATAAAAAGAGATTAAATAAACCTGAGGTGTAATATGCAAATATGTGACACAGTTATTGGTGTGACTATAAGATGAATTCTGTCTTCTCTCCTCCTCCCTCTTTTTTTAAAATGAGACACGATCTCATTATTTTTTCAAATTTTCAAATTTCCTACGTGGCACACTAGGAAATGAAAATACCTTGATCCTTGATCCAGTATTAGAAACCAAACATCCTTGTTAATGGAAATATCATTGTGGATGGTGCTTAAAGATCGCAAATCCACGCAATTTCCAAATTGTCTGTTTAAATTAATAAATGATTTGAGCATTCAGAGTTACTCTAAAACATTTTTGTCTTCAGAATCTAAGGTCCATCATGTGTCACTGATCTCTGTCAAGCATATTGAGCAGTGCCTGGGACACAGTAGGTGCTAAATAAATATTTGTAGACTGAATGAGTCTTAATAAGAATATTTTGATTTTTCTTTTATTCATATTTTTTCCATATCTCTTAAAAATTAACCAGTGTTATTTGATATTAGGAGCCAGATGAGCTTGAATGGAGTGGTTATCCTCTGCATCTATATCACCAGCCTTGCCTGTAATACCTAGCAGGTAATAAATACTTAGTAAATGTTAAAAAGAGAATTAGGTAGCTTTGTTAGGCACTTTAAAAAAAAACACACAAAAACATGACTTAATTTTTTTAAGCAAAGATTTAATTTTTCCTTTATGTCACTTCGTGGCAGTAATACTTAAAATTACATAGGCTATTAAATTAAAATATTGGTTATTTTAACATTTTTCTATCAGCATAAATATACACTTTGATTATAGGCAAGACTCCCTAGAGTGTAAATTAGATACAGAACGCTAATGTGTATTGAGTTTATTATGATTGATTGGATTTAATCAACAGACAGGAAGGATTTCTGTGCAAATATTATTTTTCTCATTTTAAATCCTGTTTGCTCAGCATTACCGAAACAGGATGTCATTAGTATAAGAGTGAGTATTGAGAAGCTTTAGAAGTTTGGGAAATTTGACTCTTAGTACACACTTAACATAAGATGATCTATTGAACACAAAGAAGTTCGATTTGTTATAGTTTTGCTTGTTTAATACATGATTTCCCTGCTTGATTTCTGGGTATGTTTATACAGTAAACAAACAAATTAAAAATATAATTGACACACTGAGTCAGAGCAGAGGATTCCTTGGGCTAGGATTTTTTGTCTGTATCTAAGACAGCCATTAAAAAGGCATAGTTAGTTGTCCACTATCAGAAGAAGTTACAGATCACCACCACCATTGTAAATGAATATCTTATTGAAAGATTTCTCTAGACCTTTCCTGAGCTTACATATATTTTCAATCTGTGCAACCTCTTCGAATATCAAGTTTGAAAAGCATCTTCACTATTGTCTTCAGATAATAACTTTTGTTTGCCCTATAACTTGCAGTTCTTTGGGGTTCTAAGGGCTGCCTTTTCGTTCCCTATAGTATTCTGAAATAGAGTCCTTCTTTGCATAACATTGATTGAGTGCATTTTTTCAGGCACTGTACTAAGGACTTTTCATACTTTACCTCATTTAATCATCACTTTAATCTATTAAATAGGAAATATTAATATTACCATTTTCTAGGTACAGATCTTAAGACTCGGGACTTAAATGATTTACCCAAGGTAAAGCTAGGATATGAACACAGAGTGTGGGGTATATGAGTATTTGTGTGTCTACCTTGCACTGTCACACTCTGATGTCTCCAGTTGAAAAGTGGTGCTAAGTTTATGCCCATAGGAGACACATATCAGCTGTTCATTCATTTATAAAGTAGACTTCTCAGAGGTTTGCTGCCCACAGGTTGAAAGCACTGCTCTGGGTCCTTACCACATCTTGTACAAATTGGGGTTTTCACGTATCGATCTACCACCTTCCATACCACCTTCCACCATAGCATGGTTGTCCACAAGAAAGTCTATCTCTACCTTCAGCTCAGTTTTTGGAATACAAATATTTAGTTTACATGAATGGACTAGAATGTCTAACTGACAAAGTATCCCTTTCTTCTTTTTCTTCATCCCTTTTCCAGCTCCCCCTTGGGCCATAAAAGATTTGGGTGGTTTTCTGAGCTGCTGATGCCCTGGTATCTCATTCAGAGACGGAATCTGGGGAAGGATGGGTTCACCTTCCTTAGCAGCCAGGACCTCAGCTAAGGTGGTCTGTGGAGGCCACGTCTAAAAGCTGAGTATTATGTTGCTTTAAAATATTTTAATATCTCAGCTCCTGCTTGGAAGAAGAAACTGATGTCTTCGATGCTAATGACGATGGTCCCCTCTCCTGCTTCAGTCCTCAACACCCTTAAGCTGTAGGCAGAGACATCCTATGTGCTTATTTGCTCTTTAGTCCTTCGTTGCTTAAAAAAAAAGAGTTAATACAGTAAAAGAGAAGTCCACATTTTTCTTTGCTTTTTTTTTAGTTAACTTAGGAGTTAACCAGTAAATTGAGAGAAAGACACCATGATTTTAAAGTCCTGAAGTGGAAGATTTTATTTATTGTAAAGTCATATTGTAACTTTGGCCTCCCGCAATGGCGACAGCCTTATCTTTTCCTGTTTATTTACCTAGATAAGGAAAGTAAATTGCATTTTTACTAAATTTCTTATTTGAAGAGATTATCAGAGTGGCATAATCTCGTTGGTGTTTCCCTCCACAGTGTTGTGTTGTCTCACCTACTCGGCTTATATAGTAGATTGTGGTCTGCTTATTGCAAATACCCTGTTGCCATTTATCGATAACAAAGAAACAGCCTTTGAATTACCTTTAATGCAGGAACAAGTATTTCTTTTGAAGTGAGCCCTAAGAGAGAGAATATCAGAGAGCTGAGGATAGGGAAATTAATCTGTTGTATTGATTATTATATTAAACGAAAGGATCAAGCTCTTATTTTATGTATTTCTCTCTTCATTAATTGCTTAAAAATTCACTTCAGACAGCATTAGAGATGCCTCTTTGTAGATTATGTTTTTATTCTCAGGACAGATTTCTCTAAGCAGATGTAAAAAACATTAATTTTTCTCTCTGGATGTTTGTCTAAGCATCTAAACAGTTCTTTAATCATGTCGGCATGAGCCTAGATAAAGTTTACCTGGGGTCATCTTGGTCTCATCTGTATTTTCCTTCTCAACCTTAAAGGGCTTCTTTGTGTGCCAGGTACAATGAACAGTCTTTCAGAAGATGCTGTACTATCATTGTTACAGGAAAATCTATTCTTGGTAGTAGAAAAAAATAGAAACAGGATGAAAGAGATAAACATGATTGAGTGGTTCTGAACCAGTTATTTCTGCAGATAGGTAGTCATTAAAAATTTCCTTCAGTCACTCAGTGAGGGTTTCACATGAGAAGTGCTGGACCAATTCCTTGTAACTTTGTATTCGAATACTTTATCCATGAAAGTGAGTTGTGTACAGCAACTAAAAGCTTCCAAACAAAGAGTATACAATTGTGCGTCTCATTTATGCCTGTTGACTTCCTTCCTAATTAATTAAATGCCATCCTCAAATTATATTTCATAGGCTCCTTCCTTACCTGGTCTTGTCTCATCTTGCCACTCATCCATCGCTTCCTGCTTCCTTCTATCCATCCATCCATCCATCCAGCTAGCCAATATTTATTGAGTACTTACTATATGCCAGGCACTGAGAATAAAATAAATACAAAGGACCCTGCCGTCAAGGATGAAAGACAAACAAACAAATGACATGATTACTAGTTGGACTAAGTCTATGAAGGAAACAAACATTGGCCGAGAGAGCAAAAAACAGAAGTGGGTGTTTCTGCTTTAGGTAGGATGGGCAGAGAAAACATCCCTGGGGAAGAAACGTACACCGGTAAGACCTCATGTGAAAGACGAGGAGGAGCCGGCCACGGGACGGAGTCATTGGAGCAGGCGTTCTGTCCTCCCTCCCCACTCTTATGATAGGCGTGTGTATGTGAGTTTTGGGTGTCTGTGGTGTGGGCCCCCGAGAAGCAGAGCCTCTTGCGTCTTCACCTTGGTCTTCCTCACAGCACTGAGAACAGTGTCTCTCACATGCTGGGTGAATCAATAACTGTTTGAGTTGCAGGGCCTTTTGGTGGCATCTGACTCTCTCAGAATGTGAGCATAATGGCATGTGGGGAGAAGAGAGGATGTATTTGTTACTCTTAAGAGTACTTGTTGAGTTTCGTAACCACTTTCATGATACTCTTTTAATTACCTCATAATAGGGCTTTCACTGAACCTTCGAAGCATATCCATAGTAATTCCAAATGGACACTTTAAAGAATTAAACTGTACAAGTAAAGACTTCTTTATTCAAATTCTTGGGTATTTTCATGCCACTCTTAGATAATTTACATAGAATGTATTATATATAATTATATATATTATAAAATGTTATATTGTATATTAGTGATTCCCAGGCCTGTCTTCACATTAGACTTTTATGAGAATCTGTTAAAAAACACAGAATTCCAAACCATAGCCCTGAAGAGTGTCATTCAGTCATTTGTATAGGGAAAGATCTTTTTTTTTGGTGTGTGTGTGTGTGGAAGATTAGCCCTGAGCTAACATCCAATGCCAATCATCCTCTTTTTGCTGAGGAAGACTGGCCCTGGGCTGACATCCCTGCCCATCTTCCTCTGCTTTATATGAGACGCTGCCATAGCATGGCCTAACAAGCGGTGTGTCAGTCTGCACCCGGGATCCAAACCTGTGAACCCTGGGCTGCCGAAGCAGAGCGCGTGAACTTAACTGCTATGCCACTGGGCCGGCCCCTGAGGAAAGATCTTTGACATTTATATTTTTAAATGCTCCTGAGTTTATTTTAAGGGAGTGGGTGGGGAGCAGGGTCTTCAGGTGCTTTTGATAGGAATACAGATTTGGGAACCATTGGCTGGGATCATAATGAAACCTTTGAAGACTGGGTAGATACTTTCTAAATTGTATGTAGTTGGTAGTTCATGGGTCAGGATAGTGCTGGGCACACAATAAGCCCTCAAATATTAACCATCATGGAACAGGTGAGTGAAAGTGTGAGTTTACTAAAAAAAAGCAATGACTATCAAAATAAAAAATATATGAAAATGGCATGCTTTGGGAGCAATAAAACATTTGATACCCAAATAACATAAGAAGAATTCCAGCTGTGATAAAACAGTAGTCCTACTTTTCTTCAGCTGAGTTTTGGACAGGATAACAAGTAAAACCTCTTATCTCTTCTCTAACCCATTCGACATAGTGATTGAATTTTTCCTTCCAAAAAGATTCTGAGGCCCAAATTTAGTATCCTAAGAAAAAGTTGGCTGTCACTTGGATGGTTGATAGTTTTAAGTTCCATTTTAGTTAAGGTCATCCTTGAAAAGGTCAGTAAGAGTTCTGATGACTCTAGTTGATTTGCTGCAATTTGAGTTGATTTGCTGCAATGAGGGGCAAGGAGTAGTAATTAGGATTTGAAATGCATTAGAGTACAGGTAATATTTTTATTCTGCACTCAGTGTTTCACTTTTAAAAATATTATTTTTCCTTTCCCTCCACTGCCATTTCTTAGTTTGTGTTTAAATTTAGAGTTTGTATATGTGTGTGTGTGTGTGTGTGTGTGTGCACATACAGATGCATATACATATGTAATTCGCTTAGGGTACTCATCTGGATAGCACAAATGTGCACAAGAGAGTTGCTTACACATTATAGATTAATTCATTTTAAAGATATTTATTGAACATCAACCACAGACTGTTTATTCCACTAGGTTCTAGGGATGTAACCGTAAACCAAACAGACATGGTTCCTGCCACTCAGAAGACATTTGTTGAATAATTAGGTGACTGCTCGAGGACCAGTGTTTTAGTATTGGGGAAATGTATGTAATATTTCATGAATTTTGTAGGTGGTGGCAGATGTGCACATTTAAGTCAAGCTTTGGTCCATTTGCTGGTGGGTATTTCATTGCTGTGTCCAAGAAGATTCTCCAAGAACACTGGTGTCATATAGATTTTCCTAAAGTACCATGGATGAGTTGAACACATGTCCCTTAAATGTAATTTTGTTTAAACACTCATATAAACGGTCAGTGGATTGCTTTCTTGGGATGGTGGATTGTCCGGGATAAAAAGCCAGGCAATGTCATTGCCGAACCTGCCAGGGGAGCATTTGGCATTACATTGCATCCCCTGCTGGAATGGCTGGAATTGATACCATTGGTTTCATGTTCAACGTTTGGGAGCCCACGGAGGGTACAGATTTTCCCTGTGTGTAAGCATGTAATAAATCACGGTTTCAGTTCTACAATTTATCTGGGTACCCTGTAACTTAATGCAGTTTCAAATAATGCCCAAAGTGGGAGAGAGCCCGGCTCCGTCTTTTTGAACAATAATCCCGTCAAGGCCTTGCTATGGTAATTTCCTACCCTCTCTATTTTCCTTGATCTTCCACTTTCTGTATGTTTTCTTTCACTCTGTCCTATTTCTCTTGGTTCTCTAAATCAGTCAATGTGAATCCAGGATAACAGCCCTAACCAAGGTCATAATCGTAAGAGCTGGTTTTTAATTGAGAGCTTACTATGTGTCAGAGACTATGCCAGACACATTACGTATATTATCTCCTTCAGTTCTGACAATAGTCTATGGGATAGCCATTTATCATTTCGTCTTTCTCAGGTGAAGAAACTGCGGCACAGAAAGTTTGTAAATTTGCACAAGGTCACAGAATTAGTTAAGTGGTGGGATTTGAAGCTGAATAGGTTGACACCTGAACCTGTGTTCTTGATTTTTATGCCACATTTGCTAGAGGCAGGAGCAGAGGGGTGGGGTAGGTTAGTGAAGGGAATAGTGTAGTGTCTTAGTCATCTATTTACTCCAGTACACAGCACAATACCCTGTGTGTAGGAAGTGCTTAATAACTCTTGTTAATGAATGCAATTATTGCATCAGGACCTGGATTACCCGTTCCTTATATTTATTGGTTTTTAGTTTTACTAGTAATCTACCTACTTTTCTCCACTTATCTCCACTATTGCCCCTTCTCCCTGCACTCCCCCCACCATCCAGTGAGCTATCACCACCTCCTATCAGAACTATTGCAGTAGCCAATCTCGCCCCTCCTCTGGTTGGTTCTCAATGTACTAGCCAGAGGGACCTTTCTAAAAACTCAAATCTGAGCCCATCACCTCCCTGCTTACAACCTCTCAATGGTTTCCTGTTCATCTTGGAACAAAATCAGGGACCCTTCCCTGGCCTACCAGATCCTGCATGGTCTGGTCCTGGTCACTGCTTTGGTCTCACAGATGCTGTTCTTTTCCCTCCCTCTCTGTCCTCCAGCCACAATGGATCTTTATTCTAACTCCCCACCTTGGGTTTTGTATATGTTGTTACCACTGTTCAGAAGACTCTTCTTCCATCCCCCTCAGGTATCCCCAACTGCTACCCCGACTCACCTCTCCGCCCAGAGGTCCCTGCCTAAGGGAAGCCTTCTCTGACCTTTACATTGTAAGCTTTTCCAGCTCCCTGTAGCAGTTATCACATGTATCATTATATATTTGTGTGATTATTTACTGTGTGTCCCCCTAGACTGTAAACTCCAAGAGTTTACACAGTGCTTGTGCCATAGTAGGTGTTCCATAAATAGTTATTAAACAAAAGAATAAAAAATGAACAAAGAATAAAAAGAGCCAGAAATAGCTTGTCTGAGACCCCTGGCTGGATATTTCCTA
The DNA here is from genome assembly GCF_020826845.1 of Diceros bicornis minor. Taxonomy (NCBI): domain Eukaryota; kingdom Metazoa; phylum Chordata; class Mammalia; order Perissodactyla; family Rhinocerotidae; genus Diceros; species Diceros bicornis. The sequence continues at coordinate 68,355,759 of NC_080741.1, forward strand.
TTATTAAAGGAAAGTTAAAAAAAAGATAATTTCATGACATTATGGAATTCGAGTTTGATCATGATTTAAAAAGATTGTATTGTTTTCCAACCATTTACTTTGGAGACAAACTCTTCGGCACAGAGAGGTGAAGTAACGTGCCCAGGGTACACAGCTAGTCAATGTCAGATGTCTTTGTTCTGACCTTTGGGTCGTGTGTAGGGAGAAACATATTTTCATATCTCTGCAGGACATCTTTGGTTTGTGGAGTCTGTAGGAGCTGCATCAATATTTGATAATGTTGATGTTGTCATGTCAGAATTTTAAAGTGTCTTTTGAGAACATGTATTTTTTTTTTCTTCTTGTATACTAGTGTGTTCAGAATTTAATTGGATGCGAATTGAAGAATACACAGATAGATGTATGGCCTAAAGATGTGTATGTCCCAAAAGGTAGTGCCCACAGTTAGAAGCAGCTTGTGTTTGACTCCCACCAGGACTGGGCAAGAACAGCCCTCCTTAAATTCTTGGGGTCTGAGGGTGAGGAATGCTGTCCTGATCTCTAGCTTGTCAGCAGGAGAGCATGTTCAGTTATCAAGTTCCAGTTCCAAAAATGCCTGTGCACGGATGCAGAGCAGCTGGAGGTGTGTGATGAGCTGATGCCCGAGCTCTCCCCAGCTGAGAAGGGGCACGAGCAATCCCACAACTCTCCTAGATCCTGTGACTCTATTAAGTGTTAAAAATTCACCGGTATGTGAAATTACCTCTCCTTTCAAGTTCTCTAATAAAGCGCAGCCACGGCGAGCCTCAACCGGTACCTGCGTTTGGGAAGGCTAAGTCAGCATCCCGAGGTGCTTGCCTGGCTGCTGGGTTGGATTTCTGTCCGTGTCTGGGTCCTTGCATAGCCCCCTTTGCAGTGTGAGGCAGCATTTCTGTCCTGCAGGTATAGTAGGTACTGGATTAAACAGGTCTGCGATTGCAGACAGACACCAGGCACCGTTGTAGCATGAGCTGTGTTTGGATTGGAGTTTCCAAGGCCTTATCAGGAGCCACCCCTAGTGACACAGCCAGTGCCAGAACTAACTTTGACTTTCACTCTTCGCCAAGGGCTTGCAGAACACCTTAAAGGAAAAAAGATGGAGGCGCTTAGAGTTCAGATGTTCATGCCTTGCTCCTTTGAAAGCTTGTATCTGTAAGTGAAGTTTTATTCTGGAAATAATCCCGGGACCACTTAACAGGAGCGATTGTCTTTTTTTTAAGGGGGAGGACAGAGAAAGGGAAGGTTTTATTGGGAGTTAAAAATCCCGGAGCTGTTACTTTGTGACCGTGGCTTTAATCAGCTTCAGCTGTAACCTCTAGTAGGTGGCTATGACAAGAACAACTAATTTGTGGGGGTGGTGGTGGGGATCGAAATGCTAGCCCACTAGCTTTGCCTTCCCATTTAAAATTGAACATTGGTCTTAAATTAATGATGCCAAAAGAATGACTGCTTGAAAAATCTGAGTTAGAACAGAGCGTGATGTATGATTACAAGGTAGACTGCAGCCCAGCTTTCTTATGAATAAAAGAGGATTTCTTCAGGACAACAGTTGTGCTTACTAGTGACATTTGTCAAAACTGCCCCATTGCAAACACTTTGGATTTTTGGTTTCTCCTTTTGTTTTTTGTTTTCCCCCTGACCTTGTAATAGGTAATAATAAAATGTAATTAATAAACATCTCATTTGCATTTCAGTATATTGATTTTTTTTCTCTTTGAGAGGAAAACGAAACATCCCTACATCAGAATCATCTGCCTGGCATATAAATGCAGAACAAATTTGAAATTGGCATTCTCAAAGAAATACTGAGAAGGAGAAATACTACATAGATGATAGCTCCCTCCACTGCCTTTAACGTTTACTTTCAATGTTAAGTGATAAGATTTGAAAACAATACATAAGCCCTGTCCCTCAGTGAATAGGCATTCAAGCAAATCAACTTATGCAAAAGCCACCTCTGGAGCTTAATAATTATTTACAGAACGTTCCTGGGTCATGAGAGAGGTTCTGATTAAGTCAGAAAAGCATCATGTTCAGCAGCTTGTGAAGGTGTGTTTAAAGACGGCCAGAAAGATGGAAAAACACTACGTGTAGCAGAACTGCTTTGAGAATCTGATTCTTAAAATTCCCAGAAATTTAAGTGTGAGTAAAGTTCATAATGTTCCTCTTTAGAAGGTCTTATAGTAGCTTTTAAAATGATTTCTAATTTCTTGTGCTATTTTTGCTGTACTGAGTTTGCTTTTATAGATATTTTTTCATTCCATATGTCATTAAAACAGTTTAATTACTCATCTCTCTAAAATGATAGAGCAGTTTATGAACAAAGTATATATAGTTATGTATTTAAAATGGCATTATGCTAGAAATGTTATAAATGTCTGCTTTGTAAATCAGAGAATGGTTAGGGAGATGATGGCTGCTCTTTGTGATTTGTACCCCACAAGAATGTCCTCTATAACTTACTAATTTTTTTTAAATGTTAATTTAAGCAAATTAATGTCTGGCATGGAGGGATAAACCATGCCGTTTTGATGCAGCGTAAGGACAGTAGTGATGTCACCCTTGAATTTACACCCAAATTAATTCTTAATTTCAACTCCTTTTGCTTAATTGATTTTGAATTTATTTTTTTTTTTTCTGGATAACTAAAGTTCTCACTGTAGGAGCATGCTTCCCATATGAACTTTCAGAATGAAATTCTTAGCACACTCTTTGACAAAACTTGTGCACTGGGCTGTTGCCCATTAACTTCTTTGTGCCTCGTCTTTTAGGGAGGGCACACACTGTGAATTGTTTCTTTTGTATTTTCTTCTAGGAAAGCAATGGAACACCATAGCAGAAGGCAACATTCTAAGGGTTTTGGCTTCTTAAAAAAACACTCAGTTTTCACTGTTTTGAGGTATTAAGATGCTCAGAGGATACCCGTTCAGGAATTAAAACACAGTATAGAAGAATTCCTTGCCTATCTTTTACTTATTGTCTACATGGTGTGCCAGCCACCATTCTAAGTATCTTACCTATATTAACTCATTTAATTGCTGTCATAATTGCTCTATGACAAAGGTGCTTTTTTCTACCTCCATATTGCAGATGAGAAAATCGGGCCTTGGGCAGGTGAAAATTCTGCCCAAGTCGTATAGCTGAGAAGTGATAAAGCTGGGATTTCACCCTAGGTATTCTGGCTCCAGGGCTTATGGTCTTCTCTGTTGTGGTCTATGGATTTTCATTTAAGATACTGAATGAATTGATGTTTCTTCCTCTGCCTTTTTATTGATGAGTTTGTCCAATGCCCAGATTTTTGAATTACACGAACTGTAACTCACTTGAGCTTTTAAGGGGCCGCGATTAGTCCAATGCTGCAGTATTTGTCTATCAAATATATTTCCTTGTGTTCAATTCACCATTGATTATAAGGCAACTATTTAGAGGAGGAGAAAACTATAAATAAGATTATAAAATTATAAGGTCTATTCTGACTTGGGAGGTCTTAAAATGTGGAGGGAAAGTTCATTTTAGAATTAAGGAAATATACTAGGTCTCTAGAACTCAGATCTCCTTGGAAAAAATGTGTTCTCTGTTACTGGATGATTCAAGCAACTGAAGGTCTTCTAACACTAAGGTTCTAATAATATCTGATTTTATGAGGTGGGGTATTTCTTAGGATAGAGACAACAAATTTACCCATTGAACAGATATTTATTTCATTCTACTATGTGCCAAGTATTTTTCTAGGTGCTGGGGAATCTGTATGTGAGTAAGACAAATAAAAATCCCTGTCCTTGTGGAGCTGGCTCCATCAGGTCATGAAGCACTAGGTATACTCAGCTTCATCCTTAAGTTTGAGCCTTATCCTCCTGGTCCAAAATCGCTGCTAGAACTCCAGACATTACAGCCAAATTCCAAGAGACATGATGGCAGAAAGTTCAAAGAAGGGTATCTCTTTAGGAGAATTCCTGGAAGTACCACATGACATTTCTGCTTAAATCTCATTGGCAAAACTTGGACATGAAGCCAACCTAGCTCCTGGAAAGCTGGGAAATATTGTAGGTGGCAGTGTACCACCCAAAAGAAGGAGAAAATGAGAGAATGGATACTAGATTGTTTGAGTTCTAGATCTTAGGCTGAAACTTGGATCATTTTTTTCAGAATAACTGATATTTTCTAAAATGTCACAAAAACCAGCTGTGGTATATCAGAGCACATCAAACTGGCTTAAGCAAAAATGGAGATTGATTGGCCCTTGTAAATCAACATCCAGCATCCAGGGTCATCAAGAGTTCAGGAGTGGTTTGATCCAGATGCTCAATGCCATCCAAGTACCAACTCCTTCTTTGTTCTTCCTTCTTGTCAGTCTTCTGTTTCCCCTTTCAACTCACGTTACTGTTTCATCTAGTTTGGCTTTCTTTTCAGATAGGCCCAGGAAGTTCTAGATTTAAATCCTACCATCTTTTTAAACCTTAGTATAAAGAGAGTTCCTTTACCCCAATAGTTCCGATCAAAGGCATAGGGCTGACTCTTATTGGACCGTCTTGGAGCACATGTGCGTTCGATGATATGCTGGCCAAGCCTGGGGTGTGTTTCTATGTCTGGAGATAGTAGCACCACCATAACCTCATAAAGTGAAAGTGAGGAGGCTGGTTCTTCAAAGTGAAGTCAGAGTGCTGTACCAAAGAAGGGAGACAGGATGCTGGGCTGGCATAAATAGCATGTGATCACCGTAAATCATTACTACTATTCGTAAGGCTGCCCCCTAAACCATGACAAGTGCACCCATTCACTGCTCCTGAGACTGTAATTCGTACTTTTGTCTTGATTTCCACACAGTATTGCAAACTTTGCATCTTGGTAGGTGTGTTCTGGACATGCAGTAATTGTTAAGTGATGGCAGTCTAAGGCTTTTGAATCTTCTCTGACCTGTTACCATGTTGTCTAGACGAGTAGACAGAGCATGCTCTGTGCCTGGGGCAGTTATTTGAGTAAGGATAGAAGGACTTTCTGTCTCTAAAAAGATCCTTTCGATTACTTTCACATTCATGTCTAAATTCTGTCATTAGGTTGTCATAGTTTTGGATAAACAAAGTTCTTCCTTTCAAAGTACTCTAGGTGGGGTTTCATGTCATGCCATATCAATTACATACGCCTTATAGGGGATGAGTTTTTCAGAGGCTTTTAAAACATGGCAGCTAGATGTGGATGAGATTCCATGATTGGACAGAGTAAGCAAGAATTCTAGAGTGTGGTCTAGTGGAGGAAAACTTGATATGAAAGCCAGAAAGCTTGAGTGTGGGGCACCTCAGCTGTATCTGCTTTATAACCTTTCGATGGTCTGGCTCTCAGAGGCAATTTCCTGAAGGGAATTGAATGTTAAGAGTGTGCCCATAGTGGCATCTGTGGAAAACGGAGATCAGTCATGGCCATAAAATGAGGAAATGGCATCCTCATATACTTGGTTGAAAATATCTTTTAGTAAGAGATTGACATTCTCCTTAGTTGGAGTGTATAAAATGAGAAACTCGTTGCGAGTGGTGAAAATAACCAACTTCAGAATAAATCTGATGATGAAAATTGCCTGGAAGAACATTAGTCATATATTAGAGATCTCTTAAACTTTTTTTTTTTTTCTGTGAGGAAGATCAGCCCTGAGCTAACATCCGATGCCAATCCTCCTCTTTTTGCTGAGGAGGATTGGCCCTGGGCTAATATCTGTGCCCATCTTCCTCTATTTTATATGGGATGCCGCCACAGCATGGCTTGACAAGCAGTGCGTCCGTGCTCGCCCGGGATCCGAACCTGTGAACCCCGGGCCACCGAAGCGGAGCACGTGAACTTAACCACTATGCCACTGGGCCGGCCCCCTCATAAACATTTTTGGTCTTCCTTCCTAGTTAAAGACATTTAAACAAACTCTCAGCATATTTGAATATTTTTTTTATAAATTATATACTTGTGCCACTGTGCTCGTATTGTATTACATTATACATGTACAAAAATAGAAAATAAAAATGATGGATAAAACATATATAATGTTCTAATCTTTTCTTCCTCCATCCAAGGGTATCATTTTTTGTGCCCTCTTTTGATGACTATTGATATATTGGGAGTCTTATTAGTGTTCTCTTTGATTTTGATCTAATCAATTATTGAGATTACTCTTACTGGTAACTGCTGGAGGTCCGGCTTAAAGAATATTAATCCTGAATAGATACAGAGAGTCTTCAGTTTTTACCAACTAATTGGAGTCTAGGTGTTGACAAGATTTCAGATTTTGACTTACATATAATTGGTGGTTCTTACTTTTTAGAGTGTTTTCCTCCTTTTGTGCAATGAGAGGTGCAGTGTTCCAGAGGACAGGAGTGCTGCCCACTTGGGACACCGTGATATCCCTCATGTCTAGCAGAACCTGGCCTTTGGAAAACATTCAAATATTTGTTGAAGGAAAGAAGAGGAGAAAGACAAGCTGCACTTTGCAAGCCTTTTGATTTTCTCTGTGCCAGAAACCTGTAGTGTTTATTGTCTGAGCTGGTAATGTTACCAGAAAAAGCTGGAATTTTGGCAGGTTTTCATGTTTTCTCTTGACCACTAAAACCCAAGGTTGGTGATGACAGAAGTCCAGAAGATCTCACATCTCAGAAGCCAAACTGTGAAATCTGGTACTTTCACATGTACATGGGTTGTACTCTCAGCTAGTTTAAGTACAAGTGACAATATATTTTCTTATTGATACTTGCTTCCACTATACATGGTGAAAAAGTCATCCTTACACTTACAAAGTGATTACTTTGGAAGGAATGGAAAGATTAAGATAATGGAACTACTGATTATTCTGAAATATTAGATACCCAGACTGTCATTTAAAATATACATTCATTTACCAACTCTTATTTCAGTGACCTGTGCATGTGCAGGCACTTTGAAAAGACTCTTGAGAATTTCTTTTTGCTTATAGAACAAACTGGTTGGGGGCAATTTCTATAGATTCAGCCTATCAGTTTCTTTTACTTATGATAAAGTACTCGTGTTTTAACCATGAAGACCCATTGGTGGTTTCTGGACAGATGTTTTTATTTGTGTGGCTTCTTAGCCCATTTGGCAGCAGTGAGTAGTCCTTCTCATTCCATTCCATTCAACATGTTGAATTCAGTACGAGGAGGACTCTTCAGAGCTCTTGTCAGGCTTACTGGAGGTGGGGAATGGAATGTGCGTTTTCTCAGACATGGAAGAAAGTGTTCTAGTCTAAGAATCAGAGGTGTGGATTCATGTCCCAGCTCTCCTGCTAAACAGATGGGTGATCTTGGGTGTTTTACTATTAGTTTTCGAACCTGGCCAGGCATCAGAATCAGCTGCAGAATTTTTGCAGACATATTGATTCCTGGGCCTTACCTAAACTGAAATGAGAGTTTCCAGGGATGGAGACTGGGCCTTTTGATTTTAGACGGAGTCCTCAGCTGATCTTGTGGCAGCCAGCCTTTTGCATTTGGAAACACCTTTAGCTTAACCTATCCAGGACATAGCTTTCTCACCTGTACATGAGGTTACTATTGCCTTTCTGTGTTTCCGCTGTGTATGTGAACATCAGCCACTGTGTTTTCCTGGACATAATTACATTGTACCCCAGTGCAGCCAAATGCTAGGCTTTGAGCTCTATGAACTGAATGATTATAATGAAGATTAATTTTTCCTGGAGAAAAACGCTAGAATTTTTACTTTATGTCGTGAGAGAATTGCAGGATAGATCATCGTCTCTCTCCACCCCTGCAAAACTTGGTCAAGTTCTCTAAATTAAATAGGATTGCCTAAACCTTAAAAGACAGGTCTAGTATGGTCCAAACTTGCATATAGGCTTATAAAAAATTGCTTCCTTTCATCAAAAAAGAAGTAGCATGTTCATAGTTTAATATTTTTTTTACTTTGTTTCAGTTTATTAGACTATGTTCCATTCATTGTGCTGATAAGCTTTTTACATCTATTACAAATTTTAATCCTCATCACAATGCTGAGAGGTAGATGTATTAACACTTAATAAATAAGGAAAACTGAAGCTCATACAGATTGGCTAACTTGGCCACAGTCTCAGGTTAGTTAGTAGGAGTTAGTTAGTTAGTTAATTAGAGCTGGACTCTGCCTAAGGAATTGAAGAGAGGCCTAAGGAATTGAAGAGAGGAAATGCAGGAAAAAGTTTAACGGCTCCTTTAGCCTAGAGACTGTGTTTCAGCTGACAACCAGATTCCTGCCTTGGATGACCATGATATGCAGACTCTGGGCTGATTCATTCGGTCTAGGAAAGGGACATTGGCATCACTGTCAAAGGGGAGAAGTGGTCTGGCAGATATTCTGGTATTGGATTTAATGGAATTTCTGCTATATTTAGACGGTTGATGAGAGCAGTGGAATAAACTATTTGAATTTAGGAATATACTGGATAATTCAGAGCATATGTCCACAAACCTAAACTATCACAGAGAAAGGCTTTGAAGGTTAAAAATGTAAATTCAGCCCTCAAGGTAGGAACTCAGGTCACATTTAGTGGCTGCCTATTGTCCATATTCCAGCTGCTGTGCTGAGCACTGTAATTTAGCTAACATTAGCACCCTCAATTGCTGCAGTACATTTGGGAGGTGCGTTTTGGAGAGGCTCAGAGTGGTTGAATGGCTTGTTAAAGATCGTGCTGCTCAGCAGTGAATGAGCTAGAACTTGTGTCCAGTTGATGGCCATCCTCCTCGAGTCACCGTTGAGCATTTCCCAGTTCTCAGGGAAGTTGTGTGTCTGGCTTCAGTGTTTTGGATAAGTACCAGTAAAGGCATTTGCCTCTCTTCACTTGGCTTTCAAAGGGTGACTTCTTAAGGTGAGATGTACCCCTTCCTACGTAGAACTAGATAAGAGTCAGATAATCTAGATAATTGACTTAATTTTAAGGCATCTCAGAAAAATTATGTGACTGTGGCTTTAAACTCTCTGAGATTAGAAACCAGGTATTCCCGGCACCTGACACAGAGGAAACACTCAATCACTATTTGTTGAATAAATGACCTTTACATAATCTGATTAAAAGGAATCAGACTCATGGAATTAGGATTATCTAACACAGACTGAGCTTTATGGGTCCTGGATGAATTCAGTTAGCTTTTAAAATTAAATACATTTGGACAACTCTCCTTGCTTATCATTAGTGGCTTCAGCATCAGATCCTCATTTTAAAAATAAGCTTTGTAGCCACCTACAATGTTCTCACATAAACCTTGATTTTGACTTTAAATCATTATGCTCATGTGTCCTGCTTACATTTTGAAGTGTAGATATCTTCATTTTTGCCTATAAGGTGATAATTGCAGCTTCAATTATTTCTAAGAGAAAGAGATTTTTAAAAGATTGAGAGTAAAGCTGAGAATCGGGGAGTCGTCTTTAACAAGGTGGAAATATCCCGCAGCGAGTGTATGCAATGAAATGACTCCAATCTTCCTTTGCATGTTTTTTTTTTTTGAGAAGATTTATTAAAATAATATCAATTAGCTGACCTCTGCTAGATTTTCTTTAGTGGGATTTCAATTCATTTATACAGATCTACCGTATAAATACATATTTTTTTGATAGGATATTTCAGTCGATGCTTTAAATGATATTGTTATTGACTTTAAAGTCTGCATCCTTAGTGTGGTTGATAACGAGTAATTTTAATTTAAGATGTCTCAAGAATGCTTTACTGTTAATTGAAAGGATTTTTCCCCCAGTATCACAGCCAATGGCTTGTCCTGAGCAGCTAATTAGTGCGATTATTCCACAGCTGCATTTGCTACAGCACAAAGGTTTGCTCCTGTTTTTATCAAAAGGATCAGTCTCTCTGGGAATGTTTTAACCTGACAGGCTTTGAATAGTAAGACCGTTTATTTATTTATTTAGTTTTAAATAGCGCCCCCACCCCCCTTTCTTTTCTTGGTTTAGGAAAGTACATCTCAATTTTGAACACATACTCCAGAGTGGGAAAATACATGTTCTTCTGATGCTCTTTTAGTAGAAGCTTCCAGGTGAATAGATTATTTTGAGTAATGGTTAGGTATTTTTATTGCATGGATGACACATGATATTAAAATAGTAAGCAGGGTATTCACCTTGTTCCATCTGTGTGTGTCTGTAGGAAACTATAAAGGAAAGAGCGTTTAAGTCTTCTAGGATACTGAAGACTTCCAGGAGAACCAGTGCGCTGGGTACAGTCACTTCTTTCCCATCGTATTGTCAAAACACTGTCTGTGATGGATCCAGTCTCCTTTCTTCTAGCCAAATGGTGACTTTGATTGCTCAAATCATTTCTTCATGTTCTTAAATTAGTTCATGTTCTTCATGTTCTTAAATTAGTGGCATATATTCTCTCACTGAAAAAAATGTTATGGTTTATTTTAGTTTAGGGGGGAAAACTAAAGAAAAATAAATTTACCTCTAATTCCACTCCCATTCTGGCAGCTATGATTACCTTTATATAGTCCCTGCTAGTTGTGTGTGTGTATTTGTGTATATACACTTTTGAATCCTACTTTTAAATTTACTCTTATTGTGTGCATTTCTCACTTTGCTCTCTGGAGTTGTGCAATTAAAAAAATATCAAATTCATGTATTATAATTTACTTTTTTAAACCTATTTTATGCTTAGATCTTTTTAATGGTTTTATCTTTTCCCCAGCTTTATTGAGATATAATTGACAAAAATTGTTTATATTTAAGGTGTATAATGTGATGATTTGATACATATATACATTGTGAAATGATTACAGTCAAGCTAATTAACACATCCATCACCTCACATAGTTACTGTTTATTTTCTTTTTTGTGGTGAAAACACTCAAAATCTGCTCTCTTAGCAGATTTCAAGTATATAATATAGTATTATTAACTATAGTCACCATGCTATACCTCAGATCTCCAGAACTTTTTCATCTTGTAGCTAAAAGTTTGTATCCTTTGACTAACATCTCCCCTCATAGTTGACTTAACCATTCTCATAATAGGGGGTAAATTTAGGTGACTCAGAATATTTTTCAATTTGTAAACATCTTTGTAATGTCAGGTTTTCCTAATGTCAGGTTTTCCACACTTTAAATTATTTTCTCAGGAAAATTGTCCATTAGTCAAATTTCTGAATCGAACTGTGTGAACAATTTTATAGCTTTTTGATAATATTAAGTTGTTTTCTTAAAGGATTATAATAAAACATACCAGCAACGGCTCAGAGTTACGTTGCCATTATACTTTTTCTTGTAATGAACATTTTTTTTAAAAAACTGGATTGTACCTTGAATAGTATTTTGTAGCTGTGTTTTCTAAGTTTATTATACTGTGTAGTTTTTTTTTTTTTTTTTTTTTTTGTGAGGAGATCAGCCCTGAGCTAACATCCGCCAATCCTCCTCTTTTTTTTTTTTTTTTTTTTTGCTGAGGAAGACGGCCCTGGGCTAACATCGGTGCCTATCTTCCTCCACTTTATATGGGACGCCGCCACAGCATGGCTTACCAAGCAGTACTTCGGTGCGTGCCCGGGATCCGAACCAGCGAACCCCGGGCCGCCGCAGCGGAGCGCGCGCACCCAACCGCTTGCGCCACCGGGCCGGCCCCTATACTGTGTAGTTTTTATTCACAACAATAAATATATTTCTATACTATTTTTAATGGCTATATAGTATTACATTGTGTGAACCTATCATAATTTACTGAACCAATTTCCTGTGGTGAGTATTAAGTAAACTGCTAATATAATTTTTATTATGTAATTTCTGGAACTATGTGCGGGTGAAACACAAACATTTCTTCATCCTTTGGCATGTTTTGTTGCCTGCAGAGTTTGAAGGTTCTGTCTTTAAGGAGTTCCTGAAGGCATGGTCAATGATTTAAAGGCTTTATTTTGCCTTTTGTTAGAAGGTCAAGACAATACTGGGGTTTATACTCAAGCGAAAAGTGCAATGCTCACTTGAAGAGTGACTTACTCAGGAGTGAATATTTTCTTAAATGTTACTTTTTTCTTTTTCCATGTGCAAAGGTTTTGTACTCTTTGCGCTAAAAAGAGATAATTTTAGAAAATTGCATTGCTGGAAATAAACAATTAGAATTTGTAGATAATAATAATAATAATATCAACAGTGACCATTTATTGAGGCAAACTACATGGCGCTCATTGTACCAGGGGATTTTTGTGCATTATTTTATTTAATCCTCAAAAATTCCTTAGAGGAAGGGTTTTAAAATGTAAATGATGCAACAGACATTTAAAAAAACACCTTCCACTTTGTTAAATGGATAGGTGGGTAGAAAACTATTCTTATCCTCTTTTCCCAATATGGTAACTAAGGCAGAGAGAGGTTTGATAACTTGTTGATGTCATAGAGCTGGCAAGATAAGTGATCGAAACCCATATTTAGGAAAATTAGGAAGTCTTTTCTTCTTAACTTACAGCTAGTGTTTAAGCATTTATATAATTTTGGGTAGAGTGACTACCAAAACCATTAGAAGTAGGCCTCATGGGGAACTTGCAGAGCACGTATAGGAGAGGGCATGCCAAGATGAATCAGAAGAAAAGACGGTACAAAGAAAAGCAGGCGGAGAAGAATTGGGTTGTCAAACCAGCTTGTCTTCTGCCCCCTTTCCCAAAGACTAAGGTCGAGTTCAGTGTTAACATTCTAATCCAAATACTTCTTTCATTAATGATTTTTACTTCCCAAATCTTAGGCAAATTTCCTCATGACAAAGTTCACCTTTTCTTTAAACTATTCTGTGTTAGTAAACATTTTAAAGATATTCAGGGAATTTAGATAACCTGTAGAAGTAGTTATTTGGTTAGATTCAGTTATAAAAAAGCAAATCACCCAATTTATTTTTAAATGTGGAAATCTGGGTGCCATTAAGACGCGTTGCTTCTTGGCACTTCATATGGCGGCACTATATTTGGTGGTGATGAGTAGTATGCAGTATAAAATGTCAAAAAAAAAAAAAAAAAACCTTCAGCCGTATGATAAAAATGCCTAGATGCAATCAAGCTGACTTATTTTAATTCAACTGCTAATGACTTAAATCCTGTCACCTCTTGAGTTTCAATTATGTGGAGTACTTTTCTGTGACTTGATTATATTTGCACAGGCTCATTTCATAGTTTGGTGCAATTTAGGATACCCCAAAATGCAAATGAAGAGTCTCCTTAGGAAACTAACTGTTACGTGTTTTTTGGTTTTCCCACAGCAGTTCCGAGGAGCATCCTGGGGCCTCCAAGCCTCCGATAAGCTCCTCCAGTATGACATCACGCATCTTGCTACGCCAGCAACTCATGCGTGAGCAGATGCAGGAGCAGGAGCGCAGGGAGCAGCAGCAGAAGCTGCAGGCAGCCCAGTTCATGCAACAGAGAGTGCCCGTGAGTCAGACACCAGCCATAAACGTCAGCGTGCCCACCACCCTTCCCTCTGCCACCCAGGTGCCGATGGAAGTCCTTAAGGTATGTGTGTGTCGCTCTTGTTGGTTGGGCCAAACCCTCTTCCCCAACATTTTCCGTTTTCTAGGTGTTTTATTTATCCGAACGTGTATTGAGTTATATGGACCCATCTGAATGATATTTGTAAATGCCAACTTTGTTGAATGCTACATGGCTTTGTATTTTAAAAGAATGTTGCAAACTAACTGTAAGTTTAATAGTAACCCTCACTAAATGGGGGAAGAGTGTGATGTTCCATGAAATCACAGGTAGGAACAGGTGTGGTCATGATGTCTTTCCATCTTTGGGAAAGTTTCAAAATGTACAAGTTATCTGAAGTGAGCCTCTTCTAATAACTTGTATATGTTTTTTCCTCACTACATTCTGTGGCTGTTTTTAATTTTTTTTCTTTATTTAGTAAATAATCTTGGCTATAGAATCTGACTCTTTTAGAAAGTGTCTTCAGATATAAAACTGTAGAGGAGTTTCCTACACTGTAATAACCAGACTGCGTAATCCTTAAACTGGAGTGAGTTGTCTGTTTTGGGTCTCTTTGATTTCTTGCTAGAGTAGAAACTGCAGGAGCTTGTTAGCATCATTCTATCAGGGACATATAGCTTCCTAATTATTAGGGAAAATTGTAACAAGTCTAAGAATAGAATTCCATCTCACACATGTGTCCTCCACATCCCATTGGGAGCTACTCCTTGTTTAAAGATAAATGTTCCAACTCTTAAATATGACTGATGTAAAGAAAGTTAAAAGGAAAGTAGGGGAGTTTCCTTTTTTATTTTTAATTTTTTTACCCATTCACCTAATTGATTCATTCTGAAGAGTCCCAAGTGTTACTGTTCATTAAACAATGTGAACTTTACACGCCAGTGATTCATTGTTGGTCTTCGCATTCATTCGTGTGCTTGGAAAAAACATCTCCCACTATTCAAAGTTTACTATTAAAGCAAATAGAGGGGATGATGTGTTATGATTGGGAAGCAACGTATGATCCTTACCAGGAAGTAGGAAGGAGATCCTTTAAAAACAAATTTAAAGTCAGTTGTTTTTTATTTGCAAAGACTCTTTCAAAATGTAGTGATGAAATAATGAAACCCTTTTATAGAGAAACCAACTGAAATTCTGTTAAGGCAAAAAAGATCCAAACAATTTAGCATAAAATTTTGCTCTAATGCGATTGAAGTTCTGGACATTGCCACTTAAATTAATGGATATTTTATTCTTCCCCCACCCCTCTCAAGTAAAGGCAAGGCTTTCTCTCGGGAGTAGATTATACATTAAATCTTTCTGTTTTGCTTGGGTGAAAATTGACAATCACTAAGTTTTCTATAGATTTAAGATTTAAGGTTTAAGTTGTCCGGTGTTCATAAGAATCATGATTGTTTTGTCTGTACCTTAGATTATTTAAAGTTATATGAATTAAATAATAATAAAATGTAGAGAAATATGTCTGTTTTATTCACCTTCATAGTCTACTTTTTTAATCTGAAGGACAAGTTATAGAAGAAATGACATGGATTTTTGCTGGTAGTGGTTTATAATACTTGATATTATATTACATATATTAATTGAAATGAATATTGCTATTAAAGCAGTTACATCTCATGGTGGGAAAATTACCTAAATGCAAATGTGTTGAAAAACATCATTTCCCTATCATCTTAAAAATGGACATCATTCCCAAATGTTTTTATTACTTAAAACATGTTATTTCAAAAATGATTAAAATTAAAATCTAAGTGGTTTGAATAATATACCCATTTTTCCTCATATTTCGCTGTGTCCTGGTAACACTGGCTTGAGCTGCAGTCCCCAATTTAGGTATGCCAGAAAAATGTCCAAAGTTAAAGCACAAATAAATTGTTAGAACTGGGATACTTAATCTAACTAAAAATGATCAATTGGTAAATTTATATTACATGCTAAATATAGTTGATCTCTATTTAACATGTGCAGTTAAATAAAGTAGTGAAGTATGTCATAGAAAGGAAAAGAAAGAATTGTTGGCACAGCAGTGTGGATTGGTTTCATAGATATTTAGACAGATTTTAGTACCCTTAAGTGAAAGATCAAATAAAAATATATGATTTCTTATAAGATGATGTTCTAAGAAATTCAAATAACATTTTTAAGGAGAGTATCATATAAGTGATTGCTTCAGATACTTAAAGCCTTGGTACTTTATCAAAATAGTTTATGTATTTTCAAAAGTTTTATGTATGAAAATATTTTTATGAAGTATTTATTATAGAAAGGTAAGTGAGAAAAATGTGGTCACTTTTTTCTTTTCCCTTTTATAGTTTTTAAATCATCAGCATAATTTTATAAAGTAAATGGTTAATAGCAAAAACAATAAATTTGCTTAATTTTGGACCATTTTTCTATGAATATGCATTATTAAGGAATGGATAATACCGAGTGTCCTGATTGTGTGCAATTATGACACAAATTATATTGAATAACTATTTACTCATAGTGTAGCCTGAATAAATTCTTCATTTAATTTTTAAAGATTTAAATCGATAAAACAGAACATACCTGCTTCTCAGTGGCGGTGAGTGTACAATCAGATATGCTCCCATGTGCTAGAGAATCCTGGTTAAATCTCTCTGTCTCCCACCGGTTTGCAAGAACTTGATAAAAGATAATACGCGCAAATTTAAGTTACCAACATTTTACTATCAGTGGATTGACTGACTGATTTTGAAAAGCTGAATTCGTGTTTTCAGATTAATCCTTTTCTTTGGCAGTTATACTTAAAATATGAAGCTTTGTAAAGCATATTTAAAAATTGTTGACAGCTTCTGGTAAACTTAGGACTAGTCTTTGGAATTTGTATTAGTGGTTGGAAATGTGCGTTACATATTCTTCACATGGTCATTGTTCAGTCTGTAAATTCAGGAAGCTTTGCAGGATTAGCCTCTGGTTTCTATATTGATTTAATTAATTTATGGCTTTATTCCTGGTGTTGATTTTTATGTTCGATGACATGGAATGATGTCTTATTGCTATATATTTAAGTATTGGAGATGCCCTCTAGGTTTCCAAAGAATAACCCTATTCAATTGGGTATTGTAATTTAAGGATTCTTCTTTATCATAAATTAACCAATACTTGGAATATATTGCATAGTGCATTTTTTCACAGTAGTGAACACATCTTATATTTCAAACTGTGAATTAATAAAAAAAAAAGTCATTAAGAACCATTAATGGAAGCAGTTTCTTCTACAGGTGGGTTTTGTTGACATGCAAGTCATACAGACCTGAGGTTTGATATTTGATGTAGCTTCTTTCAAACAAAAGCAGAGGAACCAGGGACAGACCTTGTGGACATGTCGGGTCTCATGGCTAAAGAAGCATCACGTACCAACCACCGCGTTATCATCTGCACACCCATCAAGCATCTGTTTTCACTGTCTCAGCTCCCTAACTCTAACTGATTATAGGAGCATCTGGTTGCTCTGATCCTGGACTGCATGTTCATCAGAATTTCTCTCCCCACTCCCTCCCGCAACATGGACTCTGACAGTTTATAGCTTGAAAACATTATTTATAGTTTGTAAACATTTCTCTGTTCAGAAATTTGTAGAGAATTACCCAGGATTTCCCTCTCTACCTCCTTCCCTTCCTTCCTTTCACTTTGGAATGTAAAGATTTCAAAACAAGGTGTTCTATCTGGAATAGATTGTACATTGAATTTTTCTGTTCTGCTCAGGAGAAAGGTTATATGAATTTAAAAGAAAAGAAATTTTTTTTGTAGCTTTAAGATATTTTAAGT
This sequence comes from Diceros bicornis minor, assembly GCF_020826845.1. Taxonomy (NCBI): domain Eukaryota; kingdom Metazoa; phylum Chordata; class Mammalia; order Perissodactyla; family Rhinocerotidae; genus Diceros; species Diceros bicornis. Next base: position 68,373,004 of record NC_080741.1, read on the forward strand.
AGTTCAGAGAAATTTATTTTTTCCTTTTTTCTACATCATCTCAGATAATCCAAAGAGTTGGGCAGATTGCTTTAGAATTAGAAATGATAATTATTGCTGTTCGTCAGATACAGAAACACATTTTGCCAGAGCCCTCTACGTTGTCAACTAAATTTACTTTGGTATTTATTGGGTGGTGGTTGCATAAATGTGGCCTATTGTTTGGATAGTGATTCTAGCGAGTTGTCACAGTGTTCTACCCCCAGCGTTCCTTGAGATTTCACTAGTGAGGGGAAGGGTGGATGGCTGAATTACTGGCCTTTTTTTGTAAATTATGAAATCTACCTGGGGTAGACTTTTCAAGGTGTGGTTTATTCTTTAGGTAAAATACAGAGACACGAAAAAGGGTGTGTGGAGTTACAAGTGGGTTGGTGGGTTATGGGCTAGCAGAAGGGTCTACTCCCACACCCAACTATGCATTTAGATTTTGTTCCTAATTTATTTAGCTGGGAATACAGAGCCTTATTAGCATCACGGTGGTTGCAAGAAGCAGGAACAGATGCAGCATGTCTCAGATTGGCTTGCCTTGCTCCCCTTAGTTAGGGGATCTGTTGCTAGAGGCGCTGTCCCCCTAAGAAAGGACATCTGAGAATTCCTCTAATACCATAGTCTGTGGGCCATCATATGTGTATTCATGTTCATCTGTGGGCCATCATATATTTTTGTCACCAGTCAGTGTGACTTACACAAACATTCTGTGAGCCTTGATTTCAGGACTGTTTATAAACTTCAGTGTCCTTTGTTGTTGAGTCAGACTTCGTGTCTGCAAGGCCACATTCTCTTTCAGGGGGACAAAGGGACTCAGTTTCCAGGTGCCACAAACAGGTCTTCGTTCTCCCAGCCCTCCTTTCCCTACACGGTCTTTGAATCTCTTGGTTGTATCACTTGGACGTGTTCAATGTCACACATAAGGTAATTTTCTCTTTACAACTCATTTTTATTGATTTTTTAAAAATTACAGAGGATTTGTTAACTTGGAACAGATTTAAACAGTGCTGAAGAAGAATCCAGCCGGAAGGTCTCCCTCCCACCTCTTCCCTCCATCGAGCTCCCTGGAGGGAGCTACTGTTAACAGTTTTGGGTGCAGCCTTCCTGACTTCTGCTGCTTTCCAATCCTACAGTTGCCTTTTGTGGGAGCGAGGTCTAAAGAAGTATGCTAGGCATTTTTGATCAGGCACACATAAACCCTATCTTTCTCTTTGTTCACATTTGCAAATGGAACAAAAGAAATAGAATTTCTTCTCTTTCTGTGTTGTCTCTGCTTTTAAGGATACTACCTCATACTCCACTCTCCCTTAGGCAGAATGGGGACTTCTTACTCTCTATTTTGAAAGCAGTTAGATCATCCCAATGGTACAGGTGTGCGCCAGCTTGCATTGGCACTGACTGGTAGCCCATTTGCTTCCCAGGCTGCTTTCCGAACCCCCGTGGGTAAGGATTTAATAATCTCAGGGCTGGTGCGAGAAGGTACTCCGTAGAGTTGTCTTACCTTGGTGAAATCAAACTTAACCCAGGCTAATTAGGGCAAAAATCTCAGTAAATGCGCATTGATTAATTTTAGACATCGTTTTTCTGCCTGCACTGCTTTTAGTGACTAGTCACTAGTAATGAAATGCTGGCTGAAGAAAGTCGGCTTTGCTTAGATTTTTAGGCCTGGTCCACTTGAAAGGGCAGACCCGTGGGGAGCAACTATCTAAAACAAAATATTCAACCTTGACACAGCTAAGCCTCTGAATTAGTTCCACTTTCCTGAGAACATTGAAACATCAGCTCTAATCACATGTTCACTTGGTAATACTGGCACAAAATGGAAATGATTTCTCTCCCTATGAAAATGGAAAGGATCTCTCCCCTTATGACCACAAGGCCATTTTTATGGGTAGTTTGATATGCTCAGGTTGTGGATAGGGCAGCTGTGCTCAGTGGACACCTGGACCCTACGGTTTAGGAGGGACACCTTGTCTTCAGGCATGAGGACCTTTGTCATCTTCTCTATGAGCTACTTTGTGATCACTGAAGTCCTCTTGTGAGTTTCTGTGAGAGGGCACCTGCTCAGCTCCTCCTGTTTTTTGCTGTTAAAGAAAGCTGCATTGATAGGTGCGCTTTCCTTTCATGTACACACTTCTCATAATTCCGTAGTACTGGAGGTTAGGGTAGCATCTTAAGCTCTGGGGCCTAGGAGTGAGGGCTGAAAATTGAAGTGGGCCTTTTTTATCTGGCTCTAATGGTAACTTCTTTGTAATGTGATGAGACCTGTAGAGCATGCATCCTCAACAGAGGTGATATTGCCCCCCAGAGGGGCGAAAATTGGTTCTTGGAGGGCAAAAAAGTCGTAGATGTTACAATGGTTGGTGATTCTCTAAAGGACCATAGTACATAAACAGATACACAGTATATGTGCCTGTTAAAATTTCATGGGGACAGGGATATGGGAGAGGCGGTTAGGAAAAAAAAAAAAAAAAGTCTAAAAAGGCTCCTTAGGGGGCTGATGATGGAAAAAAGGTTGAGAAACATTCCTGTAGAGTTCTCAGCATCTTTCTTTAACTCCTCTCTTTGTGTTGTGTTTAGAGAACACTTATCGAGGCTCTTATAGATGTGACTCCTACTACATTCCAGCTAATCTGTACCTCCCGAGGAGAACTGTTAGAATAGCAGTCCTGCTTAGCCTGTCCAGCACTGGGCAGTTATTACTAGTCTCCCCATTTCACAGATGCAGGACCTGAGGCAAAGGGGTTAAGTAGCTCACCCAAAGTCGCTGAAGCAAGTGAATACCGTCAGGATTTGAACCCCCTCAATTAGACTCCCTGGCTCAGATTTCTTAACCATCCGTAGTTATACCTCTCCTAGAGTGAATGACCTGGGAAACTTTAGGAGAGGGAGGTAGCAATATTCAGTCTCTCAACTGACATGGTAGCCTGGGGCCTGTAGCAAATGTTTCTTATAGCGCTTCAGGTCATAGCTTAAAATTTTTAGGGGAATTGCTGGTGTAAATGTGGTACTACTTAAAGCCACTTGGAGGAGGAAAGGCAATGACTGCAGGGACATTAACTGTTGGCTGGATTGAGTGATAGGCTGAACATTTCATATCCTTTGTGTCACTTATCCCTCTAGCAACCCTATAGGATAGGTAGGATAAGCCCCATCTTCCAGATGAGGAAACTGAGGCATACTGAGATTGTACTGTGGTCACAGAGTTAGGCTCCACACCCTACCGTATCTACGTATACCCACACACCCTGCTATGTCCTGTGTTTTCTACAGAGCTCAAGTTCGTACTCTAAATATTTCTAAACAATCACCAGTAACAGAATATGTTAGAGCAAAGTGAGAGGTCAAAGAGAAACTACAGGGGAGTCTCACAGGCTTCACAGAAGGATCCGTGATCTTAAGCATTTGAAATTAGTAAAGACCATCTATATTGAATAATTACAGTGTCTCCATGAGTCTCCACGATACGCCAGATGAAAGAGCTGGGTGTGTTCTTACTGTATAAAAAGATCACCTGGCCACAGTGACCACGATGGTAATTTGTGGTTGAGTTATAGTCATCATCGTTGGTCAAAAAACACTATAGTGATAGTCTCTGTCATCCAAAAAGCCAAAAATCACAAGTCAAGATCACTTATGTTTCAAACATCCTGTTGACCCAGGCTATCATAATTCATATGCCTCATAGTTCTATGTATTTTAATAATACATCTGTATTCTTTTAAATGATTTCTGAAATACTCAATTTGATAGACTCACACACATCTTTTCATATGAATTTTCTCCTGAAATTACAGTTTATAGTTTTGTTCCCCTGCCTACCTGCAGTATTATGGCTTTTGCTCTCTTTTGGCACTTAAAACTGGAACTTCAGTTCTGGTTGTTTTTCTGTTTGCTTTTAAGTGAATAATATCAGCTGTAATAAGTCTTATATTCTTATATGAAAAGGTCATGAGTCTTCTTCATGAACTTAATCCCAACAATTAAAGGAAGGACTTAGATTTGAAAGACTGCTGATGGATGACCTTCCATAGGTATGCTCTTGAACAATAGAGATTGTGGACATGTTTAAGCAAAATCTAATTTTAACACTGCCCTATTAAAATAAATGAGTGGGATCTGTGTTTGAAAGTATGTAAATCAGTGCAGCGGCTTTGTACAATGTTATAGTTGCCATCAGTACTAGAATATTGGCTCTTGCCCTGAATATGTCTCTTTTTATTGACTACTTTGAGTATCAGCGTGAACTTTAAGGAAAATTTAGCTCCTAACAATACACTAGTCTTTCAGACCTTGTTTATAAAGTTAGATATTTTTGCATATTAATTTATAACTGTGAAAATGAGATGAATCAAAATTGGAGCATATGAAGCAGATGAAGGAGGCAGCTTTTAGAGAGTGATCCTAGAAAAAGAACTGTTTAATCACTCTTCTGAAAAATGGAGAATACCCTAAAAAAAGGTCTAGATGAATCTATACCAAACTGTTTCTACTAGTGACCTTTGGAATGGGTTTTGGGATTGGAAGTGGTGGTGGTCAAAGGCTTTATTCTTTTTACCAGGAGAGCATATGCATACATTCTCAATGTTATTATAATGAGCATCTCTCATACATTTTATTTAGGAGTCTTAGCAAAGATTTTTTCACCTACAACTTTTTGAGGAGCACAGTTCTTCTGTTAGTGAATTTACTACATTATGCACATTATGCAACTCTAATGGTCTTCCCTACAGGAAAGATAGCAAGGTGTAAGGGTCCTGAAAATTAAAAATGAATAAAAGGATTTGAATCACCAGGTTGTGAATAATTTTAAAAAGCAGTTAAGAGGCCCAACATGAAAAGCAAAATTCAGATTTCTGTTACCTTACCACCAGGCATAGCTTTGTCATAATCTCCCCTGTTGGCCCTGAGTTTTGTATAATTAAAATTTAGGAGCTAGAAATTTTGTTGAGACTTAATTAGAAGCGACAAACCAGAGACATTCCTGCTGGTTAGGAAAGGCTTAAGAAATTCTTATTGGCTAAATTACAAATATGTAACATTTTTTCTGAACACTGCATGGTAGTTCAGACTGCCTAAAGGTGACAAGATTAGCTCTGTTTTTCTAGTGAAGTAGTAAAAATTAGATTAATAAGTACCAGGCAAAGAACCTTTTCTTTTTTTCGAAAGAAATCTTACCTTGAGTACTTCTGGCTGTGGAGAGCGGTGCCTTAATTAGCCACATGTTCTTTTTACCTCCTGGGAAATAAGTACGGGATAAAATTGGGGATCAAGACGTAGACGCACATTGACTTAGCACACGCCGCTAAGTAATTCATCAAGGAATGTTGGTAATTAGTCTTGCCTCTTTCAACTCTTGGCTTATTTCATAAAACTGGTTGATTTAAAATAATGCCTGCTGATTTATTACCAACACGTTTCAAGACTGAGACTTGGCCCTTAAACAAAAGCAATATTGTGCAACGATGGAAACGCGCCCTCTTGTTTTTGTGTTTTTACAAATTCTGAAGGGCCATCTATGGCCCCCTATTAACTTTGTTGTGTTTTCTTTTACTCCATTCAGCATTTTACTGGGCTTTCTTTTGTCTGTTGGTGAAGAGAAAGGGGGAGCAAATTAGGAAAAAAAGCTTCCAGACTCTTGGAGGTTTTGGATGTGAGGTGCTTGTCAAAGTGTATTGCTTCACTGTGGTTTGATGGAATTTAATTTGAATCCTTCGTCTGGTAAGACAGGCTGTAGTAATGGCCTTTGGTCCTCCTGCATTGTTAAGTGTTCGGTGATATTTATGACAGCCAGGTTAATCTTAAAAGGTTGAATTTATGAGGAGCACAGAACCTTGTGACTGTAGCCTCGTAGCCTTGGTATCCAAACACTGCAGTAAATTATTATTTGGATGCCAAATTCCCATTAATGCCAGCTGATGGGCTTCATTATGCTTTGAGATGCAGCCATAATCAGCATCCCTGTTGAAAATCTAGGATTAGATTAGAGGAATCAAAATTGGAGCATATGAAGCAGATAAAGTAGGCTCTAATACTTAACTGGGTGACCTTGGGCACATTCCCTGTTCTCTCTGGACCTCAGTGTCCTCATCTGTGAAATGGAGGTAATAGCGCCTGCTGTGGAGAGTCTTTGTGAAGGTTAAATGAGATAATTCACCTAAAGCAGTGCTGTCCAATAGAAATAGAATGTGAGCCACATATTCTATTTCTAGTAGTCATATTAAAAACAGTAAAAAGAAGCAAGTGAAATAAATTGTAATAATAGATTTTATTTAACCCAATATATCCAAAATATTATCATTTCAACATGTAACCAATATAAAAATTATTAACAAGATTTTTTTATATTCTTTTTTATATTGTCTTCATATTATGTCTTTCATACTAAGCCTTCAACTTGTGTATTTGACACCTAGAAGAACATCTTAATTCAGATGCTGAATTTTCATCAGAATTATTTGATCTCTGTTTAGATGTTATAAGGTTTACAGTTGAAAAAGTAGATTTATGTACCCAAGTTTCTCGAACATTTAAAAGATTTCCAAAAAACTAAATTGAGTGTGTCTTTAAACTTAGATTTAAATGAAATAAAAATTAAAAACTCATTTTCTCAGTCCCACTGGCCACATTTCCAGTGCTCAGTAGCCACACGTGGCCTGTGGCTTCTATATTAGCACAGATCTAAAGCATTTAGCACAGTGCTGGGTAGATGGAAAGTGCTTAGTAAATGATTCTGGTTTGTTGTTGTTGGTAATGAATAATATAATAATTTCTAACTATTACTCACCTAACTATAGTAATTATTATTATCATTTCCAAGTTGGCCATCTTCATATGCCACCATTGTACCTACCCAATACTGCTGTTTTCCTGCTGCCTTCCTCCGCACCAAAGAAAACATAAAAAAGCATTTAGTCATTATTTTCTTTGTCACAACCCTTTAGAGCCCAGGTTAGCTGACATATCTCATGTATGGTTGATATTCCCTGTCAAAAACGGGCTCTGGCAGGAAAGCACAGTGAGGAGTCACCCTTGGTCACATTTGGACTTGTCTCTGCCTGCAGCCTTCCATTCAGGCTTGAGCGATGTGACACTTCTTGACTTGTTAGTCACATGTCTTGTACTCTCAGTCCAGTTTCTTTTCAAACCTATATGCATCAGACTTGCATAGCACCTGTCCAGCGTGTTAAAGATGTCTAAAACCTTGAGAGTGCATAAGCATTTCATCAAAGTTCTTGGTGCAAAAAAGACATTGAAGGAAAAGGAATTAGTTAGTCTTAGTTGTTCTTTAAATATATATTCAATAGTAGCTAAATTAACATGGAGGGTATTAAAAAACTAGTTTTTTTGGCAGAGTTCTATATATGATTTTTATTCATGCTAATATCACTAAGGCAATTTCTTTCCTCAGTTAACTTACAGTATATTTTTAGGAATTTTCGCATAGCTGATGATTCAATGAAACAGTTTTTTCTCCTTTTCTTATTCACCAGGCATCCATGTTTTCTGTTTTGATAGTAGTTTTTGACCATTTATTAAATCAGAAATAATGTAACTAAAATGATAATTTATATTTTATTAGGTACCTTGTCATTCCTAATTCAAACAATGAGTCGATTATGTTGGAATCAGTAAACTATGTTGGAGAGATTTAATGTGTTCTTCATATAATACTAAGAGCCTATAAAGTTCCATTCTTGTTCAATTACAGCAAGCAAGGAAACCAAGAGAGCAAAAATACTAACCGTGCCATGACTTCCAGAAAGAAAAATCACAGTGTTGTCAGATTTGATGATTTCCTTGGTTTGGAGTTATATATTTTCTCAATGTTTATTACTTATTTCATTATCATCTTAAAATAAGTTAATAAACCTGTAAGCCATTGTAAAGTTGATTTCAATTTTCCTAGTAGCTTTCCAGGTTTGTATTGAACTCATATACCATAAGCATTTTTTTAACTCATTAACTGGCATAATCTTGATAGATTCATAATACAATGTTAAGAGTATGGATCATTGTGCCCATTTTTATTGATGCTTAGGACCACTGATATGTCATAGATGAAAGAAAAACTAGAACATTGTGAAAGAACTTTTAATTTTGATATAAAATCCTTATTCAGTTTGACGTGAACCTAAGGTATGTAGAACTGAACCCTAAATGGTGTTTCTTGGAAAGTATTCTGTAGCATAGTGGTTCTCAAAGTGTGGTCTGGGGTCTGCCTGCGTCGCCTGGGAAATCTTTAGAAACGAAAATCCCCTGAGTCCATTCCAAACCTGTTGAGCCAGAAACTCTGGGGTGGGGCCTATTAATCTGTGTTTTAACCAGCCCTCTGGAAGATTCTAATGCATGCTCATGTTTGAGAATCACTACTGTAGAAACCTGGAGGTTAATTTGTAAGAAGCATAAGAAAAATTAGGAAATGCTAGTGCAAATAAAGTCAACCAAGTTTCTTTACTGTAGGGCTTCTTAGACCTACGGTAAACATGTAGAGTTATGGCAGATCTTCAACAATGGTACAAGAGGTAGGCACTCTGAGAAGAGAGGAGAGCGGGAAGACAAGCAAAGGAAATGTTGCCTTTGTGTAAAATTGATCCATAGAAGTTGCAAAATATCCAGAAGCTCTTTAGAGTCCTTTGTACATGGGGTGCATTCCATTATATGCTTATACTTACGCAAAGCAGATAAAAATAGATTAATCCTGTTAAATCTTGGGGATAAAACAACAAGAAACTCTAAAATTACACAGTGGTTCCCACTTTAAGCTGCAGCGACCATTGTGCCTTTGGAGGAGCTCTGAGAGGTCAGTGGATCCATTTGTCCACAAATATTTGTAAATTAAATATATATCTCACATATATACCGTACATCTCTTTTTCTAAAAAAATGTAGATGCTGCTGTGATGGACAAAGTATAAATTGATACCCAAGCATATATTTCTCTTTTTTTTCCTCATTTTTGCACATTTTCTTAACGAAAACTAAAAGCAAAGTCCTAATCCAATAGGGCCTTGAAATATTTGACTTTTAAAAAGGGTTAAGAGCTACTTCTTTTTAGGAAAGCTTTTTTTTTTTTTAAACTATCAAGTGTTATTTAACGTCTACTTTTGGCCTCTGCTCTTTTTTTCAAATTGGATTTCGTTAAATGGTAACACAAAATGGCCTTTTCAGACTCTGAGGGACCCTAACGTCTATAATTTCACGAGCAGCGGGCCCTTGATGGTCAGTCTCTGACATCAAAGGTCTTTACTGACGTGGCCATGGTCTTGGCTTTGCCTTTTACACTGGAGCATTGACCAACAGAAAGTGTTTTATTTTGTTTTTTTATTTTTTCTGTATTAGTTTTCTGCCTGAAGGCAGTATATCTAGTGTATGTGGCCTGCTTGCCCCCTGGTTGGAATAAAACCCATGTTCATTTTTGGAAGCTCCCCAGGAAAGACCAGCTCTTTCTGACGCTGGACTCCTTAACTTGCACACCCAGCGTGCAGACCCAAGTCCAGCCTTAGAAGAGGCATGGCTCACACAGCAGCCATAATGTGCACTTTTCTTCCACCAGGAGACACGGATTCTTACCTCCCCCCTAGTAAGAGGAGAAAATTGGCAATAACCCTAAGATGCGCCTTGCGGACTTCTGCGCTAATCATGACCCTTGTTTCCTAGACCTACATTGCTTTTCTGTTAGGGTTTCTGTTTTTCAATTAAAATTCATTCAAAGAACTCTTGCCCAAAGGTGTTTGATTACATGCAACACCTGCTGTCTGGGTGGAGCATACATGTTTAAGGGCATGGGCTCCGGAGTTAGATGGGCAGGGTCCAAATTCTTTCAACTTTAATTCCCTTGTCTGCATAACAGGGATAATAAAAGTTTCTAGCTAGTAGGGTTACTGTGAGAAATAAGTGACATGATGCTTGCAAAGCACTTAGTACTGTGCCTGGCACAATACTTATTAATGCTGATCACTGTCATCAGCGTTTCAACGAGAGACACACGCCAAGTCCACAGTGATTGAGGCACATAATGAGTTCTTGAGAAATGACTAGAAGATTACTGCTTTGGCAAAAGGTGAGAAAAGTTGATTCTACATACAGTCTGGAATTAATTTCTCTAGAGTTATATGGGATGTATAAAGATTCTTTGAACAGATAACTATTGAGTTACATTTCAACAGCAAAGAATTTTTATTCTTAAAAATCACCTGGCTACTCAGGTTCCCTTAAAAGTGACTTTCTTTGTGGAGGAGAGTGGGATGCTTGGCCACAGTTTTTAGCTTCCTCCCAAATTACACCCATTACTTAAAATTCTTAGAAGTTGTTTTGATGATTGAAAACCAAATTAGGCAACTGTTAAATCCTTACTTCTAGAAAATTTTGAGGAAAGAAGTAGAAATTGGAGTTAAGTTTTCAAGAAAAATTAATAGGTGTTGGGCTGTCAAAATTCTTCCTGATTCTGAAATTAAACTTTCACTTATAAGCTGAGAAGTCAACAGTTTTGGTTCTGGAACTCTGGTTAAATATAAGTGACCACATATGATTTTACTAGCTGTTCACTTTATGTGTGTGTGTGTGTGTGTGTGTGTGAGGAAGATTGGCCCTGAGCTAACCTCTATTGCCAGTCTTCCTTTTTCTGCTTGAGGAAGATTGTCCCTGAGCTAACATCTGTGCCAGTCTTCCTCTATTTTTTTGTATGTGGGATGCCAGCACAGCGTAGCTTGAAGAGCAGTGTATAAGTCTCCACCTGGGATCTGAACGCACCAACCCCCAGCCGCCGAAGCAGAGTACGCCACACTTAACCACTATGACACCAAGGCCAGCCCTTTAACTGTTCACTTTTGAAAGCATTATTATTTTGGGGGGAAGTAGAGATTCAAAATATACTTAATCTCAACCTCTCATCCCCGAGCCGCGGGGCCCACTTTATAGAGCCAATCAACTGATGGAAACCAATATCTGTGTTCAGAAAGTTTTCATTGCTAATTGAATTACATGATTATTTTTATCTCATCTCCAAGTGTTTTGACTCATATGCTCTGCAATTACCTGACTTCTTCCTTACATGATATGTCCATTTTCTTTTGCTGTCCTACTCACCTATATCTTGTAATTTATATAAAATTTTAATCTTTTTAAAAATGTTTTTCCTTTTATTTTTTACCTTTTAGAAACGTGTCACCTTGAATGTTCTGTAGTCAAGACTACTTCCTGACCTTTATTTTTTCTGTTAAATCATTTATCTTATTTCTGTGATATGTGCTATCATGAGATAAGACCAAAGGCCATTCCCTTCAACCGATCTTGCAACGTTCCCTACTTTACAATCGATGCTACAGCCCTGAAATAAAATATAAATGCATAATATCCATGTCCATGCATGGCCCTGTAATATCACCTTGAGGAAGTTGCCTTTCTGTGCCTCAGTCTCCCCATCTGACTAGCTGGTCTCAGACTAACTCTGACGATCCCTCCCAACTCTGATATTCAGACTAACTCTGACATTCCCTGCTAGCTCTTGGCATTCAGTGAGCTGTCTTCTTTTTCCTTGAGAGGTGCTTACCTACAGATCACTAAAGTTTCATTTGTGATAAGATGAAGACAACAAAGGACTTTAAAAGTCCTTTAAAGAAACATTAGGCATGTTTTAAGTATTAGATACACAGAACAGATGTCATGATAAAGAACCTCAGTGTATATAATGCTTACAATTCCATTGTAGTTTAAGTGACCTTAAACTACAGGGTGGCAAAAGGTGAGTTGGAAAACCTTTTTTATTGTTATTTATATTTCTGTTATTTTATCTGTTTTATTTATATTATATTATAATATATTATATACTATTTTATATATTATTGTCATGTTATATTATAGTTATATTATTATAACAGTAATAATATTAATACTGACTTTCACTTACTGCATTTCTGAGACTTTCCTGACAGCCTTTTAAGCAGAAACTGAGCACAGACTTATTAGGAATAGATGATGAGGGAGTTGACAAAACTGAGTTTATTTACACAGATGTCTTAAAATCCATATTAAATATTTAATTCTCAGGTTTACTAAATCTCTAACATTAAAATTCATTTCTGACATAATTTGTGGTCACAGAATGTTCTATAGCTTTTATTTTCTTTCCTTTATTAAGCAGAAAAGGAGTTGACGCTAAGGATGTTTGTTTATGATTGATCAGTGAGGATGAGGGCAGGAGAAGCGGAATTTAAAATGTGACTCGCTTCTCTATGTATATATTGTTCATTTTCCTTCAGTTTACATATTAATACTGATTTTAATTCTCTTCTTAAGAGAGAATGTGTGTGTGTGTTTGTATGTTGACTAGTTTTCTCTCAAAGGCTTTCCTTTTTTAGTGATCTTTCAATTTTTCCTCTTTTTTCCCCCTTGGAGGACACCTTTATAGATGTTAATCTCCTCGCCTCCTCCTTTCTTTCTTCCTTAAATGTCCAAATCTGGAATTACACAGCCTGCCTTTGAATCCTAGCTCTGTCGTTAAGTAATCTTGAGCAGGCGACTTAGTCTCTAGTCTAAACCTTAGTTTCATCATCTGTAAAATGGGCCCAGTATCAGCGTACCCTGTCGGTTGCAGTGTGTTTCTTTAATGTGAATACCTCAGATGTTATTGATAAAGAACTCAGGCTAGTGTAACTTGGAATTCCTTTTGGTTCATTTTCTACAACATGTTAATGGTTAAAGCAGTCAGGGGCAAGCTTTAGCATATTTAAAGAGAAAGCCTTATCCATAGATGAAGACTTTAAAATAAGCCAGATTTCTACAAAGCATCTGCCCCTCCTCCAGGTTTAGTGGAATCTAAGTTTCGAGAACTGTTTGGCTTTCCCCTCTGTTTGCTCTCTGGAGAAGTTGAGAGTGCAGAGGAAGCAGCGGCAAAAACATTTCTTTCTGTATTAACACAATGCACTCATAAAGAAGGCTATCTCCAGGATCAGATTTTAATCTTTAAAGAATTGATCTATGTTAGAATCACTCACCATCCATAATCTACCTTTTGAAGGAAGAAAGCAGGAGTCTCAGGGTTTAAAACGGTCTATGAAGCCGGCTGCAAATGCCAGTAGAAATTTAACCAGCTGGTGTTGAAGTAGGGTTTACTGATTGTTGTTATTCATGCTCTGGTTACAAAGGTCCACAGGTTTTGAGGGGTCTGCCTCTAACCATTTATTTTCCTATATGCCCGGTTATTCATAGGGTGTGGTTTTGCAGAACGTGCCACTTTTCGGGACTGTATAGACGGAATAAGAGCAGAAACACCTGAGTCAGCCTCAGAGCTGTGGTAGTGTGGTGAATTAATGGATGTAAAGTGCGTCGCACAGCTCCTGAGGTGGTTGCCTTTGAGCGGAGTCTTGAAGGACGAATAGGAAAGCACTCAATACAGCTCGTGCTGTTAAAGCCTTCTCACATTGAAACTTTTACTTCTCCAACAATGAAGGTGATTGGTCTACCTTTTGGGGAAGTGCTGTGGGCACATAGAGGGACTGCAGTTCAGCCTCTCAGCCTCGGAAGGTGAGGGATGTATTCCTGAAGTGGTTAGTGTTGAGTGGAAACTTGAAGAACAAGTAGGGTCATACCAAAAGGACTAGGACAAGGGAGCATGGCATGAGGAGAGGAACGATCAACAATACATATTCTGGATTTTACTGTGAAGCAGTGAAATGCAAGATAGTAGAAGATGGGGTTGAGAGAGTGTTGGCAGGGGAAGGTGGAGGGGCGAGCAGGGGTCAGGTGGTGGAGGGCCCGTACGCAGTGCTGAGGAGCTTGGATCTGATGTAGTAGGTGTTGCATAGCCACTGAGGCCTGTGTTTGTTCCTTTATTTTCATTTTAGAGGAGAGGAATGGTCAAGTAGATGCCTCTGGGAGAGGTGGGAAGATCAGTTTTAGAGGAATATGATTGGAGGTAGGGAGACTATCAAAATAATTTGGGGAATAAATGATGAAAGCTTTGCCTCTAGAAGTCGTAGAAGACATAAGAAGAGAGCACTGGTTAAAAAAAAATTAAGGGATAAAGTGAATGAAACCTTGTTATGTAAAAAGGAAAAGGTAGAAAACATAATACTATATATATTTTACATAGAAGAAAACTGACCATAGTAGAGATGAAGAAATTGCTCTGTACCAGGGGTTGGCAAACAATGTCCTCAGGCTAAGTCCTGCCTGCTGCCTGTTTTTATAAAGTTTTATTAGAATACAGCTATGCTCATTCATTTTCTTGTGGTCTGTGACTGCTTTTCACACTACAGTGGCAGAGTTGAGTAGTGCAACAGAGATCTCATGGCCCCCAAAGCTGAAAATAATTAATCTCTGGATCTTTATAGGAAAAGTTTGCTGACTGCTGGTCTATGCACATGGCTAATAAGTAGTAGACCTGGGATTCAAATCTTTGAGATTTGGGATCATATCTCTTGTTCATCTCTGATCCTGAGCATTTTACATTGTGTGCAATATATAGTAAGCCCTCATAAATAAACTCTTATTGAATTAATGAATAAGTGAATGTGAATAAATGAATGAACAAACTAGCAAAGTCAAATCTACTTGATTTATAGCCGTTGCTGTTCACAATTATTCTGTACTAATTCTTATAAAGATGTCGAGTGTAAGTTAATATATAAGACAGATATTTGTTAAGTGCCAACAGTGTACAAGGCATTGTTCTTGGTTTGAAGATTTTTCTATGCCTTTGTGAAACTCCCTGCTAATAGAGGAGACAAATGTTAATCAAATAATCACAGAAATGAGTGTACAGTTGCAGTGTCAACAGGTACCAGACAAGAGACAGGCATAGTGCTATGGGAGCTGGTGATGGGAGGATTTGATGTAATGAGTCAGAGAAGACTTTCCTGTATTCATCTGTCCTACAATCTGAAGAGTGAGTAGACTTTAATTTGGCGAAGAGATGTGGGAGAAGTATTTCAGGCAGCAGGAACTGCATCTGCAAAGGCCCTGTGGCAGGGGAGAGCAGGCAAAGAATAGAGAAGGCTGGCCATGCTGGGGGTCAGACTGGAGAGATGGGCAGGGCTCTTGTGATCAGGATAGGCGAATCCATCTGCTTCTAGAGCCAAGTCTGAACTTGAACTACATGTTTAGGACTAGTAGCATAGTGAGTATTTTAATCCAGAGAGAGTATAAGGTCATCAGAGAGAGTATTGTGAGAAAAGATGTGGGCCTTGAGAAGAACTCTAGAATACACCAATAAATAGAAGGACAAAGTATGGAGAACCTATGAAGAGACAGAAAAACTAGGAACAAAACTTGGAGAACGTGGTGCGGCAGAAAAGTTTTGAGTTTGAAGAGCAGCTGATCAATTGTAGATATGGCATGTATGTCCAAGAAGTTAAGGATTGAAAAGTGTCCACTGGGTTGTTCCATTGGGAGGTCACTATAACCTTTGAAAGACTAGCTTTGGGAGAGTGGAGGGGGAAAGATGGGGCTACCAATTTGTTGAATAACTGGGCAGAGAGGAAATGGAAACATGCGTATATTCATTCATTTATTCAGTAAATAGTTATTGAGCATCTATATATTAGGGATCCATTGTGGAGCAAGATCAGTCAGGGTTCTTGTTCTTCTAGGGCTTACTGTTAAGTGGAGGAGAGCGATCCTTAGTCAGTCTCCCCAGAACCACCAAAGAAGGTGAATGGACAATTACAAACTAAAGTAGGTGCTATGAAGGAAGGAAAGAAGGCTCTGTGGGAATACACAGCAGAGGAGAGGGGGAGAGTTTGAGTAGGGAAGAATTCTCTAAGTCCTGGAGCTGAAGAAAGTGTAGGTGTTAACTCTGTGGAGTCTGTGGTGAGAGAACATTTCAGGTTGTGGAGGAAAGCTTGTGGCCAGACCTGGTGGTGCCAGAGGGCTTCACAGCTCCGGGAAACAAGAAGAAGTGAAGTCTGGGTGGTTGTGTGCAGAGAGTGAGGGCGAGAATTGTGTGGTACAGGGCTAAAAGGTGGGCAAGGCCAGAGTGCCTGGCGCCTTGTAGACCATCTTAAGGATTCTTGTCTTTGTTCCAGGAGCAGTGGAAAGCCATGGAAAGGCATTGGCCAGGGTAACCAGACTTAACCAGACTAAAGTTTTAAGAAGTGTAGTTTGCTGTTTGTAGAGAGAGTGCGAACCTGTTCTACCTTTCTGAACGGACGCGGGGAGATGACCCTGAGAAGGATTGTCGTCCCGGGAGAATGTCATTCTATCCCCCGAGAGTGGGTGCACCGAAGATCTTCAGGGAAACACTAGCTCGTATACAAGCTATGCCTGCCTTGGCAACAACATGAACATTTCTCCGGAAATCATTGGAGAAAGTTCTTCTGAGGAGAATAATGTCCTTGTTGACTTTGTATAGTGTTATTTCAGGAGACCTGAATTTCTGAATCAGCCAATTTCAGGAAAAAAGAAAAAAGTACACCTGAAATTTACACAACGTTATAAGCTAATATGACCTCAGTGAAATAATTTTTAAAAAATGCAGATAACTTCTGACAGTAATGATTTAAAGGGCCACTGTCTTTACGCTTGAGTTACCTCTGGGTGGTGTCTCTCCTTGGGGTCTGCCTGGGGACATGACTGCAAAGCAGACAAGTGTTTTCAGACACCTTTCTTTTAAAAAGCCATTTGTACACCTCCCTAGTTCTGCACTCCTGTTCTTAGATTTGATAAATCAAGAAAGCTGCTAAGAGTGGCTTACCTACATGACTTTCTCCAAGAAGTCTTTGTATATTAAGAGGACTTGATTACTGCTGGCATGCAGGAAGAGAGAAAAAAGATGGATTTTCAGAGAAGGTAATGACGGGCCTGGTGGGGGCTGAAGGCAGGAAGCAGTGGCTTTCTCTGCCACACTTCTAATCACGGTGGGTAGGTGGCCCTTTCCTCTGCTCCCAGTTAAGGCTCACTTCACCCAGCCCTGTTTCACCCGGTTTATTTTTGTGTCAATGATAACCTTTCTCCATGGAATTAAAAAACTGTTGTACTTTCTTGTCTTGTTCTTGCCTACATTCTCTTGTTTCTAAACCACCCCCCCTCTTTTTCCAAGAGTGCCTCCTTAATTAGTTTTGCATAATATGTGTGGTACAATTACCTGAATTTCTTCTCATCCTTCCTGGAGCTGTTTAATCAAACACCTCCCACATCTTTGTTCTTTGTGCTCATCCTGATTGACTCATGAGGTGACACTGGCTGACGCTTGGCAAACCAGTGACCTTGTTTTCGAGCTAGGGTTGACGAAAGCTGATAGAAGAGGGTAGAAAGTGTGGATGGAAGCATGCAGCTGGCCCTTTCTTCGGGAAGGAGGAAGCAGCTGAGGTGAATATATTAACAGGAAGTTATGTTTTGAATATTTTGGGAATATTTGACTAGATAATTTGTCCAAGAACAAAAGTAACATATTTAAGACAAATAAAGGATGAGGGACAATGCATGCTAAGGGAAAACTTGATCAATGGCTAGAGGATAAAATGTTTGTACAATGTCTATTTTAGAGATATTACTTTGTGAAAGTCCTGAATTTGTTACCAATTAAATTTGGCTGGAAAAGTAATATCAGAGGAACAATGCGCTTAAAGTATGTTAAGCTGGGCCAGGCCGGTGGTGTGCTCCACTTCAGCGGCCCAGGATTTGCAGGTTCGGATCCCGGGCATGGACCTACACACCGCTCATCAAGCTGTGCTGTAGCGGTATCCCGCATACAAAACAGAGGAAGATTGGCACAGGTGTTAGCTCGGGGACAAGCTTCCTCAGCGAAAAAAAAAAAAATACATATGTTAAGCACCAGAAGCCCCTTTTTTAAATCTCCCAAGAAAAAATTGTTTCAATTAAAAAGAGAAAAAAAGCTCGAACTTGTGAGGATGGAATGAGATATGTGTCAAGTACATTATGCTCTTTGGATGAAAGTTGCTGCAGTATAGCTTTTTATATATCTATGACTTGGGTTTTGGTTGTAATTTCCAGCAGCATACTCCTAGACTAGCTAG
Source organism: Diceros bicornis minor (assembly GCF_020826845.1). Lineage (NCBI taxonomy): Eukaryota > Metazoa > Chordata > Mammalia > Perissodactyla > Rhinocerotidae > Diceros > Diceros bicornis. The sequence continues at coordinate 68,391,006 of NC_080741.1, forward strand.
ATAAAAGGAAGTGCTCTTTAACCAAAATAGCAGTGATAGGAACCAATGTGATTTTTAAAAATCCGATATATCTTTAGTAAGACTTTGCCCCTGTGTTAACATTTGTAGTATGTAGCTTCATTTAGAGCCTTTTTTTCTAAATATGAATAGTAAGTTGTTAATAATGCAGGTGGTTTGGCTTTTTTTAAAAAAAATACTTTTTATAACAGTTTTTACCATTTCCATTTTGCCAAGATTTAGACAAATTTCATGGGTTTGAGCACAGTCTTTTCAATTTAAGAACCCAAGTTTTTAGCCATTATGCCACAGATACTACCCTTCTGTTCATCCTTCATCCCTCTCCGAACTCGCATAGTTCCAATTTCTTTAAGACTCTCTCTGTCAGAGTGCACCTAGAACGAATAGCCTGTGAGCCCATGGAAGTTAGCTACTGCTTAATTATTTTTCTCCCAGTGGCCCATGGTTTAATCATGTATTTGAGACAGGACAACTAGTTCCTATCCTATGCGTAGCTCCTCACTTCTGCATGGGTTGTAACCAGATGAAGAAACGGATGAATATTACAGTAAATTCTGAAAACAAGCATTTAACATGTTACCACTTACCTAATTCAGAGATCTGCAGAAAAACTTGAGTAGTACTTTGAGCCTCCGAGATGTGATGTAGGCTGAGTGTAGCCTCCCGTCCTTTGTCCGAAGAGCTCATAAGGTGTAGGCAATTAACGACCCATTTATCCCAGCAAGTGTCAGCCTTGCAAGTGCAAGTGTTACAAACTCGGAGTTGTCCACTCTGTGCCTGCATGGGGACAGGAGAGGGAGGTGGAGCCCTGGCCCTGTCTGGCAAGGTAGGGCAGGTGGTAGTAGTATGATTTGCTTTGCACTGGAAATTGAGATTTGGCTCCATTCCAACTGGCAGTGAAGAAGGGACCTTCCTTCTAGATTGTATCCCTCAGGTTTCATGAAAATAAAAAATGGAAAGGTGGCTATCAGTGGAATTGAGACCTTTTACATCGGAGTCATAATATCTCCTAGAAAGAAATACATTCATGTTTTGCGATTGTTCATTTCTTTAGTTTTTCTTTTGTTTCTCCAGTGATGGATCATTTCTCGTGTTTCATCTTCTTTCCATTTATATAGATTCATAACTGTTCCATACTTAATATATTTATACCTAAAGCTCAGTTTTAACTTCATGAGAACATGGATCTTATATCTACTTGGCTTCCTGCTGGGACCTCAGCACCTAGAAGAGTATGGGACATGTTACAGGCTCAAATACTTATTGAATGGAATTGAAGTTTAATTCATGAGTCGCTCTTCACTGCTTGATTTTTATGTTGGAGTGACCTAGCTCTCCAGTGGGCTTGTATGGGTGATTTGTATTTTCCTCCAAACGAAGGGTTAAACAGATAGTTCATAGGTCATTCTGGTATAAAATAGACCCTTTTGAAAACCAGCCTGAGGCTTTCTTTTTTTTTTTTTTTTAAATATATGACGCTAGTTTGATCTTCTGACAAAAATACTACTTTTAATTACTGTGTAGTCTTTAGTTACACTCATAACCTCTGGAACACTGAGATGGTAACACATTCAATTCTTTGTCTTTAGACATCTTGCCTTTTGACTTGGTTATTGGCAGTTTGTGATGTTTAGTTGGAATTGCCTTTGGAACGTTTTAATATATACTTTATTTTTTTTAAGGTAAAAAACAAAAAAAAATACAAATGGGTTTGTTTTTGAATTTTAAAATAAATTACTCTTATTTTTGTTTTTATTTTATAAATAGAATAATTAAAGTAATGCAATAATGATATTTTTCTATCCTGTTTCATCATTTCCAGTTTTGTTTATAGAGTTTATAAGCTATGGTCTCTGAATCTTCAAAGAGTTTAGGAACTAGGTTTTCCTTTTAAGTTAACCACACTGTATGAGTTTTAGTTTCAATTATTATGAAACCATAGAGATGAAAATTCTATGTGTATCATAAGAACAGTTTTTCCCTAAGATGCGGGTCTAGTTTGTGGTGGAGAATAATGATTTCCAAACCAGCTAATCTTTGGGATACTCTGGCCATCTTTTAAAAATAAAGATAGCTGGGCCCAGACCTAGAGTGTGGAAGTGCCCTTTCAATCTTTATTTCAAAAAAGCTCCCTAGTGGTTTCTGATGATAAGCAAAGTCTGGTTTAGAACAGTGGATCAGTGGGTTCAAGGTCATGGGTGTGATTTTTCTGTTGGTCTTTTCTGTACCTGAGACCTGCTTCTGACCAACCCTTGGATGATGAGGCGGCTAGGGTCATCTTCTCTAAAGGCAGCTCGCTTCATTAACCACATTAAGCAGCAGCCTTGTCACTAGGGGCTTCTTTCTTTCTTTTTTTTTAAAGATTATTTATTTATTTATTCCCCCCTCCAAAGCCCCAGTAGATAGTTGTACGTCATAGCTGCACATCCTTCTAGTTGCTGTATGCGGGACGTGGCCTCAGCATGGCTGGAGAAGCGGTGCGTCGGTGCGCGCCCGGGATCCGAACCCGGGCCGCCAGCAGCGGAGCGCGCGCACTTAACCACTAAGCCACGGGGTCGGCCCTAGGGGCTTCTTTCTTAATTTTTTTTTTTTTAAATCAGTGGTCAGCAGAGGGGTGTTGTTGAGTTGCCGCTAATTGAGACTCAGTGGTCCATTCCAGTATTCACTGGAGATGGAATTGAGAAACTCAACTCCCTTCTAGAAGTCATAGCTTCTAACTCTGCCTTGGTGTGGGAGGTGTTTCAGGAGCATGTGAGGAAGAGGTGCTGGAATCAGATCACCTGGGCTCTGATTCTGCCTCTTTCGTGTGCTAGTTGTGTGATCTTAGCAGCAAATTACTTAACCTCTGAGAGCCTCTGTTTTCCCATTGGCAAAAGGCCATAATAAGGATGTAAGGTTGTTGGAGCACTATGTGAGATAAGGCCTATGCAGGCAAAAAAGTAAGTGCTCAGTAAATGTGAATGGCTGCTATTATTACTAATATTATTACTACAAATTTTGAATAATAACTCTAGAGACAACTTGCCATAATTGGTTTGAAGTTGTGTTGCCCATAATTGTTCATTAAGTGTTGTCTTCTTTTGTCCTCTTTGGAATTTTTATTCATTTCACTAATATTGATTTAGTACTGACTATGTACCAAGCAAGGTAGTATGCACTGGGAATACCATAGCTAACAAAGAGACAAAACATAAATGATAATTTAAAAAAATGACACTTTATTGTCTTTTAACAGCCCTACCATTTAACCATGCTGATGACTGAGAGAAGACCTGAGATGTTCGATCATTTTTAGATTTTGTGTATTTGCCCATACCAGGCACTCACCAGGGTGAAAAATAGCAGCAGAAATGCTGAGAATTTGCTCATTATGTCTTCTCCTGGTCTGCCCTTCTGTCTTTTGTCTCCATCTATCCTTGGCCAAATCTTGTCCAGCCATAAGGCACAGCTCAAACGCTGCCTTCTGTGTGAAATATTCCTTGACTTTTCCTCTTTTCCTCTCTGTCTCCCTCTCCTCTACTCTCCACCCACCTCCTTCATGGAATTTTGCTTCTATTCTCCTTATAGCACGGATCAGTTTATCCTTTCTACTACTGTTAGCTATTTTCATCCTTATAGGCTGTAAGTAACGCGGCAGCAGGATCACTTGGCTTCCGTGTGTTTGCATGTCCCCTGGCTCTTAGGGCAGTCTCTAGTATATAGTAAGTTGTCAGGGTGATGCAGAGTTAATTGAGAGAAAGAAAGAAGTCTCAGTCTACAAGTGATGTTTTCCTCTCTTCACTCCTCTGTAAAACGCGAGTAAGTAATACCTCCCTCGTAGGCTGGTAAGAATATGTGAGACTATGTTTATATACAGGTAGAAATATTAGCACAGCACATTCATAGTACAGTTTCAATAACTACTAATTATTGTTATTATTTTTTAAAACAGCTTTATTGAGGCATAATTGACATATGACAAACTACACATATTGTGAAAGTGTACTATCATTTGATAAATGCTGATATATTTTACACTTGTGAAATGATCACCACAATCAAGATAATGAACAGATCCTTCACCCCCAAAAGTTTCCTTGTGCCACTTTATAATGCTTCTTTCCCACTCAGCTCAGCCCTTCTCCCCTCATCCCCAGGCAACCACTGAACACTGACTTGATTTCTGTCATTATAGATTAGTTTGAATTTTCTGGAGTTTGATAAGTATAGGTTTATATAGTATGTACTCTTTTTGGGGGTGTCTGGCTTCTTTCATTCAAGGATAATTAATTTGATATTCAGCAGTGCTGTGGCATGTATGAATAGCTCATTCCTTTATGTTGCTAAGCAGTATTCCTTTATATGAATATACCAGTTTGTTTATCCATTTACCTGTCGATGGACGTTTAGGGTTGTTTTCGGTCTTAGAATATTACAAATAAAGCTGCTCTAAACGTTTGTGCACAGGTCTTTGTAGGGATGCTTTCTTTTCTCTTGGGTGACTACCTGGGAGTGGAGCAGCCGAATCATACAGTAAGCATATATTTAACTTTTTAAAAAACTGCCAAACTTTTTCCAAAGTGGTTGTACCACTTTATGTTCTCACCAGCAGTGTATGAGAGCTCCATTTCCTTAGATCCTCTGCAACACTTGGTGTGGTTAGTCTTTTTATTTTCAAAGAGGTGTGTATACTGATATGTGTGTAATTCTATCTCATTGTGATTTTTTGTTTGTTTGTTTGTTTTGGTGAGGGAGATTGGCCATGAGCTAACATCTGCACCCATCTTCCTCTATTTTGTATATGAGATACCCCCACAGCATGGCTTGATGAATGGTGTGTAGGTCCACGCCCGGGATTCAAACCTGCGAACCCCAAGCCACTGAAGCAGAGTGTGTGAACTTAACTACTATGCCATTGGCCCAGCCCCTTTCTCATTGTGGTTTTAATTTGCATTTCTCTTATGATGGATGATGTAGAGCATCTTCTCATGTACCTATTTGCTGTCTATATATCTTCTTTTGGTGAAGTGTCTGTGCAAATAATTTGCCCATTTTTTAATTGGGCTTTTTGCCTCATTGAATTTTGAGAGTTCTTTATTTTTTCTGGATCGAGATGTCCTTTATCAGATATACACTTTGCATATTTTTTCTCCCAGTTTGTAGTTTGTCTTTTCATTATATAAACGGTATCTGTTGAAGAGCAGAAGTTTTTATTTTGACAAAGCCCAGTTTATCAATTTATTCCTTTATTAATCATGCTTATTAATCATGCCTATCTAAGAACTCTGCCTAACCCAAGATCATAGAGATTTTCTTTTATGTTTCTCCTAGAAGTTTTACAGTTTTAGGTTTTTTGATTTATTTTGAATTAATTTTTGTATATGTTATAAGATATGGGTCAAAATTATTTTTTTCACATATGAATGTCTAATTGTTCCAACATAATTTGTTGAAAAGACTGTTCTGTCTCCATTGCATTGCCTTGTACTTTTGTCAAAAAGCAGTTGATCAGATACGTGAGGGTCTGTTTCTGTACTCTCTGTCCTGTTCCTGTGCTCTCTCTGTCTATCTTGACACTGATACCAAACTATCTTATGACTGTAGCATTCAAGTAAGTCTTGAAATCAGGTAAAGTGTCTGCCCTCCAATTTGTTCTTCTGTTGTTTTTTGTTTTTTTAGTAAAGTTAATAGTTGTGTATATGATGTCAATCTTTAGGGAGGTAAAACTGAAACTTTGCTTTATCACTCTGGTTAATAAATGCCATGATTGATATGCTACCAAGTGTCTTTCTCTTAAGATGATTTATCTAAGACATTTCAGAATTTTCCCCAATAGCAGAAGGATGGGTTATGTACAAGTCCCTTTGTTTAATCTTTAATATTTTCTAAGTCTTATTTTACGTAGTCTTTAATGATGTAGTTATTTAACATTTAGGAAGTGACTTCAGAGTGCTTGTCACAAGACTGATTCAACTGTGGTAGATTCTGAAGTGGATTGTAGAGTCTGTCCAGAGGACTGTGGTTGCGTTTTTATTTGCTTATTTTATAAGATGCCCAAGTGCAGAGGGTCCAGAGTAGAGACTGGCAACCTATAGGCTGGTGGGTGTGATTTATAATAGAAGCTGTCAGCACACTCCCTTTTCTACTTCTTTGACTACAGTACACAATAGATGCAGCAGCTTTTATTTATTGGCTACTTAATATATGCTGGTCACTGTGTTAAGTGCTTTACGTAGATTGTCTCATTGGTACTTAGACTGGCAGTGTGAAGTAGGTGCTGTTAACCTCTCTCTCTCCTATTTTGCTTGGAGAGAGAGAGAGGTTAAACAACTTGACTGAGGCCACACAATTAGAAGTGATGGAGCCTGTATTTAATCCCCTCCTTGCTTCCCCAAATAATCTTGTTTTCCTAACCACTATACATAATAACTTTAGTACTAAAAGAATGAAAGGGGTTCAAAACTTGAAATATAACTTAAATAGGCCATTAATCTCTGGAATTCTTACTTTCTATGTCTAAAACTTTCCTGTTTATGATCTTTTGAACCATTGGATGAAAAAGGCTGGTGGGCCATTTGTGACAACATGGATGGACGTTGAGGGTATTATCCTAAGCGAAATAAGTCAGAGGGAGAAGGTCAAATACCGTATGATCTCACTCATAAGTAGAAGATAAAAACAACACACACATAGAGACAGAGATTGGATTGGTGGTTACCAGAGGGGAAGGAGGGAGGGAGGAGAGCAAAAGGGATGATTAGGCACATGTGTGTGGTGATGGAATATGATGTAATCTATGCAGAAATAGAAGCATAATGATGTACACCTGAAATGTATACAATGTTATAAACCAATGTTACTGAATTAAAAACAAAAAAAAGAAAGAAAAAGGCTAGTGGTATTTAGAAATGGGGCCCTGTGGGGTCCAACTGCTTGAATAAATAAATGGGTCATTTAGTCATTGAGTAATTCAACACAAATTATTGAGTTTCTGTGTGCCAGGCACTGTTATAGGTGCTGAGGACACAGCAGCAAAACAAACAAATAAACAAATACACAGGTCTTTCTTTCATGAACCTTATATCCTATTGGGGAGAGGCATATGCTGGGTACTTTGCTGGGTAGCATCCTCCTCCATTCCCAATCTAATGGCTTCTATTGCAATGAGAAAATTTGTAGTTGAAATTACCTTTGATTTCAGACAGGAGATCCTTCCTGTCTGTCCCTAGCAGTTTTGAATGCTCTGTTTGGTTTGGGTAGACCATCTGCTTTACCTTGTCTTAGATCATTGGCTGTCCTTTCTAGTATTGAGTTTGCCCCAAGACCACTCATCTCTCTACATACCTCTTAAGTGTATGAGAGCAAATGCCCCAAAACACACTCATTGCTGTTGAGAATAAACAGTATCTGTATGAACACACAAAAAAACATATTTCTGTGGGGCTCAAAGAGAGTTTCTCAGAGTCAACTCAAGAGAGGCTTAAAAATAATAAATAATAAAAAAATGATTTTTGAAAGAAAGATGGAAATGATTTATTTATCATTTTAATGATTTTAAGAGTGAGGAAGATAAACCAAAATATCCAGGTCTTTTTCTTCTAAAACTCTTTTGCAGGAGATCTTGCAGCATTTGCCCCAAACTTTTGCCTTTTAGTTTTGCTGTAGCATCCAGGATGGATACATGAGATGGAGAGATAACTGAGAAATGTTCTCAAAGTGGTTGGTTAGGCCACTCAATTAACGCTGGGGGTATGACTCAATTTTGTGACTAAATCATTTTAAACAGCAAGAGAACATTCTAGAAGGAGTAGTGCTCTCCTTGGGCACAGGAATGGCTTCTCCCTTCTGGTTTGCCTGATGAAATTTAAAAAACAAAACAAACCAAAACTCTTTTATATTACATATCACTCCTTTATTTGGCATGAGTTTTCAAATTGACTAATATTTCCCTTTATCACCCTCCTCCCATTTAAAAAAAATTACTGGGTGGTAGAATTTTTAAACATTTGAAAAATAAAAAAATAATGGCACTTTGGGGCCGGCCCGGTGGCGCAAGCGGTTAAGTGCGCGCGCTCCGCTGCGGCGGCCCGGGGTTCGCTGGTTCGGATCCCGGGCGCGCACCGAAGTACTGCTTGGTAAGCCATGCTGTGGCGGCGTCCCATATAAAGTGGAGGAAGATAGGCACCGATGTTAGCCCAGGGCCGTCTTCCTCAGCAAAAAAAAAAAAAAAAAAGAGGAGGATTGGCGGATGTTAGCTCAGGGCTGATCTCCTCACAAAAAAAAAAAAAAAAAAAAAAAAAATAATGGCACTTTAACAAGTGTAAAATCATTTTTCTTAAAAAAAATATTAAAATAATATTAAATATTATCAAAATAAAATAATAGTAAGGTTTTTTGTTTACCACATTGATATTTGTATATTTGCAGTTTGTTTACTACACTGCAATTCAATCTCTTGTGGAAGTGTGGGGAAATAGATGCTCATCCACTGCTGGTAATAGTGTAAATTGGTACAATTTTTCTGGATGAAAATTTGGCAAAATGCATCAAAAACTTCAGTGTTTTATCCTTTTTTATCTAGTTATTCTACTTAGGATTTATTTTTCTCCTTAGGAGAAAGGAATGAGGAATAATCTGAGAGTATTTGTTCCTACATGAGCAAACACAATTTCTGAAGATTTGTGTAGAGTTAGTTCCTTTGTACTGTCAATTCTGCTTTTATGTTGAGACTATGTGATAATTTTTTTTTAATATAAGTCCTTAGAAAATGTATCTTTGATCATTATAATTTTAGGATATGGTGATTTCCTTTACCAGCTGCTAAATTCTATTAAGTTTTCAATGACACTTTTGGGAGATGGTATTATAAAAGTTGGGACATTAGTGTTATGATTATTTGACTTCTAACATGAATGGCAAATTGAGTTGCCACAGAGTTAATTCTTAGTTATCATATAAGGTTTTAATCCTCTGTATTAAATTTGAATATCATAGTTAGTGATTGGGTTTAAATAGTGAATCTATTCGTACACAAAGGTTCTTATTAAAAAAAGTTGATTTTTTAATGTTTAGCAGCCCAATTTTATAGATTGACAATTTTATTTTAATGCTTATGGATCAGTTCCCTAATAAGATTATTAAAAATAATTTTCTCTGTAATAGTTTTAAAAAGTTTATGCTTCTTTATTTTTTAAAACTTTTCCCTTTTACTTTGGAGAATGCATGAAAGCACAAGTGCAGATGGGATAAATGAAAATGGAAGATCTCTTCCTGTGGCTTTTGTTCTCAATCCATTTTCAAGGAAAGTGCATGTAGTTAAATAGAAACACAAAGTTAAAAGACAGGCAATAAATAGGAAAACAATATTGGTAACATAAAATAGCAAGCATAGGATTAGTACCTAGAATATATAAAGAACTCCTGAAAATCAATAAGAAAATAATGAGATGAGAGAAACGGCAAAGAATGTAGATAGACAATTCACAAAAGCCAACCTGATTTATAATTTGTTGTTAGTGCTGTCAAGTTGATTCTGACTCTAGTGACCTTGTGTACAGCAGAGCAGAACCCTGCTTGGGCTTTTTGCACCATCCTCTCACCTTCCAGGACTATATCAGACAATGGTCTGCTGCTATTCATAGGGTTTTCATGGCCAATTTTTTCAGAAGTGGGTGGCCAGGTCCTTCTTCCTAGTCTGCCTTAGTCTGGAAGCTCTACTTAAACCTGTCCACCCTGGGTGACCCTGTTGGTGTTTGAAACCCTGGTGACAGAGCTTTCAGCATCACAGCAACACGCAGCTGCCATAATATGACAACCGACAGAGGGGTATTGTAGTTCCCTGACTGAGAAACGAACCCAGGCTGGGGCAGTGAGAGCACCAAATCTTAACCACTAGACCAGCCGGGCTGGCTGATTTGTAGAGGACTGCAAATTAAAACAGTAGCCATATACTATTTTACATACAATCAGATTGGCAAAAATTGGAAAGCCTGGTAATACCATGTTTGGATAGAACAGGGGAAATGGAACCCTCATGCTTTGTTAGTGGGATATAGTTTGTACAAACACCTTGGGAACAATTTGGCAACATTTAATCAAGTTTTCACTGTGTGGAACCTGCTATCTAGCAGTTCTACTTCAAGATTTATACCCTAAAGAAACTCTAAAGGAGATGTGCAGAGGGATGTTCACTGCAGCATTGTTTGTGATTGCAACAAATTATAGTCACCCTCAATGTCTATTAATAAAGGAATGGATTACATGAAATATCATAATGTGGAGAAAATAAATAAATTAGATGTGTATGTATCATCATAGATAGATTTCAGAAATGTAATATTGAGTGACAAAAGCAAGTTGATTCAGATATACGTTTGGTTAATATTTATGGGTTTTTTTTTTTAAAGAAAATCACACAATAACATAAGTACTTTATAGGTGCCATGTTGTAAATGCTTGAAAATATGGATGGATACACAACAAATTCTGAGTAATAGTTGCCTCTGGGGAGAGAGTAGGGGGAATGGGATTGGACAGGTGAGCCTAAGGAACTTATCGTTATCTCCAATATTTAATCCTAAGCAAACATGGCAATATTTTAACTTTTCATTCCAAGGGGCAGGAAGATGGCTATTATATCACTCTGCACAAATTTTAAAAATAAAAAAAATTTGTAACTGTGTGGTGATGGATGTTAACTAGACATTGTGGTGATCATTTCACACTATATACATATATCAAATCCTTGTGCTGTACACTTGAAACAATATAATGCTGTACAATGAAACAATATAATGACATATAACAATATAATGTTATATGTCAGTTATATCTCGATAAAAATTTCTTTTTAAAAAGGAACACTTTAAGGGAAAAAAAAAAAGTAGTGAACACATCCCAACCAAAGAGACTGCCCAAGGGTTTATCGCAGAAGCTTGTCATCACTGTTCTCTGCTTGGTTAGCTTCCTTGAGTGCTTCTCTTGGACGTTTTTTGGTTGTTTTCTATGTTGCTATTTTCCCTCACACTGTAGTTACCTTTAGGGCAGGAACTTCGCCTGTGATTTCTTTGAAGTCAAGCTTCATGCTGTTTCCTAAAGAAAATGTGACACTCATTCAATAGCCTATAGGCTGTTCACAAAAATTGTTAGAAAGCTTCTCAAACCTGTTGGAGTCGGTGTTGAGGAGGGTGTTGGGTAAATGGGCACTCGATCCTCTGCTATATCAGTGAATAGCCTTTTTGCAGGGAATTTGGGCAGCATCTGTCAAAATGTAAAACAGGTTTGACATTTTGCCCAACTGTCTTCTACCTCAAAGACTGCACCTGCCAATAAAGCTCATATAATGATGCAGTATGGTCATGAATGCAAGAGTGTACCAATTCTCCATTACTTATAGTAGTGAAAATTGGGAACCACCTAAATGCTCTTCAACCTGAGAGTAAAAAATTTTATCAATAGAATGGAACACTAGGTGGCTGCTTTTAAAAAGAGAAGTAGATCTAGGCACGTTGATGTGGAGAGTTGTCTATATTATATAATCATTAAAAAAAAAGCAAACTGCAGAAATATGCATCACACCACCAGATGTTTGTTTTAAATACATATATTGTATATATATGATTATATTTTTATTTAATTCTTTTTGAATTAACCTGAAAATATAAAAAATACATGTAAACTTTAAAATTGGTTACTTCTAAAGCATAAAAATAATAGAGAGGAATGAGATAGGGCTTTTTGTTCTAGATTTATATTGTCTTTTATGGTTTTAAGATTTTTTTAATGAGCTTGTTTTATTGTTTAACGAACAACATAGTAGTATTACTGATGTTTGAATGACACTTCTGTCTAAATAAATGAAGGAAGCATGTCATGTGTTGCGTTTCATGTTTTATGCCATTATTTTTCTTTAGGAGATGGATTTTTCCTTGAGAGCTCTCATTTGCCCTGCATATGTAATGTAGGGTTTTTCTATGGTTCCAAAGAAAAAGCTGAGGTAATGGAGCCATTGACCATAGTGCATAGTTGAGTTTGCATGAAGGTGACTCAGATTTCAGCCCTTGAGATACTTGATCCTTGTGCGCAGTGATGGACTGCATCTCGTTTATAATAATGCAGTCGACTCTTTTTAGATATAAATAGTAGCACAGCTCATTGGACAGGAGGGTCGAGCTGGGCAGTTCCACAGTGTCATCAGCGTGTAAACTAAGCCAGTGATTTTATATCATCCTAACAAACGTGTTAATAGCATGATAAAACGAAGTCCCTTGAACTGTTTTGGCGGTGGTGCCTACTCAACCTTTCCATATTCAGGATGACATAAAGCTGTAACTGGCTTTTGTGTATGCAGTATAGATTTGATATTGCGCTTTTTATGAACTGTGACATGACAGATTATGGCTCTTTAAATGAGAAGGGGAATTCTCTCTCTATTTGAAGTGTAAATTAACAAAATGCTTATTCTTGGGAAAAGTTGTTTTCATGGTTGTCCCTGTTTGTTTTTGTTGTGGTTGCCCTTCTCTCCCGCTCCTTTTATCAGATAGATAGACAGACAGACACACAGACACACACACACAATTCATACTCATCAATACTTGCTACTAGAGTTGAACAGTTTTTTTTCAAAGAACAATTTTGTGTTTCAGAAGAGGATATTTATACTGAGCCGTGTGATGAAAACTCTGCAGCAGATAAATTTGATGTCCCCTTGTGTATCTACGGTCTATCTTTGCACAGTTGTTACTTCCTCTGACGTAGGGATACTTCGTCCGTTTGTGAGGTGGTATTGGTGATACCTGCCCCACTGGAGCATTGAGTCCATCCATCATTGTGCAGTGTTGGATAAGTAAATATGTGAGAAAGGGTGATTGCTAAGGTCTGGGTAGTTCTGCATGAGGGGTGGGTTGTAATTGTTGGCTGATTGTTAAAATAGGAGAGTAACAAAAGGAGCCCTGAGCTTGACTTCCTCTGGAGTTGCTTAACCTGTAAAAATAATGAGCAATTCAGGATAGTTTGTATCAATTCAGTATTTGAACAGATATTTATTGAACACCTGCTATAAGTAATGTATTGTAATAAGCATAGGAGGAGATATACAGCCTAGTTTAGTAGGTTCTAATGAAATGTAAACATCTTAAAATAAGTGTAGTTCTTTATAGAACAAACAACTCTTGTGTTCTGTGGGTCAGTCATTGTGCAATACATAGATACAAGCATGGATGTTAAACATAATCAATCACTCTTTTCTCCAAAGTTAAACAGAGATATTGCCTGCTTCCACATATTACATTTAATTGTAAGTTATAGCCCAGAGAGAAATGTTAGAAGCTCATTTCAGTTTTTCCAATGGGAAGAAATCTAAGAGAATCTATTCATCTGAGGATTTTCCATATCGTAGGATTCTTTTCTAAACTAGAGCCTGTATCCTTTTAAACACAAGAAGTGTACATCATCATCAGGCATAATAAAAATGAATCATACCATATAGTTCTTGTTTGTGTAAAAAAATCATAATACATAATAAAAATTAATGATAATTCCCTTTATATATATGTAAATAAATATATTTGTATATATAAATGCATATATTCATATGTATTTAAATATGTACATATTTCTATAATAAATATATATTTATAACACACCCATATGTGTATTTATGAAAGGAATGAAACCTTAGTCCTGTATCAGAGATTTTAATAGCTAGTAACAATCAGCAACTCTGGTTAATTTAAAAGAAAAGAAATTTATTGACAGAATAGTGGGATACCTGCAGAGTTGCTAGGTAGGTAGGAGAACCAGGCTTGGAGCCATACAGCCAGGAGTAGGACCTCAGACCACACCCGCAGAATTAGTCTGGCGAACAACTACTGAAGCCTGCTCCGTTGTCCGCGCTGTACCGGAAGCTCCATCTTCCCGCACCATGACCATCTCCAGTGGGGCCTGCTACTTATCTCTAGCGCCTGAGTCCAGGGTGAATGTATCTGGTTGGTGGCTTCTGAGCCATGTGTTCACTCCTGTGCAGCAAGGGAGGCAGGAAAAGAAACACCTACATTTTCCCACTTCTGTAGTAGGAGGCTGGCTCTGCAGCCCCCCAAATTGGCAAATTATTATTATAATAATCATACCAGAAAGTTTGGAAGGTAGGAAAGATGAAAATATCATCATACTCCATTGTTCTGATATAAAACTATTTTAAAATATAATTTTGTTAGTCTTTTTCCAATTCATATGTTTTTGTGTCAGTGCTTTTATAACTTTTATACTATTATATCTGCATTTTAAATATCATGTATTTTTTCATATTACTGTATAATCCCCATATAAATAATTTTTAATAATTTCATAATAATTCAAGTGAATGTACTTATTTTGGCATTCTTCTAAAGTTGAAGTTTGCTGATACATTTTCATTATTATGAAAAATAATGTGATGAATATGTTCATATTTAAAGATTTGACATCTGAACATTGAATTTGGGTGTTAAGAACGTGGAGAAAAATCTATTAACCCTCCATTCTCTAATAAGAAAATTTAGTATACTTAATTTATACCTTTTGTTAATTGATTTTAACATTGACACACTCCTGACTCCTTTTGATGTGAAATTTTGTAGGTTCAGAATTGAGTGAGTTAAATTTGGGGCTGTTTAAACTTTTTTAAACATTTTATGTAGGCAAGCTATGTTTATTAAGCAAAGATTTACTAAATAGCACTATTTTTAAATTTAATATTAGGAAAACAAATACATGACCTAATAGTAAATATCCTGTATCTAGACTAGGTAACTTGATGTGCATCATAATAAGTTTATGGCTGTCACATGACTATTAACACTTGCCTCTTAATATTTTTTAAAGTAAAACATTTCTGTTTCATCAGGATCACATATCTTAGAATGATCTTCTTACTTTGTGGATGTTCTGAGTCAATTACTGTATTCATAAGTGGATTCTTTTAGAATTAAATGATATTATCATAAAATGAACTATGTTCATTTTATTAGTTTATTAGCCAGCTGCCTTGGTAAATCTGTCAATATCCCATTTTCAGTCTTTAGAAGACTTGCTCCCTCCTGTAAGATTCTGGCAACATCACTTGTTCATTTGGGATATGTTTATTATATGTCTCATGCATGTCAGACTGTGCTAAGTACCAGGTACAAGAACAAAAAGGACGTCTGTCTGCTATCAAGGGGCTTACATCAAGTAGGTGGTTTTATATTCTGGAAGTGTATGTGTATGAATGCTTTTGAAAAACCACAGTAGATTGTTTCTGGGAATAATGACCAAAAAAGAAATGTCATTTGTGCATATTTAAGTTATTGGCATTTAGGTTAGTGTGCATAGTTTGAGGACTTAGCTCTGGAAAATTCTTGGATATTCTTCACCATTCTTTGAAATATGGGGATATTTGACTTGATAGATTTTCTGCCCTCTTTTTTTTTTTTGCTATCATTAGCCCTTCAACCCAGTCTGGGTTGTAATTCTGCTCTCAGGTAAGGGTGGGTGCACTTACAGCTTGATGTAAAAAAGACATTTGTGTGGCAAAATTGGATGGGTTAGGGGAAAGCATAGGATTTTTCAGCATTAAGTCTCTCCTTGTAAGATTCCTTATCTTCTTCTTCCCATTGATGATTCCCTTTCTACTCCCTTGACACCTAGCAAAGGGCTCTTTGTAGCTCCAAGTGTTCCCTGGAGTTGGGATCCTACAACATGTAGTTAAAGAGTCAGGACTAGTAAAATGTAATTTAAGTTAATAATCCAAATCTGAACTCTACTCTCAGAGATTAAATTGGGTGTAATCTTGCAGGATCTTGGTGGGGAGGTTGGCGAGTATGTTTTGTGTTTTAGAGATATATATAGATTTCCCTTTAGGAAAGATGGAGCCTTGGTCTTTTTGAACTTTTGCTCACGTTGCCTGGTGACAACATTACAATTCAACTTGGATCCATAGAAAGATGAATACCATCATGTATTTGTCTCAGTATGGGATTATTTGTGATATTTTTTCCCTTCCCTTTGCTCATCTTTATTCTCTAAGTTTTCTCCAACCATGTACCTTACATATTTAATGAGAAAGTCATAACATTTTTGTTTTGTCCCTATTCTTGACAGCGATAATCAATAAAATTCCTTAA
The DNA here is from genome assembly GCF_020826845.1 of Diceros bicornis minor. Lineage (NCBI taxonomy): Eukaryota > Metazoa > Chordata > Mammalia > Perissodactyla > Rhinocerotidae > Diceros > Diceros bicornis. The sequence goes on from NC_080741.1 coordinate 68,407,142, forward strand.
GTGGTTTTTCTCTGCTGCATTCCCTTTTGGGGTGACAATTTTAGGGGTCTTTTACATAAGCATATTTGCCATATCACTTGTAGCAGAGCACTGATCACTCCCGAGAAGTGAAGCCATGATGCATCCTGCATATTTTGGCTGGTTTGGAGCCCAAGAAACTAGGGGTTAGAGCTCTCACTATGTGAGAGCAGGTAAGTGACCTCAGACTAGTTATTTAACCTCTCTGCTCTCGGTTTCCTCATCTGTATAATCAGACTAGTGATAGCACTTTATTGTGAGCATCAAGTAAAATTCAGATATATAAAGGCCCGAGCATTATGCCTTGTATAAAAGAGATGCTCAGTAGAAGTTAATTTTCTTTCCTTTGAATAGAGAGGGTAAAAATTGTGTTAGAACTCAGTCTCATACCCTCCAATGACCATTTTGAATATGGAAAATTATGTAGCTTTGTTGTTAAGTAAATAATCATGTTCTATCTAAAGGAAAACAAATGAAAAGTATTGCATTATCTGGCCTTTTATTACATGTCTTTCCTTAATCATTTCTATTATTTCATGAAAGCGCTCTCTTTCTCTCTCTCTCTCACCATTTTATATCAAAAGCTAACTTTCTAAGCATATTCTGTGGTAAAGGTATAACTGCATGATTCCGTATTTCAGAGCCAAAAGGGGAGGAAGAGAACACTCAAATTCAGTCACCACATTGCAAGCATTTTCTGGAGTGCTAATTAGATAAAACACGTAACAAAAGGAAGCTTCAGTTTGGCAGTTGAAACCACTTGTCATTTTGCTAAAAGTGAGAGTCCATTTAAGGTCATTTGAGTCTGCGCTTATCTGTTATAGGCATCATTTGAGACAAAAACTTTGTGGGAAGAATATTGTTTAATTAGTTCTATTTCCACCACTTTAGCTTTTTCTTGTTTTTTCTTACTAAATAGTTTATAGATTTTTTTTTTTTAACGTAGGGTATAGGGAGGCAGATAGCAAAGTAAAAGTAGATCTAGAATCTTTAAGACCACAAAGCATTTGCCATTGAAATCATCAGGATTAAATTATTTTATATAAACACCCAGGGCAACATTTGTGTTTGTGTGTTTGTGTGTATGTCTAAGAACTATGTACACATTTTTCTTTTTTATAATTCTTTATCATGGAAAATTTCTAGTATATACAAAAGTAGGAAGAGTAGTACAATGAGACTCCTTCTCCCCATCATTCACCTTTAACAGTTGTCAGCATTTGCTACACTTCTATTTATACTTTTAAAAGCAGTTAGAAATAAAAGTCCACGTGTCATGTACAAAATTATAAGCTAATGACTTTTGAAAGCTCTTAAAAATTATTATTATTTTTTTTTGTGAGGAAGATCAGAGCTAACATCCGATGCCAATCTTCCTCTTTTTGCTGAGGAAGACTGGCCCTGGGCTAACATCCATGCCCATCTTCCTCCACTTTATATGGAACGCCGCCACAACATGGCTTGACAGGTGGTGCGTCGGTGTGTGCCTGGGATCCGAACCTACGAATCTTGGGCCTCCAAAGCGGAGCTCGTGCACTTAACTGCTACGCCACCGGGCCAACCCCAAAATATATTTTTTAAAAAATCCTTTTTTAATGTTGGAAATGAATAGATGAAAAACTGTTGTTTTGTTATTGATAGTTTGGGAGAGTAAGGACTTATGTGAAACATTGTCTAAGAATTAATTCTTAGAATTAATTAACTAAGAATTAGCAAACTCTGGCTTTCTTTGCAAGTGCAGTAATGTTCCTTTATTTAGTATTTTCTCAGACAGAAAAGACTGTCAAGTGACACTTAAGTGATATTGCCCATGCACTCATAGTTCGTGTTCAGAAACACCAAAGCAGGTTCCCAGTGTGTGGTGTTTTTTTTTCTTTCTTTTTTTTTTTTTGCTGAGAAAGATTCACCCTGAGCTAACATCTGTTGCCAATCTTCCTCTTTTTTTTCCCCTCCCCAAAGCCCCAGTACATAGTTGTATATTCTAGTTGTGAGCCTTCTAGTTCTTGTGAGCCACCGCCACAGCATGGCTCCTGACAAAGAGTGGTGTCCTTCCGTGCCTGGGAACCGAACCTGGGGCCGCCGACGTGGAGCGCACCAAACTTTAACCACTAGGGCATCAGGGCTGGCTCCCAGTGTGCCTTTTGAATCGTTAGAATTGTTCACTTTCATTCTGTGTAGCTTTAGGGCACAGTTTATCATTATTCTGTCAAATTGATAATTTACCAGCATAACTTTTCCTGCCCACGTTACTATCCAGAACTCAAGTTGATATGAAGTCTTGGGGTTTGAATTAAGCCATTTACAGTGATGCTGACATTTCCTCCTCCTTCCAATAAACTAAAAAGGTGTCCTTTGCATGTCAAGACAAGATATGAAATCACTGTTAACGAACTATGAAGCTCGGATGCAAGGTGAAAGCACATCAATAGTTTCTGAGGTATCTATGCCATTCCTGTGGCTTAGACTGGTTTTGTTGCCTTTTTCTGAAATCGACCACTAAGAGCGTTGGTGTGGGAAATTGGCACAATATCTCTTAGTGTAGGGCTTCTCTACTGTCAAAATTGGGGCCACGTAATTCTATGTTGTGAGGGGCTGTCCTGTGCACCATAGGATGTTTAGCAGTATGTTTAGTCTCTACCCACTAGATGCTCGTAGCAGCCCCCGGCTCCTATCCCCAGATGTGACAACCAAAAATGTCTCCAGACATTCCCACATGTTCCTCAGAGGACAAAATCACCTGTGGTTGAGAACCACTATCTTAAAGGGTAGGAGCATTTTAAATATAAATTTGTGTGTGGATTTCCCTTCCCTCCATTGTCCCCCACCCTAACCCTCCAATTATAAGCTCCTTGAGGAGAGGAATGAGGTATTTTCTTTCGTGTTGAGGTCCTTCTATTTACTACACATAATGTATAGACTTTTGGGGACTGACTAAACCATCACTTTTTGCTTTTGTTTTATCCAAACCGCGTAGTGCAGTGGGCCTTTTAACAAAAGAGTAAGCTGGACACTTCTCTTCTTCCCTCATTTTTTGATATTGGTTTCCAATTAGCTATACGGCGACTGGCATTTCAGTGGTACAGTGGCCTATTTTCTTTCTTATAAAAGGCATTACTATATCGTACAATAGTTTAACCTTTCCTTTAAAAATCCCATGATACTTAGTTGCTTTTGGTTAACAAAAATTCCTATTGAGTCTGAAAGATTCTGTTTGTCTGCCGACTCCCCCGTTCCTACCCCCTCACCCAAAAAAACGAAAGAAAAAGCATCAACTCTTAAATTACTCAACGTCCTAAGGCGGTTTTCCCATAACAAATGTTCACTTTGACTTTCTCTCTTGTAAAATCCTGTCTTCATTGATCCACTGCTTGCCTGACTGCCTGCTTTTGTTCACTTAGGAATCGGATAGAACTTTGGTTTAAGGCCTGGTGTCCACCCAGGTGAGGAACATATATTAAAGAGAGGCTTATTTATGATGAAAGCATGAAAACAAGTACTCAGAAGAAATAATTATTACAAAGGCTCTCTGTACGGTTTCAAAACCAGAAATACTATGTTGAAATATGAATTCTACAGATAACTCATACTATGGCAGTGTTTAATACAATGGTTAGGAGTGAGCCCCAGCTTTCTCATCCCTAAAATGGGAATAATAACAGCCCCTACCTCAGAGGGTTGTAGTGAAGATTATATGAGCAAATTCATTGAAAACTTTTAGAAAAACTACCTGGCACCTAATTAGTGCTCAATAATTACTTCATTTTCACTTTTTAATTCTTTCTCCTCGCTATGAGGAGTCTCAGTACATTCCCATTTTCTTTCCCCTATTAAATCCTCACCTCTATTCTCAAAAGAAGTATTTTGTCCTTTTCCTCTTTACACCGTTTATCCATTATTTTTATCACACAAAGAAATCCAATTGAAACTATTCCAACTACATATATTGGTTTTGTATAGGTGTGTCCCACCTCTATAAATTTTTATAGATTTGCAATAAATTTGAAATCTCTCTGAGAATTTGCTTTGTGGAGTGCGATGAATCATTTTTTGCAAATGAAATTTTTTTTAGTGAGGAAAAACAAAACTACTTCTACATATCTCCATAAGCTTAGGTTTCAGTTGATTGTATTTTCTTATAGGACATAAATGTAGATTAGTGGCCATTTTGTTTGAAAGAGATAGTCCTGATTTTTTTCTGAAAAGGTCAGTATGAATTCAGTGTTCTACCCCCTGCACAAGTAAAAAATTATTCATTTGTGGCTAAAATACACACTTCTGGTTTGATCAGTGAGAGCACTCTATGGGCAGATCCAACTTACTTTGTTAACAAAATGTTTTTCTGAGAGGTGCTCAGGCCAACAACAAAACACCACAGAGGATCACAGATCGTGTTGAATCCATGATCAGTTCATGGAACATCAAGTCAGTTCCTTTAGAAGAAAAGTTCAGGCAAAGGTCCAGAATAGTAAGCAAAAAAGCAGACATTTATGCTTGTGTTAGGTTGATAGATTGACCAAGTGCTTGCTTAGTAAATATGCTACCATGAAACTTTCCTTTTTATAGAAAATGAATAAAAATAAAGTTTCTAATACATAAATATATATGCTCTGTGTGAACGAAAGATGTCTGAAAGAGGCCAAAAATGTCCCTCCTCCCCTTCGCCCTCTCTACTCCTTCAGGGTGGCCTTGTATTCTTTGAGATGGAGGAGCTAAGTGATCTAACACTGATCTACTTGAATGTGAAAGCAAAAATTTCAGGACTACCAGTAATAGAGAACGTTATTTATTTATTGAGCATTTATTATGTGCCAAGTACTGTTCATGCATTTTATCGCTTAAACTAATCAACAAACCCAGCAGCTACTAGGTGGGTAATATCCACGATCCCATTTGCGAATGGAAAACTGAGGTTCCAAGCATTTAAGCAACCTGCTTAGGATTTGAACTCAGATCTATCTGAAGTTCCAGCCAGATATTAACAATACGAGACAGGCTCTCTCCATTGCACTCCAATAGCTGGCCATACACTTAGCTTGTGTTCCTCAAGCAGGTATATATATGGGATATTTACAACTGTGTGCATCATTTATAACAACTTCTCGGTGGTGGTGTGAGGCATTTCAGAGCGTTGTGTAAGAAGAGCCCTTTAATCTGTGTGCTATTCTTACATTGGATTTGATGCAAGCCAGGAAGAAGCCAGAGACAAGGCCTGGTAGCCTGTATCTTGCATCCAACCGCATCTTAATATTTGAGGCAAGGCATCATCAGCTCTCATCTATGTGGCTACGGGAGCCTCCTAATTGTTTCTCCACTCTGACCTCCCATCCGTATCGACCCCAGAGAGATGTTTTACAAATGTTCATCGCGTCATGTCACTTCTCTGCTTAAGACCTCCCAAAGGCTTCTTATAAGTAGCAGGGAAGAAAAGTCCAGTTCCTTACAGAGGCCTGCAAAGCTCCATGACGTCTGGCCCCGACTGCCTTTCTCGGTTCACACGCTGACCTGGTCACTGCCCCAGCCCCGCTGGCTTAGTTGTTTTTGAGGTTGTTCTTGCTCTTCCAATATGCCAAGCTGCTTCTCACCCCAGAGTTTAGGCTCTTCTGGTGCTCAACATTCCTGGCTTTGCATCATTCAGGTTTCAGGTAGAATGTCAGCACCACAGAGTAGACTTCTTCTCTCCCAATGGCTTGCTTTATTTTATTTTCTGCATTGCACTTATGTCACTGTATGAGATTCTTCTTTCTGCGTTGATTTGTTTCTGTTGTGTTTGTCTCGCTTCCCCAACCTAATGTAGTTTTTGTGGGATATAGCTGCTGCTGTATCCTCGGTGCCTTCGTAAATGCTGGTCGAATGAGTGACTGAGTTGTTTGTTACGTGGGGGTAGTTACAGTGTGTCTGCATGTACAGCTCTCAGCACAGTGCCTAGCACAGTCAGGAAGCTCTTGAGCTGCTGCTGTTATTGTTGGGGTTGTTAATTCCATTCTGGAATGTCATCATCACATAATCTATACAGCAAGTCTTGCGAATTGCCCAAGACAATGCAGTTCCTCAAACACCAGGAGGACTCTGCAGTCTCATGATATAGGCCCTGAGGTCTGTGTTATTATGAGGCGGCTGCTTTTTGCCAGTTTTCAGCTCATGTGGACTTGACCTTCAAACTGGGAGCATTCAGCTCTCATTTCTGACTGACCTTTTGCTTAGGCCCAGGGCAATGTTTTCATCTCTGACAAACTTGACCACTGCCAGTTTCTTAAGAGTGTCGGTCCTTACGAGAAGTTGTGCTGCCTGTCCCCTAATGATCGCTAATACCCGATAAACTGCAAACAATGGGGGCATTTTGGGGGGAAAAATGCTAAAACAAAAAGGCGTCTGCAGTTCTGAGGCAGTGCTAAACTGGGGCACATGGAAAAGTTATAGCACGTGGAATGCTGCGCTCGCAGCTCCCCTTAGGAGGAGAGAGAACTGGACAGTCCTTACAATGGGCTATTATAAGGGCGCCATTGAACCACGTAATCGCAGCCCTTTACAAAACGGTAAAAATGTGGCAAATATTGTACAAACTCAAACTGTCCGGGCTTCAGTGTTAGACTAAAAATTTCTTAAATAACAGGGTCCTCTTAATCTGATCAAGTATTTAAAGAAAAAATTGAAACGAGGCAAATTTTACCATTAAATAACAACTTAATGGGTTTATCTGTTGTTTGCAGAATTTTCAATAGAGGAATTCTACCTGAATATATTTGTAGTTCTCCAGATCCATAGACTTTAATTTTTGTGGAATTTATAGATTTTTTTAAAAATTACAAATTTAGTGCCATGTACATTATAAAAAATGTAGAAAAGAACCAATAAAAGAACAATCACTTATAATTTCATCACCCAGGCATAGTCATTATTAAGACTTTGCAGAATGATTTGTCATTAGTCTTTTTTGTCTATGCATATGTATAAACAACATTTTTAAGCCAATTTAGAATCAGTGTATGTAGTGTTTCTAACCTGCTTTGTGTTCCTACTTACATACGAACTTACCCCTCATTAGTTTTATAAAATATGGATTTAATGACTGTATTGTATCCATTTATATGCAGTGGTCTCAACTGGGGGCAATTTTGCCCCCCTAGAGGACATTTGGAATGTCTGGAGACATTTTTGGTTGTCACAACTGGAGGAGAGTGTGCTACTGGCATGTAGTGGGTAGAGGCCAAGGATGCTGCTAAGCGTCCTGCAAGGCACAGGACAGCCCCCCAACACAGAATCATCTGGCCCCAGGGTCAATAGTGCTGAGGTTGGGGAACCCTGAATTTATATGACTACCTCATGATTAATTGAATCCATTGTCTGTTATTAGATATTTGTTTCCAATTTTCATTATTAGAGATTAATGGTTGGCAAACTTTCTGTAAAGGGCCAGATAGTAAATATTTAGGCTTTTGGGGACATAAGGTCTATTACTCAACTCTACTCGAGCACTGTGACAGCTTGAAAGCAGTCACAGACTGTATGTAAATGAATGAGCATGGCTGCATCACCATGAAACTTCAGTTAGAAAAACAGGTGGTGGGCCCTAGGGTAGTAGTTTGACTATTCCTATTTTCGATAATGCTCTGATGGACATCCTTGTACTTAAATCGTTGCCCCTGTATCTGATGATTTCCTAGAAAAGTTCTTGAACGTGTAAATTGCTGGATGGACATGTATGTACCTTTTAAAAGTTTACATCAATTTATTTTATTTGTTAAAGTTCTACCAATTTATTTTATTTTCCCACCCATACCATATGAGATTGTTCATTTAATGTGGCTTTCTAAGCACAAATATGCCACCACCATTCCATCAGATTTGGAACTACCTCCAGGAATGTGAAGTATGAAAGGATAAGGCAGGGTTTGCCAATTTCAAGGCAGATGGATGAGTGGAGCAGGCTAGTGGGAGTGTCAGAATGAGGAGTGGGAGAACTGTGGCAAAATGAAGAGCAAGTGGCCCTTGCTCTGGATTGTGACCATGGGCCAGCTGCTTGGGGACCTCGGCTGTAATTGTGACTTATCGAGGGGTCTACAGTTTAGAGATGGAGATAAACCTCCAGGCTCCTGGCCGTGTTCTCAGACCCTCAGGGCCCTAAGCCTCATAGACGAGAGCTACAAGAATCGGCAATCTTTGGGCAGACCCTGATCAAAAAGAAGCTTTATCTCTCAGAGTAGGGAGGTGGGCTGTGAATCAACTGCCTGACCTGGAGACTTAGTTCCTTTAGAACTAAGGCAGGAAGAGTGAGTTAGTCAGGAATAGTGAGAGTCTGTCACTTCTGTTTCCTCAGGACATTTCCAGAGGCTGTCAGAATCCTAGCCTCTAACCCCTACAAGGTCCTATACAATCTGACCCCTTGTCCTTAAGCTTCTGTCTCCCACCTCCCACCCCATCCGTGTGCTTCAGCCTCACTGGCTTATTCATTGATTGATTCACCAAATATCTACTGAGTGCCTACTGTGTGCCAGGCCATGTTCTGGACAAAGAACAGCAGGGTACTGGGATCAGCAGCACGGGCAGGGCATGGGTTGGGATTTTGAACAAGTTCTTAGGATAGCTGTGGGAGGTAAGGTTAGAGGTCATGATCCTAGGGTGGAGTGGGAAGTAGGTACAGTGGGCAGGGGTCCTCAAACTGGTGTGCATAAGAATCTACCTGCAGAGCTTGTTAAAACAGATTTCTGGTCCCTAGAGATTCCGATTCATTAGCTCTGCTGTAAGGCCCAATAATGTGCATTTCTAACAAGCGCCATGGTTGGCACTGGTTTAGGGACTTGTAGGCCATTGTAGGTACTTTGTTTTTTCTCAGAGATAAATGGGGAGCCATTACAGAGAGTTTTTTTGCAAAGGACTAACACAACCTGACATACTTTACAAAGATCATTCTAGTCGGTGTATTGAAAATAGACTGCAAGAGGGAAAAGACAGAAGCAAGTAGAAGAGTCCAGAGACTTACAATAATCCAAGTGAGAAATGATGTTGACTTGGATCAGGTGAAAATGGGTTAAATTCTGGATATATTCTGAAGAGGGAGCCAATACTTCTTGGTGGATTGGATATAGGATGTCAAAGAGAGACAGGAGTCAAAGATGACCAAGATTTTGGTCATGAGCAACTAGGTTGCACCAGATGAAGACCATTTTTTTGGCCTACAAAGAAATGATAATTTCATATGTTCCAACCTAATAAAGGATGGAGTTGCCATCTACTAATATGGAAAAGACCATGGGAGGAGCAGGTTTGGAGTAGATATTGAGCATGTTAAAGTTTGAGATGTCTGCAGTCCTCCAAATGGTGCTGTTGAGTAGGCAGATAGAGATGAATTGGGGGTATAGAGACATCTGGACTGGGTGTTTACATCTGTGAGACTGGCTTAGGTCACCAGGGCTGTGCGTGTAGATACAGACACTCCAGCTCTGAGCCTTGAGGCACTTTGACATTTAAGAGGGAGAGAAGAGGAGAAAACTAGCAAAGGAAACTGAGAGGACATGATGAAAGAGGCAGGAGGAAAACCAGGCGAGTGTGGTAAATTAGAAGCCCAGTAAAGAATGTGTATTATGAGCCTTCTTGTCGTTCCCTGAACATGCGAGGCTTGTTCACACCTGAGGACTTGGCACTTTGCTGGGATGCTCTTCCCACCAATCTGCCTGGCTCGTCTCCTCCCCAACTTCAGCTCTGTACTTCAATGTCACCTTCTGTATGAGGCCTTCCCTGAGCAGCCTGTGTAAGATTTAGGATGGTTGCCTGGCATTTGGTTGGTGCTCAAGCAATATTTGTTGAATGAGTAGTGAACCTATGACTCTTTTGATAGGAGCAGGAGTCCAGGTGAGAACGTATTAAAGCCTGGCACTCAAGGTGTGGTGTGGTCCATGGACTAGCAGGTGAGCATCCCCTAGGAGCTTATTAGAAATGCAAGATCTTGGGTCCCACCCCAGACCTATGGAATTACACTGCATTTAACAAGATCCCAGGTGATCTGCTTACACCTTAAGGTTTCCACCCAGTCCTGTATTTAGTTCTTTATGTATATGGCAAGAGGGTGATTGGGTGTGCTCTCAGGTGGCAATGACTTAAAATAAGAGGTTAAAACTATGGAAATCAGATCTCTTCTGTAGTTGCTTCTGTATTCAATCAGTTGTCACGATATGATTAAAAAAAGAAACTGTGTGAGGAGGCTTTCAAGAATATTTTATATGGTTATCCAAGTGATTTATTAGTTTATTTTAAATTGACCTAAGCTAGGGGTAAATGTAAAATGCACAGCATCTGATACATGGTAGACAGTTTTGAGTGAATGAATGCTAATTCTGTTTTCTGTATTTTAAAAAAAATCTTGCTATTTAATATGCCATATCCATGCATAATGACTGATAAGATCCTCAAAGTGCAGGCCCTGTAAATGCATGATTTTCTCTTAATGTGAGTAATGGGTTAAGTTTATTGGGTCTTGCTGAGTCTCTCATAGGAATTTGATTCTGAAAGTGGTGTTTTTATTCTGGGATTATAAATACTTCGCAGGCAGACGGCTACCACTCTTAAATCTCTCATATTTCTGTTTGACTGAGATAAAAACCTGATGTATACTCAGACCTGTGGCTTATTTTAATCTGAGAGAGAAAAAATAGTATATATAGTAGGAGTTTTCTTATAATATCTTTTTTCATGAGGCTACTCAATATTGTTTGCCCTAAACCCAAAGTATGCCCGCCTTGCGGTTTATAATAAGCACACTGTTTTATAGGTCATTAGCAAAGAATAAAAGACCTGATAGGAATTTTGGGTCGGGCTGGTCTAGTTTATTCTATTACAACATCAAGATTTTAGAAAATAGATTTGCTGTCTTTTCTTTTTGTACACATTTGCAACTCATTTTTCTGAATCCAGAAGCCTAATGATCCTACAAAGTAATATGACAGGAAGTGGTGTGAACATATACAGACCAATAAAAATGGCATATAAATGCATATACATTAGTGTGTGCACATAGAGGGCATGTGAGTATACCTCTGGATTTACATAGTTTTATCTTCCCCTCTTTACTCAGTTAAAGTTCTAGATCAAAATGATCAACAGTGAAGGGTGTTTCTGTCATTTACCACTGGGGATAGAGTGAGGGAAACCTTGGTTTAATGTCTGACCCTCTGACCCTGGCAAGTCTTTTTTTTTTTTTTTTTTGGTGAGGAAGATTGGTCCTGAGCTAACATCTGTGCCAGTCCTCCTCTATTTTGTATGTGGGTCGCTGCTACAGCGTGGCTTGATGAGTGGTGTAAGTCCGTGCCTGGGATCCGAACCCACAAACCCTGGGCTGCTGAAGCAGAGCATACCGAACTCAACCACTACACCACCAGGCCAGCCCCCTTGGCACATCTTTTAATTTTCTTTTCAGAGTTTCTGTTTCTTTACCTTTAAAATGGAGGTAATTAAGCATACTCTGTGTTCTTACGTGGCTGTTTGTCCAGTTTGGACAATATTTGGAAAAACAACTACAGAATTATATACCCATATACTGTTTCTCTTTAGCACAATCACCTCATTCTTTCCCTCAAACCTTGCTAAAACTTCTACCTAATAGAAAAGCTGAATTATAATTTGGTAAAACTTTCTGATAGAGCAGGGGTTGGCATTTTCTGTAAAAATCCAGATAGTAGATATTTTCGGCTTTGGAGGCCGTGCAGGCTCTGTTGCAACTACTTGTAGTGTGAAAGCAGCCATGGCCAATATGGAAACAAATGGGTGAGTTCCATGAAAACTTTATCTATGGACACTGAAATTTGGATTTCGTATTATTTTCATGTCATAAAATCTCATTCTTCTTTTGATTTTTTCCAACCATTTAAAAATCTAAAATCTATTCTTAGTTTACAGGCCAGCCATACAAATAAGGAGTGGGCCTGTGGGGCTGGTGGGAAGACCCTGGTGATAGGGAAAAGGACTTGTTCTTTTCAACCTTTGTCACTTCTAACCTTCCTTTATTGAAGTACTCTTTGTTTTTGCTTTTTGTTTGCATCTGATTTTTTTGTGTGTGTGTGTGAGGAAGATCAGCCCTGAGCTAACATCTGATGCCAATCCTCCTCTTTTTGCCGAGGAAGATTGGCCCTGGGCTAACATCCGTGCCCATCTTCCTCCAGTTTATACGGGACACCGCCACAGCATGGCTTGACAAGCGATGCATCGGTGCACGCCCGGGATCCGAACCTGTGAACCCTTGGGCCGCTAAAGCAGAGCGCGCACACTTAACCACTGCGCCACCAGGCCGGCCCTGTTTGCATCTGATTTTGATTCTTCTCTCTTAGGTCAGGATTCATATCCTTGTTGTCCTTATATTTTGTTAAGGATACTTTTGTACAGATTGTACAGAAAACATGACTGAGTGTCCGAGAACCTGTGTTCTGAGCTTGAGTTTTCTCTTGCAGTGACGTTATAATTGTGGGACTGAAAAGAACCTTGGCACCTAGCAGATGTGACCCTGAACAAGAGTTTGCTCAAGTCATTTAAGAAAGCTAGCTTTCTCTGTTTTACCATTTTTTTCAGGGATGATGATTACATAATTGACCTTCTCTATAAATTGTCATTTAAAAAATAGCATGAAAAAAATAGTGGGATGAGGGTGGCAGTGGATAGCAATTGATTGAATTATAATCCCTTTAAATTTCCTCAAGCTTCCTGAGCAAAAGGACACATTCTGTCTCTAAACATAAAATGAGAGATCTGAACCTTTGTTGACTTGTTAAAAAATAAAATCAGTTATAAACTAAAAGAGTTATTGGAATCTTCACTCAATCTTATTTATATTCTGGTTTATAAATAGTAGAGGGAATAGAAGACCAATGGACATCAGATGGGGATTTTTTTTTTTTCCTCCGATGAATTCTTTTGTGAGCCAAGTATCTACAGGCACCATCTTACCGTGATGTGCTCCAGGAGCTCTTAAGAATGAAACTGATGAAAAATAACCTGTCAGTGTCACCTGGGAAGTGGAGAAAATAAACTGTGACAGTTAGAAAGTGATCCATTCCAGTTCTCTTGCTATCAATTCAAGATCTGATTGAAGAAAGGAAAATGGCAAAATGATAGTGGTAGTATTGTAACAAGGAAGAAAAGTTTCAGTCTTTGGATTTTTGCACTTTAACCAGAGAGCTAGCATATTTTATGTGAAATATAAATTATATCAATAAAATATTATATTATAATAGAGTATTAAGAATTTTAGCTTTATTTTGTGGTCTGTGCTTCAAGTGCTCAGCAATATCCAGGTCAAAAACATGCAAAAATTATTGGGAAGTCATGCAGATGTTTGATGCCACCTATATGTTTTCATCTGCTTATTTGTTTGATTGGCTATTTAAAAATTGGTAAAAGGGAAGTCACTAACTAAAAACCTGTGGTTCAGGATGGTTGAAGACAGAAAATTATATTTATATGGCTTTTAAAATAGTCAAAGGACTGTAGAGCCTTATAATCATGCTATAAGCAAGTTAGCGCAGGGGTAATGTCTTCCTCCAGCGTCTTCTGGATGAGGGAGGCAAGACACACAAAGGCTGTGTCACACACCACCGAAACACAGTGGTGAATGACATGGCTAGGATGGGTGCTGATAATGCCAGAATACTATGTTCTAGATCGGTGGTTCTCAAAGTGTGATCAGAGAGCCTTGGGGGTATCCAGGACCCTTGCAGTGGTTCTGCCAGGGCAAAACTATTTTCATAATAATACTAAGAAGTTATTTTCTTTTTTTCATGCTCATTTCACAAGTATACAGGAGAGTTTTACAGAGGCTACATGACGTGTTAAAATGTCATTATTCTGATGGCCAGTGGAATATGTGCTAGTGTATAATCTTGTGTTTTAAAATTCTCTGTTTTAATTCCTAATGTGGTAAATATTGATAGATATAACCCACATAAACACAATAAATTTGGAGAGTTTAAAAGAATCCTAAGACAAAAACAGTTTGAGAATTGCTGTTTGAGGTATGTGGCTATGGCTAAGCCTGTTAGAGGTGTGATTAATTTAATGCTGAAAACACCTCTATGAGGCAGGCTCTATCATCATCCCCATTGAGCACGTGAGGAGATGAAGGCCTGGAAAAGTTAATGACTGGCAGACGGTCACATCAGTAGTAAGTTGCAAAGCCAGAATTTGAACCCAGGTTTCGCATTCTTAACTATTCTGCTGACTGTGCTGTCAGGCATGCTGTCTCTCAGAGAAGCACCAGAAATGCCTGGATTTTGACACTAACTTCTCAGAAGAGGAACTGACTTCTCAGAACCTAGGCCACCCTGCAGGGAATGTAGATGTGAAGATTATCCCCGTGGACACTGTAGAGCAGAGACCACATTCTAGTGGCTTGTGGGCTGAGTCCAACCCACGGATGTGTTTGATTGGTCTTATGCTATGTGAAAAATCAAACAATTGGGTATCATTTTTTTAATCTGGGAGATTTCACATAAAAAAGAAGTTCACCTGGCCAGCTAAATTGAGAAATTGGAAGATCTAGCTAGACTAGACTAGTATTCCCAAATGGCCACGATCAGCTGCAGTTTATGTCAGCTGTTCCTTTTAGATAAGATGTGTGTCCTCTGATTTGCCACAGACCTTACCACTCCATGTTACCCTACAGTTTATGTCCGTCATTTATGTTACCTGTTTCAAGTGTTTGGATTGGAAACAGTTGGAGATGTTCTGTCTACTGCATAGTGTTTATAGCCAATCTGTTCTCAACTTACTTGAAAACCAAAAAGATACTGACAGTAAAAGAGCAAAATACATCCCACTCTGATTACCCCAACCTGAATGTAGTAAAGACCTCACTGACAATGCCAATAGAGAGCAAGTTGCTTCTTTTCTTTCTAAAGCACAAAATTCTAATTCATTAAAGAATAAGGATCTGCCAGTGAATTAACATTTATTTTTAAATGTGCAGCCGTTTCTTTTTTAAGTGTAATAGTGAAATGAGCACATTACACCCATTGCCCTCATTTTATGTTTATTTTAGTAATGTCTGTTGTCCTCATCATTATCGTGTCTGGACCCTTTATGAACCTTAAAATGTCTCTGTGAACCTCTGTGTGCATGTTAGATCAGTCATTTGAAGCAATTTGAGATTGTCAACCTAAAGGACTTCGTTATCTTGGGCATTTGGACCGAATTATTGAATTTCAAATTTTTATGCTTAAAATAGCTCCCATTTCAGCAGTGAATAACCATTTATCATAATTTTTAGATATATATTTGTTTGGCATTTTTTCTTCTTTTTCCTCCCCTCAGACTATAAGTTTCCTAAAGGTGGCAAATGTATTTGTTCACAATGTATATTCTGTGATTTGCACACTGTTTAGCACATACTAAAAGTAAATAGTGGAATGAATAAATAAGTAAATGTATAAATGCATCAGTTGTGTATATGATAACTCTTAGTCTTCTCTAGCCCCAAGAATTATATTAAAAGATTTTCAGTAAAAATTTTCACGCTTCCTAATTCGAGGGTTAAATTGGGAAGACATTTATTTCTTATTTTCCACATAAATAAACATCCAGTCGTGTGTGTCTGTGTATATTTTTCCTGTTCTATTTAGGATAGCTCCCCCTCTTTCTGATGCGAGATCAGTAGGAAAGTTACATATCTATCCAGCTAAGAATAAGATGTACATTAAGACCAGGATGCAAGATACGGCCATTGAACTTGAACGTTCATCACAGAGACTCCTCCATCCTTAAAGACAGTCTTCCTGCAGTCGGCAGTGGCAGAGTTATTCGGCCATTAGGAAAGTCTCGTGTGTAATAGTAGCATTTAGGCAATGTCTTCTCCAAAGGGGGCATGTAGCTCTTAACCTATTGCTGCAAGAGAAATACCATTGTCTATTAATACCACTGGAACTAAAGATGAATAGTGAATCGGCCTTGATCTGACCGTGAGTTTGACTTTGATAGCTCATCACTTAAAAAGGTTCTTTTATATTTATGAAAAAAAGCATGACGTCAAGCCAGGGGGAAAAATTGATATCAATATTTAAGACCAAACTCTTAGGGCTTCCAAAAAAACGGCCCCTTGTGTGAACGTGTTTTTTTTACATGCATAACTAATTAGCTTAGGTTATTATAAGCAGGACCGCTGTGATAAAGTTTCCGGTGGTGTCTCGGGATACCTTGTTTATAGTGCCTTCTCTATGCCAGTCAGTCTTCGAACCGGAATTACAGAAAGTAGAGGGAGTGAATAGTCTACCGTTTCTCGTTGGACTGGGGCCACCTAAAACGTTGTTATGCTGGAAATGCTAGAATATAATCACTATCAGGTGAGCTTTATTCTTATTCAGTCTCTGAAATATAGTGCAATCAATTGGATAATTCAGCTTTTCATGTTATTGCAGTAGACACTGTTTTCAATAAGTACAAATCTACTATTTTAATGCTGTTTATTGTTTGATACCATAAGAAGTAATTCAGTGTAATTTTGAACAAAGTAAGTATTAGTAGGATATACTTTTTTCCCTGGCGCATGGCTATGCTCTCTCCTTGAGCTCCTGAAATTGTGTTTATCAAGGAAGAAGTGACTTTAAAGTGAATATTATTGCTTTTTTAAAAAAGCATTCCTAATTCTGTATTGATATTTATAAGATAGGAAGAAAAATATCCTGGTGGCTTAATATTCATGCCTTTAAAAACACATGCATGTAAGAGTTACGCTTTTGCTTAATGTGGAATTGCTTTTTATGTTGAGTTCAAGCTCTTAATTAAAATGTTGAATAATCATGTCCAAATGAAAGTGGGAGGAATTAATCCACAACTAGTTGATTTAATCATCAGAATGTTTCTGTTTATTTTCTGCAACCATTTTACAGTTGGTTCTTAAGGAGTTTTTTTTTTGTAACAGAAAGCTGTTCTGTTTGCCAAAGAAAGTGAAATAAATTGAGCTATGCTTCTTCTTCTTGGATTGTTGTTTTGATCTTAATAAACCTTTCAGGTGTGTTGGGGAAATTTTTGCCCTACAGCTACTTGCAAATTTTTAGTTATTAGACATGAGAAGAAGGGCACAAGGTTTTAAAGAGATGTACCGCTAATTAGCAGGGAAATAAAACAGGGCAAAGTATTACCCCAAATCCTAAGAGTTAGACTTTAAACTTCAGTAATATCAAAATCCATGAGCACAGTGCCTGGTACATAACAGGGGCTTAATAATTTATTCTGTTGGTGGACTGGCCAGTCTCATGTTTGTGCCTGAGAGAAAAGCTGTCCCAGACTCACGAATAACAGCGCTGTCTTCTCTTCCCTCCGTGGCTATGTTCAGGTGCAGACCCACCTCGAAAACCCCACCAAGTACCACATACAGCAAGCCCAAAGGCAGCAGGTAAAGCAGTACCTTTCTACCACTTTAGCAAATAAACATGCCAACCAAGTCCTGAGCTTGCCATGTCCAAACCAGCCTGGCGATCATGTCATGCCACCGGTGCCGGGGAGCAGCGCACCCAACAGCCCCATGGCTATGCTTACACTTAACTCCAACTGTGAAAAAGAGGTAATTCATGTCTCCTCCCCTCTTCTGTTTTCTTACACTGAATGACTGTCTGTTGGATATTATTCCCGCACTTGACTCTGGACTCTAGTCTGTCCGTCCGTGTGGCCATATTCACCGGCCTTTGTCCCAGATTCGCCAGCATGGCTGTTGCACTCCAGCCTCTTGTCACCGTCACTGGGTTATTGGGTTATGGTGCATGACAGGCGACCTGGCCCGCTCCGAGTGGAATGCAGAGGCGAGGACACTTTCTCTCTTAACCTGTTTCTGCTTCGTTAGCTGAGTGCACTCTTCTCTTCACTGCCTTTCCGTTTATAAAGCAGCGAAAATGCAGAGAGAGGAGAAGGGAAGGTGGAAAAGGAAAAGGAAAAATAGAAAAGGTGTAGGACAGGCGATTTAGAAGTTCCACTTGTTGTGAATGTCTGGAATATTATTTCTCCCTGAGTTGAAAAAAAAAAAAAAGCATGGAATGTGTGTGGAGGAATTTGAATAACATAGCACATGAGAATTTTACGGAGAAGCAAAGGTTTAATGGCTAGATAAATTCAGTTTGATAATAAAATTGTCGCTGCCCATTCAATCTGCTTTTGTAAAGACTGGATTGGAGACAAGACTCAAACGCACCTCACGCTAATTGTTGCATCCAAATTTGAAACATAAAAGACCTGAGAGTTGTGATTTAATGCCAGTTATTTCCAAATTATGAGATGATGAGCCTCGTTTTAATGGAGTTTTACTGTACTCTGAAATGTTTATGTGATTTCAGAGGTGACATTCCTGAAGTTCAGTTGATTTTAATTTCTAGAGGGACTAAGTCTTTTCCCCTGTGTCCAAGCCAGACCGCCTTGTTCTTCTCTGGCCATATTTGTCATCTATCAAGCTGATTTGATGGACTTTCTTCCTTCATTATTTCGTTTCTTGGTCAGATTCTACTTTATTTGAAAGCTTAGTTCATCTTGTTGCTGCACCATCAGCCTCGTGTGAACATGTCGTTGAAAAGTCATTTGCAAATCCAAGTCATGGGCTGATTTTGCTTGTGTTTTTGCAGGGGTTTTATAAGTTTGAAGAGCAAAACAGGGCGGAGAGCGAATGCCCAAGTATGAACACACATTCACGAGCATCGTGCATGCAGGTACTGAATGACTCTGCAGTCCAAGGATGTAACACTTTGTAATGAGAATCTATATTTGTGGCTAATCACACCTTCCTGATGACTTAAGGGTTTTCTTCCCCCCCCCCATTGATTTTTTTTTTTTTTTAAATACAGAAAGTTATGAACAGGGCCATTTTCTTCATAATATCTCATGATTAAATAATTACTGGGGAAATTAAACTTAAAATGTATTTTTCCCCAAGTTAGTTTAAGTCATTAAAAAGTGCTTAAAATACATAAATTTTAATAAATAAAATGTAAAATGCTGTGCTTTATTTACATACCACCAGCAATGTATTTTATGCAAATTTGTAGGGTAGCAACTTTGATTAGTAAAACCAAGATGTGTGTGAGATCTATACATTGTTTTAGAAAATGGAATCTCATGGAACATACATTTTGAAACTTTATTAATTTAATAATATTTAATGGATATTTTCCCAAGTAATTAAAGGTTCTTCTATGATATCTTATTTAATGAATATATAAATTATGCTACATTCATTTATTAATATATTTATATATTTAAAAATGTATGTATAGAGATATGAGAAAGAATAACCAAAACATTTTTTTTTGCTTTTCTATATTTCCTATTAACTCGCATTACTTTTTTCATAAGAGAAAAAAAATTGTTTTGAAAATTCTATCACCTGAATCCCATTAATTTTATTTCCCTAAAAATAAAATTAAAAATATACAAAGAAAGGTTGTTCATAAGTCCCCTCGCCCATTTGCCTGTTCACCTACTCAATTAGAAAATGATCTCTTAAAAACAAACAGATAAAACTGGTGTACCTAGAAATGGAACTTAATAAACAATGTGCTGGCAAACTGACCTCCAATTATTCTTCTCAGGGGTCACATAATAACACTGATTTTTTGATTGTTTACTATATTCCTGGTACTATGAGCTCTTTATATGGTTTATCCTTAAACCTCACAAGAATTCAGTAAGGCAATGAGTATTATTAACCCCCTTTTACAGATTGACACACTGAAGCTCTTACAGATTAGGGGCTTTGCCCCTAATATGGAAAGTGGGAGAATGAAGATTCCAACGAGCCCCATAACAATGGAGCCTGTTCTCTTTAATTGGAAGTGGCAAAAAGACACAAAGGACCATCCCTCTGAGTTCTGAGATTTCATTGTGTACTTATGAAGCACGGTTAAGATCCAAGCCTGTGTGTACACGTGCACACACACACACACACACACACACACGCAGACACTCCAACTAGATCAAATACAGAAGGTGTTTACAAAGAAATGTTTTCACAGACTTGTCTTTGCAAGTGCTGCAATGCACATGTAATCACTGTTGTTTGTTGTCATAACCGATGTTTTGGTACTTCAGGAATAAACTTGACCTAGTGGGAATGGCAGCTCCACGACAGTAATGATAACCTCGTCCTGGTGTTCTCCTTGGGGAGTACCAAGCACACTGGCAGCTGTACAAGGAGAAATTTATTTTACGAGTACACTGATCTTATTTATAAGATCAGTGCAGGGCTAGCCAGTGGCCTGGGAGTCACAGTGCCCTACATGCCCCTGTGGGAGCAAAGGGCTGAATTTACCATCTGTTTTCCTACTCCAAAGAGGATGTGGGAAGGATATGGGGCAGAGTTCTTAGAGAAACAAGGAAAAGGCAGCTATCATTCAAGATGAAGTTTCCGGGTTCTTCTTTCTTGTTTAGGTTGGGCAGTTTAGCATCGCAGTTGAGAGCATGGGTTCAAATTGTGGCTCTAACCCTTCTTTGATGTGTGACTTTGGGCAAGTTGCTTCTCATTTATCTCACCTGGAAAATTAGTAAAATAACAGCACCTACCCTGATAGAGTTATTGTCAGGGTAAATAACTTAGCCCATGCAAAGCCCTGAGCTCAGTGCCTGGCATCTAGTAATCACTCACTAAGTGCTGGTTGCAGATGTCATTCTTATCACCCCCTAGTGTTAATGGCCTCCAATAACATTCATATTTGGGGAGGAAAAGGACAGTTACTTCTTAGAATCTAACTAAAGAGTGTTATTGCTTTGGGTAAGAAAAGACCATGGATCTCTTTTTGGGTTGCTTTGCACAGTTTTTGCTTATATCTGTCTCTCTCCCATTGCCCCTTTTCCTGCAGATGGATGATGTGATCGATGACATTATTAGCCTAGAATCAAGTTATAATGAAGAGATCCTGGGCTTGATGGATCCTGCGTTGCAAATGGCAAATACGGTATTGATGACTTTTTTTCCCCAAAGAAAATCTTGAGATGTTTCTAGTGTTCTCTCTCTTTTTCTTAACTTTTAGTTTCTTTGCAAGGGATTCATTGAGAAATTTATTAATAATAAAACAGAATTATCTCAGGATCAGAAATAAGTGACTTTGACATCAGAAATTAAGAATTTCTCATGAGTTTATCAGTAATCCCATGATAAAGCTCTACATTCCCTGGACTCCAAGTCCACTTTCAGTGGTACGTTAGACTTTCCAATTCCCCTGACATCTAATGCCCAACTTAGTATACTGCTGCCAAGGGAAATGCTATGGACTATACTATTTACAGTGGTATTCTAGTTGACCTGAAAAATAAATGCAGTTTTTAAAGGTGGTACCTTACTAGTCATGGGTGATAGAGGGATAGTCTTCAACAGTGAAATTTATTCTAATTTTAGTTAATAAACCAGTGGTCATAATTGCTCCTATGTTACTTATTTCTCTCTATAATTTAGAGCCTTGCCTGTATTGTTTATTTTTTTTCACTCCTTACATATGTGTCTTATGTTACTGTTTGCCAAAGTCTTTTTGCAGATCTTATGTAGCCCTTGCAGTGATTCTGAGTCAAGTTGGGGTGGTGTCATTGCCCTCAGTTTTAAGATTACAAAAGGTTAACTAGTCTTGCATAAGATTACATAGCTTAGGTGTGTCACAAGAATACTTCAGTAGGTCTTTGAATGCCTAGTCCAGTCTTTCTCTGTTTTCTGTAAGAGCAAAGCCACGAGACTCTCATATTCTTTAATAACTAGTATTTAAAAGACTAACTTCCGTGGGGGAGAGAGTGTAAAAGGGAATAGTTATTTAATGGGTATAGAGTTTCAGATTTGCAAGATGAAAAAGTTCCAGAGATCTGTCTCACAACGATATGAATATACTTAACACTACTAACCTGTACACTTAAAAATAGTTAAGGTAGTAAATTTGATGTTATATGTTTTTTACCACAATAAAAAAAATTATTTAAAAAGACTAAATTCCAGTAATAAATTCCCTCTGCCAGGGCGCATGATAGCTCTCGCTTATTTACACCAAAAGACTTAGTAAACTAAATTTTCATAGTTAGCATTTTCTTTTCTTTTCCATCTTGATCCAGTTCTTTAAGTTCACTTACTTGAAATCTTGAGGGGTGAGGACTTCCCTTGAAACCTCAGAGCTTCTTCTAGGATCTTTAGTTTCTGTCAGCTTCCTACCCTTGTGAACTTACCCCCTGGTTTTGAAAGAACTAAATGTTCTGTTATCCTGACGAGTGTTTCCATTCCAAACTCTCCCCACCCTCTTTGAACTCTTGGTTGGCTTCCATCTGCTTTCAACTATGTGCATCCCTTGAGGCTGACTACACTTGTCAGTAGTCAAAATCCTAGGACAAACGTGAGCAAAACACTTGGGGGAGCTTGCACTAGGGAATTTATAAATATACCCAAAGACCTGGCTATATTTATAATGTTTTCATGGCCCTGGCAGCATTAATCAGCAATGGCCCAGTCATCTCAAAAGAAGTTTGCTGATGAGGGTGGTCACTTTGCCAGTGGTATCAAATGGGTACCTGAGCACACTCAGGACTGTAGAATTGATGTGTTCTTTTTTTAGGTCATTGTCATTGTCTTTTTTTTCCCCCAATGGTGAGGATCTTTGAAGTCATCTGATCCAGCCTAGTACTCAATGCATTAACTTCCTCTTGCATATCCTCCATCCCCTACAAAAAAACAAAAGGCAGGCATCCAGCTTCTTGAAAGCCTCCCGTGAAGGATATGCAGTAACTCACAGGAGAAGCAGTGAAGCACAATGGTTAGGAGTTAGAGATTTGTGATCAGACTTGGGTTCAAATCCCAAGTCTGCCATTTACCATGTGACCTTGCAGGTTACTTAGCTTCTTCAAGTCCTACATTTCCCCATCTGTAAAATGGGACTGATAATTGGACTTGCCTCACATGGTCATGTCACTTGATAAAGTATATATAGTGTTTAGCATTAGAAACGTAAGTGGTATTCAATGTCTAAATCAATAAGTGTAATTTATTAATTAGAATACCAAATAATTTTGATAGTATTTTATTCAGCTGATATTCATTGAACACCTGTAATGTGTCAAGCTCTATGTTAGAATAACATCATACATAATAATCAAAATATTCCTCACAGTGAGTCTCTGTAAATTCCAGGCACGGGTCCCAGTTTGCCTCATGGAGAACTTGTCCTCATGACAACCTTTCTCAAAACAGTTATCATGACCCCCATTTGCTTCTCCCCTTTAGACTGAATACTCGTGTCTCTGTAGTCAGTCTGCATTAGAGTTGACATCTTATTCCTTAATTATCTGATTGCTCCTGAACTAATTTTACTGTAGATTTAGCATTTTTTAAATGCCTAATATGTGACCAGCACTAGGTGAGGTGCTGTGGATGCAAATGAGTAAGGTTGCTTCCTGTTCTCATGGGGCTTACTGGTCTGGAAAGGGGAGACCACTTTAGCCCTTGAATGGAGAAGGATAATTTAGGAGCAGAGAGGCCATCTCGGAGGAGTTCTCATATAGGAATGATCCTCTGGGCAGAGTTGAATTAATTCCCAGCCATGAGGGGAGTAACCTACAGCAACCCTCAGAAGTCCCTGACTTTGTTTCAGCATCCATTTCTCTTCTATATTCCCACCCTGGAAAAGGCTAAATGTGCCCCACTGGAGCCTTCCCATGATGAAACTATTTCAGCATTTTACTATTAGGGGAAAGACAATATAACATAGATGTTAGGAACACAGACTCTGAGCCAAACATCTGAATTCAGTACATAGGCTTGGGTGAGTTATTTGACCTCTCTGCCTCACTTTCCTTGTCTGTAAAATAGGGATAATAATAGCATCTAAAACACAGAATCCATGTGAAAATGGATTAAGAGTTAATGCACAAAAAGCATTTAGAACCATCCTGGCCCTGATAGGCTCTCACTAATAGTTACCAGCTATTATTCTTGGTAAACTTGAGTTTTAGTTGTCAAAATTAAATAACAAAGCTACTACAACTTACTAACATTTAAATTTTTTTCCCCACACTAAAGTTTAAACTTAATGTTTTTCATGTTGGGCATTTTTTTCCCTTTATTTGATTCTTTGAAATGCTTTACTTAAAGTTAACTACTTAAAAAACATAAAGTGGAAGGGACACTTAGAGAAGAAACTATCCTAAGGGAATTGAAGTCTAGAAATAACTATTCTGAGAGCACAAGGGCCCTCTTGTACCATCACAAACAAAGAATAAAAGTCCCAGTTTACTTGTTCTAACAGCGTTCAATTGATATTCAGAGAAGAGGACCATCCAGAGAGAGAAAAATAATAACGTTTTACAATTATCATTGACTTGGAAAAATATTCATTTTGGTGGAGCTTGAAGAACTCGATTCAGACCAAGTTTGGGGCACAGACCCCTGCCTGTCTACGTTCTCTTTCTTTGTCCTGATTAGACTGTGGCTCTCATCTGTCCTTTGTGTGGCTTGTGTGCTGAAAGTGAAATCTTGTCCATCAGGTTAATGCGCTGGATAAACACCCAGCAAAGACACAACATATCCATGTTAACAGAAGATGCTTCTTCCTCTCCTTTAGCTGAAAAGGTGTTGTTCTGAGCTAATTAGGATAATAATTGTGTTTCTGAAGGAATTTTTCTAACCCAGAAGGAGAAGCACAGATTCCTTTCTTAAATATGCATGGCCAGGAGACTAATTTTTAATTAGAGAGCCATATTATTGTAATCAACCTTCCTTTTAGTAGCTTTAATAAGATGACATGCATTAATACCAAGAACATAAGCCACCATTTACCACCAGGTCTCTCAGCTTTGGCACTATTGACATTTGGGATGGATAATTCTTTGTTGTGGAGGCTGTCTTGTCCGTTGTAGGATGTTCAGCAGCATCCCTCGCCTCTACATACTAGGTGCCAATAGCACCCTCCTTACAAGTTGTGACAAGCAAAAATGTTTCTAGACATTGACAGATGTCCTCTGGTGGGAGAAACGCTGATTTAGGGTAATGAGTGGGCGCTTCAGCCTTGCAGATCCCCTAATTTGAGATTTGCATTGTAATGTGGTACAATTGGGGTAATGATTGACAGGATACTTGTTAATTAACATGGCAGATAGTTTTGTTGATCAGAGTGAAAATTAGCTTGACTGTCCAAATTGTAGACTGGGAATAGAGTACTTTCTAGAAAATTACAATATTACTAAACGTAGCAGCTTATCGACCACTTAAGTAGCAGGCACTGTGTTCCACCTACTTTATCTCATTTAATTCTTACAAAGCTCTGTGAGATGGGTGATGTGATTGCCACTTTTCACTGGGGGACACCATACCTCCGAGAGGCTAATATCACACGGCAGGTCAGTAAGAGAGGCAGGTTTTAACCCAGGTCTCTGACTCCTAAACCTAGGCTGTAAATCACTGCACTATTAATTTGTAAATTTGAGTATCCACACTTGGTTAGTGAGCGACTTTGCTCAGGTCCACGTGGAGATTAATTGAAAATTGCAGTTTCTACTTGGTTAATATCAGCAGGTTGATACTGCCCCCCAAATACTGCTATTAACATGGGACATGAACCTCCTACCAACAATCTCCATTCAGACATAGCAAGAACTGTGGTTTTCTTTCTGTAAAATCTGTAAGATAATGTACACAAAGTGCCTTTCTAGTTCTGTGCCTGGCCCAGAATAGGTGCCCACAGTTACATCTTCCCCATCAGAATACTCTGGCAGGCTCTATGCCACCTACTCCTCATCAGCAAGTATTGGAAAAGCAGCCGAAACGGGAAATTTTTACGGGACTAGATAGAGAGTTATAAGCTGCTTTTTGGACTGGAAGTAATGATGCCTGAGCTCAGTGGAGTGCCTCATAAGACATCTTATTATAGAGATTTTAATTCATCTCCTTTCTTGGTGGGCACTGCTGTCAATCCATGCCAGTCACAGCCATTTTCTCTTAAATTTGTAACCCCCTCCCAATGCATTTGTCTCTGAGCCTCCCCTAGTCTTGCGTCACTTCCACCCCCCCTCCCCCTCCCCCCCCTCCCCCCCCTCCCCTCTCCCCTCTCCACCCCACCTGTACGTCCATCAGTCTTTCCATCTGTTTCCCCATTTCCACCCCACCTCTTGTGTCTTTGTCTCTGTCTCATTCCCAGTTTTTGATTCTTTTGCCCTTTGTGTCTTTCTATCTTGGTCTTCCTCTTTCTGTGAGCTTGCATTTATTATTAGGTTTATATATCCATATCTTTCTTTAGAGTATGGTTAGAAAATATATTCTTGTTCTGAAGAAGCTTATAATTAAGTATCTGTTCAATGTAGATCCATTGGTAACTTAGAGGTTTTTTTTTTAAAGATAGCTGTACCTATCACTTGCCTATTATATATTTATCCCTAACAAATCATCATTATAACACGATTGCATGTTTTACATACAATTTGCATATGAAAACATAATATATATGATTTGTATTTCTAGAGCTATGGGAATAATTTTTTTAGCTTGTTGCCTTGAATTTTGAAGTCACCTTCTTGGTTTATTAATACCCAGGAGTTCTCCCCAAATCTGACACTCCATAAAGATAGGATAAAGCTTCGGAATCCAGATGAGTTGCCAGATGTCATAGCAGCTTTATAGGTTTCAACTCTCTGACTTTTTACAGTGCTGTATTGCAACATTTTGTGCTCCTTTCACTTTGCTGTGTTAAGTTGGACAAGAATAAAACTGAACATACACAAGGCAAGGTCGACCCTGACAAGGTGACCTATTTCAAATAAAACCACTTAGTGAACTGACAGCTAATAATCAAAGTCACTTTTTATCAATTCCTTAGCTAGAAGGCCTTGAAATGAGGTTCAAGGGCATTTTAAATTATCACAATACATTGTTTTATATGCACATGTAAGTGGGGTATGTGTATTACATTTTATATACATGATATAAATGCTGCCTTCAAAAAGGAGCAAAAGACTAAGTGGAGAAGAGAGAGACATGCTCTGCTGATCTCTGCTAATCTGTCTGTCCTCCCTGCCCCAGCCTCATTTATATTAACCTGTTGAGATGTATCTTATTCTATGTGCAGCCCTCCTCCATCTCTTTAGCTAGGGGTTTGGTTCTTAGAATATTTATTTAGAAGCCATGATAGGAATAGATGGCTGATGGCTACCAATGAGGGAAAACACATTGGATTCTCTCTTTATTTCATATTCTATATTTTCACCTGTATGTTAGTGGTTATTTGAGAGAATGAAAGATGCTATATTGCAGTACAATCTTTACTAGCTACCTCTCAATCACTAAACATTTAAATCACACTTAAATGCTATCTAAATTTACTTTTCTCAGATGTAGAGTAAAATTCAGTGTGTGTAATGAAGTAAGAAAGGACTAAAAGACATAAAGTCTTACCTGGTAATAATAGTTATAGGAGTTGTTTGAATTAAGCTGGAAATGAGAATTTTCTATGGTGAAAGTGGTGAGGTCGTTTAATTGTGTCCCTGGAATTAACATTTAGAACTTTATTTCAGGGAGTGGGAGTAGGAAATACAATAGAGCGTATCAAACTCCTGAATGAACCAGTCACAGGGAAATGCATGTATGATAAAAGGAAGTCGATGTTGGGAAGAAATAAGTTCACTACTTTATAGTGTTCAATTCATAACTAGAGAAAAACGGTCTTAAGCTAGCTTGGGAACGCTAAATATTTCTTCTTTTTCTTTTCTTTTTTTTTTAGGTGTAACTTTTTGTTCTTTTACTAAAGTCAGGGGGCTCCCTCTTGTGGCTTTGTGAAAAATTTCAGTTTCAAGGAAAATAGCTTTTCTTGAGCAATAAGGAAACTATTTCTTTTCCAATAAGAAAACACTTTTCCTTGTAAAAGTACAAGAGCGAATAAGGGAGAGGGGAAGAGAGGGAAGGAAGAAAATTGACTTTAATTAAAAACCCGATTTGGTGAAAAAGGTCATCCTGCATAGAACCCTGTTTTACCATAATAGCCAGCTTTTACTGAACTTCTACTATATGCTACTAGATGTGCTGGATAATGCTCAAAACAAACTATAAGCTGGGTAGTATAACCATTTTTATGGGTCTGAGATTCTGCATTCTTTCCTCTCTCTAAGGGAGCTAGCTAAGGAGACCATATATCTGTGACAGAAGAAAAGGTAAACATCCCATGTTTCCTAGTTTAAAAAAATGGCTTTCTATATCAAACCATTTCCCTTAAGTCAACCTGGAATAGGATATGGGTTTTATGTGAATAACTTAGGAATTGTTCAACAATCCATTTCTGTTACTGTTTTTCTGTCTCTAGTTACCTGTCTCCGGAAACTTGATTGACCTTTATGGCAACCAGGGCTTGCCGCCCCCAGGCCTCACCATCAGCAACTCCTGTCCAGCCAACCTTCCCAACATAAAAAGGGAGCTCACAGGTAAATACCTGGCAAATGTGCCTCTTACTGGGGATTTTCTGCAAACTCTCTGATAAGCAACATTATCAAGATAGTGACCTCCAGACAATTTCCGACTCACAGACATGCTTTTTTAGCTCTATGCAGTGGTTAAAACATTGAGCAATATTTTCAGATAGTGGATTTATACTTGAAAATCCTAGTTTCCAGTATTTCTTGAGATACTGGGAACTGGGGCCGCCATTACTCCATGGCATCATTACTCCATAACTCCCATCATTGTGTTCATGGCTGCTGTCCCCTTTGGAATGGAGGCAACAGACAACACTTTCCATTGTAAAATGTGTCCACCCAGTCTGGTGTTGATGTTACTTGCCAAGCCCTTAGAGGCACTGAGTTTGAGAACCCTGGTCTGAGTTTTCCTTTGACACATTCAAGCCCACAGTTGGGATAGGGTAAGAATAGATTTCTTACATCTTCAGATGCCTCCTGTTATTTTTGCTATATCATGGTGCAAAAGATTTATTACAGAAAAGAAAAAAATAAATTATAAAATGGAGCAATGGGTATTGTTTGTTCTTGAGGCAGGTGTGAAATTACCAATTTCGCCATTTTGTTTAATGCTTTTCGGAAGGCATTTGGCCGTTAAAACATGACGAAACGATATTAGAACTGGCATTCTACCATGCTGAATTTTATGGCCCTCACCTCGTCCTCCTTTTTATTACTTGGTTCTTGCATCCTGGAAGATTGGGTGAACAGACTGAGAATATGGAATATTGATTTGGTGCAGAAAATTCCTGTTCTGTTCAAGGGTATCTCTTTAAAAAAATACTTCAGAAAATTGTGGCAGGATAAAGACTTTTTAAAAGAAATCATTGATTTGAGTTGAAAAAGATAACCGATTAATTAATAAGTAAAAACCAATGGAAACCAACAAATAAGTAGATACCCTACCAGGAAGGAAAAGTACCATGGAGTCTTAGAAAATATTGCCAAATGAGATCTATATTAAATAATGATAAAATATGGTTAGAGCGACATGAATGAAATTCTTTCTACTTCAGTACAAAGTGGAGTTTTATGCTTCAGTGGCTATAAGTTATACTAAAAAGATTTCTATTTTGAGGTAAAATTCTGAATTATGGTACTATAATATTTCAGATATCACTTCTGAAAAGAAAATAACAGAGGTTCCTGAATCCCAAGATTACTCAAACAGCATGTTTTTTTCTTGTTTTGTTTTGGTCTCTGTAAAGCAAAAAGTAATCCTTATCACAGAGATCTCACAAGAGTTGCTCTGCTGCAAATAGACCTTTCCAAATGGAGTTGCCACCAGATGCCTCTGTACCCTGTTCCTATTTTTGTTTTGATAAACTCAGACTAGTAAATAGTTGCTCCTAAGAGTCATTAAATAATTTCATTCTAGAAGGTTCTGATAGAACCTGGCTCCAAGTTCTGAAAAAATGAGTTTATGCCCGTAAATCCGTTAGAGATTCATTTTGGGGGCTTCTCTACTCTGTTTTTGTGTCACTGTGTTACACGAGGCATCAAAGAAAGACAAAGTTCTACTGCCCAAAAAGAAAATTTGACTCCTGATAATAGACTATCAATAGCAAATTTTCATAGTTTTCTAGTTATTTTTCTCTTGTTCATACCTGTATGATTACAGCGTGTCATACATCTTTGTCACTGGTCTTTTACCATTTTCTAGGAGCCAAGTTTTTGCATTTATTTGATTTGATTCTTTTGGAAAAATGCAAATTTTATTAAAGTCATAATTTTAAAAACTGTATTTTTACTTAGAGTCAAGTCAGATAAGCTTCCATATGTTTAGAAAATGAGCTGTTTTGAAGTTTACTTTATTGTGTGCCTTGAACAGTTCCAATTTCTAATGACTTCATTCACGTGCACAGCGTGTATTTTTCCCACAGAGTCTGAAGCGAGAGCATTGGCTAAAGAGAGGCAGAAAAAGGACAATCACAACTTGAGTAAGTTGGTTTTATGTTCATACTATTTGGTATTGGAGTTGATGTTCCCCCATATATCAAGATGTTTCCAGAAATTGTGGAGGGGAAAAACTGATTTCTAAACGTATATTTTATGGAAGAAAATTGTTTTTCGGAGGAACCAAGGTATACATTTTTTCCCATATTTCTGATCAAATTGAATTTTTTTTATATCCTTGTTTTCAGTATCCTGAAGAGTATTTATTTTCCTTGTTTATAGTAATGGTTTGTGTGTGTGTCTGTGAGAGTGAGGGAGAGCTGATCCCCAACTACCCACTTATAAATGTTGCTCACACTGAAACTTATTAACAAAAATGAATTATGGGATCACCTTCTCCAGTGAGATTTGAAAGAAAAAAAATGAAACATCTGGAAGGCAGTAAATGCGTGTGGTAGCCTCCCAAATTTCTGACTTAAAAAACAAAAGTCTTCTAACATTTGAAATTATTTTCTATGTGTTTAATTTACTCTTGATCAAATCTTTAAATTTTTACTATGAAAACTTAAAATTTTTGTTTTATAAACAAATAAGAGAGGCTGCACGATAAAAAAAAGGGATTGGGCGTGGAGATAGGAAATAGTTTGCATGTGTGTGAATTTCTCATTTCATGGCCTCCTTTCCTCTTTTTTTAAATTGATTTTTAAAAATATGAGTTACGTATAAACACTTTTTCCTTATCAAAATGGTAGAAAAAGGCCAGATTTTTCCTTTGATCTCCAGGAATAAGAATTATTGTTTTCAATTTGCTGCTGGTCTTCCCAACCTCTATGTATTTAAGAATGTACGCACATATGCGCACAGAGGATAAATAGCATTGTTTTGTGTGTATTTTAACACAAACAATGTCATATTGTCCATATTCTGTTGCTGCTTGCTTTTTTTTTCAGCAGTATGTCCTGAAGACCTTTTGCTGTTATTAATCTAGATCTATCTACTTTTTAAAAACTGTTGCATAGTATTCCACAGTGTGACTGTGTGATACTTAGCAATCATCCTACTGCTAAGTGTTTATCTTGTTTCCAGTTTTTCCCTATTATTTTAGAAACAATGCCACAGTCATCATTTGCATACAGGCCTCTTTGTGTACAGGGGAGTTTGTTTCTCCAGGTTAGGTACTGAGAAATGGAATAGCTGTGTCCCAGAGGGGGTGAGTTTTTTCTTTTAATAGATACTGCCCTTCCCAGTTCTCATTTCAATAGGAGAAGCTTTCCTCATCTTTTAACCAAGAGATTTGGACTAATATTTCAAAGGTCTTCTCTAGCTTCCAAGTAATTTTACTCTTAAGATATTTCTTCTTTTAAAATGCCTTAGAAATAAGGTAATTAGGCATTATCCAAAACTTCACCTACCTGATATGTGGAAAACTAAGTTGGATCTTGTCAAAAACAATATACGCCTTTACTTAGGCACCTAAACTCTCAAGTTCAGGGTTGTCAGTAACATGCCAACATGGTCACCTCAAACTCTGGGAGCTGTAAAACCATCTTATGATCTCATCTAACCATTGGAAATAACACTCAAGGTTAGAGTCCCTGTTGGCATAGTTCTTCCTCTTCTAGGAGTTTATTACTCAGTGAGAAGAGCAAGTGACAGAATAATATCTACAGTATCCCGTTATGTAAAGAGATACACTGTCTAGGAATGTGTGTGTGTGATGTGGATGTGTGTATGTGTGGGAGAAGATCTAGGAGTCACCCTTATCCATGACGATTTCCTCAGATGTCTAGATATGGATGGTATAAGAAGTTAGCTTTTACTTTTTACTTCATACGTTTTTGTATTTTTTGAAATTTTTTGCAAGCTTATATCAGTTTTGTAATAAAAAAATAATTGGGGAGGGAAGGCACTGAAATAAAGATAAAATGTGATACATCTAAATGTTGACAATGAGAGGTGTCAACAATATGCTAAGTGAGAAAAGATAGATGCAGAATTGTTTTCAGTGTAATTCTATTTTAACTGTATCATTCTTTATTTAACACATAGTTATTAGGGGACTACTACGTGCTAGACTCCTGTGGGTGCTTGAAATGCAACAGAGAATAAAAACAATAAATAAATGAAATATGCAGATATTAAATGGTAGACAGTTCTGTGAGGAGACAAAGGGCAGCCAAGGGGGTAGAGTGTCAGGATGGGCATGGGAGGTGGTGGTTCAGCTTGAATTGGGTGGTCAGGGAAGGGTCATAGGTAAATTTGATTCACTACCTGAGGGAGGTGAGGGCAGAGCTAAGGTATCTGGGGGAAGAGTGTTCCAGGCAGGGGGGACAGCAGTATGAAGTCCTAAAGTGGGGAGTGTGTCTGGCTTGGTTGAGGAACAGCAAGGAGCCTGTGGGGCTAAAGGGGGGGGGAACACAGGTGAGTCACAATAGGAGATGTGGTCAGAGGGGTAGGAGGGCCAAATCCTTGTAGGGCACCTCAAAGACTTGGCTTTTCTCTAGGTGAGATGGGAAGTGATTGGAGAGTTTTGAGCCAAGGATTGACATGCTCTAACTTATGTTTTAATACGATCCCTGTGGCTGCTATGTTCTAGAAAGGCCAAAGTGGGTAGGGAGTGAGTGAAGCAGAGATACCAGTTAGGAGGATTGCAATAATCCAGGCACAAGATGATGGTGGCTTCTGTCAGGTGGCAGTGTAGGGGACAGTTTCTGGAAATATTTTGAAGGTAGAGCCAACAGATTTGATGATGGATCATATGTAGGCTGTGAGAGGGACAGAGCTGCAGCACTGATCCAAGGTTCTGGCCTAAACAACTAAGTGAGGTGGGGAAGCCTGTGTGTGAAGCTATTTGAGTGGAGAAGATCAGGAGCTCATCTTTGAAGTGTTGGACTGTCCACTAGACATCCATATGGAGACATCCAGTAGTCACTTAGACGTGTGAGTCTGGAGTTCTGGGGAGATGTCTGGCCTGGAAATATAAGTATGGAGTCATCAGTGTATACATGGTATTCAAAACTGAGACTAAATGAGATCACCAGAAAGTGATCGTAGATAAGAATTCTAATGACTGTGTCCTAGATGCACACCTGTGCCGTGGCCGTGTGCGTGTTTATTTTCAGAGCAGACAAATAATCACAAAGGATATATAAGAAACTTAACAGTGGTTCCATCTGGATCTAGGGGACTTTTAATTTTACTTATAGGGAACTTTTATTTCACTTTTTGTATTTCAGTATTGTTTTGATTTTTATGATTATCATATACTTGGAAAAGTAAGAGAAAGTATCAGCTTCAGAGTTTTGGAGGAGGATAGCTAGAAGATCAGAGATCCAAAAATTCCTTCTTCAGAACCATTGATATCATTTACTGTTTCTATTTTATTAAAGTCTAATGATAAGGCAGTATGATATATGACTGATTTAATCATAGAAATAATCACTCAGCTAAGAAGAAAAATGCAATTTATATATTGGGAAAGCAGTGAATAAAATTTATCTAAGTGTACAGAATATTAATGAGTGAAACATAAATATATATTAGACTATAATGTATTTAAAGTAAAATATTAAGAACTTTAACCCAATTTATTAGACCTTAAATTATTTAGAATTAATTCGCCAGACTAGGTAAATTAGACACGTTTATTAACTCATATGCCTTACTCTTTCACCCTCCCCTAAGAAGATGTTAATTTAGTTGAACATACAACTGGATTTATAATATAAGAATGCTGTTAGGTTGCAGGGTGTAGTTAAAGATGCTAGACTTAAGTTCCAAGGTTGTCTTATCCAGTATAGTAACCACTCCACATGTCTGCCTGTTGAGCACTTGAAATGTAGCTAGTCCAAATGGTGACGTGCTTGAAGTGTGAAATACACACTGATTTCAAAAAGTTAGTACAAAGAAAAGAATGTAAATATCTAATTTATAAATTTTTGTATTGATTACACATTGAGATGATAATATTTTGGATAGAGTGGTTTTAATAAAATGTTAAGTTAATTTTACCTCTCTTTATCTTTGTAACGTGGCTACCAAAAAATTTAAAATTACTTATGTAGCTTGCATTGTATTTCTATTGGGCAGTGCTGGGCTAGAGCAGGGGTTTTAGTATGACCCGTGAGTTAAGAATGTTTTTTACATTTTTAAATGGTTAAAAAAAATCAAAACAAGAATAATATTTTGTGATATGTGAAAATTCTTTAAAATCCAAATTTTGGCATCCCATGTTTCTCATTAATAGACTTGCATTGCAAAAAACTGTCCCCAGTTAATATTGCCAACGTTTTGAATTTTGTCAATAAAAAATTTGTGGAAATCTGTTTTCTCTCTGTCATGTAAGTTATATCCTCAATTTTTGCCATTTAGCTCGCAAAGCTAAAAATACTCACTCTCTGGCCCTTTGCAGAAAGTTTGCCACCCCTGGTCTGGAGGCTCAGGGTTGAGTTCGGGCTGTTCCCCACTTATTGCTGGGTGTCCTCCTCAAGTTCCTAATATCTCCAAGGATGTTTCATCATTTGTAACTGAGGATAGTGACTCGTTTCAGGGTTGTTATAGGATCGAATGAGAAATTGCATATCTCAGGGCTT
Source organism: Diceros bicornis minor (assembly GCF_020826845.1). Lineage (NCBI taxonomy): Eukaryota > Metazoa > Chordata > Mammalia > Perissodactyla > Rhinocerotidae > Diceros > Diceros bicornis. The sequence continues at coordinate 68,442,052 of NC_080741.1, forward strand.
TGTAACTGATCAAGTTCTGTATAAAGCTAGCTCATTTTTTCAAGTGCTTCAACCTCAGTACCAAAAACATGGTAAAAACGGGGAAATAGAGGTTCAGGGGTTGCATTGTCCTAAGCCGGGGAAGTTAACACCCACATGCCTTGAATGGGATGTGCTGACTGTGTATGTGGCGCTGATACTGATGGCCCTTTCCTGTGCTCTTTTCTTGAAGTTGAACGAAGAAGAAGATTTAACATAAATGACCGCATTAAAGAACTAGGTACTTTGATTCCCAAGTCAAATGATCCGTGAGTACAATTGCGTGTTAATCTGCATCGTATCTTTTTTCATACCTTAATGTTTTTTCATATGTTGCAAAAATTGGGCAGTTATAAAAATTATAGTAAAGAAGTGCCCCCTCTCCCCTTTGTCTCATTCTTAATTACTTCTTACACCTTTCTTTTGGTTACTCTCATCAAACTGCAATTTCAAGAGAAATAAACTGAATTGTACAAAAGGATTCTTGGAAGTGAGATGTTCAGCTTTGGGTGTGAGGAGGTGGCTTTCTGAAATCTGAGAATCCTTGGCAAAGAAGCACCAAGCTGCCAAAAAAAGTTATTTTAACAGTTCATGCAGTACAGAGATTTCAGTCGCTATTAAAGCAGGATTTGTTGACTATTTGTTCTTCAGCTCTGACAATATCTGTAGGCGCTGAGAGCTGATATTGGAGACCTCAGATTTAACAGTATTCCACAGACAAAAGGTCAATTTTTTTTTTTTTTTGAAAACTTGCATGCTCTTTGTATGTTTTACCCATCTAGAAAAAAAAGTAATTTTTAATCCTCTTCTGAGTACAGGTTAGCTAATTTGGGTTTCGACTTTCAGGCTCCCTGCCTCCCCCCCCGCCCCCGGCCCCTTTTAGAGATAACAGTTGTAAAGATAATTTTCCTGGCAGCAATGTCAGCAAATAGGACAACAAATACACAATTTTTATCCATTAGAAATTGGCCCATTTGAAGTAAGGGGTTAGAAGATGTATACATTTTAATGGCTCCCACAGGCATTCTATGAAATTAGCCTTTGAATATGACCTTTTAGCTACCTAATAAAATGTAAAGATGAAATCAAGCATTATTCATGCAAGGCTTATTAAATTTGCTATTCACATTATTGTCAGGGAATTTATGACAAAGTAAAATAAAACCATTGCCCATTGTAAGGTGGTTTTGATGGATGTTCCACCACAATTTCCATCATCAACATTTTGCTTTCCCAGGTTTCTAGGAAAGCCATTTTGAAACTCAAAACATTCAAATTCTCAGTTCTGCAGCACAAATTTATCCTACTAAGGGGCTGTGACCTTCATTTCCTATAGTCAGTCTTGCATGATAGTTGAAATTGAATTCCCATTTTCCTGTTCTTTATCAGCGTTTGCTTTTTAGCATATTCTTTTAAACTGTAGCATGTGAATCTCTTTAGCAACATATTATGAAATTATGGGGCTACAGTGAAAGCCTCTATTTGCATATCTTCTTTCTCCGTTGTATTAGAATACTTATGTGTTTATAATCTGAACTGATAATGATCTTTAATTGTAGGCATTGTTTTAAGATAAAATGGACTATTATGTATTACGGGGTTTTCCATACCGGGTTGCTGGAGCAAGCTTTGGGGCTGCTATAGAGAAACAGTATAGCTGATCAGGGTCTCAGCCCCATTCTGTCTCCTCCTCTAGATCAGATCTGCTTTTGTCACTTTATTTACTGGGGATCTGTGTACACTTCTGTGTGAAAAAAGGGTCACTCTCATTAACAACGACAACAAAAAGTTAGAAAACCTTTCCTTTAAGCCCCAAAGCATAATTGATTGATTGGGTCTCACAAGGAAGCAAAACCCAATATATTTGACTGAAATAGTCACTTACAAATTGAGTAGCTGCTTGCGTGTTTCAATACTGATTTCTCACCTTACTGGCCTAGTTAAGGCATCTTTCAGTGTAGTCACATTTTTCTCTGGCTGCTAAAGTTTCTGTTTTGGCCTTAGCTCTGAACATTAAGTCTCTTGGCTTTCTGCTCACTCTGAGGGTCTCAGGACACCTCCCTGGGTTGCCATCTTTGGTGCCCAGACCCCGGGGAGCAACCCCAGGGAATTCTCAGGGGGCTGTAACTCTGCCTCTCATGGGAGAACTTCTGTTTTGTTCTTCATCTAACCCGTATGAGGATCAATTACTTGGTGGCTTGTTTTTGTTTTTGTTTTTGTTTTTTTAAAGATTTTATTTATTTTATTTTTTCCCCCCAAAGCCCCAGTAGATAGTTGTATGTCATAGCTGCACATCCTTCTAGTTGCTGTATGTGGGACTCGGCCTCAGGATGGACAGAGAAGTGGTGCCTCGATGTGCACCCGGGATCCGAACCCGGGCCACGAGCATTGCAGCGCGCGCACTTAACCACCAAGCCACAGGGCCGGCCCTTGGTGGCTTGTTTTAATGGCCCTTCATTCACATGTCCCACCTGATACTTCCGATCTGCTTTTAGCAGCTATAGATTTTGAAGTAGGAGGTTTATGATACATTAAATTGTTTTTGTTTTCATCATTGTCATTGTCATCATCATTATGAACATTGTCTATAAAAGGGCTCAGATTAATTTAAAGTGCTACAGAAATATTACTTATGTAATTATAATTTCATTCTTAATTATTTTTCTGGAGTGCTCTAAACTTTTCAACTCACTTTTACCTACATTTTAATGGCGTTCTTAATTTTCTCATATATGAGTACATTAGAGCTGTAATGATTGAAAACTGAGAGGAACCAAGCTCGGGCCATCTTGGTTTGAATTCCAAAACAGTCCCTTACTAGATGTCTGACCTTGGGGAAGATACTTGAATTCTTGTACTTCATATTTCTCATCTGTTAAAAAAAGGGGGCGAATCAGAATATTTCTACCTAGTTTAGTTGTTTTGAGGACCCAATCACATAAGAGGAAGAATGGTATAGTGGTTTAGGTCATGGAGTCTGGAGCCAGATTCCCTAGGCTGTGTGACCTTGGACAAATTACCTAATGGCTCTGTGCCTTAGTTTCTCAATCTGTAAAATGGGGATAATATTAGTGCCTCCCATTGGGATTGTTATGATTAAATGAGCTGTAAAACACTTTAAAAAGTACCTGGTACATAACAAATACTATTTAAAGATAGCTATTATGGGGCTGGCCGAGTGGCACAAGCGGTTGGGTGCGCATGCTCCGCTGTGGCGGCCCAGGTTCGGATCCCGGGCGCGCACCGACGCACCGCTTGTCAAGCCATGCTGCGGCGGCGTCCGATATAAAGTGGAGGAAGATGGGCACGGATGTTAGCTCAGGGGCAGTCTTCCTCACACACACAAAAAAAGATAGCTATTATAATTGTATGTTGAGCCCTTAACACAGTGCCTGCTTCATTATTCGAACTGCATTCTAAACTTTTCACATTCATATGTGGAAGTGCCTCCTTTGATTCCAATAACATACCAATGAAGCAGCTCATGCAAGTGTAGTATCACCATTTTATAGATGAGGAAATGGAGACAGAGAGAGGTTAGATAATCTGTCTATGAAAATTCATGATAGAATCCAAGGATGCCACTTTTATGTGCACACAACCAAGTAGTGGGATCTCACGGAATTTTTTTTACCATAGCTCATTCCATCTGAGTGAATTAACTTTAATACTCCTAGGAACCTATAAGAAGTTTTAAATAAAAATATAGTGTTTAAAAATATTGACTCTGTAATCAACAGACCTAAATTTAAGTCCTGACTCCACTCTGTGACCTAGGGCAAGTTGAATAGTCTCTGTTTCAACACGTGCACAACGTCCCTCCCTTTCACGGTGCTTTTCTGAGTTAGGTGAGATAATGTATAAGAAATGGGGGGATAGTGTCTGGCATGTGGCAAGCACTCAATGCAGGATAGCTATTATCAACTTATAATTGTTATAACATCTTTAGAAACTAAATGCTCTGAATATTGAATTTTCATTGAGCCTCAAATCCTGAAAACGTCTGTTTTCTTCCATTTTTATTACAGAGACATGCGCTGGAACAAGGGAACCATTTTGAAAGCATCCGTGGACTATATCCGAAAGTTACAACGAGAACAGCAACGTGCAAAAGAACTTGAAAACCGACAGAAGAAACTGGAGCATGCCAACCGGCATTTGTTGCTCAGAATACAGGTACATGGCATGCATCGTGTAAAGTTTACTGCATGTTACTGACGTTAAGATGAGAGAAGAAAGGGTATAATGAGCTATGAGGAAGTTGACTTACGTGATCCTAATAAGTTGATACTCATTATTTGTGGATTTCCTATTTGTGAACTTGCCAACTGGTAAAAATTTATTTGTAACCCTCAATTGAATATTTTTGACACTTTCATGGTTGTTCTCGGATGTGTTCAAGGCAGCAAATTTGTTTCCCAATGCACTTGTTCCCAGATAAGTTTCGACAAGGCGATGCTCTGCCTTCTTGTTTCAGCTCATGATGTAGACAGTGTCGTTTTTGTAGTCTATATATTGGCATGTTTTTCACATTTTTGTGTTTTTTGTTGGTGATTTTGCTGTTTAAAATGGCCTCTAAGCCTAGTGCTGCAGTGCTGTCTAGTGTCTAAGCACAGGAAGGCTGTGATGGGCCTTATGGAGATAAGTTTTGTTCAGGCATGAGTTATAGTGCTGTTGGCTGTGAGCTCAATGTTAATAAATTGACGATATATATTAAATAAGGTGTCTTTAAACAGAAACACACAAAAAACAAGGTTGCATGTTGATTGGTTGATGAAAATGTGTGACTACTCACAGGAACCTAACCTTGTATTTCTCTATGAGCAATGGTTCAGTATTCACTAATCCAGTGTTCACAGTGACTTTATAGATCATAACTGTCTTAGTCCATTTGTGCTGCTATAACAAAAATACCATAGACTCGGTGGCTTACACAGCAGACATTTATTTCTCACCGTTCTGGAGGCTGAGAAGTCCAAGATCAAGGTTCCAGAAAATTTGGTGTCTGATGAGGGCTTGCTTCCTGGTTCATAGAGAGCTGTGTTCTCACTGTGTCTTCAAATGGCAGAAGAGGGAGGGATCTCTCTGGGGTCTCTTTTATAAGAGCAATAACCCCATTCATGAGGGCTCCACTCTTATGAGCTAAAAACCTCCCTGCACCTCCAAATACCATCACATTGGGGATTAGATTGCAAAGTATGAATTTTGGGGGGACACAAACATTCAGTCTATAGTAATCACTACCTTGAATAATGAGAATTGACTGTAGTTGTTAAATACAAAGATGCCTTGGGGCCAGCCCAGTGGTGTAGTGGTTAAGTTCCCGGGCTCCACTTCAGCAACCTAGGGTTCACGGGTTCAGATCCCGGGCACAGACCTACACACCACTCATCAAGCCATGCTGTGGCAGCATCCCATATACAAAACAGAGGAAGTTTGGCACAGATGTTAGGTCAGGGGCAATCTTCGTCACCAAAAAAAAAATTACTGAAATGCCTTAGTATTTGGGGGGAAAAGTGTGGTCTGTCATCAAAGCTCATCTCTATAGGGAACTTGGGAATACCAAGAGGATCTTATCATCAAGATATAAATTTTAGAAGTAGTTAAAGAGAGTGAAATTATACCATATGTATCTTTAACTTACCCTATACACTCTTAGAGGGAAAAATACTAATTTTAACAATATATGAAATTCATCCGTCATTCCATTTAGTGAGTGTACAGACCAGTGTGAGCATGAGATGGAGGATCCCTCTTTAGTATCAGCTCTCGGTACTTCTCCTAGAACAATCAGCCTCTCAGGCTGAGTGTAAAGACATAACTTTCTCTGAAATTGTCTCGAAGAAGAGAAAGAAAAACTGACTCTCTGCTAATGACCGAAGGAGTTTGCAAGGGTAATTTTAATTTACTTGCTGACTTTGAACGCAACTTACCAGTAAGAGTCAATGACGCTGTGTCTTCTTGAGTAGATGGACTCACCTTTTACCAGGTTTTGCCGTAGAACAATGGTTGTGTTTCAGATTGCCAGTACAACTATTTATGGAACGGCAATGCAAAGGATGACACTTTAGAGACTAGCGTGTTTCTTCAACTGATGTTAATCCCGGACACTGAACTTATTTACCAGAGTAATTCATTTATAACAATGGTCTCCAGTCTTTCTAATGCCCTACAACACTGTTGACTTTTCTAGATGTCACCTCTCTCATTTCACTGCAGTAATCTTCAGCCGTGGGATAGGGAGGCAGAAGGCGGTTCTCCTCTAGGCGGTGCATTCTAGAATCTCGGGAGTGAAGTAGAGGTCATATGTGATTTGAAAATCCTCCTTCCCCTCTCCCCTCTTTTTTTTGGCTTTTGTTGTTTATGTTCCATCTCTTCAGTAAGTAGCCATAGGTCTTTAATCTCTTGAATTTAGTATACCCATTTATAAAAGCAGCTTTTCCTAATATATTATTTCCTTATACGAATATTAAAATATAATACCTATTTTGAAAGAGAAGCTATGTTTCGTTTTAAGGTTCCAAACACATCTCTTCATTTGCACTACAAACATTATGAAATATATGCATTGGAAATTCTCTGGTGATGATGTCTTGGGTTTCTTCCAGTGACACTGCGAGGCAGCTTTTAGAACTTTTGCGTATCATGGAAAACATTATTAATTAGGAAAGCTCTGTAATGCATTACAGCTGAAGCTGAAATCTCCATTATATTCCCTAGAGAATTAAACTTAATCCTTTTTGATACGCACTGATGTTATGTATCTAAAGTGTGGAGGCTTGACTATATCCTATCTGTTCACTTTCCATGAATATTTAAATGTTTTTGGCTTTTGTTGTTTATGTTCCATCTCTTCAGTAAGTAGCCATAGGTCTTTAATCTCTTGAATTTAGTATACCCATTTATAAAAGCAGCTTTTCCTAATATATTATTTCCTTATACAAATATTAAAATATAATACCTATTTTGAAAGAGAAGCTATGTTTCGTTTTAAGGTTCCAAACACATCTCTTCATTTGAACTACAAACATTATGAAATATATGCATTTTTTTTTTGGTGAGGAAGATTAGCCCAGAGCTAACATCCATTGCCAATCCTCCTCTTTTTGCTGAGGAAGATTGGCCCTGTGCTAACATCCATGCCCATCTTCCTCTACTTTATATGTGAGACACCTGACACAGTATGGCTTGATAAGCGGTGCATAGGTCTGCGCCTGGGATCTGAACCTGTGAACCCTGGGCCACCAAAGCAGAGTGCACGAACTTAACCACTACACCACCGGGCCGGCCCCTCAACATAATAATTTTGTGAGAGACACAATTCACCCCATAATAGGAAGGATGTAAGAAAGTGTAGGAAGAATACAGATAAGAACTTTCTTGTGGGATTAAAAAAAAAACCTTACATTTGCCATGGTGAGATGGGTTAAATGGTACTTCTCAAACTTAAGTTACTTGTGTAGAACCTTCTCAGCTTTTGCCATTACTACCCAAACTTTCTTAGTTCACATCACACTTAGTGAATTAGGAACTTTTTCACCACACCCCTAGACCAAAAGAAATACCTATCATTTCTTTGTTAAGTGGAAACAACTTATTAAATATTTAGGTCCTAACAACTTAGTAGCCATTTGAAACATATAAATATAAAACATATAAATTGAAAGAAAAATAGCATTTTTAAATAACCACATTACTTACTAATGGGATGCATGTGCCTATTGGGCACTGCACAACTTCTTGAACCTTGGAATCAGATTGGACACTGCCACCCTCGTTTCCACATTGATTTTCATGTAATACTTGGTATTTTTTTATATTTTTATTTTTTTATTGGTGTCATAATAGTTTATAACATTGTAAAATTTCAGTTGTACATTATTATGTCAGTCACCATATATATGTGCCCCTTTACCCCTTACGCTCACATCCTAATCCGCTACCCCTCTGGTAACCACTATTCTGCTCTCTTTGTCCATATATTTGTTTATCTTCCACATATGAGTGAAATCATACGGTGTTTGTCTTTCTCTGACTGGCTTATCTCACTTAACATAATATCCTCAAGTTCCATCCATGTTGTTGAGAATGGGACCATTTTGTCTTTTTATGGCTGAGTCGTATTCCATTTTATATATATACCACATCTTCTTTATCCAGTCATCAGTCGATGGACACTTGGGTTGCTTCCATGTCTTGGCTATTGTGAATAATGCTGCAGTGAACATAAAGGTGCATAAGTATCTTTGAATTTTTGATTTCAAGTTCTTTGGATAAATACCCAATAGTGGTATAGATAGGTCATATGGTATTTTGATTTTTAGGTTTTTGAGAAATCTCCATACTGTTTTCCATAGTGGCTGTACCAGTTTGCATTTCTACCAACAGTGTATGAGGGTTCCTTTTTCTCCATATCCTCTCCATTTGTTGTTTTTTTGTCCTGGTAATTATAGCCATTCTAATAGGTGTAAAGTGATATCTCATTGTAGTTTTGATTTGCATTTCCCTGATGATTAGGGATGTTAAACATCTTTTCATGTGCCTGTTGGCTATCCGTATATCCTCACTGGAAAAATGCCTGTTCATATCTTCTGCTCAATTTTTGATCGAGTTGTTTGTTTTTTTGTTGTTGAGTTGTATGTGTTCTTTGTATGTTTTGGAGATTAACCCCTTGTCAGATAAATGATTTGCAAATGTTTTCTCCCAGTTGGTGGGTTGTCTTTTTGTTTTTTTCATGGTTTCTTTTTGCCTTGCAGAAGCTCTTTAGTCTGATGAAGTCCTATTCGTTTATTTTTTCTTTTGTTTCCCTTGCCCCAGTAGATATGGCATTTGAAAAGATCCTTCTAAGACCGATGTCAAAGAGTGTACTACCTGTATTTTCTTCTAGGAGTTTTATGGTTTCACGTCCCACCTTCAAATATTTAATCCATTTTGAGTTAATTTTTGTGTATGGTGAAAGGTAATACTTGGTTTTTATCACAGCAACCACCAAAAACCTGGCTTTGCCCTGATATGATGTGATGGAAAAGAATGTAGCACAATCTACTACTGAAACTGTAAACTATCTTGAGTTTGATAGTTCTCACAGTAGCGTGCCATTTCCCATGAAATTTTAAGATATCCTCAGTGCCCCACGAGTTCATTGCAGCACTCCTGGGTATCTCTGTACAGTTCAGGGACCGCAGAACTATATTGTATACTGAATATTTTCCTTTAATCAGCTCACATTTTGAATTTTTATTTTTATATTGTTTAACTTATCCTCATTGTGAACATTACATCTGAACATTACATCTGAGACTGTCTCTATATTTAATATATCATAAAATCCATATACCACCTAAAACTCATTTCATATACTACCAATGGTACCTGTACTATACTTTAAGAAATACAGCATTTGTTCGTTGAAAAGAGCAAAAAAATTTTATTTTAATAATTTATTGTTTTCCCACTAAGGGATTTTTTAATAGACTTTGTTTCTTAGAGTAATTTCAGGTGCACAGCAAAATTGAGCAAAAGGTACAGAGATTTCCCACATACCTGCTGCTCCCACACATACACATCCTCCCCCGCTTATCAACATGCTCCACCAGAGGATACATTTGTTACAGTTGATGAACCTACATTGACACATCACAATCACCCAAAGTCCCTACTTTCATTAGGATTCACTCTTGGTGTTGTACACCCTATGAGTTTGGACAAAAGCGTCATGACATGACATGTACCTTTCGTTATAGTATCACATACAGTAATTTCAGTGCCCTAAAATCCTCTGTGCTTCATCTATTTAAGTGTCTGATTTTTACTTTTCTTTTAGGAACTTGAAATGCAGGCTCGAGCTCATGGACTTTCCCTTATTCCATCCACGGGTCTCTGCTCTCCAGATTTAGTGAATCGGATCATCAAGCAAGAACCTGCTCTTGAGAACTGCAACCAAGACCTCCTTCAGCATCACGCAGACCTAACTTGTACAACCACCCTCGATCTCACAGATGGCAGCATCACCTTCAACAGCAACCTCGGAACTGGGACCGAGAGCAGCCAAGCCTACGGCGTCCCCACGAAAATGGGATCCAAACTGGAAGACATCCTGATGGATGATACTCTTTCTCCTGTTGGTGTAACTGATCCTCTTCTTTCATCAGTTTCCCCCGGAGCTTCCAAAACCAGCAGCCGAAGGAGCAGTATGAGCATGGAAGAAACCGAGCACGCTTGTTAGCAAATCCCTCCTCTGCATCCTCACAAACTGCTTCCTTTCTTGATTAGTCGGTTTAATAGTTTACCTGAAGGGGTTTTCTTGATAATTTTCCTTTGATATGAAATTTTTTTTTCATGCTTTATCAATAGCCCAGGATATATTTTATTTTTAGAATTTTGTGAAACAGACTTGTATATTCTATTTTACAACTACAGATGCCTCCAAAGTATTGTACAGTAAGTGTACAGTATCTGTGAACTGAAGTCACCCTGGACTTGAGCTTTCTGAGCAAGAAGATTTGCGTCAGAGAAATTTCTGTCCATTTTTATTCAGGGGAAACTTGGTTTGAGATTTTTATGCCTGTGACTTCCTTGGAAATTAAATGTAAAGTTTAATCGAAAGAATGTAAAGCAACCAAAAAAAAAAAGAGAGAGAAAGGAAAGAAGACAAGAAATCCACACTAACCCTTTTCCATTTTGTAAATGTATTGATTTATTGGTACTGCCTTAAAGATACAGTACCCTTCTAGCATCCTTTAGTCTTTATACTGTAAACTATTTAAAGAAATACTATATTCCATAAAAGAAAAGAAATGCAACTATTTTCAAGAGGATTGTCTGGTTAGAAAATGTAACTGATACCTTACTTAGGTGCAACTGAAATTGAAGGGAGATAGACAAGGCTCTGAAACATGGGGTCTGATCTTGCTCTTATTCACTCTGTGCTCTGTTACAGTTTTCATCAATGAATGTGGTTCAGTTTTTCATAAGATATACTTTATTTTGAAATGGAAATTAATGTCCTCTCAAGGTAAAATGTTGAGGAGCACTGAAAGTTTTACTTTTTTTGTTCTTTATTTTCTCTTTTGATAAGAAAACCGAACTGGGCACATCTAATTGGCTTTACTATTTTTATTTTTAAATTATGTTTTACTGTTTATTTGATTTGTATAGACTCTTTATCATCATTGTTCTTTTCAATATGTTTGTATTAATTTGTAAGAATATGCATCTTAAAATGGCAAGTTTTCAATATTTTTACAACTCACTGGTGGTTTTCCACATTCTTTGTACACATATGAAAGAAAACTTTTATGCAAGATCTTGTGTTTAAAGAGAGCTTTGCAAATTTTTTGTATATTACAGTCTCACTCAGAACTGTTTTTCGACACATTTAAGGTGTAGTATTAATAGGTTAAAATCAGCTTTCTAGAGAGAATAAACTTACATATTTATTTTTAGCGATATAAAAATAGCAATATTCTTGGAAACTGATAACCATAGCGTTAATACGCCCATTATGGTCATTGAAATTGGTGTTTATTTCAGCAAACCTGCTGAACTTTTTTAAAGAGAGAAATACTGTATTGGCAAATTACTGTTACTTGATAACAATGTTTTAACAAGCAGCAATGTTGTAAAGTTAGTTTCAGTGCATTATCTACTTGTGTAGTCCTATGTTAATAACAGTAGTGTTACATGTATTGTATCAAGCCTAGATGTTTTATACAGATGACATATGGTGTTAAGAGCCAGGCTGTTGAATGGAATTTTTCAGTAGCAGCCTACAATTGAATAGCAAGTGGCATAAAGCATATCCATTCAGAATGAAGTGCCTTAAATACAGCAGTAGTCTTTTTTGGACTAGCACTGACTGAACTGTAATGTAGGAGAAAGTTTCAAGATGGTATGTATAGTCAAGAGGAACATGTAGCATGGTGCCTATGTAGACAATATAAGAGCTTCCAGTTTTCCTTCAGATATTTTTAATATTAAATATATTTTAGTGACAGAGTGCCAACTTCTTTCATCAGGAAACCTTATTCAGGAAGGGTTGTTAAAAAAAAGAAAATGAGTCTAAATATCAGCTGTGAATTGGTGATGGGTGTTGGAGGGTTCAGAGGGAAGGAGTGATTGTCAGATGTATGAATGGATGGCTTATGTGAAAATAATCAACCACATAGTTCCCGTGCACGTTGGGCAATGAGAATCCTTGGAACATTGATGATGCTATCAGTTTTATAGCTTTATTACTTAAGGGGGTAGGGAAAATTAGTTCCCATTCTTTCAACCCCCTTAATTGTATAGCTCTTTTCCTAGAATAGTGATGCAGATCTGCATGAACAGCTAATTGTACCATAGTGTTCATTGATACAATCATACCATTGTCTTTCTCTTCATATTTATATGGGGGGAGGGGAGCTGGGTGCAAATTCAAAGACCACGATGGTATGATGCTAGTTTTCCTTAGCTGATTTTGAGGGTTCTTAAAAATAGAGCAAGGTTGACTAACACATGGCCCAGGGAATATGGCCAGGGTTAAGCGACCTAGTAGAAAGCTTTGTTGCGAGAAAGCATGGCATCTTGTACCACTGCTCTGACTCTCGCAATTCCTTAGCTTGCCGTCGCCTGCTTTCCCATCCCCTTCTACTTAAGAGACAATTTCTGGGAGTGGCGGGTTAGCAAGCTCAGGAGGATGCTGCGACCTCGGGGGTGGATTGATTTATTTCTTTTTTGCCAAATAGAGTGTGGATTCGTTTTAGGGACTAGTTAAGCCAAGAGATGCCGGTTTGGGCTCGCCATTTGTGACAACGAGAGAATGATCCACACCGCTCCCCCCATCCCTGTGTACAGAATTGTGACTCGGGGTTGGGCCTCCATATGGAGTGACCAAAATGCCAAACTGGTCCACCTGCCTATGGGTAAAGGCAATGAAAATACCAAACCTGACTTTGCCAAAAACGGTACAACCAACCTGGTCATACATAGGATGACAAAGTTCTTTCTGGTTGTTTTTAAATAATAAAGCAATAAGAACAAATAAAATACATAGGACGTTAAAAGACATAAAATAAAGCACAAAGGAATGCACTTATTAATATTTTTTTTAAATGCACTGGGGAAAAGTTGATGTTGATAACAGTATATTAAAAAACCCTATTTCTTGAAAAAAAATGACAAATGACTGTCTCCTGCGGACGCTTGGTACTGTAATGTTAATAATAGTCACCTGCTGTTGGATGCAGCAATAATTTCTGTATGGTCCATAGCACTGTATATTATGGATCAATATTAATGTATCCAATGAAATAATTGAACTGTTGTTCTTGATAGCCTCATTAAAGCATTTGGTTTTTCACATAATGGCCAGTTGTGTTTAGTTAATGCCAATTTTGAATATTGTTTGCCTTATCAGAAATTGTAGCGCACATTTTCTTCTGATTTAATGAATAACAAATTGCACGAAAATTTTAAAAATGCCAGTAAGTACTTTTTTTGTTCTAAATGCCACTCTAAAATATTACCTTTTGGTTTTAAACATTTTTGATTACTTTATGACTTACACTCAGATGAACTATAATTATGCAGCTTTTCTTTACCCCTCTGAATTTGGGGAGATTTTGAACTCCCACATGCCAAGAATTCATTTTAGATATAAAAGTTTTATTTAAAATGTTTCAGTGAGCGGTGGCTTTACCAAAAGAGAAATTGTTAGAAAAACTCTTGCATATTTACGAAAAAGATATTGGGTTTTTAAAATACAAGTTTACAATAATGAAAGCTTAATATACCCAGGTTGCCAGCTCCTGGCTGGTTTTTTTTTTTTTCTTTTAATACAGTACTTATGAATCATTTGATAAATGTTGGATTTGACTTGGGAAGTGTCAGACAAAACATGTCTTTATTCCCTAGCTAGACCTTAAACTTCTGCCCTCTTCAAAAAATATTCCAGTATAACCTCTGGAGAAAATGAGCAAGAAACTTCCTGTAACACTTCTGATCTGATTGTCAGCTTTTTCTTAAGTTTTATTTTTTTTTTCTTAAATTGTAATATACAATAATTGAGCCTTTTCTTTTTCAGAGTTATTTGAATTATTTATATTTCCCATAGAAATGTGATTATATGATGTCTTAAAAACGTGAAAATGGGAAGGTTTCCTATCTGGATAAGAGAATTTTCTGGGCAACATTGAAAACAGGTAAGTTGCACGTTGGAGCCATTCATCTCAGGAGGTCTGCAGTGGGACTTGAACTCAAATTTCTGATCTGTCATTTGCCTATTAACATTTACTTAATAATCTGTAAGAATCCTTAATCTCTAGCTGCCCCCCCAAAAAAAACATAATTATGTGTTATAGCGTTATTACCAGAACATAAACGTGTACTCTCAGCTAGACTTTCTGAGTTTGAATCTTATCTCTGCCCATTTCCTGCTGTGTGATTTTGAACTAGTTATTTAGCCTCTCTGCACCTCAATTTCCTTTCTGTTCATTGGAGATAGTAATAGTAGCTACCACTTAGTGTTCTTGTGAAAACCATTCAAATTAATACACTAGAATTTTTGCTTGGCAGCACATGTAAATACTCAGTAAATGGCAGCTATTTTTCTATTATCATCATAATCACCTTCATTATTAAAACATACTCCTGGACCACCTAAAAACATCATATGTATCAACAGTAACATGCACATTTTGAAAAACGCTGCATTTTAGCATAGGGCTAATATTTCTGTGAATTGGCAAAGCGACAGAAGCTACAAGCTAATTTGGAGAAGAGGACCTTGCTGTCTCTAGGACTCAGGAGTAGAATATTTTAGAGAATTAATAATAAATCCAATTTGTCACATTTTTAAAACATCTTCAGCACAAAAGAGCTAAAATTTAGATTGTATTAAACCTATATACTCTGCATGTATGCCTCTGCCATGAGAATTGTTATACTATATTATTTCCATAAAATATGCCTTGCTGAAGCTGAAATCTCCATTATATTCCCTAGAGAATTAAACTTAATCCTTTTTGATACGCACTGATGTTATGTATCTAAAGTGTGGAGGCTTGACTATATCCTATCTGTTCACTTTCCATCAATATTTAAATGTTTTTCAGGTTTTTATTGTCAATTATACTCACATTTGATGACTTCTTTGGAACACCATCTGAGGAGTTAATCTTCATAATCCAGCCAACATAAATGAACCTTTAGAAATACCCTGTTTTTATTTTTTGTGTATGCCAAGATTTAATGCATAGCCAAGTAGCATGAGGAAAGCGCGATTAAGAGGAGTGTTGTAAAGTTAGATTTTCATTATATTTAGAGAGAGATGGTGGTGATCTCTTAATTCTTTGCTGCCACATCTGAGGCTCAATAGCAATGACTTCATGTCCTCACCTATACTAACATGAATCCGTAATATACATCTTGTGCAGAATTTAAATGAAGACGCTTCCGTTCCATTCCTGGTTTTCCCAAGAGGCATGTAACAACAACAACAACAAAGAAGTTCGGAGTACATTTGCCATATTAAAATTGTCAAGCCCCTGTTTATACATAAAATTTAGATATGGCTAATCTTATTTGTGTTCAATATTTATAGGTCTTTGGAGCCTCTTACCTTTACCAGATATACTGGAAAGTAACAGGACTTTACCCAAATCCAAATAAATCTCAGCAACATGTCTAAATGGTAAAGGCAGTTTGCTTTTGAAGAATTTGCATTTTAAATTTCTAATTATGGAGTCAGTTGAAGTTATATCCAAATGGGTGCAATTGTCACTCAAAATTTCTTACATATTATTCAGACAGCAAAATCTGTAGATAGAAACCACTAAACTAGTGTTTCCCAAACTTTGCTTTATGGAACTAGTTCCACAAGCTGTTCCAAAAGTTGCTTTGGGGAAAGGAGGGGTTGGGGGACCGGGGGAGGAAGCAAAACACTAGTTAATTTTGAGAAAGTTAACTTTGGAAGATGCTGAGTTAATTAAATTTGAACAGGTATCTCTACTGCAAGACTTCACACATTCTAAAATATGCTAATGGGCATTGAGAGTTTTGAAGACTAGGAATAGTATATAATGTTTGCCAATCTTATTTGACCACAGGAGTGTGTGTGTGTGTGTGTGTGTGTGTGTGTGTGTGTAAAACACCTGTTAATGGTTCCAAAGAACATAGTTTGAGAAATTCTGAGGATTTTACAGAAATTATGGAGTTGATAAAGATAATCTCTTCTGTTTTCCTAAGGTAAGTATACTTACATTTGTTTATTATTCTGTAAGTAGAAACCATTGTCGTTAAAAAATTATTATTCCTGAATAAACAAATTAGCCTAGGTTTTCATTTCCAATGAAAATATAAAATTCTGGCCAAGGAAACTATTACCATTAAAATATTATTATTCCTGAATTCAAAAAGTAATTTATGTTTTTACTTTCAATGAAAATATAAATTCTGTTATGCTCACTTTTGGTGTACCTTTTCTATGAGTGGTAAAAAAAAATAAAAGCCCTTTATATTGCATGTCTCCCACCCCTTTAAATACAGGCACCTGATGTTTGGGAAGTAGGGTGAGGATCTTTGCTACAGTACAATTGGTTTATGACGTTAGGTCCTGCTCATTGGTTTTTGGTGGAAGGAAGTTAGGAAGAATTGTATGGTATTCAGAATTTACATAGTCTTGTCCATGATGCTTTTTTTAATGCAAGCAAATCCTAACAGATCAGGTTATATCTCAAAAATTCAATTATTAATTGGTTGTAGGCCAGCCCACAAAGCTACATTAGTTATCAAGTCCCTGAAGTATATTATCGTACTTACTAAGGTTGTCCTAGAATTGAAATACCCTGTATTACAAAGTCTGAGGGAAAACACATTAGCACATCTTCTCCCCTCCTTACAAATGGGATCAGAGATTTCTTTCATTCAATGTCTTTTTTAAATATATTTTTTTCAGCCACCACTCTTTGCCTGGGAATAAATGGTGAACAGAGGAATCTCACTCCAGTGGGACAGAGGAATTTATTGGCTCATACTACCACAAAGTCCAAATGGTAAATGTAGCTTCATGTGTGCCTGAATTCAAAGGCTCAGATGGCATTCGATCTGCCCGTTGGTAATTTTCTTGACTCTACCCCCGTCTCTGCAGGCGAGTCTTCTCCGTGAGGACTCTTCTGACGGTTTCAAAGTCCAGTTGAAAGCCAGCACCTCTTTCTCAGTTGCTATGGCAAAGTCCTTCTGTTAGTACTGGTCAGGCCTACTTGAGTATGATCATCGCAACCCGAAGATGCAACACACCAATTGGCCAGGTCTGGATTATTTGGTCTGCTCTGCCAGATTCACTCTAGCACCTAAACCATGTGGACCAAGAGAAAGATAGGTGGGATTAACCCAGACTCCAAACGGTGGTGGTGCTCCCAAAAGGGGGAGGAGAGGCCTCTAGGTAGGCAAAACAACAGGTACTCACTACTATACGTTTCAAGAGGATTGGGCAAGCTCTGCCTTTCCCAATCCCTTGCTCCTCCCAGATGCATCAATTTGGAATTTTTTTCCCTCTACCTTAACTGCAGGATGATGGAAAGGGAGGGAAAGAAGGTATTAAATCCCTATAGCTGTATCTCCCTCCTCCTCATCATTCATGGCTGGTTTTTCATAAACAATTCTCCAGCTCTTACCCCCCTAATCAATCCTCTACCAGATGGAGATCATAGGCCCAAGCTTTTCAATAACGTGTTCAGAGGAATCCCTCAGCACATGTTGGTACTCTTCTTCTGTCATTTCCAAAGTACATGGACTCTTCTTTCTGTCATTTCCAAAGCTCACTGGGTTGTCAGAATGTTTTCAGTTGCACATGACTGAAACCAAACTCCCATTTGGCTTAAACTGAAATGGGGGATCTATTGGTTCACATATTGAAAAAAATCCCGGAGTCTCTCCTCCCAGAGTCTCCTTGGCCCAAATTGGCCAATGTGCTTATTCCTGGACCAATCGCTCTTGCCAGGGGGTTGGAATAGACTGGTCATGCCTAATCATTTCCACATGTTGAGCCAGGTGAACTCAGTCCTCTGGAGGGGAAAAGGGGCAGCCCTAAAAGCTAGGAAGGTGGTCCTCCCATGGCCCCTGTCCAGTTGTCCTTCCTGCCTGTGAGGGTCTACTTCTCGCTTTTGCAACAGTTGGCTCCTTATCGTTCAGGTTTCAGATTAAATTTTACCTCCTTGGGAAAGAGGGTGCTGACCACCTTATAGAAGGGAAGCTCCACTTGTATTCTCTTAAAACTCCATCTTGTTTATTTCCTTCGTAGCCCGTTTTCTTTTCTTCTCCTCCTCTGCCCCCCGCCCCTGTCCTTGAACCACTTTGAGCTGGTTTCCTGTCATTTGCATAGAAAATAATCATATTTGTGATCAGTAGACAAGGACTGGCAAGTTTTGCTACAATATTGTGACTAAAAATACGGTCTATTTTAAAAAAAAATCTTATAAATAAGATTTTGAATAAGTACTAGGTTAAAATAATTCGTTTGCTAGGACTGTGGAAATACCTGTTTACAAGCACATCATCACATCTTATTTACAGTTCTTGGGAGAATAAAAGTTTCATATGCATTAACTAATGGATAACTTACTTATGTCTTTAAATGGCCAGAATTTTCTCTTCACTATTTTGATGATAGACTTTCTCAAGTATATTATTCTCTGCCTCTTAAAACGGAATATAATGAATATAATTTTACCTGTGCTTGACAGCACAGGGTCATCTTTAAGATCATTATGTCACTGAGCTGTAATACAGTGTGTCCTTGGGGGCTTCAGAGATGGAAAGGAGGTTGTGGTCCCTATATTAAGATGCCCTAGAAAAGCACTCTTATCCTGTCTCCTTTCCTCCCCAACCCCTTTAAATTTACTGCTACAGCTCTGCCGTGGGTTTGGGTGAACTGCTAATCTGTTAACAGAATCATTAACAGTGAACAGAATTGTGTCTTGTATGAGAAAAATGTGCTCTTTGTGAAGGTCTGGGCATTCTCCTGTATGTGCAGTACATAAGCTTTAGTGCTTTGATTTTGGCTGTGCAGAAGCTTTTTTCTCCCCTATTTTTCTGTTTTTCCACAGGACTTTGGCTAAAAAAAGTTTCTGGATTTGTGACTTGGTTAAAGAAGTTTTACTATGGTTAGAAACACAGGCTAGACTCCTTGGGGTCATGGGGTTCTGTTTTGCTACACATCTTGTAAGCCATTCTTCCTTCTACATTTTGCAGGAATTCCACTGATTTAGTGCAGCTCAGACTATGACAGGGGTCAGCAAACTTGTCTATACAGGACCAGAGAGTAAATACTGAAGGCGTTGTGGGCTGAGAGGCAAAATCAAGGATATTGTTGGTACTTGTATAACAAGAAAGAAAACAAATTTCCACAGATTTTTCATTGATGAAGTTCACAGTATAGTAATAATTGAGTACAAGTTTTGTAACACAGATTTTACCCATGAAAAGAATGGAATTCTTTTTCAAGAGGAATAACATTTTGCCTAATTGGGGTTCAAAGTTAGTGTTCCGTAGCATCAAATTGATTGTAAACGGTCACCTGTAAAAGCCGCTTTTAGCTCACAGGCTGTTGAGGAGCAGGCGGTGGGCCAGATTTGGGCCATAGCATCCCAACCCCTGGACTATGGCATAGACGGATAATTGTCCCCTGATTTCTGTTTTTTCTTCTTCCTTTTAGTAATAGAATGCTTTGAATTTTAGCTCAGCACATAGCCACATTGCTGGGTTCCTTTTTTTTCCAGCCTCCCTTGCAACTGGCTGGGAACATGTCATTAAATTCTGGATAATAGCACGTTAGCAGCCCTGCGTTTCTTACTTCCTACTGGCCGGGAAAGAGTGAGAGCTGAAACAGGCTCCTGAACCCCAGAGACGGATGCTCTACATTGACTTTGGCAGAGCTGCCCCCCCAGCCCTGGACCTCTCATCCCTGGCCTGCTATCTGAAAAAAAAGAAATGTCTATCTTATTTGAGGCCTGTGTTTTGCGATCTTTTGTTATTACAGCTTAGCTATGTTCACTGCACTCTTTGCAATTAAAAGTAAGAAATGTTTTCTCCTTCTCTTCCTTCTCCTCCCCTGTTCCCCACTCCTGCTCTTTGTCCTTTTCATCAACATTATTTCAGGATTTTTGCTATTTCCTACTGGCCTGACCACTCAAATGGTCTAAATCAGTGAGTTTTTTTCTGCTTAAGCAAAAACAAATTAAATTCCCCTTTGTAGCTTCAATGAGAATAGTTGAATTAGAATTTAAAAGCTGTCTAAGGATTTTGTATGTTTCTAAGGATTTTGTATGAAATGTAGTTGTTCTTTTGTAATAGTAGGAAGCAAAAAATCTTGAGAAGTATATCTTACTTTGTTTAGTGAAACCTGCAGGCAGATTTGATCTGTTTACTGGGATTATTATAAAAGACTGGATAACGGCCTTGAATATTGACTTATTTTATTGTCAGCGGAGCTTTTCCTCTAATCATATCTGGTTTGAAATGAACTGCTAAATGTAGAGTGTTATACACACACGTTGCACAAAATTTAAAATTATCCAAGAAGCAATGAAACCAGTGCAAATACTGTTGTCTTTGCCGTGATTCGCTGTAGAAAAAGAGAGCTACAATGGCATTTTTCTTATCATTTTGTAAGGCTGTGGGGTATGTGATAAGTTGCTAAGATCAGGTCCCTCCTGCATCCTGAAGGTAGACATCTCCCCAGAAATGTAAGTAGTAAGGATCCTGCCCCTAATGTCTAATATCATCGTAGTTTTCCCCTATTTTCTCTCTTATACGCAATTTCTACTGGTGTGTCTGAATAGGAAGAGACATGAGCCATCTTTCTCTGCCATGGAAAATCTATCTCAAGGATGGCAAAGACAAGGTCCACACATTGCCATTTCCTGAACCTCCTCGTTGGCCAGCACCACTAATCAGTTGCCACAGTGTTTCTCTCTGAGTCCAGACATGGCTTCACAATTCAAAAAGAGCGTTCTTAGCAGCTCCCGCCAGTTGATCAGGGTTGTTTCATCAAGTGAGCCTATTTCATAGCTCCAATCTAGTTGGTGGAAAAGGCATGCATTTGGGAGGATGTCGCTGGCTCACAAACTTTCTCACCAAATAAGATGCTACTGAGGTGTATTATTTGGTCCAGTGTCAGAACCACAGGTAAATGGCTCCAAAAAAAAAAGAAAAAATGTGTTCCACATTTTAAAACCTCATCTGTTCTAGATAGCATTCGACATTGAACCTACAAATACAGGAAGACTTAGTTACTTCTCAACTTGTATCCAGGACATTTCAATACCAGTGATTCATATGTCTTTCATTTTTATATCCCTAGTATTTAACCCAGGACCTGACACCTAATAGGTTTTCAATAAATAGTTGAATGAATGAGTAAATGAATGCTCATGTGTAATGATTCAAGTAATATTTGTTGAATTCCTGTTATGTTCTTAATAGAATTTCAAAATTTGGAGAAAGATTAGAAGCACCTATTACGATAATTTACAAGACAGGGTGCATAGTTTTAAAAAAAATAGTATTTTTTTATTTAAAAAAGGAAAAATAGCTGTTTAATAATGTAGAAAGGAAAGATCTTGTGTGTAGAGACCACTTCTTGAGTGTGAAGGCACATACTCGTAGGAGGAGGTTTATTAAAATGGGAATGTATTATAAATGTCAAGAAATGCTCAACATTTTATATATAAAGAAGTAGACCCAGAGAGGTTAATTGATGTCCCTAAGGTCACACAGATCTTCCAGGGCAGAGGTTGGACTGGTATCTTACTTCCTGACATTGTACTGAGTGAGGTTAGCATGAAGAATGATAACAGGGTGTTTTAAAATATAGTTTATTAATAGAGAATTTGAAGTATGGTAAGGCCAACAGATCAGGAGATGATTGCCATTGAAAGATAGTTTGTTACTCACAGTCTCAAGGTGTGGGAAGGGGCTGTCACACCATGCCATGGGAGGCCACATGGGGAAGCATTGGAGAGATGGAGCAAGGAACCGTGGCAAGACAAGAAGGAACTGGCAAGGCAGGGTAAGCAGGCTTAGGATTGGCCAGTTTGAATAATTTCAGTAGGCTCTGGGGAATAGGGCTCTCCCTAGTTCTCTGGTACCTGGCCGGGGGGTGATTAGAGCAGGTGGATAGTGACCAGGAGCGTGAGAGCATGAGAGCCCAATAAGGTGGTTGGTTGGAGGTGTGGAGTCTGGATTGGTTGATTTGTATTTGAAAAATGTGCTGTGGGAGGAAGACTCCTTTCTAGGTGGCATGGGGTGCGTGCTGAGGGAGGCGGGAGGCCACGGCAAGGTGACTCAGGCATATTATTGGATTGTCCAGAACAAACAAAGCATGTCTAGCATACGTATGCAGAGAAGTTGTTAAAGCATCAAATTTATAGAAGCTAGGAACATGGTTAATACACAAGGATTCACGGTTCAGAGAACATAAGCTATTAGTTGCGGCAAGAAGGCAGGGAGAAGGGCTGGGAAGAGGAAGAATGGGGACAGGATTTCTTTTGGGGTGATGGAAATGTTCTGGAATTAGATAGTGGTGATGGTAACATTGTGAATATACTAAAATCTCCTGATTTATACACTTTAAGATGGTCAATTTTATGTTACGTGAATTTTATCATAATTAAAAAAAGGGAAAAAAAGAAAAGTAGGGAGAAACATAAAAAAAGTTGTTTTAGACTGGAGAGTAGTCATTTTAAGGTAGAAAGGATTTTGCCCCACAAACTTCTACTTGGGCAAAGATTCTGCACCCTGCAGAATCTTTTAGGGTGGGGGTGCTAGGGTTAAGTTTGTTCTCAAGTCATGGATGTGAATATTGGGGATAAAGCGAAGTTTAAATTAGGAAGCAGAATGGAAGGAAATTTTCATCTTTCTCATAATTGTAATGTCAATCAGAATCAGAATGTAATGTTTACATTTAGGTTTCTTCAAGACAACTCTTGGCTAGTACAGACTGTTTCTTCGTTTGTCAAAAAAGTTAACTTTGTCTGAAGATGAACTATTGTTATGATATCACAATCATACTCTATTTTCTAAACACTGGATGTGTTCA
The DNA here is from genome assembly GCF_020826845.1 of Diceros bicornis minor. Classification (NCBI taxonomy): domain Eukaryota; kingdom Metazoa; phylum Chordata; class Mammalia; order Perissodactyla; family Rhinocerotidae; genus Diceros; species Diceros bicornis. Next base: position 68,465,147 of record NC_080741.1, read on the forward strand.
TGTTTATTTTTTGCCACAAGACAGTACTAAAATTTCATCAATAGTGATGTTGGTTTTATTTAATGTTTAGGCTTTTGCATTAAACTAAAAATGCTAGGCTAAATTAGTTTGGTTGCATTATGGTCAATAATGGTGTATCATGAGCTATCAATTAAAATATAAATTATCCAGAAATATCAATATCTTGTTCTGTTCTGGCAACACACTTGCACGTCCACCCATGCACAAGCACTCACATATGTATTTGCACACACACACACGTGCCACAACAAAACAAAACAAAAAGCATTTAAGTTACTTAAATTTATAAATTTAAGTAAATAAAAATTTATTTATTTAAACAAAACAAAAAGTATTTATTTAATCGATTCCCAGATACCATTCCATGGAATAATGCTTGTCCAAAGCATGGCATTCACATATTTGTGGTGAAGTGAGAAAAATCAGGGCAATAGATTGAACTTTTCATAAAGCTAAATGTATTCAGTTTAAAGGACTATTCTTTATTCTGAAATGATATACTCTATCATTTTTGTTGTTAAAATGACATTTATTTTAGAAATTTAAAGAGAGGGATCTCAATGTTGTTCTTCCAAATTTTGTTGAAAGATTATTGGTTTACGAAATCCTCTAACTCGTTAATGCAACCCCTTAAAAATACTTTGTAATTCTAGACAGAACCCATCCCTGGGTTATTCTACAGGGGAGAGACCATTGGAAATAGAACTCTGGATCTTTAACATTGGTTGCTTGCTGGCCTGTGTTATTTAAGACACCAAGCATAGATATAACACAAGGTTTTGAGTTAGAAGAGTCTGTCACTTACTGTGTAATCTTGGGCAAATAACTTAAACTTTCTGAGTCTTAGCTTCCTCATCTAGAAAATGGAGGTAAAAGTACCCATCTCAGAGGGTTGGTGTGAAGATTAATGAGAGAAAATATAAAAAACACTTACTTCTACACTTGGCAGCACTGGAAGGCTGTTGTTATTTTCTCTGCAGTTGTGTTTATACCACAATGTTTTCTTTCAAACAGTAGTTGTCTTTTCTCCATAAAAAAGACTCTGTTAGGGCCGGTCCAGTGGAGTAGTGGTTAAGTTTGCACGCTCCACTTCGGCAGCCCAGGGGTCACGGGTTCGGATTCCGGGCACGGACCTACACACCACTCATCAAGCCATGCTGTGGCAGCATCCCACATACAAAATAGAGGGAGATTGGTGCAGATGTTAGCTCAGGGCCAATCTTCCTCACACACAAAAAAAATTGACTCTCTCATTAGCCAACATATCTTAGTGACTATAAAGGGATAAGACGTCAAACTTCATTGTTCTTGTTATCCTTCAAATAGAGTTCCTTGAGGGCGAAGGCCACTGGTTGATTTTCTTTTGTCAAAACTGCTAATAGGACCTTCTCTAGGTTTACACATTTTTCTGCAGGACCCACACGAGTTCAGGGCTGCACCAGGCTCTATAATGTGGTCAAGAACCTGGATGCTGGAGGCAGAATGGGTTTGAATTCAGTGCCCTTCACTTATAACCGTACAACCTTGGGCAAAAAATATCTAACTTCTCTTTACCTCTTTTTCCTCGTGTGTAAAGTGTCAGTAAATCATATTCCTTACCTTAGACAGTTGTAAGGCTAAATGAATTAACACATATGAAAGGACTTGTGCCTGTTACAAACTAACCCTCAGTAAATGTTAGCTCTTATGTGCCACAGAGGCTGATGTTTTCTCTCTTGGAGTGGCCTTCCAGTCTAGCAATGGGCAGCTCCAGCCCACTGCTTTTCCGGTGTTTTTCTCGTTTCCGTTCCCCAACTGTTCTACTTACCTATTGCTGCATAACAAACCAGCCCAAAATCGTGGCATAAAACAGAAGATGTTTTATTACGCTCACGGATTGTGTGGATCAGGAATTTGGACAGGACATAGCTGGGATGACTTGTGTTTTCTCTGCTCCATGATGTCTGGGGCCTCCGCTGGGACGAGTCCAGCAGCTGGCGGTGACTCAGCAGCTGAGGGTTAGAATCACTGGGAGGCCGCTTCACTCACAAGTCTGGCGCCTGGGCTGTGATGACTCAAAGACTTGGCTCAGCTGCGACTGTTGACCACAGTGCCCACACGTGGCCTTTCCATGTGGCTTGGGTTTGCCTCAGCATGGTGGCTGGTTTCTGACAGGGAGCAACCCAAGAGCGAGTGTTTCAAAAAACCCAGACAGAAGCGGCATGGCTTTTTATGACCTGGCCTCCACTAACCTACTGCTCCGGGCAGTCACAAACCCTCTCTGATTCCAGGGAATGGGCCATAGACTCTACTCTGGATGGGAAAAGTGTCACAGATTTGAGGTCTTTTTTCTTTTCTTTCAAACTTTCCTCCTCTAAATTTGGCTCTATTCCGTCTATAGCCTTTTTCATCCAACTTCTTCTGCTCACTGGTCCCTGGTCATCTTTGATTGCTCTGTACCTTTGACTAACCCTAACCCCTAGGATCTGGACCCTAGAGCATCCCTCTGTTAACTTGCATGTGCTCCTTCCACACCCAGACAGCGTTCCCTATTACTGCCCGCTCCCCAAACCCTGACTCACATCTCCTTTCTTTGCTCCAGCTCCATCTGCCTACAGAAAATTCATGGGTAGCATAATATTTTTTTAATGCTAACCAAACTTCAGTATTATAACTTCCTCCTTGGTCTATCCACAACTTCATGAAACTCAATTATTCTGTGCCCATGGACTCAGAGAAGGGATGTTTCTTCAGAAAGCAGAGAACAGAGGAGGCTCTTCATAAGAAAAGAGACATGACTCACAGCAAAGGACAAATATTTGAATATAAAGATTTCCTTAACAGACTCCAAAAAGATTCCCCAGTAAGGGGCAAAGAGAAGGTCAGGGAGAGTAACGAGAGCAGAGATATTGGTGGTACCAGAAAGATAGGCCCTGTGCATTGTTAATTAGGCCAAAGCCTGGGGAGATGGCAAAAATCTCAAGTAGTTTTATGGGATCTGAGAGCAGAGAGGGCATGAGGCTCTTCCAAGGTAAGTTCCTGGCGTGGCAGCCATACTCTAGAAGAAAAAATGACTACTAGAGTATTTAGGTAGGACGGAGCCTTAGACAGCATAACCAACCACCCACTAGAAAGACCTGGAATTAAAGAAGAAAACAACCAGTCACAGAAGGGCCTTGCAGAGGAGGGTGAGAGAAGACTCATCAGTAATCCACACGGTCCCATCGCCAACGAACAGAGAGAATAATAATATGGAGAACCAGGTGCTTTGCTTCTCCTAATGCCTCTTCTCTACAGAGCCCCCCAAAACTGAGGCAAAACACCATGAGAAGAGGAAGGGAACCCCCAAATGACAAAGATTAACCTTCCACCTCCTTAATAGGAGGTGACAGATTCAAATTAAAAATTAAATCTAGTTTTAGAAAAATAAATTTGTATGTTTTTGCACACCTACAGGTGTGTACTGCAACCCATGTTTACCACGTGTATTTAATGTTTCATATTGATAAAGGTTTCCAGAAAGAGGTGGATATATACCATGGAACACTATGTGGCATTGGTTTCTTTGTCATCTATTCTGATTTCTGTTGTCTTGGAATTTTATTATATATTGGGTTCTGTCAAGTACATTGATAGGGACTTAGAGAGCTGTTGAGTAAGTGGAAATTGCAAGTGAGAGTAACCATTCATTCATTTACACCTTACTGAGCACCTACCACAAGTCAAACATTGTTTTGGGTGTTGGAGTTACAGAGGTAAATAAGACCGAGTCTTTGCCCTTGAAAATGAAACTCACATTCTACCAGCTTTAGAACAGACATGATTTCTTGGTCCCATAGTCTGGGTCTTACGTTCACAGCTAGACACATACAAATGTCTGGGGAATCTGGTCGGTTTAGATAAAGTGTATTCTTAGAGCTTCTTCCTCCAAACACACAGTAATGATCTCCATGTCAATTCCCCTTTTCTCTGGTTTGGTCAACAGCCTCAAAAGAAAGGCTTGAAACACATGTACACACACATGTATCTGTACACGCCATCTCTGTATTCATAGTAGGGTGTGTTGCCATTGCATGATATATTTAGACAAAATCCTCTAACTTTATAATGACCTTTGTTCACATGAAATCTACAGAAATAAATAGTATTACCAATTTCTTCTTTTGTTTGATGTCAGTGTAAGATATTCATTAAGCAAATGCACTGTATGTAAAGTCACCTTAATTACAATATGGGAAGGCTTAGTGAAGGCAAATTCCCCTGGATAGCTTTAGGCTTTAATGCCCCTAGGCTCTTCTGTTTATTCAATGAATTACATTCTGGCACTCACGAAAATCACGTAACGAATGCATAACTAATGTGACATTCACACAAAGACACCACATTAGTTCCATATGATCGGTTCTATTCCAGTGAACACCAAACCAAATCGTGTTATTGTAATGTGAGTTGTGATTTAATACCCTAATTTGTAAGTAGTTTTGTCTGAATCTAGCATATTGTTTATATCACTTACAGTGGTTTCTGAGACGTACTAGATGCACACTTTATTTGGCTTGGATACCACCCTGCATGGACACGTCCCTAAATAATACATCAAATGGTATTTTTCTACTAAATGTGTTCTCAACCATCTTCCTACAAGGTTCAAAATTATAGGGTGACAGTAGTTGACTGTTTACATAACTCAAAAGTTCCCATAATGTAACATGCACTGAGATCTGGAGAACTAGGAATTAGGGATGAAAACAGATTATCATCCAGCCCAGAAAAATCTAATAGTTACATAATATTACTTATAAAATGAGGCCAACATCATTCTGTGAGCAGAAATCAATCCATTTTGAAATGACATTCTTTCTGCCTGGCATCGTCTTCCTCCAGTTCATATGGCAAGCTCACTTGCCTCCTTTAGGCCTCAGCTCAATTGTTACCTCCTGAGAAGGCCTTTCACTACCCTATTAAAGCAGCCCCCTCTGTGTCATTTACTCTCTATCACGTCACCCTTTGTGGCACTGTCTACTACCTGTCTCTCTATCTTCTCTCCCTTTTTCCTTAGTAATAAAATTACTGTGTAATTTCCCGGTGGGCAGATGACCACCTAGAAAGAAGGTTACATATTCCAGCTTCCCTTGCACAGTGGACTACAGTCTGGCTATTGAGATAAATACTAAATTATCCTTAAGGGGAGGAGATGTGGCCCTCTTCTCACCTTCATCCTTCTTGTAGTTGTAATGGCTGGAACCCAAGCAGTCATCTTGGGCCATGAGGTGGAAGCCACGTGTTGAGACTGGTGAACAACAAATCTGAGTCCTTGATGAATTCATGAAACTCCCTTGTCCATTCTGAAGAGGCTTGTTTAATGTGAGAGAAAGAATGAAATAAACTTTTTCAGCCATAGTCAATATTCAACATATATAGCAACTTGTCCAGCATCTTAACCTGAACCAACCAAAGAGAAGAGGGCACTGATCAATCAGAATAGATGCCAGTGTTAACAAATTGTTGTAGCTACCCCAATACCTACTGGCTGAATCAAGCCTTGGTTAAAGTGAAATGATTTTGAATCTTCTGTCACTTGCAGCTAAACCTAATCCTAAGTAATATACTCTATTTCTTTTATAACCCTTGTTATAGTCTGTGATTATCTTTTCATTGCTTTACTTATTTATTATCTTTCCCTTCCCTTAAAATCTAATCTCTATGAGGGCAGAGAACGCCCCTGGGGTTTGCTGCTGGAACATGACTTTGTTGAATGTTCAAAGAATGAATGAACTACTTCTTTAATTTTTTATTGTTAGATATAATATTTTAGGAATTGCAGATCTGGAGGAGTGAAAAGAATTCTATTTGGAGAACTAGGGTTGGCAGTGCAATTGACAAAAGTTTTTTTTTCTCTCTGACTCGAAAAAAAATCCTGATGAAATTAGTGGTAGATAAAAATTCATTTCTAGCTTCTAACAAGGAATCACAAACAATGGAGGACATATAAATAGAGTAGCAGCTTTATTAATAATACTTTCCTGCTCCATTCGTGATCTTTTGATGACAACCCTACCGGAGGCACTCTTTATCAGGCACTAAAGCAATTTAGATGCTGTCACATGCCTTTCTTGATATATACGTATTAGACATAAAGCAGTTTTCTGTTCTTTAGCTTATTTTAGTATATAATTAAAACTCTGACTGTCTGCTACTAAGCAACGGAGCATGGCAGAGGTTGATCACATCCTATCACAAAGATAGAAAGAGGAAAAATAATAAAAATAATCATACACATTCCTGTAATCAGCCTTCAGATCTTAATTATGTTTTAACTCCTTTGTTATGCCAAAGGCAGTGCCTGTTGGCATTTAAAGGACACTCGCACTTTTCTGCCTAAGTTCAGTCTAGTTCTTTCATTTGGATCCTAGTGCATTTATGGAATCCTTTGGGGGGACGCAGCCAGATCCTAACCTCTGGGGAGTGGAGGCTGGGGTGGGAGTGCCTGCAAGGCTGGAGGACGGGGGATGTGGAAGGGGGCGTTGGTAGATGAACAAGTGCTTACATACCCAAAACAGCCCTCTACCACCTTTCTACCAGACTCGAGGGCTGACCTCTGAGTTTCCATTGTGTATTTCACTCTTCTTCAAAAGATGCCTTTTCATGAGAGTCTTAACTTGCATATTAATGGTATTTCTTTAAAGTTGTTGAGAATGCACCGGTTTTGAAGAATATACTCAGAGGGAATAACTCTTGTTCTGTTCTGGCACCCTCCTCCTTCAACTCCCCCAAAGACTTCTGAATATGAACCTTATTCATTCATTCCTTCATTCACTCATTCCTTCACCCAGTGAAGAGGTTCTGAGCCCCATTTTGTGCCAGGCATGATTACGTTTTAGGGCTATAACAGTGGACAAAACTGACATCTCTGCCCTTGTTGAGTCTCTGTTCTGTAGTGAAAGACAGCCAATAAATAAAAGAAGCTCTTTAAAGAAGAAATGGATGTTTGCAGTGTATTGAACTCTCTGCCAGACACGTCACAGTCTCATGATGCCATGTACTCTTCACACCAGCTAACAAGCAGGGTCCAGAGGACGTGTGGCGGTAGTGCATGGGCAGGAGATGCGCTGCTGGGCCTGATTCCCACCTCTGCCACTTACTAGCTGTGTAATCGTAAGCAAGTTAATTAATCTTTATTTGCCTCAGTTTTCTTATCTGTAAAATGGGGGTTCTATTTTTTTTTTTTTTTGGTGAGGAAGATCAGCCTTGAGCTAACATCTGATGCCAATCCTCCTCTTTTTTTTTTTTTATTTTTGCTGAGGAAGATTGCCCTGAGCTAACATCCATGCCCATCTTCCTCTACTTTATATGGGATGCCACCACAGCATGGCTTGACAAGCAGATGCATCGGTGCGCGCCCGGGATCCAAACCTGCGAACCCTGGGCCTCCGAAGCGGAGTGGACGCACTTAACCGCTGCGCCACCGAGCCAGCCCCTGGGGGTTCTATCTTATAGGGCTCTGTGAAAACAAGAACTTAATGTATTTGTAGTTTTTACAACAGTGCTTCACTGCTGTAAATTGGTCCAATTTTACAGATGAATAAATCAAGGCATAGTGAGATTAAACAACTCGTCCCAGTCCACTCAGCTGATAAAAAGTGGGAACCCGAATTCCAACCCAAGTCTCTTTGCCTCCTCAATGTGTGTTCTTGCTCACAATTCTGCTTTGTTCTTCTAGCAAAGTCTCTTAACCTCTTAGAGGATCAGTTTCTACATCTGCAGTCTGGGCATGATAATATCAAACTGCCTCCCTCACAGCCTGTTGTGAGAGTCTTCTGTGATAAGGTATTTGAAAGTGTTTTGGAAACTGTAAAGCATCACAGAAAATACAAATTGCTATTATTATTATTGATTAATAATAATAAACACAAAAAAAGTGTTTTTATGTTCAACACTTTAATTTGCCTGTGATGAGTCTTGTTTGCAGATTTGTCAGATAAGGCTTTCTGTTTAATCTTTTATGCTTATTATCAGACGTCGTAGCCAGCCCAGAAGTCTCTCTGTTGCCTCCCCATAGTCCTTTGCTGGTTAAGATACCTTGTGAAAATGATCCCGTCTGCTGGCTCTCTAAATGCAAGAGAAAATACAGAAGACAGCAACTTGACACTATCTACAGTTTGGGATACTTTTTGGATGTTCTGTGAAAGTTTTAGTTTGAGCAGAAGGTGAAAACACTCAAACTATTGGCGTAACGCATGGGGACGGAATCTGACATAAGTGAGCCTAATTAAAGGGGAGTTCATTGAAATGACAGAGCGGCATCTCAGCAAATCCAGAACAGCCAGCTTGCTTTAAGGAAACTAAGTTATTCTCCTTGCTAGCAGGGGTGACCTCCTGTGGGTTCCAGATAACCTGAAACTGGCGAGCATGTCGTGTAACTTGGGAAATGTTTCATCCTGGAGAAGCCAAGTGACTCTATAGGAGGAAACAATGTGACTTCTCTAACTCAATTCAAGGGATCACCTGTCAACTCAGATTTGTATAGATCAACACAAGTCCTTTCCCTCCATTGTATAGCAGGAGGAGAGGTATATTTCATGTCCCTCTTTTCCAGAGTCGTCCACTCTCTGACATCCACACCACCAAAAGATTTCTGACCATGTTAGGTTTTCCAGAGCCCAGACCTACATAACTTTCTTTTGGGGGGAATGTATGGAAGAATGATGATTGGTAACTATTAAGGTCATATGAGGACATAGAAAAAATCTGCAGATAGGAAGGGCAAGAATAGCTGTCCTCAAACAATTAACTGCATCAGGAAAACTCCAAAAGCACCTTTACGTGCTGATGTCTCTGCACTTAAACCATATAAATTTCTTTTGGGGAGTGGGAAAGAGGAAAGAATTCTTAGGGGTTCGTGGTGGCCTGCTCCATTATTTTTCTTCTTAGGCTTTTATAATCTTCCTAGATGTTAAGAAACTAAAAGTGACATGAGCTCTTGTCTCAAAACCTGAACTATTCTCCTTCTCCATGAAGGCTGACTGGCATCTATTTAGTCATCTTTATGACTAAAGACCCTCCATTGTCTGCCCTAGAAAGAGAGAGCATGTGCAGAAGAGATTGAGAGAGCCCAATGGAGACAGAGAAAGAATATAATTGGTCAGCATCAGCCAATGAACCAGCTGCATCAGAGTCAGATGTCTGTCCTTGCCCCTCTCAGCTATCACGGGGACCGAGTCAACTCTCGAGGCTTTTTATCAGTAAAGAAGGTGTGGGATGGGCAAGCTTTCCAAAATCTCTCCACTTTTGATAGTTTCTGGAATTTTATTTTCCACACAATGTGTCTAATTCCTATTATCTCTGCCCTCAACTCCATATTACAGATAGTTAAACATCAGTTATACTGTCATACTTAATATTTATGAAGGACCTTCCTAAAGGTAACAATGTACAGATGACTTTTTAAAGTAGCTATTAGTCTCTTTGTGGGTGGAGCAGCTCAGAATCTTACACACCCGAAGGTGCTCTCTTATCCACAGGCAGCCATGAGCACCCTCAGCCTGACACTTTGAAAAACAGTTTTACGTGTGGATCTGTGTTTTATGCTTTTAGTTAATCTACCAACCCTGTCATCCCGCTACACTTAAAGTACTACAGGGAACAATTGAATCTGTACCCTCAAGGAGTCTTAATCTAGAGAGGATCATGACACATACAAGACTTTAACATTTTCTCCAAGTCCAGCTGTGAAACGGGTAACTAAATTGACTCCTTGAGACAAAAAATTTCCTTCAAGAACATCTATTACAATTGCACGTAAAAGTTTTAACTACTCTCTTCCTAACTTTCTTTTCTGGTAGGGCTGTGCTGAGCAGTTGGCTACCACTCAGGAAAGCATTATAATTATAGGCACTAGCTTAGCCAAAAGGCCATGTTTTCGCTTTAGGGTAAACTTGTTAAAATTGGGAACTCAGCCAGGGTCATCCATCTAAGAACACTGTGAAAACGTCTTACGGTTGTTCATCTAGCTACGGTCTAATTAATTTTCAAATGGACAAAGTAGCTTCTTGAGCCATGTAACAAGCATTTTCATTCATTTAAGCGAAGCTGGATTTGGCTCGGAGCAGGGTCACGAGAAATTCTAATGGCTTCTTCTCTTCTTTGTGTGTCCTCAGGAGAGCTTGCATTGATGTCAACAAAGCAAGATTTGTGCTCTGGGCAATTGGAGTAGAATCAGTTTCGAGAGAGCCAAGTTCTTTGACTTCCCCTAGAAGGAAAGGGTATGGAATTGAGCATATGGGAAGGCTCTCTGGCCCTTTTACATTATTGGATTTAGCTACGCTCACATAATGAAATTGTTGAGATTGTTTAAACCTTCTGCAGGGACTTCTGTTACCAGAGAAGAAACTTGTACTAAAGCCATGAGAAGATTGTATTATAGATATAATGGAATCTTTTTTATCTTTCGCCTGATTTTCTGTGCAGGGCTGACATTTTTTTTTTTCTGGGCATGAAGCCAAAGGTCTATTTAATTTCTTAAAACTTCCCGTGGTCACTAATACTGTCCCCCCGATGGCAGATTCATAAATTAATGAATAAAGGCAAAGCTATTAGAAAGGTTGTGAATCCTCACAGTTAACTTCTAAATAATATTTGGAAGCTCTTTTTTTTAAGGTGGTTATTTTGCACGGTAAACATAGTAACACCTATAGAAAGCATGCTCTTGAATCTGCAGAAAATGGTTCACCGGTATCACCAAAATTTCAGACCACATCTATGATTAAATAAGGTTTGAATATAAAAATGCAAGTTTACTTACATCAGATGAATTCTTATGAATAGTTAAAGTTATATCACTCATTTTTATTGCATTTAGGATTTTGGGGTGATGGTGTTTTTTCTTTTGAATTTAAAATCTTATTTTATTTACTTTTAGATTTTTGGGGAGTTTTTTTTTTTTTTTTTTTTTTTTTGCCAATTTAGAAGCAGAATTGGTGTGTTTGATTTTTTTCCTTTTTTTTTGAGAGAGAGGGAGGACCCAGGTGGCAAGCAGCTTCTCATAAAGGACCATCATGACAATTTGTGAAAAATGTACACCATTGAATACCACGTGTTCAGGAATAGCTGGCCACACACAGTCCTCTGCCCCTAACATTCATTTCAACACAGTCCCCAAATTGCTTGCTTGCCCCTTTGCAGCCAACCAAGGATGCCAAATGTATGTGTAGAAAGACATCCTACCTTCCAAAAATCCAACCTTAATAGAACCCTCGCTAATAAGAGGCTGTCTTAGTCTTTCCTTTTTCACTCTATAAAACTTACTCTCCTTTCTAACACCCTCGAACCCCTGCTGAAATGGAAGTGACAGCCCATGGTTCCCTTGCAAGTTTATGAATAGTCTTTGTTAATTTTGTCTCTTAGACTTAGTTTTGCCTTTGACAGATGTATCCCCAACTTGGAACAATACCTTGCCCATAAAGGAATCAAATATTTACTTATTGAGCAAATATCTACTGATTACCTACTACATGCCAGGCATTATTCCCAGCATTGAGATATAAGATATATAATTTGCCCTCTATCCAGTATACTAAGGTTAATTCAAGAATCCCATAAATAGTAATAACTTACCATTAACAATGCTTACTGAAAAATCACCTTCTTTTTATAGTCTAGAGAGAAGTGGTTCCTCTTTTATAAGTGTAATTGAAGCCAAAGTGTTCTATGCAACATCCTCAACTACCTGTGATGGAGAAGCAATTGTTATTGTTGTTGACAATTAGTTGACACTTTCACAGAAGAGTTTTCTCTGACTAGTGAACTATACTGTCTTTTTTTTTTTAACTTCTAGAACTATAGTATAATTGTATAGTGATATATATTGATAATAATCCTCTTTCACCCATATTTTATATCTGTTTTCATGATTAAATAAAAAAAGATAATCTCAAAAAGCTAGCAGAAACAATGGAAAGCAAGACTTTATGCCAAATATAAACATATTTCTGTTTAGCAAATAGCAGGAGTATATAAGGCATTCCCATTTCTCTTCTCACATAACAGAATGTTCTATGCTTACTGTATTAGTTAACGAATTCAAGTCTGTTTATTTTGTTTGAAATTCCACTTCATCCATAAATTACAGCCTTACACAATAACACCAGAAGGACAATATCACCATTGTTTGCTTCTACAATCATCTCAGCCCACAAAATTCTGTTCCATTGTCAGCTTGCTGCCATCAAGCCATTGTTGTTTTCCTCTGTCCAGGGTCTCCCTACTAATATCATTCAAATTATTTAGACACTCAGCAATGTTTTTGCTATCAGTGCAGACTTCTAAAGAGCTGGAGCCCCAGTGTGATGACCAAATAACCCTTGACTATTTATCTTTCCACAGTCATTGTTTCCTGGGGCCCCAGAGTAGCTGAGTTGCAGTGTGTGCAGTGCAGTGTGGGGAGCTTCCCCTGCTGAAGCCGGTTCGTTCCAGTGGACAATGAGGCCCTTTCTGCTTCACTCTTTCTCTGGACACGTTCACAATGAGATGGTTCGGGGACAGGGGGTGAGGCAGATCATTTATAACGACAATTCCCAAACTTCCTAGAGCAAGGAATTTTCACACACACACCCACAATTGTACTTATTAATTCTTTTTACCCCCTTTTCTAACTGCAGAAGAACTACAAGCACTTGATAAATATATACATGAAAAGTAAATCTCTCTTTCTCCCTAGGTTCCCTGTTCTCTTCCTTAGAATTACCTCTTTTATTCACTCCACAACTATTTATTGTGAGCCTCCTGTGTGTTAGCCATGGGAAATTCAGAAATGACTGGGACAGAAACAGTTCTTGCCCCCATGGAACTGAGGTCCTAAAGGGGAATACAGATGTTAAGTTGTTTTTAGTTTTTCATGTAAGAGTACTGTCTATACATATATACATGTAATATGTACTCTCTCCCTCATTTTTAAAAACACACATGGTGATTTACTATATGTATATTTTCATGTTTTGTTTTATTTCTTTAACAGTACGGAGAGGGCATATTTTTTTTACTGTATAGCATTCTTTCTCCTTTCCAAATAGCTCCCTGATTTTATTGTGGGGAATCACCTCTTCCTCATTCTGCATACTCCTCTCGGGAATGTAAGTCCAGTCCGTGGTCCTCTGGTAGCCAAGAATTAGGTATGTGACCCACATTCTCTCTCTTTACAGTGAATCTCAACCAGAGTGACTCAAGGATTGAAACAACATTTGAAGGGCACTGCCAACATCCAGACAAGATGATGGGATGATACCTGATGCTGAGTGGTCTGGAGCTGTCAATTCCTCCACTGAACATATTTCTTAAATTCCAAATAGATGGAATTTTCTACTTAAATTTTTGTTTGTGATTTGTAATTTAACTGCTAGTTGTCAGACAATATACTTTGTGTGGTTTCAACCCTTTGAAATTTGCTGAGATTTGCTTCAAGGACCACTGTATGATCGATAGTGGTTACATTTATGTGTGTCTTTGAAGAATGTCTTCCCTACTTTTGGGCAGTATCCTTTGTACTTGCTTTAAATTGGGCTTGCTAGTTGTGCTGTTCAAATCTACATCATTACTGATTTTGTGTACTTGATTTGTTGGTAACAGAGAAAGGCATGTTGAAATTCCCTGCTATGATTATGTATTTGTCTATTCTTATAATTCTGTCAGTTTTTGCCTCAGATATTTTGAGGCTCAATTGTTAGGTACATACAAATTTAGAATTGTTGTATTTTCCTGGTGTGTTAAATATTTATTCTTTAAATTGTCCCTCTTCAACTCTCATAGTGTTTTTGACTTAAAATCTATTTTGCGTTATTTCATAGCTTTCTTTTCGTTAGTTTGTATGGCATAAAATTTTCTTCTCTTTAGAATCTTTTGCTTTCAACCCATTATACTTATTCCTTATAAACAGCTGGTAGTGGATTTTGTTTTGTTTTGTTTTTAAATCCATTCGAATAGTTTTTGTCGTTTAAATGAAGCATTTAGTACATTTATATTTAATGTAATTATTGAGATATTATAGAATGTCTTCTCTCTGTCCAGCCTGTTCTTTCTTCTTTTTCCTTTTTTTTTGTATTATTTTAGATAAACTTAAGAGTTCCTGTCTCATATCTTTATCTAGAACTTGAAAATTTTACTTGTATTCTTTTGTTATTTTGTATGGTTATTATATCCATCCTTGACTTATCAAAATCAAATATTAGTATTTTTAACCTCTCAATGGATACTCTGAGGAGTTTAATGCTAGCCACTTTAATGCTATTTATCCCCTACTATTTAATATGACATTACGTACTTTAATTTTATATATTGCAAAAGCAAATAAAACATTTGTGTTACTGTTTTGTACATTTCATATCCATTTTGACATATCCACATATTTACCATTTATGTTGCTTTTCCCTCTTTTCTGCATCTTTAATCTGGGATAATCTTTCTTCTGCTTAAAGATCTCTCTTTAATATATTCTTTAGTGAGCATCTGCTGGTGACAAATTCTTTTAATCTTTTAGAATGAAAATGTCTTTATTTTGCCTTCATTGGGAATTAATTTTTTTAATTTGCCAGCTTGACAGGTGATAATGGTATTATACTGCTTTAATTTGCATGTATTTTATATATTTACTACCTATTCTCTTTCTTCTCTTAGATACTTAATTTCTCACAAGGTTAAGAGCATCTCTTTTTTTTTGGCAAGAGATGAGGAAAGGCTAAATTATTCACATAACTGAGGTTAAAGTATGATATATGTTTTTGGTAACTTATCTGCTTATTGTGCAGGTGTGTCCATGCACACACAAAGATGCAGGGACCTGTCTAAGAGCCACCTATGGCTAATAAATTAACTCTTTATATGGACAAGCACATTACCAATGTTACCAAGACTTCTAAACAATTGTTGACACTCACTCTGATTTCACATGACAAACTCCTGCACCAACATCTTTTCCTTAATTATGCAACTCTTTGGGCATTTCTCTCTTCCCTGCAATGTTTCAGAAGAGAAGCCTTTTATTTTGAAATGGTTTTGAAGGGAAGAGACAATCCTTGGCCGATAGAAGCCCACTTATTCAACCAGAAATTTTCTTTTGACCACTTACATGAAAAGTTACGTTCACTCTGTTACCCCTCTACCACCATTTAAGTTATCTATTTTTGGGTAACAGAGAACTCAAAACTTAGTGGTTTAGAACGATTATGATTTATTATTTTTCACAACATTTACCTCAGGAATTCTGGTAGAACACATCTGGGCAGTTCTTCTGTTCCATATGGCGTGGGGGTGGATTGAGTTGGAAGGTACAAGAAGATGTTACTTGTCCGGCATTGCATGTCTGTGCTTCTCCAGTGTCCCTTCTCTCTCTGTGTAATGCCTCATCATTTAGTATTTTGGCCTAAGCTTTTTTAGAGCTTGGCATCTGGCTTCCTACATTGAAAGTGGAAGTTCTTAAAGTCTCTTAAAGGCCTCTTGAAGACCTTGAACAAAGCTGGCAGAGTGTCACTTCCACCATATTCTATTGGTCAAAGCAGGTCACAGGGCAGGCCCAGATTCAGAGGAGGGAAAATAGAGTCTGCCTCTTGATAGCTGGAGTGACATGCAAGTACAGGGAAGGAAGGAATTGATGGAAGCCATCTTTGGATACTATTCACCACTCTCCCTTAGCAAGTATTTTGTATTTCTTTTCTGAAGACCAGAACACATTGCTTCTTTCAAACTTGTATTTATTTTAAAGCATAAATTAGAACATGAGTCGCGCATATGCTTACCCACTTGGTCCTTTCCTTATTGACTAAAGATAGAACAGACTTGTTCTAAACAGGCTGCAGTTCATGCAAAGAATGTAGGCCACCCCTATAGAAGCTTGCTTTATAATCAGGAATTCATGTAATGTTTTAGTTTTTCATTTGCTTCAGCCCTCCTAGTATTAGCCAATAAAAGAGTTATAGTTTTAATAACTAGGTGACACAGCTGATTTTATCGATTTTTATAAATAATCAAACATGCCTAAAAGCAAAAACATCAAACAAATGATTTAATTCCCTAAAACCTTGCCTGTGTTAATCATGAAACTCAGTTAAATGACTAAGATAAAAACAGATTAGTGTCATTAGGCAAAAAAAGAACATGCACCAATTACAGAATATAAGTCTTATCAGTTTGCTTAGTAAAAACCTGAAATGCTAAATGAGCAGCTGTGCTCTTACACATTTGTGGAATGCGTCAGCCTCTTGTTTTTCGTAGTAGCCCAAAGGAAACCAGTAACAACAGCAAAGCAAGAGAACTTTGATAGACGATCGAGTGCCTGCCCTTCCTTCATTGCGTTTTCTCTTCTGTTGTTCTTATGAGCCCTATGAAGTTTGACAAAGATGGCAACTGAGACTCACACAGATGAAGTAAGTAGTCCAAGGACCCACAGCTACTGAGAGACGGAAGTGGGATTCTAACCCAGGATTCAGTTCTTAATCGAGTCCAAATGATTTCCTGCTCCCAGGCTGTCTCTCAAAGGGCCCGCCCTATTCTATTGTTTACTGGTGCTCTCGCCATAGCACCAGGGAGAGCATGGATGCTTATTCTCATGGATGTCATTCTCATGTCTGATGTTTTCCTTTAAATCTCCCCAACTTCCCTTTAATAACGTATTCATAATTTCCTCATATATAATCTCTCAGGAATAATTGGTTCCTGAGAGGGGTATGTACTACAGAGCACTGGCTTTTACACTTTGGGGTGTTACTCAGGCCTCCTTAACCTCTTTTGTGCTTCAGATTCTTTGGCAGTATGGTGAACTCTCCTCAGATTAATGTTTCTAAATTCGTACAATAAAATACAAAGGAAACTAAATTTATTGAAATATATTTTAACTTAGTACCTTAACTTAATTTAGCTGAAGCAAAAAAGAAAATACAAGTCAGGAGCAGGGGTGAGCTTATTGGCTTAAAGAACTAGCCCAGGGATTAACAAACTACAGCCCAGGGGACAAATTTGGCCTATTACCTATTTTTGCAAAGTTTATCGGAACACTATTACTTTCATTCGTTTATGTGTTGTCTATGACTGCTTTCTAAGGAAATAAAAAAGAAAAACAGTCTCCCATTTTCTTATGCAGAGCAACCCACTTCTCCCTAGCTCTTCCTCTAAACTCCATTCTAGATCTCCTTTGAAAATGTAGGGATGTGGCCAAAGCCTTGAAAATACCTATAGTTAGGGTCTGATCAATAGCATTCTTAAATTTAGGGGCTTTCTTCTCCCCAGCCCCAATATGTGGGTGGGGATAATTCATTTTTTCTCTTAGTAATTCAGAACATATATAATTTGTCTGTAATCTTAACAAAAGCCTACTTTGGCCCATGACTGCTTTCATTAATCCGAAATTTGAGGGATAAAAGAAATCTCAGAAACGCATACAAGACTGAAATGAACAATGATTTAAAAATTTTTTATTATAGAAATGAAGTCCATTGGTTAAGAAGTGTCTGAAAAGAAAACTGTGAGTATTTCAGTTCCATTTCTTTAAAAGCAAAGAAAACAAATAATGGGAAAATCTGATAATGCCCATTCAAACATGACCTGGGAGGGAATCCAAGAAAGCAAGCTATAAAACAAATAAATCACTTGCATTACAAAGTGTGGAAAGCACAATGATCTCAGACCTAAACAAGGAACTAGTCACTGTTCATATTATGTTTTAAAACACAATTATTAAAGAGTGACCTGTGGAAACTTATTCTGGAAGTAGTAATTGAAATTAATTCCCGCAGGTGACCACATCCTGGCAACCACAAATGGCAGTGCTCTGGGTTAAAAGGCAATATGACCTTTGGCCCAGAAGAGACAGGGGTAATGGTGTGATCTGTCTCTACTCCTTTGTCTGAGATCCCTCCCAGACAGAGCTGCAGGGCATGCTGGTTCCACCCCAAGATCCTGAGCTGGAATAGAGAGATGGAGCTCAACACTGAAATGGTGAAGCTTGAAATTATTTTCTAGAAGCAATCTCTGTTGGCCTCTGGGGAAGCTAAAACCTCCTTTGCCTACTGTGGTAGGCAGAATAATGGCTCCTTAAAGATGTCCACATCTTTATCCCTGGAACCTGTGGATATGTTACCTTACCTGGCAAAAGGGACTTTGCAGATGTGATTAAGTTAAGGATATTGAAATGGGACTCTGGATTATCCAGGTGAGCCCAATGTAATCACAAGCGTTCTTATAAGTGAAAGAGAGAGGCAGGCGAGTCAGAGTCAGAGAGAGATTTGAAGATACGACACCACTGGCTTTGAAGACGGAGGAAAGGTCCACGGGCAAGGAGTGCAGGCAGCCTCTAGAAGCTGGAGAAGGTAAGGAAACAGATTCTCCCCTACATCCTCTGGAAGGAACACAGCCCTGCTGACCCATTTTAGATGTCTGACCTCCAGAACTATAAGATAATAAATTTGTGTTGTTTTGAGCCACTAAGTTTGTGGTAATTTGTTACAGCAGCAGTATGAAACTAACACAACTACTTGCCCCTTTCCACTCTACCTACAAGAAGAGCCTTGACATGCCTCAGTCAAATCAGAGGTCATGGATCAGGCAACAGTTTAGAACGTGAAACTTTGAGTGTGATGGAGGGAAAAGTGGGGCTTTCGTGTGGCAAGTTTTCTGCTTCTTACCTTTAGTTTTCAGTGGGAAGTTATGATTTTTTGTTTTTTTACAAGTTCTAGTTTCTTATGTGGCTAGGATGGCATAAGGGTCCTGGGGCGTGTTCTACCTTAAAAGGAAGCATTGTTCCTTTTTATCTACCTTGAAAGGCCAAGTAAAGAATATAGTACATTGGCCAAGTTTGCAGACTCTGGAGCAAGACCGTCTGGTTTTGAAACATAATAACTGTGAGATTTTAGGCAAATCAGTTAACCTTGGTCTCCCCATTTTTGAGTAAAGGATAATAGTATCTGTCTGATGAGTTATTTATGTAAAACACTTGAACAGTGCCTGGAACACAGTAAATGTGTTTATTATTATTATTATTAGTTGTCTAGGTTTTGATTCTGTCTCTCTTATTAGGTTAGTAATCTTGCACAATGTTTTTAGACCTGAGTGTATCTCAGTTTTTTCATCTATAAACTGTAGATAATAGTAGTAACCACCTCAAACGTTGTTATGAGAATTAAGATCATACAAATAAAGCATGTGGCATGTGGTAAATTCTCAATAAATATCAGCCATGCTGTAGTTAGTGGGGTTCCAGGCAAGGGTGTCCAGGAGTCAATGCTTAAGCTTCCCTAGGGTGTAATTCTTCTTCCTCTTCTTTTATTTAGCTTTTCCCTTCCTTTCCTTTAGGATAGAAAGATTGAAAAGACTAAGAAAGGTACTGTTATATTCTTATTCCACAACCATGCAACTTAAAACTGGGGTCCTCAGCAATGAGCCAGGGGGGTGAGAAGACACTATATAAACATGCCACATCTTCCTGGAGAGTCAACTTTACTCAAAGGTAAATAATTTAACATATTTTTCTTTTAAAGCAAACATGGATGTATTATGAAGGAGAATGCAAATTCTGCATGAATTTTTAAGAATAGGGTGGATTATTCAGCCACTTTCTTATTGAAGCTTTAGAAACCCAACTCAAACTAGCTTAGGCAGAAAAGACATTACTCCTCCTGTAATTTGAAACTGCGGAGGGCTATATTTCAGAGGCTTGGCTAGATCCAAGGGCTCTAACATTGTCATCGGGAATCTTTACTTTTCCATCTTCCATGTCTGTTTTCCTCAGTGCTGGCTTCATTTGCAGGAAGGCCCCCTCTGCTCTGATGGCAATGATGATTTTTGTTCCAGTATCTACTATTTTCAAAGGGGAGAGAAACCTCCCACTCCTCGTGCCCCATGTTGGCCTGCAACGCAGGATTTTGTCCAGGGGACAGAAGAGAGGTATTGGCTAAAGTAACTTGCCTTCCAATAGGGTTGGAGTGTCTGGGCCCTTACTTTGACATACCCTCCCAGATATAGATGTGTTCGAAAGGAAAATAAAACACATTCTGATAACTGAAGAGGGAGGAGAGGATTGCAGGCAAAACCAACCATTGTCCACCATGAGAAGACTTCAAGCGAAATTGCTTGCTTCTGGGGACTGTGCACCCTGATTTCTCAGGACATAAATTTATTCTATTCTTTGACATATTTGCCTGGAGTCTAGGCAAAATTACTGCCATTCTCTGAGCCCACACATTCTAGCCAAATCCAAATGCATTGGTTCTGCTCTGTGGAGTAGGAGTGGGAACGAACACACACAAGAGGCACCTACCTGTGGCTTCCTTCTCCACAGAGTCTGAGAAGGTGCCATTTATGCAGAATGTGTTCAGGAGCAGAACCAATCACCTTGATTTTCCTCCAACCCCCAACATAACTTCTGGCCTTAATCCTCAAGCGTCTACACTAGAGTTTGAGAAAAAGGTTTTATTTGTAGAAGTCAAGCGTATAATTTTGCATGAGTTGTCCATCTCCCTATATCTCTCAAAGACTTGTGGCTTCAACTAAAAATCCAGAGCTCTGTGTCCTAAACATCATATCAGCATTACTAAGAATGACTACAGGGTTTCTAAATTCCTCCCTTAAATACATAATATGGACTTGGGTTACCAAATCTAAATAAGTTAAGACAAAAACAGCAAATCAAGATGTAAAACCATCTTGGGACTTCCCTAAGCATTTTCCCAAGTGTTTAGCAGACCACTAAGCTCGTGAAATGCTCTGTGAAAAAAGTGTTGGATGATCAAGGACGAGCCTCTCTGGGAATTTATGTTTTGTATTAGCACATTAAAGACTCTGAGAAATGTTGCAATAAGGGACCCTGCTTGGCTTTGCCTGACATAGCCTTTCTCACACTGATTGACAGCTTGTATAACAACTATTAAAATTTGGAACACTTGCTGTGAAGAAAGGCTGCCTCAAGTCCAGGAACCAGAAGCTCAGGAAATTCTTGTTTGGCTCCTCAATTATAGGAAAAGAGTATCCAAAGACTTCAAGGGGAGAGTTCAAAAGTGCACCATGTGCATCACGGCCAGAAAAGGCTGCCATTTCTGCAGCAGACAAGGCACTGGACTGAGCACTGATTGTATGCGATTAGGCAAATCCCTGAACACTAAGCATAATAAATTTGAGTCTGAAAGTTATCTTTATTTTTTTTATCCTTTCTTGTATTCCTTTCTGTCCCCTCAACTCTTTTTCCCAGTCAAGAGCTAAAAGATTAAAAAAGGCAAGCAAAAATTCAGCAGAAACAGGATGATTCAATAGCACCCTAGATGAAAGAGTACAACTTGAACATCTCATGGGAAATGGCTAAAGGAGTGGAAATTATCCAAACGCCCTGTATTTGCACAGATCTCCTTGTACTGTCCCTGCTGCTGTAGACTAAATGTTTGTGTCCCCCCTCCCAAATTCATCTGTTTAAACCCAATCATCAATGAGATGGTATTAGGAAGTGGGGTTTTGGGGTCGTAAGGGTGAAGCCCATATGAATGGGAAGTGTGCCCTTATGAGAAGAGACCCCAGAGAGCTCCCTTGCCCCTTACATCATGTGAGGACACAGCAAGAAGATGACCATCTATGAACCAGGAAGCGGTCCCCGACCAGACACTGAATCTGCTGGTGCCTTGATCTTGGACTTCACAGTCTCCAGAATGGTGAGTAATAAATTTCTGTTGTTTATAAACCACCCAGTCCATAGTATTTTTATTATAGCAGCTCAAATGGACTAAAACATCTGCCCACCAATCTGGGGATTGTGGCATTTGTGGCAGTGGCGAATAAGTCAACATGGGCAAACTTGTCAAGGAGGTGCTGTTTATCTCAGACTCTTCCCGTCCCTGTGCAGCGTGGGACCCAGAGCCTTCACACCGCCCATCTTCCACTGCCTGCATTCGTGCATTTCTCTCCACCTTCTGCCTATCTGATTGAGCCAACTTGGGTCTCATTCCTTTCCCACAAGCTAAAGGGAATAGTAATAATAAATAATAATAATCACAGCAGTAGGAGCTACTGTTGATTGAGCACCTTGCCCAATTGACGAGGCATGATGCAGAGTAAGCTCTTTACGAACATCATTCATATCATCTCCCCAATGACTATATGAAACATGTATTGTTATATAAACACACATGGGTACTTACCAGTGAAGGGATTCAGATTTAGAACATTTAAGCAAGTTTCTCCCTTCCACGGTGAGAGAATGGCAGAACTAAGTTTTGAAAAAATGGGTAATGGCGAGCAAAATGTCTTACCTACCTAGCTGTAATATTTGTATTTCAGCACAGGCATTCTGGAGGTTATGATGCCTTAGCTTCAAGGAGGGAGCTAAAAGTGCGAATTTTATTTTTCATGGGAAATGACTTTAGAGATGTTTCTCTTTTTACCCACATCGTTTATTCACGGAAAGAATTCCCTGTGTGTGTATGTTTGTGTGGAAGGGGTGGGAAGGGAAGGAGAACGTGAGGAAACTTTACTCAGTAAGAGGCTACCAAAACACATTTCCTGCTAGTCTAATTATATCTTGAGTTGTTGTTTTCAGTTAAAAATGTACTTATTTTTTTTGTATTAGATTTTCTTTTATTTCTGTTTGATATGTTTACTTTTTAAGAAAGAAGCTAGCATATGGCCTGTCTTTCAGCCTTGTTAACTGTTTGCTGTTTTTTAATTGTTTGCCCTATTTTTAAAAATTTAATCTATGAAATGATGAAGTTTATCCACTTATAACATAAAACATCTGTGGCAAAATAAAGATGCGACAAAATGCTAAAAGAGCAGTCAAGAAAAACAAAGCTTGTTTAAATAATGCCGAACGTATGTCTACTTTACCTGATTATGTTTTTTTACTTCTCAAAACCTCTCTTTGATTTTCTGTAATTAATTGTCATTAAAGATCCGAACCATTTTTGGTGCAATGTCTCAGAGGATTTCTCAGATTGTAACGATATTAACAGGGGAAAGTAAGTCAGTATTATTGTATATTATTTCGGGATTGTTTTCAAGTCACTAGAGTAATTGGCCTGTAGCCTGCTCCAATTAATAAGGTTTTTAAATGCATTTCTACAAATCTGTTTTTTGGACGCAAAAATCTTGACTTAAAAAACTTACTTGCAGCTGAGGCTTAGTGCTATGCGTGGACGAAGACTGGGAGCCATTTCTCTTTAATAATTATTTTCAAAGAAACCTGTGAAATCTTCATCAACATTTTCAAAGGAATGGTCCCTATCAAGAGAAGAAAGACTTTGAGATCTAAACCCATTTAGCCATGACGATAGGTGAGAGAGTCTCATGTCACCTGCTGAGAGGTAGCGCTTGCCGGAAGGCAGCATATTCACAAGAAGGCCCTTTTGTTTTTGCCAACATAAAGATTTTGTTCCTCCAGTAATCTGTTGTCCTTGAGTTGGGGCTGGAATATACGGAGATTTCTACAAATTGATTCTTTTTTTTTTTTTTTTTTGGTGAGGAAGATTAGCCCTGAGCTAACAGCTGTTGCCAATCCTCCTCTTTTTGCTGAGGAAGATTGGCCCTGGGCTAACATCCGTGCCCATCTTCCTCTACTTTATATGAGATGCCGCCACAGCATGGCTTGACAAGCGGTGCATAGGTCTGCGCCTGGGATCTGAACCTGCGAACCCCAGGCTGCTGAAGCGGAGCACACGAACTTAACCACTATGCCCCTGGGCCGGTCCCATGCAAACTGATTCTTTACAAAAACTCAGAGGATTCAAATGACAACAGGATGCTCCCCTCTGGCCCCCGAATGTACATAATTTGAGGAATTGTGTTGCGAGACAGCCAGCACAGAAGAGAGACAACCCATTATTTTTAATAGTCCTCGTGGTTTTTTTTGGTTCTTTTGGTTTTTCAGTTGGGAACATTTATGGGACTAATTCCATTTCTTATTGCAAAATCTATGTAGTATACTGGCTTGCATCATAAATTCCAAAGGCAATTCTAATTGACCAGATGAAGTAAGGTCTCTTTGGACTTAAGAATCTCGCAATTTCACTTTGTCCTCCCAAGTTGTTTCTTAAGAATATCATTAAAGAATTCACTGATTCTGACTAAATTTGGTGCACAACTAAAGGGCTTACAAGACTCCTTAAATTCAGTTTGGTTTTTTATCTTGCAACAAAATGATAGCTGCCATCCTTTTCAAATGGAATAGTTTCTGTGATTTTTAAGTAGCTTTTATTTTTACTTTTTTTCCTTCTGGAGATGGAGAAAAGATTGCATGGATGCAATTCTTGTGAAGAAAATGTTGGGTTGATAT
Source organism: Diceros bicornis minor (assembly GCF_020826845.1). Taxonomy (NCBI): domain Eukaryota; kingdom Metazoa; phylum Chordata; class Mammalia; order Perissodactyla; family Rhinocerotidae; genus Diceros; species Diceros bicornis. The sequence continues at coordinate 68,489,433 of NC_080741.1, forward strand.
TTTCATGTGATTGCCTTGAATTAAAAAACTGGTTAGAGGAATTGAATCCAAGCTCCCTCTTTTTTTTTTTTAATACATACACTAGCGTTACTCAACACCTATTTCTTTCTGTTTTTTTTTTTTTTTTGAGGAAGACTGGCCCTGAAGTAACATCTGTTGCCAATCTTCCTCTTTATCTTTTTTCTCCCCAGAGCCTCGGTACGTAGTTGTATATCCTAGTTGTAGGTCCTTCTAGTTCTTCTTTGTTTGATGCTGCCTCAGCATGGCTTGATGAGCGGTGACTAGGTCCTCCCCCAGGTTCTGAACCAGCGAACCCTGGGCTGCCGAAGTGGAACGTGCGAACTTAACCGCTACGCCACTGGGCTAGGCCCCAAGCTCTCTCTTAATGTGGCATTCCACTAGATTCTAAAATATCTTGCCATGACATCAGAATTGCAAAATCTCAACTCATTTCCTAATCTTACTCCTGAAGTTGGTCCTTAAACATTATTCATTTCAGTGGAAACTACCAAATAATTCCCAGCCTCCAAGGCTAGGAATCTTATAATAATTTTTTCTTTCTTTTCCTTAATTTCCTGTATCCACAGCTTTCTTATCATGCAGCTTTCGTCATCATAGCTGCCATTCAAAATTCCTATCAAGGAGGCAGTGTTCATAGTACACAAAAATTTGAATCCAACTCTGTTGCACCCTCTTCTCATGTTTCTTCTTGACTCAATAACTATCAGTGGCTCACATTTGTCCACTGTCACAAACTGAGCTACATATCTGCTTGTCGTTTTTTTTTCCCTTGGTGAGGAAAAGTCACCCTGAGCTAACATCCACAGCCAATCTTCCTCTTTTTTTGCTTGAAGAAGATTAGCCTTGAGCTAACACCTTTGCCGGTCTTCCTCTATTTTGTATGTGGGTCGCCGCCTAAGCATGACTGATGAGTGGTGTAGGTCTGAGCCTGGGATCCAACACACAAACCCCAGGCTGCTGAAGGGGAGCGCACTGAACTTAACCACTATGCCACTGGGCCGGCCCCAACATCTGCTTGCCTTTTGAGGCTAGATTTGTTCCCCATTTCTAGCTCTTACCATGCACAGTTCTGTCTGTCTCTCTGCTCACACCGAGTCCTTCTCCTAAAATGTCCACACTTTTTCCCTCTGCTTGTCTTAATCTGATCTTCCCATTCAGGTTTGGTTTAAGCTTCTCCTTCCTATCCTCTTCCCAACCATTATCGGCCACACTGGTCTGTCCCTTGTTTCAGATATGCCTCCAGCACTAACAGGTCCAAATCTCATTATGCTGTGTCCATCTTGTTTCTTCAGCAAGAATGGCAGCTCTTTGACTCAAAGAACAATGTCCCATATCTCTTTTGTATTCCCATAGTGACTGGCACAAGTCTAGACATATAGTAGGTGCTTAATATGAAATAAGGATCTAATAAATGGAACCAGTGCATGATTTTCCTAGTTTTCACTGACATACTATGGCAAAGACACAATAGTTAGCTGTAATTTTTCATGATTTATCCTATTTTTTACAAAGTCACCTCTTCTATTTGCCTCAAATTAAAAATGAGGTAGACATATCCTTTCTGATTGGAGTAGAAGCTAATAGATGGTATTAGACCAGCATCCCGAGAATAATAGTAAAATTAGCTGATATTTATCAACAGCTTATCAGATGCCACAAAATGAAAGGGAAGATGGAGAAAGTAAGATGTTTGCCCAAAGGCAAAGAGGACCACTCACAGCCATTGCCCTCTGCCACCTCTTGGCTGAATCTTGCTTTGCCTTAACCTCTGTTGTTCTCCACGGTGTCCCTGAAAGATATGCAAGGGGGAGACAAAGGAAAGCATCAGAACGCTCTTTTGTGAGCCGGGACTTTGACTTTAAACCTCAATGCGGAACTCTACCATTTAGGTTGGTCTCAATGGAAGGCTGATTTGTTTTCCAGAGATGAAAACCTAAATCAAGTAATCTGTTTCCCTTTATCTCATGCAAATCTTGGATCTTAACGTTGATGGCAAAGAAAGAAAGAAAGATACAGAGGAAAAGGAGCGAGAGAGGCAGAAAATTAGAGAATGTTTGACTCCTGAGGTCTGTTTAGTCAGCGTGGAAAGAGGTGAGAGAAAGATGGCCTGAAGTCTGTTGTGGTCATGAGTTTGCCCTTGAAGAAAGGAGTGAAGAAGGATCTGGAAGAGGCCTTGAGCTTCCCACAGAGACCACCATGGGCTAAGATCCGCTCAGGTGAGAAGAATACGTTATCTTAAAGTGAAGTTGGCTAAATTCCATAGTGTTTGAGGGTTGGTCGGTGTGATCAAGTTTTGAGGTACACTCGCTTAGAAGAGTCTGGAGGAAAAGCTATCTTGGAATAAGTACAGTAGTTTTACGTTAACACTTAGCCTCCAGTTGCTTTTGTATTTAATTAGTTAACAATCATCTTAAATCAGAAATCTTTTTCTCAGAAAGAACTTAAAAAACAGGCAACAGAGAGGAGAACAAACTGGTATAATGGAAATGACTAGAAGTGAAAGTTTGATAATTCATAAAAGTGCAAAAAGAGGAAATGATTTTGGAAAATTATTCAATGACACGATGATATGTTCCTTAATGAAATATTTTATTTTGCCAAGGTTCTTTACTTATTTCATGAAAGGAAATAATGTCATTGGAAGATGATATTCAATGCTGCTCTCCACGCATTGACTATGTTCCCTTTTAACTTCTGAGAATAGAATATCTGATTTTAGATAGTTGTTAGCTCATTAAATATAAAACAATTTGAAGCTCAGCAGTTTATTTCTTTTCTCCATTTCTTTTTCATTCCTACCTCCCTTCTGCCACTCTCTGTCTCTCTGACTTGTCTGTATTTCTTTCTGCCTCTATGTTTCTTTCCCACTAAAATCAAGATTTCCTGGTGGTTTAGTAAATCTGTAACAAATAACATAGGGTACTGCCTGGGCAGAGATGCAGAGATGACAGACTGCAGGAGTGTTGAAAAAATATCAAGTCCCTGATCACCGCAGACAAGTGGTCTAGATGAGGGTTTTTCCTCCCTCCACAGCATCCTGTGGAAAATAGTTTGCTTGTTAAGGTCAGATAATTTGATGATCTTATAGTAGGCTGATAGATGCTGGGAGCTCCAAATCTCTTTCGAGATTCATGTTAGCGGGCATGGAGTAAAAGGGGCTGGTGTCTTCTGAGTTCACCACACAAAGATTTCCAACTGATTGGCCTGTCAACATAGTTGGAGGAAACACACTAATTGGACATAATTATGGGATTGTGCATGCATGACATTTTATTCTCTCACTCTCTTCTCCCGTTTTTCTCTTGGAGTAAGAAATATTGAGGAACTCCAGTTAAGAAAGCATCATTGCGGGGCCGGCCTGGTGGCATAGTGGTTAAGTTCGCATACTCTGCTTCAGCGGCCCGGGGTTCGCGGGTTCAGATTCTGGGTGCAGACCTACACACCGCTTATCAAGCCATGCTGAGGCAGGCGTCCCACATATAAAGTGGAGGAGAATGGGCACGGATGTTAGCCCAGGGCCAATCTTCCTCAGCAAAAAGAGGAGGATTGGCAACAGATGTTAGCTCAGGGCTAATCTTTCTCACCAAAAAAGAAAAAAAAAAAGAAAGCATCATTGGATGGTGGCATAGGGTAGCAGGTTCGAATGGCCATCACTTTAGCACTGACTCCTGGAGGCCCTGTGCTTAAACTGGGATAATAGGGCCAGTTCCCAAACTGTACTGGGAAGTTCATAAAATGAGCATTCTGAACTAATTTTAACAAAGATGTTTGGCCCTGCAGATTACTCTAGTGTGCATGAATCGGGCTATTAAGGCATTTTCATTTGCCATACTTTTCTTTGAAGTTGAATGTTTCTAATGATTTATTTCAGTAGTTAGCTAAAATATTTGCGTCCTATTTAGGCAAAGTAATGGAGAAGACAGCATTCTGGACTTTGAAGAATGGAAATGGGAGAACTGAGCTTCAGAAAAAATGTATCATCAGCCATGTAGAAAGCTAGAATTTGGTATAGACTAATTAATTGTGACTCAGTTTTTGTTCTAATGCCCTTGAAGACATCAGACGTTAATCTCCCCTCCCTCCTTTGGAGAATCTACTGAAAAATTTAAGTGAGCGAGAGGTGGACTAAATTAGAGTTTTCTTGAAAGCCATGATTGAAATTTATCATCAAGCTTGGGCTAGGTTATCCCTCAATGTACCAACCCACTAATTTTAGAAACCTTCCTTCTTTGTCATGAAAAATCAATTTAATGTCATGAATAATTGTTTTTTTAAATCAGCGAAATTGTAAAGGTTGTTATGAGTGTTCGAGGGATTGGTTGAGAACAAATACTGGTTTATTTCAGAATAACACTACCAAGGTGGATCTATCCATTTATTCTCTTACACCAAATCTATTCTTGGACCCATTTGTCCCCAGATGTTGCCATGTTCAGAGCCATACATCATCAGAGTGAGGTGCTCTTATAATGTATTGCACTAATACATTGTGCGAAGGACAGCACTGATGATAAATTTCTTAAATGATGGTGCTGTCTAAGGCTAATGACTCTAAGAGCAAATGCAAGGTAATGCAGTGATTTCTTTTCAGGCCCCAGCAAAGAATACAGAAGACATCTCAAAACCATTTTCACTTGGGAGTAATATTGAAATAGACAGTATTTCAAGGCCTTTGCTACAGACACTTTGGCAGTATTAAGGCAAATGTAAATGGCTTTGCATTTTCAGTTAAAACCCATTTCATGCTTTCCCTCATGGGAACTGTTATTTTATTTATTTATTTTTTAGTTTTGGATATTTCTCTCTTGAAGTTGTTTCTCTCTCTTTGTGGATATGATGTGTCTTGTGCTTCTTTGAATATGCACTGTTTACCTTTGAGCTCTTTACTTTGAGCAGAAGTTATGTTCCCAAGATTTTGTTCCCATGATTGTAGCCAGAGGGATGGACTAACTGGCAGGATTTGTGGCTGAGAGACTCTTGTTCTGGCAAAAGGTATGTGGGTGGATGGCAAATTCCTACGTATGCCACAGAGTATGTCACATCCATGCCCAGAAATTGCCTGGTTATTCATTAGTTGGGAAAGGAACAACCCTCAATTTGAGGCATTGAGAGGCAAAATGACACATTTAATGGAATATTTTGGTGGGAGTCATTCCTTTGGTCAGTGTGGTGTATTCTCTTTGTGCTAAAGACAGCAAAAACTGTGACCAAATCATTTCTTAATATTTGGGGATGAAGCCTCCCCGGATAGTGTCATTCCTATTCTTTAGGCATATTCAAAATAAATGTGTCTTATGTTTTCCCTAGGAAAAAAATATAAGTCCAAATGTCATCCACACAACAGTTTCCCCATTGATGATGATGATAGTAACAATCGCCAAGGTGTATTGGGCATTGCCGGCCACTGCTCTCAGTGCTTTTATGCATTATCCCACTGAATTGAGGCAGGTACAATTTTTAAGCCCATTTGACAGATGAGCAATTTGGACTTGGAGAAGATAAGTAACTTGCTCAAGGTGACATGGTAAATCTGGCATTGGACCATCTGACTCATGAGGCTATGAACTAAACCATTAAACTATTTTGCAGGTTTATGTGTTTTAAAATTAATCCTATGTCTCCATCTACATCACAATGAGAGATAGCATCAAGTCATAGACTGGATTTGAAAATAAATGATTTCATTGCCCAATTCATTGACTTTTACCAGATGGTAATACATTTAATCCATCTTTCTTTCCAGCCAAACATATACACAATAAGAGTCAATTCTTTTCTCTTTAGCTAGAAGCCATATCAAATCTTGAGCCTTTTTAAAACGCTATTACTCTTCACCTTTAAACAATGGATGAGACCAGCGTGGAATGTTTCGTTAGCCTAATGCACCTTCAAAGTTCTCCCCTCTTTGTTAAGAACTAGAAGAGCGGCTCTAGCCTTCCCAATCAGAAGGCAGCATATATTTCTACTAATTATGCCGTAATTTGTTGATGAAAATGGTTGTGTATTGGGTTGGGTCCTTTGGGGTAGTGATTTTAACTTCTTCAAATAGGAAGATTTGTTGTGCTTGTGGATTGCATTAGAAATCATTCTTTCTGTCTATTAACTGATAGGTTCTCACTTCTAGAACTGTTTTCCTTAATCCATATTTATTCCACCTCCCTCAATTGTAGGGAAAAAATCCAATTTTAATAATCTTTTTAAATGAACCTAATTTTGGTTCATACTTCACAGAATATTTATCTTGTGTGTGTGCCAAAAAGACAGGAAATGGGATGACCGTATAAAGCTTTATTTGGTATTTTTGCCAATTTTAACCAATGTGAATAAAAAATAAATTAATAATAAAAATAGTTACCTCTTATGTGTGCTTAGTTTTCGATAACAAATGTTTTATAAACTTTTTCATTTAACATATTATTTATTTATTGTCCTAATCAAATTTTACTTTTTGGAGCTTAAGTGATTGGGAAACTGGGAACTGTCCTCTAACTTTAGTTTCCTTCTTTACTGATTTTCTTTAAGATGGAAGGATACCACGGGCCACCTGTAGAGACTATAGTAAGCAACTAGTTCTGATGGGCAATTATTTTGCTTCACTGTCTACAAAGATAACCAGAGAAGATGTATATGGATCACACCATTTCCCTAAGACAAGATTGCTAATATTTTCAGAATATGTTTAGTTCCTGACCATATGCTGCATATTCTACTAGGTGATTCTACATTATTATCTCTTTTACTTCTTATAGCAATACCATGAAGTGGTTATTAACAACCTCATTTTACAAATAAGGAAACCAAGGATCAGGTATTTTAACTAGGCTCCAGAAGCTTGTAAACGTGTGTTTGTCTAATGCCAAAACTCATGATGATATTGCTCAATATTGCCAGCTTTTTAGATATATTTCAGAAACTTTAGCTAAGGATAATGGCATAAAGTCTTGTTATGTTTTGTTTTGCAATGCACATTTAATAAAAATGTCTTCTTATGTTTGTTTGTTTTAAACATTTTATTAATAAAAACATTTAATTAAAATGTTTTCAGGGGCTGGCCTGGTGGCGTAGTGGTTAAGTTCGTGCGCTCCACTTTGGTGGCCCAGAGTTCACAGGTTCGGATCCCGGCCACGGACCTACACACCGCTCATCAAGCCATGCTGTGGCAGACGTCTCGTGTAAAATAGAGGAAGATGGGTACAGATGTTAGCTCAGGGCCAATTTTCCTCAGCAAAAAGAGGAGGATTGGTAACAGATGTTAGCTCAGGGCTAATCTTCCTCACCAAAAAAAAAATGTTTTCAGTCATTAACGCATTAGGATCACAAATTTTAAAATATTTTGATGTTTGTTTTATAAAAGTAATGCAAAGAATGGTATAAGGCAAGAATTAAGTCTTTTTCTTCCTGTTTTCTACCCCTACCACCCACACTTGGTCTCCTGGTATCTTTTCCCCAAGGAAATCATGAAGCACTATTAAAGATCCACAGGTTGGCTGACTTCCTTCCTTCCTTCCTTCCTTCCTTCCTTCCTTCCTTCCTTCCTTCCATCTTTCTTCCCCTTCCCCCTAGCTTTATTGAGATATAATTTATACATTATCTTGTGTGATTTTAAGAGGTGCAGTGTGAAGATTTGATACATGTATATATTGCAAAATGATTACCACGATAAGGTTGGTTAACATCTCCATCACCTCATGTAATTACCGTTTTTTTCCTTGTGATGAGAACATTTATGATCTACTTGCTTAGCAACTTTTAAGTATATAATACAATATTAACTATAGTGACCATGCTGTAATTAGATCCCCAGAACTTGTTCATCTTATAAGTGGAACTTTGTATCCTTTGACCAACGTTGCCCCATTTCCCCCACTCCCCAATTCCACTCTCTGTTTATATGAGTTCAGCTCTTTTAGATTCCATGTATAAATATTTGTCTTTCCCTGTCTGAGTTATTTCACTTAATATAATGCCCTCAAAGTCCCTCCATCTTGTCACAAATGGCAAGATTTCCTTCCTTTTTATGGCTGAATAACATTCAATTGTGTGTGTGTATATATCACATCATCTTTATCCATTCATCCATTGATGGACACTTACGTTGTTTCTATGTCTTGGCTATTGTGAATAATGCTACAATGAACATGGGGGGTACAGATATCTCTTTGAGATAGTGATTTCATTTCCTTTGGATATATACCCAGATGTAGGATTGCTGGATCATATGGTAGTTTTATTTTTAAATTTTGGAGGAACCTCTATACTGTTTTCCATAGTAGTTGTACCGAGTTATATTCCCACCAATAGTACACAAGAGTTCCCTTTCCTCCACACCTTCATCAACACTTGTTATGGCTTGTCTTTTTGGACAATAGCCATTTTAACAGGTGTAAGGTGATATCTCATTGTGGTTTTGATTTTCATTTCCCTGATGATCACTATGTTGAGCATCTTTTCATGTACCTGTTTGAGCCACAGGCTTTATAATCTCTTCATTTATGGAAAGCCTGGCCATGAATTGCCTCAATTATTTCTTTTGCTTTTAATAGCGACTTCTATTTTTATGTTTTCTTGCCAGATAAGGTGATAAAAAGGAAACACCATATTCAAGATGAAGTTTAAGATAGCTGAGATGCTTCAATTTCTTCTACACTTGCTTCAGGATCCAAAGAATTGTGTGACTTAATCTGAACCTAATCCTGTCTACAGAATCTCTTAGCTAATAATTAGGGATGGATTGAATTCAACTGGGCTAGAGAGTTGACTAAATGCAGAAGTTAGAACCTATTATTTTGAAAGATACTGCCATTTATAACTTCTAGACACAGAATTCTAGAACAGGTTTTGTTCATTAGTGTAATTATCCAAGGTGGTTAAAAGTCATTTCTACTGGAATAATTCCTGAGCCATCTTGAGAGGGAGATCACTGCAGCAGGTGAATCCAACGAAACTGACCCTCACCTTGAAGTGAAAATGTGAGGCAATACCCTTTTCTCTTTCTCATGTGTGGCATGAAATATTTAGACCTGGCGCTAAATAACAATGGTATTTGTAATATTTGACTTTTTCAAAATAAGGAGTCTAAACAACATTGGTAAATTCTGTACCAAAAATCCCATGTTGTGTGCAGTATTGAAGATCATTTCTCTCTGCAAAGAGTATGAGAGTGATTGAATTGTTGTTGCTCTCTAGTGTTTATTTTTTACAACTGGCTCACTGGGGGTAAGTTCGAATATATAAGAGGGCTCCTCGCATTTATGGTCAATTGGTTTTCACCAAGGATGCAAGACCATTCAATGGGGAAAAGATGATTTTTTCAGCATATGGTGCTGAGGAAACGAGCTATCCAAATGCAAAAGAATGAAGTTGGACTCTTATCTTAAATCATATACGAGAATTAACTCGAAATGAATCAAGACCTAAATTTAAGAGCCAAATCTATAAAACTCTTAGAAGAAAATATAAGGGAAAATCTTCATAATATTAGATTTGGCAATGACTTCTTAGATATGACACCAGAAGCACTTGTGACAAAAGAAAATAGGTAAATTGGACTTCATCACAATTAAAACTCTTATGCATCGAAGGACATTATCAAGAGAGTGAAAACACAACCCACAGAATAGGAGAAAATATTTGCAAATTAGATATCTCATAATGGGTTAATATACAGACTATATAAAGAGCTTCTACAACTCAACAACAACAACAACAACAAACAACCAAATTAAAAAATGAGCAAAGGACTTAAATGGGCATTTCTCCATAGAAGATATACAGACGGCCAATAAGCACATGAAAAGATGCTCAACATTATTAGTTATTAGGAAAATGCAAATCAAAACTACAATGAGATACTCCTTCATATCCGGTCAGATCACTATTATAAAAAAAATGGAAAATAATTGTTGCCAAGGATGTGGAGAAATTGGAAACCTTGTATATTCCAGTGGGAATGTAGAATGGTGCAGCTGCTGTGGAAAACAGTTTAGATGTTCCTCAAAAAGTTAAACAGAATTACCATATGATCCAGCAATCACACTCCTAGGTATATACCTAAAGAAATTGAAAGCAGGAACTCAAACAGGTACTTATATACCAATGTTCACAGCAGCATTAGTCCCAATAGCCAAAGGTGGAAGCAACCCAAGCGTCCATCAACTGATGAATGGATAAACAAAAAATGGTATATACGTATGATGGAATATTATTCAGCCATGAAGAGGAATGGAATTCTGATACATACTACAACATAGATGAACTTTGAAAAACATTATGCTAATTAAAATAAGCCAGACACAAAGGAACAAATATTGTATGATTCTACTTATATGCCTAAAATAGGCAAATTCGTAGAGACAAAAAGTAGTATAGAGGTTAATAGGGGCTAGGGGAGGGGAGAATGGATAGTTAGGGTTTAATGGGTACAGAGTTTCTGTTTGGGATGTTGAAAAAGTTCTGGAAACAGTGGCAATGATTGTCCAACATTGTGAATGTACTTTATGCCACTGAATTGTACACTTAAAATTGTAAATTTTATGTTATACACATTATATATGTATGTATACATACAGAACGGGGTAAAATACAGCTAGGCAAAGAAAAGACTAGGTGAGAACTAAAATGTAAAGCTAAGTATGGGCATTGTTACAGCTGTAGTGACTATCAGCTTTAATATATGGTAAACATCTCTGAAGGGAAAATAATCCTGACTTTGGGTGTATGCATAATTAGTGGCACATCGCTTAGAGCTGCTAAATGGAACCAGCTTGACTTTCCAAGAGAGTTTGATTACAATATATTAAAACACTGTGGGCTTTTAGAGTTTGACATGGCAGAATGACTCTGTGTGCTTAACAATAACTACAACCATCAGCACAGCGCATGTGCTCCACAAATATTGTTGAATGGACACCTAACTTTACCAAAAGGCAACAGCTACATGATAATTTGACTTTAAAGATTATTTGTGAGTTGTGTGTTGCACATCTTTGTATGCAGTGTGCATTTTTCCCAGCCATAGTTTTATAAAATGGAAAAGTAATACAAATTGGCACACTCAATCAAAGGCACTGGAATTCTATTTTAAATTTATAGAAATTTGGGAACATGATTCTTTTAGGGATGAGAGATGCCTGGAATTAGGATGATACTGTTATTGTGATCAGCCAACTAACATTTCTGGGCTGCCCCTCCGAACAGCCACCCATATTTGTATCGAATTTATGTCAGGGTGCATCAAGCAAACAGGAGGAGAAGGGTACAGAAAAAAATCTTTCAAATTAATTTGAATAAGCCAGGAATAGAAAAAAATATAGCTACTTGCTTAAATTATTTTAAGGGTAACTTTTTATCGATTTTATAGCAACAAAAGTTTAAAAATATAATAAAGACGTATTGGACAGTGACTTTAAATATATATATATTTTTAAAATTCCTTCAGCCTAGAGGACTTTGCTCTCTGTCTCTTACTTATTACTTTTAAAATTACAAAGACCAGGAAGAAAACAACTTTGCTGCAGCATTTTGAATTGCATCTCAAGTATTTGGTTATATATTTGACAGCTAGGGCTGCAGAACCTCAACTTCATGTTAACGAGTGTGTATCTTATCTTTTTATCTGTGTTCAACTGTGGCATTAGACATTTAGTATCACGGAATGGCTTGGGAAAAGCTTTACTGATTGATTCATCTAACAAACATTTGGGGAATTCTAGTGTGGACCAATTGCTCTACCAGCAGGACATGCTCTCTAGGAGCTCAGAGCTAGAGAGAGAGAGCAATAAACTCTAGCAAGTGCTGCAGGAGGGCTAAGCACAGAGGCCTTTGGGAGAACTCCTGTCTTTGGAGGAGTAGGGGAAAGCTTTGCAAAGAAGGTGCAGCACATGCTTTGGGGGGCCCTTCATCACCCCCCTCCGCCCCTCTGATTCGGTTGCTCAGGCAGTGGATAGTTCTGCCGCCCTGAGAGTGTGGGCTGTGCCTCTCAGCTTTTCTGCCCGAGAGCTTTCTCCGAAGCATCAGGACCTGGAAGTATAGTGCTGAACTGCCCAGGTAGTTAATGCTCCCAGGGTCAACCTCCCACTGATGGGAGGCATGAAAGCCAATAGATAAATGCCCCAGTCTCCTCAACTTTAAAGGACCAATTCTAAGAAGCAGTCTGTGGGGTTTTCAGAGGTTCTGACATCCCTCACAGCAACAACCTTGAAACTGCAGCTTTATTTACTTATCCTTCTTCCCTTTCTCAATCGCCCCACTGCGCACTCCTGTGATCACTTCTCAAATAAACCGTTTGACCTCCAGTCCTTGATTCAGCTTCTGCTTTTAGAAGAGCCGGAGTGAAGACAGAATGTGACATTTGAGCTGGTGGATGGAGCAGTGGCATAAAATCACCAAGGACCTGGAGTGTTTCTTGGAGACCCGGAAGATGATAGGATGTGTGAGGAGTGGTGGGAAGGTGAGAGTACGCTGGGCTGAGGGATCTGGGAACGGGGAGAGGCTGGAGAGGTATGATGGGATCAATCATGAAAAGTCTGACGAGGCGTGGGAAAGATTCAGGACTATCTTGTAAGTGACAGCAGATAACATGCTCAGCAGGGATGTCATACTCAGAGGAGAGAGACAGGCGGCAAGGAGAACAGTTAGGAGATGATTCTAACAGTCCAGGTGAGAGAGGAGAAATGAGGGAGGTTCAGCTGTGAATGAGGAGGAGGGGACAGCATGGCAAAATGTGGAGGCAGTGGGCTCAATGGACTTGGTGACTACACGGCGGGCTGAAGGAGAGAGTGAAGTTGAAGTTATCTAGATTTTTAGCTTGGCAGATCAGGTGGATGATGATGCCTCTTTTGAAACCTAATCCCAGGGTGATTGTATTAGGAGGTGCGTCCTCTAGGAGGTGACTAGGTCGTGAGGGTGGAGCCCTCATGAATAGGATTAGTGCCCTTATAAAAGAGACCCCAGAGAGCTCTCTTGCCCCTTTCACCATGTGGGGACATGGCAAAAAGATGGCTGTCTGTGAACCAGGAATTGGGCCCTCACCAGACACTGAATCTGCTGGTGCTCTGACCTTGGACTTTCCAGCCTCGGGAACTGTGTGACATAAATGTTGTTTAAGCCACCCAACCTAGGTTATTTTTGTTACTGTGGCCCAGATGGACAAAGACACCACCCTTATGTGGAGGGATGGGTTGTCAGGTAAAGTTAATAAGGTTGTTGAGCTCAAAACGTGAAGGATGTGAATGTCATATTCAGGTGTTTGATTATATTAACCTGGCACTCATGTTAGGGGTTAGTACAGTTGAGAAAAAACGTCAGAGAATGTGACTTAGCAAGATTAAAACACTAATCTATTTGCTATGGAGTGGCAATATACCATGGGTATATGGTAAATTTCTTATTTGTGGTAGTTTCTTGTTAACCTCATTCAAGAGAAGTTTAAAAACTTCTTGCAGATCTTAGGATAAGGTAATTTATACAAAAAGGAATTTTGGTATCCTAATTCTCAAATAAAGCTTTAGAATGAGAGTCTCCATAACTGACATGCATTGTAGATGCAGTTTCAGTAAATGCTGAAAAACTGTGATGGGAATTTAGAAGTAAATGAAATTTCCTTAAAGCACCGGTTTTTAGATTGGACTCTCAGTGCCCCACACTCAGATGGAGGCTTTGTGAATCAGAAGGGGTTGAGTGAGTAGGGGCAATCTGTCAAACAGCTGAAACTGGAGTCAGAAGAGCATAATTTATAATAGGAGAACATGTTGGGTGAGGCAAACACAAGTAGAGGTTGGTGGCTGGGGAGTCAAGTAGAAATGAAAAAGTGTGGAGTGATTCAGGAGCTAATAGGCATTGTCTTGGGTTGGTTTCTGGGGAGCAGAGCCTGAGACAGGGATTTAGTTGTACTGTTTGATTGTTGAGGGACAGCTCCTTATGACAAACCTGTGAGAGAGATAGAAGTTGGATAGGGAAGGAAAAAATCCAAACAAGGATATGGTCTCATGTAAAGTTTAGCCTCAGTCTGGTTCATAAAGACGTCCTGCCTGGGCTCTTTGACTCCCCTATCAGTCATTGGCCATCTGAGATTGGAGAGCCTGGGGATAACCTCTTGTGATGTTTAATTTTATATATAAACTTGGAGAATGATTTTGGATGAGATTAATATTTAAATCCATGAATTTTGAGTAAAGCAGATTGCCCTCCATAATGTGGGTGAGCCTTGTCCAATCAGTTGAAGGTCTAAATACAACGAAAAGACTGGCTCTCCAGCAAGAAGGAATTCTCCAGCAAACTGCCTTTGGACTTCATCTGCACCATCAGCTCTCCTGGGTCTCCAGCCTGCTAGCCCACACTACAGATTTGGACTCGCTAGCCTCTATAACTGTGTGAGCCAATTCTTTATAATAAATTCCTTTATATCCACATTCTATTTGTTTTATTTCTCTGGAGAATCCTGACTAATACACCTCCTGGAAGTCTCTGTCTCAGTGGAGGTTGCTCCCATTTGCCAAGGGCAAGTCTTCCACAAAGATCACAGCTATAGATAGCCCTTTGCAGTGGTCTTTGCAGCAACTGATGGCTGTGTGCGCCAGTAGAGAAAGGCAATCTTGGTGGAGCACCAATCTCCTGCAGGGAGCATACATTTGGACATCCCTTTTATGGAGTGCTTGGAAAATGATGCAAGAGTAAATAATAGTGAATTAAAATTATTTAGTTGCAAGGTGAGTGTATGGCCCCTCACAAATCCCTCCTCAGTACTTTATCAGCTCTGTGAAGCTCCTTTTAGCAACATTTATTAGTGTGGCAGCATGATATGGTGATTCAAAATTTAGAGGCTTTGGAGGCCGGCCCAGTGGTGTACTGGTTAAGTTCGTGTGCTCCCAGGGTTCTCAGGTTCAGGTCCCAGGTGCAGACCTACGCACAGCTTATCAAGCTGTGCTGTGGCAGGTGTCCTACATATAAAGTAGAGGGAGATGGGCACGGATATTAGCCCAGGGCCAATCTTGCTCAACAAAAAGAGGAGGATTCGCCACAGATGTTAGCTCAGGGCTAATCTTCCTCACCAACAAAAAACAAAAAACAAAAAAACTGGGAGGCTTTGAAGTCAAAGAGATATATGTTCAAGTTCCAGCCCCCCACTTACCCACTGACCAACATTTACACATGTAACTTAATTTCCGGGTTTTGATTCCGTGTCTGTATGACAAATATTACCATAACCTCACAGATGTGTTATGGAGATTAAAATTAAAATTGATATCATACATGGAAACCAAATAAATGTCACCTGTGAATACTGAACTCTTCTGCGTCAGTGAGTTAAATAACTTAAAATTGTTATCAGGTAAAATTCTCACAACAGTTCTGTAAAGTAGATATTATTTAACTTGTTTCGGAATAAGGAAACTGAGATGCAGAAGGGCGTGAGTTGCACACGCCCAACGTCACCAGGCTGGGAAGAAAAGGGGCTGGCATTCTTCCAAGTTCGGCTTCTGATAAATAGAATTCTAGAAGCTTTGGGACTTGATTGTCACTCTGGAAGCATGAGATCCTGCTCCAGGAATCTGAAATTATAGGCCACTTGCTATGGCTCCCGGCCCTGGGGAATGCTGAGCAAGGGTGATGAGGGTTGGGACTCAAGGACTCTAGCCACTGCCATTGCATCTTGAGTCCAACGTGTCCGACATGCCTCATGCTATTCCCACCACCCGCCAATCATCTCAAATTGCCCCATGGCTTGGGGAGGTGGGTAAATGGAATGGAGGGCAAAATGGCGCTTCCTAAGTTCATTTTGGTATGTCATCATCAGGATGCGAATCAACGTCTCTGGGGTTGAAAAGGTCATAAACAGAAAACCTGCTGCACCTTTGAGTTTTCACAGATTTCAATGATTTGGTCCAAATCCAGAAACTGTCTTGAGACAGTAAAAAGGCTGCTGAATGGTAATCGAGGAGGACGGCTCAACTCTCAGCAAGCCGCTTTGACGGTACCAGAGGCATTTAATTTTCATGGTCTTGCAATAAATTTAAAGGCAAATTATAAAAGTAAGGCTCAGTTTTGGGAAGGCTCCAATTTACGTGATTTGGGCTTCTTCTAACTAGACTGTGGGGGCAGCCGGCTAAGAAAGTTTAGATTTAAAGACTTTTGCCAAAGTGTCCTGCGTGAAAATTTCCAGCGTTTTGTGGTGTTTCCAAAGACGTCTTGTATCCTCCTAGGCCTCATTTCCTCCACAGGTTTGGAAAGCGGGCTGTGACTGCTGGAAGGTGATATTTTAAAGGGCAAGTGCTAAAATTAGGGACCAAATCCTTTTGTCTAATGTATTTGGGAAATCAGTATCTGTTTCGGTATAAAAATTTAATTATTGCTTTCGTTTCACCATTTGCCTCTCAAGGGAAAGTGAGGCCTGCAAAGGAGGTGGTACGCATAGTGATTAGGATCTCAGAGCCTCAGTTTCTTCATCTGCAACATGTAGATGTTAATAACTATCTCACGGTGATCTTAGATGGAATAAATTCAATAAGGATTGTGAAGCTCTTAGAAAAGTTGCTGGAATAATGAATACTAATACTGTAATCATTAACAGGAAGAAAACCCTCTGTTACAGGATGAACAAAAATCATTCGTAATGCATGAGATTGAAAAATAGAGTTATCTGTGCGTTGACCTGGACAGTAGTTGGACTCTGGTGTCCAGATTGAATGACTGAATGAGGTGGCCTTTGGAAGGACAGGAAATGGATCTCCTGTCTACTCTGAGCCTCTGCCAACACTGAAAAGGCTAAGGAATGGTTTCATGGTATATCAGGGTTCCATTTTTACAACTGGTTGCACACATCCCTCATTTGAGGGTTCAAATGGGTAGTTTAGGAGAGAAAATGAATGTCTGTGTTCTTGAAGGCCAATTTGGGAGTGCAAATCTGGGATTTGGGATCTCATTGGAAAGTCTGTGTTATTTAAATTTCTACATTGCACCCTTCTCATATGACCTCAAGCTAATGCACGGGTCTGTTGGAATGACAGTTTTGAGTAATTTCTTCCAGCAGCACCTACTAAGCAACCCAAAAGTATTGTTCTCCATGAAGGGTGGAATTGTCAGGAAGGTAACAAATTTCCCCAGGCTTTTGTTGGTGCAACAGAATTCAAGCTTGTTTCAATTCTTTTGGACTTTTTAAAAAAAACCTTTGAGAGATTACTAGGTGAAAATACTGTGTGCTGGCCAAGGATTCCACAGATGACAATGCACCGTACTAGAATCTTGCCTTATTTTTCTCTTTCCTCCACCCCCACCCACCATCTCTCACCAGACAGAATAGGTGAAGAGGTTGAGTTGTAGATCTTATTTCTCCTGTTTTGCTGCTTGTGAAGTCTGCCAACAGAATCCACCTTGACAAAGTCAAGGACTGTGCGTTTAATGTTGAACTGAGTGAATAAATTATGCATGAAATTGTGCCGGAGTCTCTAGTGTGCAGAATTGCTCCTTTTGATATGAAAGGTTAATTCAGAAAGGAGTCCAAAATAGCTGGAAATTGTGGGGATAAGTGGATAGTATTCACTGTTGTGAGCTGTTATTACTAGAAATTGCATTCCCTCTCTGGCTTCCCCAGAGATTTCGCTTTGCCAGTGAATATAAACTGTACTCAATAGAATAGCATTTAGAAGTAACAAGAGTGTATGTCCACACACAATAAAATATTCTAATGGCATTTTAAAAAGAAGTTGTACTTTTTCCTGTATATCCTGCACCCCAAGGAAGAATTTCTATCCCATTTAGGTCAAGAACACAGCATATCAAACGTAATGTGTTTGGGGCATATACGTACTGCAAGGGGCTGCCTGGGCTGGTCATGCCGCTTCTTGGTTATGCAAGCCTGGTTTCTGATAAAGCCCAAACCAACCTTGCTTAAAGAAGGAACTGCCCCAAATTGTTTTATCACTACATCTTACACATCCAGCTTTAATTTAATCTTCGGTAAATTTATGAAGCTCTTCAACCTGTTTCACTTAAACGTCCTTTATACACACATCCTTATATCATTTTTATGTTAGTTCATTATTTCCAGCAGAAACAAGTAGTTGTCTGGAAAGCTAAATTTGACTGAAAATACACATACACATATTTTTGGATCTTGTTAGAGACTCTATTTTGTGTTTCCATCACAGGGGAACGGAATTGTGCCACCAGACTGTGGTAGTTGTTTATTTTTGTCGCTCTTATGTACGTTTTCAGAAACCATCTCCTTCTTAATCTCCACTGGGGACCAGTAGTTTTTTCTCTAATTATAAAGTGGTATCATTTCTGACCTGGGGTAGTTTTTAATTTTGATTCCTGGCTTGTGTTTATAAACTGTTAGATTACATTATCCTGTTGGGAACGTTGAGAGAAAGGCTTCAGTCTTCTGTGTTGGTTTTAACAATTAGATATTCATTCAGTGTCTTAAAATGTATTTTGAGGCAACCAAAGATGCATTTTTGATGTCGATTTTTTCCTTCTGTGTTTCACTTATCTTTTGGCAATAAAGCTTATAAAACCCTGGATTGGTTGATGGTGAATAGTTGTAGTATTATCATAAAACCTAACAGGAGTGAACAATATTGATACAATTACACTTTTTCTAGGTATTCTTTTGTGTTTCAAATGTTTATGTGGAAAAAGATATAGAAATCTTGGCATTGGGAAGATTTCCTACAAATTTTGGCAGATGCTGGGTTAAAATAAAGCAGTTGCTCAAACATCAATGTGCCCCTGGGGTTTTTTAAAAAGTGTTATTTTGTTACTTTATGGCATTACTAAGGAGCATTTAAAATGACTAATCCTTACTCCACTCATTAATGCCAAGAGTGTTATGTTTCTTTATTCTGCTGTCTGTGACTCGTTAGTCTGAGATCTGGACAACAAGTTGGCAAAATGGCCTCTTGTCACTGGAAATTGTTCCTTGTGGACAGTGAGAATATGCTGCGCCTAAGGGCTGCAAACATTCTTTTCATGTGAACCTGCATGCCCCAGGCTGCTAAAACTCAAGAATTAAGGCACAAGGCAGTATGCAATTGTGCGTAACATTCCGATGACTTGATTACAGTGATGTCTACTCCTGTGATACAAGATTCTATGTATTTAAAAATATTTTGGGCCAGCCAAAGACGGCTTTTTGATGTAGATTCAAATGACTTCAGCAGATCAAACTGAAAAATCATTGAATAAACAACTTTGTAGCATTGGGGACAGATACTGAAGGTAGTGAAGATACCGATTAGTGTCTGATTATAATTTACACAATTCTGCAAGATAAACTAAGTAGTAGAAGTTTTCATAGAATTGTGTAACATACACCCACACACATGCACGAATAAAACAAAAACCAAAGTTCTTTTAAGAGATGCTCAATCCACAATTTATACACATTTATAAATGTATATAAATATATTTACATATATTTTGATATGTGCATAATATATAAATACATGTAATGATTTTACATATAAATATGTATAATTTTTACATATAAAACAAATAATTTTAAATATTTTATAATTTTAAGTAAATTTTGTATAATTTTAATTAAATTTAAATATATTTATATAATTTTAAATATCATATTTAAATATGTTATTAAAATTATGGCTACAGAAGGCTGACTTTCACCCCAGACATTTTTGCAAGCAAGGAATCACAAAGAAACAATTTAGAAGCAAATGGAGAATCTTTCCCACAAGTAATTAACACCTTTAAAAGCATGTTTGAAATAAGTAGTTAAGCAAGACAATCAATCTCTTTTAAAAGCTTCCAATTCACTAGAGGCCCATTCAACAGCACACACCTGCTCACCAACAGTCCAACACTCTGACACCATCAACATTTTCTTTATCCACCCTCCTTTTTCTTGAGGGAGGGGAAAGTAGATACACATTTTCTTAAAAATTTATACATTCCCACCCCCTCCAAATTCCAAAAGCATGATATAGTCAATTTTCATTATGAAGTGACTAGTGGATATTTAGAAGATTGGGTTTAAAATTGCATGTATTAAATGCACATAAAATGAATAAATTGTGAAATATTAAACACAAGTACTCTTTTTCCCAGTTGTTCAATGCAAATATGGGCCTGCTGTGCACGTGTGTTATGTTGGGAAAATCTGGGGCTTTGTTAGCCCTTCTTTAACTCACACAAATTATTCCTTTTAACTATAAATGATTTTTTCTTTTGGTAAATTTCCTTGACTAAAGATAACTTCTTGAAAGCATATGTAAGTTCACCAGAAATGTAAGGAAAAAGCAACTGTTGTTCAGAAGTGGTGTATCTTTTTAAGCATCACTTGGGGGCAATATAAAAGGCAATTTAAAAAATGCAACTAATCTTTAGAAATAATATGAAAGGACTTTATTTGTATTCTGTTGTGTTGTGTTAGCATCCATTTCATAGGAAAGATGTTTCATTTCAACGAGATCCTCCACTGCAAGAAAATGAATTTTTTCCTTCTTTGGCACAACTCCAATCCTTTTTTTCTTTCCCCTCCCAGTGGATGATACGACCTGAGAGAAAAACACATTTTTTTTTGAAAGAACCAATTTACAGGTGAATGTGACCAGTGAAAATATTTGAAGTTGAAAAACGAAAATCAGGTGATTAATATAGATCTGGGTGAACCGTTTGGAGTTCTGCTGACTTGTTATAAGGAATGACCATCTACCCCAACTGGTGAGGGGGCTCATTTTAATCCACTGATGGGTATTGATTTTGGAAGATTTGCAATGTGATACGTGCCATAGGTATTTTTGCAGCTGGTACCAAGTATATCCAATACTAATATTTATTTTATTATTCATTACATTCTTGTACTTTCCAATTTTTAGGCATAAAAATTGATATTTACTCTTGAAAGACTTTAAAAAAATCAGTTTCCCAACTATTTGGAAGCCTGAGAGAACTGTTTCTTTTTTGGTTGCAGTGTGTATTGGTTTCCTATTGCTATTGTAAAAAATTACCACAAATAAACAATATAAATTTATTATCTTACCATTCTAGGTCTCACTGAGCTAAAATCAAGGTGTTGGCAGGGCTGCGTTCCTTTCTGGAGGCTCCAGGGGGTCATTTGTTTCCTTGTCTTTTCCAACTTGTAGAGGCTGCCCACAGTCCTTAGCTCATGGCCCTTCTTCCATAGTCACATCTTCCTCTGCCTCTCACTTCTGCAGGAAAAGGACTCGTGTGATTAGGTTGGGCGCCCCCTATTTAATCCGGCTAATCCCCCACCTCAAGGTCCTTAACATCTTTAAAATCTCTTTTGCCAGGTAAGGTAACATATTCACAGGTTCTGAGGATTTGGATGTAGACATCTTTGGGGGACCATTATTCTGCCTATATGCACAGAAAGATGAAGAAAGTCAACAGCAATAGCAGTTACTGCCATTTATTTTATTTGGTGCCTCCTTTGTGCCCTTTACAAAAGTGACCCTGTATGAAGCATAGTAGGCACCCAATAAGTATTTGTTGAGTAAATGAATGAATGAGTCAAGGGTTGATAGATTCTTATCTTTATTCATCAGAAGGCATTATTTGGAGCATTTAGCAGAAGTGGGAAGGCACTTCAGGATTGGTTACTAGCAGAGAAGTGGAGAGGTTTTATAGGAATTTACTGATGCTTATAGGCAAATCCACAGCTTGGTGTAACATTTTGCCAGAGGCATGAGAATACAGTAACTTAAAACTAAATGTCAGGTGTTGGAATAAAGTCACTGTTCACCCTCCAAGGTCAAAGTGCCAACCAGTATACTTGTTCCCTGAAGGAAACGGGCAGCAGAAGGTACGTGACTCTGAGTGTTTTTCAACACTGTGGAACATTCAGGGAGAGAACAAAACAAAGCTATGCACACGTGAGGCACCTAGAGTAATCCAGTATCATGGACGATTCTTCTTGGCCACAATCAATGGAGGCAAGAAGCTTGTTGTAACTACTGGGGTTTGGTTGGCATGAACCTCATGTGTCTCTTTGAGAGTAAAGAGAGTACACATCTGCCTTTGTTCCTATTTCAAGTTGATATCCTGAAGTGGAAAAGACTTGGGCTTCGGACCAAAAGACCTGCACTCAAATCCTGCATAAGTGGGTAACATAAAATGTCAGTAAAAAAGAGATAATAATATCTGCCTTACGGAGGATTAGATGGAAGGATTAGAGACATCTTTAAAAGGCTTTTAGTACAGGAAGAATGAATATAGTAGTCATTCAATAAATAGCAGGTATTATTATTATTATTATAAAATTTCTCATCCAGCTTCTAATTTTGCCAGTGATGTGTTATACAAAAATACCATTCATCTCAGATAATTAGGCACACTTTGGTTAAGAGTTTAGGCTCTGGATTTATTCATCCATTTATTCATTCATTTTTTTTCACACATTCCAAAATTCCCTTTTGTTAGTTATGCACCACTCCATGGGCTTGAATACAGTAGACGTGGTCTCTTTCCTCATAGTGTTTGCAGTCTAGTGGAAGGGACAGGCCATTAAGTAAATAAACAAATTAAGGTTCATATCCTGGCGCCATAACTTACTAGCTGTGTGGTCCTGGGCGGATGACTGTACCTCTCTGAATCTCTATTTCCTCATCTATAACTGAGGTTCATGGGACTTACCTTGAAAGACTGTTGTGAAGATTGTTACATAGTGCACATGAATGTTTAGCATAGTCCTTGGCACATAAGAATTATTATTTTATAACTTTTCTGATTATTGGGTACTCAAAGAAGATGTGGTTTTATTTTTGATGAGGAAGGTATGCCCCTTACAGGGAAAGCACCAAATAGCACATATACTTGAAAAAAGTGAGACTGTGTCCTAACCTTCACTCCCTGATCTCTCATGCTCAAATTTTCAGGGAATACCATTGCTACTAGTACTGTTGCTCCTGTACCTACAACTATTACTACTCTTGCTATTACTACTCGCTATTACTACTCTACTTAGCTCTTACTAAGGTATTGCTCTGTGTCAGTCACTATTCTAATCACAGTGCCTGCGTTATGATATTTAATGCGCATCAAAGCCTTACAGTGTGGATTGGGTGCTGTTATGGAACCCATTTCACTGTTAAGGAAACAGAGGCAGGGGGGTTAAGCCCTAGATCTACATCAAGGGAGTGAGGGGCCAGAATTCTAACCCAGACAGTCTGATTCCAATCTTTGGAAAGAGCTATGATTTGGGATAACTTTCCAATGAGATAAATTTCATAGTGGAGGATGATGTGAAAATAAAAGAGGAATTTAGGGCTGGCATTTCACTTGTTGCTCTAAGATAAAAGAGATGTAAGTTGTATGCTCATATGTTCATTCTTTCATCAGACACTTACTAAATGCCTACCAGGTACAGGGTGCTGTTAGAGGAGATTACCTTTGTGTCCTCAAGGAGCTCTCGGTCCATTGTGGGGGCACCAGGTGACTATGAACAGGATGTTAATATACAGTATGCTGCCGGCTCTAATAGAGGTCTGTGCATATGGTATCGGGAAAGTTCGGGGCATCTCACCTGGCCTTGGGTGGCGAGGAAAGGTTTCCTGGTGGAAAAACATCCCTAGGAAAATTCAGAGCCTTAGAAAATTATTCACTAGGATGTGTGGATGAATGTGTATCATAATGGTAAAGAGCACAGGCTTTGGAATTAAAACTGGCTACTTTCAAACCCTGCCTCTGCCATTTTCTAACTCTTTGAACTTTTCCCATTAAGCCCTTGGAGTCCTCATCTGAGAAATGAGAACAAAGAGTACCTTTTTCTTTGGATTGTAGTGAAGACTACATGTAAACTGTTGGCACAGTGCCTCATATATGGTAAATGTCAACACAAGTTAACGTTTCTTATCTTTGCTCTTGTCATCATTGTCATCGCCATCGTCATCATCATCATCATCATCACCATTTTTTCAGAAATTCAAGTCCCAAACAGCAGGACAGGTAACAAAGGGATTTTTCAGTTGTTGTTGCTGAATTATTAAGAAACATGGCACATTGGTCTTAATTTTTAAAGCTTGAAAAACTTCAGACACTTTATAAGTCCCGGTGAACTCATACAAATATATATTACTGGAATTGACGTGTGGAAAGAGCACAGTTTGTTTTTACCCCAGTTGAAAATGTGCAATGACATAATGTAACCCGTTAAGATAACAGAAGCCAGCTGCCCCATTCATATTTAAATATGAGTCACCTTCCAGGGAGACTTGCAAGATTCTATGTGCCAAGCTGGAAAAGTAAAAATTGCTAGCAAGGCGGGAAGGAATAAATTTGCACTTGGAAGGAGGTATTATAGGCTAGAGGCCCGGTCTAGCCAATTCCCTGTTGGAACAGAAAACGGCACCCTAGTGGCCAGAGAGAAGAACTGCAGCACGGTGGCATCATGGTCTATTTTGTTGGAACATGGAGCCCTCTTCACATTTTGTGAACCCTTTCCACTTGATTAAAAATCTTTTGCTTAAATGGCACATATGCCCAGGCACAAACACAGTCTGCTGTAATGACTTAAAAAACAGTGTAGTTATTTCTGAGTTTCCTCCCAAGACTTTGGGATTGGGTTGGCCAACCACTTCCAATGTCTTCCAGTTTAGCAGAGCAGGTCTCAGAAGAAAAATAAAGACCAAATTCTTGACCACAGGGACAACAAAAGAAAGGCCTGAAATTTCAGATAATGGCTGTCTTCATGCGTGTTTGCTGAGAACCCATCAGAAAGAGGATGCCTGTATGTCATGCTTGGGAACAACATTGTAAAAATTAATTACATGTGTAAATTGAATTGACACGTAGACAATTGGATGAGATTAGAAGGTTAGTTTGAAGGAATGCTAAACTGCTAATTAGAGTTCCCCTCGTGGCTGAATCAGATTTGCTATGTGTCTGTCCCTGTGAACTTTTACCTGAATGACAATTCAGTGATCAGTAATCAGTTGGTTGAATCAAAACCTGGAAGGCGCTTTAATTTAGGCAGCTTTGGTTGGGCCCTGGCAAATGTCCTGTGCACAGAGGAATCCACATCACTGAATACAGTGACGCTCACTAAGAACGGCAGTGGGCACTACTTTCGGGAACAGAGTCAGAGTTTTAGGGAAGGTGAAACAGCAAGGATAAAGGTGAACTTGAGTTTTGCCTTTTGATAAAATCTTTTGGAGGACAACTTGGCCATATGGATCCTACATTTTGACTTCTAATTCAACTTCTGCCAATTTCACAGCATAATTTAAGATGTATGTAAGAATTTAACAATGAAGATGTTCAGAGTAGCATTGTTTATTTTAATGAAAGATTGAAAATAATATAAATGTCTACAGTAGGGGATTGATTAAATAGATTATAAACACCCATACAATGGAGTATTTTTGTGCTGTTAAAGGGGTTTTTTAGAGTTATATTTATGGATGTATAAAGATGTGCACAATATATTACTAAGTAAAAAATAAGATGGTAGGTCTGATTTTGATTATGATGATGATCTCATTTAACTGGTATCTTTTTGTACAATGTTCTTTAGGTTAAAAAAAATTGTGGAATGTCTTTCCTATTTGACCTCTTTCCATTTCTATTAACTTAATTATTAAATTTATTTTGGTAGAGTTCTGATGTTTATTTCTCAGCTGTGTAAAAAGCAATATTTAATTTTATTAAAAAGAATTCAAAATATGTAACCTATTTATTTTCTTAACTCCATAACTACTTATTCATAAGGAAAGAAAAGAAAAATTATTACCCACAAGAATATTCCCACTTTAGGAATGTCCCCGTAATAATCTGCGTCTATTGTGTACTTTCGATGGCCAGTCTAATATCAGTGTGACTCCATTACAGTGTCAAGAAATATATTTTGTAGGAGTAAATGACAAAGAGGCACCCCTAAACCTGCTTGAGTAAAAGCCATCCCATCTCCCCTCTGCCCTGTTACCCCACCAGCCTCCTGCAGTTATAGAATTTGGGAGAGTAAATGACAAATGCTGTCATATTATCATAAACACTGCCTCCATTAAATGTATACGAAGAAACATTTTATAATTTCAGAATTAAATTTCATTTGTACATTGCATGTGTGTTGTTATAACAGTAGCAAACATTGGTTCAATGTGAGATTCTAGGAATACCATTCCATCTAACATAATTTGGTGAAAGATGTCTTAGAAGGGCATTCTGGCATTAATGTTATATGTGATGCTACATGCACATATCTGCATGTTTGTTAAATCTGAGTTTCTCAGTCTTGACACTATTGACATTTTGGACCGAGCAATTCTTTATCGTAGAGGGCTGTAGGATATTTAGCAGCCACCCTGGCGTCTATTCACTAAATGCCAGTAGCACTCCTTGTCCCCCTCCCCCTGAATTGTAAACAACCAAAAATGCCTCCAGGAATTGCCAGAAGTCACCGGGGAGGGGCAAAATTGCCCCCATTGGAGAAGCACTGGCTTAGGTTGATATATACATATACCACCATGTTAATGGGTATTATTTTGGGGTGATGAGCACATAAATGATATCTCCCCTTCTTTCTGTTTATCTTCCTCTAATTTATATATATATTGATATGTATAACTCTTATATTAGAGAAAAGATGAAAAGACAAAAAACCCATAATAAATGAATCAAAGCTCTGAAAAGCAGAACATACAGTACTAAGTTACTTACGGTCCTTGCTAGTGTAGAATGCTTTGCTGTTTGCAGTTACCTTCGCACACACATATTCTTTTGAAGACATGGATTTTGTGAAGTAGGTGGATAGGGATTATTACCTTCCTTCTTTACAGATATAAACTCTGTGGTCAAGATCAAGGTCATCCAAGTGGTACAATAGCAGACGTTGCACTCGAGCTCCAGCCTCTTGACTCCTGAATTATGTTAACCACTGCTCCGGGACCGATAGCCACTTCTCTGTGTGACACGTAGGTGTGGCTCTGAGTTGTGTTTGTCTCCGGGACTGGTGTGCGTATCCCTTTGGTTATGTAGACTCTAATGGGGAGTTGGAATTAACAGATAGAAAAGAGAGCAGAAAGGCAAGGCATCTCCTTGTTAAAGACGTGAGCAATGGTGGAGTATCAGACAGATGACTAATTTCCTTGACTGTGCTCCCACATAGAGTCCCAAGCCATCCTGAGGTTCTAATTCACAAGGAGACTGACAAGTGTCAATTTTGTGAGTTATGAAATCAGCTTTTCTGTCCTGGATGCATATTTCTTGTGAGAAATGTTAATGGAATTAATTCACCTACTTCCAAGGAAAACAGACCCTTCCAGATTTCCCATTATGTTAAGTTTCTGGGGTCTCTATTGTTTTCATTGGTGCATTTCCTGTGGTTCTATTAACATAATGGGAATTAAGCATGTGCATCGACTGGTGTATACACCCAGATGCTGGGAATTACATTTCTCAGTCTAGGTGTGTCTTGGATAAGGTACAGTAATTATTATTACCCATTAATATCAGAGTGCACAAAAATACCCTGAGAAGTAAATATTTAATATTTCACACTCATTGCCTTTTCCTAGTTTTTAATTGACTGCGTGCATAGCAAGCAAATTGTACGCCTTCTCTTCCGCCAGTCTTAAAATTAAGCTCCTTTAATTTTGAATAGCATCTGGTTGTCAAATACATACCCATTTTGTTTTCTTACATTGAGTATTGAGCATTCCAGCATATCTGAAAAGGAGTCAACAGATAGATATAGGTGAATGTAAGAAATCTTGTTTTAGATTTTAATTTTAATTTCGATTTTAAGAGCATTAATACCTCACCCCAGTGATTACACTTTTAATTTACCCTACTGTGCTTACATTCTTACATTTCAAAACTGACAAGTGAATGGTGAAGGAGGGAAGGCTTTACGTAGTGTTGGGCTTGGCATAACTCCTTTAAAAGCAATATTACCCATCTCTGGATCTTGGAATGCGCAGCACAGAAGAGAGCCCAGCACATAATTTGGTTCTCCAAATAATTCTTGAACTAATCAAATCAATCTGTGCCTCATAACTCCTCCATTCCCTCTCTTGGCTCCCTTGTCTGTTGACTTTGCATCTTCTCTTGTTCTGCCCTTGATTTGACCTTCAAATTTGACTCTTTGTCTTCAGCGTTGTGACTTTCTGTTCTATCTGTGACTTGCTCATGTCTGTAAGGCTGAACTCTGACTGTGGTCATCACTTCTGACATCATTAGCTAAAGGATGGGTTCCAGTCACCTGTAATTTCTTTTAGCTTAGATTTAGGATTGCAGACTCAGTTGTGTCCAAAAGCCAGACAGGTGATATAGATGTGCGGAGTATGCAGTGGGTAGGAGAATAGGGAGTGGTGAGGACTGTGGTGAGCTGAAGCATGCAAGACCTGTGTAATAGGAGAAGCGGCTGCTCCATTTCTGCTCAGTGTTGCTATTTAGGAATATGTACCCAGCGTTGCCAGATATTTTTAAGAGAGAAGTGAGAAATCATGACTTTTGGTTGAAATATCTCTATTTCCAAATGTGACAATAAATTCCTAATTTTTAAAAACACTATTACATATCTATCAGGGAATTTTGAAATTTGACTGGATATTTGATGATGTTAAGAAATTATTATTAACTTTTTTGTATGATATTGGTATTATAGTTATGTTTTAAAAAAGTACTTATCTTTTAGAAATATTCACTGAGATCTTCACAGATGAATGATGCAATGTTTGAGATTTGCTTCAAAATGATCCAGGGGATAGGGTGAGGAAGTGGATATAAATGAAACAAAGGATATAAATGATGCGACATTGACTGTGGATTGGTAATTCCTGAAGCTGGATAATAGATGGATATATGCATATTTAAATTTGTACATTTGAAGTTTCCATAATAAATAGTTAAAAAAAAAAACATGGCCATAGGCCAGATTTGACCTCAGGCTACTAGAGAGGTCTCTGATCCCTGAATTTTTCTATATGTGTCCCACTCTATTTATATTTCAATCTGCACTATATTCAGTTATTTTTAAAAGTTTATCATAAATGTACCACTCTAATGCTGTGTGAGCTGTCCCTCGTTCCACAAGTCTTGAACTTTTTTGAACAAATACATGTTCATCCTGTTTATTTTATAAATTTTTAAACCTCCAATCGTATTCCCTTGAGCTTTCATCTTGCAGAAGATTTTTGTTTCTAGTTATTCTTCCTCGTATAAAAGTTCTCAAATTTATCAACATGCATTTCCGAGGCTTTTCGTGGAGCTTCTCTCTTGTGACCCATGTGTCTTTTCTAAGGCACACGGGATTTTGCACAAATTCCAAAGGTGTCATATGTTGGAAAAAGGAGAGATTAATTTCCCTTTTAATTTTGTCACCTTTCGTAACTATTTCTCCTTTCTCTTCTATCAGGATCTGAATCTGCCTCTTTATTCCTCTCTCTCTGGGCTGTGAGCTCTTTGAGGACAATTGGGGTTTGCCATCCCAGTGCTGAGCCAATGCCTAGTGTGTGGACAGCCTTTCACTTACTCAGAGAGATTTGTTGACGCTGCCTTACTCTGTTGCCATTTTGTCATCTTATTTTTTCTCACTGTTTCATTTCTGCTGCTTTTTTGCTAAAATCTAGGTCTTCCTCCTGTGAAAGAGAATAGTAATATTCCGATTATCCTTTGGGCAATGGCTGTCTTCTTACTCTCCAGGCTCTGCACAGGTTGATCTCAAGCCTCATTTATTGGTTAATTTTGATTCCTCTTTTACTTTCCTCTTAGCAAGCCTCAAAGTGACAGACAGAGGGCTCCTTGAAATTCCTTTTGCTTTTTACCTCCTATTTCATAGCCTCCTTGATAAGCTGTCTTCCTTTGTTCCTTTATTCAACAAGGATTTACCGAACACCTACCACGTGTCGGGCCCTGTTCTCCACGCGAGGATCTGGTAGTCAACAAAACAGACAAAAATCTCTGCCTTAAATTAATGAGGAAGATGAATAAAGATTGGATTTCAACAAGGGAAAGAAGGATTTAGTAACTTCTTAAAAACTATATCTGTTCCTGAACGATTATGGTAGCTTTCCGATTTTCTATTTTTGTTTTTGCTTCTTGAATATGTTTATTTACAGAGAACTCTTCCCTCTTTTCCTCTTTTTGTTTTTTTCCTCTGGCTGAGGAAGATTTGCCCTGAGCTAACATCCACCGCCAATCTTCTTCTTTTTTTTTGTATGTGAGTCGCCACCACAGCGTGGCCACGGATAGACAAGCAGTGTAGGTCCACGCCTGGGAACTGAATCCGGGCCAGTGCAGTAGAGTCTGCTGAACTTAACCACTAGGCCACCGAGGCTGAAGTGCTTTTCCTCTTTTATTTATTTATTTTTTTTGCTGAGGAAGATTGGCCCTGGGCTAACATCCATGCTCATCTTCCTCCACTTTATATGTGGGAGGCCCCCACAGCATGGCTTGAGAAGCAGTGGGTAGGTCCGCGCCCAGCATCCGAACCCACGAACCCTGAGCCGCCTAAGCGGAGTGTGCGAACTTAACCACTACACCACCGGGCTGGCCCCATGCTTTTCCTCTTTTTAAGACCCATTTGATGTTTTACATATGATCTCTCTCTCTCTCTCCATTAAAAATGTCAGTGGAAATATACTGTTTAGGTAGAAAGTGATTTAATAAAATAAAGTTAAATAATATTAAAATTCATAGTGTATCTATAAAAATGTTTATATTTCACATCTAAAACTTTTATTAGGTGCTAAGATACAGCATTATTTAAATTAACCAAAGATTCTCATTCATGTTAGGAGATAAACAGCCCTAATCCATATTTTCTTCCCACTGTGAGTATTCGGCAGTATTCAATCCTTATCAGTTGCATTTTCTTTTCCTATGACAGGAGGCCATATTTTGATGCCAAAGTTAACTGGTGCTATATTGAATAAAAGCCTTATCTATATAAATGAACTAGTTTAAAAATACTATGGCATTTAGTCAACTAATCAGCTATGAAAGCAGCTGCATCCAGAGAAAACATTTATCTGTAAGAAATATCTAATCTGTTTGTGTCCCAAAAAAGGCAGTCAGGAATTTACGTATGTGATAGCCAAAGAGACCCGAACAAAGAGAAAAAGAAATCGCTTGTTAATACTCCTACTAAATTACATCAGAGCTCTTCCTTTCTATTATTTTGTCACAAAATGACCCTGCTCAATTTTAGTCAAACAAGAATGTGGAATAAATTCTATGGATGATTTTTAATTTTTTTTATTGAGGAGGGAGGTGATGACAATGAGTTCTTTAAATCTGCCTTTCTCTTTTCTCTTCCTTCCTTCCCTCTCTTGTTGAATGTTTATTTATCTTCTTTCTAAGGTTATCTGATCCTAAAAGGGTGGAATATTTTTAATTCATTTTAAAAGAATGTTTCCATATACATTTGAAAAAATTTTGGATTATTCTTGTAGGACTTTAACACAACACTGAAAATTTGGCATCTGCAAGCATAATTCAACGAAGAATTGTCTTTGCCTTGTTTGAGGACATTTAGTTTTGAAATAACAGCATTAGAGTCTTTTGAAAATAACAGAACATGAACAGAAAATTATTTCCCTTGGAAAAAACTAGAGCTAATTTTTCCTTTGGCTGATTTGCTGCTGAAATCGCACATTCGTATAAATGCCAAGCTATACATATGCATATACATATGTATATGGATGAGCACGTGTGTGTGTGCATGTGTGTGTGTGTAAAATTCCACTCTACAATCATGCTAAATTGGAGAATTTGTCTTTTTAAATTAACACTCATTCATATACAGGTCAGGAAGTAATGCAGAATGTTGGTGTTGCTAGCACATTTCAACCAAGATTTCAATTAACTAAGTTTTACAATTCCCCCATGCAGTGGGCAAATACTGTCATTATCTCTGCTTTATTGAACGGAAAATTTGAGAGCAAAATCTTGCCCAAGGTCAAACAAAATCCAGGTCCTCAGAGCCAAAGGGAAAGGGAAATTTGAGACATTTATTTGATATGTCAGTTGAAGATAAGTATTTGTTGAGTGAATAAAATATACACAGAAAAGAAAAAGATTTTGGATCTGAATTGGTCAAAATCTCTCTCATGTTTTTTTCCTTTTGAGAAGAATGCCGTCTAAACTGTGAATTTAGTTGACCTTCATTCAGCCTGAAGAGAGTCGACTGGGAAAGGCAGAGACATATGCATAAACGGAGGCCACTGAGGCTGGCACTTTGCAGGGAGAGCAAGATGGACACATGCAAACAGCCCAAGTCGTTCAACCCAGTTTGCGGAAAGCGGAAGCATCCTGCCATCGCGGATTAGAATGGGCGCTGACCTGCGTTGCACAAAGCTGCATTTCCGCTTGCCTTGATTTTGAACCTCTAGCTCCAGTTTGCCTCAGTTTTGGTGCAAAGTTCCACCTAACTCAGGACAGATTCGGGTTTTCTGGACGGAATCACCAGATTTAACAAGAGGATCTCCTAAACATTCAAAGAGCTATGGGAAAAATTACGGGTTTAGACACTTTGAAGTATAACGCATGTCCTGGGCCCCATTCTAATCTCAGTCCATAAAAATCCAGTGCTGGCTTTGTGGCCACAAGACTGAGAAGTAAGAATTTTGTTTAAATGGATATTAGGAAATTGATACTGTTATCATTTAACGTTCCAATAATCACAAAATGAGTCATCCCTAGGAACTATTCTTGTCCAAAGTTCTTGTCCAATTACGGTCTCATTTGTTCTCTATAGTAATAGAGGACCTGCCTTCATTAAGCAACTTGCTACTTACAAGCGACTATATATAGCATCATATACATCTCACAATAGGTAGGTTTTATTTTAAATCTCATTTTACATTTAAAGAAACCAAAGTAGAGAGATTAAATAATTGACTATGAGCACACAGCTGTCATGAGATAGAATACAGATTTAAATCTGGTCTATAGGACTCCAAACTCTAAGCTGACAGGAACTATCACTACCCTGCCAGCAGGCAGACGTTAATGTACCCATTTTATGGATTGAGGAAACCAGGAGAACTTAATTGACCCACTTAAGTTCACAGGTCTCTCTTTTTTTCCTACAAGGAACTCATTCCACCAGACCACTAACTTCTGGGATGATAAAAATGTGTGCTGGCTAGAAGGTTTTTGTATCCATTATTTGTAAAGTGACATGTTTATTGTACAAATAAATAATAACTGAACTTGAATCAATAGAAATTTAATTTTAAAATACAGGAAGAGAACATTAGGTAAGCATTTTAGAGATCATAAATTCAAAATTTGGTTTCCAAGGTTCACTTTGGTTAGGGAGTGCTTTTCAGCTGTTTTAGTGAATGACACCATCATTTATTCATTTCTCCTACAAATATTTAGAATTGTCAACTGTCTATTCATTGTTGAGGGTGATAATAAAAAAGTCAAAGATATAGACGCTCCTAAAGTTCTTGAATTTCATGGGTGATAAAGATCT
Source organism: Diceros bicornis minor (assembly GCF_020826845.1). Classification (NCBI taxonomy): domain Eukaryota; kingdom Metazoa; phylum Chordata; class Mammalia; order Perissodactyla; family Rhinocerotidae; genus Diceros; species Diceros bicornis. The sequence continues at coordinate 68,522,851 of NC_080741.1, forward strand.
GCTACATGGAAAACCGTAACAAGACACTGTGAGGTGTCGTATAGATTTATAAAAAAAGAATGACCATTGTCAGTTGGCATTAGTCAAGGATGTCTTCGTGGAGATCACTGATCTCAAGCTGTGTCTGAAAGGAATAAGAGAATTGGGGTTTTGCTGAGAATTAGATGCAGGGGAACTCACTCCATTATTGCTAGGTTTATCATTCTTTGCCAGCATATTAAGTGCCCTCTCTCTGCCAGGTGCTGTGCTAGGAGCTGGGGATACAGCTGTGAGGATGACATGCAATGTTTGTGCCCTCATGGACTGTCCAGCCTAGAGGATAAACCAACATTAAACAAGCAGTTATTGTAAAGTCTGTGCTGTGAGAGCTCAGAGCAAAAGAATTTGCCCTAGGATGGGAATCAGACAGGCAAAACCTCCTGGGCAAGTGCTTTGATAAGAGATGAAAAAGTCAGGAGATGTGCTGACTCTGGTAATTGGCAGTAGAGTCCATATATAATCACTTTTAAACGATGGCCAACCTTCCTCTGCCACTCTGGGCATTTCTGAACAAACTTTTCTGCCACTTATTGGTGAATATCTAGAGAGTTCAAGTTAATTTGAAGGTTATCCTGGGAAAGATGTTATGAGGGCTCAATTGTTTCCATCACCTCCTATTTGGTAGTCACAACCAGGGAGGGGTGCTACTGGCATCTAGTGGGTAGAGGCCAGGGATGCTGCTAAACATCCTACATTGCACAGAACAGCCCCTCTCCCCAGCCCCCCAAAAAGAATTATCTGGCCCCAAACATCGATAGTGCTGAAGATGAGAAACGCGCAAGGGCATTTCAGTTGGAAATAGATGTTCGGTTAGAAACATCTTACTGTGAAGAATCACGGAGCAGCTCAGCTGAAGCTGTTTGTACTTATTTTAATAATCAATGGGGAAAATAATTTCAAGTTTCTGGGCTGGGACTGAAGTGGGTGGCAAAAAAGAACTGTATTTTAGAAAGATGAGTCCAGCGACATGTGTAGCATAAAGGGAACAGGGGGAAAGGGGAGGTGGGAAATTATCTCGACAGTCTAGATTGGAAGTCATGAGAGTTTACACTGAGGATGATGGCAATAGAGATAGGAAGAAAAGAAGGCTGTATGCCAAGACACTGCTGAGGCCATGGCTTTAGGATGTGGCTTCTGGAAGGTTAGGAGAAAGAAAGAGGGAAGACCATTCCAAAGGTGAGGACTTGGCAGCAGCACTGGCATTCATGAGAAATAGGCATGACAGGAAGAGGGGTTTTGGGGAAAATAAAATGAATTTGGGTTTGGGCATGTTGTGGTTGAGATGTTGGCAAGACCCCAGTTTGGACCGCCTAGCCAGTGAGCTAAGGAACTCAGAGCCATGACCGGGTCTGGGGACCACGCTAACATGTTTCTTCTAAGCCAGAGGTCCTAAACTGGCAACCTGCAGGCCCCATCTGGACTACAGATGTGTTTTGTTTGGCCCACATAGTGTTTTAAAATTCTTTAAAATTTCTACAACATACACATCGAGAGACTGCATACAGAAACTCATCTTTTTAGCTTCTCTTGAAATATCAGAGCATCTGGCAATTTTGCCTGATGCTTTTCATATGTGCATGGCAGCAGTCTGGGCTGAGGCTCAGCCGCCCCCTTCAGACAGGGCATGGCGTTCCCAGGTTGCCTCAATCCACCGCTCCCTTAATTTCACCTGGCCGGCCCATCGCACACATTTAATTTACCTGCCTGGAATCTGAGTTTGCAATCCCTGTTTTGGATTATGTTTGCATCATTTACGTGTCTTTGGAGGGAACCTTTCTGGACACAGGTTCCCTCAACCTCTGCCCATTACCACATTCTTCCCACCTGTACTTCCTTAGTTGTGCCTTATTTGTATAGCATTTCCCATTACTCTCTCTACACTGACTTTCTTCTGCTGTGGATAAGCACAAGTCTCCCCCAACTTGCAAAATCTTCACTTGATCCTACCACCTCCCAAGATTCTTTGTCCTTTAACTCCATCATGTTGTTGAATGAATGAAGATTACATGAGTGAATGAAACTGTTGCTTACTATTCATCTCTTTGGAACCCCCACATTCTTGGTTAACTTTCTGAATGTGTTTTGTCTTTTTCCACCCTGCTTTTCAAATCCTGTTTCCTATGATTGCCCTCTGAACCACTTAGCTATTTACCCCTACTGGTTTCCCTGCTCTTCTTTGAGTAGGTAGCACATATTCTCAGTTGCAGCAGCTGTGGGAGGTCTCGGGAGGTTAGCCCTTCCCAAGATCCCCATCAGCTCCTCTTTATCTAGGTGGGAGTCTGGTCTATATGCCTCCTCTGTAAGTACAGCTTCAAACAAGTAAGCGCCTGAGATATCCCTTCCCCCCAAGCAGATTTTCAACTTAACCCCCCTACAGGGAAATCCTAGAGCCGCCAGTGTACCTCCCTTCTTCTACCCTTTTGCTAAACTCATCTCATTCCTCCAGAAAGCTGTCTGTCATCCTTTCTGGGAATCTAATCCTTATCATGGGAGACACTATAGCAGGGTGCTTCGGAACATGAGCTGTGGGGTAGGACTAACCTGAGCTTGAGCCTTAACCTCTTCCACTGCATTGCTGGGACGCCCATCAGCAAAATGAGGTTGTTTTGAGGATTAATTAAGGTAATATTTGTAAGGGGCTTAGCACAGTGCCTGGCATATTTTAAGCATCATTAGCATCAACATCATTATTCTTCATCATGATTCAAGGCCCACTGTCCACAATGAATCTTTTCCAACAAGGTCGATTCTCAGTTCTCTCCTCCATTTCCTTCTGTACTTCTTGTTTGGGCTATTCCGAATTTACCCATTTTATACTTCATAATTATATGACTAGGTTGTGTGCTTTCAGAGGGCCAGAACCATGGTTACACCTCTTTGGGCCTCAATCAGCATATTCTAAGTGCCAAATATGTACACGGCTTTCCATGTGTATTTGTGGGATAAAAAATTATTCAAGGCTGTGAAGCACACAGCTGTCCTCAAACAGAGTTCCAGTGCCTTTTCGTTTAATCAGAAGGAAGATGTTTCGTGTTTTGTATCTATCTATTGTGCTGTCTTAAAATAGGCATAATGAGATATACCAAGTACTAAGCCAGCAGACATTGTCAGAAAACTGGGATTTGACACTTTAATTAAGAACTTGTAGTTAAGCGTTTGGCCAGAAGATGGTGCAGTGTTCAAGGGATCGTTCCCTCTGAAAGACAAAACTCTGATTTTAAAGGCACGAAATTGCCATCGACCAAGTCTAGAAAGAAATAGAAGAAAGTGATGCCAGTTCAGCTTTGACACCATCCTAGGGCTTAGCAAGTGTCAGGCTTTCATGTAATTTCTTACTTCCTACTGCCTACCATAATGAGCTGAAGGATTCTTCTAATTAGCTAAATATTATTGTACATCAGAGTGGGGCCGTGCTTCCTATACATTCTTATTTGTGTTTTGTCAGCCAAGGGAAGAAAGCTGTTAGAGGCAGGAGCAGATGTAAGAAAGGCACAAAACATGCCAAGAAGTCATGGCACTTCTTTGCCATTGATGAGTCATTTTACTTTGCCTGTTTTTATTCTGATATTAGTATGAGTCCTTCAAGTCAACATGTCTGACTGGAAAAATCTTTTGTGTGTGGCGTATGTATGCATGGTGTATATACCAAGTCTTCTCTACCCCTGAAAAAGTTATACGAGTAGGCTTTTATTGCTAAAATATCCAATGTAAAATGCAATCTGACACCATCTTCTCATTATTATTGTTTTCAGAAATGAACTGACTCAGGTAAATAATATTGCAGTTTGCTTAAATTTCTTGTTTTCATGGATTGGACACCAATTTAAAAAGAAGACTCAAGGGGCCAGCCTGGCTGTTAAGTTCACGAGCTCTGCTTTGGCGGTCCGGGGTTCACAGGTTCAGATCTCGGGTGCGGACATGCACACCGCTTATCAAGCCATGCTGTGGCAGGCATCCCACATATAATGTAGAGGAGGTTGGGCACGGATGTTAGCCCAGGGCCAATCTTCCTCAGCAAAAAGAGGAGGATTGGCCACAGATGTTGGCTCAGGGCTAATCTTCTTCACCAAAAATAAACACAAAGTTGGTGCTGATCAGCCATCTTCTATCAAGTTTGTGTATCATGTACTTGCTCCATTTTTTTTTTACTGTGTAAAGTCTTCTGAAAATTGAAAACTAATTTATTATCATGTAGTTATTAGCACAATCACAAAGGAGGTCACTGGTCTTTCCTTTAATTTCTGTCACAGGCTGCAGGCCGTATTATGCTAAATCAAGGATACGGGGAGATAATTAACATAGCAACTCTGGCAAGTTTAATAGGTGAGTGATGAACTTTGAGAGTTGGGTTTCAAAATCCATGTCTTAATTACCACCCGCCTGAGTGCAGTGATGAAGCGGTATATTACAGATACCCTCTGTCAGGCCAGAGTTTTTGTGAGCTGTCTATAAAACTATTATTCTACTGGGAGACTTCAAGACAAGGAGGTAAAAAGTGTTTTGTATTTTGTTTTACAAAACTGTGTGAGAAATCTTAAGCCATCCCAATGTGTCTCTCTTCCAGAAGCATCCACGCTATTGCAACGGTTCTCACCTGGGGTAACGTTGTCACCCAGGGGGACATTTGGTACCATCTAGAGACATATTGGTTGTCACAACTAGGGGTTGGGAAGAGGATGCTCTTGGTATCTAGTGGGTAGAGGCCAGGGATGCTGCTAAACATCCTACAATACCCAGGACAGTTCCCTACACCACAGAATTGGCCCAAAATGTCAATAGTGCCGAGGTTCAGAAATCCTGCCCCAGAACCATCCGCTCTACTAGTTGTTTTTTGCCGCTAGTTGCCAACAGGTGTCACCACAGGCCCTATTCTATCTGCAGTGCTGTCAGAGAGAGAGTCCATAAACCCTTGTAACATATGGAATGAAATCCCAACAGCAAAGCTTTTGTGGAAGGCGGTTACATGCTGGTGAGCTGAGGCCTATGTAACCAAAATTGATCAATTACACAAATTAAGCGTAGCCCTTAAGGAATTTATTTTATTGGTCTGGACATCTGTTGCAGTATTGTCCAAATCCAAAACTCAAATGGTGCCTCTGGTTGCCAAGTTAGGCAAGAAAATCTAGTAGCTATAAAAGTACAACTGAAAACCCTATATTAATATCACGTCCATCTGCTGAATGTTACATAAATATGCAGACTTTTTATTTTCCTTGGGAATAACATTTATTTTTACTGTGCCCAGTTTGACATTCTTATGACATTCTGTTCAGTTTATTACATTGTAACTTTAAATGTTTCTTCAAAAATGCATTTATAATGTTGTTGTTAATCTTTTTTCAAGGGTCTGTACCACCTGTTTAACTTATAGTTAAATAGAGAAGCCCTTTTTCTTATAGGAAGAATGGGAAATCTTTGGACAAAGAGGCTCAGAAAAGATTTTGAGTAACACTTGCGTAGTGTAAAGGGAAGTTATATAACAGCCATGAATGCTAATATTCCATCCTGCTCTTTTACAAGTTGAAATGTAATCTCCATTTTAAACTAAATTAGCATCATTTCCAAACAGAGTATCATATTTATATCAGATTTATACAAGCACATCAGATTACTATTAACATGTAAAATAGTCTCTTTTATGCTGTGGGTAAAAAATAGATTGAAGAGAATGATTTGATTTCCACTGTAATGTCAGGGATTTAAATTAATCTGAGTGGACATGTTTAGGTTGAGAGTTGCTCCCACATTGAAGACACAGCAGGTAGGGGTGGCTTTACCTTAAGAACCTGTTCTGATCCTGGCAAGAAGAAAACCTTGTAGTTATAAATACATCTGAAAATCATGATGTTCCTATCATGTCCATCTGCCGAATGTTAAATAAATATGTTGGTTGGTTATTTAAATATGTTGAGTGGTTAAGCCAACTGGAAAATTATAGGATATGTGTAGGAAAACTTAGAGGACATTTTTGTTCATGTTTTTCTCCCCTTTCATTCTCATTTTACGTATTCACTAAAACACTTTTTAGTACTCAATTATTGAATGGATTGTAGTCTAATAATAAGACAAGCCAGGATGGTCAGGGAAACTTAAAAAGCAAAAACAAAACTTAAACAAACAAACAAAAATCCAAAGCAAACAAAACTTGGCACAGGCTTTGGGGAGACTTCCTTATGGTATTTTCTATTTTAAAAGAAAAAAAAAATATAGCATTTTATCAAATTCATTTTAAAGTACATTTTTAATTGCAAAAGTGCTACATGCTTATTATGGGACATTTAGATAATATAAAGAAATTATTAAAAATAAATATAATTTTCTTTATTTTAAATGAGCTTATATTGACCCTAAATTATAAGAGTGTAAGATTCAAGAACAGGGTAACAATGGATGTTTTTTCTTTACTAGAAAGTCACGATTAATTGACTGTCATTCATAACAGAATTCTTGTAACTTCTCACACTTTTGGAACTAAAGAATGGAGAGTTATCTGGATAAATCCCAAATAAATTCAGTTTTAGAGAAACATGTCTCCAATGTTAAAGAAGATAAACTTGCAGAGAAATGGAAATGTCTGAGGATCTGCATTGGCCATGAAGGTGAGAGGAGCCTTTCAATGTGTTGGTGGACTAATCCTGTTTGAAATAAGAGAGATCCTTTGTACAGTTGTGCTTGTACGGGAAAGGGAGGAGTGTAATGGAGGAATATAGGGTCACCTGCAAAGAATTTTCCTGCCAGAGATTGCCTTATAAAAATGTGGGATAACTCATTGTGGTAGGATGGCAGGACGGAGCATCCTCCGGATGCATGAGACCTGACCTTTTCCCCATGGCTTTGCTGCTGTCAGCCCTGTTGTCTTGGGCGCATCAGTTACTCCATTAGTGAAATAACAATATGGAAACTGTGTCACAAAGCAATTTTGTGGTGGGGAAAAAAAGCCTATGAGAAGGTCTCCGTAGCTCAGAATTCAGCATTATATCCATATCTAGGGCTCCTTGTGATTTATATTCATGCACCCAGTTAAGTAGATGGATGGCGGAGGAGGGGAAGTAACTTACTTTTGGAGCGATCCACTCAAACTGGCCCGACTCAGAATACCTCTTTGATTCCCCATAGTCTTAAAACCAACAGGCATTTTCTTTTCCTGTTATAGCACTGCTGCATTTATTGAAGTCATAAGCCCATAGTCTATCTTTAGACTCTTGATGTAATTTCTGAATCACCAACCATTTCTGAGACCACAAGATATTTAAAAATAAGATAAGAAATATTGACTGAGACTCCCTGAAGCCTGCGAGGGAAACGAAGATACTGTGGCAGAGGTTTACAGTGGAATTTCTCCCCTGTAGTTCATGCACATTGAAAATGACAGGATCCATCCCAAGGAATAACTTAAGGCTTGATCCACTTAAACAGCTCCAAGTGATTTATCATAAATGTGCTTATTTGGAAGGTTTAGCAGTAACTGCTTATGGGAGGTGCTGGGGTTAACTACCAAAATTGTGCATAACTTGGATCCTGTGTATGGCAATTAATCAAGAAATTATATTCTTTGACTTTCTAACAACCCACACAGAGTGCTACATCTGTGGCGTGTTTAAATAGAGAGAGAGAGAAAGAGATGAAATATTTCTTCTAATAAAATGCTAATGGTTTTGTTTTGGAGAAAAAATATTGAATTATTGTGGTGTTAGATTTATCTGTATGAGGGTTTCTCAAGTCACAGTCAATAAGTACTTATGACAGAAAACCAAGTATTTCCTGAATACTATATTCCAGTCCTGGAAATGCCTTTAGGATTATGGCGAGACCCCTTTATGATTCAGAAGTGAGAGCACAGGAATAAATGTTGTTCTCGAGAACTGTAGCATCCAAGGCTATTATTGTGGGCATTTGTTATACTGAACCAAAAGCACATTGGAGTGTGTTGATAAAGACAGGTAAGGCATTACTATTTATTTGTGGTGTCCTTCATAGGCATAACTTGCACCTACTTAGTCACAGCAAGGATTGTTGAAGAATGTCTACTCTGGTTAGGAACCCAGAAATTACGCCTCTCCTTGAGGGTTATTGTTGCAAATTCAATTTCTGAAGACTGAAAAGAGACACCATAATCAAAAAAGGAAAATTATTAGCAACAGAGGGGCTCTGTAATGTCTTTTTCACTCCTATGCACCTTTGTGATGTGGTTCAAATGGTTGGTTTTAATGTTTTATTTTTCGATCATTAGCTTTTTAAAAATTACAGTTTAACAAACATTTACAGAGCATCTACTCTGTGCTGACACTGGGCAGGAGATAGAAAGATGGAATAATACCTGACTTCTGCCTTTCAGGATCTCACAGTGCAGCAAAACAGAGTTATCAGAAATATTTATAAGGTGGTAAATGCGACATTAATGAAACAGCCTGGTGCTGTAACTGTGTGCCAGGCACTACATCATTATTCTCTTTTATAGACAAGGAAACTGTGGCTTGGAGAGAGGGTAGCTCATGTAGTTAACAAGAGGAGGGGCCAGCATTTAAAGGAACATCTGTGTGGCTCTGGCTTCCATCCTTATACTTCACTCACTCATTCTAGTAGAAGTATGCATGAAGCACTACCCTAGGTCACCACTGACGCTGAGAGAGCGCTTACTAGGTGCCAGGAACTTTGCATCCATTGCTTCACTTAACCCTCACAACGACCCTACACAGTAAATACTGTTATTATATTATCCCCATTTTACAGATTAGAAAACCGAGGCTCTGAGAGGTTAAGCAACTTGACCAAGGTCTTGTAGGTAGTGTCAGAGCAGCAGTTTGAACATAGGCTCTTAACCACTAAACTCTACTGCTATGGTATGAGGAAGACATTATTCCTGCCTGGGGTGGTGCATAGGTATAAAGAGTGGGGCAAAGAAAGTATAAAAGGTGATCAGAGATAGTTAGAGAAATGGTCTTGATCAGGACTTTGAGGATGATAATACTTATGTCAGACTTTAATCCGAGTCAGTCGAAGGATGTATTTTGAACCTTTCAGCAATTTCTCTAAAAGTTGTAGATCTGAATTTTAGTGAGAATTTGTTTGATTCCTTGCATTGTGAAAATCCAACACAATATCTTGGAATTCAGACTTATAAAACTCACATGGAGGTTTCTTTTGCTTTTTGTTTTGAAATAATTGTAGATGTATAAGAAACTCTAAAAACAGTAGTGAGGCACCATATACCCTTAACCCAGCTTCCCCCAATGGTAACATTTTATATAACCATAGTACATACCTAAAATGGGAAATTGACTTTCACAAAATACTATTAACGGGGCTACAGATCTTATGTGGATTTTATCGGTTTTCAGATGCACAGTCTTGTGTATAGTTCTATGAAATTTTATCACGTGTATAGATTTGTGTAACCACCAAAAAGATAATTCTTTTTAAGGCTGGCATAAAGAAAAAAAGAAAGTAAAATGTTTTGAACAATCAATCGTTTTGTTTATGGCATTGTTATGTTTGGGGATTACTTTGCCGAATATTCTACTCTTTTAAAATAATTCATGTTTTAATGGAATATAACCATGATGCAAGAATGATTATTCATAGTACAAAGAGGTTATGCTTTATAGAAAATGACTCCCCTCAGAGGATATAAAATGATTCTATAAAAAAATAAGATTCCCACGTGTGTGTGACTTAAAGCTTACCTGTTAGATTTGGTTTCTAAACATTTACAGGTGGAAGTGACAAGTTCTTGATTTTTCTGTGTATTTCAAATGAAATGAGCAGTCGCTACTGCACTGAAGTGTGTACTGAAGGAAGTGGCCTTATACTAACATGCGCTACTGTTCATTGTAATTCTGTGCTTTTTATTTTGTAGCTCTTTTTTCTCAGAAGGATGGAGAGGTAAAAACGCAAGTTTTTGATATGTTCTCCAAAGCCCCAGACACATGAGCTTAAAAAGGGGTTAAATTTTAAGGAAAACATACCTTCTAGTCAATGTGCCTTAAATTATAATTTTAAAAGCCAATCATTTTCTTTTTTTGACTGACATGTGGCGTTTTGGAGAAATTTTTAAATCGTCAAAGTCTGTAAGAGATGAATTTAGGGGGCTTGCAGGTACTGTATTTAGAACAGGAAAAAAAAGGGATAGCTCATAGTGAAGGGGTTGAATTAAAATCGTTTGTAATTATGCATCACAAAGAGACACGATCACAGAACACCCATTTGTACGTACATCTGTGCATCTGCCTCTGACCCCAGCTTTCTGGTTTCTGTCTCCTTTCTTTACAGAATCTTCAGTTATGCGTAGATGCACACATTAGAGAGGAAATTGGGGCTAATGATTTAGGAATGTGCTAATTAATTCTCATTATGTCCTATGAACCGAGAGAAAGAAGTGAAAGGTTGTCTACATATGCATATACACTATGTATATTTTTCGATGCTGTTTTTCTTCTGAAGGAAAGTTATGCTGTTTTTTTCCCTCCTCCCCCTTAGGTTTCACACACAGTGACAGCTATCAGGGTCCCAAGTGCTGACATTATGACTTAGAGATGTGATAAAGAGCAACACGTACTGCGTTTTCTGTAAGTAAATGTGTTTCCAGCATGGAGAGAACACACGTACTCAGATACCTGCTCTCCCTGAGTTTCTTAATTTAAGCATCGAGGTTCCTAATTAGCAGTTAGATTGCATCCATTGTTATTTTGTCTTTGGTTATCAATGATCATCAACCTTTGCTAAACAAAGATATGTAATCATGTTAGGGACACTCATGGATTTTTTTTTTTAAAGGCTTTAACATTTGATAATAGGTTTTCCAATAGCTTGAAGGGTAGCTTTTAACATTTCTTTTCCAGCCGAAGTATTTCCTGAGTTCTGTCCAAGCCCTCTATAGTTAAAGAAAAGGCTTTTTGACACTTAATAGACAATGTTGTGGCTTTTTTTCCTCTTCAGACGAATGTATAGGCATTTAAACAACCACATTGTACTATCGTAATTGAGACACCTTGCAGAAATGGCAATTATAGAGTGACTAGTGTCAAAAATATTCAGAGCAAATTACATTTTATCTAATTTTTAAAAACTTTCAAAGGTACCTCTCTCTTTTCTCTCTAACTCTCTTTTTCTCTTTCTCTTTCGTTCTTTCTTTTAAATATTAAGTAAACTCTTTGCATTTTCACATTTTATGTAAGTTGTCCCAATTTTCTCAGGGTTTAGCAAAACTCCAAATGGACTACCCAGATCAAAACAATCAGTGAGGACTGAGGTGTTCTTAATTCCTGAAATGAAAACAAAACAGATGTTCAGGACGTTCTGTTTCGCTCCGGCTACCAGCTTGGCTGCTCGCTCTGAGAATATTCTTGCTTCCAAGTTAGTTCCAGTTCTGTTTATTCCGTCCTGAGCTCAGCGAACTTTCCAAATCTATCCTCTTCAAACAACACGTTTTTTCCTGAGCCGGAGTTTATTTTGTGCCGAGGCTTCATTCCATGGGTCCCGTGAATAATTCTAACACAAAGGAAAACTCTCCTTCTAACCAGTGAGAGAAAGGGGAATATGAGAATAAAGATAAAAATTGCAGCTTTAATCCAAAAAGCAAAGGGCTTGGGGAAAGAAAGAAAAGGGGGGAAAAAAAATAGAACAGCAAAGGAAAAAATAGAAAAAAATTAAAACTTTTAATAAAGATTTCAGGACAAAACAGGTATCTGATGAAGCATAGGCAAAATAAAAAACCACAAACTCAGCATATAAAGGCCACATACTTGACACACATTTTAACTGCTGGGTTATTTTCATTAATGAAATAAATATGTATTTCTACAAATTTGAATGTAGAGCAAACGTGTATATATTGAAACCTATGATCTCTTGATTGATAGTATGAAATGAGGCAATAACCCATGGAAAACGTTCTTAATTGGGTTAATTGTAAATTTTTTTGGTTTCAAAAAATGGTTAAAATGATCTTTGACCTCTGTGGAATGTTGAGAGTGGCGAAATTTCTGGTTATGGTATTATCCTCAAACTGCCTTACGGGGAATTTCGTTTTAAAAAGTTAAAAGTCAGAAGAACCCTACTCTTTATTTTAAATTTGCCCAGTGGGAGAGGAATAAAAAATTAGGACAGCATTAGAGTATGGGACTCCAGTGGCCATGCTTACGAGGCCCGTACTAATGGCAACAGGGAAATGGTATTATTTAGACCTAAATAATTAGTGACTATAAATGTGCAGGTATAGTATACTGAAATGGTTCTATCCTTGTAGTCTTCAGCATTGACATGTTTCTTTTAGAGGCCATAGAGAACAAGAAAACAGCTAGTTGAAAAGTGAAATATTCAAGCCATGAAGAGAAAGAAAATATATTGTCGTATTTCATTTACTCATTTACTTGCTGGTTCTGTGCTAGCCATAGGGGATACAAAAGGCAGCACCTATGTAGGGTTTGTCTATCATACTACAGATACTGTATCTATATACTAGGCAAGATATAGTTCCTGCCCTCATGGAGCTTACAATCTATCAGAGAGATAGACCAGGGAAGAAAAGTAATAAGAAAGTGTTACGAATGGGGAGTAGTGAGTATTACAGGAGCTCCAGAAAAATGAGGCTCTTGCTTTAGCTGGCTTTTCTTGGTCTCTCTCCCTTTCCTCTCTTTTCCTCCCGTCTCCCTCTTTCTCTTTCTTTACTCTCTTTCCTCTTTTTCTTCCCTCTTTTTTCTCCTTCCCTCTCATTCTTTCTTTTCCAACCAGAATTCAGCCAAGCTCGTTTTGAAAAGGGAAACAGTCTAATATTGTTTAGAAAGAGGCAGCATATTACAGTGGTTACAGCCATAGGCTTGGAAGGGTGACCCAGATTGGAATCCGGCTTTGCCATTAACTGGTTTACAACCTTGGCCAAGAGAAATTACCTCAGTTTCTTCCTTTATAAAAAACAGGGCTAAAAATACTTACTTCAGTGGAATGTTCTAAAGATTAGATGGCATACTGTAAGTCAAGTCACTGGCTCAGTTTCTGGCAGATAGTGAGCGTGCTAAAATTGTTGGCTGCTACTCTGTTATTATTATTACTACTATTTTTATTTTGCCTTTTATGTTCTAGGGGCAATGTCTATATTATAAAATAGCTAAGAAATAGTGAATGATGTATAAATTAATCGAAAAATGTTCTCTAAAAACAACTGACTAGCTTTGATATTATGTAACTCCTTATCTTTTGTTAGTTTTTTTTGCCCATTCACAAAAGCAGGTTTTTTTTTTTTTCTCAAGCCAGGGGGAAGCGTGAACGCAGTCCCCCACCACTACAAATTATGCAGTCGAGTTTCCCACATTTGGGGAAATCGCGGGGGTCAGCACATCCGGAGTACAATGGATAAGCCTCGCCCTGGGAAAACCACCTTCGTGATCATGGTATCTCCCCTGCCAGGTAAGTATAACAAAAGCAGGTTTTTTGAATGTTAAAATTAAAAACCATTTTCAGTAAACTAGGTTTTTAGATAAACTTTTAAAGGCTCTGCCACAATGGATACTATTGCGATTTTTTCCTCTGAACATATTGAGAACTAAAAATTGAGCCAAATTTCAATTAGCCCTTTAGGAGAGAGGGAAATTTGTTAATATTTACTTTGGTTCAGGAGTGATTGAGACATATTCCTCAGTGTGTTCATATAGAGTAATGTGATAAAATTTTCTTGTGTTTCATGAAATCAGTCAGAGTATTATAGACAAACCCTATATAGGTGCTGTGTGAATATGTATTTATATAATTTGATAGCACAACAGGTGAACTTTCAAATTAAAATTGTTTTACATTTTTCCTTAATCAAGATGTCTTTTGGTCAGTCTTCATGAGCACTTTTCTATTTCAGAAGTGCTCACACAGCTTCCCTACATTTTTTCTTCCCTAGAGCAAAACTGTACAAAAGGTAAAGGTAATATAGTCATATACAGAATTTAGATCTTTCTCTCTGTTTATATATAGTGTCATGCTCCTGCCCTCCGCCCCCAACAGCCTAAGATTTAGCATCACCAAAAATCTCTCTTCCATGAATGGTGCATTTACTCTCCTGCCTTCTGTTTTGCTTGCGTAGTTCAATGTGCCTAAAATGCCGTTCCCTGCCGGACTGAAATTTTACTTATCTTTCAAGATCTGACTCCAACGTCATCTACTGTGTGGTTTCTTTCCCAATCCCCCGGGCAGAATAAACCGGTCTCTCCTTTGGATCCCGTAGCTCTTTGTTTCTCTCCCTGGTACAGGATAGCTGGATAAGTAAGTGTCTCTCCCCACTCCCCTATACATCATGAACTCCTTTATGGTGGAGTCTATGTCTTATTCATCTTTCCAGAAAACTGGATTCCTGTCTTCAAGGAGTTCCTAGTCCGGGCAGGGAGACAGACATATAAACATGCAATTACATTTCAATTTGGAAAGTGATATAAAACAATTGTCTAAATTAGTGCACACAGATGAGCACTAATTTACTAAAGAACCCTGCTTTTCTCATGTAAGAAATGAGCAGTCGGCATGTAGGTGTAGTGTGTTTCTTAAAATAGCAATGTTTCCCAGTGTTTGTATCAATATTTATGTTGTTGCTTGTGCTCTGTTAAAAAAAAAACAAAAATTCTCAGATGATATTGTATATCTAATGTGAGTGTGAGGAATTTAAGAGTCTGTTGAAGCTGTGACATACAACAGGAATGATGCTCAGTACTCCAAACCAAATAAAGTATCACTGAACCTTAGCTGTAAGCTAAGATGTTAAGTGACATTTATTTGTTGAATTTTGCCACTCTAAGTTGCTCAGTTTGGCACAGACTTTTAAAAGTATTTACAGTTTAATGGTTTATTTTAAATTATATTAAAGTGACCTGCTTTCCAAAACCTAATATTGCCTTAAAAACATTGTTGTAGTGGGGAAGGATTTCAAAATGTTATTGTGAAAAGCAAAGGAAAAGATTTCAGACAAACACACAGCCCATATCTCAGTATTTTTGCTTGTGTGGAGCTCCCAGTACATAGTTATAAATTGTTTTCCCTTTTATATATGGCCAGTGTTTGGGAATTTTGGGAAATTTTTTTTTATTGTTATTTTTTGATACTTTTCTTTTTTAATGCTCACTCTGAGTTAGTCAAATTACAGCAGGCTCATAACACCATAATCTTTATCCATATATAGCCAGGCAAAGCTTTCTGCTGTTAAGTAGAACTTAGAGAAGGAAAGCATTTCTATTCTTGAGAAAACTCAGCGAGTTGAGAAACATTGTTTTGAAATGTGCTTCCTTAAAGTCAGAAGAACTTAATTAAGTTCCCAGGGTTAATTGTTTCTGAAGTGTTAACATGTCATTTGTCTATTCAAACTCCAAAGCAAATCTAATATGGGATTTAATAACCTGTTTATGTGAATAGAAATTTGGGGTGGGGGTGGCGTGGGAGAAGAAGGAAAAGCTAATAGGCTTTTACCTAGTTAGTGGGTTTAGGGAAGAATTCTTTCTGTCTTCATTTGAAACAAAAGGCACATCCTATGTTAAAAACTCCCTCTATTTGGGAGTATAAATTGGGATGACAAGGAAGTTTCGAACAAAACAGTATTTTTATACTTTGTTCATTTCATATTTATCACTAGCTTGTTTGCTAATTTTCATTTGCAAGAGGCAATTCTTCCAGCTAACTGGGTGCCTCAATGGGCCACTGATTTCTTTGAAGTGACAGTCTGTAAATATGCATAAAAAAGGGATGCAATTAGCGTGTGTGTGGTTCAGTGCAGCCTGATTCCATTGGCAAGTTTACCCACAGTGTTGATAAGCTACATTATCTAGAAAATTGGCCGCTGAAAAACAGCACCTCTGATTGCCAGCAAAGGTTCCAGATAACAGGGTGCTGAAGAGAAATATAATTGAGGTTGAATATATTAACCAAGGTGTCACATGCTCCTTAGAAGCTCTAATTTATCAGCATGTTGGAATTTTTATTAACATTTGGAATGCATTTCTACCACACTAATGAAGTGGAATTGGCAGTTCAGGTTTTAGTTATTGTCATTTCTGAGAAGTTAACTGTAATTTCTCGTTAGACACAGTTATGTAAATATATTTGTTCAGGGGCTAAAAAAAATTATACATTTTGCAAAATATAAATATGTTGTTAAGAGGCCATGTGACAAATCAGTGGTGGCTCAAGTCCTGAAAACCAGCCATGTGTTTATGCTGCATTTTGTGCCTTACAGCTCTTCTTTGTGGGGGGAATTTGAGAGAAATGAAGGAAGCTTAATTTCATTAACTCTGCGACTGGCTCACCATTGTGAAAGACAGTTAAAATTATCCACTGTTTTAGTAGGTAGCAATCTAAAAGGATTTTATGATTAAACTATTTTTTTTAAATGAAAACTTGCTCAAATTACAAGGTGAATTAAGTATTCATGGGAGATATCTGCTTTTCTTTTTTCCATCCTTTTGGAAATACCCAAGACTTCTGTTCATTTTCTAATTCTGATAAATAGGTTTTGAAGAACATTTCTTAGCAAGCAATAGCCTTAATTTCTATCAATTAGAAATAAATTGAAGTGTGCAAACTTGAAATTATTTCAGGCATATCTATGTGATAAAACGATATATTTTTTAAAGCAAAGGGATAAAAATCATAAACTTTAGGATAATGAATGAGGAGGAGTTGGAAATATCAAGGGGAGCACACACAGGCGGCTTTAGCTGTATAGTTGTTATATGGTAGCTTTGAGAATATTTCATTATTATAATTCATAATTACATATATGTAACATGTTTGTATATATTGTATATCATAACACAAAACATTTTTAAAAAGGAAATAGCTCTGTTTTTATTGACTCATAAATGTTGTCTTTCCATGGAAATGATTACGAATTGCAGTCCGTGGAGCACTGTGTATTTGTAACATGCTTAGTATTACTTAATTGCACACATCTTCGACCTCAGGGAATGATGCCGGTATTTTTCCTCCATTAGTGATAGATATGGCGATCACAAAGCGATGGTTCCCTTAAGACGAATGACCCATGTAAGACATTTTCTCAGCTTTCCCTTTGCATTCATCCCTTAGCAACTGCCAGCCTTCTATGGTCCTATAAGACTCCTAATTTTATTCCTTCTTCCCCGACTGGCTGCTACCACTCCTGGTATTCCTTGACCTAATTCTTGATCCCTGCTGCAATTCTTCCCCTCTTGCTGCATCTTACACCCTCATCCTCTAGCCCTCAGCTATAAACTTCTGATCCCTTTTACCAATCCCATAGGTGTGTGTGTTTGCTTGGGGAGGGGCAGGAAAGGTGTTTCCTTTACCAGCAGGAACTTCTGGTTGGGATCAGATTTGTCATGGGGAAGTCTCATGCCTGTTGGGCAGGTCCTCTTAAACTCTCGTCGAATAAGGCACGTCCTAGGATACTCATTATGGTGGAGTCAGTCAACTGTCACTTAGCAAGTGTTTCATCCTTCTTCTAGTGTCATCGGTTGGGTAGCTAAAATCTATGATTCCCAGACTCTCTTGCAGCTAGGGTTCTGGAAGAAAATTAGGCTCACACAGGTGCATGCAGGTGCTATTCGGAAGGTGGAAGGAAGCAAGGCAGGGGCATTATCCTGTGGCTTCAGCTGTTGCTGCTGGCAGGCACAAGCCTGAAGATGTTGGGTTTGTTTGCAGCAGTGTTCTAGTGCTGTTCACTAACTTCCTGGGGGTTGAGCGGCATTGGCGGTGGCCCTGATCCTGGATCATGCCTATGTCACTGTGCCTTTGAAGTCAGCAGTTCTGTGGGCAGCCTCTCCATTGACTCCCCACACTCTTGAGTGAGGCAGGTGTAGAAGCTCCCCTGGCAGGCTGGTTGTCTTGCCTCATCTGCTTCTTTAGCCCTTCCAACAATTTTGCAAGCTCTTGATTCCATGTGTTAAATTCCTTTCTGCTTAATGGTTCAGGTTTGAACAACTGAACCCTGAACGATACATCCATAAATCTGGTTCAGATGACTCAATAACAGGGCCAGGACCAGGGTGAGGCAAGAAAGGTACATAGGGCACAAAATTTAAGGAGGCACTAGCTTTCAGGGTCACAGAAGTGTCTCCTTAAATTTTGTGTCCTAGGCACCTCTCTTGCCTCACCCAGGTGCCAGCCCTGCTCAATAATTAAATAGCAGATGTTATTTATTATAAAAATAACTAAATAACATCTATAGAAGATGTTGACAAAATACAACCCAAGGGCTCGATCTGACCCACTGCCTTTTTTTGTAAATAAAGTTTTCTTGGAACAGAGCCATATTCTTTTATATATTGTCTTTTGCGCTGCGACTGCAGAATTGAGTACTTGAGACAGAGACCGCAAAGCAGTCTTCACTATCTGACCCTTTACAGGAAAAATTTGCTCTCTAGCATTTTGGACATGCCTTGATCTGTGGAGTCACACTGCCTGAGATCAAATTCTGGTTCCCTTCTTAGTCCGGGGAGTTGCTTAAGCTCCATGAAGTGGTGTGCTGGAGTCAGCCAGAGCTGATCATGCGCATCTTTTACCAACTCCACGCTCACGGATCATGTCGGGAGCTCAAAATCGGCCTTGGTGGGAGCGTTTACACGAGGAAAATTGACAAATGCTACACATCAGGGCTTCCTTTGAGACCTAGCAATGAAAGATTTGCTGCCTTTGTAAGTGTTAGATTCTTCTTCTTCAAAATGGTGTGATGGATGCAATTAGTGCTTCATCCGGATCTCCTTTAACCACCACTGCACCCAGCCCCCAGCTGCTACAGCTCACAGCTGATACCTCTGCCCTCCCCGGGGACAGTCAATGTCTTGTTGGTATTGGGGGTACAGAAGCCCACCTTCCCTGCACCATTCGGTGGTGCAATTTATGCTCCAGAACACTGCTCCTTCCACGGAAAACACCACGGCTACACTTTGCCCCGGAAAACATGCACCACCGACTCTTTCCCCTTTGCTACCCTGCATCACTCCTTTCATTACGGGTTGTTCTCAAGAGCTTACCCCAGGATCTGGACTAGGATGAGGAGAGTGAAGCATCTAGAGTACAAAATTTAAGGAGATATTCACTGTAAAGGTGAAGTAAGTTGCACAATCCCGAGAATGAGTGCCTCCCAAAATTTTGTGGCTTAGATGCCTCACTCTCCTCACCCTCTCTGGGCCCCACTTGCCCCAACAACTCACACACACCTGAATTCCTGCTTTAGGTTTTTGTCAGAAACCCAACCTAAAACAAAAGGGGGTAATAATGAATTGTTTGTTATCTACTGATTGTTGTAAGGACTCAATGAGATAAGGTATGGAAAGCTCTTAGAACAGTGACTGAAACAATGATGGCTGGATGGACAAACACATAGATAGATGGAAAGATAAGTTAGACATATAGCTTCTGTACTTTTATAGGTATACTCTTCACCCCACCTGAAATGTATCCTCTGCTTCTATCTGCTTACCCAAATGGCACTTTTCCCACCAAGAATGATTTTGTGTATGACACCCTTACTAGTTGTAGCATTCTAAATCATAGGCCCTTACTCTATGTTATCTAACTCTCCAATTTCAACTCCATTGTTTTTTCTTGCCAAATGAATTGTTTTTTTCCCCTTCCATTGTGTCTATGTCCTATAACTTGTTACCTATATGATAACTTACATAGATTGACAGACATGTTAAAACCAATATAATAATAGTGCAAAAATGATCCTGAGCAGCAGTTTCAAAAAAAACCAAACTGATGGCTTTGGAAATTGGTTCTTATGTTACTAAGTGCTCAAGTATAAGGATCACCCAGAGCCGACAGCTTATTTGCAGCTTAGGGAAGGGGATGTTTGAACATGGTCTATTTGTATTGCCTACAAAAGTTGTTTCTTAGACTTTCAACAGGTTTCAATTGCTATATTGGTAGATGTCCAAAAATATTTTAGCTAGTTTATAAATCCTGTCATGGACTATCTCAGCATCCTGTTTAATGTATTCATAGTTCTTGTTACTACTTATAATTTTCTAATTGATTTGTTTACTAAAAATAATATTTCTCCCTGACAAGACTGTAAGTTTCGTGAAGGCAGCTCTTGGCTGTTCCTCCCATTGTATCCAGCCAGCCTGGCCCATGGCAGGCATGCAATGAATGTATGTTGACATGACCAACAGAACAAATGAAATGTGTAGACTTTCCAGGGCTGCAGTGGCATAGTGTAGGCTCAAGAAATATTTTCAGAGTGAGTGAATGAATGAAGTCACTTAAAGAAATTCACCAGCATGTGTTCCATGAGGCCAGGAACTTTTCTTATTTGAGCTGAATAAATCTTGTACTTTTCTACAAGTATATTCATGAGTCTTTTTCTTGAAATTAGACTTCATATGGAAAATACAGAAACCACACCATACTTAAAATTGAAAACATGACACCATAAATTCTTCACTCTAGATACATTCAAGTTGTGAGGAGAAGAACGAATTTAATGTAGGGATTATAGCTAAAATGATTAGTGTGACACACAAATGGCATTGTGGATTGACTCAGAGATGGGTCCACCTCAGAGCTGTTTTGCTGCAAAGATTTGGTGCTGTGACCTGGTGCGTGGTTTGACTGTAACCTCAGCACAGAAGCAGGTAACTGGTGTTGAAAGTGTCAGTCAAATCAATACTAGTGTCAGCTATGTTTTCAAACAGTGTTCCTTGGAATCCTAGAGGGTTCCTAAGAGCCTCCCTCAGAGGCTGCCTAGTGATCTGGTTTGGAGGTCAGGGAGTAGGCAAGGCAGGATATTAGGAGACCCACTCTGGCTTAAAAGAGAACAGCGCTGCTTCTATCTGTTAATGTAATGGGCACCTGTGTAAGATTTAATTATAAAATGCTCAAAACCCATTGGTATAGATGGACTAAAGATTAAATTAGAACTCCATGTTACAAAATTGGAACATGTGGATGCTTGTGCTCTTTCCAAAGGATTAAGGTAATTTAACTTTCTGGTCAGACAACCTCAATCAATTGGTTTACTGATTGGGTAGTCCTAAAACAGTATGAAAATAAATATCCCTCGCCAAAATACACACAAACATTCAAATTCCTCTATGCCTAATAGAGAAGTCATGGTTAATAAATACTTCATGTGACTTTCTTTTGATATTGGAAAAAATAAGTAATTTAACTTTTGACGTTACAGTCTCTTTTGCTTCCACTGGTCACAAGATCACTGTTATTGCCAGTATGGTGTGCCCCAGTATCCACTCACCTTCATATCCATGGCCTCTAATAACATTGTCCCTGGACCAAAGGGCCATTCACCCACCAAGTATTTATTGAACCCCTATTGTATGCCAAGCACTGGATAAAGGATAGATAGGCAACTAGGACGGACCTGGTTCCTGATTTCATGAAACTTACATTCTCCTGGAAGAAATGGAGTCTAAACAAATAATTATATAACAAATATTTCAATATAGTTGTGATTAGTATTAGTAAAAAAAAAAAAATGGTCCAGTGTCTTTAAGAGCATTTACCAGAAGGAGCCAAGCTAGACCTGGGGCACAGGACTGTGGGTAGGGAGCATCTATGCAGAAATTACATTTAGACTGAGAACTGGAGGATAAACAGGAGTTGGGTTACAAGTTGGAGGGGAAGGTGGTTTGGGGAGGAATCATTGCTGGTAAATTCTCAGCCTATCTTCTTAAGAAATGGGTCGTTGAGACACCTTTGTTTCCAGCCCTTTGCTTGCCTTCACACACATTCACTTGCCAATGCCCTCAGGCAACATAGCATAGCCAGTGGAAAAAGTGTGGGGCAATGCAAACCTATGTTTGAATCCCAGCTCTGCCCTTTACTTAGCTGTGTGTTCTTGGGCAGCTTTCTTATTTTCTCTGAACCTTATTTGTTAAACAGGACTCTCTGTGAGGTGTGGGGAGGATTAGCAGTCACCCTCCTCATG
Organism: Diceros bicornis minor; assembly: GCF_020826845.1. NCBI lineage: Eukaryota > Metazoa > Chordata > Mammalia > Perissodactyla > Rhinocerotidae > Diceros > Diceros bicornis. Next base: position 68,544,785 of record NC_080741.1, read on the forward strand.
GCAAACTCTGCTCTAGCATCTCCCATGTACTGGTTTTGATGTATGTCATTTAATCTTCTTAACATCCCTGTGAGGTAGATGCTGTTGCTGTCTCCATTTTTCAGATGTGGAAACTGAGGCAAAGAAGTTAGATAACTTGCTCAGGATCACATTGGCTGTCAAGTGTTGGAGCTAAGATGCAAATGCAGACAGTCTGGCTCTAGAGTCTGTGTGTTTAGTTACTAACTCCAGATTTGTATAGCAGCTGGCCAAGTGAGCACCCTGTAAAGGGAGCTGAAGTAATCTTCCTTGCCATCCTCTGGGCTATTGGCAAGTCTAGGACCCCGAAGGCCTTTGTTGATCTATGGAACTACTGAGTGGCACATGACTTATTGGAAGAAGAAGCATTCACTTTTACTAAAGAGCTCAGGATTACAATTATTTGCCAGAATTGGTTGTCTTGAAAGGCTTTTATTGTTTGCCATTTGGTTTTCATTCTGAAGCCACATGTGACGGTAACATAAACACTTGTGGAAGGGTATCATTACTCTGAAGCTTAAAGTTTACATGTCAGCTCCCTGTCTTTACAGCAAGTGCTGCAGGTCATTTCTCTTCATGTTTAAGCCAAGAAGAGAACTCTGGAAAGTCATTCTCATCCACAGATTTTGCATCTCCTACAGCCATGACCTCTAGCAACTGAGGGAAGGGCTGAAGTTGTCTTGCCCCACCTCATCCCACCTTATAGTCACCAAATCTTGCCATTCCCCTGCCTCCAAAGACAGGACCAGGACCTTCGATTATGAGCTGTCCTCCCATAACTGCTGGGTTTCCTTGGCTGCTCTTGGTGTTCAGGGTATCACAGAAGAAATCTGCTTCAATGCAGTGGAGACAAACACCATTCTTGCTGTCTTCTTTCTCGAAACCTTTCTCTGGCTAACTGCTCCATACCCCTCAGGTCTTAGTTCTCTATGTCATTTTAGAATATAACCTCCCTTCCCTGAATAAATCAGCCTCTCTGTTATGAATTGTCATCTCATCTTTACTTAACCTTCTTGTATTTATCACCCAGTTCTTTCTTTCTTTCTATCTATCATCTCTCTCTCTCTCTCTCTCTCTATCATCTGTCTATCATGTATCTATCTATCTATCTATCTATCTATCTATCTATCTATCTATCTATCATCTATCTATCTATCTATCTATCTACCTATCTATCTACCTACCTACCTACCTACCTACCTATATCTCTTTTGTATGATTCATTTGGATGTAGTGAAACTGTAAGCTGCCTCCAAGGAGGAGCTCTATAAATACAAGTTGAATGAATGAATGAGTGGAGATGAGTGACGCTTACGGGGGTATCTTTCCTACTGTTAGCCCTTTCAATAATCCAGGCATAACCGGAATCCCAACCACAGACCTTAATATTTGCCATGAGATATACCAGCACATGCACTTTAGACACATTTCTATTCCCCATCACACTCTTCCACCTTGATGCTTTTGCATCAGGTTGTTTGTTACATGCCTGTCTCTCACTTTTTTATGTTGTTCTTCAGTATGAGATTCATAAACAAACTTCAGTGGGGCCCTCAGGAATTCATCCAAACCATTTTGCCTGGAGATTATTTATTAGGGGTTACCTCTTGCTGCTGCAGCCTTTTCTAGAATCATGTAAAGGTAAAGTGGCAAACAAGAATGGATTTGAAACAGAAACCACCATTGCAATTGACACTAATTAACAGAGCTGAGAAAATCTTTCATTAGGAGCGTTTAAATCATGCAGCCTGGTTCTACTTACAAGGGGAAAAAAAAAAGTGGCCTGTGAACCATTTAATGAAATTTGAAGCGATTATTTTTCTTCCCCCTTTCTCAGAGGATATATTGGGATTGGAGAAGATACATTTGTTCAGAAGTAGAGTAACAGAAAGGGGATGCAAGGCCCCCTGCCCTCCTGCCTGCCCCCACTTCCCCTGGTCCCTGCTCTGGTGTTATATTGCTCAACTAGGTTGCTCCCTGCATCGTAGAACTTTCTTTCCGTGTTACTTCTGTATTTTTCAATTCTACAGTCATAATCATGACACTTTCAGCTTATCACCTATAAATAATAGCAACAACTACAAAATGAGCCCACATCTATTGAGCACTTACTGAGTTTCAGACATATTACATGAATTATTTAATTTACAAATAATTCTATGAAGTAAATATTACTATCCTCCAATTTACGGATGGAAATAGAACCATAGTAGAATTAACCCACTAATTAAATTGAAAAATTAATGAATCTGTAGCAATGGGTTACATATTAATCCCTCCTGGACAAAATGTGTGCATTATAATAGCATGTGCTTGAAAATAAGATGTCTTATATCAAGAATGGGTGGAGGTAGGGGTGGGTGATGAAGGGGGAGAGGAGTTGAGGGGGTAAGGGAGAGGGTTAGTTGCCGTATCTGAAAAAAGAGGTCATGAGGTCATATTTGGAGGTGTCATGGCTTCAGATGCCTCTCAAATCAAACCATGGAGTGGATACTTTTTCCAACTATGTGCTGGTCTGAACTTCCCTGTATTCAGAGCGAATGACCAAGTTTTCACTAAACTTCCTAATGCAAAATTTTTTGACAGCAAGGAACAGCTAATAGTTTATCTGCTAATATCCTTCTTGTTGGTAACGACTGACTTCTTGAAAAGCCATGTGGGACTTCTTCTTGGGTTCCTCCTTTTCCGTCCTTTTCTTGATGACTTGACTGATAACCTAGATAATTTGTTGCGACTCAGGACATGAGACAAATGTAGAGGAAGCAGTCCAGTGAGGCTTGAGCATTTTAGGTTTCAAGGTGTCCTTCCTTTGCTGCATTCCCTTCAATTGCGGGGGGCGGGGGTCAGTGAGGCTAATTTGTTTTAGATTGGCATCCTAACTTGATAGAGAGCTCTATTAAAGAATTTACATTCAATTCACTCTTGAGGACCTCTTCCTGAGATATTGAATAAAGTCAATCCATTCCCCACCCCAATTCCTACCTCTCCCCAATTTTACTGGTGAATTCCATATTTCTTCCTTATTTTGAAGAGTAAACTGATAATTATTAATATTTTAACAGGTCTAATATGACCATTGTTAAAGGACCCAATTTAAGCCCAAAGAATTATGTTGTATCAACTCCCTTCAAAGTCCATAAGGCAATTACTATCAATTTCACAATCTAGTTCCCTCAAATAAAGGAAGGGATAAAAGCGAGTTTATCATGGCAGCTGTATTATTTCCAAAAACCTTATAAGAAATTCTTATGGGACATGACATGCCTTTTTAATGAAAGGTGAGTCTGCTACCACTAAGGAAAACATTGAAGGAAGCAAACTTTTGTATTGACAAAGAAAATCCCGTCATGAGACTGACTTGGGGACCACAGCCTTCTTTCCTTCTCTTTTCACATCTCCATAAGTGTGGCTACACTTGACACCTCTATTTTGTGGACTCGTGGCTATCCTCTGTAGGTGCACTAATCCCTTTATCTTATGCCTCAAGTGTGAAAATTCTTTCCTCTTACTTAAACCAAGGCAAATATGAGTGTTTTCAAAAGGATCTATTACTCAGAAACTAAAATGAAAGAAAATAAATACAAAGACAGAGAACTGGGCTTGTTCTGCCCAGAAACTTATCATAACATAGCTGAGGTCTTGCCCAACCTGTTGGCTTGACTGATAAAGCTTATTGGGCACCCTGCCTGGCTTCTTCTGCCACATTCAGCCCCGTCTGGGTTGGATGCTAGAACAAGAAGCTCAGATTTCCAGCCTGAAGTAGGTTTGGGTTGGAAGTTCTGCCAGGCCTGGTAAGATTTTCTGTCCCTTCTAGAAATGGCTTCTTACCATTATGTAAATTCAGGCCCCCAAGTTCTGGTCTGTGTTGTTCTTGAATTCTTTCAAACGTCCTCACTTGAGAAGTCTTTCCATATGATTGGTTCTCGTGGTGATTATGATTGGTTTTGATAGCAGAGTTAATATTTATTAAACACTTCCACATGCAAAGCAGTGGCCTCAGTGTTTCACACAGGCAGGGGCTCATTCATTTAATCCCCGTGACAATTGCATAAGGTATTATTAGTCCCATTTAGCTGAGGGGAAAAATTGAGGATTAGAAAAAGTAAAATAACTTGCTTAAGATTATGGAGCTCATGGCTGAGGCTGGATTCAAGCCCACAGCTGGGTGATTGAGAAGTTGGCACACCATACAACCACTCTCTCTCCGAACCTGAAAGATTCCATCTCTGAACTTCAGACCATCTTTAATTGGTCTTTGCCTTTCTCCTGGAGGTCTCTGAGGGTTCACTATATTGAAGCTCTCCCCTTGCCTGGATCTCTGTCATGTTCTTTTTATCTGAAATGTTCCCAGTGGCCACTGGTGGAAGGATAGAGTCCCAGTTTGGCCAATCTGGCCAAACCCAACTTTGCATCCTCTGACCTTGGCTCCCTAGCTTTGGACCATAAGTTGTCTTCTAGGGTGACCAATTCTCAGCCCAGAATCCTATCTGCAAATCAATGTTCGTTTATTTAATTTGATGGGAAATGAACTTAGAAAGTTTCTCAGTACATGTAAATCATGTTTCAGGAGAAGCAGCCAATGCCATGCAATTTGAAAGCATATGCCTACCATCCTAGGGTCCCCAGCCTAAGACTTTTTTCTCTGCATGTACACACAGGCATAAATAGACCTCAAATTTGAAATGAAGCAGCTTTATTGACTCATCGTCTGGTGGATCCCTTCCACATGCAGCCTACCGATGTCCAGGTGGGGCAGCCAAGCATGTTCTCATTAGCAGAGATGACACCTGAGTTATTTCCCCACTCAGTCAAGCACAAGGAAGGAGAGAAAGGTGGCTTTTCTATTTAAGAAATGGAGTGGGCTGGGCAAGGCATCATGTTTGTTATTTATCATCCAAACTGCCTAAGAACTCAGAGAAATGTGCCAGGAATGATCAAAAGGAAACTATGGACACTTCAGTTCTCTAGACCCTCGCTATCTACAGCAGACACACACAAAGCAGGTCACAACTCAGAAGCAGGGCAGGGTGTTCATAGATACAGGGATGTGTTGATGAGTGTTTTACGGAGAAGGCCAAGAAACACAACCGATTTTGATGTAAATTAAAATAGCGCTTTATTGGCTCATATAACTGAAAAGTCTAGGGGATAGCATTGCTTCAGGCATGGCTGAATCCAGGGGCTTAAGTGATGATTTAAAAATTTACTTTCTTTTTCAATTTTGGATCTGCTTTCCTCTTTGATGCCACTATTTGCTGGTAGGTTCTCTTCAAATACTCTAGGCTTATAGTCTAGAATTGGAGTGACCCTAGGTTAAAGACAGCCTCCCTTTTCTAAGGCTTCCAATGGACATTGAACAACAGTCAGGCTCGGTTTGCATGCCAGTCCCTGAACCAGTCACTTTCACTAGGATATATGTACTCCTTGACCAAACCTGGTTCTCATGCCCAATCTTGGAGCTGGGCATAGGTTAGTCCTACTAAGTAAGTCACATGGACTGAGAATGGGTAAGGGGTTGTTTCAAAGGGAAGACTGTGATTATATTACAAGAAAGGGAAAGAAGGTAAAAATAAAAGGTTCACCATGGTGTATCCATAAAGGAAGTGAGACAGTAGTAACTAGGGATGGAAGACAAGGCTTATGGTCAAGGTCAAAATGAGAGCAAGTCTCATGTGTGCATTGGCCAGGCTCTTTTCTGTTAGATTTGGGATGCTTTGTGGAGAAGGCGAGGCAGCAGCTGTGATGGACACTTGGTACAGGTGGGTCATTGTGGGTCAGTTATGAGCCTCAGTTTCCTCTTTTTTGAAACTGTGTGTGATGAAATCTCTATAAGGATTTTGTTGTGAATATCAAAAGGGATATTCATGGGATAGATGTCAAACAATTCTAAGCTATTATAATAGCCCCTTATATTCACAAATCTGCAAACATCTCCTTGGCATATGATTCTCCTTATGCGATGAGGTAGAGATGGTAAGAAAATATAAGTGATCCCCTCAGATCTCAGGTAAGAGTTACCCTTGATAATGATGAACTGTGAGATAGATGCTAGGTGGGTAACTAAATACTTTCACTAGCTTGTTTTCCTTCACAAACCTGCTAATGAGATCCAAGTTTGTGCCTCAGCAAAATGACGAGCAGACCCTCAGGGTCACTGAGGAAGAGTCAAAAGAGAAGTTGCTAAATTTAAAAATAAGTCTTCTTTGCCCTGAACTGGGGCAGTAAAAGAGGATGCTTGAAAAAACAAACTGCTTGCTACTGAGGATTCTTTGAGGACATATTCTCTCCGTATCTGAGTTACATTCTGACCTTGTTCCCAGAAGACTCATTTATTTGGGTGTCTCTCAAAATGCCCAGACAAGAATAGAAGGGAGCTAATAGGTATGTGCTGAAAAGCAATAATGATATACTAATTTGCATTTATTAATGAATGCACACTAGGAGCCAAGTTCTGAGTGCTTAATTTGCATCAACACATACAAGCCTCACGACAACTTTATGAGCTAGGTACAATTGCTATCCCCAACTTATGGATAGGGAAATTGAGTCAGAGGAGAAGTAGTTTAGCTGAGCTTATTTAGCTAAATAACCATCTTGGGAATGATGGAGTTAGGATTCCAACGCAGAAAGCCTGTGCCACTAACTGCTTCACTGGCATAAGTTCAGGCGCTTTGTAGGCAGACAGGATGGCTGGGGTTAGACTCTCGGTACAACCACTCCTATCAATGGGACCTTGGCTTATTCGTATGAGAAATGCCCGTATGAACAGCACCTACTCCTTTGAGTTATTTTGAGGGATAATAAGGTAATACTTTTAAGGTATTTAGGTCAGAGTTGGGGACATGGATAGTCTCAAAAAAATGTAACGTTAAGAATAACAATCAGGGGCCGGCCCCGTGGCTTAGCCGTTAGGTGCGCGCGCTCTGCTACTGGCGGCCCAGGTTCGGAACCCCGGGCGTGCACCGACGCACAGCTTCTCCGGCCGTGCTGAGGCCGAGTCCCACATACAGCAACTAGAAGGATGTGCAACTATGACATACAACTATCTACTGGGGCTTTGGGGGGAAAAAATAAGAGGATTGGCAATAGATGTTAGCTCAGAGCCGGTCTTCCTCAGCAAAAAGAGGAGGATTAGCACGGATATTAGCTCAGGGCTAATCTTCCTCACACACACACACAAAATAATAATAATAACAATCATAATCTACGTAGGATTTAAAAAATATTTGTCCAGACGCAACTTTTATTCTCATGTGTCAATCCACAGAGGCAGAGTGTAGGGTCTGCTTTCCCCAGCCTGGTATCTCCCTTGGGGCCCCACTTGGGCCTCCTTTGATGGATTAAATGTTCCTATTAAGCAGATGGCTGGGTGAATGTCCCTGTCTTTGCTGGCCTTACTTTTCTTGAGTGATTTCCTATTATAGGAAGAGAGTATCTCATAATAATGAAAAATTGACAGGAGCTATTGATTAAAATCTATTCTACCCTCTTTTCCTTGACTTTCCCCCATTAGTTAAATATGAACACCTCAGAGAGAAATGTAAAAAGGTGAAGGGAGGTGAGCTGGCCCAGGGCTGCCTTCTGTCTTTTTAAGAACAAAATATTATTTTATTTTGTTTTGTTGTTAAAGTCCTGTCTTCCCAAAAGATCAAGGGAAGAGAAAAAGTTTAGATTACCCAATTGCTGGCAATAAATTATTTTCTTTTCTCGGGGACATACGAAAGCTTAGGATGGCAAATATCATCTGAGAAATGTTCTTTTTATTTTGGTGGCACAGCAACTCCAGAAAATAGGTTAATTGGTTCAGAGACTTGCTCTTACTGTTAATGGCATTTAGCTTGTGAAACTGAACAACTGCATCTCAAGACAGAATGTTCATAAAATCGATATTCTGGTTGCTAAGTGTGTGTTTTTAAGATATAGTTTGAATTAATTTATTCACAGCCAGCTGGTGCTGTTCCCAATATAACCTCTAGGAGGAAACCTCGACCCATGTTGTGTCTAAAATAATCGGGTTTTCTATTCTCTTTCTACTCAACTTTCATATTGTATCTAAGTTAGTACTTTTGATATTCTAAGTTTTTTTAACATTTATATAGAACACCACATAATTGCAGAAAAGATAATAGTCACATACCCTAGGGCCTACTGTACACTTATGTTAAAAGTACAGCTTTTATTGGCAACTAAAGTACTAACCTTTCCGTGTCAAATTGCTTTAAATTAAACTTAAAAAAAAAAAAAAAAAACTGGCTGATACCCACACTTAGTAATTGTCAAACATTAGCATAATGTGGAATACTAAAGCTGCCTAAATCTTAGGTTTAAAAATAATTATTTACTTAGATAAATTTTGTAGGCAACAGCATATTATTAGAAATCCTTTTTCCCCCTTCTTCTAAAAACGCAGGATCAATGTATATGTTAATATTATACTTAGGCTTGACATGTAAGTGGCACTGTAACTTATGTTAGCCTCTGAGAAAGGGGTCTCATTTAATCTCTGCTCATCCATCCATCATAGACCACATACAAATGGGATGAATCGACACTTTGGATGGCTCTGCGTATTGTTCCTTGTGTTGGGTGACCTAACACAGGACCTCGGGGGGAAAATTGTACAAGTCTATTTTTGATTAGGCTGCAACATGGCCCCGCCTGCATAATTTCCAACCATTTCAAGGCACTTGGGAGATGAGGATCCTAAATGATTGCGTGTGTGAAGCCCTCAGGCATAGGTCGCAGCCGCCTTTCACACTAATGCATTTGTATTTCCTGGATCTCTCTCGGCTCAAGCCTAGAGATTTCAATTAAAACAAGCCCGCAGTGATTTTAGGGTGGTGGGATTCATTTGGTTTGCAAGGTATGTCCAGAGATTGGGGACCACCTGGGCACGTTTGCCAGATAACGCCAGAACAATTTTTGTCAACTTTTATGGCACATTGCTAATTTGAAGTAAAACTTTATCAATAGGAATCGACTTCCTGTTGTTCACTGATTTCACAAAATCCTGCTCAGTCACCTTGAGCAACTCTCTTCCAAATTTGTTGGTAAAGCACCTTGAAAGTAAGCACTTCCAATATGGAAGAATGCTGACATATATGTACAGCCCAATATGCAAGTGGCCTTCGTGAGACTGTCATTCAGTGGAAAGGTCTGGCAACATCATCAACTGGGAGCAATGTGCAAATATTTGGTGACGCTGCCAGAAACTAAAAACGAGAGGACAAGCACGTGCTAGATGCCAGAGCAGCTTTCATCACTCTAATCTGTATTCTTCTAAATGTCAGAAGATGTGAACTCAAAGATAGCTTATGACAATGCCCATTGCATGAGGGTTATCAGGAATATTCTCTCAATGCAGAAGAGATTCAATCTTCAGTTGAAATATAGTCGCTTACATTCTGGGAATTCTGCCTGCCTTCTTTGAGTTCTTGGGAGAAGTAAGAGAGGTTAGAGGAGTTTTTCACTTTTTCCTCATTGAACCTGAGACCATAATATCTAAAATTAGTCTAGAAATAAGAAAGTGAAGATCTGGGCTCTACACCTGGGTCTCCCTTGTGATGATTGGCTTTGGTTTGGAAATGAACGTCTCTTGGTCTCAATTTGCACATATGCGAAGTAAGACCTGCTCTGAAATTAACTGATGAAATGAAAGGAGAGTTAGATGAGGTTTTCACAGATTATGCTTCTTCAAAGTCACATGTACATTGTTAATATTCACTAATGTAATTCACTTTCCTCCAAACATGCCTTGCTCCTTCCCACTTTTGGGTCATCAGTTGGATGGGTTTTCCCCTGGAACAGCCTCTACTTTCCATATGATAGTCTTTCTTGAGCCAGCTCATGCTTCCTGTCCTCTTCTCTTATTGTTCTCTCATCGCTCTAAAATCCTGTAACATTATCATCTCTACTATATCATTGATCATTTTATAATATTCTGCTTTGTACTGTCGAGCTTTAAAACTGCTCTTCTTTGTCCCATCCAAAGAAGAACCAGTCCTCTTTGCCCCCAAGGTGGGACCTTGCCTGACGTTATTCTGCATTGTGTTCAGCACTCATCACGTTACTGAGCCCATAGTAGGTGCTTACTGTATGCTGGGTTAATTGTGTTTATTTTTCAGTAGCTGTTCTTTTAGCATCTCGTCTTATCCTCTTCTAAATGCAAATGTGCTGTTGTGTATAGGTCTGATAGTGACTCCTTTCCTTTGTGGAAGAGGGCCTGAGACAGACAAGCTTAGTGATTTGTTTTATCAAGTTCTTAGGCAAGGGTCTCTGGATGCGTTGCCAAGTGTTTTTTCCACCAGATCAGTGTTCTTTAAGTTTTCTTCTGTAGATTTGTGCCAGGGCTCCCTGGAGCCCTCCTGGGATGGGACCACTGAAAACATCTGGGGAAGCAAGGGAGGTGAGTGGTCAGGGGCATGGCAGGGTATCTTTACTGATCTTCCTCATTGCAAACCTTCATTTGTTCTGTGTCTTTCACTAGAATGTGAAGCTCCTATAGCTAAGGGCTGTCTTTTCTCTGCCTTCAATGTTCTCACCCTCTTTTCTGAATATCACCAGACAGGGCATAATCATAGTAATGAAGATTTATAAAGAACACACTCTGTGCCAGGCAATGTGTCAAACGTTTGTGGATTACTTCATTCAATTCTCACAACAGCTTTATGGGTAACTATTATTATACCCATTGTGTAGAGAAGGAAATTGAGGATAATAAAAACTAAATGCTCTGGACTGGCCATAAGACTCTAGAGGATTGTGCTACCTTGGATTGCCATTGGCTTGGATCGTGCATCTTTGTGCTTAAAGAAAGAAGATGGCTTAGTTGTTTGGAGAAAACTAGACAACCTGCTCTGTGTTAGAGCTGTGCCATAACCATCTTCTGAATGAAAGAAACTGCCTCTAAGTTCATTTCTTATTGACAGACTGCACTCTGGGCTCCTCTCTGAGTGACATTCAGGAATGGGGTTTAGGGGACGGTGCACAGAAGAGCCCTGGACAGCTGTGGGAGGAAGGAGTTGGGTTTGTGAAATTCCATGCAGCCCATGTGGTACAGTGGAGTGGGCAGGTCTCTTTGGTTCTTTAGTTTAGAGATGCAAACTGAGACTCAGAAATACTTCTGCAGAGAATATTTGAAATGATGCCTGGAGCAAAGCCATATTAGCCCATTCATTAAAAAAAAAAAAAATCTGTTTCCTAAAACCAAAGCTATTTGATTTTTAAAGGAATGATTGAAGTCCTCAGTCAAAGCCCTCAGGTACCTTTGGGGAATGTTATGTAATCCCTAACCTTCTGTAGTAAGTTTTCTGTGCTTTATGTTGTGATATATGGGGAAATCACAAACCTGACTCCAGGGGCTAACTTTCCTGAGGCGCTGCTTTTGACTTTGGCAATCATGTACCCATCAGCCTGCCATTGGTGCACATTATATAAAATTCAAGCTGTGCGTGACTGAAACCTATGAGTTGCCCATCCTTGATCTCTCCGTCACTTCCCCTTATCCAGTCTCTGTTGATTTTCATCTCCTAAATATCTCTTGATTCTGCCTGCTTCTCTCTATCCCCACCATCACCTCCTTTGTTTAGGTCACCACCTTTATGTCTTGCCTGAACTAATCTAATAGCCTCGGACATCTATTCTTGACTCCTTTCAATCTGTTTTACTCTAGAGACTAGTGATAGTCTCAAAATGAAAATATGGTCATGTGAGCCTCCTGCTCCCTCTTATCCCCATTAAATGCCTTCAGTGGCATCCCATCCACTGCTCTTAAGATAAAGACAAAGCTCCTAATATGGTCCACAGTGCCCTGTGTCTCCGGCACGTCTGATCTCGCTAATCTCTCCTTGATGTCTCAGCCCTACCCCTAATGGCCTTATTCCATCCTGTCTGCCTTAAGTTGTTCCTGTCTGCATTGGAGCCCTGGCACTTGCTATTCTTTCTGACTAGAATGCCTGTCTTTCTAATAAACTCTTGCTCATCTTTCAGATTTCAGCTCCAGCGTCTTTTACTCCTTGGCTGGGTTAAATTCTCCATTATAGACTCTCTTAAGATCTTTTCTTTATAGAACTCATCACAGTGTGTATATTTTGCATTTGTTAGGGTGGTCATAGCATCATGGTGAAGAAATAGGTTCAACATCCAGCTCTGCCAATTACCAGAATGACGTCCTGGGCAATCAGGCAACTCAATTTCTCTGGGCCTCAGTTTCTTCACCTATAAAATGGGGACAATGATAGTTCTTACGGGTTATTGTGAGGTTTAATAGAGAAAATATATAGTAAGTGCTTAGAATATTCAGTGGCTACACCAACCACTGGTTTTAATGTGGCTGGTGAAAGAAAAGTGTGAAAAGCATACCTCTAATACATAATTGTGGGATGAATGAATGAATTTGGAGTTATCCCAAAATGGCCAGAATTGCTGGTTCCAGTAGGGAAATAACAAAGGTAAGGTCAGGAGAGATGTGAGCCTTAGATGGCACTCATGACTTTGTTTCTAGGCCATGAGTCCCACTGCCCCTTGGCAGCAAGCCAACCTTATTCCAAGTATGTGCTCTTTTTCCAAGAGAAGGCTAGGCAAGGGAGAATGGATGAATTGGTATAAACCATTACCTGCTTCTAGGAAAACTACTCAAAGAAACTTCTTTAATTATCTTTATAAAGAGCATAGTTTATATTTCCATTGAATTTTGTGACTTGATTTGCTGCCTTCCAGCCAAAACCCTAGCTTATTTGTAATAGACCCCAAATCAGCGCATCTTTGTATTGGCAGACATTTGGTGCTAAGGCCGAAGTCACTTATTCTAAAGTGTTCGGAGTTATTGCGGCAAATTGAAACTCCAAATACAGTTTGTGTCATTAACCTCATAGGGATTATATTTTTGACTTTCTCCTATGTGACACATATCTGATCACATATTCATTGTGAACCAGTGCTTAAAATGCATAATCCTCAAAAGTTACTAGCAATCGTTTGAAAGACCTCATATTCATCTCAAAACCCAGAACTGGGAGATAAGGTTTAAGGAATGGCTGAATGAGACACTGGAATAAACAAACCATTTCATAGTTCTTAAAATAAAGTACTTACGGAGCACATTTTTATCTACAAAGCTTGAGAAATGAATTTATTAATCCTCACAACATCCTCCATATTATCATCACCACATAATAAATATGGAGCAAGGGGTTGAAAGGTTAAATTAGCTTTTTTTCCCCCCGCAAGGAACTTGGTATTACTTTTGAATTAGAATGGAGTTGCCTGTGTTCTCCAGCTCTAAGTTTGTGTCCCTTTAGCCAAATTTACCCACTTGTGGATTTTTTTGGCTATAGAATTCTTACAGAGTCAATTTTGAGATCCAAGTCCAGGTAAAGTCAGCCCCTTGTCCAATCTTCCTTAGAAAATGCAGGGTTGGTGTGTTATTTCTTTAATGGCAGGCGTCTCTGCAAATTGAAACTGGCCTCACCACCTCCCCCCTCCCCCCATCCCCCATTCTCCTTAGTGATATCTAAATGGACTCTCTTTTTCACTTTTAAAATTTTACTTTGAAGTGTTTTGAACAAGTAAAAATGGAAAAAGAATATTAAAATGAGCTCTCATATCCCTACCAACCTTCTTTTGTTGTTGTTAGTTCCATCGGGTCAATTCCGACTCCTAGTGACCCCGTGTACAGCAGAGAGGAACTCTGCCTGGGCTTTTTGCCCCAATTTTTTTCGGAAGTGGGGGGCCAGGTCCTTCTTCCTGGTGTGTTTTAGTCTGGAAGCTCCGCTGAAACTTGTCCACCATAGGTGACCCTGCTGGTATTTGAAATACCGATGGCATAGCTTTCAGCATCACAGCAACACGCAGCTGCTACAGTATGACAACTGACAGATGGGTGGTGTGGTTCCCTGACTGGAAAACGAACTCAGGCAGCAATGGTGAGAGCACTGAATCCTAAGGGCTGGCTTACACCCTGCTTTAGAAATAAACCACTACCAGTATAAGCAGAAATTCCCAGGGTCTTTGCCCACACCTAGTAAAACACCCTTCTAAGTGTGGCAATGATCATTCCCATTTCCCATGTCTGTCTTTATATTTTACTATATGTACTTTGTCGCCAAGAAATATGGATTATTATGTTGCATTTTTTAAAACTTTATATGACTGGCATGATAAGGTTTATATCTTTCTGCAACTTGCTTTTTCTTTTCTTTGCTCAGTATTATATTCAAGAGATTCACTCTTGAAATGTGTGCCTCTAGTTCATTTTCAATGCAATTTAATATTTCACTCTATGAATATACCACACTTTTTTTGGTTATTTCCTGTTGATAGACATTTAAATTATTTATATTTTATTCAAATATAAATACTACTACTATAAAGATTCTTATGCACATATATTTATATATACATGTGAGACTTATTTCTAAGATATATTACAAGGAGGGGAATTGTTGGATCAAGAGTATTGGTATCTTAGACTATTGCCAAATTTTTCTCTAGAGTGATTGTACCAATATACTCTTTAACAGTGTGTTAGAGTTCTGGTCGCTCCACATTTTCATTACACTTGGTATTGTCAGATTTTTATTTCTGATGTGTTTAAAATGGTATCTTGTTGTGTTTTAATTTCCATTTTTCTGATTACTACCAAAACTGAACATCTTTTTAATTGTTTTTGTGGTCATTCAGGATTTGTGTTCTGGACAGTTGTAGAGTTGTCCAGAATTTTTGTACATTTTTCAACTAGATTGTCTTTTTATTGATTTGTCAGTGTTCTTTATATATTCAGGATACAATCATTTGTCAATTGTATGTTTCGCCAATATTACTCACATCTTCTTTAAGCTTGTTCTTTATTGCCTTCAACTTAAAATCTAAAGTTCGTAGTATAGCAAATACAGACATGGGTAGTTTGGCCTCGATTTCTCCTGTAGTCTTGTTTGTAAATATTTTGCACCTCCTATTTATGTTTTAGCACATATGCCTCATCCCTCCAAGTTCTTGTTTATGTTGTTTCCTTTGCTTGAAATGTACTTACATGTTCTTTGCCTGGCTAACATTTATTTTTTATTTTTTTATTTTTATTTTTGTGAGGAAGATCAACCCTGAGCTAACATCCATGCTAATCCTCCTCTTTTTGCTGAGGAAGACCGGCTCTGAGCTAACATCTATTGCCAATCCTCCTCCTTTTTCCCCCCAAATCTCCAGTAGATAGTTGTATGTCATAGTTGCACATCCTTCCAGTTTGCATGGCTAACATTTATTTCTCTTTCACAACCCAATCTTTCAGAAAGTTTTTGCTGCCCCCACCATTCCTTGTGCCCCTTCTCTGGACTTGTGTAGGTCCCTGAGTAGAACTGGGAAGATTTTTCAGCTTCTCTCCTCCTAGAAATAATGGTCCTGAAGAAGAAAATAGTGTCTGATGAGTTTTGCCACCCACGTTTGGCTCTGATGAAGTCTTCCTGAATGGCCTACCGGCAATGGTTGGTGAGATGGCCTTTTGAAGAAATTTTCAGCCAAGGCTTGGCTACGGAATCCAGGTCCTATATAAACATTTTGATTAATTCAGTCTTGGTAGTATTTCCATTGAGTTCCATATCATCATAGTGTTTCAGACCAGCAGCATTTTATTCCAGTTTTCAAAGGCCGCTACCCACTTTAGAGAAAAAAAGCCCCAAATGTAGTTTTTGGAAGTCTAGAAAAAAAATCCCATGGATATTTCCCCCCATTCTTTCCCAAGTACCTATTCCAAACAGAGCTCATCAAAGAATTTCCTATTTCCTAGCCAATGTGAACCTGGATCTGAGACACGTCAGTTTACTCTGTTCTCTTTCTTGTGTGAATGACTAGGACATGCATTGGGACATCTATTATTTTGAAGCTGGGATTTAACCCAACTAAAGGGGAAAAAAAAAAACCCAACACACCAAACTGTGTATTATTTACACATTTCAATATTTAATTTCCTGTCTCCATTACACACATTTTAGTATGCAGATTATTTGCCCAACATAATTTATCAGTTCCTTGTTAGATAATATTCTCCTCAGGGTACATATTGTTCATATTTAGAAATTCTTATTAATCTCAAGAATCACATTGTTTATCCAACAAAATTATTACAGCTTTGATGAAGCTTTTAAAGTGTAACATGTAAATCACTATTTTCTCACTTTCATAAGCAGCTGAATTTTTGATCTGGTGGATTATTATGGTTTAGAAGATATTTAGTCTTAGACAGAGAAAATGCACAAGATGGTGCAGTAATGTGTAGATGAGTCTATTTAATTAGAACTGCTGTTAATGACAAATTGCCATCACTGTAGCTGCCCCTCCTCCAAATTGCCTTTCTTAAATAGATAAATGAGTAGTGCTAGCCAATGTTGTTATAAATAAGATGGGACGAATATTTAAAGCTATAAATGTTACAATAACAAATGACAGGATAGAAGAAGTAAACAAACACTTAAGTATTTATAATCACTTATTTTTGAAATTGCCTATTGATCAGTGAGAAAATATTAGGGGCATTCTTTAGTGAACAAAGAATTTAAAAGAATCTTAAAAGAAGATTATAGAGTGAAATAAAATAAACATGTCATTTGATTTTTTTAATAATACAATTTCCTTATAAGTTTTTATGTTATGTTTTTATATGAAACAATAAATATTATCTATACAACATGCTCATATATTAATAATACCTTACATCTGAAGAGTATTTTACCTTTTCCAAGCATTTTGATATCCACTATTACATTTTGTCCATCCAGTATCCCTAGGATGATAGAATTCCTCATTTGACACATGAGGAAACAGACCAGAAAAGGTTACGTGGCTTGAATAAAGCTGAAAAATCAATTAATAATAAAACTAAAATTATAATTCCCTGACTTCATACATAATGCCTTCCTGCAAATGTAGACCAAATGTAGAAAGTGGAAAAGTTGAATACTGCTTACAAGTTATGAGGGTTTATAATACAGGTTATGAAAATTTGGCAGAGTTCCGATACTAGAGTATTAGAAATAAATGATCAATTCCCTAATTACATCCACTGATTATTCTCTTTGATGTATTTTCAGTATTTTCTATATGTTCTGTAATTAGGTCTTTTGCTTCATATTTAACGCACAGCTTAAGTCAAGTGAGCATTCAATTGAGGTAAAATGCTTGCCATTTTCAGGATGTTTAGTGATTTCATCTTTGTCTTATTTGAATTAAGTTTATAAGATGTACGATTTTTATTACCTGAATCAGTGTTTCATCTTTTTCTGCTCTTCTGTGTTCTTAGTAATAATAAAGTAAGAACTAATACGACCTTAAAATCAATGGCCATACACAGCTATCCAGATGAAATAGCCATCATGAAGCTACTGGAAATGTCTATTCATCAGTTGATGTAAAAAACACTTGAATCTGGCATCCAGATGTTATGTTAAAATTGTCAATGTATAATGTACCGAAGTGCAGGTTCTATGAAATTGGAGGACCACTTGTCATCATTTCTCTATGTACCCCTGGAAGTTTTCTGGGAATCACAGTTGTAGATGTTCCTGAAGGAACATCTCCATTTCAGGTCTCTTCCTTTTTCCCAGATCCTTCTTCCCTCCTTGACCAATGAGCTGGGGATTCTATTCTACAAGATGAATTGGGCAAAGGAGGGAGAATCCTTCTCTATTCCTGTATGAACAGCTGCAAGGTCAATTTGCTGGGCTTGGAGAGTCAACTTCTGGTTCAAAAGGCTACATCTTGTCCCTGGTCTCTAAATGCATGCTAACTGGATCTCTCTTTGTAGTCACTGGGAGAAAACGGGCATATAGAGTGAAAATTAATGGATGTATTTGGTTATTTCTTAGGCTCTGATTGCAAAAGGCATAGATTTCTCTGCTCTTATGTTTGATTTGGCTAAAGCTCACTCTTTCTCTTCACATATATTGTGTGTCTCTCTATTGAGAGAGACTATGGTTAAACAGAAGCATATCAGCCCCTTTGACAGCCAATTTGGAAATTTTTGACCAAAAGTCATTCTTCTATTTCTGGGATTGCAACCTCAAATGCATAGAGAAATAGGAAACAGAAATGAGTAAAGCAGGCTGAGAGTGGCAATAGTGAGTGGTGTGGACTGTGGCAAATTGGCATTGGCCCATCTAAAGGCTTTGGTCTGTGGTCTCCACTCAGCTTCAGCTAATTGGTATCCTGCTGGAATGCAGGTCCACAGTTACCTGAGCCTCTGATTTTTCCCATCAGAAGCCAGAAAACTGAATTTTGATGTGAGAGATCTTGATTTAACAAATTAAAAAAATAAAGCTAAATAAATCATCATGTAGGCCAAACAAAATATGCCAGATTGCAACTGCTTGTTTTTTTCCGTGTGTATTTGGAAACCAGGTTGAGGGAGGGAAAAGGGACAAAGCCCATGGTACAGCTTTCCAGTTAGCATATCATTATCTACACCTAGCTGCATGGAATTCATCCCAACCTGAATGATTTCCTGCCGTATAGACATGGCAAAGCAAAGCTTCTTATCCCAATGTATGTATAATTTTGCACATCTACACACTTATATGGAGAAAATGTCCATGGCTTTATGACATTCTCAAAAAGTCTATCACCCTAAATGATTGTGAATCTCTTCTGCTACATCCTTGACAAGTTGTCATGTAATTTCTACTTGAATTCCCCTAGGGACAGGGAACTTACTACTGTGCAAGATAGCTCACTCCTGCTTTAGACAGCTCTGAAGATAGGAAACATCTTAATGGCGAAAATTCTTACTCAACCTCTTTGTTATTGGCAGCTGAAAAAGGCATCTAATCTTTAACTAGGAACTGCACTTGAAAAAAGAGTGTTAGAAATTAAGAGCTTACTATAATTTCCTGTAACTCTCACCCATTCTTATTTAAAATGTGAGCATTATTAAATTGTGATAGTTATTAACGGAATTTCTAATTCTTTTACAATTAAGGCCAATGAATCTTTATGTCTTGACCTTCATTCTGAGATTATTTGCATGAAAATAAAGACTCCAAGTTTCATCATGTTCTATTGATTCATTTAAGGTTTTTTTTCTATCATAGATTTCTAGAAATGTAGAACTGAAAATGAGCTAAGCATCTGAGGTAGAACAGAAAACCTAATGGTCTTAGAGTCAAAAGATCTTGAATTGATTGTTCTGCTATTTATTAACTATGTGATGTTAAGCTGGAAGTCTTGGTTTCCTATTTTGAATGTGAGAATCCGATCAAGTCCTTACAGGTTGTGTGAAAAGCAAATATGAATAGGCCGTATATCATAGTAATCAGCAAAAACCTGTTTTTCTTGGTTGTGATACCAAGAACTAGTTATTTAATTTTTCTAAGCCTCAGTTTCCACATCTGTACATTGGGGCTAACAGTTCCTGCTCACAGAGGGTATTTTAATTATTAAATGAGATTATACATGCAAAGGGTTTACATAGTACCTGACACACAGTTAGATATTCAATTAATGTTGGCTATTAATATTTTGATGATGCTGATAGAAGTAAAAGCACTGGGTAAAATGTAAAGTTTAAAATTATTATGTTCGCCTAGACCCTAAATTTTTGATATGGAGAGGAAGGTATGAAAGCCCCAAGGTAAGAAGAGCTCCGTCAAGAGGTACTTGACAGCAATGCAGAAACTTCGGAGTGCCAGTTATGCTACGTGGCAAGGAGCTTAAAAATATTTTTAAAAATCTTTAAAATAAACAGATATATTAAGGAACAAAATGCAAAATTGTTATGTTTTTGGATGCAACAAAAGATTTCACAGAAATTTTGCTTTTGTGGTAGTTCGTTCAAGCTGTGTGCCAAGGCCGTGGGTGCATGTCTTCATATTTGGGTGGGTTGAAAAGTTCGAGGCTCACTGCTTTCCAGGCTCCTGTTTTTCAGATGCGGGGGGGCCCCAGTGGGAAATAACCTGACAACTTCAAGATCCTGTTCCCTTCAGCGTGAATTGTGGGATCTTGATAGCCTGAACCACACTATGAGTATTTAAAATAGTAATTGTGGGTAGATTCAGTTGAAGAGTAGTAAGAAAAAAGAATCAGCATTGGAGGAGGAAGTAAAACACTTCTACCCAAAGAGTAACTCAAGCACTTTTCAAAGTTTATTATTAGGTATAGAATCTTTTTCGGGGAGAGATTCTTGACAGGATCAAGGGAATTAGACTCCCAATTAAAAAGATAAGGTGAAATTATAAGAGGGTAGTCTTTCCCTTTAATTCATTTTGCTTTCTCATTGTTAAATAGAAAAGTTGTTGATTTTTTACTTTGTTAAAAGCCAAAGGGACATAAAATAGCACTTATTTTTCACTATTAGCCTGCCTTTCTTTGTTTGGGGGCACGCTATGGCAGAATAATGGTCTGTGCTTCAGAAATAATGAACAGAGAGAAGCTGAAGTTGTAGTTTATGCATCAGTACTTTTATAGTGAGTACACAGAACCATTTTATTTGGGAATTGAATATTTGAGGGCTAGAGAGACTCCTCCCCCTGAAAGTGCAAAGACCCTGGAGCCTGTCTGCTCCCCCCATTTCAGTCTTTGAGTGGCATGTCGAGATCCTTCCAGCACGAGGTGCATAATGTATTGTGCAAGCTGACTCCCTTGCGGAAGAGAGCACAAACCTTCCTTATGCATGAGGCATTTTTAGCAAATTGGACCCCATTTCAATCTTGATGAAACTTGATGACATTTCCAACTTGCAAGTGCACAAAATGAAAAAGCGAATTGTTAGCTATTTATATGTCAGAACATCGAAAGCTCAAAAGCCATAATTAAGGGTGTCAGCATGGCAGGGAGACCACATTTCTACTCTTCTCAGGGGTCTTCTCAGTCTCCCCTTGGAGGTTAGAGAGAAACTCCTCTTCCCCTCGAAGACTTGAATCAAACGATTTGGATTTCATGAGCCCCACCTGGGAAACCGCCTCTTGCCTTCCAACCCTGTCATGTTGATATTTAGTCCTTTTGATTCCTTTCATGAGAAGAGAAATTTCAGGAACAACTATCAGTTGGTGCTCCATACTCCTTAACAGTTTCACTGTGCTGCTTTTCGGAAATCTGAAGGCAAAATATAAGAAATGGTGATTTGATATGGTATTTTAATTCCTTTTTATTTTGTGTTTACATTATATGCAATTAACTTCCTGACTTTAAATGCCACTAAATATGCTGAACAAGCTTTTATGATATGCCCACTTAATAAATATATGGACATAATATAGTTAGACATAAATATATGTCCAAATAAATGGAAATAAACTAATATTAAAAGTTTAATAAATGTCCATTTAAACATTTAAACCAATGCTTCTAAACTTTTATTGTTTATATTTGTTAAAACGCGGGTCTGATTCAATAGATCTGGAGGGCATCCTGAGACCCTGCATTTTTAGGAAGCTCCCAGGTTGAACCATCCTGATGGTCTCTGGATCATATTTGGAGTGACAAGTCTTTACATATCTTTCCAACTAAGGGAGGAGTCTTAAAATTCAGCTGTGGTCGTTGTGATTATCAACAGGTGCCCCTGTCTGGGATATACTTGTTTCGGTTAAAATAGCCTTTGAATTTTATAACAGAAATATTATTAAAATTAATCCTTAGTACTGCTGCTGCCTGTTAATGATTCACAAAAGTCCTTGCCTAATAAGAGCTATTTTCCAAAGAGCTGGCATTGAATTGCAAATACTACTTCCAATCTGAGTGACATCCACAACTCACTTACGTAGCCTGAGCTGGAGACGGAGCAGCTTCTGCAAGTATTGGACGCCTGTTATGTGCAGTGTATTGTCTTGAGGGCTATATGGAAGTATCATGTTGAATAAAGCCCATATCTGCCACCAAGAAGCTTAAACTCTATCATGTGTGAGGTGGGGTGGGGGAGACATACAGTACATATAAATGAAAACTAGCATAAAATGCAGACTACTTAAAGTGGTATAAGAAAGACCCAAATTAAATGTTAACTGGATTCAAAGGAAAGAGAGAGAAAGCTCATCTGATGGCAGATCCCACGATAGTCTTCATGGAGAAGGTGGCATTTGAACTAGGTCTTAACTATTAGGATTGGGTATGTGGAAATGAGGCTGTAGGGTGTGGACTGAGGTGAGAACTTATGAAAGGGAGGGAAAGTTTGAGAAAATATGTGATAGCAAAAGTAGCTTAGGTGTCATAAATTGGGAATTGTTTCAGTTTGGCTGAAATGCAGATTTCATGCAGGGATATGGTTGACAATAACTCAGGAAAGGAAAGTTGGGATTACAATCAGAATGACCTCAAGAGCCAGTGGGAGATGTTTGGGTTTTATTTAATAGGCAGGGGGGAGCTGTTCCTTTCCCATCCCATGTGTTCTCAGTTCTACTTTCAGAATTTCTTCAGTCTTTTTCATTTGAATTATTTGTGTGTGTGTAAAGCGACATTTTAATTCTTCTCAAATTTCTTTTGATAGTCTACAGAAGAGATTATAGAAAGAAGATAGACTTGTAGGAATTAACAGGATATGGAGGATGGGGAGAAGGAGGATTCTGTGTACTGCTCTTTGAGAGGTGACTCTGTCTCATAAATTGCAATGAAGGGATAATCCAGAGATGTGGAGAATTTTAGCTAAGAGGTATTTGAATTTATGCCTCTTAAATTGAAGGCATCTGGCAATGTGTTAGGTGAGATGGGAAGGATAAAACTGGTACATCTTCCTGGATCTTCAGTTTCATTCAATCATAGTTTCACTCTACACTGTATAATTTAAAGCCTTTGAAAATATATTAGAAATAATTATATTTACCCTTAAATTTAATATATATGGTAATTAACACTAGTCTAAAATCAGTTAGAGGTACCATTTTAGATTTAAACGTGTTTTCCTCTTGTTCTTTACACTTTAATGTTTACCAATGCTGGTTGTGTTAGACTTTTAATTAAGAGCTTTTTCTCATTTAAAAAAATAGATATACGTATATATAAACAATAAAAAAACATGTTAGTCCCTCACTCTGTTAATCAGAGATACAGGACGCCTAGCTGCTCAAGCTACCTGGCTTTAATAGGAACGAGGCCCCCTGGTGGCAGCCTACTGGAATGCAGGCATAGGAACAAGAGGGAAGCAACCTTTTGAGTGATGAATGTGAAAAGCTAAGTTATACAAGCAACATAAATGCTACAAATAGGCTCAGCCAGTATCAAGCCTGGCGTAGTGTGTCTACGCCAGTGTTTCTCAACTCTTTTTTTAATCATCACCCACTTGAGTCTTTTTTAGACATGTTTTCCTAATTGTTACCCCTCCCTTGCTATAATATTTCAATACCACAGGTACACTGTCTATCTGCTTATATTCTACGGCCCTTTGGAGGGCCATAACCTATTATAATATCCAAGATTTTAAACTCCCAAGAACCAATTTTTGCCCCCTTGGGGCAGTATTACCCCCATCGATGACACATGCTCTAGAGTTTTTCAGCCTCTCTCTGGGGTAAGATCTTGTCTTCATACTCATATGGCAGGTCTAAACTAGATCACCTAGAGGCACCATTTTGTCAACCAGAGACTTGTCACAGAGTCACCAATTGCAACTCGTACTACTGAAACACAAAGAGGTCCCTTTACTGAGCGCTCGTCGTTAATGCAAGTCCACCTGCATCACCAAAGTAATTTGTCCTGTTGATTGACTGACCCTTTAGTCATTCTCCTAGACTGGACTCCTCACCATTCTCAGGGCTCTCCTCTTCCCTCAGATGGTGATTGCCCCGAGGTCCCAACTGTATGGAGACTGTGTCTATCCAGTTACAGCAAGTCCTTGAATTTGCTAAAGTAGACACAACAGCAGATATAGAGGTGTTTAAAGCTGCACTGTCAATTCCGCCATCCCGCTTATAAACGGTATGAGGACGACACGTAGGAGAAGAGCTTGATCTTTCATGCCCTGCAGTTGCCATTCCTGCTCTCTTTCCCTGAAATCCAGACTCTTATAACTGCTATGAGTGTGTGTGTCCTTTTGGGTTCTTTCCCACATTTGATGTTCACAATAGCCCTGTGAAGCATTTATCAAGAACACCCCCATATTACAGACAAAGAAAAGGTCACACAGCTAATAAATGCTGGATCCAACCCCTTGAACTCAAGGATCTCTGTCTCTGAAAACAGTGCTCTTATCTTGTACATTATGCTGTCTCTTGAGAGGTCCTCTAAGCCCTTCCTAAATAGAGGTAATAACTTATTCTTTCCTCTGCCCTATTTCTGTTGAAGTCCCTGTGTTTATTTTCCATGTGGTCATTCATTCAGCAGATGTTTATTGAACAACCACTATCTGATAGGAACTTTGCAAGTTATTAGAGGTACTAAGATGCAAAGCACCATTTCTGTTTTCAAGGAGCTCATAGTTTATGAAGGAGACGGACCAGTGAGTAAATAACTATAATTGTATCTGACAAAATAGTGATAGTGATAGTCACAGGATGTCATAGGAGAGGCACCCAACCCAGTCTGGCTGGTGGTGTGGAAATGGTGGAGCACCCAGAAAACTTTGAAGTAGAGAATCATCCTGTACTGCCATTATAGGTTCACATATCTTTCTCTCTACTCTTTATAAGATACTCAAAGGCTGGAACTGTCTTTTCCATATTTGATTTTCTAGCACTAGCTACAGTTTGGCACATGGTCAATGATGGACAAATGTTGGCTGTCCTAGAGCTCAGTGTGTTTTCCTTGCTATCTCTAGTTATGTCCCCAGGACTAATGTCTTAGGGGTTTTCTGGTTTCAAGACACAGCAGCCAATTTGATCTAACTTAAGTGAAGATGGGTGATTTACTATAAGGATACAGGGGTGTACCATGGTAATCAGGTGTAGAAATACAGCTGGTCTTCAGAAGAAAACTAGAGTTAGAAACTGGAAAAATGTCAGAATTCTCTGTTTTTCATTCCTATTTCTCTTGCAGAACTGCTGTATTCTCTCTCTCCATAGTGTGGAATCTGGCCATCTTACACCTCTCAGGTTTAGGTATCGTAGGTTCAGCCACGTGAAGAGACTAAATCAGCTTCTCTCAGTCTCAATTCTAAATTCCCTGAAGAAAATATCTGATTGGTTCAGCTTGTGTCAGTAAAAGTATGGCCGTTGAGGGCCTACTCTTGTGGAGATGGGAAAGAGGTGGTGAAAAGCAGTGCCCAGAGAAAGGGGAAATTATTGTGAACTGAGCAGACACCTGAAGAGACGCCGCCTGGACAGTTGAGAGGACAGCTCTTACGTGTGGCAGGACACAAGAAACTAGTAACCAGGAAGAAACATTTCTCTGATCAAATTTAAGACCCTTCTGAAGCCATTTGCTCATGATGCCCCTGGCTTTCCTGGGGGCCTCTGCACCTCAGTTGATCAAAGTCATGTTCCTTGGTTTCACCCGACTGATAAATGATGATTTTCACCAAGAGTAGTGTGCTATATTGATCTTAGACCTTTACATAATAATAGGGTGGGGGGACTTCTAGCTCTTGTAATACAAAGAACAGAGTTAATGAAAGTGTGGTTTTCTGACCCCATAAGAGAACAGATGGATAGGCTAGATAAAATAAATGATAAAACAATTGTAAAAACAATTAATAGCTGAGTTAAAAAGAAAGAAAGGGAAATAGCCAGATGCTAGGAATTTACAAATAGAAAGAATCATGTCCAGAGTGGTTAGCAGGGCAGCAGATCTATGTATAATCTTTTAAGACAAGAGGCTGAATTCTTGACGCTGATGTGGAAACTTAAGAGGCAGCTTAGACCACCTATTAGACCAAGTAAAAACTGTACCATGGAGTTGTTTCCATAACTCGTAGTGCATAGAACTCCCATAGAAAAATAATCTCAGCTACAGATATGTTCACAATACAAAATAACAAATCACACAAGGAAGTGACCAATTAGTAGAGAAAATCAACTGATTCTACAAACTGGACGATTGACACTGAAATGAACTTGAGGTTATAACAGGGTATTATATAAATTATATAAATTTAAATTGATTAAAAACTTCATGAATGAGGAGGGACAGTATGAATAAAATAACAGGCAATTTTGATTTCAAAATCAGGAGTTACAGAAATAAAAAATACGGTCATAAAAGTAAAGGTCAATGAGTAAATCAAATAGCAGGTTAGCTATGTGGGGGGTAGAGGAAGAGAGAGAGAGAAAGGATGATTTAAAGAAATAATACTAATTGCTGTCCTGAAGGATAAAGGATTAGAAAATAAGTAAGAGACATTAAAAGACATGGAAGATAGAATGAGAAGGTCCAAGAAATTTACTAGATTTTCTGGAAGGAAAGAATGTAGTGAATGGGAGAAAAACTATATTACATTATGGTTGATAATTTTAAGTATTAATGAAAGACATAAATCTTCAGATTGAAGAGTTACATTGAATCCTAAACAGGGTAAATAAAAATAAATCAACATCTAGAAGCATCATAAACAAATTGTAGAGGGGCCGGCCCTGTGGCTTAGCGGTTAAGTGTGTGCACTCTCCTACCAGTGGCCCGGGTTCAGATCCTGGGTGCGCACCGATGCACCGCTTCTCCGGCCGTGCTGAGGCTGCGCCCCACATACAGCAACTAGAAGGATGTGCAACTATGACATACAACTATCTACTGGGGCTTTGGGGAAATAAAGGAGGAGGATTGGCAATAGATGTTAGCTCAGAGCCAGTCTTCCTCAGCAAAAAGAGGAGGATTAGCATGGATGTTAGCTCAGGGCTGATCTTCCTCACCAAAAAAAAAAAAAAAAAATTGTAGAACCCCAAAGATAAAGTGAAAACCTTAAAAACAACTAAAGAGAAAAGATAGATTACCTACAAAAGAGCAGTAATTGTCCTAACAGTAGAATTCTCATCAGTAGTAATAGGTGTCAAAGGCAATAAAATATCTGCAAAGTGCTGAGGGAAATAACTATTAACCTACAGTTATGCATCCAGCGAATCTACTCTTCAGGAATAAAGGTGAAAACATAAAACACGTTTCCTTCATAGAAGCTTGCTAAAATAATCACCAAAGGATGGGCTTCAGGAAGAGTGAAACTGAAGCCCAGGAAAGAAAGAGCAGGATAGAAGAAGCAATGGTGAGCCAAGATGAATATTACGTGAGTTAACTTGAAAGGATATTGATATAGGAGAAAAGACTAATATGGTAGAAGGTGAAAACAGTGGAGCTGTGATATTCCTCCACAGAACATGAATGAGCAGAGTTCAAGTGCTCTTGGGTACATCTAAAATTTTTCCATACTTTGTTAAGAAAGCATGATAAAAATTTGATTCTTTTAATGTTTTGTTGGGGGAGGGGCATGGGAAAGGCAAAGGAAAATCATGGTAAATAGTTTTCTATTTGCAAAATAAAATGGCAGAAATAAATCCAAATATTTTAATAACCACTATTACAATATATGAATAAATTTGCCAGTTGACAGTCTGATATTTCCATTGGTTTAAAAAATCCCAGTTATATACTCGTTCAAAAGACAGACTTGAAATATAAGGCACCTGCTGATGGACTTGGTTTCTTTTTAATCTTTTGAGAGCCCTAATGAAGTCACTAAAACTCCTTTCTCATGATAGATGCCAAAACTCACATGCACATATTCTGCAGTATTGAGTGCTTTCTATGAACAAGAAATAATAACAATTGAACATGACTGGATGTAGGATTCCAAGTATTTTAACGCTTTATAACATCAAATTGAAGAACTGCTGATCCGTGTTTGCCGCAGGATTAGTTTTCACAGATGGCTGAGAACAAAGCATATGAAAGGACATATATGTCTACTTTTAGAACAAAACGGACACACATAATAGCATATGGTATAGTTACTTTAATTATGAAATTTTACCACACCATAATTAATGATAAAATAGAAATTTAAAAGGCATGAAAGTATTAATTAGCTACGATAATGCTATGACATAAATCTCTTGTTTTCTTATTTCCCCTAAATCCATTTTTCCATGTTATTAGGCTGTTGATATTTTGATCATGCACATAGTTCTTAAAAGGCAGAGTAAATAATAGGCCAGGTTATATTCATGTAACTGCACACAAACCAAATTTACAAACAATTACATAAAATCAATATGTATACGGAGGCAAAATTAGATGGCTTTTGAAAAAGTAGACAATCAAGTCTCACTACATATTTATCTGAAGATATCATTTATATTTTACTCGACCACTAATTCAAGTAATGAGGGAAAGCTGGCCTTAAGAGACTTGACCCAGCACGCTCATAAATGAAGAGTGATGTGTACAAGTTTATCTCCTGCTATGAGTTTTGAAAGTCAGATGTGGTACACTGATGCATTGAATCAGGTGTTGTGGACTGAATGTTTGTGTCCCCATGAAATTCCTATGTCGAAGCCCTAACCCACCAGGGTGACGGTATTTGGAGGTGGGGCCTTCGGGAGCTAATTATGTTTAGATAAAGTCATGAGGGTGGAGCCCGCGTGATGCAATTAGTGTCCTTAGAAGAGGAAGAGATCAGAGCTTTCTGTCTCTCTGCCTTGTAAGCACGTGGTGAGAAGGTGGCCATCTGCAAGCCAGGAAGAGGGTCCTCACCAAGAAATGAATCTGTCAGCGTCTTGATCTTGGACTTCCAGCCTCCAGAACTGTGAGAAATAAGTGTCTGTTGTTAAAGCCACTCAGTCTATGGTATTTTGTTACAGCAGACTGAGTTGACTAAGACGACGTGCCTCCCTGATGATGTTGGAATTGAGGTTGGATCAAATTGGAGGCACCAATTCATTCCTCTCAATTTTATGCCCATCAGAGGAGCATGTGGGAAGGGGGATTAGCCCTCGAGTAGCCTGTGAATCGTGTGAGTCTAAATCTCTGATGTCTGCTGGTCTACTTGTGTGTGTTCATAATGAGAATGTTTAAAACCACATCTTACCTTACATTTTGTTGAACGTTACAATGAGTACGTTACCCTGTGTTTCTTGCCTTAATGGGCTCTCAAGAGGAATTGACAGGACATCTAGATCATATATTCTTAGCTAGATGTTCCTTTTGGCCTCAGGTAGAAAACATTGAGCAATTTTCTTCCTGCAACTAAACCTCTTTGTAAATAGAGAAAAATATAAATAAAATTTGAAAGAGTAGTAGTCACACATAAGTTGTTTATGCAAACAGGCATCAAAACACATGAATCGAAGGCGTTTTTAGTAACTTTTTTTTTACAGTATTTATCAAGAGACTCATTTAAGCTAAAGTGGGTAGAGGTCATTTAGTTTCACAAATAATGCTTATATTAAAGTATTCTTTGGCGCCTCTGTTTAGTCCATTCTCATTCATATCTCTGGACCAAAAAATGAAATCAGGGAAAAGTGAAATTTTTGAGAAATCAAGACTTTGGAAAAAGATTTTTAAGAAAACATCTTTGACAAAGGCCAGGTAGAGATGATGAACAATGAATCTGTGATAAAAAATATTCCACAGTGACTCAGCATTAATATGGGGTTCAAAGTATCACTGTCTATAAAGATATTAATTATTCAAGTGGAGATTTTTAGTAAGTATTCAAGTTCTGTTTAAGATATAGCTTTCTTTAGAAACTTTTTTCTTTTAGCATTGACAGGTAGTGCTTTATTTTCATGTTTTGCTGAGCATTTTTATAGTCATGAACAATAATCTTGTCATATCAAAGAAATTTGTGTCAATATTTCCCTAGAGACAGGGAGAGAGAGAGAGATAAAGAACAGAACCATGCAAATCATACAGAAAATTATGGAATCAAATATACAATGCTGGATTTGAAGGAGACTAAATTTTACATCAAGCCCTAATTTATGATGACCCAGGTAAACTTTGACAAGATTGCAAAAGATGCCTTATTGCTTCTGATTATTCGTTACAATAATTCACTATTCATTAGCTCATACTCATTAAGTGCTTGCTTGATGCCAGGTCCTGGTCTGAGGACTTTAGATGTGTTTCTCTCCTTCAGTCATCTCAATAATTCATAAGGCGGCTACTATTATTATCTCCATTTCCAAAGAAAAGGAAACAGAAGTCTAGAGATGTTAAGTTAAAGCTTGCTGGTAATTGGTCAAGCCAGAATTGGAATCCATGTCTCCTGGACCCTAATTACCATGCATGTAATTACTATGTTAGGTCTACCTAAGTTTCCTCAGTAAAGAGCTTTTCAAAAAGCTTTCTAAAATAAAAGTTAATGTTACAAAGTTTCTTCATGAATAATTTCATGAAAAAGATTATTTGTTCAATATTTATGTATTAATACACACTTAAATATATATTAAGCATGTAAATTAAATGAAGCTAGTGAAGACTCAAGCATCCATATCTCTCTAGAGAGACAGTGCTGAGAGATGCTGATTAAGGGAAAAGGGGATACCATTTCTTTTGTTTTGTCATTAAACTATTTGCCATTGTAATGAACCCAAAGCACTTTATAAAATGGAATGAGTGAAATTGGTATATGGAGGCAGTTATAAGGGATTTCATGTTTTGCTGAGCATTTTTATAGTCATGAACAATAATCTTGTCATATCAAAGAAATTTGTGTCAATATTTCCCTAGAGACAGGGAGAGAGACTGTAATTAATTCACTTAATCTGGCCCTAATCTAGTTTCTCTTTGAAGTGGATAAACAGATGCTTTCCTTAAACAAGACTTGAAACAAACAAACAAAAAAGATCCATCAACTTAAAATAATATTCAGTAGAAACCACTGAATTTGACACATGCCTTCAAATTTCCCACAACATTGCCATCTCAAACATGTTGGCTTGGGTTCGTGAGATAAATTGGTGATATTCATTGGATGAAAAGTTCAGATTTATGTGTTATTGAACTCAAGAACACTTCCCATAAATCTTGTGAAAATTTGGAATATGTTCTAGAATTCTGAACTCAAAGACTTCCAGTCACAGCTTTCATTGCAGGAGTTTTGCACAAATTTAATCACCAAGTTAAATTTGTGACACCTTCTTCAATTTTAAGGCAGGAAGATTAACAAAGTGACTAAATTCATGGCAAGAGAAAGGAGAGCGAGCAACAAATATTGGAAATTATTGCAAAGGGAAATATAGAATATGACTAAGTTAATGCCTTGTTTTCAAGTTCTATGAGAAGGACAATGCTTTTCTTTTTTAAAGAAAATTGTCTATGTTTTCCCTTTTTTCAATTTGTCATATTTTATTTTGATTTAAAATATTTTCCGGTTCTATGGTTTTGCTATATTCTATGCACTTTCCAATAAATGATCTATTTATTTACATGAAAGGCAAGATTTGCTAATGCAAAGGCAACACGAGAGACTTTTTCCTACCGATTTTCTAATGAAGGCCCATGACAGTTTTTTTTATTTGGTTCTAAGATTCATTTGCTTAAAATGAAAAATGTATTCTTAAAACTAAGTAAAAAAATATGATATTATCAGTATCTCTGGCAGCAAGTGAATGAATACTTATTCTGAATAGACCCCTCTGAATGGCTGCTCTATAACTACTGTGTTTTGTTAGAAAAGTATATTAAAAAGTAGAAACAGCATCATGAATGAAGAAAAAGGATAGAAACAAAGTATAAAATATGTAATCTTTTAAAAGTACCTTATCAAGGAGAATCTTAGTGAAACTTTAAATGGGAGAGCCATACAATCCCAAAGCTTTCCCATTTCCTATTCAATGAATAATTTACTTTTTAGATGAGATTCGCTAACATTATTGCAGAACAACTGTAATTGAAAATTATTAAAGCTTTATCTTTATTGCATTTTAAAATCCATGCATTTGGTGTTTGACCAGGTCTGCCTCATCATTAAGAGTTTTGAGGAAAGCAAAATATCTGTCTCCCAAAGAATGAAGAGCAAAAACTTTAATTGCTTTCTTGTTTCCCACAAAGATGCTAATATGATGAACTAAATGTCAGGAATAATAAGACAAAATGATGGTATACACCCTGCGAAGAGAAAATAAAACATCTTTTTATGTAAACTGTCACCAGAACCTCAAGGAAACTCTTTGCTCTTTTCCTGCCCTGATTTTGAACTGCTTCATTAAAAGTAATTTTGTTTTTCAGAAGGATAACACCCACATTATTCTATAAAAATAATTTTAAGAGAAATCTTCAATTAAGAGGTTATTGTTGTCTGAAGGATTTTTCCATAGTTGGTTGGTAGCTGAAAATGTGATCTTCCCAGGTTTGAATGGAAATATGACATTCATAATGGTTTAAAATAGATAAGTGTCTTGTCTATTTGAAATGCCAATGAACTTGGTATTATTTATCAGATCCTTTGAAAATGTTGGAATTTTCAGAGGACAGGATTTTCAAAAAGAAGAGAAATTAATCATCAATTCTTCTTGCCTTCAATTGATGGAAAAGTTAAATTAGATAGAGAGTGGTAAGGCTCTTGTTTAGTGCATTATGTTTTGGCTTGTGAGAATTGAAAATAAATAAGAGATCATGGACTTAAACTACAACCCCCTGCAAATCTTCCTTTTGGTTTGTTTGGGGGGGAAATCACTGTAAAACTCATTTCACTGGCCACGGAACTCGTACCCAGTGTTTGCCCTGATCTAAGTTTAGATACTTGCTTGGTCCACAGTCTAAGTTGATAAATGTTTAGATGTATAAATACATAGAAACCCATTAGAAGGAGATCTCAAATTCTTAATTAAAAAAAATTCCTAGCACTTTATTTAGTTGATAACTTGTCCTCCAGAGAGTTTCTTCTCAATAGATGCATGAAAAAGTACACTTGTCAATTCAGGCCGTGAAAATCACTTTGCAACTGAGGCAACAGTGACCTGAATTACTGGATAGGTTCCCAGTTCTTGTTACAGCGTCTTTATGCATACAAGTCCAAGTGCATCATAAAAGGGTTTCTGTCGACCTAAGATACCCCTTAGAATCCTCTCCCTTTCAAACTGTATTCTGAAAAACACTAATCGCCAGAGATACTCATCATAAAAGGATTCCAGGTCAGATAATTCTGTGGAGTTCTAAATATTGAATTATATTTGTGATTAAAAAGATGCATGAGCATATGATAGGCTCTGAGAAGCTCTGCATTCTGTTCTTCAATCTCTTCTACATTGTTCAATGTAGAATGAATTGTTCAATGCAGCACTTCCCAAGCTTATTTAACTATGGAAACCCCCCTCCCTTTTTTTTTCATCTAAACAGCCCTTGTGAAGTAGATACTTCCCTGTTTCACGATGAAGAAACTAAGGCTCAGGGAAGTTAAATGACTCGCCTAAAGTCACACAACTCTTGAGTGATACAGCTAAAGTTTGAAGCCCAGAGCCCGAAGCTCTAGTTTATAATGTGGCCCTGGGACCTGAAAATACAAGGAGGTACATTCATTTGAATATATGGACTATTTCTAGCCATGCTTAGCATTTTTTTTTTCTGTGCAATCTATAAAAGATTTCTTTTTTTCTCATGTTCATGCTATTGGGATTTTGGAAAAAAATAGCACTCATTATGTACAGTATGTTAGCTTAGAAAAAGGTTATTAAATTTCATGCAATACAATAGTTAGGACTGAGCCCAAATAGAATGTAGAACACATAATTTTATAATCAGTATGTAAAGATATGGAGTCAAGCAAAGCATGTATATTACGTTAAAGCTGGGAATGATATTCAGTAAAATATTGTGACTCAATAGAGCGACATGAAATGAAGGAATCCATTTGCCTGGAAGGACCTTGTATAAGCTAATTTCAGAAATATTTAAAAGATTTAGTTTTATATGTAATATTAAAATGAAAGGTAAATCAAGAAAACAATTTAAATGCATTAAAAGATTCCCCTCATAGTGAGAAAAAATATACATGCTTTTAATTTTTGTGTAGGCATGTTATCTACATGTATACCTATTCTCTCTATATATGTATGCATTTTTGTGGTTAGGAAAGCATGCACATGGATATACAAATATGTATTTAACTAATAAAAACAACCTTGCATCTGAATTGTTAAAATATCCATTTTAGTTATTTTAAATGTAATATAATTTTAGATTCCTTTAATAAATGTCCAGTGGACAGATTTATTATTATTATTATTTTTAATTTCCTGCATCAGATCTAGGTCTTTGATAAATACCACAGACAAACCCAGAACTGTAGGATGGGCTTGACAGTTCTTCAATAAAGGGCTGTATGGTTTTTTTTGTCAGTGTCTTCCTTCCAGTGACAGCTGCTTTGTTCTTTTCTAGTCAAGATTTTCTAGTTAACACATCAAAAGTGTATCTGTGTACACGAAGTACGAAGAAAACAGTTCAAAGAGGTAAGAGATTCACTTTTAACTCTTCGCTACATTTTCCCCACACTTGTCACAAAAGACATCTCACATGGAAGCTTCAGAACAAGGTGAGGAGTTCATGACGGGACCCAGGGATGTATGGCGTTTAGGAATTAGCGTTTTAGAAGGCGAGCTGGTCAGGCAATGCACTGGGAGACCCCAAAGCAGGGAGAGCTAATCTGGGGTGAGGAATTTGCAGTTTCCCAAGACAACCAAGCCCAAGAGCTGGACCTAGGTTTTTATATTTGATTTATTGTCAAGGCCTGGTTTCTTCTTCTTGGCGTATCATGATGACAGTAGTTGCCTATTTAATGCACACAGCTCTGGCGTCATGGCTTCTGCCTGCCTGTGCCAGCAGGAGTTCCTGCACACACATGAGAACTGAAGTTAGCCATGCTTCCATGCTTAAACAAATGTCCTGTGAGTGGGACTCCAAGATCTTTTTGACTAAGGTGGCTAAACCTGGATTGGTATCAGAGAACTCAAACTCCATCTTGGAGCTTTCAGGGATCGACTAAAGAAAAATTAGCTAGAAGGCAGCCTCCCTACTCCTCCTCCCAGCCATACCTTGTATAAGCCCTGAGGAGGGAAAAAGTCTAGAAAGAACTTCCCCCACTTTAGTGAATTGGGTTGAAATAGGCCAACACTGGATTGTGCCATATGTATGTTTTTAGTGTATTAAGGGAAGCCAAAGCAATAACATTTACTTTAAAGAATTTTTACATTTGATCTTTTAACAAAGCATCAGAGTAGTCATCATGAGAAAAATAAGAACTTTGTTGGACTTTCTTAGGCTTACTTTGTAGTCGAGCATGGTTTTTAAACTTGATATACATCAGAGTCTCAGTACTTAGGGGCTCTGGAAGTCTTAAGCCAGTCCAGGCAAAAACCATGTGCACAGCAAACGAACAAAACAGCCCTGCATTTCCTCAGTGCTCCTGGCATCATGCTGTGTTCCTGGTACCACATTAGGCATGAAGGAGGCAGGATAGTAACAGGGAGGGGACATGGGCTAGAGGCAGTCTCCCCGGAGTCAGCCAAGTGGCTTACCCTCCTTAAGCTTCAGTTCTCATCTGAAGTGAGAATTCTAATGATCCCACACTCACAGTGGATTTTTTGGGGGAGCATAATTTTTTACATTATGCATGTAAAGCATTTGGCACAGTCCAGACACATGGCGTGAATCTTGTGAAAGACGCAGAGGGACCACATCATTGACCAGGCTCTGCAGACCTAGGATTTAACAACTATCTGTTGGGTTCCAAAGTATATGCTACTGTGCTTCTCTGGGACAAATACGTTGCAATCAATAAAAGGTAAAAAGCCTTAGCTGGGGGCCGGCCCTGTGGCTTAGTGGTTAAGTGTGCGTGCTCTGCTGCTGGCGGCCCGGCTTCGGATCCTGCGCGCGCACCGACACACCGCTTGTCCAGCGATGCGGAGGCCGCGTCCCACATACAGCAACTAGAAGGATGTGCAAATATGGCATACAACTATCTACTGGGGCTTTGGGGAAAAAAAGGAGGAAGATTGGCAATAGATGTTAGCTCAGAGCTGGTCTTCCTCAGCAAAAAGAAGAGGATTGGCATGGAGGTTAGCTCAGGGCTGATCTTCTTTGCAAAAAAAAAAAAAAAAAAGTCTTAGCTATTGAGGATTTTATTTTCACCTATAATATATGCAGTCTAAAGTCAGGAATGTGATGGTCTTTCTAGATCTTACCTCTTTCCTGTTAATTTTCAATTATTAAAGAACATAAAGGACATAGATATGATTAATTAACAAAGATATAATCATTATGAACACTTAAAACACAGTAATAATTTAAACTAACATTAAATGTAAATAGAAAAACTAATAGGAAAAAACTGCCATATATTTTATTCAAGATAAAAAGCTCTAGCAACAGAACATTTTTGGCATATTCAGGCATGTATTTTTTAAATTGTTTTCCTTTAAAATCATGGCTTTAGAAGAGATAACTTTAAAAGATTAGGTTCCTAGGTCTCAATATAGGATTATTTTGCAAAATAAATGTTTTTTTGTTTTTAAATCCTGTACTGTAACTTTTGAAGGTACTGCAATTAATAGCAACACTCTTCAGTTTGTGAATCTTCTGCCAAATTTCTCTACCTTTATTCCTCCCCAAGGTTTTTTCCAATATTTTTTTCTGTACAGTATTTATCTCACATCCCCGGGGCATTCCAAATGGTGTTTTGAGTTGTGAGGAATACTCTCGTTTTGGTTCCCAAACTCATTAGTCTTCAACATTACCTAGCGTGCTTAAAAATAATTCCTAGCATCTAGCCCATCACTTTGAGATCAATGGTTAGTGCCTCAGAATCACCCAGAGGGCTTGTTAGAGCGTAGATTGCTGGGCTGCACCCTGAAACTTCCTGATTCAGTGGATGTGGGATAGAGCCCAAGAGACTGCATTTCTAACACGTTCCCAGATGGTGCGGATACTGCTGGACTGGGAACCATACTTTGGGAACCACTATACTAGGTCATGCTTTTCTGGGAGACGTTAGTTTTTTAAGACACCCCCAAGTGGTTCTTGTGTTCAGCCGGGCTTGGAAATCAGTGCTTTGGTGATAGTTTCTCAATATATTAACTGCGCACATGTCCCTTGGGCAGGGACCTGAGCCTGGGGGTTGAAAGTCTCTAAGGCGCCACAAGTTTGTGGGGAGGAGCAGATCTCTTCTCAGACATCTGACTTAGTGCAGGCAAGAGGAGAGGGGAGGAGGGGAGGAACAGAAAGGTTAAAACCTGGGGGATTTGGAGGCCTCTGAAGATTCTTTTTCCAAAGTAATTTTGAAATGATGTCAGAATGAAATGGAATCATCATCTGTGAGGATGAAATGAACACACAGCACAGCACAGCACGTGGCCCTCAGTGGGAGGGCAGGAAATGGCAGTCGTTATCAATATTGTTACCTCCAGACAGGATGGGGAGGGGGATGCCCCGGAGGCTGATTCACCAACCAACAGAATGCCCTGGTCAAGTCACAAACTCTCTTGGCTTTGGTTTCTTGAACTGTCTCTCGTCTCTTGGATTCATCACTGTGAATTATTTGATTGTCTGTCTCCCCAGACTGTATCTTGTCTTATTCGCCACTGTATGTCTAGCACATAGCATAGAGCCTAGCTCGTAAAGATTTGTTGAATAAATGAATGAAGTTAATGAATGTATTTCTCTTCAATTCTCTATCCAAGAGAATTCTCTTGGCTCAGAGTAGATATTCTATAAATATGTGCTGAATGAACTAGTGAATAAACCTGTAAGTTAGAGGTGTGACTAATCACAGATTTTCACCATTTGGGAAAGAAATGTATGTTTTTAAAAAGCTCATCTATTAGGTGCTGGGGAATCCCATATAGAAAAAATTGTCTGAGTCTTCTGATGTTAGTTGAGAACATTTTTATCTGACATGTAAGCATTCCTTCACAATAGACTGTTAATAAAACACTGTGCCTGCCAAATTTGAGGGTCCAATTCTCTATGAAATTTGCCTAAAAGCAAGCTTAGTAGACATATCATTAAGTGCATTTTACTATAAAAAATTATGTATCAAAAGGAAGTTTCATATAATTTTTTGGAATTTAAAAACACTTGAAAATTTTCTCTCTCTCTCTCTCTGTTATTTGGACTCACTGCTTTATGGCAAGATCAATTGTGAAAAGCTGAGCAAGACTAAAAAAATTACAATTTGAATCAAGTAAAATTAAGTGGAACATTTTGAAATGTCAAAGGTGGATAGCATATATTACACTTATGTGACTGAACACTTTACGTAACGACTAAGGCTGTCCCACTGAAGACTGTGGGCTTTTATATCTGTGAGAATTTGGTATCTAATCCAAAATTGTACAAATAACAATATAAGATGTCATTTATTTTTATTCCAAAAGGAATAGATAAATGTTTATAGCCAAAGCTTTATTGTCACTTTTATTGTTTTTAACTTTCAGCCTCCTCTCACTACCTTCCTGCTTCTAGGGAAGACTGTGGGACAGCATCCAGAGAAGAGTGGTCCATGAGTTTATTAGGCTCAGCATCGTAGACTGTCAGAACTTAATGAGCCCCTAGTGCGAAACGGCACATAAGAAGGCAATATGCTCTCACGTTCTCCACCTGAACCCAAGGCAGACCTGGGTGGTTGATAGTGGCTCCATTTCCCAACATTCCGCGAAAGGGATATAAGGTTTCACAATCTTTTAAAAATACACATTATTAACAAAAAGGGATGAAAGCTACTATGATTGATCAGCATTGGCAAGTTGGGATGAAACCTATTTGCCATTCCTGAATTAGTCCATGTCCCATATTTTGTAGGTGGTAGTCCACATTCCGGAGTACAGGATTTAGTCGGGACTGACATGGATGAAGTCCCTGGATCAGGTATTTCAGAGTTTACATGTTGAATGAATTGAATGGCCTACAGAAGTTTGTAGGATCAAAGAAAATTGTGTAAAGTGAGATAAACTTATTTCGGGGAGCTTCCCTCTTCTTCTTTCCAGTTTCCAGGCATTCTTGTCTTCCTGCTGATACTGACATCTAGAGCGCTTCAGTATACTGCCCCATCTGGAACTGTCTACCCCGGAAGTGCCTCAGTTCCCCTCATTCTCTTTCCAAATCAAAACTATCATTTCTTCATTTGATTAGCTGACATTATGTGAATTACTGACAAGCCCATGGAAATAGTCCCTGAATTGTATTCCAATGAATGCTAGTCCATCAAGAAAAATAAAAATGAGTTTCAAGGTGAAACATATATGGGAAATGTTTCACGGATCCTTCCTGGATAGTCTCAAACATTAGCTCTGAAAACTCCTGGGATAAGAAACCAGTTTAATTTTTTAGACCATTTCATATTTTAGAAAGTAGCATGGTAGTTCAAAAGACAAAGATTGGAATAAGGATATCACACCATTAGGCGATTTTTCTGTGTCCCTCTCCTTTTAGGAATCTTTTCTCTTATTTTATAGAAACTCTCATTTGAAAAGTTGCCTTTTGCTCGTCCTCTTTAGATTGCCCAGCTCTTTAAGAAAGGAAACCAATCTTTGGCTATGCTCTGGGGGTAACATGAGGCTGAGAGGGCCAGACAAGGAATTCTTTTCAGTCAGGAGCAAGATAAGAGGAATTTGGGGCATGAAATTAACATTGTGGTTTATTACTAATGATGTCTATTAATAACCCTCAGTATCTCTTAAACATTTTTGCCTGGTATATCTAGTAGTGCAGGCAAGTGAAAAATATTAAAAATGTAGAGAATTTATAACAGTGTAGAAAGTAATATTTCACAGGGTAGGTAAAGGTAGTAATTTTCAATTCTAAAAACTACCTTATAAGGTTTATGTAAGCATCAAATGCATGTAAATCTTTAACACCAGGCCTGATACCAATAAATATTTTCTATTAAAAATAACAGAAAAGAACAATTTCTATTCACATTTAAGAATGGAGTTATACATATCTCGGTTAATATTTTAATAAAAGTAGCCTCTTTTGCCACTTACATGCTTCCCAAATGGTCAAACAAGTATGGTTGTCAAAATGTGACTGAATACTCTATTAAATAATAGGCAATATTTATTGAGTGCTTACGATATTTCACATTTTTCTCTAAGCTTTTCTAAGTATGTTATTTCATTTCATTCCCATAACAACCTTAAGAGTTAAACACTGTTATATTCATTTCACAGATGAGGACACTGATATTTTAAACAAATTTATGTAACAAAGATTACACAGACAGCAACCGATGGAAAACATTTGTGCATCTTTTAAAATAGATAAGTTATAGAATATTTGACATGGAAAGAGTTTAGAGATCATCTATTTTAAAAATCTCTTTTATAAATAATAATACTTTTTCTTTTATAAATAACAATACTGGGCCTACAGGCGAATAGAATCTTCTTCTGGATGACCCAGCCAGTGGTCAGGCTCAGGTCTTCTATCCAGCCAGTGCTTTTATTCAAATTTGGGGACTGCTTATGGATTATAGTCTACAGACATAAAATTACTCCTAATCAAACAGATCTCCAAGCTTACTGTAGCAGATTATATTTTCCACAATGGCCATATTCATACCTATTCCATCTCACATGCTATTTTTACAATGTGATGCAGACACTGTTCCATCAATAGGTGAGAGCTTTGTTCTCTCACCTTTGAACTGGGTGGACTTTTGTAATTCAACTGATAGAATATGCCAGAAGTGGCTTTGGGTCATTTCCAAGACTAGTTCATAAAAGGTGACGTGGCTTCCGTCTGGCCTTTCTCTTTCTGAAGACTCTTACTTTGGAACCCAGGAAACATGTTGGTGGGAAGGCTGAGACACAGGGAAAAGCCATGTCCCAGCTAACAGCCCAAGATTAATTCTTAACCAGTGGTTAAGACCTGTGAGTCTTCAGATGATTCTATTCCTCAGCCTTTGAGTCTTCCTTCTAATGTCCAAGAAATTATGCAGCAGAGATAAGCCATCTCTCCTGTGTCCCGTCTTAATTCTGTGAGCCCAATAACTGCTTGTTCTATGTCAGGAAGTTTTGGGGTAATTTCACATGTAACCATGATAACAGGAATATATTTTTTACAGAAGTGGAGAGGTACTATAATAAAAATCTAAAGCATGTGGAAGTGGCCTTGGAACTAAGTAGTAGGTGGAATTGTAAGGGCCATGAAGATGCTATTAGTGGATAGCTGATGGGTCTCCAGGAGGATCTTGAGAAGTGAATGTGAGTAGCAGGTCTTATGACTCTCAAAGAGGCTATTAGTGAGGTCTTAAAAGACCCTGAGGAATATGATAGTGGAGCTGAAAGTCAAGAACCCTTGTTATGTAGCCGTGGAAAGTTTATCAACACTGTTACTTGCAGTAATGTGGAAAATAGGAAATGTACTTAATGAACTTGTTTAGTTTTCATGTGAAATTTAGAGAAAAAAAAAAGAGCCAGGCTTTGCCAAGTTTAAAAGTAAAACTATTTCTCATTCCAGACTCTCTAAGATTCTCAAATTAGGAAATGTTTTCCAGGTGGAGATCGAATCCAGGATACTGTCAGGAAAACATTTTATAAAGATAAAACCAAGAGTGTGATTGTAAAACTCTTTATTAAGACCTTGGAAAGGTTTAAGGTGGTGCCTCAAGTAAACAACGGGGCTTTTAAGGATCTTAAAGGTGTGGTCTCCTATCAGCCTTACAGAAAGACAAACATAGAGAAAGGCTCATCTTGAGAGATTTGTGAGTATGGCTTTTGTCTAATGGGGTGAATGATAAATTAATTCCTAAAAAATACACACAATTTTTAAAAGAATTATAGCAGGTTGGAATGAAAGGGACAGAGATAGTACAAAGTGAAAAAGAGATCTTTGGACTCTATGGGAAGGAAGCAGCCTGAGAAAACTATTCAGCTGCTAACATGGGCTACATTTTATGGAAAAAGAAATTTGACTCAGAGGCTGGAAACTAAGGTGAAAAATTCCCAGGTCTAAGCCCCAATTAAGGGATGGTAATGTACACCTATTTGAATTTTAGAACTGCAATTGAACAGTGATGACAGTGTGTCTCCCATGTCCCCCCTTTATGAATAGGGACAATCTTTAGCAGTTATTCTAAGTCTGCCCCATCATTGAATGTTGGATATATCGGGGATAGACAGCTTGCTTCTTTGGTTCACAGTTCTTTAGATGGAGAGGAATATACTTAATGGGCTGTCTTTAAGGAAGTGCATCTAAGGAGCCTCATTTGCACCTGAACTGGATTCACGGTGAAAAGATCCTGATTTTGTAATAAGACTTGAGGGTCTCAGGAGAGGAAAATATTTTGCATGTGTTAGGGATGTGAATTATTGTAGCCAGAAGGCAAACTGTGGCAGATTTGCATTTCCAAAGTTGGCCACACAAATATACATTCCATCCCACACACTATTCATCCAATGTGATAGTGACATTTCTTTGTTCCCTCTGCTTGAAACTGGATGGAACCTGGTAACCGCCTTGAGAAACAGAATGCAGTGGAAGTGACACTGGGTGACTTCCAAAGTTAGCTCATCAAAGGTGATGTGTCTTCTGCCTGGTCCTCACTCTTTTTTGAGATGTTCACCTGTGGAAGCCAGTCACGATGTTTTGAGGAAGCCCAGGCCACAGACAGAGGCCATGTGTAGCTGTTCCATCCAATAGCTTCCACTAAGTTCTCAGCCAATACCCAGCAAAACCATAAGACATGAGTTAATGAGCCTTTAGATGACTCCAGCCCTCAGTCTTCAAGGACTCTGAGGACTTCAAGGACTTTAAAGCCTCCATCTGAGACTTCAGACATCATGGAGTGCAGAAACGCTGTTCCCTCTGTGCCCTGTCCAACAGATTCCTGAGCCACAGTATTGGTGAGCACAATAACTCATTGTTTTACGTCACTAAGTTTTGGGATAATTTGTTACTTAGGTGTAGTAATTGAAACACTAATCAATTAAGAAGGATCTTGAATGCTCAAGTATATTACCGTTATTTAGTCACCACTGGTATAAAGTAGGGTGCTGTTGGCTGCAAGTAACAGAAACTTGACTCAAGCTAGTTTAAAAATATAAGAGATATATTATCTCACTTAACAGGGAAACTAGAGGTTGGATAAGTTTTAAATCAGGTTTTTGATGATTTAATGATGTCATCAAGGAACTCAGGCTCTTTTCATGTGTTCATGTAGCCATTCTCAGGGAGACCTTCATCTCAGTTTGGAAGCAAGGTGTTTTG
Organism: Diceros bicornis minor; assembly: GCF_020826845.1. Classification (NCBI taxonomy): domain Eukaryota; kingdom Metazoa; phylum Chordata; class Mammalia; order Perissodactyla; family Rhinocerotidae; genus Diceros; species Diceros bicornis. The sequence goes on from NC_080741.1 coordinate 68,587,832, forward strand.
GAAGTCTAAGATTTCTATCCAGTCACAACAATATCTAGAAGAAAGAAAGATTTTATCTCTTTCTATGCTTCTCTCTTAGGCATAGGAACTTTGCCTAGAAGTGACCCTTGATGACATTTCCCCACACATCTCATTGCCATTTGAAAACTCTTACTCACTAGGGGGATGGAATTACCATGAGTGGCTTAGTCAGTTGTCTGCGGTGGGATGGGAACGGGAAGTCACTTTCATGTTCACTCTTTCCTTCCATTATTTATTCTGTTCCAATCACTAAAAGGAAAAACAGGGTTTGGTTAACTCAGGGTAATAGAATTTGCAACTCTTGACCATGCTTGTAAGTGTTCTGCTTATAATCAGATCTAGAGAATAAATAGAAGATGTGCAATGTTTGAGATTTCTTTAAAGTTTAGCTTTGCAAGGCAGATCCTATAAAGGCTACTTTAAGCTTCCAGTCTCTGACTTCAATATGAGTCCTTGCCACCAGATGAATGATGTTCCAGTTAATGATCCCACCTGTGAATAACTGAGAACGGGTACATAGGGCACAAATATACAATCCACACATTAAGTAATTTTCTGTGGTATAGCAGCTAAGAATCCAGGCTTTGGGATCAGATCGATGTGAGTTTCCTCATCTGTAAAGTGGAGATAATATTTTCCACCTTGACAAGAGGTTATAAGATTACATGAAATAATAATGTATGTGAAGAACCCAATAGTGTTCCTGGCACATAGGAAGCACTCAATGATTATTGTTTTTGTAAAGACTATTCATTATGTCATGACCTATGAATTAGAGAAAAGTTTTAAGTGCTACATGGAGACATCCTTGCTTTTCAAGTTTTTTGTTGATTAGAGTTGTGATGACACACAATTTTACCAAAAAAGAAAATATTTCCCAATGGATATATACTGAAAATAGCAGTCCATAATAAGATGTAAACACATGACTTAACTTGCCAGCTTTGCATTCAAACATAGTTATATTCAGCATAAGCCACAACTAAGGTATTTCATTCTTAAAATGTATATGACCTAACAGTATATTACAGTATATAATTTAAACTCAGCAAAATAGGAGAGCCTTTTTATGACATATTTCTAATTTACTGTTATTTTATTACTTATACATATGATACATATTTATTTCTAAAACAAATATATCTCTTTGGCCACCTATTTTATTTTCTTAAGTTACAGGCAGTACATTACTCATGAATGGCAGAGTATGTCAGTTATTTATCTTTCCAAAGTATCTAAAAGTGAATGAAGCTTGAATTGAGCAAGGAAGTATCATAAATTAAAAAGTGAATTCTCTAAGAAAAGCTAGGAAAAGGTTTGAGTGTAAAATTAAAGTACATTTTGCCATAAAATGTAACTGTCAAAGTGGCATGAACCCAAATATGAATTATGATTGGATTGAATTTGTATTTTTATCTGATGGAGCACTAAAGAATCGTTTTGAAATCATTGATCCTGGCCAGCTTAAATCTTTATTTTTCTGATAACATGTCAATCAGGTATAAAGGTGGTGAGAGACAATTTAAGCTTGTGCATTTATTTGTCAATAAAACGTGTGCTCCATTGGTTTTTTTCTCAGTTGCATTGTTTTATCGTGTCAATATTTCATAAGATTATATGACTGACTAATAGGAATAGCTATTACCACTGTTGATGTACTTTGAAAATAGCAATCCATATTTTATGGACCAGAAAGAGACAAAACTTTTACCTTTGACCTTACTGGGTATAAAGGTAAGGTAATGTACATGAAATTTGCCTCTTATTTCACTTGTTCACAATTAGCTTCTAATAGACTCAGAGGTAAACGTTAGACTAGGTAATTTCTCCTTTTTTGTTGGTGAGAATGATTTATGGATCTCTAATAAAATTCTTCAAAAGGCAATTTAGGGAACAGAAATACTTTAACGCAAGCCAGAAAAAACAGACTACGAACATTTTACATGAGTCTTTTCTCATTATAAAAGTGATCGATGCATGTTCTCTGTGGACGTCATAGATAAAAATACATAAGCCAAAAGGAAAACTATCATGCCCAATCCAAACACCCAGAGATACCACTGTTAATGTCTGTGTATATCCTTCCAGTCTTTTTTCTATGTGTACATATTTCTTTTCCATATATTCTATATATTGGTTAATAACATGATTTTTTACCAAATGAATTTTTGTGCTTTCTATGCTATCCTGCTTTGTCAAGAAAATAAGAAACTAAAGCAGGTAATTTTTACAGTATAATTTTCCTCCATCTAATGCGTTACTTGTTGTATTTATTCACTTCTGCATGTGGCTTATACAGGTAGGTAATTTTCTTGTATAAAATACCCTGTGTTCTCCAAGTGTTTTAAAAGTACCGGTTTGTTGGTTGACATATATTGGACAAGGTATAGTTAAATACGTTTTAATATAACATAAAGATTTTTTTTCCTGCAATTTCACTTGTAAAACATGGCTAATAACTAGATTTAGGCCATTCCCATAGCTATCTCTGTAAAAGTTTTTGGCTACGGTATGGTATCCAGCTTCCAATATGGCGCCCAGTGATTCTTGCTTCCTGATATTCATGCCCTTGTATAGTCCCCTCCACATTGAATAGAACTCACCTATAAACCAATAGGATATTGTGAATGTGTGACTTCCCAAACTACGCCATAAAAGGCGTTACAGCTTCCACTTTCCTCTCTTTTGTATAACTCCCTCTGGAGGAAGCTAGCTGCCATGTCATGAGGACATTAAGCAGGCCTAACGGAGGGGTCCATGTGTCAAGGAACTGAGGCCTTCTGCCAATAGTCATCTGAGTAAACCAACTTGAAAATGAATCCTCTGGCCCCAGTCAAGCCTTCAGATGATTGCAGCCCTGGCTGACAGCTTGCCTGTAGCCTCTTGAGAGACTAGAGCCAGAACCAACTGCTAAACTGCTCCTGAGTTCTTGAAGTATAGAAACTGTGAGATAGTATATTTTATTTTTGCTTTAGGCCTCTAAGATTTGGGGAGTAATTTGCTATGCAGCAGTAGATAACTAGTACAAACTGAAAGTGAAGGTGTCTGTTAAATCCGCTTTTTAAAGTATGTTCTGAATGAATAAGAGCTTATGAGAACACTGTACCTTTATCAAGAGCCCAGATAATGTTTAAGTGTTTATACTTAGTTATGGTACACATTACTCATTTAAAGGGTAGAATTTGAGGCAGACTATATGTACAAATGGAAAGATAATGCAAAGCAGGGCAACAGTATTAAAATATTAAAAATATTTTCTACCATTAGTTTTCATTCTGATCTGTTTTTCTCCCCAATTTTAGTAGTTATGATAAACAGAAAACTTGTTCAGAGGAAATAAATATGTTTATCAACATCTCAATGATGGAGCCTTTGTGTATATATGATGGAACTTTTTTTTTTTTTAAATTTAGGTATACTTTATTTTATCAGAATTTTAATTATGTTCTCATGTTCACCACCCAAATACTGATTACAATCCATCACCACACATATGTGCCTAATTATCCCTTTCACCCTCCTCCCTCCCCCCTTCCTCCTGGTAACCACCATCCAATCTCTGTCTCGATGTGTTTGTTTGTTGTTGTTATTATCTACTACTTAATGAGTGAGATCATATGGTATTTGACCTTCTCCCTCTGACTTATTTGACTTTGCATAATACCCTCAATGTCCATCCATGTTGTCACAAATGAACATGAGAACATGATGTAATCCATGCAGAAATAGAAGTATAATGATGTACACCTGAAATTTATACGATGTTATAAACCAATGTTACTGCAATAAACAAAAAATACACACAAAAAAAGAAACCATCTAAAAGAAAAAGGAATTTTAATTATGAGTCATACATAATTATAACAATCAGGGAAACTTGACATAGGCACATGTTTCCTTCTTTGCTCTCAATCTTATGTCCAATGGTAACAGGTTAGATAAACAATTTAATGTGTATCCTTCCATAGTCCTCTGGTCATAGAAAATTAAGTAAACATATAAACGTAGTACATTTTTCTCTTTTACAAACATGAAATCTTGGTCTACATATTGTTCTGCAATATGTTGTTTAGTTTAGAGAAAGCACGTATAGTACATATAGATCTAATCCATTCTTTTCAATACTGCTTAATAGTCTAAAGCAGGGGTTGGCAATTATGGCTTATGGGCTAAATTAGTCTTGTCACTTGTTTTTGTACGGTCTATGAGCTAAGACTGTTTTCTACATTTTTAAATGGTTGGGAAAAAATCAAAATAGAATAATATTTCCTGATATGTAAAAATTACATGAAATTAAAATTTCAGTGTCCAAAAATAAAGTCTTATTGGGACACAGTCATGCTTGTCTGTTTATATATTGTCTCAACTCAACTGAGTAGTTGGTGACAGAAACTTCATGACCAGCAAAACATAAAATATTTACTATCTGGCCCTTTATGGAAAGATTTGTCAATTCCTGATCTATAGCAGCACTGTCCAACAAAAATACGATGCAAGCCACAAATGTAATTGTAACTTTTCTAGTGGCTGCATTTTTTAAATAGTAAAAAGAAATACGAGAAATTAATTTTAATAATATTATGTTTTAGTTAAATCGATACATGTAAGATATAATTTCAGCATGTAATTAATATAAACATTATTAATTAGACATTTTACAAGCTTACTTTCCACACTAAGTCTTTGATATCCAGTGTATATTTTGCACTCACAGCACATCTGGACTGGGACTAGCCGTATTTCAAGTGCTCGATAGCCACATGTGGCTAGTGGCTGCTATTTAGGGTGGTTTAGTTCTATAGTGCAGATACACTATAACTTATTTACATATAATTTGCTCATAGACATTCAGGTTGTTTCCAGTTGTTTTTGTCATTATAAACATTGCTGACCTTACACATATTTATTTCCATAGGACATAGAGTCCCAGACATGGAGTTGCTGAGTCAGAGACATGTGCATCATTAATTTTAATAGATATAAGAATTAGTTTTTGGAGTGAAGTTCAAATGTAGAAACAAGTTAGTTGTCAATCATCACAAATTTTTTTGTTTTGTTTTGTGTCGTTTTCTCAGTATTCTTTCTAGAAGAAAAAGAACATTTCTGTTGGTACTTTAAAATCCGTATTAATAGGAAATCCCCATAGTTTTTTGGATTAGGTAACCAATTTCAGTAGTAAAACTGTGCATATTTTAGAGCACCTTGCAGTTTCCAAACAGTTTCAAACATATTATTTCCTGGATGCTTTGGCCATTCCATATGGGATGGGTTTTATCCCTGATGAGACTGAGACTCAGAGAAGTTAAATGATCTCCCTGAAGACACCACACAGCTAAAAAGTTTGAGCCAGAACTTAGAATAAGTCCTGGATCAGGGTGCAATGTTCTTCCTTGTACCATGTTGCCTGTCTAGTTCATTTGTTAATTTATTCAAAAATATCCACTGGAGGTCTACTATAAGACAAGCACTGTGTGAGGTCCTAGAGTTTCAGTAGTGAACAAAACCAATGGTTTTCTGCCCCAGCCAAAGCCTGAGGGATACAAAAGGTAGCAAGTGTGTGAAGCACCTGTACAAAAGAAACATAATTCAATTGCTTTAAGCATGCTTGAGGCCCTATTTCACTGAGAAGAAGCCCTTCATCTCATTAGAGGGATTGTGATCAAGTGATGATAAAAAAAAAGGCAAGGACTCAGAATTATCTCCGTGTGCCTTCTGAATGAACCACTTAAAACCTTAAGCACTTTAAATCATTGAGACATTTAGCTACTCCTTAGAGTTGTGTGATCAGATGCACTTACAGAACTTGAGATTTTTAGACTTATTGCTTGACCGTTTGCTGTCCTAACTCCAAGCCCAATCAGATCAGATGATGGGCAAAGTGCAAGTGTAGTTCTTTTACTATATTAGAAACTAACATAATTTCTCCATGTGATGAAATATCTGGGCTTAAAATTCTGCTATACAGCATCAATCTTTCAACTGGCACTAGGAGAATCAAAGGTCTGAATTTTAGTGAAAGAAATTATACATGTGAGACCTAGAAATACCTTCTTAAGGAGAAGAACAAGCAAGTGAGTATATGTGTGTGTGTGTATATGCGTGTGTGGTGTGTGTGTATGTGTGTGTGTAATGGGGAGTGGAGGTGGAATTATTTCAATGATAATATGCCCAACAGAAATTTTTGATTTCGTGTACCTTTTAGTGATTTCAGTTGCCTCCTCCCCCCCACCAATTCACTCTCTGTTCTCTTCTACCCTGTTCTGGCCTCCAGGATGCTGTCCTTTATGGGTCAAACCACATTGTGTTGACTTTGGCCAATAGCAGGGGGTAAACGGTGGAAGGAGAGTGAGGTAACACCTGGCTTAGGTGGCGGTAGAGGGGATCCTCTTCTACATCTACTGCTACTCTTGGGATACCCTTTGGAAAGCACTTCTTCCCCTTAACCCTTCAGGTCAAAGAGTGAGCTTCCCGCTGTTGCTAGCCTTGGTGTGCTGCACCGTTCCTTGTTGATTTCCCTGAACATTGCCCACATCTTTGTAAAGCACTCCTTTTCAAATCTTTTTCAGTGTTCCTTTGGTATGGCAACTGTTTTCTGCTGTCCTGCCAGGACACTGTCTTATATACCTTTATTTTTCAGGAGAAGTAATTGTTTATTGTTTTTATTTGTAGACCTTTATACTTTATAAATGTATAAGTAGTGTATTGTCATTATGCCTCTTGCTAAGCATTTTTGGAGACAACTTTGGATTTTTATCAAAACACACTTAGATATTCTTAAGCTGCTGGAGTAATTGTATGCTGTTAAGTGTACACATTTAAAAACAGCTTTCCTGGGTAGAAGAAATCATCAAAACATATTTAGAAAGAGCAATGACCTTTTGTAAAGGCATCCCATTAAAATGTTTTATATTTTTACATTGACTATCATTTTTCTCATTAAACAATATGCATTATTTATTAATAAGGCCATTCGTAGGGACAGGCAGAAAATTGGCAAATTGGCCTTTACATTAAACTTTTAATGTTAAATCTGTAATGAATATGCCAAACTGCTGTATATGAAATAATTCTCTCTCCTCTTTCTACCCATAACTGAAAAAACTATAGTAGGCCTCAGGTCTGTTCTGTGTATACAAGGTCCATTTCTTTCTGAATGCTTTTCTGATCTAAATTAATAAATAACATTGCTTCTAATCCTCCTATCTTAGGATTCTCAAGTCTATCAGTTAGATTTTAACTATTTATTTATTTGTTTACTTATTTATTTATTTATTTTGAGTTCACATTTTCCTTAAAGAATCCTGCACCTTATCCACAATATTCTGCAAGTTACACTTACAAAAGAATGATCTGAATATGTTATTTTCTGCTTAAATGTCTATAATTACTCCCCATTGCCTACCAATTAACCCTTACTGGCATATAAGTGTATTTATAATCTGTTCCACACCTTTCTTCCATTACCTCTTGCTTTTCTCCCCTCTTCTCCCTTCTTACCCAGTACTCCTGTATCCATAACAAATCTCTGGTCAATGAAAATCCTGTGCAATTATCCCCTTCCACATAGTTTCTCATGCTGGATCCACCTAACAACAAAGCTTCATAATACATGAAACAAAAACTTACAGAAATGGAGGAGAAATAGAAAAGTCCACAGTTATGGTTGGAGACTTCAACACTCTTATTAATTGATAAAACTAGTAGACAGAAAATCAGCAAGGATATGGAAGAACTGAACAACATCATTAACCAACTGGAAACTAATTGGCATTTATAGAACCCTCCATCAAAGAACAACAGAATAACATTCTTTTGAAGAGCACATGGGGCTTACCCAAGAGAGATCATATCCTGGGTCATAAAACAAACCTTAAGACACTTAAAATAATTGAAATCAAACAAAATATGCCCTCTGACCATAATGTAGTAAACTAGAAACCAATGAGAGAAAGATAACAGAAAAACTCCAAACACTTGGAAATTAAGCAACATACTTTTAAATAATCCATGGATCAAAGAGGAAATATGAAGGGAAATTGGAATATATTTTGAACTAAGCAAAAATAAAAAACACAACATAACAAAATTTGTAGGTTGCAGCTAAAGCAGTATTTAAATGAAAATTTATAGCATTAAATGCTTATGTTAAAAAGAAGAAAGTTCTCATATAAATAATCTAAGCTTCTGCCTTAAGAAACTGAAAGAGAAGAGAAAAACTAACCTAAAACAAGCAGGAAGAAGGAAGTAATAAAGATAGAAGAAATCAAAGAGTTTTAAAATAAAGAAATTCAATAAAAGTTGGCTCTTGAAAATATCAATAAAATAGATAATCCTTTAACAAGACTGACAAAAAAAAAGAGAGAAAAGACAAATTCTTAATGTTAGGAATAAAAGAATAATGCTACAGACATTAAAAGGGTAATACGGGAATACTACAAAGAACTCAAAGCACATAAATTCAACAACTTAACAGACCATTTAAAAAAAGAAAAACTACAAGCTTCCAATATTACCCAATAGGAATTAGATACCTGAATATTCTTATACTATTAAAGAAATTGAATTCTTAGTTAAAAACCTTCTGAAAAAGAAATCTTTAGGCCCAAGTGATTTCACTGACTAATTCTACCTAACATTTAAAGAAGAAATAATGCCAATTATACCCAATCTCTTTGAGGGAAAGAGAAGAGGAGGGTACATCCCCCCACACACATTTTGTGACTCCAGAATTATCCCAATACTAAAACCAAACAAAGGCAATACAAAAAAAGAAAACTGCAGGGAAATGTCTTTCATGAACATAGATACAAAAATCCTCAGAAAATATTAGCTAATCAAATCTAGCAATATATAAAAATTAATAGACCATGACCAACTGTCATTTATTCTGGCACTGCAAGGCTAATTCAATATTTAAAAATCAATCAATGTAATCCACCACATTAATAGTCCAAATAAGAAAAACCATATGAATATATCAATTGATGCAGAAAAAGGATTTGACAATTCAACACCTATTCATGATAAAATCTCTTAGCAAACTAGCAATGGAAGGGAATTTTCTCAATCTGATGAAGAGAATCTATAAAAAAGCTACAGCTTACATCACGCATAACACCTTATCTTAAAAAGGAATACCTTCTTTTAAGATAGAAAACAAAGCAAAGATGTCCACTTTCTTCAATCTTATTTAACATCATACTGGAAATCCTTGCCAGTACAATCAAGCAAGGGCAATAAATAAAAGGCATCCATATTGGAAAGGAAGAAATAAAACTGTCACTTATTCACAGGTGATATGATTATCTACGTGGAATATCCAAAATATTCCCAGAAATAACAAGCGAGTTTAGCAATGACATAGGGTACAAGGTCAACACAAAAATCAATAATATTTCTACATGCTATCAATGAAAAATAGGAAACCAAATTTTAAAAATTACCATCTACAATAGCTGCCACAAAATGAAATACTTGCATACAAATATGACAAAATATTGATAGTATCTATATGCTGAAAATTACAAAACACTGATGAAAGAAATTGAAGATGAACTAAATAAATGGAGATACATACCATGTTCATGGATTGGAAGACTCATCATATCAACATAGTCTTCCAATCCACAGTAAAGATGTCAATTTCTTCCTAACTGGTCTGTAGATTTAACATAATTCCATTTGAAATCCCAGCATGATTTTTTTGTAGATATAGAAAACCTGATTCTATACTTTTCATGGAAAGGCAAAGGATGTAAAATAGACAAAAACAATTTTGAAAAAAGAATCAAGTTGGAAGACTCACTCTACCCAATTTTAGGACTTACTGTATAGGTGCAGTAATCAAGATAGTGTGTTATTGGCAAATGGATCACACATAGATGAATAGAATAGAGTCGAGTCCAGAAATAAACCCACACAAGTATGCCAGCTGATTTTTTAAAAAGGTATGAAAGCAATTTTTTTGAGAAGGGGTAATCTTTTCAACAAAGAGTGTTGGAGTAATGGAACATTCATATGCAAAAACATAAACCTTGACCTAAACCTCACATCTTATACAAATATTAACTCAAAATGGGTCATAGATGTAAATGTAAAATTATAAATTTTTAGAAGAAAACTTTCTGATCTGGGGTTAGGCAAAGAGTTCTTAGACATGACAGTGAAAGATAATCCATAAAAGGGAAAAATGTTCACACAAAAAAACTATACATGATTTTTTATAGGTCTATTCAAAATCACCCAAAATTGGAAAAATCCAAATGTTCTTCAACAGGTGAATGGAAAAACAAACTGTAGTACATCCATAAAATGGAATATTCCTCAGCAATAAATAGTACAGACTATTGATACATGTGACAACTGGCATAAATCTCAAAGCATTATGCCAAGTGAAAGAAGTCAGACTCAAAGGTCACATACTGTATGATTCCATTTACAGTATTCTTGACCAGACAAAACTATAGTGATGGAGAATAGATCAGTAGTTGTTGGGGTTAGAGGTGAGGAAAGGATGTGATTACAAAGCGATAGCACACGAGAGCTCTTTGTGGTTTTTGTACCGTTCTTTATCTTAATTATGGTGGTAGTACACAAATCTATCCTTGTGTTAAAATTCATAGAAGCATACATCGAAAAAGTCAATTTTACTGCAGAGTAATTTTAAAAAATCAGAATGGAGATGGGGATAACATCCCAGATATGTACAAAGGTAGTGAGTGTTAAAGCAGCATAACCAACAGAATGACCTGGAGACCCATTGGATGCAAAAGGGGTGAGAAAGAGGACTTTGTTGGGAGTAAGTGTTGTACTTTTCATATTGATGCAGAAGTTTGATGTTGGGCCTCCACCATGTTCTTTCACTCTACAAAAGAAAGGATGTTTTGCCATGAAAAGTAGTTGGTTTCCTGCTCTTGGAGACATTTAAGCAAAGGATAGAAACTCTTGCCTAAGTACTTGTAGAAGTGATTCCTGCAGTAAGTGAGACGTTCCATTAGATTTCTGAGGTCAATCCATTTGAGATTCTGTGTAATAAGCAGGAGCCAGAGGAATGACCAACCATCTCTTGTTGCAAGGTGAGGAACAATGCAGCTTGACCAAACTGTTCATCAATTTGTCTCTCACAAGGAACAGGTGCAGTCACAATTATTTTAGAGAGTCATCAATTTTGGACCCTGAGCTATCAGACTAATTTCAATTCCTGAAAATTATCCCTCAACAGAAAGTCAAGTGGGTTGAAAAGAATTACTCTCAGTTTGTTTTTAAAATCTTTTTTGTAGGTGTGCATATGTAACTTAAAAACATTTATGATGATTTTGTTGCAAAATTGTTCATCTGTTTATATTCCAGCAAACTCCTTAAGCAGGTCTACTCTGTTAGGGGGCAAAGTAGAGCTGGCAGCCCTGAAGCCCTTTTCTAGGATGCTAATGTGAAACACTTGCACGCTGACTTCTACAGTTAGTAGTGGCTTCAGACAGTCCTTAGCCATCGTGTATGACTCAGTGATTCTCTGAGAATGGCCCAGGCTGGCAGCATCAACTTCACCTGGTAGCCTATTAGAAATGCAAATTCTAGAGCTCCACCCCAAACCTACTTAATCAGAAACTCGGGGTAGGGCCCAGTAACCTGTGTTTTAACAGGCCCTCCAGGTGATTCTGATGCATGCTAAGGTTTGGCTGCTGCAGGCTAAGTTTTGGCATCTATGATACAATTTATTTTGCTTCCGACATTTCAAGAAGGGCTCTGGACAAACCCAGAGGTGATTTTCAATCTTTTGGGAATTCACATTATGCTGTGACAAGCTGTCCGCCCGGTCAGAGAAGTTCCACTTGGCCTACTACTAGCTTAATTCAAGTGTTCGGCATCAGAGAAATGAAAATTCCATCACAAGGCTGTCCATTTCCTGCTTACAAGCCATTTTGCTTTGCAGCTCCAAATTACAATCCCCAGAACAGAAAGAGGAATCCTAACATACCACTCTTCAGTTTCTTATGTGATTAGCTCATTATTAGCCTGTTTAAGAAGGCAAATTCTTTCTAAATTATATGTCCAGCTCTAACTTCCTTTCAAAACTGAATCATTACCCTCCTGACACTCTTTTTTTTTTTTTTTAAATTCCAATTGTTAGTGATTTTCTCACGGTGCTTGCCAGACTGAGTTTAAAACTTCATTGTCTATTTTAATATCTCAATTGGTTGCCATAATATGACTGTAGAGGTTTCTGGAACCAGAAGTATGTCTGCCAAGTAAAGCTTTATGTCTAAAACTTGCATATGACGTTTCCTCATCATTTAAAGGACTGTTATAATTAAGGATTGGTGAACCCCATTTCGATTCGAGTTAGTTGAATGTCTACTGTTTATTCAAACATTCTGGTTTCAATAAAAACCCTAAATGTCAGTTGCCAGCACTTTTTCCATTAACTTTTAAATCCCTGTGTGTTTCAAGGGAAATATTGTTCGTATGTTTCTGATTCATTTACACTTAACTCATCAGAATATTATTTTGCTAGAATTAGTTCTTGTCCAAGTTTCACGTACCTCTTGAAATCTTTAGAAATAGAATGTTAGTTAAAACACTACAAAATATAAACTAAGCTGAAGCTTAGAAAAGTTGAACCATATTTGGTTTTGTTTCTGAATTGGGCCGCCAGAGCCTTATGTTTAAAGGTGTAAAAGATTAGCAAGATTCTTTTTACTATTCTAGAAGACTATGACTGTTTGCTTTATACCCCTGGATGCAATCACATGTACAGTATTGGGTGTAATTATAAAAAAACATGAGTGAAAGTAAACTACATGTAGTACCAATGTTTTAGTGGCAGTGATGGGAAGGCCTCCTCTTCTAAAACGTCCGTGAGAAGAGAAGCTATTTGTCTGTTTAGCACTGGAACTTGGGAAGCATGGAAGGAAACCAGGTGGCTAGTTGCTGTCCGCCTGAAGGCTGCACAAATCAAATCTCTAAGAACATGGAATTGTGTGAACACTTAATTTCTTGAGTCAAACTAGACTTGAAAATGTCACCTTCTGTACAGGTTACTGGATTGACAGAAATATACGTACCAATAAGTGCTTCTTATTGATAGTTAACTTGTCTGTACTAGTCAGGGTCCAGTCAGGAAAACAGACCCATTTTCAGTATTTCAACAAAGAGAATTTCATGAAGAGAAGTGGTTAAGCAAGTATGAGAGGACTCAAAACACAAAATGGGGAAACTGATGTAACAGAACTAACTACAGGAAGCAGCTACCACAACTAAGGTTGGAGAAACAAAAGGGAGAAGTTGAGGTTCTCAAAGCCAGAAGCTTGGAGGAGGGACCTCATGGAGCTGGGGCTCAGACCTCTGAGGAGAGGTGGGGCTGTTTGGGTGCTAGTACCTCTGAGTGCTGGTAGCTCTGAGTGCTGGTCCCGGAGTTCGGAAAGAAGCTGGATGCTAGAAATGATTGCTGTTGCCAGGGTGAAGAACCCTGTTATTCTGAGTTATGGTCTAATCAGGATTCCCACTGAAACCTTTTGTGGATATTTGTCCTTCGAGTTGAGATGCTACGTGGATGTGTTTACCTCCTTCCTTTGTCTCAGTCTCTAAGAACTTCATTGTCCTCATCCATAAAATGGAACTAATAGTCTTCGTTCTGCCCATCTTGATGGTGTCTTTGGAAAATAAAGAAATATTAAAACACTTGGTAAATGATAAAACACCGAATAAGTTCAGGGTATTGTTATCGTTTTTTTAAGCATTACTTTACTTAAAAATATAATATTGAAATAAGAGAAGTCTAAGACAAAATTGCTTATAATCCTATCATCTAACCAAGTAAATGGTTTCTTGTTTTTTTCACATACTCATTGTTTTATTTACTTCTGATTATTTTCATTTTAATCTCAAAGCCCTAGACATTTTATCTTTGAGGATATGAGTGAATTATTTCTCAATTTTTCTAAAGGAGATACAAATAAGTTTTTTTTAAGAAATAGATATACAGAAGGAAGGAAGCAATTTTAAATAAAATCAGATTATTAACAAATAGTGTTAAGGATATTTTACAGCTGCAGATCACAGCACTGAAAGGAAAGCATAGCTGTATTTATAAAATTGTAAACAGAAATATAATTCCACGTTCCTTGAGCCTTTTTCCCACTTATACTGCTTTTACGCAGGTGAAAGTGAAAATATTTATAAAATAAGATATGGTTATGGCACCTGATGCAGAAATATGTTTATCTTTCAAATTTTATAATATTTCTACATTGAAATTGAACACTTGTTTTGCAATACCATTAAGAAAAAATGTCATCAAACAATTCGGAAGAGGCTTTAAAAGTCCCCATTTCAAGTATAAGGTTTTGAGGATTGACAGTCCCTGAAAGTACGGATACGTTGTGTTCTCTGGGTAACAAAGTGTCATTTTGATGCCCTTTCTGTTTTTGGATTTTCATTTAGTAAAGCAATGTACAAATTCAGTGAAATATCTATTACAGATGGATCTTTTCCCCCAACTCTCTTCTAATCAGAAGTGACAGTGGGTACCTTCACCTATATTTCCTAAAGAGGCACAGTTTTCATGATTTTTTTTTTTTTACTTTTCTCATCAAAATGTGGAGTGTTGGCATGTTATCTTCTGTAGACCCCCAAGGTGTTTTATTCTCTAACCTTCTCTATCCCCATCACTAAAAGTGGGTGGCAATAGACTATTGTCCCCTTGGGATATTGTTGGAATAGGATGCCTTTATGTGTATTATTTTCTTAGTCAGTGAGCTTCGGAAGACAAAAAGCTATCAGTCTGCTTACTCAGTGACTTCGACACAAAAATACCCTTAGGGGAACCACAGTGACTGGTGGAGTAGAAGGTATTGCTTCATGTTTAGACTTTTCCAGTGAAAATGAATTGGAAAGTTAGAGCTGTTGTAGCATGGGGGCGTTCCAGGGGGAGTGCCACGATCAACTGGAAAAGGAAATGTGAATTTGAAATAGCTATTTGGCTTTCCCACTCCGGTAACAGAAAATGTTAAAATTGTATCTGGTCTGAAGCATTCACAGTCACAATTGAATTTCAGTAGAAATGTCTTACATGGTGTGCAAATGTATGCAGAGTCCTTATTCCACTGGCCCTTCAACGAATCTGAAGGAACTGCAGAGGCAACACACTGTCCCCAGAAGGTGTGTGTGTGTATACATAGATATATATATGTACACACACACACACACACACACACACATGCATGTTTTCTTTCCTCCCAAGGAAATGATCCCAAAGTGAGGGTCATTATTCCGTCAATATAAGTGCCCTTGGGATGTCAATGAAGTAGTTTTTAATCCTCACCCTACTCCCTAATTTTTTTTAAATGACTTTACGAAGTCAAGAACAGTCTCTAATATGGTCGCACTGACAGTATATAAGGTTTGAAAAAGCTGTCACAGCATCAATCAAATGTCAACTCTACAGAACCTTTACAAGGTCAGTGAAAAGTTACCCATTAATGCTCCGGATTTTCTGTTTGGGGAAACCCTGCAAGTCACAGGGCATTCTCTATAGCTCCAGTTCACTGTAATGGATATCATTGAGGAATGTTTTTGTGGTTGGGTCAATTTCCCATTGTACCTATTAAAAGTGAGGTCATAAATTTAAACAAAGTTATTGCAACATGGCCTTCATCTGGAGAACATGAAAGAGAAGAAAGAACACAAATGGATTTTTAAGAGATTGAAGGTAATCTTATAATCAGGGAAAACAATGTATATTCTGTATTTCTGCAATTTATTTTTTACTTTTTTAACATTTTTTTATGGTGGTAAATATCATAACACAAAATTTAACATCTTCACTGTGTTATGTGTATAGTTCAGTGGCATTAAATACATTCACATTGTTGTGCAACCATCGCCACCATCCATCCACAGAGCTTTTTCATCTTTCAAACTGAAACTCTGTATCCGTAAACATTCCTCATTCCTCCCTCCCCTCAGCCCCTGGCAACCACTTTTTTACTTTCTGTCTCTCTGAATTTGACTACTCCAGGTACCTCATATAAATGGAATCACACATTATTTGTCCTTTGGTTTCTGACTTACTTCACTTAGCTTAATATCTTGAAGTTTCCTCCATCTTGTGATTTTTTCAAGATATTTGTTCTCGGTATTAAATGGTGAAGCATTTGTGATACCAAAATACTTCTTGAAACTGACTTTTTTTTCCTAAGGCAATTTTAGGGGCTATTTAAGGCAATATTCAGTTAAATTTAAATCAGAAAAATTTATTACTCTCTATAGACAAATCACTGTCCTACATCTTCCAGTATAGTAATAATAGCAACACTCCTTAGGGCTTTCTATGTGCTAGGCGTAATTCTAGTCAAACAAGCTCTGCCTGTGTTCGTTTATTTAATTCTTACAATATTCCTAAGAAAGTAGTCTATTATTTTCCTCCTTTTATAGAGAGTAATCTGAGGCACAGGAAGGTTAAGTAACTTGCCTATGATCCTACAAGTAGGTAGTACAGCCAAGTTTTAAGCCCAGGCTGTCTGGTTCCAGAGGCTGTAGCTTAATCACTGTATTATGCTTCTTCTCATGCACCCCTCTCACCAACAAGAGCTGATACTTGAATTGGTTTGAGGTTGGGTCTGAGCGCTCACAGTTTTATCAAGTTCCACAGATGATTCCAGTGTACAGTCAAGTTGAGAACTCCTGGAATAAAGCATAGGGAAACAATAGAAAATGAGCCTCGCTACCTGAGTGAATGGGCTTGAACATTAGTCTCCTTAAGGAAAGTTGGCCTTGATTTAGTTAGCAGTGGAGGAATCACGGACATTCAGGGGAGTTATATAGGCAGAGCTTGTTTGAAGCAAGTTAATCTGGTAAAGTTCTTGGTTACCAATTATCTTGTGGAATCTTATGGTGAGTCTTGCTGCTCTTGTTGACTTTGGCTTCACCTTCGATCCTTGGAGAGGGGGCACCCTAAAGGGGGAAAGTTTGCACCAAAAAGAGAGATATTTAAGTATAGACTATCTTACTTATATTAGATTTCTTTTCTCTCAAAATCCTATACTAGGTATCAGGATCTATAACCTCAGACACGTCGCCTGTCTCATTTTCCTCATTTGTAAAGTATGAAGTTTCAAGAGTCTCTAAGGGCATTTCAGCATTGACTTTATGACTCTGGGGTTGGGGGTTTATTCCCCTGGATTTTGAAATCCCTTACCTCGATGCAGAGCTCCAGGGGACCTAAGACCTGAGGAAGGAAGCTTTTCCAGAAGATAATGTTAGCACATTAGAATTGGACAATAATGGAAAATGGAATCCTCATTCCTCTTCTTGTTGAGACAGGCCCTGGTGATCTATCTTTTGCCTCTGTCACCCTAATTTAGGTCATTTCTATTGTGAGGCTTCTCAAATAGTACCTGTCTGGGTATAAAATTTATGTTGAAGAAGCATTAATGCAAGCTCTTATTAAGATGAAGAACTTAACAGTATGCTATTATCTGGGGATGATATATTTTATATACTCAAGACATGTTTAATTAGCTTTGCAAGAGTCAAATTGGCTTGGGCAGTAATGAAGCTTTCTTTTTACCCCTTTCTCCCACAATCTGCTATAATAATAGGCAAGACATTCAAGAAATGTCTTTCAATTTGGTATATTTGTAAATCAGCCTCTCTCTCTCTCTGTTCCTGCAAAACTAATCTGTTTTGAAAATTCAGTTTTTGCTAAGGATGGAGGGCAAGCAAGAGCTCTTTGAGAACTACACAGTGGAACAAATAATAGAGCTGATAGGTGTTAGAGCTCCTCAAATATTGAACATGTGTCATTTTGAAACAGAGTTACTAAATATTTAATAAGCGTTTATGTCTAGCAGCACTCAAGGGTTTTATAACCTTTGATACTCTCTCCCATTTTGCAGATGAGGACACTGACCAGAGTTCGAGTGATTTCCTCAAAGCTTTAAGTATTGGAGCCAAGACTCAAAATAAACCTTCTGCCCCAAATCTCTGCCTCCTTCCAAATGGAAAGACCAAAGTTTAATTTATGAAGGCCATTCCCCTACTTAATGCATAAAAGAAAAGATGAAATCTACTAACCCAGCAACACCTTTGAACTTCAGGGGACAGATGGGAATTTGTCTCCGGTGGGTCCACCCATTCCGAACTGAGGATGAAATGTAATCAGCATGCTGATATATTTTTTTGTGTGAGGAAGATTAGCCCCGAGCTAACGTCTGTTCCAATCTTCCTCTATTTTGTGTGTGGGTCACGGCCTTAGCATGGCCGCCGATGAGTGGTGTAGGTCTGTGCCTGGGATCTGAACCTGCAAACTCTGGCACTGAAGTGGAGCATGCCCATCTTAACCACTATGCCTTGGGGCCAGCCCCTGAGCATGATGATTTTTAATTTTATCCCAAATCACCGAAGTATTTTCATGCTTGTGGTCTCAGTTATTCTCTCAACATGACTTTGAGGCTGGTGGCTTAGTATTTTGATTTCACTGCATGTTTGAGAGACCCTCATCTACAGTCACACGCGTGGTCAGCGTTGATGTAACACCAGGAAAATGCTGCTCCCAACCTCCAACCAGGGCAACCATGAAGTTTTATCAAAATTTTCAATAACTGATCTTTTGATAGAGACAAGACTAACGAATGAAGCAGAAAAGTGAAGATCTCATCAAAAGTGACAAAAAAAATGCAATGATGTAGGTCGTTATCTGTTGTAATGTATTTAAAAAAAAAGAAAGGGGCAATTTAGAAATCGTCAGAAGAATAAAAATCTTCGCAAGAGCAGTTATTTCCTTTGATAAAGACAGGTCTTTGGGTTGAAATTTTGATGTCTAAACTCCTGGAAAATGTCTGCTTTTTTTTTTTTTCCTTTGAAAGAACTATAGGAGGTAAAATATGGGGAAATTTTCTTACAATGTATGTTTCTATTTTAAGATACAGAGAATTGCTAAGTTGTTAATAAGGAAGACTAATTGTCACTACAGCAATGCATTGCTTCATTCACAAAAGTGCTGCCACATGTTTGCAGTATAGCGAGAGAGTTCGAAAATAGAGGGCTCAGAATTTCTTTACAAGTTAGGTATTTGACACACATAAACTTATTTTCTTGCCTGTTCCTACTGAGTTCATTTCCTGGAGTTTAACCCTTTAGAAAGCAGAGTAAGAAGAAATAGGCTTGGATCTGTTTGTCTAGCAGTCAAAGAAGATAGAGTAGTCTCCCCATATCTGTGGTTTCACTTTCCACAGTTTCAGTTACCCGTGGTCAACGGCAGTCCAAAAATATTAAATGGAAAATTCCAGAAATAAACAATTCATAAATTTTAAATTGTGCACTGTTCTGAGTAGCATGATGAATTCTCATGCCATCCCTCTCCATCTGGCCCAGGACGTGAATCATCCCTTTGTCCAGCGTATTCACGCTGTATTCGCTACCCCCCCATTAGTCGTCACCTAGTAGCCATCTCGGTGATCAGACTGTCATGGCATCACAGTGCTTGTGTTCAAGTAACCCTTATTTTACTTAATAATGTCTCCAAAGTGCAAGAGTAGTGATGCTGACAATTTGAATATGCCAAAGAGAAGCCATAAAGTGCTTCCTTTCAGTGAAAAGGTGAAAGTTCTTGACTTGACAAAGAAAGAAAGAAAAATTATATGCTGAGGTTGCTAAGATCTATGGTACCTTTTATTACAGTATGTTGTTACAATTGTTCTATTTTATTATTAATTATGATTGTTAATCTCTTACTGTGCCTAATTTATGAATTAAACTTTATCATAGGTACTTACATATAGGAAAAAACAGTATGTATATAGTTCGGTACTGCCCCCGGTTTCAAGCATCCACTGGGGATCTTGGAATGTATCCCCAATGGATAAGTGGGGACTACTGTATAATAATAATTTGGGTAAATTTTAAAAATGTATTCTGCAGACCTTTTACCTTTTCCTAAACTTATTTATTTATTCATTCCACAATCATTGAGCATTTCTTAATGCAAATGTATTCCAATAAAGATTTAATCTAGTTGCAGGGTTAGTAAATAATTGTCAAACCACATACCAGTCTGGCTACCGGGAATGGTAGTATAGAAGGATTTAGAAGTTACATCTGAGCTTGCTAGACAAGAGTCGCATGATCTGATACCTTCCATGGCCTCAAGGGGGGGCGGGGAGTGTGGTAGCATATGAGTCAAATTAAGCACTCAAGAGAGGTAGATGGGAATAACGTGACTGCGTGCCTTTGAATCACATGAGTGATATATGTATGTAGTAATTTATAGAGGAGTTTAGAAGAGAAGCATCTTTAATGGAACGAAATTCTCTGAAGGGATTAGGGGAGCTTGAAGAATAAGTAGTTTTGGTGTGTAGGAGGGAGTAGAGACCTTTAGTGAAGAGAATGATAATACAATTATGCCAAATTAGGAATGTCTAGGGGCAGTAACAACTAAAATAACTGAAGCTGAGCTCATTTTGGAAAAGCCTGGAAATAATTTGGAAATGTAGCAATACTTCTAGCTACCAACCAGTGATCACTTAATCTACGCCTGGCTTTGCTCGGTGTTTTGTGTGCCCTGCCTCTAATTCTCAGGATGATCTTACAAGGAGACACTGTTGTTAACCTTATTTTACAGACGAGGACTGTAAATTGCGGAGAAGTGACAGCGCTTACCCAAGTCAGACAGCTGGTAAGTGGCAGAGTCAGATTGGAAGCCAGATCTGTTTGACTCCAGAGTCCACACTCTTTTATACCTTCATGCTTTTTTAGTCCTGGGAGGATGAAACCAGACTTTGTAGAGTTTTAAATGCAAGATTGTTAATTATTTTTTTAATTTTATTTGGCATATCAGATAATTCACCTTTTTCAAGTGTACCATTCCAAAAATTTTTAGTAAATTCACCAAGTTGTGCAACCATCACTATAAACCAGTTTTAGAACATTTTTATCATCCCAATATGATCCCTCACGTACATATTTACTATTAATCCCTTCCCACTACCCCCACTCCCATCCCCACCAACTACTAATCTACTTTCTGTTTTTATAGTTCTGGGCACTTCATATAAATGAAATCATATAATATAATCCTATAATATGTGGTCTTTTGTATCAGATTTCTTTTATTGATCATAATGTCTTTGAGGTTCATCAATGTTGTGACATGTGTCCATAGTTCATTCCTTTTTATTGCTAAATAGTATTTCATTGTAAGAATATGCCACATTTTGCTTATCCATTCACCAGTTGATGGACATTTAGGTTGTTTCCAATTTTTGGCTCTTATGAATAATGCTGCTAAGAATATTCATGTCTAAATCTTTGTGTGGATATATGTTGTTTTTATTTCTCTTGGGTATATACCTAGGAGTGGAATTGCTGGGTTAAAAGTTGTATTCTTTTAGCTATTACATTCAAGTTTATGATACATTTTGAATTAATTTTTGTGTATATTATGAGGCAAGGGTCTATATTCTTTTTTTTTTTTTTTTTTTTTGCATCTTGATAGCTTATTGTACCAGTACCATTTGTTAAAAAGGCTATCATTTCTCCAGTGAACTTCCTTAGTATGTTTGCTGAATATCAATTAACCATAAATAGAAGGATTCATTTCTGGATTCACTTCTGTTCCTTTGATCTACATATCTATCCTTATGCCAATACCACATTGTCTTGATAATTGTAGCTTTATAGTAAATTTCAAAATTGGGAATTGAAAGTCCTCCAAGTTTGTTCTTCTTTTTCAAAATTCCTTCGGGTATTCTAGATCTTTTCCATTTCCATATAGATTTTAGGATCAGCTTGTCAATTTTCAAAAAAAAAAAAGAGCTCGATGGAAATTTGAAAGAAATTGCGTTGACTCCATAGATCAGTTTGGGGATAATTGCCATATTAATAATATCGAGTATTCCAGTCCATGAACATAGAATGTGTTTCCATTATTTAGATCTTCTTCAATTTCTGTCAGCAACGTTTTGTAATTTTCAATGTACAACTTTGGAGCTTTTTTTTGTTAATATTATTCCTAAGTATTTTATTCTTTTTGATGCTATTGTGAAAGGTATTCTTAATTTTATTTTTGGATTGTTCATTGTATGATGAAATACAATTGATTTTTGTATATTGATCTTATATTTTGCGACTTTGTTGTACTTGCTTGTTAGTTCTAAATTTTTTGTGTATATGTACATTCCTTAAGATTTTCTGAATACAGGACGTGTCATCTGCAAATCCAGACAATTTTACTTCTCCCCAATCTGGATGCCTTTTATTTCTCTTTCTTGACTGATTGCGCTGGCTAGAGCTTCCAGTACAACACTGAAAAGAGTGGATGAGAAGGCATTTGTACCTTTCTCCCAATCTTAGGGCATTTCCATCAGTCATTCACCATCTGGTATGATATTCATTGTAGATTCTTCATAGATTCCCTTTATCAGGTTAAGGAAGTTCCCTTCTATTCCAAACTTGTCAAAATCAGCTGTGGCAATTTAAAAAGTGGCAATTTTCTTTCAGAATCTTCAACACTGAATACTCACCTAAAATAAAAATTTGGTAAATTCTGTATCATTGAGGTTCAGAGTTTGTACAAGTGTCTTAACAGATTTTCTCTTCCTTCCCCTCAAGGGAAAGAGAATATTGGAAATAGGCAGCTAGAAATTATTGTATTTTATTGATATTATTTGCTTTAGTTGACTTCTGAACTAGCCTTATCTTCTCTATCAGCACCGTCCAACAGAAATATAAAGTGAGCCTCAAATGTGAACTACATATGTAATCTAAAAGTAAACATTAAAAAGGCAAAAGAAATACAGGTCAAATTATTTTTAATAATTTATTTAACCCAATATATCCAAATTATTATCATTTCCACATGTCATCAATATAAACATTCTTTCTTTTTGTGTACTTAGTCTTTGAAATCTGGTGTGTTTTTTACACTTATAGCACATCTCAATTTGGAATAGCCACACTTTCAGTGCTCAATAGTCACATGTGGCTAGCAGCTACTGTATTGGACAGTGCAGTTCTATATACTTGCATATTAAACTGTAGTTAGTTAACAAACAGTAAACAAGTAGCTCAGTGGAAATATAAATAGCTTGTTATTTATATTTATTTTATTTATTTATATATATTATATTTATATATAGCATATATATATTTATATGCTACATAGTAATAGGTACAGAATATATAGTCAGTGACTTTTGCATTTAAATAACACTTGAGCAGAACTCTAGCATCTTCTAATGGATAATCTTCTTGCAAAATGTTAATAATGGAAATAAAGACCATGTTTTAATGCAGTATTTTCCAAAATGCAATTCAGTCTGTATTTTCACAGCCTTTGGACATGAGCAATATATTGTCTTTTAAACAATACAAATCTAGTAAGATGCCTATGAGAACACGGTGGCTGGGAGATTGAGCTGAGAGAAATATGGCCAGAGTACTCCTTTCAACCTCCTCTTAGGAAACTCTGGATTTTCTCCTACTAGGAGATCTATATCTCTTGGATATTTGGTCAACAAAATGCATTGGCTTTATCGCCAGCATAAAGAGCGTTAGGGGAACAAATGGGCATCCCAGAACCAGATGATCATCAGCACCGACTGCATTATGACACTCTAGCTGCTAAATCTTTCATGGTAATGGGCTGCGCTGGAGATGGCTGTGGTGATAGACTTCATGATGGAAGAAGTCTGTGGTCACTGCAGGTGGTGCTAATGTCGTCTTATCACTGAATTTGAAGGATCACTGGTAATGAGAGTGGTTAAAGCTATTGATTTGGGACTACATCTGAATGTGAAAAAGACAGTGGTTTGGAATCTTGGAGAGTCACACTCACGGGGAACAGTACCACCCTACAGAAGCAGTTTTAAGGAGTGAAAAATAAAGCATTGTTTCTGTGCTCAAAGAGGCACTCCATGAAAGACGGGTATATTCTGAATCAAGGGCAAAGAGTGTTCTCATGCTTTTGTATTTCACTTTTGGGTATCTTGTTTAGAGCATTAGTTAGCAGGCTAGAAGAGTTCAAGGGCACAGGTTCAGTCATATACAGACCCGTGAACTTCAGTATTTCCCGGACATAGATCCTCCTCCTTCCTCCAGCAGCTGTCTTGAATGAGTGTGTAGTTGGTCCCAAGGGAATTAAGGGAGAAAGGGGTGATAGATAAGGATCATCCATCGCTCCCATTGGCAAAACAACTCATAACCTATGAAGCGTGGGTCAGAAGCGGTACCTTTTAAAGAAAAACAGCACATAGAGCTTATGCCATCAGGAAGAGTCATATGCTTATAAATTGGATCACAGTGAATTTTAACTGAAAGCATGCCTTGGCACTAAAGCTGAGAATGGATGCAAAGCCAGTAAACAAGGCAGCAGAAGAGATTAGCTCTTTGAAATATGGGGCCATCGGTAGATCCTAAAAGAACACAAGCTGGTGAGATCAATGAGTGTAGATAAGAACACTGTTAGACTTAGCATTGGTAGCCAACATCAGCGCTAATGTTTCCATATCAATACTTATTTATAGTCCCTCTTTTTAACATTAGGCCTACTTAGGAGTGTTCCCAATAGATAGTATCATTTCTGCTTGTCCATCAATTTATCAGCACATTTCTTGTTTGTTATGTTTACAGTATATTTTAAATTCCTGTACTAGTCTGAAGGGGGTTGTTGATTATTTACCAAAAAACAGTGGGTTACGTGTGGAACTCACGCCAATGTCTTTGCTGATACTTGATTCAAGTTATCCAGCTGTTTTCTGTGTTTGCTAGTTTCCATCCAATTCAATAGATGTGTTTATCAATGACTATGCTAAAATTGCTCTAGTAATAGAAACCTTGTAACAACAAGATGCAGACATCAAGGTCCCTGTCTAGAAACAGCTCAATGTCTAGCTGGGGAGAAAAATTCATTAAACAACTAAAATATAAAAGGAAAATTGCTATCATGAAAAATATGTTTAATGTCTGAGATGTGGGGGAGAAAAGAAATTTTGGATAAACTTTTGGTTTTGCTTATATTGCTACCTATGAATAATCTTTCAAGGCAAAAATCCTTCTCAGTTTTAAGATAGAAAATATCATTTGCAGAAGCTTAAAATAAACATAAGTATCAAATACGCTATGAAGTCATTGAGTGAAGGCTATTCAGGCACAGCTGACAGGATATCAAAAAAGCATATGATGTTTTATATAAGGAGAATTTGTGGCTTATACTTCAAAACATCATGGATTTAGGAAAGTGTTTGTATTTCTTATTTGGTATGATTTAGGGAAATATTTCTTTAACATCTCCTTTTCATATTGTGCAATTCACACTGGAGACATGTCTAGGAAATATTTACACATGATTTTTATTTGAAAAGAAGTAGCTGGTTGCTGCAGGAAAGCATCATGGTGAAGATTCCTTGCTCTCAAAAGAAAATTGAAGAGAAATAAAAAGATTTCAAGGAGAGTTTAGAGAGATCTTTTCTTTTTTTTCTTTTTCAAGAGGTAATTGATTTGCTCCCCAAAAGGGTCTTTTTAGAACTCTAGGTAGACAATGCTCTAACCTTGTCAGAAGAGGATAATAAATTCAGAGGTAGATCAGTTTGGAAGGAAAGACTTAGAATGAACTACATTTTATAGGAACAGAGCACTGAGGGTCTGTTGTTAGTTTATAAGGCTTTGATTGGATAGGTTATTGATTTTGGCTGCTGGTGATATGGTTCATGTTCAGAAGGCATCAAACTGGTGCTGAATAAAATAGAAGCAAACGCTTTAAAAAAAAGAAAACCCAGAAAGTAGCGAGACACTGGCTAGCAGAGTGGTTGTAGTTTTTCAAATGGAATGGGCAGCTGTGCCTCATTGCCTTTGGCCCTCTGGAAGCAGTTATGTGTATTAAATACTGGAATAACTTGATATTTTAAAAGCTTATATGCTCATCCAAGTAAAATGGTTTTAGAAGACTACCGGGAGTTTCATGATTTTATAGTTAAATCAATACCCAGATTTATGCTTTTTGGACAGAGAAACTTGAATTTAATTGAGAAAATGGATCTAATGAGGATAGACATATTTTGTGCAGATGTAGGAGAGTTTTTTTCCCCCTTATTATCTGAAAAATGAAACAGGTACTTTTGGTATGAAGGTGAATATAGCTTTACAGGAAAAATGACAAATGTTCAGAAACTTGAAAAGAAGATTTGTGATATTATATACAGGTTCCTGAATGTCTGGAATCTGGTGGAATAATTTTTTGTCTCTTTTAAATTCTTGAATTTAAGATTCATTAATTATACAGAAAAGCACATAATATTTTACTTTACACTGCACAATTAATGGCCATATGGTATTAAATTGGCAACCAGACTTCAAAAATAACAGTTTTAAGCAGAATCACTTGCAGTCTAGATTTTCCTTTTTCTTATTATGTATTTATTACGCTTTACATAGACATTTGTATTTTATTCACTAGCTAAATAGAGATAAAAATTTTGTAAAAAAGGACATCGTTAATTTTTTTAGAGATAATTATAAATAAAAATTCTCTAGATATTACTTTCTCTGTTCTCAGAAGTCTTCTTGGCGTTTTCCAAGTGGAAGAAGAAACTTTATAAGAAAAATTAGCAAGTGCAGAGATGTTTTGGTGACCTGCAATTTATTTTCCACTAATCCTAATTCTCCACAGTCTTTGACCACATTTTGCTTCAGGAAATATTTAAATTCACTGTTCTTACACAAACAAAAATTAAATTTCATGGAGATTCTGTCTGTGTAATAAGTACGAGATTAGACCTTGAAATGCAAGGAAGCAAATTCAACTTCTAGAAGCATATGGACTCAAGTAACTTTAAGAAAAATCATTGGAGGGCAGAATTTGGCTCTGTGATATTTTAATGCAATGAAAGAGTTCCAGAAATAACTGCCTGCTTTCCTCCCGTCCAGAAAACACAAGTTTTAAAAAAAATTTTTCCTGTGTTACTTTTCTCTATACTCCTTACAAATTAAGAAGTCTATTCTCTCTTGAGAATAGTCTATGAACATCATAATTTCAAAAGTGGAATTTGTATATCAAAGTGTCAAAGACAGACTCTCCTATGTTTATCACAAGTGTGGAGAGTTGATCCCCAGTAAATCTGGGAGTACCTAAGAGTTATGTCTAGAAGGTTAGCTGAAGCTTAACTTCATTGCCATATATTTCTCCTGGAAGATATTGTGAATATAAGTTAAAAAAAATCTTCAGACATATCAAGCCCATACTGTTCAGAACATTTGTAGATTTTATGTATAATGCTATAAATAAAAATACATTTTCAAAACGTGCACTACAGAAAATGGAAAATCTGAGTATTAGTCTTGGCTGAAATAATTTTGAAAAAGCACCAAAAAACCGGACACTGGTGTAACTTAAAAGGCACAGTCTTTTGGGGGAGGTTTACTCCTAGTTTTTTACTGAAATATGGATGATCTTCATTTAAAAAAATGAGAGATATTTGTATTCTACTATAACTTCATGTGGTATATTTAGAAATTTGTTCTGTTGTCCTTTAAACCTTTGCTACTCTTTTCAAAGAACATAATCATTATCCCAGAAAATCAAAACAAGAATCAGCAGATATTCAAAATGAACAAATTTCCCACCATCCGCCATGGATTTTAGGAAGAAACCTGGCACGTTAGACAAAGAGATACAGAATTAAGTTGAAGACGCTTCAAGTTGCAAGTTTCTGTATTTTAAAGGTATATTGGAAGTAATTTGGTTTGTGCCGAGTGATTTGAAAAGCAAACAGTGACTTGATCATTTTGTCTCCAGAAGTAACCTGACAGGAGATGCTACCTAAATGACAATGATTTAATATGGACAGCTGATCTGATCCAATAGAAATACGCTTCCCATTACAGAGAAGTTTCTATTAAGCTTTGTTCAATTAAATTTTATCTTTTACACGTTTTGCCTTTATTCCATAGGTAACCACAGGCCAGGTAAAATATTTTTAAATTCCTTATAGGTTAGTTAGTTATTGGAACTCAAACAGATTTTCCCCTCTGAGTTGTGACTTTGTTTCATGAGTGGTTTTTTTTTTTTTAGGTGACAGTCTTATGTTGGCCATGGGGAGTTCTCTGTGTCATGCTAAAAAGAGTTTATGATCCCACCTGCATCCATAAGACAGAGAAAACAAAGCTTCATTTTTAAGTCCTTGGAAATTTTGTGCCATTAAGAAACTGCTATTGCCAGCTTTCTCATGTTATTTAAAGGGGTAAAAAGTTCATTACACTAGTTTGCTTATACGTGCTAGTATATTTTCAGGGAATTTGAAGAGATATTCTATTTAATAACAAGAAATTGCTTGTAAGGAACCAGACCCATGTTTGTGTGAGGGATGGCTTTGGGCTGCAGGTAAGGAAATTCAAATAAGAGTGGCTTAAATACAATGAAGGAGGAAGGGCTAAGGGCAAAGACACTTGCCTGTGGGACCTGTCCCTTATAAAGATAACCAGATTTTCCCTAAAAGCTCATTGACTAGAACTATTTCTCATGGCCTATCACAGCCAAAAAGGAGCCTGGGAAATTCAGGCTTTTTACTGGGCACATTTACTATACTGAACAAAATGTGAGTTCTTAATTTAAAGAAAAGAACTATATTAGAGAGATGTATTTTCCATAGTAGTTACTTATTTGTTTATCTTTAATAAACATCAGTTCAGGTCAAATATTAGTTTTACATCTAAGTTATTTTTTTCTTTATTGGAACTTGATAAAAGTTCTAAGGATTTTCTACTCTTAGTTAAGCTTGCCTCCTAGCATCCTCATGAATTAATTTCATATTTGTTCTCTTCTACTGAAGATGTGGAAACCATCTACATAAGATGATCCAGTGCTGTGCAGGGATTAGGATATATAAATGATTGCTTGCATACTTAACCACTAACAGCCTACTGCATTTTTCTTCTTGGATAAATATAATCGGCCTAAATTTAGACTGATAGAGATATTATTACCCTATTGTATTAATGCATTGAGAGTTTAATAGATTGTAATACAAGCTACTGTTTCTTCAACCATTTATTTTTCAGCATGAATTACCCTTAAAATAGTCTCTGTTCTCTTTGTCACATGGCCAGTGTGGTGCTACATTAATCAATTCAGTTTAATTCTTAAAAACATTTATCGAATGCCTACTATTTGCTGTGGCTTTTCAAAATCCATTTTTAAAAACAGCTTTTGAATATTTCAAGGAATGGTGTCAAATTTGCCCAAATTTTTCACAGCGGTTAAAAACAAAATCCACTTTAACTAAAAAAGCAAATATATGTCATAGCTTGTAAGTCACTTGTTTAGCCGTTATATTATCCTTGATGCCCCAGCCCCCAACCCTACTGCTCTGTGTGCTCCTAATAGACAGTAGAATTTATATATGCTCAAACAATGGTTCTTGCAAAACATTTTAAAACATTTTACGAGTTGGTATTGACTGCTTACAGTGATCATGTGCCAAAATGACAAAACTTAATACTTAAAATTTTGCCTAATGTGTTTTCGCTGTCTTATTAATCACATTTGCCAGGTAAAAACTATATCTCTGTTTAATTTTGCTCTCTAAAGAGAGTAAAAAAACAGGGTTATTACCCCTAATACTCATAACGTTTTCTCCTTGAGGTAATATTTTCTTACTTTTTTTGGTTTCTTTCTTAAAGCCTTTGCTTTGAGACGTGAAGAAAAATCTTAACAAGTACACGTGGAAAAGTAAGACACGCTTACAGTCAAAAGTGAAGATAAGAAACAATTATATGCACTTAAAGTTACAGGGAAATAATACAGCTGTATCATAACATGTTACCAAGTTCCACATTTCTGTATCTGGGAATGTAGAATGGCTGATGAAAAAAAATACACTAAAAGAAAAAAATAAAAAACAACACAGACTCCCCAGGAAGGTTACTCAAGGTGAGAACCCGAAACAACATCCTCCCTTTGATTATTTGGGTGTCCTTTTTATGAGGTGCCCCATCCAGCTTAATCTCTCACATATTTCCTAGGTAATGAATAGGAGCTGTGTTTTTTTTTTTTTTTACTGAATTTCATATTTTTGGAGCAATTATATTATTTTGTATTGGTTCTCAGGTTTAAACCAAGCACCCCTACACCCTAGTATTTATAAAGATGGTATAGAGTGTGGTGAGAATAGAAATTGTTGAGAGGGTAGGAAACTGTGTTGTTTCACCATTCAGAAAAGTCGAAAATGGTAAATTTAATCATATTTTGATATCTTTTTAAGTATGTTGTAAAGAAATTAAGTGGCTGAACAGGGAAAGAAAAGTGTGAGTTGCCTTATGAAGCACTTGTATCTGCAACCCAGGCTCAGACTCAAGCCAAAAGGTACAGCATGTGCTTGTACAGCATTACAGAATGTACAGGAAGGCATGCAGAGGAGAGGAGCTAAGCAAGATATAATGTGGAGATAAAGAATCTTGGAAGTGGTTACAGATATTTAATAACTCTAGGTTTAGGTAAATAGCCATTAATTACAAGAAAAACAATTATGTTAGAGGTACTTTATAGTATCTAGAAAGAATTATTTTTTTCAACTCTTCTCAAAGTATATCTATTTTTCTTATTGAATCTAGTCTCATTGTGTTCATAAGCCTACAAATGAAAAATCTAGAAAAGGTTAATCCTCTATCCTTTCAATTATCTATTCAGTTAGTATCAATGAGGTCTAAGATTTTTTAGGCTGCCATCTATGAAGGAGTAGCTACTGAACTGGAACCACTTTTAATTATCGATCATAAATCCTAAGCGGACATTCTAATTTCAAAATCATGAACCAGGCCAATTCTAACATATTTTTGTATTATAGCTTATTTCCCAAATTCTAATAAGTACTACCCCCCCTCCTCCCCATATATATTATAATGTTTTTAAATTGAAATACATCTTAAAATCAATATGTACACTTAATGCAGTAGTTTTTCTTTTATAGCACAAAAGCTGGTGTTTAATTGGCTTAAGTATAAGGAGATTTGTTATCTCACTTAACAGAGAGTCTAGAGATGAACAGATTTGCTTTTTGATTGACACAGTGGTTTAACAATATTAGGGACCTTAGTTATTTTCATCTCTTCTCTGCCAATGATGTGAATATAGATATGGCATTGATTTACTCATTAGTTGGCTGTCAATAACAACCAAGACACCTTACTTCCTGATGCATGCCAAATGAAAGTGAGAAAGAGTACCTCTCCCCTTAGCCTAATATGTAAGGCCTTTCATTCAGTCATATTGGGTCAGTTTAGATCATCTGGCCACCCTTGGGCCCATTAGAGTTACCAGGGAAATGCCTCTCACTGATTGGTTTATTCTCATCAGGCTCTACCCCTGAAGCTTCACCTGAGTCCCATGGATCATCTGAGCCGTATGAGAGATAAGAGGCACGTGACTGGATTTAGAGTTCAAGGAGAGAGGCGGAAGGAATAGATCTTGGTGGACAACTCATAGTGAGCCTCTTAGGGAAATGGATATTTGTGAGCTGACTCAGGTCCACAAATGTACTGTGCTAAAATAAATAAAGAAATATATTAATTAATTAATATGGGCTGAGACCTCATAGATATTATCCAAGGATTTGGATTTATCCTTTCTCTTACCCCACTCCCTCTGCAATCTCCTCTAGAAACTCTACCAAATGACTAGATAATGAATTTCTGATGAGGTGATAGTGGCTTGAAAGGACTTAATATGGTAGCCTTCTCAGGACAATTGCAGGAACTCTTGGCATAAAACTCCCTCCTGATAATGGTAAAAATTTGGGTCCTGGGACCCCTAGGAGAAAGCTAGTTTGTCTTGACCATTCATGGTTGCTCTTTACATTGGGCAACCAAAACAACTTTGCACATAGTAATTAGGCTTAATTTTTTATTGTTTGCCATTTAAAAGCACATTTCATCCAGAGGTATTCCTGTCCCTGCTCCAAGAGTCAAATTCAGCATATTCATGCATTAGAGATTCACACTTCAGGTAAGAATTTGAGTTCACCAAATTCAGCAAGACACAAAATAGTTACATATGGAATGGAAAATATGTTCATTGTTTTCATCATGCCTTAATATATTTCCTTTGGTGAAATTTAGGAGTAGGCAAATCAGGGAGGTAGAGTTGGGGGTGTAGGGCATCTTCAAACCATTTGCACTTTCAGGGTTATATCTACAAGAGGCCATTTGGTAGAATTCTCATTGCTCAGGGGAAACTCAAGAGATGTCCTGGAAAGGAGCGCTGTAAGTCTTGGTTATACCCAAGTCATTGGAGGAGGAAGAAGAGCAGAAGTATCTTGTGTGGGTAACATGGACTCAGTGTACATGATGATATCACCCCTAGAGAGTTCAGCCTTATCATTTTTTCATCAATGTCTTGGCCTAATGTGATTTAAAAAATATTTCTGTATTGTGAAATTTGGACTTTTCTTCCTCCAACCCACCCCGCCCCGCCCAAAAGAGATGTTTAATGAATTGTTCTAAAGATAATTCAATACAAGCTTTCATATCTGACCCCCAGTTAGGCAAACTTCCATACTACTAATTCTCTATTTCTTCTGGAAAACACAACTCTGATCACCTGTAATGACAAAACTACTCTAATACACCTATCGTTTGATTTGTGTACTAACAAGAGTCAAGACTCAGTTGACTAGATTCCCAAATCTGTTAACGCCTAAGGTACTTGATATATACATAACTAATTAAATATTATATAAACTGATAAATAAGAGCATGAAAAGATAATTATTTTTTCCTGAAAACTAAGTTACTTATTATGGAAAGATTTGATAAGGGCTTAAATTTAAAATTTCTCTCCAATTAGGTGGACAAGAAGACTATAAATGGCTGGGGGTTTGAGTATCATAAATATCTAGAAGAATTCTTCACACAGGTTTTTTTTAAAGGGTCTATAAGATCTTTGCTTTAAGAGCTAAGGCTGAAAACTTGAGGTCGCATTAAGGAGGTGGTAAATGCAAGAAAGGTGATGCAGGACTTCAACATCTACTTGTCCTTTGTCGTTATCCTAAAAGATTAGGGAAAATATGAACATCTATATATTCCCAGTGAAAAAAGTGTCTAAAGAAAGTACGTCTTTTCTTACACTCTTTTGTTTTTTCTGGACTTCTTTGTTTAAGAGATCAGCTTTTACTGTGATAATTTATATTTGTACACCTCCCTGACTAACTAAATCTCACACTTCCCACTGGCAGATCTATCTGCATAGGGTGTGTCATCTATTCATAATAGTTTGTTCAATCAGTATTTATTAAACACATACAATGGCGAGTCTCTGGTCCAGAAGCTGGGAAAACACAGATGAAAAGTACACTCTTCTTGACTTCAAGGAGGTCATAGTCTAACGAAGAGAGATAGCTACAATAGGGTAAGTACAATGATAGATGTGTGCCTGGGGTATGGTGGGAAGCAGCGGAGGGACACTAAGTTGCTGAAGGCTCTAGATGGGCACCGTATAATATCTTTTATATATAAGATATAGATATATATAGATATAATATCTCTGTTTTGACCCCTCTTGGTTCTGAAAGACTTTTGGTGGTCACAACCTGGTATGGTATCTAGTATTAATAATACTAACATTTATTGAGAGTTTACCTTGCACTTGACAATGTGCTAAATGCTTTACATGCATAATCCCATGCAGCCCTCACAGTTACCCCATGAGGAAGATCTCAGTGTTATTCCCATTTTATAGAAGCCACGTAGCTGGAAAAGGTAAGGCTGGAATTCAAACCCACCTCTGTCTTTAAAGTTGATGCTCTCAAGTGTCTACTATGTACCTTTAGGAACTTTTAGTATAAAGAGATCCTTATTTGTTCATGCTATAGCTTAAAAATTGTTTGAACATATGGACAATATATGTGCGTGTTTGTATGTCTGCAAAATATACAGTTGGATGGTCTCTATATGTACTTGCTGTGAAAAATGTATGGTGTATGTATATATCTATAAACACTCCCTCCCCATATGCTGAGCGTTATAGTTAGCAAGATGAACCAGTTGGCCGGCACACATGCTGGCAGGGCCATCCTAGGAGCAGTTGCTGGGATGTATAGCACCCCCTTCCCCCAGAGGACGGTCCTATTGTCTTATGAGGGCTCTTCAAAAACAGTTCCAGGCGTTTCTCCGATGCCAGCATTTTTGTAGCCAATGGATATTTTCTGCTCTTCTCTTATGCTGGGGATGTGTGGAGGCAGGAGGGGGCATTAAAATAATTTTCTGCCCTAGGCTCTGATACACTTAAGACAGCCCTCTTCCTGGAATATATAAATGCCAGCAAATCAGCATTTCTTAAGCTGCAGTATCCTTCCTGGAAATCCTGTTAAAGGACATACCCTGGCTACTTGTCTCGGACCGAATGAGAATATAGTGAGCCTCATGATTTCCACGGCTGAGATATTAGCATAAATCTCCCACTAATGCACCCCTGCCTGTTAGTAGAAGAGTCACTGCAACCCAAGGAAATACATTACGTTGAGAAGGGACTGATGTTTCGCAGCTGGGCCGTGGCGCTGTGAAGGAAGCATTTGCCGGGAGTTTCCAGCTCTGCAAATACCACCGGGGAGGCTTGTAGAATTTTTCCCTAATTGGGTCATGAGAAATGATTAGATGCCCCACGAGGAAAAATGATTTTTCAGTTGCTCACGGAGCAAGAACAAGAACTTGACAGCAGATGGAACGGTTTCATCCGATGTTTTCTGCTCTGACATCACACATCGCCACAAGCTCCTGAAAAAAGCGGGGTTAATTATCCCCATTTTAAAGAAGGGGAAATTGAGGCATGAGAGGTTAAGTGAGGGGGAAACTTAGAACGTCAAAGCTGGAAGGGTTGTCAGAATTCTTCTAGGCCCATGGTGCCCTCCCTTGTGGGTGCTCTCTGTCTTCTTTCCTGTCTCTCCTTCTCCCTCTCCCTTCTCAAACTCTCGCTCCCCTTCTTTTCAGAAGCGATATCTTTAGGCACTGGAATGTTGTACTCAATAAATATTTTTTTTGGTGTGTGTTGAATGAATGTTAGATGAGTGTAAATGAAGTCATATGTGGACCACTGTACCTAAGGCAGAAAGAAGCAGAGCTGCTGCGGCTGCAGGAGAAGAGCAGCCCAGCATCTCGTCCACTCAACTGCCCTCGGCCACCGCCCTGTCTCCATTGACCCATCAAACACCACGTTGAGTACCTAATGGCATCCAATATCTCATTTCATGGAGACCTCCTTATTGCTGAGGGCCACTATCACTAGGATCTTTCTCTACAAACCCAGGGCTTTGCTTTTAAGCAAGTCTCTACTTGTATATGAGAATGACTGTGTCTTAGAGCTGGAAGAGAACTTAGAGTTCAGTGAACCACCTACTGCGTGTTGGAATAGCCTCTGTTATATCTGAAGGGGGCTAATGGACTTCCGCTTGAACTCCTGGGCTATAACGACATGCTTGCTATGTCCAGAAGTTTTTAGGGAAAAGCTCAAATCATAAGGAAAAAGTACTTCTTGAGCGGGTGGATGGATGTGGCAACAAGATGCTCGGTGGACGGTTTCAACAGTCCTGTGGCCTTCATTCTCCTGGTGTTTTCCTTTTGTGCTCTCGTCATGGGACAGATTTTTGTTGTTTTACTTAAGTTTGATGTGTGTGTGTGTGTGTGTGTATGCATGTGTGTAAGAAGAGAAACGATGGATAAAGAGGAGGGAGTTTTGTTTTATTTTTTTTGAGTGAATGATGGAATAATGAACTGAAAGTCAATTGTCTTTTACGATACATGACTTTGAATAAACTTAGATTTTAATTTTGGGTCTAAGAAATCTCAGTCAGATATCTTAATTGTTTTAAGCCCTAATTCTTCATATGTAAAATGAGGGCGGTAATACCTTTTAATGTATTTTTTTATGAAGATTGAACTAAATAATATATATGAATTGCTTAGGCCAGTGCCTAGCACACAGCAAGTTCTCATGTCGATGGGGGCTATTCTAATAACAATAATAAAAAAATTATAATAATAAAATAATAATCAGGTTGATAGTTACTAATATATATGTATATATTAGATACAATATTATCTATATTATACATACATTATATATTTTATATATATTATCTATATATAGATAATATATATTATGTATAATAATAATATGTATATATTATATATAATATGTATAGGCAGTATATAGAACACCTAGATATGTAGTAATATATATGTATATAGGTGTTATATATACACAAGTGTGTCATATCACAACTAGGCCTTAGAAAATAGATATCTAAGACCTGTAACCTTTTTATAGGCCAGAGTCTGTTTTATACACCTTTTACATACCTACATAGGCAAAAACCTTTTTGAATCGCATTAGCGTCCAATCAAGCAGATGTTCAAGTTATTGGCTGAACTTTCAGGTGTGCTATTCCACACTGAACGATCAAGGAGTACCAAGGTGGATTGTGCTGCCCTGTATCCATTCTTTCTCTCACAAAATATTAAATCTGTGCCTACTATGTACAGGAACTATGCTAGTTATGGGGTATACAGTGGTGTGTAAAAGACATAATATCCCTGCCTTTTCTATCAAGTTACAAATTTAATTAAGTGCCATGAAGGAAAAGAAAGGTGCTAAGAGAAAGAGAAACAAAGACCTCCTCGTTTAAGTGGAAGTTTCAGGGGGAAAGAGACCAAAATCTGTGACCTGAAGATTGAATTGGAGCTAGCTAGATGAAAGAACAGCAAAAGCAAACGGCCTGAGGTAGAAAAGAGCTCTTTATGGGGGAACAAACTGTAGTTCGGATCATGGTGTAAGTCATGGTGAAGAGCTTGGAATGTATCAGAGGAACAATGGGTGAACACTAAGCAAGGAAGTGACAAGTTTCAGTTTACATTATTAAGACTTCCTCGGCACCATCTTCCCACCAGCAGCTGCTGTCCTCTTATTCCATTCCCATCTGTAGCAGCCCAGTGATGCTTCTGCCCTCTCTATCTATTGAAACATGCCTAGAGAAAAGGACTTCATTTTTTTTCACTCCTGATAAGGTAAAGTGGCTGATGTAGTTGTATATTTTGTCTTGAGAGAACATTTATATCTTAACAGAGATCCAAGTTTATGCCAAAGGAATGAATCTCTAAGTGTGATTTTTCTTGCATCAATAACCCTAAGAGCTGAAGGGGCTTCTCTTGGAGAGGCACATGCCCAGCCTAACAGTGTTTGAGAGCTCAAAGACAAAGAGACCAGGGATCAAATCCAAGCCCTGCTTCCTAGCAGTGTGACTTGGCTATACTCAATCTTCTTAACCCTCAGTTTTCTTATTTGTAAACGGGGAAAATGAGAATCCTCACCTCCCTGAGTTGTTGAATTAACTGAGATAATGCATGGGAATAAATACACTATTGTGGAACTCTTTATATTCAATGCTACCATGCAGGGTCCGAGAAGGACCTCCCTTCCCCTGAATTCTCCTTCTTTTGAAAACATTATCGTAGGGTTCCAGGATAATTTCAAATTGACTTTCTCATGATCTGTATCATGTCATCTATGTTTAGACATTTTCACACTTTCCTCCGAAAACATTTTGGGTGTTCTTCCCTTAAGAAACATATACTTTCTTCCACACATATTTTTGCATGTTACAAACTGTCTCAACGTGCAAATTATTTCCTTGAAATAATTGGCAATTTGGTGTCGATGATGGGCAGGGGTGATTCAACTGCAAGTTCAAGAAAGAGATATCAGACAGACTGCAGGGCTGGGGCTGGGAAGGAGGTGGTCTTCAGAATCCACAGTGATGTATGATAGAATGAAATGAATGTCAACTAGGCTCAAATGCTCAGAATTCCAGTACCAAGATTCGCTGCAGGTCCACATTTTGCCTTCAGAAAGAGGACTGGGCAGGAACGAGTGTCTAATGGTGGTAACAAGTTTTTCAATTCCTATGGCATATGCCCTCAGAAAGCTTGCTTATCTCCCCAACACCCGCCCCCCCATCCCCCTTCAAAAGAAAGGGGTAGGGGAGCTGAAAAACACTTGGCACAGGTGCAAGAAAGCTGAAAACGTCTGGCAGAGCTCACAGGCGTCTTTTTCCACTCGGCACCAAATGTTTTACAGTCTTCGTGAGCCCATATAGATCCTGGCTTCTGCCCAGTCGTTTGTTTGAAACCGTAGGCTCGGAGAAAAGGCTCCACACTGCAGCTGGCCTGTAAACCGTATTTTATGGGGGAAAGTGTTCAGGGTACAATTGGCATGAGGAGAGCTTGCCTTTGACGTGGGACGTAAAAGTAACAGATTGGAGAGGGGCGGAGCTAACGCTGAGGAATTGTTGGTCTGTTCATTTTCCCCTTGAAGACTAAGCTTTTGGAAATTTCACCTCAATCTCAATGATTTCACCGGCTAATTTATAGTGAGGCCCCCAAATGTGACTTTACCCCAATTTAGCTCAATTTTACTCAAACATAAATCTAACAGTTCCACGTAATGGAGATGGCAGAATTGTTTTTAGTGATGTAAATTTCTCTCTAATTTAGGGCAATTGTGGCTCAGCTCCCACCTACATGCAAGTTCATTATGAATGAACATTTAATAGTTAACTATTCATCTTTCTCCCTCTCTGTAGCCTTTTTTGGTTTATCATGCTATGGCTCATAATTTCAAAGGACTAATAACTAATTAGGTTTTTTTGGTAACTATATATTAATGATGCAAAAGAAAAAGATGCCAACAAGAAAGTTAATCAAAACTGAAACGTGAACGTAAAAAAATCCCTCTTACTCTGACAGTTTAGGGAAAAGTAGCATTTGAGTCCTCCTCAGGCCTTTGGATTTAAATAATAACTATTCTTTATTGAATACTTGCTGTGTCAGCCACTCTCCATGCACTTTTTCGTTTTATCATCATTATAACTAGGAGTGATGAGTATGATCTCTATGTTTCAGGTGAGGAAACTGAGGCTTAGAAAATTTAAATGACTTGCCCAAAGATTATTATGAATGTACATTATAGATTTATTTGTCTGATCCTTTTTAGTTTTCAGGAAACATGAAGAAAATATTCCACAATTCCCAAAGCTCGTGTAAATATTCTCCGCAGCTCGTGTAAAATGGCTTATCCTGGAATGGAGTTACAAATAATCCCGATACCCCAGGAGCAGGGTGCTTCTCAGAGGTCAAGACTAGTTTCTTTTTCAAACAGAGGAATCATTGAATATGCAACTGACTCTTTGACTTAACTAATTAGCTAATACGGAAGTTACAGGTTCTTTATGATTTGGGAGCAGCTTTCTCTGAAAGCCAGCAGATAGCCAGTATCCCCTGGGATGTCAGAATTGTGTCAGAAAGGTAGAGCCATCTTGAAGTAAGCCAGTTATCACGTTAAGTGGCATAATGTGAATGAAGCTCCCCAAAGTTGTGACTCCATTCTATTCTTATGAATTACATCAGTAAATAAATGAGCATTTTCCCAGTTCTTAAATTGAGAGCAGTTAAAAGAAAAAAATAATAAGAGCATAGATATATACTTAGAGGGATGGAGAGAGTGAGGAGAGAGCAAGTCGCACACCATGAAACAAAGAGAAAGAAAAGAAAAGAGAGTGTGTCATTACTTCTCCGTGGCAGAATCAAAATCTTCTTTTGGATGTCATATTGAAAAGATTCCCAAATTTTAGTTCTGTGAGCTAAAGCAGATGGATGCTCCATGTTGGTGCAGATTCCTGTTTGAAGCAGTGTGCTTACAAAGATGGGGTGGGTCATTTGATTTTTTCTGAAAAACTGTCTTGTACGACTATCTGAACGAAGTATAATACCCAATGAAGTGCATCATCTATGATGCTTTAAAAATGTTAAACAAATACTTAAACTAATGTTTCAAATATATTTGCCCTTGTTAATAGATAGGTTTCTTTAGTTAATATATGTTTGGAGAATGCTGAGTTAAACACATATATACAGATTATTTTTACTGCAGGACTTCTCAGAGCCTTTAATATGCCCTATGAGACTCCCTATGAGAAGGAGTACTATTATATCATTGATCTTAGAATGCTTCTTCCACAAAGTATCTGCTTGAAATTACTGTGCTGCCAAACAGCCTTAGGGAAATGCTGGAATACTATTGCTTTGCTAAAGAAGGGTTTTACTTTTTAATTATATTTAGGGTAATTGTGGCTAAGCCCCACCTATATAGAAGTTCATTATGAATGAATTTTTCACAGTTAACTCTTCTTCTTTTTCCCTCTATTTAGTCCTCTTTGCTTTCCTATCATGCTTGTAGCACATAATTCCTAAGGATTAATAACTAATTAGATTTTTAGACAACCATAAATTAAAGATGTAACAGAAGAAATGAAAACAGTAGGGTAAGTTAAAACTGAAATTTGGAGTCTCAGCTCCCATTGAATAATTTAGCTGTAAGCACTTGCTGGAATAACTACGTGCAATTATGCCACCTTTACAGGGAATCCTCAGGAAGAATCCTCAAAAGGGCCTGAGATGCCTCTTGGCGCGCCATGTTTTACTTCTCACGTTGTCAGACGAGACTAATGCGTTGGGTACTGTTCTGAAGAACATGGGCCGAGTTCGCTGTGCCCTTTTCCTGTAAGACGGGCCTGTCTACACCATAGGAGACGTGCACATCCCCTGCTGAGGCCCTTTCTGATTTGGTGCAAAATTGCCTGTCCTTTTGATTCTAGATCTCTATCAATAAATTACAGAAAAACTGGTTCTATTGTATTCCAAACAGAAGTGATTTACCTCGAAGCTAATGAAACTTAAGCCTCCGGGGTCCTTGCTGGTGCTGAGCCACTTTCAACGTGTTAATATGTTTTTGTAAAATTGCAAACTCAAGATATTTTTGCCTTCTTGATTCTTAAAGAGGTTGTCCCAAGTTTTAAGCCTCAAGCCCCACAAATGTGGACCTGCCTCCATACCAAAGAAAGCCTTAATTGGACTTGACCACAAAAGGAGGGGCCATATTAAAATTTCATCCATGGCACACATCTAACCAGAGGCAACATAATAAAAAGGCTCAGAACACCCCTTGCACCTGCTGGGATGTTCGCTTGAAGGTTTCATACAGGTGCTCAGCTGTAGCTGTGAGTGTCCATTCTGTCTTTTCTCCTCTATAATAATGGGGCCATACAAGCTTCAGGGCCTAGAAGTCTCCAATGATTGAAATTTCCCACCCACCTCTAGACAGAGGGTTGAACACCTTGTAGAGGATAGCTAGATCTTGTATAAACTTTGCAGGACAGCAGAGAGCGTGAATAAACCCTGAGTTGTCTCTGGCACTTGCTTTTTGGAAACTCCCTTTTCATGGCAAGTCAAAGAATCAAGTTTGGCAGATCCAGAACATACCACCTAAAGCCAACTTACTTCTATTTTAAACTCTTCCAGGGGACACTGAAGTGGGTGATTCCATAGTCCTTACTCACCACTGCCAGGAGCTTGCAGTGTGACCTGCAGAGACCCCTTCATTCCATCATCACCTCAATACTCCTGCCTGAAACAAAGAGACATCCTTTCCTCATCACAAGGTATGTTTCACAAAGCTTCGGATGCTCTAATAACCAGAGGATTTATTAAAACTACAGTTTTCCTTACCTTATATGACCATATATTCATCCATTAGAAAAGAAAAATCCTGATAATGTTCTGCTTGTATTCAATAATAAAATTTTTATTTTGGAAAATAATAATTTATTTTGAAAAAAACTGATAGTTTCCTAAAGGTTGGAAGGGATTTCATTGGCAGCAGCGAGTTGGAGGGTGGTTAAGAAGAAAATCAGGAACTGAACCTCTTGGACCTTTCTTGGCTGAGTTATGACATGTCAATAAAGAGGACCCCCTAAGAGACTTCCATGGGGTTATGAGAAACAAATGTCACCAATATGTTGAACAAATAGTACTCATGGAGTATAATCATAAACGCAACTTTATATTTGTCTCTCACCATCCTTTATATTTATTCAGCAGAGTTCTTCCCTGGCCGTTGGATGTAAACTCAGGGAGGCCCCATGACATTCTGTTTACTCTTCGGATATAGACAACCTGTAAGTCATAAACACAGTCTCAATTCATAACTTAGTTTGAGCAATAATAACCATAGTTCTGAATTTCATTCAGTCAATGCCTTCCCCTGCTCTAGTTAATGACTGCCATGTGGACTGGCTGCTGGAAGAGAGGTGTGTGGGCCTCTTCTCTTTCCCCAGCTACCATTTTTCCTTCTCAACTCCCTTGCTCACTGTGGTTACTGACTCCAGCAAGGCTGAACAGGTTGAGGTGAGAGAGGAGGGGAAGGAAGATAAAATGCTCCTAATTTGATTGATACCCTTGCAAGCTGGTGTCATCTCTTCATCTGGCGTACGTGTAAGATGCCAATTTCATTAATAGTGTCTTTTGTGGGATCTTCAGAGACCCCATTACGGTGAATGTTTTCTCACTTCCAGTTCCTTTGACCTGGGAAAATGACCCCTATTTCTCCAGGGCGTGGTGTTGCACACCTAATTTCCCTCTGCTGAAGTCTCATACACACTTTGGGTGGCCCTCTGAGATAGGACGTGAGGTAGCTCTTGGACCAGCTCTCTCCCAGGTGCCTCACTCATGTGCAGTCCATCCGAAACACCCACACAACTCCTTGCTCCTACTCAGTCTGGAGGCCGGGGTTTTCTCTGGGTGAAGGCCACTCTCCCTCACTCTGCTGCCAAAACAGCTCACCCCTCTGATCTCCTGAATGGGAGTTGACACAGTCCACCTCTTCCCTGTAAAACAAGGGGCACATACCAAGCTCTCTGAGTGGTCACACTGAGGTCTCTCTGATCAGATGGAGGAGGAGGGCAGGCACTCCCACTGCCCTCCCTCTGTAAATCCCCAAAGTATTGAATTCGCGAACCTGGCCTTCAGCCATGGTTGTCTTACAGCTTGAGTGGTTAAGAACAAGGGCTTTGGAATCAGATAAATTCCTAAGTTCAAATCTCCACTCTGCCTCATGTTACCTTGGCATTAGAAAGTTATTTAAATGCTGCAAGCCTTACTTTCCTCATCAGAAAAATGGCAACGGTAATACCTTCCTCAGAGATTGTTGAGGAGATTCAATGAGACAATGCCTGAAAGAGTGTTCATACAGTGCTTGGCACAAAGTAAGTGTTGATTAAAATAACCTACTATAATAAATACTATCCTAATCTTGAGAGAAAAGGGTACAGTATCATAAGAGAATGAAAAATAAAGAGATATAGGAATTAGAGGTGCTCATTTCCTTGAGAGTAACCAGGGAATAATGAACAGGTTTGTCTCAAAAAATGGATATGACGTGGAGCATTGCGGAAGTAAAGCACAGACATCTCTCGTGCGTTATGGAAACAAATGAAGTGGATAGTGATACTAATAATAATTATAGTTGAAATTTAGTGAAATTTACTGTATGTACTAAACCTACACTAAAGGCTTTGCTGAATTATCTCTTTTACTTCTTGCAATGGTCCATGGGGTAGGTATTATTAACTACATTTTATTGAGGAACCTGAGGCTCAGAGAGGTATAATTAGTAACTCAATGCATTTAGCTAGTAAATAGTTGGAGGCAGGATTTGAACTCCTGAAAGTTTGTAGACCTCGATCTTCTTATCTGCTATATCAGACTAACATGAAGTATTTCCGTGGAATATACTTGCGTTATAATAGGGTATTCTGGAGCAGGAGTCCCCTAATAGCCCAAACACCCCAAAGACCAGAAAGGAGAGTGCTTGAGACTGTGAACCTTCAAGATGCTCCTCAGATTCAGAATGCCTGGGTAATGTTCTGCCCCCACTCACAGAGAAGCTAACCCTTCTAAGATAGCATTAAACCAAAGGATGTCCTCCATTCTCCCACCTCCCTCAGCCCCTACGGGGAGTCTTGAATTACTAATAATTGCTGCATTTACAACAGTTAAAACCAAATAATTGACAGGGATTTTTCCTGTATAAATGGTATTAGTTATAAAACTTCTGCTTGCTTGCTCCAG
Source organism: Diceros bicornis minor (assembly GCF_020826845.1). Taxonomy (NCBI): domain Eukaryota; kingdom Metazoa; phylum Chordata; class Mammalia; order Perissodactyla; family Rhinocerotidae; genus Diceros; species Diceros bicornis. The sequence continues at coordinate 68,631,845 of NC_080741.1, forward strand.
TGTTTCACCGGGAATCCTGAGCAAGGCATAGCTGTTGCCTTCATGCAGAAAGCCCCAGCAAGGGCAGAGAGAGGTAAATCTCAGGCATGACCAATAGCATATACACTGGGTTCTAAGCCAATGCAAACGTGCTGAAAGTTCATCAGATGTATTTTCACTGATTATTCCTTCCTATATAGGACCAATCCAGCTATTGAGAAGTCAGTTTCCATTATTTTTCTCCATGCAGCAGAACTTGCCAGGGGCCTGGAATACAATTTAGGCTATAGTCAGATGGGATTTGCACTTCGTCCAACCCTGCAAAGTCACTCCTTGGCTATTATTTTTCACTCTATTGTAAATAGCAAGAGGCAGATGAAAAGGTAGAAAATATGTTGGTTGGAAGATACTTACTTTCGCCTACCTAGGGTAATCAAGGGGAGATGTCAGCTCCAGGTTTGGTAAGTAATAACTCACATTTGACTTTAATACACTGTGATAAACTTTGAGGAATATATCTTTTAAAACATAAAATGCTTTACCTCTGATTTAAAGTTTGGGGGATTGGTCCTGTACCATAGGCAGGTTAGATTTAGCATCTCTGGAAATTCCAGAGCAATTTTAAACTACTCTTTTTGATCACTTGCTGAAGCTTCAGCTTTCAAAGAGAATGAGATGTTTTGGGAATGAATTGTGATGGACTTATATGAAAATTTATATGACCAAGAATTGGATTTGTTCCCCCGGAATATTATAGATTATGTTTTATGTTGGAATTACATCAGTGTGCAGAGCAGCAGAAGGCTGGCTTAATGTAGCTAAAAATATACCTTGACTTTCCACTTAGAATAGAACTCCCCCCTCCCCAACTCATTTCTTCCCTAATGAAAATAATGGCTTCATGACTCATATATGTGATAGACAGTGGGGAATATTTGAGTCTTAAAATAAGAAGAGTTTGAGAAAGGACTAATGGTCCTTTTCTAATTTCTTTCCCATCCATCTCTTTCCTCCTGTTTTCCCTGTCACCATCCTATTTCAGGCCTTCATCACCTCATGGCTTATTGCAAATGCTCCTTTGTCGGTGTCCAGTCTCTCCTTGCTTTAATTTGTTCTATGCACTACTGCATGGTCAGTCTTCCTCCCACACCACTTTAGTCGTATAATCTCTGCTATACTTCAGTGGCTTTTCATCTGCTCCCAAGGAAAGCGCAAGCTAGCGTTCAAGGCCCTTTCTAGACATGGCTCTTGCCTTTTCTTTTCCCCTACAACCACTCACTCCACAACTACCACCTCTACTAGGTCTTACCTGTGTTGGGTAATAGCCTTCTAATTGGTCACCTAATTGGTCTCATTCTTGCTTTCATCTAACCCAGTGTTTCCCAGTATATTATACAAGTACCATTGGTAGAATGCAGGGTGGTTTTTGGCACTACATAGACTCTTTTGTTCTCAAAATTATTTCTAATACATTCCTAATACACTATTGTAAAAATACGACTAGTCGATCAAAATTAGGAATTTATGCATATTATTGCTTGGAATGAGAGTCATTAAAAATGTGAGCTAAGAGATAATTTCATGCGGTCCGTGGATCTCTTGAGTCCCTTCTCCAACATTTAGAACCCCATCTCCACCTCACCTTCCAGGAGTATGTCCATAAATGACTCCTAAGCTGGGTGGTTTACTGCCATGCCCACATCAGCAATTATTTGATTGTAACAATGGCAGAGTGACAGCACTGGCACCATCCTACCTTCTTGCCTTCTTCCCCCATTGCAGGGACCTGTAGCTAGTATTGCAAAGCTGTACAGCAGTGATTTGAAATGTTAATGCAGCTTTCTGAAGAGCCTCAATTGCAAATGATGACTAGCTTAGCTACTGCGAGAATCTTGTTCAATATTCTTATTTTATTTTTTTAAAAATTTACGGGAACTTGATATTAAATGAGGACTCATAGGCAGAAAGTGCTGAAAGAGGAAACAAAGAGGATGTTGGAGAGTGCTGAACCTAGTGAAAGCTCTGTGTCCACAAAATAAGTTGTGGCTTTGTAAATTCACTCTAAGTACATTTGAGGAACAATAAACCATAAAAGAGGTTACCGTGACCTTGGTTTCTACATAGCTTTTGAGATAAAAGGTCTAAGTATCAGAATGCATTTCATTGACTGTAGTGTTGTTGACTGATTAAAAAAAAATTTATGCTCCTACAACCTCTCGTGGAATGCTGATGAGGGGCTGGCCTGGGTGCTGTATGCAGGATGGACTTTTGAGGCAGAGATCAAAGTTGCTTTGCTAAAATGGAACACTAAAAGGTAAGCCTTCATAACCACAGATGAATGGGGCAAAGCTACTGACATAAAGATTAAATTGCAATACATTGACTTTGCATTTATTACTTATTGGGTACATATCTTAAAAGCATTTTGAAGATGTTTCAAATTCTAATCATTGCACAGGATAACAACTTTTAAAACATTTACTATCAGCGGATGGTTTTCTTTGAATATAGTCATTATATTTTTCTGAGTGCTTTTGCTTTAGAAATGAATACTTGAACTTTATCTTGATTTGATCGTTTTTCATACGTACAACTTTTAGACTTAGTGATTAAAAGCATGGGCTTTGGAATGAACAGACCTGGGTTCAAACCTTGTGACAATTGCTTATTTAGTGTGTGACCTTTGGCAAGTTGTTTAATTTCTTTGTCTCTAATTCCCCTAGGAAAAGGGGAATAATAATAGAACCCATTTCATAAAGCTGTTTAGAGAATTGCAATAATGTATGTAAAGCACTTAATCAAATATTTTCTACTTGATATTTTTCTCATCTGTAAAATAAATAAGAATAATGTAGTAAAGGGTACATGTGGGGTTCTCTGGTCCACTCCTAACTAGGTAATAAGAGTACATGGTAAAGTTGGGTGTTAGTAGATGGTATTGCAATCCAGGTCCAAGAAATGCCTCGGTCTCACCCAGCCACCCACCCCTTTTCCCTACAGAGCTTTGACAGAGAGCGTTTTATGGAAAGGAAAATAGCTAGATAAGGGAAAATACTCACTTCTAGCAGTGCAAGCACAATCAAGATGGGCCTTTCTGGCCAAGACTGAATCAGAAAATGTGGTTTAGATGTCAAGGCTTAAGTGAGGACTTCTGCTTCCTACCCCTTGAATCAAGGTAGCCCTTGGCTGAGGGGACTCCTCAGTGCCAACAGAGACGTGAAGCAGAGTGAAGGAGCTGTAGCCAACTTGGTGCAAGGCAATAGGCCCTGGGGCAGAAGGGAAAATGAGAGTGTTCTGCTTCCGAGCTGATCTTTAAGCCAGGCTCCCTCGACCTAAATCACATCACACTGTGAAATGTGGCCCAATGAATGTCCTGGCCTCTGGACCACGAGATAAACAACTCCTCCTCTCTTGGAGGCAGGGAGGGAGCTAAAGGATCATCATTTCCATAGATTCCTTCTCAAAATGCGGAGTCTTTTGAAGAGAGCTGCTAGACTTAGCAAGTAGAAATATAGGACAACCAGCTCAATTTGAATTTCAGACAAGCGAGGAGTCAATTTTGTAGTATAAGTGTGTCACATGAATATTTGAGACATGCTTATACTAAACTATTATTTGTTGTTTATCTGAAATTCGAAGTTAACTGGGCATCCTCTATTTTATCTGTTTATAGGGCAACCCTATTTCCAACAGTTTTTTAAGATCAGTTTGGTGATGATTCATGGAAACTGATGGAAAGGCTTTCAGAGCTTGCTCTTTGTTGTGAGAGGTTGTCCTGGGTGTTGTAGGACATTTAGTAACCTTCCTAGCTTCTGCTCACTAAATGCTAGTAGCCTCCCCCCTCCTTCCATTGCGACAACTAAATATGTCTCCAGACATTGCCAAATGTCCCCTGGGGATGGTAGGGGCAAAATCACCCCTAATTGCGAACCACTGCTTTAGACATAGTGGCGAAAGCAGGACTCTGAAATATATCAAGATGGTAGACCAGAAGATGGCACTTTTATCCAAATAATGATACAGGTCCTGCCCCTACCTCCACTGCTCACCCCCTCCCTACATTCTGGGCTCCCTCCCAGTAATGTGAAGAGCTGTCTCCCTCTGTAGAGGAGCCCAATGATACAATTTTAGTCCTGTGTTGACTCTAATCATTCTGTATTCACTTTGCCTTTCTAAACAGCTCACATGAGGCTATATATGGCAACTGTTTAGGTTTTAACTCAGATATCTTATTCAAAGAACACCCAATGAACTATTAAACCGAGTACTTACATTTTCTCACAGGTCACCAGTTTGTGTGGCCTGGAGGGACTTAGCGTGTGATGGGCAAAAATCTTATAGTCAAACCACTTCATGTAAGTGTATGTATTATTCTTTTGCTCCATATCATAGAGGGAGAGATTTGGAGGCATTGGATAAAGAATTCTGTCCTTCAAACATATCCACCTACATGTTTATCGTTAGAAAAAAATGCTGATGTGCATCCACATCACAGTTTCTATTTGTAAAGTTTCCCTGTCTGAATATGTTTTCTTACTCTCTTGGAAAAAACTGAAGCCACTTTCACTTTATTAACTTTGTCCAGCATTGATAATTAATTTTGTAGGCCTATCAGCTTATGTAGTGGGAAAATTTCATTAGCAAGTTAAATGTAACTTCGTTTCTTCATCGCTTTCCATATTTTGTAGGGTTTTAGAGGAGCAATGGTTTTATAAAAATCCATTGAGCAAAGCAAAGACAATGTAACTATCTGGTTATATTGCTGTGGGAAAAAAATCTCTGTTCTTCATTCCCCATGAAGGTTGTATATTCTCAAATCTCTTTTGTCCAGTGTTCTTCCTTAAACAGGAGTACTCTGTTCCCTAAGAAGCCCATCTTAAAGAATAACATTATCTTTATTTGTAATCACAGGCCTTCATCATTGCTGAAAAAAATCCGAGCCTTCTCAGATTCTGATATTTGTATTTAGTCAATAACCACATTGCTTTTTCATCTATCTTACCTCTACAATTGCATTTTCCCAGCTGTGTATGTTTTATTGTGTAAGAATTCAATTGAAAGAGCCATTCATGGTTGCAAAAAGGATGATGTTTTATTATTGGTCATAAAGAAAAGAAATTTCACACTTTGTATAACCAACCCTTTCCATTATAGCATGGTGAATTCTGAAAGTGGGGAACAAGTTAACAAACTGTGGAGAGGCCACGACGATCTTGTAGTAGTCCGACCACATTATAAAATAAGACCTGGCAATTTTTATGTCTCTAATTGACAAGCATTCAATTCACATTTGAAATGCATAAACTTTGGACAATTTAAGGGTATACAGATTAGAAAGGATAAGGAGATGATGGTCAAAATGTTTAACACCAGTATGGCATGGCCTAATCAATGACACCAGGTACCATATTATTGGGACAGGATCCCAGAGACCCCCTGCAGGTCCTGGTGTTCTTTTAGTGGCTGGACCATGGGAAAGTGGGGTGGAGGGGGAGCTAGGAGAGGGGCTAGGGTGTCTGGGGGCACGGGGGAAGTACTAAGGAGGTTCAAGGTAGCAACTGTGTATGAGCCAGTCTGGAACTATTTTAATATTTGAACCATTGGAACAGTTGTAGCACTGTGTGGAGAGCTATGGAGTGGTGTGGTGTAGTTGGAAAATTAGACTACCTGCCAGAGTTCCTGACACTGCCATTAGCTCACTGCATGGTTTTGGATAAGTCAGTTCCTGCGGCCTCTATTTTCTCTTATGAAAAATGAGAATATTACATAAGAACAGCCCTAGGTTCCCTTCCTGTTCTAAGAATCTACTTTTTTTCCCTCCTAATGATCTGTAAGTTCTATGCATAGAGTATAGAGCTGTCCCTGAGCTTCTGAAAAGCATAGAGACTGAAGTGTTTCATAAGGAGTGTGGGACACTCTCATGCTCTGTGGCTTGTGAATAACATGATAGTCAAACAGGAACGAAGCTGGCATTAACCGTGGATGCACTGTGCTGTCAGGAGCAAGCCAGGAGCAATTAAATACCTTTTTAGAGGCAGTTTAAAAATATTTTTTAAAGACTGCTAGTTTTCAACGTTTGGAGGAATTTATTGCAGCGTGGAAAAATGTGCTAGTTTACTATAGAAATAAAACAAATGTTGCCTTTGCTTGAAATTATCCAAGTCAGGCAAAAACAGGTATTTTGTAATTTGTTGTTGTTGTTTGCCTAGATTGCAAAAACTTGTCTCGACTCCCCACTTCACTTTTGTGTTCTTTGTTCGGTTGTTGATATATTCTGCTTTTTTATATTCAATGAATATATTGAGATATCTCCATGGGAATATAAAAGCACACATTAATGAGCAATGTCATGCCTGTAGAAAGTAAAGAAGATTCCAGAGTAACTTCAACCTAGATTTGTTTTCCCCCCCAAATTGCTTGTTTTAATTTGTTTGAGTTGGAAATCACTTTCCAAGTTTTTATCACATCTTGAAAAAAAATTTTTGTAAATATGAAGTGGTTAACATAATTATGCATTACTTTATCAGAAAAAGAAAAAAAAATGCTTTCTGAAGCACATGCTGTATTAGGAAAAGTCAGTGCTGAATAAGTACCTGCATATGTCCTTCTTTTGGGTGCTTACACAAATGATAAAGTTTAGTAAAATGAGCTGATTCTGTTTTAATATCCTGTTGCTTATTGTACCCGACAGAAATGAGGAAAATGAAGAATTGATTATCTAGGGTCATTTTCTTGAAACTTGCACGTAATTCCCATTTATACTCATTAGAATAAAGAAGAGCCTTTCTGTAACAAATTAAGAATATGCGTAACCTGTTATGACATAGTCATAGACATATAATAATATGGTCTAGAATTACAGTACTCTCTCAAAGTACATCATATTCAAAATTCACTGGAGATGTCTTAGAGACATCTGTTGTAATTACAGGAACATGGTTTCTAATTCATTTAATTCCCTTTCCTACCTAAACTGTACATATAAGTGAATTTTAAGAGACTGTATAAATAAATTTTTAATTACAAAATGATGTTATACAATACATTATTAATAATAACCAACAATGCATAATGTTTATGCATGAGTCCATTAGAAAGACAAGCTAATGTATGTCAATTCTAAAAGAATGCACTAATTTGTCCTGAATTTGTGAATGAAGTTGAATCCATGATGCAAGCCAATGAGTGCAATAACAGAGTGGTTTAGCATGCTGTTTTATAGTCAAGAAACATCTTGTACCTATGGCATTTAAGAGGTATTTAAGACTTGTTCATCACATGTGATCAAGATCTTATTTTTCAGTGAGCCATGCGGTTGTGAAATTTGGAATGAGACCGTTGAGTTGACAATACTAGCTTTCCCAGACAGGTGCAGAATAAAATGGTCGAGAGCATCCAAGAAATGTGTGCAGTCCTTACGTATCAGCACATGGAAATCACAGTCTCATTGTAATGGAATTTCCCTGCTTGGCCAAAGGGTCTGTCAGAACGTGGTTATTTCATGGCACTAGCGGTAACAGATTTCTGAAATCTCCATGGCCAACTCCAGACACTCGCTGGTCTCGTAGCAAGGTTCAAAAAGGCTGCAGTCCACGTCACAGTTACAGTTACAATCGTTCCGAGCGTGGCTTTCATCCGAGGTGTGGTGATACCTGTGAGAGGGGCAGCACAGATTGGTACACACCGTTTCGCACATATCGGGGAGCATCAGGAGACAGTCCCAAAACTGGCAAAACAGACAGGTGAGGATAAGGGAGGCACACTCCTCTGTTTAAAGAAGAAGAAAGAAAATTAATCATGGCACATATGGGGGCGTCTACAAAGGGCAGGCGTGTGTGGTGGTATGCTTGATAACTTTACAGCCAACTCTCAATTATTTATCCATGTTAGGGGTAATGTACACGGCTACCCTCTCAAGCTCCCCTCCCCCATGCCAGTACTCACTCTACTTAAGTAATTGCTTTATTAACTTCCTGAGCATTTCCTCTTGATTCCATGTAATCTGGTTATTTAAAGTGCTGTCACTTTTCTAAACTTTATTTACTTTGCTGGCAGGGAAGCCACACAACTAGCCACCTATCTGGAAACCTTGCAACTGTCTGAAAAATAGCAAGTCCTCCCCCAGGTGCAGGGAGCCTTCAGGAGCAATCAGAGTTGGGGACAAGGAGAGACTGTACAAATTTCCAGCTACTTGTCACAAGGTTTTCTTGTTTGTTTGATGTGGATTCTCATAAACCTGCCGCATATTCAAATGCGAGTGAAAAACGTATTTCAAAACCTAATATAAACGATTTTTTAAATAAATCATAGTTTTTTAAATTATATTTTATTTTTAATCCCTGTCTCTTTTTTTCTCCAGTTATGTAAAGCCTTGATTTTATATTCAAGTTAAATGAAATACATCATCATATGCCTAAAAGGGGATAAATCTTATCAATCCTCTTTAAGAAAATTGGTTTAAAAATTTACTATACACAGTTGTAAAAATCTGAAAAGTATCTCTAAGGCATTGAAGGTAATTGGTAATTCAAGCCAAACAGCTGTGATGGGTTATAAATTATTATATTTTTTGTTTCCATAAAGGGAATTAGTTAGAAGATGTAGCAGTTCTCTTGTTAAAATTATAACTTTTCTTTTTTTTATTCTTAAGTTAAAAAAAGTCTCCGAAACACGTGAGGGTTTCGTAAAAGGGTAGGTAAATGTTCCCGTGATATATCATCTAATTAATTAAAACCAGTATCCTCAAGATTGTTGATGGTTGAACATTCTAGCACGAATTGGAGAAAAATTTCTTCCTTCTGTTAGGCTTATCACTTGATTAAAGTTAGACTTTCATAAGGATTTATTTTTTTTCCCAATAAGAATGTTAATAACTTTTGGTTTTCAAACTTGGGCCCACTGAGACTGTACAAGCCCACAGGAGAGATGTTGCTCTCTCAACCAAGTGTTCTTAGGGCCCAATTCATTTACTCCGAATGGTATTTTCCAGAAAACTTTTTTCTTTTATTGTTCATATACTTGTTAATCTTTAAGAGAAGGGAGAACATGAAAACTTGCTCCATAAGGGAACTAATATTTTAAAGAAAGCCATTTCAATTTCTTTTAAAAACACTGTACAAAGGTCTAAAGTGAGTCCTGAATCTAGGTGAACGGGAATCTTCTTTCCTCCCTCGGTTCCTCTCTCCCTCCCTCCCTGCCTTTCACCCTCCTTTCCCTTCTTCCCAGTAAGCTGATGGTAAAGAACCACACCACGACTTTTATGACGACTTTAATTGCCATATATTGTTGCAGGTGCTGTGGTCATTACTCAGTATTTATAGTTTAGGCAGCATATTCCATAATACCTCTATGATGTATGTACTCATCTCTTTGCCAGACGGGGTGTATTTTTATTCACTTGGAGCCAGCTTCTAGCATGTGGCCAACTCACCCATATCTCATAAGTCACCACAAAACACCCACAAAAATTCAGAAGTGAGTTAGTACAGTATATAGACTCTATTTTGCGTATGCATTTCTGAAGAGAGCATGTTGGTGGTCAAAGATCTGGGGCATAAAACCTCATCAAGTTTTACCAATGCCACGACTGCTACTATAGCAGCCCCTGGCAAAGAAGAGCGTCTCAGTAGAAAATATTCCAAGCAAATGCTCCCTGATCCCTCAGGCTGGAGGCTCAAGAGACTTATACAGGCTATGACCATAGAAAAATGATCCTACTAGATTCTGTCCTTTGCAGATGCAAGGTTGAAAGTTTGGTTTGGAGTTGAGTCGAGTTGGGTGCAGGGTGACTTGTGAGGATAGAAGCTGGTGTTTCAGGGTGTAAGGAACCTGTTTGTAAAATGGCCTTATAATTTCCTGAGGGCATATAACTTTTTGGTTCAATTCCTCTTGCCAATGTCTCTTCGGGTTGGCAGACTCTGGAAGGCTCTCCTTCTGATGTGTACCGTAGATTTTATTTACAAAAAAATGATTTGGCCGAATCCTTTGGCCAAATTGGCATTTGTTTCCTTCCACCTCTATTTTGCACTTGAGAATAGAGCCCATTTTTTTCTGTTTATAAGTCAGTCCTTTTTATTTGGTTATAAAAGGTAGAGCCTCTTGCCCAAAAAAACACGGCCACGTTAATGAATTGAAAACAGATTTTTCCAAACTTTCAAGCGTGTCCCATGTTTTTCCTAAAAGACATGTTAAATAATTCTACACGAGTGGGCAAAACTGTTTTGCATATGGCTGGTTTTTGTTTGCACAAAGTAACATAAGCAGTTCAGGGGAAAATTTGCAACCGTTTGAAAGGAGCATTAGACTTCTCATTCTCCTGAATGGGTATATTTTCCTTTGCCTGCACTATTTCTTGGGGCTTTAGTGTTTAATAAACATGATATTTAAAGTCATAGCCCATGATCAGCACCCCTTCTCTCAGCCCATACCAAAGAGAATGCCATGCATCTAACTGCCTGTTTCACATCTCTTCTGCAGTGTCTTCCAGCATCTCACACTCACCAAGGCCCAATTGCCTTACGAATCTCCCTCTTTCCCCCATTCCGCAAACCTGCCCCTCCTCTGGTTTTCCCTTGTGAGCAGCTCCTGAGCACTCAGATGAATTCCGCAGAATGCTGGAACTCCTTGTCATTTTCAATTCCTCATCATACCCTCTCATCCAATTCTTGGCTGAGTTCTGCTGATTCTTTTTCAAATTCGTATTTGAAATTCATAAGCCTCCATCCCCCTCCAGTGCCACTACCTTAGTTCTAGGCACCATCAGCCATCATTAGATCAACAGCAATAGCCTCCTATCCAAGATGCTGCTTCCACATGAGCCCGTCTCAAATTCTTCAGCACCTGTGATATTTTTAATCATAAATTAGAACAACTCACTCTCCCCTTAAAGTTCCAAATCCTTGCCATAGCCTGCAAGACCCTGTATGATTGGGTTCCTGCCTATGTCGCTGACTTCTAGTCCTAGTCTCCTCCTCACTTGCCGCACTCCAGCCACACTGGCTAAATTTCAGTTCCTGGGATGCACCTAGCTCAGGGCCTTTGTACATGCTCTATCTTTGGCCTGTGTTCTTACTCTCCCCTCACAACTTGACTAACTCCTACTCAACCTTTGGGTCTTTAGCTTAAAATACTTTCCTCTAAATCACATCCTTGCTGAAACTCTCATAGCACTCTGCTTTATTTTTTCTTTATGGCACTGACCACAGGATGATATTAAATTAATTAGTTTGTTCATTAGTTTCTCCTCTACTAGAACCCAAGTCACAAAAAACCCATATATTTTGTTGAATGAATGAATCAATGAAGAATAAGAGATAAGTAAAGTGATCCCCATTTTTTAGATGAAAGGATTAAGGCTCAGAGATTGTCACTGATTGTCCCAAATCTTTCAACTATAAGGTGCTAGAGCAAGGACGCAAATCTAGGTCTTTCTGGATCCAAAGCCCATGCTCTCTTTCCCATTGTTATACGTGTCAACTGTTTCATGGAAAGCAGATTTGCAGTCCTCCATCCTTTGTATGTATCTCACATGGGTCTTTAAATACCCCTGAGCTGAGTGCTATTACTATCCTTGTTTTATAGAGGAGGAAGCTGTGATGCAGAGAGTTTAAGAAACACAGGAAGTGGTGGGGCCGCCATTTGAACCCAAACTGTCTCCTCCAGAGCTCTTAACTCTGAAGCTGGCCTGCCCTTCCCAACACTCACACTTGCTTGCATTCATGGTGGAACATGGTGCAGGATGCTGCAGGCTTACTAGTGCCTGCTCTCCCTCCATTCCCTGCTCTTACCCTGCTCCGCTCTGCATTCCCAAGACTGCTAATGTCTATTTTCCAGGTCCCATCAAGTGGCTTCTAGCTGGCTCCAGCCAAAAAGAGGCAGCGACAGGAAGTGGGAGGGTGGGAGGAAGGGAAAGCCTGGGGTATATCTCCTTCCCTGTCTCTGCTTTGAGTGGTGTCTTAGGCAGTATTTGTATCTTCTCCTTGGTTTTATCTCTTTCTGAATGCCCTTCTCTCTGTGGCTGCTGCTAATGCTGCCTACTATTGGTCTGTCTAGTAATGGTTAGTTACTAGTGGTCTACGAGCTAATGTCAGTACTAGTGGTCTGCTAGTGACCCAGAGGGACAAAGGGAAGAGGTGGCAGAGCCTTCTTATTGTTGCTAAGTTCTGGGTGGCCTCACTGTTCCGTTACTTGGCTTTCACATCTTCTAAAACCTTTGTGACAAGTTCTCTGTATATTCAATTCCCTTATGGAACCACCTGGCATCCTGGCATAGGTTCCAATTGCTGCTGTCAGAGAGCCCTTCTCATGTTCCCACTTCTTACTTTCTTAAACTGGATTAAAGATGGTTTAAGATGGCTTCAAGACCTGCAGGCCTTACAGCCCAAGTGGTATTTGGCTGTGAGCAAGAAGCCTGACAAAAACTCTCTGAGGGTTGTTTCATTTCCTTTTTACACCCCTAGGGTACCTTTAGGACATCAGGCTCTAATGTGCTAAGTGATACCCTGATGACACTGAAGGACTAATGCAGCCTCCAGAAGTGCTAAATGTACAACTGGGGATTAGCTAATTAAGCGAGAGAATCTGCCTCATTAGAAAGAACCATGTTTAATTATAGCGGCAAAGGTAACAATGCAAGGAGTTTCCACAAATGTATCTGAGCTCAGCCTCGAGGTCACGGTCCTGTGATTCCTGAGTTTGCCCTCCCAGCTTTCCATCTTGCCACCATGATGCCTGGGATTCAGAGGAGGGAGGACAAGAGGCAGCTTTAGCTGCCCACTGTAGTTCCTGTAGCATTCCTCAACTCCAGAGACGTCCCTCCTGCTACTTTGGGAATCATTGTCTGAAGTAGCAAGAATATGGTTCTTCCAGAAGTGACCCCACATAAACCACAATCTCCCCTCCTCTCACCCCAAAACAAAGTAAGAAAAGAACAAAAAGCAAAATGAACCTGGCCCAAACCCAGCATTCTAATACGTTAATGGTTAACGTGTTATCACAGAATTTGGCATAATAACAAGATTCATGACACAATGGCTCTGACTGATTCCTGAAAGTTTTTGGTCAAAAAGTACAAAAATTGGTTCCCACTCCCCCAACATTCTGTTCTTTTAAAAAAAAAAAAGGTCTGTAATGTAGAATGGGAATAAATAAAGTGTGACTGAATGCCTTTCTCTAGCTGGGGTATCATCCCTGATGTTATCAATTTTAATAGCTACTTAAATATGTCAAAATCTATTTAAGTTCAGACAAGCACAACTAACGTTCTAGTCATTTCTTTAGAACTAGAATGACTAGATTTGGGTGATACTTAGTAAATTTGTGCTTATGTTTTTTTCTGAGCAAATGAACTGAAATAATTATAAAATTGAAACATTTTATAAGGTGACACTATTGCATTTAATTGTATGAAATTTACAGTGTAGAAAATGTAATCATTTTATTCAGTAGTCCATGGTGTAATTAAGACTATTCTTTTGAGGTATCTTGTATTTACGATTTTCCTCTTCCACCTGGTTGAGACGTCTCAAATTCAAAATTATACATCAATTAGGTCTAGTCTCAGGATTCTTTTTAAGGAGCCTGTTTTCTAAGATCGTGTGTATCCCTGGTTTTATTATCCATGAGGATGCTTTTGCAATCAGAACAGAGAAACAGAAGCGAGACACAGAGAGAGCTCTGGACTTTATCCATTTTCTTCGGGAAAGGGACCACACAGGATGAGCCACAATTTCATAATAAAGTAATGTTGCAGCACATAGTGTGTGATGTACAGTAAAGATTCTTTTAAATTTCCATCAGAGCACACACCATGAACTGTGCTAATGGATGTAACACATTTTACAAAATCTGCATGGGTGAGATTTTTCCATCCTGTTTTAAGTGGGGGAATGTATATAAATAATAGATATTAGCAATTAAGCATCCATTCCTATGCACTCATTTATACATTTGAAAATAAATTAACCACAAACTACATGAAAGTGAATGCAATCTTCTCTTTTCCCTTCTGTTTCCCCTGCTGTTCCTTAAAGATATTTCTGTATTTATCTCAGTACGAACAATGACCCCAGCTCTCAATTTCTGCATCCTTAAATTAATTACTATCAAAATTTCCCTAAAATGAAGTGAGTCTGACTTAACTCTTGATTTCCTTGATGTTTGCTGTTTAGGATAATGAGGGCTTTTTATCAATATTTGTGAGCCTTAGTCTGGGTGTTTTACTCTCTCTTTTATCCAGGTACCAAAAACTCTTACCTCAGTGGGGGGTATTTTTACAATGGGGAGGAAATGAAGGATGGGCTACTACTTGTGTTGTCAGCTTAAAATTGGAATTTCCTGGGTCGTACTGGTCTCAGCCCAGACCTCAAGAAAATAGTCTAACTCAACTGTCTTCACGAATTTTCTTTGCTCTTTTGAAGAAAGAGTAATTGATTCTTTTCCTGCATGAGGCTCCTGAATATCAGTTGTGATTTTTATGGAGTAGTCATTTTGGCCCTTCCCTGAGAATACAAGGATTTGGGTATCAAGCTAGCTGCACCGGCCCTTCTCATTCTCCCAGAATCCCTGATAGACCAAATCAGAGTAGTTCTGGAGGGGCACTGGGTTTTACTGTGTGGATACGAACAGTGGCAGTTCCTAATTCTGGGATCATTACAACCAAGATCCATTACAAGTAAGATCCATGCATCCCTCATACCCCAATCATCTGATAAGATGCTCTAGCATCAAAATGCTTTTGCAGAGAACTCTCCTGTATTGCCTGTTTTCTTGATTAGCATCAAACTTTAATAAGGCCAGAGACTTGGGAATCATCTTGGATTTGAGGTCATAACCTGGCAGTTTACAGACCAAAGTTGGCCCAAAGCTGTGTGTTGTTGGGAGTGTCTGGGGCTTCATAAAAGAAATAGAACTAATGTCAGCACTTAAAAATTTGGAGACTTCACATAATACTCTAGATCTGGCAACTCTGGGCCTATATTTCCTTTTTGCAGCTATCAACTGGAGCTGAGTAGAGGCATTGAGCTTTCGATGAGACATGTGTTCTTCACTTTGACATAGTCCTCACCGATCCCTATTATTTACTTCCAGTTTGCTTTATTATTCATATTATCTCCTGACAACCTCAGGCAATTGTGTCTGTAGCTTCTGATTAAAGCCTCCATGACAACATTTGCACAAGACACCGCATATGTAACATATGTTAGAAATCTTCCCTCCCTTTACTTTCTAAAACTGTAGTCATAATAAAAGCAAAAATTGAATATCTATTATGTGACAGGTTTTGTACTAGATGCTTTACACATGTTATTTCACTTGATCTTCAAAACACCCTATGGTGTGTTACTAGCTCCATTATATAACTGAGAAACTGAGATTCAGAGATGGTAAAAAACGTATCCAGTTTTACACAGTTAATAAATTTCGGAGCCAGGAGTTAAACTAATGTGATTCCAAAGTTCTGTTATACAAAGTTTATTTAACTTTTTTTCTTATTTTCAAAAAGTAAATATGACTTTAAATGTAAACCAGAAACTATACACTATTATATTTTCCTTTGGGAAATTCCTAGCTTTCTTTAAATGCAGATGTAGGTATTGAACACTACAAAATTCTTGAATGGTTTATGTCTCCTGTAAAAGTCGCTGCAAAGTTAACCTGAATAAAATTCCATGTCTTGATGTGGAGTTCGTGACTTTGAACTTGACTGTGCTCATCATTTAGCACCAAATCAATCTGGCTTTGCAAATGGAACATGCCTTTTATGTCATATACAGGGATGGTTTGGTGTAGGTTTGCACTGATAAAAATGCCTAAGAAATGATATTACCTAGAGAAACCAACACTTTTACACAGGTTGCTGATGTAAGCATCTTGATATTTTATACAGTCTATATATACACATTTCCAGCATTTCAATACCATTCCACTCTGATTTTACTTCCTCTCATCCTCGAGTCATGGGCTGAGTAGTCCCAGATCTGAGAAGAGAAAGGAGTTTGCCATTTTTCCCTATCCACTTCACAGCCCCACAGCAAGAATGATTCCACCTCACCCCAGCTTTTAAAAACAGTTTGCCTCCGATTCCCAGCTTTGAGAGCAAACAATCTGCCAAGCGCCTCATAATTGCAAAATGACCTTGACATGTGTCATTCACCAGGGTTTTCAAATCGAAGTCTTCCTGTTTAATATTCATAAAGACTTTTTTTTTCCCCAACAGCATGTGTGATGATTTTACAGGGGCTAGGGGTTGAGGAGCTTTATTTAGAGATGGGTTGATTCTGAGAAACATACCATCAGTGTCTCTCTGATGAACTGAAGTATCTGTTTGGAGGTAGGAAAATTTCGTTTGGCATTCTTCAAGGGAGGACAGTGATGTGCTGGATTCTGACAGTTTTTTCTCACTGGGGGTTTCTTTGGCTGGTCCATCTGTGATATTGAATTCGGATACTGAATTTATAACAATAGCATTAATGGGTTTCTCGTCTGCATGCTTTTCATTTGTGAGTTGCGTATCTAGATGAAAAAAGAAAACACATACACAGACTCACTGTAGTTGACATGACCTAGTGATCTAAGAATGGACATTTGCAGAAAATTTCACATTCTAGACGTTTATAAGAGTGAAGTCTTATTTAAAAGAATGAAGCATTATTGAGTAGGATAATTTTGAATGAAAATATAAGAATAAAAGAGGGCAATAATTGCAAAATTTTACACATGAGTTTTACCTATCACAGTAATATGTAACCCTTATTTCTACTGTGGGTTTTCTTGGTGATGGATGGAGCGAATCAAGGAATTTATCACTTGGATCAACAAACTCTCGAAGTATGTTGTCAGCTTTCTGTCATAGGGTATTATGGATCTGAGAAGCAATAAAAAAGTCTGAAATGCTGGGAAGTACTGCTCAGTAACATGTGTGATCTCTATCAAGTCGTTTTATTTCTTTGTTTCTACAAACCTCAGTTTCCTCCCTTGCATAAGAAAAGAGGATATTGGTTAGGTCTCTACTCAGGTGATAGTCTAAAGCTTTGGGAGTATGCTTCTTGGGAACATGCCCCTTATTTCCATATACCCACCTGGCACAATTGTTAGAGATGTTCAGGGAACCTCTAACAAACTCCTTGTCTGAGATTCTGGTTTGGAGAGGTATAGAGATGGCTGAGAAGGCCTAGGTGTTTCATGTATTTTAGAACTCCCGTATGTATTCATTCATTCCCACATGGTAATTGAGGGTCTGTTATATAACAAGCACTGGGCCCAGCAATGGGGATACAGTGATGACTAAGACAGGCATGGGCCCTGGCTTTCACAAGCATGAAATAAGTTAGCAGAGAAATAACCACTTAAGTTACAATATTGAGGAGTGTGTAAAAGAGAAGCATGCCATGAAAACGTGTTAGAGAGAGAACCAGACTTGGTAGTGGTGCAATTAGATTGTAACTTATCCACATTCATTAAAGAGTCCTAAGATCAAGAAAAGTGTTCATAGAAGGTATTCTCAAACATGCAGCCAGGCCGATTCCCAGGGACATCTTAAGACCTAAACAAGTAACAGTCCTGGTGATTTGAGGGCACTATTGGGAGATGGTAAAGATGCATTCTGGAGATTTACATTCTCATTGCTAGCGCAATGCCTGGTTAATTCAATTGTGTTCATTGAGTGCCTGAAATAAATAATAACATTGGCAACCTGGTTTGATTTTACCATGCTTACACAGCTCAGTGCAAGAAATATATTCTTGCCAAGTCCATTTTCATTGTCATTTCGAAAGTTTTTTCTTAGTTTGGGGCAGATAGAAATCTCTACTTGGTCCCACCTCTTAGGGCAGTGGTTTCCAGACTTGTCTGCAGAGTAGAATCACCTGGTAAGTTTTTTAAAAATTTGGAATTATTTTTACAGCTCATGGAGCCCTCTCCAACAGAGTAGATCACAATTCCAGGGGATTTTTGAAGCTCCCCAGGTGATACAAACATGCAGACAAATTTGGGCACCACTGCCACAGGGGCCTTCTACTTTTGAAAGTGGAGGAAGGAGAGAGAACAGCCCCTGACCTGTGCATCAGTGATTTTCAGAAACCAATCATGAAATAATTGCTCTCTGAAGGCTCCTGACTGGCACAGGAGCTAACAGTATGGCACACACAGTTGCCTTAGGCCATTTTTGTTTTCTTCAGAGCCTACAGCTTTGGCTTCCAACAATGTTTAATTTTTATTCCCTACCACTTGTGCTGCTGGCCTTCTGTCTCTTAGTTGTGATTTGACTCACCCTGAAAAGGATTGGCAGAAATAGGAGTTCAGGAAAATATCTATTGTTGATGTCAATTAATATAATATTGAATAGATAGAATTAGCTCAGCAGATTGGGAAACTCTAGGCTTCCTGTAACCCAAGAAAGATTTACCAAATTAATGATATGATGATGATGATGATGATGATAAAAACAATAATTAGTTTATTTTTCTTACTTGGGTATCAAAGTGTCCAGTAACCAGCTAATATCGCATACAGCCGTTCAATGCCTTAGGACACTTAGAGTAATATTGATATTTTGGGCTAGATAATTCTTTGTCATGGGGAGATTGTAGGGTCTTTAACAGCATCCCTGTCCTCTACCTACTAGATACCAGTAGCACCCATCACTCTGGGTGATGACAAACAAAAATGTCTGTAGATATTGCCAAATTTCCGCTATGGGGTAAAATCACCCAGAGTGAAAACCAAACCACTGCTTTATACACATACACACATACACATATGTAGTTGCATGCATTTAATGTCAAGTTCCATGTTGCCACTTACATACCTTATTTAACTTAAGTAT
The DNA here is from genome assembly GCF_020826845.1 of Diceros bicornis minor. Lineage (NCBI taxonomy): Eukaryota > Metazoa > Chordata > Mammalia > Perissodactyla > Rhinocerotidae > Diceros > Diceros bicornis. Next base: position 68,650,647 of record NC_080741.1, read on the forward strand.
TACAAAGACTCTAGGAGGTAGATATTGTCAGCCTCCTTGAACAGATGGGAAATGTATAAATTGATATCTCCAGTTAACAGATAAATGATGGTACCAAGGCTTAGATAGTTTACCTAGATAATTTGCCCAAGACTTCCTCATTAGTAAATGCTAGAACTGACATTTGAACCCAGGCCTGGTGGATTCCAAAAGCTTTGCTCTTATCCTGGTCTCTTTATATTACACAACATTTTCTTTGATTTGTTCTTAGGTTTATCTCTGCTTCCTAGCTGCTGAGACTGCTCATCAGCAAAACACGCTTCACCCTAAATCCAATGATATGTCACCTACCAAAATCGAGCCTTGCAAATAGCTTAGTTTTACAGATGCATCTTTCCCTGAGCAGTCTTTGCAAACCAAGACTACCTTCTTGCACCCTCGGGGAAAGGCTGTTCATTCACAGCTGCTTTATACTGTATATTAAAGAGCAGCTCAGAAAGAGCTGATAGATAACGAAACCTTGATGAGTAGAGATTGCAGCGGCTATTTACTTACAGAATTAATTAACAATCAGTTCAAATTATCACACGTAGTCAGGCTGCATGTAATTTAAATTGCTTTTGCACACAGTAATTCAGTAGCAAAAAAAAAAGTTGGATAGAGGTTACTGGAATGTAAGAACATGCAGAGAATATAGTATACAGCCAAGTGGTATATGATTCTCTTTTTAATTTTGCAACAATTATAAGTATAGCATTTTGAATGTAAGTGGTATGCTACATTAAGCAACCATTTGGAGACACTAGCTTGTACTGAGAGGATTTTATGGAGAAGTTAAACTGCCATTCATAAAGTTATTTTAATTCTATATCCCTGTTTATATTTTTATTTTTTTCATTCCCCAGTGGGAACTATCTGTTGCTCATTAGAAAATCATCTGACATACACACATTTCAGAACCCAGTCTGTTCAACCCAGAATTCTGACATCTGAAGTGAGTCACAATTTTTGGGTGAATGTTGCTGACATCTTCCATCTTTTATAGATGGAATGCTAACAATAATCTCCCCAGATTCCTTCTTTTGTGGTGTTATTTGACATCATACCCAAAGTATTATAAAGTAGCATAAGCTAAAAGGAGAAACACATGAAAAGTGGAATCACATCTTCTGCAGAGAAAACTATTTTGGAATTAAATAGGGAACTCGTGAAACTATATTTGGGATGTTATACATAGTTCTTGACATTAACTTAGAGAAAATAATTTTTTTCAACAGAAAATAACCCACCAAAATTAGGACAAAAATTAGAAGCTCAAGTATATTTCTTAAGAAAAAAATTAAAGTGTATCTTGAAAGTCAGTGAAATAGAAAATTCATGTTTGGGCTAGAAGTAATTGTGAAACCAATGGGCATAAACGTAAGTAACAGAAAAGACAGACAGTTAATTAATTTTTTATTACCATTGAGCAAATGTTATTAATTTAATTCAATTAACATTTATTGAGTACCCACATGCAATAGATGAATCAATGTGACAGGAGCTATTAATTTATTTACTTTACGTTATTAAGGAAACATTTTAATGATTTTCATTTTTGCTCACTAAATGTGACTTTGTAATTTTTGCATCCATGTATTCTCTATTTAATTCTATATATATAAATGCATTCAAATTGTGAATAAGTAGCATCTCTTCTTTCCTGGCTCCTCTGATTCTATTCTTGTTTATTCCTTTCCATCCCTTCCCGTTCCGTTTCTCTCTCTTGGTTTAATTCTCTGCCTGACCTTCCCTGTCTCTATTATTGGTTTCTTTTTTTCCTCCAGTTCCTTCAATATATTTATTTCTCAAGACTTTGTCCTCTTAGTTCCTTTTTTGTACCCTACCCTTGAAGGTTCTATTTGTCCACACTCACAACTTAATTATTTTCTTTGTGAAGTTGGCCCTTAAATCTCTATGCAGTCAGTCAGCCAGCCAGACAGACTTAATGAGCATAATCTATGTGCCCAGCCCTGTGCTAGGTGCTGGGGAATTCAAAGAAGAATGACAAATAGTCTTGGTCCGCAAGAGGCCCATGGTCATCACAAATTGCAGTCACAATCTTGTAACTGACTATTGGATATTTTATTTGAGTTACCAGCCAAATCCTTGTAATTATTATGTCTCTTTCTACTTATTCCCTCATTCTTCTCCCAAGACTGGGTAACTCTGGATAACCCTGGGGAATTCATAATTCAGTTTATTTTTATTGTATTGTTATTTTTCCACTTCCCTAAGCTTAAAAATAGTCTTTGACTTGCCCCATCCCTCCATCCAATCATTTACCAGTTCTTATTTACTCTTCCTTCTAAGTATCTCACAAGTCCATGTCTGATTTTTCTTTCCTATCACTATCACTCAGGTTTAATCCTCTGTGTCCTCAAATCTGGGCTATTTCAGTAGCAACTGGTCTCAACCATAGTGACGACCCTCCCCAAGACATCTTATACACTATAATCAAAATGATGTTTTGAGCACTATTCTTCTGATCATATTACCCATTAAAACACACACACACATCATGCACAATACAAAATGTTAATAGTTCATTATTACCTGAGTATTTTCCCATTCTCTTGTTCTCAGTTAACCTATCTATTCTATTGCCAAATTGCCTTTTGAAAATGATGGCTTGTTGTTAAGTTTTTCTTGTGAGCAGTAAACTCCAGAAGTGTATATGAGAATTATTAGATAAACTTTTAAGGCAGAATGATTTAATTTTACTTCTAGACCAAAATGTTTAAAGTGAGTGTATATTTCAAATGCATGGACGATTTTTTGTGTGTGTGTGTGAGGAAGATCGGCCCTGAACTAACATCTGCCAATCCTCCTTTTTTTACTGAGGAAGATTGGCCCTGGGCTAACATCCATGCCCATCTTCCTCCACTTTATATGGGACGCCGCCATAGCATGGCTTGACAAGCGGTACCTTGGTGCGTGCCCAGGATCCGAACCGGTGAACCTTGAGCCGCTGCAGCGAAGCATGTGCACTTAACCTTTTGCGCCACTGGGCCAGCCCCACATATGGAACATTTTTAAAGCTATAATGGTGAATTACATTTTCCCTTGGATTTAAACTATACTCTAGCTTAGAATCTAATACTGTAATTATATATGTTTGACATCACATCAAAGCAGACAGGTGACACTGCAAGGTATAAGCTACGAAACCACTAACAAATAATCATGGTTAGTGAAAGTAGTTAATTGAAGTGACACTGTAGAGGGGAAAAAAAGTTTTTTCCTTCATATGTAAAGTTTGTAAAGTTTACACTAATGTCAGAAATGACTTTTTTGTTGTTATTGTTAGAACATATGGACTGTATTCTCCACAAGTTGGTAGGTAATAACACAATACACAAAATATGGGAAAGCATTCAACATAATCAAACCTGGTGAAAATTATTAGACAGAGCTAGAGTCACATTTTTTAGATGTGTGGAGCACTATTATTCTTATGTTGAGTAAAATTTGAGAACTGATACTATGGCTAAAACAGAATAAAATTAAGATGGTAAGAATTCCTCTGATCTGACAAAAGCATAGTGAAAGATAATTGATACTCAAAGAAGCTGTGTTTTTTAAAAAAAAGAAAACATTTTCTTTTTTGGAAGCTGAATGGGATAATTTTCTCGAGCTGAAGGATGAAGGCTTCCCAAAATATCCTCACCTTTTTGAAATGAATGGAAATAAGTAATTCATGGAGTGTTCCATTTCTATATTCTGTTAGACTGGACAAAACAAAATCTTGGGTTCATTAAATCCATTTTTTGGGGGGGTGAGGAATAAAGGAGATTATTAGACCTTTTTTTCTTTGAATTTCAAATGCCAGCTCTGGTTGGAAGATGTCATTTAAAGACTTTCACGTTAAAGCAGCAGGTTTATATATCATTGCTTTAATTTGTCTTCTGCAGCCCTTCAACTAAAACTCTGCTTCAAAAAAACATTAGATGGAATGTTTATCAAGGGCCCTGACAAGAGGACATGTTAAGCCTTTTCAATCAGCCTTAGTAAATCTTTTTTTAAAAAACAGAGAAAAAGCAAAAAAATATTATTTCTCCAGAAATAATAGCAGTGAATGTTCAAGGTGAAAAGGATTAAACAATAAGAAAGAACTAAAAGAAGGGTGAACACAGCCCCCTCCCCAAGCGTCCTTGACACTAGCAAAGCAATTTCGGTCTTTTGGGGCCGAAGTGGGTTTTTTGGCCTAACTCTTCTAGATAATTACCTCAGTTTTCTGCTTATGACTATATTTTGCAGTGTAGACAGATGTAGGCTAAGTGATATACTTTTATAGCTAGATACTAAGCTGTAACAAGGAGCAATTCACTCATAGGAGGTGGTTGAATCTTCTTCAGACATGAAAACAGTTTGCAATTATGAGTCTCCATTTCATTTTTATGCAGTTATCTTCAGTTTAATGTTTGTATAAAATGTCTCAAGAAATAAAGATTATGTTATCTCAGAAAAAAAATTGGCTAGCAGTTCTTATAGCTTCATGCAGTTGGATTGGTGATAGGTGTAGGGCTCTGAAAAAATAAATGAAGTCAATCAGGCTATAAACTCATGCATAATTGGTATTACATATACAGTTGAATTTTTTTTACTGTCAGTGTTTAAATGTAAATGTTAAAAATTAAACTATAATTATTCAAAATATTCTCTATTATGTTAAAACCATCACAATTTATTCAACCCAACTATTTGAATGTCACTTAAATTCTCTTACTTGCATGTCTCATTTGAGGCTCACAAGAGTTTTGCAAAGTATTATTATCATCACTATTATATGAATGAGGAAGTGGATGCAGGGTTAGAGAGTTTAGTGGTTTGTCCAAGATTGTCCAGCTGGTAAGGGACAGACCTAGTACTTGAACTTAGATCTCATTCCCGTGCCAGTTCAACTTTACATTCACAAATTGCTTTATGAAACCAGGTACTCTGTTAAGAGATCAAGATACTTTTCTGGAGTGAAACTCCCTTGTCACTTCTCACATTGTTCTCTCCAGATTAATCGATCTTGATGATATCTGATTAGGAGGCGCTGTATGTGTATGCTCAAAACCAAAACTCTTACTAATGATTCCATTTTCCAGACTTACCCCTCAAAGCCCAGTGCAAGTGTCACCTCCTATGTGAAGCTTCCTATAATGCCCTCTACTTCAGTTGAAATTAATTTTTCCCTTTGGGAGCCCCCAGAAGCCTGAGTTGATATCCTCATTATAGCTCCTACTTCAGTTTATTGTACTGTGGTTAATTGTGGATGTATCTCTCTTCCCTGTTCTATTGTGAGCTCCTTGAGGAAATGCGTGCTCCATTCATCTTCGATTTCCTAGCACCTAGCACAGAGTCTGGCAGAAAGCAAGTGCTAAATAAATTTCAGATGACTAATGAACTGACTGACAGATTGAATGTGGGGTGTCTCAGCTTTCAGTTGACAATCGACTCATTTTGCCTGGGACAGGTTTTCTGAGCACATCTTCCATTGGTCTTCCTCCCCCACTTTCGCTATGCCAGTTGATCCTGGTGCAAGTCGAAAAATTCTCTCTCTATATATCATATATATAGTGCTTCCAAGATGTGTCACTCACTCTTCTAGGACCTTTGCATATATTAACTCATTTAATACCCAGCAACCCTATGTGATAGGTACTACTAGTGTCATCCCCATTTTTTGGATGAGGACACCAGAGCACAGGGATGTAAAGTAACTTACCTGAGGTCCAACAATTATAAATGATGGAGCTGGGATTTTAACTAAAGCAGCCTAGCTCCAGGTCCATTCTCCTACCCATTGGGCTATAATGTCTGTCTAGATAGAGACTTAAAAAGAAAAACAATGTTGGGTTTTTACTGAATGTATTATGTGTTACCATTATATCATGAGTGTTTCCCTACATCCTAAAGATTATTAAAAAATATACTCAGGTCTCAGCTCAAATGTCACCTCCTCACAGAGGCTTTCCCTTGAGCGAAATCTAAAGCAGTAGTTTTCATTCAGGGCAGATTTTGCCCCCCAGGGGACATTTGGCTGGAGACATTTTTTATTGTCATGACTGAGGTGGGTACATTTAGTGAGTAGAGGCCAAGGATGCTGCTAAACATCCTACAATGTACAGGCACCCTCCCCCGCCCCAAAAAACCCCCATAAAGAATATGCTTTCAAATGCCAGTAGTGCCGTGGTTGAGAAATCCTTATATAAAGTGGTCCCAAGCCTTCACCACCAGCCACTTCTACTACCTCAGTGTTTCATTGTCTTCATAGCGCTTTTCAGTATTCTGAAAATGTTTTATATATTTATTTACTTGCTTATGGAGTACATGTCTCTTTTACCTTTGGCTAAAATATCACCTTTATGAAAGCTTCGTCTGTATCAATTTTTTATTTTTATTTTTTGTGAGGAAGATCAGCCCTGAGCTAACATCCATGCCAATCTTCCTCTTTTTGTTGAGGAAGACCGGCCCTGAGCTAACATCTATTGCCAATCCTCCTCCTTTTTTTCCCTTTTTCTCCCCAAAGCCCCAGTAGATAGTATATGTCATAGTTGCACATCCTTTTAGCTGCTGTATGTGGGACGCCGCCACAGCATGGCCGGAGAAGCGGTGCGTCAGTGCGCGCCCGGGATCCGAACCCCGGCCGCCAGTAGCGGGGCGTGCGCACTTAACTGCTAAGCCACGGGGCCAGCCTCTGTCTCTATTAATTAATTGCTACATCCTAGAAGAGAACCTGGGACATAGTATGTACTTAATAAGTAAGGAATCAAAGAACGCATAGCATTTCTTGCATGGTGTATCATAAATCATTTAACAATTCTCCTATTCAATGAAAATGTAGATTGTTTCCAATTTTTGCTATTATAAATATTCTTAAACATTATTTTGATGAATATTTTCATATATGTGTTTGTTTATGTAGGTTGAATTGATAGGGAAGGACTTATTGAATTAATGGCCAGATTTCTAAAGCTTTTACTATAATTTACTAATTGTCTTCCAGAAAAATCATGTCAATTTATACTCATACCAGCAGTGATTGGGAGAAGTTTTTCGGCTGTTTTCTGGCCAATTCTAGGTTTTGGAATTTATTTCCAAATAATTTATTTATTTTTATCAATTTATTTTTATCAATTCAAAAAGAACTTTGATTCAAGTTTCCAGTTTTCTACATCTGAAAAGATAGTCTTTCACCATCATGAGAGGTAGAAGATTTTTTTCCGTATTCACTGCCTTCCTGGGGAATTTTTGTTCCACAACTAGATTCCTGGGTAATTCTGAGTTCTCCTGCATTATACAGAATTAGGCAGTTAAAGGCACTCATTCTGTGTTTATAGATCAATAAATTCTTGTTGAAAAATATTTATTGGATGATTGACGATTGGATTTGTTTATTTGGCTGGTTCTTGTCTATGTGTTGTGTGGGCTCTGAGGCGACATATCGGTTGACAGACTTTGGAGGCCCCCTGTGGGCTTCTAGGCCTTGATGGGTTAGTATCCATCTGTGAAACATGGATATAAATGTAAGATAGGGATAAATCTATACAGAGGCCCTGGAGAGACGAGAAGTCAAACCACACTAGAAGGAAGAGGCAAGAGGTAAGAGGAGGGAGTGAGTGGAGAAGAAAATCACATGCTTATTCACAGCTCCTTTTGCCCATTGTGTGCCCAATGTATCATGGAATCTATCAAAGGCCTAACTGGGGGCTTAAGATCTATTTTCCTGGCGGCCCACCTGGTGGAAGTTTAGCCCAATGGTCTCCAAGTGGCATATATATACCTAGGGAGGGTACAAGTCTATCCAATGGGGTTAGAGCATCTATTTATGTTTATTATTTTTTGAAATCCTGATATTATAGCTATTTTTGCATATTATATAATGTATATAGCAGTTAATATAGCAGCATATGTATCCATTGTGTGTGTATGCGTGTGTGTATGTATATACATAAGGTGGGCTTGCCGTTTTGCCCCTTTTTTACTAATAAAGATTTACAATAAAAACTTTGGAGACCACTGGTCTAAGTAATAGACTGAGGTCAACTCACTACATCTCTCTCCACCTGAAGGAAATTCAATTTTCTTATGCTTCCATTGGTACCCAGGGTGTGGTTGCTGGAACATTTACAGCCACAGCAGCTGCAGTAGTGGCCTGAGTAGACTTTTCCTCTGAGTTTCTATAGTGGTAACAGGATTAACAGACTCTATTCTGGAAGTACTTGGGTGGCGTAACACCTCCCAGCAGAACTATTCCTGACAAGGATGTGCAGATGGAAATGCATATTTATGTCACTTAAAGCCTACCAGAGACACAAGGATTTGAGCTATAACAATAAATAGAAAAAAAAATCTCCAGCGTTTTTGGTAACCCATGCTCAAGCGCATTGACTGTGCTTGGCGAAAGACCTACAGTTTGCTCTTTGTCCAAGCATAAAATATTCAGCATTCAAGCATGTTAAGGTAGAGTATCCTGAATATATTTTAGAGTGTTAAAACAAGCTAGCTCAAAGTTAGGTTAAAATTTCAGGTCTTAAAAATAACAGGACAATTCTATGAAGTGTTTGGGCCATTTCAAGAAAAAAAAAAAGTCTCCTTTAAAAAAGAGTGTCCATTTGTTCCATTTACTAATAATGATAAGTTTTATAAAATTATTTCCAAAGGCCAAATAGTCATTGCAGTCAAGCCTTCCAAGTTTAAAATAGTCTTTATAGCATTCCTTGATATACTTTCTTCTAACTTCCTCCTCCAACACCTCTGACAATATAGAAAAAGAAAAATGCTCACATCCACAAAATATGGGTTTGATAGTCTTTGGAAAAATTTACACTTCATATCAAACCCATTAGAATTGAACTGAAGAATCCCATCAGTCTGGCTCTGCTGAGAGTGAAACGAACATCCTTGGTTTCCCATGTTCCTGGTTCAGAAATCAATATTTTGTGTCAACCAGAAAACTGGGCAGCCACCTCTTTTGAAGAGGTGTGATTTTGATCTGACCAGAGAGCTATAGTTTTTGTCACTCTAGCCAATCCAGATATAATATATTATAACACACAGAAGAAAATTTTCAAAAATTGTTCGAGCTTCTCATTAGTTTGCACAAAGAACTCTGAAGAAAAGAGAAGATAATCTTAAGGAGCAAAAAATTGAGATGAAAAATCTACAAGAGAGATCCAAAGGAACATGGTGAAATAAGAAAGATTCTGAAGAAGTCAGAATTGTAATTACAGAATTGAAATCTACATTAGGGGCAGTAAAACACAGAATTGACACTGCAGAAAATACCAACAGTAATGTGGAAAGCAAGTATGAAAAACTTTTCCATGGTTGAAAAGGAAAGGACAAAAGATTAAAGTTATAACGGTAAAAATGGTGCGAGACACAGGGGTCAGGGCATATACATCTCATCCAAGAGATAAAGAGTTTCCAAAAGAAGAAGCCAAAACAATTTAAATATAAGCTTTGTTCAACGGTAATCCTGTGGGCCGGCCCAGTGGCATGGTGGTTAAGTTTGCGCACTCTGCTTTGGCAGCCCAGGGTTCACGGGTTCGGATCCCAGGCCACAGACCTAAACACCACTCATCAAGCCATGCTGTGGTGGCGTCCCATAAACAAAGTAGAGGAAGATTGGCACAGATGTTAGCTTAGGGACCACTTTCCTCAAGCAAAAAGAGGAAGATTGGCAACAGATGTTAGCTCAGGGCCAATCTTCCTCACCACAAAAAAAAAAAAAGATAATCCTGAGGTATATGTCCTAAGTAGAAACAATTTTTAAGTGTGTACCTCACTGACTAAAATTAAGTAAAAAGAGACCAACAATCCCGGAAAGTATTTTGAATTATGAAAATAAAAATCATTTTCAAGCACCCAGACAAGCAAAACTAGATGATATATGAAAGAAATGTCCTGAGGTTGTCGCCCAATTGTTCCTGCACGAAACTAAGTGCCAGAATACAGTGGTGTGATGTTTTTAAAATTCTGAGGGAATAAGATCATCCCTGATGATTTTGTCCTCAGTCAACTTGTCTTTTCTGTGTGAAAGTACAATAAGGTGTTCTCATCACATATGATCAGAAGAAAATATACTCCTCTTAAAAAAACCAACAAAACCTTTCTTGAAAAAATTAGTGGAAGTCATATTTTCACTTCCTGAGAGAGCAAAACAAAATTAGAAACTGAAGTTTTGAGAGGCTGAGGCAAGGAAAGAATGACTAATTGTGTTGAGGAACCATCAATTGGAACAAAATCGAAATCACAATGAAAGCGTTGAGGTGAATTTCAGCATTGAAAACTAACTCTGACCAAAGGCGACAGAGCCAGAAAGCAGGAAGTGTTTGGCAGTGTTTGGTCTCCTTGTAGAATGGTGTCTGAATGTAATGTATAAGGAAACCTTTGCATCATTAATTTTTATTCTCCATTATGCCAGTAACCTGGAAAGTACACGTAAGAAAGATTCTCTGACAAAACCTCCACTCACAAAAGTAGTTTCTGAATTTTCCGAATGTCTGTAATGAGCATGAGTTTTCCAAATTTTCTGAATCTTTCAAGTTTTCTTAAATGAGCATTTTAATGTAAAAGCCCTTCATAAAAGCTAAGAAAAATATATTTCTTCATTGAAGAAATATTCCTTTTCAAAATGACAAGTTAAAAATAGGGCTCTTTAAAATGAGTGTTATAAAGTACTAATGTGATGATATGGATTAGAAACCAAGATGGTCAAATAGAAACATTAGCGGCTAGAGTGATCAGTGTGCATACGCTGACACATTGATAGCTTTAGTCTTTGGAAAGTGTTATAAGTATTTCTTTTGTTTAATGAAAAGAATGATGAAGGCAAGTATTGTATGTCTTTATTCTTTAGTGATTCTCTAAAATATTTTCATAAAGAAAGGAGGAAGAGAGAATTAAGGCATTTTGGAGAAGACCCTGGAGCTAGTGAACGTTTGAATGAGGAAGCCAACTCAGAACTATGTGGGTGCCGACGAGGTCAGAACGAGGGCAGCGATCAACACAATAATAATGGAGTTGTACAGCACTTTGAATTCAGACAGTGTTTTCATAGCCACTCTCTCATTTGATATGCAGTTCCTTCCCTCCGGACAGCACCCTCCGATACACATATATTTGTGTCTCCCAATTTTGTGAATGCCCTTTACAAGTGTCATTCTTTCTGCTGAGAGTTCCCTTCTTCTTGTCTCACCTTACTGAACCCCTAATCATCACTCAAGACTCAGAGGCAATGGTTCTTTATTTACTCAACAACTGTTTGTCAATTGCTACTATACTTGGAAACCCTGCCAGGTACTGGGAATATGGGATGAATGAAACCCATTTCCTGCCCTCATGGACATTTCACCTTCTCTGAAGCCTCTGTTGATTTGCTAAATAGAAGGTCATTTCTGTGCTTCCATGACATTCTGTTATAAGCATATCTTTCCCACTGTGAGAGAAGGGGCCTATGCCTTTGTATTCCTGAGCTTGCCATAGTGCTTGCCATCATGATTGAATGAACGTAGATATCTATCAGCTTACTAAGTGTTAAGTAATGAGATGTTTAAATTCTGGTTCTCTGGCTTCTAGTCCTATGCACCTTCCCTGTATTATATTGCATCCCAAGTAGGCACAATAGTAGCCAGCACTGGTGAAATATTTTCAGATAAGAAGTTTTCAGGCATGAAGTTCTTTGAAAACTCAATAGTGTTATAGAATTTTAGTTGTGGAATAAACCATAGATGTCAGTTCGTTTCATCGCCCACACACCAATTCATCCATCCATTCATTCATTTAGCACCTGCTATAATAACAATAATGATAGCTAACATTCACTTCCACTATGAGAAGCTTTGGCTAAGTGCTTTAAATGAATTCTGATTTAATCCTCACAGTAACCCAATGAGGAAGTTGTTGTAAGTTCAGTTTTCCTAGTGAGGAAAAGCAGCTTGGAGAGGACGGCAGCTGTGCCTTATTTGTTGTTTTATTCCTAAGCTAGTCGAGAGTGGAGTAAGAATTTGAATTGAGGCGTTTGGAGGCTGCAATCCTTCCTCTTAACCACTGGGGTATGTTCAGGAGATACAAAGATGATTGAGGCACCATTGTGCCTTTGGGGACTTTGTGGTCTATTCAAAGGAGGCAAACATGTCAACGGATAGACTGCCCACAAGCATCCCTTCTATGCCATCTGTAACCTGATTTTTGTACCAGTGTAATTCCCTTTAATGACTAATGGCTGGTCAGAAATCCCCAAGGAGGCCAAGGTTCAAATGAAGGAGGAGAAAAGACAATGAGATAGATCTTGTATGATGGGAGATAAGGCAATTTGGCTGTTGTCTCACTTGCTGGGACTCTGATGCATATGATTATGTCAAGCTATCATTGTTGAGGCGGTCTTCGGTATTTACAGGGCACCGCTAAATTAGATGATGAGTGTTGGTCTTCAGCCCATCAGTTGGGTAGATTAATCACCTGATTCCACCTTAAGACCCTCTATCAATTAGGTTGTCATAGAAAAAGAACCATTGAGCCTGGCTGAAATCCTGTGTGTCAAGTAGGTGAGTGCTCTCGCTCTATCCTGCTTATTAAATAACAACAACAATATAACTATTACCACACCCGCCCTTTGTTTTAGATTTCTCTAGGTGCTTTTATGTTCCATACACTCTCCCTCCAAGGGTACAGGATGAAGAAGTTCTGCTGGTCTCTTTCTCCAGAAATCTAAGGTCTAAGGTAGGAGAGCATGCAGAGCCATAAGAGTCAGAGGTTTGGGTAAAATTTGAGTTGTTCTTTGCAACTAGAGATGAAGACTCTGAAATTCTAGGACCTCGGCTTCTGAAATACTTTTATGTTGCCATAAAGCTAAAGCTAGTCATTTTAGCTCATTGGCGTTTTTGTTTTCGTCAAATGTTATATAAAACTATGCATTTTAAATAATTGATATTTATGGATTTGTTTGTGTCTGTGCTTATAATTTAGTACTTTGGATGGGTAGGCTTTCAACAAAGCAATTCTTTACTACTACATCTGCTTTGGATTAATCTCACTTTAATTGAATGCCAAATACATTTGCAGAAGCTCAAAAGGTTGAAAACAGTAACAGAAACTCTAAAGGAATAATACTTAAGATGGAACCATAGGGTCTCCTGGGTTACATGAGCTTCCTTACCACTGAGCTAATGGAATATTTAACCCTGAAATGAGCCAGCCATACTTTGTTTGAAGTTGTCCCTTGGTGATACAAACAAGTATAAATATACCAGGTGATTCCAATTCAATAACGGTGGCAGACTGGAAAGAAAATTTTTTTCTCCATGAGAGCTCCATAAGTCATCAGAAGATACTGCCGATGTTTTAAAGGAAGTACATTTGCTATTGTCAAGGTTGCTCTAAGAGGAATACCTTTACGGGTGATCAGCTCGTTGAGTCCAACTGGTACTTGTGCATAGTTTATACATCACGTTGGCATGAGCCCACCTAAATATTGTTTTATAATACCTAGGTCAGTGGTTCTCAAACTTCAGCCTTCATCAAAATCACTTGGAGTGCTTGTTAAAACACAGATTGCTGTGTCATACCCTCAGAATTTCTGATTCTATAAGTCTGAGTTAGGGGCAGACTTGTAACTTAGAATAAATTACATTAAACAGAGAGCAATGGAAAACCTGGCATATCTTATGGCCAAATTTCTGCCACCTGCTTCAGATGAGTCACATTATTCTGTTCTGTCCTTTTAGTTTATCTGCAGGAGGATGTTAATATGTGAAAATGACACTTTTGGTCAAAGTTTTCATTTATTGTGCACCAGTTATGAGCCGCGAGGCAACTGAGACTCAGAGATGAAGCAACTTGCCCAAGCTCACACAGCTAAGACTCAAACCCAGTTTGTTCTAACTCCAAAATCCTATCTCTTGCTGCTATCTATCTCTGCACAGATTCCTTCCAGTCACCTTAAACAAGTACAGAGCACTGATGGAAATACTTGTATCCAGTACTTTGGGCCCATATGTGCTTAAGAAGATGTTTGAGTTAGAATTAGAAATGATTCCATCTTTTCCTTTCCAAGCAAAATTTATCTTTCTAGATTTCAAGGGAACTAGTTGCAGTGCCTCAATTCAGAAAGATTGAAGTTCTCTCCCTCTAGAAATTGGGAAATCTATTGACAAATTCTTGTACTCTGGGCTGTCATATTGAGTCTTAAAGGCTGGTGCCCTGTCCCAGGTTCATCTCCGAAACTGAAATCTGAGAAATTTCTTTTCCCGGCAGACTACTCAATTTTAAGAGCATCCCAGAACAGAACCAGGTCAACAACAAGCTTGCATACAATCGATTTAATTCACATACAAATAAATATTTGGCTGCTTTGGGTTCTTGCAGTGTTTTTTTTCCTCAGAGGAGAGTTTGTTTTTATCACTCTTTTACACCTAATCTTTGATCCTCTTTATTTTTATTTTTTGCTGAGGAAGATTTGCCCTGAGCTAACATCTGTGCCTATCTTCCTCTATTTTGTATGTGGGTTGCCGCCACAGCATGGCTGGCAAGTGGTGTAGGTTGGCACCCAGGATGCAAACCTGTGACCCTGGGCCGCCAAAGCGGAGTGCGCCAAACCCAACCACTATGCCCCAGGGCCAGCCCCTGATCCTCTTTTATTGTGCTCTTTCTCTGATACCACTTGGTCAATCTGACTTTTACACCCTCCACCCCCACCTTGTGGTTACCTTTCTTTCTTGACTATAACTTGATATGCTATCTGCATTAGATATGTACAAGAGCACAGTATCTATAGTCTTTGTGTATTTCCCCATGCATCTTTACCTTTATTCTTTATCACAATAGACGTTGTAGGAAACACCAGGTTAGTGTAAAACCCGAATACCCGTGTGTATCTTTATCACTACTAACAAGCAGAGGGAAAATAATTGTACTGTGGGTGAAACTGCATTAGTAAACTGCAAGAAATAGCGAAAATATATTTTCTTCTAAGTTTGTAAATGGGCATTTCGCATTCCGATTCAAAGTCCCAGCTAAGGACTCAACATGGACCAGACACATTGCATTCTTCCTCGGTATTCCAAGCACATTATAATGGCAGATGAACAACCCCAGTTCACGTATAGAAATGAGTCCATACTGCAGCTGATGTTGAAACCTCAGTGGCTGAGCCATTTTGCTTCATTATGTTCTATCACTGATTCTGGAAGCCATTTGGATGGGCTCCAGATGTTCCATAAAAGGTGGCACTTTTTATAAAGAAAAAGGCTTACTTTTCTTGTTGGCAGCACTTAATGAGCGTGTTCTGTGAAGATAGGAGAGCACCCTGCAGAGGATACATTTAACACGCTATAATTTCCGCAACGCTCACTCAGTGCCTGACTTTACAACTGCCCCTTTGCCTTCACAAGTGCCAGAGGCAGTAATGGGGTCAGTCAGAGAGCTGCCTTCAACACTTGCGAATCGACCCTCGGAGACTTCAGTGGAGTTAAACATCAGGAGAAAATTCACCCTTCTGTTTTTTTTTTTTTCATTCATTTAGAAGTTCACTCAGCAAAATGCCATTTCCAATTCTGTTCTCTATTAAAACACTGCAGTTGATAACATCACTGTAATTTTTACAGTTTTTTTCCCCTTAACCATCCAACAAAAAAAGGAGATGGATGAAAATGTATGTTAAGTGAAAACATAATATTATATCTTCTTTTACTTTTGCAAAGGGTGTTAAAACAGATTCATTAGTTTTGACTAAATATGAGGTTTCCGTGAAGATTTTCGATAAGTGACATGTCAATGTTGATACGTGCACTCAAGACAATGGAGATTAAAACTGTTTTGAAAATACATTTCTCTAATATAGCTTGCGTGTTGGGAAAGTTACAGAATAAATATATGGTAGATATTTTTCAATGTAAGAAAAGGATTTTCAAGGCAGGTATGTCTTTTCGTAAAACACCTTTTGTGCCATGATGAGCTAGCCAACAAAAGAATTTTTTTTTTTGGTTTCATAAGAGAAAGTAATTTATAATACTGATATGTCAATATGTTTTTTCAATAAACTTTTCCCCAGATTTTCTTGAATTCTCGTCAATGTAAGAATTATAATTATATATCTTTCTCCTACTTTGAAAGTGGTACAAGGTGCTCATTTGCAGTTCTGCCGTTCAAGTCGTCACTGGAATAGAAATGTCACGACTCAGTTAACAATGCTTTATTATTCACATTGATCTTTTTTTATAGTGTTCTTTATCTCAAAAACATTGTAAATCAGATATCTACCTCCCACTCTTTTGTTCATTTGCAAATTTTTATTATTCTAGTTTAAGGAAGCAATGGTGTGTCAAGAGTCAGTGTATACTGTTTATGTTCTCCTTGCTTCAAAATCCTTTTCTCTGTAAAAAGTGAAGATGCCAGAAGCATGCCTAATTCCAACTTCTTTGTACACTATTCATAAGAAATTTTGTTTCTCTTCTGGATCAAAAGAGGTTTGGTGTTTCTTGAATCCATGAAGATGAAACAATGGAGGGAACATATATTTTACTGATAAGAATGAAAGCACTTTAGATTTATGTTTTTTAAAAAAATATCCTTGCTTCTGCCTCTGTTTCTCCTTCTTTAGCTATGTATATGGCTTGTACTGCAGTAATGCTATTTTACAGCTCAAGATATACGGTGGTGCTATTGTTGAAACAATATTACAATGATCCCCCTTTAGACAAATGATGCTAGTGGAAAGGATGCTGGCCTCCTATGACTTAAAAATCATGGTATCAAATCTTTGTTCCATCACCAGCTACCAAGTTGTTCATTGATATGATGCTTACATGATTTAAAACAATTTAGAAAGGGTTCACGTGAAACATAGCACCTTATTCCTGAATTCATCTCTGTGTGGAAGAGTATGGTAATCACGTGAATTAACCAACATTCATTAAGAAAATATCCCTCAGAAGATGTCAGGCAATACCCCATCTAACAGATGAATTCGAAGCAAGGCAGCGATCAGTAATTCACTCACTCATTCAGAAACATTTATAGACTCTTTATAAAGAGCCAGTAAGTATGCTAACTGCTTGTAGATACAGAAAGATGAATAAGACCAGGCCCCTGCCTTCAGAGTTCACTTTTCAGTGAGGTGACAGGCACTAAGACAACTTCAATAGCAGATGATAAGTGGATAATAGAGGCATGTATACAGTTCAACACGGAAGTGTGGAAAACGATATTTAGCAGAGCATAAAAGAGCATTGTAGGGAGAGGGAGAGAGAGGAGGGACTGTGGCAGTTAAGGTGAAGCTTTTTATGATTGCCTATGGATTTTAAACTTTAGCTATTGGAGCAGTGGTTCTTCATCCAGGGGGCATGGACCCTGAGGAAATATATGCATCCACTCCTTGGAAAAATGCACCATACGCAGACATACTATGCAGTTTCCCCACCCCGGCCCTCCCCCTACAAAACACACAAACTATATCTAGGTTCCCTTAACTCCTATTTAAGAGCCTGAAATAAAGGTTTTACGTAGGGATGAAACAAGATCATATTTGTCTTAGAAATGCCAACATGGAGGATGAGTTATAGGGAAAGTAGACTGAAGTCAGGACTCTAGTTATTCTTATTTGGCTAGTCTCCTTCAAATTAACCTGTAAACCAATTACAGCCTTCTCCCCTTCTCCTTACACTATTTTTCTCTGAGCTACCATGATATCAGTCTCTCTGAATTTTTCCATACCTCTTCTCCTTGCTCAAGAATTGAGAACATTTCAAGAAAAAGGGTGTGATTAAATGGACCAAATGCTGCAGAGAAGGCAAGGATACTTCAGGATGGAAAACAAACCACTGAGTTTAGCTATTTGATGACTTTTGCTAGAACAATTTAAATAGCTGGATAAGGCTAAAAGACAGATTAAAATAGGAAGAATGAAAGAAAACAGAAATAAGAAAATAGAAAAGTTGAACATATATTACTCTCTCAATAGGTAATAATAGCTAAATGTTTCTAGAGCCTTTTGATATGCCAGACAATGTTCTAACAGGCTTCCAATGTATAAGCTTATATAAATCCTCACCTTAACCCTATGGGCTAAACTCTATTACTATCCACATTTTACATATGAGGAGGCTGAGGCACAGAAAGGTAATATAAGCTGTGAATTATTATTACAGATAGTGAGTAGCAGAGCTGGGATTTAAACCCAGGAAGTCTGGTTCCAGGAAAAATGAGCTTTTAATTACTATGGTGCACTGCCTCTGATAAAGTAAACTTCATAAGTAAATAGTAACATTCATAGTATGTGTAATATAATAAATAATATTGATAATATAGTAGTATTATAATAGTAAGAAATATAAATTATATGCAAAGGAGAAACTTTAATGATCTCAGTTTGAGTAGGTCCCCACTATTATTAGGATAATGTGTGCTAAATATTTCAATACTTCGAACTGAATAATATGCTAACAGTAGTTTTTACTACCCCTAAGTTTTAGAAGTTTGATATGAAGAAAGATATTTTTTAGAGGTGAATATCTACAATAAGATCTAAAATGCTACAATAATTTTAAAATACTGAAGAAAATATAAGACTATATTATTTTGTGTTTCACTGTGAATGGAAAAATATTGACAAAAAAATCTTTTCTCTAATCAAAGTTTAACTATGAAAAGTCAGCATAAGTATTTTTTTCCTATCTCTCAGACAGAACTGTTTGTCTTGTAACTGATGTTAGACTACCAAAAAAATCATATTTCACTAATAGAGCTTCAGAGATGGTCTCTTTTTTTGTTAATATAGCACAAAAGTTTTGGGAGAAGGATCCCTGGTATGCTTGTTCTAAATTGTTTGTCCTTTTTCTACCTTCTAGTTATAATAAATTAATACATGTAGGAAAGGAAAATATTTCCAAAGTCAATTTACTGGAACTTGGTGAAACACTCAAGATCGTTTACTGTTTTAAAGTATGGTGCTAAACGTTAAAAACTGAAAACAAAAAACCAAGAGTTTTATACTTTTATAAAGGAGAATGTATATTCCTCCCATTAATTTTTTTCGTGAATCATTTATTCTTTGTCAGACAGCACTCCCGTTGCATTTGTATTATGGTTTTCTTTACTTAGGAAGAGGTACAGCTGGGTTACACCTCAAATTTCTTTAATTCATTCAGTAAATGGTATTGAGTGTCTAATACATGGCAGACATTGTACTAGGTGAGGAGAAACTCAGATAAAAGACATAAGTCAGTTTTCAAATAGCTTCTAGTCCAATAGCAAAGTCTAATAAAGAGACACTGAGAATTCCACATAATAAATGCTATGACAGAGGTTATGGGGATACCAATGAGGGCATACAGCTCAGGCTCCATTGTGGAAGAGGTCTTCCCAGAGTAGATGAATTAAGACCTGAATCTAGAGGAAGAGTATGGAAGATGCACTTTTTCTTTTGTAAAAGCATAAAACTTTTTGCAAAAAGTTTGTTTTTCAATTATCAGCATCCTGGTACTCATGTTAGAAGACGAACCAGCAAAGGAGACTGAGGAAGAACAGTCAGAAAGTAGAAGAAAAACCCGGAGACAGCCAAGGAAGGTGAGTGTGTAACAGAATTTAGTGGTCAACAGTGCCAGTGCATATATCAGGAACATTACATATTCAGAAACTCCTTATTTGCAATATATTGGCATATCCAATGCTTCAAATATGGTTAAGGAAAATACTGTCAATTACGTCATCTTTAGCTCATAAAGATTGATGTTGGTGACAGAGACTGGCTGGATGCATATTGAGCCAAATCTACTTCTTCTTTCTGGAAACACAGTGAAACTCCATTTTCTTGCCTCTTTGCATCTACATTGGGTCATACAAATAGTTCTCACAAAAGGGATGTGGGCAGAAATGATGTGCCCCACTTCCAGGTTTGTATCCTGAAATATGTCACATGATTCTCCACATTTTTTCTTTACTTATTGGAAAGCTTTAAGCAAAGAATACAGTAGTAAACCCTGAGAAGCCCTCTAGGGATGGCAGAGGCACAAGATGAAAAAATCCCGGATCCCTGAGTCACCACATGGTGGAGAGCAACCCAGAAATGTCTGCCTGCATTGAGCTTCGGGTGGCAAAGAATGAAGTTTATTAAGTTCAGCCACTGAAAACGTGAGAGTTGTTTTTTACAGCAGCTACTGTTCATAAATCTGGCTAATAATATGGACTATACCTCATATGTAAATTAATCAATAAATGTGTTTCAGTATTTAGTATAGAATAATAATGATAAAAATGTTTAATATTTTTTGAATTCCAGGATTTGTACAAAGTACAATGTATTTATTATCTAATTTTATCCTATAAGAAATGCGATGAGGTAGGTACTATTACTGCCATCCCCACTATAATAGTTAAGAAATTGGGGCTCAGAGAGTTGGAAACATTTACTTAAGATCATAGAATTAACAATAGTGTAGCCAGGATTCGAAGCCATGCTGTTAGACATGAGAGCTATCCACTTAACTGTATATTGTCTCCCATTGCTGGATACCATAATATATGTTGAACAACTAATATCTCATATTATTTCTTTCAAGAAGGTAAACATAGTTTAACAACACCCAGTATAGTTCCCTTTATTCTGTAGACTAATATAGGAGATCCATTTCACCTTTAGTATAACAATAAAAATTCTTTTCACCAGTATGTCCTTTCATAAAAATATGTATTTGTTTGTGTGCTGGTGTCAAACCCTTATTTTTGACCATTAAAATGCTTATTTGGTTCTCAAAACTTCTACCAACTCATTGTTATTGTTAGGCAAATAATAGATGAATCATATATACACACACAATTTTTTTTTAACTCTAGCCAAATGGATGTTTGAATAACAACAGAAATCTCTCTTGAAATTGGCTGATAAAAGTTATCTATTTATTATTTAGTGTTTAATATCCAGATTCATTTAACAAAAACAAAATGAGCTGTGATAACAGCAAGCTGTAATTTATTAGTCAAGGATTCTAGTTTTTTGGTGGATACCTCTTCTAAGTGGTGGTTTATCTATGGAACTCTTTATGTCATCCCCTCATCCTCCTTGAGTTTTGAAGGCGGTGCTCCATGATGAATCCAAGGGCCAAATACATACTCAAATATGAGGATGCTGCAGGGCCCACCTCACTTTGCTTGTATTACCTTCCTCTTCCCAGGTGGGACAAGACAGTCTGAACAAACAAAGCTCTTTATTAAAAAGGTGAACTTCAATTTGAATAAAAAAATCACAACCTGATCTCATTTTGCTACATTTCCCTGCCCGCGGGGGCTGGATTGACCCTTAGGAGGGACTGGCAGCCATGAAGCACAGCCACACTGGCCACTGCTCTGCGTTTGTAACAAATACTTTTTTACCTTTCCTGACCAAACAGCCCTATTGTTATCAACTGTAAGTGTATCAAAAACACACAAGAGCATTTTAGTATGTGTATCGTGCATGAAAAATATTATTGCCTAACGGGCTCCAATTGGCAAGTGAAAGAGGTTTTATTGAAGGAAACAGCAGTAGCAAACAGCGAGCAGTGCGCAGGAAGGTAATTGTTCCTCTAACGTTGGCGGCACACGTTCACTTACGACTGAGCTCCTGCCCCTGCCTCATCCACACCCAGAGCACCTGCTAGACAAGCAGCCCGCCGCCTCTCTCTGGGATCAAGCTGTCAAAGCAAACTTGCATTCTTTCCCTTTTTCTGAGCTAAGCTCTACCCCCAGAGCTCCCGACGCTTCCTGAGTGAAAGCTCGAAAAGAGCTCCCTTCTAAATTGCGTCACGCGCGCCGCACTCTTCAAAGTGACAGAACAAAAGAGCCAAATTCCAAAAGTCTGGTCTGAGTGACTTGTTAGTTGCGCAGGATGATTACCTCTTAATGGGCTCTGAGAACAGGCTGTGGTCGTTTTGACGCTGCTTAACTACGCCTTGCAGAGTCCTTTCCTGGTTAGTTACTAATTAAGGTTGATTTGCTTAATCAGCGAAACACACACTAAGGAGAGAGAGAGAGATCTAAGAGAGGGGGCAAAAGCAAGTCCCTACTACGCTCCCTCACCTCTCCCACTTAGTGGCAATGAAATTACTTGGACCAGGAGTCACAAAAATAAATTCTAGTGTGGAAGGACTAAACAGGCCTGCTGTGATGTGTGTGTGTATGTGTGTGCAGGTCTTTTTCCCTCTCAGATCTGATGCTACACCAAATAATAGCCCTGTTTTCTTGACGGCTATTTAGCGCTGTGTGCTCCCAAAACCTTGTTGTCTGCTCCTTCCACCCTGCTCCCCCCTAACCGTTAATGCATATGTTCAACTGGCCAGGGTCACTTGATTATTCTGACATAATGAACTGGGGGATGTGATTTCCAAGTTCTGAGGCTGACACGGGCAGGGTGACGCCTTCACCTCGCGGTGCCCCGACTGTATACTCGACACACTTGGAAGAATAAATATTGATCTGCTTTCTGGGGATGTGTGCCATGTGAAATGTTAATGCTTTTAAACGACTTTGGACATACAAAGCGGCTATTATTACCACTATTATTATAAGGTATAAAATCTCAGAAAGTAGCTAATCTTTACCCTTTATCCTCATGATTAGTGCAACATGTGTTGAGTGCCCACTGTATTCACACCACCACTCATGTGACTGGATACTGTGATGACATTCTGAGACAAAGACATTGATTTTGAGACTCCCCAGCAAGGGAGATAAGGATTATTCTCAACAATAATGTGAATACATATTGTTTGGCGGACTACCAATAATCTTCATGAGGCCTCCCTTGTTATTATGGGGTTGGAGATTTTCCATTTGTCTTCCCTGGATGATTCACTCTTTTGCACAGAGAGAAGGAAAAAATTGCCCATAGCCTAAAATCATTCTTGCACTGATTTAAAATCATAATTGGCTCTAAAAGTTTGGGGGCCTAAAAGGGATGAGGTTAATATCTGACTTTTGGTTTGGCAAAATAATTTCTGGGAAAGTTTGGGTTTTAAAAGTGAGTTCCCCTGAAGCCTGGTGTAGGAGATAGTCACAGTTAAATTTTTCTACGCAAGAAAAAGCTGAATTTGGGGTTTGCGTGTTACTGGTGAAGCTTTAGAGAGATAGGAGTTCAGCAAGATGGTAAGAGGGAAGGTCTCAGCATGGATAATGGCCAATGAGGATGGCCAAGTGACACAGTTAACAATTTGGCTATCTAATATCTAATTTTAAATCACTTTCTAGCTGGTGCTTTGATGATAATGCCCTCCTCCCTATTGTTGTCTCACTGTTGTCGAAGTTTAGGAAAAATCTATTACACACACAATCTATTGCTGATGGCATGAAGAATAAAGAGACTGAAGTCATATCCAATGGAGCCAGCTGAGGCCCTAGGTAGATCTGAGTGAGATGTGGAAAAGTACTTGCAATGAATGACTTGGGATCAGATATGAGAGAATTCTACTTTTGTCAAGGATTCTAGACATTTGAAGAGAGGGCTAGGCTGACATCTGAGTTATACATTTGTTTATTTACTAAGTTACTCATTCAGCTAATGTTTATTGAACGTCTACTATATGCCAGGGACTTGATGGGGCTTGGGAATGCAAAAGTGTGCGGTACTCATCTCTGTGCTTAGAACAGCTGACGGTCCTAAGTAATGAGATACACATGTATCTATTTTGCATCAATTTAGAAATTTATAATGATCCTTTGTGATCTGCCCACCAACCAGCTTTTCTATTTTCTTTATTTCCTCTGTGCTTCCTTCATTTTAGGTCAGTTAATTTCTTTACTAGCTCCTAGTTTTTCAGATTTTGCTCAAGTTATTATCACATGTAATGACTCCCCTTCTTCTCACCCAGTCAAATCTTGCCAGCTCCTCTTTAAAGCCTGCCTTAGACACCTTCAGCCTAAGAAAATTTCCAGTTTTTCTGATTTAATTGGTCTAGAGTGCAGGCTGGGCATCACAGTTTGTAACAACTGCCGAGATGATTCTAACGTGTAGCCAGGGTTGAGAACCACTTCCAAAAGCGTACATATAATCTCATTGGTGCAGTTTCCTATGATTGCATTTTACTGCAAAATTTCTCTGTTCCTTTACATTTCCTTCTATCCTCTATCAGAAGAGAAGGGGCCTTCCTCCTTTTAAAGATGAACCTCTGCATCAGGAGTGTGAATTCCTATCTCTTTCACCATCCACAAGATGTGTCTTTTTCCACCATCATCCTCTTTCTCTGTATTTTTAGTCTCACTCTTCTGACTCCTTCCTCTGCACGCATGCTTAGGTGTACCATAGCCTAAAATCCTCCTTGTGTTAATTTTCCCATCACCAATTCCTCAGAGGAGTCCTTAACACATACTATTTCAATATCCACTCATTCCTTAATCCCTCACAATTGCTTTTCGTCGCAAATGAAAGTGATCTTGCAAAGCTCATGTGCTACTACATGCTAGGTCTTAATAAATATTTGTTGAATGAAAAAACAAATGAATACATGACTTTCTGATCACCAAATCAATGATCTTTAATTGGTCTCCCTTCTCCTTGATACATGGTTAGTCAGGCCCATGACTCTGTCCCTGTCTTCTTTAACATAGAATTCTGGTTTTTTTCTTATTCTGATGTTTCTTCTGTGATCCCTTGGCTGGCCACTTTTCAGGAGGCCGTGTTACACACGTTTATGGGTTGTGGTGGCGGACAGACTTGGGGTTCAAATAAAATCTCTGCCACTTCATAGCAGCATGACAGGACAAATTGCCCACTTCGCTCAGCCTCATTTCTTCATCTGTAAAAAGGAGATGATAATAGTGTTGTTCTAAAGGTTGATATGATACTTAACACCATTGCAAAGGCAATAAACGCTCAGTTAACGTTAGTGAGTATTTGCACTCCAGTGAATATAAGCTCCCTATGGGCAGTTACCATGCCATTTTTTTCTGCCATTCTATTCTGTCTTCAAAACCTGCAGTGTTTGGCTCAAGGTCCTCGAAATTATTAGCTGTGAATGAATGAGTGAATGCATTCTTCCCCTTCTCTTAATGGATAATCTTTCCCAAGGTCTTGGCTTCAGTTCTCTTCACTCTCTCCCTTGCTGACTTCATTTAATCCCTGATGACCTTTTGATCTCATTCGCTTCTTCAACTATGGTCTTCATGGAGATGACCACCAAATCTAAACTGAAATCAGACTCAGCTCCTTGTGACCTCCAGATTCAGATTTGCTGTCTTTAAGATACTTCCCAAAAGACATCTTCAAGACATTCTTTGATACCTTTTTCTATATTTAAAAAAGAACTAGTCTTGACTCTTCATCTTATTATTCATTCGTATCTATTCATTATATATTCACTGTGGCATATATTTGTTTATTATACATGTGTATTTGGAATAGCCTCCTATATAAAAATATATATGTTTAATCTATATATTTGTTTAGTTTATGTATACATATACACACACAAAATCTATGTATCTATATTTGTAATAACCTCCAAAGAGTTCTGCCTGCCTATTTGTTTATTGGCTTTAAGATAATCCCACCTGCAAAATATTATTCTTCCTAATGTATAGCTCAAGGTATTAACTACCTGCCCCATTGACAACCAAAAATAATAACATTAATTTTTAAAAGACCACACCCCTTATCCTGCCAGTAATTTAGCCTTTATTTTAATAGAAAACTTTATTTTTTGCAAAGAATATTTATTTATTAAGCAAGCAACATATAGGTACATTTTTATTGTGAGAAAAAGTAGCTCAAACAATACAGGAGTGTAAAAGTAAAAGCAAAATCCCCACTTCGCTGCTGCTTGCCTCGTTCTTGCTACTCTTTACAGAGGTGACTCCTGTTATCAGTTTGGGACAACTGTTTTCCAGACCTTTTACTTACATTAATGAACATCTGCATGTTTGATTTTTTGCTTAGTGTAAATGGGCCATACTGTATTTAATAATGTGAAACTGGATTTTTTCCCTCATTAATATGTCTTGGAGGGGTGCTCATTTAGATCTGCCTCTTCCTAGAGAGCTACTGTGCAGTATTGCCTCGTACAGAAGCATCATAACGTGTTTGGGCAGACTTTTATTGATGAATGCTTAAAAGCTATCTTGCTATTTATTTACCATCCCTCTCATATGTGTGATCTTTTAACTAAATGAGGGGGCACATTTCAAACTTGTGTCTCTCGGCCCCTTTGTGCATGCCGTTCTTTTCTTATTCCAGACAGTGAAACTTCTACTTAGCCGCCAAAACCCAGCTCAAATGTTAACTTATACATGCAGTCCTTTAAGCTAGCTCCAGCTTAACGTAACATATTTAAGAGATTTCATGATCCTTTGAAGAAAGACACTGAGGTTTTTGTACTCCCACAAAGCTTAACATAGGGTCCTACATATATGGTAGAGTCTGAATCCATGTATTGTGTAAACAAGTATGTGATTATTAACCTTTTTTTCTCTAACATGTATACACAGACTATAAGCACCTCGAAGGTCAAAACATATCTCAATGTACCTTGAATAATGCAGATATTTGATGTTTTATAGGCCAGTGCTATGGCAGCTGTACTATGGACATGGACAAAATGGAGTTCATCTCTCATCATATTGCACCAAAAGTGCCCGTCAGTCAATATAGAAAGCTATTACAAAGAAACAGAGATGAACCTACCAGGACCTCCAAGAGGATTTTGAATTGAGCCGAATAATGCTAAAAGAAGGCAAATTAAAAAGAATTATTTTCATGGATATCCATTGTTTTTTTGTTTGTTTGATTTTGCCTGTCCAGGATCCCTTTCCCTTTTTTTCAGGAAAGATAACCTCACTTTCCAGTGGAGGACCTGTTCCATGTGGCTTGAGTGGAATGGCCTTGCTCACCCTTGCTCCCTGCACAGAGACGTGGAACCCAAGTCCTCTATTTCCTAACCATAGTGGTTTGTGTGGGACGGTTCTGAGAGTCAGGTAGTACTAATCAGGGTGTTCCCTGAGACTTGAGATTAGCATGCTGGGAATGAGGATCCACCCCTCCTTTGTGAGGTGGAAAGATAATGTAGACTTGTGACTGACAGAAGCCATCTTTCCTGCCATGTGTAAAAAGTCTGAGAATAAAGTCAAAACAAGGGGCCAAACAGCCTAGAAAATAAGGTAAAGGCAGGGCACGGAATTCATCTTTGGGTTCCTGGATTTACTTACTTCTGAAGCTTGTCTACTCCTGGACATCCTAGATGTGTGAGTCTACAAATTCCCTTTACCTAAGCTAGTTGAGTTTCTATGATCTATATTGGAAAGAGACTCACAAAATTGTATAGGAAGTTTAATTAATTTTGAATATTTCTTCTGACTCTATTTTCTTCTTATCTCTTTTTAAAGGATGTATGCTGATGAAATTCTCCAAATTTAATTGTTTAGTCTCTGCTTTCTAACTCTCAAAATGTTCACAGAGTGGAAGTGTTTAATTTTGTGAAGGTATGCCAAAAATGATTTATAAAAATGGCTTCAAATTAGAGTCTGGATCTTATGTTAAAATGACTAGTAAGAAACTGAGATGTGGTTTCTACTGACCTGGTCTTTCATCAGTCCTATTCCATTTACGTCAGTGAAAAGAGGGGACAGAAACTGCTATGAGTACCTACTCAGTTCAACTGTCTCATGAAATTTATCCCTTTCATGTAGATATTGTTATCCCGATTTGAAAGATTTAAAAAAATCCAAATGATTTTCAGAGTTCCATTCTTACCCAATGTCACCTAGCTGGTTAGGCATAGAAGATTCAAGATTAGAACCTGGTTGAGTCTGACTTCAAAACCCTCCCTCTCCACCATCTGAGATGCCATACAATTAGGATGGATGTTGACTCTGTTCTCCTTTCTCAAAGCACATTTCCAACTCTTACTCAACTGTCTTGACATTCGCGGCTTGGCCATTACTATTTTTGGGGGAAAAAATCATTTTCTGGGGAGAAGTATATTGCTATATAGAGAGTATGAGATTTGAATTGGGAGACATGAATTCTAGTCCTGTGATCTTTCCATTAAAGAGTGCTGTGATTTTGGAGCTCAACGTTTCTAGGTCTCATTTTCCTCGTTGGTCAAATAAAAGACAGGGCCAATCATCTCTGAAGTCTATTCCAGCACTCTTCCACTGCTAAGTGCTTCCCCAGAACCCTGTACTTCCCCGTTAGAGATCATGTCACCTATGTTATGATTATATGCTAGATGCAGTGATGCATCTTCCTATTCAACTTAGCATTCCCCAACCACAAGCCCAGTGTCTGGCAAATGGTAGATGATCAATAAATATTTGTTGAATAAATAGATGAGGGGATGAAGTCTATTCACTTTTATGTACATAATACTACTCTTTATATTATTTTTTTCTCAACTGACCAAAGAGTCATCTTTGAAATTATAGAAAATACTTCTAATTTTGTTGGTGAGAAGTAAAAATAGGTTAATGATAGATTAGAGGACTACAGTGTTTCATACATGAGCATGGATTTTAAAGAAGACTTTCCTTTAATTCAAAGCTCAACATAAGCAAACAGCTAACTCAAATTTTAAAAATAGGAGATGTGCTTTAAAGAGTAAAATGGTCATTTTAGGTGGCCATTGTAAGTCAGCTTTTAAAGCTTGGTAACTGAGCGATCCTGGTGAACCTTCTGTGTGAATGAAACCTTCCCTAATCGGCTTTTCCTGCGCTATTTCATCCTGGGAAAGAAAAGCAGTAGCTAAGCCAGAAGCAAGCAAGATAACAAAAAAAAGGAGTCTGTGGCCAACACAACAGAATTACTTTTCTTTCATCCTTTCATTTGTGTTTGTGAAGGAAAAGTCAGAAACATAATTTTTTGTCTTTGTTTAGACATTGGACAATACAAATCACAAGAACATATATTTTTGACATACTATTTTTTTGGTGTTCCTTGGAATTTGGACCCTAATTAAAAAATATGTGTTTCCTAGCCCTTCTTTCTGTGAAAATCCTTGGCAATATAAACAGATGCACTGGTTGGCTTTTAATTCTGACACCAGACTGTCTGAAATAATAGCTTTAAGAAAGTGTGAATTCTTTCGTTCTTCAAGCTTTAATTATAAGTACTTAATTTGTTTCTCTTTCTGTTGCCGACTATTGTACTAATCTGGTTTATTTTTCATCTGGCTAAACTTGGTGTACCTCAGAAGCCCCTCATTTTGAAAAGTTTATTCTTCCTGGGAAGACAGAAACAAGCTAAAAGTTTCAGTTATTTTCATACTCTGGGGCACGTCACTGTAATTTAACAATTAAGATATTAAGTGATGTTCTAAAAATTTCAGTAATATAGGCCTGTAAGATGACAGAATGAGGATCTTGATAAGCAGTTTGAAAACACTGAATATTTCTCACAAAAGTTGATTCATCATTTGAAAAATGAGCCAAGTTAATAGCTTACTAACTCACCTTGACCTTTGACAATTGCAAACATTCTTCCCTTTTTGTGTCCATCATTTTTTTGTGTGTGTGAGGAAGATCGGCCCTGAGCTAACATCTGCCAATCCTCTTCTTTTTGCTGAGGAAGACTGGTCCTGGGCTAACATCCGTGCCCTTCTTTCTCCACTTTACATGGGACGCCGCCACAGCATGGCTTGACAAGCAATGTGTCGGTGCGCGCCCGGGATCCGAACCGGCGAACCCCAGGCCGCCCGCAGCGGAGCGCGCGCACCTCACCGCTTGTGCCACTGGGCCGGCCCTCACGTCCATCATTTTTTACACTTTGTAACCGATTTGCTGCCACAATGTTTTTAGCCAGGAGACTGACTGTGATGATACTGATTTCTGTAATTAGATGAGGTACCGCATATGGCACATTAGCCAAAAAAGTCATCAGTTGCTGAGAGTAGGGATATTTTGAAAGAATCTCTAGGTCTGATCTTCCTGAATATTGTCATGTTTCCATTTTGAAAACTTCACTATGTAGAGATGTATTTTTATATTCTAAGGGCAAAAATAAAATCAAAGAAAGACAAATCATTGCTGGAACTCGTGATAAACATAGTGAAGAAAGGCTCGTGATCTTCCTTCCAACTGGCTTCTTTCCAAGCCTCTCTCTGTATATGTATTTACATTTTGAGATACTTTCACAATTATTTTGGAGCCTAATACTAAAGTTGTTTATATCCTCTTTGTATATATGATGGAAAGAATGATTATGGCTAAAATGTAATGAGATTTATATTAAGAATTGTTAAGCCCCGTATTTTTATTATCATTTTAATCCTCGTAACAGTCCTTTAAGGTATTGTTATTATTATTAGCCTCATTTTAGAGGTGAGGAAACTGAGATTTAGTGTAGCTAAGTAACTTACCCAAGTACACAGAGCCAGGAAGCTTTGGAAGCAGGGATTTGAACCCAGGAAGGGCCAGAGTGTTTAATCATATCCCTGCTGCTACTAGATATTACAGCTATTAATATACCTTATGCTTTACACACATTTAATCCTTCCTAAAAAAACATTAACGTGGGGAATATTATACCCATTTTACAGATGGAGAAACTGAAACTCTGATAAAGTAATTTGCACAAGCTCACTCGTTTCACAAACAGTGGAGATGAGCTTAGAATTGAGGTCTACCTGATTCCAATAACCTTGTGCTCAACACCTTCATTCTAAACTGCATAATAACATTTGTTTAGGGCTTTAGAGTTTATTACCTAAATCTAGTAGATAGCACCAAAAAAAAATTCTTCAGTATGTAATGACTATCTTAGATGCCAGAAAGATTAGAGATAAGGGTAAGGGCCAATAACGTGTACTGCTGTTTTTGACATTTTTATAACAGTGATGAAAAGGAGTCTTGGGGGATATGTATTTCCAGTGGTAAAAGCAGAGACTAGGGATTTGGGCTCCTGGATTATTTTCGTAACTCTCCTTTACTTGACACATCATTTAACTCATTTCCCTCCAATTAATCTCCCCCCAAATTAAGTTTGCCATGATCACATCTCTTTAGAAACACTGGGAAAAACACACGGTGAAACTCTCTTGATCTTTTTGCCAAAATGCAAGTACTATTTTGTCCATTTTTTACTTTTTTCCCATAAGTAGAAAATTTGTTTTTGTGGAATTAGATTTTTGAGACTATGAAATCTCAGTGGCCCTTGAGTTCTGTGACACACTTTGGGGCAATAGCTTGGACAGCAGTGATAGCTTCTAAGTTGTTTCCTGTTTTTCTTGGTCTCATTGCAATCCTTGCCAAAGCTTCCCTCCTTCTCTGCTGCATTAGTAATGCAAAATGAAATTCATTGTGCCCATTATATCTGTTAAATGGTTTCCATTTTAACTTGAGAAAAATGTATTGACGTTCATGTGTTTGGCATGGAAAATGTGTATATCTATCGAAGATAGCAACTTGTCTGTTGGAATTACAGTGCATTATGTATAATGCTGCTTTTAGCTGTGCATGTACATTTCCTGGAATCTTATTGTGTCAGAGCTTGGAAAGTTTACACAAGCATTGGTAATCTAATTTTTGTCTGGTGGGTGGCTGTGGAAATATGGAGTATTTGAAAAAGCAAATGTCTTGGCCATCTGTGCCAGGGAGTGGTTTGGTGGCAGGGGTGTATAGTCAGGTGGGTAAAAAGCATCCATCAAAAAAAAAAAAGGTTTTAAAAATATTGCCCCAGGCCTAGCCTAAACATTAATTTCCCAAGAGCAGAAAGATACAACAGTTATTGTGACATGATTTTTAGCACACATGTGGTTATTCTTTTTAGGAGTTCTAATTGTAAGGTTGAGGAATCTGTTTTATCTTTCTCCTGCCTCTTAACAATAATCCTCCTCTAGACTATATTGTTTCCTATGTCTTTTGTCTTCACAGACATGAGTCTTTGGCTCACGAACATCTTGTTAAGGTCTGTTGAGGATTAGGGGCTGTGACACAATTTTCTTGCTGAGTCTTTTTATTGGGGATTTTTCAGTTGGTTTGTCTTGGAGGTCTTTGAAATGTCTTCTATCAAGCAATGATTTTCATTTTTCTTTGTTCTCCTCAAAATTGGGATTGTATTCTGCTCAACTGTTCCAGGGGTCTAGGTAATGAATTGTGTTATTTAATAGGCAAATGTGAAATTCTGTGTGCAGCTGCTGTACTGCTCTCTGTCTCTCAGAGTTGCTTAAATCTGACTGCACTGCTGCTGAACTGTGATGTAGTTTTGTTTTTTAGCTTTAAGTGTACTTCAGTCATCCACCTAAAGTAGGGTTTCTTAACTTCGGCACTATCGTCATTTGGGGCTGAGTAATTCTTTGTTGTGCGGGCTTGTCCTGTGCATTGTGGATATGTAGCAGTGCCCCTGACCTCTACTCATCAGATGCCAGTAGCACCTTCCCTCAATATCTCTAGGTATTCCTAATGTCCCCGGAGCGGGGTGGGTGGGGAGGGGGGATGAAATCACCCCATTTGAGAATCACTGATCTAAAGCAAGGTTGAAAGACAAGGTTGGCGTGATGTAAAGGAATTTCCATAAAAAGCAGTGAACTCAAGCAATGTAATGACTATACTGAGAGAGCTTTGTGTCTTGGAGGATATGTGGAAGAACTGTATCACACATCCCTGGAGGAAATACTGTAATAATTGTCTATAGTTTCTTAGAGTGAGTAACAGAGGAGGTAAGGGTCACCTTTTAACTGCTTTGCTTCTGATCTGCTAATTATCTCCTCACCCTGTGATGCTTTTTATCTTGCCTCTGCGAAACTTGACTCACAGAAGGAAGATTCTAATTCTTCTCAGATTTTCCACCGTAACTACTTTTCTAACCTAACCTCCCTGCTCTTCTGTTTCCCCACTGGTTTCCTTTGGCTCAAATGGGGACATGGTGGCCATTTATTTCTTTAATCCACTTCACCACCTAATAGTATATTCTCTTCTGAGGATGAATTTTAACAAGATGCTTTCTACTCATAATACACTTTGGTAGAGAACTAATGTTTACCATGATCAGCATCCTCTGTTCTGACTGAAAAGCAGGGATGCCATCGACCACTGCAGTGTAGACTTTTTCGTGTTTAACTTTTTCTCAATGCCTCTTTGAGTGAGTTCTATCTGTTATATTTAATGGCAATCTTATAGGCCTGTCAAAAGGGCATCTTTTTGCTACTGAAATAGCAATTAAGATAACGCACAAACGAATGAAGTAATCAAATGCATCTGATGATAACGTCGAGATTATTTTTTATTTTTTTTAATGCTGTGAAAGTTGTGGAGGTAAGCTAACAAATCTATTTGATCAATATATGGGATATAAAAAGAAGAAGAGACAAGATTGACTGATGAATAAAATGAAACTGACACAAACAGGCTGACAGCCAGCTGTAAGTCTCTTTAGGGCAAATGCAATTAACTTAGAATAATAGACTAAAATTTGATGGTTAGAAATGCATTTTTATTAACAATCACAGGCTGAATCATTATGCTCTTATGAATAAAATGGTACTTATATTTTGTGCATGTGTCTGCATGCATATATAAATACGTATACATATGTCTCTGTACGTATATATCTATGCCTCGCACATTCCTATGTGCTCTGCTTACAATTTGGGTGGAAAAGTTGATTTTTAGAATAATGTACTTTAACAAGGAAATTCATTCATAAATTGTCTCCAGGACTATAAATTCTGAATATTCTCCCAAATTACTTATATAAAAAGCATGCTACTTATCGGGTGCTATTAGATGTAGAGCCGGTGAGCCCTGGTCCCAGAACTGCTGCTCCTTTGGGGATTTGGAATTGCAATCAGGGATTTACAGATTTCATTTTGAAGAGGAGAAGTCATTACTAGAAACCTAAGCTCATTTCCTCTCCTTTAATAGCTATTTTAAATCATTCATTTAGAAAATACATTAACTATTTAGGGTACTTGCAGTGCATTTTTCTTGGCATTAAGTCTGCATTTTTTAAAGAGTTTTTTTTCTCTAAAATTATTTCAAAAGAAGATGAGCATTAGAAAAAAAAAAGACCAAAGGACTTTTTGGTGATATAAAATTCCTTTTGCATAACATTTTCCTCTCTCATTACCTAAGAAGAAACAACTTAAAATTTTAACAAAATATTAAAATATTATTAGCAAACTCTTTTAATGCCATAGAGATGAAAAAAAAGTCTGTGCCCCTTGGAAAATTACAAACTAGCCTTTGAATATGATTAAGAAATGGCATATGGTCAACAGCCTGTTTAAATGAATTTGTTAATAATTTTAAGAGAAAGCGGTTTTAATTCTGTACTACTTACTTAACATTGATTCCAACCTTAACTAGTAATTGGATAATAAAAGGAAAAAAGGTTATCATAAAAAATAAGTAACTTGATAGTAAAAATAAGTAACTTGGAATATGGAGTCTTGCATAACGCTGCAAACTGTTTTATATATATATATATATATTTTTTCAAATGCAAAATAAAGCTCCCTGAGTTATGTAATTGCTATTCTTCAAAAGGACATCGTGAAGGTTGACAATTTAAAATGTACTCTTCCTGTCACCATCCAATTTCTTTAAATGTCTACTGATGGTGTTAAAAACAATCTCCACCGAAGAGGGCTGCCATTGCCAATTTAGGACACTGGCTTTGTTATTAGCGTAGGCATATTAGATCATCCTCTTGCTCTTTCTGCCTGCTTTGTTCTTTTGATGTGGCAGGGAACTGAAATTGACAACAGCCTACATTTATATAACAATAACCTGCATTGTTAAATATATAGGTGTAGATAGACAGATAGAGAGTTCTTTTATTCGCAAAAGATATCAAAGTTCACTACACAGCCTGAAAAAAACCACAGAAATATGCAGATGCTTCTGAGGTGAACCATGGCAACTATTTAAAAGCATAAAGTATTGACAGCCTCAAGTTTCTTGGAATAGTTCATAGTCATTTTTAATTTTTGATATTTTTATCCCTTTAGAAAATTTCTGTTTTCTTCGGGAGGAGGAAAGGATAAAGGTCACACTTGGTGACTTGTGGGATAAACCAGAAGCCTTTAGGAAAGTAAGCTGGGTATATAATTGTCCAAGTCTACAAGCTTAAAAAACATTTCTGCTGTAAACACAGGGCTGAGTAGGCTGCTTTATATCTCAGTCATTGTGTGATCCATTGTATCTGTTAAAACAACATACAGTGAACTCAAAGTGGGGAGTCTGAAGATTGGATGGGCACCACTATAAATAGAGTTACCAGATTCAGCAAATAAAAATAGACTCCTCAGTTAAATTTGAATTTCAGATAAATGACACATAAGTTTTTAGTATGTGTCCTATGCAATATGTGGGATATACTTAATACTGAAATTGACATCAGCCTACATTTATTTAACAATATGTGGGACATTAGTAACACTAAAAAATTATACATCATTTATCTGATATTTAAATTTAGCTGACATTCTGTACTAAATTTGGCAATCCTAACTATAAAAGCAAGGCTTAGTGTGCTGTTTAGAAAGTAGATTATAATTGGGGTAAGGAAAGTTTTTAGAGAAAAAACAATAGAACTTTATTCTTTGTTATCCTTAAAACAACATTACCATCTTAGAAACTTGTAAATCTCTTTTCCTTACAGAATAGTAACTCACAATATTATATTGAGACATGACTCTTTGCTCACTTATTCATGATTATAGGTCCTGGACAGAATATTCTTGAATAATATAAGGTTCAGGTCATATTATAATAATCCGTGGGTATCTGTCTGTCTCCCTGACTGCCCATGAAGAATAGAGAATTTTTTAAAAAATTATTTTCCTGAATACCAGATATGGTGCCAAGCAGGTGGTAGGAGCTCAATTCATGTTACTTGAATGAATTTATTTTCTGGCCATTGAATTTATTTTCTCTCCTTTCTTCTAACTTTTTGTCATTTCCCTCCTTTTTCAGACATAATGATAATATTTCCCTCTATAGTTTCATTTCCATTTTGAGATATTCTTCATCATGCACAAGATAAAATTTGACACCTTCCTAGCGGTAAGGTATAGGCAATATTTCTCTGGCTATATTTCTTACACGGATGGGACTAGATTAGGTCTGGGTGGTCGAGGGTGACTCTCCTAGAGGTGCAGAGAATTAGTGAAGTATTATTTTTTTTTGGCCTAGCATGAAAGTTGTATTATAGAAACATTTAACTGAAGATATTCAGCTGTACTCTTGAGCACTTCATATGTATTCTTAATTATGTAATGTACACTATCTATTTATATGAATGTGTTAAGAATTTTCTTAGAGGACTTTAAATATATAGAATTTTTATCTTAGGCACTGTACCAACTTTTGAACCACAGACCCAAGCTGCAACTCCATTGTGTTAGAATTTTAATATATAACATTATATCCCTTTTAAAACTCAGAATTTTATGACTCTTTAATAGCAAAAAGTAAGTCTTTTTATCCCCATAGTCATTGTCATTGGTTTCCTTCCTATTGTATACATGCTATGGGAATTTGCCAAGGAAATATAAAGCCGGAGGGATTGGGGTGAGGGTAGCAAGAAGCAGAGTGAGATAGAACCTTAAGGAGGATTCAAGGTTACAAACACACAAAATAAGATTATGGTCATCAAGAATATAGAAAATAGAAGTATTCATCAAGCACAAACATAATATCAAATTATTTTTCCTCTTAAGTATAAGTTTGTATTTTCTGTGGTAAAGAGATTCTTATTCTCCTTTTAGATTATATTAGATATTACATTAACAAATGAAGTAAAATTTTCAGTTAAGATAATCGAAATAAAAGTTCAAACAAGTCAATTTAATCCATCTTATTATTTGGAGGGCAGGGAGGAGAGTGGTAAAGGAGCTGGGCTAACATTTATTGAGTACCTACTACTTTCAGGCACTGTGCCCAGCAATGGGAATACTAAACCATAATCTCTGACCTCAGGACTCTTTGACTCATGGTCTAACAGGAGAGACATGCAGAGGAAGTAAATGACTGCAATGCATTGTAATTTAGTGCACTAAAGACGTAGTATGTTGTACTGCCATGGTCTCATGTAGAATGTTATCAACCTTCTAAAGAGATTGCATAAATGTCTTCACTCGGAAATAATACTTGAGTTGGGTTCTGAAGGAGTTTATCAACAGGGCAAAAAAGGATTTTACATAGAGGGTACAACAATTGCCAAAGTGTTGAGTCATGAAGCAGCATTAGAAGCAGACTGATTTGATTGGAGTGTAGGGTTCAGGGTAGAAAGAATTCCAGGAAATGGGACTTGAGAGATAGGCATTGCTCAGAACTTGGAGGCCCCATATATCATAGAAAGGAGAATTTAAAGTGCGAAAATACATGGTCAAATTTAGAAAGAGAATGCTGGCAGCAGATTGGAAGGGACAAGATTAGGTTAGAAGAGCAATGTTTGGGCTCTTGCAATCAATGGTTCAGGCAAGAGGTAATCAAGGCTTAAACAAGATATCAGTTTGTAATTGGAGATGGACAGGATGTAACAGATTCAAAAATTAATGAACCAAAGAACTCAACAGCTGAACATTCTGGGGAGGGATGATAAACCCAGTTAGGGTACAATAGGACCGTACTGAATAGGCTGCCGTATGTGATATGTTTGCTGATGGGAGCCTGTATGACTCAGATGAAAGGAAATCAAGAGAAGAAAAGCAAATTAACTTTGTTGATGGTAAGTCACCTTAGAAGGAAATGGTTTAGTTTGTTTTACATACATTATTCCAGTTGACTACTTCACAGCCATCTTTTTTCCTATGGAGTTTTATCCCAGTTATCTGAAGAAGAAACTGAAGCTCAGAGACGTTAAGTGTAATATTATAAGTTCACAGAGCTAGGAAGCGATGATGTGGAGGTTCCTTCTCAAGTCCATGTAGCCACTAAGTCCTTGATCTTTCCTTTAAATTGCAAAGCCTCACATTGACTTCAGGTGGATGTGGGTATTTGTACCAAGTTGAACAGGGATTTAATTCTACATCAGGGACACTTTAAGTAATCGATCCAGGGCTATGAAGTAGATTTCAAGGGCTTTGTGTCTTTAACATTTCCTAACCAATTTGAGAGGACAGACTGGATTCATTCATTCATTAACTCAAGATTTATTTTGTGTCTTCTTTCTTATTGGGGTCATAATTTAGAGCTACCTCAGGCTTTAGTGTCTAAGAGAGGAAACTGAGCACGCCGTGCAAGTATGAACATTGGTTTGGATGCAATTTAGGAGAAACTAACAGATGCTACCATTGTTGTGACCACCATGTCCCAGGAGAAAAGGGAGTAGAAAATAATTAAATTTCAATTTTTTCCCTTACATCTTTCGTTTTTTGATTAATCATCCTTTTCCCTCCCTCCATCATCCCTGTCCCTGTAGGTCTAAGTGAATTTTTTCCTGAAATATATCAGTGCAGGTGTCCCCGCTGTGAAAATGGAAAGAAATGTAATGTTTTTGGCCGTGGGAGAGCTGCCAAGTCCAGAGTACCAGCACGATGAGAGTCATCCTCCGTTTATTCCTCCCTTTCCCTTTTTTGGATGTTGATGAGACACTAGTGTGGCATGAAGCCTGTTTGCTCCTTGCTGTATTTATTTTGTTAAGATTAGAGTTGCTAAGATACGGTAGTTATTTCAAATTGTAACCGCCGATGCCAGTGGTCATAAAATAAAGAACTAAAATTCTTTTATTTGCTAACTCTAATGAAAAACATTCTTGAGGGGGTGAGGGAGTTTTTTGTCCAAAAAATGAACAGTATGCCAAGTGGCCTATGTTATAGCATGTAATTAGATCCACTAGTCCAGCTGATGTTGAGCTATTTTGGTTTAAAATCTAGGGAGAACTTCTGAGTTTGAGTTGTTTATTAAGTTATCATTTTTAAACAAAGGGCGTGGTCAGGTTGTGCAAATTTTATGTCCCCTCTTCCATTTAGTGGTTTAAGCCAAGGGATTTCTTTTTCAATCTGTTGCTAGTTATTTTTCTCTGTTTAATAAATATTTTGAGAGATTTGGAGTTTCAATACTTTCTCGCAACTTCTTGAATTGGGCCTCTTAATTCTTCTCATCTTGTGTAGTTAAGGCCCGAAATCTCTCTCACTGTACTTATTAATTCTACTTTCTTAGTATATAATTTTAAATTACTTGTAACCTCACTGTTATCAATGATGTTTTTTAGGTAATTGAGAAGAGGCCACACCCTATGTTTCAGATTTTATTGTTATTGACAAGAAAACATTCTGTATTTTTATTCATAATGAGTCATTTTTTAAACACTCAGAATGTTTTCCAAATTTCAATCAACTCCAGGACATTCCTTTGAGCTTGTAGGTAAATATTTTCAACTAATACTTAAAAGAAAAACCATTAAACTATTTGGGCGGAAAAATAGTCTCTGAGCAGCCAGTTTGGCAAAGGTTTGTTCTTGTGAATATGTGTAATTTCAAATTACTGTATGTTTTTATTTCACAAATATTTCCAGCTTCCCCAGAACACTTCAAATACTAATATCCAGAGTTTCCACTGGCAATCTTTTGTTTGTCCTGGAAGCATCCTGCAATTTGGGACCAAGAAAATATTGTGTTCCCTTTGGATTCATAGACATAAACATATGTATTTTTCTTCAACACACTGTTCTTTTCAGACGAAGCCAGGTTTAATGGGCAGATTGTCAAATAATAAGAAGGCTTTATCAAAACTATATAGCATGTTTGGCTAAAAAAGTGATCTTTGATAAAATTTAATCTCTTTAGAGAAAGATAAACCATAAAATAGTGACACATCCCAATGTGATTTAATTAAAAGTAACATTTTGTGAAATCACTGTTTAAATACCTTTCCAGAGAGACTTAGAGAATATGCTGTACACTATTGAATTGTATTCATTAAGCCCAACTTGTAATACCCAGTGGAGCCTTATTCCACAACAAGCCTGTGGTTAATTGTAATTCCATTAGAGAAATTGCAAAAAGGTGGTTTCTGCCCTCATCTTTGGAGACAAAGTGACTCCTCAGGTTCTGTGGTTATTGTTGTCTCAGGATTTTGAGATGCCAGTGCTTTGTAGAGTTTCAGCTCTACTCTCTCAGTTCTTAGAACTTAATGTCCAGAAGGTAGAATGATTTACCACAGTCTTCGGTCTTTATATTCTGTTGATAGTTCATCTTTGCCATAATAAGGACACCATCTGAATTTTATTTTATCTGACTGCATAGTGAGGTCTAAGATTATAGACATACCAGTCCTCTGTCTACTCGCATATAATAGTAGGTGTATATTAGATTAATTTATTGGTCTAAAATTTTCACTCCCTAAATAGCATTTTACCTATACACTCTTGCTCTGGCTCATGATGGGTGGAGTGTACATCCCTGCTATTTTTTGGAGAGTTTCATATTGTGACCTGACTTGGCCAAGATAAAGAATATGATGAAAGCAATGTACTTGCAAATATGGGCTCCTGCCCTTTGCATTGAGAATAACATGCCTAGATAGTTGCTAGTCCAAGAAAGACGAAGGACATGTAGGGCAGACCTGAACCCAGTCTGCAACTTTGAGCTAAGGCCTACTGCACCCAGCCTAGATTAGCCAAATTGTAACTGACTCATAGATACGCAAGCAAGAAATAAATGCCTATTATCATTGCCATTGAAATTTGGAGTTGTTTGTTACACAGTATTATTATGGCAATATCTGACTGATACAGTGTGCCAATTCTAGTTCCTTAACCGGTGTCTTCAAAACAACATTCTGGATAGGTGAGGAGGTGCTGATCTAAAGGGTGACATCTCTTCTGTTCTTAATTAAGCCTTTTGGCTCTATGCTAGTCTGAAGCGGCAGTTTGACTTCAGCGTGTATAGATTTGATTTGATTCAATAAAGTTATGAGTCATATGTAATTGATCAATGCCCAAAACTGTTGGTGAAAAAGAACACAATAGGAGGTTTTTGCAATCTTGATATAATTTTGGAAATGGAGATACACGTAGTCTGGGTGGAATTCTTACCCAATATATCCCTTAGGCATAAAGTATGTGTATTACACACTGTGATTTTCCACTGGGATATGATGGGTCCTGCCAATGTCCCAAACCTTTTACAAGTGCCACCTCATTTACATCAATGAATAACCTTTCTTTGATGGGTGGAGAGAGGAGAAAGTCTCAGCTGAGGACATAAGCTATTATAGTAATATCTGTCAAATGGATTATTGAGCTAAGTAGTTCACTTAAGAGATTCGAGAGTAATAGGTTAGACACATGATTCAAGGGTTATAATCTCAAAAGTTAAGCAAAGCCAGGCAAACATAAATCAATAAAGTGGGCCAGGTAATAGGAATTAGACATCCATGGTAAACTGGAGAACATGTGCCTTATTTATAGGAGGGAGCTATTTCGCCCCAACTGGCTTTGTCGTGCAGGCACTGTATTGCCTTTTGTTTATTCAAAAAAAATGTTTTGAACACCTGTTACATGCTGAGAACTGTTTTAGATTCTGTGGATACAACAGTAAACAAAGCAAACAGAAACTTTCATGGAATTAACATTCTAGTTCATGAAACACATCATAAAAAAACTAAAGTAAAATGAAAAATATTTTAGATTGTGATAAGTGCTAAGGAAAAAAAATATAGCAGAAAAGCAAGATATGACATTTTAGAAAGGGTAGCAGGATAGGTCCTTACTGAGATATTTTACTAAAGACCTGAGTGAAATGGTTAAGTGAGCATGGGGACAGGGAAGATCGTGTCATTCATGGGGAATGGCAAGGGCAAAGATTCAGAGGTAGGAGTGTGCACAGTGGCCAGTGGGGAGGTGATTGTGGAA
The DNA here is from genome assembly GCF_020826845.1 of Diceros bicornis minor. NCBI lineage: Eukaryota > Metazoa > Chordata > Mammalia > Perissodactyla > Rhinocerotidae > Diceros > Diceros bicornis. The sequence continues at coordinate 68,692,411 of NC_080741.1, forward strand.
GGGGCTGAATGGATAAAGGTGAGCATGGCATGAAAAGTTGTAGAACACCCAGAGCCTTGGATTGTCTGTCCACTTTGTTTCCACATTGAAACTATTTCGTCCAGACCTTGAACTCTGAACATACAACATCCAGGAAGACCATGCCATAACCCATTTAGAGAAGTTTGAAACTGTTGCATCAAATAAACCTAAGAGAAAAATTCTATTCTAGGAGATAAAAATATTTAAATATATTAAAAATGTACAATCATGTCTAAAAACAAAACAAAATAAAATCCAGAAGCTTTTCTATGATGATCATTGGTATAATGTAGCTAGTTCAGCAAATGAAAAAAAAGGAGTTAACAAATGCAGAAATAAAGTTAATTATGAATCTGCATAGTTTTATTTAAATAACAGTTATTTAGTAGGCATATTTATATTTTTAATATTCTTTTCAGAACATTAAATTTTTTTGGTAATTGTACATAACAAAACCCAGTTCCAATTACAAAAAAAATTGTATGCTAAATAGTGATGATAAAACATTAGTGTCAATTGCATGATTTTAACAGCTGTAAAGTCTGTACTTGAATTCTGTTGAATTTAATGGATAAATTAAAGTCATATTTTAAGACTACTTAAAAGAATCTTTTTTAAAAAAAGCTCAACCCCAAACATTCTAAAATTGCTTATTTTTATTCAATCTTGTGCAATTATTCTCAATTATTATTTTGTTTTATACAGGTTTTACATTATTATAAACAGATGTGAGTATGAACTGAAACATAATCCATCTTAGATACAAAGGATATAAAGGCAAAAATAGACTTTATTAGGGCTTTCCTTCCACTAAACATCAGGGAAAATTAGTTTTCACTTAGAAGACTTTTGGAATAATAAATACAAGTCTCTTTTCCCTAATAGGTGGCAGAGGTACTTGCACTTAAAAACCAAAAAGTGGAAAGAAATTTTCTTCTATAAAATAGAGATTATCAAGAAGTTCATTAGTTAAGTTTACCACAGTGGTAGAAAAAGGCAGTCTTTTTCTCAAGATTATAAAATGAAAATTAGACGTCCTACCATTCCTCAACCACTCCGCCTCAATGGAGATGTCCAATTACCTCTCCTAGTGGTTAAACTATGTATTCTTCTATACATGATTTATGCATATAATAGCACTCCCATTTTTATTTAAAAAATGAGAGCTTATTATATGCAATAGTCTTTATTTTTCTTTTTTTCCACTTCAACATTTTTTCTCTTTAATGATTTCATAATATTCCTATGCATTTGACCAGTAATAGACTTATGGCATTTAGATTGTTCCATATAATTTTATAATAATAATTTTTGGAAAGAGTAGGGAACCAGCTTGAAGAAGAGAGAAGTGCAGGTGACAGTTGTGGACCAACTAAAGGTGTATGTTTCAATTAATGAAAATAGTAAACAAGTGAAGTGCTTAAACCATGCTGATCCTTTGGTATCCAGGAAGTTATTTTGAGATATGTCATTACAAGACAAGTAGAAGGAATTTAAAATATGTATTATTAAACAACACACTGAAAGTAGATTGTGCTAATGACTGATGATTTTGTTTTTTTAATAAAAGGAAATATGAAAAATATTTTGTAATTTTACAGGCATCATAAGTACACAAATAAAAGGGCCAAAGATGAGTCTGGGCTGGTCTTGACATTTCGTTCATGATAAGCAGATATGGAATAAACCTGCTGGTTCTGTGATTCAGGAGTATATAAGCAGTATATATTGAGCAGTATATGAACAGTATATTGCTCAACTATGCCTTATGTACCCTCTAAACATTGGGAAGTAGGGAAACATGCACATCAATTGACGAACACCTCTGTCAACTTGGAAAAATGCTTTAACTCCTCGGTTATGTCTAAATAGTGGATCCGGAGCATTTCATGAAAAAAATCTTAATCACATGGAGAATTAGTAAAAATTTTTAAATTACACTTAAAATCAGGGTCTACCCCCTCCTCTCTTCATTAGAATCGATCCAATTTAAGGTGTAATAATAGCACCCAAAATTCTTTTTTAGTACAAATAGTAATAATATACCAAGAATTCAGGATTCTAAGTAACGGGGCAACAAAGTCAAAGAATTTTATCTATTGGTTTCCCCATGGTAAGGAATAATTCTTTAAGACAAGTACTTGCAATTCAGATGGAAACGTTAAAACCTTAATTATATTATAAACTGTTGCTAGTAAAAATAAAATCACTTTCTGGGAATCAAGATAACTTGTATCTATATTACAGGTTCTCTGAGTCATACAGAACTGCATTCATTATTTGAGAGACATGGTTTGGCCTTTTTAGCAACACTCTCTCCGATGATCTATTGTATAAACTAATCTCTAAGGTTTCCTTAAGATGGAATGCTGACTGTAAACTGTAACTATTAAAAGCTTATGATACTAATTCTAATTTAGGGAGGTATATTAACTCTTTGAGAATCTCGGGACCTGATGGTTCAGTTAGTTCTTCTAAGTGTTGTATATTGGGACCCTAGTGACTTTAAAGAAATTAATAAAGTATTGAAAAATCTGTGCTACTTTCTGTTCCATCAATAAAAGAAATAATGCATTATACAGGAAAGCCTAAAGTTATAAGATATGCCCCTCCTTTTCTAAGGGTGTGGGTAAGCAATGGAAAGGGTCAAATGATATTATTGGTCTTCTAGTTTATTCTGACTGTGAGAAATTCCCCTATTCATCATTTTCTTCCAAGTTAAGAGCTTCTAAACGTGTTTAACGTACTAATACTACAATTCAACATAGATAGGCTATTTCCCCTGTGTTGGCAAATAGAAGCTTAAATAAACTTCTTTAGATGGATACTTGGGGTTTTAGCAGATGCTTTTAGTTCCCTGGAAAGTGGATCAAAATTTGTCCCCGCTGTGAAGCCCACGAAAAAGCCAGACTTTGTGGGATAAGCAAATGAGAGGAGGGAAAGACCAGTGGTAGGGAAACTCTCTAGTCAATATCATAAAGTTCAGAGATTTGATGGTGAAAATCAAATAGAACATAGATTTACAAAAAAGGAAAGAGACTATTTGTACAGTGTTTATGGAAAGGTAAATCAGCACTACTTTTCTAGAAAGTAATTTGATAATATATGTCATGGTTATTGTAGAGGACTTGTTAACTATCCTTTTGTCTTTCCAGTACCTTCCCTCGGTATTGGACAGGGGTTTCTTTGGCAAATTTTTTCCAATTCTTGAAAACCTGTTATATTTGGTCACTCAGGACAGTTAAAGGATAGACTTCTTTGGGAATTTTCTGATGGAGCTAAGAGGGAAGCATCTTTTCCTTTTGGATCATAAACTTTAAGTAATTAGGTTTAGGAATGTCAGTGGTCATTTTTTCTCTTGGAGAGAACCTGTTTGTGGCAGGAAAGAATATGGCCAAGAGGCAAAAAAAGAACATAGACAAGCAGAGCTGGAAGATGGAGGGAGGTGCGAAGAGAGAGAGAGAATTGGACAATGAATTTGAAGAAAATACCATTTACTATAGCATCAAAAACCATGAAATACTGACGAATAAATTTAAGGACATGTGTGTAAGATCTGTACACTAAAACCTACAAAACAATTGATTTTTGACAAAGATGCCAGGTTAATTCAACGAGAGAAATGAATAGTCTTTTCAACAATTGGTGCTGGGACATCTGGCTGTTCATATGGACAAACTAAATAAATCCCAACTTTCGTCTCACATCATACACAAAAAATTAACTTGAAATGGATCATAGATCTAAATGTAAATGCAAAAACTATCATCTTCTAGAATAAAGAGAAAGTCTTTGCAACTTGAATGTTAGGACTGGCAAAGATTTCTGAGGACACTAAAGGGATGAGCCATTAAAAAATTAATAAATTTGGCTAATCAAAATTAAAAATATCTGTTCTTTGGAAGACACCATTAAGAAAATAAAAAGGTAAGTCATATATGGAGAAAATATTTACAGTACATTTATTTGACAAAGAATTTCATTTGAGAATACACACACATACATACACATATATACACGCACAGATACTCATAAACTCTGGATGCAGCCACAATTCTAGATCAAGCCCTAGACTATCCAGTCATGCAAGCCAGTAGAGTCTCATTTTTAAGTTAGTACGATTTGGATTTCTATCAACTGTAGATAGAGAGTACCGATTGGCACAATCTTTTAAAATATCCATATGCTCTAACCCAGCTCTCACACTACTAGAAATTTATAGAAAGTAAAAAGAAACTATGCAGTCAAAGCTTTATGTACGAGTATGCCTTGAAGCATGTTTTAAATAATGAAAACTTTAAAATTATATAATTAGCCATCAATAGGGAACCTTACAGTAAAATATTATTTATCCAATAAAATATAAAACTGGAAGGAAATACACAAAAATGTTGACGGTAGGTGATGGCTATAGTTAATTTTTTTTCTTTAAAATTTTTAAGAGCATATTCTAATGGTGAACCTGTTATTTTTATAATTAAAATTTATATGTAAAATTGAGAAACAACTAAAAGGTAAAGAAAAGTACAAGAGAGATAATAGAGAAAGATCCTGAAGTTAGTGCTAACTAACTAGATCAAGATAATGCACGTATCTGGTCAGTCCCTGCTTAAAATTAACCACTGGTTCCCAATAGTTCTCAGTTTATCTTCTAAATGTCTCAGGATCCAGACAAGGTCCTTTATTATGTGGCCCTTTGTCCAAGTCTACAGCCTCAGGTGTAGCCATTTCCCAGAATACATTCTATTCGTAGTCAATGCTGGAAACCTAAAAGAAAGAGTAAGGTTTGGAATTGCACATTGTCTTTCAAGAAATACTGACCTTTATCAGTCTAAAGAAAGTAATCAATCAAGTCTTGCACTCAGGTCTGTGTGGTGTTGCAAGTAGTAGGGAAGCATTTGAAGGGCAGGGACCTGTCTGCTATATTCTAGGCTGTCTCAGAAATCGGAGCTGCGCAGAACTTTCTAGATTACCCCTCTGCTAGATACTTTTTGTTTGTTCCTCCAGATTCACTTTCTACCCTTGTCCAATCATCTCTGTACCCTGAAAGTCTGATGCGTATGGACTGCATCAGTGGACTCTTGCGTTAGTTTCCTGTAACCAAGTACCAAAAACTACGTGGCGTAAAGTAACAGAAATTGATTGTCTCACAGTTCTGGAGGCTGGAAGTACAAAATCAAGGTGTCTGCAGAGCCATGCTCCTTCTGAAACCTGTAGAGGAATCCTTCTTTGCCTCTTCCTAGCTTCTAGTGGTTTGCAATCTTTGGCATTCCTTGGCTTGAAGCTGAGTACTCTAATCTCTGTCTTTGTCATCACATGGCATTCTCTCTGTGTGTCTCTGTGTCCTCGTGGCCATCTTCTTATAAGGAGACCAATCATATTGGATTTAGGGGCCCACTCTGCTTTAGTATGACTTCATCTTACTAATCACATCTGCATGTTCCTATCTCCAAATAAGGTCACATTCTGAGGTACTGGGGACAAAGACCTCAGCATATCTTTGGGGGTATGCAAGTGAACTCATAACAGCTCCCTTGCCTTTTACCTTCTGATTATGTTAAGGAAATGGCAAGGAGTCCCTCTCATGAGATTAGAGGGTGGGAGGAGAGAAAAGTCTGGCTATTTTATTTATTCCTCAATCTTCTTCCTTTTGGGTTCACTGGGGACTGCACCCCTCCAGGAAAAGTTGCAACCTCTGTCAGACCACCCTCTCTGTAGGCTGCTCTTTCCAGATGCAGCACCTGGGGTGTCCGTAACTACTTCCTCTCCTTTCACTTCAGATGTAATTCATGCTAATGACTCACTCCTCCATTGTTGCTGGCTCCAAGGTGCTGTGCTCACTTGTTGGTTTCTCTGACGTCTGCCCACACTTTTGAAAATAGTCCCCTTATGAAACTCTCTTCCAATTAGAGAATGTGCCATCTTTTTGCTGCTGGGACTCTGACTGATATACTCCCATTTGATGGATAAACCAAGTCCAGGGAAGAGAAGTGAGTTTTTTCAAGGTCATAAAATTTGCAGAACTTGTAGACCCCAGATCTCTTGAAAAATTTCCTTTGGCACCAAACAGACCTTGCAAAAGGAGTTCCTCAAAGACTAAGAATATAAGCACTTCAGAGTTGTATTTAAAGTTTACTTCCATTAATTCTGGATGAAAGCACAAAAATCAGATGTCCATAAGCAGAAAATATTATATTTCAGTTTAGTTCTCTTTTGCACTGTTTGAAATGTACTCAAAGACTTTGGGTGGTCAAAGCTTTGAATCATTCACAAGGGTCAATCCTAGATTTTTTATATCAAAGGCATGACTATTGCTCTTAAATTAAGGGAGTTGGTACGGTGTGGCTTTCTCTTGACTGATCCCTTGCCTTGTCCCTTCTTCATCATACCCTAACATCTATGCTTCAAAAAAAGCATGCGTGTGGAATACACATGCGCTAGATCTGAACCTCACCAACTTCATTCTCTCCATCAGCTGTGGCCTGTCAGCATCTCAGATGCAACTTCCCTTGATGGTTGTGACTGTATTTTCCTTGCTTCATTCTCTACCTCCTGACTGTTAATGTAGACTTTAATCCTCTTCTGTAGGTAATGATCCCGTCATCACCCCTAACGTTGTGTGATTTTTATACTCGTGCGCCCAGAATGTACAGACACTGGATGAGATAGTGGTTAAAAGCATGGGCATTGGAGTCAGACAAACGTTAAGTCCGAGCCCTGTGACCTTGGAAAGTATCTAACCTGTCAAAGGCCTATTTTTCTTCATCTGAATGGCAGAGAAATAAGACCCCTTACAGTGTTGCTGTGAGGGTTAATGAGATACTGCATGTAAAGTCCTCAGCACACTCTTTGGTACATAAAGGAGTTCAATGAATGAAAGCGGTTGACATAAAGTGGTATTGAATGGGCTTTCTTCACTTTCAATAATTTTTGCTTTCAATAGAACCATCAAATAAAGATGAAAGAACAAAAGCCAAATGAGGACAGATTGGGAATCAATAGATAGATAGTTGTACAAGTAATGTTTGAGTGAAAATAGGCACTGGACTTAGAATAAAATTTAACTCTGAGATTCCTGGGAGCCAAAGAAAGATGGAAAATAATACATTGTTAAAACTCATCATCTGATAAAATAAGCTGTGATGAGGGGAAAAATCTAAGTGGAATCTAAATTGAAAAGCATAATGGACAATGACTTCAATAAAAGCTCTTTGAAAGATGTGGAAACATTCTTCACAAGTCTCTTTCTATAGAAATGAAATAAGACCACCTTTAGTCAATGCAGAGGAGTTTATCTTGGGGGATGGCTTAGGGAGACCTGGAAGGCCATTTCATGTGGGTCTTACTTACTGTCAAATAAAATAATTTAAAGGTTATTTCTTTATAAGGTTTATGTAACGTATGTACAGAGATTTACTCCTAGGTTCAAAACAAGTAGTCATTCACTGCAGTTTTATGCTTGTGGCACACAACAGGACTTTATGATTTGTGCATGCATTGTGTTTATCCTGCTTGGGGTTATTTGAGATTCTTGGGTCTGTGGCTTTCTAGTTTTTATCAAATTTGGAAAATCTTTAGTCACTTTTTCTTCAAATATTTTTTTCTGTCTCTCATCTCTCTCCTCTTTTTTCTAACTCCAATTACGCATATGTTAGACTGCTTGATATTGTCCTGTAGGTCAATAAGGCTCTGTTTTCTTTCTCAATATTTTGTTTCCTTGTGCTTTGTGTTGAATAGTTTCTGTTGCTACATCTTCAAGTTCACTGTTCTTTTTATCTTCAGTGTCTAATCTGATGTTAATTACATCAGTGAAATTTTTATTTTAGGTATTGTGTTTTTCACCTCTAGAAATTTCATTAGGTTTATTTCTATTTTAATCATCTCCTTCCTTATTACATTGTATTTCCTTTACATCTTTAAGCATGAAAGCAAATTTATAATAATTGTTTTAACACCCTTGACTTTAAAATTCCATCGTATTTTTCATTTATTGTTCTGTTTTTAATCGACTGATTTTTCCTTCTGGTTATGGACCACATTTTCCTGCTTCTTCTCATGTCTACTAATTTTTATTTTATGTTGGACATTGTAAATTTTATGTTATTGAGTGCTGAATTTTTTTTTTTTTTTGAGGAAGATCAGCCCTGAGCTAACATCCGTGCCAATCCTCCTCTTTTTGCTGAGGAAGACCAGCTCTGAGCTAACATCTATTGCCAATCCTCCTCTGTTTTTTTCCCTTTTTCTCCCCAAAACCCCAGTAGATAGTTGTATGTCATAGTTGCACATCCTTCTAGTTGCTGCATGTGGGATGTGGCCTCAGCATGGCCGGAGAAGCAGTGCATTGGTGCGTGCCCAGGATCCGAACCCGGGCCGCCAGTAGCGGAGCACGTGCACTTAACTGCTAAGCCATGGGGCCAGCCCAAGTGCTGAATATTTTTATATTCCTCTAGGTGTGTTAGACTTGTTCTAGTGGCAATTAAATGAATTATGATCAGCATAATTCTTTGAAGTTTTATTTTTAAGTTCTTTTAGGGTGGGCCTATAGTAATATTTACTCTAGGGTTAATTTAGCCCTTCTTCTAAGATGTGAGCCTTCTGGAATCTCCCCTGAATGTTCATGTATTCATAGAAGTTTTTCCACTTTGGCTGGTGGGAATTCAAGTAATTCTCAGCCTGAAGTAATGTCTGGAAAATGTTTGGCTTTCAGATCCCTGGTAATTGTTCTTTCTCTGGAAGTTTGTGATGCCTAGCCTCCTGGGGTTTCACTCTGCACATGTAGATGGTATGCCTCAAGGACTTGTATGCAAATTTCTCAAATATTTCTCTACATAGCTTATTCTTCTTGGGCTCTCTGCTCTGCAAATTCTGTCCTATTTGGCTTCCCCAGTCTTCAGTCTCTAGTTCTTCAGCAGTGACATTGCCTGGCTCCATTTGGCTTCCCCTTTCTATACCACAGTCAAGAAATTACCCCTAAGCAGAAGGTCTGGGGGATGGTAGGATTTACTTTGTTTCTTTTCTCTCAGGGATCACAGTCATGCAATTCCTATCATCCAATATCTACAATAGTTATTTCCTATATTTTGTCCAGTTTTCTAGTTGTTAATATTAGGTGGAAGGATGATTCAGATCCTCCTATTCCCTCATGTCTGAAAGCAGTAAGTTCACTATGAATTATTATTACTTTAAAAATTCTGTAATTATCATGTGGCTAGGGCAATCGTTTTGCCTTTTATCTTTTTGCATAAAGCTTTACTTTGAAAATGATTAAAAATATAAATATTTAAAATATAGTTTAGATTTTGCAACAGGGTCTTGGTATTTCTTCATTTTTTTAAATATATAGATTGCCTCAGGAAAAATGGCAAAGGCTTGAGCCTCTCTTGACCTCCCTTGACTCCTAAAAGGCCTTGCTATTGTCAGGGGAATACTAGTTGTCTCCTTCATTGAGTTTATTTTGGTCATTTTCTGCAGGACTCCATCATCTTTACATTCTCAGAAATCTGCTTTTGTTTCATCTTCCAAGAATGGATTTATTTTTCAGGGACTATCTCACAGCAACCAGGCTCCTTAGGTGAATGTCTAAGAACTGAACTAATGTTTGCTAATTTATGGAACACTCACAAGAATCAAAGTGCCTGAGTCCACATGACCAGTGCATTCTCTCCCTGTAGGAGACACAACCTAAAGACTCAATGGTGAGCATGGAATTTGAACAGAGTTAGGTGAATCAAATATTGCTGGCATCAGACCACACATTCCATCACTCATCTATGCAACAAATATTTACTGAGCACCTACAATATGCTATTTACTTGGCTAAAGACTTGCTTTGCTAAATGCAGTGAAAAAGGCAAATGCAGTCTCTTGCTCTCACAGTTCTTGGGCAAACATTAGACAGGGAGTAATAGCATGGGACGAAGCTTATGCTAGGGAAAGTACAAGGAGCTATGAACTCTTGAGGGGTGTGTATAACGGGAGAAATTAAGTAGGCTAGAATTCAGGTAAGGCTCTCTGGGAAAATCATAGTTAAGTTGAGATATAGAGGATTAGTAAGAACTATCCACATGAAGAAGGCAGGAAAGCTAACCTAGTAAATTATTCCCTGAAGTGTGGTGTTCTTTTCGCTAATAGTAGGTAGAAGCAGGGGTAGAATGCAGGTTTTGGAGCAGATATGAAGGAAAAAAGAGATAATAGAGGAATTAGGCATCTCTTTTGACTTGGGAACTTTGATAAACACCATTCCAACCTCTCCCCAGCCCCACCTTATGCCACCTCACCTCAACACCCTGTACGCATATACTAATACACAGTTCATGAACGAAACTTCCCAACCATCTTGTGACTTTTGAGATGGGGTTGAGCTATCAAGAATGCAGATAGTTGGAAACAGCAGTTCCTGGATCTCTATACTGAAAGGGCCCCTAACTATATTCATTGCTTGGTTCAGGGGTCTTGGGAGGACTCAGGAGGAATTGTAGCCTTGAAATGTGATTTAGCTGAGGGCAGTAGCTAAGAGCATGGCTCTGGAGTTGAAAACTGTGTTGCATGGTCTTCAGCAGATCTTGAACTCAGTTTGGTTAGGTATATAGTGAAGATAATAATGGCACCTATCTTCTCCAGTTATTGTGAAATTTAAACAAAGTGATGTAAATGAGATTGAAATGAGGTATGTTAAACACAATGCCTTATATCTAAAGAGTGTCTAGTAAATGATAGCTTTGTTATTTCTTTATCCTGCGCCAGAGACAGTACCCCAAGAAAGAGAGTCCTGAGAGAAACTGACTGAGAGTCCGTTAAACTCATTCATCCATTAACCAATCCACAAATATCCAAAACTTTTTCCCCTCTCTGAACAGCCTTACTTTAAACTTATCTGAAGAGCTTTATGAAGATATTTGACACATTATGTGAAGACATTGGAAAGACATGATCAAGATGCTTTATTAATATTTTTCACAAACATTGAGCAACATTAAGTGAATAAGGGGCATTTTCCATAATGTACTTTGGAACTTGCTAAATGAGTAGGCATTTTTAAAAGAAAAAGAGAATGTGAGATCTTTGTCTTTTGAACCAAAAGTTTATTGAACAAACGTTTCTTACATTATTTTGTTTTTTATATCTTTTTCTCCAATTAAGTAGCCTTAAACAGAATGTCCCTTTATTACAAAGTATTTATAAACATTTCTGTTCTTTTCATTGAGGAAGCTATTTTTAGCTACACATTTTTGTAAATTGATTCCATCTTTTATAACTTATATTTAATTGTTTATATCTACTGTCAAATTTTGAATTTATAAAGTAGAATTGCATTTTGTTTAACCTCTTTGCTTTTTAATCGAAATATTTTATGGCAACTGTAACTGCTTTGCTGTTTTACTTATCATGGAGATAATATCATTTTCTTTTAAAATATGTATAGTTAATTTCTTAAACATGAAATCAGTTTTCAAGCACATTAATAAATATCAATCCAGATGGTACATGAATATGTCAAAAATCATTAAGGTAGAAGTTTGGGAACATTAAACCCATGTATCCATCTTCACAAGAGGCATGGTCTGGCAATGGGATAAGATTATTGGAGTTTGTTGGCTGAGGAACCTTTACATACGGACGTGCTTGGATGGACACTGCCAACATTTGCCTCTCATAGTTTCCCTTATTCAAGCTCTCACGAATGACCAGTTCTAGCTTCCTTCTGAGCAATGTTGTGTCAATGGATTAAATTGGGTCACTCCCCAAAATTGCTGGCTAGGTGGGTGGGGAGTAGAGAAGAGAGTATCAGGCTTCTATTTTTTAATTTTTTTCTGATCAATTATACAAAGATTTTATACTTAATTTTCCCTTATTTCTCAGATAGTATAGGAAGCTTCATTTTTATCAAGGGCGGAAGGAAAACTAAGAACTGATGGATACATCTTAGTATTTTGAAGGTATTTCTATCATGTTCTAAGATAATGTAGTCTAACTTTATAGGATTGTGGACTCTACTATCTAATATAGATTTTTTAAAAAACAGTATTTTCATGGCAGCTGCATAGCAAACATTTTAAGATGAAGACCCTCGCCAGGTGAGAGCTAACTTGTTTTTATAGGAAACAAGTTTTGTTAAGTAAAAATGGGAATCTGACATGATAATCTATTCAAAGGATTAGTTCACCTTCTGAAAGGTGAATTTGGGAATTTGAGCATTGGCTCTAATTTCTGAGCATTCCTTTTCAAACTATTAAATTCTCAGTATCTTCTCCGTTTTCTTTTTGTGACTGATTAAAAAAAAGCTATTGATTCTGGCAACTCCTTTAGAGAAGTACGTCAATGAAGTTTCAACTGTATGTTTGATTATTTGCTTTGGAAATATTTTCCTTTCATTTATAAAAGAACTTAAACTATTATTACCAAATATTTTGTATCAATAGATCTATAAAATCTCAAATTATGAAAATAGTTTTTTTCCGAAGCACATATTGAGTGTGTCCTCTATAGATAATTAACAATGGAAGCAATTAAAACATAGTGCTTTCCTTTGGATCAGAAAGAGGCTTCAGCTCCTTGTATATTACAGAGGTTAAATATAAAGAGAAATTGAGAAAAATACTGTTGTGGTGGGAGATCTTAATATCCCTTTATCAATCTGTCAAAAGTTAGAAAAATACATGTGTTTATACATAAATAAAGAAATAAAGATTGGAATAACAAAACTTACAAGGCTGAATTATATAAGAAAATACATATTCTTTTTAGACATCCATGGAATATTTATTTGGAATATCCACATTCAATATTTACAAAAATTAAAAGTTACTCACCCATTACATGCGAGGTCATAAGAAAATACCAATAAATTCCAAAAAAGCAGAAAATGTACAGGCCATATTTTTACTATGGTGACATAAAATTAGAAATTAATGATGACAATTTAAAAAAGAAATGCTTAGCCAGTTGAAAGTTTAAATATTATTCTCCAAATTGTTATTAGGACAAAGAAGAAATTAAAATAAAATTATATTGTATTTAGAACACAAAGGCAGTGGTACTAAATGTCCAAACTGAAAGCAGGAATCAAATATAAATGTGGGAAAATTACTATTCTTAGGGGATAGTAACTGGAATAAGTATTCAACTCAAGAAAATTGACAAAGAAAAAAATGATCCTAAGGAAAAGAGACGGAAGGGAAAACAGGTTGAAGCAGAAATAAGAATTGGACGAGAATACAAAGATAAATAAATCCAAGAGTTTATTTTTCCTCCAGAGAAGGAAAGACGTGGAGAACACAGAGTTCTGAGAAATATAATGCAAACCACAGAATTGTGCAAATAAATTAGAAATTTTAGATTACTTATAAATTTGGAATACATGGACAAGCAGAATAGACTAACAACTTTGGAAAAAGTGGTAGAAGTCTCAACTACCAGTTGATTTTATGGACGAGTCCTTTCAAATTTCTAAGGTACAGCTAATTCCAGCACTCTATAAACTATTTCAAAGCAGGGAAAATAAATAAGAACAGTTTCCAAAATAATTTTATAAAGAATATATAATTCTGAACTCAAAATGATAAAGTAAACAAAAAAGAAAAACACAGAACCATCACGTATAAATACAGGATCTGTTTCAGGGCTTTTTGTGTTTCTTTCCGTTGCCGATCAGTAGCTGACTCGCATTGTGTAAGTCCTGGGCTATTTTAATTACTGAATCTTTCCCTAGCACATGTGTGGCTGCTTCCTTAGTCCTACTCCAGTGTTGGCAAAAGGCTGGCTGGAATTTCACAGCTTATGAGAGTTTTCTGTACGTATATACATGAGTGAATAACTTTACAGGACCGATTCTTATTATGTTAAAATTTTATTCCTAAAATTAGATCATAGGTCATTTATCAGAGCTGAGAAGTTGTTTACATCTTGAGGATCCCACTTATTCATCAATGATCTAGCTTAGGGTTTCCGAACTGAAAATGACCAGGGGCTAGACAGGTATGTAAATGATGAAAAGGGCCTGGTAGGAAGCAAGGTGAACTGGAGAGTATTATGCATGGATAAGCAGAGTTGTGGCTAATCAGTTCCAGCTAACTGGTGCCATTTGGGATGCAGATTAAGTATCATCAGATATTTGCTTTTCAAGAGAAGCCAGAAGTCTGGAATTTCTATGAAAATTTTCTGATTCTTAAATATTGGTAATTAATTCAAATATTTAACAAGAATTACTCTGCGAGGATTACATTGTACTGGACTTGCAAATGTTGGCCAAATGTGACCCATGGGCCACCAGTTTGCAAATTCTGACCTCATCCATTACCTTCATCTTACAGCTGAGAAAACTGTGACCCGGGTAAGTAACTGACCCATCTAAAGAGGTCTCACAGAGAGTTGGCAGCAGGGATGAACCTGAATCTTAGCCTTTTGACTCACAGTCCCCAAGGCTGTGTTACGTTGAAAATCCTATGAGAAGGTCCTCAATCCCAGTGGTTGAAGTTGGGATGGTTCAAACACTTTTTTTAAAGGAATGATGACAATCTCTATTACAAGCCAAGGATTGCACAGCACATTTATTTTGGTCAACTTTATTGAAGTATAGTTTACGTACAATACAATGTACCTATTATAAATGTATGGTGGAGTCTTGGCAGTTGAAAACACCATCATGATCAAGATAAGAATATTTCTATCTCCCCAAAAAGCTATCTCCTGCCCCTTTGCAGTCATCACGCCCCTCTACCAGCCAGCCCCAGGGAGCCGCTAATCTGCTTTCTGACACTATAGATTAAATTTCCCTTTTCTCGAATTGCATATAAATGGAGCCATACAGAATATGCTCTTTTGTGTCTGGCTTCTTCAGCTCAGCATAATGTTTCTGAGATCCATCTACATTGTTGCGTTCATTCATTTGTAATGCTGAGGCACAGTTCCTTTTATGAATAAGCCACAATTTGTTTATCTATTCTCTATTGATGGAGATTTGAGTGTTTCCTGTTTTTGGCTAATATAAAGAAAGCTACTAGGAATATTCATGTGCAGGTCTTTCTGGGGACATATGTCTTCATTTCTCTTGGGTAAAAACCTAGAGAATAGGTTTTTACCTATTCTGGGTAAATGGTAAGTGTATGTTTAACTTTATAAAAGTCTGCTCAGCACATTTTAAATTGTGAGTTTAGGTAGAATATGTAGCATTGCTGGAATGTAGAAACCCTTTTATCCTTCCACTAAATTTTTCGGTGCTTCCTCCAAGTTCTCACTGAAAAGCCTAGATGAATATTTCCTGTGTCACTGAGTTAGAATTCTCTTTCAGCAAGATTTTTGGAAGGAAAAGAAATGGAAGAGAGATCAGAGGAGATCACTGGATTAAATAACTAAAGAAACAGCTAGCAAGTAATATTGTGCCAAAACTCTTCGAAGAGCCATTCATAGCCATCTGCCTTCTAATTGGTGCCATTAAAGCCTCAATCCAGGTCAAATAGTATTTTCTCTCCTCATTCTACCTCCAAATAGTCTTCTCACACTCCTGCCTACCAGTTGCCAAAGGAAGTCCAGCCGGAGAGCTGAATGCTGTCTGAGAAAGGCTATCTGTACAAGGAAGATGAATCAGATCCTAAGAGGACTGCCAGATCTAAGATTTACCCCTGTGATCAGTGAGACATGAAAGGTATGCATGAGGTTTCATGCAGATGGGAATGCTCGTCCCAGAGGTGGAATAACAAGTGTGCTAAGCCCAGCTAGTTCATTAAAACTTACTCGACTCAACAATTTCTCTGAAGATTACTCTAAAGAAAATATGTGTTTATATAGTACTTATCGCCTCTTTTTTCATTTTAAAAATGAGATGCTAAGACCTTTAATCCAGAGGGAAGTCTTAAAAGCTTCAGGATGAGATCACAGAATTGTTTCTCTCCAGGAGTATTTTAGGATGATTGCCATCACCCAGGAGATGCTCCAGAAAAATCCTCCCTAAAACCGTAAACTCCAGATAATACAGTAATATCATATAATTGGGAAAAAGCCAATCCTTGTGTAAAGTCTGAGTTATAGAGATATTTTTTAAAAAAGAAGTATGGGTCCTGTTTTTGGTTTACAAGAGTATTTTGATAGTGTCAGAGCGGAAAAAGGCAAGGCATAGAAATACTTGGCACACATATGCTGTCATTCTTCATATACTGTACCAATGGCAGGCATTACTAATCGATCATAGTTTTTAAAGGGTAGCTTTTTTAGAGTTGTTTAGTAGTCAAATGCACAATGAGGTCTAGAATTTGCTTTTTGATACCAAGATTTATCGGCCTTTCAAAAGCAAGAGGTTGCTGTAAATATTATAAATAAAATGAAGAAATAGTTGCCTCTGTGTGTGTGTGTATGTGTGTGTAGAGAGAGAGAGCTGATTTTTTTTTTTTTTTTTTTAATAATCTCAGGGAGTTCAATTAGGCAATTCAGATTATACTATTTTGGTGCTTTTGATTGCAGATCAATTATGACTGATGAAAACAAAACAAGGTTTAGAGTCATCATAGTCAACAAAATAAACTTAACTCTGTTGAAATATCAAGTAAATAGCTGATGGAAATGAGCTCTGATATATAATTTTTTAATGACATTGTTCATCAACTTGGTGTTATAAGATATATTTAAAAAATATTTTCTGAAAATAATTCAATTTTAAACTGACTGAAGAACTTAGGTGCTTCTGAATTGAATATGCATTAAGGAATGTTATCAAAATTATTAGATAATTGCAAGCGATTTAACTTTAAAATCCCAATTTCTTACTACTCTTCCTGGAAGCTCTAGATTAGTTCTGTTAAAGAGTTTTCCCCATTTTGCAAAATGAGTTATATAAAAAGGAGGAATAAAATCTATCACTATTTGAAACTACTTATCTGTGAGAACGAAGACGCTCAGTACTTTGTCTTCCAAAGCAAACTGCAGAAATAAGTGGTCTCTTCAGGGTGATGTAAGTCTGCAGCTGTCATTTATAACTTCCAAACAAAAATTCCTATAGTTATCGGAAATGCCTCCTTATTATTCTTAGTCATCTTATAATTATATAAATGTTAGAAATTTTAACTTACAAAAAAATCAATATTAATAAATTATTATGTTTTATGTATTGTGTTTCCAAATAGTATTTATGATGATTAAAAATACAGGCCCCAGAACCATATATATATAACAAAAGTGCTATATGAGAACCTCATAAATAAAATAAATTTCACTTGAAATAAGGACTTTCTGCTAAAAGGTTCTAAAACCCATGTCTTACTCTGTGAGTGTTTAATTAGGCAATAATTAGTTAAAATCAGATTATTTGTTATTGATGCAATTCGTGTTAACTAATCAGCTTTGATAAATATTCTTAATCAAAATTAAGTGAATGAAATTTCCCATGATTTTATTTCTCTACAATTAATTTTTTAATGTTTTGATGAAGAATATTTCAAACTTAAAAAAAAAATTTATGTATACTCTTTTTAACAAAATAGCAATCATACTTAATTAAGATAGTATGATATCAGCTTATGTGGACAGAATTCTTGCCAGTTCCTGCTGTATTTCAGTGTGTGGACTAATGCTTGGTATATAGCAGGTATTAATAAAAATACTTGTTCAATGGAAAATGCTTGTTTCTAATAAAATTTTTTACTTCATATAGTTGAACATATTTTAAAGATGTTAAATATTACTCTTCCAACATTATATATCATCATTTTTAATGATTGATTAATGTTACATCTTATTGCTATACATATTTTCTTCATCCACTTCCCTATTGTTGGATATTTATGTTACTTCTATTGTCTTGCTATTATACACAAATATTGTGACAAGTACTCAGAGTGAAATATTTGCATTTACCTCTGATTATTTTCTTAGAGTAATGCCTAGAGGTGGCTGGCCAATGAATTATATGGAGTTTTAAGGCTTATGATTCGTTCAATATTTATTTAATAAATATTTACCAAATATCTGACCTATGCTCTGTGCTAGACACCTACATGGGGACACCATGGTGAATAAAGCAGGTATAGTCTTGTTCACATGGACCTTATAGTCTAGTGCAAGGGTAAACTATGGCATGGGTCAAATGTGGCCTACTGCCTTTTTTGTTTTATAAATAAAGTTTTATTGGAACACAGCTATACTCATTAGTTTATGTATTTATGTTCTCACGCTACAATGGCAGAGTTGGATAGTTAGGACAGAGACTGTATGGCCTGCAAAGCTGAAAATATTTACTATCTGGCCCATTACAGAAAAATTTTGCCAACCCCTGGACTAGAAGATTGTAATTTTGTGAGATTATACTCCAGAAAGTTTATGTTTTCAACTATAATCTGTGAGAAGTCCTTACATTAATAAGGCAAATATGTCTTGGTTTCACTGGATTTATTTTTTCTTAAGAAACTCCTTACAAATCAGTCATTTTTAGCATCGCACACATGAGTAATTGAGATTTACTTTAAATGAAATATGAGAAATATTGGCTGAGCCTGTGTGATTGACTGAGCCCTCAGAAGTTTTATCGAACTTTCCTTATATGTTCATAAGGACCGAGAAGGCTTGAACAACAAAAGTAGCCCATATCTTCAACTACCTGGAAATAAGATTTTTAAAAAATACTGGAATTATTGAAAGGGATAGTATATCATTTTACATATGAAAGCCATTTTGTTTATTCTGAAACTAACCAAGATTACCTTAATCACTTATGTAAACGGAAATATCAGTTATTTGACTTTTTTTCCCCCAGCACTGGCCTCACACAGGCACGCTAATGATTATTTGTCAAAGTCACACTGTTTGCTTACAAGGTATGAACGCTTTTTAGACACTATAATGACGGCTCTTGATTCATTTGATAATATTTAGAATAAGCCATAAAAGCCAATCTCTGAATGAACAGACCGCTTTTATTGGCTTTTAGTGCTATTACTGCTGTCATAAGTGGAAAATTGGCCTAATGCAAGCAATACTGCTGTGTCATACTGCAAAATTGCTGCTTGGTTTTATGGTGTATTTCTTCTAATCAATGTATGGCCAGGTATGAGAATGGTTCCACCACCTCATGAGCTACAGAGCCTGATGCCACCATAGTCTATGTTTCACCTGAAGAACAGGGAGAGATGTACTTAAAGATTGGTGGGAACTTGCTTAATGTCATAGACCTGTGCTCCTTTGTTACATAAATGCTGTTGAGTTCTATTATATGCCAGATGTAGGGGATGAAAGTGAGAGACAGATCTGATTAAGATGGAACTCAGTTTTAATCAGAAAGTTGATGATTGAGGGCCTGCTCGCTAGATTTCGTTGGCTTCCTCAGTGTTTTAAATTAAATTTTTATTGAGATTTGATTTTATATAGAATAAAGTGCACAAATCTTAAGTGTACAGATTGATTTAACTTTTTGTGTAGGCCGGGTAACCACTACCCATCAAGGTAAAGAACACTTTCAGCACCCTAGACAGCTCCCCTGTGCCCCACTCCTAGTCAACACCTTTGCCCCAAGAGTAACTACTATTCTGACTTCTGTCAAAATAGGTTGCCTTTGCCTGTTCTTCATATAAATTGGATCATCCCATGTATATTCTTTCGTATCTAACTTTATTTGCTCAACGTCATGTCGGTAAGATTCATCCACATTCTTTCATTCATACAATGAATTACACCAGTAATTCATTCTTTTTACCGTTGTATAGTATTCCATTGCAGGACGACACCACAATTTATTTACCCATTTTGTTGTTGGTGACATTGTGGCTATTTCCAGTGATTGGCTGTCTTGAATATAGCTGCTTTGAACACTCTTATACATGTTTTTGGTGGACATAAACACTCATTTATGTTGGGTATAAAACTAGAAGTAGAATTGCTGGGTTGTAGATTAGGCATATTTTTAACTTTAAGTAGATACTGCTTAGCAATTTTCCAAAATGGTTCCAATTTATACACCCATTAGCAGCATATTAGAATTCTGGTTGTTCTGTGTTGTTGCCAGTACTTGGTATTGTCAGTTGCAATATTGTTTCAATAGATTTGAATGCCTTTATATGCTGCATGTACAGAAAATTTAAGAAAAACACACTTGACTTTAAAATATGTTTTCTGTGTACACCTGAGCATTGGTGGAGAATATGATGGTCGATAGGGAGGTAGTGAGAACACATGTTTTGGAATCACAGGCATTTAAGTTGATGTCTCTATCTCTACCAATTTGTAAATGAGTAGTCTTGGTAAAGTCACTTACGTTGCCTATGCCTCAGATTCCTCTTCTGTAAAGCATAGCAAAACACCCCAAATCAAAGGGTTGTCATAGTGACAAATAAAATAACACATGTAAAGTAGAATGCTAGTGTCTGGCACGTGCCTGAGGCTCAATGAATAGTTCCTTTCCCCTCTTCCTAGTGGTCTGTGCGGTCAAGCAAAACAGTGAAGCTGCTCTGAGAAGATCCATTTCCATATAGCTGCCTATTAGCATCTCATTTTCTACCTTGTCAAGCTTTCTCCCCTCCTTAAAATCCTCTCACTTGCCCAAGTCAGACTCCTGAATGTCCTCTTACATTCTGTCCTCTGCCTCACTCACGGCATGCAATAATGACAACAATGAGTACCATTCCTATTTTCCATTTAGCAAATGCTGTGTGCCAAACACTGAGAAATGCTTTACACGTGCTGTTTCATAAGAACACTCCAAAGTGCATATTATTATTTCCATTTTACAGATGGGAAGAAACTGAGACTCTGAGAGATCAAACAAATTATTCTTGATCTTAGAACTAAGATTTCAAATCAAATCTGTTTGACTCCAATGCCCATTTGACTAACTACAATTCTATACAGCAGAGTAGTCAGAAAGTCCTCTTGAATTTATCTCCTACACATCCCTGAATATATAATTTTATCTTTATCCCCTATATTGCATGACAATCTTGTACACCTTCTCAGGTTCCCTTGACAATGTTCTTCTTGCCAAATGTGTCACCCTACCATCACCTTTACTGGCACCCTTGGTGAGCTCCCAGTTCACATGGAATCAGAGATGAAGACTCAGATTTGGATGAGTCTCTTCTACTACATGGTGAGTCTCATTTGCGTTAAGTAGCTCCTCAATTTCCACATTTACATGAAATGCACACTACGGGGTACAGAATCAAGTTTCTTGAGTAGTCACCAAGGGGCTGGATGACACACTCTGGCACATAAATTACCCTTTTCCCTTTCATGGACGGCTGTGGGGTATGGTTTCTCCTTACATACCTTCTCAAGAAGTCTCTTGGGCTGCACAGCTCCACCTGCCAACCCACCTGCTGTGTCATGTCGTGGTCCTGGTTCTTTGCAAAGTGGTGACCAGCATGGTAAGGCATCATAATACATTATATCCCATTGCTTTGCATCCTTTCCTTCCTTGCTACTGTATTAGTTTCTTAGGACTGCTAAAACAAATTACAACCTTGGTGGCTTAAAACAACAGAAATTTATTCTCTCACAGTTCTTAAGGCTGGAAGTCTAAAATCAGTTTCACTGGAACAAAGTTAAGGTGTCAGCAGAACTGCACTCCCACTGGAGTTTCTAGAGAAACGTCATTCCTTGCCTCTTTCAGCTTCTGGTGGCTGCGAGCATGCCTGAATTTGTGACTCCTTCACTCCAATCTCTGTCTCTGTGGTTGCAACACCTTCTCCTCTTCTGTGTGTCACATCTCCCTCTTCCTGTCTCTTGTACGGACACTTATGATTGAGTTTAGGGCCCACCCAGGTAATCCAAGATAATCTCTCCAGATCAAGATCCTTAACTTAATCACATTTGCTAAGACCCTTTTTCTTTACAAAGTAATGTTTACAGGTTCCAGGGATTAGGACCTGATATCTTTGGGTGGCCATTATTCAGCCTACTACTTTTACCTTATTTCTTTACCTTCACCACCTTAGGTATGCACCTCTCAACTAAGCCATCAACACTTTACCCTTGCCTCAAGCTCTGCTTTCTAGAGGAGCTGAGCTAATGCATTATCTTTGCCGTTAACTTAGTTCCAGCCATCACTACTTCTTGCCTATATTCCTGCTGTTAGAGGTCACATGTCAAAACTCACATCTGGTCATGTCACTTCCTGTATAAATTTCTTCAGGGTAACCCCCCATGGATTTTGTGTCAACATGTCAATTCTTTGGCTTATACAAAGACATTCAAGGACCTCCTGATCTGTTGTTACCTTTCAAACTTCATTATTTGACTCTCATTAGTCTAGTGGTTAATTTCACAAGCCTCAGAGTTAAACCACATTTGTTTGAATTCTGCTTTCCCATTTACTAGCCCAGTAATCTTGGATAGGCCACTTAGTTTCTCTGATCCTTGCTTCCCTTAAAGTCCGTTTCACAGTAATTGGGGTGATAAAATGAGATCACATATATGCCTGGCACGGGGTAAAAGTTAAAAAAAAAAGAAAGTTGATCCAGTTATGTCAAATCACATGAAGGAATCTAAGTGTTGGATGATATTTTATGTCTCTAGATATTTATCCATGATGGTTCCTCTCCCTGAGGGATCCTCAACATCATCACTCTCTTACCTCCGCCACAAAATTAACTCTTTCTTATCTTTGGGACTCAGTTCAAGAATTCTCTTATCTAGGGGCCATCCCAGTAGAATAGCAGTTAAGTTCATGTGCTCCGCTTCAGCGGCCCGGGGTTCGCAGGTTCGGGTCCTGGGCACAGACCTACACACTGCTCATCAAACCAAGCTGTGGTGGCATCCCATATACAAAATAGAGGAAGATGGGCACAGACGTGAGCTCAAGGCTAATCTTCCTCAGCAAAAAGAGGAGGATTGGCAACGGATGTTAGCTCAGGGCAATCTTCCTCACCAAAAAAAAAAAAAAAAAAAGATTAAAAAAAGAGAAAATAAAAAAAGAATTTTCTTCTCTGCAAAGCTCTCATTGACTCCAGTGGTTGTCCAAAATTTCTGTACATGCAGGTCACCAGGGCACCTTGTTTGAAATGCAGATTCTTTAGCTCCAGCCACAGAAATTCTGGCTCATCATGTCTTGGGTAGAGCCCATGAAATCTTCAGTTATAAAAAGCAGTTTGGGTGATTCCAGTGTGGGTGGCCCCTTGATCATAGCTTAACACTCTGTGCACTGCACATGGCAAGTCCTGGCTGGGAATGGAAGCCTCCTGGACAGACATATCACTCAAGAAAATGTGTCCACCCACGTGGAATCTAATGTGTTCTCCCACCGAATTCCCAAATGTCTGCATGTCTTCTCCCTACAGCCTGAATTTTACAAATAAGATCATGTTACCACATATGATAATGATTTCCCATTCCTCTCAAACTAAAATTTAAAGCCTTCTATGAACCGGCCCCTGATCCTCTCTGGTCTTAACTCTTGGATCTCAGCCAGACTCATCCTACCTCACTGGCCTTGAAAGTGGCAAGCGTTCTCCTGACTCAGAGACTTTGCACTTGCTATTTCCCATGCTGGAAATTCTTTCCCTCCAGATATAAACATGGCTCTTGCCCTCATTTTATTCTGGTCCCTGCCAGAATGTTACCTAATCAGAGAGGCCTTTCTCTACTACCTTATTTATACCCTACCCATGTCCACTCCTTAACTTCTCGTCATCAGACATATTGTATCCTTGTTTGTTTGCTTATTGCCTGCCGTTCACCACTAAAATACAAACATAACTATTCTGTTTTCTCCTTCCACCATGTCTAGAACAGTACCTGGAAAAGTGAGATGTTCATGATATTTGTAGAATAAATGAATCTTTCAGCATTGTCTCACCAATAAAAAACAGGAAAAAGGGGGAATAAAAGATGAGGTTGGCAATTGAGTGTCCAAGGTAGGCCTGTTGCCAAGACTAACTCTGGGAACAAGACAAAATGGAGCAGGAGACTGAAGAAGCCGTTGAATACAACCCAAGCATCAAGGCTTTTGAGACTAATGGTTTGGGAACATCAGTAGGATGCTCTCCACCAATGGCTTTTGGGGTGATGGATAATCAAACAATAGAATCCATTTATATTGGCACTGGCAGCAGCACTAGGTTGTTGGGAACATAAGTGGTCTTGTGGTAGGAGATGCCTGTGAATCCCAGCTTTATCAGGAAGGAGGAAACTGGAATAGGTTTGCAGAAGCCTTGTAGAATCAGCAGTGCTCTCGTTGATTGTTTTTTGGTTGGTCTGTGTTTTTAATGCACTGTACCTGGCAGATAGTAAGTGCTCAATAATGGTGGGATGAATAGGGCCTGGATTTGGCAGAAGCTGAGCCTAGATGGTTACTGTTGAGACTGACGGATATTGTTATTCTTCCTGGGTACTGTAGACAACGTGCAAAGAACAAGGACCTTGAAGACAGGCAGAGCTGAGTTCAGATCCCACAGGTGTCACTTACTAGCCTGAGCAAGTCTCAGCCTCTCCTAGCCTCTGTACCACGTCTGCACAATGGGCATAATTGTGTCCCCCACCTCCGTGCTGTTTGCACGGATTAAAGGGATTGAAGCTTGGGTCAGGCTCTTTGTAGTTATTATCAGAATAAGAGTTGGGGTTTGGATGTCTGAATTTCAGGGGGGTTTCAAGTTAGAATCCTAATTTTATGCAGAGTAAGAGAGAATAAAGAGTATGTGATGCTTATTTCTTAAAAAAAAAAAAAAAAAAAGAAAAAGAGAAAGGATCTGAGGCAAATATGGCCAAATGTTAACAGCTGTTAAATCTGGGTGGTAAGTAAATAATATATTTTTAAAAGAATGTGTAAAATGTCAAAAATTAAGTACTTAATATATGTGCTGTTAATAATCTTACAAGATTGTTAACTCTGCTTCTGATCCCTGATGGCCAGTCTTCCCACCATCCCACCCTTGTACCAAAAGGCTTTCCATGCCTTTGGGTGACAGAGATACTGGCTAATGACTTTTTAAAATCCTGAACTGAGCTTGGTTTTAAAGCCCAATTAGACTGGTTTTCATGAGTGCAACTCTTAAAACTGTTAACTCGCTCTAGTTAAAGTTCCACGAAAGCAAGGTCATGTTGCGCTTCATTTATAGTTTTTATCTCATTAGAGAGACTTAATGAATGTTAACTAGCAGGAAAAGTGACAAGGCCAGGATATTTGTACTTGTTAATCCCTATGATTTATTTTTGTAATCCTGCCCTACGATTTTATAGAGTGAGGTTAGCCCAATTCCAAATGGTAAACTAGCAAAATTTGTATCAGACTCTTCATCTATTTCCTGTGAAACTCTGTTAACTCTTCTGAAAACAAAAGCAGAAACAAAAAAAAAAAGGAACAACTCTGTCTTTGAAGAATAACAAACATCAAGAGCATATGGAATTGCTATGGCTGACCCATGTTTTTGAAGTTTCATTGACAATGTTATGTGGATTAAACTTAAATCACTATTGTTCCAAATTACTTGTTTCTTACTAAGGAAAAGAATATTCTTTTTTTTTTTTTTTTTTTGTGAGGAAGATCAGCCCTGAGCTAACATCCATGCCGATCCTCCTAGGAAAAGAATATTCTTGAAGTGATTTTTCTTATCTCTGTAGGAAATACACCAGTGCAAAAAAAAGTATTTTTCACATATTTTACTGGTTAACGTCTAGGGCCCTGGACATCTGGGGTTTACACCCAGCTTCCCCACCTACCACGTATTGATCTTGGGCAAGTTAACTTACATTATCTAGAGCTCAATTTTCTCATCTGTAAGATGGGGATAATAATAGCAGCCATCTCATATGATTTTTAGAGAATTCAATAAAGTAAAACATGTAAGTGCTTAGAACAGTGCTGGGCACATTGTAAGCATGCAGTATATGTACACTGTTATTGTTGTTATTATAATAAATCAAGTTACTAATTTCTCCAAGCAGAACTCCTGTATCCCTTTGCTGGATTGACCCAGAAACTTGAACATAGTTCTGTTCCTGTACTTGTCACAGCATATTGTACGTTTTCTGTTTCTTTGACCTTATCTCCCACTACACTTGAAGATTCTCCGGAGAAGGGACAATATAATACCCTTAGCACAGTGCTGGGAACATCAGTGGGCAAGAATGGCAAATCTTTGGCAAGTGTGCCGTCATTCTCCCCTCCAGTACTCATGAAAGTTGCTCCCCTCATCCCACCAGAGTCCTCTTCGACACAGAATTCCTAGGAGTTGCTGACAACAGACGAGAACCAAGCAGTTCAAGATGCAATGTATTTGTTACTCATACAGTAGATGCTCATCAAATATTGAATAAAATATAACATTTCCCTTGCCTTTTTATTTATTTATTGTTTAAAAAATTTTCAAAGACGATTTTTTAGAGCAGTTTTAGGTTTACAACAAAATTGAGAGGGAGGTGCAGTGATTTCCGATATACCCCCTGCACCCACACATGCATAGCCTCCTCCTTTAGAAACACCCCTCACCAGAATGGCACTTTTTCTTTTTTACCTAGAATGAACCTAACCTTCTTCCAAGATGCACAGCCTGCAGATCTTGTCTTTGGCTTCCTGGCAGAATGCAGGAGTGTAATATCTTTTGTTCTCCCATCTTTCACCTCTTCCTTAAATTTTGTCCAGTGTTTTATTTTTATTAAGAGTCATTCATTTGTTAAGTTTTACCTATCACATATAAGACCCGATGGTTTCAAAGATAAATAAATAAACGATCTCTTCCCTCAAGAAGGTAAACGTTAATACAATATAAAGCTGTTATTTTATGATTAATTTTGTGTATTTCCACCTCTCCTATTATGCTGGTAGCTCTGGTGGCCCCCTTATGACATGGGGCAAGTTACTCCATGTCTCTGAATTCAAGCTTCTTTTTATGAAATGAAGATAATAATACATATCTCATAGAGTTGCTGTAAGAATTAAGCGAGATAACACACCCTAGAATTTTCTTTCATAATACTGATAACAATTGTATTTACTGGATTATTTGCTATATGTAGTATCTGCCTTACTAGACTGGGGTCTCTCAGTGTTGTTACTATGCCTGTGTTGTTCCCCTTGATAGCTACAACTTCAACCACTGTGCCTGACACGGAGTAAACCCAATCGCCGTTACTTAACGGTTAATCATGATTAACAATAGTAAGGGTGAATCTGGAAGCAGCTGCAAAGATGGAATTCAAGCTATTTGTGTCTGGCTCCTTTAGTTTGAGGGACATTGAGAAAAGAAGTTCATAAACTTGTGATTTTCTTTATGTAGCATTATTTTGTCTCTGTTATGTATTTTTTACATGGGAGTATTTTGTATTAGGATGAATTTTCCTCTGTTTGAGCAATAGCCCTTTTAAACCATCTAATAATTTGACAAAAACTAAAATTCATTTCCAGTATGATAGCCTATGAAAAGTTCTCTTGAACGGTGTACAAATGTTTAAAACTATATATTTGATGATATATATATATATTACGTATATATCTCTATGTATAGATGTATGTGTTGTCTCTCTCTGTTTATCTGCCTATCTATTTATCTATCTAAAATTTGCAGGTAAAGGAAAGAATTCCTTTCCTTTTCATAGTTACACAATGGAATTTTAACTAAAAAATAGCAGTTTTGTTCAAATTTTTTCTTTGAAGGTAGAATTACTCCTGTGGATATAAATCCTATATGATCAACTTTTCCAAAATAAGCTTTGAATATTTATGATTCAAAATTATCTAACAAGAGAAACAAATGTACAACTGATTACTAAAAGTTCAAGGGTTTATCTTTTTGAAAGAAGTAAAGGCTGTTTGTTAGTAGTGCAGTCACAGGGCTTTGATTTTTGTTGTTTGACAGGAAATAAGTAGCGTATTGTATGATGAAGCCAGCCCTGGTGGTCTAGTGGTTAAGATTCAGCACTCTCACCGCTGCTGCCTGGGTTCATTTTCCGGTCAGGGAACCACACCTCCCATCTGCGGATTGTCATATTGTGGCGTCTGTGTGTTGCTGTGATGCTGAAAGCTATGCCACTGGTAGTTCA
This sequence comes from Diceros bicornis minor, assembly GCF_020826845.1. NCBI lineage: Eukaryota > Metazoa > Chordata > Mammalia > Perissodactyla > Rhinocerotidae > Diceros > Diceros bicornis. Next base: position 68,720,377 of record NC_080741.1, read on the forward strand.
AATACCAGCAGGATCACCCATGCTGGACAGGTTTCAGTGGAGCTTCCAGGCTAAGACGGACTAGGAAGAAGGACCTGGCCACCCGCTTCTGAAAAAACTGGCCAGAAAAACCCTATGAATACAGCGGAGCATTGTCTGATACAGCGCCAGAAGGTGAAAGGATGGCGCAAAAAGACTGGGCAGGGTTCCACTCTGCTGTACACAGGGTCGCTAGGAGTTGGAATCCCCTCGACACTCTAACAACAAATTATATGATGGGAGGAGTAGCCAAACCTGCCTCTGCCCCTCGCTTTTCAGATTCCTCGAAGTGTTCTGTCCATTTGCGTTCTTTTAGTTCAGGACTCCTTAACATTTTTTGGTACCATGGAAGCCTGGTGAAGCCTCCAGATCCCTTCTGAGAATAATGCTTTAAATGCATAAAATAAAATGCATAAGATTATAAGGAAACCAATCACATACGGTTATCAAAATATTTGAAGATTTGTGATATAGTAATATATGTGCATCTTTATCAATAAATAAGACCTAGAAATTGAATAACCAATGATGGGATGAGAATAAACAATATTTTGAGATATCAGTAACAATTGTAATGTGATATGAAAATATTCATGATTTCTGCTGTTCACAAAGTCACAGTTGTTGCCAGTACTGCTATTGTGATATTGCCTATGTTTATGATCAAAGGGAATTCTCAATTTTCGTCAGAAGTTAGTGAAAACAAAACACTTCTGTTTTAGTTGGGTGTTATAGTGATGTAAAATGGTGTTAGCTTGGTTTTTGTCCCCAAATAAGACTTTTTTTTGTAGACCTGCTCCTTTTTTTCCCCATTTTCTCTTTTCAGCACAACACTTGACTTCACTACAAGTAACAGGACTTTTTTAATGACATGAATATGCACCACACAGTCTTAAGAATAAAAAAAGATGAATGAGCATCTGAACCTTACTGAAAAGAAAGAAAAAAGACCTTCTCACGAGCGTGGTTATATTTGCTAATTGGTAAAATTAACTGTACTACTTTCTAGCTCATTGCTTTATTTATTTTGGTGTTACACATTGAGGCTTAAAGAGACTTCTGGAGCTAGAGAAAGAGTGAAGTTATCTAATGAAAGAAGGAGTATCCAACATAAAAAGCCCAAGCTATCACTCAGGAATGTGAATGTAAGATCACGATGCTACTTTGGGCAACAGTTGAATGAATTTTTAATATTTATCAATTTTTATTACAGACACAGCCTGGTTTTACAAAGACATTGTCATGTTTTAGGTTTTCTCATCTTAGTTTCTTTTGCTCAGTGCTTTAGAAATGTCAGTTGTTCAAAATAATATCGCCCTGGCATTTAAAACTTGGTTCATAGAAGTGTATATATTTTTTTAGAATGAAAAATATATCATTCTTTAAAATGAAAGTTATATTGATTTTTTTCTCATACTATTCTTTAGAAAACAGTCTCTCTTTTTGCTAATGAAATCTGTCCATTCTTACTCATTAATAGACCTTATAGTACAACATGTGAGGATGCTTAGATTCAATTCTATTTGAATTGGACAATATTTGTAAGCACTTACTGTTGACAGACACTGCTGTAGGTGTGTAGGGGAATATAGAAAGGAATAAGAAACCACACATTCCCTGATGGTTTCGAATTGTTCAGAAAAAGAGAGAAACGGACCTAAAAAGTGAGAAAAAAGGTAAAATAATAATAACAGTCATTATTATTGGGTGCTCAGTACTGTTAATTCAGTATTGCTCATTCTACAAAGTAGCTTTCAGCTACAAATAACAAAATTCCAACTCAAACTGGCTTAAAAAAAATAAGGTGATTTATTACTCATTTAGTTTCAGAGGTAGGGTAGCTCAAGGGTTGAACAAATCAATGGCTCAATAACATTTGTAAGAACTCAGTTTTTTTCCCATTTTTCCCTGTGTCATTCTAGTTTACACGTGTGGCTTTATCATCAGTCTGGCTTCCCTTTGTGATAAGAGGCTTCCCCAATTTCAGGCCTCACATAAAGATTTGATAGCATCCAAAAGAGGAAAGAATCTTTTCTTGTGAACTCTTAGAAGCCAAAACAAAACAATAAAACAAAAAAAACAAAAACAAACCACAAAGCAAAATAATGTGACCAAGCAACCTACCTTCCCCCAAACAAAATAAAATAAGCAAAACAAAAACCTTTACCAGAAGCTCTCAGCAGACAACCCTTCATATCTCATTGTCCTGAATTATTTCACAAACTTTTGTCTGAAACCATCACTGGCTAGGGCAGTGGGACCACCATCGTTGGGTTAGACCAATCAAAATTCATCCCACTCCCGGAACTGCTGATGGAGCCTGCCTCCCTGGAAATGTGTGGTTGCATTGAGATGGGTGGGTTTCTGAACAAAATCTAGGGTCTTTAAGAAGAAGGGGAGAATGGATGATGGGTTGGCAACCGACTGAGTCTGCTGCAGCAGCCTTTATTATTTTTGATTTATAGTTTTGTAAATTGAAACTCAATGATGTTAAGTGATTTGACTAAGATCTACGTTTAATTAGTAGTAGATCCAGATTTTAAAGACAGGTCATTGTGTTTCCAAAGACTCGGCTCTTGACTGCATCACTCTCAAGGGTATAAAGACTACAATGGAACTATTTTAAAGTGCTGTATCTTTTGATCCATGATATCTTTTGAGTCATGAGCAATATCTCAGGCAGAGATGTTGCATTTTGTTGTTGATATAAGGCCTTATTTTATGAAACTGAATATAGTTTAATAAAAACACATGCTCCCTACTTTCTTTTCTCCTTGCTTCCCACACTTGCTCATTATATTCCTTCATCTTCATGGGAACAACAAAGCTAAACTATGTGTAAAAATAGAAACAACTCTGGCTTGCAAACATCACAACCTCTTTGTACACGATTTAAGATTGCATCTAATGTGTCAACTTCTTGAAGACATCAACAGAATTCTAAATGTGTTTTACATCTTGTAATTCATTAAAAGCAGCGGCATTTTTACTGATGGGGCAAGGACAAAAGCCTTGTTTGTCAAGACATTTTCTTCACTTAGTAATAAGGCAAAGATGAAATGAATGAGTTGTTTACACCTGTCACTAACCTTAGATTTCCTTTTCCTATAAGCCCCCAAATAAGTTGTAATTTAAAACCTGAGATGCTGTGAAACTTAATTTAAACCCTATGCTTCATTTGCCTCTCCAAATCTTGAGCTTATTCTTCCTAACTAGGAGACTGAAATAAACTCTAAACATGATACTTTCTTCATATTAACTATTGCATCCAGAGCCTACCAGAAAATATGATGGAACTCATTTTAGTTAACCAAAGTCAAAGAAACACTCAGCCCCAATTTCTAGAACCTATCACTTCTAACATCTTGACATTGGGTAACATACTTTTCCAAATAAGGTAGCTTAAAAAAATCATTTAGTTATTTAACTCACACCAGGTGGAGTATACACCATAGTTCCTGTGTTTCCAGTTGAGCAAAGAGCTTGATCATTTACTCAGTAACTTGGATGCTGTCCTTGATGTCATTATCTCCTTCATCCCCTTAACCAATTTACCAGGAAGTCCTGACAATTCTTTTTTTTTTTTTTTTGTGAGGAAGATCAGCCCTGAGCTAACATCCATGCCAATCCTCTTCTTTTTGCTGAGGAAGACCGGCCCTGAGCTAACATCTATTGCCAATCCTCCTCCTTTTTTTTTTTTTTTTTCCCTTTTTCTCCCCAAAGCCCCAGTAGATAGTTGTATGTCATAGTTGCACATCCTGCTAGTTGCTGTATGTGGGACGCGGCCTCAGCATGGCCGGACAAGCAGTGCATCAGTGCTCGTCTGGGATCCGAACCTGAGCCTTCAGTAGCGGAGCGCGCGTGCTTAACCGCTAAGCCACCGGGCCGGCCCCCTGACAATTCTAATTTTCAATGAATTTTCAAAATTTCTCTTCTCCTTCACATTGTCATTCTTTTAATTCCTACTTTGGCTACTGCAAGCCCTCCTACCTGCTTTGCACCAATCCACTTTTTCTCCTCTCCAATCCACACTACTACCAGAGTGGTCTTTTTAAAAGGCAAATCTAATAATGACCTCTCTGTGCTTAATGCAGTTAATATTTTCCCATTGCCCTTAGAGTAACTTCTTTCACATGGCTCTTGGGTACTTTGTGATCTGCCTCTCTGTTCTAGCCTATTGCCAGGCTCTGGTCCAATACCTCCCAGCGTGTCATGGCTTTACCAATGTGTGTTGATTGACTAATTAGGGTATATGTTATTCCTTATCAAAGGGTTCTTCTGAAATGATACAAACCTATTTCTCTCTGAACCCTGCTTAATTTAAAAAAGAGAACAAACTAAATTAACATTTAAGCACAATTCTCTGCTTGTTGAATTTAATATTGAACAATTTTAATAATTGTACAAATTATTTTGCCTGGCTCTGGGTAATTAGTTACTGTAAAATGAATCCTTACAAAAACAAAGTGAAAGAACCAAAACGCTTACCTGTTTACTTAACTATGCTAGGGAAAGTTGAGATAGAGGTTTTAAGATGATTGCCACAGACCACAAAAAGACTGGATGCCTTGGTGGAAATTAACAGTTTGGATATTTGAGCCACTAGAGGGCTGTAATTAGACTATACTTCTGTTTAACCCCCAAGTTGTGCTTTTAGTTTCTCTTATTACTAATGTCAAATTCATATAATCTGTATAGTTTCAGTTGGTTAGACAGAAATACGAATGCTTATTATTGCATATGTCTGGATGCCTTGTGGAGCATTAAATGTGTGTAATCAGAATTCTTTGAGTTGCATTAAATTTCTTCTTGGAGGCTGGAAAAATATTTGACTTAGTTTCCTCTCTTCTGTAATATGAGGAATTAAAATCCTTCCTTAAGCATTTTGTTATTGCTGTAGTTTTTCTTTTGTGGGGTAGACAGTAAGAAATCAGGTAATTTGTGAAATATCATTTGATTACCTAAAAAAAAAAGTTTATAATTTTAACTAAAAAATATCATTATTGTAAACTCACAGGCTTCTGATTACCAGAGTATAATTGAATTTAATTCATGATTGAAAAATACAATGGATGCAGTATTCACAAGGGCTCTCTGAAATATGTTATGTTTATTTCTGGCTTCAAGCTTTTACAGAGTAGTGTCTTTTATTCTTTGCTAAATCCTACTATTTAAAGATTTAAGAGGACAAATTTTTAAAAATTCTAAATGTAACAAGGAAAATCAAGATCACGTCTAAGGTTGACGGTGGCATGCTACCTGCTAAATATGAGAAAGTGGGGCTGTGTGTAATATAATTTTCTTACTGGAGAGATGATATGACCAGATAGAAATACTTGAAAATTAAAGTTAGATTTGGCATCCAAATATCCTGAGGTTTGCAGGTTTTTGATCTGTTTATTAGCCATGCAAAAATATATTGCTGTTTCTTAATCTGATCAGAGTTGATTCTGCCACTGGAGTTATTTTTCCCCCACACGTTGATGTGATATGTTTTATTTTCAAGTGCTTGTTTCACAAAGATCAGCAAACAAAATAAGATTTCCACTTTCCTCTTCCATCAGCCACGTTTTTTGTTTAGTTAGCCAACTTCAGTGGGAAGATATTAAAATGATTAATCCTTACAACTTGCCTGTGTCTTAAATGACTGGATACTGTGGGAGCTGAACTCCAACTTTTATCTCTTAAATATGAATGCAGTAATATTACAAAGTTGTAATTCATTCTGAACTATTTAATCACTACAATCTGTAGATAAGTCGGCTTCTGAATGTTCGCCTGATGTCATAACTAAGTCCTCTTTCCCATTCAAATCACCATGACCGCTGAAAATAGGTGTTTAGAGAATCCAACTAAATGAATAATAGGTTTAAAGACGCCTCGTCTGCGTGACTTCCCTAAACTTCTCCAGTCTGTTTTAATTTTAGTCGTCAAAATGAGTGCAGATGAGGGTTTATTGGTTATCCACCTTCAAGTACATTTCAAGGCAGAGTCTATGATGGAAAACCACTGGATTTAGGAGCAGAATAGCTGGCCTGAGACCTGGTCCTGTTGTCTATTACCTGTGTGACTTGGGACCAGATTATTTCAACTTCTCTGACCTTGACTTTCTTCAACTATAAAAAAAAAGAATGATAAGGCCATCTGCACGTGGCTTTTATGAAACTGAACGGAAGCACTGATGTGCAATACATTGTGAACTGTCACCTGAAAGCCACAGGTAAGATGTGAGGATTCCACAAGGTACTTTTAGTTAGTCTGCTTATAAGGAAATTCCAATAGACGTTGTAGTGTATTCCTTTGAGATTTAAAATAAAAAACTTTGAAACAACCTGAATATCCCAAAATGGAGAATTGGTTACATATATTTTATTACTTCAATAGTGGAATACCATGTGTATACCATGGAAATGATGCTGTACATCTATATTTATTAACCTGGAAAGGTATTCATATTCATTTATGAGTAAGGAAAACACAGTATTAAATATATTGCATCATCAGATTTTATTAAAATTACTAATTCATGTGTATGTCTATACATACACATTGATACATGGATGTAAAACATATAAGAAAAGATGTACAGTGGCTATCTATGGGTGTTGAAATTTGGAATAATTTTTTGCCATTTACATCTTCCAATTTTTTAAAAATAAACATAGAATACTTACATAAAGCCACACACACACACGAAATTCCAGTTTCACTCCAGAGCGTTTCTATAAACTCCTTCTCTCTCTCACCCCTTAACATCTAGTCCACGGCCAAGGCCTTGGGGTCAGCACTCTTGGATGCTAGCCCCGTGGTTTCCAGTGCCCTGGCGACCAGTATCCCACTCCAGAAATCATTCTTCCTCATCTGTGGATGCAACAACCTTCCAACTAGTTGCTCTATTTCTACCCTTCCCATCCATCTTCATAAAGATCCTCAAATGAAAAACGTTTTCTAAAGCACAGAGTTGATTCTGTTATCTTTAGGTCCTGCCTGCCTTCCTGACCCTAACCCCAGATATATTTGATGGCTTCTCTTTGTTCTAGAACATTCGTTTTATGTTCTTCAGCCTGGTATTAAAAGCCCTTCATAATATAGCCAAGATTTATTTCCTATTCTTCCATACATATCCTTTTTCCAGCCAAACATAACTGCTGTTCTCTAAACATCCCAGACAGACTTTTCCATGTCCACTTTAGACCATCATATTCCACCAGTTTGTAATGCTACTGCCTATTGAGACTCTACCCATGATTTATAGCCCAGCTAAATTTCCAATTTTTCTGACTTCTAGGTGTGCTCTTTCCTACCCCTGGATCTCATACCATCCTTGAAATTTATTTATTCATTCATTTATTTATATCGTTTTTGAGCATCTACTCTGCTCCAGGGGCTATCTGGATGCTCAAATACAGAGGTAAACAGCCACATACACCCTTGCCCTTGAGCAATTCACAATTTAATACTTAACATTTTTCCTTTATTTAAATCTTTTGACTTTCGATGAACTTTCCTTAACTACTACCACTCCCTGCAACATGACACACACACTAATTGTAGATACCTGGAGTGTTATTTGTGTTTGATTTGTAAGACAAAACTACTGTGTTGTCTTGCAAATAGAAGATAGTCAATAAATGCATTGTTGGAAGGCCAGAGAAAAAGATGGAATAAAATATTTTGTTCCAGTAAGATAGTTATATATATAATATATGTGTTATATATATAGTATATATATGTATTATATACTTTAACCATGTAACTTTTCCCTATATAGTATTTTTGAAAATTAAATTTGATTCCTAATTAGCATTATTAATTTGGTCTCTAAAATGATGAGAACAAGTTATTTCTGCTAGTTGTATCCAGGGAAGTCCAAGATGAGACTGATTTCCTTAAGTAAAATTGAAGCAAAAAAGTAAATTCTTCTATTAGAGAATAAGTTATGTTACAGAACTCGTACTTGGTAATTTGACCTAGAAATCAGAGGCCTGAATGTTGCTTCCTAATTAATGCGTTGGCCTACAGAATTTAGAGGGTTAGTAGTATGCTGATTTTGGACAATGTATTCATGCCCTATAAATATACTATGTTTCCAAGTTGTGTTGTTATTAAAAACAAAAAATTGCTTACTGCAATGTTCCCTCTTCACTAAATAAATGACTCACTTAGGAATTTTCCTGGGAAAATTGACCTCCCTTACTATCTATTAAGTATCTCTATCTCTTTGTGTTATAATTTTTCCTCATTTTAAAATGAAGATATTGTTTTCCTTTTTTTTTTTAAGAAAAATGACTAGGTAATAAAGAATATTTACATAAAAATATATTTTTAAGAAACATATGTAAAAAATCTAAGTTAATATTCTTAAATGAATCCTGCTGTTTTCAAGTGAGTCTTTAGTATAGTTGTTTTAGCCCCAATCTGCTGAATCTATTAAAAACAAACCAACAAGCTCTCTTTTAATCTCAAGAGAAATCTGCATCTATCTAAGGAGTCTGGTGTACTCATATGGTTTGGTGTGTGAGAGATTTAATACTGACAAATTGCATCCAAATTGGTTGTGCACATTCTACTGTATTTCAAACATAGCTGAAGAGTTTGCTTTTGTCTGAATCGTATGGGAAACAGGATGTGTTGTTGATATTTTATTTCCTCACCTGAATTATAAGTTCCTTGAGCACAGAGTCACAGTTTATTATTTGTGTAAGTCTGTACTTTGCAGGAAATTAAAACATTTCTTGATTTGGTTTACTTAATTTATATTATTTTGTAAAACAAATGCTTCTTTTATAGTATGAATGGTTTGTCTTAGCAATCTGAATTTTCCCATATTGGTCTAAGAAATTAGTTTTTAAGACATATGTTTAGAGTGGAATCTGTTTTTTTATTAATTGTGGTCTGAAAATAACTTTTGATATATTTTTCATTCTCCAGAAGAGTTTGTATATATAAATGTATGAGTTTATTTGTATATATATGAGTTTATTTACATAGACTTTTATATTTTTATGAAGTTTGCATTCAAGATGTTTTAGTCTTACCATATGTTTTTTGGTAATTCTAGAAGAAATATTATTTCTTATCTATAATGCTGATTATTCTAAACATAAAAAAGAAAATAGGGCCGGCCCTGTGGCTTAGCAGTTAAGTGCGTGCACTCCGCTACTGGTGGCCTGGGTTCGGATCCTGGGCGCGCACGGACGCACTGCTTCTCCGGCCATGCTGAGGCCGCGTCCCACATACAGCAACTAGAAGGATGTGCAGCTATGACATACAACTATCTACTGGGGCTTTAGGGAGGAAAAAGGAGGAGGATTGGCAATAGATGTTATCTCAGAGCCGGTCTTCCTCAGCAAAAAGAGGAGGATTAGCATGGATGTTAGCTCAGGACTGATCTTCCTCACAAAAAAAAAAAAAAGAAAAGAAATTTGGTAAGTGAAAGAAGAGCTGAAATGTAGATTTTCCTCTGCTATTGTCTGTTGTTTGAGATTAGACATCATGAAACACCTTCCTTACCTTCTGCAAGGTAGCTATTTCTTTTCAAATCCATATTGGTGCGGAAATTCAGCTTGAGAGGAAGAATTGCCTGATGTCTTATTTAATACTACGCCTCTATGAGTTGTCCTCTCCATTTTTTCTTGAAGTTATACACTGGCAAAAGGATTGTCATTGCCCTTGCTTTTTGTCTTTGCTGCACATTTACTTTTCGACAGGCTTAAATAATGGCTAAAATGGTTGAAATGATTTATGCCTGTAGAGTGATGTCTTCATTTTCTCTGTTCACATTCCTTTTTTTACTAATGGTCTGGTGAACACCTAGTGTAGATGTATTTTATTAGAGAGTATATTCCCTCTAAATGCTGTTCCTAAGCTGAAAGAAATGGGCCATAATCATATAAAAATAAAGTATCTCTTTGTAGAATTTACAAGAAATGGAATGTCCTTATTCCTGAGGCATAGAACATAAGGGACTTTCTTCTCTCACTACAAGATTGCTGTTTATACTAATGTTGATTAAGTGTACCACATCAATAACTGTTGTGACATATAGGAAAATGAATGAGTCTACTGGACATCTCAGTTGAAAGGAGTAAATCTCTTGCAGTTTCTATTTATCTACAATTTTCATCTTTCTGTTGAGACAGGAGAGATTGGTTCTCAGTCTCTACAGATTGCTTCACTCCTAGTTCATAAAATTGCAATTAATAATGGCGAGCTAAGATCATTCCGGATTTGATGTACTGCCCTATCATCGTTGAAAGAGAGTCTTTAAATCTGCTGTTTAACAACTTATAGGGACTTTGCACTGATTAATTCATCTGGTCATAGTCTCAAGGCTGACATGGCATCTTCCAGGCCTTCCATTCCATTGGGATCAACATCATCATTTTATAAGAAATGAACTTACTACTTTACAGGCTTAGTTGGAAAGAAATTTCAACCGTCAGCTGTAGAATATGCCACTGGAATTTAATTTGTTGGCCTATGAGAACACAGAAGATCTCATCTTTTACTGAACTTTCTAAACATAAAATAAGGTTATCAGAGAATCAAAATCTGACATTTGAACTTCAGGAGAAGGCCAATATATTTAAAATAAGTACTTTCCTTCCTGAAATGTTCAGTGCTCCATCAACAGCACGTCAGGTTCTTAAGAAAATATTATCCCTTGTGGAGAAAAGCACTGGAATTTGGGTCATGGGTACTGACACTTAGAGTAGGCGTTATTTGGGGGCCGCACAGCATTTGCTCTTCTTTTATTCTGGTGTTAGAACCCTGAATTCCCTCTGAAGAAGCATCTCTCCCTCTTTATGTGTAGCCTTGCGGTGCTGTCAATCAAGGTTCCCTGCCCTGCCTAGCCAGGAGGCAGACTCACGGCCAAAGCTATTGAACTTTCTTCCTTGGGATTTGGAGTCTTGAGTACAGAGGCATGAGAGAACAGAAAAAGTATGTGGAGCTAATTTGTTCTGGGAATGGTGACTTGAATATACTGTTAAGTCTTGCTATCTGAATTGCCAGAGCTAGATTAGTTCCTGCCCCTTCTGGACCTGGATTTTCCTTCTAGCCTGTGAAATACCTCCAAGGCTTCCAATAAACTCTTTTCATTAATTTAGCTAGAGTCAGTGTCTATTGCTTTCCTCTCAAGAACTATGTGATGATTAATTTTGTGTGTCAACTTGGCTAAGCTAAAGGATCCCTGGTAGCTGGTAAAACATTATTTCTGGGCGTGTCCATGAGAGTGTTTTGGGAATAGATTAGCATTTGAAGTAGTAGTCTGATTAAAGAAAATCGCTTTCACCAATGTGCATGGGCATCATCCAATCTCTTAGGTGCCTTATAACACAAAGGCGGATGAAGGGCAAATTTGCTCTCTCCTCTTGAGCCAGGACATCCATCTTCTCCTGCCCTCGGACATCATCACTCCTGGTTCTCAGAACTTCTTACCTGGGCCAAAATTTACACCATTGGCTCTCAGAACTTGGGGCTTAGACTGGAACTACACCACTGGCTTTCCTAAGCTTCCGGCTTATAGATAGCAAATTGTGGGCCTTTTTAGCCTCCATAATCATGTCAGCCAGTCCCTCGTAATAAATCTATCTATCTATCTATCTGTCTATCTATCTATCTATCTATCCATCCATCTTATTAGTTCTGTTTCTCTGGAGAACCGTAACTAATACAAACTATTAAAGTTAAATTTTGAAAGTAGTGTGTTATTCTTTGGTAGTGTTTTACCTGACATTCTTTTGAGTATAAAATGTAGTGGGATATATTTTACTACAATATAAAATATATCTTTAGTAGATATTTCCGGGGTAAAGAGTTTATTAGAACTCAAAATGCTGGCTATGAAAGGTTCTAGGCTGTGTTTCTGGGCAAACTCCCCAGACTCATTGAATACCAACCTTCCTTTGGGTCAAGATGCTCCAGCCTCTCTTATTTTCATCCATTTCTTGGAGCATAACATATTGTTTTCTGCCCCATTCCTTCTACCTGAAATTTTATTTCATTTCCTTTACTCTCTCCATCCACAGATGCCTTCTCAATCTTCCAGTCTAAGCAAAATCTCTAGCAGACTTTCTCTGTCAACACTACTCAAAGTATACAACTGATCTCATATACCCTATTGCCCAATTGGTAGTCTTCATAGGGATGCCTCATAGGCATCTCTCCCTTAACCTGATGCACCTAGATTTTTTGGTTGTCCATCTCCAGCCAGTTTTTTCTTTCATTCTTTTCCGTTCAGCATTACCATCATGCAGTGTCTCAAGCCAGGAGTCAGCCTTAACTCATTTCTTTCTAGTGCCCCACACCAACGTACCAGACAGTTCAGTTGGCTCTACCTCCAAAACAGATCCTAAATCCTGTGCCTCCTTTCACCTTCACAATTTTATCCTGTCCTGGTTATCATCTTTTGCTTTGTCAACTGCAATGTCTTCTATTTTATTTCTGTATACACTCTTCACCTTATAAAATGTAAGTGATTGCTTATACTCCTCTGCTTAGAATCTCCACAGGCTTCTAATTCTAATTGGGAAAAATATCCAAATTCTTGACTGTGGCCAGAAAAGTCCTACATTATTTCTAACTTAAACACCTTCCTTTCCCTCTGTCCCTCATTTTCTTTCTTCTTTCTTCCCCGTCCCCTTTTCTTTCCTTCCTTCCCTCCTTCCTCCCTTCCTTCCTATCAAGCCATTTTGAGCCATAGTATCTTTGCATAGGCTCTTTTCCCTTTTGGGATGCTCTTCCCAGATTCTTTGCACAGCTGGCTCCTTCTTGTCATTTAAGTCTCAACTCAAATATCTCTGCCTCAGAACTTCCTTGACCACTGATTCTAAAGTAGGTCCCCATGCCAATCTCTATCACATCCTCTTGTTCCAAAGCTTCAAAAACAAGTATCCTCGTGAAGTTATCTCATTCTTGTACTTGCTTTACTTATTTATATGATTTACAAGGGCATATTTGCACATCTAATTTCTCCTTTCAACTATGTTTAAAAACAAAACAACATTCTATTTGGCTTACTTTTTTCTCACCTGTATTTTGGTTATTAAGTAGCACATTTTCACAAGTAATGAAGACTACAGAAATAAGAGCTAATCATTCTGTTTCCTGTGTATACACGTAAAAGGAATCTCAAGATATGCTATTTGTGGAAATTAACAATTTAAAATAGGCATTAGTGTGGCTTAATTTTTAAGCTAGACAGAAAAAGGAACCCTTTTAAAACTGAGAATTATCTGAGTGAGAGAATTAGCATGGATTAATATTTACTCATTATTCACAATAGCCAAGACTTGGAATCAACCTAAGTGCCCATCAGGGGATGAATGGATAAAGAATATGTGGTATATATACACAATGGAATACTACTCAGCCATAAGAAACGATGAAATCCAGCCATTTGTGACAACATGGATGGACATTGAGGGTATTATGCAAAGTGAAATAAGTCAGAGGGAGAAGGTCAAATACCGTATGATTTCCTTCATTAAGTAGTAGATAATAACAACAATAAACAAACACATAGAGACAGACATTGGATTGGTGGTTACCAGAGGGGAAGGGGGGAGGGAGGAGGGCGAAAGGGATAATTCAGCACATGTGTGTGGTGATGGGTTGTAACTAGTATTTGGGTGGTGAACATGATGTAATCTATGCAGAAATAGAAGTATAATGATGTACACCTGAAATTTATACAATGTTATAAACCAATGTTACTGCAATAAACAAAAAATTAAAAATAAAAATAATATTTACTCATTATAATAAAGCACTTAAATACACGAGTTCCTTGAGGGCAGGAACTGCGGCACTGTCATTGTTTGACATCTTTGTTTCTTTGCCTAACATGTTGTCTGTGAGTTCAAGAGGAGCTTCATCAAATGGTCGCTGAATTGAATAAAATACATATTTTGGAATGGTTTTAATGCTTCTGATCTGAAATTATTTTTTGAGCAAATAAAATAAATTGTCTTCACTTAGAATTAAGGAAAGTCCAGTGAATTTATGAATGTCAATAAATGTGAGTAAGATTTTCACATTTGCAAACAGACATTAATCAGGAATGAGATGGAATCCTTTATTATGGACTTGAGGTTTTATATTATATTGAGAAGAGAGTTTTTGGACATGGCTTTCCGTACCTCTAGGCTATTTTCCAGTATCTTGAATAATTAGTCTCTAGTATTCATTAATTCTGATTAAATGATAACCAACGTATTCAAGATGCCGAGTCACTGATGACCCAACTCCTCTACATCAATACTAAATAAGTTTGGGGGAGTTTCTTCTAAAATGTATCTAAATAATGATTCTGAAATCACCAAAGACTATAGTCACCAGGTAACTACTTGTAGAAAAGCAGCTATACTTAGTTCAAAATCACTATAGAATTCTCTTCTTCCATGCTCTTTTCTTTTTGGCATTTACGAAAAGTAGGAGAAAAACTTGTTCATTGCCCTCCCCTCCCTTTTTTATAATCCAACCTTTTCTCTAAGTATGAATTTTCCGATTGGGGAGTAGTTATTGGACAGAGTCAACACCTGGTTAGAAGGTTATAGAACTATGCTTTGGTACTTTGAGGCCACATTTGTAACTCGATATGATTTTCTTCTTCCCTCTATTTGTTACACCCATAAAGAGAATACTTCACTAAAACAGTTATAGGTAGCTAGTCTTTTACAGGACAGTTTTATTTCAATGTTGTTAATTTCACTTGTTATTTTTTTGGTGAGGAAGATTGGCCCTGAGCTAACATCTGCTGCCAATCCTTCCCTTTTTGCTTGAGGAAGATTGGCCCTGAGATAATATCCGTGCCAGTCTTCCTCTATTTTACATGTGGGAGGCCTCCACAGCGTGGCTTGATGAGCGGTGTGTAGGTCGGCCCCCAGGGATCCAAACCCATGAATCCCAGGCCGCCAAAGTGTAGCACACAAACTTAACCACTACACCACCAGGCCAGCCCATAATTTCACATTTTTCAAGTCAAACAATTTCTTGACTTTGCTCATACATGTACATATATGTGTATATCTATACATACACACATATTTTTATATATATATTTATTTTTTTATATGCTGATGTAGCAATATTTATGGAAAATTGGTTTTCAGGAAATCATGATAGATTTGTTTAGGGATACAAGATCTTAGGACAGAAGTTACAAACTGGTAGCCTATGGGCTGAAATAGACTCATACAACTTGGTTTCATTGTCCTGCATGGTGCTTTATTCTTGTTGTTGTTGTTATTACTTAACCTTTAGAAATCAGGAGAATTCATATAGAAATCCAGATTTCCAGCTTTTCCTGAAAAATCAGGAGACACTATAAGCAACTGGGCTGTTCAAACACTGGTGATGCTGTGACTTTAAACTGCAAATGTCAACAATTTAAAGGTTTCCATCCCTTCATTTTGATGTTTCTCTTCGGTATCAAATGGTGTTAGGTGCAGACACTGAAATGCTTACCCAGAATGCTCCCTGGCTTAATGGGGTATTACATGCCATCTTATTTTGCCTGTAATTTTCCCCCCAATTTCTACGTTATATCAATTTTTCCTTCATAAAGTTTTTCACATTTGGGCCTATTTTCTTCATCTCCTTGTTATGGCTTTTATCCAGGTCATGTTTTCCTCACTTCAGTGTCTGATTGTTTTAGCCATCACCATCTCTCCTGCCGTAACCTTTTCTCTGCCTGCCCCTTCCCGCTCTGCACACCAGTTACAGATTTATATTGCCCAAATCATGCTTCAATATATTAGTCCTGGTCCTCAGACCTGCATTGACAACCCAGAACCTGTGTTCAACTACTTAACTATAGTCAGAACCCATTCTGTCTTTCCCCCTCATTTTGAGTTAATCCATACACAAATAACTAGCCAATCTGCCCATATCCCTAGCACCAAAGCAGGCGTATTCCAGCCTCTGATGCTCCCAGCATTATCTCCTTCTCTCCATCTGTGCAAATAGATGGTGACTACCTTCAACACTGGCCTCTCTAGACCCCCTTGGTTCACAGTCCCAGAGTACAGCTCATCTTGCCTGGTGCATATTTCAAAATCATATTTTCTTTCTCTGATTGTCTAAAAACAGGATTTGGGGGCCAGGCCCATGGCCTAGTGGTTAAGTTTGGTGCACTCTGCTTTGGGGGCCCAGATTTGGTTCCCAGGCACGAACCTTCACCACTCAGTGGCAGCCATGCTCTGGCGGTGACCCACATACAAAATAGAGGAAGATTGTCACAGATGTTAGCTCAAGGCAAACCTTCCTCACCAAAAAAAAACAAGCAAACAAACAGGGCTTTTCCAAGTCTAGTCCCTGGATGTCTTACTTCAGAATCACTTGTTTTGCTCTTAAGCATTTATTCCTGGGCTCCACCTATATCATCTTGAATTCTTTAACTTGGGACCCAGGAATCTGATAAATCTAAAATTTGAGAAGTCTAGAATTTAAAGGCAAGGTAACTAATAGTGGTACAAGATTGCCTGATGGTTTGATAGAAGGTAAAATAGAATTCGATTAATTTTACGACAAGTGCATTTTCAGGTCTGCTAGCGTGTTTCTCAAACACTATTTATCCTAGTTGTTGATAATAGCTGTGCGTGTGGCTTAAACCGGCTCTTTGACACTGTTGCTGAGGCCCTCGTGATCCATCCAAGGAATAGTGGAAGGCAAATCAGAGCCTCTTCACCTTTCAGGCAAAAGCAAGACAATTACATAATGAACTTTTGAGTGCAGGACTGTTTCTTTTTTTTTTTTTAATTTTTCTCTGCCACACTCATGCCTTGTCTCCAGTAATGCCACTATTAATAAATGTTGAACCGCACTGGATAAATTGAATGAATGTTTGAAGATGAGAAGTTAGAATGAATATCAGTACTTAGGCTGGCAACGATGGTGATAACTCTTATTGAGGTTACACACTGCGCTCAGTGCTTTATGTAGATTATCCCAGTGAGTGCTTGCTCCAGCCCTGATAAGGCATCACGATGATTCCCTACATTTGAACAATGGGGAGTTTTCAGCTGCAGTTCCAGAGGGAGGCAAGAGACATTGTGATGTGAGAAGCAACCACTTTTGTCATTCATGAAAAACTTTTTTGAACAACTTTAAAGCATCTTTTTTTTTTTTTAAAGGAGAAAGGGGCCTGATAAATTTAAAATACTGATTGATAACTGTTGGGGAAGTCACTGTGATAAAGTAGTTTAAGGCGAAGAACAGAATTTGGAACTACAAGACCTGGGTTCAAGATTCAATTGGCCACCGAGAAGCTCTGCAAGTTTGAGCAATATCCAAAGTCTCTCTCAGCCTCAGTCCTTTAATCTGTAAAATGGGGACAATACTGCTACTGCATACCAACTTGTTGTAGGGAACAAATGCAGGAGTTTATATAAAATGCTATAAAAATATACAGTGCTATTCCTAGTGCAGATTGTTCAAGGTGTGAAGCAGGCTCTCAAAAGTCCTAACAATACTGTTTTGAATCATGCTGTAAAGAGAGAAGGAAAGAGAAATAATGAAATCTCATCCCCATAATTTCACAAAGAGGTATTACAATCCCCGGCTAAGGACTCTGAGGCTTAGGGAGGTTAAGTCTCATTGCGAAGTCAACCATGCCTGCCTGACTTCAAATGCTGTGCTCTTTCCACGGCACCAGTTTGCCTTTTTTTAAAACAAAACAACACATACACTTTTTCTTAACATGAAAAAAAAAGACGTTTAAGTTAGAAACTAACTCCTTCTGATAATTTCCAATTAAGATGTTGTCATCTAGCATCTGGCTCGATTTTCTTTTATGAAATATGGTAAATATAATTTGAGCGTAGCTTAAATGAAGTGTCCAAATAGGATAAAACAGGTCATCTGGGAAATTAGATTTTATAGATTACAAGAATTCAATGCCTAAATTGTGCTTAACGGACACCATTTTTTAAAAAGAAAATTCTTCAGGAAACAATTGACTAGTCTACCAATTTCATCATTATTTCTATATGAGACACCTATAGCATGGAGCAATTAAACCAAAACTAAATAATATAAACTTCACTATACGTAGTAGTGAAGAACACCTCTGTCTTCATGGATTTGGGGTTCACAAGAAAAACGAAGGGAGATCTTTGACCCAAGTTCAATTTTTTACTTCCACATTGTTTTTTAAAATGTTCTATTTAAAAATCATTTTATAAAGAGAAGTTAGAGAATTTTCTTGCCCTGTGGCTTTTTGAAGGAAATGATCCTGAGAATACTTCATGTCTGTGCCAATTTTTATCGTAAAATAGGAGTTCTAGTGGAGACGAGCTCCAACTATTAATTTTGGTTACTGGGCCATAGGGCAGAAGGATTGATCTTTTTTTAAAAAAAGTAAACATTTTTAAAATGAGGGTGGGGGTAGGGCAGGATTAAGGATAAGAGTGAATGTGAGGGTATGCAGGAAGGGGGAAGTGTTGATTTAAACACTGTAGGAAAAATTTGAGCACAGCTCATGCCTTGACGAGTAACTTAAACATCTCTCCTTTGGAACACTCTGTGAGGTGGTAGTTAAGTTCCCGTGCTGTGGAGTCACACAGTCTGGGATCAAATCCCAGCTCTATCACTTCCTAATTTTGTAATTTTAGGCAATTTAGTTAAACTGCTTGAGACTCTTATTTTCTCATCTGAAAATTAGCAATAATTACTGCTTCATAGGGTTGTTATGATGATTCAGCATAATCATTAATACACATTGTCAATGTGGTTGATATTATTATTATTGTTTTGGTGATGTAGGACTTACTTGACATATATATTAAAGTCTCCATGGCCTTATAAAACAATTTTGAAGAATGACAACTACTTGAGAGCGGTCTCTTTACAATTGAATAGATTCTTGAAATGGTGTAAAAGACACACATACCTATTTAGATAAAATATCAAGTCAGTTTCCTTTAAGAGACCTTGACGATGTTCATAAAATGACAAGATTATAAAACCAAACCTTCTAGTAAATAATCATGAGTTTATACATTTTTCAAAAGTGCACAAATTTGTATTCCACATAGGAGAACTTATCGATTTGTGTGTGTATTTCAAGCAACCATCTTACGCATGCTGTGCCCGTGGCTGACGGCGTTCTCCCCTGGGAAGGTGGCTTCTCTAATTGCAGTGAATGGCGATTCTATTTGTAGACATTACTTCCTACAGCACGCATTCCTTTCTGTGATTGTTATTTAAAAAATACTTGTCCTCAACTTTTTTAGTGTTCTTGGCTATCAAGGAGAAAATTCTACAGCACAAGAAGAATCCCATAGATAATACATATCTGAGATGAAAATGTGTATTGTCTTACCAACAAATAATCTATGTTTACTGCACCACAGGGAAAATAAGAAACATTTCAATACTAAAGCCCTCAAACCACCACTTAAGCCAAAAAAAAGAAAAAAGAGAAAATCAGAAGTATTAACATCATTTGAACTGCCAGGGCATTTTTCTTCCTTCTCTCACGCTATCTCTTGCTTATAAACAAAAGCACAGTTTTCACATTGATAGAAAGTCAACAGCAAGAGGACTTACCTTCCTTCAACCAAGAAATGTTATTTTTATCATTTTCAAAACGCTCTGCTGTTTTTACTTTTATCTTTTCCAGCTCAGTTTCGGACATCTAAGTGGAAACAGAATTTGTGATATAAAAAATTCATTAAGAACCCAGATTTATAACATTGAGCTTTATATTTAGAGACTACTGCCACATTATAGGAGAATTTTATCTCTGTAGTTTTTCAGTTCACCGTCTAACGGTAAGTCTTACCTTTATCCATTTGCAGTATTTTAAAACACTGGTGTTGAAAACTAAACTTTATATATTTCATTTTTCAGCAATAAAGATTGCTATAAGATCTTATAATTTCTGAATATGAAAGAATAACAGATTAACAACTAGCTACAGATTTGTAAAAGACAAACATGCAGTTGCTGTTTTCATGTTTTTTTTAATGGTCTACAGAAAACACGCTGCAAAGTGATAGAAAAAGATATAAATAATAATAAAACACAGAAGAACCTTTTTAGCAATTTATTGGGTCAAATGAGAACCTTATGACCTAAGCCAGGCCAAGTTGAGCTTCCTGACGGTGTTGAGGAGACCTATATGCACTTTCAGTGCATTGCACTTGACTTGCATGGCACGCATACAATGAGCTAGGATGCTCCACATAGCACCTCAATATACTTACCTGTGTGTTCCAAAAGGAGGAGGCCCAAGCGTGGGACTGGGGAACAGCGTGGCGATGCTCTGGGCAGCCTTTCTTGTTGTCTCTCAACGTCCAGCATTCCTCTACCCCACCAGAAGTGAGCGAAGAAGCAAACACACTCTCTCCCTGGGTGGTGCTAGATTTGTACCGCTGCCAGAAGCATCCAACTTGCGGCTGAGAGGTTTTTTTTTTAAGGTAATATAAAGCCTGCGGTTCAAAACAATAAAAACCTTCTCCAGGCTAGCACTTATTTAAAATGACACTCTGTAAAATAGAGTAAAAATAAAGAACTCTTTTCAAATTGACAGTTTCTTCAATCGCCTTCCTTCCACAGCCGCCATTCATCACTTAGATTAATATTAAAGGGTGTAGAAAAAATATATTGAAAAATACACACAGACTATTTGGGTTAAAAGAAAATGAAGGGGAACTTCTAAAGCTCTATTCTCTGGAAGTTCATCCTACAGCCGATCTTTTGAAAAGCAAGTTTCTCTAATATTTTATAGGCAACAAGAAAACATTTCAAGTTCGTTTGATAGTCTGTAGATATTCTGAAAAGGATTTGGAATAACATTCCAAAGAGGATTTGTCATTAGATTCTTAGTCAAAGATAACACTGTTTTCAATGGAAGGTTAAAAACAAATAAAACCATAACCCTTAGGTACGCATAGTAATAAACAGTCCAACATTCCTAAATGTTGTCATTTTTTTATCTTGGAAAATAATCTTTATTTTTTGGCCCAAAGCGGTTTGCTTCCTCTAGTGTCTTTATCTAAACAACTGTTATCTGATCACCTTGTGTCCATTTCACGTCCTTTTCCAGCTTCATTTCTTCTTGTACTTTGCTTTTTGTTTCATTGTCTTTAAAAACTACCTTGATCAGCCGATTTTCATACTAAGATAACTTTCAATTCCTCCCATTATCAATAAGATAAATTTCAGATTCCTTAGACAGCTAAGGAAGACCTTCAAGGGTCAGAATCTGGAACAACAGTAATTTTCAAACTGTGCCTCCAAGTCTTAAGATTTCTCTGAGGTGCCTAAACTTTTACTCCAACCTAAATGTAATGCTGCCATTCCTAAAACTCACGTGCTTCTGTTATTAACATTCCAGAAATGTTTCCTCAAAATCCCGTTTCCACCCCCACTTTGAAGCCTCTCTCATCTGGAAATGATCTTTCCCTTCTCTTATTGGGAAGGACTTGGGACTCCTCACATAGTTGTCTCCATTTTAGTCCTATGTAAACCTGTCTTAGCTTCCTGACAAGACTATAAACCCGTTGAGGTCTCAGCCTCTATCTCAGTATTTTATGCATCTTGCTCAGTGTTTGACATGATCCCCTACAGATTAATAATTGTCGAATAAACAAATCCACCACATCAAAAACCGAGAGTGTTTTTCTTTGTCCCGAAGTCACAGGATTCACCTGATTACAAAGTTCCTGTAGGTTGTCTCCTTTCTGTAGTAACAACATTTTGTGTCCCTTCTTCATATATTTGGAGACATAAACTAATTCCCTTAATAGTTTAGGCCCTGTCCTTTGGAAAAGCAAATTATCTAAATTTTATGTATTAGTAGGACCAGAAGACATTTGGTAAATAATAATCACAGAGATCTTAAAGCAATGAACAGTGATAACACAGGAGCTAAAGAAAGTCTAAGGTGCAAATATCTCGATGAGAAGAGACAATTGGGTACCCAGGAGGGAATGAGTGAGCCAGGGACACAGTTGAACATATTGTTCCTCCTAGTTTATTTTCAGTTGTATTTTAATATTAGACCATACAATTATTACTGTTATTCCTCAACAGAAACAATTTTTTGGGGGGGATTTGGAATGGATTTTGGATCTCTGTAAGGTTACAAGTCATGTAACCTCTTCTTCCATGCAGTTTCTAAGGCAGAGAACCCATTCCTGTGAGCGGGTGATAACTCCAGGTTCATGATGAAGCCTTTTCTCAGATTCTGTGACCACTTTTGTATATTTTATTTGTATCCGACTAAACTATTTTCCAATTACTGTCCCAAGAGCAACCCGTAACTCAAATCCTTGTCCACGTTTCTTACTTTGGAGATTATGGAATATTGTTGATTATGGTTTATTCTTTGATTATTCTTGATTTATACATATTTTCTACTTGTTTTACTTTTGCAATTAGTGTTATACAATTATTTGAGGTCCAGTGTTAAATAAATTGCAAACTGTAAGATCTTTTTGCAAGAATTGTTCTGAGGAGGAAATTTTTATGAAGATAAAGTTCATTTCTAATCTGGAAATATTACCGAATTTGGGCTAATGTATTTTCAACGTGTCCTAACACTTGGAATTTTTCTAGTGTTTTGTTTTATCATTTTTTTCTACTTAGCCTCTCACTGCCCTTTGCTTTTACGTTTTTCCTTTGAATTGGCTTTTGTCTTCTAGAGTGAGTGCCATTACTTGAATTTTCTATATGGAATTTTCTTTCATTTTGAAGAGCACCATTTTTTGAAATTGGACAACTCATTTTGAATTCTATTCCTGTCTTTGTGAGTATTAGCAATCATTCTTTATGAGAACTGTAGATGTTAATAAGCATCGTATTCATCTACTTTATCGGTAAAGATGATAAGAATAGGCACCAGGTACTTTTTCCCAAATCAACTGTACATGACTAGTGTCCTACTTGGACATTGAGTTAAGGGTATCCAATACTGGTTACAATCTTTAAACCATATGTTCATCCACCTAGAGAGGTACTTGGGCAACAAAATTCTCCATCTGGGTGATGGAGACTGGTTTGGACTGGGGTTTTAATCTCTTGAGCTGAACTGGGCCTTGGGATGAATGAGATAAACCACATTTGATGGTAGGAAGTAAAAAGAAACCAAATCTGATGAATCCCAGGCAGAACAATCTGGGAAACAATAGATCGTCCAAAATGAAGCTCAAAAAAAGACAAGCCTCAGAAGTCAAGCTGGTCTGACTTGAATCCAAAGAGAATAAACACATTCTTAAAAGAATTCCCTGTCCAAATCATGTTCCTTGTACCCATTGGAAATAATGAGCTAAATAATTCAGACCCAGGGATGTCGTCTCAAGGCTCAAGTTTTTTTGTTAAATTCTATTTTCATTTCTTTTCTAAATGGAGATAGTTAAACGTACTCTTGTAACTCTATTCCTTTTATTTTGACACATGCACACATGCATCAATATTTCCAGTTCCTTATCAAAATCTGACCTAAAGATAGAATCTTTAAGGGCAAACTATCCAGCAGAAGGCAATCTTTGCCAAGAGAAAAACCTGCAAGGTTATCATATGTTTCATGTTTTTGTTTACTAAAATTGAATGCAGGAAGCTAGAGCCTTCTTTAACAAACAAATAATTATGTGCTATCATATTAGTCTTTTTTAATTGTCTTCAAAATCATCACATTGTCACTTGCCATTCTTTGTAAAACAATAAAATTATATGTATAATGTAACAATATGATATTAATCAATGTGTAGAGAAGTCACCAACTCAGATTACTGGATTTGAGGACAATAATTTGTAGAGTAGAACTTTCTGAAGGATTAGTGGATTGGATGCAAATGGAAATGGTATAGGAAGGTGTACTACTCCTTTGAAAGTATGTTTTCTGCTACAGAATGGAATCTCTATGTTATTTAGTACAGTTAATTAAAATGTTTTCAATAGCCATTCTGATGACCCATAGATGCCATTAAATGTTTTACATTTTTAAAATTCTCTCTGAAATTTTGTGGCCTTGATACAAAAATACACATGGAGTAAATAAACATTGGTCCAAAGAATCAAAGAGAAAGGTAAATAAAACAAGAAGAAAATTCCTTATTTGTAACACAGGCTTTCCCAGGGAAGGTCACAGCTAACACCACAAGGCATACCAATTCAAGGATTTATTAGATGTTAGATCTTGTCAAAAGTTTGGGTTTCAGAAATAACACTCAGGGATATAAAATGCTTAAGTTTTATCCTTGTTTCATGCCAGATCATTTTAAAAAGCTGTTTACCTTGACCAAATTATTTTTACACCTTGTAGAGTTGCTTTTACTAACTTAGACCTTGGCTGGCATTAGGAAAATATAGAAGAGTAAACATGTAAATGACACTTGCTAGTGGGTTTAATATGAAGATTTTTGGTTCCTCAGGATTACAGTTTGCTTCCTTAACTTAATATAGTCCACTTAGTGTAAATATTGTTTCAAGTCATGTTAAATTTAATAACTATATAACTGTATAATTCCATTTGCACACTCTCTCCTTTGTACTATTATTTTCATATATTGTACATCTACAGATGGTATAATCTGACAGGCAGTGTTTGTATGTCTTTGTGTGTGTGACAACAGCCAGTTGTCTTTTAAAGAAATTAGGAGAAGAAAAAATATATAATTTTTTTTATGTTTACCCACATAGTTGCCATTTCTGGTTCTCTTCCATTCCCTCTATTAGATCTGAATTTTCATTTGATTTCATTCTTCTTCAGCCTAAAGCACACTTTACCATTTCTTAAAGTTCAGGTCTGCTAGTGTCAAAGTTTTTCGGCTTTTGTTTATCTAAAAATGTCTTTAGTTCACTCTTATTTGTGAAGGATATTTACCCTGGGTATAGAATTCTTTTTTTTTTTTTTTTGGTGAGGAAATCAGCCCTGTGCTGACATCTGCCAATCCTCCTCTTTTTGCTGAGGAAGACTGGCCCTGGGCTAACATCCGTGCCCATCTTCCTCCACTTTATATGGGATGCCACCACAGCATGGCTTGCCAAGCAGTGCGTCGGTGAATGCCTGGGATCTGAACCAGCGAACCCCAGGCCACCGCAGCAGAGCGTGCGCACTTAACTGCTTGCGCCACCGGGCCGGCTCCTGGATATAGAATTCTTGATTGCCACTTTCCTTCCTTCTTTCCTTCTTTCCTTCCTTCCTTCCTTCCTTCTTTCCTTTCTTCCTTTTTATTTTGACATCATTCCTATCATTCTTCCCCTTTTCCCCCTCTCTGGTAACTTTAATTGTTTTTTTATCTTTAGTTTTCAGCAGCTTGACTATGATGTGTTTAGGCGTAGTTTTCTTTGTATTTTTTTCTGCTCAAGTTTTGCTGAGATTCTAGGTTCTGCAAGTTGATGTTTTTCACCAAATTGAGTGAAATTTGTGGGCCATTATTTCTTCAAATATTTTTTCTGTCTCCTTCTCTCTCTTCTCTTCTTCTAGCATTCCAATTATGCATGTTTTAGACCCCTTAATATTTTCACACAGGTCACAGAGGCTCTGCTCATTTTTTTCCCAACCTCGTCTCTCAAATCTTCAGATAAAATAATTTCTGTAGATGTGCCTTCAAAATCACTAACCCTTTCTTCTATAGTCCCCAGTCTACTCTTAAGGCAATCTTGTGCATTTTTCATTTTAGATATACTTTCATTTCTAGAATTTGCATTATATTTGCTTCTTTCTGATAGTTCCTACTTCTTTGTTGATAATACCTATCTTTCACTTATTATCACTGTTGATAATACCTCTCTCTCACTTATTATCACCATCTTTTCCTTTAATTTATTGATCATATTTATTATAGCTAGTTTAAAGTCATTATCTGACAACTCTGACATCTGGATCTTCTATTGACTGCTTACTTTCTTGGTTATCATTTACATTTTCTTAATTCTTCAAATGTCTAATAATTTTTTATTGTATACTGGACATTTTGGATGATACATTGTAGAAAGGCTGGACTATGCTGCATTCTTTTAAAGAGTGTTGAATTTTGTTCTAGCAAACAGTTAAATTACTGATATATCCTTTGTATCCTGTCAGGCTTGGTTTTATGTTAGGGTCAGGTCAATTTTAGCTTTTTTCTTAATCTTATTATGTAGTTTATGCTAAAGGATCTGGTTATTATGACCAAGGCATGTACTTTCTTAGGTCTCAACTAAATGGCCAAGGTTCTCGGTGAGATATGTCCCTTCTGGATGGACCAGAGTGTCTTCTAGCACTATATTAACTGTGGTACATACATTCAGTGCTCAGCCCCATAGAAGCTACTTTTTGCAACATACTTCAAGCCTCATCCTATGCATGCATAGCCCAAACTTTAGCCAAGAATACTTGTGATTAACTCTGCCACTTCCCTGTTTTGTGCAGCTCCCTCTTCTCCAGAACCCTATACTGAAAATTCTAGCCATTTCAGAAGCTCAAACTCCAGTCTCTGCCTCTTCAGCTCAGACAGTCTGCTACTCTACTTGGGTTCCACGTACTTGCACTATGGTATGGAAAGGGTTGCCAAGTCAAGAGCTGGGGCAAATGTGTAGCTCATCTTTTGTGTTTCTCTACTCTCAGGAATTACAGTACTGTTCTCTCTGTTGCCCAATGCTTAAAAATAGCTTCCTCATTTATTTTTGTCTGGTTTTATAGCTGTATACAAAGAGATGCAAGCTCGGTACCATTTACTCCGTTGTGACCAAAAGTAGAAAGAATTTTATGAATTCCTTTACCCCATCCTTCCATTCAATCAGACATCAAAGATAGCTTTCTTTCACCATCCTCTGGTGCAGGGCAGATGAGCCTAGAACAAAGGGTAGCTCATCTTTGAGATTCAAATTTCACTTTATTTTAAGTTCATAGAAGAATCAGTAGTTTTGAAAGCAAGTCCTTGTTATGATAAGTACCAAAGAATTGAGATCACATTTAAACCATAAATCATATTAGGTAAGAATAAAAATTGCTTAAAAGTACTATTTGAGCTAATCACCCCACCAAATTAAAGTTTGACAAGTGAGTAGGAAGGGAATTTGAAGGGGATGTGTGACTATGGTTTAGATGCTGGATGTTCATTAAAAAGGAACTCAGTGCATTATTGTCTTAGATAAACCTAGAAAGATTCAGACAATAGGGTCCTCAGATAATCTGGAGAATACTGGAGCAGAATAGATCTTTGCTCAGTTTTCTAGAAGTCCCTTAGTGGTTTTTAAGACTTAGAGAAAATCTCTGCATCTATCATGACATCTAAGTATCAATAGCAGATGGAAAGGCTTGAGTATTTCCGTAATACAATGTATTATGAGACATCTGGGGAGAATCCCAAACTTCCTCCAAGTTTGAGAGAAGTGCTAAGGGCCAGCAAACAGGAATAAGGCTCTCGATCACAAAAAGAGATGCCATTAGTGGATGCTGCATAGAGAAGGCAAGTTAGAGGCAATGGAGGGGTTATTGATTTTGGGAGAAGAAATAGTGGAGAAAGAGATGATCCCCAAAGGCCAGCAGGAAGTACTCTCCCTAAGTGAAGACAAGCAATGACAGATGGTTACTGTGTACTAGATTTGCTACGCAGGGGGAAAGCAAGAACGAATTGTATGTTGACTGAAAGCCCCTCTTTGAAGCTGGAAGAGATTGAGTTAACTTGAAATCGTAAGTTTGTTTTCCACCATCAGCAAAGATGTGGGCTCAAATGCTAAGTTAACATCAGTTATGGAGAAATAAAAACATTATATGTTTTGTGGATCTGAATACATAGCTTTGCTCTATACTTTCTTTCCATCTATTCTCCTGAGACCTGTAAGATGAGTTCACCAATGTAGTCAACACTATAGGAGTCCTACTTAAAATTGCTTCCTTCTTAGATAATGACCACCATCACTCACAGAGGTGGGTCCAGTACCATCAGGTGACCCTGTTCCTCGGCCATAACATATTGTATCAGAAATAGGTGATTCAAGCTGGCCAATCCAATATCCTCTTCCGCAAAATTTGGAATTGGGATCCAATCATTAGGATTTAGCAGTTTAAATCATCTAGGGTTGTCTGTGTCATCTAGGGTAACATGTCTGAGCTGTGGGAAAGTAGAGAAATTAGGCAATTAGGGGAGAGCAACTTTGCTCCAGTTTTGTCATTTGTAGAGTACAGAGAATAACAATGGTATATACTTTGGAGTTGTTGGGGGGTTTAAATGTTAATGAGTGTAAAGAACTTGGAAAAGTGCCTGAGCATGTAGTAAACACTCAGTAAAGACTTAGCAATTATGTTTATTACGAGTGATTTTTTTCAACTTTTTTGAGGTATAGTTGAAGTACAACAAATGACGCATTTAAAGCATGTGGTTTGATCAGTTTTTTTTAATTGAGGTCATAATAGTTTATAACATTGTGAAATTTCAGTTGTATGTTATTATTTGTCAGTCACCATATATATGCCCCTTTATCCCTTATGCCCATCCCCAACCCCTTTCCCCTCTGGTAACCACTAATCTGTTCTCTTTGTCCGTGTATTTGTTTATGTTCCACATATGAGTGAAATCATGCTGTGTTTGTCTTTCTCTGTCTGGCTTATTTCACTTAACCTAATACCCTCAAGGTCCATCCATGTTGTTGCAAATGGGACAATTTTGTCTTTTTTTATGACTAAGTCCATTGTATATATATACCACATCTTCTTTATCCGTTCATCAGTTGATGGGCACTTGGGTTGTGTCCACGTCTTGGCTATTGTGAATAATGCTGCAAAGAACATAGGGATGCATATGTCTCTTTGGATTGTTGATTTCAAGTTCTTTTGATAAACACCCAGCAGTAGTATAGCTGGGTTATATGGTATTTCTATTTTTAATTTTTTGAGGAATCTCCATACTGTTTTCCATAGTGGCTGCACCAGCTTGCATTCCCACCAGCAGTGTATGAGGGTTCCCTTTTCTCTTCTCCTGGTTTTATCAGTTTTTATGTACGTATACACCCATAAAACCATCACTATAATCAAGATAACAAACATCTCCATCACCCCAAAAGTTTTCTCATCCCTTTGTAATCCAATTCTCCTTCTACTCCCATTCCCAGACAAACACTGATTTTCTTTTTGTCATTCCCTGTGGATTAGTTTGCATTTTCTAGAATTAAATATAAATGGAGTCACACAGTATGTATTCTTTTTGCTAAATTCTTTTATTCAGCACAATGATCTTGAGATTCATCTACATTACTATGTCAACAGTGCATTTATTTTTATTGCATTCCATTGTATGGGCATACTGCAATTTGTTTATCCATTCATCTGTTGATGGATATTTGAGTGGTTTCACATTTTATCTATTACAAATAAAGTTGTTATGAACACTTGTGTACAAGTCTGTTATTTTTCTTTTTTATAGTTTCGGTATTTATCATATTAAAATTTTTTAAGGGGAAAAATGAGAAAAACCCTAAAATAAATTGAACTGTAACTAGAAAATACAGTTCTAAAAATAGTGTCCATTAGCTTGCAAAGTTAATTTTAACCTAGAATATACAACTTCACCTTTAAGGGACTAGTTGATATCCACATGGAATTTACAACTGTCTTGTCTTTATATGTGACTACTATGAGGTCCTTACCTAACTAAAACCTGCTAAAAAACCCTCTAAAGGAGAAAAAGATGGCTTACAAAAGTCAAGACAGTAAGACTAGATATTACCCCTTAACCTTTTAAAATTGCATGGTAGAGATGAAGAGACATAATGTCTTTCCATAAATGTGGACGATTATTTTTCTTAAGATATAGAAGTGTTAGTACTCAAGCAAGCTCAATTTATTTTATTTTAAAAATAAGTTACAGAAATAGCTGCCTTGGTTTCTCACTCAAAACCTAGATATTTTGAAATACTTGAATGATAGCTATTGCAGGAATATAGAGTGTTGCTTACTGAGTTTGTATTAGAAGTTACTTTAAAATTATTTATTAATAAGAAGATATTGATTTATTGGATTCTTACAGTACAGTGCCTTTTGTTAAATTCTTAATAATTATTTAAAATAATTATGTAAACTAATAGATAATATTGATGAAGGTATGATGATGCTTAAAACAGTCTTCTTTAATCAGTACAATATGTCAGTAAAATTTACCCAAATGTTAACATCTGGAAATGTCTCTCTCTTTGAGGGAGAGGCATTTCTTGACTACATGTAGTTATTTTCCTTCTGTTTTAGTCTCCTAATTGTCAAGTTCTTTGTCATCTTCTTGACTGTGTCTTTGCTTTGTAGTTCTAAGATATTTGACAGAGGTGTCAAATAAGGCAGACAAACATAATTTCTTTCATGTAATACTTGGTCTTCTACCTACATTAGTGAGGAATACTTTTGTTTTAACCCAGGAGAGAAAGAAAAAAAAATACGTTATCTTGATCACTCTTTTCCCTAGACCATCTCTCATGGGTCAGTCTTAAAGCAAAACATTTAAATAAATTGAACTTCAAATACAATTTCAGTTTAATAGGACTTTTGGATCCAAAAAGAAATTCTAACATTTGATCAGCTATTCACAAATGATGTCTTTGTATCCTTTAAAGAACTATAAAGCATATAAAAAATTGTAAGCTGTTTTATTTGATGGTATGTGAGATAAAATAATTCTTTGAAGAGCCGTAGAGTCTAATTGGAAAAGAATATCAGTATATCCCTAAATTATGAAATTAATAAAGTTAAAACCACACAGGACCTACATAGGTAATGGCACAGTGATTTAAGAATACACAATTGTTAATGTTGTATAAATTCTAAGGGGAAAATATGTTTTCTGGAGAAGAGATGATAAAATTTTAGTAGGCAGAGATTAAAAAAATAATGGTTGAATATGGGAAGGGAGAAGGTGAAGATGATAAAAGGGGAAATTTCTCCTTCCACAAATTAGATTGAAAATGTCATTTTCTTTGCTTTTTTGATAAAGGAAAAGTTCCAAGTTCTTTTTCTTGAATTGTAAATCACCTCTAAGATGCATAGGACAGAAAGAAGAAGAAAAAGAGAAGCTGTCCTTTCTCTCATAAATCTTGTTTGGAGTTTAGAAAAATATAAGGTTAATCCAAGATTTTTTGTTATTGGTGTTATTGTATTTGGAAAGGTGAAAAGAAGCAAAATCATTTTGAATGTGTTTGTTTCACTAATAAGTGGCAGGATTGGGATTTCCATGCAGGGCTTATGGGTCTTAAATTAATACCATTGAAAGGGAAATTTCCAACATTACCAGGTCATTTCTCCCAATTGCCAAGTGCTCTGATGTGACTGCATGATTCACTAGGATAGTCTCTTACATCACCATGCACTTCCTTTTTTTAGCCCTTATCATAGTAGAAATGTTACCCTGGTTGCATGGTTAATGCCTTCGGGCTGGCACATGTGGTTGTGCAGGCTGTACACTGCAGAACTCTAGGGTGCATAAGGTGACTTTGTAATATGTCAATTTAGCTAGGTTGAACTACATTTCCCAGAATTCCTTTCCTTGTATATTCCCAATTAGAGTGGGCCACAAAAGATATTTTTGTGGGCGATTTGAAAGATATAAGCATAGTAGCAGCTATGTTGTTTTTACAACAGGAAGGTTAGGGTAGACACTTTTGTAGTTCCTGCACATTGTTCCTTATTTGCTGGCTCACTTCCTTGGTGTGGGCAGCAGCCAGACTGCAA
Source organism: Diceros bicornis minor (assembly GCF_020826845.1). NCBI lineage: Eukaryota > Metazoa > Chordata > Mammalia > Perissodactyla > Rhinocerotidae > Diceros > Diceros bicornis. The sequence continues at coordinate 68,752,040 of NC_080741.1, forward strand.
CTTTCCATCTTCCCCAGAGTCATCCTCCAGCTTCTCCATCTCCTGGGCTGGTAGTGTGTTTAGCTCCATGATGAACGGCACCAGCTTCTCCTGCAGGACACCCACTTCATCAGGGTTGGAGGTGGTGAAAACCGACACAGATTCCAATTCAAACTCATGGGTTTCAGCTCAAGCTCAGGGGTTCCAGTTTATCCTTGTCCTCTTCCACTTTATATGCAGTCTTGTCTTCCTGATGACCTGCTCTGCCAACTTGAAGCTCCAGCATTGGAAGCAAGAACAATAGCTTTATAGAGACTAACCAGCTCCCCAAATTGAGTAAGGTCAAGTCCCTGTAGCAGAGCCCTTAATATATAAACCTCCTCATGGTTCTGCTCTTTTGATTGAACTCTGACTGATAGAGTGCACCATTCACATTGCACCATATAAATGGCACCACCCCCTATAGTCATGCAGTGCACTGCCTGGAGGCCAAATCAGCAACCCTGAAAGTCTATGTTCCCAAATTTTAAGTGGCATGAAGACTAGAATCATTTGTTTCTTGTGGGAAAGTTGGCTCCATGACCAAATACATTTGGGAAACACTGAAATCATCCCTCAGCCCTGCATTAAGATCCTACCACATTCACACAGTAAAGGCTCTGTAAAGCTATGCACTAAAGTAATTTGTTCAGTCCTGCCAAACTTATTTGACCATGGAATCATTTTCTAGGTAGTGCCTGTTAGCATAGCCCTGGAACTAGTGGTCTACAAAACACACTTTGAGAAACACTGTATACATTCTGATAAGCTCAGTCATTTAACATTTGACTCTCATAATTTCTAAGTGCTATCTAAGTACAGCATTAATGTAACTTAAAATCCCATTTAGGCAGTCAAAATTAAATGCAACTAGGGCATGCGATAATAAGAATGTAACAAAGAACAATGCTTGCTGATGTGCAGTGTAATTCATTCCAGCGCTTTTCAGAAGATCTTAAACAAGAAGATCTTGCCATAGGAAAGGCACAATGTATTGCACCATGACAATGAAAAGAGGTGATAGAGGAAATGTTTCTTTTCCTCTCTCCATTCCTTTTCCTTCTTAGTGATGAGTTAGAAGATGAATATGTGAATGGCAAAAAAGGCAATGAGATCAGGAAGAAAAGGCATTGGATATTGAAAGCTGGAACCAGGTTAGCTTTGAGTGAAATGGAGGAAAACTAGGCTCAGAGCATCCACACAATTTGTATCTTAATTCAGCATTTACATGTAGATGAGATATTCAGGGGCATGCTTGTTGCTGCAAGGCCAACCCAGACAAAATTGCAAAATAGACAAGGTTAATTTTTGATGCACTTGTTTTCTCTTGATGAAGTAAGCAGTGGTTCTCAAAAGGAGTTTTGGGGTTGCCATAATGACTGGGAAACATCACTGGTATGTACAGGACAGGAGCCTGAGATACTAAACATCCTGTCGTGCAAGGAAAATCTTGCCCAATAAAGAAATGACCTACCCAAAATGAGTTGCCTCTCTGTTGAAACACACTGAAAGTACTTGGTTTGGTTCCATATATTCCTTTTCCATTCCAGTCACAGCACCCATGTGGGCTATGTGTTTCTCAACTAGGTGTAGATCTGATTAGCTGATAAAAGTTATTGCAGAAAGATTGAATAAGACTCAACTTTCAAGTGTTCATTTACATTTCAAAAGAGGAAATAATCAACTCCAAAGAGTCTCAAACTAATTGATGCTGTGAGAGGGAAAAATGTATTAAAATATTTTATTAGAAGAGTAATGTAGTCCTCTTATATGCAGAGAAATTCTGAGACATTTATTTCCTTTGCAATTTGCTCATTTCAAGTTCTAGTATCTTTTTCTCTATACCTCTACTCATCATATGCCCTTTCCAGGGAATCAAATATGTACAGCTAATATTGCACCTGCACATCAACCTTTAATCTTTGTAAATATGTGTTTATAAAAACAAAGTGCCAGCATTTGAAGAGAACTGGTAGGTACGTCAGACTGTAAATAATGCCTCTGTATAAGTAAAAGAAGTCTTGTCTGAACTATTAATTTAAACTCTCTATGAAAAATAGGTGATCAGACAAAATGGCAGCCTCCTACTTTTCCTTCTCGCCTACACATGAGCGAAACAAAAATATTTAATATTCTTGCCTGGTTTATGGTGTAATAATCCCTTTCTGAATTATTATTTCATATCTTGGAGTAAAAGCTCCAAAGGTAGGAGAATAGGAGTAGCTGATGTGTTATAGGACTGGCTGCTTTACATATGTATTTATGGAAGCTCTACATTCTGAAATGTGCATTATCTCCATCCTAAATATAGGAACCTGAGGCTCAGAAGGCTTAAATATCTAATGCATTTAATGATAAGAGCTAGTACAATTGACCCTAGGTCAGCTTAGCATTTAAGCTCATACTTTATTACTATGTCTTACAATGTCCAGGTCTTTTTAGTTTGCTTTATAGGTTGTCCTGCATGAGTATGCATGTTCCAGATAGCTTTGAATGCAGCCAACTATTTATTGGGCTACTCTAAGGGAAGTATAAATAAGCCCTACCATCAGGGAGGTCTGGCTGTAGTTGGAGAGATGTCACACGTACAATGGCACATGCACATGGAAAGGTAGCCAACAAAACATGACATAATATTAATTAGTGCCAGCTGAGATGCACATTCAATAACTCTGTAGGATTTTAGCAGGGAAGAGCTCACTTTGAGTTGAGGTAGTCAAAGAAGAAGCCAAGGCTGGCTTTCAGACTTGAAGTATGACTAATAGTAGCCACAATTTACTCATTAAAAAATGTTTGACAAGCATTTATTGTGTGTAGACCTGGACTAGGGCCTGTGAATACAATGGTGAAGGGGGTGGACAGAGACCCTGTCTTTCTTGTGACCCCTTCCCTCCCAGGCCCCAACATTTCATATGCCTACAGAATCACCTGAGCATCCTGTTAAAATGCAATTTCTGATTCAGGAAATCTGGAATAGGGCCTGAGATTCTGCATTTCTCACAAGGTCCCGGATAACAGCCATGCTGCTCCACACACAATACTTTGATTAGCAGGACTCTAGAAGAGGGGGTGGATGAGTGAATGAAGAAATGAATGGTGAGCATATAACTTCAGCAAAAATAGTTGAAGGTCCATTAAGGGCATGTAGCCATCTTGTGCTAGGCTTTAGCTCCTATCTTCACAAACAGACCAGGCTACCATTGCTGCCTTGGCATAGCTGGATAGGCCTAAAACATCAGATAAATCACTTTGGCTTACCTTCTTCTACATCTATACAGACATCTTTCCTTCTGTTGAACTGTTTTTCCTCACATATTTGCAATCCAGTTGATTGTTGCAACTTTTTTTGTCCATCACTTTTTCACTCTTGCTTTCCTAGTACTATTCTCCAAATCCTAGCAAAATTGATTTAATTTCAGCTACATCCTGATCTTGGGATCAGCACAATGGCAGAGCATTTCTGAATTCTGTGAATTTCTGATCTCATTTCTAATGTGCTATCTCTCTCTCCTCCCTTCCGCCCCACCTCTCTCTCTCCCTCCCTCCCTTTTTTCCTCCTTCCCTCCCTTCTTTCCTTCCTTCCTACTTTTCTTCCTTCCTTCCTTCCCTTCTGTTGTTCTTTCTGTCATTCTTACTTACCCTCAGAATGTAATATTTTCAAATTAGTGGAGATTCTTCATTTAGCCCCCAAATGATGAGTTTGACACACTAGCTATGCCATTTATTAGTTATCTGACTTTGGGAAAGTTATTCAACCACTCTGTGCTGCACTTTCCTCATCTATTAAATAGGGATTAATAATATATCCATCTCACAGTGTCATTGTAGGATTAAATGATTACTAAATGTTAAGTGCTTAGAACAATTGCTAGCACATAGTAAATACTATATAAATGTTGGTGCCTTTTGTTGTTGTTATGCAATCTTCTCTTCCTGCCTGTGGGACAACAAACTTTCTTTTTGACTTGACAGTACAGAAGTCCATGGCACTGAGCATGAAGTTCAGTGCAGTGGTTGTCGCTTATGTTCTGAGGAGACACTTGGGAGGGTTAAAGATTTATACCAGAATTTTTATCCTTCCATGCATTCTTCCTGCCTGTCTTATCAAATTTTGGACATTTTTTTCCCTGTCTCTTATATATTACCTTTCCTTTATCTCATTATTCAATTACCTCATAAATGTATATTTCATGGGCATGTAGTTTATGTCATGATGGCAAGACAGTCATGGATGAAAATTGTTTCACTATTTTTAGGTATCATTGTACAAATTTGATGATGATGATGATGATTACTCCTACTAGTATTAATATCCATCAAGTGTATTATCAAGGACTTCTGCTTCCAAAATAATGGAATAAAAAGAACCAGATTTACCCCCCCACCTTGAACAACTGAAAAAAAAAAAAAACAGACAAACAGACACTGGACAACAGGCAATATAGGACAGTGATCCTTGACAGAAGGAAACAAATAAGATAAGCCCTATGACTGCCCCAGCTTATTGCCTAGAGAGATTTTAGAGGTTCAGTGCAGGGTGGCTGAACCTAAACAGAGTCTAGCAGCCTCCCTAGAGTTGAGGAGACAGAGTTCAGGGTTCAGGGAAGCCAAAACAGATAGAATTCACATGGCAGAATATTGGGGAGGAGACAGCCACACACAGAGCAAATGATTCCTTTCAAGTCTTCAGCTAAATATGGATCAGTGCCTACATGTGAGGAAACTACCAGAGTGTAGGAAAGCCTATCAGGAAGGAACAAGCAAAACAATACCTGGAGTTCACATAGGGTCAGAAAGAGTTTGTGTTCCCAACAGCCAGAGCAACAAGACCTAACACGCTGGGATCAAGTAAGCTCTCAGCCTAACAAAGTGTAGAAGCAAAGCCACAAAATGATCAGATTGTTTCCAAATAAATTAATTGTGTCCCAGAACAAAGATGAAAAATATTTAAAGGAATGATGACTCCTCCAGCACTTAACAATATAAAGACAATGTCTGATATCAATCAAAAATTACCAGGCACACAAAGAAGCAAAAAAACACAATCTGTAATAAGCAGGCGTAAAAAAATCAATCATTAGACATAGACTCAGAAGTGCCACAGATAATAGGATCAGTAGAAAAGAACTACAAGACCCCTATTAAAACTATACTCCATATCTTCCAAAAGGTAGAGGAAAGCATGCACATGAGGAGACACATGGATGATATAAAAAATAACTAATTTGAACTTCCAGAGATGAAAAAATTACACTGAATGGGATAAAAAATATATTAAATACTGAAGAAAAAAAGATTAGTCACTCTGAAGACATGGCAATAGAGATTATCCGAAATAAAACACAAAGAAAAAAATGACTAGAAAAAAAAGAACAGGCCATCCGTGAGGTGTGCAACAACTTTAATCAGTATAATATATATATAATCAAGGCTCAGAAAAACATGGAGAACTGGGGAGACAGAAAAAATATATTTTAAGAAATATGACTGGAAATCAAAATTTTTGGAAATCAAACTTCCAAATTCGATGAAAATTATACACCCATAGATTGAAGGAGCTCAATGAATCTCAAATACAAAAAACAGAAAGAAAATTACACCAAACCACATCAAATTACTTAAAACCAGTGTTAAAAGAAAACCTTAAAAGCATCTCGGAGAAAAGGACACATTACAAATAGAGTAAAAAGGATAAATGATAGCAGACAACAGACATCTCATCAGAAATAATGCAAGCTGGAAGACAGTGATGCAGCTTTTTTAAATACTGAGACAAAAAAATCAACCTCAATTTCTATACCTAGCAAAAACGAAAGTAAAATAAAGGCTTTTTCAGACGTACAAAAGCTGAGAGACTTCATCACCAGCAGATCATTATTACAAATAGACAATACTGCAATGTGCTAAGCCTTCTATGTGCTTTTCTTCATCTAATCCTTTCCCAAACATTATAGGTACATGCCATTGGCATCCTCACCTTATGGCATAGGGAGTTAAGGTTGTGAGATTGCAAAGAAGCACAGCCATGGTGTAGCCAGACTACAGAGCTTGCACTTACAGATTTCAAGCCAATCTGAAAAGGTTATATAGTGTATGATTCCAACTATTTGATATTCTGAAAAAGGCAAAACTATACAGACAGTAAAAAGATCAGTAGTTGCCAGAGGGTGCGGGTGGAGAGATCAATAGGTAGAGGACAGAGGATTTTTAGGGCAGTGAAACTACTCTGTATAATACTATAGTTATGTAGACATGTCATTATACATTTGTCCAAACTCATAGAATGTAGAACACTGAGTGAATTCTAATGTAAACTATGGACTTTGGGTGATGATGATGTGTCAGTGTAGGTTCATCAGCTGTAACACATTACCACTCTGGTAGGGGAGGTTGATAATGGGAGAGGCTGTGCATGTGTGAAGGCAGAGGGTATATGGGAAATCTCTGTACCTTCTCTTCAATTTTCTTATGAACCTAAAACTGGTCTAAAAAAGTCAAGTCTTAATTTTAAAAAACATCTGCTACCTTCATATTTGTTTCACTAGTCTAAGACCTAATTTATACCCAGGGAATGTTTTGGCATTTAGCAGGATGTGGGGCCATCTCAGTTGAAATCAGGTGTCCCAACAAATGTTTTTGACGATTAAGCTATTAATGTTACTATCATTTCAAAGAGTGATCATATTTACTAATGACCTTTGTTACAAGAAAGATATTTAAAGGAACTTCTTAGCTACGTTTTAAACAATAAACATATAGTGCAAATTTTAGGCAACACAGTACAAAATTTTAGACAATCATGTCTTCATATATTCAATCACGGTCATTCATCATATTAAAATAATAATAGCAGCAAACTTTCTGAAGTATTTAGTATTTAAAAAAGACTCATAGACCTCCTTAAGCTTTTCAGTAGAAACTCTCTGAATACAAGTGAAAAATTAACCTTATATGTTTGATAGATTATTAGATTTTAAAAGCATTAGTATTAATTCTTGCCTTTATTTTTTCATTCAAAAAACTCTAAAAATGCTATCTGTGAGCAAGGTAATGGTTAAGCTATTTTACTGTTACTTTACTCAATTTTTCTAAACACTGTCTAATTGGGAGTACTGTAAGAGAGATTTGTAACTCAATTTATGTCTGGTTGCATTAATGAATTATTAGTAACTTGATCCTACATACTGAATCTCAGTAAGAAGCTGTGCAAAATTATTGTTAAAGTATTGCATCATAGAAAAAATTGAGGGGCTTATATTATTGAAAGTGTAACTTCCACATAAAAAGTGTTTTTTTAACAAAAATTTTCAGGTGATTTTGATATACTGGAGAAACTAGAAAACATTGTCTATGAGAGAAAAATTATAATATAAGTTTTAGCATATTTCATAAAACTCGTTTCTAGACACACTATCTGAGATTAAAGAAAAATCACGATTGAAAGGATTTTAAAGGTTTTACTACTTTAAATTTTGAAGGAGCAAATAAGATCATTTTGTCTCATAATTTGCTTACTCAAAGTTTCTCAAAACTTCAATGAAATAAACGGTTTAATTGAATAATAAGAAATATTTTCAGTACAGAGGTTCATCTTTGTATTTTGTAAATTATCGAAAAACACCTAGATATACTTCATATACTTCACAAGTATTGGTAGAAACTGAAATAATTTTTTTTTTGGTGAGGAAGATTCCCCCTGAGCTAACATCTGTTGCCAGTCTTCCTTTTTTTTTTTTTTTGGCTTGAGGAAGATTAGCCCTGAGCTAACATCTGTGCCAATCTTCCTCTATTTTGTATGTGGGTCGCTGCCTCAACGTGGCTGACAGTGGTGTAAGTCCACGCCCAGGATCTGAACCTGTGATGCTGGGCCACTACAGTGGAGAGCACCAAACTTAACCACTATGCCACGGGGCTGGCCCCAGAACCTGAAATAATTTTATATGTAATAGAAAGTTACTAGATATTTAAATTTTGAAGATTCAAGGAAAAAGGTGTAATCTAAGTCTGCATTACAAGACAGCTAAAAAACTTGATTCCAATGTGAAAAAAGACCACTAACTCTGTCTTAAAAAAGAGAATGACTAATCTGTAAATAAGTATATAAATTCCTTATATAATATTAACCGTTCATAAGCCTAATTCAGAAAGAATACATAATATTCTTTGAAACTACAAAAGTGATGAAAAGAATAATAATATTATTATGTATAAATGTTTTTACATTTTTAAAAAGTCAAATCATTTGAAAATCTTAATGATGAACTGATAGTTGATCTAAATCTTTCAAAACCCACATACCTTTTTCTATAATTAGTTATAGAACTTTGAGAACATATCAGTAATCTGATGTACATGAAAAGTGAAAGGAACAATTAACATTAAGTGGCATATTCAGACAAGCTATCTTTATCTTTGTGATATATCTATATTTGTCTTTATATAATATCATTGAACATAGCATTTAGGTTTCTTGAGGTCTTTTGTAAGTAAAAGAAAATACTAGGAAATAATCAAAGGAGGGGAAAAAATATTCTTTGTTTTTCTGTATTACTGTGTTCGCTTATTTATTAATTCAGTCATTCTTTCGTTTATAATATTTTCATAGTACTAAAAATAGTTGTTTATATATTGTACTTGATAATTATTTACTTTAATATTGTGCTATTTGAGTTAGTGTGGCTTGTTTAAAACTAGGTCAATTGTAAGGAGGAGGATGTTTTGGGTTTTTGATTAAATATAAAAATAGTAGTAAATTATAGTAAGTAGTTAATTTAATGCTGTAATTTCCTCACATCTCAATAAAACATTCCAAATAGAATCTAAACAAATCATTTAGACTTGTATAGAAAATACTATAAGAAGACATTTATTGTATAGAATCTGAATGATTGCAGTGATTGAAAATCAATTACAGGCAATTCATTATATACGATTTTTACACTTATAAGTGAAAACAAAATGTAATTACTTTTAAATTAGGATGAGTTAAAAATGCACATATCTTAATTAATTGAATTTTATTTCTGTTGATAACAATATGCATAACTATCCTATGGTGATATAAAACTTGGGAAAACTAAGATCTGAAATTTGAAGCTTTTCTCCTCTTAGAAGAAGCATGAATACTTCAAAGCATGAGCCCTGAAGATGGTTTAAATGTGCCCAGTGACTCCCACCCTACCTTGTCAGGAAGAACTTCTATAACGTTATGTTTATTTCCATCACTCTTCTATTCTTTTTTTCCTCTCCAATGCATGATTTCCTGCAACTGTCAACCCTCCCACTTGGCCCAATCAAAACTTAGTCCCTTGGAGTAATTGGTACAAGTGGGTGATCTAATATTGTGGACAGCTAGGACTTATGTGTGCAGCTTATCACATCATGGGACTCCAGGGGGAGAAATGCGTGTTTTCTGTTTCCTTCTTATCAGAACAAGACTTGGGACCACCTGATATCAGACACTAGATTTTACCTCCCCCACAAATCCAATTTATTCAATCTATTTAGACTTAAGCATTCCACATAGCCCTCGACACCTCACTGTATTTTATAATAGATAAGGTAGAAAATTCAAGGCACTGTTGATGAAAATAAAACAACAAAGTCTGCACATAGAAATCTTGCCAGAGAAGTGCATTTAACCATTTTGAAACATAGAATTCACTTACTTAAACTTTTCTAAGCAGCTTGTTTATATAAATGACAGAATAAAGCGCAGTTGTTTTTGTTTCTAAAAATTGTCAGATAATTTGCATCCTTGCCCTTTATCTGTACTATTATTGAAGTATTAGAGGAATAAAGTTCCATTTGCTTCTATTCATAGAAGACTGTCATAGTCAGATAATGGCACAATTCAGAATTTATCAAGTGCCAGGAGATTATAAAAGTTAATGGAACAAAATGGTGTTAGTATGAGATTTTGGGAAAATCTCATGAGATTTGGTACAGTAACTTCACAATTAAATTACTATGTCACTACTGTATGTGCAGACAAAGGGAAGTGTGGTATTTGTGAATTTAGTATTGATGGATCTTATGAATGATATAGAAATGAAAAGCTCCATTTTTTAGATAAATGTGAATCTTTTTGGAGTATTTCTTTCTCCTTGTACTATACAAATATTCAAAGTGCCTTCACACAGCAATGCAAATCAATAAAGTAGACATTTAAGGATGGCTTTCTTTAATTCAAAACACACAGTGTTGAGTTCACGCACTCTGCTTCAGCAGCCTGGGGTTTTCAGGTTCAGATCCTGGGCGCGGACCTACGTATCGCTTGTCGAGCCATGCTGTGGCAGGCATCCCACATATAAAGTAGAGGAAGATGGGCACGGATGTTAGCCCAGGGCTAATCTTCCTCAGCAAGAAGAGGAGGATTGGCAACAGATGTTAACTCAGGGCTAATCTCCCTCACGGCCCCCCCCCCAAAAAAAAACACCACACAGTGTTGAAAAGAGATAAGATGTGTTTGAGGATACAGGTACTATTATCAGAAGCTCACTTCAGATTTGTTTTATTTTCTCTTCACTAAAATCTTCCATAAATAGGCTGACTCTTGTAGAATTCATTCATGGTGTTGAAATGACTCTATTTCCCTCCTTGGCACTCCAGGCTAGTCGGCCACACCTAGGTGAAGCGCCTTCTGAATGACTCCTAGGCACCTCCCTCCAGTCCTCATCCTGACTGCAAGCCACAGTTCTTGTCTTCACTTTCCTTGTGGGTGTCCAGATGTCATCTCAGACTTAGTGTCCCCCAAACTGAGGTCATTACCTTCTCTAGGAAGAAGTTACTTAAAATATGTCATCAAAAGGATTATAGTGAGAGTTAAACGAGACAATGAAGCTCTTAGCACAGTGTCTGCCACCAAGTCCTAATAACTGTTAGTTGATGCTATTAACAAGCAGTAGTATTCTCAAATGTAGTGGGTCCTCCTGCATTCTCTATTGTCCATGTTTATCTTTCCTTGACCACTAAGTGTCAGAAACTTGAAGTCTTTTTCATTCCTTTGTCATCCTCACTCAGGCTGTCCTACTTGATCACAAGTTCCTCTATGTTCTATTTTTTGGGAATTTCTTTTTCTCTTGTCACTGTGACCATCATCCCTTAACCTCTTGCTTTAAATATTGCTTAACAACAGCCAGTCCTTACTCCTTCTTCCTTGTTGACTGAGCCTGTTTCCCAGTTTGGAGACTGAAATGCCGTATACTAGCATTCCCATCCTCCTTTGCACCTAGAGCAGAGTCATGTGAGCCAGTCCTGCCTATGAAATGTGAGGGAGACTTCTAGGAAAGGTATTGTTCTCTTTAAAAAATAAATAATCAATAATTAAAAACAAAAAATAATAAAATAATTTGAAATACTTAAATCATGAAAAACTATACAAAAAAAGACATAAGTAGAAAACTATTTTTAAAAAGACTTACGTAAGTGGAAACTTCCATAGTTTTCTTCACTGGAAGTTGTCACATCTACATGTGATCCTGGAACAGCCACAGTCATCCTGATACTATATAAGAAAACATCACCTTTATACAGGATGACTGGGGGATAATGGAAGCCGTCTGGGTCTTGATTTTATTTTATTCCTTTTAAACTTTTATATCGAGCCTAGACTCTAAATTGGTCTTCCAACTGGTCTGCTTGTTTCCTCTTTCATCCTTCCAAACTACCCTATACATTGCTGCTAACTAGTACTCTTCAAACCTCCCTTTTGTCATGTCTCAATCCTGATTGAACACCGTTAATAGTTTTCAGTTTTCATAGTAGTGATCTCCAAATGGAGTGGAGTGGGCAGAATAACCCAGTGGAGCGTGTGAAGAAACTGTTAGGAATTATATATAAATGAGGGAAATTAAACTTTAGTTGTATTTTATATATCGATTCTTGGTGGCTTTTTTATTCATTCATTTATTTATTTATTTATTTATTTATTTATTTATTTATTTAGTGAGGAAGATTAGCCTTGAGCAAACATCCATGCCAATCCTCCTCTTTTTGCTGAAGAAGACTGGCCCTGAGCTAACATCCATGCCAGTCTTCCTCCACTTTACGTGGGACACTGCCACAGTATGGCCTGACAAGCGGTGCGTTGGAGCATGCCCGGGATCCGAACCTGGGCCACCAGCAGCAGAGCATGCCCACTTAACCTTACGCCACGGGGCCAGCCCTGTTGGTGGCTTTCTAACCAGTTCATTTATTTGATGGTCACATATCACACAAGGTGGGGATTCTACATTGAGGATCTATAAACAAGGCACCCTCACTTGTTCAATTGCTTTCAGAATATTTTGAGATATTGAAGGTTACCTGAGCTTGGTTAAATGGATTAACAGATTATATAATTTAGTTTTTTCTAAACTATCTCTAAAAAGTGGCTTAGAGAGATTTCTGTTAAGTCACAGTACTTGAAGATAGTATAGTTATGCAAGCGTCCTTCTGCTATTCAGGGCATGAGCTCCCTGTCAGCCTCACTGTAAGGCACGAACAACAATAATCTAATCATATTCAACATGAGTCAGCCAAAGAAATTAAGAATTATCAAGAAGACAATTTAAAATATGGATTTATATTCACTGTCATTAATGATGACACCTCCTCTTAGGAAGAGAATGCCTTGAGATATGAGCCCATGGTAGAAGTATATGTTTGCTGTATATAAAGAAATATCTGTACTTTGGGGGCATAAGCTCAAGATGGTGTTTCACTAGTACCAACTTCCATGAAAATAAATTGGACATCTGTTACCTATAGCACAATGTCTTTGCTACTTAGCTAAATCCTGCTCCTTCTTCAATATTATAAATGATTATAAATAAGTACTCCCATTTATTGAATGCTTAATTGTATGCCTGGTTCTGTGCTAAGCCCTATGCATGATAACATTTATATTGTTCAATATTCCCTGTAAATTAAATATTGTCCTCCCATTTTTATAGATGAAGAAACTGAGATTTGAAAAACTTTCCTGCTCATAAGTTAAAGATGTTAAAGAACTGGGATCCAGGTTACATTGAAGCCCTAAATACTACTTTAAAGTCTCTCTTTATCTTATCTCAATTCCTATGTCACCCTAGGAGTGGCAACAAATAAATCAATAAAAATAATTAAATAAAACAAAGCATATACTATGTATTAGAGAGCATGCTAGATATTTTACAGCATTTTCTAATTTAACATTTTCAGTAACCCTGTTTGCCAGCTGGCATTCTCCCCCTTGTATTTCTTTTTTTATTTTTATTTTTATTTTTATTTATTTATTTTTTTTGTGGAGAAGATCAGCCCTGAGCTAACATCCATGCCAATCCTCCTCTTTTTGCTGAGGAAGACTGGCCCTGAGCTAATATCTATTGCCAAACCTCCTCTTTTTTTTTCCCTTTTTCTCCCCAAAGCCCCAGTAGATAGTTGTATGTCATAGTTGCACATCCTTCTAGTTGCTGTATGTGGGATGCCACCTCAGCATGCCCAGACAAGCCGTGCATCAGTGCATGCCCGGGATCCGAACCCCGGGCAGCCAGTAGTGGAGCGCTGCACACTTAACCGCTAAGCCACAGGGCCAGCCCCGTCCGCCTTATATTTCTGATGAACAAACTTCATTGCCTTCCATCTCACTACAATCCTTTCTCCTTTTGAAAGTTTTTCTCAATGTCTACCATTTCTTTGGCACTTAATTATATCCTTCCTTGTGATGTATTTTTGATACCTGATTTTGCTTATCAGAGCCAGTGTGATGTAATGGGGAGGGGGAGTGGACTTGGTTGCAGGTTGATCTGGAATCTAATCTTGGTGCTTCACCCATCTATGAGTCAGTGCAGATAAGAAACCACAGTTCCCTCATAGGTAGAATGGGCACAAAAGTCATTCTTCAGGTAAGTCAACATCTAGCACACTAGACGCTCATGCACATTCAATGAGTGTTATTTTCTCACTTGGTGGGTATATCTCATCTCCAGCTAGACTGCAAGTTCCTTGAGGGCAAAGTGTGGATGTTTCGCTATTTTGTTTCTCTCACAATATTGTCTACATAGTATACCCAGTACATGTTGGTACAGCATGTGGCTAGCTCCTAGATTCCTCAGATCTCCAAACATAGTTTTGTTTTATTTGAGGTTGGTTGTGGTAAGCAGAAAAAAATATACATGCTCATCTTTTGTCCTTTTGACCAGCACATGATCATATTTAAGGTTTTCATAAAAATTTTATCTAAGTATTTTTTCTTAATACCACACACAATATTTCTAAGAGAGAGAAAGAGCTCAATTAGAATTGACCATTGTGAGGTTGAATAACCAAAATAGCTGCTTTGAAATAAAGACAGCCTATTAGCCACTGTGGGACTGTCCAGTGTTGTAATCGTGAGTAGCATTGACATACTGCAGTGTCTTGAACTTGTGCCCACTCCTATGTGGGTAATTTTCAGTCAATATCCTAGGCTTATATCATGCTTATGAAGTACAGAAGTTAAATTCATTTTGCCAGCAAGAAAACAGCTTTACGATAGCGTCAGCAAAGAGTAAAGGGACTTATTTTGATATCTTAAAAGTAGGGATCTCAGTCTTCTAACTCCTCAAATAGTAGATTTGAAATATGCTGTAAGTCTCAAATTGATCTTTCCCATTATGTTATTATAGCCTTATCCAATAGGAGCTGCAAAGACAATTTAATGTCTAGAGGGGTACCAAGATCTAGGCATTCTTCTAGTGTAATTACAGTTTCTGGCTGAAGATAGGAATTGGCATCACCAGTAAGACTGGAAGTTCTTCCTAAGAAGGGAGCCTCAAATTTTAAATTAATAGACCCCCCCAATCAAGGTCTTTAAAAGAATCACTGTACAAATAGCACTCAGCACCCGGAAGACATGTGAGCTTGGACATCTTCTAGTCTTGCAATTTGAATCAGTAATACATATATGTTGTGGCTTTAACTTGAAAATTGAGATCAACTTTTTAAAATATCTAAGAACTATATGGTAAGTTATGTGAAAGAAAAAAAGTAAGTAGAGCCTGAGTTTTTTTAAGGCAAGAACCAATTTGATGACTTTCTACAATTTCATTATAGTTTCTTTGGAAAATTAGTACTCTTTTATACTGGCAATTGTAAGACAAGAGTAATGAGTGTAGCAGTGGGTATCTCTAAAATTATACAAGAATTTACTTCCTTTCCAGAGTTTTCCATGTTATAAAGAGTTCCCCTTTCCCACTCAAAGACATATCTGTCAATCATGGAGGTTTGTGGGAGAAACTTGTGGGAGTCAGAAAAAGTCAAGCTTCAGGAAACTAACATTTTTCTGGGTCTTTTTATTGGTTTGGACATCTCCTACCTAGGAATAGCTTTTGCTCTTTATCAGTCTTGTAAAATTTAAATAAACCACAGCAGTATGATGCCTGCCTGAGATGGGACTTAGAAGAACTCAGTAGTTGAGTTTAGAAGGACGATTTTATTTTCTTCCATATCCATACCTAATGAGCCCTCTCTTTAGAAAAGAATCATCATCTTTCCTTTGGCTTTGTTATAGGACTTAAACATAATGGTCAGTTACATGGTTCTTGTTTTTCTCTGTGTATGTGTGTGTTTTGTGTGACAGAAAGAGAAAGAGAGAGCAAGAGAGGAGTCCATTCAAGATTAGAGTCCTTACCAAAAGGTAATATAGTTCATCTAACTATTCCCAGACCACCACCAGTGAATCAAATATTCTTCCTCATGTTACAGAAAATTAGAATGACTTAATAATAGTATCTAAACTTAATAGGGAGTTTTATATCTCATGCTCTTAGGTATTTAATTTAAAAATAATTGCTCTGCTGTTTCAGGATTAGAACCGTAAAGATAGTACCAGTTTCTCTTTGAGACGTAGCTTCCTGCTCTAAGAGTGGGCCAGCTGAGCTGGAAGGCAGCTTCTGTTAAGTGCTTGTTTCCCCATTGTCTATTCTGCACTATAGCTACATTTCAGCTGTTAGTTTTCCCCAAGGAAAAAGCAGCAAGCAAAGAATATGAATAAATAAATGTTCAACATCTTGCATGTCCAAACTTTATTATAATTTCTTGCAATGATGATAGACATTTTGCAAGCTTTATTTAGGGAGATATTGTCATCACTTGGCATAACCATATGCTGTAACTAATATTTGAAGATGCCTCTGTTCCTGCTAGGATATGGATTTGGATACTAATGTAAATAATGATTGTGTATTTCATAAACTGATCTTAAAAATATGATTCTCAAAATGGAATTTTGGTCATGGACTCAATGAAGATTTACATAAATAAAATTCAAAACAGTAGCATTTATCGTGTTATGTTTTATTTAGTAATTACTTTTGTTTTTATATTTTGTTTCTTCATAGATCATACAGCATACTGTTGGTTTAAAGTAAGCTCTAATGCTTTGTTTTTATTTAAAATTTCATTTCATTTCTCTAGTTCCTTTGAAATTAATTTGTAGATAGAAAAATCATAGTCAAAGTATTAAACCCTTTTGATTGTATACTTCACAATATGTAAAGATTATCGTTATATATTTTTATTACTTGATTAAAAGTTATAATATATTTCAAATATTTATTATATGACCAATTTTATGAAGCAGTGTGTTTTAACGGGGGAAAATTCGACTTGAACATTTGGACAAGCCTGAGTTAGAATCCCAGTTCTGTGGCTCCTTCACAAAGGTTACTTTTTAATCTTGAGCAAGACAGATGAACTCTCTGATTCCCTACTTTCTCACAGTTGTAATTAGATAACAGATATCCGTATATCTACTGCTTTTCTTTTTAATGTTATAAATTCCCTTTATTATAATCAAAAAGCAAAAAGGGGGATGATGGGATGTGGAATCAGAAGACCCAGGTTCAAGTCCAAGTTTTAGAATACTCCAGATCTGTGATTGTGCAGAGAGAAGAGCTAACAGCAGGCCTGAGACTTCTATCCTTAGAAAGGCCCACTTGAAATGGTGGCCTTGGGTGAGTATATGGGAACTTGGATTTGGGAAGGGTTCCCACCCTCCTAACCCATAAGAGTGGCTGGCTGTGCCTAAATTGTTTGTATAAACCATGTGGTTTATGCCGAACACCTGCTTTCCTTCAGGGGATCTGGAATTTGGATATGTGCTAGGCAGAGGGTGCCTGTGTGACCAGCCCCAGTAAAAACCCAGGGCACTGAATCTCTAACGTACTGCTCCAGAAGACAACGTTTCACCCATGTTGTCACAAGTCATTGCTGGGGGAATTAGACACGTGCTGTGTGATTTCACTGGGAAAGAACTCTCGGAAGCTTGCACCTGGTTTCCTCCACGCTTCTCCCCATTTTTCCTTCGCTGATTTTGCTTTGTCTCCCTCCACTGTAAAAATCATAGCTGTGAGTGTGACTATATGCTGACTTCTGTGAGTCCTCCTAGCTCATCATTGAATCTAGGGTGGTTTGGGGACCCCCTAACACAGTGGTCTTGAACAAGTTAATAAGCCTCTCTGAGTCTGTTCCCTTTCCTGTTAAATGTGTATGACACTGACATCTTTCTTGCAGGGTGGCTGTGGAGTTAAAATGTGATAGTGTATATCTGCAAAATGTCATATGTAGATGAGTTGCTGTCATTCCTATTATTATTATTATTATTATTATTTTATTTGCATCATCGTCATCACATCCTTTATGTTACACCTCTTTGTGGTGCTTTGGGCTATACTTTCTTGATGCAGCATGAGTGGAGGGGAGGGGCATCCAAGTGACTCCCCTTTCTCAGCTCGGCCCTACTATGGTTCCCATAAGAGCCCACGGTAGAGCTGAAAGGACTTACATATACTGTGACCAGTTCTCCCCCACTAGCATGGAGAACTGTGTGGCAGACCTGTTTTTTTACCTGCTAAACAGGCAGCCAATACCATCTTTGTTTCCACCTATCAGAACCCTGATTTTTTTCATGGGAGAGTAAGAATGCTTAATCTCAGTGAAGGTAGTTTCCTACCCCAGCCCAGAGGATGAATCATGGCTGGTCAAAACAAATCATGGTAAAATAATCTCATTTCCCTTGACCACTGATTGGTCTAAGAGTAGACAGGTGACTGTGTTCTAATTCATGAGGTGGAAAAGTAAGACTGCTAGGGAGTATTTCCCTTCCCACATAAAAAGACAAAGCCTCATGAGGAAAAGCCATTTCCTACTTGACTCTTTCCTCTTTCCTGCCAAGAACATGAATGTGATGACTGGAGGCACAGTGGCCATTTTGTGTCCATGAGGACACAAGCCAACAAAGTAAGGACATCCGAGCAGAAGGACAGAAAGAGCTTTGCCTTTAATGGTGTTATGGAGCATCGCACTGTTTCCTTACTGACACACAGTGTCCAACATGTGATAGGCACTCCAATGAGAGAAACTTTTAAAATATTGCTTTATTGACATTGGGTACATATGACAATATATATGATATACCAGTAACATATAAAGCCTGTGATCAGATATCCTTGTGATTCAATGAAAGTGTCAAATCCAAAGAAAACATTTGCAAACACAGCTTTTGGAGCCTTGCTGTAAAACTGTCCTTGTTTTAAATCCCAAAACAGACTTCCTGTTGGATTATTACAAGGAAACAAACACTTTTAGAGCAATAGTAACAAAGTTTGTTCTGAAATACAGCCGTTAATGGAAATGCTTTATTCAGTTTATACCATTTCTGGTCATAAAATACTGTTCCCATTGAGTGTTTGGGGTCATTTTGTTTCAGGCAGAATTAGTGATGACAGAAAGCACTTCTTCTCTTTGCAAAAACTGGGGAGAAGATCACATGGTGTCTATAATAAGAAACTTTAGGTGACTCACTTCAAACTCATATCTTCAGTAGCTGTAAACACCTGCTGTCATATTTGACACTGCTTGTTAATAAGTGGAAAATTTTTAAAATATCTATATTTTAGCATATCTGCTTAGCTGGCTTAGAATTCATGAATAATTGAAGCCAATTTTGAGTTGAGATATATCGATGGTGCACACCGGCATAGTTGGCTTGACACTATCATCTCTCCAAAGTATTCATCTTAGTGTCTGATTAACTTCCGAGGAACCAAATGCCACTCTCTTTCACTAAATTGATTGATTAATGGATAGCTGTAAGCTACATTTTCTAAAGGAATCCCAAGTGTCCTGTGGTCTTTCATGACCTCTGCTGAAAAATATAACAGGGAGTTTATGAGATGTACACCCTTTCTTTCCGGAAATATCATCTTTAGGCAGAGGTATACTGCCAATGGCTAAGGGCCAGTTAGCATTGCATGAGGTCACTTTTGGTGACCCTGGCACTTCCAACATAAATGTGCTTTTGTTTCTTTTCTTCTATCTCTCTTCAAATTTTTTTCCCTTTCTCTTTTTCTTTGGCTACTGTTTATATATTGTGGCAGTTAGGGGTAAAGAGGTGGCTGATTTCTGTTATGTGACAGTTCAAGCTATTCAGTGTTTGGCAAACACGAGTAGTAGGTACTGAAAGCTAGCAGTGGGTGTAAAATGCTCTGAAGAGTTACAAGTGCCAAGCAAGATAGAACTGGAGTGTTACTCTTTTAAGGAAGACAGTTTTGTACTTGAAGCCAATTCCCCACTACTTTTTAAAAATAAGCTTTTTATTTTAGAATAGCGTTAGATTTACAGAAAAATTGGGAAAATAGTATAGAGTTCCCAAATATCCCATACTCAGTTTTCTCTACTATTAACATCTTATGTTAGTATGATACATTTGTCACAATTAATGAACCAATATTGGTACATTATTATTAATTAAAGTTTGTATTTTATGCAGCTTTCTTAGTTTTTGTCTAATGTCCTTTTTCTGTTCCAGAATTCCATCCAGGACACCACACTACATTTAGTAGTCATGTCTCCTTAGGCTCCTCTTGGCTGTCACTCTTTCTTAAACTTTCTTTGCTTTTGATGACCTTGACAGGTTTAAGGAGCACTGTTTAGGTCTATTGTAGAATGCCCCTCAATTGGAATTTCTCTGATGGTTTTCTCTTGAGTAGACTGAGGTTATGGGTTTGGGGAAGGAAGACCATGGAGGGTCAAATGGGATTCTCATCACGTCATATCACGGGTATACCTTCTCAGTATGGCTTCTCACTGTTGATGTTAACCTTGCTCACCTAGATGAGGTAATGGTCGTCAAGTTTCCACTATAAAGTTATTCTTTTCTTCCCCCTTTTACTACTGGTACTCTTTGAAAGGAAGTCACTATGCTCAGCCTACACTTAAAGCGGGGGAGTTATGCTCCACCTCCTGGAGGGTGGAGTATCTACAGAAATTATTTGAAATTCTTCTCACATGGGATTTGTCTCTTCCCTGCCAGCTATTTATTTATTTTTTTGGACCCATGGATATTTACTGTGTACTTTAGATTATAAACCAATGATACTTTATTTTGTTTCTCAAATTGTGCCATCTTGGGTCATCAGGAGCGTTTGTGGCTGGCTTCTGTGTTCCTTTGACATACCTCCAAAATTGTGGGTGTTTTTGAGCACTTCCTTACTTTCTGGCACTACAAGATGCTCCAGGCTCATCTACTATATTTGCTGCCATAACCCTAGAATTAGCCATTTCTCCAAGGATCTCTGGTTCCTTTTACTAGAGTATGGTATCAAAAACCAAGATCTAGTGCTAGGTATGCTTGTTGTTACTGGGGTGTCTTTGATTCTAGGCCTTCTCAGCTGACAGAGCGAGGAGGTATATGTTTGTATACTAACTCTTGTATATACTTTTATCTAGAAATATTTCTACATGTAACAACGTATATCTATATTAAATTAAACTTGAGTTTATACTGATGTCTCCAATCCTAATCTCCATTATCACACGATCGTACTTTCTCCTCTTGCTTATCTGTAGCCTCCTACTTCAAGTGAGAAATCTGGCTCCCAACACTTGTCATCCATTTACTTAATCATTCGTTTGCAGCGTACATGTATAGTGGTTTCAGAAGTAATAACCTGTTTCCATAGGAAACAACTTTATCAAGTGTAGTTCAGTGCTTATGTGCAGTTCCCTTTGCCTTTAGTCTTATAGACTCCACTTATTTCTAATGTTACTTAGGGAGGCACCTTTCTCCCCAACCCTTTTCAGTGAAGTTGTTTTGTACATTTGTAATGCGGTCAGATAGTTTGTACATTTGCATTTCATCCTTTGATTCTCCAACCTCCTGAATTATTTTTTTAATTTGCATACGTTAAAGTTGATTCTTTGTGCTGTAAATTTCTACGGATTTTGACAAATGCATAGAGTCATGTATCCACCATTACAGTATCATAAAGAATAGTTTCACTGCACTAAAAAATCCCCCGTGCTTTACCTATTGAAACTTGTCTCCTATCCTCTCCAGGAACCTGTGGCAACCACTGATCAGTTCACCATTTCTATTGTTTTGTCTGTTCCACAATGTCATATAATTGGAATCATACAGTATGTAATCTTTTCAGACTGGCTTCTTTCACTTAGCAATAGCATTTAATGTTGATCCACATCTTTGCATGGCTTGATAGCTCATTCCTGTTTATCACAGAATAGTATTCTGTTATATGATTGTACCACAGTTTGATCATCCATTTACCAATTGAAGGACATCTTGGTTTGGCGATTATGACTAAAGCTTCCATAAATATTGCAAGATTTTGTTGTGCAAGTTTATGTGGACATAAGTTTCAAATCAGTTGGATAAATACCAAGGAGCACAATTACTGGATCATATGATAAAACCTTGTTTAGCTTTTTAATAAACTGCCAACTGTCATTGAGAGTAGTTATACCATTCTGCATTCCTACCAGCAATGAAGTAGAGTTCCTCTTGCTCTGCATCCTCATCAACAATTGGTATTATAAGTTTTTTGGATTTTAACCATTCTAATAGGTGTGAGTTTTCTTATTGTTGTTTTATCTTGCATATCCATAATAAAAAGTGATGTGCGTATTTTCATATGCCTATTTGCCATATGTATATCTTCTGTGGTGAAGTATATTTTCATATCTTTTGCCCATTTTTAAGTAGGGATTTTTGCTTTTGGTGTTGTATATAAAAACTCATCATGAAACCCAGGGTCATATAGATTTTCTCCTATGTTCTCTTCTAGAAGTTTTATAGTTTTGCATTTTACATTATGGTATATGATCCATTTTGAGTTAATTTTGATTAAGGTCTGTATCTAGATTTGTTTATTTGCATATGGATGTCCATTTGTTCCAGCATTATTTGCTGAGAAGACTATCATTTTGCCTTTGAATTGCCTTTGCTCCTTTGTTAAATATCAATTGACTATATTTGTGCGAGTCTATTTCTGGGCTCTCTATTCTGTTCCATTGATCTATGTGTCTACTATTTCACCAACATCACCATGTCTTGATTATTGTAGTTTTACGCTAAGTCTTAAAATTAGATAGTATGAGTCCTTCAGCTTTGTCCTTCTTCTTCTTGAATATTGTATTGGCTATTCTAGGTCTTTTGCTTTTCCGTATAAACTTTAGAATTAGTGTCAGTAACTACAAAATATCTTATTTTAATTTTGATTGGAATTATGTTGAATCTATAGGTCAAGTTGGAAACAATTGCCCTTGAATCTTCTAATCAGTGAATATATAGTCTTTTCATTTATTTAGATCTTTGACTTCTTTCATTGTAATTTTCCACATGAAGAAGATGTATACATATTGTTAGATTTATACCCGGTATTTTAATTTTTGTTGGTATTATAAATGTCTATTATAAATATAAATTATATTGTTTTTATAATTTCTAATTCCGATTATTTGAAAGCCATTGCTTTCATCTAGGAAAGCAATTGATTTTTTTTTTTTTTTTTTGTGAGGAGATCAGCCCTGTGCTAACATCCGCCAATCCTCCTCTTTTTTTGCTGAGGAAGACGGCCCTGGGCTAACATCTGTGCCCATCTTCCTCCACTTTATATGGGACGCCGCCACAGCATGGCTTGCCAAGCAGTGCGTCGGTGCTCGCCCAGGATCCGAACCAGCGAACCCCCGGCCGCCGCAGCGGAGCGCGTGCACTTAACCGCTTGCGCCACCGGGCCGGCCCCTGGAAAGCAATTGATTTTTGTTTATTAATCTTATATTCTACAACCTTGCTATACTCACTTATTCATTCCAGAATTTTTTTGGTAAAATCTTTGGGATTTTCTAGGTAGACAATCATGTCATCTGTGAATAAAGATAGTTTTATTTCTTCCCTTCATGACTTTTTATCATCAGAAAATCAAGAAGTCCTAGAGTATAACAGAAAAACACAAAAGATCCTTTTCAATTTTCTCTTATGTTTCCCCTGGAGTCTTTTTTGTTCAAAAACTATCAGCACAACTACATTTAAGCTTTCCTCTGTACTAGGTACATTGCAAGAAAAGGAAAAATTTGTCTTATATATTTATTTAAGGGGAAAAAAATTCTCAAACAGAAATTTCTAGGGAGGAAATGAAAGTTTAGGGATGGTGTCATAACTCTTCCAGAGTTGGTTCAATATTCCAACTCCTCCCCTTTGATGAACTAAGTAACAACTATCTTTTTATACCTGTAATCCAGTCATAGAACATCCCTTTTTCAAGGGTGAAGTAATAACCTCTGATGTGTTATGCTTTAGCTCTGAGTTGTTGACTCCTTTCAGGAATGCACAAGTAGATCTTGCAATGAAATTAATCCATAACCATTACGAAAAGACATGTGCTGGTTATACACTGATGATATATTGATTACAGATCTAAGCAGAAGAGAAATGGAGATCACCACCCAAAACATGAATTGGGCCATTAGGTGGATTGCAACATGCTAAAATAAGATCCACAAACACTGACCTACGATGCATGGAAATTAATTTAATAGCAAACTAGACTCAGATAACACAGGCAAGTAAATACATCATCAGTCTGAATTTCTGACTGTAAGCAGCCGCAATACAAGAATTCCTTTCTGTGGAGCAAATAGCTTAGCCAGTTAGATTTCATTTACGCAAAGTTGCAGGTATTCTTTTAACATAAATGTGTGCATTGTATGCAAAGCGTTGTGACAAATCAAGGGAGGGTGGTTAAAAGATAGAAATAAATGAACTTGGCTTTTGCTTTCTTAAATGAATTAATTAAACTCTTAGGTCAAGCCATAGTAATTTTTTGGAACTGGCTTAGATAAAGGAAAAAGTTTATTTTGTAGGAATCTCTTATACAACAAGAGTAAGGATAGAGGAGGGCCTCAGGAAGGGTGTGGAGCCATGAACTGAGGCACTAAAGGACACCTTAAATTCTCTTCCTATGCCTATCATCTCTGACTCTCTTCTTTATATATATTTTATGCTTTTCTTTATCTTCAGACCTGCCTTTTCTACTCCCCTGTTTACATGCTAGGAAATAGTTGCACATTTACTCATGCAACAAGTATTTATTGAGTGCTCCTCATTCCAAGCATTGTTGTACATACTTGAATACAGACAACAATGAAGAAGAGACAAAAACACCTGCCCTCGCTGAATTTTTACCCTAGTGTGTGGAGACAGATAATAAACAATAAACGTCAAAAATAAGATATAAGAAAAATGTTAGCAAGTTATGAGTGCTAAAGGTAAAAATAATTAGAACAGACTCAGGGGGACTGACTGTGCTAGGAATAGGGGAAGAAGGTTGCAATTTTAAACAGAATGTCAGGATAGGCCTCACTGATAGGATAACATTTGCGGAAAGACTGGAAGAAGTATGAGACTTGGGCGTGCAGGTGTCTGGGGGAAGAGAAGCATGGGCAGAGGGAAGGATCGGGGTGAAGGTCTTAAGGTGGAGCATGCCAGGGCATTGTGGAACAGCATGGAAGCCAGTGTGCCTGAAACTCAAGGATTAAGAGGTGAGAAGAGAGAGATTAACAGGGCCACAAGTCACATAGAACTTTGTAGGCTATTATTAGGACTGGTTTTTTCCCCCTGAGGAAAATGGGAGCCATGAGAGGGTGCTCAGGAGACAAATAACATGATTCACTTTCAAAGTCAGATCTTACTATGTGGAGACAGTTTAGTGAAGCAATCCATCTCTCCTCCCTACTCCTTCTTTTCAGTCTCTGTTACAGAGAAGAGAGGTCATGTGCCCACCCCAGGCCCATCATTGCTCCGCAAGGAGCTGTAGTTTGGTGGGTGAGTCTGATTGCTGGAGCACACAGGAATGATATGCCTGAGAGACAGGGGAGTGGAATGGGAGAGCAGTTTTAAGAAAGTGGGGAGCAGTTGGAGGAAAGATTGTAAGGAGGCTGGCAACCCATTAGTTGTTCGTCTCATGAAAGTTACAATCTAATGGAATAAAATGTGTTCCTAAGTATTTTCTCACCCATATTATAGCTAACTGTAATAAGAGGGGTATCAGTAAAGTCTGAGGGGAGGTTCAGAGGATGAAAAATCACTTTTTATGTGGGTCACTAAGGACTTGAGCTTGCAAGACACTTGGGATTCGGCCGTATGGAGATGGGGGTGGAGCTGGGGGTGAGAGAAGGTCATTTAATGTAGAAGAAACAATATAAGCAAGAAGCCCAAAATGTTTCCTCCCCCAGGCAGAGGTAGGTAAAGTACTGCAGACAGTACATTATGCACAAACAAATTATACAAGAATTTACTCAGGAGACTGCTAAGCTGCTTAACAATACTGGGTAATTGCCTTAGCAAATGCACCCTCCTTTCGCATATGAACCCCAAGAAACACTAAGAGGAAAAGGTATTAAGGACAAATGTCAATGCAAAACACATTATTTTTATAAACATGATTGTTGCTTTGAGCTGTTGCGTAGCATTCTTCTATTAGAAAGTCTACAGACACATCGATTAAAGAAGCAGGAAAATTTCCATTTAAACTTCTTTTACTTTGGATACTTAAACTTGCGTACTAGTATGGGTGACACACTGTGGTCCAAATTCCACAAAAGACACCAGAGGCACTTAAGCAAAATTATCTATTTTAAGCCAGAGAGGAATCCTCTGGGTAATTAAAATCACCAGAATGTTAAACTTGTTCCTCAAAGTTATTATTTCAAAATACAGTTCTGTTTACTTGTTCTAACTTTTTTTGACCTCTCAAGAATTCTAAACTACTAAACTAAAACTACTTTTCTTTTTTTGGCTAAAAAAAACATAACATTTTCTTTCATGGAGGTACATGGAAATTCTAAAGAATAGTGATCTTTTTGACCCTTCTATCTTGAACACAATATGCAAAAAGATCTACCTCAGGATTTGCTACCATAATTGTACAAGGATTCTTCTATTTTTCTTTTTAAAGAATAGTATTGATTTCTAAGATCTGAGTTTTTTCTTAATGTGTATTTAAATAGAATATCATATTGGAAATATCATGTACCCATTATGATCCAATGAGCTAGGACTATTTATGAAAGACAGTCTCATATACAATATTTTTTACCATTTCCTCATGCAAATTCAAAATTTCAAAACTAATTATAAGTATAAAGCTGTTTTATAACATGTGTCACACTAGCCATTCATTCATTCATTCAAATTAAAAGTTTCTTCCTCATTAAACTTATGTTCTAGAGACAAGATAAAAAATAAATGTAAAATGTGTAAATAAATTAACAAAATAATTTAAAATATTGGGACATGTTATGAAGAAAATAATGTAAGATAATGAAATCAGGAGTATATGCAATGGATGGGCTAATTTAGATTAAGCGGTCAGGAACAGCATTTCTAAGGAGGTGACGTTGATTTGAGACCTGAGTGATAAAAAAAGAGCCAGTCTTACAAATATGTAGGTAAAATGTACTTCAAACAAGGGAATAGTCAAGGCATCCCCTAAAGGTGGAATGAGTTTGGTATGTTGGAGGATCAAAAAGAAGACTTGAGTAGCAATGTCATAGTACTCGTAATATGTACCTACAGTATATGCTATTTCAGGTATAGTGAATAATTTGTGGTTGTAAAATCATACCCTGGGGACAGATTTAATTTCATGGATAAAGAAATATTGCCTATATAAAAATGAAAAACATGGGAAAATTGGCCATGTGTAGTTCGCATCAACCTAATTCAAAAACTAAGAAAAAAATTCTAAGAATAAGTAAGTTGACACTTAGAGAATGAAAGAGAAACCAAAAATGTTATGAACAAGTATCTGTATAGAGCTTTCCTTCTTTAATGATAAGTAATCAGAAAAAGAATGTATGGGATTTTTATAATGTTCTGTAGCAGAAAATATGGAGAACATGGTATTTGAGGCAGAGAATGAAAATATGTTTGAAAAAGGTTTTAAAATTAATAGAAATACTTTTTCAATTTCCTAGAAAATGAAATAGATATACTTTTCCCTATTCCTCCTACTTAGTGCAACTAAACTCCCTAGATATGATATAGTTCTAAAAGCCTGAGAAGAAAGGTGGGAAAAAAGAAGGAAGAGTGGCTAGAGATCATGGGAGCTGAGAAACAACATTGTGGTGAGTTCCTGGGTTTTCTTTTTACCTCATATATCCTAGACTTGGAACTGAAGAAGGTGGCCACTGAGAAATGCTAATGGGCACAGACACAGACACACATACACACATCCCAACAAAACCCTGCTCTTTCTAACCAAATGACCAGGAAAGGGGAAAAAGAGGAAGACAAAAACTTTTAGACAATAACCACTCTACTCTAGGCAAACACCACAGAAAAACTGACTCCATCTCCCTGACATGCCAGTAAAGGCTCAGGAGGGAGTCTAGACTTCCTCACTCATCAGGCTGTAATGAGGCTTCACAATTGGATTATAGGACAATAGAAATTATCTCATCTGAGTAACAGACAGAAAACAGACTAAAAAAAAATTAACAGAACTTCAAGGAACTTGAGACTATGACAAAAGATCTAATTTTCATATCTTTGGACTCCTGGAAGGAGAGGAGAAATATGGTACAGATGAAAAAGTAGTCAAAGAAATAATGACCCAACTTCCCAATTTGAAAAGACATGAACCTGCAAGATTTAAATAGATAAGAAAACCTCAAACAAGAAACCCAAATAAATGCAGGCCAAGAAACATCATAGTCAAACTTCTGAAAACTAAAGAAAAAAATTCTGAAAGCATTGAGAGAGAAATGACACCTTACCTCCAGGAGAAATATAATTCAAATGACAGCAGATTCCTCAGGGAGCCATGGAAGCCAGAAGGAAGTGGCACAACATTTTTCAAGTGCTGGAAATAAGTGTCAATCTAGAATATTATATCCAGCAAAAATAACTTACAAGAATGAAAGAGAAATCGAGACATCCTCAGATAAAGGAAAACTAAGAGATTTTTTTCCCCAGTAGACTAACCGTCAAATGGGCTAAAGAAGAGTCTCTAAACAGACACCAAACAATAAACAAAGCAACCTTGGAATGTCAGAAAGGAAGAAAGAACATGGCAAACAAAAATATGGGTAAATACAATAGATTTTCCATCTTCTCTCAAGTTTTTAAAATTACACTTGACAGGTGAGCAAAAATTTTAACATTATCTGATATGATTATAAATGTATGTAGAGGAAATATTTACAAAAATTTTATTATAAACACAATTTTATAGATATAGACAACAGTATTTTTAAATTCTTTGCAAAACTGAAAAAAAAGAAGAATAGTTAAAACAATTTTGAAAAAGAATGAGTCTACCCTGTTTCACGACCATAGAATAGCCATATAATAGACCATATAACAGCCATGGAAATCAAAACTTTGTGGTATTGGTAGAGGAATAGATACACAGATCAATGACAATACAGAAGTAAACCCACATAAAGATATGGAACTGATTTTTGACAAAGTTGCAAAAAGAAATTCAATAGAAGAAAGATAGTCTTTCAACAAATTGTACTACAGCATTTGAATATCCATAGATAAAAAAAAACAAAACAACTACTTCACATTTTACTAAAATTATCTAAAAATGGATCATGAACTTAAATGTAAAACATACATTTAAGGCTGGACAAAGAGTTCTTAGACTTGACACCAAAAGCATGACCTATGAAAGGAAAAATAGAGACATTGTACCTCATCAAAACAAAAAAACTTTTCTCTGTATAAGGCCCTGTTAAAAAATGAAAATCAAGCTATGTACTGGGAGAAAATATTTGCAAATCACATATCTGACAAATCACTAGCATCTAGAATATCTAATACCTTATAAAATTCAGTATTATATAAACAATCCAACTGAAAATGTGCAAAAGACGTGAACAGACATTTCATTGAAGAGGATATATAGATGGCAAATAGTCACATGAAAAGGTATTCATTAGTCTTTAGGGAAATACCAATCCACAGTGAGATATCACTACACTACAGGCCTATCAGAACGACTAAAATAAAAAATAGTGGCAGGGCCCGCCCAGTGGTGTAGTGGTCAAGTTTGCACACTCAGCTTCAGTGGCCCAGGGTTCACAGGTTTGGATCCCGGGCGCAGACCTACATGCTGCTTATCAAAGCCATGTTGTGGCAGGTGTCCCACATATAAAGTAGAGGAAGATAGGCACGCATGTTAGCCCAGGGCCAATCTCCGTCAGCAAAAAGAGGAGGATTGGCAACAGATGTTAGCTCAGGGCTAATCTTCCTCACCAAAAAATAAAATAGTGGCAACACCAAATGCTGTAGAAGATCTGGAAAACCAGATCAGCCATATTTTGCTGATGGGAATGTAAAATGGTACAGCTACTCTGAAGAACAGTCAGTAGTTTCTTACAAACACTAAATATGCAACTATAATATGAGTCAGGAATTACATTCTTGGGCATTTATCACAGAGAAATAAAACTTATGTTCACACAAATACCTGTACATGAATATTTATAGCAGCTTTATTCATTATAACCAAGAATTGAATATACCCCAGATGTCCTTAAATGGGTGAATGGTTCAATAAATCATGGTACATCGATACCATGGAATACAACTCAATGATAAAAAGTAACAACCTGAATGAAGCTCCAGAGATATATTCTAAGTGATAAAAGCCAAAATGAAAAGGTTATATCCTGTATGACTCCATTTATATAACATTCCATAAATGACAAAATTATAGAAATGAAGAACAGATTAGAGGTTGCCAGGGATTAGGGAGAGAGTAGGAGTAGGAGATAGGTAAGTGTGGCTGTAAAAGGGCAAAGTGAAGGATCCTTATGATGATGGAAATGTTCTGTGTCTTGACTATATAGGTATCCTGATTGTGATATTGTACTATAGTTTTGCAAGATGTTGACCCTGGAGGAACCTGAGTTAAGGGTACACTTCTCTGTATTACCTCTTACAATTCCAAGTAAATCTACAATTATCTTGAAACAAGAAGTTTGATTTAAAAATTAACAGAAGAAAAATTTAGAGAGTATTGGCTTTATACTAAAAATTCAGGAAAAAAACAGACCTTTTAAAAAAAGATTAAAGATGAGATCAAATGAAGATAAAATTGAAAACTGTATGAAGAATGTCAAAAAGACTGGAAATAGTTTACTACCAGTTAACAAACCCTACTAAGTTTCCAATCAGTTTTCTCATATCTCATTCTTAAATACAAATGGGGCAAATATCACCAACAAGGAAAGCCTGCAACATGGAAGAAAGATCTTGAAATTAGTAAATGGAAAGAGCCAACTGGAGCTCATATACATAAAGTAGGAACAGGAAAAAAAATTAAAACAAAAAACTAATTAGAATCCTCAATGACATACATGGCATTACTTCCATAAAACAGGCTGCTATTTTTTAAAATAAATAACCAGAAATTAAAAGAAAGCTCTTGGGAAATAAAAGAAAAATGCTTGCAAAGAAATCAATTTTAAAATTGAAGGTGAAGTCATGGATATTTTTCCAGAAAGTAGAACAAAACAAGGAAGGAAATGCAAAAATGATATAAAAAGATTCTTTGGATTGATCTAAAAGTATCTTTAAGAGAGAGAAGAGAGGAAAATAGAGAGCAATAAATGATTAAATAAATAAAATAACACAGCATAATTTTCCAGAACTGATGGACACACTTTACAAATTACAAGTGCCCACTGAGTGTTCTGCGTATGGAATGGTGCAGGAGAGGGCCTGGTAAACACCACATCCAGCACATTGTTGAGAAATTCCAGCAAACTAGTAATAGAATATCTTAAAATCTTTTGTATGAAACAGTAGAATCAATATCATTTTTTTAATGCTTAAAATATCCCAACAGGAGATAATGTATACAAAATGAAAAACTACAGGATGCCGAGCAGGGATTCTTCAGATGCATAGATGATTCGTGAAGCATTTGGCATGTTTAACAAGTTTTTCTGTAAGTGTGCATTGTTCTAGGGAGAATCAGAGCGTTCAGAAGCTTCCCTGATTGGTCCCTGATATAAAGGAATAGATAGATTGATGAACGGATTCACGGATAGAAGCATGGATGGATAGATAGATAGGCATATAGATAGACAGATAGATAGATAGATAGATAGATAGATAAACAGTAAAGCAAAGAACCACAGTTACAGAGGAATTATGAATACTCCTCAAATTATATGTATCTAAGATTTATATTATTTGCTTTTTACTTTTTAACTCAATTATATGATCTGGGCTTTTCCAGACATTAATAAAGCTAGAGAAAATATTATTAAGACCTCACTTATCTAAAGAGCTTTATCAGATGATATTTTCATTCAGAACACACTTACAAACCCAAAAATTAAATTTGAAGAGTTTTAGAGCTAAGCTAAATATATGATGATACTAATAATGTCATTGTTTTTATGACAGTGTTTATAAATCACATTCACAACCATGATTTCATTTGTTTTTCAATAATCTTTTGAGTTATGTAATCTAGGTTTTCTTACCACATTTAATTTAACAATTATTCACATGTTCTAAGAAAAACTCAGCAGAAAAGTACTCAGCAAACCAAGAATGACCAAAAAAAAGACATAAATTTGTAATAATCCTTAAAAAGTTTGTCAGTGTTCAAAAGGCATAGTTCTGAAATGATGTGTTCTTTATGTTTATATGAATCTGAATTACTAACGCTTCATTGAAGATCCAACAGTTAATGAGTCAATTAGTGACATTAATGGAAGCAGATATTATATTTAACTAAGGTTTCTGAAGAAGTGAAGTCGTTCCCATAAAAATTTTTTTTTTTACGATACACATTGTTTTTTTTAATAGATCACAAAATAGCACATGTTCTTTTTAGAAAACTTTGGAATTATCACACAAAAGTACAGAAAAATCACCCATAATCCCAAATCCAGAAAAAACAACTGTTAAGGTTTTGGTATATATTTTTCCAATATTTTTTTTTCTATGCCTACAAAACAAAATTATCAAATTGTATACAAATTAACCAATTTTAATGACTTTAAACATGTTTATAAAAAGATTTCCAAAATATGCTATACACTAACCTGCTAAATAAATAGATAATTGAAGATATTTTAAACTTTCCTTGATAACTCTGAGTCCTAGTTATAAGTCCCAATTGTTGTTTAATGACATTCTCAAGATCCACTGAGTGATGTCAGCTCCTTGCTCTGGTGCTCCGTAGTTCCTCACTACTCTTCCTTTTAAAACTCCTGTCCATGATTCTGTATTTTATGTCGTTTTTTTCATGAGTGATCGGCAATTAACTGATATTTCTCTCTGCCTTAAGAGTACTAATCCTGAGTAGTTTCTGTCTGTTTCTAATTTAATGCTTCCAATTTGCTGTGGACTGGAAACCAAGTATCCAAGTTTATTAATAGTCATAATTCCACCCAGAGCAGTGAGTATAGCTAGCATTTTCTTGAGCACTTACTTTACCCCTGGCAATTACTGTGATAAATGCTTTTAATCTTTATAACTCAGTGGGAAACCCCGGATTAGCAGAGATTAAGTAAATTGCCCAATTCACACAAAGACACTGACTTTTGAAGTAGAATTGATGGAGCCTGAAATCTGGAGAAGGAAAATTCTATCCTGGGGTTTTCAAGCCTGCATGACTGGTAGGATGGTTGTGCTATTATGAACTAGCACTATGTACCCCTAGTGGAAGGCGAGATGATTTTAGGGTGCACTCTGCAGGATTTTTTGTACAAGGATGTGGACATGGAAATAAACACCATTGAATTACATTGTGACCTTAATTCAGCTTCAATTTTTCTAATTATATTGAGGAGAAAGTCTCAATGAGGGCTAACGTATTTCACACCTTATTAAAACTTGCTTGAGGATTCTTTTGACAAAAAGAGAGCAGACCTCAGATATAAAGCTTTCAACGAGCAGTAGTCTAACTAGAACTTACCACCAATTTGCTTTCATCATTTATGTATAGAGTTAATGCCGATTTATAAAAAATGATAATAATTTCTCCTTTATAGATGTGATGTTTTTCTTTTTAAATAAAATTATTTAAATTTTAAAAGTTGAGTTGATTTATAATAACAGATGTTCACAGATATGGCAGAAAAAACCATGAGGATGGGATACAAATTATTAAATATGAAAATATGTGTCTAGTGGGAGAAAAATTAATTTTAAAAGTTAGAGTATAATCCATTAAGGGGATAGGATTTCCATGCCTAGAAAACTTGTGTGTAAGAGATGATGATGAAATGCTCTAAATGAAAAGGACAGATTCTCATTCTTGACTGCCATATGTTTCCATGTCCTGCTTCTCTTAATCTCAGTACTAGAGGTCTGGTGTATTCACGGTGTGTGGGAGTCACTTCATACCAGCTCCCAAGAGCTGATTGTTAAATTTCAGTAATTTTGTGAGCCAGTTGTTAAACATAGTCATTAAATTATACAAACTTACAATTACATAAATTATATTAAAAACAAAGGTAATAAATACTCAAAACTCATCACTTCCTAATGATTTTACTACATTTTACTATTTTCTTTGCTCTTGAGGTTATTTACATCTACTCTGTCTGTAGGTTGGAAATACGATCTAATGGTGCCCTACTGTGCATCTCTTCCTAGCTCCACGGTCAATGACTTCATGTTGGTAGCTCAAAATCGACCACGGTGGGAGTATTTACACTATGGAAATTGGCAAAAGCTACAAATGAGAACTTTTTCCTCCTGGAGAGGTGGTTGTTAAACATTTACCAGCACACCACGGGATATAAGAGTAAATGGAACTGAACTTGCCTTTCCCTGGCCAAGTGATTCCTGACGCAGCACTTCTAGTTGGTGGTGGCAGGCCTCCTTGAAAAGGAATAGGTGGTAAGTAATGGAGAAGACATTGAACAGGGATGGCAGGGGGGAGGTGTTAATCATGCTATAACTGAGCATTTTGTGGATGAGAAATTCCACCTCCTGTCTCCTAAATAGGGATAGAGAATATATCTTCTAAATTTTTTTTCTTAGGAAAACTGAATCCAACTTACTTTTGTTTGTATCATTACTTTTTAATTAAAATGTGTTTCAATAATTTCTTGGCGAGGAGTAGTATTCTTCAAAAGTTTGATTACTTTCTTCAGTGATATGAACTTATTCTTAAAATCCATAAAATGTAAAAGAAGCCAAAGTAGAGTGATAAAAATGTCAGTTGTCGTAACAGAATTTATGGCTTTGGTTTTAATACTAGGAGTGTTTTGAAAATATCTTGTCTCTTATCTTGTGCACACAGTGGCTCTTATTCAGCTGAGAAAGAGGTTAAGTGAGAAATGAGTTGGCTCGCCAAGGATACATTTGTTCCACCCACCCCCAGCCCCCCCCCACACACATATACCCTCACACACACATACTCTGATGTTAATTTGATTTGAAAAAATATCAGGAAACATCATCATCAATTTCTCCTCTTGCAAAAGTGATTATTCTTGCTTGACTGCCCTCTGCTGGAATTCCTGAAATGTACACGTTGCCTCTACTTGCAGGGACAAATTGCATGCGCTATGTAGCTTAATAATGTGAGCAATCTTTTCAAGGCGTATCATGTGCAGAAGCCCAGGTATGCAGGATTAGACATAAAACTGAGTTAAGCATTAAATGCAGTGGTCAAGTGTTGATTTAATTAGCCATGAAAAATAGCCAGGTTTTGAATGGATCAAAGAAAACAATTATACATAATGGGTGAACTGAAAACAATTGACTATTACTGAAAGAGAGGGATGCTTTAATTAAACTAAAAGATATACCTAATGTTAAATGAGGTGGTTACAAAAGCTCCACAAATAAAGCTTCTTAACTGCTGAGTATAATATGAGAGATCAGAAGGAGCATTTAAATGTACCTAATAAAAAAGATGCAACCTCATTAAAATTGTATTGCTATTATTTAAAACTATAGTGAGCCTTCTCTGTTCTGTAAGCTAAGCTGCCACATTTGAGAATATTCATTTACTTTTTAAAAATATTTAGGTTTCTCATTTATTATTAATTCTGATACAAAGATATGGCTTTTGTGTACTTAAGGATATAATCCTTGCGATATTTAGAGAAAATTATTTTAGAGAGACTAGTAACTGTGGCATATCAGACTTTATAGTGTACTAGTTTAGCATATACTTATCTCTATATTTGTAAGGCTCTCCAGAGTTAGAAGAATAGAGATCAACCGTCAAATAGGTTGAGTTGGTGGTAGAATTGGCAAGATGGGACTCACACTTGAACAGTGTTATTGTGGAATATTTTTACTATAAAGATCAAATCCTTCATCTGAGGAATTTGAGCTAGTCGAGGGAACAGACTTCTATCAATGCATTTGCTGTTCAAAGTCTGAGCCTTTATTCCCTTTACCATATTCCTTTCACGTCATTGTCCATGGAAGAAATGAACAAGGTGATTAGAGAGGAAGGGATGGAGAAGAAAGGATGATGAAAAGTGAAGGAGTTAATAGAAAGGAGAAGAGCAAAAGACTCTTTCTCTCCCACACTATTTTGTTTGATTCTTGTCCCTCATCTGGATTAGACTCTGTAAAGTTAAGGTTGTAAAAAGCCAAGGTTTCCAAATTCAAGACATGGATTCTGCATCACTGAACATTATGGCTTAAGTATACAGTAAGAACAGGACCTTCTTGGAAACAATGCTAATCAAGTGGTTATGGATGTTAATTCTTTTGCAGTAAAAGCTGATAACTACGCAAGTAAGTCATTTTTCCTACTGTAAAAATGACAGTTATGTACTTTAAACTGAGGCAGCAGAGGGAAGGAAGAAGATTATAGAAACTTCTTCACTTCACTAGACTAAGTACACTGTATTCCACTGCCCCCCACCAGTGACCACACATCTAGTACACTTCCAATACTAATTTGAAAGGAAAATCTGAAGGCAGAGTAGGGTGGACGTGGAATTTGATTTAACTTTGAACGTCATAAGATGAACTCTCAATCACTGAAGTTTTGAATGGGATAAAACAATCCAAGACTTCTCAGAGTAAGATATGGTAAAACTTCATAAGATAAATGAAAAAAAAAAAATCCAGATTTTTGGGAACGTTTCTGTGTGCTAAGCTTTTTTAGAATTATACATTTATATTTCAGAGTGACAATATCAAAATGTTGTTTAATCTGATGTCATTCTAAATGAAGAAGTAAATCCTATTTTATTCAAAGGAGAAATATTGGTAGAACATAAATATAAAGAATAGCTGCTGTGTATTGCATTTTCAGATGTTCTGTCACTGTGCTAATCATTTTACCAGCTTGTATCATTTAATGTTTAAAAACTCCACCATGAGGTGGATACTAACCATGCCTATATTACAAATGGGAAAACTCGGGCTCAGAGGCCCAAAGTCACAGAGACACTAAGTGATAAAACCAGACTCTAATCTGGGTTTTTCTGACTCTAAGGGCAAAGCTGTTAAACACATATTACATCAGCAATATCATTATTCTTTCTTTGAAAACTCTTGTAGTCTCCGTACAGGTTACTATCCTGGTTATAGACAAGGAATAAACTGAGCTCCCATGTCTTTACATACTTGGGAAATGAAGGTGCCCAAGTTCTTTTAACTAAAAGAAACCACATATGACATTTCTAGATTACCAATTTTCAAAGAATTATAAGAAATTATACACAATACTGAAACACTATGGAAAGGAATTTTCATCCTCTTTGGATAAATTTCCGTTGTCTACGGGCCATCGTCTTTGTTCATGTTTCCAGAAACCTATTCTGGGGAAATGATCTGACAGACAGCCTGCTCCCGGAGCAGCACGCCCCTTTCCCCACTCTCGTCTCTCTGCAGCATCTGCATTGGGCATGAGCCCGGATCCATATTTACGAGACATATGTAGACACTTTTCCCTTTCTTGGCAAATGCATAAATAGAATCCTAATGTCTACATGTAGGTACTATATAAATACAAAGTTGTGCATACTCTGTGGATGTCATGCATCATTTATCCATGTATTTTTAGCGTCACCAACACATTTACATATGCTGTCACGTTTCAAACTGCACCTCTACATAGTGCCTTTTACAACATGAACTCAGCAGCAGGCAACATCATTCTTCTAACATTTTCACCACAAATGGAGATCAAAAAGCAAGAAAATAAATCCAAAAATAGAAGACAAATTTCAAATGGATAACACTTTCCTAATATGTTCTGAAGATACTATAGAATTATCTAGAACAGAGGACTGACTCTTTTGCTCTATAATTAGATTCATGCAATCATTTTAATGTACCTATTATGCCAAGATTTCCAGACATGAATGTTTACACCTTGGCCATTGTCTAGAGGGGATATAGATGTGTAAACCAGCATTTACAATTCTGTGTTAAATGCCTATAAAGTACAGTAACAGAAAGGGAAGGATTCTTTAAATATGACTGAAGAAGTCAGAGAATCTTTGTTGGGAATATAATATTTGAATTGACTGTTGGAGGATGAGTAGAGGTTTGGAATTTCTTTTGTAACCAACATTAGAAGAGGTAGAAATCAGTTGACCTAACAGATCAAGTCTGAGATCAAACATAAGAAATTAATCGATTTAACAGATAAAGTCCAATATGTTTGAATTTCTCAGCAGGGATCAATCTTAAATTTCAGAAAACTAGAAGTGGGCAGACGATTTGCCTTTCCTTCCTTTATTGAAGCCCTTAGCATGTCTATCTTTGACGTTATATTTCTGTGTGCCGTGGATATGGCAAATTGGTTTAAGAGGTTTGTGGTGGAACTGTTACCTATAGTTTTTCAAGCCTTTTCCTTGAGAAGCAGAACATTTCATTAAATGAAATATTTCATGGAATACTAACTGTGAAACAGATAAAGGCAGAGAGCTAGTCTGGCTGAAGTGAGGGATAGGGAAAAAAGACCACCTACGTGGTACTGTTTGAAAATCCCTGAACTTGGTAAAATGTGTGTGTGTGTGTGTGTGTGTGTGTGTGTGTGTATGATTTCTCTAAGTCCCTAAATTGTTTTAATTACTTTTTTTACCCACAGATTGTATGTGAAGAACTCTTACTCTTACCCAATATGCTTACTCTATTCTGTGGGATTTTGGAGACCCCGGAAAGTTCTGTTCTGTCTATTTTTGATCTTTTTCTTCCAATGGCTACTTAAGTAGCAAGTGTTATGTGTTGGATTCAACAGTGGTTCTCAAAGTATAGTGTGATCAATAATCACCCAGGAAACATGTTAGATGCAGATTTCTGGACCATTTCCAATGATATTGATACTTATAGATCTGGAGTAGAGTCCAGGTATCTGTATGAATGTCATTGCACTCCAGGTAATTCTGGGCAGCCGTCTATCAGATGAATGGACTGAAGTATAGACCACAGTGGAGACAAAGGAGATTGAAAGAACAAAACACTAAATTGAAAAGAAAAGAACAGTAGAAAAGAGAGAAAAGGAAAGCATAGGTTAATTGCAGAAAGCCAAACAAAATCGCTTAGTGGGCCACGTGGTGAAATTGATTCCAGTTTGCTACCTCTGCTTTAGAACAATAACTAAAGAAACCTATAAAAGGCCTTAGGTATGTTTGTCCAAATTATACGCATTTAGTCAAGCTGTATGCATCTCTCTCTCGCTCTCTCTCTGCGAAGTTTTTGGTAAACATATGCCAGGGTTATAGTACTACATGGTCCTTTGTTAGATGCTTTTATGTAGCAGCAATCATAGAATATATCTGTAGATGTTTTATATATTCCTAGTTTGTCGCTTAAATTATTTCATAAGCATTTCTATATTGTTATGTATCTTTTTATAGTACCTACTATAGTACCATAGAGGTATGAAGATTAAAATACTTAGTGCCTATAAAACTCAATAGAATGAATGGCACACAGTTAGTATTCAATAAATTACAGCATTGTTACATTCCCTTTTCCAAGCTCAGAATCATCTTTTTATAGATGCCCAGAAGAAGAGTTACTGGGTCTATGTGTATGAACATTTTTTTTATATAAACATTTGAAGGTCTTAGTACAAGGTTTTTTTTTTTTCATATTTGATACATTGCTTTCAAAGAATCATTGTAATTCGTAATGCTACTAGCACTGTTTGAGAAGGTCCATTTCACTGACCCTCATTAGCATGTGTAATTTATCATTTTTTAAAAGCTGATATTTTTTAATTGCACTATTGCATTGTATGCTTGTGTGTGTGTGTAAGAGAGATTTGTCTGTTTGTGACCTATTCTTATATATTTTTTGAAATTTGAATATTTTCTTATTGTTTTACATGGGCCATTTAATACAGGAGCTGCAAATATATTTCTAGGTTTTTTTTCTATTTAGTTTGGCTGTGGGCTTTTAAAAAATGCATAGCTGTGTTTCATTTTCTTGAGGTCCTATCTGTTGATGTCTCAATCCTCCTTCCCTCTTTCCTTCCTAATACTTGTTATTTCTATCATTCCTACATTGCAGAGCACACATCGTTTATGATTAATTCCTGCATTCATTTTGCAAAACTACAATACAATACAATATTGCCATGTAATACAATACCACACGCAGGATATTGACATCGATACAGTTAAGATACAGAAAGTTTCCCTTGCCGCAAAGATCCTTCGTGTTGCCCTTTTATAGCCATACCCACTTCATTCTTGACCTTCCTCCCCCCTACCAACCTTAACCCTGGCAACCACTAGTCTCCTGTTGTTCTCTATAATTTGTCATTTCTAGAACATTATATAAATGAAATCATATAGTATGTAACCTATTAAGACTGGCTTTTTTGACTCAGCTTTGTTCTCTGGAGATTCATCCAAGTTGTTGCATGTATCAATAGTTTGTTCTTTTTTATTGCTGTAACAGAAATACGGCAGTTTGTTTAACTGTTCACCTGCTGAAGGACATCTGAGTTGTTTCCAGTTTTCACTATTACAAATAAAAACCTGCTAAAAGATAGTTTTTGTGTGAACATAAAATTTCATTTCTCCAGGATAAATTCCCAGGAGTGCAATTGCTGGGTCTTGTGGTAATTACATGTTTAGTTTCTTAAGAAGCTGCCAAACTGTTTCCTGGAGTGGCTATACCATTTTACATTCCCACTAGTGATGTATGAGTGACCAGGTTTCTCTGTATCCTCACCAGCATTGAGTGTTGTCAATATTTTTTATTTTAACCATTCTGATAGACGTGTCGTTATATCTCATTGTGGTTTTATTTTGCATTTCCCTAATAGATGAGACTGAACATCTTTTTATATGCTTATTTGCCATTTGCATATCCTCTTCAGTGTAATGTCTGTTCATGTCTTATTCCCATTTTTAAAATTATGTTGTTCAATTATTTTTCCCTTACAGTAATTTTTTAGATAAACTTTTTATTTTAGAACAGTTTTAAATTTATGGAAAAATTGCAAAGATATTACAGAGAGTTTCCATATACCCCACACCCACTTTTCTCCATTATTAGTGTCACTCATTAGTATGGTACATTTGTCACAATTAATGAACAAATTTAATACATTATTATTAAGTCCATACTTTATTAAGGTTTCCTGAGCTTCTTCTAATGTCCCTTTTCTTTTTTCCAGGATGTGATCCAGGACACTACGTTTAGTTCTTATGTCTCTTTAGGCTTCTCTTGAGTGTGACAATTTCTCAGACTTTCCTCATTTTTGATGACTTTGACAGTTTTAAGGAGTACTGGTCAAATATTTCATAGAATGTCCCACAACTGGGATTTGTCTGATATTTTTGTCATAATTGGACTAGGGTTGTGGGTTTTGGGGAGGAGGATCACAGAGGTAAAGTGTCATTTTTGTCACATCATGTCAAGGGTACATAAGATCAACAGGTTGATGTTGACCTTAATCACTTGGTTAAGGTGGTGATGTTAGGTTTCTCCACTTAAAGTTACTCCTTTTTACTCCCTTTCTATACGATACCCTTAGGAAGGAAGTCACTATGCACAGCCCACACATAAGGGAAGGGGAGTTATCTCCACTTCCTTGAAGGCCTAGTGTCTGCACAAATTATTGTTAATTCTTCTGCATGGCAGCTTTGTCTCGTCTCCCTTATTTAAGTGTTTATTTACTAATTCAATGATTTATTTATAACAATGTGGACTCAAGAATATTTATTTTATATTTTGGGATATAATCCAGTATGACTTTTTATTTTGTTGCCTTGGCCATTAGGAGCTCTCTCAGTTAGCTCCTGGATCCCTTTGACGTATCACAATCACTATGGGTTTTTTGTTTTGTCTTTTAGCACTTCCTTACTTTCTAGCATTACAAGATGCTCCAGGCTCATCTTATGTATTTCCTACCTGAGTTCTAGAATCAGCCATTTCTCCAAGGATCCCTGGTTCCTTTTATTGGAGAATGGCATTAAAAACCAAGATCTGGGTGCTAGGTGTGCTGATTGCTACTGGGGTATTTGCCTAGATCCTCTCACCTGACAGACTAAGGAAATATATGTGTATACTAACACCTGCATGTACACATATCTAAAAATACTTCTATATGTAACTATCTGAATCTATATTAGACTAAAAATGAATTCATATTAGTGTGTCCAACTCTAATTCATTACCACATGTATCATTAGAGCCTCTTCCCATTCATTATGTCTAAAATACCCTTCCACAATGAGAAACCTGACTCCTACTATTTGCCATCCATTTACTTTATTATTAGTTCCAGTAAACATTAATAAGGTATCAGAATTGCTAACCAGTACCCCTGTAGGAAATAACTTTATCAACTAGAGTATAGTGCTTATGTGTAGTTTCTCTTGTCTTTTATCTTAAAGAGTCCACTCATTTCCACTCATGAGCACTTTCCCCCCAAACTCCTTCAATGAATTGTTTTATACATTTGTAATGCACTCAGATTGTTTTGTTACATTATTTATTCTATTCTATGATCTCCTGACCTTCTAAATGTTTTTTTTTTGGTGAGGAAGATTGGCCCTGAGCTAACATCTGCTGCCAATCCTCCTCTTTTTGCTTGAGGAAGATTGTTGCTGAGCTACCATCTGTGCCAATCTTCCTCTACTTTATATACGGGATGCCGCTGCAGCATGGCTTAATGAGCAGTGCATAGGTCCATGCCTGGGATCCAAACTCGTGAACCCCAGGCTGCCCAAGAAGAGCGTGCAAACTTAACCCCTATACCACCAGGCTGGCCCCCTAAATGTTTTTTTTGTTAATTTGCATATAAAAAGGTTCATTCTTTGTGCTGTAAAGTTCTACATGTTTTGAAAAATACAGTGTATCATCCATCATTACAGTATTGTACAGAATAGTTTTGCCAGCCTAAAAATCCCCTGTGCTTTTGCAACCCTCTCTGCCTCCCCCTGTATACCTGGCAAGCTCTGATCTTTTTCATGTCTTTCCTTTTTCCAAAGTGTCGTATAATTAGAATCATGACATATGTAGTCTTCTCACACTGGCTTTGTTCATTTAACAGCATATACATAAGATTCTTCCGTGTCTTTTTTCTTTGTTTTCTGGCCTGGTAACTCATTTCTTTTTTTTTGTTTTGTTTTGTTTTTTGTTTTTTGTTTTTGTGAGGAAGATCAGCCCTGAGCTAACATCCATGCCAATCCTCTTCTTTTTGCTGAGGAAGACCGGCCCTGAGCTAACATCTATTGCCAATCCTCCTCCTTTTTTTTTTTTTTTT
The DNA here is from genome assembly GCF_020826845.1 of Diceros bicornis minor. Taxonomy (NCBI): domain Eukaryota; kingdom Metazoa; phylum Chordata; class Mammalia; order Perissodactyla; family Rhinocerotidae; genus Diceros; species Diceros bicornis. The sequence continues at coordinate 68,795,047 of NC_080741.1, forward strand.
CCCTTTTTCTCCCCAAAGCCCCAGTAGATAGTTGTATGTCATAGTTGCACATCCTTGTAGTTGCTGTATGTGAGACGCCGCCTCGGCATGGCCAGACAAGCAGTGCATCGGTGCGCTCCCGGGATCTGAACTTGGGCTGCCAGTAGTGAAGCGCGTGCACTTAACAGCTAAGCCACGGGGCCAGCCCCTCTGTAACTCACTTCTTTTAATCACTGAATAATTTTCTATAGGATGGATGTACCACAGTTTTTTTATTCACTCACCTATTGAAAGACATCTTGGTTGCTTTCACTTCTTAGCAATTATGATTGCCATAAATCTACCATAAATATTCATGTGCAAGCTTTTGTGTGGATGTAACTTTTCAGATCAGTTGGGTAAATACCTAGGAGCACAGTTGCTAGATCATATGGTAAGACTATTTTTATTTTGTAAGAAACTGCCAAACTGTCTTTGAAAGTGACCATACCATTTTGCATTCCCACTAGTAATGAAATGGAGTTCCTGTTGTTCCACATTCTCACCAGCAATTGGTATTGTCAATTTTTTTTATTTTAACCCTTCTAATATATGTGTTTCTTATTGTTGTTTTAATTTGGATTTCCCTAATGACAAATGATGTTGAGCATCTTTTCATATTCTTATTTGCCACCTGTACATCTGCTTTAGCAAGGTGTCTGTCCAGTTTTTTGTCCATTTTTAAATTGAGTTGTTTCTTTTCTTATTATTGAATTTTAGGAGTTATTTGTATATTTTGAATACAGGTTATTTATCAGATCTGTTTTCTGCAAATATTCTTCCCAGTCTTATTTTTAATTTTCTTGACAGTGACTTTTGCAGAGCAGAAGTTTATAATTTTAATAATAATAATATCTATCTTATCAAATTTTTTCTTCATGCATTGTGTTTTGGTATTGCATCTAAAATCTTATCACCAAACCCATGGTCACATAGATTTTCTCCAATGCTTTCTTCTAGAAGTTTTAAAGTTTTGCATTTTATATTTAGATGTATGGTACATTTTGAGTTAATTTTTGTGTCAAGTTAAGATTTGTATCTAGCTTTATTATTTTTATTATTATTATTTTTGCATATGGACCTCCATTTTTCTAGTACCGTTTGTTGAAAACATTATCCTTTCTCCATTGAATTGCCTTTACCCCTTTGTCAAATATCAATTGAACATATTTGTGTGGGTTTATTTCTGGACTGCCTATTCTGTTCCGTTGATCTATGTATCTGTTGTTTCACCAACACCACACTGTCTTGATCGTTGTAGCTTTATACTAAGTCTTGAGATCAGGTAGTGTGAGTCTGCTAACTATGTTGTTTTTCAATATTATATTGGTTTTCCAAGGTCTTTTGTCTTTTCATATAAACTCTAGAATCAGTTTGTCAATATCTACAAAATATATTACTGGAATTTTGACTGCAATTGTGTTAAATCTGTAAATCAAATTGGGAAGAATTACATCATAACAATATTGAGTCTTGCAATCCATGAACATAAAATATCTCTCCTTTTATTTAAGACTTCCTGGATTTCTTTCATCAGAGTTTTGTAACTTTCCACATGCCAATCCTGTATTTATTTTGTTAGACTTATACCTAAGTCTTTTCATTTTTTTGTGCTTCTGTAATTTTTTAAAATTTATATTCCAGTTATTCATTTCTAGTTCATAGGAAAACCATTGGCTTTGTATATTAACTTTGTATCCTGCAGCCTTACTATACTCGTATTAGTTCAAGGGGAGTTTTGTTGTTGATGAGGATGATTCATTGAGATTTTCTAGATAGATAACCATGTCATCTGCCATCAAACGCAGTTTTATTTCTTCCTTCCCAATCTGTATGCCTTTATTTCCTTTTCTTTTCATATTGCACTATCTAGGATTTTCCAATCTGATATTGAGTAATAGTGCTACGAGACAACGTTTTCACCCTGTTCCCTATCTTAGAGAGAAAGAGTCCAGTTTCTAATCATTAAGTTTTAGGTTAGCTGTAGGCTTTTGTAGATGTTCTTTACCAGGTTGAGGACATTCCCCGCTGTGGCTAGTTAGCTGAAAGTTTTTATCATGAATAGGTGTTGGATTTTGTCAAATGGGTGTGGTTTAAGTTTCCAAGTGTTTTGAGATTTTCCTGTTATCTTTTCTATTATTTATTTCTATTTTGATTCCATTGTACTCAGAAAACACACTATGTATGGTTTAAATTCTTTTAAATTTGTTCACATTTGTTTCATGACCAAGGATATGGTCTATTTTGCTATATGTATATGTTTTATGGGCTCTTGAAAAGACTATGTGTTCTGCTGCTATTGAATTGAATGTTCAACAAATGTCAACTAGTTCTTGTGGGTTGACAGTGTTGTTGATTTCTTCTATATTTTTGCTGATTTTCTGTCTTGTTCTATCAATTGTTGAGAGAAAGGGAGATGTTGAAACTTCAAACTGTAATTTTGGATATGTCTATTTCTTGTTTCAATTCTATCAATTTTTGCCTCACATATTTTGCAGCCCTGTTGTTGGGTGCATATACCTTTAGGGTTTCCCTAACATTTCTAAGTATATTTTTACTGGATGTTTTTATAGAATTCTGGATCAACAGTTCTCTTCTTTTAGTTCTTGTAAATGTTGTGCCACATCTTTCTGGCCTCCAGAGTTTCCGTTGATAAATCCATTGTCATTTGAATTGTTTCTTTCCTATAGGTAAGATATCGTTTCTTTCTTGCTGTTTTCAATTTTTTTCTTTGTTTTTAATTTTTATGAGTTTGACTATGATATGTCTTGGTGTGTATTTATTTGAGTTTATCCTTTAGGGGTTTACTAATCTTCTTTAATCTGTAGGTTCGTGTCTTTTGCCAAATTGGGAAACTGAGTCATTATTTCTTTGAGTACTATTTCAGCGCTATTCTCTTTCTCTTATCCTTATGGGATTCTGATGACATATAGGTTAGGTCTTTTGTTTTAGTCCCATGGATCCTTAAGGCTCTGTTTGTTTGGTTTTTTTTTTCAGTCTATTTTCAGATTGGTTAGTTTGCATTGTTCTATCTTCAAGTTCACTGATTCTTTCCTCTTTTCCTTTCACTCTTCTGTTGAACCTATACACTTTTGTTTTATGTTTTTATTTTTTATTTCAATTATTATACTTTTCAGTTCAAAAATTTCCATCTGGTTCTTTTTTATATCTTTTATTTCCTTGCTGAGACTTTCTACTTTTTAAACTTGTTTTGGCTGTGTTCATACTTGCTTGTTGAAGCATTTTTATGATGACTGCTTTAAATTCTTTGTCAGATAATTCTAACATTGCTGTCATCTCAGTGTTTGTGTCTATTGATTGTCCTTTTTCAGTCAAGATGAGATTTTCCTTGTTCTTGGTATGATGAGTGATTTTTTTATTGAAACCTAGACATTTGGGGTAATATGAGACATGAGATCTCATTTAAACCTTTGTTTTAGCTATTCTCTTCTGTGACCATTCCAATAGGGAAAGGAGGGATGCCTCATTACTGCTAGAGACGTAGAAGTCCAGATTCCTCTCTTTGGGTCTGGTGACATTCAAGATGGGGAGAGCTTCTCATTGCTGTTGGGTGGTGTTGGGATTTCCAGTTCCTCACTAGACCTCTGATGATAAACTCCTGGTTGGGAGGGTACCTTGTTACTGCTCTCCATGTGGACTCCACTGACACCACAGGTAGGGAGAAGCCTCGCTGTTGCCTAAAGGGGATGAAAGTCTTGACTCTTCTCTGATACTACCCCAGCAGGGACATTGGGCTGCCTTGTGAGAGTGGAAGTCTAAGCTTCTCACTTGGCCTGTGCTGTCATGGCTGGGCCTAGGGCCACAATTTTTTCCTACATTCTTTGGCTGGAGCATAGTGATCATTGTTTAAATGATCTTGCTAAGTTGTCCCTTTTTTCCTGTCTTGCTAAGTTGTCCCTTTTTTTCTGATCCTTTGGCTAGAGAGAGTCTACTTTTGTTGTGTCTTATCTTGTCTGCACCCTTTGGCATTTCTGGATTTCTGGCTTCTCCAATATTCAGTGTGATATATAAGAGGCAAAAAATGAACAACCAGGGAACTCATCACTGTGTTATTCCTTGTGTCCTAAGGTCCTTAATAAGTCTGCCTTCTTCTCTCCAACCTTCAGAGTCTTCCTATGATTTATATATGTGTGTGTATATATATATATATATGTATATATATATATATATGAAACAATATATATATTTTTTTACTCATATGGCTGGCAAGTTGGTGCCAGCTACTGGCAAGAGTCCTGAGTACTTCAGCACACAGACCTCTCTGTAGGGCTTCTCAAATGTCCTCATAACATTGTGGCTGGTTTTCTAAGAGCCAATGAGATATGTATGTAATATCTCATATTATATATATATAATATCTGGAGTTTTTAGTTGTACTTAGTGGAAGAAATAGTGAAAAGTACATCTACTTCATCTTGCCATAAGCGGAAAGCCCTCCCAAATTTTTGTTTTTATATTCTACTTCTATTCTGTTTTTCATTCACACACATCACATTTTACATACTCTTTTTATCTCTCAATGTCTCCGCTAAATTCTTGCATTTATGCTTTGCATAATGTCCTCACATTTATGCAGGTGTTCTTGCATTTTTCTTTGTGGTCTTAGAAGTGATTGCTACCTCACATTTTCAGAACACTCTGAATGATATTTTTGGTTGTAATTTTTTTCCTGTTTTGTGGCAATACTTTATGGTAAACTTTTTCTATCTATTGAACAGTTTGCTGTTCTTTGCTACAGCTTTCATGTTATCTCTTTGTGTTGATGCTTTTCTAGAATCTTGTACTCATCACTGAGTGAGTTGGCTATTTGCAGGAGATTTGTTGTGGTATGGGTGTTCAGAATGGGGAAGAGCCCGGGAAGTCCTCCAGGTTCACAACCTGACAGCTCTCTCTTTTTCCGCTACTACAGGGATAAATATGCAAATATGGCATTCCTAAAACGTGACATGTCAATGCGATTATTCGTATAGGCCTACCTCATCTGCTTCTCTGAACCAAACCAGGTCAAAGAGTCTTTCTCTTGCCAGCCTTGTATACTTCATTTTCTTATTACTAACTACAATTAGTAATTAGTACTAACTTAGTACTAATTACTAATATTAGGTATAATTACTAATATTGAGTATAATTCTTTCACCACAGGCTGAGACTCTCACCTTCAGGAAGTGTATTGTTGCTGACTCTTTCTGATACCCACAGTTGCTGGGCCCTCTCAACAATCTCATTTTTTAAAATTCTCCTCACTTTTTCCCAATGTAAGCTGTTTTTGGCATATCATATTCATGTCTCTGGGTTATATCTATACCTTAGCTTCATTGTAAATGGAATTTGCAGACTTTTTTTCCTGTCTTCTTGTTGCTGTTATATGATTTTCAAGAGAAGAGGGTGAAAAATGCTGACTTAGGGAGACATTTTCATAGTGGAAATTTTTAACCTGCATTTATTGAGTACCTAATGTTTTAATCTATCATTTTCACACTTCAAAAGAATCAAAAGAAGACATATATTGGAAGATGAGACAACAAAGAACATGTTGATAGGGTTTGTTCAGGGGTAACAATTTTCAATTGGCAATTTAGCCTTCATCAAAATGCTTTCTAGAGAATTCACAGAAATTTCCTTTGAGTTAACTAAGCGTTGTCTCCAGTTCATTCTTTGACTAGTTGGTGATTTCAGGTAAAGTGCTTTCAAAATTTCTGTATGAAGCATTTGTTATATGTTGGAATGAAGTTATAAATGCTCTATACACTAATTGCTATTACTTCCCATGAACTCCAACATAATGCTTATGTTGGAAGACTGAACTGATATGCTTATTTTAGAGTTTCTGTTTCATGAGGAAAGAAACGTTTTACACATATAATGGTGCAATGTAATTTGACTGAATTCATCAGACACCTTGTCATAGAAGGTTTTTTATAGGTCCTTCTGTGACAAAATGGGAATTTTTGGCACATGGAAAGAGGTGCCACTTATTTTCACTATTGATTCTAGGATTCCTATTTTATTACCTCTTTCAGTAGGCAAAATAGGAACATTTATATGCTTTTTTCATCCAGAGCCATTCTCTGGATTCAGCTCACTATTAAAATTTTGAAAGCTATAGAAAATTATACATGGTAAATAAAGATCATCTACAAATTTCCCACTCAGACGTGTCACATTGTTAATGTTTTAGAATATTTCCTGTCAGTCTTTTTCTATGCACTTTAACCTAATTGACATCATGCGGTTCATGTAATTTTATTTCTTTGCTTTTATTTGGTTTAATATTAAATGTTACTCAATGTCATTAAAAATCTTCAGAAATATCATTCTAATAACTGCATAATATTCTTATTCAATCTTGTTGAATACATAAAACTAGACTACAAGAAAGCAAAGACATAACATTCTTGGAAAGCAAGGTGTATCATAAAATCAATCATCCAAAAATTAATATATAAGTAAAGTATAATCTCAGTTAGAAGTCCAAAAATTCTTTTAAAGTATTTTTGGATAGAGGAGAATTAAAAAGGTGAAATGCTCTTAGTATCCATGTAGAAGAATAGATGTTCAAAATATCTAAAAATTATATAAAAATTACACGAGGTAATTAATTTCTAGAAATTAAAATCTACTATAATCTAGTATGATAATCAAAATATTAAGGTATTAGCATAGGAACAGACAAATATATCTGTGGAAAAAATATATCTGTGTATACTCAGAAAATTAAAATATAATGAAGATGGTACTTTGGTCAGTAGAGAAAGAGTGGTGTATTTACCACATGTGCTTTCACAACTGGCTGTCCATCTGGATAAATAGCCATCTTGGACCCCCACTTCACACAATAAACAGAAATAAATGCCAGATGGATAAAAAGGTTATATGCTTTTAAAAAAATCAAAAACCTGATGAGAGAACTTAGGAGAATGTTTTTATAACTTTAGGGTGAAGGAGAGTAATTTAAGAGACAGAAAACTCAGAACCTAGAAGAAAAGAGACACTTCAATCCAGAAAGATATTTTTGTATGTTAAAGTATACCAAAAAACACGTGGAAAGACAAATGATAAGCTGGAGGAAAATGTTGCAACACATATGACAGAAAAAGAATATTAGCCATAATATTATAAAATACCTACAATTAGGGGAGCAAAAGGCTAGTGCCCCAATAGAAAAATGTTCATAGACTATGAGTAAGCAATTGACAAAAGAAGAAATTCAAAAGGCCAATAAACATATGAAAGAAGCTTTATTTCATTAGTAACAATGAGATACTACTTTTCCCCCATCAGATTGGCAAAGATTCACTAAAGAGCTGGTGAGTACTTGGGGGAAGTGCACTCTCATACATTGCTGGTGGGAATGCTTATTGGTGTAGACCTTAAAAAAGTAATATGAAAATATGCATTTCAAATTAAAAAATGCATCCCCTTTGACCTAGCAACGCCACTTCTGGGAACCCTTTCTATCAAAATAAAAGCACTCGTATGTAGTAATGTGTACAGGGATGTTTATTTCCACATAGAGGGGCAAAAATACTGTAATTACCGTGAATGTCAATAAATAGAATGGTTAAAATAAAGTATGTTTCACTCATATTAGGAAATACCATTCAGTTAATAAAAAAGAATGATTATAACTATATCTGGTGACCCATAGCAATGTCCATGATGTATGATGTTGAGTGATAAAAGTCAGTTATTGAAAAATGTCTATAGAATGATGAAATTTATATAAAAATAAGCAATGACAAAAATGTCCTCTGCATGTTGTGCAAATAACTTATATGATCATGGAGAAAGGTGAGGAAGGATACAAACCTGTCAGTAAATAGGCTAATCTCGGTGGGGTGAGAAGGAGGTGAGAAATACTAGGGCAGGAGAAAAATGGAAACATATTGATGGTATGTTTTGTAAAATGTAGACCAGCAAATTCCATTTTATTGTAACTGTGCACAAGTTGCATGTACGTGGAGAAGTACCGAAGGGTTCTTGGTATAAATGGAAATATGATTGGGGTAATGAAATTCTAGAGAATTTTCCTTTGGGTTGTCATCGTTATTTTGATAGCAGGTTTGAATTAAATTATTTAAAAATAATATTCATTCTTATAACCACACAGTATTTTACTTAGGTGTCCAAGACTTGGGCTATGAGCAACTTTGTACATAAATCATCCACATTTCAGACTACTTTCTTAGAAAAGATTTCAAAAGCATGGGTATAAGACTAAAATATACAAATACTTTGAAAGTTCATATCTGTTGCCAAATGCTTTTTTAGAAATTATTCCTACCATACTATTCAAGTTTTAAGAGAATAATACCTCCAATTCTGCCTGCTTCTATTCCTCTGTTAGTATCTGACTTAATTATGCTATTTCTTTCATTTTTTTGGAGAATTTCTCATTTTTAAAATTCAAACTATAATGTATACACACTTAAAAACAACTGTAACATTTTAAAATATGCAATGCATTGAAAAAAAATAAGACAAACTGCAATAAGACTAATCAATGACCCCTCGATCCAGAGAAAAGCATTGCCAACATTTTGGTCTCTATCTTTTGCATCATACCATGCTGGTACAGTCCTTATCAAAGGGAATTGGCAATATCTAACCAAATTACATATGCATTTACTTTTAATCTGGCAGTCTCATTTCTAAGAATGTACCCCAAAGCACATGGATACAAGTATGAAATGATTTATGCATAAGGTTATTCATTGTGACATTGTATGTAAAGGCAAAAATTGTAAATAACCCAAATATCTACCAGTAGATTCTCATAATCACTAGCAAAAAGAAATGAAGAAAAGATATATACACGAATGCAGAGGGATCTGTAGTGAATGTTGCATTCTTTAGGATAAGTATAAGTATGTCCCAAATATTGCAGAGGACATGCTCATACTAAAGAAAAATATTCATTGTTCGTTTGAATGTCAACTTTGAGCATCGTGTATTTTTATTTGGTAGATCTGATGGTCCCATTTGAGAGGACTCTGAGATGGAGTTTAGTGTGTGTGATGTTTAGAGCTGTACACCTGGGATCAACACCTGTGAATGCAGGAAAAGACTGGGCAGAGGAAGAAGTTATACTGCAAAGAAAGGCCAAACGACAACCTGGCACGAGCCCGTGAGGAGCCCTAGAGCTAAAATGGTCTATCAGTGTCCTCCATTGGGCCTCAAGGGCTAGGCTTTCAAACCGTCTTCCTCAGTCAGTCATTGGATGTGGTCAAGGCAGCTCTCTGTGGCTGAAGCACCCCCAAAGACAGCTGACCAAAAAGTCCTTTTCCAAAAGGGAATCTGGGTAATTGATTTCCATATCCCTCACAGTAAAGAAAGCAAAGTGCCTAAAAGTGCATAATATATGCTACCTTTCATTTTCAAAGGCATTAAGTACACTATATGGTGCCCTTGCTTATATCTGTAAAAGCTTATATTTGTACACAGTAAGTATAAATTAAAGTTGATAAAAATGGTTAACAATGGCAAAAAGAGGGAATAAGGCAACGGAATTGAGACGTCTCTGAATATACTTTGTTCAATAGTTTTGATTTTGGATGTAAATTTTTTATATTATCAAAAAATAAAATTAAAGCCAAAAAAGGTTTTTTTTTTAAAAGCCCTACAAAGTTAAACTGAAATAAGTAAATCTATATCAAGTGTGTTGATGACATAACAACACAGAGAAAAAATTATATTAAGTAATTCTAGAACACAGTTTTGACTATATACCTTGGTTGGATATATCCTAAGTTCAAAAATTTAAGGACTATAAAATATTCTACACTTCATTCTTACTGGTGTTATTGTTTTGAGACTATAGTGTGTATATTGTAGAATAAAATAAATAGTTATGCTAAAATTGTTGGAAATCTGAATTTTTAGTGTAAGAAAAAAAGAGAAACAAATACATAAATCAAAGAATTTAAGAAAAAATCCTATAACATTATATTTGAAATGGAAATATCAGGATGACTCATTTTAAAAAAGAAATATTTCCTAGTTTTGTGCACTGGAAAGCCCCAGAAACAATGACAACCTAGTTGTCATGAGCACTAACTGCTCAGATTGTGGTCTCTAAATACCATTCTTTTCTAAAAGGAACTTGAGGCTCCTTGAAGAATCTGTTGTATGAGAAAGCAAAGCACTTTTCAAAAACTAATAAGGTTCTATTAAGAGGATATAGGAGCCAATTCCTTCCTCTGAATACTGGGAAGTAAAGCATTTTTCTTGCCTTTTTACTATGAACTGGATTTCAGGGTAATTAAATAAAGACTGGTTGATGAAGAAAAGTTCTTAAAGAAGAATTTCAGCTAATGAATGTAGAATAAATGATAAAATTTTTAAAATCACCATTTTGCAATCCTTATTGAGGTAATTCAGGCAATGGTTATCAACAGATTCCATAAAGTGAAAAATGGATGGAGAACTGGTTATTTGCAGGCTGCCGAAGAACCCCACTGCAGAGAAATTAAGGGTCAAAATGTAACTTTACAATGGAGCTCTTAGATTGTCACCACATGAACCACCATGTACCACTGATGAATCTTAGTGTTACTAACGGAGTTAGCCAGAGTTTATGTACCCCTGATGGGAGGCAACATGGGCTACATATTGTACATGGAGAAAGCTGAACCTGAATCTAACCAAATATCTAGAAGTAATGAACCGATTGCAGGAAGTAAGGGGAGAGAGAAACAAGTAAATGGTACCACAGGGAAGAAATTAGACAAATCCAAAATGTGGAACATTCTAGAAGACATAGGAGGAAACAGATCCAGTTTCTTCAACAAGTCACTAACATTTCGGAGGTAAAAGGAGAGGGGAGAAAAAAAGGAGATTTAAACGATACCAACATCTGAATCAATTTATTGATGTTGTTTGGACCCTGAATCAAATGAAACGACGATAAAAAGACATTCTGGGGACGATTGAGGAAATACAAATATGAATTGTATTAGATGATATTAAGGAATTATTGCTAATTTTTTTGGGTGTAATGCTGCTATTGTGATTATGTGCAAAAATGTCCTCATGTTTTAGGAATACATAGTGAATATTTAGGAATAAAATACCATGATGTTTAGGATTTGTTTTTTAAAAAGTGACAGATGAAACACATATACAAGATGCAAATAGTTTTCAATCTCAATGATAGGTATATAAAAGTTCATTTTCTCTACTTTTGTGTGTGTCTGAAAACTTAAATAATAAAAAAGTAAAAAAGAAAACTTACCTGAGATTTCATTTTAATGCGGATATTTCTTCTCTCTTTCCTTTCATTTTGGAATATCTCTTAGTTCTTAGTTTTCTCTTTTGAGATGCTTTTTCATACTTCTACTCAAACATACATCCGCTTCCTAACTCAAAGAAATTGATCTATTAAGCACTCTGAGGTTATGCCAGTGGTTCTGAACTGGGAGCACTTTTGCTTCTCAGAGGAAATTTGTCAATATCTGGAGATATTTGTGGTTGTTACAACTGGAGGGTGCTACTGACAGTTAGTGAGTAATTACTGGATTAATTAATTAATTAATGAGTGAATAAAACCCAGAATAATATGGTAAAGTGAACCAGGAGACCTTCAATAGATCATGGCTCTCCTCTGATGACTCTAAAAAATTTTATCAGAATATTTTTTCAAGGAGGTGGCAATTCTGTATATTAGTAGGTGGATATTTGTATAGTAGTTTATACTAAAATGAGCGTTTGAGAGGCTGAGGGTTTTGTTTTGTAAAAATTATATCAAAGGTCAAAAGTGGATTGAAATGCTGGGGTTCTTAGCTCTAAAGTTTTATTTAGTTTATATTCTTAATTTGTAGTTGAGCCAATCTTTAAAGTTTCCATAACAGGTATTCAAATATAGTTCAATTACACAGCTCTTAGTCTAAATTATGTAGATTTCAGAGCCCTTTCCTTTGCAAGCCTTGAGAAGGATTAATTTGAGAGAAAACAGTATTCCAGTCATTCTCTAGTTTGGAAGATGAAGGTGGTTGTTTTTCATGATGGTCTATTTTTCACTTCTGAGTAAGTGGAAATTATTCCTTCCTGCCTTTTCATATTCTATTTTTCCCCTGCCCCTCTTTTCCATGCTTATTCTCTCATAGGTAACATCCCTTGATAAATCCTTTCTATAGGAGATTAGACGTGGGGAATTCCAAAGCATAAATCTCTACTATATTTTTCAATAGTTTTCATTTATATATATATTTTTTTTTGGTGAGGAAGATTGGCCCTGAGCTAACATCTGTTGCCAATCTTCCACTTTTTGCTTGAGGAAGATGGTCCCTGAGCTAACATCTGTGCCAGTCTTGCTCTACTTTGTCTATGGGACACCGCCACAGCATGGCTTGATATGTGGGTCTGCGCCTGGGATCCAAACCCTAGAATCCTGGGCCGCTGAAGCGGAGCACACGAACTTAACCACTACGCCACTGGGCGGGCCCCTCATTTCCAATTTTTACATTTAATTTTTATACTTCTCTGAAAATCGTAAACTTACAAAATAATTAATTATATATGAAAAGATGCATCACTCCACCAGTACCTAGCAGGGCTTAATATACATTTTTTGACCATTCTGGGTGGTTAAAAGTGTAGGTGTATTTTTATAATTGTTTTCCCTTAAAAAGAGAAAAGAAAAAAAAAAAAACTTATGGTCCTCTCAAGCCAAACAAGTAAAAGCAAGAAGTCGTATCGGGAAATAGCTTTCATTTTCATAAATGCTATAATTAATCATTTGAAGAATAAAACCGTGGTGGTGACCCCTTATGTTCTTTGAAGTTTCCACGCCCACTTTCCATATGAATTGGAGTGTTAAGTCCTAGTGTCAGTGCCAATTCTAACTTAGAAATTATATTCTTCCCACTCAGAAATTCCTCCTGAAGTTTCAACAGGAGAAATTATTCTTCATTTTCCCTCCTGAAAACTGTTGTGTAATATTGCTGGCAGAGAGAGGATGTTTGGTTCCACCCCAAAGGTAGCTGGATTTCAGTGGAGGTTGAAGCAGACTCCATATATAGAATGTAAAAAGCCTTAGGCTAACTGTAGATGAAAAGCACTCTAGATACGTAAGGTATTATTACTACTAAAGCGTTATTATTTTAACTTTGCTATAAGTTACAAGGAACCTATAAAATCTGCCCAACAGTATTGCAGCATGGCAAGCTTTGTGCCTTCAATTCTTCGTCTCAAATAATTTGTTTCTCTTGTATCAATACTACCTGTCAATTTTTATTAAGCAAAGTAATTTGAGGCACTTTGAATTTTTTTACTCTAGATGTCCTTGGCGGGAGGGAAATGACCAACAAAAGCTTTGGTTAAAGCTGCACGGTTTGAGTACTGCTAAATAAAGGTGGAGAAAGCAAGCCTTGCTCAGGGATAAAAAAAAATTAGGAAAAAACCATCTACTCCAGTCACACTGAGACTTAAACACCATTCAGTTGTTGCCTGCTGATTTAATTAATCCTTTTCAGTTAAAAAATAGAAATTGGAGGATAATATGCAGGATGAAAAATTTTAATAAAACACATTGGGATTTTTTTTTTTCTTAATGGGAAATGAAAATGATCTGAAGGTGGCCACTGCACCTTGTTTAAAACCTCCTGAAAAAGGAAAACCAAATGGTATGAATGTATCAAAGCCTGTTTGCAGTTCTATATATGTATTATAATATAGAAAACTTTGGTCTTCTCTCCTTGGAATGAGAGAGATAAATATAGGTCAGTCTGATGACCTGAGACCAGCCCTTCAGGTGAGGTATTTTGATTTTGATCTTCAAGAGGATCAAATATTTTTGTTCTGCTCTGAACACAAAACCAGCCAGCTCACTCTCATATTGGAAGTAGGGGGCCAAGAAAAGGCCTTGAGCACAAACTATTGTAAATCTCTTTCTGTTGTCATTGACAAGGAGAAGCATTTTTACCTCTGACTAGCAGGGGGCCGGCAACACCTATAAACAAAAGACACAACATTTTAATCAATAGGTCAAATGAGAAGCATCCCATTCCCTCTCAGAATAAAGAACAAGCTTACCATAAATTACTTTTCCTCTCTCATCGAAAGGTGTAGAACTCAGATTTTCTAATTAGAGTCCTAGAAAATAAGAAACTTTTTCTTCTAAGCAAGTCTTATCTGATAGAACTTTCTAAGAGGATGGAAATGTTCTACATTTGTGGTATCCAATAGGTAGTCACTAGCCACATGTGGCTATTGAGCACTTCTGAGATTAATTTTATGTAACTTTAATTAATTTTAATAGCCGTGTGTGGCTAGTGGCCAACATATGGGATAACACAATCTAGGCCTCAGGGGAATGAGTTAGCCAAAATGGTAGGCATCTACCAACCCAGAATGTATCCAGTCTCTAGGGAGAGGCTGGGCCCATGCACCCTGATAGGCAAGGTGGTGTAGAAGAAAGAGTAGGGGTGATGAAGTCTGAACATCTGAATTCCCGTCCTGGCATCCCACCCTTTGGACAAGTTTTTCTTTAAGGCTGAATTTCTGTAAAATAGGAGTAATAATACTTACTTTGTTATTTGTTGGCAAGATTAATGGAGAAAATGTTCTTAGGACAACTCACAAAAAGCCTGCCCTATTAGAGGTGCTCACCAAATGTTTATACTTACTCATCATCATTACAAATACGTTGATGATTGAAGACCAAGGCCTAAATTGGGTACAGCCATTAACCAAAGAGCATTTAATTGTTGTAGGTGTGGGTGGATTCCTGGGAAACCAGCCAAAATGTGTAAACTCATTCAGAGGTTAGATTTATTCCATTTTCTCATTCAGTGTATATTTTAGCGCACGGCTGCACACAGCACTCTGCTAGGCACTGTGAGGGTGATGAGGAGACCCCAAGAGTACTATCAGCTCTTGAGATCATAGGTTATGTAGTTCAGAACAATCTGTGATTACCTGAGTTGGGAAGTTATAGCAATGGTTTGTCAATAATGAAAATTTTGACTAGTGGCATGACCTATATGGTGATGGATGTCAAAAACAGAGCCATCTGATTAGTGGCTGTAACTCAATATATCTCCTTTTTTCTTCACTCTTTCTATGAATTTTAAGCTCCTAAAGGACGGATATGTTGTCTTAACTTGCTTTACATAGTGGCAGAACTAATATTCTGTTTTTCAAAAAATTTCTGTGGATGATGGTAAAGACTAACAAGTGTCAAACGATGCTTGAAGAATGCTATTAATAGTCTCTTTTCAGCAATGTTTTTCCATTATGAGTTTTGAACTAGCGGCATAACGCTCAGGACAAATGAGGTAAGCTTTTGAACAAACATCCAAACTCAGGGTCACAAATCTGCGCGAGTTAGGAGAGTTATTCGCTGTGGGAATCGCACTGGCTGCTTGCCTCCTTGCTCGGGGAGCAGGACGGCACAATACTGTTGGCAAGAGAGCTTTGAAGCAGTCTGGAAAACATGAGTGAAAATCTCAGCCTTATGCTATCAGGTCAACAATTTAAATTCAAGCCAGACAAACAATGACAGAAGCTCCACTGATTGTCAAGGTCCCTGGCACGCCCTCGTCCCCATCTCAAAGTCAGCTGCTCTGCCTGGCTCTCTGATTTTAAGAGGGGAGTTGGGTTAGTGGCCACGGTTACTCCCCAGGCGGTTTACTTGAGGCAGTGGGAGACACAAAACATGTGCTGTCGATATTATATCCCATTCATGAAGGGATTTGACTCAGTTTTTAAGTATATAAAACGAAAAAATTAAGTCCACTTGGACTTTAATGCATAGAGTGTTTGATAAGTGAGGAATAAACCAATGAAATCGAGACTGTGTATTGCCTTCTGATATCAACTACTCTAAGTAGAGGTACTGCAAGAATTAGACTATGATTCATCTCATGTTAAGTTTTTGGCAGATGGAGGATTTGGAGGTGTCAGTTAAGCCCAATGTAATTAAAAAATGATTTCTGAAATTTGGAGCGGCAATGGCTATTAATTGAGTCAGACGCTAAATTCTCCTATCAAGTCCTGGTGTAGATGCATGAGGAAAGTTTCACTTACTGGATCTTTTTTCTGTACCTTGTAACAGATATTAATAGAGTAAAGGGAGGTGGCTAGAAAGAAAATGTCCAAAAGATTTTTATATTTAATGAAAAAAAAATTGACGCAAAAAATCCAGGCATGAGGCAGTTGATTTCTCAGTTGGGATGTATTTCAGGAAAAGATGGCATCGTGCCTTCCCCATCAGGACTTGGTAATCATTCCACTATTCATGAACAGATGCCTTGGTCAGATCCCCAAGTGTAAGTGAATTCATTAAAAGATCTAGGGAATTGGGGTATTAATTCTAAATCATTACATATTATAGATTTTCTGGAAACAAGTAGGGAGACATGGCAAGGAGAGGAAATAGTAGATTGTGTCTAACTCTCGGCCAGAAGTTGGTCTCATGAGATCACCAAAAGAACTCTTTTTAGCATAAGAATTAAACTCGTAAAAAAAGATTTAAGCGATATTGTCACAGTGTAGAAGGTTGATATAAGACAAAGTAGAATCGTGAATGCCGCATGCCATATACGGAAACCCGTGGAAATAATCTATTGGATAGAGGAGAGTGCACACATCATTTTGTTCTTTGCATACTTTAAATAAAGAACTTTTCCAATATAATTTTTGTGATGGAGACTCTGTCCTATAGAATGCTTGAAATCATGGCATTTGTAATAGTAAGTAGTGCTCTAAATATATTGTGGCATATTTTTTAATTTGGGCTTAGTTGCTCTCTTTCCAGATTTTTATTTTTTCACTCAGACAGTTTGGCACTGGTTGACGTGTGGGTGGATGTATTTTCTCACCTGCACAATTAACTTGAAGTTATTTTTGGAGTCGTTTTCATTTTCAGCTATTATGATGATACCATACTTGGGAAAAATGCTGTTGAGTTTCAGTTAAGAGATTCTGAATACCTAAGGGCAAAATGTAACTATCAGGTCACATGAAGAACTTCAAAATAGCAATTGAAATTGTTTTAGCAAGGATAAAGTTTTTGAGTACACAATTCTTAGAGGTATGCTCCTTCTTGTATTATGGCTGTGTTGGCATAAGTCCCATCTTAACAGTCCTACAGGGGCCGTATTAAATGCTTCTGTCTATCTCTCAAATCATTTAACATCATCAAGATATATACTTGAAGTGCCTACATGAAATTTTATTGTAGAACATAACTGAAATGTATTATAAAAAATATATTTTAGTTTTATAATGAAATCCTGACTTAACATTTGCTACATTTGAGCCTGTTTTTGTTTGTTTTGTTATTGCTTGTTAGTTCCCTCCCCCCCAAAGCAATGAAGTGATAAATGCTTTCTTGGCACATTGGTCACAAATAGGAAGTGTGGTTTAGCAACTGCGCAAACCATTTGAGTAGAGGTGTAGGACTCTGAGGATATACGTGGTTTAGACATATATATTTCCAATTATCATTCTAAATCAGGAGTGAGCAAACTGTGACCTGAGGCCCAAATCTGGCCCACCGCTTGTTTTTGTAAATAAAGTTTTATTGGAACGTGGTCAAGCCCGTTAGTTTACATATTTTCTGAGCCTGCTTTTGCACTGCAATGGCAGAGTTGAATCATTTCGACAGAGATAAAGGACCTTCAAAGCCTCAAATATTTACTATCTAGTCGTTTACAGAAGTTTTCCAACTCATGCTGTAAAAGATAGTGTTTTGTTTGTTTCTTTTTATTTTGTTTCTGGGTTTTTTCTTTTAAATGTAGTAATCGCTATAGACTCATGGATATAAAAGCTAGTTCAACCCTCTTCTCTGCTGCTGTCTCTAAAATATAGTCTGGGAAAATCTACATACTCACTTTCCATTTTCCTTTATAGTTAAAGGCAGCTATATGACCCAGTTCTAGTCCTTGATATAGGAAGGAAAGGTGACTGTAGGATTCTGAGAAATACCACCCCATGGTTACCTTCTTGCCTTGAATGTGAACATGAATCCTTCCTTGAGTTGGGGCAGCTATGTTGATCCATGTGGGAAGCCCAAGGAAACAGCAAAAGTACCAGTCCTGATATCTTTGATTTTTGTTAACCACAGTCATAAGTAAGGCTGTCTAATATAAAATGGTCATTTGAAGTCTTATAAATCTCAAATTTTTTTTGACAGGAAAGAAAATGGGGAGGGAGAGTTGCCACAAATTCAATCTAAAATAAAAATAGGTGGTCTGAATTATAAATATATTGTACTAAATTATGACTATTCTCTCTAAATAGGACATAGTTCCCTTTATCTCCTCCTATCCCCTTTTCCTTCATCCACCTGTTTAATTTCTATTTATTTTTGAGGTCTATCCTATCATCTCCAAAGATGACTACTGACAATTCCTGCCCTCCTTGTGCAGTCAGACAGTGGCGTCTGTGTTTCCTTCTCTTGAATATAGACTGGCCTTTGTGACTTGCTTTGACCAATTAAACGCAGCAGAAGTGACATTCTGGGACATCTAAAACCCAGGCCTTAAGAGGACTGGAGGATTTTTCTGGAAGCCAAGAGAAGACAGTGATTCAAGGACGAAGGAGTAATCAACTGTGTCAAATGCTGCTGACAGTTCAAGTAGGATAAGGACCAGGAACTGATCATTGAATGTAGTAAGGTGGATGTCATTCGTGACCTGGATCACAGCAACGTCTGGGGAATGTTTGGAACAAAGTCCAGATAGAAGTCTATTCAAGAAGAAATGGAAAGAAAGAAATGAGTACAAATGAGTGCAAATAAATCTTTCATCTCTTCCTGAAAATTGAAGAACAACTGAAGGAGGGATGCTGATAAAATTGCAAGAGCAATTTTTTAAGATGGCAGAAATAGGGTCAACTTATCTAAATCCTGTAACATAATTCTTAGGTTTAGCCTACAGTTTAAAGACAGTATGGACTCTTTGTAAAAACAGGAATCCTAAAAACAAGGTTAATGCTTGGCACATAATATCTTGGCAAATTATCTTTCTTGTATTTCAAGTTCTTCATTCGTAATATGAATAAAAATGATCATTTTATAGAATAATTGCACTGATAAAATGTCTTCATTTGTGGTTTTAAGTCTGATAGTTCTCATTGTTCCAGATTGTTCTATTTGAACTCGGTAGAAAATATAAAAATTGATGTCAAGAAATATTATTTTAATAAATAAGATTTCTTTCTCTATATAACAGAACAAGGTACTGAATAAAAAATAATTCTCCATTCTTGTGACTTCCCAAAACTTTGGAGGAATATATAAGTTAAAAAATGGGAGAAGGAGTATATGTGGGAAATGAAAATATTATAAACAAAATTATAGAAGTATTTTTGCTTATTATATTCCAGCAAGATATTCTGTTGATAAATTTGTATTAAGTTGACTGTATTGTGTCATTATAATCTATAAAAAATATGTTACCATATTTCATCGTGGTCAGGCCATATCTTGGGTAGAGTGATTGGTGATAATTTAGAGTGGAAAGGCTAAGAGCCATTGCGAAGAAGAATCCTCTTATCTCTGCAGTTGAAACTCTATATCCTGGGAATTCCATGTATGTATGCTATTTCTATTTTGTTCGAGATTGCCTCTGAAAACAGGAGTTTAGACAAGTAAATTCCTATTGCTCTTTTGACAAAAATGTAATTAAATCAGGAATGGATAATTGAGCAGAATATTTTGGACTTAAAAGATTCAAATTAACCAAATAAATATTTATAATCATTTTGATACATTCTTTAGAATTTTGCCCTTTTTGGCATAATATTTTGTAATATTTTGTGTACAATTTCAGGTTCATTTGATGTTGGCACCTGTTTTCTGGGTTCCCAATGGCACAACATGTGTTTTAGGCTAGTGCCAGTAATGTTTTTATATGGTGTCTTTCGTGGTATTTGTAGGGAAATTCTTGTAATTACAAGGCGGAAGTTGTCTGTAGTCCAATGATATGTGCATAATTGTCTGTGTTCACTATAGCCAAAGTTTGATTGTCAGCAGTATTGAGGGTTATGTGTGGTTCCTTTTTATTTTAATAATTAATTACATTTCCTTCTAATAAAGGGAGTTTGGAATGGAGTTTCATGTTTTTTTTCAAGCTCACTTGTTTCAATTTCCTGGTGTTCAGTTAAAATATATCCCCTTAAAAAGAATGGTACCTTTAATTATATCAATTAAAATTGCTCTCTATTTTTGTTGCACAAAGGCAACCTTGCTGACCCATCATGGCAAATATCTATGGCAAGAATTTGATAAATTTTGTATAAAATAATGATGTCTTTTCACTTTTGAATAGATCCATGAAACAATATTTACAAGATTTATTGGTTAGTTCCTATTACAGGAGGAACATTCTCCTGTTGCATCAGGAGATCCCTACTATTTATCTCCATGAGTGATAAGCCCATCTGCTCACAAATGCCAAGCTTCCTCTGTCCAGTGATAAAAAGAAGTGGGTGCATTAGCACCTAGACTAGCCGTAGACAAATTGGAAGTTGATATGATTATGTCTTTGGAAACTTCTCTTGGAAAATTTAAATAAAGGATGGAAAAATGTTGAAGATCTTAATCATAATAATGACGCCGACTTTTGAACATTTACTCTGTGACAAACACCATACAAAGTGTTTTACATCCTTTATCTCATTCGAGGTTCCACCATCCCAAGGGGAGTAGGTACTATTTTATCTCCATGAATTTGAGGCTCAGAGAGGTCATGTAACTTAGCTAGGGTCACACAGATGGCAAGCCACAAGCCTGGCTTTACCTGACTTCAAAGCCCCTGCAAGTACATAATGTGCACATGGCCTCCCTTAAGGAAGGATTCACTAATGACAGACATCCGGGGCTTTGCAGCCTTATAAGACTTACCCTAGGCCATGCTTGCTTTAGAAGACCGTGGTTCTGCCTCCACAATAGTCCCTCAGAGCCACTCTGAAGAATCTTTGAAGGGAGCCTGAAGAGTTAAAAGGGGAGGCCCTGGCATAGTCACAGCTGTGTTTGAATTCTGCCTCTCCTACCAGCTTCACGATATAATTCCTATTATCCCCATGTGTAGAGTGGAAATAATGGCAATATTTACCTCAAAGAGTTGTGGAGGGATGAAATGAGTTCAAACTTGTGATACTTTTGACTCAGGCCAGGTGATGCTGTGACTGGCCATACCAGGTGAAGATAATATTTAACAAATTAAGGATTCGAAAAGCAGAAGCCACAGGCAACACGGGATGGTGGAAACATAGGCTTTGACGCCAGGCAGATTTTAACTCTTATCACAAAGCTAATTTTGCACATTTTGGGATCTCCACTGAAGATTTTGCTTAGAAAAGGTAATTCCTATCTCTTTCAAAGAAATCTGATTCAAGCAGGAATGGAGTAGGGACTGACTGGAATGTTTTTCATAAAACGCTTGAATATCTATATATTATTTTGATAGATTCTTTGGTAGTATGCCATTTTATGGCCTGTCCTGTGAATATTTGTGGTAAATTTTTACATTCACTCCGTATTGACATGTTTTCTGGCTTCTCAAAAACTGGTACACTAGTTTTTAATTTACATCACAGAGCTCAGCTTGCAGTGTTTTTGGCTTTGGGCAAGTCCATAAAGCTCTATGAGCCTCTGTTTTCTCACATAAAATAGAGACATTAATATGAGATAGGATATGTAAAGTGCTTTGTGCAATGCTTAGCACTCAGTTGATTGCAACAAATGGTGGCCGTTCTACTACTTTTCATATAACCTCCATCACTTGTTTATTCATTCATTCAACAAGTGTTTGAGTACCTACTATGTGCCGTAAGCAATGCTAAAGGTTGAGAAGAAAGTCCCTGAAGTAATAGCACTTGCTCTCTAGAGGTAGAGAAAAATAAATATATAAGCCAATAAATAGAATAATATAATTACAAAAGGTTCGTGATAAAAGGTTTTAAAAAAAATAAGCTGTGAAAGAATCCTTTGGTGCCCTTCTCTAAAGAGATGAGACTTAGGCTGAAGTTCGTAGGACGGGAAGGAGAGAGGCAGGCAAAGAGCAGAGGGAAGACAAAGTGCAAAGGCCTGGAGGTGGGAACCAGCTTCGCTGTGCTTTCTCTGGGCAAAGCAAAAACATAAGACAGAGATAGGGGCTATTTGGAGAAGTGGTCTGGAGCGAGGCTGTGCAAGGTTGGCTGAGGAGGTGGATTTATTCTACGTTTGTAGAATAGTCGCTTATGTGTTTGAAGCTGGGAAGTGGCACGATCCAATATTTTTAAAAATGACTTTGGTAGCTATGTGGAGAACGGATTGGAGGGAGATGTGCACAAGTGCTGAGACAGGAGGCATTTGCAAGTGAGTCTAGACAAAGGGTGGTGATGGCTTGGGTTCAATAAATAGTAATAGTTGGGCCAGCCCTGTGGCTTAGCGGTTAAGTGCGCGAGCTCCGCTGCTGGCGGCCCAGGTTCGGATCCCGGGCGCGCACCCGGGCGTGCACTGATGCACTGCTTCTCCGGCCATGCTGAGGCCACATCCCACATACAGCAACTAGAAGGATGTGCAACTATGACACACAACTATCTACTGGGGCTTTGGGGAGAAAAAAAAAAAAAATAGTAATGGTGCTGGTTAGAAACCTTTGAGAGTCTGTGGAAGTTGAACCCACAGGACTGATTGGGTGTGGGAGTGTGAAGGAGCAGCAGCTACTGAATTAGTAAGCACAAGACTTATTTCTGAGCATAGATTTTACTACCTATAGAAGAGATGGCTATGCATTATCATTTGAGAAAAATGTCTAAACTTGAAGTGTGTTGGGTCAATTTGGATGTGTGAGAATTGGGGGTTGTTTGGTTATTTTATTTGGATGAATCTTGGCATTTTTCTAGTATTGTCCAGAACTACTCTAGGTGATTATTGACTAGAAGTGATGAATGCAAAGAAAAGCAGGTAATAATCTGCAATTTCCCTTTGTAGTGCCTTGCCAAGCCATATTGGAACCAAAAGGAAAAATGTTTGCCCATATATATACTTATCAAAATATCTTCCCGTATTTTGAACCAAGAGTCCAGAGTTAATCAAATCTCTGCAACCAAATAACATTACTATATGGCAGTTACCAGGGTCTGAGGGAGGGGAGAATGGGGGGTTAGTGTTTAATGGGTACAGAGTTTAGGTTTGGAAAGATGAAATGTTCTGGAGATGTTACCACACAAAATTGGGATTCTCTTGCCCGATGAACATTAAAAAAGGCAATTATTGGGGCCGCCGGGTGGCGCAAGCAGTTAAGTGTTCGCGCTTCACTGCGGTGGCCCCGGGTTCACCGGTTCGGATCCTGGGCGCGCACTGACGCACCGCTTGTCAGGCCATGCTGTGGCAGCGTCCCATATAAAGTGGAGTAAGATGGGCATGGATGTTAGCCCAGGGCCAGTCTTCCTCAGCAAAAAGAAGAGGATTGGCAGATGTTAGCTCAGGGCCAATCTTCCTCACACACACACACAAAAAAGTCAATTATTATGGCATCAGCTTTTGGGAAAAGAAATCAGCTTTATTGCTAGATCGATCTGCATGGAGACAGGGGCATGTGCTCTCAGATCTGTCTACCTGACCCAGGGTTGAGGCAAAATTTATGGGATGAAGGGCAAGACGGTCTGAAGTGTGGAGATAGATGATAGGAGGTAAGAAGTGAGGTAATCGATGATCTGAGCAAGCGTAGTCAAGCTTCGTGGCTCTTCATAGGACAGATGTTCACAAAATGGTAGTGTTAGCATGATCTGAGGGTGGAATTTTTAGCCCTCTGACGTCCAAAAGGTCACTTATCAGGCATTTGCACAGGCCCAGTTGACGGATTGGTGGTCTCAACTGGCCTGAACTGGACAAGGGGTCTCAGTTTCCGAAAAACCTCTCTTAATCACCCTGTTGATAAGATGGGGTCGGTTGAACTGGTGCTAGAGAGCCTGTGGTTACAGAGATAGAGGGTGGTGGTGGTTGTACAACAATGTGAATGTACTTCATGCCACTGAACTGCCCACTTAAAAGAGTTAAAATACGGGGCCGGCCCAGTGGCACAAGCGGTTAAGTGCACGCGCTCCCCTACAGCGGCCCGGGGTTCGCCGGTTCGTATCCTGGGCATGCACACATGCACTGCTTGGCAAGCCATGCTGTGGTGGCGTCCCATATAAAGTGGAGGAAGATGGGCATGGATGTTAGCCCAGGGCCAGTCTTCCTCAGCAAAAAAAGAGGAGGATTGGCAGATGTTAGCACAGGGCTGATCTCCCCACCAAAAAAAAAAAAAAATAGTTAAAATAGTAAATTTTATGTTATATATATTTTGCCACAATTTTTTAAATTACAAAAAAAAAAAAAAGACTACATATAGGTCTGTTGCTCAGTTTTTTCAAACTCCAATGCCAGTCCTTATAAACCCACCCATCAGGGGACACAGAGGCTGCTGGAGCCCAGGAGCCACAGCCTGATTGGAAACTGGTTCCCAATGCACGATAACACAGGGTTGTAAAACAAACAGCCAGAACAGTTGGTTTTTACTTGATAATTGTTCATCATTGGTTTTCTGCATTAATTTTGGTTTTTTTGAAATCATGTATTAAAATACTATTTATCTTGAGTGTTGGAGTTTTTTGGTACTCCCTTAACTGTTGTGCCCAAAGCTGGGACCTCACTCACCCATCTCTTTGTTTATGATTTGAGAACCATCACCCAACTGCTTAGCAGTCATGCATCTCTCAGAAACACACCTTTTCGCAGGCTCACCCTGGGGAACAAGAGACATTTTTCCCTGTTGCCATTAAGCCTCCCTAATCCTGTCAAGAGAACATGCCAGTCACCTCTGCACTCCACTCTTCTCCTCTCTCCCCAGGGCACAAGCCAAGGTGGGAGAGGGAGAAGAACCCATTGCCTGCATCAAAGTCTTCCTCTTCCCTTCCTCTCTCTCTCTTTTTTTTTGCCTCTATGCCCTCCTGTACCTCTAACCTGCCCATAACGGACTTTCATCTCTTCTCTGTGTGGCAAGAAAGTGACTTCATGTCATTAGCCCACAGTCTATGGTTTGAATTTTATGCACTTGAACCTCCAAAGTTGTGATATTAATATTTAAGCTAAGCTTTAGGAATAGCAGCAGAACTCCTTTATTTTCTCCCTCAAGTGCCTAGTTCTTTGCCTATAAAAACACTTTTGATTTATTACCTCCACCATGGAGGTTTCACAAAATCCATTCAGAACTGTATTTGATGGCTTTGTTGTAAGTTCTATGCGACCTCTCCTAAAGTGGCTGAATGATGAGGGAAGTATCACAGGTTGGAGGAACCTGGAGTGGCAGACACAGCTATGTAATAGCTCAAATGTCATCATCCTGTTAAGTAAGATTAAATAAGCTTATGGTGAAGTAGAAAGTGCCCCAGGCCAGGAGTCATGGTCTGGTTTCTAGCTGTGACCAGCCCAGGAAGGGCCAGGTTCTTCACTAGGAGGTTGCATTGCATGGTGTTTAAAGGCATGAGCTTGGGAATCAGATGACCTGAGTCTGAACGTTGGCTCATCTAACCCCTCCTATGAGACACTATGGTGTTACTTCATCTCTCTAAGCCTGTTTTCTCTTCTTTACACATCCTAATAATTATAATCCTCAGCTTACAAGGCACCTAGCTTACGATGATACTGAGCTCATCCAAGGCCATTTCCTCATGTTTAGAATTCATGCATGCAAAGCAGTGGGCATGGTGCCTGGCAGATAATAGGTGTTCAATAAATGACGGCTATTATTATTTTCTCCATTTATGACAGAAAAAAAAAATATCTTCCATGGCTGAATCACAGTTTGCTGAAACACTGAAGTGATGTCATAAATATGAAATGGCGTTATATATTATAAAGTGTTAAGCCAATATAAGGGATTCCTTTGCAATGATTTCCAAGTATCATTCAGTGACTAATAACCATAATTGTAGAGTACTCAAGAAATCAAATCCTTTAACGATCCTTGGCCATGTTGAATTGTTCTGTGACTATTGCAGGAGGCTACAGGGCCTCTGGGCAATAATTCATGTATTTATCTACTCAGCAAATATTTAATGAGCATCTACCATGTACAAGGCATGGTTCTGGCATTGTTCTAGGGATACAGTATGGGGCAGTGAGTAAACCAAAGCCAGAATATTTTAGGTTTTGGATATAGAAACTGTGAAAAGCCAATAGATATCCAAATTAAGATTTCAAGTGAACAGCTGGATATATGATTCTAGAGTTGTAGAAAGAAGGAAGCTTGGCTTAGAAACATAAATTCAGGAATAATCAGAGTATAATATGTTATGCAAAGTCAAGCTGGGCATCATCTTAAAATTTAATCCTAATCTCCTCTAGATCCAAAAAATTGATTTTTTTTTTCTCCTACAAGGAATATGAACACAAAGGGATCATCTCCTGTTCTTATCCTTAAATGTTAGGGGAGTGAGTTTGGGGAAGGAAGAAATAAGTTACTCAGGAGGACTCAAGAAGATAATTTAATTAAAGGAATGGGTTCTACTTGCTTATCTTTCTAAATTTTAATTTGGCTTTGAGTGGAAAAGCAAATTTCATAAACTTAGCAAATCCTTAATGAGTCCTTTATTTGAACTACGATCCATTACACAAAAACATAAAACAACAACAAAATGTTCCAAAATGTTATTATATACTCTTTAGTAGATAATGTGATAAAGAAAACAGCAATCACCACAAATCTCACCAATGAAAGATTATCATTTTTATATTGATATATTTTTATCACAGTTTCTTTTTCATAGGTAATATCTATAATTTTTAATCAAAATTTGAGTATTGCTATACATTAAGTTTAGTATTCCATTTTTAGCTTACTATTATATCAGAAGACTCTTCATTTGTTCTCTAATAATCTTTATAAAAATTATTTTTAATGTTTGGTAATTGTTTGATGGAGGGGATATAGAATGATCTATTAACATTCCTCAGTTATTGAATACTGAAGTTGTCTCCACTTTTCAATTAACACTATGTGTGTATGTGTGAATTGACGTCATCTAATTTTCTTAGAAAAAAATCCTAGAAGTAAAATTATTGGATCAAAAGGTATAAATATCTTAATATGTATGATCTAATTAACTTTGAGAAAGATGATACCATTGGCATTCTTAACATCAGGGAAAAGAGCTCATCTCACAGTATCCACACCAGGGTATATAGTTGTTACTTGCCAATATATTAGACAAAATATAACATCACAATCTTTTCTTTGCGCTTTTTTGTTAGGAATAATGTTGAATGTGCTCATTAATTCTGATTTTCTTGCTTTTCTAACATCTTCACAAATATTTATAATTTAATCTCCTCGTTTCTAATAGTTACATTTTTCCTTATTGGATTATCTAGAATTTCCAAAATGATGCTAAGTAACGATAGTCATAGCAGCCCGTGCCTAGAAGCAAAATGTCTGGAAGCAAATCTGTGCTACACACAATGGTACTAGAGCAAGTTGGGAAAAAATTACATGAGTTATAGAGCAGATGTCAAAAGAAAAATATAAAATTACACATGTCTGTGAGCGCTTTGAAAATGTTTGTCACTTGAAAAGAAAGAGGGATATTTGCTCATAGTGGTTTTATCCTGGAATTATTTTTACTGATCTCAGTAGAGAATGAATAAGGTTTCCTATATATTTTGGACTAAATCAAATTAAAGCTTTTTCATCCAAAATGAATTCAAAATAACTTTGTAGATCATA
This sequence comes from Diceros bicornis minor, assembly GCF_020826845.1. Taxonomy (NCBI): domain Eukaryota; kingdom Metazoa; phylum Chordata; class Mammalia; order Perissodactyla; family Rhinocerotidae; genus Diceros; species Diceros bicornis. The sequence continues at coordinate 68,822,781 of NC_080741.1, forward strand.
TCTGAACATGTATTTCTAGCTGTTTCCGTAATTTACAATATCTAGTTTCTTTAACAAATCAGCAGGGAAGTTTCTAAAGCAATATATTCTTTTTTAACAATTGAAATAAACATAGCACATTCTTATTACTAATTTTCTTCTCAACAGTACACATGTTTGTGATCCTTAACTAAACTATTTGACGAGTTTAAGTAGATAGAAGAAGTTTCTGAAGCATTTTTTTCATATTAAAAGAATACACTACAAAACAGCTTTTATGTGACCTGAAGTTACTTTTCATAGTTTTTGGAATCCTAAAGATGTCCTGCAAATTTTATACTCATCCCTTCAAATTTGACTTTTCACTTCATCAACAACATAGGGAGTATGTGGTAGAAAATGTAAATGCTCGATGCTCTGCTGAGACACACATAAATATAGATTTGTTGGAATTACTACAGCTATCTGTCAGCCTCGTGGCTTTTGGAGCCAAAATTTCCTAATTCCAAAATTATGAGCGTGTGACAAAATCTGATTTATATTGCTTTGTGAAACTAGGACCTTCATATACGCAAGTTAATAGACTGAAAAAATGGACTTGGGCAAATGGGAAGTATACTTTAATTCATCTTTTAATGATATTTTGAAAACATGAGTCTTAGACTCATTCTGTTTTAGAGTGAGAGGCATCTGAAAGACAATATATGAATCTTGTAGTTTTATTCTCAGAGAAATTTACAATGGAAATAGAGATAGAAATGTTTTTACTTGGAGTAAGCAGCCAGCCCACTTTCACTCCCCTTTTCTTTTCTCCTTTTGCTGGTTGGCAAGCCCACCCACTCATAGTCCACAACATCCTCATTATTTTAGTTTTTAGAGGGAGACTTTGTAATAGGACAGACTAGTGGGCAAATTCCAGTTGTATACTCCAAAGCGAATTGTTTAAATTCTCCGAACCCCAGTTGCCTCATCAGTAAAATGGCATGGGGCGTGAGAGGAGGGGGGAGGAGTTGACAAAAGTAACAAATTCATTGAGTTATCATGTGAATAAATTGTATTTAAATCAAGAGCCTGCTGATATAACGCTAGTAAGTATGATAGTCGTTAATAAAAGGAGTTCATTATTCTTTACTGTTAAATTGCTTCCAGGCTGTAGACCACCTAGAGGGCCATGCAATTAAAAACAAACCAACAAATATATCTATTGATATCATTTCAGCAAAATGTTTACAATTATAAAAACACTTTCATGGATATCATTTTTTCTTGTTAATGTAAAGTATATGTTTCTAATATAGTGTCGTTTTCCTTTAAGTGGGGTAAGCAGAGTATATGATGATGTTATGTAATAATATTGATAAACTTTTTTTAATACTGTTTTTATTTTAATATGCATTCAAAATATAACTGGAACACCAAACCCTTGATTTCATGGTGATATGAAATTTTCTTTTTAAATTCATGTAATCAAGAAAAAAAATCAGGTTGACTAAAAATTAGTAAATAATAGTAGACATTGCATACAAACATGGCAAGAATTATGAATTTGGTACATGAGTCACTGTGATTTGGAAAACTTTTCACCTAGGGGAATGTTAAAGGAATTAGAGATGGTTGTCACTGAGAATCTCAAAGGAGAATATATAATCATTTTATATTATAGGTAAGGATTAACGTCAAAATATGATCCACCAATATTTTAAACTGTTCTTTTATTCTTGTGTTCCCTTCATTCTTAAAGCCAATTCTTTTCTTGTTAGCACGGATAATTTATGTAATAGATATTTGCTTTCTCCCCATGGGAAGAAGATTTATCTCCCATTACAAATTAGTAGAGTCCAAATGAAGAAAGGTTTTTTCTGGATTGTCTTCATGTCATTATATAATCCAAGATAGGAGAGTAAAAATGAAGAGCAACAATTGGTTTTCTAGATTAGGCAATAATGGGGTAAATACTGAACTTTGCAATGCTGAAGAAATTCCAGACCATCCCAGAATACAAGTTTCGATTTAGGCTCTTGCCTTACTCTCGCGTGAAGCACTCTCTAGTACTTTGGGTTAAAGAATTCTCATTAACGTTTTTTGGATAAAAGATAATCCCTAGTAATTTGGATAAAATAATTGTCATTGCTTTATTGTTTTCTCAAAATAATACTGAAATGAAATATAAGTAAAAACCAGTTTATTTTTTGAGGAAAAAGTTCTTCTTGGGCCAGCCCCAGTGGCCTAGTGGTTAAGTTCAGCACACTCCACTTTGGTGGGCTGGGTTGGGTTCCCAGGTGTTGACCTACACCACTCCTCAGTGGCCATGCTGTGGTGGAGGCTCACATACAAAGTGGAAGATTGGCCACAGATGTTAGCTCAGGGCGAATCTTCCTCAGCAAAAAAAGAGAAAGATTGGCAATGGATGTTAGCTCAGGGTGCATCTTCCTCAGCAAAAAAAAAGTTCTTCTTGCTAATTCCCAATCCTAATTTTTCCATAATTTTCTTCTAATTTTTTCTGGATTTTTTTTCCTATTTATTTTAACTTTTTGCAATTCAAAAACATTATTGAAAATGTGGTTAAGATTTAGTGTGAGGATCTATTTCTTGCTTTTAAAAGAAATATACATTTTTAACTTAGGTTTCCTTTCTGAAAAAGCTCAAAGCAAGTTTATTGGCAAAAATCTGCCTTTTGCCTAAGGCAAAAGCTAGTGAAATTATGCCATATGAAAGAGATTATTAAATATTTTATTTTGCTTTTTTGGAAGAAGTCATGAGCAAACATTTACAAGGTTCTTCTTTATACTGAAGTTTATTTTTATAAATCTTTGCTAAAGCTCTTCTTGTTCTCCTCTTCCTAATCATATTTTTTCAGTATGTCTTTAGTGCTTACTAAAATTCAACAGATAATTAAGCAGCCCCATTTTCCCAGGTTACATAAAAGTGTGGCCCTGGACTCTCTGCTAAAGTCCGGCTCCGTTATGTCCTTCTCTTTTAATATTATCTATCATTTCAAATCTATTTTAAGAGGTAATGTGTATATTTACATAGAATACCTTCTAAGGGAATGTGTGGCTATTGGCAGAGTCTTGGTTCCTTTAGAATTTCAGTTGTTATTCATTCTGGAGTAATAGAACTAGGTCTGAAGCATAATAAAACATATTTCTTACTGAAACACCATCTGAAAATATACATTTCCTTCTGTAAATTGAATTGGTTTAGTTGGTATTTTTTCCTGTGTTTGATATGTTAGAGTAAAGGAATTTTAATGTCTGAATGCCTATCATATGCCATGCACTGTTACAAGCACTTTATATACGTTCTCTTAATTAAAATCTCACAACTCAGTGTTGTTTTTTGAAGTTCATCCTACATGGATTAAGTTGGCATATTTTTCTGAAAGCTTTAAAAAAATACTTTAACAAAGCTGGTGGAATATAGAATATGGTCTTTTAGAAGAATGTATTTCAAAATTATAAACCATGTGTGTAATAGACATTTGTCCTTAATCAACCAGGTATTAGCCAAGACTTCTCATTTATAGTCACAGATGCCCAGTTCATGAATCATTTCAGTTTTGCTATTAAAGTTAGTTTAGGGAGGTACAGGAACAAGAAATGGTATGGATAACGTTATTCTGCATAATAATCTGTGGAATTCAAATGATGGTCTTAAGAGTTCATATGCCCACCCCCACCTTGCTCTGGGTAGACTCATCCAAAATTTGGAGCACAGAGACAAAATCATGTTTAATCATCCGGCCTCAAGCAGTCCAAAGCAGGAAAAGCAGAGACGAGAGGCCCAGTCAAATTTTTTCCTAAAAATTTGCTGGAGAGACCAAACAAATACCCAAAGCCAGGAGTAGGGGCTAAAAATGAAGACGGAAACAAGCACAAAAATGGATTGGAATGAGAACAGATAGAAAAGCATATGGGTGGATTTCTAGCCCTTGAGTGCTACCAACACCCTGTTGTTGGCACTTACGCAAGAGATGAGCGTACAAGTTTGACTGTCTTAATGGTTCAAAGCTGACTCTAGATAATGCGTCTGTCTTCAGGTGGCCTTAGGACTTTTGGTTATCTTGTGCTGTAGATCATGAATTGACAAACTAGGGCTCACAAACCAAATCTGGCTCACCGGCTTTTGTACAAATCAAGTTTGATTGGAACATAGCCACACCCATTCATTTGTTTATTGCCTGTGGCTGCTTTCTCACTACAGTGGCAGAGTTGACCACTAATGAGAGACTCTACGTATGGCCCACAAAGTTTAAAATATTCACTATAGAGTTCTTTACATAAGATGTTTCCTGATTCTTGCTGTAAAGAAATCTTGTAAGGAGATATGAAAAGTCCACATTTCGATCATAGGTATATAGAGAAATGTACACGTATGCATGTATACATATAATGCATGTATGTGTGTATGTATTTGTGAGTGTGTATGTATATTTTAGTAGAAACTCCCTTACATTTGCTAAAAGATCCCCCTTGACACAGAACAGATATACTTTCTATCAAATTTCACTTTTAGGATCTAAATACAATTTCCAGATTTTGACAAATAGCTTACAGTTTTCAAAATACAAGGTTCATGTTTGGAAGCAGTCTCAAATGTTTTTTTCTGTCAACTTTAAAAACAGTGATTATGATGAATTATTCAAATGAGTTGTGAATGGATTTTTGGTTCTATCTTAAATATCTGAGTGATTAAAATTTTTTACTGCTATTACATTTAAGCTAATTAAGCATGCAATCATCATGGATATTATATAGTTTCTTATTTTGATGTCATTACCATCATTATCACACTGTTTGCTTATATTCTGTTCTGGGTATTAGTTAATATTTAAGGTCATGCAGTTGAGGAATAACTCATTATCTATGACTTTGAGACTGAGGAATGTTGTGCATCAAATTTAACCCATATAAGACATTAGTGAACCTTATATTGACCTAGACCCATGTAGATATCCTTCCATATGGCAGTTTTGATCTTGTCAAGATTCAGAGATACCTGGTAGACACAGAAGACCAGATGGGAAGGAGCTATACTGACTTGATATAATTAATCTTCTTGGGAATCAAGCATAAGAATAAAAACCACAGTAAGGATTGTATATAGTTTGAATTAGTTTAGATGTTCTCATATTAAATAAGTATGATTCTCTTCTGCTTCTGAGTATGTTGGAATAGTTTTACCAGATTTACACTCCTGTCATGAACAACCAGAATCGGAACAAAACATAAGCAATGACGTCAGATAAAATGCAGCACAAGACTGTGATTGCTAAGAGAAGAGAAACAAGGAAGCAGACCCTAGGATTGCGCTGGATTTGTGTATGAGGCAAACCCAAGCAAAGCACAAAAGTCTCCCTTGGTTGAGGAGACAGAGTTGAGAGTTTGGTGAGCCTGAAGCAGCTGGAGTTTGATGGGCAGAGTATTGGAGAGAAGAGACCTATGCCGAGAAAGAGCTCAGAAATCTGTAAAGGGTCACCTTGAGTCTTTGGCACAATACTTCACTGTTCATGTGGAGGGTGCGAATCCATGAGGCCAGCAAAGAAAAAGCGGCAGTGAAAGAATAACTTCCAGGTAGCTATGAGCAGAACAAGTCCCAGAGCTCGCACAAGGCTGGGAGACATTCACGTTTCAACCAACTAAAGTGACACAACCTCATTAAACAATGGGACATTTGGTAGATATCAAAGAAGAGTCACACTGTACGAGTAGGTAGGCTAAACAAGCCCTAAATTAAGGGTTATTCTAGACTTGCCCTAGCAAAGTTTTGAAACAAGACTCAAAGGATAAAGCTTAACTGCTGTCCAGAAAAAAATCAAAAATCCTTGACACTTTTTAAAGAAATAAATATCCAAAAAGCAATATTTAAAATGATCAGAATCCAATTGAAAATTAATACAGATGCATAGTTTAGTAGATGGAGCAGGATAACGTGACCCATGACCAGAAGAAAAATCATTCAATAAAAACAGACCCAGAAATGACAGAGATGATAGGATTTGGAGATAGCTATTAGGAATATGTTAAATGATTTAAAGGAAAATGTGAACATAAAAGGAGATAAATAGAATTTACACAAAGACAATCAAATGTAACTTCTAGAGGTGAAAATACAATAACTAATAAATGTTTGATATCAAACAGCCTAACATGCATGTAGTTGGAGTTCAGAAGGAAAGAGGGGGAATATAAGGCAGAAAAAATGTTTGAAGAAATAGTACCCAAAATTTGTACACCTTTTATGAGAACTATAAACCCAAAGAGCCAAGAAGCCCAATGAACTACAAGCGGGATTAACACAAAGAAAACTATACTAAAGCACATCATAATCAAATTTTAGAAACCAGTGATAAAGAGAAAAATCTTAAAAGCAGCCAGAGAAAAAGCCATGTTAAATATGGGGTGACAAAGATAAGAATTACTACTAACTTCTCTTCAGACGCAGTTCTAACCAAAAGAGAGTGGAACAACATCATTAAAGTGCTGAAAAAAAAAATATACAGTTAACCTAGAATTCTATATCCAATGAAGATATTCTTAAAAAATAAAAGTACTGTAATTTTTAAATAGGTGAAATCTGAGAGAATACATTGCTGACAGACTTGTACTTCAAGAAACATTAAAGGAGCCCAGAAATGGTATATATGTGGAACAAATTTAAAGGACTTTGTTTTCTTGGTTTTTAAAATTTCTTAAAAGGTAACTGACTGCTTCAAGTCGAAATAGCAATAATGTACTGAGAGGTTTATAACATATGTAGAAGTAAAATTTATGGCACCAAGGGCACAAAGGATGATCGAAGAGAAATGGAAGGTTTTACATTGTACATGATGTGATATAATATTGTTTGAAGGTAGACAGTGACAAGGTAAAGATGCATACTGTAACCCTAGAGGAACCACGAAGAAATAAAGCAAATACAGACAGTTAAAAATGCCAACAGGCTGATTAACTGGAATTCTAAAAAGAAACTCAATCCAAAAGAAGCAGGAAAAGAGGAAAAAAAGAACAAAAAACAGACGTGACAAGTAGAAAACAATGAGTAAAATGACAAAGAGCAACATCATGACATTAAATGTAAATGGTTGTATAATTAAGAATATTTCTGTGAGCCTATATTCTGATGAGCCAACATAATTATTGGTACCAACCATTATTTCATTTTTGTGATTTCTCCAGAATATATTTTATTATAATAAATCGATGTCATTACATAAGGACACGATAATTTGAGAATGAAGTTTTAATTTTCTTGGGGATTAGTTTCATGAAGTATTAAATTTCAAAAATCATCACACGTAAAATTTACTGCATACAAAACAAAAATCACTTAAGTTGAGAGAATTAAGGTCTCAAAAGACTGAGGCCTTCCTACAAGAAAAGAATTGAAGAAAAATTTTGCATATTTAAGTACTGACTGTGGAATGTGTAGACATGCATTCTAGCTGCAACACTGTCCCAAGTAACCGTGCGCCCTTGTCCATGTCATTTAACCTTTCTGACATTTGGTTTCCTCTTCTGTAAAATGAGGGGGTGGTCTGTATCAACAAGGTGCTTTGGGACCACAGATCAAATTAAGGAGCAATTAATATTATCAGTAATGATCTAGTATTTGAAAAATGTACTTCTGCTTCTGTTATCCTTTTTGGCCTCAGGGAGTAGAAAAGGAAGTCTCCCAGAGTGAGATATAGTTAACCTGGTGTCATATGGCCTTCAGAACCTTGACTTTTGATACACAAGCCTCAGGCTTTTGAACTCAAAAGTTTTCTCCCTTATGAATTTCAAATGTCTTTTTACCTTTCTATTTGCCTTGTGCTATTGGCATCCATGTTTGACCTCCTCACTAGACCCTGCTTGGGAATCTGTTCTACAACCTATCTTCCACCAAGCTAATGCGCTATTCTCGTAAACCAGGTAATCTGTTCCTTCTGTAGCTGTAGAGTGAAGGTGACACAGCCCTTGGTCCTGATGCTTTGACTGTCACTCACCCCTACTCCCTCATCATTCTCCAGGGCTTCTCATCCACTAGGATATTTATTGAAAAACAGGTACAAGACACTGACAGTGAACACTAGGAACATAGAAAGCAAATATCTGGTCTGTTTTCGAAGATGCATTTAGAACATGACTCCCAGGAAGTCTAAATATAAAGTACTTGAGAAAGAAAAAAAGAAAAAGGGATCCAGGAGCAAATAAGTTTGAGACACTGGAGTAATTAAAGCAAAACAGATTCTTGACTGCAGAGCTGTTTAGAACCTTCCATACGGTAATGAGGATTATCAAGGGGCAATAAAATTCAAGCTCCACCATTTTATAATTTGTTACTATCACTTAAGTTTGGTGAGGCTGTAGCTTAAAATAAATCAACAAAATGAACTTATGAAATTATAATTTAACCTTGTCTCTACTGTCGTAAAAGGAAATGAAAAGTAGTTACTGTGAAATCAATGTTGAAAATTATTAGAAGGGCTTGTTTTTAGGAGGACAAGGCCTAGCAATGACTTAATCGACAGTGTTATCTCTTTTCTCAGAAACTCCAGAGAAATTTTCACCTTTCATTTTCTGCCTTAATTCTCTTTGCGTTATAAGCATTCACTGGGCTGTATGCTTCCTGAGGGCCAGAACGCTATTCATTCTCATTCACTATTATAGCCAAGAAGCCAGGGACGTGGAGATTATTTCCCACCATTGAACTTCCCTCTGTTCCACCTCCCCAATGGATTTCCATTCCTTTGAAAGCCGTCATCGTCTACCTTAAGTACCAGGAAGGTAGTACAAGTGTAGTGCTTTAAAGCCAGCAGACACCAGAAGATTGCAGAATAATTTAGACTAAAATGGAGGCAGGTTTATTGAGATTTAAGGTTCATTTTCAAATGAGGAGTTTTTATATTTTGTTTCTCAGATACAGTCCGTTGTAGGTGGCTTAAATGTGAGTCTTTCTAGAGGTAAGAATTTTAAATAAGTGAACTAGTTCTTGATTTGAGGACAGAAATTTCACTTTATAGAGAAGTCTTTTTGAATATTTCAGTTCAGAGCTTTCCTCCACCTACAGTAACTTTAGTTGGATGAGAAACACTCAACATATCCATTCATGATAACAGAATCAACAACCGTCTTCTTCATTGTTTATTTCTGGACATTTAAATTTTTGCCTCTTGTGCTAAGTGGATATGACAGCATATGTGTAATAATGAGAATGATTTTGCTTATGCTTTATAATGATGGAAAATGTACATACCAGTGAAATATGTAACAAATAGTACTTTGGATGTTTGAAAGCAAGAAGGACATTTCCTCCTGGTTTTGAATAATTTTAATGATCTCACAACCCATTCTATTCACTTTTCCTTTCAATTTCCTTTCACGCTAATGAGGGGAAGCTTTTAAAGGACTAATTCAGTGCTGATGAAATTAAAAGAAGCAGTTAAACATCATGAATTGAATATGTAAAAACATATTAACCATTATGGACTTATCTTACCAAAGTGATCAGACAGACTTCTTTAAATGTGATGGACTGTAGGAGTCAAGCCCACATTATATCCTGCATCCATCCTAGTTTAAACATATCAGACTGACAGCTTTCTTATATGTTTAATATTTTCTTAATACATGGTACATTTAACAAAATATTTGATCACTAAAATAGTTTTTTTGAAACAAATAGAAGACCGAAATGCCTAGAGGCTCACTTTTTCTTTAAACTTTGAGAAAAGTTTTGATGTATGCAGAGTGATTGAGTTAAAAGCATATTTAAAATGCATCAAGAGTTATCAAGTTACTAAGTGGTTGCTCTGTTCATACAGTAACAAATGGTACAGAAATATTTGCTATAAAATAAGGTACAAGTAGGTATGCTTCCTGGGTTCTGACTAGGACTTGAGTAGCACAGCTTAACAGCACATTTATGGTGTTTAAACACAGTATCTCTTTCTCCTGCATTGATGTCAGAGTGACACACCTGCTGTGACATGGCAGCAATTAAACTGCATATACTTGGTAGGTTTCTTAGAAGCTCAAGGAGCCTCATTTATCCTCCTAGAATCAAGTAATTGGTCACATCCTGAATGAAGGAAGAGACTTAAATTACTATGCTGAATAAAGGTGTTCTTAACATACCACCAATATTCTTGTGTCTCACTTCTCCTAGAGATTGCAAAAAAAAAAAAAAAAAAAAAAGTTCTTAGTTTGACCAACCACAAGAAAAGATATTTCAAGTCAAAATAGAGGCCTGGAAAACCACCTTTGGGAATGACAACATCTTCAACTTGACAGGTTTTGTTGTTGTTATTTTTTTTAACATCGAATCTAATTCTTAAGAAAATATTCTAAAAATAAGTCTTTTATAACCTATTTCTCCTAACTTAAGAAAACTGGAAAAAAAGCAATCAAAATATCAAACAAATGGAGATGTCAAATATTTGGTGTGCTCTTAAGCTTCTAACCTGAAAAACCTCTTTAAGCGCTATAATTCTAGATATTCACAAACGGAAGTTCTTTAGCCTTCTTTAGTAATCTGGTCTAGTGCTCAATCTTTATTCTTTCTCTGCATCAAGCTGAACTCTATTGCTTCGATAGATATTTAGGCTACACTTCATTTAGTCTGGACAAACATTCCTATGTCAGTTCTGTGTAAATAAGCTTTCTAAAAACACTCTATCTGTGATAGCACAAGTGGGCTTGTGCAAAGTCACCCTGAAAAGGACCAGAAAGAGTCAGATCAATGCCCAACTGTAGTGCCTTATTGTAAGCCTGTCCTACGGAAGCCAAATGAATCGTAGAAGCAGAAAATGTACGCAGAGTAATCAAAATACATCAAATATATTAAAATTACATAAAAAGAAACTGAAAGCTGGAATACCCCCAAGAGGGCACAACTACAAATTTGTCCTCAAGACATTCCTGAGACAAAAGGGACCCGAATACTTCTTATAAAACATTTTGTGGAGATTCTGCTTGCCATGCATATTCCGTATATTTTCAGAAATTGTGTGTATAAATAGCATGTCAAAAGAAGGCACTATTTAGGGAAAATAATAGGCATTAATTAAAATATGGACAATAGGGAATGAAAGTTCTTCGGTTTCTAAAATTAGAGGACGATGATTCAATAATAAATAGCTCTGCCATTATTAGTTTGCGGTGGCTTCTGTTAATTGTATCTTTTGTTACCTTTACAGTCTGTCTAAACATAGTGTGCTTGAAAGCTCGACATTGTTTCCTAGCTAGTGCTTTAGACATTGCTATGAAGCTTATCAGGCAAAGAAAAAGTAGGAGAAGGGAGAATGCAGTCTTTTGCAGAAAAGAGCTTAATAAATAGAATACCAGAATAATTTTTGATATCTGTCCTACATTTGTCTTAGATAATTTTGTCCTATTGAGACCTCTCTGAAAATCTCTAGTTTCTGATCATTAGGCAATTTGTAAAGCCTTGTGTGAGGGGCACAAATTTTGACAAGTATAAAACTGATTTGCTGTGGTCTATAACATGTAAAAACCCATTATCATGGGGTCATTTGAGCTTATCCCGTGATATAAGTATTGAGAAACAACCTCTGGCCCATTTCTTGCTAGATTCGTAGAGCTTATAAACACAATGAGATGTTAGTCTTTATCAAAGTGATTAGTTTATTAATTTTGGAGCGAGAGGGAAATTACCAAAAATGAAAGTAACAACACTAATATGGAATATAAAAATGGGAATTTATATTTTTATAAATAACTTATCTGTTAACAATATCACAAGAGAGGGGTATTCCTTGGGGAGGTGGCTATACTTGCAGTCAGCAAGGCTGTCCGTTACTGTGTGAGTTTGGGTGAATTAATTATTTTCTCTGAGGCTGCATTTCCTTGTCTATAAAGTGATGATAACTAATACTTGGTTTCCCCATGAGGTTTTGAAGAAGTAGAAATTAGAGTGCACAATACAACTGAAAACAGTTTGCTAAATAATTTTAGAAACTTTGCTAATATTGGGTGTTTAATGTGACCTTGGTTAAGCCATGTAACCTTTCTGGGTCTCACTTTTCTCATTTATAAAATGAGGAGGTTGCACTGAATGAACTCTGACTTAGTGTTAAAAAATGAAATCATTTGAATTGAATTCTACGAAAAGAAATATTTTTCAAAGAAAGAAATTTTAAAATTAAACATGATTTTGGTTAAGAGTATTTCAAATCAGTGAAAAAATAATGTATGGCCTCAATGGCAGAAGCTAGATAACTGCAACTTTACAACAGAAAAGGAGAGGAGAGGAAAAAAGATCCACAAATGTAGAGAAAAGATGACGAGAATGGGAGAGGGGAAATAAACCATAACAATTACTGTCAACTGTAAATGGGGAAGATCAAAAGGGGAGAAATGGAGGAAATTACACCTCTGTTGACTTCTGCCAACACAGCCCCCTTCCATTCTATAGAACAAAGGTGAGTGAAGCGTGGCTGATAATATTTAAGATACTAGGAATTCATTTTGTAGACAAAATTTAGACTGGGAATGAGGACTCATCTGTCATCATCGCATCTTCTGTCAAACGCATGTTGCCCTTGGCAGTGGGTCTGCTGTTACTAATTTCGTTTTTGTTTAGAAGCTTGCTTTTCCTCTTTGGTTCTCTGAGTTGCTGTGAATTAAAAAAACAAAAAACAAAAACTCACAAAAGGAAAACATCTTTGATTGATTTCTGATGGTGACTCTGACACTATTGTACTTAATGTCGATGCCAACCTGATTGATGTTTATTATTTATTACATCGGTGAGTGGGAGGAGCCCCTCCCCCTCCTTTTTGGTTGCTTCTATTGTTATAAGACTGGATCTCATTTTTAGTTAGATCTGGGGGGAAAAAGCAGTCGTTATTAGCATGTGACAGTTGGGAAGACCCAGTTTTGTTTTCAGCCTTTCAATATGGTAATATTTTCTAAAAACTGTTAGGAGAGGTCAATGTCCTAATCAAATTTCTACTGTTTTTAGCCCTGAAAAAATTTTAGATGCTCCTTCTAAGATATGGGACACAATCTTATGAAAAGTAATCATAGAACACCCCAATCCTGCCTGGAATCCTTCTAGATAATTACCAAATACACTGAACAAGAGTCATGTTGTGAAAAGTTGGGTGCTGAAGTACCGTTTAATTATATAGTCTTACAAATGGCCTTTTGAAAAAAAACATTCTTGTATATATTTCACATTTTTTGAGTTTGGATTCTGTGTACAGCAAAATGTCTATCTCATTCTTCTATCTATCATTATTTTGCTGTAAAGACCGCAGAAGATCTATTTTAAATTATTCATAAGCTTTAGATAGAAACCTAAGCAAATTAAAATGTAGGCTAATATAGAGGAAAATGATAATGGGCATATAAGTATTTGTAGCTACTGTAGCTTCCATTGGGACAATCATAAAATTAATTTCATACCTTGCACAGTAATTTCAATGGGAACAATTTCTTAGTTCGTGGTCAAACTTGTTTCCAACACTGATGGAGATGAGCACTAGAGAAAGTATTGAATTTTCTTTCTAATTAGCTTTTTCTTATGAAATAGCTTCTTAATAATTTCCCTTCGTGTCCAGTACATAAAGGTATCTATTCCTTTTAAACTGTATGGGAATTTAATTTATATGCCAATGATGTTTAATGCATTGTCTTGTCTGCATCTCATTACTGTCATTAATAAGCACTGGAGTACATCTAGTTACAAGGTTAATTGGGATAAATCTGGACTCCTTTCTACTGTAAATATGCTATATCTTAGCAGTGTATTATGCACGGATGGGTGGTAAAAGTTATGGTATTTTATATTACATTTCTCCTTCTGTTATCATCCAAATCAGTCTAAATATTATATGAAGTGATTTTTCTGCATATATCGTGCAGACCTTGGTCAGTTTCTTTATTTTTTTTTTAACCAGCCACATAATTTTATGGCTGATTTAAATAGAATCACTACTCATCTCTGTGGTATGTAGCCCCTGTCCCCCCCACACACACCCCTCACCCTCATTTTAAACTGTTTAAAGTGATTTATATCACCAGGAAGAACTCCCTTCAATTTAGTGAAATTCATAGGAATTTTCCATGAGAAAGTTACAGGCCAAAGAGTAAATCTTTTTAGTTGTAATGTTTGATATTGCTTATGTAAATTTCTACTGAAATTTGCATAGTAGAAGCAAACAGAAGATATTCAATTTTTTCACTGACCCAGGAAATTCATGGTGGAATAAGCCATTGCTCGAGGGCTCTGCTTTTGAGAATGAGATTCTATAGCCAGGGCAGGAACGGCAAAAACACCTGGCATAGATCCTACCATTTCCCCCTTCAACTCCTGTGACAGACATCACTAATTGCCTGAGTCCACTTTTCTATTGAGCTCAGACCCAGCCTCAGAATGCTTTTCTACACACTGTTCCAGGCAACCACCTGGAACAAAGCCATCAAATAGCTTGGCACAGGAGTAAAACCCAGCATCCTTTCCTGAATAGGAAGACCTTACCCCTCAGGGTATTTCACCCTTTGCCAACGTCAATCATCATTGGGCTCGGTCAGCCTGCTTAGAACTAAGACATCAGTCTGGTGAAATTGATTTAGAACTCATTTAAAATCCATGTCGTTTATTGACTTAAGGAGCCCTAGGCAAAACAAAGTGTTAAGTCATCATTCTGTTGAAGTGTCCCTTACATAGTCTTTGCTAGGGCAACGGTAAATTGAGGCCACCTTATCTTACTTTCTCTTTATAATAGTACCTGGAATCTTTCTTTAATTCAGGGCTTTAGGAAGATGTATTCATTGGGACTTTTTGGTTCCAAGTGACAGATAATGAACTCCAATTGGCTCAACTAAAAAATGGGAATTTATTTCTTCATGAAACAAAAACCTAAGAATGATCCTGACTTCAAGCGTAGCTGGATCCAGGGTCTCAACCAAAAGTATCATCTCTCCTCCTCTCTGTGTCCTTCTTGTCTACTTTCTCTGTGTTAGCTTATTTTTCAGAAAGCCTGTTTTCCCCAAAGTGACAAAGACCAATAACTCAAGGCGTTTATGATTATAGACACTTTGATCATCAAAGGGGATAGATTCTCTCTCCCCTACAAAAGGATTCTGATTGGTTCTAGTTGGTCACATTCCCACTCCCAGGTTACATGCCACTTGGTTTAAAGCCAGATTGGTCACATGCCCCACTTTGTATTGTAATAAGAGAAGGGCATGTGATGGACAGCCCCCTGCTTCTACCTCATCCTGATAGGATAGGCCCAGAACTGAAAAGAAGCAGACAGTTCTCTCAATAGAAGAAAGAGAAGAGACACTGGGGAAGCTTTGCCACATTTTTTCAATCCAGGTAAACTAGTCCTTCACTCTTCTTGTCCCAGGATCTCAACACTGGGGTGGCCACATTGTTAGATCAAGGATTTTTTCTACTAACCCCAAATATTTCTCAGTTTTTGTCTGATAATACTAGCAAATGCTGACTTCTGAAGGAGTCTTTCCTGTTCTCTTTCAGGGGAAGCAGTGAACAAACTCATGTACAATGAATGTGACTTCCCCCATAACTAACTTAATGTCTGTTCAAGCCCAATCCACCTGATGATGGACAACTTAATCTAGGAAACTCCAGGTAGAGCCCAGTCACTTTTGTGTACGCACCACTTCAGGTTTACACTTCAGCAATTGTGAATCTCTCCTTTCCTTCCTCCTCCTCCCTAGGGTGGGTAGGTGCTCCTGTGTTATCTTTGAGTGGGGTGAGTGTCAGGGTATCTGCCCCCTGGACCAACTCTCCTACTTTACCTCTGCTGGGATCCAGTCCTCCTCCTGAGGTCCTCAGCATAAATGCCATGCCATGCTGGTATCAGCTGGAGTATCTGCACTTCCCAGTGGCATTGATGGGCAGTCCACTACTTGGTCTTCTCTCAATGCCATCCAATAGACCCCTTGAAATCAACAGCCAAATCTCAGCCAACTTCTCTGTCCTCCTCAGGGAGTGAGGAAATTCAGGGGCTCCACTATCCACGCCCCTGTGTTCCCTCTGGGGGTTTTAGCCCAGCAACAGGGCAGAATACAAACCTCATTCTTGGAAACCCAGAGAGTCTAACTCTCTCTCTCTTTTTTTTTTTTTTCCAACTGTTCCTCTCTAATCCAGGCAAGCTTTATCTGGGGAAGAGGTGGTCAGCTAATGTTCTTCTCTTCCAGTATCTATAAAATAAATCTTATGCCCCGTAGTGGATATCGTGGTATCCCACCCAGTGGGGATTCAGGGCCAATTCATCCATCTTTCAGCTGCTGGGAGTATTGCCTGCAGAGGGCTTACAGCTGTGTTCCTCTGCAGCCATACACTGCCTCTCCCAAGGTTACATTCCCTCCCAGGGGGTGGCCATCAGCCTGTGACTGATCAATAAAGGGATACAAAGGCATCAAATCCTCGCCTCAGACTGGGACCACTCTGAAGAGCTTCTCTAGCTCAAGGGCTCCCTGTAGGAACAAGGAGTCCTCAGTTGCAACCACATTGCAGGGCAGCTTCTCTCTCAAGTTAGTCCTGTTTTCCTTACCCTTTGCAAGTGTAGGTCTCAAGAGCACTCCCCAATAAATCTTCCATAGGCGACTTTCTGAG
Source organism: Diceros bicornis minor (assembly GCF_020826845.1). Lineage (NCBI taxonomy): Eukaryota > Metazoa > Chordata > Mammalia > Perissodactyla > Rhinocerotidae > Diceros > Diceros bicornis. The sequence goes on from NC_080741.1 coordinate 68,839,356, forward strand.
TAGGAGTCCATTTCCAGAGAAACTAATACAAGACATGCTTGGATTTTTCAGAACATGCTTTTGATAGTCACCCTTCAGATTTTGTAATATGACAGATTTTGGTCTCTCACATGGCCCAGCTCTTACAAGTCAAAAGCATCTTCTTTTGAATATCAAAAAACTGTGAGGGAGCTCAAACCTCAAGAGTTGGATTCTGTTTTCTTTGGTCTATTTAACTTCTCCACTGAGTCAATGAGGTAATGCATGGAGGTAATAAGCCTCACTTAAGACCTCCAAATTTTATCCTACCATACAGTTATTGCTCCCAAGTGGTTCCCTGTCTATTTGATCAGTCCTTCGGATTAGCGCTGTGACTAGATGTTTCCGTATTTGCCAATCTGGCACTTATTGAAAGAAGGGTTTGTGAAAGTCAATTCCAGGATGTAGGTTACGTAGGAAATGAAAACAAATTCCCTAATGTGTGGAAACCCAGCCACCATTACACTCTCTGTAAAATGGTATTATACATCAATAGAGCTTGTTCCATTATCTTGGTTCATTGTCATCGTCCTCATTGAAGAAAGAGACGTACAGTTTTCCAAAAACACTTTGAGAGAAATGCAGGAGAGACCAAAGAGAGGCATATGGCCTGTATGAAGAGCCTTTCTGGTGAAAGATGTCTGGATTTTATGGCTCATTGTCCATGTCCTAGGTGGAACAGGCTAACTGACATGCGGTAAACTGGTGAGAGAACTGTTAGTTGCCCACACATACCCTGGTGTACTTGGTGGCTTTTGTTGTACTTTCACAGTTGTTTCCACTAAGTGTCACAGATTTCATGATGATAGCCCAGACCAGGAAAGATACACCTGTAGACATTTCCAAACACACCACAAAGTCAAAGGAGTTCACTGCACATTTTTAGGAAGAGGAAGTATTTGTTTCCAACAGTGTGCTGGTGGATTGTGGTGCCGTGATTTGATTGTGCTCTGACTAAAACGGAGAGAGTGACTGTCTTTTAGTGTATGTTTTCCAAAAATCAGTGTGCATTGAGAAGCACTATTTTAATAAATTATCACTAACATAGTTGAATGAAATGTACAGTCATTTCCATTGACATATGATCATAATGATTAATTAGGAAAAACAGAGTTTCCCTAAAGTCTATTTGAATATCTCTGGTGTAGTAGAATTCTAGTCAAATTGCTTGTGCTTTTGATTTTTTTAATGTATTATAAAAATATTAAATGAATATAAATCAGATTTTTAATGTGTAAAAAGATCATCATAAAATGTTCTACCTCTATCTCCAAAGAGTCTCACGGGATTATCGTCTCTCCTTGCTTGCATTTAGGGCAGTTACACTGGTCTAGTTCCAGAAATAATATACAGGAGATTATGGGTGCTTAGATAAAGATTGTTGGTTTATTTTCCTCATTGAAGAAATCTACTAACGTTTTTCCTAAAGTATTTGAGCTGGAAACAGACAAGACTAAGTGGAAACGTATGCCAGTGATGAAGAACCTAGAGCAAGGATTATAAGCTTAAAAGTCTAGAGTGGCCCTGCAGATAACTAAAAGTGTGAACAGGGCCATATGTAAAATAACAACTTTTATTTTATTTTATTTTATTTTATTTTATTCAGTGCAAGCCACTTTATTGCTGTCTGAAATACTAAAAGTGTTTAAATATTTAGATAAATAATAATTATAACTCTCATTTATGTCTAAAAAGCTCCAGGTTTTTAAATATATATATTTATCTCATTTAATCCTTTCAGTCTCCCCTCCCCAAAGCAACGAAAGATCTTAGAAAGGAATGAGCAAAGTAACTTGGCATTTTTACTGTAATGTGTCCTTTTTATGCTAGCCATACTAGCTGACTCTAGGCATAAGGACAAACAATAAAAGACGAAATGCTGCATATGCTGAAATTAAAGAGAAATGTATTCATCTGAGAAACAGCTTTAGATCTGGAAATACATCTTTATAAGTACCTTATACATAGGCTATAATTATTTGGTAATTAATGCTCCCAAATTAATCCCTTTCCTAAAGAACCTCTAGTGGTTCTTATGCTCCAGTTGACATAGAAAAGCTAGATCTTAGGAGGATTTCCCTTTAAACTCAGAGAATGTTCATCCATGCAAGTTTCCAAGGGCCTCCAAATAAAATCTAATCAGGTCTGAAAGCAATCAGGTCCAGCCAATCAGAAATCGAGCTGTGGGGCAGAAAATCAGAATTTAAGTAAAAGTTGCAATTAGAACCCACAGAACTGGCGTGACACTCATTTAAGTTCTTAGCGCTCAGAGACAGTACGAAAATTATCTCCACAGTAGGAATAAGAAGGGCTGGTGAAGATTTTTGCCTCCTGATAGAATATTGAAAATTATCTTCATCAGTGGGTTAATTGGCTTAATTTTCCTTCAGATGGTAACTTTCAAATGCTTGGTCTTAATTAGCATGGGTAAATGAGAAATGTAGGTGATTCACACTTTTCAGTTTTCTTGTTCTCTAGAGATTTCCATTCCTTTCCCTTAAGATATTTGAAATGGCTGAGGGCTACATTGATTAAAATAAATTATGCTGGAATTTTACACCAGTAAAAATGTAGATGGAATTGATTCATGCCTGGTCCAGTAAAAAAAATGCAACCCACAAATATAAAGGAGAAAGATAAATCTTGTATTTAGTATGCTAAAAACTATAAAATGTAATTTTTCAATAGTGTGTTAGGTGAGGTATGATCAAGTGAGAAAGTTAAAAAAAATCAGAGGTACTATGTGTATTTAATAAAGTGTGTATGACGGAAAACATACTATAAAGGAGAGCAGAATAATAAAATGAGAAAAATATTGTTTGTTATTCTTAGGTTATTTTCTTCAATTCCCATTTGCTTCACCCCTAAACCCCCCAACCTATGGTTTACCTCTAATAAGGAGATAATTGGCACCAAACATTATGTTTTTAGAATCTGAGAATAGTTTTTATCTTCAATAACTATCAAATATGTAATTTCTTTTCTTTTTTTCCTATTAATCAATATTTTATTCTAAACAACATATTACTTAGTAATCTCTGATATAGAACAATCTTTCAGATTATGGAATTTGGATAGAAGAATGCAAAAGAACAATTTGAGTTATTTGGCACAAATATGTTCTGTGCCAGAATACTCTCTGTGATACTATAGTATCTGTGATACTATCTGAATTCAGAATATTAAACAGTATCCACATTGTACTGTATACCTTATATAGTAATTTCTGTAAATTATCTAACAAACTTAAGACTTTCTCATTTCATTTCTGTTAGACTCACCTATAAACACTCTAATGAGGGTGATAATAAAACAAAGGATTTATTTAAGAAAATTTAAAGCAAAAATGATTTTTGAAATTTGATTAATAGAGTATATATTTTTTCTTCTGTTGGCACCTATATAAATAAACAATAATTGAAATACAAAAGTGATCCTAATTTTCCTCTCATATATTCCAAATTTAGACATAAAAACAAGCAATTATAAATTTTTTATAATCAAATTCATGTTTTATTTATTTATAATAAAATTCACACACCCACTTATAATGGAGTTGCACAAATTTTTAGGGATATGGGAAGGATATATCATTACATGAAAAAGCAAGTTACTAAAACTTATGTATACAATGTGTAATAAAAATTAAGTTTTTTACATAGACGTGTATACAAAAAAAGGGAGAACAATGGACTGAGATAGAGAGGTGGATAAATTGTATGAAAGCGAGAAAGAGAAGGAAAGAAACATATTAATATACTAACAATGTTGACCCGGGGGTCTGGGGATTACAGGATATTTTGTGCTCTTCTTTGTGCTTTTCTGTATTTCACAAATTTGCTGGAACAGATATGTTTCTCTTTTAATCAGATAAAATGTGATAAAAATGATCCCTTTCTTTGCCTTTCCCTGGTGAAATAGGACCAACAAGGTTTTATCACCTGTAAGAATTTCAGTTCCAGAAATGCTGCTGCATCCTGCCAGGTAGGCATACAGAGCACTCAACATGGAGATCACATTTTACCCTTCTACCTAATAGCATCTCCGTTTCCAGATTGCTCCCCAAATAAAAACAAGCACTGAACTTCCAATCAGTGATGATAATTTAATTTCCCTCTCAGCTATAAGTACCAGAAAACAGTCACGCAATCAGTGAGAAAAACGTGTTCTCCTGGTTTATTTTTACATTAAGTAATTAACATTTTCCTCTCTAACTATAATGTGAGGTCTAAAAAATATAGGCTCAGCTGACCTAATTGTGTAGGACTTCTTAGAAACAGAACTCTGTGTGTGTTTGGGGGAGAGATGAGGCAGAAGGGAAAAGGGAGATCTTGAGGTAAAATCTGGAAATGACACTGAACTCTCGTAAGGGTTCTTCAAAATACAGAAACTTTAGGACTGACTTGTGTCAGGAGAAAGTGTCAACGACTTGGAAATGGGCAAAAGAGATTGCTAGGTATCTTTCAGTGGAGCACTAGACATTGCTTAGCCGATCTTCCTGGTCTGAGATTATCAGATTCTATAGGGGTATGCGCCTTAGATGGTCTATTGTCTAAGCTATTTTACAATCTATTAGGGTAGAGGTTAAAATGCAATGATTTTTGTTCATAATTAAGTAAATGAATTTTGTCCAGTAGAGATACAATTAATTTCCATCCTGTAGAAAAGATGACCCCAAATGTTACATTTTATTGCCCAATGGAACAGTACCTAGTTTTGCCATGTCAACATTCCTAACAGTGTGTACCTACGTGTGTGTGTGTTTCTGGTATTCAAAATCTCCTTTGAACCAGTTTTAATGTTTTACTGGTTCCCTCTTAAATGATTGAATACTTTTTTGACACATGTTAATTTTATATTTGTATAAAAGTCGTGTGTTTAACTTTTTGAAAAATCACACCTTAACATCTGAAATATCTTATTTTGGGGTTATAACAAACAGATCAGAGTGAAGGTGGTCTAGGGAACTCTGGTACTCTGTAGAGGTAATTTAGGAGACTTAAAAAATGTTTGATTTAGGTTTCACTTTTAAACACACTTTTTCAAATGATAATGAAAAACAACAAATGGACTAAAATGTGTTAAATACCAAGTTTTTTCCACACTGGATGTCGCTAATATTAACTGCGGTTTCCACTGAATGACTTTCTAATATGTATAAATTATGGATTTGAGCTCATAAAATGAATCTTTTCAAATAAAATACTGCTTTTATTTGCATACTGGAGATATGCATAAGAGGTCATTAAGAATGTAAAAGATTCTACCTTAAAAAAAAAACTGTTCTAGATTGCACCCACCTTTAGTCACTGCGGAATGTAACTAGATCAGGCTTTATCAATTTTAGCACTTATGAAATTTCGATCTGGATAATTCTTTGTTATGGGGGGCTGTCCTGTACATTGTAGGATGTTTTAGCAGCATCTCTGGCCTCTACCCACTAGGTGCCAGTAACACCTCCTCCCCAGTTGTGACAACCAAAAATGTCTCTAGACATTGCCCCTTGGGAGACAAAATTGGCCCCAGTTGAGAACCACTGAACTAAAGGAACAAGGAAGGAAAAGGAAGAAGAGGAAGAGAAAGAGAAAGAGAAAAAGAAGAACAAGGAACATTTGCAGGAGACAGTTTGACTTAATAGGGCACTAGACCATGTGTCAAGAGATCAGTGTTCTAATCACTGCTCTGTTTGGAATAAGCAATAAGAATATGGTCACACCATTTAATTTCCTTGGTTCTCAGCTTCTTCATTTGTCAAACAAGAATGTTAGCCTTAATGATCTCCAATATTCCTTTTAGTACATCCATTCTGTATTAGGGGCACAAGAGAAATTGAATCAAGAAGCTCTCTGACATATCTTCAAATTTTGCTATATACTCTCTCTTAACCAGCAGACTAATGGCCTATTTCAGCTTGTCTATATCCTATGCTAATGAGTGGAAATACCTCGAAACACTACTTTTAGCAATTATTGTGAACTGATAAGAATTACTTCATCTTATTTGAGGCCTATGTGAGGAGTCAGGATGAGTAACCTCTAAAATTTAGTGGTATGGGCATACCTCGGAGATATTGTAGGTTCGGTTCCAGACCACTGCAATTAAGAGAATCACACGAATTTTTTGGTTTCCCACTGCATAAAAAAGTTATGTTTAGGGGCCAGCCCCGTGGCATAGTGGTTAAGTGCATGTGCTCCGCTGCTGGCGGCCCCGGGTTTGGCTCCCAGGTGCACACCAATGCACCACTTGTCAGGCCATGCTGTGGCGACGTCCCATATAAAGTGGAGGAAGATGGGCACAGATGTTAGCCCAGGGCTAGTCTTCCTCAGCGAAAAAAAAGAGGAGGATTGGCATGGATGTTAGCTCAGGGCTGATCTTCCTCACAAAAAAAAATAAAGTTAGGTTTATAGTATACTGTAGTCTATTAAGTGTGCAATAGCATTATGTCTAAAAATGTGTACATACCTTAATTAAAAAATACTGCTAAAAACTGCATCTCATCTGAGCCTTGAGCAAGTCATGATCTTTTTGCTGGTGGAGGATCTTGCCTGGATGTTAATGGCTGCTGGCTGATCAAGGTGGTGGTTGCTGTAGGTGGGGTGGTCATGGCAATTTCTTAAAATAAGACAATGAAGTTTGCCACATCAATTGACTTTTCCATTCATGAATAATTTCTCTCTAGCATGCAATGCTGTTTGGTAGCATTTTGCCTGCAGTACAACTTCCTTCAAAATTGGAGTCAATCCTCTTTTTTTTTTTTTTTTTTTGTGAGGGAGATCAGCCCTGAGCTAACATCAGTGCTAATCCTCCTCTTTTTGCTGAGGAAGACTGGCTCTGGGCTAACATCTATTGCCAATCCTCCTCCTTTTTTTCCCCAAAGCCCCAGTAGATAGTTGCATGTCATAGTTGCACATCCCTCTAGTTGCTGCATGTGGGACGTGGCCTCAGCATGGCTGGAGAAGCGGTGCGTCGGTGAGCGCCCAGGATCCGAACCCCGGGTCGCCAGTAGCAGAGCGCACGCACTTAACCGCCAAGCCACAGGGCCAGCCCCAGAGTCAATCCTCTTAAACTCTGCTGCTGCTTTATCAACTAAGTTATGTGATATCCTAAATCCTTTTTTGTCATTTCAACAATCTTCACAGCATCTTCACCAGGAGTAGATTCCATCTCAAGAAACAACTTTCTTTGCTTATCCATAGGAAGCAACTCCTCATCTGTTAAAGTTTTATCACGCAATGCAGCAATTCAGTCACATCTTCAGGCTCCACTTCTAATTCTACTTTTCTTGCTATTTGCACTGCATCTGCAGTTACTTCCTCCTGAAGTCTTGAACCCCTCAAAGTCGTACATGAGGGTTGGAATCAACTTCTTTCAAATTCCTATTAATGCTGATATTTTGACCTCTACCCATGAATCATGAATCTTCTTAATGGCGTCTGGAATGGTGAATCCTTTCCAGAAGGTTTTCAATTTATTTTGCCCAGATCCATCAGAGGAATCACTATGGCAGCTATAGCCTTACAAAATGTATTTCTTAAATAATAAGACTTGAAAGTCGAAATGATGCCTTGATCCAGGGACTGCAGAATGGATGTTGTGTAAGCAGACATGAAAACAACATTAATCTCGTTGCGCATCTCCATCAGAGCTCTTGGGTGACAAGTGTATTGTCAATGAGCAGTAGCATTTTGAAAGGAATCCCTTTTTCTAAGCAACAGGTCTCAACAGTAGGCTTAAAATATTCAGTAAACCATGTTGTGAATAGATATGCTATTGTCCAGGCATTGTTTTTCCATTTATAGAGCATAGGCAGAGTAGATTTAGCATAATTCTTAAAGGCCCTAGGATTTTTGAAATGGTAAATGGGCACTGGCTTCAACTCCAAGTCACCAGCTGCATTAGCTCCTAACAGGAGAGTCAGCCTGTCCTTTGAAGCTTTGAAGCCAGGCATTGACTTCTCCTCTCTAACTATGAAAGTCCTAGATGGCATCTTCTTCCAACATATGGCTGCTTCATCTACACTGAAAATCTGTTTAGTGTAGCCACTGTCATCAGCTATCTTAGCTAGATCTTCTGGATAACTTGCTGCAGCTTCTACACCAGCGCTTGCTGCTGCTGTTTACACTTTTATGTTATGGAGAGGGTTTCTTTCCTTAAACCTCACAAACCAACCTCTGCTGGCTTCAAATTTTTTTCTGCTGCTTCCTCACCTCTCTCAGCTTTCATAGAATTGAAGAGAGTTAGGGCCTTGCTCTGACTTAGGCTTTCGCTTAATGGAATGCTGTGGCTGCTTTGATATTCTATCCAGACCACTAAAACTTTCTCTGTATCAGCGATAACGCTGTTTCACTTTCTTATCATTCGTGTGTTCACTGGAGTTGCACTTTTAATTTCCTTCAAGAGCTTTTCCTTTGCATTCACAACTTGGCTAAATGGTGCAAGAGCCTAACTTTCGGCCTTTCTTGGCTTTCAATATGCCCTCCCGACTAAGCTTAATCATTTCTAACTTTTGATTTAAAGCGAGAGACATGCAACTCTTCCTTTCACTTGAACACTTAGAAGCCATTGTAGAGTTATTAATTGGCCTGATTTCAATATTGTTGTGTCTCAGAGAATAAGGAGACCTGAGGAGAGGAAGAGAGATGGGAGAATGGCCTGTCGGTGGAGCAGTCAGAACACGCACAACATTTATTGATTAAGTTTGCTATTTTGTATCGATGTGGTTTGTGGCACCCCAAAACAATTACAATAGTAACATCAAAGATCACTGATCACAGATCACCGTAACAAATAGAATAATAATAATAAAGTTTGAAGTATTGTAAGAATTACCAAAATGTGATGCAGAGACACAAAGTGAGCAAACGCTGTTGGAAAAATGGCGCCAATAGACTTGCTCGATGCAGGGTTGCCACAAACCTTCATTTTGTAAAAAATGCATTATCTGCAAAGTACAATAAAGTGAAGCGTAATAAAACAAGGTATGCTGGTACGTTATTTGAAAGGAAATATTTCTGTTAATTCTGTTGGGGTCAAGTCAAACAGAGAAAAATATTTTTGTACCTTCCGCAGCCAGAGTTTTTTAAACTTAGGGGTATATTCAGGAACTTATATTGGTCTAAATTTATAGTTTCTGTTGAAAATTTAACAGAAGTAGTATTGATTGGAAGGAAAGGTTCAGAAATGTAGCATCTGGGAAATTTTCTTGTTTAGTAACTGCTTGCTTAGACCTTCATAAATCCCTCATTAATTCAGTAGCATTGGGTCCTTTTGTTGAACATGGAACAACGTGACAAATAGTAAGAAACTTGTCAAGTCTGTTGTCCTATGTTATCAAACAGGCTGTTTCTCAAGGCTAAGTCCTTTGATCCTGACTATTTGCCTGAAAGTGAAGAGACCAAATGTGACAGCTTGAATGAGGTTCCTGTCCCCAAATTCCTTAAACTCAACAGAGCGGACCTCTTTTGGAAACAATAGTATATTGCAAACAACTACTACGATTACTGAAGCAGAGATTTGAAGACGAAGTATAAACACTAAATCATTTTGAGGAGGTGACCTACCCCGATCAACAGGTTTTCCCCTGTGAAATACTTTAAAATCTGCAAGGATTCCTGGGTTCAGGATTCTGAGGCTGCTAAACTTAGACAACTAATATGAAAAGGCAAGGTTTTTGTTCTTTGTTTCCCTCCCCCTGATGCCCACCACTCCCCTTCTTCTTCTTCTTCTTCTTCTTCTTTCTTCTTCTTTCTTCTTTCTTCTTCTTCTTCTTCTTCTTCTTCTTCTTCTTCTTCTTCTTCTTCTTCTTCTTCTTCTTCTTCTTCTTCTTCTTCTTCTTCTTCTTCTTCTTCTTCTTCTTCCTTCCTTCTTCTTCTTCTTCTTCTTCTTCCTCCCCCTCCTCCTCCTCCTCCTCCTCCTCCTCCTCCTCCTCCTCCTTCTTCTTCTTCTTCTTCTTCTTCTTCAATATCGTCTAATTTCCTCTCCCCCTAGTAGTTTTTTCAATATCAGAATCACTTCCATGCCAGTAGACAGAGCTTTTAGCCATTCCCATACTAAAGTTCCCACAAGATAGTGGTTATTGTATGCCCTGAACAACACAAGTCTATTGTCTTGGATTCTTGGCATCTTTGAAAACTTAACTACAGAAAAAATGAATGTGAAACTATGAAGAAGAAAGTCAAACCTGCCTAACTAGCTGGATCATCCAGAAGAACATTCATGATTAGCTGAGCAACTGATCTCATGTCTAGATCACCTTCTCATTCAAAATTTCCCAGATAGGTTATATTCAAATAGTCCAAGGTAATTATGGAATAAAACTTTTACTTTAGTTTAAGACGTATATATGATAAAAATATTAATAGTTTGTGAACAGTTTAAAATCTTTGGAATATTACTCCACTGGCCACTCAGTCTACATACAGTTAAAGACCAAAAATGAATCATGTGACTCTAGTTGTTAATCATAAAATATGATCATATTGAAGACATGGGTTAGGAAAGACTTTTAACATCGGAGTTCGCACTAAGATGGCACAGAATATTCTAAAATCTGTGGGGGCAGATGGTTCAGAATTTTCTGCGTTTAGAGTAGATCTTCCAAGCATTCATTGTTGTAGTCACCCATTCATTCATTTGTTCAAACATGATTTGTCAGTAGTCTACTAATGGGTATTTGTATAACGTTTTGAAGTTTACCATGTACACTTCTTTCATATTTTCTCACTTTGGCAAAAGCACTGAACAAAATGTTCTAGTGACACGGGTAGTGAACACCTAGAAATTAGTGCTTACAAAAATGTCCCTATAATCTCTATTATTCACACAAATTGTAAAGTCCTGGCTTTGGAAATGTTTGTGGAATGTCTTGATTTCAATGTTAACTTTAAGGACATCTTTATTAATTAATGTGCAATCCTATTTTTTTGCAAGGCTGAAGGATACAATATCAAAATTTAAAATAAATTGTATTTCTATAAGCTAGCAATGAGTAATCAGAATATAAAATTTAAAATAAGAAAAGTTATACCATTTACAATAGCATGAAAATGTATGAAATCCTAGAGAATAAATCTGCCAAAATATCTGAGAAATCATCCCCTTGAAAGCTATAAAATATTGCTGAGGGAAATTAAAGAAAACTTAAAGGAGTGGAGATATATACTTTGTTCATGGGTCGGAAGTTTCAATATTGTCAAAATCAGTTCTCCTCAAAATGATCTATAGATTGGATGCAATCCATTCAAAATGTCAGTGAGCTTGTGTAGAAATTGACAGCTGATTGTAAACTTCATATGGAAATGCAAAAGGCCTAGAATAGCCAAAAAATTTTGAAGAAGGAAAAGTTGGAGGATTAAAACTACCTGATTTTAGGAATTAGTAATCAAGGTAGTATAGACTTCCCTTCAAGGCAGATAAATAAATCAATAGAAAAAAATAAAGTTTGGAAATAAACCCACCTATAGATAGACCACTGACTTTGATAAAGGTACAAGGGCAATGCAGTGGAAAAAGAGCTTTTAACAAATGGTAACAGAACAATTGGATATGTGTGTGCAACAAAATGAACTTGGAGTCTAATGAATATTGCCAGTGGGGATATTATAGTCTAAAAAATATGATTTTTCTCTTCTTACTTTGATATCTGATTTTTTGGAGGCTTTATATAAGTCATCCTCCTTTCTTACCATGATGATTCAGTCATTCAACAAATATTTATTGAGTAATTACACAATGCCAGAGATTGGAGCTACAGTGACTACAGTGACGAACAAGATAAGCATGATCCCTGCCCTTACGACCTTGGGACTTTGTAACTGATGGAGATACAATAAACAAATCATCACAATGCTCGTTATGTAACTAAAATCATGGTAAGTTCAGTTGAAATTTGCAAGTTGTTGTGAGAGCATGTAACTTGAGATCAACCTAGTAGGAAGAGTAGGGGGAGCAGTTGGGAAAGTTTTCTTAGAAAAAGAGACATTGAGTTTGAGACCTAAATGGGAGTAGCCAGGCAAAGAGTATGCAGAAGACCATAACTGGAATCCTTGTGTTGATAGAATCAACTAAATCTGTATCTAGAATCATATCAACCTTCAGTTAATACAAGCAATCTATATCTAGATTCGCTTTTTTTTTTTCATTTGGATGTCCAGTTGTTCCAGTACCATTTGTTGAAAAGACTATCCTTTTTCTGGTGAATTACTTTTTGCTCCTTTGTCAAATATCATTTGACTACATTTGTGTGACTCTATTTCTGGGCTCTCTATTCCGTTCTATTGACCTATTAATCTATTCTTTTACCAATACCACACCGTCTTGGTTACTGTAGCTTGATACTAAGTCTTAAAAATCAGATAGTGTCAGTCCTCCAACTTTGTTCTTCTCTTTCAATATCGTGTTGGCTATTCTGGGTCTTCTCCTTTTCAATATTATCCTTAGAGTCAGTTTGTAGAAATCCACAAAATAATGTCCTGGAATTTTGATTGACATTGTATTGAATCTATAGAACAAGTTGGGAAGGACTGATATCTTGACAATATTAACTCTTCCTTTCCATGACATGAAATATTCTCCATTTACTTAGCTCTTCTTTGATTTCTTTCATCATAACTTTGCAATTTTTCTCATGTGAATCTTATTGTATTTTATTAGATTTATACATATTTCATTTTTTGGTGCTAGTGCAAATGATATTATGTTCTTAATTTCAAATTCCAATTGTTCATTGCTAGTATATAAGAAAGAGATTGATTTTTCCATATTAATTTCTTATCCTGCAATCTTGGTGTAATTGCTTAGTTCCAGGAGTTTTTTGGGTGATTATTTGGGATTTTCTAAGTAAACAATCATATTATCTGTGAACAAAGACAGCTTTATTTTTTTCTACTGAAAATGTATACCTTTTATCTTCTTTTCTTATCTTATTGCATTAGTTGGGACTTCCAGGATGATGTTGAATAGGAGTGGTGAGAGGGGATATTTTTGTTCTTCATCTTAGCAGAAAAGTATTTAGTTTCTTACCACTAAGTGTGATGTCAACTGTAGGTATTTTGTAGATGTTCTTTGTCAGGTTGGGGAAGTTACCCTCTATTCTTAGGTTGCTGAGAGTTTTTATCATAAGTAGGTATTGGATTTTGTCAAATGTTTTTCTGCATCTACTGATATCATATGATTTTTCTTCTTTAGCCTGTTGATATGATAGTTTTTACACTAATCGATTTTCCATTAAGCTATCTTTTGATGAACAGAATTTTATTTTTGATCAAGCTCCATTGATCTTTTTTTTTTTTCCTTTTATGGTTTTTGCATTTTGTGTCCTCTCTGGGCTTCTTTTTAATGAGACTCTCTTTAATCATTAGATGATGAAACAGTAGTAAAGAGGCTAGGACATTTTAACAATAATGTTTTAGAGTCATTAAAAATTACTCAGAATGAATTCTTTTATAAGCCATTATGACAAACAACTGTATTAACTGAAAAGAAGTAGAACATTGACATTAAACCATAGAAACTCTGGCAAGGCCATCAGTAGATTTTTAGCTTCTTAACCACTCAAAGTTCACCTTAGTTTAGTATAAATCAGCTTGGCTGAGAAGGCAAGTAGACCTGAAATCCAGCCTTCCCTCCACTCGACAGGCAGCAGCCCTAGTGGTAGGGGCACTATTTGTTAATCAACCAAAGGTACCATCCCTCGAATAAGCCTGGTAGGGAGACTGCATCAGCCCTGAAGAAGTTTATTCAAGCCTTTTAAAAACCAGTTGTCTGGGTAAGACTTATTTAAATCTTAAGTTCAAAATCAATGCAAATTACAACAGTTCTGCTATATAATACTTGTTATGAAAACATGATTTGTTACAATGGGAATGATATACTGGAGAACAATTTGAACAAAAAGTGAATTTTTCATTTGCAATATGTGTTATTTTTGTCTACAAGAAATGCTAGGTAAATGCAGGAAATGCATCTAGCTAAACTGAGTCACCTAGATACATACAAAATGCAAACACAAATATACCTTAAACATCTACTTCAGTTTACCCCATGTGTTATGCACCACACTCATTCATATCTGGTGTTATTCCAACCAGTTCTGGATAGCCCTCTTTCTACCATTCACAGCAACTTACAAGCTGCAGCCATTCTAACACCTACTTCTATGAGCAAACTTTCATTTTTCTCCATTGTCAAGTGCCATATTTATTGTCATATTTCTATATGTCTTACATGTGTAAAATTATGCCATTGCTTTTATTGGTTTCCTTTTTTATTTTTATTTTTATGTGTCACTGTTTTTCCTTTTTTATTTTTATTTTTATGTGTCACTGTTTTTGAACGTTGCACCCATAACCCTATTTTCCCCGTAAGCCTTGTGGTCTTTATTATGCATAAATGTGGTGAATTTGCATAATGTGGTGATTTTTAAGAACACCTAGGTTGCATTATGCAGAACTGGTGTATGTAGTGTCACCCACGAAGAAGCTATTTCCCAAACATAGTTCAAACCTAACATAGCAGAGATTATCACAAAGTAGAAAAGGAGAGACGTGTATGATTCAGCAAGTATCTATCACGGCTCCTATCTTGACGGAGTAGGAAGGAGAAAGCTATCTCCCTCTCCTCTTTGCTTCCTGAGTCCTGCTCATTCTTTAAAACCTGAGTCTGTGCTGCCACAGGACTGTGCTCATGGCTCAGTCTTGGCATTTCTCCCTTCTGCTTTGTATGATGGTGAGCTATGTGTCCTTCTTCCTGTCCTAAAGTCTAAGGGCAGGAACTCTTTGTTTTCTGTTACAACTTGTTTCAAGGTGTGAATCCTCAAGAAATGCTTTGTGTGTGGAATTGGAAGGGCTTGTGCTACAAATAAAGGGTCTAAGAGATCATCTTAGGTGATCCAGGGTGAAGGTACTAGTTAAAGAAAAATAAGTGTTTACATTTAAAATCAAAGCATGTTACCACCAAACTACCAAGCACAGTGCTTGGATCATAGTATGTATTCAAAATATTTGATGAAGGAATGAATGAATGGTTATGAAGGCAATTGGTAGCCCATAGGTCTGTTTAAATTGTCTCAGTTCCCAAAAGAAAGTGGAAGTTCAGAGATAACAAGAAAATATTCAATAAATAATACAATTTATTACTATATATTATCATTTGCAAATAATCAAACAATAATTACATGGAAACAATTATTTTGGCTAGGAGGGAACAAAAGGAACCTATAAGAATTTTGTGTAAATTGTGCTTTTTAAGATAGTCCTTTCTCTAGAATTTGATCTTAATCTGAAAACAGAAGTTACCCTAAATAGTTTCTGACTTCTAACTAGCCTTACCTAAGAAAAGCATTTAGGTATGTGTAAACAATTAGGATGGTATTAAATTAAGCCCACATTGTGTTTCTATCACACTGCTACCTTGGTTTGAGCCTCCCTCCTCTTTCCGCTGGATTCCTGCCGTCATCTCCCTGCTCCATGCAAATCTCCTAACAGCCTGCTCTCAAGACAGCACCCTCTTTAAATGATCCTCTTAAAATGTGGGTTAGATGTGCTCAGGCTCCTTCCTACTTAGCACCCTGCAATAGCCTGCCATCTTACTCAGAGTAGAAAGCCAATGACCTTACATTGCTGTGTGTCCTTCTTACCTCTCTGACCTGCCCTCACATCTCCTACCCCTGTTTCCCCCACCCCCAACTCTCACCTCTGCCCCAGTCTCAAGCCTTGCAGACGCTCCTACACACCAGAACTGCTTCCCCATTTTCTGTGCGCTGGCTGTTTCCTTTGCTTGGAACGTCAACCCCACAGATACTGAATGGCTCCCTCACCTCCCCTTGGCCATTTTCCATCTTGGTTCTCTTTCCCTTTTCTTTTTCCATACCACTTTCACTTCCCAACCTACTATGTAGTTTACTTATTTATTATACGTTAATTGCCCATCTTTCCCATTCTAAAATATAAACTCTAGAAAGACAGGGATCTTTGTGTGTTTTGTTCACTGATATGTTGCCAGGGCTTAAAATACTGCCAAGAATATAGTGGGTGCTCAGTAAATACTATTGAATGAATAAGACCATCAATCAACATTTCACGGATTCTTCCACTACTTCAGCAGTGTATTGATAATGATTTCAAAGTTCGTTAACAACAGAGCATAGAAGGATAATGATGAAATGGAAAGGAAAGTTTTTTTAAACACACAAAGTTTCAAGTAAACCCAGACCTAAAACTAAAACTGTGGTTTTGGTAATGAAAATGCTCAGATAGGGACCATTTACAAAACAGAGCAAAAATTAAAAAATCTGTGAGTGTTGCTAAGATGACGTGTGGCAAGAACACATATAATTTGTCTTTTAATTTGAATTACTAGGAAATGCTCATTTTTATTTGTGGTGTTTTTTCCTCACCATTCTATTAAAGATAAAGATATATTGATTATAATAATATCGATTCAGTTCTTTCAAAGAGGGAAGAAAAACTCTTAGCCTGTGTTTTTCCATTGGGATTGTGCTATTTGAAACAGTATGGCAGAAAAGCAAGTGAGCATGACTGTTTAATTACAGTAGAACACGCTACCAATTCAACTATTGATTTTACTTCATTGGCCATCTAATAATATATTATATACTTTTTCATCCATTCTACATAATGTTCAGTATAGAATTTTATATTTATAAATTCTTTTAAATATTTAATGCCTTCCCATTTAAGTTCTTAAATCAAATTTTTCTAATAGACTAAAATAATCAGCATCATACTGAAAATTTAGCAAAAAGATATAGAGATAGATGAAACCTGATGATATATAGGATTTCTAGAAAATACAAAACCATGTATCTGAATATTAAATGTGTCAAGTTATATATATTAATTAGAATTTATGGATTAATATAATAGAAACTCTGTAATGGTACAGATATAGTACAGCAGTATATAATGAAATGTAATTCATGCATGCAGGTAATATGGAAAGTGAAATGTAAATTTATGTGATTTAATAAGGTTGTTATTGAACAACATATAAAAATTGAACAAGAAAAAGCTTGGCTTTAGTAGCACGTGATACAAATTATTTTAAAAATTGTGTTTGAAACATAAATTATACTGCTACACATGTGAGTTCTAATTCTCTTGGATATAGAGCCACAATATTTTAGAAAAGTAATAAGATCATTAACAATAACAAACTAAAGATCAATATAAATATTACATACATATGTGTGTGTGTTGTAGGATACGTACCAAGCTTACAACCACTGATGTTGTATAACAGTCAGTATTAAATGAACAAAATTGACGTATATAGCCAAGCAAGTTGGCAACGACATTTAGTCATTTGTTAAAACTTGCAAACTGGAAAAAAATATCTGAAATATATATCGCTGTGTTATTCAAGCACACCACTTTGGCCTTGTCTGCCAGTTGTTTTTTTGATCTATGAAGGCATTAGGGAATGACCACTAATTAGTGTTATAAGACCAAACGCTGGTAATATTGGGTGCCATGCAGGCTATCTAAGTTGCTAATGTACAATCCCATTCCAGAAGAGCTGTCACTATAAAACCGGGTCAGCATGGCAGCAGAAATCTATAAATATAGTGCCTATGTCATATCCTATCATCTCTGGAAGGAGCACGCACCCTGTCTTTTTAAAAGAGGTTTCCATATGCTGTAGAAGACATGTGTGATAAATTAAGCACTTCTTTCTAGACACTGAAAACATAATAGTGATATAATTAATTACAGTCATATTCTTGTTAAAATTGTGCAGAAAAATTACACCTTTTTCGATTAGCATGAAATATAAGTGTCAAATCCGTAATAAAACCCTGATCAATAAAACAATAATAATTGTGTTGTTAAAAGCAGACATCGAAAGGTGTTCATGGCAACATATTTTAAAGGTTAGAAACCCTTTTAAAATAAACGGATTTCATCTTTACACTATGTCATCTAAATCATTACTGTGTTTGTGTATACAATTATAATCAGACGATAAATTGCAGCTATTGAATGGATTAAGTCTGCACTTCTTGACCTCATAAATCTGAGATTGTCATAGCTTTAGAAAATGCTTGTGTAACAATCAGTTGATTACATGGCATGAGCAGCTGTGTGCATGTTAACTGGAAAATATGAAAGGGGAAGGTAACGCAGAGTTCAGTGGGAGAACTTTATAACATATTTGACACTTTCTTGTTAACACTTTCAAATCTTCCCTTTGGAATGTGCCTTACATTTTAGTAGGTTTACACATTTAATAGAAGGGTGTTAAGAAAGTTTAAACTAACAAAATGAGGTCCAACTGAAATGTCAATATTCATTAAGATTCTCTGGAAATATTCATTCACGTTAAATCACTGTATTTTTGAAAGCCTTAACAGAGCACCATGAAGAAGAGTGTAGTGTTGAGAAACACTTCACAGTACACTCCAGTTAGTGATCTAGGAAAAAAAAATCTTCGCCAATCCAAAATGACATTCTGTTTCTAAGTGTACTATTTCCACCAAGCGTGCAATGCTGCTTTGACACCACCTCAATTTACATTTAAAAGAAATAAAGCAAAGAATGTGTGATGTTTTATATTATCAAAAATTTCAAAATTATAAAAGTGGTTATCTCACCACTAATGAAAATAAAATACTTGAAGTAGCAATATACTAGTTTTTGAAGGCAGGCTATACCTGAATCTGCTATTTTATCCTTAATTCACGAGGTATCATGTCCATTTTAGATCTTCTTAGGCGAATTGGTTTTAACTCAAATTTATCTATTTGTATATAACTTCTACCTTCAAAAATTTATATAGAATATGACCCAATTTTGTAAAGCTCATATATTAAAATGGTATTAATCAAAGATTCAAAGAGAATTAGATTATTAATAATGAAATATTTTCATTTACTTTAATTTTCTCAGATCAAAGGAACTAAAGCGTGCTCTAAGCATTAGTTAGGAATTTACAGCCTGCTCATAAAAGTGGCACTTTTCTCATTTTGCATAAAAAGTTAGAGTATAGAATAGCTAAATAACTAATCCCAAGGTCACAACGAAAAGGGGAATCAGGGGCAGCTCAAAAGAGAATCCTCAATTTCGAGCTCTTGAGGAACAATTGCCTTTTTATAACCCCTATTTAATAACATTTAATGATGAAATTACCATGAAAATAAAACATCTTGTTCGAAAGACATTCTAGTGCGGAAAAATAGGAGACAGTGATCTATGATATGCACTCAACTTTGTTAAAACAGTCTTATAAGAGATTAGACCCGGCGCACTCCCACCTGTCTGGAGAGCTGGCCAGCCTTCAGAAAGCCATGTAAGGAAATGTCCACATCTTAGAAGAGATGGGATTTCTTTGCCTCCATGAATTCTGACCCACATAGTTGATGACCACAAGCAATTGCCCAGAGGTCTCATCCTGACTTCTGGCATCATACCACACCGATTGCAACTTGTTTGATGTTGAGATAGATAGTTTTGTTAGATAATGCCAAGGAGCCTGCTGTTGTAGACTTCATTCACTATGAAGAGCTACCTAATATTACCTAGTAATAATGGTTAAGATTTGAGTGTCAATCTTTGCATTAGATTGTTTACTTACATTATCTCACTTCGTCTTTCAAGCAACCTGCGGTGGAATTATCATTGTCTCCAACATCCAGATTAGAAAATTAAGGGATTAAGTGTACTGTCCACAGAGCTGGAGGGTGTTACAGCCAGATGTAGACGCAGATCTTAGAACTTCCAGAACTCAGATTCTTAACCACCAGGCAACACAGCCCGAGGCTTTGTGTTTCCCAGCTCGATTTGATTTCCCACAGTGCGGCTTCTGAATCTCAATAATTAAAGCCTCCCAACAGGCAATGAGATCCTTGGCTTTAAAAATGAAAATTTTAATCCAAATTTTGGTTTAAAAACGACCCATAGACCAGTCTGGCTGGTTTTATGTTTTCAACTTCATTGACTTGACTAATTGTATGATGAAGTGTGGCTACTCTAGTCATCAGTGTTTATGAGTGTTTCATTTAGGAGAAAAATACAATCAATTAAAGTTTACCATTTTAGTCGAAGACAGAATGCTTTTCCAAAGAAGTAGTTAAAGCAGTCGAACAACTGCTGTGGGGAATTTTCCTCTTAGAGTTGTGTGTGCCACAGAACGGATTGCAAAAAACTTACTCAAAATTTGTCAAATCGATTTGTTGTTTTGTTTGGCATCGTTGATAGAGACATTCAGCAAATTAACTCAATTGGTTAGCGATTTTAGGTAAATGTACCAAATGAAAATAATGGCATTTTGGGTTATTTGATCTCTACAATTCTGTGATATCAGCACAACCTTGCTTAACTTAGTTTTTTCTTAACTGAGTTCATGAACATTTTTCCACCATGTTCCCCCTCACTTTCTGGGTTCCCACCTGATGTCTTTCTGACTTTTGCAAGTGCTCATCTCCACCAACACAGGGTCTTTGGACATGCTCTTCCCCTGCTGGAACACATATTTTCCCACTCTCTTGCCTCACCCCTGTCCCAGATTCAATATGTCTTCAGATCTCAATTCAATGGTCCCTTTTCTAAGGAAGAGACCTTGACCTCCATAACTAGGTTGAAAACACCTACAGCATGCTGTCAGAATACACAGTACCCCTCTCCAGAGCAGTTGTCAGCATAGTTGAGGTATATATTTGTTGGTGTGATTCTTCGATTAATACTTCTTTCCCAATAGCCTGTAAGCTCCATGCGGGGAGGCACCATATCTGCTTTTGCTCATCATTCACTCCCAGTGCCTAGCACAGTCCCTGATATACATTAGGTAATTAATACATGAATGTTGAATGAAGGGATAATGAATATCATGCTGATTAAACCAGAGATATGATATACCTGTGAGTAAAACAGTGAATACATTGATTTCTAACCAATTTTATTGAGATGTAATTTACATCAAATAAAATGCACCGATTTTTAAGTGTGCGATTCAATAAGTTTTGAAAATATTGGTTTTTCATAGGTTGCCTTGTTCTGATACTGAGCTGTAACACTATAGGCAAATCTTTGAATGTCCCTGGACTTCAGACTTTTCACCTGTGATAGGAACTAGGCTGTTCCTAAAGTCCCTGCCCATACTAGGATTCTATATCTGTGTTCAGGCCTTCTGCACTTGAGAATACATTGAAAGATATGTACTCTCAAAAGGGTAGCTATATTTTTAGAAACTTGTCAAAAGATAGGGACAGCCTGCCTGATGTTGGTAGTGATTTTCTTATACACTCTTTAATTTATCGAATTTGAATTTTCAAGTTGCCCTAACTTGGAAAAATGAGGATTTCGCTCCCTTACAATACTGTGTCTTTGAATACCTGGTTCAGTATCTTTGTCAACATTTCCGTACTCTAGGGAATCCTTTCACAGTGTATACGTATATCAAATCATCACATTATACACCTTAAATATATTACAATTTTATTTGTCAATTATACCTCAATGAAGCTGGAAAAAAAGAAAGAAACATTTCCATGCCCTAGAATTAAAAACAGAATATTTACACCACTTCAACCAGAATTGTAGTAGTTCTTTTCCACTAAGGCCGCTGAAGCACAAAGGGAAATATTAAACAAGGGCCACTTAAGTAAAAAGCATAAAGATAAAGATATTTCTCTTCTTTCTACCTATCTCTGTATCTTCGTGTCTTCTTCCCCTGTCACCCCTTCCCTCTCTCCTCTCTCTTCCTTCCCTTCTTTTTGCCTTCATTCATTATTTCAATAACAGAAATACAAAAACAGTACATTGATCTACTTTTTGAATTGAGAGCAAGGAATAACAAATTGTTCACTAAATGTAACACATAATTTCAAACGTACTCAGACAGTGTTTTCAGGATGGCAAATAGAGAAAGATTAGTTGAATAAGAAAATGAAATAGAAAGAGAACAAAAACAGACAAGCAGTGAGAGCAAAAACTGCCCAACAGACTGGAATACCGCATAGAGAAAGGGAAGAAAAAAGGAAAAGCAGAGGGAGACAGACACAAACCCCCACCGACAGGGGCACGCATTTTGATAAAATAGAAGCTTTCTATTTTTAGGTGAGATATACCCAGCTGTGAATATTTAGGACATTGATTCTCAAATGATGCCCTTGCTCTGGGTGCTTGAAGCTAAATATTTTTAAATGATCTAATCCACACTGAAAAAATATTTCATAAATAAAACAATCTCCCTCTGAAGATTGTTCTCCCATTCTTTCTTAATTAAACCTTTATATCTGAATATGCTTATCTCTACTAGCATCTAGATTTAGCATGAAAATATATGCCTAGTTGTATTAAGAATAAAAAGATTTGTATTTTATCAATCAAAAAAGTGTAAAAACCATTCATTCAAGTAATTGACGTTAAAAATATGTTTCCTTATATGTTCTTCCTTTGTGAAATTTTAATAAATGGATCCTTGCACATAGTTAAAAAAAATCAAATGGGACAAAGGGATTATAATGAAAGCAGCAGTTAGCCATGCCGCTCCCTAATACCTTCAGTCTTACTCGCTGAGGAAATCGCTTTTAATGGTTTCCTATGTAATTCTTTGGAGTGATTGCCTCCAAAATCTAAATAATATACTTAATTACTATATCTCAATTTATCAAATTTGAATACAAAATATTGGACGTAAAAGATGAAAGGTTTGCACTACCTCATTTACACTACCCTGCCAACTTATATCTCCTCATTTACTACCAATTTTTGATAGTTTTACAAGTTCTAAATAACTTTGTACCTTTAAATAATGTACTTAAACTACCATTCATGTTCATTGACTACTCTCAACACCCCACTATCTGGGATAAAAATAAGAGTACCCCTCTTTTCTCTCAACCTATTCTTCCCATATTTCACTTCCTAATTTATACTCCTAATTATAGTATCACCTGTTAACTGGAATTTTTACACAATTTTCATTCCATTCCACAAAGATAATTTAGCCTTCTGTTTTTTATCTATAGAAAAGGGGGCACGAGGCAGCCAATGGAAGACATTTTATAAGAAGAAGAGTAATACACAATGGGCGGTATGGTCTCCAGGGTGGTGGGCAATGTAAATCCTCTTTCCTGTCTGTCATTAACATCTTTAGTAAAATGTTGATTTCTTATTAATGCAGTTTGGAGTAGAATATGCCCTTTAAAGGTGCCTTCATGTGCTGAGTCTTGGTCAAAGGTGAGCATGGATCAAAAAACAAGATTTTCAAAGATGATTCCATCACACAGGATACAAAAGTGTGCAATTAAGTCTTGAATCTTGTCTCAGAGTAAGTCTTTAAAGATTGCAAAGAAGGGAAAATCCGTATTGCAGATGGTGGTGAAATCACAAAGCACTTCCGATTAGAGTATCTGGCTTGGCCCAAACATAAGAAGAAACCTGGGACAGTGCTATGTTAGGGAAGTTGAGGAGAAAGCAAGCTCTGTTCTTAAAGAATGGTTTTTAAAAAAAATCAAAGGTGTCCAAGATGTGGGGTTTGACTGTAAAAGTGTCATGGGTATTCTGTCAAAGATCATTTGGGGATGGAGTAAGGGTAGAGGCAGATTAGTTAGGAAGTGAAGGAGTGATGAGAAAGGGGGAGCTAGAGAAGTTGCTTGAAGAATTTTGTAGTGAAATTGGTGGAAGAAATGGGAAGGGAAAGCAAATCTTGTTTATCCTCAAAGGCCCATTTCAAGTGCCATCTTTCCATGAGACTCTTTCTGCCGTCTCCATCCCCTAGCTTAGTGAATGTCATCTTTCTACCTTTTCCATTGTCATGATCATTTGTTTACGCCTCTCTTAGCTAACTTGTCCACCCTTCGCTTTGTGTTACATATTTATAAATATGTGATGTCTGCTCTATTAGATGGTAAATTAATGTCTAATTTATCTTTACTTTCCCAATACCTAGCCCAAACTCATACAGATAGCAAGCATTCAATAATTTTTTAATCTATTAATATGTTCATGCTTGACTAAAAGAGAAATGTGTCCAGTTCTTTTTTCTTCTTTATTTCCTTCCTTTATTTATTCCTTCCTTCCTTTCCTTCCATTCCCCCCCACTTCCCGCCTTTGCTTCATTTTTCTTTCCTTTCTTACGAAGATTAAGCCTGTGTATGCATGGATAAGGAAAGACAGATCTGTGCATTAGTAGAGATTGAAGATCCTGGAAAGAGAACAAGAATAGAAGTGATAAAGAGAGAAGAAATGTGATTCAGTTATTATCCAAAAAAAAAAAAGAAAGAAAGAAAAAAAAGAACAGAGTGCATAATCCTCTCTCTGAGGCTAGAGGAGCCGGGCCAGAATATCAACATAAAATCTTAACTGAACTTGAACAGAAATTATTTCAATGATGTTTGCCTGGATATAAAATTAGAGGAGTGTTTAAATTCCTGCCATTCCTCTACACTAAGAATAGATTGAAAAACAAACAAGAATCAAATTACCATAAACACATTTCAAATATCAGTGAACAAGGGGTTATACCCAAAGGGGAAAAAAGATATGAGAGGTTCATATAGTTTCTGTTTTGGAGACCAACTATCTGCATTCAAACTACTTGTTAGACTTGATGGGCTTTTACTATAGACTATTAACTACTTTTTGAGTTCTATAGGCCTCCTACAGATTTAAGTAAAGGGAATCTCAAGAACCTAAAGGAAATTAGAGCATTTATTTCATTTAAAGTGTAATAAATAGATTTGAAGTTTCAAGGAAGAAGACGCTGGCTACTTGCAGAGCCATGATCTAGGGTATCTTGGGGAATTGAAAAAGTTTTAGGGTCTGGTTATCACTTTTAAGGCTGACAAACTTGACTTCATGCACTGAGTAGAGTCACCTCTTAAGTCCAAACCCATGTGAACCAAGTTCATGACACACAGGTTTACACACCAGGATACCAACTTCTCAAATTATACTGAGAAATTTAATTGTCAAGGCCTCAGACATTCCTGGCCTCTGCTTGGCACATTATCTACTTGCAGGCAAGCTGTGTGGGAAGGTAAGCTGTAACTAGAATTTTACTTGACGTGTTTGGAATTAGAGGCAACAGAATTAGATGTGTGGTTCAACGGTTTTCTGGAATCCAATGACAATTGTCCAGTGCACCTGTATCTTTGAAAGGAATTTACCTGCCACCAGGGCTCCACAGGTCCCATGGACTGGATATTTTTTTTCACTTGCAATTCCTATGGGACTTATTGTATATACAATATTCTTACGTGTTTCTTAATATCATTATATTTATATAATTGTTTATATTCACAAAAAGTATTTACTTAAGTTAGGTAATGATCTCCATTGCAGTTCATATTAACATTATCATCTACATTTCACAGAAAGGGAAACTGAGGCTCAGAGATGTTAAGGGACTTGGCCAAAGATCCTACAGATACTAGTGTCTGAACCTTTGAAAACAGGAAGCATAGCTTATATTTTTTATAGTCCCAAGAATAGTGCTCTATAACTAAGAGGCACTTGTAACATATTTGTTGGTAATAGTAGGTTTATAGAAATATGTAATGACCAAGCTGATACATTTGAATATTTATAGAAATAGGCTTCACTTTACTCAATATATCACAAGTTTTTCCTTCAGTATTGAATTTCCCTTAGTACATTTAAAATATGACTTGCTTTATAAAAATTGGGGTTTTCTACAACATTTTAGGAACCCATCTATGTTTTAAAAGATGAATGACTTTGAACTACTATTTTCAGTTTGGAAAAGACAAATGATTTTCTTCTGTGGGGTGGCATATCTATTATTGTTCATAGTTGCAAATGATAGACTCCACTCTAGGAGTTTGAGCAGAAAGGAAATTTACTACCGGGCATAGTAGACACAACCCGTGCTTTGCCCAGACACCCCCAAATTTCTTTTACTGCGTGTGCTTCACACCTAAATTCTCTAGTAATTTTTTTCTAAGGTTGGCATCTGCTACTTTCTTCAGATGCCTGCCTAAGAACTACTATGGCTGATTGCCTACGTGCACAGAGAGCCCAAGGGCCAGGGAGATTAGGTCTGGTGGGGCAGCCCTCAGCAGATGACTAACTGGCTGCCCTGACAGGAAGTACAAGTCAGCTCCCTTGCCTCCACTTGGGACAAACTCTGGTTGTAATTTAAACTCCAGGCTTCCTTGCAGGATCAGGCTGAGGCTGGAACTTTGCCTGAGATCTCATGCTTACTTGGCTTCTAAATCTTTCCCTGTCCTTCTTTCTCTGCTTTCCTACTGGTTTCTCCTGGGAGCACTTTCTTAAAAAGTCACTTGCAGTAAATGCTTGTCTCGGGATCTCCTTCTGAGGAACCCAATTGTATTAGTTTCCTAGAGTTGCCATAACAAAATACCACAACCTGGGTGGCTTAGAACAACAGAAATTTATTCTCTAACAGTTCTGGAGGCTAGAAGTCCAAAATCAAAGTGCCAGTACGGTTATGCACCCCCCGAGACTCTGAGTAGAATGTTTCCTTGCCTCTTCTTAGCTTCTGGTGGTGGTCGTCAATCCTTGGAGTTTCTTGGCTTGCAGCTGCCTTACTCTAATCCCTGCCTCTCTTGTCACATGGTACTTTCCCTTTGTGTCTCTTTGTCTTCAGATGGCATTCTTCTCTACGTGTCTTTTATTTTCTCTTCTTGTAAGGTCACCAGTCATATTGGATTATGACCCATGACTTTATCTTAACTTGATTACATCTGCAAAGACCCTGTTTCCAAATAAAGTCACATTCACAGGTACCAGGAATTAGTATCTCAACATATCTTTCTGGGGACACAATTCAACCCACAATAGGAGTTGGGGAGCTCGTAGGAAGGGCCAGATTATTAGCCTTGGAGACTGCAAAGCAAGGAACACCACCCAACCACACAAAGGAATGGTTCCCAAGAAGAGCCACTCCGGCTGCTGCTGCTCCTGCTGTGTATGTGAGATTCTAGAATTTCTGCCCTCCTGCCTTTGAGAGCCAGGCACCTCTACTCTCATGAGAAAATGAACTTTGTATGTTTGGCACCAGTTTCTACATGTTGCTTCTTTCAAAGTGAAATCTCATGTGGGCAAAGCCAAGATCTGAAGGGGAGGTGAGAAAGCAAGTTTTTCTGCTTCTTCCATGGGGATGCAGGACTCCTAAGATGACAAATTCTTCCAGTATAAGAGGAATGTTCAAAATCTGTGATGCAGCCAGAAAACATGACAAACCACCACTACAGTTAGACCCAGTGACAAATCAGAATGCCTGAGAGTATTTGGAATTTTCTATACATTTTTAGATATGAGTTTATTTCCTTTTTGAAAGAGAAGAAATAAAAACTTCTGACTTGGGAAGCTTGTTGTGATTCTTTATATTTTCTCACTTAGAATGTAATATTACTTACCCTTCCTAAAGTCATTGGTGGACATGTACAGTTCATTATCGTACTAAAGAGCTGTGCGTATAGTCAGCTTTTGGCTGCATAATTATTTATTACAAAGATCTTAAAGATATTTTTATTTAAATTATTTGTGTAGGAGGAGATTCGAAGGTAAATTTAAAGAAAGGATTTCATATTTCATTTGTAGCTGTTCTATGAAAAGCTATGTTTAAAGCTTCTATATACAGTCATGTGCCATGTAACATTTAGGTCAATGATGGACCTAATATATGATGGTGGTCCCGTAAGATTAGTACCAAATAGCCTAGGTGTGTAGTAGGCTATCCCATCTAGGTTTGTGTAAGTACACTCTATGATGTTTGTACAATGACAACATTGCCTACTGATGCATTTCTCAGAATGTATCCCCATCTTTAAGCGACACATGACTGTATTGCTTTATGAGACATGTATCTATCTTTATATGAAGTATGAGGGCATAATTTATCAATGTTATAGTTTTTCAAGGAAAGGGCCTTGAGGTCTAGTTAGGTTCATGGTAGAGGTCTAATCTGTTTCTTCCTATTGCCCAGCACACGGCCTGACAAATGGGAAGAAATATTTGTTAATTGAAAGAGAAACAACAGGATTCTTTTGGGTTCTAATTTTTTCGATCGAAAGAATCTGAAACTTGACATGTGACATTTCTTTGATCAACATAGAGATGATTTTTGAACTGCATCATCTATCTTGTCACACACAAACAAAATGTAAATCGCTAGGTTTCAGGTTTTTATGGAAGTCCAGACAACAATGATTTTATTTTTAACAGTCAAGTCTCTAGAGCAAAGGTCACCAAATAGTGACCAAAAGTGGCCCACCACCTGTTTTTTTATGGCCTGTGAGTCAAGAATGATTTTTACGTATTTAAATATAGAATGTAAAAAAGACTGTTAGTATTTCAGTGAGGACAGTTGCTCAAAGTTGAGGACATTGCTTCTTGGCCTGCCGGGCCTGAAATATTTACTCTCTGGCCCCTTACAGCAAAATTTTGATGATTCCTTCGTGAGAATATATCCAAGTAAGACTTCTCTGTATTCAAAGCATTGTTACTACAAGAAATTAGAGTTTAGCAAATATGTTGCTATATTTTTCACCAAGAAAATCAGCCCTAAAACAAAAATAATTATTTTGAAAAAATAAACTGAAAATGAAGAAAAAGCAGTCAGAGGATAATGAAATTAAAGACCACAAAATGCTACTCTCCTCTTCCATCTCTGATCTAGAAATGCATAGATGGAGTAACATTGTCCATTAGGCAACCAAATATGTACTAAAAATGATTCCTTACGTTTGTATAACACCTGTAACTTTTCAAAGCTCTCTCAGGATAGTATTTAACGTCTTATAGCTGTATTGTAGCAGTAACTCACATTTTTGATTGTTTAGCACTATGAAACTCAATTGTGTGTACATTCTTTTTATCTTTCTTGATGACAGGTATTCTACTGCTCAACAAAGAGATTTAGTTGGAAATCAAGAAATTCCTTGAATACACTACTTGCCTAAAGCTTTTTCTGGCTCAAGTCAGTGCCTGAGGCTCAAAGGTACTAGAACAATCTTAAAGTTATCTTTATTTCTTAATTTAGTAAACTAATGGTATGGTTTTGAAAAACATCCCTACATGCTCTGAAAAAAGGTTTTCGTGTGTGTGTAAATATTGTGTACAGTTTGAATATAAATATTATCCCAAAGATCTCAACACCTGATGGGGAGAGTAATTTAAAACATAGTTATTTTGGTTATCAAGAAGATGGTTTCAAATGGTGTGTTAAGGAATTCCATTTAAGACCATTGTTATTAAGGATGTTGAACTGGCATAAAGATCCAAAGGAATGCTAATTTGATTTAAATGAGTTGAAGCTGGGAGAGTACGCGCTTGGCATTGAAGGTTTAACAGCAACCTGTATGGCGAAGACTTCAAGGTTGTAGTTGATTGTTAGTTTAATGTATGTCAGTGGCATGATGAGGTTGCAAAAATGTCTGTGATCTTAGGCTACCACAATTTAGGTAAAGCAAGCTGATGGCTCCTCTCTATTCTGTGAGAGATCCCAGTCACACGAAACTACTGGATCAAATTCTGGATAATATACTCTAAGAAGAGTATAGAAGATCAGGGATGGCAAATACGTTTTTATGTCTTCTGTCAATTTTAATTGCTTGTGGCTGCCTAGAGAAATGGGTTGAGAAGGATTCTGAGGCCTTAAGCAGGCTCATTGGGAAATGGTACTGGGTTTGTCTGGCAAGAAGGTAATGCATTATTTATCATTGTATGTGTTCAGGATTGGATGACAAAGGGCGTGTATCTGTTCTGATGGAAGAATTCAGCTCTCATATCCTGCACATTTTTACTTTTTCTCATTAAGGATAAGCACCTGTTACAATTTTCATGTGCCTCTTAACAACGCCATTTCTTAGAACAAGGGTAGGTGAAGTATGGCTAGCAGGCCAAATCTGGCCCATTGCCTGTTTTTATATTTTAAATTTAAAATATAAAATGTCATGTTTTGAATTTGTTTCTCACTTTATATGTGGGGAGATCTCACAAAATGCTAGAAATAATATTCTCACTTTTATTACCTCCAAAATAGTTTATAATTATATATTTGATTTTATTTTAGACCAGTAGTTTTTTAGGGGTAGGGGGGAGATTACTCTTTAATATCTAGTTTTTACAATGTTTATTAATTTTTAATATTAATTTTACTTTTTCACGCTCAGAGACTATATTCTGTACCATTTATTGTTTAGAGAATGTACTTAATATTTTTAAGTCTATTATATATACTTATGAAGAGTTCATTAATGCTTAAAAAAAAGGATGGCTTAATATAGCATATGGACCTTAGTACACGGGTTTTAACTCAACATTATTAAATGTCATTTAAATCCTTTTATCCTTATTCATTTTTGAGTAATTGATCTGTCCTAGACTGATAATAATGTGTGGGAACATCCCAGAAGACTATATATCTGTCCATTTATTCTTTGTAGATCTCATTGTTTTTCCGTGGCCTTATAATGAATTTATAGAGAGAAGCTATTGAACGTAGAAGGATTCTGGTCCTAGATGACTCAGAAAAGAGTTAAGAGATGGGCTCCTATTTATCTGGTCAGCACAGCTTCTGTCTCTGATGTAAGATGCTGTTAGTGAAGATTTTGTTCTTCCACCAGGTTAACAGATAGAGCAAGAGATTGCTTAGCCACCCACCTCCCTAAGAGATAGAGTTACTGAAAATTCTATTTGGCCTTCAGATAGCTTTGTCTTCATGTTTATCTTCTTCAACATTTTTAAGGGGGAATTTAAAGTCTATGGATAAAGCACCTGTATTCAACTACCTTGTCAAACCACGTATTTCCACCATGTCTCATTGTAGTCTAAACTGGTCCAGAAATAGAATACTCAATTTAGTTAGACAGATTCCAGGTAGTTGGTCTTCAAATATTGTTAGCCATAAAACGATTATTCAAATACCTTTCTAAGCAGGAACCATCATATAGAACAAACAGATGTAAAGCTGCTTACTGGCCTAGAGGTGGGATAGAGAGTTGGGCAAAGCATGGAGGGCTACAGAGATGGGGAGGTCTCCAGTACCAAGGAGGATTCAGGGGAATAGATGAGAAGACAGATGCTTCAAAGATTTTTGAAATAAAGTTGTATAGATAAAGACATATGGCTAATTAAAGATAAATGGATTATTATATGATAGCTTAAAAATATTTTTAAATAATAGTGAACATTAGAATGTTAAAATCCAGCACAATAGTCACCAAAGATGCATATAAACCCCACTGTGTTTCAAATAATAGCATCTAAGGGCATGAGCAGTCTTTTATGAGAATAACATGAACACAATTTACTGGGATTGCCTACTTTAAACGGCATTCCCTGAAGAAATTTTAAAGTTTGGGAGAATTTCCATTTTTTTTGCATATAGTGAGACTTCAGTAATACTTTTATGTTGCACTACTTCAAATTTAGATTTTTCAAATTCTTGTAGAATTAGATCACACAATATTAGATATTACAACTGTGTGCACATTTTACTTTGATACAAATACCAAATTAAGGGGACAGGGTGCTGCCTGCCAGAGATCATCTTGCTTCCCACTCTGTAGCAGTCATCTATTATCTTCACAAAATTCTAGGGCATTTAAAAAACCATAAAGCTAGACCACAGTCAGGTTCAAGTTTTCTGGAAATGATGCATAAAATT
Source organism: Diceros bicornis minor (assembly GCF_020826845.1). Classification (NCBI taxonomy): domain Eukaryota; kingdom Metazoa; phylum Chordata; class Mammalia; order Perissodactyla; family Rhinocerotidae; genus Diceros; species Diceros bicornis. The sequence continues at coordinate 68,870,988 of NC_080741.1, forward strand.
CCATGGCCAGTGACTGCAGAAGAAAAGGTGACTCAAGACATGGAAGGTTCTTATAAATTAAATTCTTACAAGATATCAAATAGAAGTTATGGGTCTGTAGAAAATGACCTACAATGAGTTAGTAACTACAAAAAAAAAGAAAAAAGGACTTGAACAATGATGACATGGGACAGAAGAGTAACGTAGGAAAGGCCAAAGTCTAAAGTGATCTACAGCTTTCAAAATGTTCTAAAAATAATTTTTAAAAAGAAGCTTTTTATGGAATGTTTGGAGGAAAAGAAACCACTGGGAAGAGATGAGGCTGATGGGGTAATCACTAACTAATGACAGAGAGAAAGAAAACACCTGGGTGCCAGCTCTCCTGCTTCCTCCACCAGAAATGCTCTTCAAACTGAAGTGGATGGAACAAGCGTGAGGCCCAGGGGAAGCAGTGAACTGACTATAGGAGGCTTTTCAAGTGAGTTGTCCTCAAGCTCACATGGATTTTGTCCAGGGTACCACTTGCAGCTGTAGCACAAGAACCTCTCCCAGTCATCTACAAGGAATTCTGGGGGATGGGAGAAGCGTTGGAAAACTAGAAATGAGTAAATCCTGTTATAATTTTCCAAAATGTGGAAAAATTCAGATTCTAGAAGAGACAACCTAGTGAAGTTGCATTGATTCCTACGAAAATCAGGCAACTCCTTCTTTACATGGCAAATGGGGAGACTTGGACAGCCAAGCATTTTTCTGTAGTCCACAGTAGAGGTTGTAATAACGAGCCACGTCAGTCAAATCCCTTTTCTTTACCTGATACAAGAGAAAAAGTTAATATAGTAAAGGGCTTGGGGTTTTGTTGTTGTTGTTATATTACCTTTTTTAAGTCTCTAACAACCATAATACTCTTCTGGGTGATGGTGAAAATGATATAGTAATACTCACAGGAGTGTATTAACTTTTTGAAAGACAACATCTAAAGTATATTGATTATTGATTAGTGCTGAATAGGTGTGATGGCTAATTGTACATGTCAACTTGACGGGGCCAAAAGATGCCCAGAGAGCTGGTAAAACATTTCTGGGTGTGTCTGTGAGGGTGTTTCTGGAAGAGATTAGCATTTGAATTAATAGACTGAGTAAAGAAGATCTGCCCACACCTAAGTAGATGGGCATCATCCAATCCTTTGAGGACCACAAAAGAACAAAAAGGAGGAGGAATGGTGAATTCCCTCTCTCTCCTTGAGCTTGAAGGTCCATCTTCTCCTGCCCTCAACGGTAGAGTTCAAGGTTCTCAGGCCCTCAGATCCTGCGACGCCCCAGTTCTCAGGCCTTCAGCCTCGAACTAGGAGTTATACCACTGGCTTTCCTGGTTCTCCAGTTTGTAGATGGCAGAATGTGGGATTTCTAGGCCTCCATAACTGCGTGAGCCAATTCCAATAATAAATCTCTTCTTATATCTCTCTCTATATATCCTATTGGTTGTGTTTCTCTGGAGAATTTTGACTAATATAACAGGAGAGTGTTCTCTATAGAAATCAATTCATGGCCCAATCCCTAGTGATATCGTAATTTGTAATTTTATCAACTACTTAAATGAAGACAGTGATTGTTCTGTGCAGTTGACAGAAATCTGGGAAGGACAGTTTGTTCTTTGGACAATAAGATCAAGGCTGAGGCATGTCAATCATGAGATTTACCACTTGCTGGCTACACGACCCTGGCAAGTGACTTACCTTCTCTGAGCATCAGTTTCCTCATCTGTAAATGGGGATAATAATTGACTCATAAGGTCATAAAGTGATAAATAATGATAAGTATAAAGTGTATATTATAGGGCCTGGCCCAGAAGTCATTAAAATGATTAAACTTTGTCATTAAATCAGTAATTAAATAAAATGGAGGTGTTTAAGCTGGAGAAGGAATGGAAAAAGAGATTTGGAGCAGCTGGTCATTTACATATAGTGGGATACCATGCAACTGTATAAAGGAATGAGAAGGGTCTCTGTACACTGATATTGAAAGACTTCCAAGATATATAAAGTGAAAAAAAGCAAGAGGCAGAATAGTGTGAGTATAATTTGCTATATTTTGTATAAAAGAGAAAGGAATAAGCATCTGTATTTGCTTGTAGATTCACAAAATTAAAACTTGGGAGGAAACTAAGAACATCACTTACTTATTGGGGATGAGAACTGGGTAGAGGGCTGATAAGGACAGAGACTGGAGGGAGACTGTCTACTTCATACCTGACTTGATTTGGTTCCCCCAGAAACTGACCCTGAGAGGATGGTTTTCATGCAAGTAGTTTTTTGGGAGATGATCTCAGGAAGCATAGGTAGGGGAGTGGGGAATGGAAGAAACAGAAGGAAGTAATAGATGATGAATCATTAAACAGGTTACCACTGTGAGCAGCCGGAGTTCTATCCCACAGGCAAACCTGTGGCAGACAATGTGAAGTGCACTTCAGAGTTACCCCAGTGCTGGGTGAGGAAACCTCATTGATTACCGACTCCTCTAGGGTGGGGAGACCTTGGGCAGAGCAGCAGCTACTCTTAAGCATAGGCAAGGAGTGGTAAACCCAGTAAACACAATGTTTGTCACAATACCTTCTGATGCTTTTTCATTTTTGAACCAAGTGAAAGTGTTCTCTTCCAAAAAATAATTTAAAAAATAAAATTTATAAAGGAAAATAAAATAACCACATATCATAAGATATTAGTGATACTGACATACAGAAAGGGATTACTTTTATTTTTGGTCAGTTCCGAAATACAAAACTAGAAGCAATATTTCTCATTACAGGATAGCAGATATCAGCTAAAGTAGGAAGCACTTTCTAATAATTAGATCTGCCGCCTTATAAGGTCTTGATAATCACCTATCATTGAGCTCACTCAGAGAATAGAGGTCACTCAAGGATTTGTTTTAAACTAACATTTATTAGGTATTAAGCCCACAGAATAGACAAGGTAAATAATCTCCTAAAGTGGCTGCCAAAGATGGAGTCATTTGTTATGCTAAACAACCCTTTACATGAATTTCTCATTTAATTCTCCAAGTATAACATTCCTCTGAAGCGTTAGTCCGAGGAAACTAAGTTCGCAGAGTGGCAAATCCCAAACTAGCCGGTAGTTTGGGTGTCCACAGTGATCCACTGCAATTGCTGGTCCACTAGTCAGTATCATCTGATAGCTTGTGAGAAATGCAGAATCTCAGGCCCCACCCCAGATTTAATGAATCAGAAGCTGCCTGTGAGCAAGATGGCCAGGTGAGTTTGTATGCAAGGTATTCTTTGAGAAGTAAGTTTTACAATGTTTAGATTCCACAACTATGTAGTAGAATTTGTTTTATCCCTAACGGAAATATATTGGCCTATACTTAAACTACATTTAATTTTAATTCAATTAAACATTTTAATTTACAAATTGAATTCCCCACAATAACCTGATGGTTATATGCACCTTTAAATATATCATCTCAAATATACTGTGCTTATATGATAGGAGTAGATTATTCAGGACTGAAAGATTTTTATTTTCTCATATTTGAGCACAGTGCCAAGTACTGATATGGATAGACTGCCCAGATGTCCTCAGTGCCAACTAGGTGATCTATTAAAATACTACAGTTAGGTAGTTTTCTTCAGTTCATTATAAACTTCGCTCACAATTGTGAGACACTCTATTATGAACTGAAACAATGGTACCTGAAAACATGAATAATACATAGCACTAACAATGCTTTTGGAACCATTATGGCGTAGAATATCGTATCAATCCATAATTTGAAGATGGGGCTAAATGCATCTTTCATCTAAAAGAGCTCCTGTGATGTGTCAATTTACACCTGATGTTAATAAGAATATACTACCACCTAAAATCCATATTAAAATATTTTATATAAGATGTACTTGCATTAATAGATAGCTGTCATTTGTTACTAAATACAGCTGTTAAAAGAACCTCTTAAGTGCTTTCAAAATTTGTTTTTAAGACCTCGACATTGGATTGAATAAAAAGTATTATGGAACCAATCCTTCATTGTGAAAATGGACATAATGGATGAAATACTGTATGTTGCTTACTTCATTTTTGCCAGGTCAAATTGAAATTCTCATCAGCATTTGACACTCCTTACATGGCCACATAATAAATGAGTGAGAACCTAAATATGGACATTAAATATTTCATTTTCACTGGACATTATTACCGTACAGTACAGTTCAACTTTTGAGAATATCTTTCACATTTCTTCTTTGAACACTATAGTCTTTCGTTGTGAACCTCTCCCGTAATAAGTAACTTAAGGTAGCTCACCCAATTATGAATCATTCTGGATTATAAATTCATGTATCATTAACCATGAATTCAACAAGTACACAGTGATCTGTTAGATCTGAAATTGCATCAGAGTGTGAAGTAGTACTTTAGGAGAATTAAATTAATAAAATAAATTGAATAAATGTTCAATATAAGTGAAATATGGCACCTTCACCTAAGGGTAAATAAATAAATCCACTGTTTACATTGTTCCCCTTTGACTTCATTTTCTCCATCATCTTCTTGCTGACACTAACTGTTCCTCCATTTGATGGAATCAATATTTTAATTATGAATCAAAATGCAAAGTAGGGGGGCTTAGGCACACATAAGTTTGCAATAATTTTTTTCTAATGGCTTGGCATCATTTATCTTAGTCTGAAAGGCTTTTGACTAGTAGTGAGAGAATCACAGTACTTTTCATTTTTATTAAAGTTGCTTTTCATCTTCAAAAAGATTCTCTTTATCATTACATTTAAATAAAAGATATTAAGAGAAAATTGAATGGAAAAACACCACCCTTTATCATCATCATTATTATTATTGTTATTATTTTGTAGAATGAATATGGAGCATGATTACCATGCTGCTTTGGTATTGTAGTAAAATTCAATTTCTTTTCCAAGAAGTTTATATTATTTGATCTCCATAGTGCCTCTATTTTCTCTATTCTGGGAAGGAGTCACCTGCGAGAAGCGTGCTGAATGTTTTGCCAACCTTACAGAGGGATTTTTAAGGAACCGCTTTCAATGACTAGCTAGCACTTCGAGGAGCAAGTCAGACTTGAAAATGCATAATTAAGAAGTTTCATTTCTCAATTTTCCTGCTGATTTCTTAACTGTTTCCATGTATGGTAACGTGTTTCCCTAAATGTAAGCAGACAATTAACACTGCCTTGGCATGCTCATCAAAGTCTAGAAGTTCTGAGATAATTCGATACTGAAAACTGTCTAGAACCTGCTCCTTAGAGAAATAGGTCCAAACTTATTTGTTAACAAGAAATAAAGTATTTTCTCTCATCTGTGGGATTTAAATTCTGAATAATCTTGACATATCATGTGCTCGTTTCCACCAACATAATCAAGTTGAATGCTGTTCTTTCTCCCACTGACCGCTTTATTCCAGAGGTTTTGTAGCCTGAGGTGGGGTATCTTTGATAGCTTCACGTATAAAATGCATTGTTTAAATTAGAGATTTGGAGGTAAAGCTTTATTTACTCAGGGGGAAAAAGAAATAGCACATCAGTACCAAAAAATCAATTGCTGCTTCACAAACTTGCATACAGTCTCTCCAAGACAGGATAAAACAGTGTCCAAATTAGCCAGATTTCACCTGTTTGTACATTCTCATTTGATCTTTTGGTTATGTCCCATCTCAAATTTTCCATCACAGCCTTTGCCTTATCTGCTGGTCTTTTCCTTCCAATTGGCATCCATGCCACCTTTAAATGTATTCCTATTTTGTCATTCAGCAGACAAACTCCACGCTTTGTATCCCCCTCCTCCCCACCCGCGCCCTACCTCTCCATCACTAAAACGTTCTGCCATTACTTTCAGGCCACACAATGTCACCATCTCCCTGCTTTTCCTTGCACTCTCCCAGCTGATGTCCGACATCCTTCATTTCGCGGCATCTGAGCAGAACCACAAGATGACAACTTTAGGATCATAATGCGAATTAGTTATGCTCTCACCATTTCCCATTCTCATTAAATCATTGTCAGGACAATGGATTCATGTGGTACCATTTCCTGTTCTCATTACAATTTTTGTCACAAGAATGAGGTATCAGAATTTCAATGCCTCGTGTAGTCTTTGAAAAATAATAGTTAACTCTGCTGCTTTGACCTTTTTTTTTCTGTTCTGCGTTTGGCTCAGCCCTGCCCTTCTCTCCTTGCCTATTTGCAGCCTTGGCAACTAGAAGATTCAGATTAAGAGTCTTAAATAGGGCAAAAGTTAAGAAACTACACTGACAGGATTGCGTTCAAACTTTACCTTTCTCTTTTCAATGACAAAACTAAACCCAACATTGCAGCATGCTTTACACAAAAGTTAAGAGTGTAAATACCGTCATTTCTTAGGTAAATGATTTGTTAATATTCTTTTCCATTTTCATTTTTATGTTCCTTCAATTTAAATAACAAATACATAACTTGTCCCTAAAAGAAAGCAAAGACATATCATTTAGATTTTCTTTGTTGCTTTCTAAAAAATTATTCCAAATTTATGTTACATTTAGGGGGAAAAAAAAGCATTCTTACTATTCAGATATACAATTTGAATAAATTACTTTACTTCCCCTCCCTGCTGATCCTAGCTGCCTTTACCAAGGTTTGTTTTACAATTGATGGCTTTGTTCTTCTAAGACAGTTACACGTTCTGTTTGGGTTCAGGTAGAAGTCTTGCAAACACTAAGTAATGATTTGTTAACTAAACGCTCCAGAAGCTGTCTGTCAGCTCTCCCTGCAGCCTAACAGTGGCTTCATCTGCCTGCAGTCACTTCAGGACGCTGTACTTACATGCAAACTTTGTAAAACCCCAGAGAAACACAGGGAACCCAGAAATGCTATAGAAATGCATACTCTTGCCTTTGGTGATATGCTATTACGGTTTTTGGTTTTGGTTTTGTTTGATTCAGAGCGTGTTATGTGAAAAAAAAAATAGAGATCATTTAATTGTTAACAGATCAGTGACCCTATCTGTAGAAAATATTTTAACTTGTAATATTCTTAAAGCTAAGTTTCAATTTTCGTTGGATTCAGAAGAGGGAAACTGAGTTCAACTTGGTGGGTATTTTCTAACTTGTACCCCTCGATTGTCACTTTTTCTGTATTGTTTTCATTTGCTGCTCATTTTTCATATTTCTATTTGGATTATGTATTTAATTTCTTCAAATTGTGGCCCAGCACAGTGCCCGAAATACAATTGGCACGCAATAAATGTTCGTTCGTGGAAGGGAGGAGGAGTAGGGAAATATAGTGGGATGGGTTAGAAATGGTATAAGAAAACTTGGAGGTAAAATGGTTTTCAGATATACTTGCATTGGTTCATGGTAAATATATTTTGTCTTATTTAAGTTGTTTTCTATTTGATTTAGAGTTTTCATTAGAAATGGCTGCTGAATTTTAGCAAATAGCTTCTCACAGTCCATAAATATTATCATAAATTCCTTTCTCCTCCTTTAATTTATTGAGGGACTATTTCATAGACTTTGCTGATACTAAGCCACTTTTGCTTGATCCTATGTATTATATTTTGATCCACTGCTGGATTTTACTTTTAATATTTTATTTAGAATTTTGCATCTTTCTTTGAAAGTGAGTTAATATTGTGGTTTTGTCTCTTTTGTGCTGTCTTTGCGAAGCCACAAAATTGGCTTCATAAAATGAGTTGGGGAGAATTTCCATATTTTTCTTTGACTTGAATTGTTTGTGTTAACAGTGTGTCTTTCAAAGATGAATAAAATTCAGCTTTGAGGGCATCTGGAACTGGTAACTCTTTTCCGTGGCACATTTCTAACCACCTTCTAATGTCTTCTGGGGTAAATGGGCAACTCATATTATTTTTGTCTCTTGGGGATAATTTTGTTAATATGTGTTTTGCCAGGTAATCACGCACTGTCTCTAGGATTTCTAATTGGCTGTCATAAAGTTTCAGCAGTAGCCCCTTCAAATCTGTTTAATTTCTCCTGAATCTATGGTTATATGTCCTACTTCTCATTCTTAGTCATGTCTATTTTTGTATTTTTTCTTTTTGCTCCAATCATAGTTGCAAAAGAGCCAAGAGGGCTGTCTATTTTACTAGCCATTTCCAAGAACCAGATTTATGTATCCATTCTACTTAATATTCATTTTCTATTTCCTTAATTTTAAGCGTATCTTTGTTTCTTTTTGTTTCATCTTGTTCTTTTACTATTTCTTAAGATGCTACACAACTGTTTTTTTTTTTTTTGTATCTGTCTTGTTTAATAACATAGGCTTTTTTTGTGTGTGTGTGAGCAAGATCAGCCCTTTGCTAACATCTGCCAATCCTCCTCTTTTTTTGCTGAGGAAGACTGGCCCTGGGCTAACATCCGTGCCCATCTTCCTCCACTTTATATGGGACGCCGCCACAGCTTGGCTTGCCAAGCGGTGCGTCGGTGCATGCCCGAGATCTGAACTGGCGAACCCCGGGCCACCGCAGCAGAGAACGAGCACTTAACCGCTTGCGCCACCAGGCCGGCCCCAACAAAGGCTTTTAAAGTCAGAGCTAGTCCTAGTAATACAGCTTTCATGGAACGACTACATTTGGGATGAAATATTCTTTGACTCAGTATTTTCTAGATTGCATTTAATTTTGTTTTCCAGGAGTTATCTAGGAGAATAATTTTTAAATATAAAACTACTTTCATCATCTTTTGTCTATATCTAATTGCATTAGATATTTGTATTAGTTTATGATTAAAAAAAGAAGTAGCCTAAAAAATATAGCTCTACTTTTAAAAAATTTATTAAGTGTTTTTAATGGTTAATTTTTGTAAATAGTCTATGTACATACAAAAACATACATTCTCTATTTGAGGGATGAAAATATCTCTGTATATTTATTAAATCAAGTTTATTAATCAGTTCCTCTATGTCTTTACTTTTTCTTTTATTTAGTAAATCTGTTTAATTCTTTGAGGACTGTTGAAAACTCTCACTATCATCTTATTTTTATTAAGTTCTCCTTGCATAGCCAATGGTTTTTGCTTTATGTATTAGTTGTTAGCTTGTTTGGAGATGCAGATATGTTCATTATATTTACATTGTAAATTGCCCCTCATTACATTTCATAATGTCCCTCTTTATCTTGCTTGCTGCTTTTATTTTTCAATTCCACTTTGTCTGCTACTAGTGTTACCACTTCTATTTTCATTTTCCTTTTGTTTGTATTCCCTGGTACTCTTTGCACATGTTTTATTTTTTAACATTTTAACATGACTACTGTATTTTATTTGTTTTCTCCAAAATTAAGCATCAGTTGAAGTGCTTTAGTAATGCAGAGAATTCAATCAGATCAGTGTTGGGTTTAGCAGCATGCCCACTTATTAAAGGCCCTCACTAGGTTTCACTAACATCATCCTTTATAAGAACCAACTCAACACAGAGCTAGTTCTAGGCTGTTCTTCTTCTTCTTATTAACCATTGTTTATATTATTATTCCTAGCATTTATTGAATTCTTGTTTCTGGCAACCCTCTAAGCACATCACATATTTACAATACCCTATGAGATTGGAATTATTATTTCCCCAATTTTATAGATAAGGAAATAGAGTACTGAGAATTTCCATGATTTGCTGCAGAATATACACCTAGTACAGGGTAAAGCAGGGTTTGGAACCCAGGTACTGAGTCCAGAGTCTGTGGTCTTACTATCAATTGATTCTTTACATCAATTTTCATTTTTCACATTCCCACCATTAAGGTCATATATTGAAGGAAATATTGTCATTACATGAAAATATTGCCTGTGAACTGGCTAACTAACAAAATAACTTCCCTCTAAACATTCCTCCCAAGTGAACACTAAGATCTGTTCTGGCCTTGGGAGCATCTGAGTCAGTTTAACTATTGGTATTCTTTAAGTGCTAACAACAGAAACCAACTCTGGCTAGCTTAAGTTTTAAACACTTAATCAAATGTCTTATCAGGTAGCTCATAGAATGAATTAAAGGCTGGAGGACAAGACAGGTACAAGGAGGGCTTTTCTTTGCTTGTTTGTTTTTGCACCCCATTATAAGTCAGACAGCTGTGATAGGAGCCAAGGATACAGTGGTAAGCAAATTATAGTTCCTATCCTTAAGAAAGGTAATTCTATTTGAAAAATTTTGCTGGAGAATTCCAAGTAATCAGAAGAGAGTAGTCAGTGACTAGAATCTAACCACAATGATAACAATAACAGCCTAATTTATGGAACACATGGATGGCACCAGGCGCTGTTTCAAGACCTTTATCGCATTTGGTTTCATAACAGCCTACTAATCATACCCATTTTACACAAGAGAACACTGAGACTTAGGATCCAGGATTCAAACCCAGGCGATCTGCCTTCTATTTGTGCTTTTAATCTCTCTTATATATGGAAGAAAAGAATGCTTGTTAGATAAATGTGTGGGTAAGGAGATGCAGAAATAACATTAGTCAGATTCCTTTTTAGATTTGGTAGCACATCTTACCATTATCATCTCTGGATTTTTTTCAAAATCCAGTGTGTGAATAATATATTTCTGGTTCTGCCCAGCATTCCTTTCTTTGGATGATGACAAATCCAATGTGACAAAGTTTCTTCCTCTTAAAGTTTATGCCTTTTCAACATCTCCAGCCACTTTTTGGTCTGGAACAAAGGTGATCCAGTATTAAGTCCAGAATTTGAATTCTTCTTGCTTGCTCTGCAAATAAACATTAAGTTTTAAAGAGAAAAACAATTAATCTTAGAGAAGAATGTTCTCAACGTATATACAAAAAGCAGATTACAAAATATTGTACATATTTCTGTTTCTATTCATGCTTTATATAAACATGTAGACAGACAAACACATACACACATGCACACAGACATTTTAAGGTATGCAAAATTCTTAATACTGGTTATCTTTGAAGGTAGGTTTATAACTGGTTTTTATTTTTTTATTTCTTCTTATATGTATTTCTACATTTCCTACTGTGAAAGGTTTTGTTTTATTAATGAAAAGAAAATGATTTTTTAAAATAATGAATTCTTTTTAAAACAACACTCCAGTTTCTTAAGGTGTCTTACTTTGTAGCAGAGTAAAACTTCCTAGACACATCAGAATACAAAGCTGTTCACCCTCCTACTACTGTTTACCTCTGTGCCAATTTTGCAATTGGTATTGAATATCCATCTGGCCTGAGTTATACAGCAAATGATCACAGAAATATCACTTTTATATATCTCTCCTTTTCCTCAACAACAAATGTTTTTCACATTTAGTCCCTGAATTTCCACCTTCATCCCATGAGTGCCCTCCCTCCTGTCTTCTACTAAGCACATTTCTTTGGACCCAAGTATGTCCATGGAACATCCCTTTGCATACCTACCATAAATTCCCCATATCTTACTAGATAAATGGGGACAATATGGTTAATCTCCAAAAACTTTCACTGAGAGTCTTCCTCTACCCATCTATTTGAATATATGAGTTCACAAGGAATATTTACTGTTAAAATCAATGCTGAAGCAATTACATAAGATTTACCAATGTCTTTTAAATTAAAGATTTCCATACTTGCTCTTGCTAAAATAAAACTATCATTTTCGTATTTCAAAAATAAATATAGCCCAAGAGAGGACAACAGTAATATTTGCAAGTGGTTATATTAGAACCACATTTCTACATTTGGAAATCAATATATTGTTGGGGCATCCTAAATTTCCACTGGCATTCAAATAAGCTGCCTGAAATTACTAATATTATGGTAAAGGAATCTTTCTGTTGAAAGCATGTGCCCAGAAGAGTTCTAAATTCAGTGTAGTATGATGACTTGGCAGGACAAAGCTGTTGCTTGAAATATAATAACAAGGAAGAAAACCAGGAGAAAGATGCCTCCATTAAATTTTCCATCTAGTCCGTATGTTCTCACTATTAAAATGGACTCAATATTTTCATCTGTTTTCCATACACAAACCTTATGACTAACCACCTCAGCTAAGTTTAAATAACTTGAATTCTAACATTAAAATTGAATACATGTTATTTCCCCTTCAAATATATCTGGCCTCTCAACTTGATCTTGAAAGCTGTTTAAGTCTTTCATAGCTTTTACATCTGATTTGAGAATTTGACATATAATTCAAATCTTGGTACTTGAAAGTTCTAGCAAGTAAAAAAGATCGGAAGTCCTTGGAAATTATTTCAAAAGTTCATTCTCTTTCATGTCCAAAGACATGGTTGACATCTGAAGAATAAAATTAGAGTAACAATGAACCCAATTCTCTCATTGAGGTTCCAGATGGGGAGGAGATGCACCCTGGAAATTCCTCAAGAGGAGGTACTTCTCCTAAAGCAAGTTGAATTCTCTCATGTCGGAGTAAGGTTAGAAAGGGTGCCATGGTCATTTCTACAGCAAGCAGCATCAGACCAAGCAAATAATTTACAAATATTAGACTACAGAACAGGGCTTAAGAGCCTGGACTCTGAGGAGGAATCAGAGGAATCTGATTTCAAATTTGGACTCCGGCCACTTGTTGAGTAACTTAAAATCTTTATGCCATAAGGTTTAATGGTTACTGCCCCATAGAACTCTATGAATTAAATAACATAATCCATATAGAGCGTTTATCAAATGCTGCCATATAATAAATTGCAGCCATTATTATTAGTGTTATTATTGCAAATAAAAAGAAGTCTTCATATTTGGTATGTTCATAAGGGAGTTTTCAGATTTACACATGCAAATGTGAAAGAGTTATTGACAAATATGTTTAAATAATTCTCCAAGTCTTGTTTTAGTTGGTTTTCTATAAGACTTCCAATTCTAGACTTGGCTTTAAAATAACTCCATTTTCCTTGACCACTGCTAAATTGTTGATGCTGCTATTTTGTAAGGAACTAATCGCTTGTTTGGGTCTGGGAAGAGAGAAGGAGTTGGACCAGTGTATGAGGACTAGTCTCAATTAAAATTACCAACAAATCTTTTCAAAGAACTCATCTACGAACTCATGCTATTCATCATAGATTCTGACGTGTGCCCTGCCTTTCCTCTGTTGCTCTCCTCCTGCTGTGAAAGAGAAAAGCTGACTTAGAAAGTTTTGAAGATAAGGTAAATTATGGGCCCGCCCTGTTGTTATCCAAATAGGACAGTTTGGAGAAGGGTTAGAAATAGAATGGGAAATAAATAGGAAGATGCTAAAAAAGTTGCATCAAATTGGAAATCTACCTGTCTATAATAATTTTGTCCTTACCCAGATTTCTGTGGTTATGTTTTATTTTTATTTTTGCAGTATTTATTGATTATTTATTGTGCTCATCTGAATGCTTTTCATGGTTAACTCATTTAATTCTCTTAATTTTCTGGGGTAGACATTAGCTATTATTATCCCATTTTACTGATGAAAAAACTGAGGCATGGAGCAGTTAAATAACTTGCCCAAAGTTATAAAGCTAGTAATGACAGAGCTGGGATATGAGCCGAGGCCGTCTGGCTCTAGAGTCTGCTCTTAACCACTACACTGCATGTCTGGTGGGGGTAGTTACAGTTATAGTTTTGCAAATAACTGAGTTATAAGTAGAGAAATTTAATAAATTTACAGCTTATAATAGATAGTTATATTCCTTCCTTTTGATTTATAAAAATGAGAAAGAAAAAAATTACTTGTCTTTTATGATATCGTTTGAAATCTGGCAATACTTTTAATTGGTGACTCTGCCTATGAAAGTGCTCTGGAGAAAAGTGAACCTTCTGTTACTCTGTAATTGCTATTTTCCCAGCAATACGAGATAAGGACAATGAGGTTTGGAAAAGAAAACGCTGATTTGGGGAAATGAATGGTCTGTATTTTCCTTACGTTGACCTACTCTCTAAAAAAGTCTCTATCCTAAAGTTCTTTTTTTATTATTATTAAGCTATAAATAGGAGTTGATTATTCTCAAAATCTAAAAGGAAGGAAAAATTATTTTCTCAGATTTCTATGATGCCAGATAAATTGTCTCTTATCCTATGCCTGAAATGTTTTGAAACCTGATGACAGTAAAAAAAGAATTCATTTAAATTCAATTGGGTATTAAATGATAAATTTTCTATTTGCATAAGTTTGGCTTCTTTAACTTTATACTTAACATGTCAGTTTTTAATGTAATTAATCCATCTGTTTGTGCTTGTAGAGTTCTTTTTAAAAGAGAGCATTTCAGAATAGAATGTACTTATCTGAATTCAGAGTATAAAATAAAGCTCGTGGGAATGAGCATTTTAAGTTTCACTTAAGGTTATATATGGTAATCTGTGTCTTTTCAGTCACATTAAATAGAGCCCAGAATAATATTCTCAGATAAAAACAGCATTTTTATTAATCAGTGTAACTGAGTGCAAATTAGATTCCATTCCTCCCTCCATATTTTATAAAAACAGAATGGTATTTGGGAAAACAAAGGATATTTTAAATAGCTCAAAGAGTTCCATATCTCACCCATATAGCAAGACTGTTGGATTTTGCTCCTTGGTGTATACTTGTATTTGTGCAAAATAACGAGCTGTTTAGAATACAGGCAGCCTTTGCTTAAGGGAGGGCGCAGTGCATGAGTTTCAGTTAACACAGTGCCATGCGAAGTAAGGACTGCCTGCATGCAGATATTTTTGCTGAATTTCTGTGTTGTGTGTCTCAAGTTTTGAACATAAAATATTTCGTACAGTTTTTGGTCAGATGAGATAAGAAATTAATTGCTATTTATTTCTTTAAGTACGTAGAGGTCAAATATAACCAGTTTTGCCTAAGCCTTTATCATATCGTGGAAAATCTTGCTATATTAATTTGATGATGAAAAATTATGTTTTTTCCTTGAAGTCTTCTTTGATGCTTACCTAAATTCCCATTGAGGGTAGGTGTATATCAGGATATAAGTTATGCTGACATTGATGGTCTGGATATTTAGCATTTTGGACACATGGCAGTCTAGTGACGGGTTTTAGTTTTCATTTTTCGTTCATGTGATTTGACCTTTTATGTACAATTTATAGGAAGCACTTAGGGATTACATTTTGGGAGAATTCTTAAATTTTAGTCAAATAAAACGCCCTTGTCAGAATTTTTATTTTATTTTATTCTTTCACTTTTTTCCCCCAAAACCCCAGTAGATAGTTGTATGTCATAGATGCACATCCTTCTAGTTGCTGTACGTGGGACGTGGCCTCAGCATGGCCGGAGAAGCGGTGCGTCGGTGTGCGCCCGGGATCCGAACCAGGGCCACCAGCAGCGGAGCACGTGCACTTAACCACTAAGCCACGGGGCCGGCCCTGTCAGAATTTTAAAAACATCTTGAATTATTTTTCTTTACCTGCCTGTTAAATTTTATTCATCTGTTTTTGTGTCTTAGTTTATATTCACAAATAAAAGTAAGCTTTAATAGCTACCTGACTTCCCAGATTTTAATATTTCACAACTGCTTCTAGGGCCTAGGTAGTGGATTTTACTCTGTTTCCAAGTCCTCCCGTGGATCTTTGAGCTTACACAATGAAATATACAAATAGTGTTTGTCTTTTATCAGGACACTTCAGAAAAATGTTTGAGAAGCTGAGTATCATAAAGCCACTAATATTTTCACTTAAGAACAGTATTACAGTTGGTCAGGAACTCAATATCAAACACATTATATTAAGCAGTAATAATATTTTGAAAAAGATCACATGCAGAACCTCAGGGAATTAAAAATTATAAATATATTCTTCAAGACATAGAAGGATTATTCAGGTACTTGATATTATCTATTTTTTGGTGTCCCAAACATTATGCATTTTCATTCAAATGTCCCAATTTTTTCCTTAGCTACTTTCCAACTATATGATTATTTATGTGATAGTTTGTGTTAATCCAACTCACTGTATAAAGTTTAAATTTAAAAAAATTTTTAACGTATTGATTTATAATCTGCACTTGATAATGCAGGTATCTGAATCTTTGCAGTCCTGTCAGTGCTCTCTATTGCTTCCACTGCTGCTCAGTCATGATGATTTGTTTCCTCATATGCTTGGTTAATTTTGAATGACCTGCTTGTTTTCCTAAATTATTTGAAATTTTAGGATCAAAATGTCTTTCTTAGATTTGTTTTGTTTCTGCCAGGTGCCTAGGGTCATTACCAGTGCAAGACCATTTTAAAATAGTTCAAGGAAGGTAGAAAAAATCCAAATATTCAATAACGAATGAATGGGTAAACTAATTGTACTAAATTCATGCAATGGAATATTATTCAGCCATCAAAAGACATGAAGTACTGATACATCCTACAACATGGATGAACCTTGAAAATATTATGGTAAGTGAAGGAAATTGAACATAAAAGACCACATATTGTGTGATTCCATTCGTATGAAATACCCAGAATAAGCAAATCCATAAAGATAAAAAGCAGATTAATGATTGCTAGGGGCTTGGAGGAAGGGAGACTGGGGAGCAACTGTTTAATGGGTATGGGGTTTTTATTTGGGGTGATAAAATGTTTTGAAACTAGATAGTGGTAATGGTTGTATAACATTGTGAATGTACTTAATGCCACTCAACTGTACACTTTAAAATAGTTATAATAGTAAATTTTTATGTTCTATGTATTTTGCCACAATAATAATAATAAACATTTCAAGAAGGGGCAAGAAGGTTTTTGGACCACCTGGGTGTTGTTACTTTGTCTTGAATATCCTTGCAAGGGCCAGGGTTATATTGCCGTTATAATTTCTCAAGATGTTTTTATGTCCCTGCTCTGCTCAGCAGCAAGATAACTTCCTGTAAGGCCTTTGGGCTTGGGAGAGATGTGGTGAGTCCACGTTTGATTTGTCCAGACCCAGAGGATGAAGCCCTGCTGGATCCCAATGGTACGGAGGTAGGCTGTCTTCTTAGACTTCCTGCCGTGGGTGAGCCCAGGGCTTTGACTTCTCTGGATCCAGTGAAATCTCCAAACTCAAAGTTCAAGTCCTCCTGGCTATGCAAGTACCCTGAGAGCCCCCTCTATCTGGGTTCCCACTTCCACTCAGATATTGTTGTGATAATTCCTTACTACCTAGTCAGCGAGTCCATGTGTCTAAGAAGATGTCTTAAAATTTATGTCAGTGTTTTCAGTTGTTTTCTGCAGGAGGATGGGTTTCAATGATCTCACCCATCAATATTATTGGACATCAAGATGTGCAAAAACTTTATTCTCGCAATTCTCTATTAATGCAGTTTAATTGTCTCCACATTCTACTCTCTCTTTACTCTTTCTACTCCCACTGGGGACATTCTTTCAATCTTTTGAGTTCAGTTGCCTGAGAAGAGGAATCTGATTGTCTCCATTCACCTTTCCTCCTAAGGCTGTGACATACGTCACTGGCTACCCAGAGATAGCCTGAACTAGAACAGCGTCTGCTCTGTCAATGAGCTGTCGGTTTACCAGCAGCCTTTCCTTTCAAAAGAGACCTTGAGAAGGACAGGGATCATGATTGGATATGTTCAACACACATTTCAAAGCACATTCCTAGGCTTTCTTTTATCTACCTTCTTGATCTTGTGTAGATATTGTCCCAGTCTTAGAGTTGGGGGTTAACTAGGCTTGGAGAAGGTTAATTCATTGTCCCACTTCACAACACATGAAAGAAAGAACCAGCCGTAAACCCCAGTGTGCCTGTTTCTTGGAGCCCTTGTTCTTAAGTCTTGGCTATGCCACTTACATTTGAAAGAGGTCTAGACGAATGAGTTGAAGTTGACTACAAGCCAGGAAGAAAGGGAACAGCATATTTTCTGGGAACATTGAAAAGTCCGTTGTATCTCCCCTGCGTTAACACGTTAGGACTGTGAAAGAGAGGAGAGGAAATAAAACTGACAGTGTGAAGAGTTACTGAATTTTAGAATTCTTTTGTCAATTTCTCCAATTTCCCTTATACATTTGATTATATTTGTACTAGACTTAAAATGAAGAAATGGGCATTTTTGTAATTTTTAAGGCTTTTCTTCTAGGCTCTCTCTAATTCAAGTGCAAAACATATATAGTACTTGTATAGGACATGTATATATATAAATATGTATTCAGTAATTATGTAGTATTTCATATTTGATATATATGTTTCGTTCAGATACTATATATTCTTGATCAATTATCTCTTCCAGTGTTTTATATTTTTGGTGAACAGGCTTTTTTTAAACATTATATTTCTTCCTTTTTATGTATGATAGCTAAAGAGAAAAGTGAGTAACATGTCTCCTCCCAGCTGGCATAAATGATGTTCACTTGAGTGGCACCTGTATGGTTTTGAGGGCACTGAATTAGCTCTCAGTTGTTTTCAGGGAGTTGCCAATAGATATCGCTTACTCAAATGAAGGCTAGGTGGCTGGATATTAACCCTCCTCCTGAGTGACTGTCCCTTTCACCGCAACTCTGGCCCTTACTCAGCATCTATCTTCCCCATGCCCTGCAACTGAGGAAATGTTGTGTATTCTCAGGAGTGAGATGGGAATTTTCGTTTTTACGCACTCACATTCTCCCAAGTCTCTTAGCTGTGCACATGGGTCTTTCCCATTAACCTGAGGCTTAAGCTTTCAAAATCTCAAATCCAAAAATTGTCTCCTTTGTTCATTCTGATTTTTTTAGGTGTCATTTCTTCTATAACACAATAAAATACAGATTGTTTAGAAAACAAAAGGAAGAAGACCCACACAATAGAAGGAAATACCAGGGAAAATGGGACAATAATATTTTTTAAGTATTATTTAGACCAATAACCAGGAAAGGAAATGCGCTAGGCAAATTCATTAAGTAAGACTTTGTTTATTTTTCTACTGCCAATGAAGATATTCCTGTGATTATAGTCATTATTCTCTTATAGTACATGAATTATACAAATACATCTCTACTTCACATCAGCCTTTCATACATGCAAAAAAGTTGAGCCACATCCTCTGTGTGCTAACACCTATGAACAACAATCGAGTTTTCCCTTATTCAGATTAACAGATTACCTTTCATAGTAGAAGTATAAAAAGAATCCAGCTTCATGAACTTGCTCAATGCCCCTCTCTACCAAGGACACGTGGACCCTCACACTTAAGTGGCGAGCCTTTGTTCAAAACTTACAAGCACCAACGTAGATGCTAAAAAGATCTTATTCCTGTTTCCCAAAGGACTCATATACTCACTGAAATAATAAGACTTCCAAACTCTAACTTCTCATACTTAGAATTCCAAAGAGATTAATGTGGGTGCCAGTATGCCAGGACAAGTTCTTGGAGAGATGATGCTGGGGTTTCAATAGAGTGGGAAGGAAACAACACATTCAAAGACATGTTGTAGGAAAGGACTTCTGGCCTGGGACACTTGGAGCATGGCGTTTCCTTTGAGAAAGATGAAGAAAGATAGGAGTGGGGGATGTGGAGATGCTAATTTGGATGTGAGATAAGACATGGAACTATGAACATAAGGCAGCCGTTCTGAATGCATAGTGATGACCTAAAATCTTCGTGAAGAGAGTAGGCATACGTAACTGGGATGAAGCACTTCAAGATTTAGAAATAGATTAATATGCTAGTGGACTAAGTGAATGAGGGAAGGAGGATAGAGAAAGAAAAGCAGAACAAGTTATTCACCCAAGATAAGGGGGCAAGCGGAAGAACAAGTAGATAAGAAAAAAGTGATAAGCTTAGTGAAATAAGTGCAGATTCAGCCAAATGCTGCTTCCTATGTTATGTTATAATATTTTATTTCCCCAATTAGATAGCAGTTTTCAAAAAACACCATTGAACACGTTCTATTTCAGAATAAAAGCATTAGTTCTTTTTTTTTTTTTTCATGAGGAAGATCAGCCCTGAGCTGACATCCATGCCAATCCTCCTCTTTTTGCTGAGGAAGACTGGCCCTGGGCCAACATCCATACCCATCCTCCTCCACTCTATGTGGGATGCCGCCACAGCATGGCCCCACAAGCGGCGCATCAGTGCGCACTGGGGATCAGAACGTGGGCCACCAGCAGCGGAGCACGCGCACTTAACCGCTATGCCATGGGCCGGCCCCCAAAGCATTAGTTCTTATTTATTGAGCAGCTACTATGTGCCAGGCACCACTCTGGAAAGTTTATAAATATCTAATGAAATCAAATCTGCAAAGTATGTATTGTTATCTCCATTTTACAATCATGGAAACTGCTCAGTGAGATTAAACCTACTCTCCAAGCTCCTCCAGCACGTACAAGTCAGAGCTAGAATTGGAATTCATGTCCATCTGACTGAGTCGGTGTTCATTTCTCACCTTCCTGCTGGGTGTGCTGAGTGTGGTGCTCTGTGAAGACAGGGGAGTGGCTTGACCCGATAGGCAGAAAGGAAGTCACCACAGCTTCTGCTTTTAGCAACTGTAGTCTACTCTTGCGGATGCACCTGGCCAGCACAGCTGTGCACATAATAAGTTGCTTTCTCTCTGGAATCACTCTGCAGAGGAAGGCATCAGAGATATCCTCAGGGTGCAGTATGTGAGCAATGCCATTCTGAATCTGATCCCTACATACTCGCTCTATGGTCTCTGAACAGGTAAAACAAGTTCTATGAAGAGTTGGCAACATGTAGGATACCAGAAACCTTCATAAAAAAGAATTTCAGAGGTGTGGGGGATAGGATATGGGATGTAAGTAGTTAAAGAGTGAGAGAGAAGCGAGTTGGTAAAGTCAGAATATATAGATAATAATAGTAATTCCCACATATGGTAATCATGAGGATTAACGGAATACGTGCAAGAAAAAGACGGTAGCTGGCACGTAATACGTGCTCAGTAAATGAGAGCTATTCTTATCATTTCATTAGAAGTTTGAATGAAAAAAAGAATTTCACTCCATTCTGGAGAAAAGCCCAAAGTAGAATTTATGATTTCACTATTTATAATTCCAATATTTACAGTTGACATTTGAGATTTTAATATTCAAAACATATAAGTGTCGCAACATGCTTTGTTAGATAACTATTTTGGTATTGAATTACATCTCAACCGTAATTTCTATGTTTATCTCCTTCCTTCCACACCCTCCTCATTTTCTAGTTTTACTTTTTTCAGTCTCTAAAGTCCGATTTCCCCAAGTTTCCTTTTTTGCCTCCTTCCCCAAATATTCTCAAGCCCTTCGTAAGAGTCCTTCTTTCTAGTTGTCCCTGACTCTTACTTTCTTTTCCTGTTATTCTAATTCGCAATTCCAGGCAGGATTACTGAGCATGGAGTAGTTAGTCCATTCACTCAATCATGTACTCATTCATTCATTCGTTTCATCATTCAAAAAATGTTTCTAAATGCCTGCTGTCCTCCAGGCACCGTAGTAAGCTTTGAGCTATAATGGTGAGGTTGCCCTACCAGAATTTCTGAAGTTTATATTCCCCTGGGGGAGAAAATTATATAATGACATGGGTAAATAACTATAAGTGGTGGTACACACTAAAAAGTGAAAATAAAGGGAGCTCTTAGAGCAATGTTTGGGAAATGTGAGGAGGTTTTCCTGAGGAAGTTTTGGTGAACTCTGAATGAACTTCGGGTACCCAAAGGTCCCACCTAAGGAATGAATACTGTGGAAAGCATTTTATTCTTGTACTTTTGCCACTGAGCTTTCTAGCCTATCTTATTCCTTAACTCTTCTGCAGCCCCCCAAATTCACCCAAACATCTATCTTTATGCATCCACAGATTACCTTAGTTGAATAGTCTGTTTCTATAACTTTCCAACATTTCAGCTACACCTATTTTTCTTTTCCCCTACTGAAGATTAATATTCTGCAATCTTTTCTTCTCAACATTCTGTAAGCTATAAGTTACATTTTTCTTTGCTTTTGTGTCTTTTATTTAAGAAAGGATTATGCATCTTGTTTTCCATTCACCTCATTTCTTCTTATTATTCTTTTCCAGCTCAGTGCATTTACTTGCCAGCTGTTTCCCTTTGAATTTTTTGGCTTTCTTTGTACTTTTACTCCACCCATCAACCAGTATAATAATATATCCTATTGCAGTAAATGTGTCAGATCATGTATAGCTGTTAATTCCTTAATTTCCATAAGGGTGGGTCTTTCAAAATATTCTCTGTGATTTTTCTTTATTTGCCTTTGTGAAATTAAATCATTTCAGTTTGCTAAACCAGCTAATAATGATTAATACAAATATCAAATCACCAAATCTAATGAACATGCCTTTTTTCCACAAAATCAAAGCTCACATGTAGTTGAAGAGTGTAAAGACTGGCATTAGGGCTCATTGAAGGCACAAAAAGTTTTTAACCATCTCAAAGAAAGCATCAGTATTCATTGTCAGTGCGGTGCCTTATGAATCCTTATGTTTATAACACTTCTCCGCTGGAATAAATCTTATAGCTGATTATCACAGCAGTTGGCCTGGTGCCAAAAGCAATTCTGGGAACAGTATTCAATCAACGTGTAAACTAGTGAAATCCCAGGAACTTTTGGAAGACCAAGAAGGGTGATTAGTTATTGAAGAATAAACAATAGTAAAACACTGAGCATACTCTCTCAAACAGTGCAGAAAAGAATTTTCCATGAGTTAATATGAATATAGACCTGGTTATATTTTAGAATGTGGGTTCCAGTAGATGATTTATATTTTGTTATATTGTTGAAGAACATTTAACTAGTACAAAGTATGTCATTTAGAGTTTAAAGGAAATAAACACTCCTATTATTCAAAGTAATGTTTAGAATACCACCATCAGCATATACTTTTATTTATAATTTAATAAGAAACTTGATATAGAAAAATAAAAACAGTAATAAATCAATGAAAGTAAAACCACAGGAGCTGAAAACCTAGAATTGTGACTATTAACCTCAGGCTAAACAGAATGTTAAGATGACACGTCGTAGTTTCTTTAATAGAGAAAGAGCCGTCAGTGTATGGAGTATATACGTGGACCACATCATCCAATGTGCTGGAATATATTCCATTTGTATTTTAGAATATTTTAAAATTCTAATGAAACTCTTAATGGAAAAAGTCACTGCATCAAGGCACAGGTTCTTATTGTTCTGAAAGTTAGGCTGGAAGAGGGAAACATCTATATTAGGAGAGAGGAAGGGGGCACTTGCCCAACAAGCTATTCAGCCGAATTTATTTGATGGGCAAAATCAACTTACTGACAATGAAAGAAAGCATACATCTTTCTATTTATGACCAATTGAAAATACTTTATTATTATTATGATTTGCCATTTTGAAAATTATGTTAGCATGTATAGCTTCACATTTAGGTTTTTAGAAGGAAATTGTCATTTTTATTCTATCTTTATATTGCAGCTCTGCTTATAAAGTACATATACTTTATGTGGGCCAGGACCGATCTACTCGTTTGTAATCTTTAAAGTGTACGTGCAAAGTTCCAAACAATGACTTAACTTAGTACAACCAATTTAAAAAATAAGGATGGCAGAAATTAACCAATCATCCCATTTTTTATTATATTCTATTTTTAAAGCTTAATTTTCAATTAGAGATATGTACAGCACGCGTCCATGTGCGCGCACACACACACAAAGAAAGAAACATAGACAGCCTTCGTTACTGTCAAAGCAAGTATTTTACCTGTTTTTACTTAAGGGTTCATTTAGCAAAATAAGATATAAATCTCCTTTTAAAATAAAAACATGTGTCTAAGAAACATGAACTGTGCCAATACATGACAAAAATCAAGCTGAGATTATTTAAAACTGCATGTAAATGAACTTCAGTGATATATATCATGGTGAAGTTTATGCACCACCATACATAATTCTGGAAAAGGTACAAAAGCAATATTTATGTACAGTAATATTTTAGGAACCAGCATATTAACTCAAAATTACAAAATGGATTTACGGCTAAGACTATGCAAAATGTTTTCTGACTTTCTAGGATTTGGGTATTGTCCTATTAGATGAATTTGTTAATTTCTAAAAATTTCCCATCATTTGTCAATTTTTCTTGCATCAGTTATACATGTCAAGTGTATGTCAGGTGTTCTGAGGAGGAAGAGAATTCAACCAGCATATGTTCGCTCATTGACACATACATAAAAGAGAATATCTTCATATGTTTTGATAGGAAGGGTTCAAATCACTTGTCCTAAGGCAGTACTCGTAGTAACCCTTTGATCAGCTTTACGGTGGTTAGACCGTTTTCCCTGCAGAAATTACCACATGACCCCAAAGGACAAGAGAAATATTATGTGAGAAAATTGGAAAACATCCGATTGGCATGTTTCAGCAAGTGGACCAGAATGAATTGTATTCAACCTGATTTCAACTCCTTAAGGTAATACATTGAATACCGCAGTGTGTCGAGAGAAGCCAACAGATAAAACCCACATACATCAAAAAAATTGCTGCACTGCAACAACATTCATAGACCTTTAATTGTGATATCTTTTCTGTAAAAAGTTGTAGTTGCTTACCTTCCTCACAGTTATTAGCATTTGCAGGGTGTTTTATGATTTACATACTCTTATTTAACTCACTCAAAAACCGAAGGCTGATATTCTTATCCCCTTTTTACAGATACGAAACTAAATGTTCATTTAGGAATCATGATGTTTTTAAACCACAAAGGAAGTAAGTTACAAAGCTGGGGCACAGATTAAAATCATTCAAATATACTATGCTGTTCACATTAAAAGTATTCCATCTAAGAGAAAACAGTTTGGTGGTTACCACGGGGAAGGGGGTTGAGCGTGGGCACAAGGGGTGAAGGGGTGTATTTATATGGTGACTGACAAATAATAATGTACAACTGAAATTTCACGATATTATAAACGATTATGACCTCAATAAAAAAATATTTCATCTATTGTTTTTAGGAAAATATTTTAGTGGGAATTTTAGGATTAATAATTATAGCAGTAGTGATGATAATAACAGTAATAAAAGATAACATAGTAACTGCATTTATTGATCATTTTTCATGGAGTATTGTATAGGTTATAATCTCCATTTTTACACATGAAGACCTCAGCCCACAGAGAGCAAACACTTTGCCTGAGTAGTGGAGCCAGGATTCAAACTCAGAACTTCTGATGCAAAAATCTGCACTCTGAGCAAAGCAAAAGTTACATATGGGTAACACATGCACATACAGTTTTGGAGGTAAATTTTTAGAAAACTATAATTTTTAGAGTTTTGTGTTTTACCACATTTGACATTAAATGTCTCTTTTCCTGAAAAATAATTTTCTGTATTTTTTATCTATTTGAATAACTTAGAGAGTACCGGAAAATATAGGACTACATTCGGTTTTTTGTGCCCTGACAGCTTTCACGATATTTATTTGTTGAAAAGATAATATAATAATATTTTCAATCTTCTTAGAATATGGAAAATTTTTATCATAGCCTTTCACATTTAAAAATTAAGATTAGTTGTC
Source organism: Diceros bicornis minor (assembly GCF_020826845.1). Taxonomy (NCBI): domain Eukaryota; kingdom Metazoa; phylum Chordata; class Mammalia; order Perissodactyla; family Rhinocerotidae; genus Diceros; species Diceros bicornis. Next base: position 68,896,356 of record NC_080741.1, read on the forward strand.
AGCTACAACATATTCTGTAATTTCAAAAAATTTCAAAAAACCTGGAGCAATGCAGAATACTGAATATTGATGCTTTCTATTGACCCATTGTCACTGGTTCAGAAAGTAAAAAGAGACAAGACCACAGCTTCTACTTACTGTCACCTCTTAACTCAATATTTGGTCAGGAGTTAATTTACCCTTTGTCACTTTAGATACATACACTTTAGTTTTTCCTAATGAATATTACTTTAACATGTTCTGTTATTTCTAATAGAAAATAGGTCTTTGTATTGGGAATATTTATTCTGTTATTGAATTGCTACCATCATTGTACTGTGAAGATTATTAACCTCTTTATGTTTAACCAGTATAGACAAAACTTACTTTATAACATAAAAGAAGCAATTTTAAAAATGTTTATTCAGACAGATTATTCCCCCTCTACTCGCCTGCCAAAGGCAGAACTCACAGCCTTTTTCCCCAAGAGGCGTACATGTTATAGTTTTTGTTGTTGTTTTTAGAACCATTTGGAAGAAAAAACCTTATTACATTTGTAATCTCATATTATTGGAAAACAGGAAATAAATTTTTATGCCCTATCATTTCAAAGAGTTTTTTATATTTTAAAGTATTACTTTAGTTTGAGTTACTTCTTTTGGGAGCGCCTAAAATGTTTATTTCCAAGCATGAATGAAGCTCAGTTTTACAAATGAGAAAATGAGATTGGGGAGAGTGAAAGCAGAATGACTGGAAGTAAATGCTCAGTTCAATTTTGTTTTTAAGTTCAACCCGTTAGAATGCAACTTCACGGTGGCTCTTCTTATAGTACTGCAGTCATCTGACTTCTAACTAAGACACAAAGCTTAAAACTTATTTGTGCAACCCCCCTTTGTTTACATCAAATCTCTTAGCCAGTTAGTTTGACTCTGTAAATTGCCCTAGATCTTTTATTTGGTTATAAGCACCTATCACTGAGGCATGAATCTTGTAAAACTTAGCATTGTCTTGTTGCTCCGAAGATGATTTCACAAGGTAGACAATGCCAATCTCTCTGTTACTAGAGGATTTTAGCCCTTTCTTAAAAAGGGTGCTGTGTTTACTAAATATTATTAATTGTGCACAGGTTTTATATGGACGAGCCTTTTGTAAAAATCGTATTACTGCCAGGATTTTTTAAATCTTCTGCTAAAAATCTTATTTTCCTGAATTGTATCAGTTTCTCTCTGATTTTATCAACATACAGGGGTCTAAATTATGTTGTCTAATCTTGTTTAAAAATGTTTGTTGACATTGTAGTCACCCCCAAATGATGGCACTTAAGAAGTTTGTGCTATGTCTTATATACGTGGATTAGGTTGTCATTTAAATCTTTGAAATCCTCGTCATTTTTTATGTTTTCCTCTTGTTAAATGCTTTTGTTAGGAGGGGGTTGCTTGAGAAAGTACAAATGATAATAATTAACTATGGATTTTTAGAGATTTTTCATCTATTGCCTCAGATATCAATATTTGAAAAATTACATTTGATAATAAGCTGGAGTATAGAGGAAACTGCAACATCTGATTTGAAGTTTGCCTAAATTCCAGTGTAAAACTCTTTCTATGAAAATTGAAGCACTTTTTATATCGCTGAGCATGAAATTACTTCACAGGGGTTTTTTTTTGTTTTTCTTTTCTTTTCTTTTCTTTTCTTACCTCTTTAAATATTTCAATCTGGTGGAAGTGGAGATGGTGACCTCATTTTCAGGGTTATAGAAAGAAGTGCAGATACTTGAACCTGACCCATGCAATGTAGCATATGCCTAACGAAAGATGACGTGACAATATATTATAAATTATATTGTCTAGATGCTATTAGAAATGCTTTTCTCAAAAACCAGCATTCCCTTGCACTCAGTAGATTCTCAGTTATATTTTTTTGTGTGAGTTATAAAATAATTAATTAATGTGGCTTTAGGACAGGTGAGATTCTGAAGCTACATAAGCATTAATTCAGTGAAATACACATCAGGTTTAGAAAGTGTTCAACTTCTTTATCCAGGTCTAGGGTACAGAGTATAAAATTCTGTGGTGTTTATCATACCATTCAGGATAACCATATTTACTACATAAGTCTTAAGCAGAATTGTTCCATAAAAGTCATAAAATTCAACCTTTCACTGAAGTTTTTTTCCTACAATATTTGTGATAACTATAACTTTGACCAATCCATCCAAGATAAGCACTTCAGATATGTGTAAAGCAAATTATCTCCCTCTCCCATATCATGGCATTTAAAATGTCCATAAACAGCTCTTCTCCTGTCTCCTCTCACTGAATTGATTCTACAGGGAAAATCTGGTTCTTCTGACTGTTTTTATTCCCATTGGGGAATTTATCAAATTACTATATATTTATTCTTTATATATGAGAATATTGACTTATCAAAAATAAAGGTGCGCGGTTGCCTCTGTCCAGTTTTACACAGTTATACAGGCAGAGATTAGAACAGGCGTTACAACATTCTGTCACTGGCACCGAGCCCAGTAATCAGCAGATATAGGGTCATTGAAAAGAATCGGCAACGCATGTATCAGACTTTAAAAATAATACAAAGGTAGGAAGAAAAATAGATAAACCCAGAAAGCTGAAAATTTAAAAGGAAAACTCTTTAAGTGTTATTGTTGGATGAAAGTAGAGAGGAGAGTTACCCTGTTTGCAGACTCTTCCTGGAGCGTCCACAGTTCATCAGAGTCCTTCCAACTTGAGCATAAACAAAAGGAGAATGACCAAGACGGTGAGGATCCTTGAAAGCTTCTAATTTGAGGAATGACTGAAGACATTGGGATGTTTAGCTTGAAGAACTGTAGGAATTTGAATGCTGTCTTCCAATAACAATTGGCATTATAAAAGTGCACTCGGGCACTCTTATTAGCCCCCACCTTGCAGATGAGACAACTGCAGCACAGAGAGATTAAGTTACTTGCCAAGGTCACACAGCTAGTACTATAGTACCTTTTCCTTTTTTTCGGATTGGCGCCTTAGAGGAAAAATTGCTAAGCAGCAATTTTCTCACAAAAAACGAAGAAATGAAATTTTTTGCGAATCTGTGCCCCAAGACACTTGGCTCCGTTCACGTGGCTCGTGGGCTTTCCTTCCAGCACCACCTACAGAACTTGACCTTATTTTACTTTGTTTTTAAACTTGTAACTCATGCGTGAATTCTTCTCAATAAATATTTGTGAAATCGCTCATGTTTTTGTGGCCTTCTGTAGTTAGAGTTTACTTTAAAGATGTGTTTTTCTGAACGAGAAAATAACATAGTAATTTTACACACGTAAACAGCCTTTGCATGTACGGCCTCGACTGCCTACACCCTGTTTTGAGGAGACGAGTTAGGGCAGAGGAGAATTTAACAAGGTAATGAAAGCAGCATTGCCCTGTTCAAAGAGCAGTTAGGAGGCCAGAAGCCCTGGCTCTGGGGAATTCTGAGCTTCACCAAAAACAGTTCTTGAATCACCAAGCTACTCTTGCCCCGAGAAAGACCACATTTAGTCAATCCAAGTAAATCCCTATTTATTGTGCTGCCATGGCTGAAAAAAAAAAGGAAAAAGAAAAGTAACGGTCGTTCTGCTCCAGAGAACATTAATTATTTATCCAGATACAAACATAATTACCTGGCAGTTCATGGAAAACAAAAACGGCGCATTAGAATGAATGAAATAATTAAAATATATTGATAATGAGCGCACACTGCTATATTGACCCAACGATGGTTAAGATATCAAAGATGCACGCTGCAAAAGGGTATTATTTTGTAATTAAAAAGAAGTCTAGAAAAAGAAACTGACGACATGATAATTATACAGTACATTCAGTGTAGTTGTCAGTGGAAATGCCATTTAAGGAAAATAATACCATGTAAAAAGAAGTTAACGTGGAAAAAAACTGAAAAGGAGCTTACTGTTGATACATGTAGGATCAATTATACATGTCTGGAAGGCAATCGTTATTTATGATGGATTTTTAAATACTAGGCACTGGAAATATTAGTTTCGTGATCAACATCTTGTTTTCATTGGAGGTGGAAGGTTCATCATTTCTCATATTTATCATCACCGACCTTTTCTTACCAGACACTTGTCTATGGAAAATGTGTTATCACTCATGATCACAAAGTGTATTTTTTCTTAGTTCTTACATTTGATCTCATTTGAGAGTGATATTCCCTCATTAATAGTAGGTATGTCATTGCTCTCATCAAGCTGAGGAACATAGTACTGTTTATATTGTTAAGGATGTAAATGCTTGATTTGATCAACTCAGTGGGGAAAAAATAACGCAAGGCCACTCTTGGCATCCATCAAGGCAAAAAGTCTTTTACTCTTTCAGCTTTCTTTCAGCTGGGTGGGCATCCTCTTCATGGAAAGTAATTGCTACAAATTCAAAAAGAATGAGTGGTTTGGACCAATGTATGTCTAGTCTATTTGATGATTTTGAGATTAAGCCAAAATATTTTTATTGAGGAAAAACATGAAGAATTATAAGCAGCTGGCCATGTATGCTGACAGTCCTAACTGATCATTTGACACGGTGTTAAAATGATGAAATTTGATGGGAGCATTCCAGGAATTCAGTAATAATTTTGCACAGTCTGATATTCATATTTATTACTGACTTTACATCAAGGCACAATAGAAAGATAAACTTGTACTCTGTTTAAATGGAAAATGCATTTTAAGCTATCCCACGTATGGATGAGTAAAGCCTTCACTATTTAGGAATGGAGAGTCAGAGCATCTCTGGTTATAAGACGGACATCATGCAAGGCAGGCTATTTTTAGAGGTGGAATTAAGGTCACCTGTAGACTGGTAGGATTTAATTCAGTCAGCCTAGGTCCTACTGTTTTGAGGATTTAAATGGCATATCTTCCAAATCAAGTCAATTCAGTAAATATTTGAGTGTTTCCTGTGTGACACCCCATTGGGGTGCCAAGAGGGTATAGGACAGGAATGACAAGTACGCAGTGTGAAACCAGCACCCTCCCTCTAGCATCCTCCCACACTTGGTACAACCAGTTAGTTCCTTCTTATGCTCTCAGTTCTCTGACAAATGTCACCACCGTGTAGAGGACTTCCCTCCCACTCTGTAAATGACAGGGCTGCTCACCCTTCCTTTCCTCAGGTGCACCACCCGCAATTGTGACATTGTTTTTTGAGTGTTCATTAGATATTTAGTTGCTTGTTCATTGACTGTCTCCCCTCATAGGCTACAGATTCCACAAGGGCAGCCCTGTTTCAACCCCTACTCTGAGCACCTGGCACAGAGTTAGTGATCAATAAATATTTATTAAGAAAGGGAAGGAAGAGAGGAAGGGAGGGAGAAAGAGAGAGAGGGAGGGGTTCATAAAGTCAGGGAGATCACCTAGGACATTATTTCAGTATCTAGGAAGCAAATTATGACAGTTTCCAAAAGCACCTTATTGGGAGGAAAAAGATTTCCTAAACCATCCCTTGCCAAATTTCATAAAATTCTGTCAAATATATAACTCAGCATATCTCATATCTACTTATATTCTTGCCCAAAGATGCCAAAATTCCTATTAATAAGACAACAAATGCCTTTCTTGGGAGAAATGCCTTTATTATGCTTTCCATCACATTTTTCTGATTATTAAAGTAATATATGTTCAATGTAAAACATTTGGGAAATAGGTAAAAATAAGAAGATGAAAATTAAAATAATCCATAAACCTACCACCCCAAAATAGTTATTTTTAGTACATTGGCATGTATTTTTCCAGGTCTTTTTTCTATACCTGTCTATGTCATGTTTCAAGTGGAGATTGTGTAGTATATATGTAATTTCTTATTTTGATTTTTTCCACTTAACATAATGACACAATTTTTCCATGTCAATAGTTACTTAATCAGTCCTCTGTTATTAGATATTAGTATTATTTCCATTTTTTTCACTATTATAAATAATGCGAGAAGAACCTATTCTAGTAGTAATATAGAATATGATAAAAATATTTCCAACGCATTTTGGCTCCTACTATTACATGTGCATACACCAGGTAGAAGTGAATATACATATCTCAACTTTGAAAATGAAGTATCAATAAAAAGAAGTTAATAACCAAAACTGTAAAAGTTTTACCTAACATAACATGTGTTTTCTCAAATGTAAAACATAATTTACATTTGGTCTCTTCTAATACTCCTAACTGTATCATTTCATTCAAACAATGCAACTCAATATTTAGTGAAAAGCAGTGTTGGTGTGTGATTTGAAGATACAACTTTATCTTCATTTTGATTATTTTTCTGTGTTTTTAGTTGAAGTTTTTTTTGTGAGGAACAACTAGAGAAGTGCAGACATGAGATGTGACTGAGTCATTCCAATAATATAGAAACAGACTCCAAAAAGTGTCCCTCCAGAAGAATTATTCCAGAGGTTCTCTGATTCATCTGCCTTCCCCTAGTCAGACATAACACCTGAACATCATACTCTCGAATGAATATTTTTTTTTCTTTTGCAAATCTTTACCAAAGTAGACTCTGTAGCCTGAGTTGATAAGCCACGATGAAGATTATTAAATAAATTGCGAGTTTATAAATGCTGTAAAAGCATCTTTGAAATGCACAAACCAGAAAGCTCGTGTGTGAAATAGAGATTGAAGATAGGGCAAAAAATTCTCCAAGCACTGGGTAACATTTTTGACCCCAGCTGGGCAAATATAACAAGAATTTGCTTGCGGTGTTCATGGAGAATAAAATATGAATAGTTTATATTATACCAGGGTACCGTAGCTAGGTTTCTCCGATCGTGACTCTCATATGCATTGCAGCTGTGTAACAAAGACAGGTACAAATAAACCCGGTCATGCATGTGTATAGCTTCCTTGTTCTGTTGATTCGGGTGATCTCGGGGGCCCCCCAAGCCTTCGGAAGCTGCAGCATCCTGCTTTGACTTAAAGTCAACGTTTCTTCAGGTCATGAGGAACAGGCGATGCTCGTCCTTGGAATTTGTCTGATTCCTAAGAAAGAACAATTTTTGCGAACGCCAAAGGATCAACAACTCAGTGGTGAATAGGGAAACCAGATCTGAAAAGCAACAAAAGCTCACCAGGGTTTGAAAGTCCTGTACGTGTTTCTCCACCAATGCTCAGTAAAAATCTCTATCCATATACCCATCTCCATTTCATGTGTAACAGGAGAAATTAAAGGACGTTATGTGGGAAATAATTTTTTTTATTATAACAGCGTTATCCCCCTCATGGTCATTATTGGAAAGTGGAACGTTAATTATTTAAACCCTTAACCCCAAACTTTGTGCTTTAGTTGTAATAATTAATTTCAGTTAAACATCACACATAAAGCATAGAGGCAAAAAAAAAAAGGCAACTGAATAATCACAGTCATATTTAGTTTCCTAAATACCTCAGTAACCTAATTAGTTTTTCATTATTACATTCCGTGGAATCTTTTTAAAAGACTAGAAACGTCCTTATCTCTGTAGAGTTACATGTTGATTGCCGAAGGTGATTTTTCCGACGAATCCCTCACATTAGAGGGAAACAATTTGTCTTTGTGTCAGAAGGAACCCCTTGAACAACTTGAGGTGAGGCCAGAGAACAGCAGCACATGTTTGCCTGAAGTCTTACCTGGAGATATGGCCGGGCTTATGTTACACAGGCTTCAGCTGTATAAATACATCGTGCCATCTGCACATGGCAGGGGAATTGAGCCGGGAGAAGCTCAAGACCTGTGTCAGTGTTTTCACAGAAGGACTGTTTATGAACAGATGTTATGTGGTGTTTTTCACAGAAAATGGACTCTGGAGAGAGAAAATGTCTATCAATTACTGAGGTATTATGTATAACAGCAATTTTTAACCTTGAGAATGATACTTTTAAAGTTCTCGGTAAAATATTTTCTACTGTGACCACTTTCTTTCTCTCAAGCAAGACTCAACCTCGTGTCCTGTGCAAACCACCCGCAGTAACGGTCTTTTTAGACCTTAGTTTGGCGAGATTGTGTTCTCTCTGAAACAAGATAGACTGGATGCTAAGATGCTTTCATGATTGGAAAACCTGTCCGTCTGTATACAAACTGCCGTTGTCATCTTTTTTTCTTTTCTGATAGAAAAAGATGAAAATAAAACTGTAGAATTGAATGGCAATTTAGGTTTTTGTTTTTTCAAATTTTCTCAGTGTTTTCCATGCTTTTGTAAGAAGAGATTTAAATTATTCTAAATGTTAACTATGCCCTGGAGAGTTAAGCATTCAGAGTTCTACAAAATAAATTTATTTTCTATAACGTGCTCCCTGGCTTACATCTAAGACGCATACCTTGAGAGGAAGGTCTAGAATGCTTCAGACACAGTATGGCAGAGATGGAATTATCTCTGACAGCAACACCAAAAGCATTGAGGCCCCTTTGTGACCTGTTGACAGATACCATGTTTTGCATAGTATATATATTTTCATTTTCCCTTAGCTTTCTTATTATTTATTCAATAAATCCTTTTTTCTTGCTGACAGCAGTTGTATTTATAAAGCTAAATCCAACACAGCAAAATGTTCATCACTTTATAAACTAAATGCTAATGTTTTATTTATGTGCAATGAAGAGAGAAAAAAAAGAACTGAATTGATGTTTACCTAACAAGCAGCACAAAAGTGCAGTACCATAATAGTGGAGTTCATAAGCATTCTGGCTTGTAATTTTGGGTGTCAACATTTGAATTGCAGAAAGAGTTTATGCAGACATAGCACGTACACAAGTGCAGTTTAGATCCACATCTATAAAAATAACATCTGTTTAAGCATACATTACATTTAAAAATAACTGTACAGTGATCAGCTGGTTAAGTACAGTTAACCAGATGTCGTTTTAAAGGGCCAGATGGAACTATGAAACTAAGATTGAAAAATTAAAAAATACTGTGAAAGGTCAAACCAATTAAGCAACCTGTTTTGTTGGCATATAGCAGTTAAAAAGTAAGTTAAACTACTTAAGGAGTGAGCGACACGAAGATGTACCAGTTAAAGCCAGGTCCTGCTCCGCCGAAGACAAAGAAAAATTCAGGCTGGAGCTGCTCACTTACTGGAATCCAAAGGAACTCAGCCCAGCATCAGAAATGGTGAAGTTCCCTTGATGTGATTCAGAAGTGGCTGGCTATCTTTTAAGTGTGTGTTTTCTAACAAAAATTAAACTTCTGTTACAAAGTCACAGGATCCAGTTAAATTTTCCAAAGCACCAGCTATACCCAAGTTAAGCATGTTAATATAGGACTTAAATAATAAATCTGAGCCTTAAGAGTGAACAATCTGATAGCTTTCCAGAAAGCCCAAATCAGTTATTTTCCTTTTCTCGTGCTGGCTACCACATACAAGGAGAAGATGAAGCAAATACTTATGGAAGATCTGTAATGAGGCAGGTTCTATTACAAACGTGTTCATATATATATCAGAGGTCACAACTGGAGGCTCCCTGGGCTTATGTGGCCTGTAGATGTGTTTTGTTTGGCTTGCACAGTACTTTAAGTTTGAATTAATTGCCAACAACTAAAAATTGGGAGGTTTCACATAAAAGCCCGGATTTCCAGCTTCCTGGAAAATCTGGCAACACCAGGTCCACAGTTTTTCCCATTGCAAAAACTGGCTGGAGCTGAATAGATATAGCTGCCTCTTTAGAGGGACCGAAAATCTCAAGATTATTCCCAAGTCAACCACTCCCTCCAAATCGGAGACTCTCAGTTGCTGTGTATTGTCTTATGCCCAGCCCTCTTTACTCATTTATATTACTGGCCCAGCCTGTTTGAGTTTTCAACCCTAATATTCATCATCTCCTTTAATTCCCACAGTTTAGCTTATGAAGTGAGTATTGTTTTGTCATTACTATTTTACAGGAAACTGGAGACAAGAGAATCCTGATGACTCCCTCAAGTCATATAGTTGATAACTAACAGAGCCAGATTCAAGTCCAAGTCTCTTGACTCTGATGTTCTTTCAGAAAACATCATCGGTCTTCATATAGCCAAAGCATTGGAATTCTTACTCTTGATCCTTCACGCGGCAGGAGGCACTATTCATCTAAAATGAAGTAAATTGATCTATTAGGAAATAGTCGTTGAACCTCCACAATGGACAATTTAGACATGGTTCCTGTCCACAGGTATTGACTATTTGGTTGGAAGTCAAGATATCAAAACATATCAAAGAGCACAGGAATGTCAGAAGGATTCCATCTCCCCAGGCCATCTCCTTCTGTTTCCTTTGCCTGTCTAGGGTGCTGAAGGTGAGAAAGAATCTGAGGCTGAATTTGTGTTGAGTGGGGAAAAGTTGCATCTAAGAAAGGAGAAAATGGTGGCCTGTGCCATAACGTACTTTTTTTTAACTGGTGAATTGATCAGGACACATTTTTTCTTTTTTTCTTCTTAGCAATATAAGCTTCCTCTTGGAAGGAATTTCCAATTATACTTCCTCTTTCAACATTGACTTTTCTTACATTTTTCTACAGTAAATTAATAACGAAACGGCTAATTTGTACTAAGCATACTTTATTTTCTATCTAAATATCCATTTTCAAATTGCAAGCCTTTTGCTTTGTCTTTTGCCCTTGCTGCTTAGTTAATTTTAAAGAGAAACTGCCAAATAAAAAAATTGTATTAAGGAAAAGGGGAGAGAAATTGTTGTGCAGTAATGTCACCGAGCCAGAAGAAAGTCAAATATTTCTTTATATAGGGATCCAGTTGCATAGTTGAAAAGTAAAGTAATATTCAGAGCAGGTTGGAATCAATGTTATCTCATTTAAACACAAGATTGTCATTTCTTGGAGGTCAAGTGTCTTACATGGGAGAGGAGAGAAGAAAGAACAAATTTCAAGGGAGAGGCAAACTGTAAAGACTGAAAAATGCAAAGTTCCACCTAACCTTTCCTCCACCCAGAATGTAACCCATGAGAAAAAGTTCAGTAGAAATAGTCTACTCATTTCTTTTGAGTAGACTCAATAGTCTTTTTTTATAAACCTCTAGAAATCCCAGGTTAAGAGGACACTCTTGTGGTATTGACAATTTGGTAAGAACCAGTATTATTGGATGCAGTTCAAATGCAACAAGAATATCCCAGAAGACACTGTGTACCAAGTGTTTTAAATATCATGAGTAAGTGATAGTTGGTGGTGAATGTCTTGGGGTCAGTGCTGGGAAGGACTGACTCAGTAACCATCCAGGAGTAGCAATTCCTTGCCAAGAAAGAAAGAAAAAAAGAACAAGAGGGAATAACAAAAGAGTGGGTTTGAGAAAAGAGAAGGAATCAGAAGGGGCCAGTAAGAAAGAGGAGCAGAAAGCCTGCAATGAAACTTCACCAATACCAAGGGCCTCCTTTTCTGAATCCACTCCCTCCTCTTCAGTTAAATGAACTGTTAAAAGACCCAATCCAAAGCTGCAGCTACTGAGCCAACAATAACTTGGGAAGTTAGAGCAGATGGCTCCACCTCTCCATCTGACTGCAGCACATCCATAACCTCCCCTCAGCTCACTCCTGCAGCAACAGAGGACAGGCGTGTGAATGGCTGACACTCAAAAGAGGGAGGCAGGGAAAGCCACAGCTCACAGCTTCACGGCTCAGGCTGCGTTTATAAGCCTGTTAATAGTGCCTGTGTTGACCACTCAGTTTTCTGATATTCAGGAATGAACTAGAAGCAAGCTGTCTTTCTCACTAAAACTCGTCTCTTGCTGGTAAGCCATCAAACATGAATATGTAACCCATGGAAAGTTCTACTATTTTAGTTGAAAACATACATCACACATTCTTTAGGCTGTATAAAGTGAAATCCAGTAGGGGAGAAAACATCTGTATTTCTTAAATGTCATGAACCGTTGAGCTGTTGTTCCAATTATTTGGAATGTCTTTCCTGTGAAAAGATGCATAAGGTCTCAAATATAAGGGGAAAGAAAGTCTTCTGACCGAATCATTATTGGGGCACTAGTTAAAAATACCATGGCCTTTCCAGCCCCATGCAATGTGAGTTGTACAGACCTGCTACAGTGTTGGTGGGGGATGTAGCCAGCAGTCTGGTGTGACTGGATTTGGAATATCCAGAGGTTTTAATTGGGTGACCCAAAGCAATGGGTGAGCCCTTGAATTCACCTGCAGTGTTGAGTATAGTCAGGTTCCAGTTACTTAGTAAGGGCAACATTCTGGTGCCTTTAATATACTTAAAGTATTTCCCTTATCAGGGAAATGAAGAGGATTTTAAGACAGAAAAGAACAAAAATAGAAAGGTGAGATATATAAGGTTGTTGAGACCAGGGATTGAAAAATAAAAGAAGTCTCAAAACCCAAACAGGAAATCTATAGAAGTGAAGCAAGCCTGGAATAAATTCATCAACGATATGAGCAAGGCAAAACACGGCAGCCGACGCCCACTTCCTGTCAAGGGGGGCTTTAAGGATTGATGGAGATGGTGCCTCAGTGGATGGCAAGGGAATGCCCTTTCTAAACTGGATGGCCATAACATCTCCAGCCAGTTGGTTCAATATTACAAGGTCCTCTGTTTTCTCAGGAGAAGACAGAATCTAGATTATTATACGGAATCTCCTGAATTTTAACTGTTGCCTACTAATTCCCTAATGTTTTTTAAATTAAACGCTGAACAGACAAACCAATACATCTGATGCTAAATGCAGCTTGGAGGCTGAGAGCTTGGGACTTCTGCTCACATTTAGGATACTTACCACTAGATGTGTGTACAAAAATAAAAGAAAACATAGCCCTGAATTTGCCAGTGAGAGGACACAGGTTCACGCCTCAGCTTTGGATGTCAGTGGCTACGTGTCTTTGGGCAAGCCCATTGTTCACACGAGCTGTCACCTCCTCATCTACTAGAGTGGTTGCCTGTGTGTTACACCGTCAGGGAGGCTTGAAAATCCCCCACCCCAAGCTCTGCAATGTCAGATATTCTTTATTTTTAAAGTCTTTTATTCTACAGTTAGAACATTTAAAAGTAAATATCCCTAGGAAAGATAATACGGCAACTGAAATACTAAGTTGCGAATATCTAACAAGAGCCCTAAGAATGGATTTAGTAGGAAGAAGAGATGTAATAGGTGACTGAAAGGGAGAGAATGTGACACCAGAGAAGTACAAAAAGGGACTTTGGGGGCCCTAAAATCAAACCAAACTTATCTTTACAAAGTACCTTAAAGCCAAGTCTCCCTACGTTTTATTCAGAATGCCAATTCCTTGTGAATCAGTGTTCCAGGAAAATAAACATTCAAGAGCTAGGTTAAGTGAATGTTGTGATTGTGGGACGTGTCAGAACCTTTGATTTTGCTTATGTGCACTGCAAATCTATAAATGGAACATATAAAATGCTGTATCCACAAACCTTTGACCAAAGAACATTTTTTCTTTCTTTTTAGGGGACTAGAGGCCCCTAGCATACATCTTCAGAAACACTGATCTATATAACAAGGCGACTGTAATGACTTTACTCACTTTTAGCCACAAAACCTATCTTCCCTCCATGTGTTAATTTTTTTTAGGGATTTCTCCTTTTTGTGAGTATGCTGGACAGAAAAAGGCATGCATTAAATATTTTGGTTTTGTTCTTTCCAAGTATTTGGAATCAGTATCAGCATAAACTTCACAAGTTCAAAATTTTCTCATTCAGACATGTTTCTAAACTTCAGTCCTAGCAAGAAATGCCTTTATTTTTTAAGTTTTTTTAATCCTATTTTACCAAGTGTATACTTACTAGATCAAAGCTATTAATAATATTTCTAAAAATAATAATTTATACTTAAGCCTTGAGCTGGGGCTCAAAACACATTGCCTTTTCCAGGCCTCCCATAAATTAAGATAAGATTTATGAATTTAGACTTAGTATAAATTTGAATTGCTTTTAAAAAGAAAAAAAATCACTATTATTTTTCACTGTTGGTTTTTATACAAAGCAAGTTCCTAGTCACCAGATAGTATGATAAATATTTCAAAATTTGGACATTTGACATTGAGCCTAATATGGACTTCAGGCCTCATTTTAAACATGATCACGAATGACCATCTTAATGTGCTAGCAATGTGAAATATTATGGTCACAATTTTGTTTAGAGTTCCTAAAACTGTTATTGGCATCTGAGTCAATTTCCCTTTAATTTAACTGATCTTCAGATAGTAAACACAAAGTAAAACAATTTTTAGCAATAGGATCAGAATTTTTTACCTCTAATCTTATAGCTTTTAATAGATAGCCTTCTGTTCTAGTGCCTCAATTGTTTTTACTGTAATTGTTTAATTTTATTTTATGTGTATGCACTTAATTACATTATTCATTAGTCCACGAGTGAGTACCTGCCATTTGTTCATACTGATATTTTCTCTTATTTATTTTGCAAATGTGAGGCTTTCAGTTTTTTAAAATAGATTCTGTGAGGGATGTGTTTGAAAGGTATTTCTTTAAATTTACTTGTTTAGTTTTCTATTTGTTTGATTTACCATACTCCCTTCTCCAGTAAAAGAAGCTGATTTTATGTGGGCTTTTTATTAGGTCTAGTGTCTTTGTAATCCTTTTCTTTCAATCATAATTTTTCCATAGACATGAAAGATTTCGGCAAAACACGCTGAAAAGAGAGCTCATTGTGAAACACGGGTAGCTTTTTGAAAACCTAAAACAGTAAGAGTACCCTGAGAATAGAACAAAAGAAATTAAAACGCTAGATATGCCACAGTTGTCTCGTGCAGCAGTTAGAAATTTAATTATTTTATCTCATAGAATAATGTGCCCTTCAGAAATCATTTTGGACTAGATGTTTCAAACCAATGATCTGTAGTTAATTATCTTTAATAACTGTTGCACATTATGGTTAGATCTATGTTTTTGCTAAACCAATTAATAATATCTTCATTAGTATAAAGACAAGGTAGCAGGATCCTTTCATTTTTCACATTGAAAGAGTAGATATTTTAAACACTGTAATTTACTTTAGCCATACATTCCCAATGATATGACTAATTAATGAAACTTCAAAGACGTAACTTCCAAAAAGCTACTTAGTTTAAAGTCATTGTTGAACATTTAATGACATTAGGTTGGGGGCATTACTGACATCCTAACTATCCATGTCTTGGAATTGACTAAACCCATTTAAACTACCAAAACGTTTAATGTTTAAAAAAGAAAGAAAGAAAGAGAAAGAAAGAAAATTAATGGAATATTATCTCTTTAAAAGACCTGTTGATGATAGAAGAAAGGATAAAAAATGGATGACCTCTCTTTCTTTTCCGTGGTTATAATACCACAGGATGAATATTCTTCCTTTTTAGTTAAAAACACTGGTGGGCCGATAGGACTTCTGCTAACTTAAGGAAAGGGGGCTGATTGACAGTGGTAGTGGCTAACTCATGTCAGGCTGACCTTTCCCCCCTTTGAAGTCCTGTTGATACTCACATAAGGGGTGGCCACAGCAGGGAAATTTCTCCACCCAGATCCATTCCTTCAGTCTGACCTTGCTGTCGCAAAATCTGATCAGATGCACAGCCCATTTAGATCAATTATTGAAAAGGCTGGGGCCAAATTTTAGCATTCACTGCCTTGTCAGCTACATGCAGGCAGAATTTGGAGGGGAAAAAGTTATGTAGATAATTCATCTGGGTTGCCTTGGAGCATTTGAATCCCTATTTCAAAGTAGGAAACGTGATCTTGAAATATTATTGAACACCTATTTTAATACACCTAAAAGGGCCTGGTTAGAGAAAGTTTTTGTTGGGAGAATCTAAGACAGCAAAAACTTTTATTTATACCTCTACTTTGTTAAAAAAAAACATTACTTGAGGTGACTTAGAAGTAAATAAAAAGAAAACTTTGGCAAAAGGATGAAAGAAAAACTTAATGTAAGCTAATTCCAGGTTTATTAGTCTATTGAATGCATATTAAATGTCATTTACAATAGCAGAGATGGGTCTGAGTCTGGCCTTGTGGTGCCTAGCAGCCAAAGCAAAGAGAGAATTGCGTCCTGGAAAGCTAATTCACCAGAATATTGGGAAGTTCTGTTTTTCCTATATAATCAGGCCCAATATATCTGATTTTCTGTTACTGACTTGAAGAACAGAATTGTTGAATTAAGACGAACATTTCTATTCTTCTGGGGTGTATATTCTTCTTCTAGCTTTTCCTAGGGGCATATAAGTTCTCCCATAATTTCATATAACAGGTGGTATAGACTTCTTGAAAGGTGAAATTAGAAAATCAGTCATTCAATAATTTCATATGTCATATGACTAAATATTATGGGGCTATAAAATGGGATGGGGGAACATAATTAGAAGACAATGTAGTGAAACTAATTTTAAAGGTTGGAAATTGGTTGGCTTTAGTTCTGGCTAGCTCCAAAAGAATGTTCACAGCTAAATCTCTTATGTATTCTGAAATCTGGCAATAACTAGATTACTTAGATAGCCTCTGAAAAAAAACACATAAAGACATTAACTGTCCAATTCCATAAGAAGTTTGATGGAATTAGTTGTTGAAATGAATCTGCTAATTGTTGATCTGGTAATTGAAGGCATTGAGTCAGAAGTTCTTGTCACCATCTTGAAGCAAATAAGGAGAAAGAAATAGTTTTACAACAAGAATGAAAATACTCCACTTATAAGTTAGCTTGGTGTTGAAAGCCATTCCCTATGTAGCAGCCAGAGTGACCATGTAAAGTTCAGATCTGTTCATGTCACCCCCCCAGATTAAAATCCAACAATGTCTTCCCATTGCCTGTAAAATAAAGTACCAACACTTGGCCTTAATTTCAGGCTCCTCCAGGATCTGTCTTATACCACTCTAGAGTCATCGCTGGCGTGAACACCCTTGTATGTGTTCTCTGCTCTGCAAACTGGTATGTGAATCTGAATTTGAATCCTCTTCTCTCTCAAGTTGGAGACTTGACCCAGGTAATCCTTATTCATCCATCTGATCTCAACTTAAAAGCTATGTCCTCAGAGACATCTCTGACCACTTGCCCTGCAGACTACTTTAGATCCACTTTTCATATGTTCTTATAGCTCTTTATTAATTCTCCTAATTTACTAATCTCTCTTCTTTCTTTTTAAATGTTCCTCAAACTTGTAATTAATGGTTCCTTGACCTTCTCCTGACATTGTTTCTATGAGGGTAGAGACTGTGTTGATTTCCACATCTGCAGGGCCTCAAACAACGCCCAGCACATAGTAGGACTCAGTAAACATTCAGTAAATGAATGGATGTCCCACCTAAGTGCCAAAAGTTTAGGGACTCTCTAATAAGATATGTTGAAACACTATTGAATAGAGGGACATAATGAAGTTATATTTCAGCAGACTTAATTTATGGACTTTGGATAAGATAATGTACATGTTACTGTATTAGGAATAAAAATAAACTATGGCATGACTTACTTTCAGCACATTACGATAATCCCAACTAATCAAGGTACGTCATCAATCTGAACGTTCAAGATCCTTTTCCACAAGCTAAAAGCTGCAAATGGAAAGATTCCCTACATTACTAAATGAAAAACACAAATCATGATTTTCCTTAGCATTCTGGTCATTCACTAGTCATTTCAGAAAAAACGAACATCCTCAAATCACGACGTTTTGTGCTTCCCCCTTGCTTGATTCTGCAACTGCTTTGTGAAAAATTACAATCAAAAAAGTCACTCTACATTTGCAAATAGCTTTTAAAACCAGAGCTCTCTCCTGGGAATATGATCCTAATAGGATAGAGACAAGGCTAAGTTGCTCAATGCTGCTGGTCATGATTCTTTTGTTTCAGCTCAGAGAAAACATGCACAAATCTCATAACTAGACTCCTGGGCATGTGTTTTTGCTTACTGCCTAATGTGGTTCTAATAACGCAAACATTCCAGCTAAGTAATGATGACACATCTACAGCTATAGGTATTAGAAGCTTATGCAAGGGAAACATTTTGGGAAACACAAAGGAAAAATACAATAAATGTTTTATTTAAATTTTCTTGTTGCCATCATGTTTAAACTCATTCCGGCCTGTATTAGCATGAAAAAATTGGGTTCTAAAGAAATATGAACTAAAGAGGAATTCTAGGAGTATGTGTTTCAGAATTAGCCCTGAAACGTACTTGATTCAGAGTTAAGTCCTTCCTTTGTGTCTACGCATTGATGAATTGGAGAATAAATTTTTTTGGAATTCTTTTTAGCTATATCATTCATTGCTGTGTCTCAAATATGTGTCAGTGATATATTCCTTGTGTAGGAAAAGGAAAATACACTTATTCCGTTTCTCCTTGTTTTTGTTTAATTTAATCATTTAAGGAGAGTTGGACGCCAGCCCTTCCAGGGATCAACTCCAGCTGAGACTCCATCATATAAGGAGAGAGTATTAGATGTTGGTTGGTTGTGTTTCTCTCTTTGGCTCCCATATTTTACCTCTTTCATTTGCAGCCACGTGGTTTGGGTAGGAGGGCTCCTGCTCTTGGGGAGTGCTTTTGCCAGTCAGCATATCTTTTTGCTAGGACAGTGTTTGGTAAAATGATGAGCATGTGATCCTATTGGGCCCATGAGACCTGACTTCACTGTTTGCAGACATTGTTGCTACCAAGAGTGGAGCCTTGCTTGAAGATGATGTCACCACATGGAATAGAGCAGATCTGAGAGAATAGCAGAATGGGGCACAGTGACATCTGGATCAAACCTCACCTGAAGCCAGTATCACTTTTGAATTTCCAGTTATTTGAACCAAGAAACTCCTTATTATTTAATCTTTCTTGAGTTTCATTTACTTATAATTGCAGTCAAAGCTTCCTAAATGATATAGGAAGAATATGTCACAAAATTATTTACAGAGTACAATCCTTAAACTGTGGAGTTTAGGACTTTCAAGAATTGACTGCAATCTTTTCCCAATCCTACATACACCCTAACTTTCTGATCCCAAAGAAATACTCACCCATCTATGTCTTTGTACATGAAGGTCCCTCTTCCCAATAGGCTTCTTCTCATCCTTGAAGATCCAAATCAAATATCACTTCTGATGTGACATTTTCATCAACTTTCTCCAGCACCTTGCCCCCCCGGATTACCAGAGAACCCTGGCAATACCATTCGGATAGTACTTTTCACATAACCATTGAATTGTTTACACATCTCCTTCTCCCCCTGACCTGTTGTAATAATTATCGCATGCGTGGAACACCTCTTTTTGGCCAGGAACATTACGTGCTTTATGCTAAGCTTTTGAATAAACCATTTTGCACAGAAGAGGAAATTAAGGCAAAAGACATATAGCTTCTAACTTTCTCAAAAACAAAAGATAGCAGAGCCACTTGAACTTCACATGGTTCCAAAGCTACTGCTTTCTTTCCCTATATCACAACGGACTGGGTCCTACTCACTTTTGTATTTCTCAAACTTAGTGTCTAAACTGTAAGCTCCAAAATTGCAGTCACCTTTCTGGGGGTGGCATTATTGTGCCCCTGCTCCTAGCACTATACTCAGCACAGAAAAAGCATTAAATAAATATTTATTAAACAAAAATATGTCAAGGAAGTAGAGAAGCACACAAAGTCACTGATGCTGCTAGACGAACCACTGAAAGGCTGTGAGACCATCACTAGTTAACTTAATCTTTCTGAGCCTTCATTTTCTCATCTGTAAAAAAGGACTTGATAATAATACAACCTATTTATAGGCTGTAACGAGAATGAAGGCAAGTGCGTAGCGCATAATGAACACTCAACAACATTGAGAAATAAATGATTAATATCCTAACTGAACCCTTATTTTAACAATAGGGATCAGTCTATTTATCAAAGATCTGAAAACCTTCTTTACTACAACAATAATGGGAGAGAAATTTTAAAAATGACATTTACTTAAGGTTTGTCATGTTTAAGATCAAGAAAAAAATCAAGACTGTCACTACATCCTGCTTTGTAGCTTATAGAGTGTTGACTCTTGTTTGGTAAAGAATATGGGTTTATATTTATTTCATTTAACTAAATTTCTTGTACCCACTTCTCACTCAAATCAACATAGTTTAATAATAAATAATGAGTAATTTTAGATTATTTAGCAAAATTTAGATTACTCTATTGTTTGATTTTCAGATTGTTGCACTAAGGATACTTCTCTCCTCTCCTCCCCAGTGGAAAAAATATGATGACTCAATAGTGGCTACAAAATCATTGAAAATCAAGTTTTAAATTTTAGAGCATTTATTTTTTTTAATTTGATATGCTTAAAAACATCTTTAATTAAAAATCTATTCGTTTGTTCTTTCAATTTTAAATTAGATCTACTACTCAAAAGTGCTAAGACAACTTTTTTCTTAATAGATTAGTTAGACATTTCCACTATTTATCCAACAGATGAACAATGGGATATTGGACATTACGATATATTTGTTGATGCTTTGTCAACAAGGATTTATGTGGTGCTGAATGCTAAAAGTTCCAGGATGCTATTTCTGTGATATTAGTAGCTAAATTTAAATTAAGCATCTACCTGAACATTTGTTTGTAATTAGAAATGTATCCAATGAAAATTTATTTTTCATGCCAAAATTTAAGAAGAAGGTGGTTTACACAAGAACGAACGTTCTTTACAGGAAGTTAAGCTGGACTTTTTCAGTCCAGCCAAAATCAGATAGCACTATAAATCTCCCTAGAAAACAAGTTTATAAACTCAAGTTATATTTAAATAAACATTCTAAGTTAAAATGCTGGACGGCACCCTAGAATATGTCCAGTTTTTCTTACCACAGCTTTTCTGGGGCTACATTTAATTCTATGATAACTAACTGAGATTTTCTAAATTTTCCTGAAATAAAGTGGCAAAATTACTTCACGTGTCTATGGAACTCCTTTGATTAAAAAAAAAAGCAGATCAATGTTATTCTGATTAAACTCCATTACTAATGTTTAATTCTTTCCCACTTCCTCCTCTCCTCTTTGTGGATTTCGGGAATTTCTTGAATATAGTAGCATAATCTCTTGAAGACTTTGTGGATCTCCTTGGGTTGAAATATATATATATATTATTTTGACTAAGCTCAATTAATTAATATTTAATTCTATCCCACCTCTATCCCGTGCCCACTTTTGTCTGGTTCTATTACTGACCGAGATTCACAAATGAGCCACCGGTTTCGATACTCAGTTCTCTTAAATTGTCCACAAGGCGGCAGTAAAACATCTTGCTTCTCCCCAATATCTTGCATGCCTAAGCATTCATTTTCTAAACATTTAGATATTATATTTGCCTGAATAACACTAAAAACTGTTCTGCCTTTTAGTTTCTACTTTACCGTTCAAACAGAATGTATTAGTAAATATAAGTTGGTCATGATGAGACCCTTAATTAATTTTCCCTATAACAGATGAGTAGAAATCCTTAAAGTTTTCATAACATAAATTGACCATTTATATTGACAAGCAGTACTCCGTTCCTGTTTTTCAGGGCTGCAATGAGTTCCTGAAAATTTTCTGATAGGAGAAGTTGCTCTCTGAAGAATGTTAGGCTTGAAATGTTTTTTTCTCTCTTTCTAATCATATTATATGAAGATGGCATTCACATGTGATTTTTCTACTCGGGGTGTTCGAATAAAATGTAGAATTGGATGCTCCCATTTGTTTAGCAGACGCCCTGTCCATTGTCTCATTTGAGATATGTACCGCCTAATGCCTTTAGGATTGAACATTGTTTTGCCAGTAATAAAAGACATGAAGTTCATAGCAATTTGTGCCTTCAGAAGGATGGTTTCCTATTCAAAATACTCTAAATTAAAACATACATCACCCACATAGCACTTGATTTTTGAAATGCATATACTTTTATAACTAGCTACTGTAGGAGCATTGCAGGACAGAAAAATCCACTTGGCACAGGTTTCCTTTGCAAGTGAGAAGAAAACATCTAGTGATAGTGAGAATTGAGGGCTCTTCAGAACCGCTTTAGCAGGATTCTCATCCACTGATGGGGACCGCCAACTGCCCTGTCAATGCGACTGCTTACCTGGGATGTACCCGTGTTGGAGACTGTCTTCCATGACCTCATGTGTCAAGCAAGTGAAGGGGACCTTGGAGCTCATGACCCATACAAGAGAAGGGGGCGGAGGACTGTGGGGCTGGATGACCTTGCGCTGACTTACTGCTGCCAGAACAATGGTTGCCCTGAGGACAAGCGGCTGCCAAAGGCACCTCTGGCATAATATGTCACCCCAGTAAACACCTGCCATTCTTGAGAAAAACAGACAGGTGTGCATGCACTAGGGTGGTGAGGGGGGGAATGGGAGAGAGAGAGAGAGAGAAGATGCTTTGACAAAATAAAATCTAAACGTACTTCAGTATAGGAGATCTAAGATGCAACCTTCATGCTGTCTGCATTCCTGTGAAAGCTGCAGGAAACTTGGCCGGAGCAAGATCGTGAGGTTGAGTCCAGCGTTCTGCCACTGCAGGCATAGCATGTTAACATGTGTGTGTGTGTCTTTGTGTGTGTGTGTGTTTGCAATATTATAGCAATTTATTTATGCAGTGTATTCATATGGCAAAATGCAAGAGAGTCGGTAATACAGCAAAAATACTGAGACACACACATACACACAGTTTCCATTCCGTCCATTGTCTTGTTTGAGATACGTACTGCCTAATGCCTTTAGAATTGAACATTGTTTTGCCAGTAATAAAAGACATGAAGTTCATAGCAATTTGTGCCTTCAGAAGGATGGTTTCCTATTCAAAATACCCTAAATTAAAACATACATCACCCACACAGCACTTGATTTTTGAAATGCATATACTTTTATAACTAGCTACTCTAGGAAAATGCACTGAATGATTTAATTTCATATTAAGGTGCAAATGTAGTCCTGGATTTGTGTTGAGACATAAGTGTTTTGTGATAGAGAGCAAAGCTTTTCTGAAAGATTTTCACCACCAGATTCAAAACTACCAAATTCAACAACTGAGAGTAATGACATGATTCTCTTTAAGAAAAGCACATTGATTTTAGACATATTGAAACTCAGAAGTTTTAGAAGTGTGTTTGGGTGAAGGTTAAGTCGTCCTTGACAGTATTAAAAGAAAAGTTTGAATTGTTGAATAACCACCTTTCACCCATCCCTAATTGTAATTTAAATGACAATATGCTCTCAATCAATAGCTCTTTGTCACACTTTGAAGATCAAGGGATGAGATTTCACCCCATGAGTTTACAAGGCAAAAGCTCCTTGTTCATAACACTAAAATGTTGCGTTAAAATACCTCTTCTCCAACCATTCGTCCTGGATAAATGCATTTAAATTATACTTTATAGATGTTAATACTAGAAAAATGTCAGAAGTCTTTATTTTTGTAATTTGCTCCGAGGTAGACGTCATAATAAAAATAATAGCCCATTAAAAAAACCAAGTTATCTGTATCCTAACTTCACTAGTTTAACTTTCATCATTTCATCCTAATAGCCAACCTTCTGAGCATTTACTGTATTCTGGGCGTTGCCCTAAGCACGTTTATGCTGTTTCTTTATTCTTCCAAGTCAGCCTAGGAGGTAGAACCGAATCTTTACTCCCATTTAACAGATGAGGCTCAAAGAGGTTGAGTCGCTTTCACCTTTTTCACACCACCAGAGAAGGGAAGAGCTTTGACAAAATAAATTCTAAATATACCTCCGGACATTTAACAAGCCTCCTCAGCTTCTCATGGGATGAAAAGTCAACGTGACTAAACACAACTGCTGCTTTCCCCCCAAATCGCTCTCTACGTGGAAGTTTATAAATATATCATAAGCACATTGCGTATGTACTATTATAATGTAAAACTGCATTGAACACTTATAGGATATGCTTTATGCGTAGAAACAGGCACTTTTTGTTTTTTTCTCCTGCTTTCCATGTAGAATGCATTCTTTGTACACTGGCATATGAGTTGCATTTTGTTATTATATTCATAGGGTGATACTGAATTTCCATCTGGGCCTGGCTGCATCTATTTAGGTTTAGATAAGATGGAGCTTGCTCATGCAGGCACTAACTGATAAATTCATAATTAGCTGTGAACACACAGGACCTCAGGCCATCAGTTAATTTTAAGGATTCCAACATCAACTTTACTATATGACCAGACAATTGTCATATAAATGTTAAGAGATTTCCAATTTGGGTTGTTTTTCTGCTAGTGGCAAGGCTAATGATAATAATAATGGCCATTATATGTTGAGTGTTTATGATTTATCAGGCTAGAGGTGGACCAAATCCTATTCTAGAACAGATTCTCTCAAGCCTACCCAGTTGGTCTGGCAGCGTCGCTAAAAGATGAATTAGTGGAAAATTTCACATGGAAATTTATGCTTTTTATTTACCTTGGAAAAACATCCCTTGAAAAATTAGAAAATAATTGGAAATCCTGGGATGGATTTCTGCTTCATAAAAATTGACTGGAGTGCATTATGGATGTTCCCCTTTTGATGACCATGCTCTTTCCCTGTCACAACAGTCCCCACACACCCAATTTTATTCTTACACCATAATAGCTTCTCTCATTGAAGTGACCCCGATGGCACTTATTTTTGGAATCCACATGAAAGAAGAAAGTGCTTTACACCTACTACACAACGTGTCCTACTATGCAATGTATCCTTATGTTATCTATGAGGTAGGTGCCATTATACCCATTTTACAGATGAAGGAAAAACCCAAAGAAGTTAAAGAGCCACCCAATGCCACAATGAGTAAGCAGCAGAGCTGGGATTCTGCCTGATTTCTGTCTCATTCCAAAGCCTGTGTTCTAACTCCTTGTGGACTGAGGCATTCACTCCTGCATGTAGAATCCCCCCATTCTAATTAGCAAAGTGTGTTTTTGTGACGGCCATCCAGGATTGGGGATATGCTGGGGGACTGGAGATGACTGGCATGTGCTCATTGGCATCTCCATTCTCGTCTATTATAAGAAGCTGCTGGGGTTGCCCTCCAGGTGTGAGCGTGGCTGGGAAAACAGTACACTTTCAGAGTAAGAACATCCCGGACAACTTCGACTTGACAAGATTAGCCAAAAAGGCATGGGGGAATTAATTTCAATAGTGCCAGTCATTCCAGCCGCCATTCCGTGCCGGAGTGAGAGTAAGGTGGGAGATGGCAATCTGCTGTTCCCTCAGCCAGTCTTGGCTGACTTGCTTTGCAAGTCTGTTGTTTAAAGATAAGTATTTAGCTATCATCATCATCATCGTTAATATTATCTTGATATAAAACAATTGCAATTTTAATGCCATGGCAGAACTAGAACTGTGAGATATTTTGCAGTTACATAATAACCACTTTGCTGGATTTTCCATGACATCTTCCCCTATCCAAAGGCTAAAATTTATAGAATTAGTTGGTCTCTGGGTATGGGACATCTTAGCATGCTATGCTTAGGGAATTCACACGTCATTTCTATTAACTCAGGCCACCTAACTAACAACAGACAAACTCTAATCAAGTAAGATTTAGCAAAGCGAGAGAAACAGAGAGGGTAGACTAGGGCTGCAAAGTGCCTGGGAACTGTGATTGGACAGAGCCAAGACTGTTTAAGAAGCTTAGACAAGAAGAGGCAAGTAAATGTCCTGTGGTCACCCTGGGCCCACAGCAGACATAGCTAATCAGTCTTTCCTGCTAAACATGCGAGGCCATTGAGACTATTAATAATGCAGCTTTAGGGAAGGGAATATGAGAGCCCACCTTCCCATGGGAGATTTTAACCCGGTCTTGCCTAGTCTTAAGCCAGTTCTCTGTCTTATGTTCAACTGAGTGAATGAGCTGTGAAGGGATTGGAGCTTGCTTTTCATTGAGGGACACGGACAACATGCTCTGTGATGATATCTGTGTCATTGTGAAGAGATTCAAATTGCTTATTTTGTCAGAAACGGAGATTGGAACAATAAAATAATATACAGGGATTATTTTAAATCATTTAAATATGTAAGCATAGGAAAAACCTACCCAAAATGTTGCAGAACAAAATGCATTTATGTCCATGTCTTGGAGCAGAGGAATGGAATAAGATTGGCTGTGTTAAAATTGTACGAATTAGGAGAGTTACCAGATCCCTGGTAACTTCTGTGGAGAGGGGAAGGCAGATAGGCTTTAGGTTCTAGAAGAAATTATTGCCAAGAGGACCCATCCCCCCATCATCTATAATCCCTAAGATCGCC
This sequence comes from Diceros bicornis minor, assembly GCF_020826845.1. Classification (NCBI taxonomy): domain Eukaryota; kingdom Metazoa; phylum Chordata; class Mammalia; order Perissodactyla; family Rhinocerotidae; genus Diceros; species Diceros bicornis. The sequence continues at coordinate 68,922,520 of NC_080741.1, forward strand.
CTTAATGGGACATCAGGCAGGAAATCTTCAACACTAGCATAGAAACCAAAATCATCTCCCTCTTTCCCTTCCTTCTTCCCTTTCTTCTTTTGATCCTTCCTACCTTCCTTCCATCTCTCCATCCTTTCATCCTTCCATTCCTCTTGCTCTCCCCAAGTGAAACATAAAAGGTGCTCTGAGCTTTTCTTTCAGACGTGAGAAAATAGACATGGGGTGATCATAAACCCTAGCCTCCATACCAGATCTTTCCTGTGTTCTACATGAAAATCTTTTGAGAAAGAAAAAAAGAAAGCTGGCAACTCCACAGAAAGAAAAGGGTTTAAATGCAAATGAGAGCTCAAGGTAACACTTGTGTGTAAATGAGTTTCATTCAGAGAATGCCAATCACTCAGCCGTCACAAATGACTGACAAGAATTCAGTCAGGGGGCTCTGGCGCCAGGAGGAGTGTCTATGAGAGGTGGGGAAAGGGGGCAGAGAAAGGGTAGAGGTGAAGAAGACACATGCTGTGCCTTTCAGAATTTTATAAGGGTCATTCCTTTTGACTGTATTTGGAAAATGAGTCAAGGCCATTCTCTTTCTAGGATTTGTGAAGATTTTTTTTTTAACTTTTGATTGTTCCTGAATTTGTTCCTAGAGGGTTTATAAAATAGAGGATCTCTGTTTTATCTCATGATTCCCCCCAAAAAACCCTCAACCAGTGTTGTCTTGATAGTCACACTTCATGGTCATTTAGCTAGGCTGGGGCTGGACCCACTCTGGAATGCAGGGCAGGTCATTTGGGGTAATTCTAATTTTTCACCTGCAGAGCTACTCGTGTCTATGCTAAAAATGAACCAATCCCCCTCACATTGTCAGGAATCAAATTGATCTGTCTGTCAAGGCTGTCTGGCTCTGCCAGAGCACTCAGATTTTGCTTTATAAATGCCTGAAATATCGGAAAACACGTGTAGATTATTCATGGAAAACTGCAACTCCTGTGTATTTTCCCCTCTCTTGGTCATCCTCTTTATGAGTTGGTTTGGGCTTAAGTAATACACAGCGAAGCCAGTATCTTTCAAACATACCATAATTGGAAGGTGAAAACAGTGAATGTCATTCAATTTTTTAGAAAATAAAGAATTTCAGACTATCTACTGTTTGGAATCCAAAGCTGCCTGTTTCTCTCAATTGCAATTCCCTAAATATTTACTGAATGTTTTCTATTTGCAAGACATGTCAGAGACCCCAAAATGAACTATCTATGACCTCCGTCCTCGTATAGCTAAGTAGCTCTGAAAATGTAGTTGGCTGTGTGGGGGAAGAGGGAGAAGCCCCCTCTGCCCTTTCCCTTAAGGTTCTTATGGCTGGCCAAATAATTAACAAAACAGGTTAGCAGGAGAAAATAATACCAAGTTTAATAACATGTATACATGGGAGAAACCAGGGACACTGCGTTTCTCAACACAATAGCAGAAATTCTCATCTTAAATACCATGTTCAGCCAAAGACAAAGGAGGATGTTGGGGGTGGTCAGTTACAGGAGATTACCACTAAAGCACAGTAAACAAAAGTAAGGTTATTATGCAGATTTAAGGCCTCTCCTTCCACATTGATAAGTTTCTAGAACTGAAGTTATCCTTCCTCTTCCCTTCCCCTTCCCTCCTCCAAATGGAGATTTCCCTTATAAATGTAAATGTTTGTCTGGCAACTCCTCGCAGGGCCACCCAGAGGATGTGGCCAGAGACAGAACTTCCGATAAGATGGGCTTGTTGGTGCCTTTTCTATTGTAACATCTATTTTACATTATATTACAGCCTTCAGATAGAAGATCTGTTCCAGGAAGGAGTTACTATGTCAAATTCTTTAGGCAGTTAGTGCGGGAGGTCAAATGTCCATCAGAGAAAACAATCAAGGTAAAGAGATAGATTTCAGGGTGGCCAAATCTTGATCTCCCACAGCTGCCTCAGTGGTACTCAAACCATGCTCCTTTGCTGAAGGAAGGTATTCTAACACTAAAATGGAATAATGGTCTTTTCACAGTTCACCAAATCAAATTAAGCAAATGGATAAAATTGTCTCAAGTAAAACTTTTTCACTCCCATGGTTTTCTTAAATGACTAGAATCTTTCTGAATGCTAATAAGCAATTTATAAAATGAACTGAGTTTGTAACCAGTGCAATACTGGTCATAGAGTGATTAAATAGTAACTACACAGAGTATGGTTTCTCCAAGTGAGTGTGGCATGTGAATGGGGTCATTTAGCTGCATTCCCCAATAAGGAACACACTTCAATGTTGAACTCCAAGTAGGAATGCACCTCTTTCCCAAAATAAGTTTGGAAAGCACCTTCCCATTACAAAGAACACAAGTGGATGAGAAGAATTTCCATAAAGAGAATGCAAGTTTTATCTCATTTAATTCTCTCAACAATTGCATGAGACTATTGTTATTCCCATTTTATGGATAAGGACAATGTGGCACAGGAAGGCTGGGTATATCTTGGCCCAAATCACATCCTGAATGAGTGACAGGACTAGGATGTGCACCCACACACACTGGGGAGAGGAATGAATCACAGTCAGAGTGGAGCAGTTTCTCTTTTATGAATATGACTTAGAATTGCCCAAGGAACTTTTCCAAAATGCTTTTGCCTGGCTTCTACCCCTAGGGATTCTGATTTAATTGAGTGGGCATAGAAAAAAATCTTATTTTAAGAGACAATAAGAGAGACAGAGCTACAGCCATCGACAGGCAGAATTTTTTTTTTAATATAAGGAAATAAAACCTTCTGAAGAAATCACTTGATTAAGTACTCAGAATATAAACATCTTAATTTGAGCAAGTGTATAAAAGTGTAGAATCTTCTAATGAAGGCCTTGAGGTGAGAAGAGTGCTCTCCAGGACAGACCAGATGACCACGTGGCACCAGCACAACTTTGTCCACAGAAGGGCAACTAGACCAGACCTGCCAGTGACCAATTGTTCCTCTAGACACACTGGGTAACATTTCCCAAGGTCCTCTGAGTGCAGAACAAGCTCTGTGCAAAGTAACTGTGCATTCCTTAACACTGAGTGTACATAGATTAGAAGAGTAAACTCTGCCAGTTCTCTTGATCAGTGTGGGTTCAGCTAAAAAATTGGAAGGAAATAAATTTCTTGAGGTATCATTTATACCATATATTGGTATCATCCAATATTTTAGATATAGATAGATGGATAGGTTATATGTAACACATATTATATATTAATATGTTATATTAATATATGTAATATTACATATAATAAATATCTATTAGTATGTATAATATTACATTGATATATAATATATTGGACAGAGTGGCCTCTACCGGTCAGCCAAGATTTGGGTACCATGTTGGGGAAAAACAGGTCAACAGCTCCCGTGAGAAATTCCATCCTGAGGCTTAGTACTGTCTCAAGGTGCTAAATGTTACAAAGGGCTCTAAGTGAACAAAGGAAAAAACTGATGTTCATAGTGTGGAATAAAATTTTAAGCCACCAAAACTTTGAACTGACGATGGCATTTGATGAGAATACTTGAAATAAAATCTTGTTGTCCTATATTTGAAAATTCAGTGCGCTGTGCTAGCTATTACCCTCATGGGCAAAGATAAGAAAGAGAGATTTAGAAAATATTTACATTTAGGTGAGGGCAGCAGCACAATGAAGAGACAGCACTAGGCAAGAGGGTAAAGAATCTGTTTAAGTTTAAATCTACACAGCTTCTGTTTCTTGTCATCAGAAAATCACAGTTCTTCTTCCCAATGTTTACAGAAAATGTGCATAAGGCTCCCCAAGACATTCAACTTCAGATCTGAAGTTTTGAATTAATTTCTTAGGAATATAAACTTGAACTTCAGAGCATATATTGACCACAATATTTGAAAAGCATATTTGTTGCAGAAAACCTAAGCAATAAAAGCAACTCACCAGCTTGTTTGGTGGCTAAAAAACTAAGAACTGTTTGGGTCTATCCTTCTCCTTGCTGACTATTAGAAAGTTCTTCTAGAAGTACTGTCCAATAGAACTTTCAGCAATGATGAAAATCTTCTGTATCTACATTGTCTAAAATCGTAGTCTATATGTGATCAGCTAAATATACTAGCTATGTGTGGCTATTGAGCACTTTAAATGTGGCTAGTGCAACTGGGGAACTGAATTTTTAATTTTAATTTTGATTAATTTAAATTTAAATAGTGCTGTATTAGACAGCACACTTTACTAAGCAATCACTATTTCACGATAGCAAATAAATTAATCCTGTTTGTTGTTGTTGTTAACGATCTTTTTCATAATTGGGAATTTATATTATGTAAATATAACAAGTCATATTTTCTGCTAGTGTGGGAGATCAGAATTGGCCACCCGAAAATGTGTCTCTTTGGCTTGATTATTTTTAGGAACAAAAGACTGAAAGAAATTTTGACCTTCTCCCTAACTGCTTAAAAGAATTTAAAATAGAAGGGCCTGTTCCAGGAAGGAGCTAATACCATAAGATAACTGTAGTGTAACGTACAATGTGTCTCTCAGGTCACATTGTCTATAGTTGGCCCATTTGCATTTCCGTCTCTATGTACGTTGCCTTCCTTCCCTTTGAAGACCCAAACCACTACCCCCAACATCCTCCTTTGTCTTTAGCTGAAGATGATATTTAAGGTGGTGATTTGGCCATTCTGGCAGGTTACTCAGCTTTCCTGGGTTTCTCCCATGTATACATGTTATTAAACTTTGTTTGATGTTCTCCTATTATTCTGTCTCATGTCAATTTAATTCTTAGACCAGCCAGAAGGACCTAGAGGGTAGAGGAATTGTCTTTCTCCCCTACACTAGTAAAATTATTCAATGTTCATAAAATCAGTTGAGATGTAAGAATAGTTTACTGTATTGTTAAAAGCACTGAGACTTTCAGGGACTCACTCCTAGAACAAATTTGAGAACACTTGGACCAATGTGTAGGCTTTCTTTTCCATACAAGAGTGGTGAAAAACAGAACTTTGACTCTCCAAGTTCAATAATAAAAGAAGGACTTATTATTATTTTTTTTTTGCTGTGAAAAATCATTGTCAGGATTTATCCCTTATATCAACATTAGCCTTTTATCGTCACCCACATCTAGGTATATCAATATTTTTACAGTAACTTTATAATTTATTAATTCACTTTTTGTTTTGTAAATTTCATTGCATGAGAGCATACCTAAGGAAAGGTGTACACATCATACCTGTTGGTTCTGTGACTTTTTACAGTACTGCTAGTTAATCTTTCTGTTCTGAGTTCAAGCAAGGTGGGTAAACTTCTAAGGATTGGTGGATGCAGTAAATCTTGTACTCTTTAAAAGGATCTCCAGGTAGCAGTTGTGGGACAGGTCTAAGCCTATTCTAGCTACTTCCTTCCTCCACATCCATGCCTTCCCACCACTCACTCCCATTCACCTTTATATCTCCCCATTTTCGAATGGTTGCTAACTTCCCACTTATTCAGAAGAGAGGTCAAAGACATTCGTGTAGTTATGTGACTACATCTGGTCTTCAACTATCAAAGTCTATTTGCATACAAATCGCTCCCTAGGTTCCAGGTACTGAATTCTGTAAAGAAACCTGGGTCTTTTGAAGAATTAACACATTCACCCAACTGAACATCTAAACATTTTTTCTCTTCACTTGGTTGTAGTATTCTCTCTTGGTTGTTTTTTTTTTTTAAGGTTTTGCAGGCTGTAATAATTTCTGTTACTGAATATATTTCATTTTAATTTTTTAAATGCTCTTCTAATTTGAATTTAGGCCTTCACACAGATTTGTCGCCTAGGCTGTTTTGAAATATATGATTTTAAATGCATGAAACTCATCCTTTAAAAATGATTTGTGAGTGTACATTTGAAAATGGTTAATGCTTATTTATTACAAATGGAATAATTACAGCTAATGGAACAGTGCCATTTAACATCAGTATAGCGGTGTGGGGGAGCTTGATAATTAGCAGCTGGATAAGTGCCTTTCTTTAGATTATGGAATGAGAGCCCTGGAACACCTTTCTGTGAAATGTCTCTATGTGCTAAATTCTCTCTTGTTTGTTCTTATTGGCTATAGACAATGAAATTGGGGGGCATTTGGATTTAATTGATTTTTAATCACCACCTGAGTCCTCCTCTGTCTTAGAAGGTAGCCATTTTTCTAAATATGCAGGATAGAAATCACTTAGCATAAGGAATAGGATTTTTCTGTGCAAAAACTGCATTTTTAAAAGTTCCAAACTACCAGAGGTGGCAATGCCCCCTTTTGAACTGGCTGCCCTTCAAGATGGGGACATGAAAAATTAGTGTTTTAAATAACTGTGTTTTTAGTTACTACCTCATCTGCTTAGACAAGACAAGAAACGTTATTTTTAACCTGGTCATTTACCATGCTCCACAAATATTTTAAAGCAGTTTTCTTAGAGTAAATAAAGTTTGCATTTTGGCTTTTCAGCAGAAATCTAAGCCACTTAATGGTTCAAGTTGCCATTTTTAGCCTTTTGATTACGTGAAGGCCATTCTTTTTCATTCTTCTTTGAGACTCCAATGTTAATGATACTGATGAAAGTAAAAATTCTGTGTCTATCAAAGACCTACCTCTCTGATTTTATTTTCTTCCGCGTTCTAAGTTTGAATAAAGTGTTAACTAAGAAACTCCATTAGGTGACTTTCAGGAGGTATGGCCTGAGGAGCTGCATTTAAAATGAAACTTCTCCAATGCACAGTTTATGTATTAAGGCTTCTGTAAAATATTGTGCATTCTTTCTCCTTCTCTTTGAGGACTAAGAGATTGTGGTACTGGACCTAATTCTACTCTTAGAACTTCCACTGACATCAATAAGAAAAGAAATCACTAGTAATTTATTCTGCGTCAGGAAGACATTTTCTAAAATGCAGTGCAACCCTAATTTACAATAGAGGGGAAAGGGTTTAAATTAGGTTTTTTATAGTGGTAAGTATTTGCAGACAATATAGAGATTTATGGATTAATTTGTTTTAAATTAACTTTTATAGGGTGACTAATAGTCCACAGGGATAAACCAGACTTTCAATTGCCCATGATTTTCAGTCAGATCCTAGAGAGGAGATCATTTCTCTCAGGAAACGGTGACACATTTTTTAAGTGTGCCATACAATTTTTTTTCTTTTTTTTTCCCCCGTGTCCAGAGAAGATAAATAAGTTCTAGGCTTTGGGCAAAGATATTCACAACTGGCCAAGCATTGGATGTCACATTTCACTCAGAAAAAGAGGCAGACCCTGACCTCCACCCTAGCAGGGATCTTTCATCGACTGGTTGCACTGGAGAACATAACAGTGGCGCCCAAAGAGTGTTCATCGAGACAAATGCTCTGCATTATGAACGCATAAAGCTGTTTCCCTGCATTTTCTTTAGTCCAAGAAATGCTCATCAGATCCGGGAGCTGAAAATTGAGAAAATTAGCGTTTGGGACTCTATATTGTATCAGACTCTGCCAAGAGGTATTCAAAATCAGGGTCAGATAACAGATGACAAAATTAGTCCACAAAATATGCGTACGTATATATGTATATCTATCTATCTTTTCTATCATCTGTCTGTCTATCTATCTAAATATCCATCCATTTATTCATCCCTCTGTTTATATATTTCCTGAGCGTCTACTACACACTCAAACTAATGCTGGGACCTGGGAAAGTGAATGAACTTTCAAAGTAGAATGATCCCATTTATTTGGCCCACTGTAGGTGACAAAGCACATTTCATTAGCAGAGCAATTTTATGAACTACATGTTTAAATCTCACAAACAACTGGAAAGTGTACTATGCTCTTTTATGCAGAAAACTATGGTGAAAAGAACAGTATCTCGATATCATATCTTTATAGACAATACAAACCGTTTACACGCTTCAAATCTGAGTAACTCCCAACTTAGCCCGTTTTTAAATTGATAATTGTTTTCTCTCAGAACTTCTGAATACATCCTTCTGTGATGTTTTGGCTTCCATTGTTGTTGCCAGCCTAAAGAATAAAATTGAGGGGGCATAATTTCTGCCCTTTCTCTCCTTACTGATTTTAGTATCTCCCTTTTATCTTTGCTGTTCTGCAATTTTTCTATGATGCATTTTGGTGTGTATTTCCTTATATGTATCAACCTTGGAAATTATTTTCTTCCAGATTCTGAGGTTCAGGTCTTGCCTGAGTTCTGGGAAATTCTTATTCTTTAATTTCAAATATTGTCTCTCATGCTCTCCATTAACTCCTTTTGGGGTTCAAAATATATCTATGTATATACATATATATTAGATCTTCTTGCTCAATCCTTCATATCTTTCAATTTCTTTTTTCCTAACTTCTATGTTTTGGTCTTTTTGGACCATGTTTTGTAATTTCTTTAGATGTAACTTCTGATTAATTAATTTTCTCTTTAAAGGTATCTACTTTACATTTTGATTCATTTGTTGACTTTTTTCTATTTTGTGCAATAAATCCGTTTAAGAGTGGTATTTGCTCTGATTTATCATGGATGTCTTTTCTCTCAACATTAAGGAATTTTTCTGTGTGAGTTGTGTGTGTGTGTTTGTGTGTGCAAACTTTTTATTCAGTTACAACATACATACAGAAAAGTATACAAATCCTAAGTGTAGTGCTAGAGGAATTTTTATAAAGTGAACACACATTTATAACCATTATAAATAGTGCTGCTATAAACTTTCTTGCATATTTCTTTGGGTGAGCATATGTTGAGCCTTTTTATTGAATTTACACCTAGAGGAATTGCTTTGTCGTGGAGTGTGTGTTGTTCAGCTTTAGTGAATAATGCCAAACAATTTTCCAGAATGGTTTTACCAATTTACTCTCCTATCAGCAGTATGTGAGAATTCTAATTGATTCATATCCTTGTGAACTATTTAACTTCAAATATTATAATTTCTAGAAGTTCTATTTGATTATTTTATTTAGAAATTCTATTTTATTTCTTTTCAGATCTGACTGGTCATTTGACATATTTTCAAATCTTTTATTTTATTTATTTATATTTTTGTGAGGGAGATCAGCCCTGAGCTAACATCCATGCTAATCCTCGTCTTTTTGCTGAGGAAGACCAGCTCTGAGTTAACATCTATTGCCAATCCTCCTCCTTTTGTTTCCCAAAAGCCCCAGTAGATAGTTGTGTCATAGTTGCACATCCTTCTAGTTGCTGTATGTGGGACGCAGCCTCAGCATGGATGGAGAAGCGGTGCGTCGGTGCGTGCCCGGGATCCGAACCTGGGCCGCCAGTAGCGGAGCGCGTGCACTTAGCCGCTAAGCCACGGGGCTGGCCCCTCAAATCTTTTATTTTTATAAGCATGTTAAACAATCTTATTTTATACTCTTTATATTTGTGGTCTTTGCCCGTTTTACTCAGCAATTTATTTATCTTACGGGTTTTTAAAAACTGTGGGCTTATTTTTTAATGACACTTGTGCGTGGGAATTCTTTGAAGCCCAGGTTAAAAGTTTGTTCCTCCAGGTAGGATTTGCATTTGCATTTGCCAGGTGCCTAGAAGCACCATCAGCCTGAGATAACTTTGCAATAAAAATTGGCTGAAAACCCCTAAAAGGGCCAGCCTGTGGTTATGAATCTTCAGGGGAATTTTTTTCCCTTCCATTCAAAACCAGTATGGAGAGAAAATTTCTTCATGTCCCCTTCTGTGGGGCAGGACTTTTCCCCCATTCACCCTTTTGCTGAGACATAGTATCCCTTTGGAGTCTTGTTATAAAGCTGAGAGCACAGTGGAGTTGCTGTCTATCACAATAACCACTTTGGGCCAGCTCTAATCTGTTCTTCTGACTTTTCCGCTCAATGTACCTGTCAAAGTAAACTCTGTTGGTCACAAAAGATGGACAGTTGCCCGTAGGCTCAACTGTCCCTTACTTCTCTGGATTTGTGCTTTCGCTTTTGTTTTATTCTCTAAGGATAGCTTTTAATTTCTTGTCAGTTTAGAAGTGAGTTTAAAGAGATGTTTAATAATTTCATTATTAGCACTATTTATTATTCTTCAAGGGGAAGATTGTTTAGAACAGCAGTTCTTAAAATGTGGTTTAGGAGCCTCTGAGACCCTTTCAGAGTCAAAACTATTTCCATCATAATAAAAAATATACAATTTGCTTTTTCCTCTCCTATTCCCTCCTGAGGGTACAGTGAAATGCACAGTGGCAACATGACGTGTGATGATGTCATCACTCTGACAGCTAATGGAAGGTATGCTTTTGTGTTCATACCATTGAAGAAAATTTTCAGTTTTAATTTCTAACACAGTAAACATTGGTAAATATAATTCATATAACAAAAGCTCTTTGGGGTTCTTAATAATTTTTAGGAATTAAAGGGATTTTGAGACCAGGAAGCTAGAGAACTGCTGATATGAGATATCCATTGTGCTACATTGCAAGAAATAGAACTCCTGAAATGCCAAAATATACAGCACAGACAATCTGTGCTGTAATCCATCACAAGGTGGAGAAGATGGATGTTAAGTGCCTGCATACATGCAAATATATTCCCAAGAGTCCTTGAGTTCTTCCAGAGCAAGAAGCTTCTGGATTTGGAAGCCTGGCTTCATCATGTACCACGAGATCCTGAGCAAGTAACTCAACATTGCTTCTCAGTTTCCTCAACTATTCAATACAGGAAATAATAACCCTCATTCTTCCTCCCAGTGTAGGACCTATATAAGGCAAGAGGATAGGTGGCAAGATCATTCTTGGGTCTCTATAAGGTTTTGAGTTGTTGGAAATGAAGGCATATGAAAACCAGCAAAGACGTGTTTGTCTTAGATTTTCTTCTTTTTGTTTTTTGTGAGGAGATCAGCCCTGTGCTAACATCTGCCAATCCTCCTCTTTTTGCTGAAGAAGACTGGCCCTGGGCTAACATCTGTGCCCATCTTCCTCCACTTTATATGGGACGCCGCCACAGCATGGCTTGCCAAGCAGTGCGTCGGTGCGCGCCCGGGATCCGAACCTGTGAACCCCGGGCCGCCGTAGCGGAGTGCATGCACTTAACCTCTTGCGCCACCAGGCCAGCCCCTCAAATTTTCTTCTTAGATAAAAATGACTAGAATTTAAACTGGAAGGTAAATTTAACTGGTGACTTCAAAACAGATATGCAATATTAAACTGTCTTCTCTACTCTGAATTTAAGTGTACAACCAAAGCTAAAATGGTGGATCCTCGATATTACAAAGGGAAGGTCAAATGTGATGTTGGAGAGTCAGCTTAGTCTGATGGGAAGAAAACCACATGAAGGAGGCCTGAGTTCTAATCCTTACTGTGTAACATACCAGCCGTGTTGTGGTAGAATGTTACACTGGTGACCCCCAATGAACCACATCTCCTTGTATTCATACCTTTGTACAGTCTCCTCCCACCTTGTCTCTGGGCTTGCTTTGACAATGGGACATTAGCAACTATGATCCAATCAGCAGCTCAATTAATGCTTGCACATTGGGCTTGTTGTCTTGGAATGCTTCCACTTGGAAGTCAACTGCCTTGTTAGAAAGAAACTCAGGCTAAGCTATTAAATAATGAGTGGCTACATGAAGAGAAACCCTTGTGGATGAGAGGTCACCTTGGATATTCTATCCCCAGTCAAGCTCTCAGCTAAATGCAACTTCATAAATGACCTCAGTCTACACCAAATGGAGCAAAAGAATCATCCCGCTGAACTCATTCAACTCACAGAATTGTGAGAAACAGTAAATCATTGTTTTAAGTCACTATGTTTTGGAGTGGTCTGTAATGTAGTTATAAATAACACATTCTAGCCACTTCTCTCTAAAACTCTTCAGCTTAAAGATAGGAATAGAAATATTTGTCTCACCCACCCCAGAGAGTTTGTACAAGTATCAAATTAGTTAATAAATTCGAGGTATTGTTACTATTTTTTCCGGTGAGCTAGGTATGACTAAATACCATGGCTATGTCCATACACGCAAACTGGTTTGACTATTTTGACTAACTTGACCAGTCAAATCAATCTCTTCAGGGAAAAAAAACCCTTCCAATTCAATTTTTGACTGACTTGATTATTGTTTTGACCTCTCTGACTCTTTTGGTTGAGTTCAACTTTTTTTAACTGAATAACTTGACTTGGCCAGTTTAGTCAGTCAAAATAATCAAAACAGTTTGGGTATACAGAAATAGTCTGTTTGTGATATTTTCCTCCTATTGAACTTTAGTGGGAAATTATGTGACAGAGGCCCATATATGCATAGCAAATATGGATATAAACTTCTATTTATAACTGCTCGGTTTCAAATTACTATATAGATTATAGCAGCGTTTGTTTGGTAACAGGAAAAAATATAGTTAGTTTTTATTTCCCAATGGCATGCTACATTATAAGTCCATTAGCAGTTGCATATGTTATTGCTGTAATTCTAATAACCGCCATATATTATTATGGCTATAATAATGTAATTCTTATAGTATGCAATATGTAATTTATTGAACATTGCTGGAATTTATTTTTCAATTGTAAATTTGGCTTGCTTTTCAGCACTAGAACTCGGTATGTCTTGCTTTGGGAGTTTAGTCATATTCCTTTGTTTGAATAAGCTGTCAGAAGCACATGTCTGAGATGAGCGCACGCAAGCGAACGCTGAAGCTTGGCAGTCATTAAAGTCCTGGGTTAGAAGTGAAGTGAATGATTGGAATGTGGGTTGAGTAGGTCCATTCATATATGTCATACTGATACTACCCGAGCTGCTGACTAGGTGATTCAAATATAAGCCACCGTTATTGGAGTATCCGTAGGTATTCTACTGTGCTTAAGGTTATGACAGATGAAGCTTTCCTTATGAATTGTCAAAAGGATCACAAAACCCTCTACTGCTTCTATTTCTGTCACCAGTAGCTTGCTTGCTTGCCTTTTTTTTTCCCTTCTAATGCCCTTTGAATATAGTTCTTCCGAATCCTACATCACAGAAGACTATACAAAAAGCTCTTGAATTTGCTTGCAGGCTCCCAAACTGGAATGATTCTAAACTATTCCAAGAACACAGGTGTCTATATTTTTCTCTTAGAGGTCCAAGTGAAAATAAAATAAAATTTTAATACTAGTTTCAATGTCTTTAACCTATTTCATCAAGTTCTTTTTGATTTATTATTCAAATATATATTACTCAAATATATTCTATTCTATATATTATATTAATTTAAATCCATTTCTCAACAGGTGTAACTAAAATCCTTCAAATTTCAGTCCAAATGTATCCACTTTGTTTAGTATAAACTAAATCTGTCTTATCATGTTTAAACCAATTTACATCAGTGTTGGGAAAGGCAGCCCGCCCTGGGCCTTAAGTGTCCCCACATTTCTTGCTGAATGTGTCAAAGGCAAGCCCTACCTATCCTCTGACGCTGTGCCCTTTCTATAGCTAGTCACATAGGCAATTAGTAAGTCAAGGCCACCACAAACGACTATGATACAACTCCGTTCATTTTTTATTCCTTCACTCAAAAAGGAAAACCTATTTATTTAGATTTTCTTAATAACAACCTTTCATTGGTTAGTTGCCTCTTCTCCAGGTCTTTTCTAAAATTTCCTTCTCTCTCTTGAGTTAAGGAGTTCCAAAGTTGACTCTTATTGGAGACTGACCAACATTCAGCATAGAAGTAGGAATTAAAACCTGCCATTTTACATTACCATTTATACTTTTCCAGATCAGTACTTGTTGCTCAATCTTTCAGTCAATCTTTCTTTTTCAGCCAGTTATCCATTCTTTTATTTATTCAACAAGTATTTATTGAGTGCTCATGCATTCGATAGCTAACCTGTCGGTATAGTAAGTGAATTGGGCATGGCTCTTAACTTTGGACATTTTATATTTCTCAAAGCTGGTCAATATGTAATCTAAATCTCCTTTAGGCCCCATCTACTGTGGGTGGAAAAGATAGACCACATCACACAAGGCCTGAATGCCAGACTAAGGAGGTGGAAGTATCTACTGAAGACTACAGTTTTGGAGTAAACGTATTCAGAAAAGTTCCTTTGATAGAAATGTATAGAATGGATTAAAGAAAGGAGAAACAATAAGTAGAGACTCCTTCAAGAGGTTATGATAACAAAAATCCACATTCCCTTTTTTGAAACGCTTGGGGCCAGATGTATTTTATTTTGTTTTATTTATTTTTATTGGGGTCACTCTGGTTTATAACATTACATAAGTTTCAGATGTACATCATTATATTTTGACTTCTGTATAGACTACACTGTGTTCGCCACCAAGTCTAGTTGCCGTCCATCACCATACAAATGTCCCCCTTTACCCCTTTTGCCCTCCTCCCACCCCCCTCCCCCCAGTAACCACTACTCTGTTCTCTGTATCTTTGTGTTTATTTGTTTGTTTGTGTTCCACATGTGAGTGAAAACATATGGTATTTTTCTTTCTCCATCTAACTTATTTCACTTAGTATAATACCCTCAAGGTCCATTTATGTTGTTGCAAATGGCAAGATTTCATCCTTTTTTAAGGCTAAGTAGTATTCTATTGTATATATATATACCACATCTTCTTTATCCATTCATCCATGGATGGGCACTTAGGTTGTCTCCAAGCCTTGGCTATTGTGAATAACGCTGCAATGAACATAGGGGTGCATATATCTTTACTAATTAGTATTTTCATCCTCTTTGGGTAAATGCCTTAAAGTGGAATAGCTGGATCATATAGTAGTTCTATTTTCACTTTTTTGTTGAATCTCCATACTGTTTCTTAGATTCAGAATTTTCCAGATTTGAGAAAGGTACTACAAGGCATATACCATGTGTTGGTCTGGAGAAGCTCCCTGGAGTCAAACACTTCTATATTTCTCCAAATAAATTCTAACTAAATATTATAAATGATATCTGTAAAAGTCTCATGCCAGTTCAGGTCACAATTACTTAAAAAAATAATTTTAAAAAATCTTGGGATTATCAGAACTTTTTGGGCTTTAGAACTATGGACCTTGGATTTGAGCTAAAGGAAATAGGTCCATGAATTAGTTGAGGTAAAGAGGAAGAGTGGATATAAGTAATATTACAAGGGTGGCATTGGCGGTGCTTGTCATTTGGTTAAATATAAGGCAAGAAAAGAAATGTGACAATAGTGACTGTGAGGTTTTGAGTCTGGGTGGCTGGGAGAATGGTGGTGCCATTAACAGAAAAGAAAGGACGTAGGAGGAGGGGACTGCTTGATAAGGGGTTGGATGGAGGGGAGGTGATGATTAATTCAACTTGAAATCTACAAATCTCCAGGACATTATGAACCTGCCTGAAATTAACATGATTAAAGGTACCCCTCACAGTGTTTTGGTGAGTATGTAATGGGGAGCTAAATTAAAAATCAGTAGCCTTTTCGCATATAGCATATTTCATTAATCAAATTTGAAAGTTGAATCTGTCCAACATAAAAAGTCATCCTAGATTCTTCTTTAAGAAAATGGCACAAATGTTGATGGTATTCTAAAATTGGAAACAAATTTTCAAGAGAATATTTCAGTTTCAAAATTTTACCTGGATCAAAATGGAGCTCTTTTAATCTATTTCTTCAAAGTTGCTTGAGACTGTAAATGAAGGCTTATGGCTTAGTTTAAAAACTGTCTGACCCATTTTGGGTAATAACTATACATTAGGTCAGTGATGTAAACATTATCATTTGTATGAGCTCTCCAGTAGCTGAACCTACAAACACCACATTCTTGAACAGGAGTGAAGTATGGCCTAAAATGATCTGAAATATTTATTTTAAACTCATGTATGTTTCTAGGAATGTAGTAACTATCTTATAATTATTTATATCTGCAAAGAGATATTGATAAAACATTGTATAGCTCATAATGACGTAGTTACCAAGAAACATCAGAACTTTTATTGGTTTGTTTTCATGTCAGTCAATATGCTCCAAATGGTTTGCTTCTTTCACCACTGTCTATGTAAAAAGTCTCATGATAGAGGTAAATGGATACATCTCAGATTTGAGGGAACCAGTCTTATCAAACAAGGTGACTGGTCGCTTTCTTCAACAGCTCTCTTGCTAACTAGAAGCCTTTATTTCCTGTCCTGCCTTTGCATAGAGGTGTATCTTCAATTGAATTCTTTGGGTAGCCCCTCTTGTCACCAAGTCTAATGACTGATGGCAATTAAGCTACAGAAACAGCCTATCTGGGGTGAGGTTCTGATAGGGTGTGATTACAGGAGCATGGAGAAGGGGAGGAACAAGGAATGGCATGTAAGCCCCCAAGCACTATATTTTAAGTTAATCATTAAAATGAAAAGAATCTCAAATAATGAATGTATGTTTTCATCCCTGTCTTAAAAAAAAGAAAACAACATTTTTCTTAAAGGATAGAGAAATACAGTTTTAAACATGCCTTCACTTACATTAGTTGCTTTTAGCTACACTGTTTTCATAGAAATACATTTGGCAACATGTTCCTTAGCCTGATCCTCTTAGAAAGTATTTTCAGGAAAGGAAACTTTTTATTTGATAGCTACTGTTAAATGACCCTCTCTCATCTTGAAACAGTTAATTTTTCTCAACCTTTTAAGAATTTTATTGTTGTGACATCCTGGAGTTTCTCTCCCTATCAAGGATATAGGTTTAAGAAAATGTATTTCTGGGCTGGCCGGATGGCGTAGTAGTTAAGTTCGCGTGCTCGGCATCGGCAGCCTGGGGCTCTCGGGTTCGGATCCCTGGCATGGACCAGCACACTGCTAGTCAGGCCATGCTGTGGCTGGCGTCCCGCACACAAAATAGAGGAAGAATGGCACAGATGTTAGCTCAGGTCCAGTCTTCCTCAAGCAAAAAGAGGAAGATTGGCAACGGATGTTAGCTCAGGGCTAATCTTCCTCACAAAAAAAAAAAAAGAAAAAAAGAAAATGCATTTCAAATATTAAAAGAAAACATCATAGAATATTCCAAAGAGATGACTCTTTCAATGTAGAAGGTGGTATTGTTTATATAATACTATAACAATGACAACTTTCTTGTTTATAGTTAGAAAAAAGGCAATGGTCCCTGTGTACAAGACAGAGGAAAATGTGTTCTTTTGTTCCAGAAGTCTCACTGTCTCACCTCTTGAGCATAGGCTCCTGAAAAGTGGCTTTAACCTTTTTCCCCCTGCTTACATGGCCCTGGCTGTAGAAGCATGATCTTCAAGGTCCAGGGCATCGTGAGGGTTGCGTGGTTATTGCCTTCTCTCACATGAGCAAGGGAAAGGGCCAGTGCATTTCAGTGACTTTATGCCATACACAAACTCAGGTGGAGCAGCTTGGACCTTTGAGAACACCACAAAAAGACCTAGCAGCAGGAAGAATTTGGGCTCCATTTTGGGAAAATGCACCAATAAAAGAATTGTGGGGCCCTGGTGCATATTACTGAGGGATTTTGTGGAATCTCCTTATCTGGTGATTTTAATGACTAACGTACAACAATTTTTGAAGGATAATTGATATGAAGTGCTGCCCAGAAGCTGAGAGATGAATGAACCCACCTTCACACATCTTTTCAGGCCCTTCAGTTCTATGATTTGTGCATTATATTATTTAGCAGAAATAATAAAGAACTAAATAGGCTTTTTTTTTTGTATGCAGCATTAACTACCTTTGTGTGTCAATGTGGTACCTGCCAATTACTTGCATTAAGGCAAATGGCTAAAATATACAAATTAAGTTATGAACACACTGCTACATTTAACAGATTAACTGAAAACCTGCGAAGATTTCAAGAGTACATTAAATGCATAAAAACGATTTCGCTGATCTTGAGCTTGTAGGCTACTTTTTCTCCCCCAAAGGTATGTGGCCTTAGAGCCCTGAATGTTTTCTGAGTGCAGCAAAAGGAATTTAATATCCATTGAGAAAGTGTGTGATCCCCAGGCTGTGTATTTGGGAGGCACTATCGTGATTAACATTCACAACTATCTAGGTCATGGTCAGCAAACTTTATCTGTGAAAGGATAGCATCTCAGTCTGTTGGGGCTGCTATAACAAAATACCATAGACTGGGTGGCTTAAACAACAGACATTCATTTCTTACAGTCCTGGAGGCTGGAAATTCAATCAAGGTGCTGGACGATTTGGATCCTCGTGAGAGTACTCTTTCTGGGTTGCACGTGGCCATCTCCTTGCTGTGTGTTCATATGGTCTTTCCTTGGTGCGTGTGCGTGGGGAGAGATCTCTCTCTCTTCCTCTTCTTATGAGAGCACTAATCTCATCATGAGGGTTCCACTTTTATCACCTCATCTCAACCTAATTGCCTTCCAACAGCCCCAAACTCCAAATACCATCACATTAGGGGCTAGGGCTTCAACATATTAATTTTGGGGGGACACAATTCAGTCCATAGCAGATAGTAAATATTTTAGGCTTTATGGGATATAAGGGCTCTGTCCCAACTACTCAACTCTGCCGTTGTTACCCGATAATATATAAACAAATAGACATGACTGTGTTTTAATAAAACTTTATTTACAAAAACAGGCAGCTGGCAGGAATTGGCCCAGTGGTCCTAGTTTGCCAACCCTTGATCAGATGATAAATATTATTACCACAACTTGTGGAAGATAAAAGTGAAGGCCCAAAAGGTTATTTTAGTTACCCAAGGTCTCATAGGTAAATGACGGATGTGAATTAAGCTTATTTTAAAATATATCAATAAACTATAGTAGTGTAGAAAATTAAGTAATTTAATCATTCACTTTCTAATGAGCTATTCTGGAAGCTCTAGATATGTGATTTACTGCTTAGCTTACACATGTCCTCTTCTGTGGGGACCTGTCCTGCCCACAGCCCTACTGGGTGTGTGTGGTGTCTGAGACCCTGGCCCTTGCAACAGCTGATTGAATAAAAGATGGGAACTTGACCTATCTGTATAGTTTCCAACAATTTATGACTTGTCTGGTCTAGTGTGAATTGGAATCGATCCAACAGATTCCTCTCTTGGGAACTTGATCTTAGAGATACAGGAAATTCTTGATTGGAAAGGGTTACTAGAACTGGAAGGTTATGAGTGGAGGGTATTTGAGGCCCTAGAATAAGAGTCAGTAGAGGAAGTTGGGGTGGGGGGAGGAGTGTGATTGTGTGTGTGAGAAGGGGGTAGGGGGGAGAGATTGAGAAAGAAAGAGAGAAAAGCATAGCCCTTAATAAGTGCAGAAAGATTTCTTTGCTGAATTTTCAGTTTCTGATTCCAGTCTTTGTGAAGCCCAGATGTGCTTTGAGTCTGTGCATGTCTGTGTTTCATCATTAAAATAAATCCCCCTTTAATTCAAGCTTAAGTATGGACTCTGATCTTTGAATCAAAAGGGCCTTGATAAGCCAATGAAGTTATGAGGTATTCTTTTTATATTAACCTGAATAAAATACTCCCCTCTCTCCCCTTCTGGAAGTTTGCAGGGTTGGAGTATCAAAGTCCACATAAAGGCTCCTTAAGTTTGTTCTTCAGCAAGTAGGATTACCCAAGGCTAAATAAAAGTGTACAAAGAACGGGGCTTATGACTTTTCTAAGTGATGTTTATTGTCCCCTCCTCTTTTCAAGGTTTTTAAATCCAGAGGGAAAGATATATGGACTAGATGGAAGAGGTGAAAGGGTAAGCAATCAGCTGTTTGGTGCTGGCTCACGCTCCTTGGCTCTCAAGGTTGGTGTAGTCATGACATGAAAAGGGAATACAGAAGCCTTGACTAATGCACTCAGCTATTGGCCGCAATGATCAGAAAGGGGATCCGTCAATGGATCCACAATAACCCATCCACTCATGGGCACCTTACACCCATCTTCTCTAAGCCCACTTCCTTGAAAAATCTTTCTAACTTGGTATTGTAATTTTTTTCTAGTCCCCATCTTAACTATCATTATAGGCTTTAAAAATTTTTAGCACACGTGCTTCTCTCCTGTTAGCTGAATTAAGATGGAAATAAACTATATCTGATTAAAATATATGTGGCACTTGTGATGCACCTTGCACGTCCAGTTGGCCCAGCTGTTTTCAAGGCAGCTGTGGTGGACAGTTCTCCATATTTGCAATGTTCCACAAGAAGCATGTACTGAGGTTCTCTCCATTTTGCTTTCTCTGAAGCTGTGAGAGGGTGAGACCCTGTGACCCTGGCCCTTGCAACAGCTGATTGAAGAAAAGATGGGAACTTGACCTAACTATATAGGGTGGCAAATGTAGAGGCAGCAGATAGACACAACCCAGGGTTGCAGGTGGGTTGATGCCCTCTGGCACAGCCTTCAATCAAAGAGAAATGGGAATTAGCAGATAAAGGCCCACTGCTTTCTGTCTTGCAGTGGGTCAATTAACAGTGTCATTCTTATGCATTTTCTCAGAATAGCGCCAGTGTGATTGAGCACTAGTTTCCTGCTGTGGCAACCTGCTTAGTCATGTTCCTGTTGACTTTTCTCTCTTCCCTGACTTACTTTTCCCACCTCCCATCTTCTGCTTCCTGGAATCACCTCCCAAATAAACTATCTGCACCAAAATCCTTGTCCCAGGGTCTGCTTTGGGGAGAATCCTAACTAAGGCAATGACCAATCTACAATTTTCACACGTAACAGTTTATGTTCATAAACTACTTTCCTCTCTCTGAGTCTCCAAGTGTGTCATTGTCAGGTGTTCTGTGTAGGAAATAGTAGAACATCTGATGAGAGAGAATACTTTCCCTAAAAATTTGCCCCTTCCCACACAGAGTCATGCCAATCATTTTTTCATAGACTTTAGTATATTTTACTGGCTTAAAGAAACTGTTTATCTAATGTGGTTTTTTTTTTTCCCCACAAGGTACTAATTGATTCACTCCCAAATCAACCCCATGAGTGCAAAATTGTCTCTTCCATCTTTTTTTGTGTCTAACAGCAGTGTTTTTGCCATTGATCAAGTGGTTTGTGGAATAGGCTAACTAATACTATGAAAAGCGTATTTATGATAGGAAGTCTGATTTGCCCATCATTGCTGAGATATAATAGAATGCCTGAGCCAAGAGGATCCTTGAACCAGTTTCTGCCCACTCTCTTATTTTACAGTTAAGGAAACTAAGGCCCAGTAGAATTAAGTAACTCTTCCAAGACTATAATTCATAACAGAGATAAAATTAGAATTCAAACCAATTGATTTTTCAGTACACAAGGGTCTCAGCCCACAGTTTTCAAAGCTAAATATAATGTGTTTGACTATTTCCTTCATAATTTTTTCAAATTTTATCTATAAAACTACAGGTTTTCATATTTTTCTGTGCTATTCTCATGTTGGAATAAGATCAGGTGGCACAGAAGCTATTGTTACGGCCCTAGAATACAGTCAGGCATTTTCGTTGGCACAATTGAAGCTTTAAGCGTGGATGTTCTAGTCAACATATTGTGTGGGGCAAGAGGCTGAACTGCCATTGATCCTACTCCTGTGAACCTCCATAGGATCCCACGCTATAGAAGAACCCTGTCCTTCATGGACGCTGTAGAAGTAGGCACATTAATAATCAAGACTCTCCAAGAATATCTCTGCATCAAATCAATCCAAGCATTAGCAAAGCAGCCAGAAACGCTTTCTTGGAGGCTTCTCTTTGACTCTCACTTTTTTTCTCACCAACTGCTGGCCCCGCTTTTTTGCCCTGGATCCAACCCCATTATCAAAGACGCCAAGGCAAGCTCTGCAATTGGATTGTCTGAAAATGAACAACACACAGAAAGTGAGGAACAGATATTGTAACACTCTACAGCGCCTGTTAAAGTCACACTCGCAGAGCACTCGAATAATCCAGATGACTGAAGTAAATGGCATCTCCCAGGAGAAACAAGAGACTTGACAGGTAACAGAAAAGATTTTCTGGCAAGGCAGGCTGAGAGGCAGTGACCGTTCTTCCTGGAGAGCATATGGAAGTGTTGACAGGCTCACTTCTTAATGTGGCCAAGAAACAACTTAGTTCCAATGAAGGAAAACGAGCGAATGCACGTGACAACCAATCATGTTTCTCATAGAGCTGGAAATCCAGTACATGAGGCCCAGGGAATTCACAGATGCAACCTTGGCAAGGGTCACATTTTGAGGACCTTCCCAAAGCTCAGTGATGTTAAATAATTGATCTTTTTGCTGAGACATGAATTTGAATTCCATGCTGTATAGACTGGGACCTGGGCACAAGTCGTTTAGCATATTAGTACAGCGTTGGAACACCCAGGAAGAATCTCTGTCCACCATCCACAGTCTTACAAGGCCTTTCTTTAATCCTGATTTCTGTGTGTGAGGATTGACCACACAGAGATAAATCCCACATAGTTTTGTTCCCGTTTTGTGACACGGCCAATTTAAAGGGAAGAGGCACCTCTTAGGAACCACCAATTGGCATAATAAACTTGATCCTCTAATAGCCTTGCACCTCTCATCTGCAGGCACTTAAGTTTTTTTGTTTGTTTGTTTTGCAGACTTTTAATAACCCTGATTCTAGAACTTCTTCCTAGTTCAGCAACATCTAACTTGCTCATTTTAATCCCTGCCTTTGTTTGGGTCTCCCCAGAAGCCAACTCTAAGTCAGAGTTTCTCAACCTTGGTGCCATTGACATTTTGGGCTGGATATCTTCGTTTTGGGAAGCTATCCTGAGAATTGTAGGATGCAGAACAGCATTCCTTGCCTCTAGATGCACTCCTAGTTATGAAAACCAAAAGTATCTCCAGACATTACCATATGTGTTCTAGATGGAGAACCACTGCTCTATGTCAAGGATTCCCGTGCAAGTATAGTTTAGTTGGAAAAGGATCAAGGAAACATTGGTATGGGAATGGGAAAGTATGTTAGTCAGGGCTCACCAGAGAAACAGAACTAATAGAGAGAAAGAGAGAGAGAGAGAGAGATTAATTTTAAGGAATTAGCTCACACAATTGTGGAGGTAAAGTCCAAATCTGCGAGGTAGACTGGCAGGCTGGAGACACAGGGAAGGGTCGATATTGCGTTTCAAGTCTGAAGGCAGTCTGCTGGCAGAATTCCTTCTTCTTCAGGAGAGAGGAATATTATTCTATGAAGGCCTTCAACTGATCGGATGAGGCCCACTCACATAGTGGAGGGTAATCTGCTCTACTCAACCCGCTGATTTAAATGCTAACCTTGTCCAAATGATATTTTCACAGAAACATCTACAGTAATGTTTGACCAAATATCTGGATACCATGGCCTAGCCAAGTTGACACATAAAATGAACCATCACAGAAAGGAAAGGGAAAAAGCCAATAAAAGTGTATTATTAAGCAAGTTCTGATAGAAATAGGAGTACAATTCTGATGGGAAAATTTGGGAAATGGTGTAAAATACCATTTTTTCATCTCACAGTTATTTGTCTCATTCAAGGGGGGATGAGAGAACTCGGGTATTTGTACACCAGTTCCCATCAGCCATTGATTGAGGTCTGTTCTCAAGGAGCTTTAATTTCCTGACACTTCTGGTCTGCTGCATACCCAGGAGAGGCAGGCTGTGGCAGGCTAAGGAAATGCGTCAGGCAAAGAGGTGCTGGCGCTGGCAGCTGGAATTCAAATTGATATGTGAAAAAAATGGCAAGTGGCTGAAGGACTACGATCAGCATCTGCTACAGTTTGTGTGCAATCCATCATTAACTGCTCCCAACCTCTGGCTGGTGTTAGGACCTTCTTCAGTGGCAGTGCTGTCATCATTTATTGGCCTCTTCTTTTCATGTCCCCAAATACTTGACTTTTAAAAAATTGTAGTAAAATACACATAAAATTTGCCATCTTAACCATTTTTAAGTATACAGTTCAGTGGCATTAAATACATTCACATTATTGTATCACCACCATCCATCCACAGAACTTTTCATCTTGGAAAACTGACACTCTACCCGTTAAACACTAACTCCCCACTCTCCCCTCTCCATAGCCCTTAGTGACCTCTATTCTACTTTCTGTCTCTATGAATTTGGCTACTCTAGGAACCTCATATACAATCTTTGTCCTTTTTTGACTGGCTTATTTCACTTAGCATAATGTCCTCAGGGTTCGTGTATGTTGTAGCATGTGTCAGAATTTCCTTTCTTTTTAAGGCTGAATAATATCCCATTGTATGTATAGATCCCATTTTGTTTTTCCATTCGTTCCACGCTGGACACTTGAGTTGCTTCCACTTTTTGGCTATTGCGAATAGTACTGCTAGGAACGTGGGTATACGAATATTTCTTGAAGTCCCTGCTGTCAATTCTTTGGATGTATACCCAGATGTGGAATTGCTGGATTGTTTATCTTTTGAGTTCCCTACATAATGAGTAAACACAGTATAGAAAACAATTGGGCAGAAAGATAAGCATGCTAGGAAAGGAAATAAATTGCCCAAAGAGTTCTCAAGTCTAGGTTCACCAGTTCCCACAACCCCAGTCAAACCTGAGCTTCTCTGAGTATAAAATACATTTGTGGATAGTACGTAATCACTGCAGCTTCACATTCTAAAAACAGTTTTATTTGTCTCCTCCTTTGCTTTCTGAGGAAGAGCTTTGTTTATGAAATTCCTGTCTTCTGAAGTTCTTGAAAGATCCCAAGTGAGTTGTCTTCATAAATGACAGCAAAAACATTGCCTGGCAAAGCCTGTGACTGACAACATCTTTTTTTAGTTACCTGAACTCTATGCCTTAATTCTCTAGCACTTTCCATTTTCTCTTTGTTTCCCAGAGTTTTGCAGCAAACCGCTGTTTAGCAAAGAAAAGCCAAATTCAGACTTAGGCCAAACTCTAGTTGCAATCTGTTTCTTTTTGTTGTTGGTACCAGCATCACATCCCACCTGGCCAGACCTGCCAAGTTTTTTGGATTTCCTAGAGGAGGTTTTTATTCTGTCTGCTTGTCAGCACTTGTATACAAAACCTGTAATTATATAATAGGTGAACTTACTGGTGTGCTATTGTGCGTTCTTTTCTTTTTTTAAACCAGCTGAATTGGTCCTTTTTTATATTTTGAGCCTATTGTTACCTTTATAACTGTTACAGTTTCCTTCCCCCTGGCTTCTGATACTTTAGCCTTTATGCCAGCAACTAAATATTTATGTAAAAAAAATCATTTAAAATAATTTGTCTTTCAGTGAAAT
Organism: Diceros bicornis minor; assembly: GCF_020826845.1. Taxonomy (NCBI): domain Eukaryota; kingdom Metazoa; phylum Chordata; class Mammalia; order Perissodactyla; family Rhinocerotidae; genus Diceros; species Diceros bicornis. The sequence goes on from NC_080741.1 coordinate 68,947,594, forward strand.
CTTTAAACTTTTATATTTCTAGCTCTAATTTGAATGTTTTAATGTTATAATTACCAGTGACTATTGATGAAAGAATTTTGTTCTTAAAATGTTATCTTATTTTTAGATAAGAAAGATCACCTATGAAAGTCATCCAAAATTAAGTATACATACTTAACTTGTTTGCTTAAAGATCCATGTCTTCTAATTTGTGACGTTCCTAATCTACCCTTAACTCAGTAAACATTTTGTGGTTAACACATTACACAGATCTTTTTGAAGAATTATACAAAATATGTGAAACTTAAAGCACCATCAATGCTTGATAAAATTTGTTGATTGATCAAAAAGCTGACATTTTAAGGAGAATAGAAGGAATACTATGCCATTGTCTATTTCATGATACTGTACTCTCTGTTCTTCAGTGTGGCGGTCTTTCCTTCAAACTTGTAGGTTTCCTGGAGGCTGACACAAAACTCTTCATTTCTGTGGGCTCTGTTTTTCCTAAGATCTATGGAATATTTTGTCATAGAACTGCCTTCTTATCCTTTTTTTCCACTGCCAATCTTCCTCTTTTTCTATGTGAGCCACCACCACAGCATGGCCACTGACAGAGAAACGGTGTATGTTCTCGCCTGGGAACCGAACCTGGGCCGCTGAAGCAGAGACTGCCGAACTTAACTAGTAGGCCACCGGGGCTGGCCCCTTCTTGTCCCTTTTGTGCTCTTTGCCTAAATGGCAAGCTTGAAGAGAGATGGATGGGACCTGATTCTTTTCTGCCCCTTGACACTCAGTAAATGTTGAACTTGAAGTGCTTAGAACACTGCTTGGAACCCAGTCAGCCTCTTGAATTATTGGTTGGGGATGCTGTTGCTGTTATAGTTGGTGTAGGGATTGTTGTTCATCAAACTTAAACAGATTACCAGATGATTTTGGATTGGTGTTCTTGGTGGGCGTGCCTGAGGACAGCTCTTTAATGGAACAGCAGATAAAATAGATCAGTAAGAACTGAACATCAAGGTTTTATCTCTGAGTATGTGTCTTAGAAGTAAGAACCTGTGGACAGCCAAATCTAATCACTCCTCCTACTTCCAAACTTTTTACCAATACTTTTCTTCTCTTATCCATCTTTTTCTTTATAGGTGTTACAGCATTCTTATTGATGAGGTCAGGGATCTTGTTTTACTTCTCTGTGTTGGGGAGTAATGAGGTATCTGACTAATTGACCAGAGAAATAAATGATATCACTCCATTGAGTAGACATCTTTCTCTTCCACTGAATCAGAGAATGTTATCAAAAACCATTCAGATATAATTTTTCAGGTGGAAATTATCCATGCAAGGTAGTCAGAAGTTCACCTAAGATAGAACAATTTTACATAGTAAATGCAGAAGCGAGTATAAACATAAATAAGACACTTGGATTGACTCTACTGGCCGTAATGAAAATGTAGTAGGCAAGAAAAGCAAACCACAGTGTGAAAGGATAAACTCATAGATGTCCTCAGAGACTGACCAGACCCATTTGGAGCCATCTGTCCCAAGACGACTCAGTAATACAGTCAAGAAGAAAAATGTGGTTCCCCTCCTAGATGGGCAGCAGGCCTTCAGAGACCTCTTGTTGCAATGGCAGAAGCAGTTATTCAAGAGACAAAGGAGAAACCCAGTTTCGAGGAGATGGATCTCAGAGGAGGATAGATATTTACATTTAATTTATCAGGTATGGCAGCACAAACACTGTCAATTTGATTCAACATATATGTGTAGAGCCCTTTGCTCTAAGCAAACACAAAGGAAACAGCACTTGGCCATAGCAGAGATTCTAGTATTAACAAGAATACAAGCGAATACAGAGCTAATCATTTGAACCGAATTTAATTCCCTTTATGTCTTCAGGCAGCTCACTTTCAAGTTCCTTTCATGTTCCTTCTATTTGAGAATGAACATGAAACAGCAGGTCTGGGTAGTCAAAAGGGAACTCACTGTGAGATCTAGTCCCAGCTCTGACTCGATGTGTTTGACACCTCTGGTCCGACTTGGTAGTGTTGAGGCATTTCTTTTTCAAGCCTCAGTGCCCTTCTTTTCAACTATCTTACCTGGAACCCGAGTATATAAAACAGATTAAAAACAAACCCGTTCACTCTGGTTGAACTGGGGGCAGGGGTCCCAGAGTCTAACCCACAGAACCTCCTCCTTATGTCTTCACCCCCTTGAGCATGACCTGCCTTGGACACGAGGATTCTGCAGAAAAGAGTTTGCAAAAGGACATATTACTTATGCTTTCCAAAGACACTTCTAACACTGAACATCCAATATCATCTATATGTTTAACATTTGTTTAATCTAGGCCTCCTCCCTCCCATCTAAATGCCCCCGTCTCATGGTATCACTCTTAAAAGCAACAGAAATCTGACTCCAAACGTTCAGAAGCTATAGAGATATTTTTTAGAATAATAATCTGTTCCCAATAATCTTGTTCCAAATCTGGAACAGGAAATTGGAAGTTCTAGGTAGTACAGGGCAGACTAAAATATAGACTATCTAGAAAACTTTCCTTATATATCTCCCTGCCTTTTCTTTTGTGGAGCTGTATGGCCACCAACCATCTTCCCCCATCTTTAATTCCACATTTCCACCATTCAATTCAGATCAATGCAAAAAGGTCTCTTTTGCTGAACAGGACAAAGAATCTACCTTTCAGGGCAAGGAAAGAGAAAAAGAGTGGAATCATCATGTTTTTACTCCCTGTCACATAGCAACATAGAATCATATGGGATTAAGTGCCATCCTGAGTAAATAATATCCTTCCAGGCCACTGGGGAAAAAATGCTCTCTGTAGACTTAATCTTCACCTCTGGGCTTCCATATAATTTTGTTTTATCTTATTTTTAAGACACTTGCTATTTAGTTTGAATGATAATTTAGGGATAAACTTGCCTTATTTTCCTATTATATTACAAACTCCTTCAGGGCAGAAACTTCTCCACGCACAGCTCTGAATCTTTTATAGGGCTGAATATGACACCTAGTATAATGCAGCTATTGCAGGAATTCATGGTGAAGTGAATTGAGAAAAATCAGGAGTTGATCATCTAAACAGAGGTTGGCAAACTACAGCCCATGGGCCAAGTCTAGCTCACCGCCTATTTTTGTAAATAAAGTTTTATTGGAATACAACCATGCAATTTTTAATGTAGTGTCTATAGCTGCTTTCATGCTGTAGCAGCAGATTTGCTTAATTGTGACAGAGACCATATGGCCCACAAAGCCAAAAATATTTACTGTCTGGTCTATTATGGAAAAAGTTTATCAACCCGTAACCTAAACCCCAGGTAAATTAATATATGCAAATATTTTAGAGATGTATATTTTCATTCTTGTTGAATTACTTTTCAGTCCATGTAGTTTCATTAAGCAAATTTACTACTTATGTTTCAGTTATTGGCAAATAGTCATATCGGATATGAAGTTAATTTACCCACCTTAATTGATTATTCTTTACTATCATCTGGATATTTAACTATGCAATTGGAAAAAATTTAATTTTGCCCTTCCATGTCATATTAGTCAAAACTCTTCTATTTTTATGTAACAAAAGACAAATTCAAACTAGCCCCCTTAAAAAAGAAAAACTAAAATGGTTGGAGGAGAAATTGATTGCTTCATGCAACCAAGAAGTTAAATGTTGAACTGGCTTCAGGAAGGGCTGGATTCAGCGGCTCAAAGATGGTTTCAGGGCTCTCACACCAACCATTGGCACAGCTAGATTCTTTTTCAATATTTGCTTTTCTCTCTTTTGCCATTGATGGTCCAGATCCTCTCACATGGAAGAAGGTTGCTGCTGGCAGCATGATAGCCTCAGACTAGTTCTGTATAGCTCATTATCCAAAAGGAAGAAAAACTTATCTCTCCCAGTAGGTATATATTAAGTCTGTAAAAGGGCTGTGCCTACTTAAGTCATGTGTCCAGCCTTTGGATCAGTAACTGTGGCCAAAAAGATGAGACCATTGGATTGATCAGCCCTGGGTCATATGCTCAACTCTATGTGCAAGAGGCTCTGTAACTGATAGTCCCACAATAGCAGAGCAATGAGGATAAGGGGCAGTGTCCCAGTGGAAAGAAGGCTGCCTTGCAGATAAAATCAATGATGTTCTATCTACTTTAAAAATATTATATCAGAATTTTAGTGGAAGCTAGATTTGACAAACAACTAGATCTAAGAAAAATGATTTTACTTTTCCTCCTCTATCTTGTATTTTCTGTCTTCTTCTTCTTCTTCATCATCATCATCATCATCATCTTTCATCCTCTTGAACATGTGGCCCCAGGAAACTTCATAATACCCTTTTAGCTGCTTTGGAAGCAGATTCAGTGTTCAAAACTCTACCCAAGCTCCCACTGGTATCAAATCTTATGTCCTATGCTCTTGGATTCTGCTTGTTCTCTTCCAGATGACCTGTTGGTTCTGAGTTTAATGAGATTACATCCTAAAGTTGGTATTTACTTATTTGTAACATTGCCCAGAAATCTTACACTTCAACAATTAAGTGGTTGCGGGGCTGGCCCGGTGGCGTAGTAAAGTTCGCTCTCTCTGCTTCAGCGGCCTGGGGGTTTGGAGGTTCGGATCCCGGGCACGGACCGTCGTACGGCTTGTCAAGCTATGCTGTGGCAGCATCCCATATAAAGTAGAGGAGGAGGGCACAGATGTTAGCCCAGGGCCAATCCTCCTCAGCAAAAATAGGAGGAGTAGCAACGGATGTTAGCTCCATTGCTAAGTGGTTAAAAAGAAGTGGTTAAAATGCAAGTATTTTCAAAGTGAAACTGAGGGGTGAAATGGACAGAAGAAATGTCAGGGTGCAGAAGGATGGGACTGGTTTGGGGGATGGGGATTGGTCAGAAGAGTGTGAAAAATTGACATAGGTGGAACCATTTTAAAATAGAGCTAAAGTAGCCATTCCAAAGGAACTGCCTTGCTCTTCTTGTTCCTTGAAACTTGAACTGGGCCAAACCTTTGGACTAGGCCAAAACAACAATTGTTTTTTTTGTGTGTGTGTGAGGGAGATCAGCTCTGAGCTAACAGCTAACATCCGTGCTAATCCTCCTCTTTTTGCTGAGGAAGACCTGCTCTGAGCTAACATCTATTGCCAATCCTCATCCTTTTTTTTTCTTCTCCAAAGCCCCAGTAGATAGTTGCATGTCATAGCTGCACATCCTTCCAGTTGCTATATGTGGGACACGGCCTCAGCATGGCCGGAGAAGCGTGCGTCGGTGCGCGCCCAGGATCCGTACCCAGGCCGCCAGTAGCGGAGCGCGCACTTAACCGTAAGCCACTAGGCAGGCCCAACAACAATTGTTTTACAAGCAGTTTTTTGAGAAGTCTGCAGGAGAACGAACACCCTGATCACAAGACAGATGATTATGGACTTTCTGAAGATGGAATCAATAACCAGTAGTGTATAGCCAAGCGTAGCATAGTTTGTAAGCATCAATGAACTCTTCTTAAAAACATCTTACCTCATCTTTCTCCTTTTTCCCATAAAAATTCTGAGCCCTTCTCCTATAATTGGGACACTAATTGAGTTTCTACCTGAATCTGTGCTCCCCAAATTGCGACTCTTTGATCCCAAATAAACACTTTGCCCCTTGAACTGGCTTCTGATTTTTATAGGTAGACAAGAGTCTCTTGTTGCCCCCACATATCTCACACCACACTTCAACCCAAGAGCATCTAAACTTTTAGATACTGAGAAGTGGTCTCAGAGGAGCTCTGAACTGTCTGGATGAACCATTTGGAAGTCTTAGTATAGGTTATGTTCTCCCTGCTTGTCTTATAGCTTGAAGACACTGTGATTTGGATCTAAAATAATTACTGCTATTCGGTGTCATCCACACATAATTAGCCTCAAATTATAATGAATTAACGTTGTTTGCCCTGTTCATGAAGTGAAGTGATTCTATTACTGTTTTTTCCTCTCACATATTTAAAGTAAAAACACTTTGAAAATTCCATCCTATTAGGCAAAATTCTCTCTAGAATGTCAGCTAACAATGAAGGAGAGCTAGCCAAGGATGGCTAGTTAATCAGATAGACTGAGTTGCAGGGCAGAGTTCAAATGATTCCTTTGCTTTCTCTGAGACGTTGCACCTGTTGCCTTTCTCCTCCTCCCTGTGTATACATAGAAGATGCCCCAGTGCGGTAAAGGGTTTAGGTCACCTTGAAAGAATCCAAACTAGAGAGATTCATTTGTTTTCTTATTCTATATAACTTGGCATAGACAGATGTTTGTAATAAAAGAATTACGTAATAATTCTAAACTTGTTTCTACACGGACTTCAAAGAATATGTTTCTGAGAGGAAGACGGAGAAGGCGATGATTTCAGAGCAGGGGTTTACCTTTTAATTCTCATTATGCATATGCAGAGCAGCTCCATAAAAAGTCAAGACTTTGAAACCAAAGTGTGCAAGAATTCCCACCACACTCTGACTGTCCCTACAGTTTTATTTTAGTTCTCAACCCTTAATCCAGTGGTCAACTCTTAGTGCGCAAAATAACCAAATAGATGTATGTCTAAAACGGGATCCTCCCCCATAACCTTGGGTTTTCTTCTGCACTGTTGTTGCTGAGCCATACGTTTGAAGTTGCAAACAGGGTATTTGCCATGGAAGTTTCTCATGTATAAAAATCCGTCTCAAATTCTGACCAAAACAATCAGAGAAATTAGTTTATTGATGAAACTCTTGTCTCTGAATGGATTTTTGAAAACAAAAATGTTTTTTTTCCTCTTCTTGAAAAGAATGAAACAATCCCTTTATTGCATACTTGCTGAGAATTTCTTTTCCGCGCCTTATTATGCATGCCTCCTTTATGTCATCGATACATAATCCATTATGTGCCTCTTATCGTATTTGCTCCAACTACTGTCTCAAGACGATGTCGAAGGACATTAGATCCCGGAGACTAACTCTGCAGGAGTGAATTAATGTCAGTGTTGAAGGAGTCTATAATCATACGACTAAATGGGCTTTCAGGAGGCCACACAGGATGCTGATGACAGAATCAAGAATGAAACCTAGGAATTCCGACCATTTGTCTTGTGCTCTGTCCACAAATGATACTGCTTATTCTTAGTAGTTAGTAAAGGCTTGCTGAAAGCAGTCCATTTACTGGTAACATAGAACATTCACGAAGGAGTTTTAAAAAATAACTCAATGAAAATTTCTTTATGATTATATGAAAGTTTTGAAAGAAAATTGTGTGCATATATGACTATACATGCAGTGTTATTTTGTATAGAGTAACATTGTTACCACTTGGATAGAACATTGAAATTTTCATTTGAGAGTTTATCTTATTTAGAAGTTACAAGGTCCTAGTTTATCTGATATTAAGAAGTTTTTATACCATATATGAAATTATTACCTGAGCTCAAATAGCTGCCCATCAGCAATTAGCTATCTGATCTTGGACAAGTTTTTGTCATTTTGAGATTTCTGTTTTTAATTTGTAAAATGGGGGCATAAGACTGATTTCTAGACTTGTGAAAATTAAGTGAAATAATGCATTGAAAACATTTAGGACACGATTTTGGGAAGATAGTAACTGTAGTGCAGTATGGTTTCTAGATAATCCTAAATCCTCACATAGAAACAACAGAGCAACTGGACAGCCACACCAGGACCCTGGAGACAGTATTTGCAATAAGACATAACATCACCACAAGCCCCAAAATACAATAGAATGAGGACAAACCAACAAAAGCCACCATATCAGCCTGTTATTGGCATCTGTGCAGAAGCTAAGGGAGATTCTGACAATGAAAATGAGCAGAGAGACATCAACAAAACACTTTTGTGAAGAAAAATACATATATATATATGTATATATACATATATACATATATATATGTATATATATATATATGTAGAACTAAGATTACATGCTCTTTCAATGTAGACATAGTACAACTCTAAAAGAAATGACAGAAGAATGCCAGAGCAATTGCAGAAAAAAGTATTTAACTGTTTTCAAGAATCCAGTTGGTGATGGCAGTAGTAGTAGTATTATTCTGAGATGATTGTATTTGTAGTGGGATAAAGCCAATGAGTAATTGTGAGATAGTTTTAATTCTATCATTCCCTGTGCCCTTGAGAAACAGGATTCTCAGCATGTAAGACACAGTATACCAGAGGTTAAGAAAATCTGTAACCCTGAATTTGAATTGAAAATATCAGTATGAACTCATGAGGCGTTCTGTCTTAATTATTATCTCTCATGTGTGTGTGCATGTGTGTATATAAATATATACATTTCCTAGCTCCACTGGAAAGGTCTAGAAACAACAAGTAGCAATATGGGTCTGAAATACTATTTCCTATTAAAAGAAACTAAGGCTTCTCGGGAAAATATGGCTGATTCAAGGTCTGAGATGAGAAAGTGAAATACAATGGTATTGGTATTTTTCCAAAAGTGTATTTATTTCAATATGGTCTTATGATTTTTAATATTTCTATAAAATCACCTTTAATCTTCTTCAAAGTTGCATTTTATGATTAATAAAATTGAAATTGACACAACAATTTAAAAATAAACTTAGAACAATATTAAGTATTTAATTTTAACATTTAATTTAAATCGGCACTTGCTGAGTTCAATCAGAGAGATGGAAACAAAAATTCAAATTAAAAATTCACAAAACTAAATTATGACATGTAGCTACAATATGTATTATATCTGTCATAATTGTTTTTCTGAATGAAACCACTGAGTCACTGAAATAGTGATTTATATGATATATCCCCCCATATATCTATAATAGGATCTGAAACTGAAAAAATTTACAAAGATATTTTAGTATCTTGGTGGTTTTATTCAGAATAAAATATGACAGGCATAAGATAACTCTTAGAATTTGGTATATTTTCTTGAGGTAGAAATTGCTTTCTCAATGTCAAAAGCATACCAGTAGCAAAAGTTATTTTAGCAATTCACTTAGTTCTGACAATTTAAACATCTCATATGTATTCTTTTTGTTGTCTTTTTTCAAGGGGATAAGTCAACATCCTAAGTAATGGGGATATGTGATATAGTTTCTACCCAACAAAAATCTTCTTATTTAAATTGCATTCAAATATATTGGTTCACAATCCAAATATGAAACCCTTGAGGCTATTATGTTTCAGAATTTTTTAGATTTTACAAAAGTAACTCAGTGCAAAAACTATACATTATGTAACACTCTCACCCTGAAGCAGAGTTGAGTACAGCACCTCTTAATCAAACACATTAATAATTCTGCAGGAAAATATATGAATACTTCCACTAAGTGGAATAAATAAAAACTATAGATAGTCTTATGTTGACTCAGGTCAGGTTTTGCTGCCAAATGAGTTTTTGCCAAATTTTCAGGGGGAAAAATGGATTTTAAAAGCTTTTACAATTTTAGAACTGTGGATTTAGGGATTGTAGATCTAACTAACTTGTTTGTCTCTTTTTTTAAAATAAAGCAAAGCAGTATGATGTACTTAGGAAGAACACAACACCATTTCTGGTGTTGTTATTCCAAAAAATATGTGACTTGACTTTAAACATGAGCAAATTCAGAAAAATTCAAATTCAATAGAAACTACTGTAGGTGGAATAATGGTCCCCTCAAAATGCCCACACCCTTATCCCTGGAGCGTGAATATGTCACTTTACCAGGCAGAGGGACTTTACATATATGATTATATTAAGGATTTTGATATAGGAAGATTATGCTGGATTAATCCAGGAGGCCTAATGTAATCATAGGGTCCTTATAAAAGGGAGGCAGGAGGTCAGAGTCAGAGAGGGATATGTGATGACAGAAGCAGAAGTTAGAGGGATGTGCAGCCATGTGCCAAGGAACGTGGGCAGCCTCTAGAAGGTGGAAAAGGCAAGGAATAGATTCTTCCTTAGAGCCTCTAGAAGGAACACAGTCCTGCCGACACCTTAATTTTGGCCCTATATGACTTGTTTGGGTCTTCTGACCGTTGGATTGTAAGATAATAAATTTGTGTTGTTTTAAGCCACTAAATTTGAGGTAATTTGTTACAGCAGCAATAGGAAACTAATACAGAGAAATTCTACAAAACAACTAGCCAATACTCTTCAAAAATGTCAGAGTCATGAAAGACAGAGAGAGACTGGAGAACTGTCCCAGATTGGAGGAAACTAAGGAGATGTGACAACTAAATGCAGTGTGGAATCCTGAATGAGAAAAAAGGACATTAGTGGCACAATTGGCAAGATCTGAATAAGCTCTCTAATTAGTTAATAGAAATGTCGTGTTTCGATAATTGCACTGTGTTTATGTGAGATGTCACCGCTAGGAGAAACAGGATGAAAGGTATGGGAAATTCTTTACTTTTTCTTTTTGCAACTATTTTTTAAGTCTGAAATTATTTCAAAATAAAACTTAAAAAAAAAAAAAAAGCAGTGGAGATAAACCAAAGCGAGCACACTTCATTTCCTTCATCATTTAATAACAATAAATAATTGACATTTATTTAGTGATTAATATGGACTAGGCACTGCACTCAGCCTCGACATGTATTAGTTAACTTAAACCTTACCATGCTAGAGGTGGTGGATACTACTACGATCTCCATTTTGCAGACACTGAAGCGTAGAGAGGGTAGGAAACATACCCAAGGTCACACAGCTAAGAAGAATGTTAGTCTGGAGTCTGTGATATCAACAGCTACTGGAGGTGATTCTTTTGTACATTAAAATTCAAGAACATACGGCATGAATTTCACTACTCAGTTATAGTAGATCATTTGACTACTCTGCAACCTTTGCTTATTTCCCAATTACTGGCTATGTCCTAGATTGGTGATATTGACAAGTAACTGAACACTAGTGAGCCAAGTTGTTTCACTAGTAACATTTTCAACTGGTGAATATTACATCCAGGAAACACTGGTTCTTCAGAACTAATGGAGTTTTTCTATATAATTATCCCTTTGTTGTATTACTTTTCCTCATTTTTATCACTCAGTGTCTTGATACATTAATTTTCTGAAATTCTTTCAAAACTCTCTACTGCTTTTACTTGTTTCCCTCGAACCTTTCAGGCTTTCTGTCTGTCTTGGCGCTTTAAATGCAATTCCACACTTTTGTTCTAGAGTTGAGTGCATCATATACTGAATATAGTCTATTTTCGCCACATAGCAATAAGACAGGAGGCGTGGCAAACAGAAGTTTGGAGAAGGAAAATGTGGAGGACTGGGAACTACATTCTTGTTTTATAGTGATAATCTGAGTTAGGAAGCAGGAGGAGGGAGAAGAGAGAAGAGGTGGAAGTCATTGTCTACTTCAGTGTGAAACCCCTTAGGATAGAAAACACATTATTATCCATGCCTTATGCTGAGTCAAGCATGTTGTCAATACTCAACAACAATAAATAATTAGCCATATTGAATTTACATACTTAATTCACCATATGTAGAGATTAAAATGTGCCTCTGAAAATAAGGTTCTGAAAGAGAGTCTTTGATATGTTCTGACAGAGGCTGTAAATCATACCACTTTGTGCAGAATCTTAGATAAGTTAAATATATACCATTTTACCCTTCATTATATCATAAGTTCCTTTTTAATATTTTAAAATAAATGCCTGCAAACTGAAAGTCTTATTCTATTTAGAGACTTTCTATACACATCTCTCCCCACATAGATATGGATACGGTTATACCTAGCTATTTATCTATATATAATATATAAAGCAATTATTCACTGGTAAATTTGTACATTTCATTTTCCAATACAGTGTATTGACTTTAATCACATACTTTGTAATCTTTTTGCCTCCTAGTCTCAGATTTTTGAATTCAAATTTCCTTCCCTTTGTCTGTATTTAAAAATAATAATAATCATTTTACATCTATTACAAATAACAATACCTAGTCCTTGATTGAATGCTAACATTGTAATTCATTCTCAGGGTTCGGCTGCCATTCATTCATAGCTCGAAGCTGTGCTCTCATTATGTATGACATCAGCAGAAACTCTCAATTCAATTGCAGCCTTTTATTTAATTAGGGACTATGTATTATTTGGTTTGTAGTATCAAGAATTAAAAATAGCCCCTTCCACTGTGTAATGGGAAAGGAAGAAAACTTTGAATATATATTCTAATTGATATTTTTAATACTTACTCTAAAAGCAATCAAAATTTATGTTAAATATTAATTATAATATTTTTCTGCTTTTGTGCACCTTGATTTATTGCTGCCCTTTTGGGTTCACTTTTAATTACATTACAGGAAAACAAAGGATATTTTTATCTGAAGAGTTATTTGGCACAGACAATACTTTCAATGGTGATGGTTATACTGAACTTTATATTAAACTTAATTTTCAAAGGCATATTTAACGCAGTTTGCCAGGCTTTTTAAAATTATTTTTCCTTCCTTTAACAACACGCCTCTCGGGTCTCTACATTAGAAATCAGGGACAAAGCTCATAAAGGAACAAAGACCCAAAATCAGGGATAGTCTTTTAAAAGAGGTACAGTTTCAAAGACTCCTAAAGATATAAATCAAAGTGCTTTTGAATACAGAGAGCATTCTAAAAGAATATTGAACTGTTTGCTTAAAATCTCACATTATTTCCTGCTTTTTAAACCCTGTTCCTTTTTGAAGGCTAGCACCAGATAGGGACAAAAGGAATATTTTCATGCAAAAATCAGGGCCAGGTACAGAGGCACAGTCAGAGTCTATTTCAAGTGGGAACAGGAATTTAATTCAAGTTATTCTCCTCTTTATTCCACATTTAACAGATTTGAAGGATTTCTCCACCTCTCTGACACTTACGCACACATCACTAGGTAATGTTTGCACCAGTGGCAGGCACTGGGAAATCTTGGGGTGGAATTTTTGGTCCCCTTGGAATGGATTCTGAAGACATGGGAGAGTTCAAACCTGTCTGCTCTAGAAGGGAGGGGGCTTTACGTGTCTTGAAATTGCCCTTCTGGTCCCCTCTAGGAAAGAAAGAGAATACTCAGTCTCTTTCCCTTTTAAAAAGAATCTTATGTTACCCACAGGTGGGCCTTACCCTAGATACTATTTTTAAAAGTGTTAAAAAAAAAAAAAATCTTCATACTCTTAGAAAAGACAGAGATTTCACTTACTTTATTCTAGATGTATGCCTTCTTGTAGTTTATTTTTTATTAATATTTCTAGCACTTTGGCTAAATCAGTACAAATACCAAAAGTAACTAACTGATCATTCTATAACAAATTTTACTTTCCAAAAGTTATGACCAAATACAAGGCTTAAGCCCCTATGATGTGTGTGTTTCATTAAGAAAGTGAAATGCCATGCCTCTGAATAGAGCAAGTATTGTGATTTTTCATGTTTCCATAGCAACATGTAATTTTTATTGAACTGTGGAATAAATAGGCAAATAAAACATGCATAAAATATTGATGGGTGTTAAGTCTGCTGTCCGAGGACTGTAGTAACTTATGGTCACTATCATTTCTTTTTAACTCCTCTAGCCATTTTTCTAATTACAGCATATTTTTATTATGGTTTCTTTATTCTTCATCTAATGTATTGTTTGCTTTTTAAAGGAGTTTTCAAACTCTGCTTTGTAGAATACATACTGGAGAGAATACTGAGGATGTAACACGAGCATAGAAACAAAACATACTTTCTATGTTTTTCTAAGGGAATTTATGTGATTTGCTTTGTCCTGGATTAAATTTCCATTTTTGAATAACTTTTACAAGTTATTGACAGTGACTTATGTTCTGTGTTTAAAATATATAATAACAATGAAAAGATAACAAGTACAAATAAAAATGATCACATTTGAGAAGGCAATTTGTTTATGAAAATAAATATTCCAACCTCAGCTAGAAAGAAAAAAAAGAAATTGAATCAATTAAATTATTCATTTGAGCTTGAAAAAAGGAAGAAATGTAAGATGAAATTGATCTAATATCCACCTATTTTATTGAAGCTGATCATTATAGTACTATGCTGTTTGTATCATTTCAGTTCAATGAACAGTTATTGAGAGCTAACTTTATGCTCAGTACTATGTCAATTATAAAAAAAAATATAGGGGCCAGCCGCGTGGCATAGTGGTTGAGTTCGGCACGCTCCAATTCAGTGGCCCAGTTTCACAGGTTCAGATCCCAGGCAAGGACCTATACCACTCGTTAGCCATGCTGTGGCAGCGACCCACATACAAAACAGAGGAAGATTGGCACAGATGTTAGCTCAGGGCAAATCTTCCTCAAGCAAAAAGAGGAAGATTGGCAATGGATGTTAGCTCAGGGCAAATATTCCTCAAAAAAAAAAAAAAAAAAATAGGGCTTTGACCTTAAGTTACAATCTAATAGAAAAGTCGTGATAAAATAGAAAGAACAAAATCCCTTAAAATTAGGTATAGTGTCTGGGGAAAAAAACAACAACTGTATCCCTACCTCATAGTTTACAGCAAAGTAAATTCCAGACTGATAAGACTAAAACTTGTAAAATGAAATCATTAACATACTAAATGAAACATGGACCTTTTAAAATATTTATATAATCTTAGCATTAGAGAGGGGAAAGCCTTTCTATATAAGACCAAAAAGTCAGAAGCCATTTAAAATATGATGAATTCTATTGCAAAACATGAAAAAAATCCACATGGCAAAAGAATGTCATAAAAAATGTCAAAAGACAAACAACAAATTGGAAAATATTTTTTCTATTCATATCGCAGAAAAGCGCTAATTTTTAATAGATATAATATCCCTACAAATCAATAAGAAAAATATCTACAACCTAATAGGAAAATGGACAAAAGAAAAGGAAATACAACTGGCACTTACACGTTTGAAAAAATGCTCATCTACATAAATGCAAATTAATGAGATACCATTTCACCTAGCATACTGGTAAAAACAAAAAAGACTTTTATAACCAACTTACCAGCAAGGGGATGAGTATAAATTGTTATAAGCCTTATAAGGATAGAAATATAATTTGTTGTCTCTTTGGAGGACAATTTAGCACTATCTTTCCAAAAAATACTCATAACAATTTCATTTCTAGGACATTCTCACATATGGGCAAAATGTAGGTTACTCATGGCAGCACTGCTTACTGTATAAAAACATTGGAAACAACCTAAATATTCATTAGTAGAGGACACATTAAATATATTTCAGCACATTTATACAATGGAATACTATGCAGCCACTAGAAGAATGAAGTGTCTCTGTGAGGCATATACAGACTTGTGTCTAAGAATATCGTTAAATGAAAACAGCAAAGTGTAAGACAGTGTTATAGTATACTCCCATTTGTGTGAAAAAAGAGTTAAATACATACATATATGCTACCATGTGCATAGACTATCTCTAGAGGTACACACAAGAAAATTTCTTATCCCTGAAGAGGTGAATTTGTTTTCTGGAAGACAAGGGTGAAATAACTTATTTTTTACTCTATATCTTTTGTATATTTTGACTTTTGTCCAAGTATTTATTCTGCCTATGTAATTAACTTTAAAAAAAATAGGGGTTAATGTTAAGACAATATATGGGCAAGTACAAAATAGGATGTTTAGTGCTAGGGAAATTTTAAGTAACGTATGACCACCCTGTGATAAAATTCAGGAAAGGTTCAGAATAAATGGGTCTTGAGCTAGACTTGAACCTAAAATTGAGATCTGGAAGTACTACCATGAACTAAGATAGTCCTAATCATATCCATATTGTGCAAGCTTGTGGCCACATCGTTCAAGCAAGCAGGAGATGAGGGGGAGGATAAAAAGAGGCAGAGATTACAGAAATACAGAAAAGGAGTGGAAAGAAGTATGAGATTAAATTATGTCTGTTTGCAGTGAAAACAAAATAATGGGTTTATAGGAAATCAAAACATATATTCAAATAACATGGGGGAGAATACCATGTTCTTAATGATTATGTTGTAAAAGTACCCTTTTTTGCATTAATTCTTAGATGAGGAGAAGTGGTGTGATGTATTAGAAAAAGCTATGAATCAGAATTCAGGAGACATTCAGTCTGGTCCTTGTTCTGCCATTAATTAGCAATGTAACCTTGAGAAGGTCACATGGTGTCTCCAGGCCTCAATTATATTGTCTGTTATATAAAGGGGGGGAGGCATGCAATAGATTCATGATTCCACAACCATTTTTTTGTCTGAAGAACATTTTTTTCCAAATGAAATGTGAGTGCAAACCAGTAAAGCAGATAAAAGCCAGGTAATTTTGTATAAAGCAGGGATGGGTGCCCAGAGCCCTCCTGCACAGTGTCTTTCTTTCTCCTCATGGCCCACTTGAATGGGGCAAAATCAAAGCCCTGGGAACCAGCAAATTCAATTTAAAACTATTTACTAGAGGCTTTCTAAGGTCCATTTTTATAAGAACATTCCACAATTCTAGGAGGTAATTGATTCACAGGTTTAATCATGTTGTGAAATTTCGACAGAAATATTTACAAAAATAACGGTGGTAGTGGGAGGTTTTGCAGGAAGTAATTACGTCAACAAAGATTTATTAAGCATCTTCTCTGTACTTGGCCACCCACAGTATCACAAGATACAAAGCTGGCTAGAGTATGTCTTGCCGCTCTCTGATTCTCACAATCTATTGGATTTTTTAAGATCTGTTTAGGGTTCTCGAAGCTTCTTGAATATTTATGTTGTTATCTTTTACTTGTTTGGGAACTTTTCTGTTGTCTTTCTCCTCTCCTTCTGGGACTCTAGTTCCACATATGATAGTACTATTGACTGTTTCACATGTTTCTTGCGCTCTTTTTTGTTCTTTCCGTCCTTTTTTCTTACTATGTTTCGGTTTGAATGTCTTTTATTGACCAGTCTTCAGTTTGCCAATCCCATCTTCCACTGTGTTAAACCCCTCTACTCAGCTCCTAAATTCAGATATTGTATTTTTAGTGGGAAACTGTACATTTAAATCATTTTTTATAGATTCAAAATATATTTTGAAATTCTCATTCCTTTATTTTGTCCATCATTTTCTGTGTTTCCTTGCACACATTAATCATAGCTATTGTAAAGATTTGACTGGCTAATGTCAGCATCTGGATTACCTATGGGTTTGTTTCTATTGTCTATTTTTGCTCTTGGTTATTGATTATGGCCATTCCACTTCTTGTGTATAATCATTTTTGACTGTATGTAAGACATTGTGTATAAAAAACTATAGAGACTTTAAATGTTGTTAACTTCCTCAAAAGAAGTCTCCTCTTTTCTCTGCTTAGGCAGATAGTGTGAGGGGCTGATTGGCTAAATAAAATCAAAGATTGAGCTGGATTGGGGGTATATTGTAGCTTTTGCAGACTCAGTCTATCTCTGTGGAAGATTCAGTTCTGCCTTTCAAAATTTTTCAGTTTAACTCTTTAACCTTTTACCTCATGCAGCTTCAAAATTTAGTAAACGTATTAAGGCCGTATGTTGGAGGCCTCTAAGCTTCCAACCTTATTTGTCAGTCCCACACAAATATAAAAAAACCATACAGTTTCTCGTCCCTTAAGAGTGTCTTTCTGGATTCTCAGCTTCGGCTGCACCTAGAATGAGTAAGTGGGTCCAGGTAACATCAGTTGCAAATCTTCAGTGCTAATCCTTCTCTCCTTTCAGAGTGCTCATCTGTTGCTCAATTTGTTTTCAGGCCTTCTCCCAAAGAAAGTCTGCATTTTCTAAGTCTGCAACTTTGTGGAATTTTTTGTTCTCCCTTTCAGAATCTTTTGGCCTATTTCTTTAGACTTTCATACAGCCTTAATCAATTCATATAGAAATGGGCTGTCTATTTGAAAGCCCTCAAATCTCCAAATTTTATTACGCTGGCTTCATCGTACCACTAAAAACTTAGCCTTTTATCCTTCTTTCTATAGTAGCCTTCTGCTTGCACCAGGATCTCATCTTTGTGCCCATGATGACAAATACCTCCAGGAAAAAAACCACTCATCAACTTATCACCTCACCTACTACTGGTCCTCCTCTTATGTACATTGTAGTCTGTCTGAATTTTGTTGCTTTCTGATGCCTATAAAAATATGACTTTTGCAATTTACCCAGCTTTGTCTAAGTGTCAGTGGGAATATCCAACTACAATAATCTATTACACCGTACTCAGAAGCAGAGGCTCACAATCTAGACTTTTAGGAAGCTTAAAATCTAAGCAATATGAGACAAACTTTTAAAAATTTAATATATGTCATACTATTCATGTTATTATGTATGAACAGATGTTTCTACATTTTTCTCTAAATGGTTTATAAATGTATGGGACATTCTCTGATTATGTAATGTAAGATGCCATTAACAAATATCCTAACAACTCTGGCTAAAATTTCTTGTAGATATACAACATTCCCTAGTAACTTTAGTCAGGAAAGGCAGAATTCTCTAAAACACATTGCAACTTTAGATACTTTAGAAAATTAGATACTAATTTTCTAGGGTGTAGAAATAATCATACAATAATCATAAGTAGTACCTTGGGGAAAAAATGATATTTTCTAATGGTTTATGTATAGAATATAAGAAGTATAGTCTTATATCATGCTTTGAAATTCTAAGCCACTGGTGTTACTATCATTTTTTTTTTCAACTCGCAGTATATATCAACACTCATTTTAAATTATTTCTTCAATTAACTCCAGGATATCCATCATGCTAAAATTTTTAGAAAGCCTGTAGGGCTTAAGAAATTGTGTGTATGTGTGTGTAAGAGTGTACTTAAGAAATGAATTTGGTTTGCATACCTTGGATTACCGGGGATTTATTTTATTCTTTCTTTTGTTCTTGATTTTCTCATATTTTAATCAGAGTCATATTTGTAAAGCAATTTAAAACTAGATTAAAATTTAACCTGCAAAAGGGTTGCTTAAGAAATGAATTACGTCTCTCTGGCACTCTATTTTTCTCTTGCTCTTTTACCTGAAGGGCCTGAAACAAGCCAAATGACCCATTGTAGGCATTTTCTTTCAGATTGCAATTCACTAAAACAGTGTTTCCCCAAGTGTCATTGCTACATTACAACTATCTAAGTTAGATTATTAAACACGTTCAGATTCTTGGGTTCCACCTCAGAGAGGAATCACCCAGGATAGTTCAAAAAAATCTGCATTTTATTTGCACATTGAGGCATGCTATAGCTGAACACCATTACCCAGTGACTGTTCCATAAAAATACCATAGGACAGCATCACCACTGACTCCTACAATTGAAGGAGCATTACCCTGGTTCCCATTATAATACCCATAGCAGCTTCCTCCATCCATACTGGCAAGGCACCTACCTTATTTGCCTCCTCTTTATCTGTGTTCTTCTCTGGAGGCCCCTTCATCAGCTATTCATTTTCCATTATACAAATCTCACTAGAAGCGCTTCCAATTCTTACCTTCTTTATTCCCTATTCCAGGACATTCAATGATATCTGTGTATACGTCTTCACTTTTCAATTCTCCCCTTAGGATCAAACCTGGAGGGAAATGCATTACCTAAAATTGGACATGTCGTTTACCAACTGAAAACACAATGGCTTGTGATACTTCTGGTGTATGGTTCCTGTGATCAGAGTCAGGTCTTTCCCCAGGCCTCACCAACCGGGAAAACTCAAGGCCCAGCATGAGGGGTCCCTAGTGACCCTGCTTAATTCTCACCATTCTGTCAACTCTGGATAATCAGAGGCAAGCAACAAGTATTGAAGAGAAGAGTGAAACTAAACCTCTCTTCTCTAGTGTCCAGAGTGGCAATTAAGAGCAAGTGGTTTGGAGTTAAACTGCCTAGATTAAAATTCTCCCTTCGTGACCTTAGCCAAGTTACTTAACTTCATCAACCCTCAGTGTCTGCATCCATAAAATGGGGGAAAATAATAGTCCCTGATCTCTCAAAATGTCTTGGTAAACTGTTTTATTGTAGTATCACACATATAGGGAAGTGCACAGACCGTAAGTAGAGCTCAGTGAGTTTTTTACAAAGTGAACACGCTCAGGTACTCAGCTCCCAGATTAAGAAACAAAATCTCTTAAGTCTTCCTACTCTCTTTTGGTCAATATCATCTTACCAAGGTTCACCCTTCTCATGACTTCTAGTATCATAGATCAGTTTTGTCTATTTTTTACTTTACGTATATAAAATCATACAGTATGGACTGTTTTGTGTCTGTCTTCTTTCTCTCAATATTATGTTTGGGAAGATCATCCTTGTTGTTGCATGTAGCTATCGTTTGTTCATTGTTACATAGCATTCCTTTTTGTGAATATACCACAATTAATATCTATTCTATTATTGATAGGCATTTGTTTACTCTCTAGATTGGGGCTACTTTGAATATTTTGCCGTAGATATTTTTGTACTTGTCTTTAGTAAATATATGTACACATTTCCTTTGGGCATATACTTAGGAATTGAACTGCTAGATCATAGAATTTGTGTATATTCAACTTCAGCAGCTCTGCCAAATAACTTTCCAATGTGGTTTTACCAATTCACTCTCCTAACAATAGCATATGAGAGTTCTAGTTATTCCACATTATCACCAACAATGACAACGGAAATCATTGTCTTTTTTATATTAGCCATTCTGATTGGTTGAGTATTGCCTTGGAGTTTTAATTTTCTTTTCTCTAATGACTGATGCAGTTGAGTGCCTTTCACATGTTCTCACATAGCTATTGTGATAATTAAAAGATATAATCCATGTAAGGCTCTTTGCACAGTGCCTGGCACATAGCAAGTGCTCAATGAAGCCTGGCATTGTTCTTATTACAGCTTTGCCTATTTGATTGCAATGAAGGACCATGGCATGATCTCAATATTGCACATTCCCACCTTTTAATAATCATTATTCTTTTCCTCTTTGGGTGGCTACAGCAAAAAAAAAAAAACACACAGACAACTAGACAAATCACAAAACAAAGTGTTAGTAAAACAAGAAAAAGAAATATTTTTACGGTTTTGTTTCTATTTTAACTAGTCTAAGCAACCAAAGTTTATTTTACTGAACACCATTGAATAACATAAATGAAATGTAACCTCATTAATCACCATTTATTGATTTACACCTTGCTAATGCAATCATTTAGGAAAGTAGCTGTTAGGTAATGGTGTCTCATTATAGTTCCTGTGTAATTTCCAGATAGGAATTATTATCAAGAATGTCAAGTGGGAATTCTGCACACTGGGTGTGTGATAATCCAAGAGCTCAAACAGTTGTGTAAAATACCACCAGGGACATTTCCATCTAGCCAATAATGAATAATGTAGTTTTCCTTTGCCACGCTTTAAAGGGAGTTTACCTTCTTGGCTTTTATCATTCTGTGTTGAGTTAAAGAAGGATGTAGCAACCATTTCTGGCCACATTCTCCTCCTTTGACTACAGTCACAAGAGAAAGATGCGCATGAATTGTAGCCAATAAGGAAACTAGAGCATTCTGAAGACAGACGGCACACCCCTATGAGTGAAATGGTGTCCATTCAGGAATTTAGAATTAGGAATGACATGGCAGAGGCCACAGAATGACCTTAAATTGTGAGCTGTCTAAACAATGCCAGCAGGCAGGCATCGATCAGTGCCACCCAGCATATGGACAAGAAAATTTATCCCGACGAAGTAGCTTTCATTTTTTTGAATTATTGAGTCGTCTGTTGTTTCTTTTGCATGAATGCTGAGTAGGAAAGTTTTACAGACACATTCTGATGCAAATATTTAAAATGTAAGTTGATAAACTTAAAAACTAAACAAATTAATAAATGTAATTTTTTTCACTTTTGAGATTATCATGGGCTTTGACTATATTGTTTATATATACTCATATATACTTTGGGTGGCACAATAAAGCAATAATGTGAACCACTTGATGAAGAACTGACTATTAAACCTAAATACCATTTGAGTCAACAATGCTACCTTGCTGTGGTGGCTGCAAGGATACATATGTAAGTAAACATACATATGTAAATTTATATCAAAGCAAGGTGTGGAAAGTGTGATTGTAACCAAGCCTCCCTGAGCCTGTTATGGAGTTTGACCATATGGTTTAGAGCAATGGTTCTCAACATGGATGATTTTGCTCCTTAGGGGACATTTGGAAATGTTTGGAGACATTGTTGGGTGTCACAACTAGGAAAGAAGGGACTACTGGCATCTATTTGGTAGAGGCCAGGAATGTTACTCAACAGCTTGCAATGCACAGGGCAGCCCCCACAACAAAGAATTCTCTAGCCCAAAATGTCAATAGTGCTGAGGTTGAAAAGCCCTAATTTAAAGCTTTAAGCCTTATCCCCAGGGCCCAGAATGGGACATGTCACATATTAGGCTGTCAAGAAATATGTATTAAAGAATGAGTATTACTATGAAGTTATTAACCCATTCAACTGGAAATTTTGTTTAATAAACAATAATCAAATGAGCAAATTGTGTGGTACGTGAATTATATTTCAATAAAGTTGTTAAAAAACAATAATAATTTTGCTTTTTGTGAATATAATATTTGCAATTTTTTCATGTAATGTGTTCTTTTTTAATTTGACGAAATAGAATTGAGAGCAATGGCTTCAAAGTCAGATAGGCATGAATTCAAATCCTCAATGACCCTTAGTTTCCTGGACTATAAATTAGGGTAAAAGTAAACAGGAGGAAAGTTATATATCTAAAACGTACTCATTTTATAATAATAATGATTACAGTCACCTAGCATGGGATATTGTCATGTGGATTCAGCTCATTGTATATTATCCTTTGGTACCATTGACGGGCAGGCAAGGTTAATTCCTGTTTGATGAAGGAATTACTTTATTCTAGACTACTGCTCTGTACCAGCAGGGTCACCCATGGTGGACAGGTTTCAGCAGAGTTTCCAGAAAACCCTATGAATAGCAGCTGAGCCTTGTCTGATACAGCACCAGAAGGTGAGAGGATGGTGCAACAAGAGTGGGCAGGGTTCTGCTATGCTGTACACAGGGTCTCTAGAAGTCAGAATCCACTCAACTGGCACTAACAACAAAGACTACCGCTCTATGATAGTATTATCAGGTCACCTAATAAGCCATTTTGTAAGTAGAAGTTACATGAACAATGTCAACCTCTTCAATGTAGAGAATTTCAATGTGTCAGGCACTGTACTAAATGCATCACATACATTTCATTCTCTAATCCTTACACAACTTGAGATTTGGGGTATCAAGTCTTCAGGAGGTTTGGCCACACTGGTAGTGGGTAGCACATCTGGCATTCAACCACACACAGGTGTGTAATTCCAAACCAAAACTCTTTCCCATTGTGAACGACTGTGTCTTTGAGCAGTCAGGAGAAAACTTCGTCAAGGATGTAGAGAATTTTTATACTTAGAAAGGAAAGGAAGTCCGGTGAAGATAGGATGGAAATGAGAATAAACTCATCTTTCAACAAAAGCCCAAATACTTCGTAATGTATGAGTTGTTCAATAGAGCATTGGTTACAATAATGCATCACTGGAATCAATTTTTATGACCATCATTAGAGGATCAGATAAATAAAACAGAATAGTATATAACCATTGCAGTTAATAAAGCAGGTCTCTATACACTGACTTAGAAAGACAACATTGGCTATGAAGATGAAAACAGGTTGTAGAATATACATATATTCACATGTGCGTGTGTGTATTGGACAGAGTCACATCTGTACATGTACATGTTGGAAGTAGTGCCTATAAAGGAGGAAGAGATTATGGGGTGGGACATTTACTTACTTTTCTGTCTCTTTCTCTCAGATGAGCATGTATTATGGTTACAAATTCACTAATTTAATTTACTAATTTAATACACGTTTATTGTATACCTACTATGGCCAGCTGCCACTCTTCTAGACATTTGAGTCTCATCCTTGCTCTATAATTAATCTAGAAGCATCATATGAGATTGTTTCACTGATATCCAAGCCACAATCAGGGAGTGAGCTAATAAGACCCTGGACTAAGGTGGTCATGTTGGGAATGCAGGGGACAGGGAGGGCGAAGCTCATATAATACGCCTCTTGTGGAGTCTAGAGTATGTGTCCCTCCCATCAGCCCATCCATGGCAACGTTTGGTGAAGGTCTGGAGGGCAAAATTCAGTCCATGCGTTTAGTTCATAGGAGAAGACTATTTCCTGAAAAGTAGGAGGACTGAGGCATTTTTAAAGAGTCTCTTCAGACCATTGTTCCCGTTTGACTATAATATAACTATTTATTCATATAATACTTTCCACAGATTCTGATTTTTATGGTGCTATAAAGTAAGATTTCCAGAAACTTGGTGGTGGGTAACATAATGCCATCAATGACGCTATTAATTAATGAAGAATTCTACTTAGTGAGGGCGAGCATCATATTTTTCTGAAAATGAATCTTGAGAGCTTCCTTGATTATACTGTGATTCTGCTTCCATTATCATTTAGAGATTGAGGCATGAGATGGGTCTGGTGATTATAATGATTTAGGAGGAGAAATAACATGTCAGAACTATGGGAGATTCTATAATTTCATGGTCTATAGCATAAAAAAATACATCACATCACTAGACCTGGGTTTGTTGTATTTTAATATTGGCTGTTGTGATACCTTGCACAAGGAACCTGATTGCAAATTTATACTGAACTCCCCTGACATCAATGGCATACATATTGTAGTTACTAATGAAGAAAAGAGAATGTAATATACTTTTATTAGAAATTTCTTTAGGGTCTAGGCCATAATGGCACATATGAGGGGGGAAAGAAATTATTCATTAAGTATTTCCTAGGAATTATTCATCATTTCATCTAACAATATGACAGACACTAGACCTCGTGGCTGCTTCAGCTGTTGCTGCGTGGAACTGCCCAGCTCCGCAATGCTGTTAGCCATATGGAACACATTACACCTCTGATCTAAAACCTGCAATAAAGATCCTTTTGCTTTCTGGGGCAATTACTCTGACAATTAGAGTCTTTAACAGTTTGGGCCATAACTTCTTTAGAAGCAAGAATTTTTACATACTGCAAAATCTGCTCCTGAGATTGTGTGGGTCCCTTGAAGATTTGGGTTTTGATGCTTGACATGACAACCACTAAAATGAAAAAGTGAAATAACTCAGATGCTATCCAATATAGAGAAATGTGGCATGATGTACCTTCTTAGTACTTAACTAAGAAGGTAACTGAATTTTCATTTTCTATCTGAATATTTTTATTTTTTTTTAATAAATAGAAACATTCTAAGAAACATAAGTACTAGATTATTTTTCTCGAGTATCAGATGTCAAGGAAATGGAATTAAACAGATTTTTTTTAAGTTTTTTGTTTTTAACTTTCTAAAAATCATATTTCATTGAATCTAAGATGCATTGATTGTATAACACACCATTATTTTGTGTGCTATTGTGAATTGTAAGACTAATCTCGATTTTGAGAAATGTAGAAGAAAATGTATTTTAGAATCAATGAAATTTGGTAATCGCAAGTGGCACTTGTTGGGAAGAAGCAAACAGCATATATCTATGTAGGTATTAGGCGCGCCCAAACCTCTGTAAATAATTTGTCCTGCATCTCCCATAATTGAATATACAGTTTTTTACAAGATGGAACCATTTGATATATTTTGAATTGCAACTGGCTTTTTTCATTCAACAATATATATGGATACTCTTCCATAAAAGTTACTTCATTTTTAAAAAATGACTAAAATGTTATTCAGAAATGCCTGTTCTGTCTTTAAATCAAAAGTTACAAACTGTGGCCCACAACTCACTGTTTTAAATATCAGGAAATTTCACATACGTTCCTGCTTTTCAGCTTCTCTTAAAAATCATATCAGAGTGATGCCTTTACGTCGCAACAGTTTCCAGCCAAGGAGTGACTGGCCTTCTAGTTGGAGGTTGCATCCCCTTCCAGTTGGCCGTGTTCTCCACAGTTCTCCATTCTCATACACAGCCTGCATCTTTTGTTTACATCCATACCTGGCCTCCATTGGACTTGAGGTTTGCAGCTCCTACTTGAAACATTTGGAACAAAACTCACTGCAGTAGCACAGAAAGGCCTTTTTGTTGCATTCCAAGTTCACTTAGAAAATTACAAAATTTCTCGCTGTCTACCATCTCCACCATCTAGTTTTCACTCCTGCCAACATTTAGATATCTGATACAAAACTTTTTCAATTCTCCCACTTCCTTAAAGCTACAATAGATGAGTTACCAGCTCCATTTAATTGGCCTCAATTATTCTTATTATTCTTTTCTATCATGTGCATCTTGTTTGATTGTCATAGACCCAACTATAGTTTCACATTGGGAGTTCTTCATTAAACCTCATTTCTAATGGTCTGCCATTGTCCACCCAAGACAGAAATATTTTGTCAGTACCATTAGTTACCCCAGCTTGGTCCCTGGAGTCCAACCTGACCACTTCTTTGGTTGTTTCTCCCCTAGAGTTTGGGAGCTAAACCCACCCTTTTATCTCCACCATTTCCTTCATTGGCAAAGAACATTGTGAAAATGTTTGAGTGAGCCTCAAGAATAGGAAGATATCTAGTGTTCCATCTGCTGATGTGGCCCATTTTCCAGTGTTATGATTTGTATAGAGTAGATATTGATTAGGAACACTAAGGGGGAAATTGCAATTCTTCTTAATAGACTGATAATTATTTTACCACTTAAACAGATTTCTTGGAGAGATTCTTAGTATGACCAATGTACCACTATTTTTTGAATGTGTATATTCTACAAAATAGACAATAAAATAATTAAAATGTAATTATATTTCTGGAAGACATGCAGACGCATTCCTATTCCGCTTCAAGCCTAAAATAGAAAAATAAAATACACAGCACTGAATTTAGTGAAATTGTGTGACTATCAAACAATGAATATCAGGAAGAATTTATTCCACAGTACTAGTTTACATACGTCACAACTAGATAAAAGGCTCTTTCTGTGCCATCTCTCTCTCCCTCTTTCTTTCTCTTGTGATATCATGTCAGGGGAATAGCGAGTGTTGTTCCCCTGAGGAATGATATGGTAGGACTGAAATGGACAACTTACACTAAGGGACTGAACTATAATGGTGTTATCTTTTAAAAACACCCATGTCTCTTAGGTAGACTTCTTCCCATGGGAAAGCATGAAAACAGAGAGCTTCCTGGGTAACTTGCTGTTAGATTGTGTCTTTTGCAATATAAATTAGATGTAAAGATGTATAAACTAGGAACTTTTCCAGACTTACTTTTGAAGAGGTATGGCATTTCCCAAGATTTCCGTGAAAGCAAGATTCTTTGGACTGTCACAAAGCTTAATACCAGCATGAACATTCTGTATGCTCTTTGAGTGTGTTGAGTAATGGACAGTCAGGAATAGAGCCAATTGTGTGGAAGCCGACTGGATGCATCTATATTTCAAAAAGTCCTTAAACTATCATAGCTTTTCTTAAGTAAGCCAAAGATTTAAGACATGAAGCGAAATTGTTTTACCCTGATTATATATCATGATCCTAATGACTACTTCTAAATTTCTGATTACAAAAAAATACACACTTAATATAGAAAATCTAAAAAATATAGAGGAAAAGAAAATAAATCTCTCATAACGCCAACATCCAGAGACAACAACCACTAATATTTTTATGTGTGTTAGTTCTAGGTGAGGTTTTTTTTGACGCATTTAAAATTTTTGAAATCATGTCATGTACAAATATTATATCCTCTTTTCAGGTAATTTATAACATACACACATATATTTGCATAATGTATGACATAGCCAATAATATACACCAGAGCTATTTTCTCTAGCTTGTTGAAAATTTCTGAAAGCATAATTTCATGGCATAATTGTGTGGCTGTCCATTGCGTCAACATAATATAATTTGCTGAACTGTTCTCCTATTGTTGGTCATTTAGTTTGTTTTCATTTTTTGCTATTGTAAATAACCACAATGCAAAGCATTTGTAGTGATTCTGCATGAATGAAATAACTGGGTAAAAGGTATGAAAGGCTTAAGACTCAACAGACAGATTGCCTAATTGTTGACATAACACAATAATGTTGCGAAAATGTTGACATAATACAATAATGACAAAAGTATTATTATCATTTTACTTTCATTGAATGAGTCTCAATTTCAATCAAGTCTCATTGGCACTGGGTAATCTTACTTTCTAAACAATTTCTTTTAGTAAATAAAAGTGGTGTCTCTTTGTTGTTTGAAAGTATATTTCTTTTACTCCTGGTAAAGATGAATATTTTTCCACATAAGCATTTGCTTTTGTGGGAATTGCTGAACTGCTACAGACAAGGGTGGCCTTACATAGACGGTGTTGTCTATGACTATTTGAACATCAGCCTTATTTTCAAAAAATCCTTTTCAATTTATGAAGTGCTGTCACATGAGTGCAATTCCCTCATTTGAGCCTTCCAACAATCTTTTGAGGTAGGAAAGATCAGGAGTTAATTCTCTATTTAAAACTGAGACAGTGAGGCTCAGAGAAAATCAGTAACTAGCCCAAGCTAATCTAGTTAGCAAGCAGAAGGGGTGTTTTTGTTTTGTTCTAATTTTTTGCTATTAAATCAGAGGGTTTCAATAAAAACTACACTTTGTGTGAAGTAAGGTCCAATTAAGGCAAAATGCAAGGAAGTAAAGTAAGGATTAGTGTTTAATGCCCTTCACTTGCTTCCTAAAACAGAATATACAAGACATCACAAAAAAGGCTGGTATCCTTTTTATATGGTGTATAAGATACTCTGATTTTGAAACAGAATAAATCTTTAGCAAGAGAGAAAAAAAAGATAAGCTGGAAGATTGTTTTTCTGACTGTTGCCTTAGAAAGCATTAACCTTAAGCACTCATGGGCTTAAACATAAGGTGACAAAAAGAAGTATTTGGAAGGTGGACAGAGGACTGGCAATATTTTTGAAGCACACTAGCCAAGCAAGTAGAGTGTTGAGTGCACATTCACACTAAAGGTTTTGTTTCTTGTTCATTGTTGCACGAACGTGTTTGCCAATTGCAAAAAGGTAACTACTTCTAAGTTGCTGATCTAAGGGGAAAAAAGCTATAAAAATGTCTGTAGTAAGCGACTCCTCTGTTTTGATTATGTAAGCTTACAAGAAATTTTGGATTTGAAACCCTTTACACAGATCTTCCCATTGAAGAGAAATCACACAACTTTCTGAAAAGGAAATCTCTGAGATTTTATTTTTAATTAATTCCGTCAATTTTTATTGATTACAAAATTTGTTTAGGCACAGTATAATTTTTAAACCAATTTTTCACATATTTTGGTGAAATGTGACCACATATAAGCCATATAATAACCATGTGGCACTTAGGCATTCCATACGCTATCATTAGGCACCACGCAACTTGAGATGTAGCAGTTGCATCAGTTAGGATTCTTGGTTGCAAGCAACAGAAACTGATGCTAGTAATCTGAGGCAAAAATAGAATTTATTGGCAGGCTCCAAGAGGCTCACAAAAATTAATGGAAGCCTGGAGGACCATTCTTGTAATGCAGGCATAGATTTGTAACTCTCTAAATGGCCCTACAACAAGACCACAGAAAATGCTCACCCCAAAGGACAAATTAGACCTGTCCAACACCATTCATAAGTATGGCTCCCAGCGTCCCCACATCCTGTGTCACTAGTTCAGAACTCAGAGTTCAAGAGGAGAACCTCTGGTTGGATAAACTCTAGTGTGCCTATTCCCTGGCAGTAGGAAAATGAGGATCATTTCATTTTTGTGGTCTGCAGCAGCTATTGATGCCTAAAACAGTATAAAATTTGGGATTACCCCAAAAGGAGGCTGTAAAACAAAGGGATTTGGCACCAGGTGAAGGTAGGGTTCTTCATTGAAAATACAGAAATTAAATAAAGGAAATTAAATTCTATACAGCTATGAATGTTGAGACTAACTGCTACCCAGACCCTCTTCCTCCACTCAGCCAGCAGAAAGTGGGCAGCCAGTTGTACACCTTACAGGCTGGAGATAGAAAGTCTTTCTGTAGTGAATCTGACTAGCCCAAGAGCAAAACCTTAAGAACACCGACATTGAGGTCTTCCCAATGAACCAGTCTAGCTGTATCCCCCTATGGTGAGACGCACTGTCAGTAGTGACTGCTCATGTACACAGAGCTTTCAATCCGGTTTTTAGTCTCTCATTATTAACATATGAGCAGACAGGCAAAGATTGCCATATATCTTTGTGAAGCCTCCAACATGAAGGGCACTAGCCTAAACACACAATTAGGAAGAAGTCAATTGTTGGGAGTAAGAATATAAAAACATTTTAAAAATCTATCCTTAGTATCCTCAGAGATAAGAGATAATATTAAATCCACAAAAGAAGAAGAGAAATTTAGGGAACAAAAATTAAGGCTTTAGAAATTAAAATTAAGATAGAAAAAAATAAAAATCTCAGTAGAAGGACTAGGTTACAGATATGAGGCAATCCCTCCGAACTGGAGACAATCCCTTTGAAATTGGTGTAAAAAGTAATAGAGCTGGAAAGTGGGAGGGAAAGGATAATTAGAGGATTTCCAGGAAGTTCAACACCCAAATGGCCTTTGCAGAAATAAAGAGTGTGAGATTCAAATTTAAAAAGCCTACTAAGTGTTCTGCACAATGGGTGAAATAGAACCACACCAAAATACATCATCATGAAGTCTCAGAACCCTAGAAACTAAAAGAGGAATCTAAAAACTTCCAGAGATTTAAAAAAATCAGGTCACAACAAAAGATCAAAAACCAGAGTACCAGTAGATTTATCAAAAATAACTACGAACTGGAGTGAAATGATAGATCAAGAAGTAAAATTATATATGTACTTTTTAGAAACTTGGAGGTAAATAAAACAAAAAATAGCTAGAGGAGCTGAAAATTTTTGTCTTGGGGAGATTGAAAAAGTGATGTAAGTGTGCATGGAAGCTTTTTTTTAATAATAAAACTTATAGAAATCATTTGATTTTTGAACTATATGCATATATATAACCAAAAAAAAAAAAAAAGACAGGGAATAAATTGGTAGCTCTACAATGAGAGAGGGAGAGAGAGAGAAAAAGTCCATCCACCATTGTAGGACATATTCCCTATACCAGATGATGAATTGGTGATTACTCTGTTGACAGTGTCTGAAAACCAACTCAAACTAGCTTAAATAAACAACAAATTGAAGCTGGAATTTGTTGGCTCTCACATATGGGAAGGATGCTGGGGCAGCTCAGAATATCAAAGGCAGTGCTGCAGGAATCAAGACTTCATGATTTTGCTTGCCTCTGTCTTTGCTTGGCTGCATCACAAAGACAAGGATTCTTCATAAGGCATATAAGAAGGCTGTTGTAAGACCCACATTCACATTTTCCCACCTTAGCAATCCAAATGGAATGAGAGCTTCTTTATCCCAGTGTTCATATACCAGTTTGGGTAAGACAGAGCTCTAAAATTAGCTGAGCGTGGGTCAGATGTCCATCCCATTGGCCAGATTTGGCAAAGGAGCAAGGCATGGTACTATAATTGACTTCATCTCTCCTGGTCCCCACCTCACATTTTCTTAACCTACCCTTTGCTACAGCCATGGCTGAAGTAACTAGTTTCATGTACTTATAACCTGCCACGACTTTGCCTTAACTGGTCTCCCTCCTTCTGCTCCAGGGCTTCTATGATGTCTAAGCATGAGATACCTTCAGCATAATTCCTGCTGCAAAACCTGGAAGTGCTAGAGAGTTAACAACCCACTGGGCAACTCTTTTTTTTCTTTTATTGAGGTAACATTGGTTTATAACATGATATAAGTTTCAGGTATTCAACATTATAATTCAACTTCTATTTACGGTACTGTGTGCTCACTATCAAAAGTCTAGCTTCCATCTATCACCACGCAATTGATCCCTATAGGGCAACTCTTGACCAATGGGATATGGAAGCCAGTGGATAAATGGTTTTCTCTTCAGTCCCTCAGGCAAACCTTCTGAGATGCATTCTCCGTGGCTCCTCAGCAGATACCAGTGGGATTAAGCACCAGCTGCCCTTAGTGGTGACTAACTCAAGAACACACCCTTAGATCGCCTTTCCCTTCTTCTCTGTTTCTCTCCCCGTCCCCCTACTCCTCTTTCCTGAGATCGCTCCCTTCAGACTCTTGTTTCAGGTTCTTCTTTCTGGGGAGAATCCAGGCAAAGACAGGAATTTTCTCAAAAGAATATAGATGCCTTGTTAGACAAAAGATAACATATCTGTCTTAGACGCCATAAACCATTGATTTCAGGCACATCACCAGTGTAGATAACAAATTTGTCAGTTCAGAAGATGTAAAATTTGGATTTTTGCTTCATAACTATTTCTTTTCATATGGACTAATTTTCCAGTAAATCCTAAATAAATATAAGGCTTATTATTAGGTAGAAGACAAATTAGGCAAACGAATACAAAAAATATTTCTGTACATACTATAAAGCAACAGATGATTTACAGTATGACGGGAGCCCTCCAGCTACTGGGGAATTGATATGAGATATTCTTAGGAAAAAAGCATGTTAAAGTGGTAGTAAATATGGGTGTTAATTTATACAACCTCATTAAAGGCTGAGCCTTTTTATTTAATGAGCTTCTGGATCAAACCCAAAGTCAAAGAGTAAGATAAAATATTTTGTGTTTGGATATTTCTAAACTTGGCCCATTTAGACAGCCTTTTTTTTTAAGGAATGGTTTAAATTCTTTTTTTAATTGTTGTCCTACTTCTAAGTGGTTTTGAAATAACTTTTCTTCTTTTATTGCCTAAACAAATTCAATTTTGGTGCTTATTTAAAAAATATATATTCAGATTATACATGATCAAATAATTTAGTCTTTACACTTTACCAAAAGTGGTAGTATTAATACGGCAAATGCATATCTTTAAAAAGGTATATGATGGTTATTCTGAACTGCTGTACAATCATCATCTGTATTCTTCATACTATGTGTTATAATTTTTCATACTTACATTGTGTTTCTCCATTAAATTGTAAGATCTTGAAGACAGGGACTCTTTCTTCTTTGCATCTCTGGTTTCTAACAATGAGTGCTACCCATAGAAGGTAAGAAACAAATGTTTCATTCACTCTTTTTTCTTGATTATAACATGATAACTCTTCCTAATGAAAGAAGTGAATCATTCTCATTGTAAACAATACAAATAAGTAAAAAGAAGAAAATAAAAAACAATCCCACCATCCAGGGATAATCAACGGTAAATATTTAGTGTATGTTCTTCTAGTCTTTTTTTCTGTTTTACACAAACACACACACAAATGTGCACCTGATATATATGGTGCATATATGCAAAATGAGATCATATTAAACATAACACTTTGGTTCCTGGTTTTCAATATCACAATCATTTTTTCAGTACTTTAGTGGATTTTGCGCTTAAAGTCAACAATTAAACCTCATTGTAGTCAAATCAATTAGTAAAGAATATATAAAGAGGGCCGGCCCTGGGGCTTAGCGGTTAAGTGCACGAGCTCCGCTACTGAGGGCCGGGGTTCGGATCCCGGGCACGCACCGACGCACCGCTTCTCCGGCCATGCTGAGGTGGCGTCCCACATACAGCAACTAGGAGGATGTGCAACTGTGACATACAACTACCTACTGGAGCTTTGGGGAAAAAAAAGGAGGAGGATTGGCAATAGATGTTAGCTCAGATCCGGTCTTCCTCAGCAAAAAGAGGAGGATTAGCATGGAGGTTAGCTCAAGGCTGATCTTCCTCACACACACAAAAAAGAGAATATATAAAGAAAAATTATTTCTCCACCTTCCTCTAACCTACATCTCTGAAGTAAGCTGTATTAATAATTTGGTGTCTAGCCTTCCACACCTTTTGCTGTATGTTCCTACAAACATAAATAAATAGAAACGCATAAACATGTATAAGGTTTTAACTCATTAACTGCATTTCCACATGCACAGTATGGAGAAATGAATTTAGAAATGTTAGCATTTCACTTCCAGTAGTTCAATTGATAAGACTGCATGAGTTAAAATTAAGTAAAAGTTGATAAACACAATTTTTACTCAGACACCTCATTAGACTACGCTTGTTAGTACTTAGATTCTGAAGCTACATGGTCAGTCTGTTTTGGGAAAGATCTCTGGTAAATATGGTTTCTGTGTAGACAAAGGATGAGGAAATGACTCCTTTTGCAATTTTCATTGGAGTCTCTGTAGATGAATATCTGTTAAATTCAATAATCACTCAACATTGCGTAAAATTATTTCCTCTCAAGTGCCAAAGAAATATTTGTTGTTATCTTATTTAGTATGTAGAAAATTGGACTCACATTCTTTTCAACCTTTTTTTTTAAAGGGCCAATAGGAAAATAACTTGATGGTTAACTCTGCAGTCATTCAGTTTACAGAATGAGATACCTACAAAATTATTAAAAACACTTAAATTCACAGAGTTCCTTGTCAAACTTACTTTAGTCTAATTAAATGGTTGTTTTCATCACTTCTTATAATTTATATTACCCTAGATAAGAGACAAATATGTCAGTTCCTGAATAGTATTAAATATTTTCCTCATAATGTATCATCAACAAAGTCCTACTGAATTAATGAATTGTGTGCATGTTTGAAAGTGGGATTGTACTTGTCTAATTGTGGCATCAGTTGTCATGGTGACTATCAGCCAATCAGTGAATAAACGCCCTTACTTGGCAGTGTTTGGGTGAAGAAAGCTTTGTGCAGTTGTCAGCCTGAGATTTATGATGGTAAAACTATATTTGGCAGGCAAATCAATGTGTTGTCCACTCTTTGTGTTTCTGCCCTCATTTTAAGTCAACCTCTTGATATTCAACTAGAATATTAAGAGACCCTGGGTCTTTGGAGCAGTTTTGTTATTAATAGCTCACTTTTTATTAACTGTGTATGGGATGACTAGCTATTTGTATACATATCCAATGAAGGGAACCCCTAGTATTTCTTTGTATTTGTAATTGCAAATGTCAAATCTCGAAAGCAAGTGGGTATTAGAGGATATCTTTTTATGTCTACTATTAAAACATGTCGAGTGATCTATAAATTACCCCACATAGATAAACAGTGGATTAAAATTAGGCACTCTTATTCTGTCATCACTATAATATTAATCATTGGAGTTTGGGTCTTTAATGTTAATATATACCTTTTAGCAATATATGTCACTACATATTAAATTACATGATAGCTGACAGATTTTTAAATCAAAACATTTTTTCTCTCTTTATGTCATAACATGATAAGAAATAAAGAGTAATTTTTGCTTACACTGGATATTGTTTAATCTTTGTGCATGCTGTTTTTTATTGTTTATATTTGCAGTGAACTAAGATGTTTTTATCAGAGCCTATTCTTTTTCACATACATACCAAAATAGATGATACAACATTTTCATTTAATACACAAAGAGCTATACAAAGTAATGTCCAGAAAATCAATACTATCTTACCAATTTTTAGTAAAAGAAAATTGGGATAAAATACAAATCTTTAAGTTATTTATTTTCTTTCCCCTACAATAAATTTTATCTAAAAACACATTTTTAAAATGATGAAGAAACACATAACTTTCATGTCCTAATCAATCCAAAATAGAAAATATTACCATATGTTCTATGGTAAAGAATGATTCAATTACCTTCACTCCTTATAAATTCTGAACATTCAGGGAAGTCTGGATAAATTGCATATAGTTAGTTGACATAAAACATATCTATTGAAGAATGGGCAGGTATGGTTTCTTCCGTGTTAGTTAAGGCCAAAAACAAAACCCCTTCTACAAGTCCACCATCATCCTAATTTTTCCATCTGCTACTGCATAAGTCTATTGTAGAAGTGAACCTTGCGTGGAGTTGGCATATAGCAAGATAATACTTTGTGTAGAGTAAGAAAATAAATGAACCAAGCTTTCTTTACCTACTGCCCATTAGACTAAATGAAAAGTATCTTTCTGCATTAGACTGTTTCTATCATAATTTTTGTGCTTATTAGGATTACGTGTTTGTCTCCTCTATTAGACTGTGAGATCCACAAGGGTAGGGGCCATATCATATTCATCACTCTGTGTTTAGCATTTGGAACAATGCTCGGCCCTCGAAAAAATTTGAGTAAATGTAGGTTAAGCTGCTTTTTTGTGAATCTATTTATGGAAGTTGAAAATGTATGGCTTCGTTAGTTTTTTTTCTCTCTTAAATTCTCTTTAACTCAAATGTATTCAATTAATCAAATAAGAATTATCCTGTCTCTGATTGATTGGTGTTAAAAATAAATCCATGAAAATGAGAAAAGAAGGCTTGAGAGGTAGCTAGAAGGAAAGTTTCAAAATAATGTCATATGTTAGTGATTATTAATTTTTAAGTATGTAAATAGTATTTTAAAAATAATATGAATACCAAGAGACCCTTAACATAGTATATCAACGACAACTTTTATTTATGAATCAATTTACAATTCCTAAAACATTCTTCACAAATATTGACTCACATTTTTATTCTAATTTTACAAATAAGGAATCCAAGGGACAGAAAATTTAAAGAACTTGTGCAAAAATAGAAGAAAGTTATTCTGATTCCAAATCTAGTCATCTTTCTACTATCAAAAATGAATTTTTTTGTTCCCTATCTCACATATGTCTATTTCCTTACAAATAACATGCCTTGAGTAAAAAGAAATAGGCCTGGCAGGTTTAGTAGCATACTACTGTTTTATATTTTAAGAAATTTTTTAAAAACCCAAGTCCCAAGGTCCTATTTCATAACATATTGATAATAAGCAGCACAGTTGTCCATCTTGGAAAAATAAATTCCACAGATTTCCATAGGCTTTTAAATAACGTTTAGGGTGTGATATCATCGAGCACATGTATCTGGCAAAAATGTCTCCATTGGAGCATAAATCCTTGGCCTAAAGGCTCTGAGAGTTTATCAGTGCTGTGGGACATATTTACCACTGTGTGCACACACCTCTACAATGAATGAACAGCTTGCAACTACAGTTTCATCTACCTGATGACCTAGACAAAGAATAAGGAAAACAGTATCAACAAGACACTTCAATCCACTGTAGTCACTGTTTATGTTTGTTTATTTGTCTTGATATCTCACGTTATTGTCCTCGGTTTCTGTTTTATTTTAAATGCATGATTTCCTTTCTGTTTTATTCACTCTCTGACATTGTCAACCTTGAGATAGAATTTAGGGAGCAGATTATTAGCCCTTCTCAAAGCTAATTCTTGAACATTTAAAAAGGTTTACACTCACTATGCCAGCTGATATTCTTAACCAAAATATTCTATCCATGAAAATGTTGTTGGTGCATTTTAAACTAGTCTCCGTACTCTATTGCCACATGTCGTGACTATAGGAGTTCTTGAGATAGAATGGACGTTTGCGGTAGTAAAGGGCACATGTTGTATCAGTAGTTATGTTTCAAGAGGTCTCTTTATTCTGCAGAAACTTGGCAAATAAAATCCAATATGTATAGTATAAACATATATCATTAATATTTATGTGAATAAAAAGAATAATAAAAGTTTTTACTTAGGGGGTCGGCCCCTTGGCGCAGCGGTTAAGTGTGCACGCTCCACTTCGGCAGCCCGGGGTTTGCAGGTTCGGATCCAGGCGCGCACCAACGCATTGCTTGTCAAGCCATGCTGTGGCGGCGTCCCATAAAAAATAGAGGAAGATGGGCACGGATGTTAGCCCAGGGCCAATCTTCTTCAGCAAAAAGATGAGGATTGGCATTGGATGTTAGCTCAGGGCTAATTTTCCTCACAAAAGAAAAAAAAAGTTTTTACTTGGACCTTCTTTGGGCGTATTCACTTAACAACTAAGGCACAAATGAAAAAAAGACATTTGATAAATTCCTTTGTTTTATTTCAAAATATGCATTGACTATAAAACAACATTAATACAACTGGCAAAGTTTATAAAATATTCAGGGGCCGGCCTGGTGGCATAGTGGTTTAAGTTTGCACGCTCTGCTTCAGTGGCCTGGGGTTCGCAGATCCTGGGTGCGGACATACACACTGCTTATCAAGCCATGCTGTGGCAGGCATCCCACATATAAAGTAGAGGAAAATGGGCATGGATGTTAGCCCAGGGCCAATCTTCCTCAGCAAAAAGAGGAGGATTGGCATTGGATGTTAGCTCAGGGTTAATCTTCCTCACAAAAAAAAGAAAAACAATTTATAAAATGTTCATATTTTACTATGTAAATAATTGAAATAAACATCCATAGAATCTCTAGTAAAAAATATTGTCATTGTCACACACAGAAAAATAGTCAAGGGCCGGCCCTGTGGCTTAGTGATTAAGTGCGCATGCTCCGCTACTGGCAGCCCGGGTTCGGATCCCGGGCGCACACCGAAGCACGGCTTCTCCAGCCATGCTGAGGCCGTGTCCCACATACAGCAACTGGAAGGATGTGCAACTGTGACATGCAGCTATCTGCTGGGGCTTTGGAGAAAAAAAAGGAGGAGGATTGGAGGTGGATGTTGGCTCAGAGCCAGTCATCGGCAAGGAGAGGGGATTGGCACGGATGTTAGCTCAGGGCTGATCTTCCTCACAAAAAAAAAAAAAAAATTGAAAAAATAAAAAAATAAAATATGCAACATAAACATTTTTTAAAAATTAAAATAAAAAAATAAAAAGAAAAAAGAAAAATAGTCAAGTATTACTATACAGAAATTATAATGGTTTACCGATTTGGGTATAAAATATTGTATAATTCCAGTGTATAGGAGTTTAATTTAATGATCTTCTTAGTAATCAGTGATAAATGGCATTTATGGAGTTTAAACTTTTCTGCATAAATTCAAAACTTGTCACCATTTTCTAGGCCATCCTGATAATTTTGCTTTCTTGCTATTCTTCTACAATTTATCCCCTTTCAATGTCTCAGAACTATTTTAAGGGAGGATTTTTAAAAAGAAGGAGTAAAAAAGGAAAATATGACTCAATCTTCACTGATTTGATTAAGAAAAGAGAAAAAAAAGATCTGTTTCTGAACATATTGACAAACTCCAACAATTGTAGTCAACTAGGAACAATTTACAGACTTGGGATATTTCTTTTGCTTTATTTTAGCTTAAAAATTAAAATATTATTTGTTACATATAAAATCTTGATCAGATTTTTTTTACATACGAAAGTATAAACTCACTTGGTTTCCTGGTGAAAAGTTCAAAAGTTGTGAATTTAGGCATACTGATAAAATATCTTGATAAGAATTACTGATAATCAAGGCACAACTTGATAATCAAACAAACAAGTAGTTTTTTGCCTGAATGACACAGTGATGATAAGTTAATTGCAAAGTTTTTCGCTCTAGATTTTACTAGCACTTTGGGATTTCATATATAGTTTTCTCTCACTGATACTCTCTTCTCTAAAATTCAAATGACCAAAATGTTTTATCTTTATCTACTGGTATTGCACTTTGGCACATGATCTTTAGGAAGACTGCAAGTTAAACCTGGCGATACATAATGTGCTGTTGGTTGCGGACATTTCTTTTGGAAATAAGTCAGTCTCCATACCAGCTACAAATGAAGTTCAGTACTACAGTTGTGTTGCTTATCAATGGGGATACTTTCTGAGAAATGTGTCATTAGGCTATTTTATCGTTGTGCAAACATCATAGAGTGTACTTACACAAACCTAGATGGTGTAGCCTACTACACACATAGGCTCTGTGGTATAGCCTATGGCTCCTAGGTTACAAACCTGTACAGCATGTTACTATACTGAACACTATAGACAATTGTAATACAATTGTAAGTATTTGTGTATTGAAACATAGACAAGTAACAGTAAAAACACAGTATAAAATGTTAAAAAATGGTACACCTGTATAGGGCACTCACCATGAATGGAGCTTGCAGGCCTGGAAGTTGCTCTGGGTGAGTCAGTGAGTGAGTGGTGAGGGAATGTGAAGGCCCAGGACATTACTGTACACAACTCTAGACTTTATAAACACTGGACTCACTTATAAACACCATACCTTTATAAAAAATATTTTTCTCTCTTCAATAATAAATTAACCTTAGCTTACTGTAACTTTTTTCTTCATAAACTTTTTAATTTTTTTAACTTTTTGACTCTTTTGTAATAACACTTAGCTTCAAACACAAACACATTGTACAACTATACAAAAATATTTTTTATATCTTTATTCTATAAGCTTTTTTCTCTTTTTTTTTTTTTTGCTTTTTAAACCTTTTTGTTAAAAACTAAGACACAAACACATACATTAGCCTAGGCCTACACAGGGTCAGGATCATCAGTATCACTCTCTTCGTCCTCCACATCTTATCCCATTGGAAGGTCTTCAGGGGCAACAACACACATGGAGCTGTCATCTCCTATGATATCAATGTCTTCTTCTGGAATACCTCCTGAAGGACCTGCCTAAGGTTCTTCTTGAGGAGGTGTCACTCTTTTCAGAAATATGTCCATGGTGGTTTGCTTGGTTTGTTTCTTTTTTCGTCATAGATTTGCTTGTAGGCAGATAATGCACCATGAACATTTCTCTCCGCGAATGAAAACCTTTCAGTGCTAAGGTCCATGTTCTCAAACTATTTTTTTTGTGTGTGTGTGAGGAAGATCAGACCGGAGCTAACATCTGCCAATCCTCCTCTTTTTGCTGAGGAAGACTGGCCCTGAGCTAACATCCGTGCCCATCTTCCTCCACTTTATTTGGGACGCCGCCACAGCATGGCCTGACAAGCGGTGCGTCGGTGCGTGCCCGGGATCCGAACCCGTGCCGCCAGCAGCAGAGCGCACACACTTAACCGCTATGCCACAGGGCCGGCCCCCAAGTTTTCAAACTTTTTAGGGAGCTTATTGAGGTCTGCAAAAGCTTCTGCTAAACCTTTCACTGTGAATTTTCTTGGGAGTTCTTTTTCTTTTCCTTCTCTTGCAGTTTCCTTTTCTATTGGCTCTCCTTCAACTATGCGTTCCTGTTCAGTTCCAACAGCTCCTCATTAGTCAGTTCCTCAAGAAGCACCTCTAGGAGCTCCTCAGTGTCATCCTCATCCACACCCAGGTTACAGTTGTTTGCCGTCTCAACCACAGCCTTGTTGACTTTTCCAACCTTTTCATCCTTGGCAAATCCTTTGTAGTCATGGACGAACCTCTTGATCGTCTTCTTCCAGTCTTCTTCCAGTGTCTATTCATACACTCTTCGGTGACATCACCCCACGCCCAAGCAAGGTTCTTGATGCAGTCACAGATGTTGTAATCCTTCCAGAATTGCATCAGTGTCTTCTCAGTGTCTTCCTCAGTTGCAGCAACAGCCTGGGCAAAGGTCCTCCTCAGGTAGTAGGCCTTAAAAGCTGCTATAACTCCTTGATCCATTGGTTGGATCAAAGAGGTTGTGTTTGGAGGGAGAAACAGTGCTTTGATATTGAGAAGAAGATCACCAATAAAAGGAGGATGTCCAGGAGCATTATCAACAATAAGCAAAATTTTGAAAGGTATGTTATTCTCCAAACAGTACTACTCCATTTTGCTGGCATAGCAATTCAGGAGGGCATCTTGGAAGAGGAGCTGGGTCACCCATGACTTCTTATTGCTCCTGTAGCACACTGGCAGTGTGTGCTTATTGATGTGCTTGAAGGCCCTGGGTTCTCACTGTGCCAGGTCACAAAGGGTTTCAATTTGTAGCCTGTGACATTGCCCCCAAGCAGGACTGTTATCCTGTCCTTAGAAGCCTTAAAACCTGACATTGACTTGGCCTCCTTATGGATGAAAGTCCTTTCAGGAATCTGTTTAGAGAATAGGGAGTTTTCATCAATATTGAATATTTGTTCTGGCAAGTGATTTTCCTCCACAATCAGCTTATCTAGAGTTTCCAAAAATTCTCCAGCTACCTTCACATCAGCACTTGCAGACTCACCACTCACTTTCACATTACGTAATGAATAATGCTTCTTGAATCATTTAAACTACCTAGAGCTAGCAGTAAATTCAACATTGTAATCCGGTCCAGCATTCTCTTTCAACATCGCAAATAAACTTTTTGCTTTGCCCATGGTCGCCATGGTGTTGAGAGGGATATGCTTCTGTGTCTGGTCTTTAATCCAAGTCATTGGAAGTTTCTCCATGTCTGAAATAGATCCTTCTCATATTTTTGTTAGTCTTGTTACCTTCAATGAAGTGGATCATTTAACAGCTTCTGTCTCTTTGTTCTTGTTTTTCAAGATCGTAGCTATGGTGGAATGAGACATGCCTGACTGGCAAGCAATAACCATCACTGCTTTTCCACTTTTGTAGTCCTTAATCACTTTTAATTTCATTTCCAGGTCAATTTGGTGTGGCCTCTCATTGGCAATGTTAGCAGTGGATTTTGTATGCTTAGAGGCCATGATAAACAAAACAACACGAGATTAAATCAAGCTCAAGAAAAAATGATGCAATCAAGAGATACAGTAAACATGAGATGTATGAGACTGCTGCCGGCGCAATGAGGCGTACTGTTTTACAATAAACTTTTTTTCTATAAGTAGGAAGAGTGTACTCTAAAATAACAATAAAAAGTATAGTATAGTAAATACATAAACCAGTAACATAGTCATTTATTATCATTATCTAGTATTATGTATTATACACAATTGTATGTGCCGTACTTTTATATGACTGGCAGCGCAGTAGGTTAGTTTACACCAGCACCATAAACACGTGAGTAATGTGTTGTGCTATGGTGTTACAATGGCTATGACATCGCTAGGCAATAGGAATTTTTCAGCTCCATTGTTATCTTATGGAACTGCTGTAGTATAGGTGGTCTGTCGTTGACTGAAACTTTGTTATGAGGCGCATGACTGTATATTTGATTTTTCTGCTTGCTTTTTTCTTTATGTTTATGGATTTATTTGTTATTTTGGGAGCTACTGAACCATGCAAAGAATAGCATTCCAACTATTTGAAACCATCTGTTTGAGATGATGTTACTGGTGGTTTTTTTCTTTCGTTAATGTTTAGTCAAAATTATTTTCTTAATAATTTGATGAAATAGCTAAAAATCTTGCTTCTTTGAGTATTACCCTTAAGGAACTTAGTGCCTGATTATCATGAGGAAATTTTATGTAAGTTGAAACTCTAGTTAATAATTTGGTGAGTATCTTTCAAACATAAACACACAGAATATATTTATTCATTTACATATATTTTAAATATACAAATATATATTTAATACATAAATATTAATTATATATTATATATAATTATAATAATATATTATATATCATACATTAATAACATATAATTATTTATATTATATTATATTATTATATATAATATAAATATTAAAATTATTTTTAGATCGATAGAATTTTTTAATACTATTTGGATCAAGGATGCCACATATATGATCTGAATGTTATCACCACTACCTTCCTCACCCACCCATGACAGACAGCATCAGTCAATTACTGCTTTCCAACCCCCCGGGTCTAGTAGCTTCATGTCATGTCATCAAAAAATTACAGGCAACAATTATTAGTTGGAGTTAGTTGGTACATAAGTTGATGGTCTTTTGTTCCTTTTCTAAAGTTAATAAATAATGTTCATTTCTTTTTCAGAGTCTTTAGAAATTAAAATCAGCAGAAGAAGCAATTTTATGAAACTTAAATAAAAAAATTATATTATTTTTAACTAATGAAACATTCAGAAAATGTAGTATGAAGAGCATATTTAGGAAGTAAAACTGTCACCCCGA
Organism: Diceros bicornis minor; assembly: GCF_020826845.1. Lineage (NCBI taxonomy): Eukaryota > Metazoa > Chordata > Mammalia > Perissodactyla > Rhinocerotidae > Diceros > Diceros bicornis. The sequence goes on from NC_080741.1 coordinate 68,991,300, forward strand.
AATAGTAAATGTGAGCACAAATATGGCATGGGAGGAAAACGTTCCAGGTATCAGAGGGGATTAACATACATATATTATAAATGAGATGTGTTATACCGCAAATAATCTTCACCCTTAATGAATAATACATCTTTATTGAATATCTAAAATATATCAGAACTATACTTGTAGTCAGAGGTGCAGAAGGAAGAGACAGCTCTGTCCTCAAAGGTCTATATTTTGTTTATAAAGATTTTACTTCAAGGGGTCAACAAACTACAACCCCAATCTAGCCTCCCTCCTGATTTGTAAATAAAGTTTTATTGAAACACAGCCATGCCTATTTGCTTACATATTGTCTATGGCTGCCTTTGTGCTAAAACCATAGAGTTGAGTAGTTGCAATATAGAAGGTATGGCTGAAAGTATTTACTTTCTGGGCCTTTACAGAAAATGTTTGCTGATCCCTGTGAGTTATTCAGGGGTTGATTACACAATAAACCAAAGTTAAAAGTTGGCAAGAACCTAGATTGTCCTCATTTCCTCCAGCTTCTCTGCTGAAAATTCGTCTACATTGCTGCTTCCTCCAACTTCTCTTGCATCCAACTCACCACCTCACTCTCACCCCAAGGTAGCCCTGGCTTAAGGCTTGATTCTTGCTATGTGCTGCCAAGACCTGCTTGAAGATAAGTAACTCGCAGGCACCTGCTAAGCCGCGGTTAATCTGATCCTGTACAATTCAAATCTATCTGTTTTCTTTTATCTAAATTTAGTCCATCTATTTCTATCTCCACACATCTCCCCCCACCCCCACCCCATTTGCTTTCATTAACAGAAACTGTAAAAAGGATAAATGACATAGAAGTGCCAGATTTACAGTTCCAAAATTAAGACTTCTAGATTTGAGAGAAGGAGTCTTGGACAGGGTATTATTTGAGCTAGACCTTCAGGGACAAGAGGAATTCTGATGAGTATGAGGAGTAGGAAAATTATTATAGTCAAGGAAAATGGCAAAAGCAGAGGGATAAAGGGTGGGAGGTTCGTAGGGCGAGCAGAGGCAAAAGCAAAACCAAACCAAAAATAGGGGGCCTAGAGGAAGTGGAAGAGAATTTAGAAGAGTAGTTTAGAATGTGGAAGACCTTAAATAGAAAAATAACTGGACTCCATTTTGTGGGCATTAGTGGTGGGAAGGCTTTGGGAAGATTTGAATATGTGCAAAGTCATTTCCTTAGCAAAAAAAATATATAACTACATATATATATATATATATATATATATATATATATATCCTGATTCCTTCTTTTGAACAACCCATTATTATCTCCATCACATACATAGGGAAACTGAGGTTCATTCAAAGAGGTTCTGCAGATTGCCCAAGGTCACACAACAGAAGACAGAGACTCCTGGATTTAAATCCTGTCCAGTCTGATTCTAGGTCCCTGCTCATAACCTCTATCCTATATACCCTTAGGTCAGTTGTTGAAGCTGTGCATATTGATTGTGACCATTTCTATTTGATAGCAAGTGCCGGGGAACCAGAAACACCACACCAAAAAGAAAAAAAATAAAGAGAGAATGAATGAAAGAAAAATGTTTGGCAATGAGAACTTACAAATATGACTCAAATATCCCTAACTTCAATAAAAGGGAAACGAACTATGAAATTATTGAGGGCGGCAGTATATGAAAATGAAGGCATTGATACTTCATTCAAACCTCTTAATATATAAAGTTAAATATTCACTCCATTTTAAGTGAATGATTCTGTCAAAAGAATTAATTTTCTGAGCAATGAGGATATTCATTTAGCATGATTCCACCATCTGCAATTTATGAACCAAATTATACTCTTTGAGAGAAAAGGAAGTTCATACAATGCATTTAAACTACATCAAGACCAAATCAAAAATGTTTCCCTAAAATTGAAGAAATCACCAAGTAAAAGTTAACCGCTTGCACCCTTAGTAGACAGTGACCATTACAGCGTAATATATAACAAATGCTTTACCCAGATAATTTTTAAAACTTCAGCACTTTATTCATGATATGTGAAGGCAGAGATCAGGTCTTAACTGAAAACGGGAACTCTCCCAGCAACACAGACTTCTAGAGTGCTGGTGTCCCAGGGCAGCCCTTTTAAACACTGGTTAGTTTCCTGAAGAATTTACAGGGATCCTAGACAAAAATGAGTGGGGAATGCAGGCTGGGCGGACGCTACACAAAGTGAAAGAACTTGCTCTGTATGTGGGAAGCAACAGCTCCTCAGATCCAGCTAATTGTTTCCATAAGGAAATAGGGCCTTATTGTTGTAAGCTGTTCTAATTTTTGCAAAAAAGGTACCCAGGTACCTTTACCCAGGTACTTGGGTAAAATTTCCTATATCTGAAAAAATTTGGTAATTAAATCAAAATGTTTAAGATGCTGAGTAGACTAAAACCACATTTGCAAGCTAGGTAGACCAGCAGGCTGTTCCTTACCCATTTTGCGCTGGAGCATCTGTTATCTACCAAAGATTGAAACAAAACATGAATATACACAAAAGGAAAAACCATTAAGAGAAAACCATGGTGCTCTTTTCTATAACAGAGATGACTACCTAATTACCAGATTTGTCTTTCTTTCCGTTCTTCCTTTTTGACTCATTTATTCATTCTTTCATTTAACAAATATTTGCTCACTGTCTCCTCGGTGTTAAACTCAGCAGCTGGTGAAAGGAAAAAAGGCACATAATCAAAGAATTACAAGTACTTAACATGTGCTAGTTAAGGTATATACCAAAGCACTGCGAGAGCACAAAGTAGCAAGTTATTAACTCTCCCCAGGGAGGTCACGAAGCCTCACTGGATTTAGTGGGCAGCTGCTGGTTTTGCTTGTTCACCATCCATTCCCCTTTTTTCTTATGACATTGCTTCAATTTTAGTTTGAGAAATATTTTAGTCTGGATAGGTTAATAAAAACAACCTCAAAATATTATTTCTTGCTGATACTACATGACCTACACTGGATAGAGAGAGTTTCATTGACCCACAAGAACTTGGGGACCAAGGTTCCGCTTCCTTTAGACACACTATCAGGCACACATGGCAGATACAGCTAGAGGGTCTTGCACTGGCTCTTCTTCGCCTTACCTTAGACGTGATAGCTTAGACATGTCACTTCCTCTCATGTCTCATGGGCTCGAATTAGCCACATGGTCTCACCAAACTTCAAGGAGGCTTTGAGATGTGAGAGGACGTACAGAACCATCATCCCATGCCACTGCATGCAGTCTTGGTGGGACTGTCCATCAAGATATCTCCCCAGCCCCTGGTTGAGACATAGGCATGTTACCCTAGTTGGGCAATCAGACAATTTCTTCCTTTGAGTCTTGAATCTTAAACTGTGTCTCACAGAGCCCAAAAACCGAACCAAATCATTCTAAGAACCTCAACTGAAAGAGGTTATCCATTAGTTCTTGCTATCTAGATCCTTGAATTTTTCTTTTCTGTGGCTTGAAATTTTAATTTATTCTGTCATTCTCTGAGCCACTCTATGTCCTTCCAAAACAATTTATTTTATTGGCCAAGCTAATCAGAGTCATTTTTTTAGGGTGAACACTTATAACTAATAAACTGGAAGAGGTAATATGCAAAGTAAGTCTTAAAGGATGACTAAAGGTTTGATATTGTATATGAGTTGGGTGAGGAGAGAAAGAGCCAGCAGATAGCAAAAGGCAGAGAAGCAAGGTAGAGCCAGGTACAAGTAGTTTTGCATGGCTGGAACAAAGGTTGTATGACTATAAGCATGGTAAAGATTGAGAAAGGAACTGTAGGCAGGGAAATAACAATAAGGACCTTCTACATCATGCTAATGCAATTTAGATTTCATCCTGTGGACCAATGCACATGCCCCAGCCAGAGAAGTATGGCTGCAGGCAGTAAGGCCCCATTGAAGGCTTTTCAGTAACTGTGATTTCACCATTTTTTTAAACAGCTTTATTGAGAGACATTTCACATACCATAAAATTCACCCATTTAAAGTGGGCGAAGTCACCCAGTGTAGTGGTTTTTAATATATTCACAGAGTCGTGCAACCATCACCATGCTTTTTTTCTTAAACATTTTCATCACTCTGAAAAGAAACCCCGTATTCATTAGTAGTCACTCCCCATTCCCCTAGCCCCTGACCGCCACTAATCTACATTCTATCTCTACAGATTTTTCTATTCTAGACGTTTCATACAGATGGAATCATACAATATGTAGTCTTTTTTGACTGCCTTTTTACACTTAGCGTAGTGTTTTTAAGGCTCATCCATGTTGTAACATATATCAGTACTTCATTTATTTCTTATTGCTGAACAATATTCACTTGTGTGATTATACCGTATTTTGTTTACTCATTCATCAGTCACTGAACATTTAGGATGTTTCCATGTTTTGGTTATTATGAAAAATGCTGCTATGAACCTTCACGTACAAGTTTTTGTGTGAACATAAGTTTTCATTTCTGGTATATACTCAGGAGTGGAATTGTTAGGTCATATGTGTGTTTAGTAATTTAAAGAAGTTACAAACTACTTTCCAAAGCAACTGTACCATTTTACATTCTGATCAGCAATATGTGAGAGTTCCAATTTCTCCCCATCCTTGCCAAAACTTCTTACTGTCTAGTTTTGCAAACTTCCAACTCCTAGTGGTGTGCTTGCAATAAATTACTGTTTCTGTATGTTGCTTCCATCCAAAGAAACGTAACTTATACAGCCCAAGAATGAGAGACTGATTAGTGATAAATGATGATGGAGGGCCAGCCCCATGGTTTGGCGGTTAAATGTGCGCGCTCCGCTACTGGCGGCCCGAGTTCGGATCCCAGGCGCGCACCGAGGCACCGCTTCTCCGGCCATGCTGAGGCCACGTCCCACATACAGCAACTAGAAGGATGTGCAACTATGACATACAACTATCTACTGGGGCTTTGGGGGAAAAAAAAAAAGGAGGAGGAGTGGCAATGGATGTTAGCTCAGAGCCGGTCTTCCTCAGCAAAAGGAGGAGGATTAGCACGGATGTTAGCTCAGGGCTGATCTTCCTCACCAAAAAAAAAAAAAATGATGATGATGGAAAGAAGCATCTCGATGTCTCTCAGGTTTGTAGTTTGGTTGATTAAAATAATTGTGCTGCCACTCTATGATACATGAAGTATAGGAGCAAGAGGATTGAGAAGATAATGAGTTCCATTTTGAATACACCAGTCGCCCCAACAATCCATTGGATATACAAGCCGGTACTTATGACAGATATTTGAGAATCATAAACGCATTGATGGTAACTGAACCTATAGACATAGAGAAGATGTGTAGGATGAAAAGAGAATGAAACCAAAGATGACCTCTCGATGGAGCAGATAAAAATAAACAAAAACTCAACAAAAGAGGATGAGAATGGGCCAGAAAGGTAGAAATCATAAATGAAACACTGAGCAGGTTTAAAGTCTGGGGGAAGGAACAGGGAGAGAGGAAGGGGCAGTAGAAGATAATGCATTCAAGAAGTCCTCTGTGGGGATGGAAGCCAAAGGGATTCAGTCTAGAGTGGAGACATTTCCACGGAAACATATTTTTGTGCTTCCTGGGTGGAGGAATGAATTCCTCTGGAAGAATCACTCATGTCTGAAATAAAAAGCCATTCTCCTTCCTTTGGGAGCGGAGGAAACTGGGGAAGATAGTTGTGAGTGAAGATGACTGTAAATTAGGAGGGAGATGTGCTAAAGGAGGCTATTGTTTCCTTTTTCTATCTAATGGCTGTCCTTTTTACTGTCAGGGGATAGGCAAGGCTATCTGGTAAAACCAATGCAAGGCAGGAAATGTAGTAGATCTATAGCCCCAAGACCATTCTTTCATAACTTCCTCGCTTTTTCTTCCTTTCATTTCCAGGTCCTCTCTTCAATTCTCTGCCTGCAAGTTTCTCTGCCACCTGTCTCTATGAGATCCACACTATATACTGTTACAGATTAATCCCTTTAAAATACTATTTCAATTAAATGGCCACCACACACACATGCGTGTGCACACACATACACACACAGACTTAAGTAACCCATTTCTTTTTCCCTACTGAATTGAGTATTTTAAGACCTACCACCTTGTGGCCCCAAAAATATCTATCTTGCTTTCCTAGATATATCCTATGCCCCAACTAAAATTAACACTTCAACCTTCCCCAGCTCTCCCTGTATCTTCTTACTTCCATACCTCTGCTCCTTTTGTTTTTTCCACCCCAATGCCTCCTATCCAACTCTACCTTCTAATTTATGTCCATTTTTCAATCTCGAGGCCTATGATGGGATGGGAGCAGGGCTATTTGCCTTAGATCTTATATCTTCAAAAGACCTCAAATTTACCTTCAAATATGATCAGATAGAGAGAGACGTTATATTTCTTGGTGTTAAAAGCATTAATTTCTTATATGTGAATGTTTAAAATATACCTCAATTTTTTTAACAACCCTCTTTGTCATTTCTTTATTAATATACTAGGTGCCTCAAAAGAATGAAAATGACTTGGGTCTCACTAGAATTCTGAGAGTACCTGTTCAAGCTTAATAATAATAAATATAATCATTATAAAATGTTAATAGCTAACATTTATTATACAGTGCTTATTATGTGCAGGCACTGTTCTGGATATTTGTATTTTATTTAATCCTTCAACAACCGTCTCATGAAGTAGGTGCTGTTATTATCTCAATATCACAGAGAAGGAAACCGAGGTTTATGAGCGTAGATAACTTGGTGACGGTCACACAACTCAAATGCCACCTATTTCAGAAGTTAGGTTTTTTTAAAATTCTGCTAACTAATAAGTACTCTCTCTTTTCTTTAAAACCTCCCAACAGCAAATGTTCATATTTTTATGAGTCTCTTTATATTGGATCACAATCTTGTTAAAAACATGATTAATCTCCAAAGTAGTCTGATAGCTTCTTAAAATCAAGAATTGAGGCTAAATGTGTTCTCGGTATTCCCAGTGCCAACACTGAGCCTTGTACACAGTAGGACTTCAGTATGTCCACTGCATTATATTTCGGTATTACAGTTACCTGATCACACCAGCTTTTAAACAAATTCAGGCTTTATGCAGGAAAGAAAAATGCAGGTCGATGTTAGTGTAATTACCAGTATAGTAAATCAATAAGTACTGAAAGCATTAGCGCCATAAAGAATATGAGTCCAGTAATGATAAGTAATGGAGAAAAATCTTATGTTTGTTCTTGCAGACATTTTCTCTCATTCGCCATTTTTCCTTTCCACCTATGCTTAATTAGCATCTGGCATAATCTTTTGTTCTTTCCCCTTTAACATTAAACCTTTACGCACTTGCCGGGTGATGAAAATAATATGTAAAAATGTCCTTCTCATCTGTGTTTTTGGTTCTAAAGGTGAGAGAAATAAACCCCAAAATATGTGAATCAAATGGTAAACTGTTAGAAGGGATGAATCAGTTGCACGTTCTCGTACAGGATATACACCACATTACTCTCCACTCTCCCCTCACTTCTTATAGTTCTATTCTTTTTATGTCTTCTTAGAAATCACATTCTCTGTTCTTCTCTCTTTCTTCTGTCTTACTGGCTGGGCCTCTTTCTTACCTTCTTCCTTCCCCTCTGCATCTCTTATTTTCTAAAATAATTCAGAATTTCCTGTGAAAATCTCAAGAGCTTACTAAAGAAAATTTAAAAATAGATTATCTATACAATTTGCAAAAACAGTTTACACTTTGCCAACATAAAAGAGGGGGCTGAAAGGTATTTTATTCTCTCTTTGGTAATTAGAGCCTGATGTAGATTTTATACAATACCTCTTTTAAATTACATATTTCTAAATTTAAACCTAAAAATTCAGACGCATCTCAATGTATGAGACCTTGACTATTGGTCACAATAATTCTCATTTTGACGTGAATTATTCATTTATTTTCTTCTTGGTGGTATCTGGCCAGTTTTTTCATCCACAATTTAACATTGGATATCCACATGTTCACATATTCCAGCACTTGCTTTCTACATATATATTTTTTCCTATTTAGAGGCTTTGAGATAGCCAAAGTTGTGTTTATATTATTGTTTAATGCATTATAAAATATTAGCTCAAGTTCCATTGCACTTGCTCATTTTGTAGCTTAATAAAATGTTTATCTTGAATAGCCTTTGGGCACAGAGACCATAAATAAGCAAAACCATAAATTGATAGGAATAAAAGATTTCTGGTTCTTATGACAGCCTGAGTATAATTTGACTGGAATTCTCCTGTCTTTTGCCACAATTTTTCACAAAGTACTCATGAAAGATTTGGCCCCAACACTGCGTGTAACTCATTCCCCTCTAGAAGCTGGAAAGACTTAGGGATACCGTCAGATGTTCTCAAACTTCAGTGTGTGGGAGAAGGACTTATAAATAATAATCCAAAAACTCTGGGTAACACCACATAATTTACACATTTTCATATGCATTATCTCATATCGCATATCAAAAGAAGCATCAAGCATGCTCCACCTTCTTTAAAAAGTATGGGGAAAGGAAATTATTGGCAAGCAACCAAAATTAGAACATAAAGGTGTTTGGCAACGTTACTAAAATTGTACCTAAATCCTAAGGAACTCGGGCACTACTGTGATATACATATTTAATATGTGCTAATGTTTTAAGCCAAGATATAGAGATTATTAGTGGCCATCAGGTAAGATTAGCTTTAGGCTGCATATAACAAAACAAAACAAAATCTAGGGGCTGGCCCAGTGGTGTAGTGGTTAAGCTCACATGCTCTGGTTTGGCGGCCCAGGGTTCATGGGTTCGGATCCTGGGTGTGGACCAACGGACTGCTCAGCAAGCCATGCTGTGGTGGCACCCCACATATAAAATAGAGGAAGATTGGCACAGATGTTAGCTCAGGGACAATCTTCCTCACAAAAAAAAAAAAAAATCTAGAATAATCTTGATGTAAACAAGTTAGAAGTTAATTTCTCTCAGCAGCCTTGGACTAGAATAGTAGCTCTCTCAAATCATCTAGAACCTCTGATTAACTATCCCTACACATAGCCTTCATCCTCATTGCAAAAATGGCTGCTTGATCCCCAGCCATCACATCAAAGCACCAAGCAGTAGGAGGGAGGAAGAGAAGATTAGCAAGCGTCACCTGTCTAAGGAGACTTCTAGAATACCTCACACAACATTTCTACTTGCATCTATTGACCAAATCTTAGATACACAGCCAACCTGGTTGCACGAGAGTCATGAATATGTGGTATTTTAGCTGGATGGAAATGAGCCTACTAAGGTGAAGGGGAAGAAAAGATGTGGGGTAGGCAGCTAGCAGTCTCTGCTATAGGGAAGGAGGGAGGGAGAGAGGCATAGAGGCAGGCAATAAGGGCGACAGAAAGGAGAACTATTTGCTCAAATTCCTTATTACCTAGGGGATTAATTTCTACCAACTTTCAAGGTTTCCATAAATAAAATTTAAAAATTCAACTCACTGGTTATTTATAAAGCCATCTGAGGATGACGTAGTACATCCGAACATTGATGGTTGCCTTTTGGGAGGGGTAACAGTAGCAGCAGTATTAATAATAACAGTTGTAATAATACCAGTTCCTTTGGTACTCAATATATATTCCCAGTAAAGCATGTAAAATCACAAATAACACAGCTAAGCTTCTATTTGAATAAACATATACTTTAATTCTCTATGCTTTCCTGACTTTTCCAATAGATATTTATAATTCATTATACTTCAAATAAACAGATGGGCATTTATACTGTAACTAACTAGGCTGAAGCAACTTTCAAAAGGCTAAGGCAGTCAGTATAGGTTGTGGTTAAGGAGATGAAATTTGAAGTTGAGTTTAAATCTAGACTGTATCGGCAGAGTTATATATGACCTTCACCTTCAGTGATTCATCCTCTAAGCCTCAGTTCCCTGAATTATAATACAGAGATAACAAAAAACAAAAATATTGAACTTGAAGGACTATAATGATGATTAAATAAGATAACACATAAAATATATAGGGTTTAATAAGTGTTTATAAAAAATCTTTTTTCAAGATTTACTCAACAAAGTACTAAAGAGTAATCAGCAATTATTTTTTAAAACAGAATAATTCCAAGGGCAAGATATCCTTGTGTACTTTGGTAGTATACATAGGGTAGTTAGTTAGGCAAAATGTGCCTTATCAGCTAATACTACTGAGCAAAAAACATTTGTTCCCTGTAGCTGGTAATAATTAATGGTTTTAAGACACCAGAAAATTAAATATTGTCTAAACTAAGAATGGTTCCAAAATATCAAGGTCTTGTTTTCAATTTTTGAATATGATATAATTAAATAATGCTATCAAGTTTTATTATTTGGAAATCTAAATTGTCTAAATAACCAGCATCAGAACTAAGTAGCAGAAAGCCTTAGAGTTCAGCCTTTAATAGTACATTTTCTTTGATCATTTCCCAAACATAAGGGAAAATACTTTTTTAAATTGAGATGTAATTGACATATAACATTGTGTAAGTTTAAGGTGTTGATTTGATACATTTATGTATTGCAATATGATTACCACTGTAGCATTAGCTAACACCTCTATCATGTCACATAATTATCATTTCCTCTTTGTGATGGGAACAATTGAGATCTAGTCTCTTAGCAACTTTGAAATTTATAATTCAGCATTGTTGTTTATAATCACTATGCTGCACATTAGATCTCCAAGACTTATTTACCTAACTAGTTCCAACTTTGTACCCTTAAACAACATCTCCTCAATTCCCCCACCCCCCAGCCCCTGGTAACCACCATTCTATGCTCTGTTTTTGTGAGCTCAGCTTTTTCAGATTCCACATATTAGTGATACCATACAGCATTTGTCTTTCTTTTATACTTTTAATGAATTAGCTTTTTATGTATAATTCTGAGCTCAGAACTAGTTCTCCAGAGTTTTCTTACTCATATGGCTTGAATGATTATAGTTTCTCCATCACCACTCATTATATCACATATTTGGGAATTTATGTTTTCTAAAGAAATGTTTTCAAATCCTTTTGGTAATAGGGTAAACATCTCTTTCAAACTCGGTTTTATGAGCAGATATTTCAAGCTGTGTAATGTGAATTCAGTGTCTCTGAGGGGACTGTGGGCCTCCTGACCTTCTGCACCAATTGCCCAGTTTTCTTCACTTCACCCTGTCCCTTATACACAGATTGTCCGCTTACCTTTTTCTTCTTCTTCTTCTTCTTTTTCTTCTTCTTCTTCTTCTTCTTCTTCTTCTTTTTTATGGTGAGGAAGATTGGCCCTGAGCTAACATCTGTACCAGTCTTCCTCTATTTTGTATGTGGGTCACCACCACAGCAAGGCTTGATAGTGGTGTAGGTCTGCACGCGGGCTCTGAATCCGTGAACCTGGGCCGCCGCAGCGGAGCGTGCCAAACTTAATCACTACACCGCGGGGCCAGCCCCCTCTCTGTCTTTTTCTTTAGCCTCCTCTTTTCTTTCTGCCATAGACAGCTTCAATTACCGCCTCCTATGGGCAGGATCCAGAAAAATAAAGTATTTGAATAGATAATTAATATACTTATATATCCATTCACTTATAAACACACTTATTGAAAACCTACTATGACATACTAGACATTCAGAAATAAAAGACAGCCACTGGCCTCAAGGAGTCCACAATTTTACAGTCAACAGACGCTTGGAGATTTTTAAGGGCTCTGATAAAGATAAACGGTGGCTACCACGCAAAACGTGATCCTCTAGGAGGAGTTTCTGAGCTCCTCATGAAACAAAAAGGCTTGCAAAAGAGGATGAAATATCTAAGCTCATTTATGTGCGTGTTTCATCAGTCTACCTAGATGGTAAGATCCTTGAAGTCCAGAGAAATGCCTTGTTCATCTTTGTTTCTCTACTCTACCACAAATGTAAGAGTCATATGTTTGCTTGCTGAATAAAGGAAACTACTCAGACTTGCTGATGCTGATGCTGGCCCACCCCTAACTACAGATGATTTCTTGGGTTTGTCCAAAGGGCAGATGGTAACTTTTTAACATTAGCCATTTGCATCTTAGTATGAATGAGTTTCTTAGATGCATTCCTTGGAGTGACAGATATACACAGCAAACGACTTGGGGAATAGAGAGAAATCATGACGACACTCGGAACCCATGGACGTTATTTATCCTAAAGAAGGGAAGAAAGCACGTAAAGTGAAGGCTGGGGGCTCTGGAAGATAAACTTTGCCCAAAGAACTCCCACTCTGTCTAAAATAAGGCTTCTACCTCGGAAGGTCTCTACCTTATGTTTCAGAGCTGAGCACAAACAGACCACCAGCATGTGCAACGTATGCAACAAGAAGTGAAGTTTTCTTTTGAGACATGAGGGCTTTAACACTGACTTAACCCCGAGAAGGGGCCTCAAATACTGAAGATTCGGGAATAAATGATAGCATAATAGAAGTTTTAGTAATCAAGTTGTAAAGGATTAGAGATTACTCTCTAATCAGAAAGATACGATGTGGTTATGAAAATATCAAATAATTAACTGAATTTTCCTAATCATATTCACCTCTCCAATTAACAAAAAAGGATATCATGTCCCTTCTTTTAAAACATGAGGTTATTTAGGAGTGATGATGAAACACTGATTAATTGTTTTGTTTTAAAACAATTAGATTAAAATATTGTTTGAAGCTATTCATTTTACTCAGTTGACATTTTAATGTATAAATATAATTACAGACTCTTTAAGAATGCTTAATTTTTCCTTGATATATATGTTAGCAATTGTGTTTGAAAGAGAATCATAAAATGTAAAACTTTATGTTTAATCACCAGTGTCAAAAATTATTAGGTAATAACCACTAGAGAAGAGGATGTGTAAAAGATACAAAGGCCCATATTTAAGACATAATTTTTCTAATAGTTTCTCTGATTTTAAGATGTCATGGCGTCATATGAAGGTTAGCAGGTCAGATACCAAATGGACTTTTTAAAAAATGTTAAGTGATCAATTCGCACTCATAAAAGGGTTAAGATTACTGGAAGCTACCGTCCTCTTTGACCATCATCTAGGTACATCACCGGCTAGAGAAAAAATCATATCTGGCTCTCCTGAGTGTCCAAGTGGCTGAGCAGAAGTAGATCAAAGCAGTTCTTTAAAGGAAGACTGCCCCCAAATTGGGGGCAGGATATAATTCCATCAGTTATTATAAAACTAGAATTTTGATACTAGAAAATAGTGTTTGAAGATCTGCTTCCTTAATCCTGATGCCCTTCTCTCCTCTTTGTTACCCAAATCACAGGCCTCCTTTTCCCACTGCAAGACGAAGCATTATGTGAGGGTGCCACTGCTGAGAGGTTGCATGGGGGAAAGAGAACAGTTTTTTGACAAGGCTGATTTGTTTTTTAAATTGCATTTTTTACTGTTGAAAGCTTTGGCTAAGAGTATGTTTAAAACCCATTATGATTGTAAATATGATATACTTTATTCAGCCTGTGTCTAAATGCCGACAAACAAAACTTGCAGTAGGAGTAAATAAGAACAAGGGAATTCTTTCAGTTTCCTAACAGCAGAACTAGATTTGCCCAACAAAATATGACAACTAATTTTTTTAAGGCAAGGTGGGTGTTAGTAAAATTTTCAAGAGATGCGTTCGTTGCAAAAACATCCTAGAATAAATGTTTTTATTAAGTTAAAATTCCTTTCAAACATGTAAGCACTCTTTAATTTTTTTTTTTTAAGTGGTACAAATTTCCTAAGAAATTGGGATGAGCAATGTTGAGGAATCACAGGAAACGAGAATAATTTTGCTCATCTTACTTACCTCCAATCATTGGACCAAGTAACTCGCATTTATTTTTGGTCATGTTATGATAAAGGTTATGTCTGGATAGTGTCAAAATATCCAGATGCAAAGGGAAAAAGCCACTCAGTCAGGCTGCTTTGTTTATCCGCTACCAAACTCCTCGGGTTTGGAGGCATCCAGCTGATTGTCTGAAATGATCACATCGCATCTGGATGTTTGGCATTGTGTAGCCACAAGAAAAGACAAAGTGCTAAGTCTTACAGCTGTTAGGGTAACGTGCTTTTTTTCTTCTTATGCTCCACAGAAATAATCTTCTTTTACAGGATAATTTTTGTATTGAATTGGACAATTGGTGCTGCAAGCCCAGAAAGTGAGAATCTTGTTTGGAGCAAGATGGCAGAGCATTGGGGGTCCAGTGGAGGTTAGGGGGTGGGGGGCATGGGGGGAGAGAGGATGGGGTGGGTGGAGGTAATGGAAATCAAAGTTTATTCTGAACGCTCAAATATAAAATAATCTGATAGATATGACAGATCTGATGGGAAAATTGATAAAATAATTAAGAATGAGTTTTTAGAAAACTATATAAATGAAAATAATGGGGATTTATTTATGCTGGAGGTGGGGCACAAGGAAAGAAAGCAGAGTACAGTATGTTAATTGGAAATGCAGCAAGAATAAACACTACTGATTTAACTAGATGAACTACAATATTAAAAAAATATATGTCCATTGGGATTTATCTAGATTGTTGCATCTTTGAAAATGTTAATGACTTCATAATAAAGCTAGTGTTTATTTTAAAAAACTCAAATAAGAACACCTCTTTTCTCCGAAATATACGTACTTCTGTGGCAGCTTTAGAAAGTTGTCGTCATTTAGTGGAAAAGCGTGGCGCAATTTCTTCGGAGCTTTGCCTCATGATTTTCTACGTGTACTTGAGTCGTGTTGATTAGTTGTTGTGTGCCTCGCTCTCCCCAAGTGCAAGGCAGAAACAAATCCTTTACTTTTGCCTGCCCAAAGTTCTCTTATTCTTTCCAATCTGACAGTTTGAAATATATTAAAATCTGAGAAATGTTTTGAGTTGCAGGAAATTGAAATCACAAGGCTTTTACTATAAAATATCACACATGAAAAATATTATCCTTGTTTAGGATGAAATTATCTGAGTTAAGTCAGATAACTTCTATTATATCTTATTCACAGTGAGCAGAGTATATCATCAACAAACTTCTCTTTTCTAATTAACATGAATTCACGAAGGATTCTTACGACTTGGAGTATATTCATTTAAAGGGCATTATAAAGGAAAACAATTTAAAAAATGAAGAAAACACTAGACATATTTAACTTCTCAATAGTGAAAAAAATGTTAAATATATGAAAATAAAATTCTACTGGCACAAATAGCTTTTTGTGAAAAAGATGCCTTGCCGTTAGGAAAATATATTACTTATTTGCTCTTCTTGGATATATTCTCTTTAGAATAAGGATGAGAATCCCATTTATTTAATGATGTACGTTGAGTAATCATTTATAGGCTCAGCATTATATTCACATCTGTGGGTGAGGAATAAAAGAATAATAAAACATTCTCCCTACCATTGATAATTTATAAGTTTATGAGTGCAGAATTACTACATTTTTAAGGTATAAGACTTGGTTTGAATTAACAAGTTACTTGACCCCTTTGAGTCTCAGATTCCCCACTTTTAATCTGGTAAAGAACAAAATTCAACTGAGTACGTTTTAAAGATCTCATTGGCTTTATTCAGCAGTTCATGAATGGGGCAGCATCCAATCCAGCAAATAGAAAGGAGCTCCAAAGAGCTGTATAAGGGGAGAGATTTTTATAAACCAAAGTGAACAAGATCAAGGAATTTGTTGATTGGTTAAAGCAGGGTTACTTTCCGTTTATGGAGCAAAGGGGAGTCTTGTAGCTGGGTTAGGTAACTTGTGCAGGCAAATGCTGATTGGTTGACCTACACTTTGCTTTTTTGGGAGAGCCGAGCATAGATACTTAGTTAAGCTTTGGTATGCTGACATTCGGCTTAGCATGACTGGCTCCATTTTGAGGCTAATCTGGTTATTTTAACAAAAATTTGGATGATTATACCTGCCCATATCACTGTATTAGGATTGTCAAGTATTAGTGACCAAAATGGAAGTTATTTTTTTTACATTATAGGAAGTCAGTTCATTCCAGTGTTCCTTCAGTGGTTCCAGGGTTCTTTCAAAGTTCTGGGTCCTCCATAATTTGATTGGTCTTTCCATCACAGCTCCTTTCTATAAGCTGGCTAGCAGATTTCTCATTATATTTCATTGGTCAAGGCTGGGACTTAAACCTACCCCTAACCCAATCAAAGGAAAAGGGAATTATGATGATGGAACTACACCAATCATGATTCATCCTGTGGGGCTGGTGTAGAGGTCATTCCTCCCTGAGATCAAGATCTCACCACCCACTAACTGAACAAAATCAGAGTTCTGTTAACAAGAAAGAAGATAGGACAACAAACAATGTCAGCCACCATCATGAAATTGTATAATTACTACATTATTAAATAAGCTAATATTAAATAATTTTTCTAATTCTAAAATGTTATGGAAGTATTGTTACTATAGTTGGTATTATTGATGATGACGATGAAACTATTATTAGCACTTAACATGGAGATCTGCATTTACAACCAAAATTAAACACTCATAACCCAAACCCCCCTAACCCTCTCCAGCTCTCTGTCTCTTTCACTCTATGTCTTTCTTAGCATCTCCACCCAACTACTTAACTTTACCCACGTAACACCTTCCATGTTCCCATGACAGCCTAGAGAATACTGTTATTGCCATAATTTCTACTAATGTATAGCATGTTTGCTTTCATAGATAGTTCCATCATAATCATGTTTATTTGATTAGGTACTCTTTCTGGGAGTCTGACTCAATTTACAGGACTAGGAATAGAGGAACTAAATATATAAAATGTCATCAAAACTAAATTTAAAAGAAACATTTCTATCAAGGCATTTTTTCCTACACTTACATAATACCAATACAGTTTCCACTAGTACTTTTCCTACTGAGTTTATGGATCGGGGGCAAAATTTCTGTCATTGTTTTTCACTTACCTCCTACTCTCCAGTATTAGCAAACAAATCTCTTTGATATCTACTTCTAAGACGTTGTATTGAGCACTAACCACAGCCACCATCTGTAAGTATTTATGATCAAAATTACAAGAACAAGAAAAAATTAGCTGCAGGTCTGGTAGAAGTAAAATATTGACATAATAGTCAAGCAAAGGGTTAAAACACTTTGAAATGAATGAGGAGAAGCCTTGAAAAAGAAGTTAAAAGAGATGTTTAAGGTACCAGAAAGATGCACAAATGAAACTTTTAAGTACTTGATGTTTTTAATTTAATCATGTCAAAGACTTTTTACTCCAATAAGATTATTTGGGTAAGAGATTTTGCAAGGTGCTTAAACGGGACCGAATAATTACTCTACTCAATATATTATTATATTAGCTAGATAACTGTAGGTGTTATAGCAAAAAAACTAGTAAATGAATGGGCTTGAAGATGATAGAAGTCTATATCATAGTTATATGAAGTTCAAAACAAGTGTCTCAGATTGGCAAGTGACTGTCTTCCAAGCAATGATTCAAGGACCCAAGGCTCTTCTTACCTTGTGGTTCTGTCATCTTCAAGATATAGCTGCCGAGTTTGCCATTTCAGGTTCATCATGTCGCAGAATGGTAATGATCATGGAGGCTTGGGCATGAGAGGAGTTTTATGGGCCAGTCTTGAAAGTGATACATATTATTTCCAATCCCATTCCACTGGATAGATCTCAGATGTATGGCCACACCTAACTGCAGAAGAGACTGGAAAATATAGTCTAGGAAGAAGAGGAAATTAGTTGGATGTCCACCTAGGCAGTCTTTACTATAAATATAATCAAACTTTTACATTAACTTTATTTCTCTAAAAAATTTCAAGCTAAAATAATTTCTTTATAATATAGAGCTTTATAGCTATACTAATACTTATTATAATAAAAATTATAACAGTAATAGCAATAATAATGGTGACGCTTGATTAGACATTACTATGTGCCACACAGTGCTAAGTGCTGTATAGATGCTTATCATTTAAATTTTCACAGTATCCCCCAAGAAGTATACTATTATTATTGTCCCTATTATTTAGATGGGGAAATTGAGGCATAGGAGAACTCAGCTAACTTGCCCAAAGTAGTGGGTGATGCAGACAGTAAATAAAATGATAGTACTTAAATGCATGGAATGTTGCCATTGCAATTCCACCAAAAATGTTTTACCTAAAGCTTTGTGATTATCAGCTTCAAATTCCATTTTTCTCAATATTTTTCTTGTGTTCAAAAATATTCCTAAACAAATTCTTGCATAAACGTGATATATTGACAGTAATATATTTATATTCTAGGCAGCTTACTTACTTGAGAAGCTAATGTGATGGGGACAAAAATTTTTAATGAATTAAAACTTTCTGTCCTTCGTCTCTACCAACCACCCTCTTCTTCATCCCCTAGACGTTGCCAACACGGCACTTTCCACTGCTATGTCCATCTCGTTGTGTACCTAGGGGTTGTCAGTGGAGAGAAAAATCAGGAAGATACATGGGGTTATCTCTTAGTAGAGAAAGAAAAAAATGGAGAAGAAAAGTTGGATGGGGGAGTAGGAAGACAACATCTTCGTAGATTAACTAGGAGAATATTGATGGAAAGATTTGAGTATAGACAAAAAGAGAATTAATAGGAACAGCTTTGAGAGAGAAGCAAGAAACCAAAGAAATAGAAGAGAGAGAATTTAAGAAGTCTTTGATGTAAAAAATTGATTAAATCTCTTTTAATGGTGTCCAAGCAATTTAAAAAAAAAATTTTAGTTACTTTTAACTTGCATTGCCATTTACGGTCTTTATTTTTTTCATTATCCCCAAAATGAGTCATAAGAAGCCCTGTGTTTTATTTGGGTTATGTTGAGATCATGGCAACCCAGAATCTTAGAGTTGGAAGGAATCTTAAAGATATGTAGTCTAATACCTCTCCCAATGCAAGAATTTATTCTTTTCATTAAAATCCCCCTACCACCATTTAAATAGGTTTATAATAAAATATTCATTTCCTGATGAGGCAGACCATTTCATTTCTAAACAAAAGTAAATGCTTTACTATATTGAATCAAAATCTACCTCCTTACTTCCACCAATACACAACAAATCCTGCTCTCTATAAAAGCACCTTAATCTAATCCATTCTTTATATAATATTTCCTGAGATATTTGAAGATACTCAACATCTTTTCTACAAATTTTATTTTGTTTGATCTAATGATAGAGTTGTATTTGGACCTTATTCCTCACCCCTGTCCACTAGTCTCCCTTTGGATTGGGTTTACTTTCAAACATATTATTCCTGATTTCTCTGAAATATGTCTAACATCTTTCCAATTTTCTATTGCTCCATGTATCTACAAACATGTTAAAATAGGAAACAGATGGGACACTTAAAATAGGATAATTTAAGGAAGGTTTATTTACAAATGGAATTTTCAAAGGTGCGTGTGTAGGACTATAATACACACCTGGTAGCATATGGCTAATACCACCCTAGGCCTGAAAAAACAGGCAGAGAAAGTGGTCATCAGAATGTGGAAGGAGGGGCTGGCCCATGGCCTAGTGGTTAAGTTTGGTGCACTCTGCTTCAGTGACCTAGGTTCAGTTCCCAGGCACAGACCTACACCACTCATTGGCGGCCATGCTGTGGCGGGCGACCCACATACAAAATAGAGGAAGATTGGCAAAGATGTTAGCTCAGGGCAAATCTTCCTCAGAACAAAAAAAAAAGGAGAAAAAGAAAGAAGGAATGTGGAAGGAGAGAATTGTCTAGAATGACCCACCTTGAAATAAGCAATTACCTTCTGAGAAGGTATACTGGCAGCTGTAGGCAAGTCACAGGGAGGGAACTAGGAAATCGATACATGACCTCACTCTGCTCACTTCTACCAAGCTCTCGAAGGACGTCTCCACTGACTGAACCCAACGAGAAGCCAAAAGATCAGCCTCCCAGAGCAGAAAGCAGATGGAGAAGTATGGAGAGGGGATCAAGAGAAAGAAATGCACGATATCTCACACATTCCATAATATTGTTATAGATTCTCCCAAAATAAAATATTCTACTCTGCTATGAGGTGATCAGAATCTTTCAACCAGTTGTGTCACTCAAAGAGGTTTATGTTGTATTCTTTCTTCTAGCATCAAACACTTTATTTTTTTCCCACCTATTAGAAACCTAGTTGTATAGAAAGACTCACCAAAAGCAATCATAATACAGAACTCACATATGTCATGATGTTTCTGATATTTAAAATACTTCAACCTCTTAGTTATCCCATAATGAAATTTATCCTTCTAGTGAAAAGTGGCATTTTAGAGTTTGAGCATGGTGGGCTATCACAGCCATTGATACTGCGTATTATAACATAAAATACTAAAAATACAAAAACTCCTAATAGAGGCAGGTTGCTTTGTTCTTTATACAAATGAAAGAGGAGAAATGGCTGGGTTCCAAGGGAGGAACAGAGAAACAAGCTGGGGAACTGACAGTAGAATTGGCTACACGCCATTACTTTTTTAGCTTCGCTTTAGTAAGCTTTTTGCCAATACGGAGTACAATAGACCTCTTCGCGTACCTGATGCTATGCTGGATAATGGCCCAAGCCTTAAGAAATCTAGGGTGTACACATGAAAAACTAGAAATATTTGTATTTATTAAAAAACGTCTCTCTGAATAGGGGTGGTTTTTCCACAACCAAGACCATTATTTATGAGTTCACTTGTTTATAGAAAAATGTACTCTTTTCTTGCCCATCCACTTGCCCTAAAAGAGCATAAATAAAGAAAAATGAAACAATCCAATGAATCTCATGTACCCATTACAGTACTTTAAAAAGAAAGAGAAAACATTCCATCAAAGAAGCTGAGAATGCTTTGCATGTATCATCCAATTTACTTTTACAGGGTTTCTGAGATACGGCTGGAATAGTTGTCATCATTCCTGAGGTGTCTTGATGTCATTGCTGCCTAGTAAATTGCAAGTACTTCTAGGCCTAAAATAAATATTTCAATTGTAGGTACACTCTGCTCAAGTACAATGCTCAGTAGCTCATAAAGTTCCCTCAAATCAAGTGTACTCTATTTTTTCTTGTGCTTCTCTCCTGAGACTCATTTCAAACTTGTAGTAATCATTTATTTTAACAAAGTCAAAGGACCTCAGAACTGGTAGGCTTTAATACTAAAAGAGAAATTTGGCAGCTTTTTCCATGATTGGCTTGGGAGTGGTATTCTAAATCATCCTTCATAAGACCTTGCTCTACTTCTGTTCAGATTCAAGTCACAATATGAAATAGGAAAAATGTCATCAAGCATAAAAAGAAAGTCAAATAGGTTGATATCCAAAAATGAACTCCACTAGAAAGTACAGCAAGGATGGGATACCAGTTGCCAAATTTTATTCAAATCTGAAAAGAAATAATTTTTATGTTAAGCATTGTTGGAAAGGTATGGGAGATGGATGTGGACGTGTCAATGTAAAATCATGGTTGCTAGACACCGACAAATGGGAGCATAAACTTCAGTTAGCTCCTGTCGGCAGAGGAGCCCAAGAGTGCCTCCAAGGACCTTAAAGGTTAACAATAAAATCTCAAATTGAATCCTCATCTTCAATGTGAGCCAATCTGTTATAAAACAATGAATTGGCATGAACATACCAAGGCCAATGAGTACAGTTAAGAAAGAGCCTGTCAGCATACCCATACTTTATCACCCATGCAGAGAGTAACTCTCCATGACATTAAGGATGCTCTATTTGATGGAATGTCACAGTTAGTTGACACTGGCCTTATCCCGGATCGTAGATTCTCTGTCACATCCTGCCAGTTTAGAGCAGGACCTAATGATTACAGTGTTTTACCTTACAAGCCCTGATGGGAAACAAAGCTGAGTTTAGCTGTGTAAATTGCTGCACAGCGTCAGAGTTGCCAATTGGACATGATTGATAGAGGAAATGACCAGCCGTATGAAAGAAAAGAAAGTGAGAAGTATTGTGCCCCGATCTTGAGTGGAAAGCTTATAATCTAATCAAACCAAAGGAAAATGATTAGTAATAGTTTCCAAGAATTTTGAGGCTGAAAATCATTCCATCCTTTGGATGGTGACAAGTGAAACAGAAAATTCATTTCCTCAGGAGTCACAGGGCAGATAACTCCCACAAATATACAGAAGTTTTGATAGATTATGTTAAAGCATATAATTACATAAATATTTATTGTCTATTGTGTGTTAGGCATTGGGAACCTAGAGACGAACCTAGAGATGAATAAGGTCAAAGAAGCACAATTCATGGGATTTATTCATAAAACAAATTTATTTTTGTGTCCTACTGTCTATTTAAATTTAATCAGTGGGCAGAAGCTTCCCTGGATGAAAGCTCAGATAGTTTCAAGCCTTTGCTGATGACTATTAAGCTATGCATAAAATGTAATAATTTAAATGGCCATTCCTATGTAATATTCACATAACAGTTGCTTTAAATTAGAAGCTGCTTCTTCTCCAGTTTGTTCTTGCTGCAGAAGGGAAGCCTGCAGGTGAGAAAGGTGTTGTAGTCCACTTCTTTCTTTCCCTGCCTTGAACTTCTATCCCTCCTAACCCGGCTTGCTAAGCTCGGCTTCAGCACAGCAGTGTTGGAGCAGGGCATAGACGGAGAGGAAAAGAATGCAAGAATGTTCTCACCTCATGGATACTGTCATGATGGCCCAGCAGGTGCACTGTCTGAGCTTGGTAGGGGTTTAAAGTTGACCCTTTCTCTTATGAGTGTGTCTGTGAATTCTTAACAGATGCGTCAGTCAGTAGGCATCTCTGTCCTGAAGCTCATTTGACATGGTGAATATACCTCATTTCTAGTTGGTTGCTTTAGACACCTTCTCTAGCTCTTAGGCATTCAGAGATCCACCCCCAGGTCTCTTCTACTAAAGTACCCTTGTGCCCTTTTGGGGCCCACGGCAGCTCCCTCATGCATACATCCTATATCAGGTCCACAGGAAACATTCATACCTCCTTTGCTCTGATGACATTTAGAAGTATAGTTACTTCTCAAACCACAGGCTCTACTCCAATACCACAGGCTCCTTCTCCTGGACTCTTAATTTTTAGATTTCTCAGGTGTGTTTCAGACATTGGTCTTCTGTGCCATCAAGCAATGCAAATCTAAGCACAGGAATCAGAAGGTCTGCAGGGCTGAAGTGTCCCCTCGTTGTTCTGATACCATGGTTCTCAATCAGGGTTAATGTTGCCCCACAGGGGACATTTGGCAGCATCTGGAGACGTTGGTCATCACAACTGGAGAGGAGGAGCCACTGGCATCTAGCGGGTAGAGGCCAGGAAAGCTGCTCAACAGCTTACAATACCCCTGATGGCACCCCCAATAACAATGGATTGTCCAGCCCAAAATGTCAGTAGTGCTGAGGTTTGAAAACCCTTCTCCTAGAAAGTACTTATCTTACATTTGTTCTTTATTTTTAAGTAGAATAGAAGTATAAAGATGAAAACATAATATTTCTGACACTTCAACTCCTTATATTAATTAATTCATGAACAATATGTATTAAGTAAGTGCTTAGTAAGTGTCAGGCACTGTTATCTGGGCTGAGGATACTGTGGCTTTCATGGGGCTTACACGCTAAAGGGGGAGGGAGATAGACATAAACAAATACATTAGCAAGTATTTTACATAATAGTGCTCAAAAGAAAATAAAGCAGAGTAATGTGATAAAGAAAGGGTGTCATCACTTTGTGTTAGAGTGGTCACTGAAGGCCTCTCTGAAACAGTGGTAACTGGGTAGACACCCAAGGATAATTTAAAGCCATTCTGGGGAAGAGCATTCTCCGAAGTAAGAGTAAAATGCAAAGTCTGTGAGGCAGGAACAATCACGTACTGTTGCAGGAAAATCTAGAGGTGTTGTGAGTGGTGAGGAGCATGGTAAAAAATGAGGACAGAGAAGAATGCAATAGGTAGGTCGTATTGGAACAGAAAACGCTTCTCCTTAACCAAGAAGTCTTTGGTCCCGGGTGGTGGAGATATCTATGAATCCCTTTAAAAATTCACAAATTTTTATGTACACATCTGTGTGTGTACTTTTCATCTGCTTCTCAACAATGACCCTTGTTTAGGAAAAACACACTCCTCCTGTGTTTCTCCTTCACTCACACACTCACAATACTTCTGACTCCACATGGGTGGGTTTTCCACACATCAAGCAATTCTCTGTGACACCAGCTGGGTGTCCTATAATTCAATTCAATTCTGACATTAACTGGAGTTAGTGCAGACGCCACAGGTTGGGGGCTTGGTCACACATGACTGCCCCCACTTCAGGTGCCAATCACAAGTAGTGGGTACCTGGCTTACCCACAACTGCTGTCCGAGTTGGCTACAAATCAGAGGTTCCCATGACCTCCTCCTTGAATTCAGTCATTTGCTAGAACAGCTCACAGAACTCAGGAAAATACTTATGTTTACCAGTTTATTATATAATAAAAGATATGATAAAGGATAGAGATGAACATCCAGATGAAGAGGTACATAGAGCAAGGTCTGGAAGGCTCCCAAGTACAGGAGCTTCTGTCCCTGTGGAGCTGGGCTGCACCACCCCCTTGGCACGCAGATGTGCTCAATCCAGAAGCTCTCCAAATCCCATACTTTTGGGATTTTTGTGGAGGCTTCATCAGGTAGACATGATCTATCATTAACTCAATCTCTAGCCCCTCTCTCCCTTCCAGAGGATGGAGAGCGGAGTTGAAACATCCAAGCTTCTAATCATGGCTTGGTCTTTTTGGTAACCAGCCCTCTTTCTGAAGTTATTCAGGAGCCCACCAGGGGTTGCCTTGTTAGAACAAAAAACATTCCTATCACCCAGAAAATTCTAAGAGATTTGGAGCTATGTGTTATGCTCCTATCACTCAGGAAATTACAAAGGTATTAGGAGCACTGTGTCAGGAACCAGGGTCAAAGACTAAATGTTAGAACAAAGGATTCTTCTAGCACCCCTATTTACAAGGGGTTTCAGGAGCTCTGCGTCAGGAATTGGGGGCAGAGACCAATTTATATATATCTTATTATTTCACAACCCTAAATAAAGATTGAAAACTAATCGGAAACCTATTATTTGTACAGAGTAGAAATCTGTGTCCAGGTTAGAGCTTTTACCGTCCCTTTCAAAGTACACCTCAAGTCTATACGGAAGCAAGGCCTGTTTTCGGATTTTTCTGAGATTTGGGTAAATTCTAGGTTTGGGAAGCAGCTGTTTATTGGACATCCATGCCCCTGTCTTTTTGTAATTCTGAAAGAAATGTCAAAAAGCAATTTACCAACAAATTAGGGACAACAGTTTTGCCCTCAAGAGACCATCCAGTAGGTTAATGAAACGCCCTTTGTCACCCCTGAGACATAGGGACTGAGTGTCAAACTGGAGGGCCTAGAGCCCTCTAGAGAGAAGAGAGAAATGTTCTCGCCCTTCTCTATGGTTAAACAGCCACCCATTCTCTGACCAGAAGTTCTCCAAAAAAAATCTGTCGCTTGTTATACCCTACCACACAACCCGTCTCCTGTGAACAAGGAAATGTCGTGGATAGCTTAAAGAGCAGTACCTAACTGCAAAGGGAATAAATTAAATTAAAGGGACTAAATACCAGTAGCCCAAAGCCTGTGGAGCAAGGAGGCATTCCACAGAAAACCTAGGGAGGTGGGTGGCCGGGCTGAAGCGAAAGGGACAATGCCAACAGAAATGATAATATTCAGGGAGCAGAGCCAGTTTAGTTATGGCAGCTAAGTAATTTCAAACTACAAAAGGAATTTTAGGCTTCAAAACTCCAGCTCCCAAATAGTGTTATAATTAGTATTATTTTCAGATTAAAGAAAACACCACTTTTGTGTAACAAATTACCTCCATTTTAAAAGCAAAAATAATATATTTCACTTTATAAAAAAAATGCCCAAACGGAAGCATTCTTACATTAATTATTTCACTCTATTCAAAAAGCATATCCCTGCTTGCTTTTTATTATGCCTTCCAGCTTCTACTTTGAAAAACATGTTAAGAAGCTGGAAGGTATTTTTTTAAAAATGAAAGGAAAAAAGAAAAATAAATAATCTTTGAAGCAATTAGAGCCAAAATACAGAATACATAAATATACATGTACATATTTCTTTATTTGCCCCTTAGATTTAACTCCCATTTTCTTCCACCTCCCTTCTTGGCACCAGAACACGAAGCATCTTTCTTTCCTTGAGCTTCAACAGCAGGCAAATGTTTGCCCCAGAATTGAATCAGATTCTGTTCTGTGGATTGATTGGCAAGAGTTTTCATAAAGGGGGTGGGGTCCCCAGAGGGCAAATACATAATTTTCATAATGCATTTCTTTTTTTCCCCCAGCCTAGGAACCCAAGTCTATTTCTGCACCATTTCGTCTGAGAGCAATAATTAGCAGCGCGTTGCAAAAGACAAAACACGGTCGTCTTTGCTTCGTGGGGTCTGTAGTTGCTCTTGTAAAATTACCAAAAATATAATTTTACTGTGGGAACAAAGAACATATGTAAAGTAAATATTGTTACAGATTTTAGAGTTTTGGGAAGAAATTTTTTAATTTGAATATTATACAAAACCACAGGAAATAGAGTTTAAAATGGATTCTCTCGGCACTTGTCTTCCATCAGTTTACTGCCGCTGAGATAAATGTTGTCACTTTATGTGAAGAAAGCTTGAGCACAGGCCTTTCTAAAACGTAGGAAATTGAAGCACATGAATTTAAAGCATCTGAAAAATTAAGACGCCCCCCTCCGTTTAGCCTCAATATCTAGAAATCGATCTCTAAATGAAAAACAGACTCCCATCATTAGAAGACTTTTATATTGAAATATTAAAAACTATGTTAATATTAAAAATGATCTTTAAGTTTAATACAACTTTCATGGAAACCAGTAATAAGAAAGTGAGAATAAATGTGTGATGATATTATTTTTACTGTAATTGAATCGTTGACAGTTCCCTGTTTACTTCGGGAGAGGCTGGACTGTATTTTACCGGATCTGGAAGAGTGTGCTGCTCTCATGATGGTGCTCAGCCTCGCACAAAGGCAAAATCAGTGTAGCAACACACTGTTTTCTTGGAGGCTGGGCTTCTGGTAACATTGCGTATCCAAAAACTTAGCTATGAACCAGAAAGCCTCAGCGCTATGCTTTAGCCCCTGGGTTCCAGGGGCTCCCATCAGGCACCAGGCAAAGCTTCCTGATTCAGATTTTACCCCCAATCCTGACAGTGCCAGCAATCTGATTAATCATACCACAGCACATTAGTCAGTGCAAATTAGAAGTGGGGGGATGGGGTCGCCACAGAGGCAAGAGAAGAAAGCTGCAGATGTGAGAGACAGCAACAAGACAAAGCCATAAAACTACTGCACAGTAATTGATGGTTTTAAGATGAGCCTGAGTCATCAGGGAAAGCTAAATTATGCTCTCACGCTCCACTTAAGAAAAAAGGATAGTGTACCAAGAGTCCCCAAACCTGGCTAAATATCAGAATGGCCTACAGTATTCTAGTTCGGTAGGTCCAGCAGGATGTGCCCAAGAACATGCATTTTAACATGAGTCTCAAGGAATTCAGATTTAGTTGATCTACAGAATGATATTTGGGAGCTTCTAATGTCATAGGTGAAGAGACTGGCACATAGAGAACTTGCCCAAGGTCACCTAACCAGTAATAAGTAAAAGAGCCGGGGTTCCAACCCAGGCCAACTCTAGCCAGATTCTTCCATGGTTCTGCTGCATCTTTTAGCTCATTGGACCTTTAGGTTGGCTTGACTCTGGGTTTCTGAATCTCCTAACCCAGTGGTTCCCCAAGGGCATCACCTAGAAACTTGTTAGAAATGCAGATTCTCAGGCACCACCCTAACCTCGTGAATCAGAAACACTAGGTGTGGGGCCCAGCAATCTTTTTTAAAAAACTCTCCAAGAGATTCTGATACACCCTAAGAGATTCTGAAAACCACTGTACTAACTCATTTCAGATGTAATTGAAATAAATCTAAAACAGCATAGTGGCTCATTTGCAACTCTCAGAAGTACCCAATCTTCTTAGTCTCCAGGAAGGGCAGATGTGTCCCAAGAACTGTCTTTCTGTGCATTTCAGTTCTCTTGTGAGAGTCCCTTTCTCCAAGTCTGAGGCATCCATTGTTCTTAGGTTCTTTTCTTCACTCCAATTCTTAAAAACCCTTTCTCAGGAAACAATTTCCCAAGGACATCTTGTCAGTCAGGGTTCTTGGTGACAAAAATTAAAAAAAAAACAGAAACCAACTCTGAAGTGACTTGATCACAAAAAAAGTTCACTGGAAGGATATCAGATAGCTCACAGAGTCAGCCAGAGGCTGGAAAAGAGGCTCATAAATCATCAAAGAACTGAGGGAACCTATTCAGTAGAGAATACATCTGAAGTCACACTCCATGACGTTCCCACTGGTACTGGACACTTATCACTCAAGCTCGCCAAGATCCCATGAATGACCTTTAAGTATCTATACCTATTTGCATTAGTGTTCCAAGAGAAAGCATGCAGTTGGCCAAACCTAGATTGAATCCCCATGTTCTAGCAGCTAAGGAGCAGGAACCTAGACTTTCTCTGTGTATAGTAGAGTGGCCTCTTAAGATACCTGGTTCCCGACCTACAGGCCCAGGATACACACAGTCCCAAAATGACCGTGTAGAACCAGAATTTTTAGGATCACACAAACCTTGGATTTCTTAGCATTTCATTTCTGTTATTCCTAGTGGAAGTGAATTAAAATACAGAGGTTTCTGAAAACTTTGGAGAACGGATATTCTGGGGTTTTATTCTTTTCAGTTATTTACTAAGCTGCTAACCCCATAATCTTTATAACAATGGAAAGGCAAACTAATTCTCAGCTCTGAGAATCTATGCATGCTATAGAATAAATTAAAGCTTGTCTCAGTCATCTGTGTTTTAGAAAACCAAGATCAATCCCATCATAATTGATTACTCTACTTAATTTTAAATCTTCTGTACATGAATAATTTAAGCATATCATCTTCTGCACCTTTCCTATTTGTTTATTTATTTATTTAATAAACGTTTATTGAGAACCTATTTGGGGCCAGAAATTGTACCAGGTACTAAGACTATGACTATGCTTAAGTATACTCTACCTTCAAGATGATTCCAGTCTATTTTAAGTGTTCTTAATCTGGGATTCATAAATGCATTTCAAGAGTTTTGTAACTCTCCTGAAATTACTCACAAGTATTTGGCAATATTTATTTTCACCTATCTTCCTTCCAGTCAATACACATTGGGGATGGGGATGTATGCTCTGGTTGAGATCCCACACCTTTCAATTCGTTTCTCGAAATGATCTCGGTTTCCCCTCTCTTTCGCACCCCTTAAGACCTTACCTCTCTGCCCTACATATGGCAGGCAGGAAGTGAGAATTCATGCCCTTCTCCCCAGCAACCATTAGTCAATAGCAGGTGGGAGTTAAGGTGTAGTGTACCGCCGTCTCCCATCTGGTGAGACAGCTCCAAGACCTCAGCCCGAGAGTTCCTCGGTGGGATTAAGCTCCAGTGACCCATAGTGGCAATTGCTTGATCAGGTCCCCTTTGCTGTATGTCTCCTCTTCCTTGTCTCCCTTCCCCACTCCCTCTCGCCATGTTTCCTGGGACCACTTCCCAAATGAACCACTCCCACTGGAAGTCTATTTCTGAGGGAACCCAAACTAAAACAGAACCCACAAGCCAGAGATTAAAACTCACTAGTCAAGTGGCAAACAAACCAGAAATTTCAGTTCTCTCCTACTGTGGTCAGTACTCTTAAAGGGATGGGCATAGGAGTCATAACAAGACACCTGAGGAAGGAAAGGGAATTTGTGAGGAAATGACATCAAATCAGTACCATAAAAAAAGCTAAAGGACTTCACCAGGTAAAAACAAAAAAACAAAAGCACTAATTCAAACATTTTTAACATTTTCAATCTTTTCTCTTCGCCTAATGTCATTTCCTAACGTCAAACCCTCGGCTCAGAGGACAGAGAGAATTTGCGAACATTATTTATGTCTGATGAGGGAGAAAGTGGCATCAGTCCTCAACAAGATCGAAAGGCAGTGCCTCATCCATCCGAGGCCGAGCTTTGTGAGACACTGGGGAGCTGTCCCACCGTGCGGGTGACAAACCAGCCAGCAGAGCAGGGATCTGAACATTACATATTTGCTTGCCTGCCTGCTCTTCGCTGAGTGGAGTCTAACATCATGGGAACTGTTTGTTATATTATTTACTATGTGTCTCTAATCTAACCTTTTTATGTGTATGGGCTTCCTACAGAGTGAGGAGACAAATCTACTCCCAGAAGAGACGTTACAAGAATGTTAGCTGAAATGTTGAATAACGATAAATTCCTTTGAGTTCCTGGCGACGTTCTAATCCACCATGATGAAACTTTCATGTTTTGTCAGCTATTGTAATTTTGCTTTCACAAATGCAATACAAATTCTTCCCGTATAAGTGACTTGCACGTTTAGCAGTAACTTTCAGGAAAATTCTACTATTGTGATTTTAGATGGCATGTGTTTTAGGAGCTCTATAAAACACACACACCTAAAAGGTTTATATTTGAAATCCTTTCATTTCAGTCAGCCGTAGACAAGTTTTAGTCTACATTTTTAAATAATTGACTCCATTATATTTGATAAAATATAGGTTAGTTCTGAAGGCAATAGTTAGCACTTACATAAAGAGCTTTTTTTTTTTAATCTTCAGAAAGCTTGTAAACCTAAAGTAATTTTCATGTCCCTGTGAGGCAAGTAAGAAACTCCAGAATTCCCAGCTTTTATAAAAAGAAACTGAGGCAGGGAACTGGGATTGGATTGAAAACAATGAACGTAGAGAATTTAAAGGGGCAAGTGTTCTCTATGCAGCTGAGCAAAAGTTGCTACGTCTTGCACGCTTCTTACCAGCATCTGTTGACATAAGGGGAAATATCCAGGCTTGTAATAATTGCAGAGGTTAGAAGCTGTAATTAAAACTACATAAAATTAATGGATGGACTTAGAAAGATTTATGTGCCTTGAAATAAAAGTACTTTCAACTAGTTGAGATTTATATCTGTGACTTGTCAATTTTGTGTGTGGGTGTGTCATTTTTAAAATGAGGTAAGTATGCAATTATTCAAGTGTATAAACCTTCCCAGTTTCTCTGAGCTACTGGTTTGCACCAAAGCAGGACAAAAGAGGGCTATTTGGGCCTCTCCACTGAAGGTCTCTATTATGAACCATGATTACCACTCTAAAAATGACTATATCTTACCTATGACAAACCACTGGAATTCTGTCAAACCAGAACCTCGGAGCTTTACAGATTGCTCTGCCATTTCCCAATACAAGAATGCGTGTGCCTAATTTTCTTAAACTGCGTTCTCTTAGTTTTAGAGGCTTGCCCAGAAAAGAAGACATAGAAGTAACTAGCTGGGTAGTATAAGGAAAATAAAAGAAGGTTTTCTCCCCAAGACAAGCATTTCATGAAGAAGGGAGGGTGAGGACACAGGGCAGAAAAGGTAGCTCTCACATACCCCAGGAGGAAAGTCTAAGAGTTGGACACAGAGAGAAAACCAGAGGGAAAAATTTGCATTTCCACAATAATAATTATTGCCTGATAGTTTTCTAACCAGATATCATTTCTCCAGTTATTCTCTAACTTTGATCTCATTATTTTCTGATTAACCACCCTTATTAATTTTCTTAGCCTGTGTAAATTACTCTCTGGAATTTTAAACATTTTCTATAGAGTGGTTCCTTTAAAGGGTTTTTAAAGACTAGCTTAAAGGATGAACCTGTCTTATTATCCTAGCTTTCAAGTCTCTGAAATGATAAATATGTGTTAAGATTGTTAAACTTTTTTTAAACATTCATTATCCTCTATAGTTTTTATTGCGAAATCAAACTCACACGTATGTAAATGTCTTTACTTGGATCACTTAACACAAACATTTTATGATGTTAAATGTATATGAATAGTCATGCTGTGGAAATAAAAAATCCTTACCCTCTCCCCCAATTAAGAAAGCACATTTCCCAGATGGAACCAGGTGGTTCAGAATCTGACTGGTATTTCCGGTGAGGCTGCGTTGGAATTGTGAGTGCAGGAGTAATCACGCCTTACTAAAAGAGGGAGCTATCTTCACATCTCAATTTGCATAATTGATCCAGTATGAAATAAGTCCTGTAGCAGATGAGCACTCTGGGGACCCCTTGTTTGTCTCAGCATGTTCAGTGTCTGGGAGGCATTAGCCATCAAATAGATACACATGCGCATCTCCCTTCCTCATGGCTTTCCTGGGAGCTCAACGAACCTTCTTAAACTAATGATAAAATAATCAGAGACATAAAAATGTTTCTTTTGGACAAATTTGACATGTTACAATGATGGAATGTTTATGACTCAGAGTCACCCCCTCCATTGCCACTGCTTTATTTAGAGAAAGCAGGCAGTGTAGAAAAGCAGACAGCTGCGAAAGTTTCCAACCAAGATGAAAGTCGTGAAATTCTTACTAAACGCAGTTTGGCTATCAGTGATGAAATGGGTCTGGATTCTTGGGGCTGTGGCTCACAGAAGCACCATTGTCCCCATCTCTCGTCTGAATATTTTAAGGTCAGATTGCAATTCAGACACAAGCAGGTGGAAATCTCAAAAATGAGACGTGGTTATATTAACCTGACTATGTTGTTGGGAAAACTCCATGGTGGTGGTTGGTTTTCATTTTCTGTGAAGCTATTTATGGTGCCTATTTAGAAACCAGAATCTTGTAAGGCAATGGGGTCAATCAGGCATACACAAATGTGAAAAATCTCTTTCAGAGCTTCCAGATCATGAATGGTGGCTACCCACTTTGAAAAATTATACCAGAGATAGAAATATTAAATTGCCTACCAGTAAACAAAGCAACTAAATTATTGACTGTAATTGTGACACATTCATAAACTGTACTGAAAATGACTTTGATGTATGCAGAATTAAGGGATTCATCTGCAGCTTGTGAAAATGACCTTCAACGTGTGAGGAGGGTGAGCCAAGAACGGGAGGGGGATGCCTGAAGCGCATCACTCTCTGCCCCAAATAAGAGAACAACAGTTAGATGGTTGTTGAGGAGGAGTGAAGAGACTTCAGGCTGGGGTGGTGTGCGCAAAGGCCAGACAATGGAAGACATTGTTTGCATATCAGAGAGCCTAAAATTTATCCCATAGGTAATGAAAATATACTACACAAGTAACACAAATAAACAAAAAAAGATATGATCAGATTTGCCTATTAGAAAGAGTTCTGCGTATGCAGGATAACGTTGTCGGGGGCATAATTCAAGGAAGAAAAACAAGTTAGGGAGATGTTTCTAACTGAAGTGGTTGGGTGAACAGTAATGTCATCCAACATCTTAGGTAGGAAGAGGAGCAGGTTCCAGAGGGGAGGTAATGGTTCGCCTTGGATGTGGTGAGTTTGAAATATCCTTGGAATATTCACGTAGCGATGTCCAGCAATGGTTGACGGAACAAGTGAAAAACTTCGAGGAAAATACTTAAAATATTGGTTGAGAATTTCATCAGCGCTGAGATGACAGTGGTAAACGTGAAGGTGAAAATTAAATGATTAATGTTTGTGGAATAGTTAAAACAGTTTCTGGCACATAGTATGCACTAAATAAATGTTTTCTCTTAATGATTACTACAATTATACTCTCATGGAGTTTCTTTCCTTGAAAGCACTTATCTGTGTCTGTAATTACATATTCATTTGTGTGATTAATTGATTGAATATCTTCCCAATGAGAGGGCAAACTGCATGGGGACAGAGGCTATCGGTTTTTTTGTGTGTGAGGAAGATCAGCCCTGAGCTAACATCCATGCCAATCCTCGTCTCTTTGCTGAGGAAGACCGGCCCTGAGCTAACATCTATTGCCAATCCTCCTCCTTTTTCTCCCCAAAGCCCCAGTAGATAGTTGTATGTCATAGTTGCACATCTTTCTAGTTGCTGTATGCAGGTCGCCGCCTCAGCATGGTCAGACAAGCAGTGTGTTGGTGTGCGCCCGGGATCCGAACCCAGGCCGCCAGTAGTGGAGCGTGCGCACTTAACTGCTAAGCCACGGGGCCGGCCCCCGGAGGCTATCTGTTTTCATTTTGGCGTTTAAAAAAATTTTTTTTTATTTTGAAATAGTTTTAGACATGCAGAAAAGTTGCAAAAAATGCACCGAGAATTCTTCCCCCAGTTTCGCCTAATGTTAACATCTTATATAACCATAGTACAATTATCAAAACCACGAACTTAACACAGATAAACACTAGTCTTAACTGAACCATAAATCTTACTTGCATTTTGACAGTTTTCCACTATATCTTTTTTCTGGATCAGGATCCAATCCAGGATCCTACATTGCATTGGCTGACCTCTCTCTTAGTCTCCTTCAATCTGTGACAGTCCTTCAGTCATCCTTTGTCTTTTGTGATCTTGGCACTTTTGCAGGGTACTGGTCTTCAATATTTCCTCCATTTGGATTTGTCTGGCATTTTCCCACGATTAGATTATAGTTACTTTTTTTTTGGGGGGGGCAAGAATACCACAGAAGTGATGTTATACCTTATGGATGCATCCCATCAGGGATACATAATGTCCATATGTCTTATTACTGGTTAACTTTGGTCACTTGGTTAAGGTGGTCTGCCAGGTTTCTCCATTGTAAAGTTACCATTCTGTTTTTGATCACCATTGTGGCTTCAACTCTTAGCACAATGCCTGACACGTACCAGATGCCTACGAAACATTTGTTCATGAATGAATGAATGCTGACTGACTAAACTTTTCTCCTCAAAGTCAGGCCAAGCAACATACCGCCTTTCTTATTGCCCAAGCCAGCACAGCTCCTGTTGCGAGAGATGACTTTGTTAATTTCCCAGATTTTCCCTAAAGAGCAAGTAGGTCCTCCACTTCTCCCTCTGTAGGACATCTAGGCTGTACTTAGGAAATACACAGATTTATCATTATCCTCTTGTGGGGATGGAACTCCATTCCACTTTGTGTCAAGGATACTGGACAGAGGTCTGGGATGAGATCACGTGGTTCTGGCAGTCAGAATCAGAAGAAGCCAAAGGTCAACTTTTCATTTCTTTCCTTTGAAACATTTTTTTTTATATAAGAGTAAAGGCAGAGTCCACATTTCAGGAATTCTCCAATGATGAAACGTTTAGAGGCAGGAGCTCCAGTAAGCTCTGTCAGGCTTTTGCATAAATGCTTGAGCCTTTAAAGATAGTTATTATAAATGTTACACATTTCTCCATTTTCATAGTTGAAGGGAAAAAAATCTACAATGTTCTTGCCCCAAATCCTAATTTACTCAGTAATTAATCTGAAATGAAAGCTAATTTCTTTGCTTGCTTTGACAAATATTTTAGAACAAAGGGGTTACTTTAATTTTTTAACTGACTCGCTAATCTATTTTTGATGACACTAATCTTTTTTGGCTGGAGGCAGTGGCTGAGTGGCCTCCACATCACCGTAGTTCAACCTAGACTCCCTGGAGCCAGAGGTTCAAATCCGAGCCGGGTCACCCCAGCGGAAGGCTGATAAATTGAGTGCCTCGTGATGCAGTCCTGACAGGGTGGTGATCTTTCAGCAGAACCCTTGAAAGCTTAAGTTTTCTCTGGACATTAATGATCCCCAAATAAAATAGACCACAGTATCCAAAGCATATTTCTCATTAGTCCTATAACCCCAGCACATGAGAGAATGTTTATGATAGAGGGGGAGGTTAAACATGTTGAAAAAGTCAAACTGTGCCAAACACCAGAAGATCCCAAACAGGTGTAATAAGAGGCAAATCTGCTGGGAGCCACGACAGCATGCACACACCAGCCTTCTCACCAGTGTCAGTGGAATGCCGAGCCTTTCCGCATTAAACGTTCTGAGGCAGACAGTAAAATATGTTTAGAAAATATAAGCAACAAAAATATTATGGAAATGTAGTCCCCATGGAAATGGGGAAAATAAAAATTGTGAACCGGCCCCTACCCTCCCTCTTAATTCAGTGTCTCTTATGATCTCCATTTTCACCAGCACACACAAACACACCCAAGCAAGCACAGTGAGCTAATGTGTGAGCAAGAGGCGTAAAAACGTCAGTGCGGTATATAGTTTCCTAACGCGTTATTCAGTAAGCATGGGATTACAGTAAGGAAAAAATCCAGCCAGATTGCTGGAGACATGGGGTGAGACAATAAGTCGGTTTCAATTCACAAATTTCACCAATGAAAGCGGTGCAGTTTGCATTGCTCTTTCTTTAATTGTGTTAGACACTCACACACACTGCAACACACACGGTTCTAAATATTAGGTGATATATAAACACATGGACACACAGATCTAGTATATGCACAATCACATGTACATTCTCTGTTTGATCATCTTTCTAGGTTTATGTTTTCTACCTGAAATGATCAAAGAAGTAAATTCTCATAATCAGAAGTCTAATACAGTCATGTTGTTTATGGGCTTTGAAAACAGTTATTCAATTATTAACTGAATTTAACTATTTTCCCTAGGGTTCAATTCATTCATTTATTTTTCATTCAACAAATGTTAATAAACACTTATTATGTTCAATGTAGCATTCTTTTCATTTTGCCTTTGTTCAAGTTGTGCCATTTGTATGTGTATGTGTGTGTCGGGGGGGTGTGCACGCACAGATGACAATCCATCTAGACATTAACCTTCTAAAGGGTAAGAGTAATGACTGGAGAAGAATAACAAAAATTATTGGCAGATTAGTGAGTTCAGCTCCAAGGAAAACAATAAAGGAATTAGATTTCAATATTCAAATGATGACCAAATAGAAACTTTGTTCATAAAACTATGAAAAAATAGAAATCTACCCTGTGATCTCTCTTGACTACATTTGTTCTAAAGTCAGTCCAAAATGGAGTAAATTGTATTTACAATGGAAAGCGTTTACTGAAGGCATTAGGCAGAATATCCCGGCTCTAAGTTGTGTGAAAAAATAGAACACTGTCTTCTCTTCTCAAAGAGTAGATTCTTACAATTTAAGAGCTAAAGAGAAATATAGAGGTTATCTAATTCATTGCCTCTTAATCTTTTGAGGGGTCATGTACCCCTTTTAGAATCTACTTAACACTATAGACGATCATCTTCAGAAAAAATTCACATACAAAATGTGGTATAATATTTCACAGGGTTTACAGACACCCTCCTTAACCCTAACTAAGACTCAAGGTTAGTAATTTTTTAATTTCATTCAATATTCCCATTGTCTGGATGAATAAACTGAAGCCCAGAGGTTAGATAATGTTATGGGCTTAATTGTGTCCCCTTCCCCATCAAATTCATATGTTGAAGTCCTAATCCCCAGTACCTCAGAATGTGACTATATTTGGAGGTAGGGTCTTTAAAGAGGTAATTAAGTTAAAATGAGGTCTTTAGGGTGGCCCTAATCCAATATGACTGGTGTGCTCATAAGAAGTGAAAATTTGGACACACGCTTGTACAGAGGGAAGATGATGTGAAGATACAAGGAGAAGGCAGCCATCTAGAAGTCGAGGAGAGAGGTCTCAGAAGAAACCAAGCCTGCCGACACCTTGATCTTGGACTTCCAGCCTCCAGAACTGTGAGAAAATAAATTTCTGTTGTTTAAGCCACTTAGTCTGTGGTACTTTGTTATGGCAGCCCTAGCAAACTAATGTGGGTAATAAGTCCAAGTTACTTAACTAATGGTAGAGCCAGAAATAGGATCCCTTTCCTCAGACTTCCCTCAAATCCCATTCTCTTTCAAGTATGATGTCTGTGAATGGAAGTAGTGAAACAGACCTACCGATCTTCCAGGATTACTTTTCTTCCTCTGACTCTATGATATTATGCACTTAAGAAGTTTAAAATGGCTTTTGTCAAATCTCCTAAACCTCGGGGGAAAAACGCTATGCTTCTGGTTTATTAGGAATAATCTAAACATAGTTGTTTTCTATGCTAAAAAAAACTTTAATATTCTTTATATTTGGAGTTCCCCTATCCCAACTCCTAAATAAATACCTACAATACTAAGATGATTTAGTATGACTCTGTCTCCATCATAGCCGAGACTAAATCATTGTAATTACTAAGAGGCACACCTGAGTATAGGAGCCAACCTAGAAGGGCCTCTCCTATCACAGATGAGGTTACACTGCAGGTAGAATTTAGTGGGTTAACTCCAAAATAAAAATATCTGGATTTGAATCTCTGCTCCCTGAATAATTACAGTAATGGCCTCAGGTAAATTTCTTAGCCTTTATAAGCCTCAACACCTGCATCAATAGGATGGGGATAATAGTAGTATCTGACACATAGGGTTATTATTGAGGATTAAGTAAAATAATGTGTATTATGTGCTTAACACAGCATGCACCCAGAGTAAACATCTAACACACAAAAATATACAAAATATGAAAAAATATAGAAAATATAAAAATATACAAAAACATACAAAAATTGACTCAAAATCGATCATAATAGGCATAGAAAACCCAAAACTATAAAACTTCTAAAAAAAACCATAAGACTAAATCTGTGTTACTTAGGGTTATACAAAGATTTTTAGATCATCCACAAAAAGTATAAATCATAAAAGAAAAAAATTATAAATTGGACTTCCTCAAAATTAAAAACTTCTGCTCCTCAAAAGACACTGTTAAGAAAATGAAAAGCAAGTTACAGACTGGAAAAAAATTTACAAAATGTATATCTGATAAGGAACTTATATCCAGAATATATAAAGAATTCTTACAACTTAATAAACAGATGATGGGTAATTGAGTTTTTAAAAGGGCAAAAAATTTGAAAACATATGAATAGCAAATAAATAATTAAAAAGATACTTAACATCATTAGTCATCAGGGAAATGAAAATTAAAACCACAGTTAGGATCTACTTCACGCCCACCAGAATGGCTAAAGTGAAAAAGACTGACAACACCAAGTGTTGGAGAGGTTGTGAGCAACCAGAACTCTTATAGACCACTGATGGGAAAGTAAAATCATACAAATACTTTGGAAAACTATTTTTCAGTTGCTTAGAAAGTCAAATATAGCACTTACCATATTATTTACCCATTCTACTCCTAGTATTTACCCAAGAGGAATAAAAACACACATCTAGACAAAAACTTACAATGCAAATGTTCATAATATCCTCATCATGATAGTGAATGCTGAGGTTGGAGGGAAGGACGGACTCTAAAAAGCCCAAAAGAATCTTTTGACAAACAAACAATAACACAGACCAGGAGTCAGGACACCCAAGCATGAGTCCCTGTTCTGTCCCTATAAACTATTTTTAAGTTACTGAAGTTTTTGGTCTCTGAATTGCCATGAAATAGATTATCTCTAACCCATTGTGTTTATTTGAAATGTTATCACATTATGTATTAATCTATTAATAGTGCACAGCACAGATGTTGAATTCACACTGCTGGTGTTTACAGCCTGGCTCTACTACTTACTAGCTGTGTGAATTTAGACAACTTACTTTATCTCTCTGTGTGGTGTTTCCTGATCTGTAAGATGAGAAGATCAGTATGAAGTTACTACGTTGCTATATGAACAGTTCTTAGAAACGTGCCTGTGGTTTTACTCTCAGGAAAAAGACTCAAGCTCTAAGTAACTTGTTAGGTGCTGCATAATTCCAGCCCTTCCTTCTCTTGTCTCATCTTATTCCCTACATCAATACCTTAGTCACAGTGGCCTTCCTTTTTATTCCTCTAATGTATCATGATCCCATCCATTGCCATGATTTTAAATACCATCTACACACTAATGACTCCCAAATTTTTATTATCAGCCATGAACTCTCACCCTGAGCTCTAAACTCATATACTTAACTACCTACTTGACATCTTCACTTTGATGGCAAATAGCAATCTTAGATCTAAACTGTCTTGGGTTTAGTTCCCTGAAGAAGATTCTGAGACAAAAAACATTAATGTGATTTTTAAAAATGGTTTTCTAGGGGCTGGCCGGGTAGCGTAGTGGTTAAGTTCACACCCTCCGTTTTGGAGGCCCCGGTTTCACAGGTTTGGATCCCAGGCGTGGACCTATGCACCTCTCATCAAGCCATGCTGTGGCAGGTGTCCCACATGTAAAGTAGAGGAAGATGGGCACGAATGTAGCCCAGGGCCAATCTTCCTCAGCAAAAAGAGGAGGATTGTCAACAGATGTGAGCTTAGGGCTAATCTTCCTCACACACACACACACACACACACACACACACAAAGCCTTGCTATTTCTCATAGGACAAACTCAGAATGACATATATATCCTATATCCTCCCTCTCTGTGCACTAGCTTCACCAACACACACTCTTCCACTGCCAATATGCTCATATTTTATACCTCCACGACTTTTTTCTTCCTTTTCTCCCAATTGGAATTTCTGCTTCTGCCTCCATCCCTCAATTCTCCCATTTAAGATCAAGCTTACACGTTATCTCTTTTTGAAGTCTTTCTGAACTGCCTGCCCTGTTCCCTCCCTCACAGGCAGAATTTCTCTGTTCAAACCAGTGATATAATACAGCTCTTATTTCATTGCTAGTTACATGTATCTTAATATCACTTTGTGGTTATAAACTACTTTTGTATAACTGCTAACATGATGTCTGGCATGTAGTGTTACTAAAAGCTCTATACGTGCAACTTTCCAAAATCCAACACTTTCTAACCTTTGACAAAATCAACCAAAATGGATTTATTGTCTGCTTTTTTTTAAAAAAAAATAGCCCCAGAGATTCTTCAGTACTAACCAGATACCCAAGTCATCAAGATATGATTGAAACAATTTAAAATGAATAAAATCAAATAGTCATGTGTGAATATGCTTTGCACTTTTGTAGTTACAATATTGGTTCCACCAGACTATGTAATCTAATAATGAGATATTCTTTAAATATTTGGCACTTGAAAGATTTGACATAGATAGCACAGACTGTACACCTGTCTGCATCAGTCAAGGTAGTTTAAACTTCTCGATATGCCACTGCTATTTGGGCCGCTCTATGATTATGGAATCCCCAATGAGGACACTCGGGAATCTTCATGTACCTTCTGGATTATTTATCTCCCATCCTCAAGGTTAATTCACATGAAACAATTTCTCTTGTTAAATGCCAATTTTGCCCTAAGGTATGAATGTTTAATCCTCATGAAGGTAGTGGGAGTTACATGTGTGCAGTGGTCACAGTCCCTTAACTAATTAGTGGTGAGAGGATGTTAATAAGAGAGTGATTTATATAATACTAAGGAACTGCCAAATACAGTAAAATCTAATTTAGACCAACTAGTGCAAAGCAGACTTAACCAGTAGAAAAGTAAGAATTACAAAATATTTTTAACGAAATTATATATCATAACTTTCCAACATACTTGGTAACTCAAAGTACTTCTCAAGCTTTAATGGAGCAGAGGGCATAAAGTGTTACCAAGTAGAGATGCTTTTGAAAACTCCTTTAAATGAATAGATAACAGTGATTGTGATTATTATCACGTAACATTTTTGAACATTAATTAATACTTCTAAGTTTGAGACTTTTTTCCTGAACCTATTGTAGTCCTGAATAATTTTGCTCACATTATTGCATTGCTGAAAAAGCCAGTCACAGACTCAGTATGAGCAGCTCTACTTTCTGGGGACACAAAAGGGCAAGCAAGTAGCTCTTAGCTTTTCCTGGGCTTACAAACTAGCTAGTGAAATAAGACATATAAATATGTTCAGAGCCCAATGAGAGTTAGTTGTTCCCACTCTTCATATACAGCATACATTTGTAGAGTGCTTACTAGATTCCAGTCACTGTTCTAGGCACAAAGGTGCAAAACCGAGTTTTATAGGCCAGGTTAGTATCTGGATTTGATTTGAAGTACGTGGGAAGTCATTAGTTTTCTTTGACAAAATCTGATTTGTATTTCTGCACGTGAGGCGGGGGGTAAGGGTAGGCTGGACCAAAGGCGCAGAGAGTTGAGTTAATCATATTTCCCGGACCATTGCGCATTGTCGTCTTAGCCTGTGTGAGTCCTGTGTCTCTTCATTTTTATTTATATTCCTTTTTATTCATAGAACACACTCCCATCCTGCCCTCCACCACAGATAATCATCCTAACACGTTCAATGCCTCTCTTTTTATTAGCATGTGCTCTGATAAAGCATGCATTGTTCATTTTCCTTACGTGTATTTTTGATGTATATATAGCACCATGTTATGTAACTTCTTTAGGCTTTCTTTTTACTCAGCACTATTTTCTTAACATTTGCCAGTTTGTATGTGCCTTTGGCTGGTTGCTTCTGATGGCTGCACAGTATTCCATAGCGCGAACCCACCATAATTTATATATCCTTTAACCAAACAACAAAGTAGATTGCTTCCAACTCCCCACTACCATAAGGCTAACAAGAACGTCCTCATACATGTTCCTTTATCAACCTGCATGAGGCTCTGTCTGGTATATATACCTAGGAGTGCGGTTGTCTCCTTATAGGGTGTAAATATACTTAACTAACGATTCCAGAATGCCCCTCGAGAAAAGTTCTTCCTGTTTACACGCCCAAGAGCAGTGTCTGAAAGCTCCTATATTCCCAGACTTCTGCCAATAATTTGCATTTTTAGCTGTCTAATTCTTGTCAATATGATGGGTATAAATTGATATCTCATTGTTTTAATAAGCATTTTTCTAAATATTAATGAATATGGGTATCTTGTCATATGTTTGTCAACCTTTTGAGTTTTTAATTTTCTGTACTGCCTGTTCATATCCTTTACTTGTGTTTCCATTGGTATTCCTGTTTCTTGATTTGCAGAGATTCCATGTATATATCTAAATATTAGTCTCTTCAGTTTGGGACATTGAAAACATCTTTCTCCAATCTGCCTGTTTGTTAACTTTGCCTGTTACATCGTTCATTTGAACAAATGTTTTGACTTTGTTATAATCAAATTTATCAATTCTTGACTTACGGCTTGTACTTTGGGACATTTATTTTAGACATCTTTCCCCAATTTTGGTCTTAAAATTATTCTACTACCTTGTTTTTTACTCACTTTACGTGTTTTCCTTTTCACACTAAAAATTAGGTCTTTAATCCATCTGGAGTCCACTTTTCCTACAGTATTACAAAGGGATCTAGTTTTATTTATTCTGTATACCTGAGCTAGCTTTGCTAACATTGTCCAGTAAACAGTCTCTATTGATTTATGGTGCTAGCAATCAAATATTAAGTTTGCTGAGCTCACCTATCTGTTTCATTGGTCTGTTTGTCTATTCTGGTACCAATCTCATACAGATTTAAAATATGACTCATTTTGTAGGGCCTGCCATTATTCGCTGTTCTGTTCTGGTTTCCTAAATTTTGAATAAGTTTATTGAGTTCCTAAGGCAAACATTTTTCCTGGAATTTTGATGGGAATTCCATTGAATTTAAAGATTAAATTAGGAAGGACTGTCTCTCTGTTTATTCAGTTCTTTTATATTTTTAAATTTAGTGCTAAACTTTTCTATGAAGGGATCTAGATTAATTTTTGTTAACTCTAAGAGAGTTTATAGGTTCTTTTGGCAGTGGTGTGTAACTCTGTATTTGATTATATTTTCTAGTTTGTTATTGATGGTGTACAAAATTAACAAATTTGATTTCTTGGTAACATAAATAGCAACCGTGCTGAATCTCTTACTGGTTTTTATAGTTTATCTTTTGAAGCTGTTGGATTTACTATATTAATCCGCACTGGCAAATATTTTAGCCACTAACCACATAGGACTCTTGGGCATTTGAAATGCTGCCAGTGGCACACGTTGAAATAAATGTATTTTGGAAGATTGGGTTAAATAAATTATATTATTAAAATTAATTTTTCCTGTTTCTTTTTACTTGTCTTAATTTTAGAAAATTTAATATTACATATGTGGGTCACTTTGCATTTCTATTGGACAGCACTGATGTAGATGAGCATAACGTCTGTATTTAATG
Source organism: Diceros bicornis minor (assembly GCF_020826845.1). NCBI lineage: Eukaryota > Metazoa > Chordata > Mammalia > Perissodactyla > Rhinocerotidae > Diceros > Diceros bicornis. The sequence goes on from NC_080741.1 coordinate 69,035,275, forward strand.
ATAGAATGATCTCTTCCTTTTAATCCTCACATATCTTATTTCTTTCTCTTTATATAGAGAAAGAAATGTGCTGGCTGGCACATCTAATACAATATTAATCAGCAGTGGTAATAAACATCCTTGTCTTAGTCCCAATCCTGAAGAGAATGTGGCTAAAGGTTTATCATTATGCATGAAGTTTCATGAAGATTTTTGGTATAACAACTAGCTATAAAGAAAATTCTCTTCAATTCCTAGTTTACTAAGGGTTATATTATAAGTAAGTGGTAGTCTTTAGCAAGTGCTTTTTCTGCATCTATCAAGATAATCATATCATTTTTGTCCTTCAGATTACTAACACATTTAATTACAAAGATAGATTCTGTGATGTCAAACCATCCTTGCATTCTAGGGATAAATTCTCTTGTATCACATCAGGGTTTCAGTCTATTTGGCTCCCATAATAAAATTTTGATTTTAAAGAGATGACTTTGGCTGCTCAGTGAAGATTGGGTTGGGGAAGGGGTGTGGAATCAGGTGTGTTATTGTGTGTTTATGTTATTACATATTTTTATGATACAGTCTTCCTGATGTATTGACTCTTTGATCATTATGAACTGCCCTACTTTATCTCTAGTAATACATCTTATTTCAAAGTATATTTGTCTGATATTAATATAGCCTCTCCAGGTTTCCTATACAAACTGTTTACATTGTATATCTTTTTCTCTATTTCCTTCAATCTGTGTCTTTTTATTTAAAGTGTATCTCTTATAGACAGTGTAGAGTTGTTTCTTGGTTTTGGGGGTTTTTTTTTCTTTTTTGGAGAGGAAGATTAGCCCTGAGCTAACATCCGTTGCCAATCTTCCTCTTTTTGCTGACGACGATTAGCCCTGAGCTAACATCTGTGCCTATCTTCCTCTATTTTACATGTGGGATGCCTGCCACAGCATGGCTTGATGAGCTGTGTGCAGGTCCACGCCCGGGATCCGAACCTAGAAACCCCAGGCTACCAAAGTGGAGTGCTCGAACTTAACCACTAAGCCACCAGGCTGGCCCCTGTTTCTTGTTTTTTTAATCCAATCTGATAATTTCCACATTTTTATTAGCGTTTAATCCATTTACATTTACTGTCATTATTGATTTGGTTATATTTAGATCCAACATTTTGTAGTTTTGTATTTGTCTCGTTTCTTTTTTGCTCCTCTGTTACTCTTTGCTTGACTTCTTTTGGGTTAATCAGATTTCTTTAGTATTCTATTTTAGTTTGTCTATTGGCTTCTTAGCTACATCACTTTGAAATTTTTTAGTAAGTGATATAGAGATTACAGTATGTCTTATAAACTTATCCCAAAGTACTTAGAGCTGATATATAATTATTTAATGTAAAATATAAAAAGCTTACAATGGTTTTAATTTCCGTTTATATCCTCTGGTAGGCAGAAGTCTAAGATGGCTTCCCAAATTACTGTCCTCTAGTGTGAATGCCCTGTATATTCCATTCTCCTTGAATGAGGGCAGAACTTCTAAATATGATAGAATATCACTCTTGTGATTAGGTTATTAATTAGTTGAATTTGAGTTCATCAAAAGGGAAACCATTCAGGTAGACCTGACATAATCAGATGTACCCTTAAAAGGGACTGGGACCTTCAGGAAGGCAGAGAGATTCAAAACACAAGAGCTCCTACAGAGAAGGCCACATGGCAAGGAAATATGGGAGGCCTCTAGGAGCTGAGAATGGCCCCTGGCCAACTGCCAGTGAGAAAACAGGGGCCTCAGTCCTATAGCTGCAAGGAATTGAATTCTGCCAACAACCATCTGAGCTTGAAAGAAGACACTGAGCTTTAGAAAGGAACACAACATATCTGACACTTTTATTTCAACTTTTTGAAAACTTAAACAGAGATCCCAATTTAGACTTTAAACCTACAGAACTGAGACATAATAAATGGCCACTAAATTGTGAAGATTTGTTATGAAGCCTCCATTCTTAGATCTATTGTTATCAGATATAATTACATTTATAAACGTTGTAAACCCATCAGGACAATGTTATCATGTTTGCTTTATATAGGCATATGTATTTTAAATAGATTAACAAAAGAAAAGAAAAACCATCTTTTATATATACCAACATATTTATCATTTCCAAAGCTCTTTATTCAGATAGATATAGACATAGATACAGATATATATCTTGTCCTTTCCCTTCAGATTTAAGAACTTCCATCAGCATTGCTTATATTGCCAGTCTAATGGTGATGAATGCTTGCAGATTTTTATTTTCTGAAGTGTCTTGTCTTTGCCTCCACTTCTGAATGATACCTTTGCAGGATACATAATTCTTGGTTGACAGTTTTATTTTTCATTCAGCACTATGAATATGTCATTCCAATGCCTTCTGACTTCTATGTTTCTGATGAGAAGTTATCCATTAATCATATTGTTGTTCTCCTGTATGTAAGATATCATTTTTCTCCAATTGCTTTTAACATTTTCTCTTTATCTTTCACTTTCGGCAATTTGGCTATCATGTGGCTAGGGAGTGATTTTCTTTCTATTTAATTTGATTAGGTCCATTGCACCTTTTGCATCTGTAAATTGATTTTTCTAAAAAAATTTGTGATCTTTTAAACCATTATTTCTTTAAATATTTTTTTCTGCATTTTTCTCTCTCTCCTTTCCTCCTGGGATTCTATATATAAGAAATTATATATATTAGAAATTATATATATAATTATATATTGGGAATATATATACACATTAGAAATATATATATTATAAATTGCATATATTATATATATAATTATATATTGGGAATTTGGGGGCAATCCTTGGAAGTGGGAAACTACAGAGAGAGCAATCTTCATTCCTATCCAACTGCCTGGTTGTAGCCAGATTTTGCAGGCACAAGGGAACAGACTGAAAAATGGATATGTATACACCTATGTACACACACACATAAATAATATGTGGGACTATATAATGTGCATATATTTATATATATACACACATATGCACACACATATACATGTATATGTATATATGTGATACCTATATATGATATAGGTAAGACCACATTATATAGTCAGTTTTCTTTATTTCTCCTGCTTGGATTCATTGAGTGTTTTGGATACGTGAGCTAATATTATTCGTCAAATTTGGAAAGTTTTGGCCATTATTTCTTAAAAATAATTCTGTTCCAACCTCTTTCTGGGACTCCACTTACATATATGTTAGTCGGCTGGATATTGTTCCATAGTCCCTTAGGCTCTGGTGTGGGTTTTTTTTTCTTTTATTTTGTCTTGCCTTTGTATCCCCCTTATGTGCTTCAGTCTCGTAGTTTCTATACTTTGTCTTCACATGCATTGATCTTTTCTTCTGTGGCATCTAATCTGCTGTTCTGCTCATCAGTGAATTTTTCATTTCAGATATTGTAATTTCATTTCTACAAGTCCTGTTTGGTGCTTTTTAATAGTTTCTATTTCCCTACTGTGAGTCTTTGTTGTTCCCTCATTATGTTCATAATTTCTTTTAAATTCTTGAAATATTTATAATAGCTGTTTTAAAATCCTTATCTGACAATTCTATCATTTCTGTAATTTCTACGTCTGTTTCGATTCACTGATTTTTCTCCTCATTATGGGTAACATTTTCCTATCCATTACTGTGTCTACTAATTATGTACTTTATGCTGGACATTATGGATGCTATTTTGTTTAGTGTGTAGATGTTTAGTGTTTGGCCAATGGCTCAAGGGGACCCACCCACAGATTTTAAGAGCCTCTTCTTTGCCCAACTCTTTTCTCATGAACCCTGCTCCCATATATTCCAGTCATCTCAGAGCCCCAAACTCTGATCTCTATATCTTCAGTTTAGCAAAATTGTCAAACTCTGTTTGAGTTTCTTCACTTTGCACCACAGTCTGCAAAGTGCCTTCAGGCAGACAGGGTGATTGTAGGTGTCACCTTGTTTGCTTATCTTCTCTCAGGGATCAAGGTTTAGTTCTGTGCTGCCTTTTTCTCAACATCAGAAAATAGTCATTACATATATTTTGTGCAGTTTTATGGTTGTATACAGAGGGAGGGATGGTCCAGTACAGTTGCTATGTCATGACCAGAAACAGAAATTTCCTGAAGTCTTTTAATATCTCATCCATATGAAGAAAAGTCTGGTCTCGGAGCCTATTGTGGGGCTACAGCTAATAGGAGAATTAAATGACTCCAGTAATTAGGAGAAGAGTATTGTTTGAGCATAAAATCAGGCTGACCCTGGAGAGAAGGAACTTGGAGTAGATAACCTCTTAGGTTCTTTTCAAATTCTAGATTCTATATTTTATACACTTACTATATAAGTTAGGATACTCTAGGTTGAAAATAATTGAAAACACAAATCAAACTGAATGAAACCATGAGTAAACTAATTGGTGGTATTGTAGGCTTCAGGACTGAATTGATCCAGAGACTCCATGAGATTCATCTTCCCATCTCTTGAGTCAGTTTTCATCTAAGTCTGATTCTCCTCATGGTCACATGATGACTGTCAAACACCTCCTGGCTTTGTGTTTATTCATTTAAGTCTAGAGGGGAACCATTTCACTCTCAAACAAAATTCCGTAGCTTCCCTCTGAGGGACCAGCTTGGATCATATGTTCACTCATAAGCCAGCTAAGGAAATAGGAAAGCTTTAATTAGTGTACTTCTCTAAACCAATCATGTGACTAGGGAAATGTAATAATTTTCATTGGTCTAAACAAATTTGGGCTCATCCCTAGTATTGGGCCTAATATTGGCAGCATTCAAACCACCTGGCTGCAACATAATGGAGGAAGGGTACAATAGATATTGGGATAAAAACTATAATGGCTGTTCTAATTACACTCAAAATTTTGGAAATATACTACTTCCTATTTACAGCATATATGCTAAAATGTTTCATATAGCACCAATTGCTGTCTAATTCTTGGCTACATTTATCAAGCTACAAAGAGGCTCTTAATTATTAATATTTTGAGTGGAAAAAAAAACAACATTTAAGATATTTTATAACCAATGATTGGGTTGAAATCCATATACTGAAATGCAGTGGTGGTTATCTGAGTCATAAAATTATGATGACATTTTCTAGGGTTTCATTTTTTGTGTCCTTCTACCTTCTCTTGTGCTAGGCATATATTTCTCATGTAATTGGAGAGAATAAATAAATCCATTAAGATGATGCTCGTGGAGTTGCAAGAGAAACCAGTATTTTAGCACTAGGAGAAGCAATGAGCGTTGTAGTTGAGAATATGGATTGCAGGCTTTGCTACCACAAGTTCATGGCCTGGCTTCACCACCTATTACCTCTATAAAATGGAACTAGTAACATGGTGCCATTAATTGAATGTATCAGACATTTTGACCAGCCTATTCATAAATAATATGAATTTAATCCTTACATTAGTATGAAATAGGAATCATTTATCACATTTCCAGATGAGGAAATTTAGGCCCTCAAAGATTACGTAAATGGCCAAAATAACAGGGTCAGTGAGACAAAAAGCTGATTTGAACCCACATCCACCCACCGCAAAGCCCTTTCTCTTCACCTCTATTCAAGTGGGTCTGAAACGTTGGTACACATCAGAATCACCTGAAGGGCTTGTTAAAATACAACTTTTTAGGCGCCACCTCCAGAATTATGGATTCAGTAGGTCTGAGTGTGGTCTGAGAATTTGCATTCCTAACAAGTTCTCTGGTGATGCTCGTGCTGCTGCTCTGAGGACCACATGCTGAGATCCACTGTTCCATACTACATGTTCAGTTATTGTGCATGTTCAATGGTACAATAATTTTAGCATAATTCCTCATATATGCAAGCGTTAACTGTCCTTTATTTGGGTGTTTGTTTCCTAAGCCCTTGTCTTTGTAATTTTTGTATGCTAGTAAAGCCTTCAGGTGTATAAAGAGGCTTGAGAAATCCTCCTTCAAGTCATTATTTCTAGCACTTTCTCCAGTCCAGTGCCCTAAATGGTTTTCTAGTGATCTAAAAGAGTTAATGCTCTTCCCACTTCGTAATTTAATTTTAGGGAGTAAATAAGCCACAAAACAAAATCTGTTATCATATCAATCCATTTACCAGGGTTTTGAAAGCATTAAAGTGATTTATCACAAAATCACGTCACATGAATAAAAAGCTCTCTGTAAACTCTTGGTTTCACTTTAAACTTGATTTTCCTTCTTTCTCTGCAGCTATACGGGTGGGTTGGTAATAAATTTGCCCTATGGGGCTCTATTACCTTAAGGACAGCTTTCTCTTTCATTACTGTATTGAGTTTTTCTACTAGCCCCAAGGTTTGGCCAGGAATTCTGCATGCAGTGTACTGAGTAGCAAAATGTATTATTACTTTCTGCATGCTTCATTTCTCAGATAAGTGGTGATATGGTCAGCTTAGAAGGACTAATATGATCACCTTAACAATGTTCAAATCATCCTCTAGTTAGTGAGCATCAGTCTAGTTAGTTAGCATCAACTCACTCCCTTGTTAGTATATGTCTGACTGGAAGGTAAGATTCTTTTTCCGAAAATTATTCATCAAAATAAAAAGGAATCTCCTTAAATATCTTGTGTTATGGTAAACTCCCAATTACTTTATATTGAATTAAATAGCAGTTAAAGCAAATGTCCTCATGTTATGTAAATGGATACTTGTAATTAGTAGTTGACTTATGTTTGGATATATATAGTGCTTCTATCATTCTTATTTCCAGAATATTTCAGATCTAAGAAACTGATATAAATTAGCTTAATTAAAATCCTTTTATTACAAGGAACAGGAACCCCCTCAAGCTACACTAGCTTGAGCAGTAAGGAAGATTGTTTTAAGAATGCAGGACTTCTTCATGAATTCCAAGGGCAGGAAAGACTGAAGTTCTGGAAGGGACTAGAATCAGGAACTGAATACCCAACAAGAACACAGGCAGAATTCTCTCTCTTTGTTGTCTTTTCTTTTCTCTTCTCTTCTGCTTGAATCTTTTCTCTCTGCACATCTACTTTCTCAACTTTCCTGTGCATACGGAGGAAGGAAGACCCCTCCACACCTCCTGAGAATACGTTCTCCATTCAAGATGCTAGCTTAGATGCTCAACTGCCTCTCAGTACCCTTCCAAATTCTAACAGAAAGAACTAATTGGTTCATCTTAGATCACATATCTAAGGGCACTTAATACAAATATGGTTGCCAGGGGCCTAGCTTAGAAAAGCAAGCAAGTTTTCCAATAAAGTTGGTCATTATGAGATGATAGAAAGATACAAAATACTTACTTTAGAACAAATTACTTTATAAAATTGAGTAGTTTGTTTTAGTAATTCCATATTTGGTGTCAAGTAAACTTTTAGAAACTTGGTGAAATAGAAAAAGTAGTGATATTTATTTTGCCTTCCTAACACCTCTTTTCCCTCTCCTTATAGCACCACCTCACTTTTTCATTAGATTATGACTTTTCACCATTCCCAGAAGTCCTGATGATGGTGTAAATCACATGCGTCTTCCCTATGCCACAGTAACCAGGTGGCACATGTAACCCGTGCTGACCAGAGAGCCATGTCACTCTAGAGTGATTGGTTTAGGGATAATCAAGTCCATCAAATTCTCCCTGAAATTGGATATATGGCATTTGAGGGGAAGAATGTTTTTCTTTTGGATCATAAGCCATAAGGTTGTGAACTTGAAGTTGCCACCATTCCCACTATGCGGTACAAGAATATCTCCAAGAATAAAGCCAATGAAAACTCAACAGAGAAATATCAAAAAATATCATTTGGGCTGCTGGGACCCACTGTACTTGAAGTGTACTTTCAAGCTTTGAGAGCCAATTCCTTTATTGTTATTGTTGTTGTTATGCTTAAGGTAGCTTGGGTTGGGTCTCTAATACTTGTAGCTGAAAGAGTTTAACTACTGCAGTCACATTATGTGTCTCAGAATTGAGTATAAAATATTAATGGGAAATATAAGTCCACCGTTTGAACCAAATACGTTTCAGAATTCAGAACTGTTTGGATTTCAGAAAGGTACAAAGATGCGTTTACCACACATCATGTAACAAACACCCAAGGATTTGAGGTTCTGGGCAGCATACCATAATCAAACATGTATTATTTTCTCAACACATTGTAAGAATACTCACACCAAGCAGGATAAATGAAATCTACGAATCAGGTCCAGTCACATTTTTTGCCTCCAGTAGAGGTAAGAAAATATCTTTTTTAGTTTTCAGAGCATTGCGTTTGGAAATTGTGGATAATGGATTATGGATATAATGGTCAATTTAAAGCCTCAATCAGGTATAGACACTGCTGTCTATCGTGTCTTTGTCTCTGCTGAGCCACACTCGGGAGCCCTACTGAATGGAACCAGTTAAAGTCATATGAGCCCAGCCATAATGGAGCTACAGAGAAACTCAGCACAGTCAGATATCTTGTATTTGAATCTCCAGCTCTACTACATACTTGCTATGCGACCTTGGGGTTGTGTTATGTGGATTAATGAGATAGCATATTTCAGGCACCTAGTAAGCACTGAAGAAATACTTGATTTATTCTCCTCATTCCCCATCCCTTCAGTGGCCTAGATAAATTACCCTTGAATTGGTGTTCCAGCTATCTCTGCTCAGGTGTGACTGTTCTCTTCTTCATACTCCCAAAGGGACTCTGAAATCACTTTTCTCATGCAAGGGGCCATTCCTAGGGGAGTTGGTATCCCAGATTCATCCCAAGGAAGTAGTGGGAAAAGATCACTGGGCTGGCCCCCTCTGGATCCCTCCTGCCATTTTGCCAGTGGTCAAAATCATTGTGATGGACTGAATAATGACTCCCCAAAGATGTCCACATCCTAATCCTTGGAACCTATGAATATGTTGCCTTACATGGTAAAGGGATTTTCTAGATGTGATTAAGTTAAGGACCTTGAGGTGGTGAGAATTTTTTGGATTATCCTGTGGGCCCAATGTAATTATAAGTGTTCTTATAAGCGGGAGGCAAGAGGGTCAGAGGTTGGATAGATGCACTTAAAAGATCAAGGAAGGGGTGACTAGCCAAGGAATGCAGGTGGCCTCTAGAAGCTGAAAAAGGCAAGGAAACTGATTTTCTTCTAGAGCCTCCAAAAGCAACCAGCCCTGCCAACACCTTGACTTTAAGCCTAGAGAAACTGATTTTGGACTCCAGAACTGTAACACAATAAATTTGTGTTCTTGTAAGCTACTAAGTTTGTGGCAATTTGTTACAGCAGCAATAGGAAACTAATACTGTCCTCAAGGACCGTCTCTAAAAGAAAAAGGAAAGAACATATTGTGTGAGTGGAGTATTAAATAGAAGGGACAATGTTCATAGCAGCATTATTCACAATAGCCAAAAGCTGGAAACAACCCAAATGCCCATCAACAGAGGAATGGATAAACTAAATGTGGAATATACATACAACAGAAGATTATTCAGCTATAAAAAGGAATGAAATTCTGATACATGCTACACCATGGATGAACCTTGGAAACACACTAAGTAAAACAAACCAGACAGAAAAGGACAAGTAATATATGATTCCACTTTTATGAGGTACCTAGAATAGGCAAATTCATAGAGACTGTGGGTAGAATAGAGGTTGCCAGGGGCTGAGGGGAGGGGACGATGGGAAGTTCTTGTTTAATTGGTACAGAATTTCTGTTTGGGATGATGAAAAGTTCTGGAGATGGATAGTGGTAATGGTTGCACAACATTGTGAATTACTTAATGCCATTGAATTGTACACTTAAAATGGTTAAAATGGTAAATTTTATGCTGTGTATATTTTACTACAACAAAAACAAATAAAGAGAGGGGTAAGGTGTCTTACCCACTTTTCCTTGGTGGTACATGGAGTGGTACAATGGAGTGAGCTGATTGTGTGTATCCGTGCATGTATATATATGCATGCATGGTGCTTTGTTTTCCTTTTCTTTTTAAAGTATCAGTAAGTGGAGTTGCCTCCTTTTCCTTTAAGATCTCTGAGTTGCTTTCTAGCTGTTTGACCCCTGCAAAGCAACACCCCACCCCACCCCCAATCAAGCTCAGGACTGAGAAAGTAAAGCCATCAGAATACACTTGACCTTACAGGCAATCTTGCTGAGACAGTCACCAGGGAGAATTAGTTCTTCTCCATAGAAATATAGAATATTAGATTAATCAGCATTTGTCAAACTTTAGTCTTTAGTAAGCCAAGGTCAAGATTTTTGCTATATTTGCACACTGCCTGTACTATTTTACTTTATTTTTCTTCAAATCACTCATTATTTTTGTTGGGCAAATGATATCTGTCACCTATCGTTAGGAATAGAAGTCTGAGCACTTTTTTTTTAAACTTGTCTGACATTTTTTTTTTTTTTTTTTTGCTGGGAAAGATTCACCCTGAGCTAACATCTATTGCCAATCTTCCCTGTTTTCCCCCTGCCCCCAAAACCCCAGTACGTAGCTGTATATTCTAGTTGTAAGTCCCTCTAGTTCTTCTATGTGAGCCGCCACCATAGCATGGCTACTGACAGATGAGTGGTGTGGTTCTGTGCCCGGGAATAGAACCCAGACTGCTGAAGTTGGAGCACTTTTGCCCACCACGTCTTGGTATCAGAGTCAGCAAGGAAAACACAACACAGGCAAGCGCTGGATGGAACACAGAGAAGAGACAGAGCAAGATCAGCTTCAGTTGTGGAAGTTGGCCCCCATGGCCAGCAAGACCCTCCCAGCAGCCAACACAGGGCAGTTGGCCTGCATGCACCCATCTTGTGCCATAGGATGAAGAACCCCATCCCCTCTCTGCAGGAGACAGATATAGTAGTGGGCTTGGCCAGGTGCCATATGACACACACGCTCAAGTAGAACAAAGGAGCACACATCGAGTCTGAAAGAGGGAAAGATATTCCCACACAGGTGATAAGCCCAGCACACGCTATGAGACAGTCACCAGAGAGAATTGCTTCTTTAGATCTCTTGGTAAGGAGTGTTCCAGGCCCGAGGCCCATTCTTTTGTGGCTGAGTAGGGGTTGAAAGACTGTATGCACTGAAGTGCCTTTCTCAACAATTCTTATTGAAACATAGCTTTAAGAATATAACTTTATAGTATTATTGTAAATATAAAACTAGTATCAACTGTCATAAATAGAAGTTAATCTGAAAAATAAATATGATAAAAAATAATGCATGATACCAAATTCTTATCATTGTCTATCAAAGGAGTAAGGCTTGCTTTTCCTCTCAAATAACAAGGAGTTGTTAAGTCATTCTAGCACTAAACAAAGATGTACTTTTTTTTTGTGAGGAAGATCAGCCCTGAGCTAACATCCATGCCAATCCTCCTCTTTTTACAGAGGAAGACTGGCCCTGAACTAACATCTATTGCCAATCCTCCTCCTTTTTTTGTTTTTTTTCCCTTTTTCTCCCCAAAGCCCCAGTAGATAGTTGTACGTCATAGTTACACATCCTTCTAGTTGCTGTATGTGGGACGTCGCCTCAGCATGGCTGGACAAGCGGTGTGTCGGTGTGCGCCCGGGGTCCAAACCCAGGCCGCCAGCAGTGGAGTGCACGTACTTAACCGCTAAGCCACGGGGCTGGCCCCAAAAGATGTACTTTTAACTTAATGGGAAGATTTGGATGAGATTTGCGATAAGAACATCATTTTCATATTGAGATTCAAGTTTATTCAGTACTGTGTCCTGTAATACATTATATTGTCTTGATTTTAACTCCAGTGGTTTGCATGCTATTCTTTGGGAAGCATGGATCTTGTTCAGGCCTCTTAATTTAATGGTAGGGAGACAGATACCTGGCAAGGAAAGTACTTTCTCAAGTTGTATCACTGACAGTAGCTATCCTATATTAAGTGTATATGGCGTCAGATACTACGAAGTGCTTCATACTTATCACTTCTTTCAGCCCTCATGATGGTCCTGCAGCATAGCATCCCCAGCCTACAGACAAGGCTCAGAGACATTAAATTTCCAGTCTGAGGTGAGTAAGGAATACCATTGGACCAACCTGAGCTTCCAAAGTCAGCAGCCAGTCTCTGTATTTGATGCCTACAGACTTCATCTTCTCATATTCCTAAGTTTGACTAGAAGTGAATGCAGAATCCTGCTTTGCTTTCCAATAATAGGGCTTTATATTGGGTTTCCTGTCCAGTAATAATTTTTGCGTATTTTTAACCTCTGTTAGAAAAAATCAAAATAACCACTGAGTTTCTGTGCAGAAACATAGCTGATGAAATTTTAATCTATGGTACAAAAGGTATTAATTTCTGATAAACATATATTAAATGTAACTGCATTGTGTTTTTATTTGTATGTGGTTTATTCACTTTTATCCTATTTTTAAAAGGGCATCTATTAATAAGTCTGGTATAAGATTATACCATGAGCAAACTTTTTACAAGTGTAATCTTTCTAAAATAGCAATGAGGGGAGAAGCATGGGTGGCCAGATAAATAAAAGCCTTCTTTCTTCTGAGCAAGTAACTTTGTTTTCTTTCCACTCAGCTGCTTACTTCTGTAGAGTAACAGACTGAAGAAGATCATGTTGCAAAATTTGGCATCTACAGAGTTTATATTTTTCAGAATATTTAATAAAAGGCCACCAAATGTTAAAATAATTATCCATTTCCTGTGTGTGTGCAAGTTTTTTCCATTGCTAAAAATTCTTAGTTAAAACATTAATTAAATGGGTTCTTCTAATTAAGAAGTGACTATAGACCTTGCAGTCACTGAACAGTGAAAAACTTTTATTTCCTTCATGGTTGTCTTAATGGTTCTGCCAAGAAGGGAAATTCTGGTGGTCACATGAAGACCTTTCTCTCCTTAAATTGCTTACGTCCAATGCTTTAGTTTCCTCATCTATTTTTTCAACCCATTTGATTTTTTACAATGGATCATCTTAATATCCTGATAAAGTTTAACATCATAGAAACATTTAATCCACTTAAATTTATGGGGGTTTTGTTTCATAAAAAGAGGAAGGTCAGCAAGAGTGAAACAAAGTATGAAAGAGAAAACCAACAACTTAAAAAATGTCACTATTTTGCTTACCATCCGCTCAATATGCTTCTACCCTAGCGCGAATAATAGATGAGAAACAAGAATCTGTGGTTCCATTTGCAGGTTTCAGTTATTTTGTGCTTTTTGTAGAATAGTGATCTACCCACAATGAGTGTGATTTAGTATTTTATTACTTATATTTTAACAACATGTACAATATACACTGACTCTAGATGCTATTTGTTATGTAAGATACAGCTCTGTATGCAAAGTCAAAGGCTTTTCAGATACGTAGAGATATGGATGTGGGTTACAATCTTTCCTTTGTCTTTATAATATATTATTGGGTGTTTTCCTTTAACCTCAATTCTCCCAATCAGTTTTGTAGGAAAAATCCATTGTTCAGACATTGTCCTTTTCTCTCTTTCTTCAAACCCTCCCTGCCTCACCAATGGCAGCTGACCCTCTCTTTCATGCTTGCAGGGGCTTCACTGAGCTGCCTCATGTAACATAGGTACATAGGAAGTTTCAACTTTTAGGTTGTTATTTTGTTCCTTCCACCCCACAGTGTTAATATTCTTAAGAAATATTTAAAGTAATTCTCTTCATATGCTGTTGGTTAGAGCAAGAAGTAACTCTTGCTAATTCCTTAATACACTTAGCTTCTGTTGGTGAGACGTAGAAGTAAAACCAGCCTCAGGTGAAGTCCAGCCTTAGCCTGATCTCTAGAGAGCTCTGAAGAATAAACTACCCCTCAGAGTTGATCCCACCTCGAGGAAAGGATGCTGGGCTCTCACACTCCCGTAGAAGGCGCTTGTTGGCTCCAAACTGCCCACAGAGAGATAGAAACTCCCAGTACTGCTGGCTTTCTGCACATGGGGTAAAAGCCTCTCCAATAAGCTCAGGGCAGTTCTCTGAGAAAAGTTGCAAGTGGGAGCCTTTGGAACAAAGCACACGAATGCAGGGAGGTGGGCATGTAGAACTGGTAAGAAGGACCAAGGGAGCTAGGCAAGGCTCCACAGTACAATCACCGCTATAACCAATCCACAAGACTTTCTAAACAAGACATGAAAACACAAGTCATAAAGAAAAAAATCGTAAATCTGCTCACAGCCAAAAAAAACGTTCTCAAGAACAAAAATAAGAATATAATCAAAGGTAAAAGAAACATTGGAATTTTAAATCTTTCATTTTTTTTTAAATGATGATCAGGAATGAGGCTGAGGGCAGACTCAAGTATCACACTGGTTCTTTGCTTGGGAGCCTAGGTGAATGGTGATGAAAATTGAAGACTACAGAGGTGTGTAATGAGTTTAGATGCAAATATATGAGTTCTATGGCCCATGAGCCAACCAGATGGATGTTCCATTAGGGATTTTGTTCATTTATTTCTTCAAAAGATGTCTTTCATGTAGTTCCTCTGTGCTAGGCACTCTGCTAAAATGCTGGGAATACGTAAATGAATAAAACAAAACCTATCCTTGAGGAGCTGAGTCTCTATGAGGGGATATAGATATTCAGACATTCTATTAGTCCTTCAATGAACCAATATGCCGATGTGTCAGCCATTGCTTTAGGCTTTGAAGACACAACAGTGAAAAAAATGGCAAATTTCCTGTTCTTGTTAACAATCTACTACAGAAAAATAGACAATAAACAATTTTAAAATATATAGTAGTCCTGATAGTGGCATGGAGAGAACAATACAAGGTAACTTGGAGGGAAGTTATTTTCCAATTAAAGTTAGGGAGGCCTCAGCCTAAAGAGGTGACATTTAAGCTGAGATGTAAATAGCAAAGATCAAACCTCTGAGGGAAAAGCATTCCGGCAAGCGGACTAATAAGTCTAATGACTCAAAGTCAGGAAGGATCTTGATGTGTTTGAGGGACAGAAAAAATGATGTAGGGGAGAGTGCATGAGACCGGACCGACAAGGGCAAGAGTGACCAGATTCAGTATATGTGTCTGGTATTCCTCATTAAACTGAGGTTAAATTATGTACCTTCTTACAACAGAAAGATAATGTGAATTCAAATAATAGCATTGAGATTTTTTAAAGTATAGTTAATGTCAGTGTTTCTCAAATTGTCTCTGAAGGAGGAGAATATTTTTTAACATTGTGGACCAATGCATTTGTAAAATAGAATAAATATGAAATAGAAAATTGAAATAAAGAAATAAAACATACAGGCCCATTTTTAAATTAAGACATTCAACAGTCATCGACTTAGTGCTGTAACAGTTTCTAAATGCTTGGTCTCAATTTCTGTATTTATTTTCTTGTGGGCTGGTCATGGACTAGCACCAGATCACGGACCACACTTTGAGTTGCACTGGACTACATAACTGAAAGTTTTCACTATATTTTAAAAACCTGTATTATTTACAGATACTATAGACATACTTTCCTTTAATATCATTTAATAATATTTGATTAGAAAAATTATGTGTGTACGTGTGTGTGTGTGTGTGTGATCCTACCAAGAATGTTATTAGGTCCTCGATTTCTTTAAAGTACAGTAATAGATGAGCCCAACGTTCCCAATGTGCTTTTGGCATTATTTATGAAAAACAGTCTTTAATTACCAAGCTTAACACATTATCCTTGGTGGAGACTCAAATCTCTTTTCCAACTTTAAACTGAGCAAAAGCTTTCATCTGGCAAGGTACTGAAGCCCACTATGAAAATTTTGTGCATCGAATTATCACCAAGAGCTATTTGGCAGCTTCTCCGTCTCAATGAAAAGGACTCTGTATTTTATCTTCACACAAATAACTCTCACCACCATATAAATTATTTTCTCAATTATCTTTCAACCTTTTTGCAATAAGGTTTCCTGAATAAGAACTGGAAATATCTACATCACATTCCATGTCACATTTCTTGATCCAAATTCTTTTAATTAGTTACTAAGCCCAAATCTATTTCAAGCACAACAATTTCCTGTATATCTGGAAGAGTGGTGGGAAATTTTTACCTCATCTAACCCAATCATGGACCATAACCCTATATTAATCTGGGAGACAGCCAATGCTTTTCTCTAGAGTGGTGTTACTTCTCTTTTAGACTGCAAGATATTTTTGCATTGGAAGTGAAATTTTGTAATTGTGAAAGAGATTTCCAACACACATTTTCCAGTCGATCCGAAGTGAAGTGCAAGCCATCGGAGTATCTTACAGCGTCCCATCCAGAGTATTGCCTCTGACATTTTTAAAGCACAGATTTTATGCTCTTGGTAGGGATCCAAGGGAAGTTCTGGATCAGCACACTCAATTCCAAAGGAGCAGCTAATTTTACTGTCTCCCCCTCTGAATTTCAGAGAATGATGGGTTAGCCACAAGTCTATAGTATGGCTTAGATTAAGTTATTTTCAAATGCATTGCACTCTTGAACCAGTTTCTCTTTTCACTTTCTTGGTAGCGTGCATTCTCTCTGATGCGCTTGAAAACAACTTAAAGCTCTTCATGACCATCTCAACCAACAGATATCACTTAAACTTGGGCAGTCTCATGGGACATTGATTCTTGTTGACTGTGGCCTGGAGTTTTAGTGCAAAAGCTCAGGTGAAAAAGGCCCATTGTTGTGCTTTGCTGGAGAGAGAGATGGTCTTCCTTTGTAGTCTCAGCAATAGCATCAGATGGGACCATTTCTAATACACTACATGTATGTTTGAGTGAAAGGCTTGAAATGCTGTTATCTAAAAATCTAACGAAACATTTGGCTCTATCTGAAAGAAGCACATGTTAATTGCTTATCACACCATCAACTTCCATTTCACAAAATGACTGATAGCTCTGTGAATCGGTGAGGAGAAAGCACTACACTTTATTTCAAAGGCAAATTTTTCACCATCAGTAAATAGGGAGGTAACTAATAAATAGAATCTGCTGTCATTAATTCATCACAATTATTTTCTTAGGTAAAGCATCATATTGTTTATATGCAAAACACTTTCATTTTGGGGATAAATGACCTCCTTTGTTTGCAAAATCTGCTCTTTGCTTTCATGAAAAACACAGACTTATTCATGGTTTAAAAAAAAAATCTGCTAAATGTGATTCCAAAACAAACTGGTATTACTGATGCATCTCAAGTGACCGTCTCAAAAAAAAAAAAAAAAATGTGCCTTGGATTAATCCAAGCCAGTTTCGAATTTCTAGGAGTCCGTGATACGTTCTACCCAAAGGTAAGTTTTTTGGGAGGTCTTGAAAAATACAACAAAAACACACCAGAAGTATTTAGTGTGTTTAGCAGAAACTCCAAGTGGAGAGAGAAATGGTAGTCCGAGGTAAAACAGAAGGGAAAAAAAGCTATAAACTGCTAAACCGAAACTTTCTCACTCTGTCCCTTTTTCTTGCCCAGTGAAGCACAGACAGCTACATCTGTATCAAAGAACGGTTTCCACCCATCTGATGGGAATGGATAAGCTAACTCTCCAACTTTCTAAGGCAATAAGAGCTGATAGGCAGCCAAGCAAACATCCTGGCCACAGCAAGGCAGGTAGCCACATGTTTAGAGATGCTGAAATCATTCCACCCACCTTTACAGCTCTGTCCCATTTTAAAAGCAGCAATAAAAATGCAACAGAGACTTTCTTCCTCCAGGCACCGCCTTCCTGTGTTTCTTTTGTTGTTCAGGCTTTTCTGACTGATTACTGTTCTAAATCAACATTCCCCTCCATTTCAAGGGCTCTACTTGAACAGCTGGGCTGTTTTGTCCTCCCTGCCCTCCCGCTCCATCCCCTTTTATCCTTCTCTTGGCACAGGTCTCCTCTGCAAGTCTTCTTCTCATTCTCATTCTCAGGTCTTCCTATCAGAGCCCTCCCCAGCCTCTTTTCCCCCTCTGGTCCAGCGTTCTACCTGCTCTGTACCACCACGAGCTCCCTCATTCCACACTCCCCTGCTGCTAGTTCCCTTCTTCTCATCTGCTTCCTACGTGCCAGGCAGGCTCTGCTCCACAATTTCATCCGGTGGCCTGGGAGTGAGGGTGAGCAAGCTGTCACTTAAACTCCCTCCATCTCAGCCAGCCTGAAATGGAAAGTGTGATAAATGGAACCGTACAAGGCTCAATTTCATCTGGAAATTTCAGACTTATGATGTTCAAATAGGTTCATAAATTCCCCCATAACGCCTCTCTGCTCTCCCTAATACCCAATTGCAGGTTTCAACTGAGCAGGCCTCTCTACCTGTTTTTACAGCCCAAGATATTCAGATCTTGGCATGCGTCTAGTTCTCGTGCTTTGGCGTGTTTTTAATCTACTGCCCGGTTTGGGGATGCAGCCACCGCATATATATTTGCTGATTCTTTTCCAGAGGAAGAATGTCGACAATGGACGACTCGGGTAGTCTTCAAAGGAATTTCACTCAGGGCCGCTTTTATTTTTCTGTTTCTAAAAGCCAGAACTGGCTTTGTTGTTGGCAAATATGTTGCTACATGTCCTGTCCTGGGGAAAAATCGTCAAGTGGAGAATCTTCAGAATGAGCTCTTGTTATCTCACTGAGAGAAAGGCTTTTCTCCTCCATTTTCTCCCCCATTGTCTTGTGGAAATGTCCCTTGTCTTCAGGAAATTGTCCTTAAAATAATATGAGAATGCAGATCTAAAGGCTAAGCAGAAAATTATCAGTTATGCCTTTTTTTAGGTAGCAAAGACCAGTAATATCAGTTGTTTTTACAAAATTTGAGATACGATACAGTTAAATGTGTAAAAGTTTAAAAAGAAATTTAAACAAAGAAAAATTTTTTTTATTTTGTCCATTAATGTATAATTACACCAGCAATACAAGAGGTTGTTTTTTCATCTCCCTTGACCATCTTTTCCAATTCCAGTACCCTCAACAGATATAACTACTGTTTTTTCATACTGTATTTACTCACTACCTTTAGGTCATACATGTCTGTAGAAATATACATTTTGTGTTTTTAAAGCAAAATGGGATGACTTGGTATGCTTTGTTCTACAACTTGCTTTTTCCTCTCAAAGTATATCTTGGAGATCTTTCATATCATTAGATACAGTTGTAAGTCTTTTTTAACCACTCCACATTAGTCCATAATATGTCTATATCAAGTTTTTTAAAGTATTCCCTTAGTAACAAACATTTAAGTAGTCTACAACTTTTCATTATTACAAATAATATTTCAATGAATATTTCCAAATATGTACCCTAGCATACATCAATGATTTCTCTTTTCTCTAGAGTAGATACCAAGAAATGGAATTACTGGACCAAAGAGAATGTCCATTTTTAATTTTCATGATTATTGCCAACTTGCCTTCCAAATTGGCTTTACCAGTTTGATATCTCTTCAAGTGGATCAGCTTTTTGATCATGTCATCTCTCACCCCCTCCAAATCGAAAGTTAGCAGCCTAAGACCAGAAACAAATGAAAGAGACTTTTATAACTTAACACTTTCTTCCCACTGTACACAAGGACATAACCTATGCTTTTCTGCCTGTCCTACACCATGTCCCAGTGCTCACAGGACTAATTTCTATAATGTTAAAAGAGAGCATATTTTCTCAGTACAAATGCTAAATTTAGAATAAAACAGAAAAAATACAAAAAAAGGACTAAAAATATTTTCCTACGTATCCTAAGTCATTGATGCAAGAGAAATCTCAAAGGGTACAGAAATATCTTTCATATTAGAAAGCATTTATTTCCAAAATACTCTAACTTGAATAAAAGCTAACTTTTAGCATGTTCTATTAATTACATTAAAGTACAGCCCCTAATATGAGTTAAATGTGTGTGAAGTTCAAAACTTCGTATTTCCAAATTATTGACCACATTCAACATTTTGCTTTGTGTATAATCACAGTCTTGGGTTTTTTAATTCAGTCCTCCAATAGGTCCATCCATGGCTTTTTAAAAAGTATATTCTTTGGAGCTGGAGATGCACAGTAACATTTTTTTTTTTTTTTAACAAGCATGCCTTTGGTGAAATAAGTTTGGGAAATGCTGTAACCTGTATCCACCTCACTCTTAGATATTCACAATCATATTAGCACATCAAAGGCTCCAGAAGTCCTGTAATACCAAAAACTGTCCAACTTAGTTTCCAAACTCTATTAGTCTATGATAATCTGTTTTTCACATAACATTTTTAACATCCTCTGGAATTGCTATTGCAGGCAATACATTTTGAGAAACACTATATAAGTACAAATTGTCAGTAGAGCTAAAGATATGAAACCGGGGGCCGTCCCGGTGGGGTAGCAGTTAAGTTCGCGTGCTCCAATTCGGCGGCCCAGGGTTCACAGGTTCGGATCCTGGGTGTAGACTGACACACCGCTTGTCAAGCCATGCTGTGGCGGCAACCCCTATAAAGAGGAAGAAGATGGGCACAGATGTTAGCCCAGGGCCAGTCTTCCTCAGCAAAAAAAGAGGAGGATTGGCATGGATGTTAGCTCAGGGCCGATCTTCCTCACCCAAAAAAAAAAAAAAAAAGAGGAGGCTTGGCGACAGATGTTAGCTCAAGGCTAATATTCCTCACAAAAAAAAAAAAAAGATATGAAACCAATGAACTTCAAAGGGAATGAAAGCAATGCACGTTAAGTTAAACAGGAAAGAGATTCTAGATCCTGAGGAAGGAAGGTAATGACAAAGGCACAATATGGCATCCAGAAAACCACAGAGAGGGGGCAAAGCAGCATTCAACAAATATCTATTGAGTGCCTGTTTGTACCAGGCCCTGTTCTAGGTGCTGGGGATAAAGCAGTTATTAAAACAAATAAAAAATCCCTATCCCTGTTAAAACATTTCAAAATGCTATTTCCTGGGCCAGCCCGGTGGCCTAGTGGTTAAGTTCAGCACGTTCCACTTCGGCAGCCCGAGCTCGGTTTCCAGGTGCAGACCCATACCACTCATCTGTCAGGGGTCATGCTGTGGTGGCGGCTCACATACAAAAAGAGGAAGATTGGCAGTGGATGTTAGCTCAGGGCAAATCTTCCCCAGCAAAAAAAAAAAAAGTTATTTACTGAGAAGATCAAGTTCTGCAAGTCGGTAACTGGATACATTAAGCTAAACATTCCTATATATCAAAAGAAACCATTAAAAAAAAAATGCATTTAAGGAGGCTGGCCCAGTGGCATAGTGGTTAAGTTCACGTGCTCCACTTCTGCGGCCTGGGGTTCACAGGTTCGGATCCCAAGTGCGAACCTATGCACTGCTCATCAAGCCATGCTGCGGCAGCGTCCCATATACAAAATAGAGGAAGACGGGCACAGATGTTAGCCCACAGCTAAAATTCCTCAGCAAAAAGAAGAGGAAGATTGACAAAGGTTAGCTCAGAACGAATCTTCCTCACCAAAAAAAAAAAAAGCTTTTAAGATATACACTGGGAGAATATAAAGAACTCCTACAAATCAATAAGAAAATAACAAATAACCGAATAGAAAAATGGTCAAGAGACATCCACAGAGGAAGACACCAAAATAGTCAATAAATATGTATGATTTTCAACTTTATAAATAATGAGTTAAATGCAAAATCATACCACAAATAGATATTATTTCACAGCTAAAATGGCAAAATGAGAGTGTAGCAATACCATGTGTTAGCAAGAATATGGGGGAGTTCCTAAACATTGCTAGTGGGAGACAAAATTGGTATACCTACCTTGGAGATCTCTTGGGCCAGCACTGCCCAATAAAAATAAAATGTGAGCCACACATGCAAGCCACATTTTAAAAAGGTAAAAAGAAACAGGTAAAGTTAATTGTAATAATACATTTTATTTAAACCAATATATCCAAAATATTATCATTTCAACACATAATGAATCTAAAAAATTATTAAGATATTTTATATTATCTCATGCTGTCTCTGAAACCTGGTGTGCATTTTAAACTTACAGGACACCTCGATTCAGACTAGACACATTTCAAGGGCTCAATATCCACATGTGGGAAGTGGCTACCATATATTGGACAATGTAGCACAAGTCAACATGTAGTAAAATCTTTATTGTACCCAAGCAAACCGCTACAATTGTGCACCAGGAGTTTGAAGAATATTCATTGCAAACTTGTTACAAAAATTTTAAAAATGGAAACAATGCAAATGTCTGTCAGCAAGAAAATTAGTTTATGAATTGTAGTATATTCATATTATACAATATGATAGAGCATGAAAATAAATGAGCTAGACCCATACTTAACATAAAAGTATATTGTGTGATAAAAACAAGTTGCAGAAGAATATGTAAAGTGTGATAACCAGTTATGTAAAGTTCTAAAACCTCCAAAACAATATTATTTATTCCTTAAGCCTCCATACATATATAATAATAGCTTAAAGACATACAATAAAATGAAAAATATCAATTCTGCATGATAGTGTTTGCCAAGGAGAGACAGGGGGAAATGATCCAGGAGAGGAACACTGAGGATTTCAACTGTATTGATGATGTTTTATTTCCTAACCTCAGTGGTATATATACTTGTATTTGTCATGTTACTCTATATACTTATTGTATATCTAAAATATTTGAGAATGTTTGCTGAATGTCAGTCGTGGATAGAACATTCCAAAGCGTCCAATTTTCTAGTCAATGAGAATAAAGCTTAGACTCATAGATGTAGGGTTATTTTTCCCGTTTTCTTTTTTAGTCAATAGACATTTAAATTGTTTTCAGAAGGAACGTTCAATCTTTCTTCACTTCCTGCAGTGCCCCTTCGGCAGTGAAGTTTGGTTCGTGCATGTTTAAATGAGAGGTGAACTTACTTAATAGCAGCAACACCCAACCCACAGCTAGGTGCGAGGAAAAGGACAGAGAGCCTACAAACTGGACAATTCTGAGCGTGGAGAGGTCAGCACCTGCTGCTTTGCCTTGAGTGCCTCTGCAGACAGGGCTTGCTGGCGGGGCAGTCCGGGGAGCATCGCATGACTTCTTGCCTCAGCCAATGTCTCTGCAAGCGATTTTCCCACTTGGGTTCCATTAGGATTGTTCTAGCTTGCACAGAGCGGCAGACACACACACAGATCTTGCATGCCCCATCAGTGTAATTACAATGTCACAGCTACCGGATTGAATTCCGCCAAAAAGAGAGGTTAAATGGATGTTTGCTAAATAGCCAGCATTTCAAGAAACATATACCACATTGACACCAAAAAAAAAGAAGAAAACACCAAATGTCAGACTGCCACGTCAGACACTGCTCTGGGAAACTTGCACAGCCTCAAAGAAACTCCCTCCGAAAGACGGCTAACAGGAAATTATTATTTTTTAAAAAGGGGAGGATTTTCTCTATGGTAAGCATATTCTTTGAATAATATAAAGTATTATTGGATTTGGCGAGTAATAAAGTATAATCTATTATATCATAACCTTACTATAGAACACTATGCTCTAATGTAAGATGCTACATGTATATTCTACAATAGAACTATATTTTGCAAATTTACCTGATTATAAAAGTCACCTGGGGCTGTTGTGAAAACTCTGCTCACGAGCCCCTCCCAATGCATGAAGACTTAGTCTCTCATGGGTAGGGCTTCATCTTTTATGGCAGTGGGTCTCTAAGTGTGGTACCTGGGCCAGCAGCATCTCACCTGGGAACTATTCGAAATGCAAATTAGCACATTCTAGTACAGATTTACTGAATCAGAAATTCTGGGCCATGGGGCTCAGCAATCTGTGTTTTCACAAGCCTCCAGGTGATTCTGAGGTCACTAGAGTTTGAGAACCGCTGGCCTTGAGCCTGGTTATTCAAAGTACGCTAGCAGGATCCCCAGCATCAGCGCCACCCGGGAGCTCCTTAGAAGTGCAAAATCTCAGGGCCACCCTAGACCTGCTGAAACAGAATCTGCACTTTAACAACATTTCCAGGTGGTTTGTTGGATCACTGAAGTTGGAGAACCACTGTCCCATGAACAAGGGTTTGACATCACTTTTCCTGGGTTTGAAGCTCAGTTCTGCTTCTCAACAGGCTTGTGATTTTAGGCAATGTTTTTGGTCTCTCTCATCCCGTGTCCCTCTCCTGCGAGATGAGCCTGATGATAATACCTTTGATAACCCTTAAAGAATTCTCCTGAAGATGAAGTGAGATGATGCTCATGCAGTGCTCAGCATGGTGCTGACACCTAGCACACGCTCAGTTAGCAGTGGTTATGATGATTTTCTGATCACCTTTTTAAGAGAACCCACTTATCCAACATTGACAAGATATCTACAAACAAAAGCAAATAAGATTTTCAAGTTATATAGTTAGATAATTTAAACCACAGGTACATGAGCCTGAAATATTGACGTACTTGAGATTTGAAAACCTCAGAGTAAATATTCTAGCTTTTAAAGCCTAAGACACAACAATTAAACAATAGCTGCAGAAAAATCTTGGAGACTAGCACACTCATCATGAACAGGTTTTTCTCAGCAAATCCAGAGCCTTAGGAGTCCTTACCAGGCTAATGAAGGTGAGTGAGTGGTAATCAAGTACATAGAATAACCTGAGTCCCAAACTTACATTTTTTTACATGGGAAAATGAAATAAATAAAGTTCTAGATTTTTTTCCCATCAAGTTAGCCTGACCAGAGTGTGAAAATGAATTGTTTCTTATTGTAGTACTATCTGTCCTTTTATGTTAAGCATCTCTTACAGGAACAAAAGCAATCAAGAGAATGAATGAAAAATCATTTATTCCATTAAGATGTTTTCTCACTGACTCGAATGGTTACAAGAAGTATTTTTTATACACTTTTCCACATCTGACCTGATATTTTAGAGACCCCCATATTTTCTTTAGTTGTGAAATGGCTCTGCTCTGTTACAAAATATCTTCTGCTTTCTGCATTATTTGCAAGAAATGAAATCAGAATGACTTCGTATTTAATGGGAACATAAAGTTCAATTAATGACATATCCTGTCCCTGGCTGCAGCTGCAGGAGTGTCCAGCTATGGCAGGGGGCCTCCAGGAACGGAATTTATGAATTAACTGCTGCTGAAAAGCCAACAGAGGGAGCACAAACCATTGTTTTTTGTGACACATAAAAAATGGCTCTTAAAAATAAACTTTCTTGGTGGCATGGCATAAGACTAAAAAAAATTAAATCCCTGTATCTAGATTTTGAAAGGCATTTATCAGGTAATAACTATTAAAATAGGTCATATTTTCTTATTTAAAATTCTGTCAGAAACAGAGTAATGATTTAGGAAAAATATTTTTATTATGGGGAGAAAGGAGCTGGCCTGATGATTTTTCTCAGTTTATCTCTTTGTATTTATGAAGTTCCAGCAAGGGCCCTTAAAATTCCTCTCGCTCATTCTGTTGCCTTTTCTTGATCATTCCCTCCTTTCCAGCAGTAATGAATTGCAGCATACTCCACATCTGTGGGGAGAGAGCAATTGTGTAGCCTCATTCCTTAAAATTTGTCTTAAATATGAAATTTCTCTCTCTTGATCAAAGGAATCTTGCTTTTATCACACACATAGATCTCTATTCTAAGAAAAACTCAGAGACCCTTCAATGCTGTTTCCTGTAGACTTCTTTTATGATTTGGCTTCTCCTCAAATGAGAACTCCAAAATGAATCCTCTTGTATTTAAAGTAGATTTTCGTAAGGTTACTGGTTTACTAGTTCTCCTTGATTTTTCAGGGAAAACTTTGATATGTAGAGTGCATAAAAAAGTCTACACATGCTATCAACTCTTTAAGAATTTTTAGAGATTTGGTTATTTAAAATATAAACAATTTGCCCCATACCTCCCTTCCCACAGTTATTCTACAAAGATATCTATCAATAATGATTTTCCCCTAGTAAAACACATTCGTTTTTCTTGATGAAAATGTTCTGGGTTGAACAATTTTAAGACCAAATACTATAATGATATTTGTGTTGATTAAATATTCATTTATGAGTAATTTTCTATGTCTCTGAGAGTTCACGAGGAGTACAGAATTTTGCTACCAAACACCCAAAAAAAGGGTTTAGCACTCTGGCTTTATTGCTTTATTACGATTTTGATAGTACCAAGATTACTGGCTATTCAAATATTATTTAAACCAAACAGCCAGCTGCTGTAGTCATACAAAAGACCCTATACGCAACCAGCTGTGCCTTATAAAGCTGGTCGTTGCCTTTGCCCATGACTTCTTTTCTTTATTTTATCAGCAAGCTGTGGTTGGTTGTTTTTCCACCATCCAAACATACCTGGCCACGTTGGAGTTTTATCTGTTGGGGTAACTTCTAGATGAGATTTTATGTATGTCCTAATCTGAAACATGACCAGCAACTTCCCCTCCTGCCTTCTTTAGGGGCGTGGAGGGGCAATGCATATTATAAAATTTGGTGAATGTTGCTGTTAGAAGTTCCTTAGGAGGAATACAATCATTTGAAGTAGGTTGCTGGTCTGAGCTAACAAAGATAACCTTTTAAATTGATTTGTAGGATACTGTGTCTTATTATTTTCCCATCTTCAATACAATCTTGTGTTTGACCCCCATGATATCAGCATTAAAGCTACCCTCATACATATGGCCGCCAGAATGTAGCAAAGGGAAGTGGTTAAGTGATTTAAATTCTTTACCACTGAAAGCTTTCAGCTCATTGATGTTCAAAAATCAGTTGAAGAATCTAGCACAGACTGCTCAGAAACTAACAAATCAACATGCCATTCACCAAACACACAAGGCCAATTTTCAGCTACCCCACCTTCAGACTATTCATGGAAAGTCCAGTTTAAGAAAAAACTGGCCCAGGGTCTTCTCTTCAGGCTGCCATTCAATTAATGAAAAGAAGTGACAACAGAAGTTAATAACTATTCCTGATCATTGAAGCAACGTATAGAGGTGGCTGGGAGGCAAAGGAACTGGAGAAATTGAACCTGGTGGGTGGAGCCACACAAATATCCTCTGTGCTTCTTTACTATCCTCTCTCCACAAGGCAGTACCGTGGACATCTGCTCCCAAACTGTTCCCATCCTGTTCAAAAACTGACCTGCATATATATAGGGCTTAATGACCAAATGTTTAAAAATTCATTGCACAAGAACAGCTGAAAACAGTTGATTGGTTTGAACTTTATTGTATGCACCTTGCTTCCCAGTCTGCAGTAAAGGGGAAGGTCAGCTGGTAAACATTTGGGCATTTAAAAATAAGAGGCCTAGATTTCCCAATACTCCTGTCTGTTTTCTTTACCCACAGCATTAGGCCCTACTAAGTTCTTTGTGCTGGGCTGGTGCTGTTTGGTTTTGTCAGCCCATCCTAATACAGAGGGGTCAGAGCAGACCTGGAGAAGTGGTTGCCTGCCAACTCCTGTCAGACCTCTGCCCTGAGAAGTTATTTCTAGAAGCATTGTCCTCATTCACTGGGGAGCCATTTCATCTGCGAGAAAGCAGGTAACTTTGGTTTTTCCTCAAGTACTGTTTATAAGTGGTTGTCACTCCTAGAAAGATCAATCTTCTCCGGGAAAGGCCGAATTGTAGTACAATATTCTAGGTAGCCTCATCACTGGATTGGATTCAGAAGTTTGCCCTACATGCATACAAGCAAGCACCAAGGTACTGGAAATTTCACAGTGTCATCAATCAAGTCATATTCTCAAATCATGGCATTCACTGGGAATATATAATTGGGAAAAGAGATGATTTGTTAAAACAATAACTCCTTAGCATGAGAAAGTGGTCTCGTTAATTCAAACTCCAGCTCACAGTGGGCTTCCTAAGTAGATAGAGTCTACCCTAGTTCTAGAAAAGCCAGCACAATTTTTAAGTTCCGTTCTTTGTTAGCAACTTTTCGTGCCATGCTTTCTCTTGTTTCTTCTGCCCATGCAAACTTGTGTGCTTCTCTACTTTAGCTCCTGTTTGATAGTCTAATTCCAGTCATTGCTGATCTGAACAAACCACAAAGAAGACACTGAGACATCTGTTAAATAGAAAATGTTGGACAAAGGCATTTCAGGTGGGAGGGAGAAGGAAAGAGGACTAATGCAGGACATGGTATACTATATCTTCCTGCAGTTTTAAGCTATTTCCTCCCGTGAGCTCATGGAATTTACCGCTGTTTCCACCCCTGCCATCATTTCTACTATAAAAACCGAGTCCTTTGCTTTATTTGGAGGCCCTTGGGCATATAAGTATACGTGTGTTTTAAACTCACTCTCCTCTTTAACTGATTTATTCCTTTCTTCTTCATAATTTTCCCCTTCTCAGTGTGTAGCCCTTTGTCATTAGAATGATAATCATAATAATAGCGGGAATGTAATTTCCCATAATGCTAATAGTAGCTGTGTGCACACACACACCCAGTTTATTCTTCAATTCATTTATGCTCTGACTTCTTCATCTCGTATTTAAATACAGCAGGTGTTTATCTTCATCAAGAAATGTTTGTTGAGCTCCTCCAGGGAGCACGGGGTTGTCCCCAGGTGCCGTGGGCTTACGCAGGGCAGATTCAAAGATGTGGAAGTTTTAAGTTTTCTCTCTCTCTAAGATCCAGGAGTGTAAATTTTATTGCATTCCTTCAGATGTTGTAAGTGGCAAACCTTTACTTCTGCTTACTTGAAATTCCCTCAGTTGCGTTAGCAAGGACAGACAGACCAAAGCATATTAACTTGAGTTATTGAATGGTGTCCTGCTTTTAATATGGTGCTCTGCCTCAAAAGTATAATTGAGAGGGTTCTCTTTTTACAGCCATTAGATGGAAAGAATAGACGATGATTCTATAAGTACTGTGGATTTTTTTCTGAAGCTCTTCAGCAGCCTAAGAACATGACATTACTCTTCAGTGTGTCTTGATGATATAGGTGGAATTCAGTGGTACAAGGAAGTTAAACAGATTCCTCAAAACGGATTGT
Source organism: Diceros bicornis minor (assembly GCF_020826845.1). Classification (NCBI taxonomy): domain Eukaryota; kingdom Metazoa; phylum Chordata; class Mammalia; order Perissodactyla; family Rhinocerotidae; genus Diceros; species Diceros bicornis. Next base: position 69,064,083 of record NC_080741.1, read on the forward strand.
ATGTAGTAGTCATAATAATACCTTATTTTTTAAATCATGCTTTTGAGTTTAAAAAGTGCTTCCTACTGTACTTATTTTTTGAGATATATTCTGACATATTTAAGATGAAATGTTAATGTAATTTATTTAAAAGTATTCATCAAAAATAACAATGCAAATATGCAAAATATAAACAACTGTTAAATCTCAAAAAAAAAGAAGAAAACAACGAAAGTGCTTCCTTATAGTTCACCTTGTTGGGGCTTCGTAAAAACCCAGTGAAGTTGTTACAATAAAAAGTGATAGGGGCTGGCCCGGTAGGGTAGCAGTTAAATTCCCACGCTCTGCTTTGGCGGCCTGGGGTTCGCAGGTTCAGATGCCGGGCGCAGACCGACACACTGCTTGTCAAGCCATGCTGTGGCGGCGTCCCATATAAAGTAGAGGAAGGTGGGCATGGATGTTAGTCCAGGGCCAATCTTCCTCAGCAAAAAGAGGAGGATTGACAACAGACATTAGCTCAGGGCTAATCTTCCTCACACACACAAAAAAAGTGATAGCCTTATTTTACAGATGAGAGTGATGTGACTAAGAAATGTGAACTGTCCAAGATCCCGTGGCTAATGGCTGATTCAGTCAGGTCAGGAATTCAGGTTTTCTAATTCCAAATCTAGTGCTTTTTTTTTTCTCAACCATAATAGATTGCTCCCTGATAATTACTATTAGATTCTCAACTGAACATTGGTGTTATGGACTAATCTTTTAAGATCTAGATTGACAAAAGTTTTACTTTCAAATAGAATGTGTGGACTGATCAGACAAATTAACCCAGGTAAAACTTATGATATGTCCAAATTATCCAACAAAAACTTAAAATATGTTCATGTTTTCTACCTGTTGAATGACTTAAATTTGGTAAGATAATACGGTGTTAAGAGCTGAGCTTTCGGGGTAAATCAGACTATCAGGGCGACCTGAGTGAGAGTAACCTTAAGAGCCCATCACCATAATGTAGGTGATGGAAGGCTCTGCCTCATAGGATTGTTGTGAGTATTAAATGAGATATTGTATATAAAGTGCTCAGCACTGTGTGTTATGGAATAAAAGCTCAATAAATTCTGTTCATTAAATACAGTTATTAATGGTAAGCCTATTACATTTCCATTAAATTAAACCTCAGTCAGTGCACCTTTAAAACTTGCAATAGCTGCAAAAATTAAAAATTGCTACTTAAAAAGGAAACTACTACAGAGAATTCAGGCCATATGAGAAATAGTTAAAATAGGGATACCTTGGTCAGTTTAATCGGAGTACATGCACCAGGACACCAGACAGTAGGATCAAAAAAAAAGGAAAATAGAGCCAGGCTGTTCACCTTATTGAGAGTTAAGAGCCATGGAGAGAAAGCATCAAGATAACTGAAGATAATGTGATTCAAGCTTATTGATAATAAAGACCTCTGGCTTCAAAAAATGAGTGGGCAATCCAAGAAGAGCAAAGCCATCACCAAAGGATGCTCTAGGTCATGAGTATTCAGAGGTATAGGTTAAAGTAACAATGAGACACTACCTCATCTAACAGCTTGTCAAAGAAAGTTATTAAAAGTGATAATACCAACTGCTTGTAGGGATGCACAGAAAAAAGCAATCTGGTATGTTTTAAATGGAAATTCCAATAAGATCCATGAAAAATAAGTTGTATCCATGGTTCAAACCAACAAACCCATTTCTGGGAACCTATATCATGGATACAAAAGCACCAGTATGCAAGTCTGTAAGTACAAAGACACACATTGCAGTGTTATTCATAGCGGCAAAAAGCTAGAGGCAATGGATGGCTCATAATATTTCTGGTACATCCACACTGTATAACGTGTCCATTGAAAAGAATGGATTCGTGCTCTCTTCCAGTGGACTTGGGAGGGTTTCCAAGAGTGTTATGAGCCGAAGGAGTGAGGTGCAGAGACAGGTGCGCCATATGGTCACATATTAGGAAAGCTAACAATATATGCAGGAAGGTGTGTGTGTGTGTTTCATATTTGGATAGATGAGCATTGAGGAAAGTAAGGAAGAATTCACATGAGAGTATTTAACAAGACTTACGGCATGCAAGAGACAAGTAAAATCTTGAAGTATACGAAACGGAAAAGATACACACACTCACACACCAAGTACATGACATATCCCGTTTATTGAGAACTTTGGCATGTGTATATTGTGTATATATATGTGTCATATATGTATGAAAAATTAGCGGAAAAATTCTATTTGAATCTATTAACTTTTCTATTAACTTATTGAAAGTTAATACAGTATAAAATAAGGTAAACTGCAGTGTAATTTGGATGGCATGATGCTATGCTATTTAAAAGCAAATGAACAGATAAAACTGGCGTGTGTGTGTGTGTTTATACATATTCAATCACAGAGCAGCAAATTATGGCCTATAGGCCACATCCAGCTGGTTGCCTATTTTTGTAAATAAAATTTTTTGGGACACAGCCACACCTATTCGTTTACATGTCTACAGCTGCTTTCACTACAAGGGTAGAGTTGAGAGGTTGTGATAGAGACTATATTACCAGCAAAGTCTAAAATATTTGCTATCTAGATGCTTACAGAAAAAGTTTGGCCACTGGTACCCATGATCGTATGTATTCACATAAGAAAAAGAAAGGTGAGGTTGTACACCACACTGTTAGTATTGGTTATGTCAGGCAGCAGGATTGAATGGACATGGGGGAATAATAATTAGCTTTTGTTACACTTACCATAGGCATGTATTATTTTTGTAAGTTGAAAACCAGTAAAGAGTACCTAACATTTAACAATTTAAGGAAAAATTGCCTTAGAAAATTTATTTTGAGATTGAGGCTAATACATTTATCAACAAAGATTTGAGTGATTCCTATGTGTTAAGCACAAGGGCGCACATGTTAGCAGGACAGAAGGAACTAATAGGCCAGTGCAAGAAGCCAACTAAGGCAATGTAAAAATGCAATAATGAAGAGAAATAAAATGTGCTGAGAAGCAACTAGTTCACTGAGGGATTTGGGGAATGCTTCACAGAGGAGGTAACATTTGAATTGTGTCTCAAAAGACAAGTCGGTGTTTGTCAGGTACAAAAGGGATTGCCCAGGTGGAACTGAACGTAAAGTAGGATGGCTCAATGGACAACATGAGTGAGAGCTCATCGCTCATTCACAGAGCAAGAAGAATTTAGGCATGGCCCATGAATAAGGTTGCAGACAACACAGGGAGATGGGACTTCGAGTCTGGGAGCCAAAGATAGTTTTGAAATTATAGATTGGTCTTACCTTTTGGAAGGCGATATAGGTTGCTTTGGACTTTGTTGTGTCAACAATGGGAAGTCTCTCCAGGATTTTAAAGAAGTGAGTATCCTGAGATCTGTGTTTCTGAAGGGTATCTCTAGTATCTATGAGAAGATTTATTGAGTACTAAATGGGTACATGAACAGAAAAAGCTACAGGTAACGTTTTTCATGTAGGCAAGGCATTTCAATCAACAATAATGGGGAAAGTAGTGACAGCAGCCAACATTTATTGATTATCATGTATCAGACTCTCTTCTAAGCACTCTACATATGCCATCCCATTGATTCCTCACAATGATTACGTCCTCACATTTTACAGACAAGAAAACTGAGAAGCAGAGAAGTTGAGTACCTTGCCCAAAGTCACAGAATTAGTAACTGGCAGAGCTGAAATTTGAACTCAGACAGTTTGGCACCAGTCTCTATTCTCTGTATTATATTCTTCCATCTGAGGTGAGTTAGGTAGTCATTTCCTAAGCAAACATTTATTTAGCTCCCACCATGTGCCAGGTAGTGTGCAAGGTGCTAGGGATACAGAACTTGCTCTGTAAGAGCTCACTCATAGTCTAATGCCAGGCTGGCAGATGGATAGATTGGAAGTGGCTGACTGATGTGTTGCATTGAGAAAGACTATGACTCTCCATTCAGGCTCCAGGGAGAGTTTGGTGATCAATTAGATATGTCTGCCATGGCTGAGGGAGGGAGTACAGTAACGTAAGATTTGCTGACCTTGTCATCATGGCTTATGTGGATTCCACGCGTGGCACAGACATCAAAGCAGACAGAGATGATTCTGTTTAGAATGGTTGCCCAAGGAGGTTTGGGTGGCACATCTGTATTTCCCTGTGAACTTTTATCAGATTCTGCCCCACCCCACAGCAACCTCCACCCACTGTACTTACCCGACTGTCCTGTTGGTTCATTAAGTCAGTTCTGCAGGACTCTAGGTCACTGCTTAGAAATGCAGACTCCAGGATTTATTATTGCTGTCTCCCAGCAAATACATGAAATTCACTTTAGTTCAAACCACCCAAGCATGACAACTCTAATAATGATGTTTTAATAGTGTCTACTGTGTTCTAGTTTTTTGAAATCTGATATCTGACATGAGCTAATATAAGCAATATCACAGGCCCCCTTTTTTTTAATAAAACAGTTCCTTAAATGAGGGACTCAGTTGTACTGTACTGATAAAACCTAATGATTTCTAAAATGACGTTTTACTCCAATATTTATAATTTCATTGTTAACCAAGATTGTATTGTAGTATTTCAGAATATAAGCAATAATGTTCCTCAGTCTAAGTACATTGAATTCACCTCAGAAAATTTAGGTAACTAATTATCCGAAACTACTGAGGCGGCGACTGTTTTCTTCCTGTATGATTACACTATAATGTAAGGTTTTTCTGTAATGGAACAAAAATAATCCAAATTCTTTACTCAGTATGCTAACTGGCTACTCTAAAAATTGCTGTTAGGTTACTTGCAAATTTTTGTGTAATAAGTATTCAAGTTTGGCTTAAAAAGGTTGACATTATTTGGGGGTAACAGATGTATGCTTACATAGTTTTAAATGAAACCAAGCCCCAAAGAGGCTCAATAAACAAAGGACAATGTTTGGAAAAGAAAGAAGCTTGTTTCCTTTGATAGGGTGCACGGAATTTAACCAACCTGTGTTTATAATTACTGTCTGGTTTAGTTAGTGCGAAAGAATCTACTTGCTACTCACTTATAAATAAACAAAATAGATCTACTTTCCTATTCTGCAGCCGGCTAGTTGGAGTTTATTTTCTTTTTCTTTCTCTTTTTTATTGACAACAGACCACTTACTTTATGTCCAAATTATGTTGTTCCGTTTTATACATTCTTCAAGTTTGGGTTTTTTTTTCCCCTTAATTCTTGGCCTGGCCTATAAAGATGACACCTTCTCCCATACTACAAGTCTGTATCCCCGCCATCAAAACTGCAAATCGTTCAATTTTTGTCATCATGTGGATGTTTGGTTGGATACCAAGGTGGTATTTTTTTTGGCAAGCTTGTATAGAGCACAAGTTGCTACTACCCAGTTAATTGTAAAACAATATCAGATGGACGCAGTCCGTTTGGGGCCACGAGAGAACATTGTGTAGCATATGAAGGTGATTGTTGGGACCTCCGGAAAAGGCACGTATTTTTGTATGAGAAATTAAATCTCACCTTTTAAATACACAAAAGCAGTGCTATATAATTTTGTGAAGAACTGTAGAAATCCATCAACTGTTTTGAAATCTTCTCTTGGAGATCTCGCTTTCAGTAAATTTACTATGTTCTTTAAATCTATTGTTAATTGATGGGAGTGGGTATATTCAGTTACACTTAGAGGTGGCTATACACATTGCTTCTTTTATTTTTCCTCTCAACTTAAGAATTAATTGTGCCAACATAAAGGTAGGTCATAAGGAACAAGACACTGCATTTTCATTTGCATGTAGTAATATAAAAAAAGAAAATCTAGCATTTGGTTAAAATGCTTTCTCAAAATTACTTTGCTCCTTGAAATTAACATTGGACTATTATTTATTATTGAAATCATTCTTCAATGTTAACTCAGATTTTTACTAAGGTGTGGTTTTACCTTTTATGAAGATTGCATTAATCCATCACAAAAATTTTAAAACTCAATAAATTCATTTTACCGTAAAAGATGTATAAAGCCATAAGCATTTTCCAGATGTGGATGTGGATATAAGTAAAGAAAACTCGTCTGTTCTGAGAGAGGAAAAACTGTTGACATTTCTTTGAAGTGTAATCTCTTTTGTTTATTTGGTTTTTAATAGCTTCCAGCAGTTAGCCACATATTTTTTAAGTGATGTTGCTCACATACTCTTTTTTTTTTTTTAAGTTGTGAGTGGCATTAACTTACTGCCATAAATTTTTGAAGCTTAACCTGTAAAGGGAGGAGACCCTCATTGAGATGGGTGATTGAGTAATTGCCACAAAGTGCAAGGCACCATTTTCCTTAGCAACTGTCCTAAAATGGAAACTCTGGGCAGCAGGGGACAGGGAGTCAATTTGCTATTGTTTTAATCTGTAATATTTATTTATAGAGGGCAATCTTTAGATGTTGCGTATTTAAGTAGCAACATTTTATTCTTTCTCTGTGCCAATCATTTGACCGTTCAATTTATTTTTCAGATTACCATTGTGCCCATCACCTATATCCCACAGCATAACGTGCGTGTGTGCGCATAGGCATGCACAAATGTACTGTAAATGAGGGAGAAATTTAGAGTGATAAAAAATCATTAAAATTGACTGAGTGGCTGAAAAGTCTGTGACACTGAAAAATGGAAACTATTTGGAAAGTAAGTGAAAACTTAAAAAAATATATGTACGAGCTTTTGACATTTCATAATGATTTATATAACAGGCTGCATGAGAATTAATTTGATATCAGATGTAATGCTAGCCATCACCAACTGCACAAAGCAGAGAGCATTCAAGGTTGAGGAAAATTTTTTATATATAAATTAAGTTTGAGGACCATTTCTCATTCTGTCCAATCGATGTTTTTTAACTATTACTTACAATAATGTGATTCTCCAAAGCTTAGTATGGTGGCCTTTGTATACGCGAGTGTATTCGTATATGTACATGCTCTGTTCCTATTCGCAAAAATTCTAATGTACATTTGTAGACATGATATATTTAAATGTTGCATTTCTTTTTGGTTGAAATTTCTTTTTACATACATGAGCCAAAAAAATAGTCCTGAGATTTTAATAAAATGCTACTGAAGTGATATAATTTTTATTGGTATAAATAGAAATTGGTCCTATAATTTTGAAGGAAATGCTAAGCAAGATCAACGTGTTTCATGTTTTTAATGCAGTTCTAAATAATGTGCTGAAAACACTGGTAATAAAATTATTTTAAGGGATGCTCCTTGACCAGCAACTCAAGCTACATATTAAGATTTGCTCTGTTTTTCATGTGTTTTCCATCAAGGAAGTCTGTGGTTACCTTCCTGATTCTGCTGGACTGGAAAAACATAGCTAATATGGTGTGATCTGGAGAAAGCTTTGATGCAAGGACTTTGCAAATAAACCTCCAGATGCCATATGGTTTACATTCATCTCTCAATTTATTTCCTATAAATGTCTATTGAATATTCCATTGAACCAACACATGTGAAACTAGAGCTGAAAAAGAGAACAGTATATAGAATACTTTGTGGCAGCAAGTGATTATCATATTTCTTTCCCAATATTGCTACCAGCCTTAAATGCATGGTAAATTAGTCAAATGCCAAAGTTCTCAGAGCAAAAATAAAGAAAAAATATTTCAAGAGCTATCAAAACAAACACTCCATTTTTATGTTTTGGGTAAAGTATTGCACACTCTCCAGCAGGAGTTATATGTGGCGGTTCTGAGTCGTGTGTCTGAGTTGCTGCCACTTAAAGAATAAAGTTGTCTATGCCTCGGATGCAGAAGTGAATGCTATTAAGATGTTGCAAAGAAAAAAAAAATGTTAGAAGAAGAGTTTTACATGAAGCTGTTTGGGAAACGACACATTTTATATCATCCTCTTTGGTTCCATTCTGTTCTGGAATCCAGGCACCACCTCCCCTGTTGCTATGCCAAGGAGACAGACGGCCAGAGCAATTTTTCTAAGAATTAACAAATTTGCTTAGTGCCTCACTTTTCCAAAATGAGTCCATTCTCTTCCCTCTTAGGGTCGGCATTTCCAGAGATTGGTCTCTTGGATGGCTAGAGGAAACTATCCTGCATTTTTTTTTGGTCCTAATCAACATCCCAATGAAAATAGAAACATAGCGCCTGGCAATGACCTAACACAGCACCCATCACCTTCTTCATAGTCATGTTACTTCCAATGTCTACTGTTACTTGGCGTTGAAATGGTGATGCCAGTACAGAAAATGTAGGGACTAAATACGGGTAGCGAAAGCGGAAGGAGAATTTCCTCGAATGCAGTATTTTGTTGCTTCTCAGAATTCAGTCTTCCGAGACGTTCTTTTAATGCTTTAACATTAAGGGTTTGGTAACTTAATAAAGGAAATCAGAAAAACACAACAAATTAAAGTGTTACTAAGTTAAATCCATAAGCAAAGTACTGCCGAAGTGCTTAAGAAAGGGAAAGAGAACAATTATCTGAGACTCCAGCCAAGCCACAGCTTGCCCCCCAGGATTACGAAACATTGAGTGTTCTACAGCAGCGACTCAACACATGATTAGGTTTATTTCCTTAATAAAAAAAAAATGTGGCATCAAACAAAAAATCATCGTTCTTTAGCCAACATTTTATACATTATAGACCAAAATTACATTATAAATTCATACTGCCAGTTGCGGCAAATAACAAACAAAATAATAATAATAAAATAAATCAAGGAGTGGGGAGAAATCCCTTTAAGTAACTAAAAATTTTTGCTTTGTGCATCATTCTTTTGTGATATCAAAGCTGAGGAAATTTTATATTTAAAATATAGGACTTTGAGGTTAAGAACAAGCATCTCGTTCAGATATTTTTTTAAATGAGTGAATGGCAGGGGAGAAATCTCGTATTGTTTATTCTTAACCATAAAGGATGCTTGAGATATTTTCATGTGCTTTTCCTTGTATTCTTATTATTATAAAATAGACACAGCCAGAGTTTCCTTTAAAAATAAGGGACTTGAAATGACTGAATGGGGATGGGAAGGATATGGGTGAGGAGAGGTATTCTGATTACATGGGAATAGTTTATTTCTAAATAAGGTACATTACCGATCAAAAAATAAAATGCTTTGATGACCAAAGAATTCCACTGGTTACCAACAAGAAGATTTTAACATGTTCATTCCCCATCTAGATAACATACGATTAAGATGTTTACTGTTTTCTGATTTTACAAATTAAGTTTTTCTTCCTTTTCCAAATGCTGTCGGGTTTAAATTCCTTGGTGACACACTCAATCAATAGTCATTTTTTCCTTTTCCTATTCACTATTTCTTTTGTTTGTAGAAGTAAAAATGCTTCCAAAATAAAGTTAACTGCTTTTAGATGAGTGCGTTTATCTTGGGGAGGCAGTGTCGGGAGTGGAAATAATCTGAGGCATGCAAATTTCCCAGGTGTTACTTTCTCTTATCTCGTTTTTGAATCAAAATTCCAAAGACAAATTATGAGTATGCCCCTTAAAAATAAATTTACTGGGAACAAAATCACCACATTTAATTCCACCTCAAAAGCCCAGTCACAAGTAGTGTAAATCACACCATCAAAACTGCTGCTTGTGATTGTTGTGTCTCTGATTCCATATGAGCCTACATAAGCAAGTGCGTTAAATGAATAAAATCAAGAATTTCTAGATGTCCTTTCCTCTGGTTTCACTATCATCACGACTTGAATTACTAATTAAGGAAAAAATTAATTTTAAATGTTTGACTCCTCTGGTCTGTAGGCTTCTGAGGGTAGCAGGGTCTATTAAATAGTGTTGCTAATTTCAAAACAAAAAATTGCCACTTGCTCCCTTCCCTGGTTCCCAGCACAACAGAGGATTCCAACTTGTGTTCTGTCTGGGGTACGTCTTCCATTAATAATCATAGAGCTAACCCATGTCCCCAGGGCCCTCATCTTTGCCAACTGGTGCCCCTCTGCTCTATCCCTCACCAATTACTCCTATGCATGCCCAGTGACAGGCCCTCCATCTGAACACCACCAAATTGGCACTTCAGTTAACTAACCTGAGAATCTAACTGCCAATCTAGGCAGAATTCTTGAAATAAAAATCACTTTAAGATATTAACTTTCAGCGTTGGCTTTTCAACAGCAAATACACAAATTTCAAGTTACTATGTTCTAGAATCGATATATTTACCTGGGAAAGGTGGGAAAAGACTCATAAACTGAGTAGGCATTCCTGATCACCAATCATGGTGACTTATTTTAACAGTAGTCTGGCAAATTAAGTGGTATTGGTTTATGACTATTAAATGGAAGGCATTGAAAGTCACCCTAAGACTGAAAAGTTCTCTTAAATAACTTGTTTTCTAATAACAGATATAGGTATGCCCAGATATTTCAGGAGGAAATTGTGATCGAAGAAGTTATTGGATTTGAAAGGCAAGAGTTACATCGCCAAGTAAAAGTAGTTTCCTCTTGGAATCCACATGTGTATGTGTTTTCCAGGTAGAGAGACTGGAGAGAAAGAAGTCAAAAGTTTTCAAATAGAGGTAGTTTCTCCTACTCTCTTCCTGGCTAGAACCTCTAAATGTAAAAAGCCTCTAACATAACTTGGATATTTCAATTTTTCTTAAATCACTTCATAACCTATTTTAATCAAAGAAAAAAATATATTCTCTTTAAAGTATTAGCACTTGGAAATCATTCATCTTAGTCATTTCTGGAAGAGAGTCGTCATTCCTGCTTTTCTGATCACAGAAATTTAAGCCTAAAGCATCAAATGACACGATGATTTGAGATGTGACACAATATAAATTTATAGCATGCCTAGATCTCAAATCACGTGCAATACAAGTGATTTTTACTAACAATGATCAAAATATAAAAGTCTGTTGAGTAATTTAACTACTTTGTTGAGTAGAGCAAAGAAGTCTTCCCTATATTGAATACATCCTTCTCAATCACCTTACTTCCAGTATGGACAGGTAGGGATAAAGTTAGAGCTGTTGCCCTCAGAACTTCCTATAAACCTCAGCCAATCTTCTCTCTGCCGAAATGATAGACCCATGAGAGTTAATTCTTTAGTTAGGATTCTTGAATAACAATCAAGAGAAACACGCTCTCTAACTCAGAAAAGGAATGGATAGCAGGTTATTATGTGTCTCATGGAATCAAAGGAAAGGAAGGAAATCAGGAAAGGCAGATTGCAGTGCAGCTGTGGAGCTGTTGAACAGTTTGGTCAACACTAATCTGCTGGTTCTGGTTCTGTTTGTGTTGTGCTTCATTTCCACCTTGAGTCATTCCTCCTACATTTCAGCCTGGCAAGAGAAAAGGTCTGATTGGCTCAGCATGAGTCATGTGTCACCAACTGTCCAAGGAAGGGCAGATTGCCGTGACTGGCTGCCATCAAGATTATGCACAATCGAAGAGATACCATTCCGAAAAGGAAATTGCGTGCTCATACCAAAGAGGAAGGTCAAAAAATAACAAATGTCCACTATAATTGTCTATCCCGTGGGTCAGGTTGAAGAGAAACCTGGACAAGTAGCTTTGGCCTGCTGCTCAAATAAGCAAACAAATGCAAGCCTCCTTTTAGATGATATGCAAGAATAAATGATAAAAATACAAAGAACTTTTTTGGTCCAACCTTATATAGCTATTATTTTGGCTGCATCCTTTAGCATCTTTGAGCCTCCAGTGTCTTGTCTGTGAAATTAACTTAGTAGCCTAAGTGACCCCTAAATTCTAAGTGTGTGTGTGTGTGTGTGTGTGCATTTCAGAGTCTAATGTCTTAAATTTTATCTGACTAGCACTAGAATAAGAAAGGATTGTACACACACACAATTCCCATCCATATCTTTCCACAGGATTTGACGTATGGCAGGCACTTACACATTCACAGGAGTGAGTGTCATTACAAAGTTTGCCATTGGTACCTTAGAATTCAAAACCACAACACCATTTGCAAAATCACAGAAGACCTAATTTTCTGATTAGATTCCCTATTGGCAGCAATGATTATTGCCAATAGGACAAGGATAAAACAGGCCTGCGCATTAGGAATGTTTAACCTTTCCAAATGGTCTTATTGGTTGAAGCATCCCTGGCTGCTTTGTAATACTCTTAAGGTATTTTGAAACAATATTTTAACATTTATTTGTATTAACTCAGAATACTGAAGCCAAGTGTATATGGTCTGCATCTTTTGTCAGGCAAGGATTAGTTTAGTTGGAGAAAAGACCTTCCACATATCACACTACCTCAAAATATACATCTTTATTTTTTCTATATCCTTCTCCTATATCACTTAGTGAGATCTCTGGAAATAAAGATAGATTCTGCATGTCAAAAAAAAAGCCTACTTTCCAAGCGGAAATTTTTGTTTTGTTTTGATTTATCCAATTCTATTCCTTGTCTAGGATGAAAATTCTCTAGTCATGGATGCCATTTTCCTATGTCATCTCAAATAATATATGGGAGACTACCTGACTATAATTTACTAGGCAAGTGAATGAAAAATGCTTTCATTTACATGATTAACATTTAATTAACATTGTTAATTAACATTGATTTTTTTAAACTTTTTCAGCTGAAGTGTAACACTTAACATTGACCTTAACTTTTAAAATAAAAGCTAGGTGTTAAGAAAGCCCAGGGAAGTTGATGATTGATAACATGTATTATGATCTAGCTGCATGTGATCTGGGTGGAAGTTATGAAGTAATGTGCGTTGTACCATATAAAACCCTAATGATGGTTAATGTTAGCTAATTAAGATGAACACTGAATGGAGCCAGCCTGCCTCATAGGGGTATTAACATCCTATTAGAGTCTAACAAAATATTATTTTAGTGAAAACCATATATAGTGAATCATTTTAGATTCTCACTAAGAAATACATTTGGATTCAAATTAGACATTAAAACCATATCCTAATCTCTGTTGCCAACAGAGATAATATTGAACACCTTCTTCAATTTAATGTTATACTGTGTGGGTTTTGTTTCATTTTGTCTTAATAAATCTCAAACACAGAGGTATGCTGTACTTGTGCATTATCCCTACAGAAATCATGAATATTTGCCACTCCTAATTTTTTGAAAAATCAGATATATGCTTCCTGTTAACCCATCTGCTTTCTTACAAGTGCATTTAGGTAATTCAAAACCGCCATTTCTACTGGCTACTGAAAACATCCAACTTCCATATCCGGCATAAAGTTCACTAATTTTCTTTTTCCCAGTAAAATATGCATTTAAATTGACATGCCTGTGTGATTTGAGCAAGTCATTTTGCCTCTCTGGGCTGCAATATCCTTGTGTTTAAGATGAAGGGATTATACCATAGGGTCAAGACACCTATAGGTCCTAAAATATTTCATTTCTCATAAGTTTAGGTCATTTATTCAGCATTTGAATGCCTAAGCATGACAGTAGATGGTGGAGATGCAGATGTGAAGCAAGGTAATATCTGATGAGAGAGGCAGAAATATTTTAATACCAATAATGTAAGGAGCTGATAGGACTTAGAATGGCGTCTCAAGTAGGGCAACGCTCACTGTGCTTATGAACTCTTCCCAACTCTTCGGCTTCTTCCCGAAGCCAAACGGCCAATTTGTCTATGGAAAGGCCATTTGTTTGTAGTGGAAAATTCTAATTCGGATGCTACTCACTGGCCTATTGGGTTATGTGTGTGCCCTCTAAGGAATGAGGTTGAGAATCGGTGTGCCTGGGCTGGGAACTGGAGTGTCTGAGAAGCAGGCCTGGCATGTGGGCCCACAAGGAGCAACAGCTACTCTGTGCAAGTCTCAGAACCCGGGAATAACTAGTTCTTTTCTCAGGCAAGATGTCTCACGCAGTTAAATCATTTGAGGAGTATTTTTAAACACTGTTATTAAATTAAAAGCAAACAAAGATATACAACAGAGTCCAGCATACGTGTGGAATGTTAAGGTAAGAAACGTTGGTTTGCTGAGACCTTTTTGTAGCTTCAAAGTGAGACCCTGGCCCTCAGGCACTCTGCTCTGTGGAATGGGGTCTCTTTGGTGGCAGAGAATGGGGAAGGCTGATTTGCAGCTCCTTCCTACTGCCTGCCACCACCCCACCTCTGTGGCAGAGCACACATGTGCACGCGCACACACACACACTTACACATTATTATCTGTTCACTGCTCTATACTCAGTGCTTGGAGCAGTGTCTCCACAGTAGGAACTCAATTATATGTTGAATGAATAAATAAATGCACACACTTTTGCATATGAAGTAGTCAGTGGTTCCATTTATTTCTAAATATAGTAGATGCACAAGAAATTTTATTTTATTGAGTTGGAATAAAATGCTTGCAATGAGGCCATTAATATATACTGTCTATATGTTAGTATGGAGGGCTGTCTCATAGTAAATCTTCTAATACCTTTTGAAAGAGACCCTCTGAAGGAAGACACCACATCCATTTTATTTTACATTACTATTGAGAAGCTGCAAAAGGAGAAAGGAATTAAAATGGAATATTAAAATATTAAATTATATTCTGTTTAAATTTTAATATACACTGTGTAAAACCAACCAGCTTCTGTGGAAGGATAAATACTGTATTGTTACACTGGTTGTGATGGGTGAGTGCAGTGGAGGGACGGGCTGGGGGTGGAGCTATCCATTTTACTTTAGACTGGAGTTGACAACTGTCAGTCCCGAGGCAAAATCCAGCCTGGAGGTAGGATTTATTTGGTCAATGCAATATTTTTATTTTAATTTAAATTAGCTGCTGTCATTTTAAAATGGGAAGATTTCTCAAAATATGAATTTTTACTTCAAGTGAGTATAGCGGGCAACGATGAACCCAAATTCTTGTTGGGCCCCAGTAAGGGCTGCCTCAATGAAACAGGCCACCTGTCCCATCACCACAGCCGCAACCTGGATCTCTGCCCTCAGTTAAATGTCAGTCTGGCTCCTGTAGGATTTGAGTTCTGAAATCTGCTTTAGATGATCCTGTACTACTTGAACTCTTTTTTCCCCCAAGAAGTGGCATCTACTATTTTTGTAATTCACATGACTGAGGAATTTTAAAACTAAATTTTAAGGCACAGAAAAAAACTGAAGAATTAATTCTCAAGTAAGTAATAAAACAATATGCACAATAATTCAATTTTCAAATATATAGATATAAGAATAAATATAGAAAAGAGACTGGACGGATATATTCCAGAATATTAACAGTAGTCACAGTGGTTGTCTCTAAGTGATGAGATTTCAGACAGCTTTTATTTTATTTTTTCCATTTACTTTTTTTTTTTTTTGCTTTTCTGCCTTTTCTAAATTTTACGTAATGCACAATGAATTGTTATCTTATTGATAGGAAGGAAATTTTCCAGTTGGATTTCAACATACCTGTGGTTCTAATTTCCACCATTTTCCTGGCTCCTTTGTTAAGGAGTCTCTGGCCTGCCTCTCCTTGTAAGATCTGCCATCCACTTGTTTACCTGCGGGCGGCACCCCGTTCTGTGTGTTTGTTTTTCTCCTCTCTGTACATACTGGCCTTTCCACTGCTTACATCCTGGGGTGGCTCACGTTGGAGTGACTGACAGTGAATCAAAATTAAAAACACCAGTTGGCATTAAAGGTCACTGCTTTATTAGAATTATTCATTCAAATACAATTAACTTACTCCTGCTCTGGGGGAAAAGGAAGAGTTTACGCAAGGGAGAAGGAAGGATCTGAGGGGTTCTCCATTTATAGTCTTTCTCCCATTTGAATTTTTTTTCCCAACAACTTTATTGACATGACAGGCAGCTTGAAACAAAGGAAGGGCAAAGAGTGGGAAGGTGTTTCCTTTGATATACGTGAGGTAGAGTTGACTTCCTTATTTTGAACACAGAATATGGTTTGGGACAAGTGGGTTTTTAGGAAACCTTGCTCAAACAGTGATCCACATAACACAGAGGGTAAAGATTGTCTCCCTTTGTTATCCTAGGAGGATAGAAGCACATCGAAGGACCATGATTACCACTATTGTAGCCTCTCTCAAGTGCCCAAGGAGGCACTTTCATTTTTAGATCATGGCTTCTTTGAAATCCTAATGAAATCTATGGATTGCATCAAGAATGTACGCCCTTTGCACCTAAAACATTGCAAACAAATTCGTTAGGTCTCTATTAGAATCGTCTCTTCAGAAGCTCTGTTTCAGATTAAGAACTCCTATCCTCATCATTCATTCATCCACTCAGCTTTGGAGTCAGACAACCTGGGCTTCAAATCCTAACATTATCCTGGGTGGGTTACTTAAACACTCTGAGACTATATCCTTATCTCTGAAGGGGATAAAAGTAGTGCCTATCAAATGGCTGTTTTAGGAATTAAAGTAGAGGGAATTTGTAATGCTCTTAATTGCATACTTCAAATAAATGGAAGTTTTGATAAATATTATGTGCTATTATTTATTACCTGTGTTCTGGCAGTTGTGCTAAGAGTTGGGAAGAAAAGGCAGAAAAAAAAAATCATGATCCATGCCTTCAAGGAACTTAGAATCTTCTCAAGGGGAAGCACAAAGGAAACAATATGGGACAGCGTGAAATCTGTGGAAACAGAAGGTAGGTTAGTGGTAGCTGGGGCTGGGGGTGGCTGGGAATGCAGAGTGGCTGTAAACGGGCATGAGGTTTTTTTTGGTGTGATGGAAATGTTCTAAAATTGGATTGTGGTGATGAATGCACAGCTCTGTGAATTTGCTAACAATCATTGAACGGTACACTTCAATGGGGAATTTTGTGATATATAAAAATACCTCAAATAAAGCTGTTAAAAATATAGACTAGTATGATAGTTGTGGATGTAGATATATGCTAAGGGCTGTGGTTGCTACAGAGGAAGGAGTGACCCCCTGGTACGGGGGAAGTTTCACAGAGGAAGTCCCAGCTAAGCTGAGTCCCAAAAGATAAGAAGCATTTGACAGGGTGGATGGTAACATATTCTAAGCAGAGAGAGAAGTATGCACTCTCTCAGGCAAGTAGGATCAAAGTAATTTGCTGAATCAAAATAAATATGTTGAGTATCCTTACATCCAAAATATTGCCTTGTTTTTTATAATATAGAATGCCCCTTTTGCTAGTATTATGTTTCTCCTTCCCAGCCCTATCATAAGGTATGTTTGACCCAAGAGGAAGTAAGGTAGACCTGAATTTGTAGATGTACCCCCTCCCCAAATCATTGGAATGTAGCTTTGAAATCTTCTAGTCCAATTGTCCTAAATTGAAGATGAGAAAACAGAGACTAGAACAGTGACTCTGTAAAGTTTTTGACCACATCCCACTTAAGCAATTAAAAACAAACAAACAAAAAGCATGGCCCTGGCACCCACTCATCAGGGCCCACTAGGTTTTCCTCCGTGTGTACATGTGGGGTGGGGAGAGGCATTGTACCCCAATATGTCAAAATACTAACTTAGTCCTTGAACTCGGGTGATAGCTTCATTACATGGTAATTTTAGCTCATGAAAACCAGGTTTTAGTTATGCTCATTAATTTCTTAGTAGGTTATAAGTAATTGTAACAACCTTCATAAGAAAGAAATGACTGTTGCATTTGCGTGCATTTATCCAAAAGAATCAAAGAAAATATCAGCCCAAGACTGATATCCTGCCAATCATTGACTGGAAAAGCCAAGTGGCCGAAGTTAATTGCTCAGTAGGTGTGTGGGAGAAACAGGGTTAGGACAAAGTCTTGTGTCAACCAGGCCAGATGTCTCAGCACTGTACTGGAAGGTCAGTTATTGCCCCAGGATACAAACACTTCTTTCGTAGGCCACCAAAGTTAGTAAAAGACATTCTTCAGACAGAATGGAAGGAGTTGATATAGAAGGTGAGTCTGAACAAAGAAAGCAAGAAGGTTTGGAAAACTGGTAAGGGATGTGTTTGAAAGAACGCTGGTGATCTACCTCAGTGAAACCCAAATTTTTGTGTTAGGTTTATGGATGTGTTTCAGAAGCTCCGTTTTCAGATTAGTATTCCTGTGTGTATTATTCATTCTTTGGAACAAAAGACTCCAAAGGGATGCAACTCCTAGAGCTAGATCCACCCTAATACCCCCAAAGACTCATAAAATGAGAGCTGTCATTGGTTCTACACGTGGCTTGGAAATAATGCTTGATCACACTCACCCTATTTTCCTTGGGAGTTTTTTGTTTTGTTTTGTTTTGTTTTCTTTCTTAAAAGCTTTTCCTGTTTCTTTCCGGTCCTAAGACCATAGCAAAGTTCTCCAGAGAAATAGACTTCCTATGTAATTACAAATAATCAGAAGGCAGTGTGTGTTTTACTTTCTCTTAGAATGAAGCACTGCAGTCAGGTCAAGAGTGGTGTCAAATAAACAGCTTTACTGTTTTGAATTTTTTGAGGGCTGAGGCTCCAGATAAAACAACTGCTTCTCGCACACAATATTCCCTGTGATCACATGTCACGATTGATGACAAGTCAAAACACACTTTGTTTACTCAGCTTTCATGTGAACGTGGTGGTCAGAGTTTTGTGTGGTTCTCAATGTTATTAGATAAATAAGGTCCATAAACACGGTAAAAGTAGAGATCTGTTTTCCAAACAATGGAATGTTTCCTTTCCATACCTTTCGGGATCAACTTTAAAGGGGAAATTCATGACCAGTTTGCCCACTCAAAAGGTTTGAGTTTCTTCATTTTAAGGCTTTTCAAAGTAGTTACTAATCTAGACTCACTTCATTTTATGTGGTCTAAGGCAGGATTTCTCAACCAGCACTATTGACATTTTGGACTGGATATTCTTTGTTGTGGGCGCTGTCCTGTGTATTGTAGGATGTTTAGCAGCATCTGTGGCCTCTACACACTAGATGCCAGTAGAACCTCCTAAGTTGTGACAACCAAAAGTATCTCCAGACATTACCAAATGTCCTTTGAGGGGCAAAATCACCCCTGGTTGAGAGCCAATGGTCTAGTGTTTTGAATATACTAACAAGAAAAGAAAGTTTCAATGCCAAGTAAAACGCCCCACAAAAATAGTATCATATGAAATGTTAGAAAATTACAACAGGAACTTAAACATCGCCCACGATAATGACTGTTTTGAACAAATGAAATTTAATTAAGTGATCATTTAAAAAAAAAAATGGCAATCCTTAGCTACTACTCTCATCAGTCTGGAATGAGGGGATTAGTGTTTGCCAAAAATGAAATCCTGGATTTTTTTTCTCCTTCTACGCATGGTCTTATGGTATACTGAAAGAAACAATTGTCTTCGATTTTTCTTTCAGGAAATACTGCACCAACTCAAGGGGAAAACACAAGCGAGGTCATTTTTTTCTCTTGCCGACTAAACCATTCCCTTGAGAAATTTCAGTCATTTCCTCATACAACTATAGTTTATCCTTGGCCTTTCCTTAAGCATATTTTAAAGAAATTCTTCGCATATTCATCTTCATTGGCGCTTCTGGTGTTATAATGAGGCATTTGTTATAAACATTAGTGACCATAATCAGATTGTAGTTTGAAACCTTATATCGGCAAACTTATGTAGGAAAGAATAGAACTGCAGACAGTGTTACTGAAGAAACAGTTAATACAATTTAAATAAAAAGGTTTATGGCTAATTTCAACTCATTTAGTGAATTGTAATTATATGATTACCTATAGAACCTCCATACTATAGTATTTGAAAGATCAAAGTTAGTGAAAAGTCAGCATGTAATTAGTTTCTTGCTTTGGAGCATTAGGTAGAATTACTGCAAAGAGGCAAAACTATCATTTTATAGAGACCCTTAGGAGATTTATAATGATGGTAGACAAATATATGCATACAATATCAGTTGGTGTGCTAAAATTTAATTTTCGTGAGGAAATGTGGTTGAAGATGATCACAATACATGGAGATGTTCTTATTTTAATATTGGTGGATGTTATTATTAGAGAATCATATCAAAAGATATGTCACCAGGGAGAAAATATCATTTATAAATCACTAATGAGTAGCAAACAGTGTTTAGCTTGGAGGTATGAGGCATCTCTTCACAATGTGCATTTATGATCAAACACAAAAGACCAAGTGCAGAAAGAATAGTAGATCTATGTTTTATCTCATTCTGCTAGGGAATATTTTTTTTACAGTTAGAGTTTCAGTTCCTACATTACACTTCCTTCTCATCAGAAAAATTCTGCAATTAGTAGAAAAAGATTTTTATTGTATCAAATTTGGAACTTAGCCATTAAGATAATGCATGATTGTACAGATTAAGTATTGTATAGATTTTATTTATGTCCTCAGAGTAATACATTGCTGTGTGACTAGTTTATCTAGGAGAAGACACCAGGAAATCTCATGGCTGACAACAGACATCCTCTGGGGACCTGGTTGAGATTTTTTGCTTTTAAATGTAAGGCAAATTCAAATGGTTCTCAAGCTCTGAAGTTTAGATCTTTGGGTCTTCCATTGCCCGTTTTTCAGTAATTAGAGTAAATCTAAAATTATTTTCTAAGGAAAATCTTAGTCCTAGTGCTAGGTAAATCGAGGCTCCTGACTACCTCTGAGTAGCAGCTGAGTTGTCTTCAGGGCAATTATGAGACCTTCTTAAGTGCGTCCTTCTTTTTTTTTTTTTTTTTTTTTGGTGAGGAAGATCAGCCCTGAGCTAACATCCATGCCAATCCTCCTCTTTTTTGCTGAGGAAGACTGGCCCTGAGCTAACATCTGTTGCCAATCCTCCTCCTTTCTTTTTTTTCCCCCTTTTTCTCCCTAAAGCCCCAGTAGATAGTTGTGTGTCATGGTTGCACATCCTTCTAGTTGCTGTACGTGGGACGTGGCCTCAGTATGGCCGGACAAGCGGTGCGTCGGTGCGCGCCCGGGATCCGAACCCAGGCTGCCAGCAGCGGAGCGCGTGCGCCCAACCGGTAAGCCATGAGGCCGGCCCCCATTCTTTGATAAAAAGATATCAACCCTTTTTCCTGAGCTCAACATACTATTAAAACTTATGTCTGCAACCCAGATGTCAGAAACCCAGATGAACCACCATCCAGACAATTAATAATCTCCAACCATTTTTTAATGGTGTATATGTGGTTCATCCATTTTTTTCTGGAACACCTCATATTTATCATTGATCATGAGAAAGCTGTGATCCTAAGCCACACTAGTCTTTGATACAATGCCATCCAACTGTACTGAAGACAGTAATAAGCTAGAGCCTTTAAAACACTGTTACACCTGCTATGTAGACCTTGTTATTCACATTACTAAGCATCTTCTTTATGAGAACGCTTGGAAGCTTTTGTTTCTTGTCTTAGTATGAAGAATAGTCCTCTCCTAAAAAGCTGATTTGCTTTTTTTATCTTATGGACAATATCAGTTTTTGTAGCTTTTCTTGTTTCCCGATTGATGTTAACTTCTAGGAATTTTAAAGTCAAATTTGTCATCCACACAGTGCAAAGGATTTAATGATAAACATCTGTGGTTTGGATCGCCTTCTTCATTTCATTTAATGTTGGTTTAAAGGAACCAGTGTTGTTCCTTTCCCTGGTCTTTCTTACTTATACTAACTTACCTTATCTTGCTGTATAGTATGTTTTTGTAAATCATCTTAAATCTTTCAGAGAACCAAGTAGATATAATACAAAAAATTAAATTACTATAGTCTAGAGACCATACATTCTAGTTTGCTCACATTAGCTAATAAGCCAGGCAGGTCTTCAGGGAAATCAGATAGGCAGATTCTCAGATAGGCAGTTTTCTAAGATATATTTGTGAAATGCTTATAAATTCTTCATAAAGTGTTACAGCATGAATTCATTTGACTCTTGACTATGAAAGTTTGGCTCAATAGAAAATGGAGAAGGGGAGAACTGGAAATATCAAAAAGGTACGGATTCAACCAGCAGAGCAGGATATTCATAGGGAAGTCATTGAAGCCTGCAGGCATGGAGCCGAGAATATACAACACAACAGTGTGGAAATTTCAGAGAGGAAGCAGCATAGAGCTGCATCTTATTTATTACCAGCTGGGTTCCCCTCTGTTGCTTCAGAGAATCACTAAGCATCCTTAGTGAATCACAAGAAAATCACTAAGCATGCTTACATAAATTCCTGTTGCTCCTCACTCTGGAGAATGATAAATAGAGTTGCCCACGTGTAAACTTTCTTGATGGCAACTGAAGACCTGCAATATGAAGCATGTACCCTCTGACTTTTGATTTGGGTTCATATTCAAAACCCTCATTTACTTGCTTGCCACGCAGCACCTGTTATATCTGGTCTGTCTCTTTCCAACAGTGGTTGCTTTTGTTCCACGTCAGTTTAAGGTACTCTCGAGTATGGGTGCCTGTGTCTTTGGGTTCCCTCCAAGGTACTCCTGCTAGAATGAATTCCATCTATCCCAAATACTCTATATTTTAAATCAGAAATCATTCCAAATACCTCGCTACACTTGGTGAAAATCATTTTATAACCCCTCAATTTTCCAGTTTGAAGAAGACAAAAATGCTTTGCAACTACAGATTGACCCAAATAAAATGGGCAGGGTTGGATAATATCTCAAATGTCGTTGTGCAAGAATGGAAAGTTCTGGGGCTGGCCCGGAGGCGCAAGCGGTTGAGTGCGCGCGCTCCGCTGTGGCGGCCCGGGGTTCGCCGGTTCGGATCCCGGGCGAGCACAGACGCACCACTTGTCAGGCCATGCTGTGGCGGCGTCCCATATAAAGTGGAGGAAGATGGGCATGGATGTTAGCCCAGGGCCTGTCTTCCTCAGCAAAAAAAGAGGAGGATTGGCAGATGTTAGCACAGGGCTGATCTCCTCACACACACAAAAAAAGAATGGGAAATTCTTTGTTGGACCTGTTTGGCAAAAAGGCAGGTGATCGGTGGGAAAGAGTTTTGTCTGAATTTTTTGTACTTAGAGCCAAGACATGTAGTATGTCTAGCAAAGCAAAAAGTATTTTTAGGGTAAACCACTTTTGAGGTAAGCATTTTAAAATTTACCAACTGTTGTAAAACTAATCTATGCTGTTAGAGGTGAGAATAGAAGTTCCCTTGGAGTGGAGGATAGTGGCTGGAGTTGGAAGGGAGGCTTCCAGGTCATGAGAATGTTCTGTTTCTTAATCTGGGTGCTGATTGTTGTGTGCGTTGACTTTGTGAAAATTCATCGTGCTATACACTTACAGTTTTTATACTTTTCTAAACGTATATTAAAAGGACTTTTACAAAGTTACTATTGGAAAGCAGGAGAAATAGGCAATCTCATACATTTCTGGTGAAATTGTCCATTGGTAGAACCCCTATAGAAGCAATCTGACAATATCTATCAAAATTATAAATGCATATATCCTTCAATAATTTTCCTTTTTATGAATTTCTCCTACAGATAAGTTGCACACATGAAAAATGATGTATAAATAAGAATATTCATTGCAGGATTTTTTGTGATAGCAAAAAATTACAAACAACCTAAATGGCCATCAATAAGATCAGTTAAAGAATGGTACATCTGTATAATGAGATGCTATGCCAATATTTAAAATTTTCAAAATAAAATAAGAAAATTCCCATGTACTGATTTAGATCCCAAGGCATCTTTAGTGAAAAAATGCAAGGTGCAAAAGAGTGTTCATGTATATATATATAGTTTTTAAAAGGAGAAGAATTATATTTATATTCAAGGGCATGCAGGAAATCTATCTTTTTTGTTATTTTTGAACCACTAAGTAAATTTTCTTTACAAAAACAATGATTTAATTAAAAATAATCACAAAGTTAACAAATAAACTCTAAATGTAGTGAAATTGATATTGCAGGGCTTGTATTGCCACTAAATATAGAAAAAAAATAGAAAACAACTAAAAAAAAAAAAGTTATTATTCACATGTTAACCTTTATGAAGGTGAGCCATGAGTTAAAATTCTGTGGAATCCCTCCAGTCTCTTTTCATATTATCTAGATTTTGTTTCAGAAATGTGATCAGGGAAGAGATGGTTCCTTATTGCAAAAGGGCCTATCTTCCATACCCTGGGAATGGCTTGAGGGGCTAACTTCTCACATCTTCTCCCAGGAGACCCAAGAAGAGACCTTGGCAAGCATAAAGCCCATTCTCCTCATAACTGGGGGAAACCAAGGCCCTGATTTCTGTGGTAATTTGCCCACGGTGACATACATGGTATTTTATCCAGAATATGAATCCAGTTTTCCTGACTCAAAGTACATTATTGTGCATACAGCAAGCCTATTTCTCTTTGATGAAAACTCCTTTACCAGAGATACAACCTCATGCATTAACCACAGACATCCTTTCAATACCATTCTGATTCATGATGACATAAATGTGAATACTTTAATCAGAATTCTGTCCTCCCCTTGCTCAATGGTCTACCAGAAGTTTCATGGATTTATGCAATATAAACTCCTGGAGGCGAGATAAAGAACTGAGAATGGGATTCCTAGCCAGCTGGTAGAGGCTTTGTATAAAACTGGGAAGGAAAGGAAATGGGGTCAACATCAGTAGGAAATTGTACGTATGAATTGTACATATTGCATAAAGGTCAAACGTTTTTGAAACATCTTAGAAAAGTTAAATTTGGGGCCCACAATGATGAATAGGCTTCATGTTTTGTGCCAGCATTGACTACTTGGTTCTGGTAACTGAAGGTCATTGTTATGCATTCTGAGGTTGCATCCAGCTGCAGGTAGAAGTACCATGATAGATTAATGATGTCTGTCATGTGCATAATCTCAGGCTATGGCTGAACACATACCATATACATCAGAATCTACTTTTATTCATTTTACCAACTTTTTAGCATGTATTATTTCTCAGGCACTAATGACAGGATAACACTTAAGATACCTTACCACCATATATGGAAGGCAGACACTCAAACAAAAAATTCTAAGAAATTCCAATTAGACCCTAAATTAGATCTTCTGCAACTTATTTATGATTTTTTGCTTTCTCTTTGAAATCAAAAGCATAAGTCACTTCCCTCATCAGTTTAATTCAATCAAACATATATTAACTAAAGAAAATGAGGGAGCGTGTTGTGTCAAGAAATCCCATCTATCAATTGTCTCCAAGTCTGCGAAAACCTTGTTCTGGAATAAAATGCATTCTCCTTCTTTGTCTCCAGTCTCTCCCTCTTCCTTCTGCCCTCCCCACCGTTGAAAACCTTACACTCTACATCCCAGAGCAAGTTTTATCAGAAACTCCACATTTAAGGATCGTGGCATGTCGTTCCCTAAAATAGAAAGCTTTGTGACCTTTTCAAAATCCTCCCCATTCCATATATCCTTCCCAGATACACAGCTCATTCTTTCCGTGGAAGGGAACAGTGTAAAGAATGCACCGCCAGCCAGAGGCTTGGGAGCCCAGCAGGAGCCTGGTGGATGCGTGCATATACATGGGATCAGGGGCGAACCGGATGGACCGTCTCTCCCAGTGAGTGCAAGTCTTAAACCGAGATTAACCTTGAAGCTCAAATTAGATAAAAACAAATAGAAATTTCTCCACAGGAGTAAGAGCTTAATATAAAGGAAAAGTATTTCATAGCCCACATAACTTTAATTAAGATGAAAGGGCTTCCGAGTATCTGCTTCCTGGACAATCTTATGTTTAAAGATGTGTGTTGAGCTCAGCGTGAAGGAACTAGTCTATGCAGCTCATTATTCACTTTTACAAGGGCCTACTTTGGGAGCTCTTGGTAAAGCTCTGGTGTTCACTTCCAATTTTCTCTCCAAGGATGCCTTCTTCTAGGCGTTTGTTACATTCTTGGGGAATCTGTCAGCCTTTTTACGGCAACACTGGGCACACCTTACAGCTGAGACACCCCCTTCCAGGTGTGAAAAGACATCAGCAAGAGCAAAGGCACCTCCCTTCCCCAGATGGCTGCAGCCACACGCTGGGGAGCACCTGTGGGCGGTGGAATGTCCGATTTCTCACATGGAATTCATTCAGACGAAATGTTGTTGTTGTTTTTCTAATGGAAAATCTCACGGGCAAAAGTTTACACACAAAGAATAACACAGAGATACGTAAATACATCACACGTCGAAAGACCAGAAACCCTTCACTGAAGTGGTTAAAAGATCAACTGGAATTTTTTCGGTTCATCATAGTGATACGGTTCCGACGCTTTAGATAAGCATCCTTTTATTTTCTTTTGTGCTTTTACACTCTGGCTGAAGATCAGTATTTATCGTGGAACTTTGTAAGGAACAGATGCTCAAGGCACATCTCTGGAGCATCCAGAATAGCAGTTGAGCATGTGGACGTCAGCATCCCCACAGACGTGCACGGAGTTGGCACAACCTACTGATTGTGTGATGATGCAACAGTTACAAGTCTTGCCTCACCCTTAATTTCTAATCTGTAAAAATGAGAATTATGGTAGGGCGTACTTCGTAGTAGGAGGATTAAACTAGATAATACGTATAAAATCCATGTGTGCGAGACTCCGAATAAGCATTTAAATAAATGCTGGCTGTTTCTTTATATCCTTGTAGAGAATAGATGTCTGGAAAACATACATATGTGAAACATTTTCTGATAGTTTAACTTCACTCCTTCAAGGTGGGATCTTGGGTAAATTATTTAATGTCCCAAAGCCTTAGTTTCCACATCTATACAATGGGGATAATACCCTTACCTGCCTTGATGGGGGGTTATAAAGATTAAGAGAGAATATAGAGAGAGTGTGAGCCTGGAACAATGCCCAGAAGATCCTATATCTATATATAATATATAGATCCTATATATAATAAGATCCTAATGAATGTGAAATATTAGTGATTATTGTCTAAAGGCTGTTTAGGCTTTTAGATAAGTGCTGTCCTTGGGAATCCAGAATGTGAGTGTTATCTTTGTACTATTATTTTCATGTCATCTGCAGGTCAACTTTAACTGAAAGTTAACCTGCAAAATGTAGGGAACGTACTCTCTGCAGAGTAAAAGATCAAAAACTGTAATACTTCCCAACTGACCTTTTGTGATTTAAAAAAATCGGGGGTCTCTAAATAAAAAATGGGGTCTTCCAAATAAAAGTTTGGAAAATAATACATACCAGCCCCCTCCCATCCCACTGAGCTCTCACTCCTTTAGAGATTCACGAGGCCTATTTTAAAAAAAGCAAGTAAAGATAATTTCACAATAAAGAAACATGTAGAACCTTACTTCATCTTGTGTTTTCCAGTCTTATTTAACCATGAACCCATTTTTCCTACAATACCTATTACTGATGGAGACTTCTTGAAACACATCCAAGCATATGAGTGTAATCAGAAATAAAATGCTCTAATGCATTCAAATCAGATTACCATTTCTGATCCTGGAGGAACAGCAATTTCTCACAATTTTTTTGTGAATTAATATCCTGCAGAAGTATTGCTCAAAGTATTGCTTCCATAAAGTTAAACGACAGAAAATAAGTCGAGATCCAAACATGTCTTACTCACATCAGCAAGGGGAAAAAAAAAGCTAAACATTCATCACTTTAGCAGAACCCTAAGGTGACTGAGTGATCCAAGCCACAAGGCCCTGTCCCTGCAGGAGGGTGGCAAACTCGAATATCTAGGGGTCCAGGTAACATAAAGAGTCAAGCCTACTGGGCAGTTTCGTAGCAAGCATATCAGAACTACCTATTTCCTTATTGAAAAAACTTCTTTCTCTGGGTGGCCCCGTGGTGTAGCGGTTAAGTTCGCGCGTTCCACTTTGGCGGCCCAGGGTCTGCAGGTTTGGATCCCGGGCCCTCACCAATGCACCACTTGTCAAGCCATGCTGTGGCGGCATCCCATATAAAATAGAGGAAGATGGGCATGGGTGTTAGCTCAGGGCCAATCTTCCTCAGCAGAAAGAGGAGGATTGGCAAAGGATGTTACCTCAGGGCTAATCTTCCTCGCAAAAAACAAAAACAAAAACAAAAAAACTTCTTTCTCCCATTTTCTTAAAGCACCATGTCTTCTGTTTTCCCACTTTTGATTAAGAGATTTCTTTATCTTAGGAAATATTGCACAATTGCAATAATAAATTGCAATTGACACTTGCCCACAATGGTGGAAAGACAAGAAGGAGGGGTGAAGACTGTAGCAAAGTAGAGACACATACTCCATCTAAATGGAGGTGCAGCCACTCAGAGCCAGCGGTTAATGCCCGGGAGTGTGGGCCCAGTGTTGCCACACCTTTGGGTTTTTAAAGGGAAATTGTGCATTTTCATCTGAAATCTCCCAGTTTTTACATATTTGCTGAAATTGTTAAATATACACACACAAACATTTGTGAGCCCAGGTTGTGATCACTTCCTAGAGGCATGGGCCCATAGGAGAATGTTCTGAGGGAATTGCAAGGTACCAGTACACTGGAGAAACAACACTCATCATGAATCCAGGTAGACTCTGATAACCTGGGCTCCTCAAATACAGAGCAGAGCCTGCGCACCCTTTCCATGATGGGTTCAGATTCAAGGAGGAAGGGACTGGGGGTCTGATTTGTGCCACAAAGTATTAAGGCCTTGAGAACAACTAGCTCATTCATTCATTCCCTTACTATTTATTAAGTGCCTGGTGTGTGCCAGGCACTATTCTAGAATCTGGGTGTGCATCAGGGAACAGAACAAACCAGTCCCTTCTCTCACAGAGCTTAGGTTCCAGTGGCAGGGGGTGAAAAAGTAACTTGTGTCCTCACTTGTAAGAGTCACAGTAACTACCCCAGGGAGGTGGGTGAGAAGACAGTAAACATATAAAGAAATACATGTTCATGGTAACATATACTATGAAGAAAAATAAGGTAGAGTGTGGGGATGGAGAGTGGCGGAGGCTGAGGAGATGGTGGAATAGAGAGGGATCAAGTCTCTCCAGGGGAGGAGAATAGGACGATGCACTGAAATCTTATTGAGGCCCAGAAAATACAACAGTACCAGCCCAACTGGGGACCTAAATATCCCAAGCCCTTACTCTGTGCCAAGCACTGTGCTGGAAGCTTTACATATATCCACCTATTTCATCTGCACAGCCGTCCTAGAGGGCAGATGCCCTGATGATCCTCTTTAACAGATAGGCAATAGAGGCTCGGAGGGGCTGAGTCCTGGCCCGCTGTCACAGGGCTCCTAAGTGACGCAGTTGGGTCCACCCAAGCAGCTTTGGTTCTGAGCTCCACTCAATTTTGCATTTGCTTTCTGGGCTGTGGAGGAGTTGATCAAGACCTGCTTCAGAACAGGATGAGGCAGCCAAGGAAACCTCTCCCATTATTTGACTACTTCAGCCCCATCTCGCAGATCTCACCCAGCCCTGTCGCCATCAACACACAGACACAGAAGAAAAATGTAGAAAATGCATTTTGGTGTCTAAAAGGAACGTAGTGTCAGAAAGCCAAGATACAAATGAAGAATACAAGGATCTAGCTATTTCCATTATATTCCATCTTGGACTTTATTTTCCCACAATTTATTCCATACCCATTAAAATCCTACTCTAGTTCCTTCTATTTGTGAGTGAATGAAGGAATGTGAACTTATCAAGAACTAAGCTTTAAAAATAATTGATGACGGGATATAAAAAAATTCAAAGCATATGGCTTTTTGAGTAGGGTTCTAATCCCGGTTACCTCACTCCTATTTTCTGGTTTCCATACCTTTTTGTATGCCCATCACTCAGCGTAGAACCTGGCTCCTAATAGGTGCTCAGTAAGCATTACACTGAACCCTTGAACTTGTAGCCCTATTTATTTGTTCGTCAGTGCACTTGCACGAATGTTTTCAAAATTCTTAGAGATCCTCAGACCAAAGTCATTCTCTGAGTACAAGAAGGTGTTATTTATAACACTCAGCCTGTGAATGGGTGTTGCAATCAAAAGAACTTTCCTACAGAGCAAAGAGCAGAATGAACTTTTTATTCACTTTGTGCAAAAAGCCAAAATTAACATCTTTTTGCATTCGGTGTAGAATATTTAATTCTGCCCTGGGTTGGGAATTTTCAGGATTTTTAAAAATCATTTGTTGAACTAAGGGCTTCACTGCTCCTGTGAAGTCCATCATTTCCTAGTATTAGATACAGCTTTTCATTTAATTAATTTTAATACAGTAATTTATTTTTATATTTTCCTCTAATCTTGTCAACCCAATGTGGATTTTGCTTTTAATAAAGTACAGGGTAAGCTACTTAAAGTGGAGTAATTGGGCAAAGCCTGACTTGTCCATCTGATCAGAACGGACATTTGGAAGAAGGTGGGGGCTGTGGGGGAGGACAGACAGGAAGAAGAGAAGAAAACCCGCGCTCGGGATCCACCGGGAAGAAGCAACAAAGTGAACAGAGCTTGCTGAGCCCATGGATGGTGTGGTTGGAACCTGCATAGCACTCCAAGGGAGAGCTCAGAAAATTGATTTCCTCAATGGCTTAAGCAGCAGCCCTAGTGATAATGAGAGAGACAGAGAAAAAAAAAAAATTATCCAGAATTTTTTAAAGTGAATTATAACTCATTATGCAGTCCTACTTACAATTTTTCCTACAGCTCTATCCCTCTGCAAGACTGCTCACATGTGCAAGTATGTGCACACAGTTTTATCTGGGGTCTTGGCTCTGGGTCTTTATTCTCTGTCCTATAGGCAAACTACAAGCCTGTTTTTAAGGGATCTTGCCTTCCATTTCAGTTTAGCATCCTCTTGACTGTATAAACATAAGCCAAGCATGTGCTAGACACTGGGGTTTAAAGAATGAAATGCAGTTCTTGCCCTATAGGGGTTACACTCTATTGAAGCCAAAACTCTGAGGAAATTCTCTTACCCTAGTTAAGTGTGGCCCAGACTAGTTACTCTGGAAACCATAAAGGTTCTCTTTCAAATTGACACTATGCTCAATTACACTAGTGAGACGCAGGGGTCAAGAGCACCAATTCTGGAGCTGGCTGCTTGGGTTCGAATCCTGACTCCACCAGTGACTAGTTATATGAGCTTGGGGTCACAGAGTTTTCCCACCTATAAAATGGGGACGCAATAGCATCAACCTCGTAGGGTCCTTAGAGGATGAAACAAGTCTGAATATAAAAGGTATAGTGTGACTGGCACACGGTTAGCGCTAAGTAAGTGTTAGCTAATACTTATTATTTGTCAGACTCTTCTGGCTGCAAGTGACAGAAACCCAATTCAAATTGGCTTAAGCAATAGGGGTTCATTGACTCAATGAACTTAAAATCACAAAAATACAACCGGATGCCAGTGTAAAAATTATTTCTTCAGATTTCTCTCTCTCTCTTTGTCTCTCTCTGTCTCTCTCTGTCTCTCTCTGTCTCTCTCTCTCTCTCCGTCTCTCTCTCTCTCTCCTGCCTTTCTCTGTGTTGGCTTCTCCCTCAGGTAAGTTCTCTCCTGTGCCCCCTCACTCGAAAAAATAATCTTAGGCTTCCAGCATTAACTCCAATGGAAAAGAGAGGTTCTCCTTTCCTATAGTCCTGGGAGACAAAACTCTCAGGACCATGTTTCATTGGACAGCCTTCAGTCACATGCCCATCTGTGAATTATGACGACTATGGTACTCAGACCACACCTGCATCACACGTCACTGTCATCCACGTAAGTGAAGAGGTAAAGGCTCCTTGGGCTGAGAGTAGGGAGGTGGTGATTCCCTAAATAGGAGTCTGTTGCCAAATGAAGAGGGACAGGATGCTGGGCTGGCAAACCAGAACCATCTACTGCACGTGCTAAAATCAGGTTCCTGCATGTGCCCAGTGTCTCACTCCAGTGGTTTCTAGTGTGATAAGCAGTAGTGAGGGACATTCACCCAGGGGCAAGCCCTGGTTTTTCCTAGTGCCTATTATCGTAGAATATGTGTTTGACTTGTTTAAATGACTTTTATTAAAAGACACATATACTTCTCTAAAACCTAAGTGCTCACACTATATCTACCCCATGCCCCCTTTCTATTCTTCTAAAGCAGTTCAGCTTAAAGGCCAATGCATTGACCAGTGGTAGCTGCTGCTTAGGGGTATGGCCACCTCTTTTCTCCTGCCACTCTCTCTGGGATCCTCCCCACCCTAATTTCCCTCAGGCCCTAATTTCCCTCTACCCCTCTGGTGAGGGTCTTCATTGTTATCCTTCCTCACCTGCTCAGAGGTATTGCTACCGCCTCCTACCCTGCTGCTTCAGATATGTAATTCAACACTGATTTTAACAAATAGAATTTCCTCCCAGGGAAGCCCTCCTGTTTCTTCTGCACATGCATTGTGTTGCTCGCTAAAATCTTAACAGTTAGAGAAGAGTCACATAGGTTAAGGGGAGACAGAAAGGTGATGAGAACACGGCATTGAAGGCCAGGCATAGAGGTGTCAGAGAGGAGAGTGCCAGACCTGGGACAACCCCATGAAGAGAAAATGGAGCAGCGTGGGGAACATGCCTGAGGGTCATGTGGAAGCTAAGCCATTGAGGGCCATTTAGGTGAGCACCTCTGGCATCCCCATCAGCTAATCTTCTAACTTGAAGGAGAGGGGACTTCCCACTGCAATGTCAGCCTGCATGCTGCCTTTGGATGATTCAGCAAAAGGCCCTGAGACTTTACAAAGTCCCCCAAATTACCCTGTGACAGACCACACATTTTCAGTGGTCAAAGACGCTCATAACTTTGCACTACCTCTAAGAGAGAGAGTAACAGGAGACTTGTAATGGTGAAACCCACACCTAAAACCTGAGTATGTATTGTCATCAAATTGAAGATATGTTCTGCTTTTAATATTTCAGTTGATTTGAGCCCTTTTCTCTGAATTCATAATCCCTGAATATTTATTAATATCCATCAAGCTTCCTGTGTTCATCATGTGCCATACATAGCTCCGATATGAGCCTTTCTGCCCGTAATGCAACTCCAAGAAGGGTATAGACAAGAATAGAATGCTGTCACCATCCATCGTTTCATGGCTTTGACTCTGCATAGAAAAATGGACGCTCCCTCACTGCCTGCTGTTGAAACATAGATTAAACAGCAATGGGTTGAGATCCTCTAGATGTTGGTTCGGATAAAATGAAGCAAAGGTAAATACATTTATAACCGGTAAGGGAAATGTCAAGTAAAGAAAAGATTTACCTGTCAATGTAATAGAAACCCTATGAAATGGGAGAGTAACTGAGCTCAAGACTTGCAACACTCCATGGGTTTGAGCCACATGTTTAAATGCTAGGTCCTGACTAAGTTAGATAAATCATGATGGCTACAGTCAACTAAAAATAGTAATATCATAGTTTATCCTCTTGTTTAGCATTCTTCTGGTTGCTCAATTGGCAGTACCCCTATTAGGGAGGCTTTGACCTGCAGTTGGAAAGAATTCTGCATTGGATTCTGCCATTAACATATAATTCATGTAATGCCTTCCAGATGGTACACTAATTATGTGGTATTTCTTCATATAATAAATGTGTGTCTGTTGTATGCCAGGCAGTGTTCTAGGTCCTGGGTATTCAGAGGTGAATAAGAATGAGTGGGGTTCAGACAAGGAATATATGACACATAAGAAAATATTAGATAAGTGACAGGAACTATGAAAACAGAGTGAGTGATGGCAAGTAACTGGTGACTCTTTCAAATTGTGTTGTTAAGAAAGACTCCTTTGAGGTCTTTGAGGTCTGAATGAGCCACTGTGTGACAATGAAGAAAGAATATTCCAGACAAAGGAACAGTTAGTGTGAAGAGAATAGTTAAAGAGCAATGACCTTTCATTCATTCATACGTCCATTCTAGAAACACTTTTTGAGTCTTACTATGTGCCAGGCCCTGTTTTAGGCACTAGAATTCAACAGTGAACCAAAGAAAGATCTCTACTTCACAGCAACTACTTTCTAGAGTTGGAATTGGACAATAAGCAATATGTACAATAAATGAGTTATATTTCATATTAGAGATTGAGAACTGTTATAAAAAATAGTGCATGGTAGGGGGAGATTGAGACAGTAAATGACAAGGAGTGGTGAGAGGGCCAGGGGCAGATTACAATATTAACAGGGTAGTGAAGGTAGACCTCATTGAGAAGAAGTTTTGAACAAATGATGAAGAGATAGCCAAGCAGTTATCTAGGGAAACTGAAAAGCAGGTAGGAACAGCCATTGCAAAAAACCCTCTGGCAGGGGCAGGCCTAGCATGTTTCAGGAGGCCAGTGTGGCTGGAGCAGAGTAACACGGAGAAGGTCAGAAAGTTAACAGAGCATCAGATTAGGTAGGGCCTTGTGGCCAAAGTAAGAATTTTAATGTTGCTTGGGGTGAAATGTGGAGCCATTGCAAATTTTAAGCACAGGAGTGACATGATCTGACTTATGATTTTAAGGGACCATTCTGGCTGCTGAACTGAAAAGAGACTCTAAGGAGGCAAGTGTAGAAGCAGAAAGAACTGTTGGGAGGCTGCTGCATTAATCCAGGTAAGAGATGATGGTGGCTTGGACCAGAATTGTAGGGGTGGTGGGACATGGCTGATTCTGGATGTGTTTTGCAGGTAGAGCCAGCAGGACTTTCTTTTGGGTTGGATACGGGATTCTTGAGAATGAAAAGTCAAGGATTACTGGCTGAGGGAGTAGCAGAACGGAGTTGCCATAGGTTAAGAAGCCTGAGGGAAGAACAGCTTTGGCATGGAAGGGTGGGATGGCCTTGGAGTTCAGTTTTGGTCGTGTTGGTGTTGAGATGTTATTAGGCATTCCAAGTGGAGATGTTAAATAGGCTGTTGGACACAAGACTCTAAAGTTCAGGAGAGGAGTCTGGTATTTCACGCCTTAGGAGTAGGTGATATGGAAATATAAACAGGGCCAAGGGATAAGTTCTGGGGCACCCCAGCATTAAGAGGTTGGAGAGAAGGAGAGAAACCAAAAAGGAGTCTGAGAAAGAGCGATCAGTGGAGTAAAAGGAAAATCAAGATGGTTTGGTGGCCCAGAGGCCAAATGGAGAAATGTGGGAGAGGAGGCATTGATCAACCGCAGCAAATGCTGCCGACAAGTGAAGTAGCAGGAGGCCTACAGAGTGACCAA
The DNA here is from genome assembly GCF_020826845.1 of Diceros bicornis minor. Lineage (NCBI taxonomy): Eukaryota > Metazoa > Chordata > Mammalia > Perissodactyla > Rhinocerotidae > Diceros > Diceros bicornis. The sequence goes on from NC_080741.1 coordinate 69,099,009, forward strand.
GGGATTAACAGCATGTCTTTGAGCAATTTGGCTGGCGTGGTAAAAGAGGAAACCAGATCACAGTTAGTTGAAAGGAGAATGAGAGAGAGCAAATACAGACAAGTCTTGAAGGAGATTTGCTGGGAGGGGGAGCAAAGTAGTGGGCAGGGCAGGTGTGGTCAAGAGAAGGGTTTTTCGTGTTTTTTAACGTGAGAGAAATAACAGCATGTGTTTGTGTATGGATGAGACTGATCCAGTAGAGAGGGAAAATTGAAGACATAGCAGAGAGACGGAAGTGTTGCTGGAGCAATGTCCTTGAGTAGGCAAGAGGGCTTGGAACTGGTGTGTTAGATAGGGACAGGGAAGATATAACTGTGATAACAGCCAAGAATGCAGAGGCTGCTGGATGAGTGCATGGGTTAATCGGGTCTGTTAGTTTCTCCTCTTGTTGCTTCCATTTTTCTTAGTAGGAAGGAAGCAAGCAGAGCGAGGAGGGATGGGGAGGGAGTGTTGCGGGTTAGAGGAGAGGGAAGGTGTGAAAGTGGCAAAGTGTGTGGGCAGTGAGGATCCCTGTGATTGCCTGCCAGCAGAAAGGGCCCACCTGAGGCTCCTGGTTTCCTGGAAGCCAGCGTGCCTGGAACACAGCCTTTAATGTTGGAGCGCAGCATGAGAAGTGGCAGGGAATAGCGGGGGGTTAGGTCAGGTCGGGTTTGGTAAACCTGGGCAAAGAGTTTAGATTTTAACCGAAATGAACCCTTAGGAAAATTATTTAAACTCTGCACCTCTGTATTCCACTACTGACAAAATAAAGTAAGACTGAATTACCTTTCACCTCTAAAATTCTTGACCCTGTGTGAAAGAGAGAACTAATTCTTAAGTGTTCATTAAACTAACAGCTCAAATCTCCTGATTCTTAAGCATTTGTGGAAAAGTAAAACTTCTTTTCCGTGCATTTTCTGCCTTTATTCTTTGCATAGCTTTCAGCTGTGCTCCAATATCTTGACCTTCAAATTGCCCTCTCTTTCTGGATCTTGTTTTATGGATTCAACTCTAAAACTTTTCACAGAGAAAGCAAATAGGGGTCAATGCTTCAGCAGGTATTTCTTGAGCAGAGATGGTGATCCTGGCCCTGTAAACTTATTTTCAGCATTTTTTGAATACTTTGCAAGAATATGAAGGTTATAAAATTTGATGGGAAGATCTGAAACCAGAAATAAACATTCCTCGGGCTTCTAGATTGATATCAAGGCAGGGATTTCTCATCTACGGGCATTTTTTTTTCCTTCTCATTTCTTAATGTTTTCAGCTAAAGCCCCTTTTGTCCTCCTGTGAGGATGCTGATCACAGCATCATTTATAGTAGAAAAATCATAAACCTTATATGTATCCAAAAATCTTGGAATCAAAAATTGTCCATGTGAGGGAAAATACACACCCATTTAAAAATTTTCATTTTGAAGATTGTTTAATAACATGGGGGAATGTTCATGGGGTAAATGAAGAATATACTAGAATAAAATGTTTACTATAAGCTCAATTTTTAAGTGAACGTGTTTTCTTATTTATAAACTGGGATATAATACAACATTTTTAAAATTTATTTTACTGAGGTCATATTGACTTATAACAGTGTGTACGTTTCAGGTGTACATTATTATATTTCAGTTTCTGTGTAGATTGCATCGTGTTCACTACCAATAGTCTAGTTTTTATCCATCACCATACGTATGTGCCCCTTTGCCCCTTTCGCCCTTCCTCCACCCCCTTCCCTTCTGGTAACCACTAATCTGTTCTTCTTATCTATGTGCTATTTGTTTGTTTATCTTCCACATATGCCTGAAATCATATGGTATTTGTCTTTCTCTGTCTGACTTATTTCGCTTAGCATAATACCCTCAAGGTCCATCCATGTTGTTGCAAATGGCATGATTTTGTCTTTTTTTATGGCTGAGTAGTATAACATAACATTTTTACAATGCGGTGATTCTCTCAATGTAGCATGAGTAAGGGTGTTTTGTTTTATTTCTCTATGAACTTTTTTTTATTTTTAAATTTTTCTATAATGAACATGTATTCTTTTTATGATGAAACTGAAATTAAACTTACTAAGACACAACAATTTTTCCTGTGTCTGGAGAGAATTGGTGATTGAAAAACATACTAGTATTTTTCTCTCCTACTAGAGATGCTCCCCATGCTCTCCCCGTAGGTGGCATAGAGCAGACAAACTAAGGTTCAGCCACATTAGAGCATAAAGCTGCTTGAGCCCTTTGGGGGCGAAAAAATAATGCCCTAGATTTAAATGTATGTAAAAATAATATGCAGGAAAAGAAGAACAGATTGAGGTTTGGGGGCAAAATATAAAACTATATACCAGGCCTCAGATCTTGTAAAATTGTAAATGCCTCTCTCATTCCTTTCTGTCTATAATTTGTTAAACAATCATTTAACAAATACTAAAGGGTCTGTTACTTATTTAACAAACACTAACACAGCAATTACTGTGTGCCAGCACTGTTTCCAAGTGCTTTATATGTCACTCATTTCAATCCACATAGCATCTTTATGATACAGATAGTATCTCTGTCTTATCGATGAGAAACTTAGACACAGGGAGGTTGCGTAGTTGACGCAAGGTCCCACGGCTAGTAAGCGGCAAGCTGAGATTCAAACCCCACAGTTGGCCTCCAGAGTCCATGTTCCTACTCCAAAACTAACTTGCCGGGCACTGCACTAGACTCTTGGCTTTACTTGCTACTAAACAACAAGACATATTAAGTTCCTGTCCTTGGAGAGCATACAGTCTTGTGGGAAGACAGTTGTCAATCCAATAATCACACAAAACAAATGCATAATTACCAAATCTAATAAATCTATAAAGGAAAATGTAGAAAACATGTGTGTGCGAGTGTGTGTAAAATGAGGCCCTTGCATCTTGGTAAATTACAGGATGCCTCTCTAGGCTCATTTCTCTTCCTCAACATGACCATTATGTAGAATTGTGGTGTAACTCACTGAATACTGTACGAGAGAAGGGCAAAAAGGCAAATCTCACCACCCTCAATGCTTGTTACAGGCCAAAGCCAGGGATATGCTCCCTGCTTTCAGTGGAGGGGCAATGTGGATCTGTCCATACATAGGCATAGGAACTAATTTCTCCCTTCAAAGAGTCAAGAAGAAAAGGCTTATTTGAGCAGAAGTGTCTTTCACTATTAGTTGCTTGGTAGTAAGCTGCCGATGTCTCCCTCTAGTATATGCCCTCATAAGTTCCTGTTGCCCACTTTGGGTGAGGAAAAGATGAAATCACAGCATTAGGAATAACTGTAGTTTGAATTTTTGATTAGTTTTCATTGGTACAGGTGGATGAATTTCGATGATGTAGTGCAAAGGAATTTTTTTTAACCTACTCTTATCTTTCAGCAAAGAAAGGAAAGATGTCTTTAATGGGGAGCCAGGGGGGGACAATGTGAACTGTACAATCTCAGTTTTGTTTTGTTTTTTAAGTTTCTATTTGTATTTGATTTCTTTTTGGTCTGGACACACCAATGTGTGAAATTTTTCATGATGAAATCTCCTTTGAGGTATCAGATTCAACTTAAGTTTCTGGAATGAAGTTCACATGGCTTTACAGAAATCCCATGTCTTGAGTACAGTGTCTTCTCAGCTAGAGGGACACCAAGTTGACATCTCAGATCTGGGCAGAATTTAATCCCAATACAACAGAGCATCAAAACCGGGAATACCATGCTGAGCAGATCCCGCCTAGGGAAGAACCATGAACTGCTTCAGGCAATACCGTTTGCTTGGCTGAACATCTCGGAATGGCAGCCGAGTTGTTTCTGAAGCTCACAAGACTGTGTGTGCTCCCGTGCCCGTGGGAGTAGTGCTCATCCCAGCCTCACTACTCTGTTATGTGTGTAAACGTGTTCTCTCCTCATAACAGCAGGGAAACTTCATAGAGCAACTACCCCCTCTCAACAAGCGCTCTTAAATGCCACCCTAATCTCCCCCTGCGGGCCTCTTACAATGAGCCCTGATCTGTCAGTCACAGTTGACTGAACAACTGGACTGTAAGGAGTGGAAATTTGTACCACATTTGCCTCCCATCAGATTCTTTTCCTAGGAATTTTGATCTGGGAAGAAGGGCAAGTTCATTTGTCCATGAGAAAGTAACTATTATCTGTGAAATCGGGAGTTTTCGGGGACCATCTTCTGTCTGCATTGTATAGCAGATAAAGCTGATCTGATAGAAGAAAGAAATTGAAATAGACCGAGGGAGCCAATCAGCCATGAGAGCAGGAGAGGTTGCTCCACGGGTTCCAGGCTACCTTTGGGATCCTGGGTCTAGCGCTTCCTGAAGCCCAACAGATTTCGTGCCCAGGAATCCACCAGACATCTCTGTATCATCATCATTCATTGTCCTTCTTTGCTTTTCATTTGGTTGGTTGATTTTGCCTAAACTAAGCTTAATTGCTGTTACTTGGAACCAAAGAGTCTTAACTAATGTGGTGGCTTTAACAGTTCAAGGAGAATACTTACCATACTCGTATACTCACCAACCTCCTTTAGAATTAGCTGCATCAAGTATCATGCCCACGTGCCTAGTTATAGACGTGCACATGGATCACTTGTTCTCCTACTAAAGTAACAAAGACATTAAGCTGGAAAAAGAAGTTTTAGTTTGAGAAAAAGTAGCAGGCATTTCCTAGAAATAGCTCTGACCCAAACCCAGCCAGAGCAGATTCAACCGGAGGGATATAAACAGAAATCACACCCAGACTGCTATAATTAAACTAAACTAGATTTTAGAGGAAATTCTTCTTTGTGAAAAGCAAAGAATCTCTAGAGTGGTTCAGTCATCCTCAGCACTTAGGAAAACAATTATCAAATTTGTGGTTCGCAGGATGAAATCTTTTTCAAAACAAATCGATCGATGTAAAAATAAAACTTAAGAAATCCTTTTTATGAATGCTGAAATAATCCTCATGCAGAGGTCAGGGGGGTTCAACAGCGTTAGATGTTTCCTGTATCCTGCAGTCTCCACCCAACACGTCTTAAATAATCAAGTTCAGGCCAGCTTTTGTCATTATGTTTTTGTCTTAATACTCTCGCATGTTCATCGTCCCTTTATCCATATTTTATCTTCCTAATTTTTGCCTGATTATACTATTCATATCTAGGGATGTGAGTCCCTAATAACGTTAAGGGGAGTAATGTAGAGGAAATGGGCTTTATTAGTTTGGATTTGTTTTATTAGCATTCTACAGTTTGATTAGAATGAGCAAGTCGAGAGAGTGTTATTTGCCAAGCAGAGTAAAAACAACATAAAATGAAATAAACTGAACCTCAATGTATTATTGATAGAACACGAAGACATTTTCCACAGCATTATTGTAAGTACAAAGGTCCTTGTGTGAGACAATAAAGGAGAACAAAGACACTTTTTTTTCCCCAGACTGTTTTTAGTTTCTTTGCAGATACCTTTAGTTAAGTGAAGGGCATACTTTTTCTTCAAAAGGAATTTAGAGAGGAAGATACCAAAATATACCAGACAACTATATTGAAATATTTACCATTTGTTGATTTGGGACATAGAGTGAATGACAGATTTTAGCATAATATTTGCAGAGGGAAAAAGAATTTTCCATGAGCATCTAGAATGTTGTTTTGCTTAGGTTTATGCAGAAAATGTATCTGAGAAAAATGAAAATTAATCTTGGAGAGGGGAAGAATTCCTCTGGGAATACAATGTCAACTGATCTTTTCAAGTGATTAGTAGGGAAGAAATAAGATTGTTGATGGATTTTTTTCTTTAATCTAACTTTTGAAAAAATGAGTCAAGCTCTTTTGTAGAATGGCTAAATGATAAAATGGGTGTGGTCTCGGATAAGTCACTAAAATATATATGCTCTTGTGTGTCTGTTTGCATATGTTTCTCTTCTACCCTCATTTTCTCCCTCACCCCTCCATGATTTGATAAATTCAGTAACTGGTTATAGATTTGGAGATGTTCCCTGTAAAAGCCATTTTGAGTAAAGGCATATGATTAGCTAAAATCGTTGGCAGGCCAAAGAACAATAAGTGAAGAAACTAATTGGAAGTTTTCACTTTTTCTTTTTCTTTCTTCCTTCCTTTTTCTTTAATTTAAATTTAGAGTTTGAGAGTTCTAGCATATGGAACAAGGAACCTATTCATTGTTTGAATGGAAAATGTGAAAACAGAGATAGTCAACCAATACAGAAGCTATTCTCCTTGCTTAGTAAGAGAAGTTTTCCCAAACAAGAAAACTATCGTAATGGAGGAAAGTGCCTTAAAATTATGTTTATTTGATAGAAGGAGTTCAGATAATATGAGGCCCAGAAATACGCATTCTAAGGAGACAGGACTAGGCTCTGTTCGCATGAAAATGTACTTCTTTGTTCATAATGTGTTAGCGTCTTGTAGAATAATGGAAGACCATCCATTTGTAATCAAACAACCTTGGGTTTGAATGCTGGCTCTGCCACTCCATAACTAGACGATCATGGACAGATGGGTCTCAGTTTCCTCATCTGCATAATGGATATTGAAATATTATCTGTGAATGAAAAATGGAATTCCCCTAGCACCTTGCCTGGCACATAAATACCCTCTGAAAGGCAGTTGACGTGATTTCTAAAGTTTGTATCACAAGAGCCTCTTCATCTATGCCAGTCTGCAGCTTTTGTCAGTGTGTCATTCTCAAATGTCCTGGCTTCCTTTTTGTGGAGAATGTAGAATTGGATTTTACATTTCAGACAATCTCAGAGAGTCAGATCCTCTTTTGTCACCTCCTAGTCTCAATTTACCTGTCACATCCTCCTCCCTTTACTCCACAGACTATATGTCCAAAACTACTTGAGTTCAGTTTGGAAATATCTGTAAATTGTTGGCCTAGCCTAATCTCCAAGTGCAAGAACAATTTCTACAGGTTAACTCTTCCTGATACACCTGTCAGATGGGGATAGGCAAAAAGCTTTCATTTTTAATGTTAAAAATCCTAGTTTGAATGGTTTTTTAAATTTCTAAAATAGTAATGATTTATTTGCAAAATATTTCAAATATTCAGAACAGTATGCTCATATACATAGTACTATCTTTTATCAAGTCATAGTTTGCCATATTTATTTCAGATTTTGAGGAAATAAAACTTTACAGATTTATTTGCAGCCTAAGCCCAGCATTCTCCAGAGTAACCACTATTCTGAATTTTACGTTTATCATGCCCACGCAGATATTTATACCATTACCACATATATAAGTGTACATAAACTTAACAGATGGTTTTCACCTTTTTTAGTAGTATCTTACTTCATACAATATTATACAAATTGCTATTTTTGTTTAACATTTTTCAGATTTATCTATATTAATATATGTAATGTCATTCACTTTCACCCCGTATAATAATCTATTGTATGAATATAGTGAAATTTATTGACCCGTTCTTCGGTTAATGGGTATTTATTCCAGTTTTTCACTGTACTAATAATGATATGAACATCGTTGTGCCTGTCTCCTTGTGCACATACACAGAGTTTCTCTCATATATATTCCTAGAAGTGAAATTGCTGGGATGAAGGGAGAACAGAATGCACACCTTCAACTTGACAATATATTGCAAAGTTGCTCTCCAGAATGGCTCTGACAATTTACACTCCCACCAGCAATGTACGGAAATCCCTAATCCTCCTCATCTGTCCTAATACCTGATATTATCAGACTTCTTAATTTTTGGAAAATCTGGTAAGCATGAAATGGACTTTTAATTTGTATTATCCTGATTATCAGCGAAGTCAGCCCTCTTTACTATGTTTATTGGCCATTCACATTTTCTCTCCTGAGAACTGTGTCTTCCTATTCGTGCCCTTTTTCCATTGATTTTTCCTTTTTCCTTGTTGATTTTAGGAGTTCTTCATATATTCTGGAACATAATCATTTGTTATATGTGTTGCAGATATCTTTTCTGGCCTATGTGTATTTGAACACTGTTTATGGAATCTTTTACTTTTAAACTGGGTTTTCATGTTTTATTCTTTAAAATTCTACTCTGAGGTCATAAAATTTATCCTTTTCATATGTAAGTATTTGATCCGATTGGAATTTGTCTGTCATTATTTTGCTTGTGGGTAACCATTTGTCCCAGGATGGGTTGGGTAGTCCATCTTTCCCCTCACGTCAATAAAGATGCCCTCTATTTAGTTCCATTAGTTTATGCTGTGGCTCTGTACTAAAACCATGTTTACTAAAGCCATATTATTATAGCTTTATAATCATTCTACATACCCTGTATGTGATGCTCCTCCCCACCCCACCATTAATATCATCTTCAAAATTACTTAGATGTCCATGCCGTTTTCTTCATCCAAATGAATTATAGGTTCATATTGTTAAATTCTATAAACAGTTTGTGGGATTTTGCTTGAATTACAACAATTGCATAATTTAGGAAGAACTGACAATTTTATGTCATTGAGACTCTCTATCCATATTCTTGAATAGCTCTCCTTTTGTTCAGGTCTTTTTTTAAGGTCCTTTATGATTGTATTAGTTGAGATTAGTTACACTGTATAAAGCAGAAAACCTAAAATAACAGAAGTTTAAACAAGAGAGTTTATTTCTCTCACATAAATGTGGTCTGGAGGCAGGTACTTTAGGACTAGCGTGGAGCTCCACTGTCACAGGGACCCAAGCTTCTTCTCACTTTCTGCTCCACGACCCCAGCACATGGCTTTGTCTTTGGAGTTACCTGATCACCATCAGGAGCTCCTGGAGCTCAAGCTGTCTCATCTACATTCAATCAGAAAGAAGAGAAGGCAAAATGGGCTTAGTCTGTCTATCACCGCTTTAAGGAGCCTTTCCAGAAGGTGTACCCAATAACTTACCCTACATCTTACTAACCAGAACATAGTCTCATGCCCTACTTAAATACTAGGGAGACTGGAAAGTGTGGTCTTCTAACTAGACCCATTACTGCCCCCTATAATATAGAGGGCTTTGTTATTAAGTAAAATAAATACAAACAGATATTAATAGTCACCTCATATAGTTACACAGAATTTTCTGTATTATTTTTGCAACTTTTTCTGTGTCTGCAATTATGTCAAAATGTAAGTTTAAAACTAAACAAAAAAAAACATTAAAAAAAGATTGTTCTCCGTCTGACTTATTTCACTTAGCATAAGTCAGAGAGAGAAAGAAAAACAGTGCATGATCTCACTTGGAATCAAAAAAGTAGAATTCGTAGATACAGAGACTAGATTGGTGGTTACCAGGAGCCGGGGGGTTTAGGAAATGGGGAGATGTTGGTCAAAGGGTACAAACTTCCAGTTATACGATGAATAAGTTCTGGGGATCTAATGCACAGCATGGTGAATCTAGTTAACAATACTGTGTTGTATACTTGATATTTGCTAAGAGAGTAGATGTTAAATCTTCTCACCACAAAAAAAAAAAAGGACTGACTATATGAGGTGATGGTTGTGTTAACTAACCTTAATGTGGAGATCATTTCACAATACATACACGTATCAAATCATCATGTTGTACAGCTTAAAATCATACAATGTTATTTGTCAATTATGTCTCAGTAAAGCTGGAAAAATAGAATGTTTCCTTGACTAACTCAAAATATGATTTAACAAGAGATGAACTGAAGTACATATACTTTTGTATCATCACGCAAGTTTAGAGGTGGTATCAGTGCAGTGGTTGAGAGCACGTGCTCTGGATTCAGACTGCTGGGGTTTACATCCTTTCTAGCTGTGTCCTTGTACTTAACCTCTCTAAGCTCTCATTTCCCCCTCCGGTAAAATGGAGTAAACAATGATACTCACCTCAAGGTTAGGAGGTTCTAATGAGATCAAGTCCACTGCCTTGAGCTTGTTAAGCGGTCATAAGTAACAGCTGCCATTATTATGCTCACAATATGTAAACTAGAAGGAAGGACAGACAGGGGAAATGATTTGACCAATGCCACATGGTTCTGGAATCCAGCTTCCCAGTGGCCTTTCCAATATTATGCTTCAAGGATCATGAAATTTGTTGCATTTATGTAAAAATAAAGATGAAAATATTGATCACAAGTAGCCATTATTATTATTGCATTTTTAAATGCTAAGGATAAACTTCTTTTTTTCGTTATTGCTAAATTGCCACCTTGATTACTATTTGCTCACGGTTGAGATATGGTCAGAAGAGTTTATTTATTATGTTTGCCTATAGTTTTCTTTAAATTCAAATTTTCAATAATCTAGTACCATCATTCCTCAAACTGTTCTATGTTTAAGTGTTTTGTTATATATTAATAAACTTTAAACACATGAGTTTGGTTTTTTCCATGTGCACTGATTCTTTCTGCAAGTTGGCTTGAATTTTAAATACTCTTTTATTTTACAATACCCCTTGCCAAAAAGGATAGCATGGTTCATAAGCCATTTATTTTTAAAAAACTGTTTGGCTGTATTGCAGAGGAACAAATCTCTTTATTTTCATCCGGAGTGTGATTTATCTCCCAAATACAATTGCATTGGTTGCTCTCCTATCATAAAATAAGGTAGAACTCTACTGCCTAAGAGTTCACTTTGTGTTTGTTGATATTTTGTTTTGCATTTGGTCATGGTAGGCCAGAATTAGTGATACAAGAGGTGAAAAGCAGCAATATTGAGATAACTGAGCTAATGAGTGAAAACCATACTTCGAGCCTCTCCAGCACCTCCCCACTATCTCTTTCCTACTTATAGATGTCAAGACAGCTGCAGTCAACAGGTGCAGTAACTCATCTCTCAGGAATTTACGTTTATTGAGAGCAAATATGTGCCAGCCACTGATGTAACTGTTTGATATGCCCCAGTGAGCAAGCCTGATGCATGAAAACACCCTCCAGTCCAGTTTCATACATATTTGACACAGTCCCTCTTGATTAAGCGACGAGAGCTCGGAAGATAATCCACAGCGAGTGGAAACTCATCACCTGTTTTTGTCCCAGAGTTTGGGTAAACAGTCATATTACCTTAAAGAGATCATCTTTTTTGAAAGGAATTGATTTAATATATTCTAAGATAAAAGGGAACATGCAGATCCTTTTTTCCTTCCCTATTTGAATTTTATCTTTTTTTTCCTTCCACTTTTATTGAGATGTAATTGACATACAATGCTGTATAAGTTTAAAGTGTAGAGCACAATGACTTGACGTATGTGTATATTACTAAATGACTACCACAATAAGTTTAGTTAACATCCATCACCTTATATAGTTACAAAAAAATTCTTTTTCCTTGTAATGAGAACTTGTAGGATTTACTCTCTTAGCAACTTGCAAATATACCATACAGCAGTGTTAACTCAGTCATCATGTGGTATATTACATCTCCAGCACTTATTTATCTTAGAACTGGAAGTTTGTACCTTTTGACTACCTTCACTCAATTTCCCCACTCCTTACCCCTTACCCCTGCCTCTGTCAATCACAAATTGGATCTCTTTTTCTATGAGTTTGGGTTTTTTTAGAGTTCACACATAAGTGAGATCGTGTAGTATTTGTCTTGCTCTGTCTGACTTATTTCACTTAACATAATGCCCTCGAGGTCGATCCATGTTGTCACAAATGGCAAGATTTCCTTCTTTTTTACGGCTGAGTAGTATTCCAATAAAGAAGGATCCATTCTTTATGGATGGATCCTTCTTTCTCCATTCATCTGTCGATGGACACTTAGGTTGTTTCCATGTCTTGCCTACTGTGAATAATGCTGCAACGAACATACGAGTGCAGATATCTCTTCAAAATAGTGATTTCATTACCTCTGGATATATACCCAGAAGTGAGATTGCTGGATCATATGGTAGTTTTATTTTTAATTTCTTGAGGAACCTCCATACTGTGTTCCATAGGGGGCCGTACCAGTTTACCTTCCCACCAACAGTGCACAAGGGTTCCCTTTCTCCACATCCTCACCAGCATTTGATATCTCTTGTTCTTTTGATGATAGCCCTTCTAACAGGTGTGAAATGATATCTCATTGTGGTTTTGATTTGCATTTCCCTGATCAGTAGTGATGTTGAGCACCTTTTCATATACCTGTTGGCAATTTGAACATCTTCGGAATAATGTCTATTCAGGTCCTTTGCTCATTTTTTAACTGGTTTCTTTGTATTTTTGCTATTGAGTTGTGTGAGTTCTTTGTATACAGTATTTTGCATATTAACTATTAGATATATGATTTGCAAATATTTTTTCCCATTTTGTAGGTTGCCTTTTCATTTTGTTGATTGTTTCCTTTGTTGTGTGGAAGTTTTTTAGCTTGATATAGTCCCATTTGTTTATTTTTTATTTTGTTGCTTGTGTTTTAGGTGTCCTGTCCAAAAAATCATTGCCAAGAGCCGTATCAAGAATCTTTTTTCCTATGTTTTCTTCTAGGAGTTTTATGGTTTCAGGTCTTACATTTAAGTCTTTAATCCATTTCGAGTTAATTTTTGTGAGTGGTGTAAGGAGTAGTCTAGTTTCATTCTTTTCCCCATTGAGCATACTTGACTCCCTTGTCAAATATTAGTTGACCATATATGAATTTATCTTTATCCTCAAGTTTCATATATTCATTCATCCATTCAATCATATATTTAACAAAAATATTTCATTGCCTGTTATGTGCCAAACATAGTGGTACATGCTGTTGACACAACAGTGCACAAAACAGATATGGCATGGACCTATACTCATGGAATTTATAATCTTGTTCTTAAAAGGGTTGCAAGTCTGTACAGCAAGAGACCATCTAAAGCTATGCTGTCCAATGTGGACACATGTGACTATTTAAATAAAAACTAATTAAAATTGAATTTAAAAATTAAAATTTTAGTTCTCTAATGTACTAGCATTTTAAGTACTCCAGAGCCCTATGTGGCTGGAGGCTACCATATCGGACAACACAAATGTAAAATATTTCCACTATCATGAAGGCTCTATTGGAAAGTGCTGTTCGAGAGTTTGAGATGCAGAATTAGCCAAGCGGATGGGTGAGAAAGGTCAGTCCAGAAAGCTGCTTGAACAGCGTGCAAAAATCAAGAGTAGAGGAAAACACTGAGAAGCTTGTCCTGAAGTAAAAGATAAAGGCTTGACTGAAAACTAAAGGGAGCAACTAATGTCTCCCCCAGTCGTTGGATGAGAGACGTTCAGTGCTATTCTGCGGCAGACGAGGGAGCTCCAGGAAATTTCCAAAAAGGAAGGATTTGGCCGGGAACATCTCCAACAGAGAAAAGTTCAATAATTGTGTGAAATCACTTGATGCTGACTTGGCCAAATTTCTGTGGTAATTTTGATCCTCACAAAATGTCAGTTATTTCACACACACACAAAAATATTTGTAATGCATAATTTCAGCTACTCTGAACAATTTGCCAGCATTTCCCGTATTTTACCTTTGAATTTTATAAAATTTCAAGATATTTTGCGGTTACATCCAAAAGAAATTTTAGGTTATTTTTTTTCTGTTTCTTTTTAAAAACCATAAGCTCTCATGAACTTGTAGTCTGCCATTCATCTCTCAAAACTGAGATGCCGCATCCTACAGCTCTCCTATCAAACAAATATTTGGCCCAAATGTAATTACATATTAATAAAAATAAGAATGGCCCATTTGTGTTCAAATTTAATAATAGTTAGAATGGTATATACATTATTGGGAGAAAGTAGATGATTGGAAAGTAAAGTAAACTTTAAAATGAATTGCAGAGAGAGTCAAAATAAAAGTCCTAAAATCACAATTAATCTCCCAAACTTCAGTAATATGAGTTTTCATTTTGATAACAACAAATAATAAATGTGAGTGTATTCCGGAAAAAATCTCCAATATTGTCATTCTTTTAAAATGCTTTATATACAGGAACACAAAATCCCTGAACACTTATAGCTATGGTTCCTCAATAGAAACTTTAACAAACATGTTTTTGCCCTGAGAGACCTAAAATTAGGGCATTCTATTGAATTAAAAATCAGTTATATCTTTTTTCCATCAAAAGTGCCCAATTCAAAAAAGACAAAAACAAAATGAGCAAACCTATCACTCTTCCGTCTGGGCCATGCCAAATCAATACCAGCAGGTGTGAGATTTAAAAGTAAACTTAAAGTTTTACTTAATGTTTCTTGCCTCATTCACTAGACTAGATGAAATTCTCATAGCAAGAATTCAGTCAGGATACTATTTGGAAATGAGGACTTCAAAATGGTAAATGGAGGGGGCCGGCCTGGTGGCGTAGCAGTTAAGTTCATGTCTCTGCTTTGGTGGCCTGGGGTTCGCAGGTTCGAATCCCAGGCTTGGACCTACACACCACTCATTAAGCCATGTGTGGCAGCATCCCCCACACAAAATAGAGGAAGATGGGCAGAGATGTTAGCTCAGAGCTAATCTTCTTCAGCAAAAAGAGGAGGATTGGCAACAGATGTTAGCTCAGAGCCAATTTTCCTCACCAACAAAAAAAAAAATTGTAATTGGAGGCAAACAATGATACAGAAATAGGCCAAAACTCAGTCATTTTTACTACTTCTATTGAAAATAAAGTAATGGATTTAGTTTACACTAACAAGGCAATTTGAACGAATAAAAACATATGAATATATGTATTCATAGTTAGGTATAGAAATATTTATATATTGATAGTCCTGAATGAAAAAAATAAACTCATGAGAAGCATTTGTTGAAATTCCAAAGCAGAATTCAAAGGGAACAATTGAGAACAGATCAAGTAGAGAATTTTCCCTGGGTTGCAATGTTGCATCCATTCCCATAACAGAGTTGGAGCTTCCTCAAAAACAAAATAAGTCAGTTTGACTTTGTTGATCCACATTCTCATTTGAATATATTAGATAATCCATTAAATATCGCCAGCGTGAACTAATAAATTCTGAATTGCAGAATGTCTGTAGAAGAAATACTGTTTACTTTAGATACTTACTCTAAAGTCTTCCACTATAAATAGAGTGAAACTAAAATATCTACTAGATGTTCTTTGGAAACCTACTTTGTTGAAATGGTTGTGGTTCACTAGCATTTATTCGCATTGTGTCTGACAACGAGTTGTCTGTTTTAGTAAATGGTGGAGTTCTGACTTATGACCTCCAGGTACAGGTCTCTGTGTCCAGAAATTTTGAGAGCCAAGAGCTGGCATTCCAAATGTACAAGAGGCCTTGCTTTTGGCAGTGAGGAACACCTGGTTGTAAGTTCCTGGATAAATAACCTGAGCATAGAAGCGTCTGTTTATCACAGGAGAAAAGATTTTACCTTTGTTTCTTCTAATAATCTACAAGTAAATACTCCTATTTGCCTGAGCTGGATCTTCGGTTTAAAAATGTGTTCATTCCCACTCTGGACTATTTATTACGTGAATTTTTGTTTTCCTATCTTCAGATCCATCTGTTTTCTGGGACCCACCCCTGTAAAATGAATGCAAATACTAGGGTGATTTACAAGTAGGTTACTGAATTGTCAACACTAAAATATGTGCTATTCAAATGCTTTTAAACAGGAATCAGCAAACTTCTTCTATAAAGGACCAGAGAGTTAATATTTTAGGCTTTGTGGCACATATGGTTTCTGTCACAACTATTCAACTCTGCCATCATAGCACAAAAGCAGCCACAGACAATATATATAGTAGTTTTGTAGTAAAACTTTATGTATGGACACCAAAACTTGAATTTCATACAGTTTTCACATGTCATGAAATATTCTTCTTCTTTTTTTCAACCATTTATTAATGTAAAAACTATTCTTAGGGGGCTGGCCCGGTGGCATAGTGGTAAAGTTCTCATGCTCCGCTTCTGCGGCCTGCGGTATGTGGGTTCAGATCCCAGGCGTAGACCTACACACTGCTCATCAAGCCATGCTGTGGCAGCATCCCATATACAAAGTAGAGGAAGATTGGCATGGATGTTAGCTCAGGAACCATCTTCCTCAAGCAAAAAGGGGAAGATTGGCAGCAGATGTTAACTCAGGGTCAATCTTCCTCACCAGGAAAAAAAAAAAAAAACCAGTCTTAGCTTGCATGCTGTGCAACAAGACGGCAGGCTAGATTTGGCCCACAGGCTGTAGTTTGCCCACCCCTGCTTTAATAGTTTTCCTTGAGCAGTTTAAGGATTTTTCTTGAAATTTCTTTTATCATATTATTAATCACGCTGGCAAATATTTTTATGTAGGAAAAGAAAAACTTCTACTTAATTATCCAAATTATCTAAATTTGAATAAGGGATCAGATTGAAGCATCTTACGATAGCTTGGCATTTTCAGGAGGATATGGTCCCTATCAGTGTGGCAGAACCTGTCTCTGCTGATCCTCTTTCTTCTTCCTGTAGAACACACTACCAAACTTTTTTGTAGTTAGTTTAGGTTTGCTTGACTGGTTTTGCCCAATGGAACATGGTCAGAGATTATGTATACTACTTCCATCTCCTGTGAGGTCCTTAGCTTTTTCTCTCTTCACTCAGCTGATGGGATTCAAGAGTTCCAACAAAGGACTCAAAGTCCTTGGAGGGTGGCAGAGCCAACAGATGGGATAAGCCTGGATCACTGAAAGATCTCAGGAAGGACTGCCCAATTGGGCTGGGACATGAGCAAGAGAGGAAGCTTTGTGTTGTTAAACCCCTGACATGTGGAGATTTGTTACCCCAGCAGAGCCTAGCCTAGCCTGACTAATGCAATCTGTTTTGTCAACCCGAATGCTTAGTAGAATGTGAGGCACATACTAGGTGCTCAACAGGCATTTGTTGATTGCTGATAAATAACCATCTTAATAATTATAAATTTTACAATATCATGTTGTATATTATTAAAATATAATATTTTATTAAAATAAAATATATGTGTGATATGTGACCAGGCTTGACTAATCATACACATGAATTCAGAAGACAGGTAAGATGGAAATCCAGCTTCCGTGTGATTAGTGAATCCACATGTATTACAGCATCGTGTTCGTTTGGATGCAATGGCTCAAACATTTGTTGAGCTGCTACTGTGTGCCAGGAACTGAGCCTAGGGATACAGATATGAATCATATGTGCCAAATATGATCACAGTTTTCTGAGCCTCATATTTCAAGATTAGGATGGTAAACCAGAACTACCCAAAGAAGAGAAACCAGAGTATTCAGGCTAGGGAAGGATATTAAAAGCATGTGTCACCTATAAAAAAAAACTTACTTTGTTCAGGAATCAATGTGAGTGGGAATCAATGTGAGTGGTGAGAATATTCTGATGAATAAACCATTTTCCTACTCATTAGGAATGGAAAATTTGAGGCAGACAAAGAGCGGTGCTATACCAAAAGACATGTATCTAAAGCTCTGTGAGTGTGGGATGAAGAGTAAATTACTCTTCCTGAGGACTTCAAAAAGTACATCTGAGCTGAGTCATAAAAGAAGGGCAAGTGTCACTTGGCAGATAAAGGAAAGGCAAGCATTTTGGTGTACCTCGGGGGATGGATACGGGACGGAGTATAGGACGTAATGGGATGAGGGTCATGCGCAATGAATAGATATAGGCAGCAGATGAGTACAAGTCAGATAGGTCAGATCATGGAGGTCTTGGATGACTCTCCAAAGAGTTTGGACTTTCCCTATTACTAGCATGGAACCATTAATGATTTTTGAAAGGAGGAAGTAACCTGGACATTTGTATTTTTAAAAAATTAATGAACGAGAAAATTTCAGATGCTGAAAATGCTATAAAGACCATACAACATAATGTATAAGTTTCTATAATGTCGTGTTGTGTATTGATGAAATATTTGTGTGATATATGATCTGGAGCATCAATAGGGGTGGAAATGTATTTTAGATGGCAGTCAGAGAAGACCTCTCTGAGGAGGTGAGATTGAATTGAAACATGAAGGATAAGAAGCTGGCCCAATCAGGCCAGGAAGAGGGACGTGTGTAAAGGATCTAAGCCAGGATGGAGGTGGGCATGTTTGAGGGTCAGGAAGATGGCCAGTGTGGTTAGATCACAGAGGGAGAAGGTGGGAGCGGTAAAGCACATGGTCTGAAAGTTCGATTTGGCCCATTAACATGGTGTTTTACATCATGGGAAGAAAAATGAAATTTTTTTTTTTCTGAGTGCTGTGGTAAGCCTTTTGAGTGTTTTTTGCCTGTCACTCCAGCAACCATGTGGAAAGGTCATTGTAAATAGGCTAGCTTGCTAGATGAGCAGCTGTTGGGAAACTCTTAAATAATCTAGACTAGAAATGAAAGTGTTTGCAGGGGACTTGGAAAGAACTAGATTTCATTGGGATGTATTTGGAGGAAAAGCTGAGAGGACCTGTTAGTGGTTGGTTGTGAGAGCTGAGATAAAGGAAGGAATCAAGTATCACTCTTAGGTTTTCACTTCACCAAGTAGGGGAAAGGACCACTTACTCAGAGGGAAACAACCAGAGGAAGAGATTCACAAAGGGAAAAGCAGAGTCCTGATTACCCATGCTAAGTTTGAGAATCCCATTAACTGTCCAAAAAGAGATATCGAGTAGAAAGCTGAATATCAGAGTTTAGAAAAGTCAGGGCTGGAGATTTAAATTTGAGAGTCATTAAACATACTAATTATAATTAATGCCGTGGAACTTTATGAGATCATCTAGGAGAGAGGGTAGATAGAGCAAGGTTGAAGCCTAGGACTGAGCCATGGGGCATTTCAACAATTAGAGATTGAATGAACTGATGAGAAGCAACAAATAAAAGAGCTTGAAAAGGAGTCAGCACAGTATACAGAAAATCAAGTAAATGTTACTTTTAGAAAAGTAAGGGAAAAGAATGCTTCAAGAAGGAAAGAAGGAGTCACTCGTTCAAATGCTGCTTGAGAAGTCAGGTAAAAAGACAACAGAAAACTGGCCATTGGATTCTCCATGTGAAAGTCATGATCACCTTGGCAAGAGCCCAATGTGGATGGATATAAAAAAAGAAAAAATTGGGACAAAAGAAAGGGTGACTATAAATAACTCTCAAGAAGTTTTCCTTTGAAGGGAGTAGAGCAATAGAGTTGTAGATGGAGGGGAATTTGGGGATGAGGAATGTGGATTAAGAAGGTTGACATTGGAATATGTTTGTTTGTTGATGGAACATACCAAAATCTAAGGAGAGTAAGAAATTAATGGTGTAGGAAAGAAAGCATAATTGCAGGACCAGCATCACTGAGAAGACAAGAGGGAAAGGGATCCAGAGAACAAATGGAGGGATTGGCCTTAGCTTTGACTCTACGCCTGAGAGCAATTTCATTTAGAAGGGAAGGCCAAGGGTGAGCTAACAGGTGCAAGTAGCTTGATTTAAGTAAGGCAGCTCTGTTTGTATCTATTTTTTTTAATAAGCTTAAGGTTTGGGGGAGGAGGGGGAAATAGGCCCCCCACTGAAGGAGAAAACAATTGAAAACTATGTTACGAAGTAGTAACAATTATTAGAAAGTTCTTCCTTGCTTGGAATCAGAATTCACTTTCAACTTGCCAATATCTCAAATTTGAACACACACACCTTCAAGTGTGGTCTGGTTAGTGATTATTACATCCTTCAATGTGAACAGTAATCCTATTAATTTTTCCCATGAGTGCTTTAAATATGCGTAAATTCATAACAGATTATTTGGTGCTTGTTTAATATGGGCCAAATAAAATCCCAGATTTTTCATATTTGCAAAAGTTAATTTAAACAGCCTTTATTTTGTGCTTAATTTATTGGGGGAGAGAGTTATCTAAAGAAATTTATATTTATACTTTAGCTTTTAAATTTATTTTATCTTAATGATTTTCTCCATCAGTAATTTAAAATTTTGCCTCTTCCATCCTAAATACTATCATTTCAATTTTATGTCATCCACAAATTGGATATGATACCTCATGTCTTCTTCTCGATCAGTGATCCCCAATCTATTAAGTGTCAGAAGAGAAAATGTTTGATCTATTTTTTCTTTTCATATAGCTATCTTTTATTGAACAATCAATTGAAATTTTACTAGTTATTATCATCAACTTTGTTCTAGACTTTCTCAAGCCTGTTTGTTATCTCCTTTCTCAACACCAAGACGAGTCTATGTATCATTCCTGCTCTTCCCTATTTCTAAGATATTTTATTTTCTGAACATATAGAACTCTCCTTAATCTTAATACCAGAACAAGTTTCCTCTATGGTAACATGCGTTTCTCTATATCTCTCCCTCTCCTCTTTCTGTTTGTTAATATCTGTGGAATCAAGTTTACTTCTGAGGAGACACTCATTCTTCACGCATAATCTCTTACACTCTGTGTAAGGGATCATATTGACACTTTCTGTGCAATCTAGTCTTGGGTCTATGAAATCACGTCTTGATAGCTGTCTGAAATATCCCAATATTCTCTTCTCTCAGTATTACTGATTTCAAAATATGTTGGCTTCTCCTTCCAAAGTCCCAGCACAGCTTCCCATTCTTCCACAAGATCAGATTAAACTGTTTCTTCATTTGCATCTTCTATTCGTAAGCAATGAAGTGTCAGTTAACTTTCTCCTTTCACAGGAATACCAAGTAAATGACACATATTTTAGGGTTTTGATGCTGTCGTATTTATTCCAGGACTAATTTCTGGAATAAATTGTGGTATGGCAGCAAACAAACCTTGAAATCTCAGTGGCTTAATACAAAAAAAATTTATCTCTTGCTTAAGAAAAGTCCACTGTGGGTTGGGCAGTTCTCCAGGACATGTCTCCCATGCGGTGACTCATGCAATCCAGTGGCTTCTATCTCATGACACCATCCTATCAGCATATGAAACCAAGGTTGCTTCGGAGGGGGAGTGGCTGGAAAGTTCCACATAACCCTTAAAAGCTTCAGACTGCAAATAACATAACTAATACATCCCTAATTCTCATAGCATACTGGCCAGAACTACTTACATGGCCCCATAACTTCAAGGGAGCTAGGAAATGTAGGAACACATATGGATATCTGGTGATGAGTAAATATCCCTACCAACCTTATTAGTCATGGTTCAATCAGGAAAACAGAAACCACTCTAAGTATTTCAAGTAGGAAAGGATTTAACACAGGACATTAAAAGGCATGTATAACCACTTGAAAGACAGGGAAAGTGAAGCTTCGGCAGGACACTGCTCACGTTCAGGAAATCAGCAAGTGCAAGGATGGCAGGAAACTGTCACTGATGATTTCAGCTGCCTGTAGGACTCAGAGAAGCTGCTGGCAAAACCCCTTTTCTCCTGTCTGCCAATGACAACATGACTGACTGCAGCTTCTGCTGGAGATTAAGGCTTTTCCTCTGCCTTTCAAATCTTATAGGGAAACTTAAATTGCCCAGTACACTAGCCACTAGTCCCGAGTGGCTATGGAACACCTGAAATGTGACTAGTCCAAATTGAAATGTGCTATAAGTGTGACATACACACCAGAATTTGAAAAATAATTACCAAAGAGGAATATAAAATGTCATTATTAATTTTTGTGTTGATTACATGTTGAAATAATATGGCATATTGAATTAAAGAAAATTTGTTGAAGTTTATTTCACCTGTTGCCAAACTTTTCCAGAGCAACTCTGTCATATTACATTCCCACCAGCAACGTATGAGTGATTCAGTTTCTTCACATCCTCGTTAGCATTTTGTGTCGTCACTATTTTTTATTTTAGTCATTTTGATAGGTATATAGTGATATTTCATTGTGGGTTTTTGTTTGTTTGTTTGTTGTTTGTGAGGAAAATCCGCCCTGAGCTAACATCTGCCAATCGTCCTCTTTTTGCTGAGGAAGACTGACCCTGGGCTAACATCCGTGCCCATCTTCCTCTACTTTATATGGGACGCCGCCACAGCATGGCTTGACAAGTGGTGCATCAGTGCGCGCCAGGGATCTGAACCCTCGAATCCCGGGCCACCGCAGAGGAGCACGCGCACTTAACCGCTTGCGCCACCAGCCGGCCCCTATTTCATTGTGGTTTTAATTTGCATTTCCCTAATGGCTAATGACGTTGAACATCTTTTCATGTGCTTACGTGTCGCCTGTACATCCCCTTTGGTGAAAGGTCTCTTCACGTCTTTTGCTCATTTCCTAGTTGGAATTTTTGGTTTTTACTGTTGAGTTTTGAGAGTTCTTTGTTTAAGCTAAACGCCGGTCCTTTGTCAGATATGTGGTTTGCATACATTTTCTCACAGTCTGTGGCATGTCTTTTCATCTTCCTAATGGGGTTTTTCTCAGACCAAACACTTTTCATTTTGAGGAAGTCCAAATTATCCACTTTTTTTTATGAATCTTGTTTTTGATGTCAAGTGTAATAACTTTTTGCCTTGTCCTAGATCCTGAAGATTTTCTCCTTTTTTTGTTGTTGTTTTATAGTTTTGCACTTAAGTCTGTCCGTTTTAAGTTAATATTTGAAGAAGTTGTGAGTCTTAGGTCAAGGTTCATTTTTTTCACCTGTGGACATCCATTTGCTCCAGCATCATTTATGGAAAAGTCTGTCTTTCCTCCAGTGGATTGTTCTTGTACGTTTGTCAAAAATCAGTTGAATAGTTACTAGACTAGAAGCTACAGTGCAATGCCATATACAAGTGTCAAGAGAAGACATCCTTGTCTTCTTTCTGGTTTTAGTCTTAGGGCAAAGAGGTCAGTCTTTCACTATTAAGTATGATATTAGCCTAAGGTTTTTGTAGGTACTCTTTACCATGTTGAGGAAGATCCCTCTATTCCAATTTTTCTGAGAGTTTGTATCATGAGTGGGTATTGAAATTTGTCATATGCTTTTTCTGTATCAATTGATATGATCATGTGAACTTTCTTCTTTAACCTGTTAATACGGGGAATTGCACTGATTTTTCAAATATTGAGTCAGTCTTGCATCCCAGGAATAGAACTTACTAGGTCATGGTGTAAATTCTTTTTATATATTGCTGAATTCTATTTGCTAATATTTTGATAAGGATTTTTGCATCTATATTTATGAGAATATTGTTCTCTCTGTTTTGTTTTGTTTTCCACTATCTCTGGTTTCATTATCAGAGTGATATTAGCTTCATAAAATGAATTGGGAAGTTCTCTTCGATTTTCTGGAAGATATTGTGTATAACTGGTATTAATTCTTCTTTAAACATTTGATAAAATTCTCAGGTGAAATCATCTGAGACCAGAGATTTCTTTGGGGGGAGTTTTTCAATTATGAAGTCAACTACCTTAATGGTTATAGGGCTATTCAAATGATCTGTTTCATATTGGGTGAGTTATACTAGTTTGTATTTTTCAAGGAATTAGTCAACTTCTTCTAAATTGTCAAATTTATGTGTGTAAAGTTGTTTGTAGTATTTTCTTATACTTTTGATGTCTGCAAGGTAGTAATACCCTCTGTTTTGTTCCTGATATTTGTATCTTCTTTTTTCTTTCTCTGTCTTGCTATAATTTTGTCAACAATCATTTCCATGAACCAAATCTTTATTTTATTAATTTTCTGTCTTGTTTTTCTGTTTCAAATTCATTGATTTCTGATCTGATCTTTATTATTTCCCTTCTTCTTCTTGCCTTGGGCTTATTTTGCTCTTCTTTTTCTAGGCTTTTGAGTTGAGAGCTTAGATTATTGATTAGAGACTTTTCTTCTTTTCTTTTCTAATGTAAGCATTTAGTGCTATAAATTTCCCTCTCAACACTGCTTTAGCTGCTTCCCACAAATTTTGATATACTGTATTTTCATTCAATTCAATGTATTTTTTATTTCCCTTGATACTTCCAATCTGACCCCTGAATCATTTAGATGTGTGTTGTTTAGTTTCCAAGTGTTTGGAGATTTTCTTATCTTTCTGTTATTGATTTCTACCTTGATTCCGTTGTGGCCAGAAATCACACTCTGTACGATTTCAGTTCTTTTGTTGAGAATTTGTTGAGGTTTGTTTTATGGCCTAGAATATGATCCATTTTGGCATATCATCCATGGGCACTTGAAAAGAATGTGCATTCTGCTGTTATTCAATAGAGCATTCTACAAATATCAATTAGAACTTGGTGGATGATGTTGACTTCTTCCATATCCTTGCTAATTTTCTCTCTAGTTCTATTAATTGTGGAAATGAGATATGTGTGTGTGTACACATAATTTAAATATATATATACATATATAATTTTGAATTTCTTCTTTAGTTCTTTCAGTTTTTGCTTCACATATTTTGCAGCTCTGTTGTTTGGTTCATACACCTTCATGATGGATTGGCCCTTTTATCGTTACATAATGTCTCTTTCTACCTCTGGTGATATTCTTAGATCTGAAGTCTACTTTATCTGATAGTAACACAGCCATTTCTGCTTTCCTTTGATTAATATTTGCAAGATATATCTATTTTCATCTTTTTACTTTCAATCTGCATGTGTCATTACATTTGAAATAAGTTTGTTCTTTAATCTATTCTGTCTATCTCTGTCTTTTAATTAGTATATTTAAACCTTTTATATTTAAATAATTATTGACACATTAGGACTTAAGTCTGTCATTTTTTTTTCTGTTTGTTCTTTTTCCTGCCTTCTTGTAGGTTACTTGAGCATTTTTCAGATAACATATTTGTTTATTTCTAGTGTTTTTGAGTGTCTCTCTTTGTTTAGCTTTTTAAGTGGTTGCTCTAGATATTACATCATGGACACACAAATTATCACAGTCTACTGGTGTTGTCACTTTACTAGTTTGAGTAACATATAGAAACCTGACCCTCCTGTTACATCCCTTTACCTTCCTCTGTTTATAATATAATTGTATTAATATTCCTACAGGCATTTAGAACCAAATCAGAGAGTGTTATAATTTTTCCTTCAACCATCAAACATAACGTAGAAAACTCAAGAGGGGAAGAAAAGTTTGTTGCATTTACTAATATTTCTGCTTCCCATGTTCTTTCTTCCTTCCTGATGTTTTAGAGTTCCTTCCTTTTGTCATTCTTTTAGAGGAGATCTGCTGGCAACATATTCTCTTAGTTTTCCCTCATCTAAGATCATCTCGATTTCCCCTTTAATCCTAAAGAAAGTTTTCACCTATTTGAGGTTTACTCAGCTTTTGAACCTGTAGTTTTATGTGTCTTGGCAAATGTGGAAGGTTTCAGCCATTATTTCTTTTTTTTTTTTTTTTTATTGATGTTTTAATGGTTTCTAACATTGTGAAATTTTTGGGTTGTACATTTTTGTTTGTCCATCACCATATATATGACTCCCTTCACCCCTTGTGCCCACCCCCCACCCCCACTGCCCCTGGTAACCACAGTCCAGTTTTCTCTGTCCATGTGTTGGTTTATATTCCACATATGAGTGAGATCATACAGTGTTTGTCTTTCTCTTTCTGGCCTATTTCACTTAA
Organism: Diceros bicornis minor; assembly: GCF_020826845.1. NCBI lineage: Eukaryota > Metazoa > Chordata > Mammalia > Perissodactyla > Rhinocerotidae > Diceros > Diceros bicornis. The sequence continues at coordinate 69,124,327 of NC_080741.1, forward strand.
CATAATACGCTCCAGGCCCATCCATGTTGTTGCAAATGGGACGATTTTGTCTTTTTTTATTCAGCCATTATTTCTTGAGTATTATTTTAGCCTGTTCTCTTTCTCCTGTTCTTCTGGGACTCTGATGAAAAGAACGTTACATACTTTGTTACAGTCCCACAGGTCCCTGAGAATCTTAAATTTTTTCAGTTTATTTTCTCTATGTGATTCAGATTGGATAATTTCTGTTGTTCTGTCTTACCATTCATTGATTGTTTTCTCTCCCCTTCATTCTGCTGTTGTGCCCATCCACTGGTCTTTTTATTTTTATTATATTTTTTAGTTCTAAAACTTCCACTTGGTTCTTCTTTTTACCTTCTGTTTCTTTGCTGAGACTTTCTATTTATTTTCTAAGACATCTATTTTTTTCATTTGTTTCAAGCATATTTTTAATTGCCCATTGAAGCATATTTATCATGACTGCTTTATACTATTTGTCTAATAATTCTAACATCTCTGCCATCTTGGTGTTAGCATCTATTGATTGTCTTCTTTCATTCTGATTTAGATCTTTCTGGTTCTTGGTATGACAAGTGATTTTCCATTGAAATATGGACATATTATGAGACTCTGGATCTTATTTAAACCTCTGTTTTAGCTTACTTTTTCTGGTATGGCTCCCACAAGAGAAGGGAAGATGTAGTGCCTCCTTACTGCCAAATGGAGGTAGAAGTCCAGGCTCCCCACTCAGCCTTTGTTAACACCAGTGGTGGTAGTGGGGTTCACATTATTGCTGAGTGGGGATGAAAGTCCAGGCTCTGCTAGTGGTCTCCATCAACATTACCAGGAGTAGGGATGGGGAAAGAGGGGTGCCATTACCGCTTGGTGGGGATGAGTTTAAACTTCCTATTCAGCTTTCTCTGACACCATCCCAGTGATGGTGTTGGGGAGCCTTGTTATAGTCTCACAAGGGTGGATATCTAGGCTCCCCACTTGGTCTTTGCTGGTGTAGGTAGGGTGGAACCACATTTTTTTCTGTGATGTTTGGCTGGAATAGAATGGTTATTTTCTGAAAGTTTTCTGTCTTAGGCTGCCGCTTTCCTGACTAGAGAGAGTAGGCTTTTGTTTGGGGCTGCTATTTATTTATTTTTTTTTTTCTTGTCTGTCCTCATTGACTTTTAAAGGTAATATGAAGTCCTCAAAGAAAGATCCTGTTTTTGAAGATCTGACCCCCACATTTCATGTCAATTAGTGATTAATCCTACTCACAGTATTCAGAATCCTTGTTTACTAGTAAGTAAATAATTCAAGTCCACTTACACGTGGCACCGGCCGGAGTCTCCCACTTATCACAGGCTCCCAACAATGACCTATATGTTTGACACTAATCATTTAACTAAGACATCCTTCTGTAATAAGGGAGGACATGTCTTTGGTCATGGAACTATATATTGCTAATGGAAACCTCTAATAATCTTAAAGGATATTGTTTAGCCCTGATGATGTATGTACTATTAATTTGTCAGCCAGAACTAGAACATACAGCATTTACTGCTTTTATCTAAATGCCTCCAAACTCTGCTTCAGAAGTTAATTTGGAAGAAACACTGAGAATATTTTCATCCCCTCTCAAGTCTTCAATTACGTGCTCTTCACAGACATCACACAAATGATGGCTCTAGCTTAGAGTTATCTTCTGAGCTCCAGAGCTATAGATCCAACTGGCTACCTGATCATGTAGTCTATCTCTTTAAACTCAATATCACCCAGCCTAACCCATGACACTGCTTTCCCTATCCCCACCAATCAAACCTAGTCCTTGTCTAATGTTCCCTGAGTAAGGGAATGGGCATCATAATTTAGGCAGTTGAACAAGACAGAAACTGGCACCATCTTTGACAAATCCTTCTCTCTTGACTCATATATACGCAGTGGTATGCTGTTTAACAACCAGTTCTCCAAAAAAGAAAATGTATGCATATATATTTAAATTTATCATGGGGTTTATTGATATAAAGAATGTGTAGCACACAGTTTACAAATAATAATAAAATATATAATACTCTTCGTTGTATTTTCACATAGCCAGTAGATTCTCATAGAATGCTTTCATTGTGTCTTTGCCAAACTCTTGGATCCGTAGGTAACTTATGATTGCAACTAACAAATGAGTGTATTTCTGATGTGTATGTTGGTTGATAGTTTCCTTTACGTTAAAGGAAGACAAGAGTGAAACCACAAAGATGTATGTCAGAATTTCATTCTTTTGTCAATGATGTGAATGACTTCTTTGCTGAATCAGATAATTGTTTTCACATACTGGAGGAATATTTCCTCAATTTTGTGTGATATTAACAATGAAACATCTGCAGACATGACACACTTCTAAAATTAATCTGTATTATTGACATTTTCTCTATCACTTTCTTAAGTCTAGAAAATCAACAATACAATAAAGCAAACCCTGATTTATAGTGTTTGACAATTACCAAGAAATAAATACTCCTGCTATGACTGATTTCAAACTACTAATGTGACACAACTAAATGTCAAGTTGCAAAGATCTGCGCAGTAGGACACCATCAGATAGTATTTCCCATAGAAACATAATAGATATAAATAACCTCAAGAGCATAATAACAGTAAAATAATTAGGAATTTATTACTTTTGAATATTTATTAACTTTGTTTTCATATAATTTATTTAATTGTAAGTTTGTATAATTTAATTTTTAATAAGGTCTGTGCTTAACAACCGACTAACAAAAGTCCTGAAAATTTAACCATCAGCTCTTGCAAACCAGCACAAGCCAGCTCCAGGACACTACTGTAAGTAGGCCCTGATGATTCTACCTAACAATCTCTTAAGCAAGTTTACTTTTCTCCATTTCTAGCTTCATCACCCTAGCCTAAATTGCCATTGCTTTTTTATTAGACCCTCGTTGTTGAGCCTCTTGTTTTTCTACATCTACACTTAATTCTTCCCAACTTATTCTTCAAGCTTCAGCCAGAGTAATCTTCTTAAATGACAATGCAATCATGTTGTCCAATGCATTCATTCATTTATTTATTCAGCAAATGTTTACTGATTGTGTGTCCAAGGCACCATTTTAGTTGACTAGGATAAATGTGAACAAAGGACAAAAATTCCTGCCTCATGGAGAATACATTCTCCTAGGAGGATATAGACAATACACAAAACATAATAAATAAGTGAAGTGTACTGTGCATCAGAAGGTAATGAGTGCTGCAAGGGGGGAAATGCAAAGCAAGGTGAAAGTAGAGATGGCAGGGAGGTTACAATATTAAGTCTTGTCCTCAGGGTATGTCTCAAAGACAAGGTGAGGTTTGAGCAAGGACTTGGAGAAGGTAAGGGTGGATCCATTTGGATTGGGTTGGAGGAGGAAATAGCCAGCGGGCACAAGGACAGCTAGAGTGAGCAGGGGAGAGAGGTAAAAAAAATTAAGTCAAAGCTAACAGAGGACAGAATACAGAGGGTCTTGTAGGTCATTGTAAGGACTTCAGCTTTTACTCTGAAGTAGGGAGCCATCACCAAGTTTTGAGCAGAGGAATGTTGAACTTTTTAAGCAGATCACTCTTGCTTAAAACCCTCCAGCTGCTTCCCTTGCTCTTAAGATAAGGTCTAGCGTTCTTCACATGGCCTCCCAAGCCCCAAATGATGTGACTCTTGTGTCATTGCCTCGTCCTCACCTCCTGCTACTCTCTCTGCTCTTATTCCTTCAGGTCTATCCCTAGGGTGCTGCTTCCTGCCTTAGACAGGACCCCTGTCAGGCACTCTCAGCTGCCTAAACTTGTCCTTTTCAATACTTATCATACTAAATGATTGATTTTGATTTTGTGACTAGCTGTTTATTGTATATGTTGCCTACTTCCACTGCTACTGCCTGCTAGAAAGCAAGCTACTTTCAAGCAGGGACGTTGTCTCTTTTGTTCACTGATCTATCTCAAAAGAATTAGACATGGTAGACACTCAAATATTTGTTGACTGACTGAATAAATGTCTTATGTACTTACATATTCCAAGTGTTTAACCCAGGGTCCATCTCATGATATGTGTTCTGTAAATTTTTTGTTGAATGAATAGGTAATCAAATGCATGGATGGATGAATTTATGAATGAATGAAAAGAAAGAATGACTGAATAAATGAATGAATGGCTTATGTATTTCTAAATTCCCAGTACTGAAGCTAAAGTCTGGCTTGTGGTAAGTATTCTATAATTGCTTCTTTTAATGAATAGCTGATTGGATGGATGGATGAATGGACGCATGGATGGATGATGAAATGAATGAATTAAAGTGAATGTATGAATGAATGAATGAATGAATCATCTTTAGTAAAGTCAGAAGAGTTTCCATCCTTCAAGAAGAATATCTCTCCTGCCCAGAGTGGGTCACTTGATCAGCCCATTAGTTCTTTACTTGGGTTCCTGCCATGGATATATTTTGAAGAACATTTTTATTAGCTTTGGAGTCGCTTGCAAGGTACTCTTGAATTCTCTTTTGGCTCGCCTGCATTCTTGTTCACACCTGACCTGCCATAGTTCGTGGATCTCCCTGGTTTCCTTACTTGGGCCACATTTCCAAGTGTCTCTTTGATCTCTGGCACATACTTTTGCTAGGCTTCCAATAAGGTGTTTTTAAACAGTCTCCAGATTTCCTGTGGCTTATTGACTTTTTAAATTATTCCTTTCATTTGTTTTTCCTAACCAGTGCCTACACTTGTTCTTAGGTTCCCTTTATAAAATTGAGTAACCACATGATATATAAATTTTCTCTCCCAGCCCAGAATGGTCACAGTGTTGTGATTACTCAGAGATACTTTTTCTTCCAGGTCCCGTCCACCGCTCAAAGCCAAGTCTAAAATATTTTCCTTCCTTAATAATTCTAAAAGGCATTTTTCTAAGAAGAGGTCATTTATCTCATCCAATAAGCTTATATTTGTATCTCTAATCTACATGGGAACTGTGAATAAATTAGTCTCCAAGAAAGAGTAGAGCATGCTGTGTATACGTTTATGGAGTTTACTAACACCGTAAACACATAGGTTTGGTCCCAGGCTTGTTATTAATTTTTAATAAAATTACACATTGTATGTCTTGTGTGTGTATACTGTATAATGAACAGGCACTTTAAAAACCATCTCATTTATTTCTAGCTAGGAAAGTCTCTAATCGTGATCATTCTTCAGACAGAAACCAAAATCTATTCAAATATAAGTCAGACAATGCTTTTGGTTTCCATCTACAGAGATCAAATGCTAGTTTTTTTTGTTTTTTTTTTTGTCATATTTTCATCTACCAAAGCCTGTTTGGAGGTACAGTTCCACAACCAAGTGGAAAGAGGAATTATTTAACATAACGAAAAACTAGCCTTCACTTTTTTTTGACCAAGCATTTCATCAGTCAGGATTTTTCCTACCAAAGATGTTTATTTTCAACCATTTCTTGTTTTATTTGGCTAAAAGCTACGTTCTTTGCTGCATTTAACCGTCATGTGTATGCTACCCAAAGTCGAGATCACAGAGTTTTCATCTGCAGATTTTTACCAGACTGAAGTGAAGTAAAGAACATGTTAGAAATTTGACCCAATAGTGTATATATATGTACTCCTTGCAAATATTTTAGCAGACTGGCTGCCTTCAAAACTTTTATATGATAAAACACTTACATAGTCAATGTTTATTCAGATTATAGATTGTGCTGTGAACCTAATAGATTGTGTTTTAAACAGTGAAAACTGAAAATGTACTTTTTTCCACTTCAGACTTTTGAATTGGTCAAGTTGTAATGAAGAAGCTTTAAAAAGTTGGTGGTATGTGTTCCACACATGATATTGACATATGCACATAATTACCTTTTTTTCTTTTTGATACAATTTCATTATTTGTCACACTGCCGTGGTGCACCAATAAAGCCAAAATATCATATTAGAATTCATGACAGTTTTCACATTGTATTATCAATATGTGGAAATAATTGTATGCTCTGAGATTAAATTACATTATTGTGTATCTTTTTCATGCCTAATAAATAATGATGGATGGCTTTTATTTTCATCACCACCTGCAACCATTTAGTCACCCCTTGATTGTTGAGGATAAAATAATAAAAGGCAAGTGTTACGTTGCAAGCAGAAGAATGTAGTCAAAACAGTTGTATGTTCCTTGTTTCCATTTACATTATTTTAGTCCCTAAAGAGCAATGCATGGTGGTCTATAAAAGAGATCAACTTAGGGGAATGCGGCAAACAGTGCACATAAATGAGGGAAGAAAGTGAGAAAATATTTTTTTTCTAGTAGAACAATAATTATTTCTTGGTGCACGATTCTTAATCTGAAAATGAGTTTTTTGTTCTGCTGTGCAAATCAGTTACGTGCAATTAGAATGCAAAGCAGAGGCACATCTTACTGTTTAGGCTTTTTTAAATAGAAACGAAAACAGCCCAGAAATTGTAGCAAAGTTGAAAACGCATGCTAGGTAATTTTAAAATCCAAAGACATAAAACCATGCATAATAAAAAGGCCACTCTATACTTATTATATTTTTTGAAATTGGCATTGGGAGGCTTAATTTTAAAACTCGAACTTGCCTGTTTGAGAACTTAGTAAGTCTATTTTGAATGGTCAATTGCATTGCCATTGCTTACGTGTGTGTTGTTTACGCCCTGTTTACAATTCCATCACCTCATAATTTGCTTTTATCTACGTCTGACCTGTTCAGATTTTTTTTTTCAATCGTTTGGTGTTATGCTTAAGCAAAATTGATTCACCTTTTTTGGTGAAACTTTTGAATTAAAATTATAATCAGCAAATGCTCTGAGTCTTCAGGAAAAGAATTGCCCCCGAGTTTTATGATACTATTATATTTCATCTCTGAAGAATGTCAAACGTTTTTATAAAATAAATATATAGTGTTTATAATGGAAACTAGTCATTTGATCATTTCTGTTACAACAGTGAGGTAAGAAAGCAAACTGTAGACAAAATATTTTTTGATATTTGGTTATGAGTCACAGGTTGACTCTCTGCAGAACAGTTTCACATGTTCAGCTCTATTATCTTTAAATCAAAAGATGACAATCTTCTCAGGCACAGCGGAGACTCAGACCAAAATCCAAAGGTAATTCTATCAAATGTCAAGTTACTACAGAGAAATGGCTTGAAAAATAGGCCAGCGGTCCATTCTTTGATGAACCCCAAGTGAATACGTAGGCTTGTGGAGTCTGTCTGTAGCTGAGTGTTCTATAATGCTCTCCCCAGTTGTTTCAGGGCATTCATTTAAAGAACAGAGGGGCCTTTCCCTTGTTTATGGCTGTTTTGCTATCTGACTACCCATCTCCCTCTATAATTAAATGCCAGGAATAAAATAATAATAAACATAATTTCATTTGTACCATTACTCACTACAGAAATTACATCTTTACATTTCCTACGAGAATCATAGAGCAGTCGTGCTCGCTTCCTTCACGTTTGAGAGAGCCGTGCAGAAGTCACAGGCTTTTCTAGATTCTCTGAGCCTGGGAGGAATTTTGTGTGTTAGCAGCCTTTGAGACAAATTAATTTGCAGTAGTTTCATATGTATTTATCCTCTCTTGACGATCAAGATTTTACTTGGCCCAGGAAAAACACATAAGAAGACCAGTCCTGCAAAGCAGACTTGCATAAAATCACCCAGAACTTATAACTGGGACATCTATCTGTGGGCACAAAGCTACACACTCTAAAGAAAGTAAGATTCAGCACATGCCACATAACTCTTGTAATTAAATGCTCCTGCTAGTCTTTTACCCCCAGTGTTCCATGGTAGTCCTGAGAACCCTAGCCTTTTCCCAAATTTACCTAACCCCAAACATCCTGGTCTCATTCCCTGGCAAACAGAAAGTTCTAGAATAACATCTTTCTGGGATGGTTTTATTTTTCTTTTGCATTCTCTCTAGTCTGTTCTGATTTTCTTCAGCCGAAGTCTCCCTGACATGACCTACCAAAAAAAAAAAAAAAGAAAACATGTTGAATAACTTCACCATAAATACACAAAATGGAAATGCTGAACTAGCTCCATTAAAATAAATCATTCTTAGTGCTGTAATCTTTTTTTTTTTTTGCTGTCACACTTTCTATCATCCTACTGGTTGGCTACTTCTAATGTTTCCTGAATCTGTACTACATATACGAAGACATTCAGAAGTTTTTAATTCACATCAAAATTATTAACTTCCTCAGCTTGTGTATTTGCAAGAAGGAGATGTATGAACAAAATAACTTATATCCAAGAGTGCAGCTGAAATATTAGAAGCTGAAAACTCCCCTGCCGTTAACAGTTAATAGTTCAGTGCTCTGGGGTAGCAGCAGTTACTCTGCGCTTCTCGGAAAAAACATTTGGGAAAAAATACTTTCGACTAATAAAATTAGTTTTAGAATGACAACAAATGTCAACATCTGTGAAGCCTTTGAGCACTTCTGACATTTAAAAAATGATATACACAATTTTATAATTTTTAGGCAACACGCCTATTTATAAATGTAATTTTTAACATCGGGGGAAAATCACTTTGTCTAAGATGTAGGCAATGTTCAAAGCATTAACACCAGCAAAGAAATTTGGGATTAAGATTCTTAAAATAAACTTACTAACTGAGCAGTAAATATTTGTCCAATTGAATATTCTAGATGTTGAAATTTGTTGGTCATTTTGGTTGAACTAATGCAGCACAATGAGATTGCTTTCACTTTTCCAGCAGCCGTCTTAAGTCATGTTAGTGTTTAACAACCAGCCCTGGGTTCCAGAAAACACTGTGTTAGAGAAGGAAAAACAGACTCTTTGGCTAGTGTTGTGGAAGAAGGGTGGGACCTTATGAATTACACGACTACACAAGATGTAGGCAATTTTATTTTGGCAATAAATCCAGGCTTTTGCATAGGTTTTTTTTTACATACTCCTAATTCAAATACACATGCACAAGTCACCTACGAAAGGAAAGATTCTTACTCCTCTGCAGAGCACAGATTAATTAATTGTTCCGTTTTATCTTTCAGGTTGCAGTACAAGTTTGGGAAAGCTGCGAGCTGTAAAATGATCTGCCCAGAGGTAAGTGACTAGGATCACAGTGTAATTATTCAAAGATGAGCTCAGATCGTGTCTAAATCTATGTGAAGAGTGTACATATTTGATGAATAGTTAAGATGAGGTCATAGATCAGCTTCATCCTTTGGTGGAATGTCTAATGTTCTGTTGTCCTTAAAATACTATATAAAGCACCTAGAAAATAGCACCTTAGAGGTGACTATTTCTCAGGTGAAACAGCGCACTGAACTTATCAAAATGTTTCATTAGCAAGACATTTATTTGGATACTGTGAAACAAAAATATAGAAATAACCGGTGAAATTTATGGCATCTTCCATTGGGCAAGTGGACTTCCCTTAGCACTAATAGACACTCTAATAACAGGCTCTAATCTGCCTGTCCAGACCAAGGACAATATGATGTAGCTCCATTATAGCATATTTTAAACTTTTCTTGAAGTTCAGGAATATATCTTTCAGAATCCGTCAGAACTTCAGAAGCACGGCTCGCCAAACCAATCAATCTAGTACAAAGTTTGTTTTTAGATTTCAAGTTCCTTGTTACTGCTTTGCAAGCAGATGTCTTCGAAGATATAATATGGTGAAGAGATTATGTGATTTTTGGGTGTAGCAATTCTGCCAGTTATAATTAAAAGGGCCAACATCCAAGTTTTGTTTTCTTTATAAACACTGCGGAGTATGTCAGTGGCCAATCTAAAATTACCCACAGAAGAGTGTGTGCTCTCTTCTTTAGCACAAGATAATGAAGATGGTGTGTGAAATGTGCCATGGTTATAATAAGCTGATGGACTTGCGGTCCTACGCGCAAACTTGTCCAAATGTAATTATAAGAGTTTGAAGAGAATTGTTGCTTCCTCAACTGATTAGTCAAGTGACTCAAAAGTTAATATCACCGAATTAACAGCCTGACTTTGAAAGTCTACAGTTGTACCTTAGGATATAACTACTTGGAATCAATCATCCTTTCTTACAGGGAAAAGACATCTTCTAGAAGCATCTCTATGCAGGGCAGCCTATTTAGCATTCTCTCTATATATCGTTTCTAGAAAGGTGAAGTGTGTCTAAAAATGAAAAGCAAGGAAGAGTTAGCATCCTGCTCTTTTTCGCCTGTGCGGAGGAGAGAGGCCCAGTGTGAACACACGCTCATGTTTATGTGGTGGGGAAGGTGTGCTTGCCAGGTTACACTGCCTGAATCGCAAAGTCAAGAAGTAGGATTGGGGCCCAGAGTAGGACAGGGAACATCTCAAGATGATTATTTAATCATAAGCCTCTGTGGCAGTGGTTTTCATACACAGAGAGAAAAGATCAGTATAAAAAATTCAAGTCATCAGCATATAATTCTCTCAGGGATTGGGAGATAGTCTGAGACAGGGTCATCCGTGACAGAAATGTGGGTAAATCAGGGAAGGTGAGGAAGTCTTTCTCCTTCATGTTTTGGGCATAATCCTTCATATGTTCTGTGGAGAAACTGAGATGTCGTAATGTCTTCCCAGTAATGAGAGTCAGGAAATCCCAATGCCTTTTATGGGGAATCCCTCTTGGCGGCTGGTATGAATGAGTGACTTGTAGGTTCCCAATGAGGATTGAGTGCTAGAGCCAATGAAGACAAAAAATCTCACTCAAACCAGCCTCTTATTTTGCTGCAATTTCATTTGCCTTGGATGTTCTCGGTGGCGTAAGGCAAATGTCTCCTGTCTCAGACTTACCAGATTGAACTACTAGGTCACCTATAAATGAAAAAGAAAAAAATGGCACAAAACTAAAAGTAACTAAAGTTGACCAAACAACCATCCAATCTCAAAAACTTTTCCAGTGCTGAACTGTTGTTATATTTCCTTTTATTTCTGGGATATACGTATATTGATAGATGATACTCATATTGTCACTCTCTTCATGTACTTATAGGTACATGTTCATGTTCAATCCATTCCCCTACAAGGCAGCCAGAGCGGCCTTTTTCAAAGCGCAAAAGGCAAATCTAATCATTTAGTATCTGAGTAAAGAGCAAAATCTTTACTCTAGCCTGGTTTGGCCCCTGCACTCTCGTTCAGGCTCATCTACACCATTTCCCTTCATTCTCTCTGTTCCACCTACTCTGTCCCCCTTTCATTTTGTCTCACGCCATCTGGTTTCCACATGGTAATTGCATATCTGACCCCCTCAGCACAGAATCCTTCCTCCTGGGCACCTCTGTAATTAAGGCAAACACTCCTATTTTTGTGTCTGATAAGATCACGAATCTCTGTGTCATAAAAATGATCATGGTTATAATTTTACATTTATATGTACAATCCATTGCCTAATGTCTACCTCCTGGAGTATAAGCTCTGTGAGGAAAAGAATCATGTCTATTTGGCTAATTATTATATTTCCTGAACTTATCCCAATGCTTAGAACATAGGTACTCAAAAATACTTCTGAGGTGAGGGAATAATTGTCCAGATACATTTTGATTATGTTTTCCTATGTTACAAAGGCCGTATATCTATATTATATAACGTCTGGTGGAGCTCCTAAGGAATATAGTTGGAGACCTCTCTATTATACCATCATTACTGGTCAGGTTAAGTAACCCTAGCTGCTGTAACAAACAGCTCCAGTATTTCAGCAGTTTGACACAATAGAGGTTGATGTTTCACTCTTGGCAGTCAAATGGGGATTGGGATTGTGGGCTTGTTCTGCTCCACGGAGTCATACATGGACCCAGGCTAATTCCTCCTACCGCTCATCCCTCCATTAAGTCTCAGAGTCCTCCCTGGATCCTTGGTATCCATCATCCAACAAGCAAAGAAACAAAAGGAGTAGGCCTGAAAGTGAATATATCACTTCTGTCCACATTCTATTGGCCAGAATAGAGTCACATGATCCCACTTGACTGCAATGCAGGCTGGGAAATGTGGCCTCCCTAGTGCACACATAGTTTTGTTTCTGCTACAATTAGGTATGATAACTAAAATTTGCCAGCAGTTATTGGATACTCCAAAAATTATATTATCAGTGAGAAAAGGAGAACAGTGCTCAAAACCAAACTCTCTAGTAAGGCAAGTGCCAACATTAAATGGACTGATTTAGTGGTATTGTGTCTGTCTAGGAATGTGCTACGTGGTTTGGTAAATACAGTTTTCCTACTGCAGAAAATCTCAAAACAAGTACATTTTGAAAATGAACTTTGAAGAATCAGCTGGAGGGTATACAGATTTACATATTCACTTTAGGATTTTTCATTTTCATATTGTACTAGTTAATGTGCCAAAATGAAAATAGCTTTCCACAAAATGGAAGTTATACTATAAAGTTGGAACTGATGTTATCTATTGCTGAATTTCAATGGAATCTCAGAGTGATGTAACTATGGAAGCAGGATCCTTTCCTTGAATGTTGCCCTTAGATTCTGTCAAATAGATCAGGAAAATGGAATGTATGCAGGGTTGACTTTTCAATCAACAGGTGCAAAAAGACCCTGGTAAATAAATCAGTTGAAAGAGAACATGTACAATAACTGACTGGCAGTATTGTAAAGACAGCTTTTTAGGCTCGACATTGAAGATATTCTTGAAGAAGAATTTATCTGAGAGAAAATCAACTTGCTCTACAGAATTGCCACATTTAGTATTACTCTAACTAAGCGCATCTACATCAACCTTAACCGTTTGGGAAAGTTTTTCTCTTTTAATTTAAATTTTTCCCTTGAGAAAATATGTAGCATGGACCTGTGTTGCTCTTTGATGTACAAAGCAGACATTAAATTGGATTTCAGATTAAGCGACAGAGGCAGACTAAGATTAAACACCAAGGTCATCTATGAAATCGATTTAATCATTTGTTTAATCGTCACATGCTTTGCCATAGAGAAATGCTTACCAACTTTGTACTTTTATCTTTACTAATCAGCAATTCATTGAATACCTTTTTTTATCTTTGCTTTTTTCCATTTGTTGGGGAGGAGGAGAGAGGTGTGTAGTGTCCTTCTCAGTCAGAATTTCCATCTCAGTCTCTCTCACTCTCTTTTTTCCTCACTTCTTAGACAATGAAAGGTGATGTCTAAACTTAGTCCCTTATTTCACTGAATCTAAGATACTATCAACTGTAAGGTGGGTCATTTTTTTATTTACCACTAAGAAAGAAAAAATAGTGCTGCTGAAACTATAACATAATGCTTTCTTATCACCTAGAATTTTTATTCCATACTTACCAAAAGAACAGTTTTAGACTTAGACACATTTTTTATCATATTTCACACTTGTGCAAACATAAAAAGTAAAACATAAGTAAAATAAATTGGTTAAAGTATTCCTAAAATTTTGCAACTCTTATAGTCCAACTTTTCTGAATTCATTTTTGATGCAGTTGTTGATGTTTGTGTTTTTCCATGTTCTCTCATCTTCTGTGCCATCATGAACATTAGCAGCCTTAAAAGAATGCTCCATTATTATCCCCAAGACTTTCTTCTAAGCTGCTGACACACTCTCACGCAATGAATTTTCATGAGCAAGCACAGATGATAACTCTGTCACAGCCACCGCCTAGTCTGCAGTAACGTTAAGATGCTCTCCGTTAAGATGTGAACAACTACATCAAGAATTTGTTAAATACTATTTATTGCTTAAGGTGAATGTGAAAATATAACCCAACAGCTTATCTCAATTCCCTAACATTGTCTAGTGATTTCAGAATATAAAATATAACTAACATTATGTATCTTTTGTCTATTTAGCCTTTTACATTAATATAGGTGTTCAATTGTAAAGGACACTCCTTTGGAATTTACGCCCTTCCTTCTTGGTATAAACTCTTCAAATGATGATTTCAATGCAGATCTTATTCACTGTGTTAATTGTAATTCACAAATTATTTTCATAGAAACAATAAGCTTTCCATAAAATTCAAGTAGCTAATGTATATTAAAATCTTTGTTTCTCTTCACTCAAACTTTTTAAGTTCAAAAAGTAACTTTCTCTAGCATCTCAAAGTCAATGGAAATTCAATAGAGGCATTCCCAACATATTGCCTTACTCCTGAAGAGCTGTGAATAAATCAAATAAATCAGAATCGTCTTTTCTACCATCTTAGATTTTTACTTCAGAGTTGCTTTTCTTAATTTATGATAAATCTTAACATTCTACCCTGTCCCTAAACAGGTCTTTAACTTTATCTCCCTCACTCTTGCCCACATCTCTCTTTAAGATAGATAAAATTATGCAAACTTTAGCTTAACTGTACTTGGGAGTGCTCAATGTTTGAAATAAGCTCCTTATAAATACTTTTGTGAAGTCTTAAACCCATGTGTATTGTGAATAATAAACCAAATGATTATCTGGTTTAGATTTGTTTTGTTTTATGGGCTGGCTTAAATTGGGGACATTTTGGTTTCCATTTATGAGTTAACACCCCTAAACATGTTCTGCTGAACACCGTAACTCTGTCCTAACAACTTTGCCATAAAAGCAAAGAATTCTTTATCAACTCCATTATTTTTTATTTGTTTTTTCCTATATGTTTGTGTTTTAAAATACATTTTCCATGGCAGTTACTATATGAGTCTTAGAAATGCAACTAGACAGATGTACTGACCACGGTTACCAAGGGAGCAGTTTCCTTGGCAATGGCCAAGCGTCATCAAAGCAGTCTACGTTCTCTTTCCTTCCCAGGTGACTCGCTCTCACATGCTGCAAAACTTGGGTAGTGGAAGCAGCTCTTTGTAAATCATCAGTCCCCACCCACCTCCACCCACCCAACACACCACCAATTTTCATGAAGCAGACAAGTAAGAGCAGGTGGTACATTGTGATGTTCTTCGAGAAGTTTTACAAGGCCCCCAGGCCACAATTCACTATGAAGGATTTCTGGTTTCTCCAACTTTCAATTTCAATCCAGAATTTATCCCATTCATTTGAAGAAGATCCAAAAACATGCTAACCAATGCCCAAAGGTCAAAGCTGCAAGAGATCCAATAACATGGGAGAACTAGAGTAAATATTTTCTGGTGATTAAAGGGAGAAGTATGAAGAATCAGGCATTTTCTTAACCATGACTAGCAGTCAAACTACATTGTCTCTCTGCCTATATTTTTACAAGTCATGAATAAAAATATTAATACTTGTTTGTAGAGCATTTGATCCTCTAATAAAAGTCTATGATTAGGATTGGTTGATTTTTTTAATCTTGGGAAAGGCTAGAAAAAAATATTTAGTTACATTCTTGAACCTTGAAAAATTTAAAGTGGTGTGAAAAAATACAATAGACTATTGTTTTTTTAGACTAGGTGTAAAATATAGATGGCATGTGAGTATTTGCTGAGAGTAAGGCCTTCTTGTCAAATGTATTATGTGCTATGTCATTTTTCTCCTCACAATAACTCTGGCAAGCAGGCACTATGAATATTCCCATTTTACAGATGAAAAATAGGCTTTGAGAGATGAAATAGTTTACCAAAGTTCTACCACTAGTAATTAGTGTGAGGATTTGAACTCCAGGCAGACCGACTACAGATCTCACATTGACCCCCACTGCCCTACTGTACTCCCTCAGTATATGTGCAGTTTTCTTTCTTTGTGTGTCAACTTAACACACATAAATTGCTTTTCTTTTTTCCTGTTCTCTCTCCTGCATGTATTAGGATGGTTGCAGCCATATATAAGATCCAAGAATTTGATAAATCAGCTTAGAGTTTTAAAAATACAGAAAAAGAATTTTTAATAGACTTCAAAAAGTTTTCACCTAATCACAAATTGTGGAAACAAGAAAATACTAATGGAGATATTCATGTCCCCAAAGGTATTCAGAAATATAGGTGCAGTATAAAGAATAGACCAGTTACATGAATCACATTGTTCATCCATGGCATTCATTTTCATACACCAGAATTTCAGCATGATTTTTTTCAAGACTCTTCGGTTTCAGGTTCCACACATAAAAATGCAGGAGGGTGGAGGAGTAGAAAAGAGTAAAAATATTACTAATATTAGGAATTGGGTCTGAATAGACAAAGGTAGGTGAAACAGTAATGTCACACGACATTCTAGGTGTTCTTTGTAGACCTGACAGGGTCAATGAAATATTCCCTGTAAGAAAGATTTGAGTACCACCTACATCTCCTTCAACTTGAGCAGTTTTGTTTTTTTGTTGTTTTTGTTTTTGTTTTCTGGTGAGGAAGAGTAGCCCTGAGCTAACATCTGTTGCCAATCCTCCTCTTTTTGCTGAGAAAGATTGGCCCCGAGCTAACATCTGTTGTCAATCCTCTTCTTTTTGCTGAGGAAGATTGGCCCTGAGCTAACATTTGTGCCCATCTTCCTCCACTTTATACGTGGGACGCCTGCCACAGCATGGTTTGAGGAGCGGTGGGTAGGTCTGCACCCAAGATCCAAACCTGTGAACCCCGGGCCGCCAAAGCGGAGTGCACGAAATTAACAGCTATACCACTGGGCCAGCCCCTGAGCAGTTTTGATCTGTTTATATATTAAAATTTTATTTGAACAGAGAATTCTTAGGCTAAAACAGTTTGAATATAATAGTTTTAGAGAAAGAAAAAAAGATGCAATTTTTGCATCTCAAAAAAATATATAATATAATAAATGCCATTCTGTTTCTATTAAGGACCAAAAAAAAAAAAGAGGCTATAGAGTTAAAAAACTATTGAAGGGGGCCGGCCCCGTGGCTTAGCGGTTAAGTGCACGCGCTCCACTGCTGGCAGCCCGGGTTCGGATCCTGGGTGTGCACCGCCGCACCGCTTCTCTAGCCACGCTGAGGCCGTGACCCACATACAGCAACTAGAAGGATGTGCAGCTATGACGTACAACTATCTACTGGGGCTTTAAGGGGAAAAAAATAAATAAATAAAATCTTTAAAAAAAAAAAAAACACTATTGAAGGGAAGACTTAGAAGGAAATGCTCCTTGATTCTGAGAGCATTGACATCCTACAGAAATACTACTTAAGTGGGTCAAACTAACAGAGAACTTTATGGGTGATATGGAACCTTTCAGGATAATTTTATCTTCCCCATCCTCAGCTGTATCTTGTTCCAATGGATTATTCTTTGGTACAAGCTAGTTCCTACATGAGAATGTTTCCACCTGGTTGATAAGCTAAGAATTGTGTTCAAGTTGGAGAGAATTGAACCATTTTTTGAAAATGGTCCCAATCAAGCTGAATTTGTGAATTTGTAATCTATGTAATTTAAAATATTTGTTTCTAAATAATCCTTTTTCCTTAGTGTATATTTAATTTTAAAAAATTAAATGTGAAACTATTCCGTCTGCCTTTCAGAGAGAATTTGAAAGCCTTTCTTAATTTGGTAGTTGGGCAGTAAGTATTAAGTATTTACAGTAGTTTTTTCTTCCTAAAAATGGATACCTCCTAACTATGGCCCATTACAACTCATCTTCAACAGCCACGTTGTGGTTTGGGGGTTGTTGTTTTTTTTAAGTGACACCACATGATTGATGTAATCTGGCATGATTCATTACGATGTCAAGCATCAGCAGAACATTTGAAAAAAATATTCATCAAAATCTATTACTGTAGAAATTGCCACTTGCAGATTCTTTTTCTGGTTAATTTCCTGCATGGTGAAACAATACCTTGTTGACGTCAGAGCGCATGTTTTTAGGAAGGGTGGTTATTAAAATAGGTGTTCCTGAAGTTCCGGTGTTACCTTAAGATTTGTCACTTAGTATCTAAATAATATCAAGCAAAATCTCAAAGATGTTTCTTCCACTTAACCTATCATTGACTAAAAGAAACGTAGTGTTGTGATTGGTGGTCCTCCCTCCATCCTATCTTTTGGCTATCAGGGATGAGAATCCTTATGCTCAGGTAGCCGAAGCTTAATCAGATGATGATAAGGGGAAGCAAAGAGCTAGATCACAGGCTCACCAGGACCGTTGATTGCTTACTAGGGGAAGAGATTTGTTACCTAAAGCTCAATGTCATAAGGCAAAAGCCTAATGACTCTCTTTTTTCTCTCTTGCAGGGAAATATTCATAGACTAGCTTTGTTGTGCATGATGTAACCAATAGTGACCCTGAGGTCAGCCACAGCCCTCTTTACAAACACTCTAAAACCAGTTTATTCCAAAGTCACAAACTACCCCAGGCATGTTGCCTCTCCCGGCTTATGGTTCCATGCCCTTCCTATGAGCAAGATGGAGGCAAGTCTGTAAGTCAAGAAATATTCTAAGCAAATACATATCACAAGTATATTATTAGATTAAACAATTCTCTACTTTCAATATAAAACTGTTTCATTTTGCATATTAAAACTTTAAAAAAAATCTTCTCTCCAAAGCTAATATTCTCTCTATCTGCTTAAGCAGATTCAGTAATTACTGTATGAAACCTCATGTTAGCCAGTATTCAAATGTCTTTTCACCTGGTTTTTAAAATATTTGGTGTTCAGCTAACTTCTTAGATTGTAATCCTATCAATCAGGAACTGTTTCTTTCTTTATCCTTGGCATACAATGAATTATTAAAATGTTACAATTTTTAAAAGATTTGAGCAAAGGTGACTGTTTAAAGATACACGTTAGAACTTATGGGACTTTTTTTAAAGAAAGGTCCATGGGAGCAGCTTCACAATTTGTTTTCAGAAAATGTTTTAGCATAAAAATTCTCTCCTGCCTCGATTTTATCTGTGCTACCAAAACACACATCACAAGTTTGCCATGACTGTACGTTTTAAGCTTGTCCCCTCTCCCATTTTTGTATTCTGTGTTCTGAGTGTGGCATATTGCAAAAGCACTCATTCAAAAGATGTTTGTTGAGCACATACTAGGTGCTAGTCACTGTTCTAGGCCCTAGAGACACACAGTGAACAAAACAAAGCCCCCCTTTTCATAGGGCTTACATTCTATAGGGAAGATAAGCAGTAACCAAATGCATAAGTAAATATATTATGTGTCAGATGTGGTGAGTGCTAGGGAGAAAAATAAAGTGAAGAGAGGGTATAGGGAGAAGTGGGGACGCTCTGCTTCATTTGTTCATTTATTCAAAATATACTTATGGAACATACTGAGCTCCCACTATGTGCCAGGCACTGTGCTAGGCAGCAGGAATGGAGTAGAAGACAAGACAGACACAAGCCATGGCTTATAGCTCATTGTAGGAGACAGAAACTTTAATGTAACCAGTTTATTAGGCATTCTGAACCCTGACGGGGTAGTACAGCCATGAAATGGTACAATCATTGCTTTCAGGTATGCCCTATCCATGTTTCCTTTCCTATCCCTTTAGGGTACAATGGTACCCGTGTATGAGTTATCCAGAAAGCCCTACAGGAATCCTCCCCACTGAGACTTCCCCAATGTGGATTAAGCTCTTCTGATGCCTCAGTCTCCACCTGAATTCCACCCTCAGTCCCAATCCCCAGCCTCTTGTCAGGCAGCCCTCTAGGGTGGAGAGCTAGCAAGACAACACAAGCCTGGTTGGCCCGCTTGACCCACACAAAGCTCACATGTTCTTGTCGCACTGAGGGTGGCAGTATAGGTGGGTTCACAGCTGTCCTTTCTTCACCTTGTTGTCTCTCTCCTGTTCATTTTCTCAAGCTCAAAAGGGCACAAAGACAGATCAGCAAAGGTGACGTACAAGCAAATGTCCAACCAGAACGTGGAGTCCCAGTCTTTCTTTCTTGTAGATGCCCACCATCTCTAGGAAAGAGTCTCTTGAAGCCCCCATGCTTGGTTAGGATAATGGAACATTCCACCTTCATTCTCCACAAGGAGAGAAGGGGAAAAGCCAAAACTTTGTCCTCAATACCTTTCATCTTTTGAACTCTTTACATTTTATATAGTCAAGTAAAAAATTTTAAATTATGAGGTATGAGAAGCAGCAAGAAAATAAGACACATAATCAAAAGAAAACAGTCAATAGAAGCAGATCAGTAGATGAGCCAGTCACTGAAATTAGCAAAGGCTTTAAATAACTCTTATAAATACATGAAACAATTTATAGGATCAGATGGATATAATTTTATAAAATTATAAAATTTTATAAAAATATAAAATCAATATTTCTGGCAAGAAACTGGAAACTTTCCAAAGAACCAAAAAGAAATTCTAGCACCAAAAAATTACAATATCTGTTATTTTTTAGAGTTCATGAGAGAGGCTTAGTAGCAAACTGGAAGAAAGGACTAATAAAGACAGATCAATAAAAAGTAGTTAAACTAAAGTCAAGGGGAATGAGAGGTTGAAAAACTTAAACATAGAGAGCATAGACGCATTGTGAGAGAATACCAAATGATCTAATTGTATAATTGGAGTCCTAAAAGAAAAATAGAGAGAGACTAGAACAGAAAAACATTTGAAGAAATTTTGTTTCCAAATGAAGCGAAAAACTTCAACCCGTAGATCCAAGAAACTCAACAGATCCCAGCCAGGATAAATGCAAAATAAACCACACTTAGGATAAGTCAAATATTAGATTAGACTAAGTTAAATAGATTTCTTTTCTGAAGAACTTCTTAGAGTCTTGAGCATATACATTACAAAATTCCTACAGGGGAATACAATATACATATTTTGCAATTTTTTAAATAGGAAACCCTTTTTTTAAAAGGGACTCTCTTCTGGGGCTACCATTCTCGGGTACATATTTTGGGAAATGCTGGGTTAGTGGTAGGGAGAGATATATAAACAGACTAAAAATTGGAAGTTTCATTATAATGATGTGGAGAACATGTCTTATAAACACAGCAAATAGAACAAGTAGTTTTACCTGAGTTTAGTTCAATGTGCAGGGGAGCAAGAGGATAAGAGTATTCTGGTGAAGAGAAGGGCTTCTGTGAGAGTAAAATACCAAAAGGGCCTCTAAGGAAACATGAAAAATTCAATGTGACAGGAGGGCAGAACGCATGGAAAGAATGGCTAAAATATTTGAGGATAGCTCTGTATGCTAATTTGAGGATAGCTTTGTATGCCAGACTAAGGATTTTGCATTCTCTCTCTTCTTTTTTTTTTTTCTTCAAGGAGTGGGGTGGAGTAGACAGGACAGAGGCAGAGTGTGGTCTTTTAGACCAGCTTTTTTTTAGAAAGTTTAGTCTGCCAGTTACGTGGAGAATGAACTGGTATGAGAGAATTGGTAATAGGGCACAATTAGAAAACTGTTACAGTAATCTAAGGAGAGTGGCAAAAAAAATAAATGTAAGAGCTGTCTGCAGAACTTCTCTCAGAGGAGAGAACCATCTAGTGATGGTTAATTTTAAATGTCAACTTGACTGGACCACAAAATGCCCAGATTTTTGGTCAAACATTATTCTGGGTATATCTGTGAGGGTATAAGATTAACATTTCTGGATAATATTAACATTGAACTCAGTAGACTGAGTAAAGCAGATTGCCCTCCCCCATGTGAGTGGCCCTCACCCAATCAGGTGAAGGCCTGAATAGAATAAAAAGGCTGACCTTTCCACAGGTAAGAGGGAACTCCTCCTGCCTGACTGCCTTGAGCTGGGACATCAGTCTTTTCCTGCCTTCAGACTCTGGCTGAAACACTGGCTGCTCTTGGGTCTTGAGCCTGCCAGCTTTTGGACTGGAACTTACACTCTCAGCTCTCCTGGTCCTCAGGCCTTTGAATTCAGACTGAAACTCACATTGGCAATCCTGGGTCTCCAGCTTGCCAATTGCAGGTCTTGGGACTTCTTAGCCTTCATAATTTCATGAGCCAATTCCTTATAACAAATCTGTTTCTATAAATAGACACATGCTACCGGTTCTGTTTCTCCGGAGAACACTGACTAACACATACCTGTGCACCATTTTTGTTTGGGGAAGATATTCCTGTGTGCGTGGCCAAGAGGAGTAGGAGTGAGACAAAGCTACAACTTAACTCATCTATCTTCCCAGTGAACAGAAATTTGGGGGTGAGAATGAGAATGATGGTGAGAGGAAAAAGGAGAACAAGGCAGAGAGGGAAGAAAGACCATATAACATGATGGGTCTTTCTAAATGAATTGACAAGTCATGAGGTGGAATAAACAGTGAGCCCTCAAAGCAGCTTAAACCTGCTGTGGCTCCAAGGCCCACAGGATACTGAGAAAGCAGCTTCCTGAACAAGAGAAGCCTGTAATCAAAGTAGTATCCACTAGGAAAACCCAGATTTCATTTGGAGGGTGATGGAGGAACGGTTCTTTAAAGAGAGTTGATAACATTTGGCTAGGCCTCACAGGAATCCCAACTCAGTCCTGGTAATCATTCCTCCTCCTCACAGTTGCCCACAGGAGGTTTACATACAAGGAACAATAGCCAAACGAGAAAGGCTTTGCCATTGTTGTGTTAGCTGGGCCTCTTCCTAAGTGCCTGCTATGGTTTAAATGTTTGTGTTCTCCAAAAATTCATATGTTGAAATCCTAGTGCCCAATGTGATGGTATCAGGAGGTGGGGCTTTGGGAGGTGATTAGCTCATGAGGGTGGAGGCTTCATGAATGGGATTAGTGTTCTTATAAAAGAGACCCCTCCCCTATTCCACCATGTGAAGATACAGTGAGAAGGCTGCTATGAACCAGGAAGAGGGCTCTCACCAAAAAGCAACCATGCTGGCACCTTATTTTGGACTTGCCAGCCTCTAGAACCGTGAGAAATAAATTTCTGTTGTTTATAAGCTCCCCAGTCTGTGGTATTTTGTTACAGCGGCCCAAATGGGCTAAGACAGTGCCATACGTGCGGACCTCTGATACAGCTGCATGAGAGCATATAGCTTGGCTTCAAGGTACGAGCAAGTCCTCCCCTCTGTGCACAACTGAATCTAGACCTTAGAATCTTTTCTGTGGATGACTTTTCTAGGGAAATCCCAAGCACAATCCAGCACACAGAAGCACAGGCCTCTGTGTTAAACTCAGCCTTGTTACCAAACCAGTAGTGTGAGTAATACTGGTAAATATGCCACAGTCAATATCCTAGATTCTGCCCAGAGTGGGAACCCCTCCTTCCTTGACCCAGTAGGGGCACAGGAGCTGGGGGAGGGTGGACGGGGGAAGAAAGGGATGGATGCTAAAAGGGAAGTGAGAAGAAAGGTCCAGAGACCACCTCTTCCCACATGCTTGAAATGAGCTTGTTTCTGACTGAGGAGTAGTTTCCAGACTGTCTTTTCCGGAGCCTTCTATGTTCCAAAAAAGGATCTCAGGGGCCATTGGGGGGAGGGGTGTAGAGCAGAGGGGTGCAAAGTGATGAGGAAGCAATATTGCTTGTGAGTCCCCACCTTCTCAAAGAGCAATTCCCCTTTCATCTAGTTTTAGATATTAGCCTTCCAATCACATTTCCTTTGAAGAAAATACTCTGCAGCTTAATCTTTTTTAAAATCTCTATGATGAGAGATTATACAGTTGGATCAATAAGGGTACATAAGGAATTACCTTGAGAATATAGGGAAGAAAGGGAGCTTGTGTGATTCTGGGATGGGCAGGGAGGTATCTGGGGTCTAAGAGGGGCTGAGCTTTGTCTAATGCAGACAGGTTGGGATCGGCTGAAACAACAACAATGGTTCAGCTTTACTGAGTATTTATGATGTGCCAGGCACTGCTCTGAACACTTGACATACATTAACTTATTTAATCCTCATCACAACCCTGTGAGTGAGTATAGTGGGTTCATTTGTATCCCCCAAAAAGATATGTTCAATTCCTAACCCCTACTATCTGTGAATATGACCTTATTTGGAAATAGGGTCTTTGCAGATATAATCAAGTTACGATGAGGTCATACTGGATTAGGGTGGTCCCTAAATTCAGTGACTGGTGTCCTTATAAGGAGAGACACAGAGAGTCAGACACACACACACACAGGAGGAGTGCCATGTGAAGATGGAGGCCGAGATCGGAGTGATGCAGCTATAAGCCAAGGAACACCCAAGATTGCCAGTATCCCCTAGAAGCTAGAAAGAGGCAAGGAAGAGTTCTTCCCTAGAGTCTTCAGAGGGGTCATGGCCCTGCGGACACCTTGATTTGGATTTCTAGTCTCCAGAACTGTAAGAGAATAAATTTCTTTTGTTTTAAGCCACCCAGTTTGTGGTACTTTGTTATGGAAGCCCCGGGAAACTAATATAGGTAGGTTTGAGCCACACAAAATTGCCCTTTCTAGATATAGATGAATGTCAAGCCATTTCACGTAATTTAGCCTATTATTACTTTTTAGATGGTGAACTAAGTTACAGAAATGTAAGTTCACGTGTCCAAGGGCACACAAGTAGAAAGTGGTAGAGGCAGAATTAGAGTTTACCCTCTGACTTGAGAGCCCATGATAGTAATCCCTTTCACACAATAACTATGTAGAATTCCAAAGTATAAGTGAGTGATAAGTTTGGGAGGGTTGGTTTATTGTTTTTTGTGTGTTTAGTTTAGTTTTGCTTTATTTTTCTTATAATATCATTATTGAGTAGTGGGGACCTATTTTCATCTAGATCAGATGAAACAGATGTTGAGGAACATCCAAGAGAAGATGAGAAGATGATGTAATAGACGTGGCCTCCGTGTCTATGGCATTACAACTATTTTGAGTTTTGTTCTGCTTTTATTCTCTGAGTACAGAAGCTTGGGGCAAGCCTCTTTTCTAAGTGCGTTTGAAGTCGAAACTATACATTCTTTCAAGTGCAACATGGACCATAAATACGTATTTCTTGCTGCAGACATTTTGGTGTGGCCTTATGTGGAAAAAAAATTATATGTAGTATATTCTACACATTGTACATACATAGATGCAGCAAACTCTGAGACAAGCGAATCATTAGGGCTTTTTTTAAAAGCACCACTTCATTCTCCCATGTGCAGCCCCAATTTGCCTCCTTTATCTCCCAGGACAAACAATTCCAGTTTCTAAAAAGCTCTAGCTTTTGGCTCTGCAGATCTCTTCAGAGAAGCCCTCTGTATTCTCTGGAATGTTTGAGCTCGGTTAAGGACCCTAGAACTGAAGGTTAAACAGGTGATTTCATACAAAATCCTTCTTCATGTTAGTTACTCCTCTGCTTGCTGACCTTCCAGGATTTTTGCTACCAGTAACAGAGGTTCTTAAAATTTCTTGAGATGGAGAACATTTTGACAATCATTTTGACTCCCCAGAAAAAGGCACATAGCATAAAACATTGTTTATGATTCCAGGGAATTGATTAATCCTCCAAAATCCATCCTGGACCCCAGGTGAAGAATCTACCTTTAAGGGTTCTTCTCTTGAGCCTCAGGAAAGGAATGGGTAAAATAGCATGATAATGTGATGTGAAAAGTAGGGTTGTATCAGTTAGGAATTTTCCCACTTTCAAGTGAAAACCCTCCACCGCCTTAACTGGCTTAGGTACAAAAGATGAAAAATAGTGCTGAAGGTAGTGGAGGAGATAATGGTTCACATAAATCTAGGGATAGCACTGACTTCAGACCTGGCTTGATACAGGTCACAGATACGACTGAGTTCCTTCTGTTGCTTAGGCTTCCTCTGGGTTGGCCCTTTGCTTAAAAGATGTAATCAAAGATATCTACTAGCAACTGTTGGGGCAATTTCCCCTCCAGGCCCCCCTTCAGCAGAAAAGAAAATATCTCTTCCTTCAACAATTGAATAAATATCTTTAACTTCAGGGATGGACCATCCTGGTTAAGATGCCCATCTGTGAACCAATCACTGCAGCCAAGAGGGCTGAGTTCAACTTGGCCTTCTCCCTCCAGAAATGGGAGTGCAATCAGCTTCCCTGGGCAAGGAAGAGAACCCAAATAAGAAATTAGACAAAGGGGAATAGACCCTGGGAGGCCAAAACAGCAAATGTACACCACAAGGATATAAATTAAGATTTACATTTAAAATTTATACATGAGTCATGCTTGAAAAATAACTCATTGCTTCCTGGATCTGGATAGCATCCAGATGATCAAGTCATGATCAAGTCGTGTCCTTTAAGTCCCAACAGTGTGTACCTTAATGGGTCAGTGTTAATTGGTCACCAGTGAGGAGACTTGCTCCTCCCCTGCAGCAGCATTTTTTAAAAGGTCCCATTGAAGTCATTTATATATTTTAGCGAAGTTAATGTGCCCCAATGGGCCTGCCGCAAAAGATGCATTTTGAAATGTCTAATGAGTAAATGGAGCATTTAGTAAGACACAGTCTAATTACTTTAGGTCTTTGTAAAATATTAATGTAAGGCAACTACAGCATTAAGGAGTAAGTTTGCCAAGTGTTGCTCAGTGATTTAGCTCCGCAACTGCCATTAATATCAATAGAAATCTTGAAGCTCACCTGCCGCCCATTGCTTTGGAAATGTACCCCTAAGGTATAGAAATCATCTACCGTGAATTCTTTTTCAATTAAAGTTCCAGGAGGAAATGCAGAATTTAGTTTTTGTATACAGGCGTATCACCTTCATTGATGGGGCCGTGGTCTTGGGGGCTGATGTCCACAAACTCAGGGTGGCATTCCATATTGTGACATCGCTGTTCTTGTATTTCTGGTGTAAATGATATTTCAAATTCTAGAATACACCTGTAAGAATAAAAGTAGTTCTCGCAACAGGAAAACATGATTTGCCTTGGAATTAAAATACCTTTCCAAGAAACCATATTGTGAACATGCCATTCCAGATTTGTTTGTGCGTTTTCCTAAAGATGACAGATATTATCTCTGAAACACATTGACGTGAACCCTGAATAACTCTGAATTGCAACTTATAAAGGAGTACATTGGAATAAACCTGAAGTTATCTTGCATTTAGCTATCTTATATAGGACAAACCCCTGGCTGTTGACTTGGCTGATCTGGTGCCAATGGAAGGAAATGAACTGGTGGTTTTGCAAGCCGTTCTAAAATGCATGACTCTATTTAGAATAGTTTCTTAAACACCTACCAGTGGCTTACTTGCCTGACGTTACTTTATTAACCTCATTAAGGAGTTCTCCAAATCTGATGAGGAAGGTATTCTGGGGAAAAAGTCATCATCCTTTGCTCCCTACCCTTGCACCATCACAATTCTCAACTCCGGAGCAGAGGAGTGGGCATGAAGTCATGGTGTGCAATGAGAAGCTGTTGGGATGGGAAGGGCTGTGGAAATGCTGTCAAGATGAACTGTGCTCTGGTAGGTTCCATGGGAGAATCGCTGATGTAGAGGTGGCTATGGAATAAGAACCTTAGTTAATAGGACAAGTCCTAACCTCCCAGAAAATGCAAAGTGGCTTTCCCACTAGTGTTTGCAGTAAAAGTTTTAAGAAATAGCTCGATTGATTCTTTAGCATGGAAACAGCATATATCATGTAAGAGAACCTGCAGCAAACATGTAGCTTTGGAAGCCATCCAGGATGGTACAATATCATTCATGGATTTATGTGTAGCCATGCCACACACCTTCATGTCCAATTTCATCCAATTCCTTGTCTTAGAAAGTCCCTGGTATCTTCAGTTTCTGGATCCCTCTGCAAATTGCAAGAGCTAATTTAATTTGGAGGTGGGGAGGCTAAGTCTCTATGCTCCTTTCAACTCCAGCAAATATTTCATTGTTTGTAATGCCTCTTAATACGCTAAACAATATTTATGCCGCACAGTACAACATTTTATAACTTTCTTCTAATTGCCTCAGCAGTCTTTAAAACCAGAGCTTAGCACTTTGATAATAAGCGTATTAATTTGTCTAACGTTTAAGTTCTTACAAAGGAAGAGACAAGCATTAATTTTGTTTAGTTAAAACAAGCTTTGCTTTTGAACAGCAGGTGGTAATTGAAACAAAACAAGGACTCATTAGAGGAGCGTCTGGTGGCTCATGATACAAACAGAGCACACTAGAAAACCCAAACACAAGAGCCCTGAAATAAAGTGGTCATCATCTAATTAACAGAACATGTTTTAATTACCGAGTAAACCATGCAGCGCCGTGTGTCAATTTAACTGATGTGCTAAGTGCCAGTTTACAATATCAGAAACAGACAAATAATTGGAATCTAATTACATGCAGGTCTATTGCACACCAGCGCCTCCAGCCCATCTTAATAAACAAGTTTTTACATCAAACCATGAATAGCAAATACAGCCGTGCTGTTAATTGCTACATTGTGATATTGGGACTTTGCCAGCTCTGACTATTAAAATAAGCTCTTGTGTGGATTGCAGTTTCTCTGCTACGCTTTAATTAGAATCAAATGAGAGGCAGAGATCGGGCTGTATTACTGCAATTCAATATATGTAAATAAGATAACTGGCTAATCTTTTTATTTTATTTCTGAGCCTCCATGCAATAGGCGGTTTAGTTATGGTAATAGGTTATCACTTTGCAAATGAAGTAGACTTGCGCTGTGAGATGAATCAAGAAACATGTAATCTTTGCTAGAGAGTCTAAATATTCCCCATCATCACATGTGGGATCCAGAGAACTTTCTTGCCCAAGATATATGGTGCTATATTTTTAATGCCCATATTGGCCTAGTTTTTCAGCGATAGCTTTTGATGTTGTATTTCACTTGTCTAAATAAACGCGTGATCCATAACATGCTATTTACAATGCTCAGACAGATATTTCAAGATAAACTCTTTTAATGGAGAATCATTCATTTGAGTACTTGAAAGGTTGCAGAGAAGGTCTACATAAATACTGTATAATGCAAATTTTAAATTAAGACCAAGGCACAGATAACACTCATATTTCATACTGTATATAAATGTGCTGCTTGTCAGAGAACTAATCAGGGATTCAGAAATACTGAGTATGAAAATGAAATCTATGGTAGGGACGCTGATGGGCCATTTTTCTGTATTTTCCAAATAGGGAAGAAGATGGTATAGCTATTGTTGAAAAATTACCCAGTAATGATCTCCTGGGAAGATCTCCTTATGTTTCATTAGAATTGTAATTAGAAGTGGCCGTGACCTTGGGAAACCTGCTTCAGGAGCAAGCTCTCCTCTCTTTTGTTTAGGAAAAACCTCTAAGTTTCCCCTACTCATGGGCCCGAGGCAATGTTAACTGAACTCCATAGAAAGAACACAATAAAGCATTTAAAATACACTTCTCTGCTGTAATGAACTGAAATAAGTAAATACAGAATGGATTATCATCCATTAAATTTTAGTTGTAGTTTGTCATTGTGAATTAAAACCATCCTGAACCTTCTTTCTTGGGGGTATTTTGTGCCATTTCCTCGATCAAGCCAGTCCTTAGAATTATCTTCTAAAGAAGATGGGTGTGCTTTATTAAGTATCTGGAAACTCCCAGGACTTTCAAGACGGCCCTAAGCCATTTTCAACTTCTGCCTTGAAGTATACAAGCCAGGCCACTCACTGGCTTGAGCTAAAGTCAGCCTAAAACAATACTCCGCACACTTGGCACAGGTCCTTGCCTATTTAAATTTCCATCACACCATTGTTGAAGGCTCATGCCTTTCACATGGTTCGCCTGGTGGACGTGTTCCAACTCCCAGAAGGGAGCAAGTGCACCATGCAAAATACTGGAAGAGCTCACATGTTTCCAACACCTCATCGGATACTTTAGTGTAGGGGTAAAAACATTCCTGGTACTCATGTTGTTGGCGAAATCACAAAGGATTTCAGGCTGGTACCTCATCCATCTCAGTTCATAAATGAAATGGAGACTCCTGGTCAATTGTCAAAAAAACAAAAAACAACTCCACATATCCCAACTTTCTCCCATCCTCCATGCCTCCTTGCAAAACCATGCCAACCCCACTAACAATATATAATCAAAATGTTTAAAGGCAAAATAAAATGTGTATAAAAAAATGCACAGGGGCTGGAAAAGGAATGTAATAAGGTTAAATTTTACAAGCATAATTCCATATGTTGAAAGCATCTTGTAGTTATGTCAAATAGAGATGAAGCTATAAATTACCCCAGAATCAAAAGTGTCAAGTTTCAGGCTAATGCTGAATATATATATACACAGCTTCAGAATTCTTATTAAAATATGAAAACATGCTAAACATAGAAAAGCTAACAACTGTACCAAAAGTAAGACAAAGTGTTACTAATGTCTGCCAACTGGTATTACTCACCAGGGCAATCAATCACATATGAGCAAACCTCTATGGCAGGCAACGAGGAAAGCTGAAACCCACCTCTCCCCCATAGTTGTCTTATTTGTGGTTACTTTTGCAAGGATTCCACATTATTCCATTTGCTTGTTGTTAACCCTAAGAGGACATGGTTAGCAAGGGGAAAACATTTATTCAATTATAATGTCTTTATTTCTACTTAAAACACATACAAAACTGTCAGCAATAGACAAATTAGTACTTTGGGCCAAAGCATGTGCTCACTTTTTTCCATATTTGAAGTCTAATAAATTATATCCACGTTATTACAAAAATTATAACTGACGTGCTGTCAGAGCTATACATGTATGTGCCTAGAACTATACATAATGCTTTGAAAGCTGTCACATTCAGTCCTCTTGTAAACATCACCCTCATTTGCTAAACGGTGTTGTTATGTCTTTGGTTGGCTGTAATTTTCTCCCCACTTCTAAGCCCACAATTCTGAAGAATCAGAGAAAAACAGCATCTCCCTTAAGAGTTCGAATCATCTATCATGAGATTCAGCATAGCATATGGAAGTAGTTTCTTTCTAAAGCATCCTAGGCCAAGTAATAATATGGGCCCCTTTGGTGAAGTCAAAATTGGTAAACACTTTCCAGTCTACATGATGACCATGTCTCTGGCACCTTTATAGGGATCTTCTTCACTATTTGGTGAAAGAGCATCTGCTTTTTCTAATTTTGAGTTGGACACAAATGTTGGCTCCTCACCACAAGTGAAAATAACTACCACAAAGGTAAAAAATGTGACTTCTCATGAATAGTGGTGAAGGGTGTATATTTACTGGAAGAAATGTTTTTTGTGATCATACATTTCTTTCCCTTCCATCTAATGAGTGCTGCTGTGTGTCCAATGCAGTGCTAGATGCTTGTGGCCGAGCCCCTGCCTGCGTGGAAAGTGTCGTGCGGGGGAGAAGTCAGACCAGAAAACTAAGAGTGATGAATATGACCAAACAGGCAGTTACTGGGTTCTAGGCCCCTGAAGCTAGAGGCTAACATTCAGAGTTTTAAACAAAGGAAGGATTGGGAAAGAAAGTGTTTTGAAGCCCTCCAAAGCATTCTAAACATGTAAGGAATCATTAATGTTTAGACAGGCTATCTTGTATGTTTTACTTAGAGCACATGGTTGCAAGCAACAGAAACCAATTCTGTTAATCTAAGTAAAAGGGAATTCATTGAAAGGAAATTTGAGATGGAAACTTATAGATTAATGCAGAGCTAGAGAACTTGGCTTAGAAATAGGCAGGAAGAGAGGATTGGGCACAGGAAGCAGAATCTCCTAGTAGAGATGGTATGGTGAGCTGGCTGTTGACTTCTGGCGGGTCTTTTCATCCTTGCCTTATCTGCTCAGGATCCAAAGTTCTGGGAAACAGTTTGCAACTGGTTGAGTTTAGTTCTTGTGCCTACACCTGGACTTTCTCCAGGTGGAGGAAAGTGTAGGTGATCCCTCACCATCTTCAGTGTGAAACCGTCACAAGGAATTGCCCTTCTACTGACAATATTTGCAAAGGGGAAGAGATAATTTCCTCCCCAAAAAATAAAGGTACATCAAAAAGTAGGAATGAATGCAAGGCCACAAATGACAACAAGATCTACTTGATTACTTCTTGTTTGTTTACTTGTTCAGAATCTTGGAGAAGAAATGTCTATCTTTTGAATTAATCGATTACTGGTAGTTTTCTTGTAGTATTGTATTGATCTTCTTGACTGACTAGTTTTGGATCAATACAGGTGGTGAAACTGGCTATATCATACTCTTTAAAGGGGAAATTTCTGCAAATATGAATGTAAAGTTCTTTAATTGGTAAAGATATTTAGGCAAAAATATCCCCTATATAATTTCTAAATTTATAAGCAAAGTGAAGTATAGGGATAAGAACATTACAGCATTTGGTATCAGAGATCATGCCACAGGAATCTTAATAAATTTTCAGTAACTGTTGTTTAATTTGTATGAAAGTCATGCACACTAAAGGACAAATATGCAAGTACTAAAAATAAGTGTACTAAATGCGATGTGGAATCCTTGATTGGATCCTGGATCAGAAAAAAACAAAGACTTAAGTGAAAAAAACTGGTGAAATCCAAATAAAGTCTGTACTTTCGTTAATAGTATTGTTCCAAAGTTAATTTCTTTTTGTTTGTTTGTTTTTTTTTTGTTTCTTGCAGGGGAAGAGTCAACCTAAGCTAACATCTGTTGCTAATCTTCCTCCTTTTTTTTCTTCTTTTCCCCCCCAAAGCCCCACTACATAGTTGTGTAGAGTTGTAAGTTCTTCTGGTTCTTCTATGTGAGCCACCTCTACAGTAAGGCAACTGACTGACGAGTGGTGTGGTTCCACGCCCGGGAACCGAACCTGGGCCTCCGAAGCAGAGTGCGCTGAACTTGAAAGAACAAACAGGAAATCTCTATACTTTCTTTGCAACTTTTTTGTAAGTCTAAAATTATTTCAAGATTAAAAAATATTTTTCTTAATTGCAAAATTCCATGCACACAGTAGGTATTCAATGAGTGATAGTTACATCCTATTAATTTCCCTCTCTTGATCTTGAAATACTTATATTAATCAGTTTCCTGGGACAACTTCTTATTGTTCCTCCTTTAATCTCTCTCTAGGCACCAAGAATAAAAAAGGGAGAGGGCAAAAAGAAAAACTGAAGAAAAGCTTCAATCTAATTTTGCTCTGCTTTGCTGTGAGATGAACTTATTCTTTAAGAAATATCTAGACATCTGTCAACTCGGAGCATCCTGATATTGGCACCACAGAGATACAGTGCTAATGACGACAACGCATTTGCCTAATGATTTCGACTAGGTAGTTGGTTATTCTTTCTTTTGCTTTTACTTCTAGACAAAACTAACACACTGTCACACATCTCGAAAATGCTATAGTTCATCTTTAACGGATGGAATTTTGTTCTTATTTTGTTAAATGTTACATTTACATAATTGTGTATGTCATTGATGTTTACGAGGATACATCAAAAAGGAAAAGTTTTCCTACCTAACGTACAGAGAATTATTACCCTAAAACCAATATAGGTATCCCTCTTGGTGATAACTCACACGATCTGAACTCAGGAACCAAGTAAATTTTAGATAATAAGGGCTGGTTTTTTTATTTTGCTCCAAGATTAGTCACTTATTCTTTGCACAGAAGTTACACTGGTGTCAGGGATAATTTTTTTCTTTAAATCACAGAATATATAGCTTTAAAAATTCCTGACAGTAGGCCAGATGACATTGCTTATGGTTGTTTTCATTTTTTGCAGTTAGGCGCCCTTAAAATTTTATGTCTTGGTTAAGTTATTCAATTCCAGTTAAAATCACAAAGCAACTCTTGTAAAATAACGCCTGGTGATTGAATAGTTAACTATGGAACTTGCTGTTGTTGAAATATTCTTATCTCTAGACACAAAGATATTTATATGAAAACTGCATTCTTTGTGACAAACCAGAATCTTATTTTGCTGCGGCCAAATGTAATGGACATCTGTTGTTTTTGCCTGCCCAGCACATATTCCTCCCTTTACTATTAGCAGAGCCTGCATTGGGGGGAGGTCCCACCCCTCTAATCCCCTTAGTGCATATGGTTTTGGGAGGACCCTCATCCTCGCCCACACTTGAAGGGTGGACCTGTGACTCAGACCCAGCCAGACATCAGAGTCTTTCTTCTTGGCCACAGAGACTGGCTCAAACTAGCGTGTGATCCTAGCCAGACCAAAGACATGCAATTCAAAGAATCGTACTGGAATGACTGGAATAAAGAAGCTCTTTTTCCTGGAAATGAATCCAAGAGGATGTCAACCTAAAGCTCCTGGGGGTAGCCTTGTGACAAGCCCAACACAGTGAAGGAAAGATTGAAACCAAATCTAGTGACATCATTTGAACAATACCTGGATCCAGCCATCCTGAAGAGAAGAACTTTTCCATTATTCAGGAAATAATACTTTTTTCCCCCTTAAACTAGTTTGAATCAGGTTTATGGGTTTATATCTCTTGCAACTAACATAATTCTACCTAATTCATAAAATTTCCATACATATTTTTCTTCCTTGATAAATCTCACTCAGGTGAAACTTGATTTCCATTCATTTAATAAATATATACTGAGTACAAATAAACCAAATGGATAAAAAGATTTTATTAGACATAATCCATACCCTCAAACAAAAATGTGCAGAAAACTTTAGAGAAATTGGTTGACTTTTCAGGGATAAAGAGAAAGTCTGAAATTTCTATTGTTTTTTCCGTAAGTGGAACATTATGCTTTTTTCTCATGGAGGGAAATTAGTTAGGGAATCTCTAGAATACAGAATTTAGGAGCATGAGTTTGGGCCTCCGATGACCTAGTTTAAAGTCTGGTTCTGTCTCTTACTCAATATATGACCTACACATTACTTAGCTTCTCTTAGTACTGATTTTCCTGTCTGCGAATATATAGCACAAATATACCTAGATCATCCAATTTTTCGAAGACTGAGAAAATACATGCAGATGATATATATTATTATGCCTGTTACTCAGCATTAAATGGTAATTTTTAAAAATAATTATTCAATATGTGATTCACTATTAGTGCTTCAATTTTAGAATCTTCTGTTTGGTATCCAACAAGAAAAAGATTATTTTAATTTACATCTCCAGCCCATATTTTATTTCTGTGTGTCAGATTCCATGCATAGATACAACTGCATACTGGTTGTAGCCACTTGAATGTCTCACCGGCATGTGAAATTCACCATATTCGAAACAAAATTCAGGATTTCTCCCTTGCCCTAAACCCACATCTCTTTCTGCCTTCTCATGTTCAGTAAATGCACCATCATACACCCAGAGGCCTGCTCACTCCTGCTTCAAGTCAGTGACCACATTAGCCCAGTAGCCTTCCAACTGTCTCTCGGCTTCTTTCCTTTCACCCCATGATCTGCTTTCCACGTAGTAATCAAATGATCTTCTAAAACACACTCCCTAAAAACCAACAATGGTTTCTCACTGGTCTTAGGATAAAGGCTAAACCCCCTTAGCATGGATTACCTTCCCTTATGATCTGGTATCTTCACCACTCCAGTCTCAGCTTGTAACCCTTCCCAACAACACCCGCCTCACCATTCCACAGTCTAGCCTTGGAAACTTCTCTCCTCCCATCCATGCATGCTCTATTTTGTTTTATGGAGCTTGCACATATGGTTTCTTTTGTCTGAAACAGTACTTACTTCCCCCTCATTTTATCCCTGCCATTGGTTTAATTTTACTTATCTTTTATGTCGCAACCTATGTGTTACTTCTTCCAAAAGTTCCAGCCTTGCTCCAGCCGTAACTAGATGAGGTATGACAATAAAACCTGTACTCTCCTATCAGAACACCTGCCATGTGTTAGATTTTATTTCCATATGGATATATAGACATAGATATGGTCTAGTAGAATTACCAAATTCCTTGTGTATTCCACGACCAGAAATTCTTAACCTGACTGGACAAACTTCCAAGTGATCCATGGAGAGAAATGGAGGTGGGGGTAGGAGAGTCATGGAAAAAAATTACATGTTTTTTTTGACTAACCTCCAACTAAATTCATCATTTTCTTCGAGTATAAATGAAGGCAACAAAACAGCAGTATTAGCAGTAACTATGACTCTGTCAACAATAGAGCATAGATATTTTATAACACATTACAGTTATTGCTGATTTCTTGAAATATTTATGCTCATCACTATTATGGTAGTCATTAGACATGCTGCAAGAATTTATTTAATACATTAATAAAGAAGCACTTATATCAAAAATTTTAAATTATTTAGATAATTTTATTATCATTGGTTATCTTTACAACCATATACATTTAATGTATTTAAAAATATTTTCCCAGGGCCGGCCCAGTGGTGTAGTGGTTAAGTTTGCACACTCTACTTCGGTGGCCCAGGGTTCGCAGGTTCAGATCCTGGGCGTGGACCTACACACTGCTTATCAAGCCATGCTGTAGCAGGCGTCCCACGTATAACGTAGAGGAAGATGGGCACAGATGTTAGCCCAGGGCCAATCATCCTCAGCAAGAGGAGGATTGGCAACAGATGTTAGCTCAGGGCTAATCTTCCTCACCAAAAAAACAGTTTTTCCCATGAAGGCATTCGTGGGCTTCACCAAACTTCAAAAGGGCTCTGTGGTACAGAAGAGGTGCCTGCACTTGATTAACTGCTCTATGAGGCCAGACCACATTTGGCTGATTCATCATCGTATCCCCAGGGCCTTGCACAAATTGCAGGTGCCCTGTAAATAGGTACTGAACTGAATTGAGCTGAAAGCTGAACAAATTTTAATCTGGCGTTATTTAGAAGTACACTCCCCGTGAATCTGGACAGTTCGCCTGTCCCTGGAGGAGAAGGTGGACCCTATGGTGGTGGATGGCTTATGTCCCAATCTGAGATATGGCAGGCCGATATCCTATGGTTATGTGGGATGAGGTCTTGCTGACAATATGGCATTCAAATTTAAAAACACATAATGGGAAACAGTAGCCAATTTTTTCCCTATATAAAAAGTGGCTGGCGATATTGACCGTCAGTGGTACAAACATAGGTGAATAACTGTCATCGAATAAGCGTGATCTATTTTATAAAGTCCTATTTTTAATTTGACTTGGAGTCAATTTTTCAACTGGACAACTCGCATGCAAACATCTGCTCCAACCTTTGTTCTTTTATGCATAGTGGACAGCTTGTGCAACAGAGGAAGTTTCCAGACAGTGGTTGTCCCTGGGTTACTTGACAGCCAGGCTCTTCTCAATTATCCGTAGCAGAAATGCTCCCTGATCAAGTGACTCCAAGCACGTTCCAACTGACAGCATTGACTTTGGAGTGGGCTCCTGGAAAGACCTTTACATTTTTTTCCTGCAAAAATATTTAAAGAGGTGATGCAGATCAAAGACCTCAAGAGACCCTCAAACACATCTCAGGAGACCTCTAAGAGTTCTTTCCCAAAGTAAAATTGGATTCATGCATCCATCCACTCAACACGTTTTTGAAAACCTACTATATGTCAGTAATTTATTGTTTTGAGGGTGAGTCAGTGAGTAAATCAGTGGCAGGAGGAATTAGGATAAATCTTTTGCCTAGTGTCACATTTCAGGTCTGAACTAAATGGGTAGGAGTGGTAGGGACTGGCAGAGAAATCCACTGCACCTTGTATGTGGTACCCCTATGAGTCCTCAGAGCCACCAGAAATAAGAATCTCACGCCAAAGAGGAATTGGGGCAATCCAGAGGTGGTGTTTTTGGACTACCTGTGCCAGAATCACCTGCGCCCCCTACCTTATACCTACCTGAATCTGTGGGG
Source organism: Diceros bicornis minor (assembly GCF_020826845.1). Classification (NCBI taxonomy): domain Eukaryota; kingdom Metazoa; phylum Chordata; class Mammalia; order Perissodactyla; family Rhinocerotidae; genus Diceros; species Diceros bicornis. Next base: position 69,161,731 of record NC_080741.1, read on the forward strand.
ATGGGGCACCAAGTCTTTCTAATGCATGGTAATTTGGGAAATTATTGTTCTGGGTGATTTAAGGACGTTAGGAGGAAGTCACCTCATTCAGTGCAGTGAATTTTGCCTCTAACATTTCAAAAACCTACCGTCCAGATGCCTGACATCACCTAGCGGTGGGTCATAAAGCAGAAGTATGAGTATGTGGCTGGGAAATTCATTATTCCCCACTCACTCAGGGTATCGGCCTTCAACTTTCACCAGTGACTGTAAATAGGTCCATGTAGTATGTGATCTCCAACAGACTGGTAGGGACTGTTTGAGGCACCGTGTTGTAGATTCTGAGTCATTGTTTGGCTCGGTCAGAAAGAGTTTTGTAATCCATTGGCCATGTCAGCCATGGACTCTCCATGGGGGAGCAGCCTACCCCTCATAACCTTGCCACCTATCACTGCTTTGCTTCAGCCTCCATCACTTGCGAGAAGGAAGGAAAGACATGCATGCAAATATCCAACTCTGCTCCAACTCTGAAGAGAATGTAGGGTTAGATAGTAAGTAAGCAGCTTTTGAAATTATACCATTGTGAGTTTGCCTTCTCTGTGGGGATGTGTACACTTTTGCATCCTTCTCCTGCAGTGCAGATCAATGGAAAGCCTGGTCCAAGATAGAAAAATAAAAATAGAATTTGTTTTGAAATAAAACAAGATAGATCTACAACTTTCCATGACCTGCCTCTCTTTCATAAGTTGAGGGTCAATGGAAAGTAATTGTACCCTAACTGCTCTAAATAAAACTCGACTTACTTTAGAGGTGAGTTCTCTAATGTGGCCAGGGTTTACATCTTATTATAGAAAACTTCCTTAATCAGGAACATTTGTGTACTAAAGTAATGGAAAAGAAAACTGCTGAGGCTGAAGACTGGAATCATTCACTGTTAGGGAAAATTTGTATGAAACACAGTTCAGTTTTTCGTTTGTTTGGCTTTTGTTTGTTTCAATATTCTTTGATCAAAGAAAAATTACAATATCCTTTGCCTGAACTGCTCAATATTTTTAATGAAATATTTCCTACTCACAAGCATATCTGTAATGCATGTACAAGGTATATAGATAGCAAGTATCCATGGACACCTTTTAGAAACAGTCCCACTCTGAAGCCCCAGAGTGCCCCTACCTGATTGGATGCCCCCATGTCCCTACCCTAACCCTTCCAGAGACAACCACTATTTAGCTACCTTGAAATTTTTAATTACCTAAGGGCTGCAATAGTGATAACTCCCTACTACACACATTCTTGAAGCTTTCTCATTGGAAATGCTCCAGATTAGCTAGCCATGATTTAACTCTTGCTTGTTCCAATTTGTGTTCCTCTCAAATAGCTAAAATAGAAAAGGCTCTGGGTATTTCAAGAAACCATGTTTCATTAATGGGGGAGTGGAGAGAAGACTTCTTGCCACTAAGGTTTCAAATATTACGGAAAAGTTTAGGAAGCCCATGAATGGCAGAAATTTCTGGAAGAGAGTATTTGAGAGGAAGAGATGGATGGATATGTATAGTACATGAAGTTAAAGCCAAATTTGCTGGCAATTGTATGAAGAAAGGATTTTAATCTCACCTATAGAGTTGTTGTTTTTTTTTAATACAGATGGCAGGATCCCATCTCAGACCTTCTGAATCTGAATGTTTGGAGATGAGCTCCAGGTTGGTATGTTGTATATGTTTGTGTGTTTATTTCTATACATATATACACATGTGGTGAATCTAATATGCAATCCTGGTTAAGAATCACCGGTATAGGGGCCGGCCCCGTGGCTTAGCAGTTAAGTGTGCACGCTCCGCTGCTGGCGGCCCGGGGTTCGGATGCCAGGCACGCACCGACGCACCGCTTCTCCGGCCATGCTAAGGCCACGTCCCACATACAGCAACTAGAAGGATGTGCAACTATGACATACAACTATCTACTGGGGCTTTGGGGAAAAAAAGGAGGAGCATTGGCAATAGATGTTAGCTCAGAGCAGGTCTTCCTCAGCAAAAAGAAGAGGATTAGCATGGATGTTAGCTCAGGGCTGATCTTCCTCACAAAAAAAAAAAAAAAAGAATCACTGGTATAGAAGAAGCCTCAGATTTCTCTCATTCCTTTTACAGTCTAAAATTACTTCAGTAGTCCCTAGATCATCAGCCTGTACTAGGCACCATGGAGAACACTTAGATGCAGAAAGCTTTGCTCCTGCCCTCAGGAAACTTACAGTGAAATGGGGGAGTGCTGCTCTGCAAATGAAGTGAAAGCTGAAGGTCAACCTGAGTGTTTCAGGATAGTGTGTAAGTAACAGAGAGCTCGGTCAACTGTGGCTTAAAAATGCGTTAACAAATCTGGAAGTAGGCAATCCAGGATTGTTATCGCTGCTAAGCAATGCCAGCAGGGCCCAGGCTCTTTCTAACTCCTACACCATCTTTAGTGAATTAGCTTTTATCGTCATGCTTGATGCCTCGTGTTGTCAGTGTGTCTGCTCCATCTCCAGGCATCACATCTATGTTTCTGGTGCAAAGAAGAGTAAGAAGACAATGGGTAGTTGGCTAAAATTTTAAATCGAGTCTGGCCTTTAGAAAAACAATAGCTTTTCAGGAAGCCCCATCCAACAGATTTCCACTTACATCTCATTAACTGGAACCAAGTCACACAGCCAAACCTAGCTGCAAGAGAATCTGGGAAGTTGGATATTTTTTCTAGGCACATGGTCACCCCAAACAAAATCAAGGTTCTGTTAACAAAGAAGAAAAGGAGAATGAAAATTGGGTAGTCAACTAAGTCAAGACTAATGTCTTCTATGGTGGAAGGGAGCATAGAATATGAGAGCAAGGGACTGGACCTAGAGAAAGATAAGTATGCTTCACTCTTTTAAGCATTCACAACTTATCACTCAGTTGGAGGAAACTCTTCCTCTGCACATTTGACTTATTATTTGGGTTAATGCTGTTGGTAATGGCCATCTTCCAACTATATATTGATTTCCTGACTCTCAGAGAACACTCATTTTCAGGTTCTAACAATGCATTTCACCGACAAACACAAGCACTGACAGCAATGACTATATCCTCCACAGGTGACAGTCCATATTAAGGGATATTTTTTACCCTGGGTGACATGGATATTAACCAGTATTTATGCATACAATTGCCACATTTAAGCCATATTATTCAGTTTGCAGGCTCTAATTTTTTCAAAAAACAACTATTAAGTGATGGTGCTCACAACTAACTGTATGAAATTTATGCCTGGTACAATCTGATTTTGGAGGAGGAAGGCCTTCAGAGGGAAGATTAGAATAGTCGCAGGTAATATATTACCTCTGATTTTGTCCACATCTGAGCTATGAAAAATATATTACTGTGTATTCTTATTGCATTTATTATGTTTTGTTAAATTTAATCATAAGCCTATTCTAAAACTGCCTTCCTCCTATAACCAAATTTCCCAGGTTTAATTACTTCTTAAGGACCAGTTAATTTGGGTTCTTTTCTTTTGCCCTGTCAATGTGCTAGCCCTCACTTCCTCAAGAGATTAACTTAAAATTCTGGAGAAAATTTCGGTTTTGACCACTGTGCAAAGCTATCATCCAGAATGAATTGGGCTGGAATCACTCAAGATCTCAAACCCCCTTAAAGCTGGTAAGAAAACAGAACATTGAGTATCAGAAACATGATCACTGAGTACACCTACCCATGCCCCATAACTAAAGTGGCCTGCTGGAGTTATATGAAATTAGGTTTTGTTATTGGTATTCAACATGAGCTATTATTTTTTTTAATAATAACTTCAACAATAATATAACCTTTGTTTAACATGGGCACCTGGTTAGCTAAATGAGACCCCAGCTGTCAGTGAAATACCTACCTCAATATAGGAGTTAAAAGTTAATAAATTCATAACATGAGTAAAGAAAATAATAATAATGCTTTGCTTCCCTCCAAGGAATTCAAAGCACTATGTGGGTACCATTTCATTAATCTCCATATAAATCTTAGGTGCATGGTAGAAAAAAAAAATTTTTTTAACCTTAGAAGAAACTGACTATGGAATTACAGTCTGTTTTGACTTTCAACTCACTGGCCCCACTCTGTAGCATGTCAGCTTTTAGCATGGTTATTCCATTCTCTTTCTTTGGATCTTTTTTCCCGGGCATCTTCTCATAAATTCTTCCTTAAGCTTCCTTCCTAGAGTAGCTACCTCCTCTGTGTTACTCTCTATCCCACAAGTATTTATTTTCTTTACAGCATCTGTCTCACACAGCACTTATCTTTTTATTTGCCTATATGTTCATTGTTTGATGCTCCTTCCCCTCACCCTACCCACAACTTGAATGTAAGCTCCTGAGAGCAGGCATGTTATCTGCAATATTCTACTGGTGTATCTCCAGGGCTTAGCATGATATCTGGAGCACAGTGAGTGTTCATAAATATTTCTGGAATGAGTGAATGTTGATATAGTGTTGTCTGTACCCTGCAGAACACATCTGATTCTTCTATTTTCCATAGTCACAGCTAAATTCAGAAGGTGTATGTGTATTTGTGCACAAGCATGGAGATATCACTAGCTGAACCCTTGTTTTCCACCCAAGCTCTCTGTTGTACCTTATGGGGACCTCTCATTCAATAGTGCGAAGTTCTCCCCATCTGTAATAATACCCAATATCCAATCTCTTTTCCCATGGAGAAGCTCACTGTCAACATTCCAGGCTCTTATTTCCTTCTGCAAGCCTTGGTGCACGTTGAGTTGTCCTACAATAAAGAAATCCCTTCTTTTAATCTAAGGACTAAACTGTTAGAAATTGGACTTTCTTAAGGCAAGATGTATGAGTTGCTAAAAAATTCAGGGGACAACATCCAAAAACAAGCAGGTGGAAATAAAATTCCATCTGCAAAGTTCCCTCTTATTAATACTGTGGATTCTGTTACATTAATGAATCTCATCTAAGGTCCCTTTTGACCGTTGTGAGTTTATCAAATTCCTGATGATAGCTCATAAATCTAATTGTCTCTTTACAGACTGTTTTTTTCCAAAGCAAATTTCTTCCAGGTATTTCAATATGAATCAAGCCCTGACTTTAATTTACTGATAGGAATTAGCCTCTTTAATAAACTCAGAAGCTGAGGCCACCGCAGCATCACCACTCAGACTCTCAGCTGCTAATCAAATTGCCCTCACTTCCTTCACAGAGGGCCGCAAATCCTTTGAGACCTAGGGAATCAGACTCGTTGCTGTGGGTGGGTGACCTCCATGAGAGTCCATTCTTTATTAGTCTTTCTTATCAGCCATTTCCAGTCTTGTTTACTGGTGAGAGGGGCCCTTTGTGCTTACCACTGTTTGGGCCTTCTGCAGTGGGCAATGGGCAGTGGTGGGGCCAGGGCAGCAGATGCCCTCCAGAGCCGTGCCAGCCCACCTAGTCAGCTTGTCATGATGCACTACTTCATCCCTTTTTTTGAATCAGGAAATAGTGTTGGACAAGTCTGTTGTATATGTCAAGGCCCCTCATTTGTCAAAGTATTAGTGGTCCAGCGTCAACATAAATACATCTGTCCATAAATCTTGACAGGTATAATGATTTGTTGCATTTGAAAGGCATGACTCAAACATTAGACTCCTTTTTGATTCCTAACGTGATTATCTTTAAAGCCAGGCATTTCGGATGCCTTCTGAATTGACTTCTGTCAAGTGATTGAGTAGCTCCCGCTGACTTATCTACTCTTAGGAAGTTAATACCATCATGGCCCCTGTGTCACCTGCCTGAAGGCCACTTGGACTATGGCAGAAATCACATTCTTGATGTGCTCATTATTCTTGACTGTAAAAATGCCTTAGTTCCCGGGCTTTTGTTTTGTGTTGTTTTTAAACAGGACACTGTTGGTTTGTTTGTTAGCAGGGAAATGGGTTTGGCGCATTGGTCAAATGAAGGATTTCCTAGCACTCAGATAGCCAGGAAACTCATAAAACTGAAACGTGAAAGCAGGCCTTACTGTGAGATAGCAAATAGCTTTATAATCACTTGAGTGTGGAATCTGCGAACCCAAAAGGAAGGAAATGTCATCTGGTGGTTAGACAAAAAGACCTCTTCTTTGTATGATAGTTAGCATTTATTGAGTGTTTATTACTTGCCAAACCCTACGCTAAGAGCTTCCCATGCTTTATCTCTTTTAATCTTCCCAACAACCTAAAAGAAACTATTAAATTCACGCCCAGGAGCAGTCCCATAAGTTGCCTAGAGCGGACAGCTGGTAAGGGGTGGAGCAGATATTTGACACCCACTGTCAGACTCAACAGCAGTCTGATTTCAGACTCTAAACTCTTAACCACTGTCTTATGCTGCAGCCCGCTCGCCGTTGTTTCACTTTCTAAGGCAGAGAGGGTTGCTTGATGCTTTGTTTACACTGCTCTGAAATGGGCACAGTGATGCTGCAAAAGCTTGTTAAGATCATGTTTGTGTGTGTGTGTGTGTGTGTGCCATCCGGTGTCTGGAACGTGTCCCAACCCTGATTTTTGCCTTTTATGTGGTGATTTGGAAATCTTCCTTCTTCTTGGGGAATTATGTTGTAGATAACTTCCAAAAACTTCCAAAATCTCTTCTTTTGAGAGATTCAAAACATGTAATTAAAAAAAAAAAAAGGAAACTATGGCTATCGTGCTTATTTTTTAAAATATTGAATCCCCTAATTCATAGGTCTATTTTTAAAAATTCTACTTTGTTTGTAATCCATTCTTTCATCTTTCTTGCTTTTCTTCCTCCCCTTTCTTCTTTATTCCCATTTATGAAATCACTAATACTGAAAAATCTACTTTGCTGATCCCTTTCGGAAACTCTTTCATCTCAAGCAGGCATCTTCCTGTTTTTCTGCGATTCCTCTGAACCCTACCTCTGTTGTTTCTTTAGATACACCAAACACAAATTGCCCTCAAGAAAAAATGAATTAGGTGGTAACTCTGCCGGAAATAATTTCTTTAGAATACTCACTTAAAGGCACATTTTCCTATTTGAGTTTATATACATTCATTAAATACCTACTATGTAGACTGTGAAAACTTGAATCTGATCTGAATCTTAAAAAGACCTGGAGAAAAATGGATGTATACATGCCTACATACATATGGGTAAGCATTTCTTACAACTTAAGGCAACAATTATAAAGCAACGTATAAATAGTGTAATGGGGACAATGTATAGAGATGCTAATAGATTTTACATTAAGGGAAAATCATGGTAATATAGAAAGGCTTTGTAAAAGAAGCATGATTAATGTGATTATTTAATACAGTGACATAGTAATAGGTAAGTAGCCTTCAAATTGGTGGTGAGGAAGAGAAGCACATGCAGGCAGGATGAACGCATGAGCAAAGCCTGAGATGGAAGTAAAAATACTGCTTGGATAGGAAGGATGGGTAGCATGTGGCCCACGGAGAAATGTAGACTAAATCTGGTAGTGATATGCACTCTGGCAGGAGCGGTATTCATCTCTGGAACAGTAGTGTGGCATGAATAAATAGGTGCTTTAAGTGTATTAACTTGTCACCCATGCGAAGGATGATTTGAAATGCAGAAGAGGGTAGGAAGAAAGACACTGCTCCTGATCTTAGAAAGGCTGATGCCTTTCTGGCCTTCACAGTCCACTTACCTGTCACCTCTTCAGTGAGGGCTTCTCTGACTGCCCAGTCTCTAGTCGCTGTTCAGTCATGTTCTATCGCATCACCCAGGGAAGGCAAGTTTTCTACTCCCAACAATGCAAAAAGAACAGGGCCCTTTCCGCTAACTGAGCAGTCCCCTCCACAGAGAACAAAGTCTCACCTGATAGGAATTTTTTAAAACTTAGGTTTATTTTCACTTCCTGCCACACTTAATCCCAATGGGGCAGAAGATGAAGGCCTACAGGCTGGAAACCTATAAAGGTGATAGCAATCTCCACTCCAGATAGGTTATAAAGAAGTGGTTCCCAAACTTTAGCTTCTACCTAGAGAACTTGTTAAAACACCAATTAAGGGACACCACTCTTGGAGGTGCTGATTCAGCAGGTCTGGGACTGGGCCCAAGAACTTGCATTTCTAACAAGTTCCCACGTGATGCTGATACTGCCGGTCTGGGACCTACTCTTTGAGAACCACTGCTAGAGAGCAAATTGAAGGTGGAGGAAAGAGGGTATTGTTCAGGCTGACTGCAAGTCACTACAGAGCCCCCTATCAGTCAGAGCAGGAACTGCAATTCAGAAACAAGGCTCCACCCACTAGACCTCCAGCAGGAACCAATTCACACATGTCTTAGTTGCAACAACCTGCCCCAGCAAAGGGCTCAAAGGATTCTTTTCTTATGGGGCTGAACACAAGAATGTCTCTAGGCATACAAACAAAAAAATACACACACATACAAAATCTCCCCAATTTATAATCCAAACAGCACTGGCTACGCTAGCACTCTGGCACTGTAACCACTCTGCATCATCTTGTTTACAAACTTCCAAAACCATCCTTCATGGATTCCAAGTCACACATTTTTTTCATATTTTACCCTCCTTGAAATCAAGATGCATCTTATAATCACTACCCATAGGTCTTTTGTACTCACCATGAGAAGGGGGATGGGGATGATGTGTGAGAAGAAGCAGAAAGAAATGGACAGAGAGGAAGTGTGTTCAGGGGCTGATCAGAGGAAGGGAAGATAAGGAGCATCTGGGCAGAGGAGACTGACAGATGCACCAGTTGGAAAGAGATGGAGAGAAACAAAGGAGAGAGCAAGAGAAGCAACGGAAAAGAGGCAGGAAATAGAGTGCCCAGGGTCGGACTGCTGTCCAGAATTACCCACAACGAGGTTTCTCTCTGCATGTTACCACAGCTCATGACCACCTTTCTCTGTGCGTGCAAGAATGATGTATGATAAAACTCCACCGGAATGAATCTGAATGAGCTCTTCCAACAAGTGTAAAATACAAGTTCCATGTGCTGGGAAAGCCTTGTGTTATATTTTAATTAAAACATTTCTTTCTTCCTTAGTAATACATACAGTAATAGTGCTTTTTATAATTAGTGGAATCTTATAGTCAATGAAATCGAGTGATTTAGGGAATAGTAGTACAATGACAAAAGAAAGAAAGAAATGCTCATAACAAGGTTGGCTTTTCTTTGGAAATTTTCCAGGTGGCCATTTCCGACATATTCTGTTTTAATATGCTACATAGCACTTAGCATGACAAGTATCTGCTCTTTCAATAATGTTGCTATTATTTGTCTGCCTGTCTTTTTCGTCTAAAAGAGGGGCTGGCATTTTCTGTTAAAGGGCCAGATAACAAATGTTTTAGGCTTTGTGGGCAATGAAGTCTCTGTCACAACTATTCAACTCTGATGTTGTAGTGAGAAAGCCACCACAGACAATATGTAAACAAATGAGTATGGCTGCATTCCAATATAATTTTATTTAAAAAAAACAAAAACAGGCTAACAGTCACTGGGCCGGATTTGGTCCATGGGCTAAAGTGTGTCCATCCCTGGTATAGAGGGTGGGAAACAATATAAAATTTTTATGTTTCATCCACCATCTTGAACCAGAAAACATTTATTTTTAATTATAGCTTTATTGAGTTATAATTCACATATCATACAATTTACCTATGTAAAGCATACAATTCAGTGGTTTCTAGCATATTCACAGATATGTGCACCCAACACCACAGTCAATTTTAGAACATTTTCGTCACCTCAAAAAGAAATCCTGTACTTAGCTATCATTACCCTATCCCACCAACACCGCTACACCACCACCACCCTGGCCCTTAGCAACCACGAATCTACTTTCTGTCTCTATATATTTGCCTATTCTAGATGTTTCACATAAATGGAATTAGATAATATGTGGTCTTCTGTGACTGGCTTCTTTAACTTAGCATAATTTTTTCAAGGTTCATCCATATCGTAGTATATATCAGTACTTCTTTCCTTTTCATGACCAAATAATATTCCGTTATATGATATACCACATTTTGTTTATCTATTCAGTTGATGGACATTTGGGTTGTTCAGAAAACAGGTTTGAATCTTTTGACCTCTTGAATTGTGTCACTAAAAACTCTAGAATTCAAAAGTGTGCCTGGACCCACAAATAAACACATACATGCACATTGGGAACCCCTCAAGTAGAAAGTTTCAACGAGTTAAGTATGATTAATTCTCTACTATATTTAAAAGATAGTAGAGTGTTCCATAGTCAGAAAATCGATGAGTACCACTTTAGCCCAGTACTGTATTCCTAGCCATACACTACGCTTGCACACAGTAATATTAACGATGGAAAATATTTGCTATAGGACTCTTTCCCACTTGGAGTTAAAAACAAATATTTTATTTAGTACCTATCACACGCCAGGCATCTTCTAGGCACTGAACCAGCTAGACAACCTCTCTCTTCCTATGGAGCTGACACTGTAGTGTGGGGAAAACAGCAAACAAGGAAGCAGATCCTTTCAGATACTGATAATTGCCAAGACGAAGAGTACAATGAAGTAAAGAGTGCCTCAGGGTGTGAGGGAAGGCTGCATTTTGGATTTGAGGTAAGGAAAGGCCTCTCTGAGTGGGAAATATTTGGGCTGAGACCTGAAGAGGGAGGAGGTAGTCATGGGAATGTCTGGAGAAGAGCGTTCCAGACCTGGGAATGCCGTGAGGTAGGAATGGAAGAGAATGGAAGTCACCACTGGAATTGGACATGGCTGGAAATGGGTGAGCCTAGATGAGCAATATGTTCAACCTTGAACATAGATAGGGTGTTGTTTGAATGGTATACTTCTCTAACTTCTCAGTTTGAACCCCATAGCTTTGTATGTAGTCACCAGTGAAAACTCAGCTTTTGTAACAAGTTATTAATACTCCAGAGTTCCCAACATTGTTAATTTATTAAGCGAGTCTCTCTGCTGCAATCTCACACTTATATACTCTGCTTTGTGATGCTGGCACTGGGACTCTGCAAACCATATTTCTCCTTTACCACCCGAATTCTTGTTAGATTGGCCAATAGAGAGCACTAAAAGTAAACCAGAAGGCAGAAGGCAGCAGAAGGACCTTGCTCCTTCCCTACGTGCTGTTCCTGCAACAGTAATTGGCTCCAGCAGTGATGATCTAGTTTCCAGAACCAGCCTCACTGCACTCCATCACAGGTACCAGCACAAGAAGCAATGTCCACTCCTCAGAGGTCTGAATCCTGGCTCTGTGGGGCTGCTCTCTCAGTTTTTGAGTTACCAGCACCAGCCAGTCACTGTTCTTTCCTTAGCCATGTAGGCCCTAGCTCTACAAAGCTCCTCCTCTGAGCTCCTAGGTGTTGATAACCCCAGCACCTCCCTCTGCTCTCTCTGCAATAGGAGGGGTGACTGTTGTCTGCATTTACTATCTGAGTTACTGCCATGTTCTCTTTTTTCTTTTTATCCCATCAATACCTGTTTATCCAATTCCCTATATTAAATTATCTCCAATGAAATAACTAGCATGGTTTCTGTCTTCCTAATCAACCCCAGATACATAATTTGCAGGGCTCAGTGCAAAATGAAAATGCAGGACTTCTTGCTCAAAAAGTAGAGGAAAAGTGCCATTAAAGATACTAAAATATGGTTTTTTCCTTTCTTCCATGGTATGGCTCTCTCTTTCTCAACTTGTTATAATGTTTTTTGTTTGTCATTTAATATCATTCTAAGTAAAGTTAAAACTTTAAATTAGCATGGTTTTTACGGTTCATCTTTATATTGTGCAGTGCCAGTTTTAAATGCAAATATAAGAACAAAACCCATACATGGAATCACCAAAATTACACAATTTCTACTTTGTAGCTCTTATATGTGTATGTATTTCATTCTTACCAGAATAGCAGAAACACTGCACAAAACTAACTCTACTATTTTTATTTCACTTCTTGATTTGCTCACATTCTACGAATTCTTTATGGAACTCAGAGCTTCCATAACTTGCTTCCTTTCTACTCATATTGAGTCTCACTGAACTCCCACACACCATGGATCCTCCAAAATTCTGTGTTCAAGGGGCTTCTTGAAGGTTATATGCAAATGGGGTGACAAAGAACGATGAACACACGTATTACGCATATCTCCTCTGTTCACAGGCACGGTCTGTCATCCAGTCGGACTTCATTTACAAAACACAGGCTCAAAGATAAAATTATTTAAAATTTCAAGATGGAGACAGCAGAGCATCAGAAAAAGTGTAGGCCCTTCTGAGCGTAGGACCTTGTGCAACTGCAACAAGTTGCATTCCATGATACAGTCCACTTGTATATATCCTGGAACACTTCCATGTCTTCCTCAGATGCTCAATATTGGACATTCAAGAGGAATGAAAATGGCCTTCTGCTGTATTACATCTCTGACATCTCTAAGAAACACTCAAATGATTTTCCTCAGCCCCCAAAGAAACCAGTTTTCCATGTTCTTTGGAGATTATGAGTTTAGATTTCGTCATTGAAACATGGTTTTGACTCTCTTCCCTGGAGCTACAGCATACCTCATGCAAATTTCAGCAAATGTGAAAGCCAAGTCTACTAATAACATCAAGAAATGCAGGAAATCTGATGTATTTGGCATAAATTGTCTGCACTTTTCAACCCCTAACTGAACAAAGTCATAATTGCAAATCTCCTGGTTTTACTTGTCACTAATAATGGTCTCTTACTTGACCAGCGTGAAGTCGGCATTATAGTTTCACATGCTAGGAGAATTCTAATTTTCAGTAAGGAGGAACAACTTCCCAGCCCCAGTTTTTACACAAATTGTGTTTCTCTTTCTGTGGCAGCTTTTAACTTGCATGTGTAAATTCAATTGCTTGAGGGGAAAACATACAGGCATGTTGGGTGACTATTTTAATAAGCATCCCCAATTTGTATAGTGTTTGAAACTTTTACATTGGGTTATTTTACAACGAGAAGTAACAATGTGCTTAGAAGATATGCAGGGTTCCTACTGGAATGCCAATTTCAAGTCATACTTTAATAAAAAAGACTAAGTTAACCTTCTAGAAAATATTCTATGAAACACAGTGATAGAAAATGAGAGGAATCTGATTTATACGTCTCTTCTCATCAGCTTGATCCCCAAATTACCCAAATAAAATGTTCCAAAACCGAGATGCAAAATTATTCCAATTCCTTCTTTGCTTCCTAGAGGAAAAAAAAATTTTTAACAGAAGACCCTGTCTGGCAAACAAAAAAAGAAGGCAAATTAATTAAGCAGAGAAACCTTTCTCACTAAAGGTACACAGAAGGCCTGAAAACACATTAGACATTTCTAAAGATCACAAATTAGCAAACACTAAGAGCGGGCTGTCAAAAAAAAAGAAAGAAAAAGGAAGAAAAAGAAGCCTTCTCTGAACATAAGGTTCTTAAAAGACATTTTGAGAGGAATTAAATCTCTCTTGCACCTTGAAACTCTCTCGGCTATCAATAGAGTTTGCTGGAGATGGAAGCATTTCAGGGTGACACACCCTTCACTTATTTGGGGAATGTGATTTTCCATCCTGCCATTACCTGGCACCCAGACAAGTGTTATAAAAATATGTCATCATAAGCAGCCTAGAATAAATACTCAAATCCTCAGGGTTGTTTATCATTTCTCAAATGTCTTCCCCAGATTTTACAATCCTAGCTCTTTGTTACATTTGGGGAGAATAGGTTGTTTGGAATACGTGTGGATGACCAACCCAAAGGTCATTGCATGTAAGCCAGGGAGCATCACGGCATGTGGCAAAGTGCCCAGTGGCTTACATTGGACCACTTTTAAATGGGTTCCTGGACTGAGGGTCTCACCGTTCATCAATTAAAACCAGCCCAAATTTTTCATTTTGTTGGATAGAATTATTTCTCTAATTCTGATCTTTGTGTTCTTGGCCAATGAATGAAACGAAATAGCATCCTTCCGTTGAAGTTGAGAATACACAACCACATCAATTTTCTGACATTAAATTGTTTATTGAACACTTTTAGGTGCAGAATACCACCATGGAGCCAGGGAACAAGGAATAGATTTGAATAGAAATATAATTTGAATAGAAAGATGAATTCACACAGTGTCTGTCCTAAAGGGGTTCACCGAGGAATAGATGACACGAATTCAATCAAGTCACGTACCCCACCTCTAGAATGCCACTGACCTTCCATGGTCACTCTTTTGGTTTGGCTTCACTCCGTTTTATAAAAACACTGTGTACACAGGGTATATGTAACACACAACTAAATCTGGTTAGTTTAAATCTCGGTATGTTAGACTTGAATTAAACTAAATCTAGATTATTCTGTATTTTTCATTGAAAGATGCAATGATTCTTGCCATCTGGAGAATGGCTTCACGTAAGGTACTATTTTGAATCAACTTGCAATGGATTAATGAACTTTTATTGAATAGAGAATATGTGCCTATGTGTCTGTGTATAAACAAGTCCACCAGCCAAGACATACGTGTGTAAACATCATCACACATTATAGCAGGACGTCTGTTACAACAAGGATCTGGCATTTCGCATGACCTTAAAGAGTTCCTGGAGGCTCTTAGTTTTCAATGACAGCCTGCTTCATTTGTTAAATAAATAACAATACTTAGCTTTCATATTGTTATATTCTGCCTTTTGAAACATTTCCTGTAGCATGACTTTGCCAGTACAAAGCTGGCTTTTTAAGTGATTTGTCTGTAACCAGGCAGTTTTAGAACTTTTACTTCCTTAGTCTGTGCTAAAAAGCAATTCAAGAAGACTTAAAATTCTCCTGGGGGCTGATTTTATAGCAACAGTGAAAGCGCACCAACGCTGCACGAGCAGCCAATTTCTTCCTTCGGAGAAGGAAACAGCAGAGGCAGTAGAGCCTGCGTACAAATGGTTTAACATCGTCATAAAAACCACTAACCATTGGGTTTTAACATGCTTTTTAGCATGAAGTTTTTATTGAAAATGATATTTGGAAGCTACTAATTTGGCGGTGATTTTTAACCTCCAGCATTTACGATGGATGCAACTTCCCCCTCCTCTTGGAGGACCACAGAATGCCTTGGCTCAGCCATACTGGAGAAGGGCAATTAGCTTTCTTGCCCACTGCCTTGGTGGTCATGAGCTCACCTGCAGGGGTGGCTGATGGCTTTCCATTCCAGTCCCTCGGCATTCTTGGCCAAAGAAGAAACTACACCCACTCTGCCACCCACCTTCACCCCTGGAACCGTACCATGGGCCACTTGCGGGGTGGCTAGTACTAGCATAAGACCAGTCTGTGCCATTGGGAGAGCACCACTACTGGTCTTAATATTGGCCCTACATAAAATACATGGGAAAACCTGTTCCTTTCTCAAAAAGAAGTCAAAACAGACTGCACATGCACATAGATGGGAGAGATGCATCCAAAAAAAAGAGAGAGAGAGAGAGAGAAATGTTTGTGCCTGCATTCTTCATTCCATCTGGCACACGATTGGAGTAAACTTATTTGGGCAAATGTTGGGCTCTGATCATTAAGCTGAAAATCCTAGAGCCCTTTCAGAGAGAGTCAACGTGGCCATCAGTGTACGGGTGGACAATGCACTGCGGACACACACAGCCAAACATGAACTCTACACATACCACCCAGAAAAACCTGGGCCTTTCCCAAAAGGAAGTGAAGACAGACCGCACACGCACGGAAATAGCGTTTGTGCCTTCCTGCCATCTGGAACAGGAGCCCTGCAGGAGTAAACTGATGGAGGAAAAGGCTGCTTTTTCCCAATAGTTACATTAGATCTGGATGTACCCAAACTATAGAGGGTCAAACCACAGCCAGATTTTCCTTCAAATGTCACTTTCAATATGAAGTTCCTGATCAAACTCATGTTACTCCCCACTGGTGAGTGGTTTATACGAAAGCTTGAAAATGTTTGTGTGTGTATAGAAAACATTTGTGTGTGAGTGTGTAGGAACTCTATTATTAGGGTTGTTTCTCTTACAGGAAAAGGAAATTGCCTGTTCAACAAGAGTTACAAGCATTTACCGGGGAAAATTTTTTTTATTGTTGTTATTGGGTTTTGTTTTGATTTGTTCTGTTTTGTTTTGTTTTGTTTTTATGTTAACCACAACCCAAGTCCTACCAGAGCAACCAGGTTACCGGTCCCCAAATCACTCTTTACAACATTTTACTTTAGAATCATACCGGGTTCTTAATAAAACCTACCCTCCCAAGAACAACTAAATTTGGGTCTTTGGAAATGATTCATGGGAATGTGCATTTTTAGTCAGCACCCCACCCCACCTGGCATGCCAGGTGATCCCAATACACACGAGAGGTCATGAGCTCCTGCCTTACAGATGGTGTAGAGATTGTGCGGAGTGTAGCTTGTTCTATGGCACAGTTTAAGTCATGTAAATGGCGCAACTTTCAAGTGTCTCCTTTGTTCTTTTAAATGTGTCCTCAGTGTTAATCACAACAAGTAAAGGTGAGTTTTCCCAGTCCAGTTAGTGCTCACTTGCAGAGTGACCCAAGTAAACTGAAAGGGAAGAAACCTAAATGTTACAGCCTCTACCAGACAAAGTACATAAATCTGCTGGCTCAGTAGGCATTCATTGGAGACTTTTAGCTTCTCCAAAAATAATAAGTGACTGAAACATGACAAAACTCAGAAGTTCCCAGAACACTAAAAAAAAAGCAGAGGATGCAAAGCTTCCTCCCAACTCAACAGTTAATTTAGTGCATTAAATGGCCGTATGTTCTAATGACAGTAAAATCATGCCCCAAGTAACTGATCTGCACTGGGGAAAACATTCCAATTACTGTGGTTACTCAAGGTGGACTGGTCCAGAAGGAGTGTAAGAGGCTCTGGAGGCCCGGTAATGTTCTGTTTCTTGATCTGGGTGCTGATCTCCAAGATGTGCTCACTTTGTGAAAATTCGTGATAAATTGACAATTTGGCACTTTTCTGTACATATGTTATACTTATCCCCCCAAAAAAAATCACATTAAAAATGGAAAATTCAAACAATTAAGTCATTTATATAATACCAAAATCTAATATAAACTTTCCCAAGCCCTCTTCTCAGCTCTCAGTTGCTTTGTACTCTAGAAATAGCCATCAGTCTTGTTGAATTGCTCTGGTCAGTCAGTGCATATCAGCTGAGACCAAAGATAAGGACAATCTGCTATTCATCTAGCAAAATAATCCAACAGAGACTCACTGAGCATCCGTTGTATGCCAGGCGCTGTTCTAAACACAGCAGTAAGTAGATCAGTAAAATGCCTGCTTTCAAGGAGCTTATATTCTGTGGAAGAAGCACAGTAAATAAGCAAATGGAAAGCTATTGACAAGTAATACAAAGATCATCAGAGAGGACAAATAAGTAAGGTAAAATAAAATTTTTAAAAATTCAATTTATTTATTTGCTAAGGAAGGGCATATACATCAGTGACGAAATTCATTGACTAGTTCACTGAGGAAGGCAAGTCAGGGGGTTTTAAGTACCAGAAAAGGCAGTTCGTGGTGGTTATGCAAACTAAGGACTGAACACTAGCACTCTAGTTAAGACCCATGAGTCCACAGGTCTGTGCAGATGTGGTTAAAACAAGCCCTGTTGTTGGTGATCAGGAAAGAGTGTTGGACCAGGTCTCACTTGGGGCTGGTGAGTCAAGGCCACTCAACATGACATCATAGGGCTTCAGCTGTGATGAAACACAGCACTCAGCAATTGCTGCTGAAAGTGGACGATTTTCCTTTTACAATATATAAGATAATTTCAGGTGGTAATAGAAAATAGAAAATAGAAAATAGAAAAATAAAAACCAGGTAAGGCCGTAAAAAATGACTGGGGAGATGGGTACAAAAAGCATAGTCAGGGAGAGCCTCTCGAAGGGCTGCATTTTGAGCAGAGATCTCAATTTGTGGGGGAAGAGAGCAACTGGTGGAGGGAACAACACAGTCAAAGGTCCTGAGGCAGGATCTTAGGGAAAGATTGAAGGTCGGACTGCTAAGGGCAGTGGGAAAAAGTACCCAGGAGATCATGATCATGGATAAAGCCATGTTCCAAGGCATTAACACCGCTGAAGATGGAGAAGAAACTGCACCCCAAGTGTCTCTTGCCAGTTTAAAAATGTGTGTGTGTGTGTGTGTGTGTGTTTCTAACCCGCCTAGATCCTACATGTGGCCATGATTAATTACAACTAAGCAGTATAACAACTCTGTGACCCATTGTGTTTTTCTCGGTGCCAATAAGCTAGATAACATACCAGGAAGTCAACTCTCCCAAAGAGTTGCAAGCAGATGTTAGAAAATTCATTGTGCCTCAAACAACCTAACACATAACCTGGTCCAAGGATGGTATGGCTAAGGTAGCCAGCTCGTTATTCTTTCTGGCTGGGTAGTTTCCACTTTGGTCTAAGCAAACAAGGACTGTCTATTCAACATGTAGAATACAACAATGAATATTCAATCCCAGTTCTGATTTTTGGCAGAACCCAGCAAAACGGGAAAAAAATCCTTTTCTTCTCCTTTCCCCTGGGCTTCTGCGAATCTCCCTTGAAAGGGGTTGGAGAAGCTTCTGCAGGAAGGCCAGCCCCGCGCTTCAAGAAACTGCTTTGGTCTCTTTATGTATATTAGAACAATTAGCATCTAGTTTCACCATACAAAGGACTTTCTCTCCTTTTATGTTTTAGTTCTTAAAATTCCCAGAATGGTGTACAGTAAAACTGTTCACTTGAGAAATTAAGTACCGTATGTGATAAGACAGTTGGATGAAATTTTTAAGCTGTCATTAAAAATGATTATAATTAGGACAAACTACAAGAAAATGCTTTAAAATTGAGACCCGAGTGAATTAAAAATTAAGGGGTATATTATGTATTATCATGTTGAAGGGCTGGGTTTTACACGTCTAACACCCATTAACACTAATACGGGTTGCCTGCATAAATCCCTACGGACTGAGACAAGAAAGCACCCCTTTCATTTGTTTTTGCTAACAAGATAGTACTCTCTGCGCTCAACTCAAAGGGAGCAGGGCAAGGAGCAAATGTAAACAGTTTACCTTTCCTCTGCTGTGAGAGTTTCTCTCAAGAAATCTTTTCTATCCTGAGAGGACATTAAAATAATTCATAACAAGGCTGAGTTTTCTCTCATCCTGAAGAATGTTCTAGAATCATCTACAGTGAAACTCTAACTATGTCATGTTCAAATTTTCTTTATTCCTTTGAGAGTGAAAGAGTCCTTATCCACATTCACTTGGGGAAATTAGAATTGTAAACTTTACTCCTGCCCACGTACCTAAGAGACATGTAGGCCAAATTCATCTATTATTAACAGGTCCTAAGGAAAGTATAAGGCAGGTCATTACTTTCCTTCTCAAGTCACATATCAGATCAGCCAGCTTCCAACTCCCGTGGGTAACCATAAGTTATTCTCCTCTCTTTGATCTCCCTCCATCTTTTATAACTCACCATCCCATTAGCATGTTGCATCCCTCCACATTCCCAGGGACTTGAATAGACAGTGAGGAAAATGAGTATCAAAGCTTATACCTTCTCACACTAATGTTGACCTTCTCTCATAGCATTATTTCAATGCACGATTAAGCTGAGAAAATCCCAGCCTTTGGACCCCTTCTCCCATCAGAGATGGGGGAGAGAATGACAGGAATATGAAAGGCAAGTAAGAGAAGCAGGCAGAAAATTCTCTTTTGCTACAGTATCTTGAAGAAAAGAGTGAGCAAGCATAACTGAGTATCTGGGATGTGCCTATAAGGAGGCCAGTAGTTTAAAGTTCCATGAGGGCAGGGCTGCCAATCAATCAAGAAAAATTGGTTGATTGATTTTATAAGGTCGGAACTCTTACAATTAGGCAAATACAGAAGGCCTTTGGTATTTATAGAATTAATGTTGGCAATTTTGACTATTCAAGAGACAACTCAAATACCATAATCCTTAGTACTTGTAACTGTGCAGATATACTGTGGTGGGTAGACTCTTACGGTGGCCCCCATCATCCTCACACTCTGGTTATTCATGCTTTTGTGCAATCCCCTCCCCTTGAATGTGGACAGGAATGTGACTTGCTTCTAACCAATGGGATATAGCAAAGTTGACAGGCTGTGTGTGATTACATGTACATGATTACATAAGATTGTAGTGCCTGTCTTTGTTGGAATGTGTGTCTCTCTCTATTGCTGGCATTGTCTAAGAAGCACACTGCCATAAAGTAAGTGGCATGTTGGGGAAGCCCATGTGACAAGGAACTGCAGGGATCCTGCAATTTCTGAGGGTGGCCTCCAGCTGACAGCCAGCCAAAAAAAATGAAGCGCTCAGTCCTACAACCACAAGAAAATGAATCTGCCCACAATCTCGAGCAGGAAAGCAGACTGTCCCTAGTTGAGCCTCCAGCTGAGAACCCAACTCTGGCTGACACCTTGATTGTAGCCTGAAACTATGAGATAATAAAGTTGTGTTGTTTTCAGCTTCTATGTTTGTGATGATTTGTTACACAGCAATAGATAACTAATACAGGTACTAATTTGAAATTCATGTATAGCAAGCTTAGTGTTCAAGAGCTTGTCCCTCCATTCATGAATAAGTGTCTTAATATCTCTTAATTGTCTTTACACTTCGTTTTACACAAATGCCAAAACTCTTACTAAGGATGCAAAGGAGTTCCTTAAATTTTTTCAGTGGTACTTCACTGTAATTTTTGGCTGAAATTGTATTTGCAATGGTCTCAAGATATATCCCTTCTAAATGTCAAGTGTCTGCTACATAAGCTCATAGAAGAGATGAGACCTTTTAACAAAAAGTCTCCTCAGCCCTGAGTAGACATTTAATCACGTCACCTAGAAGGGAGTTTTTTTAAACTTTCTCATAAAAGACAATCAGTAGGTCTGCTGCTCAGGAAGATGAAGCTAAAAGAGATGGTAAAACAAGCTTAGGATTCAATGATTACACATATTTGCACATATTTGTACAGTGTGAGTTGACATAGGTGCTCAATTTCCAAACCAACACCATTGTTAGTGATATGTGATATATTTCCACCCCAGAACAAAACTTTTGGTGGGTTGGTTTAGATTAGATTGTTTGGTGTGATTTGCTTCTTTTTTTTTTTTTTTTTTGGTCTCTCTGGGTCTATCAAAGCTGTTTTGAATATTAACCTTGTACATTAAAAAAAACCTCACCTCTTTCTTCTCTGCCACCCCCAGCATTATAAAATCAATTTCTTTATCTCAGTTGAGCTTACATTTCTGTGTTTTTTTGACCACAGCATCTTCTCCTACAATTCATGAGCTGGTTTCCTCCAGATGGGACACATTGTTCAGCAAATCTGTGTGATTCTGCATAGTTTGCTATTGTGGAAGATTGATAGCCTATGCTTTTGTCTTCGATCTAGATGTTCAAGGAAACATCACCTTCCCTTCTGGTGTGGAATTTTCAGGTCATGATCATCATTGAAACTACTTATTAAACACTTACTGGGGCCGGCCCTGTGGCGTAGCAGTTAAGTTCACGCACCCCTCTGGTGGCCTGGCGTTCGCAGGTTTGGATCCCGGGCAAGTACCTGTGCACTGCTTGTCAAGCCATGCTGTGGCAGTGTCCCATATACAAAATAGAGGAAGATGGGCACAGATGTTAGCTCAGAGGTAATCCTTCTCAGCAAAAAGAGGAAGATTGGCAATGGACGTTAGCTCAGAGCTGGTCTTCCTCACACACACACACAAAAACAACTCTATGTGCCAAGCACAGAGCAGGTACTTTACACAGATTTGGTTCATGCACACATCCATTCTCTGAGGACAGTATTCGTCTTCTTGTTTACCAGGAGAAACTGAGGCTCAGAGGCTACATTCCTCTTAGCTTCCATGTGACCCCAGTGTAAATTACATGTGACAATCTGAAAGAATGATTTGATTCAGGCCTAAAAATGCCAGTGTTTGTATAATTTAAACAAAATGAAAATTTTCTCACCCTATTTCAATATGAGAATTATCCTAATATAATTTGGCATTTAACATAATAAAAGCCCTTTTCATCCTAATAGGTTTTTCCAGAGGCAACATAAAGAAATCTAACACTGGCATAGGCATTCAATGCACTGCTTATTTAGACCTGGGTTCTGGTCTCAGTTCCTTTTTGGTTCACTCCGCCACTTAGACAAGTCACTCCACTTGTCTTAGGCTTAGTTTACTCCTCTGTGAAAGAACGGAAACAGACTGAAATTTCCTCTAAAGAGAGCTTCCAGCTCTATTATCTTCTTTTCATTTTTTTAATTTATTTATTTTTTTTAACTAACCACATCCGACTTCATTTATTTTATTTTTTTTTTTTTGTGAGGAAGATCAGCCCTGAGCTAACATCCATGCTAATCCTCCTCTTTTTGCTGAGGAAGACCGGCTCTGAGCTAACATCTATTGCCAATCCTCCTCCTTTTTTTTTTTTTTTCCCTTTTTCTCCCCAAAGCCCCAGCAGATAGTTGTACGTCATAGTTGCACATCCTTCTGGTTGCTGTATGTGGGACGTGGCCTCAGCATGGCCGGAGAAGCAGTGCATCGGTGCGCGCCCGGGATCCGAACCCAGGCCACCAGTGGCGGAGCGTGCGCACTTAACCGCTAAGCCACAGGGCCGGCCCTATTATCTTCTTTTTAGAAGAAAAACTTTTTTTATTCTGATGACAAAGTAACACCATAGGTATATGTATACACGCACACACCCACATATATATACATATACGTATATATACACATATACATTTTATTTTTAAGGAATGAAGGGCAAATTAGCTTTCTCTTTCACTGGTCACCAGCTATTCAGGAGCAGTAACCACACTTTCACTGATCCTGGTGTTTGGATCCCCACTCTTCCGGAAAAAATCCCCAAGTTACAAGCATTGGGCACTGGGAGAATGTCTAGCCACCTCCCTCCCTCACCACCACCACCCCCCACCAACCTGGCTGGACTTCAAGATTAAAGCAGACTGATTAGCAAGGAATCCCTATTCCAGGCCTTAATATGAAATTCCCAGGAGTTGCCAGACAGAAAGTGACTTGATGCCAAAACATCCAGGTGCGGAAGAAAAATTAATAAATTATAGGGATATTTTCTATATACAATTCCAAATATGGCTACATGGAGTTTGGAAACATCTGGGGGATGAATTGGAATTTCACTCTTGCTTCAGCTCTTCGGCATAACGTAAACACAGCCTGTAAGTCCCTAGAGATAAATGGGAGAGCTGGAAACTGCAAAAGGTACATTGAAAAGGAATCAGATTTTAAAATTGTGGCCCATGATGCTTGCCAAATGGAAAAACATTCTAAAAATTCAAAGCAGTCCAAAGCATTTTCTCTCAGAGGTAAATTAAAGATATAGTGTCCCAGGTAGCTAAAATTAGAAGCTATTTTGCATATTCTTTCACTCTTTAGATGTAAGTTTGGAGAAATATGTACTTTTTCATTTTAGTTTGTGTTTGTTTTAAAGACCTATTAATGTGGTGTTGGTTACAGTTTTCTCCTAGTGATTCTACATAGGAACTAAGATTTTGGGCATTGAAGAACTATTTTCTGAAAATAGTCTTCAAAAGTGCCATTTCTTTAAAAGTACCAGATGAAGATATATGGTATATAGTACAGGCAGTTACAGTATGAATTTTAAAGCCTTTCACATCCAATTACTTGCAATAACTTAGTTTCTTTCCCAACCTATAATAAATCATGTATATATAAATGCTACAGAATTTAAATATGAGTAGACGTTTAGTATAACAATATATCACTAGGAATCAGTATTTTTGTTATATATAGAACTCTTTAACATATGTGAAGTAAAATCTCATTGGTTTGGGTTTGCTAATTCAGAGTTTGTGGAGCTGGCTTAAAGTTGACTCTTCATTAGGCAAGTCATTCTTCATAGAAAGCTCAAATTAAAGGTGTAAATAAGACTGCAAATGGGAATGTGTAAAGTACTTAGGAGTAAATTTAAAGTACTTTAGAAGTATCATTTGCATATGAAATTGTTATGCTAATTATAAGTAATTCTTATTAAAGTAGGTCTCCTAAGATGATCTTCTAGGCAAGTTCCCGTAGTAAATTTGAGTTACAGAATGTGGTAGAAAGAAATAAACCAGTTTCTTTTAAATACTGTATTCTCTCATTCAGAATTTTCATTAATTGTAAATTACCTTTTTGCTAATTAATCCAAATTGCTAACATTTTGCTAGCAATTTCAATTTGGTTCCTAACTCTCTTCTCTAAAGTTCCAGTACGTATTTTAAAAATAGGATTAAATCATAGTTTTCTAACTAAATTTGGTACTTTCTAACATCAGATTGGTAATATTTCTATGGTCTAATATTGTATGTTTCCCCTTGGTTAGAAGTGACATGTAGATAAAAGTTATTTTAAAAATTCAGAGGGAAAAAAAGGCAAACTTTGTAACAGAGGTGGCTCAGATGAGAATTGGTTGCCTCCTTAGGTACGAACCTGGTCAGGAAAAGAGTCCAAGAAAAAGCTTGATAACGTTAGAGAAAGTCAACTAAGTAATATCCCTAGTCAACCACACACCAGCTGTTTGTTCCCTAGGTATTCACGTTTATGTCCCTGTCAGTATAACGTTGAAACAGCTCTTTGCAAAATGGAGACAATGCTGAACTTGATCTGAATCTGAGCTCCCCAAAGTAGAGATGATGGCTGAGAAATCCCCCCCACTCTTTTGTGTTCTGAGAAATGGCTAACCACAAAGGACTACCCTGCTCTCGCATATTCTGAGACAACAATCACCTCTAAGTTTCCTCTCAGATAAGATACATCTCCATCCTTCATCATGACCCCTAGAAGGCTCCCTGATGATTCTCCTGTTTACCTGCCTCTATAAAACCCTAAACTCACTTCCTTTTCTTTGAGATTGTCCTCCCTATTGCAATAGCCCAAATAGAATCATCTTCTTATTTGTCCTGTGTATTTTGTCTTTCACAGTTTGGGGCTGTGCCTTGGGTAGGATTGGACCTCATCTTCAGATTCCTGCTTACTTCAGCTAGGTAACAAGGGCAGTCCTTTCCTGGTTGGTGATTGGAGACCCAACAATGAGTCCAATTCCTGATTCTGTGCTCTGGACCCTGTCCCTTGACAACAAAGTAAGGTTGTGATTTTTATTCTTTTTGAGTACTTGATTTCAGGTACTGACTTTCTTTAGCTTCATGGCCTGATCGTTTGATGATTTCTATAAACAGATTAATGATTTATAGAAAGCTTGTCTCTGTTGGTACTACCTGTAAATTGGACTGGAACCTTTTGCCTTGCTTGAATTGTCACTCCTTACCAAATCTTCGATTCTTACAGTTTCCTTCAATATCTGGCTACAGTTCTCCATATCAGTGTTTCCAATTTTTCCTCCCTCCCACTCAGCATCACCAAGAACTAAAATCTGACTGCCCAGATTCCTATCAGACTCCAAAACCTCAAGAAGCCCTGCAAGCTGAAGCCCCAGGACTTGATATAAACTTCAAAGGACTCATCGCAGCCAACCATGCAAGGACCAGAATTCTCCCTGGACAGGCTACTCTCTGGACTGTTAAGGAAGTCCAATCATGCATGCATTTGTGCAAGAGGTAACCAATACTGTGGACAACATCACCCAGAGCATCAACATCCTAGCTCAAGAACATGAAGAATCTCATAACTGCATAACCAGATTTTCCTCCATAGACCTCTTGAAATTCACTGGACTGGTTACCCTCAGGATTTAATTCCTGGCTCTTTACTGGAATACAAGCTTTTATATTAATATTTTTCTTTTTCATTTTAGGCATTCATCTTTTAAGTCGCCTGATCTCCGGGACTCTAAAACACCTGACCTTTGCTATTACCTCTCAACTGATGGTTCGGCTTGGTTTGGAGAAATGGAAAACAAGAATCCTCAAGACATGATTTCTCAGACCCTGTTTTTGATCACCTCTGAGATGTTCAGCAACAAATTATATTCATTCATCTTGAACAAAAGGGAGGACTGACAGTGTTGAATTTTGCCTGTGCCCTGTGTTTCCAGAAAGCAGCAACAGTTGAAAAATCCTCCCTATCTTTTGGGTTCTGAGAAAAAGCTAACCTCCAAGGACCACTCTGCCCCCACCTATTCTGAGCTAAGACTCATCTTCACCCTTCCTCAGTGACTCAGATAAGACTCATCTCCATCCTTCCTCAATGACTCCCATAATACTCTGGATGATGCCCTTGTTTACTTGATTCTATACGACTGACTTGAGTCCCCTTTCCTTTTCTTTGAGATGTTCCTCATTGATGACATTCTCCCTATTGCAATAAGCTGAATAAAATGAGTTCCTTGATTATCCTACGCTTTTTGTCTTTCACAGTAGAAATTTTTGTCGAAATACATAGGTGACTACATATATCCTATAGGATACAGGATGCAGCCTATGCAGAGGGGGATGAGGGAAGAAATTCAATGTAAGGTGGATAGTCACAATCTATGAATTTCATCAGGCATAGAGTGGTCCTCCATAAAGTTCAATCTGAAGGAATAATTGTCAGATTTCTCAGCTGGGGCAGTGTAGACACCTCCTCAAAAACTCTGGTTCTTATTAATTGTATCTCTTCCCACAAAACCCAGTTATTCATGCCCAGAGAAAAAGGGGGCATGAAAATTTCTTGACTGCATGGCTATTTATTTTCTGCAAGTGAAATTGAATCACTTGTCAAAGTTAAAAAAAAAATAGTTGTTCACTTTCTGCTGCTTATCGCTAAAGAGATGTCAATCTAAATCTGCCGTATAGGTCAGTTCCTGGTGTTCTCGTGCCAAATAGATTTTCTCCTCTTCTACCTTCTGTATGTTGAGCACTGGGAGTAAGAAAAGAAAAGATAGGAAGATAAAAGAATAGTGGAGAAAATGTAAAATTAGGGTAAAATATGTAAATTGGAAAACCAAAGAATTTCCTTCCATAATTGAAGATATCATCATAAAGGAGGCCTATCTTTGCAATCTACTTTATCTTTAAATTAGAAGTACAGCGAGAATAGATCCACCTTCTGACTAATAATATAAAGTCTAAGTTGCTTATGTCGCTGTGTCATTCAAGTCCTGTTTTCAAAAAATTGCACCCAGAACACTCTATCTTAAGAGGATGAACTGTTATTTCTGTAGCTTTTAATAACTGACAACTCCACATTTAAATCTCAGGCTGTACATAAACTGTCAGCATCCAAATTTGCCCAGACAAACAGAATTGGAAAAAACAAAAATAACATGAGGAAAAAATACGCTATTAACAGCTGTGTGAATAACAGCAGCAATGTTAACTAATAAAAGGAAACGAGCAATCTCACTAAAAACGCAAGAAGCCATTCAAGTTGCTGCAAGTAGATTTAGAAGCTTCGGCTGCACTTCATCTCCTTCCCAAATTCAGTTTTCTTTCAAAGTTACTTCATCCAGAAGTCTAGAGGAAAACTTGTTAAAGCAAACTCTTAATTCATTAAAGAAAAAATAAGAATAAAGTGAAACCGTTTCTTACCTACCCTTTTGGAGAGACAGAAAGGAAAAGAGGCCAGTTATTACTCTCTTTTCCCTCATCATTTGCCTGATTTACATGTTTATATTTGAAATGGACTGCAAAACTGCTCCAACTGCGAAAACGGAGGGAAGCAACTTCTTCGCTCCGTGCAGCCGCTGCCTCAGTCAGAGCCCCTTTGGTTGCTGGTCATAGAAATCCTTTCAAACTTGCTCAAGCAAAACAAGGGACTTTTACTTCAAAGCATCCAGAGGAATCACTGGGAACTCAACAGTGGGAAGTACAACGGGGTCTTGACAGGAAATGATTGCGTACCTGAAATTTGCCAGGCATCCTTCTGCATGCTGGAGCCTAAGGGTGAAAGAGACCAGCAGAGACCCTGTTCCCATGGGCGTGCATTCCAGTTGGGGGAGATAGACGATAAACACAAAAACAAATAAATAAGAATGTCAAATGCCAATAGATGCTATGAACAAGATAAATAAGTATGCATTATACAAAGTAAAATAAAATAGAAGTCCTGGAATTTGTAGGAGGAAGAGAGCAGGGGAATCTTTGCGTTGAGGAAAGATTTCGTGAACAGGTGACATTGGCACTGAAATCTAAATGAACTGAAAGAGGCTGGAGCTGTGAGTCCTGCAAAATCTAGGGGAATGGCTTTGCAAGCTGAAGGAATGAGTCAAAAGCCGGGAGACTAGAGCCCGCTGTCCAATAGACACATGATGTGAGCCCCATATGTAATTTTTAACTTTTCTAGTTGCCACATCCAAAAAAAGCAAAAAGGAACAGATGAAATTAACTTTAACATATTTCATTTAGCCTAGCATACCCAATATGTTATCCTTTCTTTTCAACATATAATCAATATAAAAATTATTAATGAGATATTTCACATTTTTTATACTGTCTTCAAAATCCAGCGTGCATTTTATACTTAAAACACATCTCCATTTGGATGCTAAATTTTCAATAGATAAAGTAAAATGTAATCCTGCCAAAACAATAAAGTTATGTTTAAAGGAAAAAATATTTTATACTGCTTCAGTGTTTAAATTAAAATGTAAATTAATTAAAATTTAATTTGATTTAAAAATTCAGTTCCTCAGTTGCACTAGCCATACTTCAAGCACTTAGTAGCCACAAATGGCTCATGGCTACCATTTTGAACAATACAGGATGAGAGGACAGGGAATTGGGAGAGTGGAGTTACATGGAATGAGAAGAGGGAAAGAGCCAGTAACATAAGCCTTGTCAGCAAGGGTAAGGAATTTGGAATTTATTCAAAGTATAATAAACAGCTATTAGAGTTATATCAATTTCCTATTCCTACTGTGACAAATTACCACAAACTTAGCGGCTTAAAACAACACAAATTTATTATCTTACAACTCTGAAGGTCAACAATCTGAAATGAGACAGGGCTAAAATCAAGATGTCAGCAGCACTAGTTCCTTCTGGAAGCTCCAAGAGAGAATCCATTCCTTGCTTCTTCCACCTTCTAGAGGCTGCTGGCATTCTTGGCTCCTGATCACATCATTCCAACTCTGCTTCTGTTGTCACATTGCCTCTTCCTATCTGACCCTTCTGCTTCCCTCTTGTAAAGACCCTTGCAATTGCATTTTAGGTAAAGAATGACCTACCCATAAAGAAGTAAGAAAATAGGCTAAGAGACTGGGTGGCAGAAATCCAGGTGAGAATGAGCGAAGGCATCATGGAGATACGCTAGTTTTTGTTTGTCTAGCACCTCCCCTACTCTTCCTATGGGAAACTATTCATCACCACTACAATCAGGAGCTTGAAAGGGCTGCCAGAGCTGTTGCTCCCCAGGGAGAAGGGATACAACACTCAAGTCCAGCCAATTATCACAGGCCATTCACCTGGCTACGAGGGTTGGTTGAGAAACAAGCATGTGACTCAAAATGGATTTTCATCTTGATTGTTCAGTTTGGAACTGGAGATGAAATGTCTTGCCCTGTGGCTCATAGAGTTGAAAGACTGCAAGCAGCTGTCTTTTCTGCCGTGTAGAGAGAACTCTGCAGGGGGAGAGAATGAAGCCAATACATAGAATGAGACCGAGTCTGGGAAAAAGAAAGAATCCTGACAACACAGTTTGAGTCTCTCTATCAAGTTGTGTCTGGAGCATCACTTTTGGGCTTTCAGGTTGCACAAAATAAATACATTTCCTTTTCTGCTTATGCAAGTTTGAGTTGGGTTTCGGTCACTTGCAAACAAAACGACACTGGCTAATATAGGCCTCAAAAGGAATGCATTTCTTCTCTTTATCTCTCTGGGACTACATGCTCTCTCATTCTTGCTTCTCTACATTCAGATTCTTCTCTTCTCCTCTTTCCCTGCAAAACAGCTCATTCAGCTTTTCTATGTGCATGACAAAGAAAAGGTCCTCTCATTATATGTCCTCCCGGAGAACATCCTGCAGGGACTAGCATTGATGAAATCCCGAAGAGAAATTCAAAGGAAAGAGAATATGAGCAGCCCAGCTTGAGTCTGGTGATTACTCAAAGTTCAGAAGGCCTGTCCCTTGGAGTAGTGGTGAGGATGTGTCTCAGAGCAGGGCATACATGGGCAGGGTGTACCCCCATTGTTGACCAGCACATACAAACTCCTCTCTACCATTCTTCCTCCTTAATACCTCCCAAAAAGAGCTCAGAATTCATCTGTGTGATCAAAAAGTGGACGTCTAAAAACTCCTTTTTTCAATGACTCCAACCCTGGGTGAAGGTGAAGGTTGCTCTTTCATTGCCCAACTCTATGTTTCAGCCAAGAGATTTCTGGATTCAAGCTGTACGCTAACCTGCTACCAGTTCACCAGCTTAGTTTAGAAACTACAACTTATATGTTGGCTCATAAACTGCCAAGTTTATTTCCAGCCACTCTCCAGATTCATGGGGCCAGGGGTGGGGATATTGAGCAGTTCAGGAAGATGAGAAGGAAGTAGTAAGCTGATTACTAAACTGATAATGAAGGTTAGGAATCTTGCAGCTCAATACAGAATTACTAGGCTTAGGATCACTTGCAAGCCATCTCACTGACACTGCAGTTCATTTTCAAGTGTTCCATACTAAGTAGCAATGAATCGTGGTTTTTTGGAAAACCTGCCCAGTTCAGAGAGAGTTGATGATGATTGAATGTTGATCAGACTGATACAGATTTTTATGAAGTTTGAATCTCAAGTGACCATTGCTTATCCATTCATCGATTCAACAAATATTTACTGAGTTTCTATTATAATCCAAGCACTGTTCTAGATACCGGAAAGAACAAAAAAGACAAAAATCTCTACTGTTGGGTAGCTTCCATTTTAGCAGGAAGAGACAGACACTAAACAAAAGAAGTAAAATATAGACTGTACCAAATGCTGGTAAGTACAATGGTGAGCAATAAACCAGAGGGCTATGTGTCATTCTCTTTGTCTGGGAAGAGAGAGGAGAGAGGATGCAGGTTGCTTAGTTTAGAGACAGTAAGCACAAAACAGATGCAAATCTCAGAGTATGTTTTCAGCTGAGTTCCTGTCTGGGGAGCCAGATACCAGGAACCTTATGGTGGAAATGTTTGATCAGAGACATGGTTATTTTAGGGCCAAGAGAGAAGGGCATTTGTTGATCACTGACCACACATCTAATGAAGTTTATGAATCTTATAACTCAAGCAAGTGAAGCCATTGGTTTCACTATCCCAATTTTGTATGCTGAGTAGGTTTCCCATTCTGACCTTGAGAAGCAATGTGAAGAGGAGTTGAAATCTCAAGCAGTTAACTAGAAGGAGAAACGTCACTGCCATTCACTTGTTTCTTTGACAAAGCTTGGATAAACAGTAACCTCTATCAGTTCGTACTGACATTCGTTTCTGACCCGTTAAGATTGAATCTCATAAATAACAAAATATAGATCTCATATTTCTCAAATTTGAGAAAAGGTTAAAATATGAATTTGCTACTCTTTGGCTGCGAAGTTTAGATTGTGACCAAGAATTGAAGTAAGCTGAATTAAAATATTAATGTCTTTCAATAATTGCAAATGGATCTATATCAACATACATACATGTACACTCCATCTCTCACACACGTATTTTCAACCAATGTTTCTGGCATTGTCTTTTCCATTAATTTGAATACAAATATGAGTTTAAAAACAGGGCTTAAATGAAATATTTTTGCCATAGGATTTAGTCCAATGTATCAATAAATATGTCCTTGAGCACCAACTAGGAAGGATATGGGGGTCTATGAATATTTCCTCAGATCTCCATACCCACATATTTACTTGACCATTGCCCCTGAGATGTCTCAAAGTCAGTTCAAACCTACCTTAGAAAGCAGTTAACTCATGGTCTTGTCTCAACACCACCACTCTTCTGCCTCCTCCAAACCAGGGTCTCATCTAAGTGGATACCGTCAATAACGCAGAAACTCTCCTCTTTCACCTCCCACACCCAATCTGTATGTAAGTCATATCAGTTTAACCTCTGACATAAGAAGTTGATGAACTTTTTTTGTAAAAGGTCAGACAGTAAATATTTTAGCCTCTGCAGGCTTCATGGTCTCCATTACAAATACTCAGCTCTGCCTTTGTAGGCAAAAGCAACCACAGACAATCAGTAAGCTTGTGGGTGTCGCTGTGTTCCAATAAAACTTTATTTAGGAAAACCGGTGTTTGCAATCCCTGTCCTAGACTATTCATCACTCCTCCCATCTTCGTTTTTCATCCTGATTCATGCCACTTGCCTGACTATTGCGATGGTTTCCTAACCGTTCCAGCTACTTGCATTCTAGTGTCCATCCAATCTAGTCTCCACGCATCAGCCAGGCAGTTAAGTGTTTTCACAGACATCACACTCATACACACCTATTTAAAAATCTGCATTGGCAGGACTGGCATGGTGGCATAGCAGTTAAGTTCCTGCATTCTGATTTGGGGGCCTAGGGTTCACTGGTTTGGATCCTGGGCGTGGACGTACTCACTGCTCATCAGCCCATGCTGAGGTGGTGTCCCACACAGAAGAGCTACAACTCTACAGCTATGATACACAACTGTGTACTGGGGCTTTGGGGAGAAAAAGGAAAAAGTGGAAGATTGGCAACAGATGTTAGCACAGAGCCAATCGTCCTCAAAAAAAAAAAATCTGCATTGGCTTTCTCTTGCTCTCATAATTATGCACCTGCAAGATCCTGCTGGTTGCACCCCTGCCACTTCCTCCTGCTGCTTGCTGCAGCCACTGCCCCACCCCACTCTGTGCTACAGACCTTCTCTCAGCCCCCTAGATTCGCTGTGTTCCCTTCTGAGTCCTGCTCCAGAACCTTTGTTCATGACATTCCCTCTGTCAGGAAGCATCCCCACTAGTCCACAATGTCACGAGGGCAGGAACTGTATCTATTTTTGCTCTTCATAGCTTTAGCATAATGCCTGCCACATAGTTGGTTGAAGTAAGATGAATAATCCCCTCCCCCTCCCAAAGCTGTCCGTGTCCTAATCCTTGAAACCTGTGAATACGTTACCTTACCCAGCAAAGGGACTCTGCAGGTGTGATGAAGTTAAGAACCTTGAGTTGGAGAGAGTAGCCGGGATTGTTCAGGTGGGGCCAATATAACCACAGGCGTCCTTATAAAGAGGCAAGAGAATCAGAGTCAGGGACCAAGATGTGACGACGGAAGCAGAGACTGAGGTGGCCATGAGCTAAGGAATGCAAGGAGCTTCTAGAAGCTGGAAAAGGCAAGGAAACGGATTCTTCTCTAGAGTGTCCAGGAGGAACACAGCCCTGCTATCACCTTGTTTTCATGCCAGTGAGACTGATTTTGGACTTCTGACCTCCAAAACTGTAAGCTTATAAATTTGTGTTGTTTTAAACCGCTAAGTTTGTGGTAATTTCTTACAGCAGCAATGGGAAACTAATACATAGGTGCTCGTGGAATGAGGAAAGAAATGAATGAGTGAATGATAAATAAGGATTCACAAATAAACAAGACAGACCCAGAAGTCCTAATTTCATAGTCTCGTTGACTCAGACATAAACAAGTAATTACCAATATGCTGAGATCACAAAACAGGAATCCTGGAAGATAGGGAAGTATAAACTAGAGAGAAAAGATCTCATCTAGCCTAAGGGCTCAGGTTAAATTTTCCTAAAAGTATTCAAACTGGTAGAAATTTGTATAACTTCATAGGGCCACCACTTTTGCTGAAGTTCGGGAGAAAAGTATCTCTTTTCATTGATTTCTGTTCAGCCCCAAATTGGTTGGTTGGTTTTGTTTTATTTCTAGATTTTCTAGTGAACTGGGTACTAATATAGAGGAATGAGGCTCCCTTTTCCATAAATCCCTCCATTGACACAGTGCTCTTTGAGAACAAACGTAACCCAAATGCGACAGTACCGCCACTCCGGGCTGCGTCCGCCTTTGCTCTGTACCTACTTTAAGGCCATACACTGTCCTCAGTGCATCAAAAGCACACACAATGCACAATCCAACTCCTAAAACATGGCTTCTCAGTGTAATTTTTATATAAGATTTCCTAATGAGGCAAAAGAGAGGATTATCTGTTGAACCATTTAACACAACTCAATCCTATCTACCAACTACAGCCCCTCTCTGTACTCCAACCTCCTTCCTCCACATATCCCCAAAAAATCTTTACTTTCCCCAACGGGAGCTCTGTGCCGTTAGGTAGCATACCATACTGGGCAAACCAAAAGTAATGGGATTCAGAGGCTTGGCAAGAGAGAAGAAAAGGAAAAAAAAATAATAGTATCTTTGACCCGTCCCTGTTTCAACTAGACCTTGCGCTCCAACGCCTTAGAGAAAACAGAAGGCCAAGAGCAAGAGAAACAAAAGAAGTTAATATTTGGCTTTGGGGCTTGCAAGGGACCAGATCCTAATGATTTAAATTCATACTAATGGGCAATTTTTTTTTTTTACTATAATTAATTTTCTCCCTAATTTCTGACTTCAGAAATGAACTCTATTTGAATGTGATAATCTATGGTATCACAGCAGCATTGCTCTTGATGCAACAGCCCAGGAGAAGAGGAAGGAGAAGAAGGGGCATTTTAGCTGGGCCTTGAAGGATGAATAGGATCTCACCAGGGAATGATGACGGGAAAGATCCTGCTTCATCCTTTTTTCCTGATCTTGCAGCCTCCTCCCCTGCACAATTTCTGTGGCAGGCATTCTAGCCACATTCACTTTCTGTGGATTCCTCAGCCTTTGCACTTACTGTACTCACTTTCCCAAACCCCACCCCTCAGCCCTTCCAGTCCTCGGTCCTATCAACACCTCTTGCTCTGTCAGATCTCATTTCAAAGATGACTACTTCCTTACACGTTGTAAAGTCGAGCATCCTTCAGTGTGACTACATGTTCAGTGTTCAACTCCCTCACTAGACTGTCAGTTCCATAAGGGAATAAATCAATCCACTCTTGATCTTTGCATTAAAAGGCCC
Organism: Diceros bicornis minor; assembly: GCF_020826845.1. Lineage (NCBI taxonomy): Eukaryota > Metazoa > Chordata > Mammalia > Perissodactyla > Rhinocerotidae > Diceros > Diceros bicornis. The sequence continues at coordinate 69,196,664 of NC_080741.1, forward strand.
AGAGTAGGAGTTGAACAGATATTTTCTGAATTAAACAACGAATGCTATTTGCAAAAGATCTGAGGAGGCTGGAATTTGGACTGTAGAGCTACACAGGGCAGTTTCCATCTCTTGCCGTCTTGAATCCTTTGGGGCTGGCACTGTGCTGGGAAGGACTCCGTGATCGCGTGCAGACTTGTTGGGAAAGAACACTGTGGCCGTAGTGGAGGAGAATGGCAGCCTCTGGGCCATGGATTTGCTATCCACGAAAAAACAAAGGGCTGGTAGCCTTGTGACTTATCCTTTAATAGATAAAACAATCTGGATTATTTTATTCTTTCACTAAAATCACTTGGATGAGACTTTCCCCTGTGGGGAATTCTCTCGGGAACTGCTTCAGGCTTACTTGCCTTCCATAGTCCTGGATTTGGGAGTCTGAGGGAACGTATGTATCAACTAGAGAGACCTTTCACGGAAGGAGATGGGGGGACAACCCGTCAAGACACTGCAGATTGCTAGAACTAATCTGTGTGCCAATTTAGTGGCCTGGCCCGCTTTCTAAATGAGCGAGATTACTTGGAGCTTTTGTCATGCTCCTGAGTTAAGTTGACATGGTTTTGGCATCAGCTTCACAACTTCACTTTGTGCCATCAGGCGGCACCGAATCATTGTCTTGGAGTCATTGTGACAATCGGGAGTCACATTCAAGTGACAAGGAAATTATTGCTAGAATAAAAAAAGTTGAGGGAAGTGATTATTGTGTGTTCTCATTATCTGGCTTTCAGACTTAAATATTTTGGCCATTAGGAAGCATTGTTTTTCAAAGCAAAATGAAGAACATAGGCTGCATTGAAAGAGGAGTTTCTTAGAAACCAGATTCTTTTTTTACCTTTTAATGAGACAGCAAAGATGGTAGACACTGTCAGCCTTTCAAGAATAATCTGTCAGAGGTTGGGGAAAAGTTAGTATTGAGGAGAAGGGGGCATATCAGAGTCAAGATCGGGTTCCATTTCCCGAACCTCCTGGCCTTACTCTGTTCTGATGTCTGTGGACATCCAAACACCCATTAGTCCTCAACTTCCTTAGAGTCACCATTATAGCCCCCATGCCTACTACCAGGAGTGGAGCTTCATAAATTTTGTTGAATGAGTAAAAGAATGGGGCTGTGTCATCTGGGCATTCAGGTAACGTGCCCTTTTTGAGGCAGTGAGATTTGAAAATCTTTCACCCCTGAGAAATATTTTTTTCCCTCAGTTATGAAATCACCGGTGAGTAGGTAATTGAAGTACTTGAGTTTGCGTGGCTGGACAATCTGAACATTACTTTGGACCCTCCTGGCCTTTGGCTCTGACTATTTATTCCCTTGTTGGGAAGCGATGGCTTGACCTGTGCTTCCAAAATACATGAAGATGCGCCCTGGGGGTGCTTGAAGGATGGTGGAAACATGCCACGTTTTCTTGTACTCGCAGTTTGAGCCTTGTTATTATATTAAAGCAAACACAGCTACAATATTAAATAGAACCTGAAATAGAAAAAGAAAAAAAAGTGAAAAGATACTAGGTGACTGCCAACACATCAATTTTAGCTTTTTACCTCTGGCTTTTACCGTGCAATGTCCAATCTCTCCTGTGCATTTTATCGGTACCACAGTGAAAATAGTTTGAGAAACACAACTCTCTGACTCGATATAATTTAATTCTATATGGGCTTCCTATCTGTGAAACTTTGGAAGATGTAAACTCATCTCAGTTCCTTCTTCTGTAGAATGGAGTTGACAGTAATACCTGGGTGTAGTTTGAAGAGTGGTGCTTGGTACCTAGGAAATGCTTCGTGGAGGTCGGCAGCTGCTATCGAAGTTGTTATTGTCGTTGCTGTTTTATTGGAGCTTCTGTGACAGTTTCAGGAATCTGGAGGAGTAACCACTCTGTAAAGTGGAGATTTTTAAACACTGGAAAAAGAGAGGGATTAATTAATGTCATTTTCAGAACTTAAAAAATGAGCCCAAATATTGGAAGAGGTTTCCTATGGTGTATTCCCCAGCTTGTCCTGCTCATGTTCTTTTCCTCGCCACTTAGATGTACTCCCCCAAATCATTAAGAACCTGCTCTCCTGATAGTTCCCAGGCTACCTCCTCCACTGCAGGCCTTCCCTGGAGGAGAGGCAAGGATAGGCCCCGAGGTCTCCATGCCCAGTTCAAAGCATCTCAGCCTTTATCTTCTCTTCTCTAGTTACTTTGCCTTTCTTCGGCCTTCGCCACCTTCTGCTAACACAGGCAGAAAATGCATGAGAGAAGGACTGCAGACCACATCTTTCCTATGTCACGATGCTATCTTTAATTAAACTTTAAGACAATTTCTCCAGGCAAACATAGAATAATAGAGCTTCTGAAGAGTGAACAGGGAAACACCTAAAACCATAGAAAGTGCGATTTGGAAACATTAGCATTAACTTTTCTTGTTAGCTACTCATCGTATCAGTCATTGCATGAATGGAATTTAGTATAAACAAAAATGCTGTTTCCCCAGACCTAGCATGCTATAGGAACATTTAATAAGGAGGTTTCTTTCCTGCCTATCAAGGCATGCCAGGAAGTTGGAGAACTCTCGATGTTCTTAACCTTTTATTTTAGCTGTTTGTTCTCTGTCAGATAAAACCCACATCTCCAGAAAATAAAAAGGGAGGGTCCAGAAGTCTTGCATAATTTGAAACACGTAATTTAAGACAAAATTTCCCGTAACAGTAAGTGAAATTCACATTACTTTCCAAGCATGATGTTATCTGTATTTTACTGTCTTACCTTTTTTTAACTATAAGAACTCAAGTTTGCTTTGAAAGACTACCAAGCTGTATATGTTCAAGTTGTGACTATTTTTTGGTCTGAGATGACCACTTCCTGATGCATGGAGCTACAACCATGGTATACAGCAGGGGATGGCAAACTAAAGCCTACAGGACAAAACCAGGCCCATTTTTAGTACTATCTATGGCTGCTTCCCTGCTGCAACGGCGGAGCAGAGTAGTTGCAACAGAGATCGTATGGCCCACAAAGCCTGAAATATTTCCTCTCTGGCCCTTTACAGGAAAAAGTGTGCCAACCCCTGGTAGAGAGGTTAGATGCAGGTGATCAGCTTTGACTTCCAAAGCTGCCATTGACTTTGTGACTTTGTACAACTGACTGAACTGCTCTAGGCCTCAGTTTCCTCACCTGTGAAATGGGGCTGATGATAGCAGTTAGTATGTGTGGCAGAGTGTGGTTACGGGATTAAAATGAGTCAATGTATGCCAGATCATAGCCAGAGAACTTAATGCATAGAATGAACAAAATACATGTTAGTTGCTGCTGTTCCTATGTCTAGGATCTGGCATAGTGCCTAATATAAAACTAGAGTGAGGGGGTCCCTTGGGGAATTTGGAAATAGAAATAATACAGCACTCTGTGAGGTTAAAAGGCAAGATAAACACAGAGTAGATCGGGGCAGAGATATGGCGGGTCTCTTGAAGACTCCAAGTGGCACTCAGCCAGTGGGGCTTAAATGGATCAACATATTTGAAGGAAGAATGTGTCAATCAGGAAGCAGAGGGTTTGGACTGGTGTTGATCTGAAATCAAAGCCAAGAAAAAAACGAGCATCTGGACGTCCAGGATTGACATTGCCCATCCTGGCTTTGCCGATGGAGGAGAGGCCCTCCCTATGACTGAGATTCTTCTCGCGCCAAAGTAAAGCTCTTCCCAGCACGGAGTTAGATGCACTGTGTTTTCTTAGTCTGACACCATTAAATATTTGAATATTTGCTCACCAAGCAAGCTTCTAATTCTGATTTGGCTTTTCAACTAGTTCTATCAGAAACCTACATTTTCATCCCAAGTACTAGAGCTCATGGATGGGGTTTAGGGACCCATGAACCCCTTTAACTTGTATTCAAACTATTAAGGGTTTGTGCATTTTTCCAGAAAGAGGATCTGTAGTTGTCCTCTGGGTCTCAAAAGTTATCATGACCCCAAAAAGATTAAGAACCCGCTGACCCCTTACAACGTGGGCCCCATGTGAATTATGTCTCATGGTAAACTAAGAATTTGGTTTTTTTGGCTTTATCATCAGCCTTGTTGACACAGTGAGACTGTGCAGTGCACAGCTTGCACAACCACACGTGGTTGCCCTACTTGATAAGTATGGCTGCTTTCCAGAGAGCAGAGAAGAAAGAGAAAGAGATCTGTGGGTTAGTCCCTAGACCTGAACGAATTCTCTAAGATTCTTGAAGGCTCTACTGTCTTGTCTGAGGACCAGCAGGCCTCTCCTAGAAATTCCTCTAACAACTGCTAGCCAAAAGCGTACCTTTTTCTATTTGAATCTCGTTTAAGTCCTTCATAAAAAAATTTTCACTTAATTAACAGTCTAAGGCACATTTAGTAAATTGGACTTGATTTTAAATTTTTCCATGGGAGTTTCGACTAATTTTATACTTGAGCCTGAAGGACAATTCTAAAAAAAAAAAAAAAAAAAAAAAGCCAGGTTTCTTTGTAAGGGCCTTGGCAAGAAATAGAAAACTTTCATTTATCTCAAGGAATAATAAACAGCGGCTAGAAAGGTATGGCTAATGAAGTGCGAGGTTTACAGGTTCAGCTCTGAGTGCGTCCACATCCGGTAAGGTTGGCCGGAACCTCGCTGACAGGTTGTTTATGAACGCACACAGATTCTGCAAAGCATACGGCGAAGAGGCCAAACAGCTGAAACCTGTCCCTTATTAGACCACTGTTTTTCTGAGTTCAGGTAAATATCACCACGTTGCCTGAGGTCATTGGGATATGTTTTACACCGAGTATCTCGTGGGAAGATACTTAGAGATCTCTAGTCCAGGGAGGACCCTGGGGGCTTTCTATACAGTATATCAGACACAGTTGTAGGAAAATAGGACAGCGTTTTCCCAGATTGATATTCTAAGACCAGATAAGAATTTTATTTTAATTCCCCTGGACTTGTGAGGTCAATGTTCTTTCTTCTGCCTTAAAGAATCCTTCGTTAAGGCTTCTCAGAGCTCAGTCCTGCCCAGAGGAAGTCAGACTTGGGCTCTCCCTCTCACCCCGGCCAGAGCTAACATTCCAGAAGGCCACAAAGCCTCATCCCTTTTGGACCAGTGGGGCAATTTCTCCCCTCTGCAGTGGAGTTGCAGGAGTGGCTGCAGGATGCTCGGCCTGTTTGTGGCATTCACTGTAATGAGGTGGTATGAGAACTAGACTTGAAGATGACTTAGGTTCAAATCTCAGTTTTGTCAATTCCTAGCTGGGTCCGTGGATAAGTCACTTATTTTTTTTGAGTATAGTGTGGTAAAGTCTTCTTCTCAGGGATGTGTGATGAGATGCAGAGTGTGGTGCTTGGCACTCAGTAATAGCCCAGTATTCATATCTTCTATTGTAATTTATTATCATTATCATGTATGTCACCTTATCCGAGCTCAACAGCCCACCTGCCCTCCAACTTTACAGCAAATAATTGGAATGAGTACATTTGCCAAATAGTTTTTAAATTATTAATTATAAGCTTGCTCTAGCAAGCAAAGGAAGAGAATACTGAATCATGAGCCTTCCAACACTCAGATCAATCCTATAAAAGCCAGCCGTCCAGCCTCAAAGACAACTTTACAGGTTTCCAGAGGCAAGAAGGAAGCTAGAAGCCTCCACTGGGTTCGAGTCTTGGTTTGGCATCCGTGCTATGCTAGTCGGTGGTTAACATGTGGAAGAGATGTTCCAGAGTTCAGCTTATGATTATCTCTTCTTGAAAAGTCAAAATAAGTTCAAACTGAGTAGTTTGCTTTACAATGTGTCTTTTAAATGTGAATTTCAGGTAGCTTTCAACTGATCAAAACCTCTTGCCTCCAATATTAGAAGCTAACATTAAAAGACTACTCACTAGATGTCAGATGCTCTGCTGTGTCATCTCTTTCCATCCTTGGTCCTCGTAACAATCGAATACATTGGGTCCTCTTATTATCCTCATTTTGTGTGAGTGAACTGAAGCTCAAAGATGTTAAATAACTTGATGAAAGTCAAACAGCTACTAAGTGTGATAATATTTGTAAAGCACTTAGAACAATGTTGGATATGGTCAGTCTCCATTAATATTACCTGCTGCTGCTGATGTTGTTATCTTTATTATTACTAAGGGGTAAAGACCCATATACATGCAGACAAACTCCAGAACCTGTGCTCCTAATCTCTACATGTATACTTCCTCCAAAAGATGTTTCAGTTCTGAGAAATTACTAAACCTTGTCACCCCAGAAGAGTACTTTTGAGGAACAGTCCGGAGTGGCTGTATGACCTCAGGCAAATCATGTTACCTCCTTGAGCCTCTCAGTATTTATGTATAAAATAAAGGTTTGAGGCAAAGAATCTCAAAGATCCCTTCTGGTTCCTATGCTCAGCGTCTTGGCTTCCAGAAAATGGCTCCAGCTTCCTCCCTCCTCCTGTCTGCATACCCCAGTTTGTTTCATTTCCCACAGCCATGCCTCCATTGTCTAGATCTGGGCTGTCATGACAGTGAGGAGAAGGAGAGCTACAGGCTTGCACAGGAGCTGGGTGTGCGATGCGTACGCGTAGTTGAGGGGGTTTTCTTCGTCTCATCTGAGACTTACTGAATGCATCAAACTCCCCAAATAAATCACCGCTCAGCTGAGTGGCCTCTGAGGCACTTGCAGGAGTCTAACTCGAGAAAGTGACCTTCCTCTGTGCGGTTGGCACCTGCCAGCAGATTCTTTAATGATGATGACAGATTCTATACTGGAAAAGCCCATAGTGTTCCTGTACTGTGGTTTCAATGCTACCTCGCTAATTTATTTAGTGCAGTGTTGAAGAGGAGAGGAATTGGAGCAAGGGGTGGAGGGAAATGGGGATTAAAAATGTAAATATGTGATTACTTTTAATGACCTTATTACTCAACATCAAATCTGTTTGTATTGACAAATAAGTATGCAAATGTTTATATCAACACTCACTTCATTAAAATAGTAAATGGTTGAAGTTAATATTAGTGCAGCATTGAAATCTTGAGTAGTTTTGATTACATAGCAATAAACTACTGATGAGTATCATTATGTACCAATCATACAAAAATGAGCCACCGAAGGCCATATTTCCAAAATTGGGTTGAGCAAGTATATCCACAAAAACATAGAGAGACACACACCAAGTGCCAGAGACTTTCTCTGTCTTCATATCAAAGCATAATTTAAAGGCACAACGTGGGAAATTACATGTGCAGAAATACAATTGAACCTCAGTTATGCAATGCATGCTCCCAGAAGAAGTATGCACAGGTGTTTTAGACTATGAAAACTCCCCAGGCCCTCATATATCTCCCCACCTCTATTCTCTTGATTTTATTTTTTTCCAAAGGACGGTTTTTAGCTTAAAGACAAGATACATTTAAAAGACTAGAATCTTTACAAATAAGCAGGCATGAGTGTGTATGTTTGTCTGTTGTGTGGCAAACAGTTGAGTCTAATATTCCTGGAGGAACCCAGCATGTAGGGTGAATTCTTTATTCTATTACTTCTCAGGTTCTGTATTTGCTAAACACACTTTGCTATACAAATGTTAATGAGAAGATAGAACCAATGAGAAAGGTGAGTTGAAGACGCAAGAAGTCTCAGATGGACACAGAGCTAAAGTCATTTGGAGAATACATCACAAACGCTACAACTGAGGTCGTCTTAGACTTGAGAAATTTGGCTCTTTGGTCTTCATTGCCACGTTTTAAATTTTCAGTCAAGCCCAGGAAAAGTAGACGTCCTTTGTATTAGCAAAGTGCTGATTTTTTCACAGAAAAATGAGTTGTAAACAGCTCTTTATTTCATGACAATGAATATCTGAGCAGGCAGTGTTCAGCCAGAGACAAGGTGCTTATTGAGCATGTACTATGCAGAAGGCGTCCATGGGAGTATCTGAAATGAGCACTGCTTCCCGAGAGGGCACCTTTGAGTTGGCAGGCAACAGACACCTTTGTACAGCTCAATGCTAAATTGGGTGCTGCAAGCTAACAATCCAACTGAGCAGGAAAAAGGAAATGGAGAAGGCTGCTGTGACAGGAGGGCTACCTGAACAAGAAGATGGGCTCGACCTTGGACTTGGGGTAACAGACAGGATGGTGATGGGCAGGAGGGAGATGGGGTGTTTGAGTGCAGAGGGAAGCCCAAGGCAGACGTGGAGGCGCCCTTCCCCGGAGCAGTGGAGAGATGGTCCAGCAGCCAGGGGGGCCCTGGGGACTAATGGGAGAGTGGCGCCACGTTACAGAGGCCCCCACGTATCAGCCAGAGGCATTATGGATAAGGATGCGGCCACTGCGAGCTAGCTTGCAATTTTTTTTAACTTTGAGACAGTCACAAACTTAGAACAAAGTTGTAAGAACATTAGAAAGATTAAATTGCTGACATAACTGGCCCTATCACTCCCCACACTTCAGAGTGTATTTCCTACAAACAAGAACATTCCTCTACATAAGCACCATGCAAATACCAAAATCAGGAAATTAACACTGTTGCGTTACCACCATCTATTTAATCTTCAGACTCCACTCAGGTTTTGCCAATTGGCCCAATGACCTCTCTGACAGCAAAATGATCCAGTTCAGAACCACACGTTGTGTATGGTGTCTTGTCTCCTTTGCCTTCCTCGTTCTGTCGCTGTTTCCGTGACTTGCAGGACTTGGATCCTTTTGAAGATGACGAGCCAGAACTTTTGTGGAATGTCCCTCAATTTGAGTGTGTCTAATCATCTCTCATGATTAGATTCAGCTAATTCAGCTTTTGCAAGAATAACACAGAAATGACACTGTTCTTTTCACGGCATCCTATCTGGTGGCTTGGAATTTCATTTGTCCCCTTCCTGGTGGTGTAACCCTGATCACTGGATTAAGAGTGTCTGCCAGGCTTCTCCACTGTAAAGTTATCCTAATTCCTTTCACTGGGCGTCTTTGAGTAGAGGAATAAAGAATTCAAAGTAGCTGTTAGGGAAAATTGGACACGTTGTTGTCTCAGGCAAATGAATTAGAGAAGGGATTAGGGACCAGGGCTGGGTAGCCAACATAAAGTAAGGCCCTCGTGGCCTGTGAGCTCACCGTTGCCTTTTGGAGACAGAATACATTGTCCTCTCCTGACCTTGAACTCCAGTCCATAAACCTGGCCAACACTTCTTACAGGACCTCCCAAGTTTCCCACCTGGCGAAGATGTCAGAGGAAATGCTAAGCACGGAAAATTAAATAAGATGAAGTCTGGTTTACCAGCTGCACCTCTGTCTCTTCTGGGAGATGTGGACTGTGATAGAGCGAGCAAAAGATGGGCTGTGGAGCCAGGCAGAATACCACATGGTGGGAGGTCCCCATCTACTGAACTACCAGGGTATTGCTTTTCTGGCAGGAAATGCAAGCTGAGGGCAAGATTTGAATTGCTTGGCATATCTGGCACAGTTTTTAGAGAATATTTATGAGAAGGCAGGAGACAGTAGGCAGGAGAAGAAAACATTGCTTGAGTAAACAGATACTGAGTGGAGAATCTGAGGCATGCAATGCAAATCCTTCTGCACTTGTTTCCCACTAAACGATGATCTCCCCAACAACAGTGCATATACATATCTATATTGAAAGGAGTGAGCTACGCTGGGGCAAAAGTCCTGGTTCACATGCAGGCTCCACCACATGCTGTCAAGTTAATGCACTTAGCTGAGCCTCAGTTTCCCCATGTAAACAAGGAAACTAGTATATACCTCACAGGTACTGTATGAGAATTAGATGAGATACTGCTTTAAAATGACTGCAAAACTCTGGGCATGAGGTTGGTAGTTAAAATTTTAGGTGTTTATTGTGTATTCCCGGGCAATTAGCACAGTATTTTGCAAATCAAAAGTTTCAAGTGATATCCACACAATGGAATCTTACACGGTGTTAAATGAGCTATTAAGGCAAGAAAAGACATGAAGGAAACGTAAATGCATCTTGCTAAGTGGAAGAAGCTAGTCTGAAAAGACTATATACTCTGTGATTTCACCTATACGACATTGTGAAAAAATTAAAACTATGGAGACAGTAAAAAGACCTGCAGTTGGGGCCAGCCCTGTGGCATAGTGGTTAAGTTCGGCACTCTCTGCTTCAGTGGCCTGGGTTCGTGGGTTCAGATCTTGGGCGCGGACATATTCCACTCGTCAGCCATGCTGTGGTGTTGACCCACATACAAAATAGAGGAAGACTGGCACAGATGTTAGCTCAGGATGAATCTTCCTCACCAAAAAAAATAATAATAATAATCTGCAGTCAAGGAATGGAAGAAGGGAAGAAGAGATGAGTAAGTGAGGCACAGGGGATTTTTAGGGCAGTGAAACTATTTTGTGTGATACTGTAATGGCAGATACATCAGTATACATTTGCGGAAGTCCATAGAATGTACAACACAAAGTGTGAACCCTAATGTAAACTATGGACTTTAGTTAATAATAATGTATCAATATTGGTTCATCAGTTGCAACAAATGTACCACACCAATGCAAGGTGTTAATAACAGAGGGGAAGGAGGATGAATGCAGAGGGGAGACAGTACATGAGAACTCTGCATTTTCTGCTCGATTTTTTGTAAACCTAACACTGTTCTAAAGTCTTAATAATTTTTTAAAAAGCTCTCAAGTGCTGAATGACTGAATAAATGTTGTTTTTCAATGAGCACGTGACAACACTTTTTCATCTCTATAAGCCACCTACTTGCAAAAGTTCTCTAGGACTCTTCCTCTGTCTTGTATGGGCTCATCCAAATCTCAGCCAGTTCCTTATCCTGTCCCTACTTACCTTTTACTCAGGACCAGTATGAACCAGTTCTCGATTTGAGAGAATTAGAAAACGTTACCTCTTCCAGGTGGTGCAGCCCCATGGGAACACGGCTTTGCAGGCAGAGCTTGGTCAAGAATTCAGGTCCTCTTGCCTCCGTGCAGAGGACCACCGTTAGGTGTAGACACAAACCTTAGCAGTGGCTCTGTCACCTCCATTCTTTTGGATAATGCCTTCACTGAAGAAGCATCGTTAGCTGTGCTGCTTTCTGCTGGCCCACATCTGACCTGGGGCTTTTCCTGCCAGTGGCCTTTTCATACACTCAGGGCATAACCCACCTTTCCTGGGATTCTGGTTATTGGCAAGGGGAACCTGAATGTCCCGCTAGTGGCCAGAAATGAGATTTCCTGTAGCAGTCCTATTAATCTATCCAGAAGATACCAGATCCAGGACTCGCTCCTCCCAGGCTTATCTCCCTCTTGACCTCTCTTTATCCCTAGAATCACTCTGGAGTAGTTCAGGTATCCTTCAGAGCTGGTATTACCCCAGCAGTCCCACTGCCTTGAAGCAGAACCTCTGTTATCTACCTGTTGGGCTGGTAGAGAAGGGCAAGGACTGGACATGGGGATCTGATGGGTCAAAATGCACTTTCCAAAATGAAGTGGCAAACCCTGTGGCCTTACTCGCCAAGATCAAGTGGGGGACCGTTCAATATGGTGAATAAAGCTCAGGATTTGAGAGCAGAAATGCATAATTTCAAGTCCTGCACTTGCCTCTTACTAGCTATATGACTAAGTTTCTGACAGCTTAACTCCTTGAGCCTCAACACAGTCACCTAAAAAAGCAGATAATGATCTTCCTGGATTATTATCATTTTAGACAGGATAATAGTAATAACTAACATTTACTGAGTGCTTACTATGTGTCAGGCATTTTTTTTTTTTTTTTTTTTTTTTTTTTTTTTGTGAGGAGATCAGCCCTGAGCTAACATCCGCCAATTCTCCTCTTTTTTTTGCTGAGGAAGACGGCCCTGGGCTAACATCTGTGCCTATCTTCCTCCACTTTATATGGGACGCCGCCACAGCATGGCTTACCAAGCAGTGCGTCGGTGCGCGCCCGGGATCCGAACCAGCGAACCCCGGGCCGCCGCAGCGGAGCGCGCGCACTTAACCGCTTGCGCCACCGGGCCGGCCCCACTATGTGTCAGGCATTTTATATCCAGTATTTTATTTACTGCTTACAACTCTTTGAGGTCAGGAAGGTGCATGGTAGAAAGCAGGTATACCATAAACAACAATATTATCAAAGATGTGGCATCAGAAGCAATAATTTTTGACCTACAAAAACAGCCATTTCATGTGGTTCAGCCTGATATTGAAGGAAAAGGCCCAAAGGGTTTCCAAACTACAGGTTTAGACAGGTGGAAAGAAGGTTAAAGTAGGATCCAAGCCAGTGACCAGAGCAGGAGGGTGGGCACAGCCCCTCAGGGAGACAGCTAGAAAGGCAGAGAACAAGCCTGTACCCAAAGCTCCTGGAATTGCAGGACTAAATAGTCAACTGAGGCAGACGCTCTGATTCACAGCAAGAAGGAAGTGACCAGGCTCCTCAGAAAAGCTTTGGATCAGCTGGTGTCTGAGCCACATAGAGGGCTTATTAAAACACAGATTGCTGGGCCCCACCCCAGGTTTCTGATTCATAAGGATGTGGGTGGGGCCTGAGAATGTGCATTTCTAGCACATTCCCAGGAGAGGTAGATGCTGCTGCTCTGGGAACCATACTTTGAGAACCGCTGTTGTAGACCAAAGATTGCAAACTGGGGCTGTGAAAACCAAATTCAGCTTCCAGTCTCATTTTATTTTTCTCCACATAGTGGTTTAAGCTTTCTAAATTATTTTTCTATGCTTAAAAATCAAAAGATTTCACAACATCCAGGTTACCACCTTCAAACATTGAGAGAATCTAGAAACTCACATTCCTGCATCACACTCATTGGCTGGAATGAGTCAATGTTGCCCCCAATCAGACGGGGCCTGTTCTGTCTGGCTCTTGGAAGGGAGACATCATTTGTACCTCCAAGCCTAGCATTGCCAAGCACAGCTGTCGATGCATAATTAACATCTGAATACTAATTCACTACTCTTTAATATAGTCTTTAAATTATTTTATTAGCCAAATTCCAGCACCAGAACCTAGGCCAGAGGAGGAAATACCAATTGGGCCAGAAGGTTTCCTTTAAATTGGTACTAAAGTCTTCAGACCCATATTGAGAACCTGTTATATGCCTGTTTTCTTCTACAAATGTCTCATTTCTTCCACAGAAAAACAAACCAATTAGTTGTCCTGGAAGTCCACCTACTTAAAATTGATTTAAAAATCTATTAAAATGTGCTAGCCTGAATCTAATAAGTGATGTCACAGTTGCTAGTGTATTGAAGTTTATGTATTAAAACAAAATAATTGCTGCAGAAAGGCAGGGAGGACTATTTAGGAGCATTTACCACGAGATGTGACAAACTATAAAGTGACTCCAGTGATTCCACCTGCTGGCCATGAAGTCGTAGCTTTTTCTCCATGATGGTACCAGTAGAAGTAATGATGCCAGAGACAACTGGGAATAAAATGTGGCTCATATCCAGGGAGATCCGGACCATCCCTATGATAGATCCCTCTCACGGTCAAAGTCTTCTATATGGGATTTTTTTCTCACCGGAATTTTTTTTCAGTGTTCTTATTGTCTAATAACCTTGTGTGAGAAAAATTAATTCATATAGGAGAAGGACTTCGTATAAGGTTTATACAAGTTAAATGTGAGTCATGGTGTTTCCTTTAGTGGATAATATATTTTTTCCCCTTTTACTGAGATCTAGTCATTCAATAGTGTAAATATTTTAAGAAATGTGGTGTATAGAGTGCATAAATGTCAAGAAATGGCCACTTCTGAATCCCCACCATTCAAATTGCAGTCTGAGGACCAGGGGCCTCTGTATTTCCTTGGGAGACAGTCACGAATGCGGAATCACAAGCCCAGGCCATCCAAATTGGAATCTGCAGGATAACAAGATTCCCAGGTGATTTATTTGTGAAATCAAGCCTGGAGAAATACTGCTCTAAAGCAAGTATTAGGTGGAGAAACCTTGGCATCTCAGAAGAAACTGGGATCATTGATACTTTGGTTAAAAGAAATTTTTGAAAAATCCTGAAAATGTGGTCTGCAGGTGATTTTTCAATTTAGAGGACTCCTTGCAAAATAAGTGTCAAAATATTTCATAAACCCACACATGACAGTAGCTATATATTAGTGTTCATCTGTTTTTAAAACACACTTGATGAGTAATACTTTTAAATGAATGTGTACAGTATTAATCAGATCATCTATGCAATTTGGGAAGTATATATTTATATGTATAAGAGAATATTTTTTTGATTCTATTAGCAATGCTTGCACACATGTGGATTCTCACAGCCCTTGTAACTTCACAACCCCCAGACTGGGAAATATTGGTCTAGAGAAATGATGATTAATCAATTGTTGTCATGGGATTTCTTTCTTTCCTATATAAGAGATCTAGAGCAATTGAAGATGATGTACCCTAAGAAGGTTTTGAATACTGGTTCATGTCCAACTTCCAAACCTAATTAATACTTGATAGCAGTAATTCCCAAACTTTTGATGGAATCACCTGGAAACTTGATAAAAACACAAAGTCCCAGGCCATCACCTACTTCAATGAGCCTGGGCTCAGTGTTCCTTATTAGCTCTCCAGGGGGTTCTGACACACATCCAGGTTGGAGAACCACTGCTCTAAAGTAGAGTTCCTCAACCCCAACCCAATTGACATTTTGGGCTAGATACTTCTTCGTTGGTGGAGGCTGTCGTATGCATTGCAGGATGTTTAGCCGCATCCCTGGCCTCAACCCACTAGATGCCAGTAGCAACCTCCACTGTTGTGACAACCAAAAATGTCTCCAGACACTGCCCAAGTCCCCTGGGAGGAAAAAAATCACTCCCAGTTGAGAACTACTGGCCTACAGGATGAAATATCAATTCCATGTTGGATTCCTAGAGTGACCCAGAGTTTGGCTGAGATCGGCAAAGCACCACCAGAACCAGAGGACCGGGTGGCTTTGCTCATCCACACCCGACATCCTGGGTCCTGCCTGGTCGTTGGTAGCTATGATCATGGGTCTCAGACTACAAAAAAGATTCCATTCTATTCTGATCTTGACACATTCAGACTAACCCAGCTAAATGATTTAAACTTTACTTTGTGGTTTGAGTTCAATTTAGAGGCAATATGCAAGGCTCAACCAGGCATTTGTCTTATGTCAGGTCTTAGTCACATTTGTCACACAAAAACCAGACCACTGAATATCCCTTTGAAAAAAAGTCTTTTCTAAAGCCAATTTTCAATCTATGTTTGAAAATTATATTCCGCAAAGATGAAAAACATACATTTTCATTTTGGTTTGAATTAGCACAGTAAACAGCTGGCTCTCTTCTTTCAAGCGGAGGCCTTAGCCCCATTTGTTAGCTCTGTTTCTGATATTTCACCTATCCTTTATTTACTTAACAGACTTTGACAGGAAATTCTCAGAGAGATAATATATCTCCATTAATAGGGTGACTAGGGGAACATATTCTAAGGTTTCAAGTGGACTGGAACGATAACTTAACGTCGTTGACATTTTTGTCAGCTACCATCCCATTAACAGCATCCAGAGGAGCTTCCCCTCAACCCATGAAGTCGTCTGAGCATTTTGTGGCAAAGCACACTTGCGTATTTTTCAGAAGACGCAGGCCCATTACACCATTATCGCTAGATAATGGTGCAAATTAAAAAGGCTTGTGAGAAAGGCAACCTGATATCCATAAAAACAAGCTTCAGGCATAAATCAGACCACTATAAAGGATGAAAATGAATCAAGCTGGATTTCTGAGTGGATCTGGGGATTTGAGGGTCTAAAACACCTTCCTCCTCAAGGTCACCAATTTGTGTTGAACTCAAAAGTGTATAAAGAGAAGTATGCTCCCCAAAAAGGTAAACTTTCCTTTGTTCTAGTTTGACAGTGGCTGTCACTGAACTGTAGGGAGTGTCACCTAGAAGTAGAAGCTCCTCGTGTTATTGTGTATAAATGTGCTTTTTTTCTTTGCAAGACATCAGAAAAAAATCTAAAAATAAGCCAAAGAATTATCTGTTAGGAATCCCTTTACCTGTTCAATAGCTTTTTACACTAGCATTCCAAAAAATCCCAGAATGAATTAAAGAGTCGTCTTACATCAATGTTTTTACAGCTAAATTTTAGAAATCTAGCCTTGCAAGGAAAGGTAAAAATTCCCCCCATCTAGCGTGGTCTCAATTCTGCCTAAAAAACATCTCCAATAATTGATAATGCAAGGGGCATGGTATGAAGTAACAATGCAATTCATAGCAGAGAGAGAAAACCCAGAAAAAGGAACATTTACCTTATAATGCTATTAATATGAAAGTAATGATGAGGGTTGGTTCTAATTAGAATATTCACTTAGAATCAAGATAGACTGGCCAGGATAGAGAGCTTCCTGGTGTTGGAACTTCATTCTTGAACTTGGAAGGTTACATGCTTTTTCTAAGTAGGACATTAAATCTTTATTTTTAAGATGGTGGGTGCCATTTAGAAATTGATTTGAAGTTGATTACTTCTTGCATATATGTAAAATCATCCATCAAGAGAAAGTTTGTACTTTCCGTAATTATTCATTGCATACAGTACATATTAAATAGCAGATATGTACAACTATGTAGTGAGTTGAATTGTGTCCCCCATAAACGTATGTTCAAGTCCTGACCCTGGGTCCTGTGAATGTGACCTTATTTGGAAATAGGGTCTTTGCAGATGTAATCTAGTTAAGATGAGGTCATACTCTTGAGAGTGAATGCAAAACTCTGTGATTGGTGTCCCTATAAGGGGGAGAGAGGACACACACACACATACACACACAAAAGAAGGCTGTGTGAAGATGGAGGAAAAGAGTGGAGTGATGTAGCTACAAGTCAAGGAAGGCCAAGAATTGCTAGGAGAGAGGCATGGAGCAGATTGTCTTTGAGTCTCCGGAAGGAATCAACCCTGCTGACATCTTGATTTTGGACTTCTGGCCTCCCAAACTGTGAGAGAACAAATTTTGTTGTTTTAAGCCACCCATTTTGTGGTAATTTGTTACAGCAGCCCTAGAAACTAATACTAATATATATCTTTTTCAGTGCTATATTGTGTTTTTATTCGAAATAACACTTAAAATTTGTGTTTTCGTTAGAAAAAGAACTAAAACCTTTTACCGAATTTAAACGATTTTAAAATGTATTTGAGGGGCTGGCCCCGTGGCTTAGCGGTTAAGTGTGCGCACTCTGCTACTGGCGGCCCGGGTTCGGATCCCGGGCGTGCACAGACGCGCTGCTTGTCCAGCCATGCTGAGGCTGCATCCAACATACAGCAACTAGAAGGATGTGCAGCTATGACGTACAACTATCTATTGGGGCTTTGGGGGAAATAAATAAACAAACAAACAAACAAAATGTATTTGAGACTAAAAACAAAAGTAGACATTTCATTCAATCTTAACACACAACAGTTGATTTCTTTAATCAGAAACCAAATATTGCTGCCAGCCCAGTGGCATAGCCGTTAAGTGTGCACGCTCCGCTTTGGCGGCCCGGGGTTCACAGGTTCGGAACCCCAGCGCAGACAAACACACCACTTGTCAAGCCATGCTGTGGCAGTGTCCCATATAAAGTAGAGGAAGATGAGCGCAGATGTTAGCCCAGGGCCAATCTTCCTCAACAAAAAGAGGAAGATTAGCAATAGATGTTAGCTCAGGGCTAATCTTCCTCACACACACAAAAAATATATATATATCATTTTCCTATTAAAGCTGTTGTTCTAAAAGTCAGTCTTCGGGCAACCTAGAACATGATCCCTAATCAAAATACTAAAAAAAAAAAATACAAACAAAAAAATCCACAAAAAAAATAAAAACCTAAAGGAAATCTGTTTACTTAAAATAATTCTCAAATAACTGTCACAGCTCCCTCCTCTCACTTACTCATTTCTTAAAATCTCATTCAGTAATTATTTTTATTTAACAAATATTCTAACAACGTAGGTGATTTGCCTATTGCAAGTGATAAGCAATTTTAGAATTAGTGGAGATATTCAAGGAAGACAAAATAAATGCATAAATTTCTATAAATAACCAGTCATTGAGGAAGAAGAAAAACTTGAAGGAAATGCTTAACAATCATGGATGTTTATAATGCTATCTGAGTCATCAAGAATGTCTAATTTCATGTTCTATATATTCAGATATAAAAACTCAGAGAACCTGTAGGAAAGTGTCTACTGGAAATGTTAAATATAATTAATATAAAGTTGCTTCTTAAGGAAAAAACTTTCCATTATGTGGACATTTTACTTACATGTAGCCCACATTATCCTTCAGTCTTTCTGATTACAACAAGTATTCCTTTAGCTGCCAAAAAATAACATTTAATTTTGGAAACAATTTTTTCTTATTTAGAAAATTCTTATGAATGTAAATGGGCCTGTCTGTGATCTGTGTTGATATTTAAGGTGCTTACATAACCATATGGAAAACGAGATGAAAATTCCTGTTTACATTTCTTGAACATTTTACATATTTTTTAAAGTTCAAATTTTTTAATGTTAAAAAGTGTTCTTGTTTATAATGCACATAAATATGTTTCTCAGCAAAGTAATTTTAATAATGTCTGTTTGCTTGAATTAAAAGGCAATCCTTTGAATTTAGCTTCTAATGTAGTACTGGAAGCTTGGGTACCATACAAGGTAAGGAGAGTCATTAAACCACCTATTCTGAGGCTAACTAGTAGCTAGTCACCAGTTCATTGGTCTAAGATTTGGTTATCTTCACAGACCTGCAGACAAACAAAATCTGAAATCTTAAGTATGTTTTTTCCTTTACAGAGTTTCAACCACTACCTAGAGGTTTTATACTAGTGGTTTGGCAAACAAATTTAGATGGCAGGCCTTTGTTTGTTTTGTAGTCATATTCAACAGCTTAAAATCTGTTTTTAGGGGCGAGCCCCGCAGCCTAGTGGTTAACCTCGGCACGCTCTGCTTCCAAGGCCCAGGTTTGATTCTCAGGCACAGATGCACACCACTCATCAGCAGCCATGCTGTGCTGGCGACCCACATACAAAATAGAGGAAGATTGGCACAGATGTTAGCTCCGGGAAAATCTTCCTCAAGCAAAAAGAGGAGGATTGGCAACAGGTGTTAGCTCAGGGTGAATCTTCTTCAGCAAAAGAAAAAAAAAAATTTTGTTCCTAAACGTGAGTACCTTTTGGCAAGGATGCTTTGTAAGTTCTCTTCAGTCTCCCTGTTCTCTCCTGTCTTATACAGGCCTGTTTCGTTCATTTACGTTTCCTGTCTGTGCCTCCCTCCCAAGGCATCTGAGATTTTTCCTCTGGCTACAGCATATTCTCTAACAATTAGTGACAAATGGCGTCAGTTTCTTCTCCCACTGTGTTATTAGATCTTGCTGCTTGGAGAAGCCCTTACATCTCCTTCAAATGGTTGTAAAAATGTAACCATGTGGATTAATTTTGCTCAAGTCAAAGGCTCACCAGAGAAGTCCCAGGCTATCCCAGGAGAACTCCAGAAGCCTCACAGCACTGGGTAGGAAAGGGCGCAGACAATGAGCATTTCTGGGATTCCTCTCTGTTCACTCCAGTAACGCAGGAACGGTGATTCAGTTTACTGAGCATGCCTGGCCCAGCGTGGGAGACGTAAACTGGTGCAGCCGTCTTGAGAATATTGCAGGAGAAAGTAGAGCATGGGATTTAACATTGAAAATTAGAAGTTGATCCTACTTCTTAGACAAAATTGAGATTGACAAAATTGAGGTTTACCTACATAAACCCTTAAACAAAGATGTGGTTCTGAATCAGAATTAGGGAACTGGGGAAAAAATGAAGTTGAGGATTTGGTCCTGTTTAATTTCTTAAAGGAAAGTCTTCAAAGGGAAAAGAGCATAAGCAAGAAAGATACACAGGATCAGCTCTCTTCTTGCACTATTTTGGGCTAGTTTCTGGAAAGCACCATTCTGGCCATACATATTCTTGAGAAGATTGATTCTGCACATTCTATAACTTCTGAGATCATTTACAACTTAAATTTGGGTTCCAAGCCCCCAAACCACTTAATTTTCTGTGAGCTAGTAAGCCAAGGGTTTCTTGACAAGTCATTCCAGAATTAGAATTAGGTTCCTTATAAATCGCTGACTTCAGATTTCTCCACTTCTTCTAGGCTTGACCTGTTCTGCATGAAAAGTAGGTTAGTTAAAACAGATCACAGATTAGTTAAAACAGGTAACCTCTTCTGTGGCAGCATCTCCCAGTGGGTTGCTGAAGGTCTAAAAGAATTAATAAACAAACAATAGCTTTCAGCTCACTTCAAAAACAAGAAGTGACCCCAAGGACCGCAGGCTTTTGCCTGGGGGTTGTATATTTCAGGTATGTGATAACCACAGCATCATCTCAAAAAGATTTTGTTTAATCAATGAGTTCATCAAGGTTGCAGGATACTAGATCAACACAAAAAAATCAATCACATTTCTATATACTAACAATGAACATGCAGAAACTAAAATTAAAAACAATACCATAAACAATTGTTCTAAAGAAAATTAAATACTTGGGTATGTGCTTAACAAACCATCTATAGGATTTATATGCTTAAAAGTCAAAAATGCTGATGAATGAAATCAAAGAAGACCTAAATAAATGGAGAGACATACTGGGTTCATGGATTGGAAGACTCAACATAGTAATGATGCAATCCTCCCCAAATTGATCTGTATGTTTAATGTAGTTCCTATCAAAATCCCAGCAAGATTTTTCATAGACATAGAAAAGCTTATTCCAAAATTTATATGGATAGGCACAGGCCCTAAAATAGCTAAAACAATTCTGAAAAAGAAGAATAAGATGAAAGGAATTACTTACCTGGTACAAAGGCTTACTATATAGCTGTAGTAATCAAGAAAGTATGGTATTGGTGAAAGGGTAGGCACAGGACAAGGGAACAGAAGAGAAGACAGAAATAGACCCACACAAATAGGCCCAACTGAGTTTTGACAAAGGTGCGAAACCAGTTCAGTAGAGGAAGGATGGCCTTTTCAACAAATGTTGCTGGACCAATTGGACATTTTCAGGCCAAAAAAAAATAGTGATCCTAAACCTCACAGCTTATACAGAAATTAACTCAAAATGGATTATATACTTAATTGAAAAATGTAAAACTATAAAATTTTTAGAAAAACACATAGGAGAAAACCTTCAGGGTCTAGAGACTAAGCAAGGAGTCCTTAACCTTGACTCCAAAAGCATGATCCATAGAAGGAAAAACAAATTATGCTTCTTCAAAACTAAAAACTTGCTCCATGAAAGCCCAGGTAAGGAGAATGAAAGATAAGCTACAGACTGGGGGAAAATATTTGCAAACCATATATGCAGCAAAAGATGATCTAGTATATGTAAAGAACTCTGAAAACTCAACATTAAAAAATAATAAATTAGAAAATGAGTAAAAATATAAGCAGATACTTCAGTGAAGAAGATACACAAAAGCAAATGAGCACATGCAAAGATGTTCAACATGATTAACCATTAAGAAAATGTAAATTAAAACCACAATGAGATATCATAGCATACAATTATCAGATATCACAGATGTAAGAACAACTAAAAGAAAAAATAGTGACAACACCAAATGCTAGTGAGTGTGTGGAGAAACTGGATCACTTATACATTGGATTGTTAGCGAGAACATAAAATGCTATCGCCTCTCTGGAAAACAGTTTATCAGTTCCTAAATATACTAAACGTGCAACCATCATACAACCCAGCAGTTGGACTCCTTGGCATTATCCCAAAGAGATGAAATGTATGTTCACACAAAAACCTGTGCACAAATGTTCATAGCAGCTTTATTTGTAATAGCCCCAAACTGGGATCAGCTCAGATTTCCTTCAACAGATGAATGGATAACCCAACTGCATGGTACCTATATACCATGGAATACTACTCGGCAATTAAAAGGGACAAATGATTGATGCTTGCAACAGCATAGATGGATCTCCAGGGAATTCTGCTGGGTCAAAAAAAGTCAGTCCCAAAGACTACACTCTATATGACTCCACCTCTATAGCATTTTTGAAACGACAAAACTTTAGAGGTAGAGAATGGATTGCTAAGAATTAGGCATGGATGTGGGAAGGAGGGGGGGTGTGGCTATAAAAAGGCAACAGGAGGGATCCTGGTGGTAGTAGAACTATACAGTATCTTGTCTGTGGTAGTGGATACAGAAACCTACATAGGTGATAACAATACATACACACACACACGTGAACACAAATACAACTGAGGAGATCTGAATAAGATCAATGGATCATATCAACGTCAATATACTGGTTGTACATTCTCCTGTACTGTATAACTATATACAATAGTTTTGTAAAATGTTACCTTTGGGAAGCCTAAGCAAAGTGTACAAGAGATCTCTCTGTCATATTTCTTAAAACTACAAGTGAATCTACAGTTATCTCAAAGCAAATTTCAATTAAAAAAAAAAGACAATCTGAAATTGAGTTAACAGGGCCCCACATAAATGAGAATTTAGGAACTGAAAAAGTAGGTAATTAACTAGATCTTTGATAAAGATAGGACCAATACAAGATATGTCTTATAGGTCATTATGACAATTTTATATCTGAAGGGAGATTTAATTGGCATCCTGTTTAAAACCCCAGTCTGAGAGTGACATACTCCAGGAATTCTTAAAACTTCTCAGTTATCCCTCTGTTTGCTGCTTGTGGAGATGTGATTCAAATCTCTACCTGGTCAAACCAAAAATTCATAATGAACTATGAGGTCATCCTACAAGAATATAAACCACCTACTTATGTTTGTATATTTAGGCATAAATTGATTAAAAACGACTCTTTTGCATGTTATTCTTCTTATAGAGGTTATGCAAAAGCTTTGATGTTGAAATTTTCGACTATATCTTCATGCTACAGTCTCTCTGAATCAGACCATTTAGGGAGAAGGCTTCTTTTTCCCCTGGTGGAATTGATCTTGACATTCATTCTTGTAGTAGGTATTTAGAGAGTACCTAACAACCATGCACAAGGCACTGGGCTGGGTTGACCTTGACTTCCCCTCACCCACGCCCACAAATTGCCACATGCCCAGACCCAGCAAGGGAGCTGTTCAAGTGTTCTGAGTTTGCTTTGGGGTAGATGCCTAAATAAAGACATTTTTTAAGTCCCAAAGAAAGCTTCCTGCTCCTCCATATTGAGCATAAAACCGAAGTGTAGCTGGTTGGACACTACAGGTGCACTGAACAGCAGCAGCAGTAAAAGTAATGATAGCGGCTCACATTTCGTTCTCACTTTGTGCCAGCCACTGTGCTGAGCATATAGGTCATCTCATTTATTCCTACCCATCAAGAACTATTTTGATTCTCATTTTACAGGTGAGGAAACTTAGACTTGTAAAAGCAAAGTGTCTAGCATATGGCCACAGGGCTAGAAAATAGCAAGGCTGAAATTAAAACCAGCAACCTGACTCCAGAACCCACGTGTTTGATCACTGTGATATGCCGTCTTCACGCTTGCTAAGGGAGCTTCTCTACCCTCTGCTTTTCTAAGGAGTGCTTTACTCTGTAATAGGTTCCAAACGCAGGTGTCATTTTAACAAACTCGAAATGATGTGGAGGATTCTTACATATTGAAAACAGACTCGACTATGCCTCCTCTCGACACCTCATTAAGGATTGGTTTAAAATCTCCCTGCCACGTTGTATTGTCATGGACTTGACTGCTCTTGACACGGTTTGGATTCTTCCTTGGAGAACCCACCTACCAGATAGTAGTATTTGTACAGGCTGGACAAAGCTTCAGGGAAAAAAAATTTCCTACATTTATTGATTCTAATTCAATAATTCAATTCAACAAATACTTACTGAGTTTATAATTTCTGTAAAGCAAAAACCATTGAGAATATTGGCATCAACTGGAACTTACGTTCTAGAGGGAGAAAAGACAATGAACAGTGAACAACTAAATATGGATCAGAAGGTGAGTTGAGATTCAGAGATGAGCGTGTGGATGCTATTTTAATATCAGGGAAAGTTGCTCTGATAAAGTCACTTATGAGCTCAGACCAAAAAGAAGTGAGAATGTGAGTCACGAAAGAATCTGGGAGGAAAACATTCCGGGGAGTGGAAAAAGCCAGTCAAAGACCACCCAAGTGGGATGTGCTTGGTGGGTTTGAGGAACTGTGAGGAGGCTCGCATGACTTGGGCTGAGTGAGCCGGAATGAAAGAAGTAGATGAGGTAATAGCAGAGGTGGGTGAAGCCTAGATCACTGTAAGAACATCAGAGTTTAATCCAAGTTGGGAAGCCACTGGTGGGTATTGAGTAGAAGAGGACATGAATCTAATTTATCTTTTGGAAAAAAATCACTCTGGTTAAAAGACAATGGCTGAATCAAGAGTCCAGTTAGGAAGTTATTGGAATAGCCTTGGCGAGCAATAAAGGTGTGGCCATGAAGTTGGGAAGATGGGGTCAAGTTCTCAGTATATTTTGAAGTGATTTGATAGGATTTGCCAGTGGATCTAATGTAGAGTGTGCAAGACAGAGAGATGTTAAGGATAATTCAAGAATTTGGGGCCTGAATAACCCAAGGACTTAATATAGTCAGCAAATATTTTGAGGGGAATTTACTTGTTATAGAAAGTGATGTCTAAGCCAAGGCCTGGAGAAAAAAATCAGAGTTAGCCAACCAAATGCGAGTGGCTGGAGTGGTCCCACCTTGCATGACCACGCGTGTCAGCACAGAGCTATGGAAGAACATAACCCAAGAGGCAGAGAAAGCCACTCAGCATGGCTGACACACAAAGTTTGCCATATGTCACCCAACCTCATCTACTACACGCAGATATGTGTTAGGGTCAGGTCTACTCTCTTCCTACTAGCTGTCTAGATTAACCTGTACAACATCTCTTTCCTCAGATTCCAATAGCGCCTTGGTTAACTAACATTTATTGAGAACTTCCTCGCGCCCAGCAGTGTTCTAGGTGCCAGAGATACAGTTGGAGAAGGAGACAGATCAAGATTCTGTCCTTGAAGAGTTTAAGAAACAGGTGCTCCTTAATTGTGAGAGCTTGGAATTTCAATCATTTATTTATTCATCTATCCAACGCATATTTATTGAGCATCTATGGTGTACCAGGCACATTACTTGGCATTGAAGATAAAGCAATGAACCAGACAAAAATCCCTAAATAAATGGGGAAAGAGAGACAAAAGAAAATAAGCAAAATATAGAACGTGTTGAGTAATGATAAAGGCTAAGGGAAAAAATGAACTAAGGAAGGAGCGTAGGAAGAGGGTGGGAGTTGTAATTTTTGGTAGGTTGCATCTCAGACATGCATCATATCATTTGCTACTACTATAATTTAAAAATAAGAAATGTGATTCAAACATGGAAGGTCTTCCTCACTTGAAGTTAAATCATTCCCCTGAAGAAAAGGTTAACCATGAATGTTAATTCTCAGCTCTCCAGATTTCTGCCTTAAATAGGAACGGTCTTTTTATATTAAAACATCAGGACAGTAGCCTTTGAAAAAGATGTGCAATCTAATTAAAATGGAGAGATTAGCCGCCCTTGGAATATTTGCAAAGCCTAGAAAGGTAATTTAGTGAAATGTATACAATTTTATCTGGCTTTAATTTTTAATGAGATAATTTATAATGTGTGCCTATTTCCTTCATTTACCTGCATTGGCCAAACTATGAACCTGTTTACAAACAGTATTTTAAGACCACAGTGTGGAACAAGTTCTTGAAGTAAGGGCCCATTGATCAGCACAACACGGGAAATTGACTCCTGCCCATCAAATGCTATCTTTTAGCTTGGGTAGGAATGAGTTCCTGATTTGAGATTCTATAATTGAAAAGATCTGAAAAATCTAAGCAGTGCTGAAAAATACACTCTAGAGTGAGTTGGATAGTCACTGTTATCTGACAGATTCTAACCCATGAATTTCAGGGATGTCTTGATGCCTATAGCAGCTTCTATATATTTTTTAGCAAAAGATTTTTTATTTACATCATGAGAAAACACTACTTGCTATAGACTATGCCACAAAATATTTTAAATGTTAATAAATATTCCAATTCTCCCCTCCTTCTAGGCACATGACAGGGTTGTGTTTTCCCATTGCCTTTGAAGGTAGGCATGGACAGATGTCTTGCTTTGGCCAATGAAATGTAAGTAGAAGTGATGTGTGTCATTTCTAGAGGGAAGCTTTAAAGGCCTGTGCATAATGTACTGTGTCTCCTTTTTCTCAAATTGGCCATTATGGAATCATGGGGTGAGATGCATCAGCCTGATTCTCCAGGTGACTAGAAGGAGCTGAGAGCCTGCAGACCCACATTGGTCATGTAGCATGAGTGGCATTTAAAGTTGCGTTCTGTTAAACCACTGCACTCTGGAGGAATTTTTGTTATTGCAACATAAACTAGCATATTCTGCCTGATACTGAGCCAAATTTGAAAATAAAGAATGTAAAGAGAATGAATGCGGATCCCATGCCTACAGAAGGAATCCTTTGGATTAAACAATTTGAGAAGAATATGTGCAAAATGGAGCTCAATGACATTGTGGAGGGTGTTTTAGGGTAATGGATAGTTAAACTGGCCTGTATTTGTGTCCCTGCTCTTCAATTTTTCAGGTAATAGACTTTAGACAAGGTACTCAACACTTCTGAGTCTCACTTTCCTCTTTGTGAAGTGAGAGCAATTGCAATAGTTATAGCATCAAATACAAGGGCCCAAAACTTAATAGGTACTCAGAATATGATATTTGCTTTCCTTGTGTTTTTTCTTTGTTTTCATTGTTCTTTGTTTTCATAAGCAGTTCAACCTGGTTATAAGATCATAAAGCCTAATAATGATCTTAAGCTTGAAAAGGCAGCTAAACTGCATCGTAAGATGAGACTGTGTAAACGAGAGAATAAACTGAAACAAAACCCCAAGAGCCAGGCTTATTTATCATAAATAATTATGTCCTCTGTATATTGGAAGGTAGTTTTCCAGTGTAGAAGGTAAATAAGTGGCTAAACAGTATCATCAAAGCTTTGAGGCCAAGATGTTCATACTAACAGTTTGTGGAAAAGAGCATCACCTTGATGAAACTATCTTTACCTAGACGGAAGCAGAAGGGCACATAGGAATCATCTGAGACGATTTTTCAAATGATGCCTACTTCCCCTCACCACCCCACCTCAAATCTGATTTGCCACCCAGGGAGTGTATATCAGGATAGGATAGATTACGCTGTAGACAAATAAAACAACAACCACCCTTCAATCTTAGTGTCTTACAACAGCAAACGTGTATTGTTCACTCACATTACCTGCCCACTTTGTGTTGTCTGCAGCTCTGCTCCACGGCATCTTCACTCTGGGACCCAAGCTAAGGGAATGGTCTCTATCTGAAACATTACCTATGTCATGAGAGAAGGAAAGGACAACATGCAAACTCCACACAGGCCCTTAAGTCTTCTTCTAACCAGAAGTGCCCTATCACCTCCAGTCACATTTCACTGGCCACAGAAGGTATACGGCCAAGCCTGATGCCAGTGAGGAGTGGGAAGGATGCTCTTCCCTGGGGAGGGGCAGCAAGTATTTGTGAACAGCAGTAGAGCTTACCCCAGAGGAGGAGCCCCTCCTCATTGGACTACGGAAGTAAACAGCTCCATCATTGAGGAGGGGTTGTCCTATCCATTGGCAGTGCCAGACAGAAAATAAGGTTGAAATCCACTTTGAATCCATGCCCTCCCTTCTAGCTGCAATTCTTTACCACATCGTACAAGCGCAGTCAAGAGAAGTGAGGTGAGTGTTTTGCTGAGCCAAGATTAGAACTGAGCCCTCCTCTTCAGCCACCCACTACTCTTCTCTCTTATGCCACCCTTTAGATGAGTGGTGGATAGAACTCATTCGGTTAGGAAGCCCTGAGAAGGATTTAAGACAGATTAAAGAAAAGACATGCTGTTGTTTTGTCTATTTGACATGAAAAACTACAAGTTAATTCATTACAGAAAGCTTTCAGTTGAGTAGGAAAACTGGATGTGATATTGTACTGAATTATCAAGGCTAAATAATCCATGTGAGTCCTCACTTTTCTACGCCTGTGCACAGGTGTGTTGATATACTGAAGTTACAGCCTCAAACCCCCCAGATTACCAAGTTCACCCTCTGCCTAAATTTCTACTCCTTTCTTGATGCCTTCATACCAATGGCTTGGACTGAGGTCAAATGTTTGAGGCCGCGTCACAGTGTGGGCTGAAGGGGTGTCTGCTTGCAGTTTTAACTTGAGTGAAAATGACGTTATTCGTGCTTTAAAGCTATACAGGCACAAATCCAACAAAAGAAGAGTATCTTTTTAAAAATAGCATTACCAATGCCTTTATATAACTAGAGGGAGAGTTATTAAACTGAAAATCATTAAATATTGACTGATTCACTGGTTGGTTACATTCCTTTTGTCATGTTTTACTGTCTAAAAGATCTGTAAGCAAAAAAAAAAAAAAAATTCAGTGCCATTTTCCCAGCTAAAATGTCTTGATGGAAACACAGGTCAGTGAGATGATTTTTAGTGCATCTCAGGGATTCTCAGTGCCCATTAACACGATTTGGCTAAAGCAACTTCATCATATGCCCTCAACAACATTTTGGCTCTCCCTCTCTCTCCATCATGCCCCATCTGAATGTTACTTCTAGTTATTGCTAATTCAGTTAATGTGTTGAAATACTGCTTGTGTCTCTATCAAGGTGCTTTCTGCTGGGAACATTTAAATCTTCCTGTCATCTCAGTGTTGGACCATCATCATCCACTTTGCAGTTCATGACTGAAAGATAACCCATTGTTAAATGTTACTGCCAAGGGCATGTGAGAGGACTCATTTTGTCTCAGTTTAAAAACAGTTAACCTTGAACATCTGGTGTAACATAGTGGACTCTCACGTTTGGAAAAACATTGTGGCTAGCAATGGGCATGCTCAACTTATTTTTTACGTAACTGTAAGGCCATTATCACCGCTGACAAAACTAACAATGATTCCTTAACATCATCCAACGCCCAGGCCACGTTCAAATTTCCTTCTTGTCTCAAATGTCTCTTTGTACTTGGTTTGTGTGAATCAGAATCCAAACAAGGTCCATTGCATTTGGTGGATTTCCCACATTCTGTTTCTCGCTGATTGTTTTTTCATGGTGTTGTTGTATTTGTTCCTCTATCTCCCTAACTTCCTGTAAGCAGGTCATTAGATCTAGAGACGTGATTAAATTCTGGTTAAATTTTATTTTTGGCAAGAATTCTTCAGAGGTGGGGCTGTGTATTTCCTCTTGCATCACATCAGGATGCACATGATTTCTGGTTGTTCTGCTTTAGTGATGTCAAGATTGATCAGGGGTAGAACTGACCAAGATGGGTAGAGTTTGGGTTGCTAAATCCAGTCCTCCCCAGTCTATGGTTCAACTTCATGGGAAGAGTTTTGATTATTTCTCTGGGGGAGCTCAGATTGCAGTTGCTGATCAATAGCCAGTAAAACTCCTGACTTCATGTGGGAATCATAGAAATCTCTGTTTTTATCAGAATCATTTAGATGAATGAGCTCGGCTTCAGTGATGAAAATTTCTACTCCAAAGTAGACACAAAGGGCCTGGGAGAGGAAAGTGAGAACATCGGTACACAAGTTGTCATGTATCACCAGTGTTATCAAGTCATCATTAGACTGGACTTAACCTCTAAAAGCAAATTGAAATATGGGGATAGAATATGCAAAGTCAAAATGAAATAATATGTTGTGAAGACCTCATGATATATGCAAGGTTGCTAAACACTAAAATCATACATAGTGATAAGGGGAGGAAAATTGACACATGATGTTTTGCCCAATTTACGTGACTTGGGTAAAGATCCTAAAAACAAACTGGATTAAGAAATCTTCTCAACTTTGGCACTATTGACATTTTGAATCAGATAATTCTTTGCTGTCCTGTACATTGTAGGATGTTTAGTAGCATCCCTGGTGTCAACCTGTGAGATCCAAGTAGCAACCCAGTTGCAACAACCAAAAATGTCTTTAGACTTTACCAAATGTCCACAGGGCAAAAAAAATCACCCCCAGTTGAGAACCATTGATCTGCAGCAACACTTATCAAAATTATCTTTCCCAACTTGTCAGAAGCTTGTATCTTTTACTTTGGGCACCAGAAGATACTCAAAGTAAAGTTTTAAAGTCTGTATTATTGGGCTTCCCATGGCAGTGCCTAAGAGAGCAGACTCTGAAATCAGACTATCTGGAAACAAATTCCAGATCTACCAATTACTAATTCTGAAATGTTGGGGAGTCTAAATTTTCTGTCACAAAAATGAGTCTACCTCAAACGTGTGTAGTCTGTCTATGGAACACACACTTCAGGGCCACCTGTGCAGCATGTTAAAAATGCATAGTCCCAGGCCCTACTCCAGTCCTACTGGGTAAGGCTGAGAAATAAGCATTTTGAACCTAAGATCCACGGTCAAGAACTGTACTCTCTGAACAGCATGGTCTGGAACTTCTTAGCTTTCATGTATATGTGTGTGTGTTCCTCTCTCTCTCTCTCTTTCTTTTTCCTCCCTTTCTCCTTTCCTCCCTCCCTCCCTCTCTCTCTCTCTTTCTTTCTTTCTTTTCTTTTGCTGGGAAAATCTACATAACATAAAACTTACCATTTTAACCATTTTTAAGTATACATTTCTATGGCATTAGTACATTTACATTGTTGTGCAACCATCGCCACCATCCATCTCCATAACTTTTTCATCTTCACCCATAGAACACTAACTCCCCATTCCCCCCAACCCAGCCCCTGGTAACCACCATTCCACTTTCTGTCTCGATGACCTCTACTCTAGGTACCTCATATAAGTAGAATCATACAATGTTTGTCCTTGGGTGACTGGCTTATTTCACTTTGCATAACGTCTTCAGGGTTCATCCATGTTGTAGCATGTGTCAGAATTTCCTTCATTTTTAAGGCTGAATAATATTCCATTGTAATGTATACCACATTTTGCTTATCCCTGCATCCATTAACAGACACTTGGGTTGCTTCCACCTTTTGGCTATTGTGAATAATGCTGCTATGAACATGGGTATACAAATGCCTGCTTGAGTCCCTGCTTTTACTTCTTCAGGGTATATACCCAGAAGAGGAATTGCTGAATCAAATGATAATTGTGCATTTAATTTTTTGAGGGATTGTCATACCTTTTTCCACAGTGGCTATACCATTTTACATTCCCACCAGCAATGCACAAGGTTTCCAATTTCTGCACATCCTCACCAACATTTGTTTTTTTAATATACGTAATAGTCCTCCTAATGAAGGGGAAGTGGTATCTCACTGTGGTTTGATTTGAATTTCCAATGATTTAGTGGTGTTGAGCATCTTTGCACGTGCTTACTGGCCATTTGCATATCTTCTTTGGAGAAATGTCTATTTAAGTCCTTTCTCATGTGTTTTGAGTCATGCTCTACATCATGGCAAGAACACAGGCTTTGAAGCCAGAAAGCCTTAGGCTCTAATCTCAGTTCTATAGCTTTTTAGCTGTGTGACCTTAGGCAATATTTTTACCTCTGTGAGCCACCATTTTCTCAACTGCAAAATGACAAGAGAAGAACAACCCCAGAGTGGATTTTTGAGAACAAAATAAGTAATATCCTATATAAATTACCTGGGGTCTATTATTGTTATTTTCCATGTGCGAAGGAGATTTTTTTTTTTACTGTGATAGCTACACATCAGAAGGAGACAAAGAAAAAGTTCCAACAGCAAAATAGTGAAATGATATAAGGACTTACCTACAAGCTTGTAAAAGTTACAGAAGAAGTGATATAAGAGATCATGTCAATGTTCCCCTTAACAAACAAGTGTTTGCTCTAGACCTTGTTTTAAAAAAGAATGCTTATAATTATCAAGACCTGAACCTGAAATTTATTTTTGTTGGGATTAAAGGCCAAGGTGAACTAAAAGTGAATTCCACCAGGCGCTCTAGAGTAAACAGTCACTAGAGCGTATATAAACCCCAGGTGTACGCTTCAAGTGATGGCCTTGTTATTGAACTATAGTTGGGAAGATGGCATTGGCCAGCTGGCTACAAATAGATTCCTTGGATATCCATCCTTTTATCATACAGAGCAACCCATCAGCATTTAGAAGCCAATGATATAGACAGACCACCCTGGGCTTACAAAGGCTTCTTACTTAAGAAGGGCATTTTCTTGGACTACGTTCTCATTTTCTCTATGTTGCCCCTTGGTTCCCCAGAAACACATTCTCTTGAGAGGTGTCTTTAATCTGTAAGCTGCCTTTTTCTCATGCTTCTCTTCAGTCTAACCCAGTAGCCTTAGGAATACCCATGGGCCTGAATCCCAATCTGTTTCCAAGAGCCTCAGGTACCTATCAAGCCATGTGTGGACTACTGAGATGGAACCATGGGAGGAACCTCCCATAATAGTGGGTAAAATATGGGCAAGTGCAAGGGAAAGCAGAAGGAAAAGAACCGGAAATTATTAACTTGGGAATGTACATGAACTTGAGCAACTCCCCAGCCTGCCAAAGAGAATTTTGAAATTGCCAGTCCAATTTTTCTCCTTTCTTCTAAAGAATGTGGACTCTTTCTTATAGGAGAAAGGCCAAGTAAATCTACATCATAAATGGCTGAGAAAGAGAAAATGGGGGAAGAAGAGGGAAAGGAAATCACCGGTGAGGTGTGGGGAATTCTTCTCCAGGTAATGCTGAGGAGAGAAGACCCTTATGAGTTGCAGGGTTTGAGTGAAGTGGCAGGAAAGGGAAGAGAAGTTGGATAAGTGTTGCTCAAATATTTGGGCTCTCTTTAGTGGAATTTTTAAGAATTCTTTCTGGTAGTTGCACCATGCTTCTTCACATTTGATTCCATGAGATTGAGCTGTGTGGGAACCTCAGATTTATTAGGATTACACCAATATTTGTTATCTGCTTTTCTCACATGAATTCAGCATTTGGTGGACATTTTATTGCATTTTATAGTGGCAGTTGGACACAATGAAACCTCTCAAAGTCAGCTGAGTTCAAAACCTGGTTCAATACTTATTAGCTGTTACTTAACCTCTCTGTGTCTTCATTTTATCATCTACAAAATAGGAATAACAAAATTAGCTCATAAATTCTCTATGAGGATAAAATGATTGAATAACTGTGTGGAATAATAATAATAACTGTGAAGAATAATAATTCTTCAGTAATTGTTGTTAATAATATCCTTACACATGATAAAATTGAAGATATTGTGTGACTTGCTGAAGGTCACATAGCCTCTGGGTAGTGTTGCCAGATAAAATATGGGGTGCCCAATTAAAATGGAATTTCAAGTAAACAACAAATAGTTTTTTTAGCATAAGTATGTCCTAAATATTGCACGGGACATACTTATGCTAAAAAACTGTTCATCTTTTATCTGAAATTCCATTTTAATGTGGCATCCTATATTTTTATTTGCTAAATCTAACAACTCTATCCATGAGAAATCCACATTTTCTGACTGCCAAATCCACGTTCTTCCACTTGATCGAGAGGAGTAGGCAGAGAGCCTGGGAATGGGAGAGAGCGCCAAGTAGTTCATGGACATCCAAGGGAAATGATATAAGGCAAGTATATCGAGTACCTCCTGTGTGTCCAAGCCATGCTAAATGGTGTGTACCATTATCTCCAATCTATACAACAGCTCAACTAGAGCAATGTTGTTACTCCCATGTTGCAGAACAGAAAATTGAGAGTCCAAGAGGCTAACTACGTGGCCAAGGACACGACAGATAGGAAGTACTAGAGTTGAAGTGCGAAACTCAGACCTGTACCCTAGGCCATCACCTATCACTTTAGACCATCTTGTTAAGACAGTTTTGCTGGGAAGAATTTATGAGGCATAAAAAGATGGCCCATTGTTTCCTGGGAATATCTAGGACACTGCTATTTCTCTTTAAATGACTCTGGTCCACACAGTAAAGTGAAGGATGGGCTGTCCTCCTGCGGGTTTAAACATATAGACCACTAATGTCTAGATATCCCAAAGCAAAAAATAATCTGGGTTGATGGTCTGCACACCCTGCCTTCATTGGATGGCTGCCAGCACTGCACTTAGCAAGTGAGGGGAGTAAAGTTCCCCCTCTTTTATTCCTGGGGCTGACAAAGTTAGCCATGTGACCTGTATGAAAATATGTGCAAAGTCACCAAAATGACACACGCACCAAAGTTTGTTCACTGCAGCTCTGTCAGAGCCAAATGTACCTTATAGATTTTTCCATATTTACTTTGAGAATAGAATCTTTATGTTTGACAGAATCTGAAAAATGAAGTACCCAGGGCAAAGTCTCTTCCGATAGATACGAAATGAAGAAAAACTCTTGTAATTTCATTTTAAATTCCCCCAAATGCCATTAGCAATTTCAGTTGCTGAGTATCCACTCAGACAGCTGAGAAGAAGCTATCATTTTCTTAGTCCAAATACAGATTGATATTGAATGGGGGAACCAGCTCAGTCTATAAATAACAATGATTATACTCCTAGCTATAAAAGGACCTTTCATTAGGCAGATTTTCCTTGATCACCTACAAGAGAGTGGGGACCCAGCCAGGCACCTGAAAAACAAAGTAACTCATGACAGTTTAGGTCTTACCCATATGGAGCACGTGGATACCTTGCCTCAAAAACTAGCAAATTGTGTACTACCATTGGAGAAGAAAAAATAACAGCAGTTGTTGAACTATAAGTAGAAACAACTGGGAAGAAAAATGATTGAGATCGTTCAGCACATGATCTTTGAGTTTGAGATTTTTTCAGATCTCAGTGTGTCTGCCTGTTAAACCCAGAGCGTATACATATTCCCATCTATTAAAGAAGAAACACAAGTTGGTTACTAGTTTAGCTAGTCTTCTACATTAATGTTGGGAAAACTTTGTTTTTCTTTGACAAGAATAGTTGCTTTTTATGTTAACCAGACCTTGTTTAGTTGCCAGTGACAGAAACTCAACTCAAAGTGACTTAAGCAAAAAAGAATTTTCTTGGGTCATGAAATCAAATTGTCCAGAGAGTGAAGGTGAATGGATCAAGGAGCTCAAATGCAGTAGGAATATTTCTTCCTCCATCATGTGATTCTGATTGAATTTGAAAGCCCAAGGAGCTTCTACTTTACAATTTCCAATTCAGTAGGAAAAAAAATGCTTTTCTTTCACAATGATTCCCACAAAGTTGCCCATCCCTCAATCAATCATAAAACCATTTGGGATGATGGCGTCCAAAGCACGGAAGATTTTGATTGTCTGGGATTAGGGTGGAGCGATTCCGCTAGAATTACAAGGGAAGGAGGGGTCATCCAAAGAAAATTGAAGGGCTGAGCATGAGAGGAAGGAGAAATGCAGATTGGGCAGAGAGAAACAAAACATATCAAATACAGTTTTTAATGGCCCTTTCATGACATTGTAAACACAGAATTTAAAAACAAAGTCAAAGATTTTTGTGAAAGTGGAAGAAGTGATAGTCTTCCAGTCTGGGGGTGCCTCCAAACCCAGAAATGAGGTGGAAATGAAGGATCATGTTGAGAAAGAGGATGTCTATCAACTTTGTCTCCTAGATTCAGTGTCCACATACTTTTCAGATCATCTGCCTGGATAAAGTGGTTGAGCTTGAGTTTAGTTAAATGTTTAAACAATTAATTTCAAAGTGAGAACTGACAATAAACTGTTAGTGTAGTGGTCTTTGGAAACAGAGCTACGTTTAAACAGTAGCTTCACTGCTCAGTAGCTCTATGACCTGCAACATGTCAACTCTCTTTAAATCTTAATTTTCCCAAATGGGGAAAAATGGAGACCATAATGGTACCTACAGGGCTGTTTAGGGATGAAATATGATCACACGATGCTTAGCATAGAACCCAACTCACAGGAAGAAGTTGGAAAATTTTTGACATTTTGTTGTTTTTTTTCTTTCTTTCCATAAGGAAAAAAGTTTTTTGGAGAAAAATATTCAGTGCTCTAACATGTTGATTCTCACCAGGACTGGCTGCGTAATTTGCAGGGCCCAATGCAAAATGAAAACATGAGGCCTCTTGTTCAAAGGCTATTAGGAATTTCAAGATGGCGACAGCAGAGAATGAAACCAAGTGTGTGGGGCCCTCCTGACCATGGGGCCTTGTGCGACTTCACAGGTTGCACACCAGTGAAGATGGTTCTGATTCTCACACTACTTTTGCTAAAAGAAAAGAATGTCCGAGCAGATCACTTCTGAGTAAGAAGGGAGTGGGAGCATTTGCCTGAGGTCTATTTCTTTTGAGGAGCAAAATCGGAAGAGAAAGTTCCATTTTCTTCCCCTGCAGGGAGCAGGAGAAACTTCAGACATGGATAAGAGATGGACCCATTCCCAGGAGATGCCACTTTCAATTGATTTTAAGGAGGCGTAGAAGAAAGAAGAAAGACTAACTTTTTTTTTTTTTTTTTTTTTAATTTGGATGAGAAGCTTTCTGGAGATGGAAGACAAATGACAATATGGAAAGGAATTTTCGGTGAAATAACATTATAAATAGCTCTGAAAGCATAACAAAGTGAAGCCAATACAAATGGATGCATTGCACAGTCCGAAATTCCACCAAGATTCTCTTTCAACAATACACTTTATTAATAAATCAGTTTTCTTTGCTCCATTAAAATCATAAAGCTAAGCAATTTGTGGTTAGGTTAATGTCACTTTTGTCCTCACTCAAAGAGCTCACTTGAGCAATCAAGAATGGTTTTGATCTAAGAGATTTAAAAATACATTAAAAAAATTTAATTCCTATAAATTGAAAAAAAGAAATCTTGTTTATACTGAGTCGTGGATTATTCTATGGTTCCACTGCAACAGAGGAAAGGACCCAAATAATCCTCTAATCTATATGGGCTGCAAAGACATATGGGAAAATCTTCTTCCTTTCCCTGATTCAAAGCAATCTAAGATGATGGTCATGTTGCCCTAGCTTAAAAGTCAAGGGTGAGAAGCTGGGCCACGCCCTCCTCATTTTGTTTTGGGTAGCAATTTAACCTTGACTCCAACCATCCCCAGTTGCAAAGTGGCATGCTGGCTAATCAATATGAACATTAAATAACATTTATTTAGAACCTAATATATAAAAAGCAGTAAACTGTGTGGCAGGAGCGTATTTACTTTAGCATCCCAAATAAAGGAAAGAGTATATGTAAAACATACAAGCCTAGTAGGTAATTTAAAGCATGGCTTGCACCAACTGTAGAGCAAGAAGCCCCATCAAGGGCCAGGGGTTAAAAAAAATTATGGATGGCGGAAAAATTCCAGAACAATCTTACTTTTGGCACATTGTTGAAAACGTTATCAACCTCTTTCCAGGTTAAAAGGAAACATGGTTAAAATTTCATTTTGTTAGTTTTTTAATGAGGAGTTTGCCATGTTGGTGTTGCATGTTCACAACTGACAAGTAGCTTGCCCACATGGAGATTTCCTCTGGGATCTCATGATCTCAGATAAGTTACAGCCCAATTTACCTCTTGGATGAATTTGGATCTGTTAAAAGGAAAGATTTGACAACACATTCAGTAGTCGCCTCAGAGCTCTAGATGTTCCTCAAGGCAGATTTACCCCCAAGAAAAGGTTAAGCTTGAAAAATATGGTAGATAGATCCCATTCATTATTCTTTCGTGGGTGGCTGCAACACTCAATCCCTAAAGATTTAAGGCAAGATTCTGCACATCAGAATTGCTCACGAAAATATGGATTCCTGGGCCACATCACTTTTCTGGGTGGAGTCTTGGAATTTTGCATTTTTAAAACTTCCCATTGAGTATCCTGATTTGGGATCACTTAACTCAGAACAACTCAGTCCTTTTGTTCTCAGCTGAGAACCGAGAAATTACTTTTGCCTCCTAAGTGTCAACCCTCACTGCAATCATTTTCCATCCTCAGGAGACCTATGATGATCAAGTTGGAATGTGTATTCCTAGATAGTTTAGATTAGAACAGGGGTCAACAAACTACGACCCACAGGTCAAATCTGGCTGGCAGCCTACATATGTAAATAAAGCTCTATTGGAACACAGCCACGCCCATTTGTTTACATATTTATTGCTGCTTTTAGGCTGTAAGAGCAGATTTGAAAAGTTGCAACAGAGACTATTAGCCTGCAAAGATTAAAATATTTGCTAGCTGACCTTTTCCAAAAAAAAGAGTTTGTAGACGTCTAGTTTAGAAGATAGCTGATATTTTTTCCAGAGCTTACTTGGTTGGACCACATTGGGTACATGAATTGTTTCACGTTGTTCTCCCAGCAGTTCTGAAGCGGTGGGTTTTATCTTCTTCTTCAGTTACGGAAAGTATGATACAAAGAGGTTCCATAATGTAGTCAAGGTTACCCAGCCAGTGAAAGGCAGAGCTAGGCTCTCACCTCTGGCTCCGTAGCCCGTGCTCACAGCTCCTGTTCTCCACTGTGCAAGACTTCATTGGATCCCTTCCTTGGCTAGAAAAAAAAACCCCAATGAAGGGCTACCAATGAAGGGCATCACTTAGCTAAATGATTTATTCATCTGAAAAAAAGGAAGGATTGGGCTGGATTTTAACCTAGCCATTAATGAGCTTGTTAACCCTGACCTTTCAAATCAATCTTCTACATCTACCTTTACCTTTTAGGAAAGATTCCACTTTCCAGCGATAAAGCACATTTTCCTCTTCTTACCATCTAATGATCACTTGCTGTAATACTAGACATCATAGAAGCCCATCAAACCATTAGTTACACATAAAACCTATTAATGTACAGTATTCACAGTTGCATTTTCTTTCAAGTCGATAAAGAGGAAACAATTTATTATAAGGGCCTGATATCTACCTTGGTGCATTAAGACAGTCTTTCCCAAAGAGTCATGTGCTGTGCCAACCATATTTAGGGACCAAGGTAGTGAGGTAGTTAGAGAAGTGTGGGCTTTTCTCCCTGGTGTAGCCACTTCAAGTTGTATGGACTTGTTGGAGACTGAAACTGCCTAAGTATCAGAAGAGCTCTTGTGGAGATTAAACTTTAAAACTTACATAAATTGGGATGCTGGGCACAGAATAAGTTTTTCATAAATTATGAGTAGACTAAAATATTTCTTCTCCAGAACTAAAGAAGCTTCATCATCTAAGGGTAGGATAGACCTTGACACTGAAGGATCCTCACACTGCCCTAAGCCACCCTTGGGCCCCCGGGCCAGGCCCAACAGAGGGATTTGAAGAAGGCATTCCAGACCACAGAAGCACACCAACCTTTGAACTTTGAAAAAAGAAACCTGCTTCCCTGATATATTCTTGAAACAAAAAGATCTGAATCTACAGCCTGTTTCCTCTCTCCCTGTCTGCTTCTCTCTCTCTCTCCCTCTCCTTCCCTCCTCCCTCTTTCTTTCATTTATTCTTTCATACTCCTGGAATAAAAAAAAAAAAACCAGATGTCGGTCATTTCCCTGGGAGAAGGGACACTTAAAAGTTGCAAATTTTCAAAATATGCTTTTAGTCCTCAAAACTAGCCCGAGACCAACTTTCTCTGCTAGCCTACAGTACTCCCCACTGAATGCATAACCTCCGTGAGATTTCCAACCACAGAATTGTTGAGGGGAAAAAGAAAAGACAATGTTTAAAACCACTCAACTACCAAACATTCCAGGAGGTTTTAATATCTGCCTAGAAGTGGCAAAGTCAGGGATGGAGAAATGACAAGATGTGGTCTCTGCCTTACAGCATTTTATCAACAAGGCAAAATTGATTGATGGATTGATTGATGGATTGATTGATTTTGTCTATCTGTCGATCTACCGTGGTCCTGGTCCTTGAGGAAGCAACTGGTGGGAAAAGCCAATGATGCTGCCCCAGGTTGGAATATAGTGAATACTAAAAGTGGGTGATGGAGTGATTCCTGCAACCGTAGGAAAAGTTCATAAACCCAATCTGAACTGGGTTCTACAACATGAGTAGGATTGAGCTTGGTAAGGAGGAAAGAATCCACATTTTCATGGTAGGGAAAGTGTGAGAGAATGCTAAGAAGCGAGGAAAAGGAAGCTCTGTTGAGAGAGAGGGTGGGCCAGTAAGTTAATGAGCCTTGCCGATATGGAGGGTCTAAATACACTAGATATCAGAGGGAAAAGATGTAGGGTAGGTTGAGACCATATTATCCATGACCACTGATGACTGGCTGTGGAGGTGAGATTTTATTCTGAGTGTAAAATAGACCTACATCTTCAACAGCTTGGAGAAGTAAGTCTTTGTGCAAGAAGCAGACCATACTAATGCTGGTATGTTACTTCCTCTCCCCTCGCTCCCAGCTTGAGTTTCTTCCTAAGGAAGCCCCATAAATATTTGATAAGATCTCAGCACATTACATGGTTGGAACCCCAGCTCTACCATTTCACCTTTAGCAGAGTGACATCTCCTCTGAGCATTTGGTACTGAAGATGTCTCATAAGGCAAAAATTGAGTAGGGTCAACATCAGCCTTGCAAATCCTTAGGAAGGTCCTACAGTTGGGACTGCCATTTTCTCTCTCTTATGCCCAGGGTGGCTAGTTTCTCTCACTATGTTGGAACAGATCACTGCTTTTATTGCTTGAGTGCATGATGAAGTAATTGAATGTTTTAGGAACCTAATGTATGGAGAATATGAACCTTTTTACATCAGACTCACACTTATTTTGGCAGCAGGTTCAAGCAGGAGAGATGCCTGGGAATGGACTCTGACAGAGGCAACAGAGTTTTTTTTTCTCACTTCATGTTCACTGTGGAGCAGGCCTTCCTCGTCTGAGGAGAGAGCAGGACAGGGTGCACTATTACATTATCTCTTTTTGCCAAGCACAAAGGGCTCAATTCCAGTAAGTTCTACAGGCTTATGATGTGGCTCCACTTTGCATGTGCTCTCTTATTTAATTCTCACTATAGCCCTATGTAGTGGACATCATTACTAACCTCGTTTTAAAGATGAAGAAACTGAAGCCTAGAGAATTTAGGGAAGCAACAGCAAAGCTTGTAAGTGGCAGAGCTGGGATTTGAACCCAGGTTTGTTTGACTTCAGGGCTCAAGCACAGCTAGTTATGTAACTTTGGGCTAGGTACATAATCCTTTTTACATTATCATTATAAATATATTTGTTAGTATACTATTAGTATGTAAATTACATATTAGTATATACAATTTATTATATATTAATATATGTGATAATCATATATATTATTACAGCCGCTATATTATGATCTGT
Organism: Diceros bicornis minor; assembly: GCF_020826845.1. Classification (NCBI taxonomy): domain Eukaryota; kingdom Metazoa; phylum Chordata; class Mammalia; order Perissodactyla; family Rhinocerotidae; genus Diceros; species Diceros bicornis. Next base: position 69,237,880 of record NC_080741.1, read on the forward strand.
AAAATGAGGATCATAACACCACCTCATAGTGAAGACCTATGGAATAAGGTAAACACATCACCCTCATTCGTCATGTTATCTTCTACAAAATAGCTATTATTGTTATCTTCATTATATACATATAAGGGAAATGTAAATCAAATACCTTTTGAAACACTGTTCCCACCATCTACAAGATCTAGTCTAACTGGGACAAGACATATATATATAAAAGATATAAACCAAAGGCACATATGACTATGTGCCCAGAGAAGTCATTCAGCAAAAAGGTGTCAAGTATTCCAAGAAGGAGCACCCGTGGCCTGGTAATGGTGGGCAAAGTGGAACTTCATTTAGATGTTGAGGAAAGTGGCCAGATGTGGAAGTTAGGGGTGGAAACGAGCATAGGCAAAGGTTTGGAGCCAGGAAGTGGCCTGGTAGATCCAGTTAACTAGGAGCATACAAAGATTTCATTGTAGCAACGTTTATGACACTGAAAAAATGCAAAACAGTAGGGAATTAGAGTTGATTATGATCTACCCATAGTATAACATACAATATAGCCTTATAAGAAGATAAGTAGATCTTTTATATGTGATATAAAGCGAAGCCTGCTCTCCAGGACTGGGTTAAACTCTCATCCACATGCACTCTCAGTTCCTTGTCCTTCTCCTCTGTAGTGCTCATCACATTTTTTGATATCACTTATGGTGTGATGATTTGAATAATGCCTGTGTCTCCCCCATTTGACCATAAGGACCATGAGGATAAGAACCACAGGTATTTATGTTAATCACTCTATTCCCATCATCAAGCCAAATGCCTGTACATACTGAGGACTAAGTCAAATTTGTTCAAATTTGGTGCCCACATGCATGAATGAAAGAAGAGATGAATCCACATTAAATACACAAGTGAAAAAAAAAGTACCGAATTTATTAAATAACATGTATGGTTAAGATGACAAGTCCAATCCATTGGTAGTGTCTGTAAGGATTCTCAGCCTTTGTTCAGGTTTAGGGAAGAAAGACAACCAGAAGGAGAAATGTCTGTCATGGGTGCCCCATCCCGTGTGGCAGTTCATTCCCCTATTGGATGTAAACCAGGAGCATATGTATGCCAAGTGCTAAGAGACCATGATGTGATGTACAACTTATCAGGAATATTATTCACTAAATAATTACAGTTGTTGCCCCTGGATGGTTTGGACTTGCTGTAGATTTTTTTAATTGCTTTAATTTTCTGCTGAGTGTCTATGACCTTTATGACCGAGAAAAAAATAGGCTATTTTCATTTTAGAGGTTTACCTCTCACCTCACCTGACACTGTTCCTGCTTTATCTCGTTCCTCTTTCTCCTCCTCCTTCCCCCAGCCCTACCCCATTTGGGAGGATTTTGCTCCCCACAGAGGTATAAAGACCCCTCACTGCCATGACTGACCTCCAATCTCCAAACTCCTTGCTAATTATCACTCCTCTGAGGAAGGTGAGAGCGACTACTTACCTGGGTGTAGAGGAGGAAACAACTGCCTCATGAATATGCAATGAATTCCCGACAACCCATCAGCCCTTGAGCAGCAGGATGGCGAAGCTCCTTTGAGGTCTGATATGACAGAGGGAAGGAAGCAGAAAACTCAAATATAGTAGTTTGCGGAACAGAGGAATACCCAGAGCCAATAGACTAGAAGAAATTAAAGGTTCGCTGACATTCCACTCAACCAAAGGCATTCTTTATTCTAAGGGGATAATAGCTATCTACGAAAGAACTGTCTGTGATTCTATTCATTTCTGCTGCTACCACCAGCACAGTAGAGGCCTAATGCAGTATACAGTGTCACCTAGAATCACTGATTGTTCCTTTCAGGCAGCAGAACAAGCCCAGACTGTCTGAGTGAGAGTTCCCAGAGCTGCCTGCCATGAAGAAATGGGTTTTTTAGTCTGGAAATGCTCAGGATTAGGGGATCCACCCTGAACTTCAGTTTTGTTTTCCCAAGTGTGGTCCCAGAACACCCATGTGATAGGATGTTAATGGTCATCCTGCGTAAAAAGGTTGTGGGGTAAACAAGTTTTAGATGTACTCATTTTAACAATACCAGTTTTTTCCTTTCTTGTGGGACTTGGATGCAGAGCCTTCATAATGCTAATGTACATTATGACTCTCGAACAGGGAGATGGGGCTGACAGCGTTTCCCAACCTTATTTGTCCAGAGTACTTTTTTCATGGTGTGTCTGGATGGACAAGTATTTCAAAGAACAGATTTTCAGAAATGCTACCATAAACATTTGTGGCAAGAGTCAGAGGGACTCCCCAGAAATATTTTGAAATGGATTAGGTGGCCTTTTGTGTCTGAGTCTTTTGCGGCATTTAACATCATTTTGGCACATGAATTGCCAAAAGAAAAAGCCTACAACTCTTAGAAATACAGTGCTAATTTTTTTCTGAATTGATAATGTGCAGCCAGGTTAACTAGAAGAGTGCAATCTTGTAAAGTGAACCCCATTGTCCCACCATCTCCCACTATAAGTTTTCAGATATGTTTTCGGAGACAGGATCTTCCTTCTTCAGCCAAGTTTGATGCGTAGTTCAAAGCAGAGGTGGTGCAGGCAGCCATTCTAAAGCAAGAATCCTTTCCTCCTAGAAATGGTAATGCTTCTTTCTCCAACAGCACACAACAATCTCCCGTCACACCCCAGCTTTTCATTCTTGCTTTGCAATTATTTTAATACTTTCCCCAAATCTGGAGACTCTCCTTTCCTGCCAGCTAAATCAGAATTTCTCTCATATCAAAGGAGACCTTCATTTTCCAGCTAAAGCTACCAGAACAGCATCATTATATCTAAAGAAGAGTTTACTATAATTTGAGTATAATATATAATATAAATGAGTCAAAATGTTATAGTAAGTAGCAGGAAAAGGGAGAGATTAATTTGGGACTTTATCTTGAAAAAATTAATTATTAATGTAAGCTTAGATTTTTATATATAACTAAAATTAGATTGTAATTATAACAGTATGTACTTTTTGGACACTATTGTAAGATAACACCAAACAATACTCTTAACTCCACAGATGACTTTCTTATCACAGTCAGGAATATTTTGCAAAAATGTTCCTGAGTTTCATCAAACTATCCCAGAGTGCTCACATAATTCTTTGATATTCACATCTTTCTGTTCTGAAATGCCCATTCATGTTGATTTTCTCCTCTTTCTTTGTTAACTGGCCTAATTCTGCCAGATTCTCTTTTATCAATGGCTTTGCATACATTTCAAAAGCAGTTCTCATACTGAATTCCTCTATACTCCCCAAAACGCAGTTTTCCAACATCACTTTCACCAATTTCATGAAATTCTGCTTCTTTTCCAGGATGGACAAGTTCACTTTTTAACAAATTAAAATTGTTCTGTTGGATGTTTAAAATTATCCATGAGAGAGACCACAAAGATTTAGAAGTAGCAGTTAGTCCTAAGTGGAAAGGGATGATTGAGTGGAGACAAATCTGACAAGTAGTTATCACCAATATTTTCGTGTTATAATGACATCTGTTTTTTGTGTGAACCTGGTCACTTAGGGGACTTGAATCATGAAGAGCCTTTGTACATAAATATGAAAATTGTTAAATCATAAACAACTAATCTGTTTTTCAGCTTGCAGTTTTACAAATCTGATAGGTCAGAAATATCAGATTTATTAACACGAGAAAAATCTGAAGTGTTTTGTTGGATATTAGCTCAATTCAAAAGGCACAAGTTTATGGGCATTTTAAGAGAAAAAGAAAACATATAAAATCTACCAGAGATGAATAAAAAATCAGGGAACTTCTACTTCCATTTCTTATATTTCGTGAGACTCCTTTGCACCCGACAGGTAATAGTTCTGTTTAAAAACATTCAAAGATGGTACAGTTGCTTCTGTTTATATAAAGGACAAAAATAGGCAAAACTAGTCTATACTGTTAGAAATCAGGATAGTGGTTACTCCTAGAATTCTTCTGTAAGAAATATTTGTCTCTTCTCTCCCATTTGTTTATTTAATAATTTATTAGTATGGGACCGTGCATACTAATTTTACACTTTGGGTTACAATGTAACACCACGTTATTTATTTTTTGTTCAAATTGTTCTTTCTGCCCCCGCCCCCCAGCTTTATTGAGGTATAATTGACAAGTAAAACTGTAAGATATTTAAAGTGTACAATGTGATGACTTGATATAAGCACACATTGTGAAACGACTCCCCCCATCGAGTTAACACATCCATCACCTCACACATGTACCTTTTTTGTGTGTTTGATCACATTTAAGTTCTACTCTCGTAACAAATTGCAATTATACAATATGGTGTTGTCAACTATGGTCACCATTTTATGCATTAGATGCTCAGAACTTATGAGATTAATAACTGATAGTTTGTACCTTTTACCAATCTCTTCCTATTCACACACACACACCCACCCCTAGCCCCTGGCAACCACTTTTCTACTCTCTGTTTCTATTAGTGATACCATGCAGTACAGTTGTCCCCAGGTATCCTTGAGAGATTGGTTCCAGGAACTGTGACGGATATCAAAATCTGCAGATTTTTAAGTCCCTTTTATAAAATGGCATAGTACAATGAATGCAATCAGCCCTCCGTGTCTGTCAGTTTCCACATCTGCAGGTTCAAGGGACTACAGATCGATTGTGCATTCTCAGACAACACCCTTCAGATTCACCCATGTTGTCACAGGTGATAGGATTTCCTTCTTTTTTTTTTAATTTTTTGTCTTGTGAGGAGAACTTTGAAGATTTACTCCCTTAGCAACTTTCAAATATGCAATACAGTATTATTGACTGTACCACCCTAGTGGTCTAGTGGTTAAGATTTGGTGCTCTTGTCTTCGCTGCCCAGGTTCATTTCCTGGTCAGGGAACCACACCACCCATCTGTCAGTTGTCCTACTGTGGCAGTTGTCATACTGTGGCAGCTGCATGTTGCTGTGATGCTGAAAGCTATGCCATTGGTGTTTCATATACCAGCAGGGTCACCCACGGTGGACAGGTTTCAGGAGAGCTTCCAGACTAAGACAGACTAGGAAGTAGGACTTGGCCACCCACTTCCGAAAAAATCAGCCATGAAAGCCCAACAGCAGCAGGGCATTGTCTGATATAGTGCAGGAAAGTGAGAGGGTGGTGCAAAAATGTCCGGCAGAGTTCCACCTTGCTGTACACAGGGTTGCCAGGAGTTGGAATGGACTTGACAGCACTAACAACAAATTATTAACTGGAGTAGCCATATTTTGCATTACATCTCCATGACTTTTTATTTTATAACTGAAAGTTTGTACCTTTTGACCCCCTCCATCCATTTTGCGCACCCCATATCCCCCACCTCTGGCAACCACCAACCTCTTCTCTGTATCTATGAGTTCGATTTGGGGGGGGGGGGTTCTTTCTTTTCTTTTTTTTTTAGATTCCAGATATAAGGGAGATCATATGGTATTTATCTTTCTCTGTCTGACTTATTTCACTTAGCATAATTCCCTCAAGGTCCATCCATTTGTCACAAATGGCAAGATTTCCTTATTTTTTATGGCTGAATAATATTCCATTATACATATATATATATATATATATATATATATGTATATCACAATTTCTTCATCCATTCATCCATTGATGGACATGTAGGTTGTTTCCATATCTAGGCTATGGTAAATGATGCTACAACAAACATAGGGGTGCATATATCTTTTCCAGTTAGTGTTTTTGTTTTCTTCAAGTAAATATCCAGAAGTGGAATTGCTGAATCATATGGTAGCTCTATTTTTAATTTTTTGAGGAAACTCCATACTGTTTTCCATAGTGGCTGCATCAATTTACATTCCTACCAACAGTGCACAAGAGTTCCATTTTCTCCGCATCCTCACCAACACGTTATTTTTTGTCATTTTGATAACAGCCTTTCTAACAGATGTGAGGTGGTATCTCATTGTAGTTCTAATTTGCGTTTCCCTGATGATGAGTGATGTTGAGCATCTTTTCATGTGCCTGTTGGCCATCTGTATGTCTTCTTTGGAAAAATGTCCATTCAGATCCTCTGCCTATTTTTTAATCAGGTTGGTTTTTATTTTTTTTTTTGATACTAAGTTGTGTAAGTTCTTTATATATTTTGAATATTAACCCGTTATCGAATGTATAATTTGCAACTATTTTCTCCCATTCAGTAGGTTGCCTTTTCATCTTGTTGATGTTCCTTTGCTATGCAAAAGCTTTTTAGTTTGATGTAATCCCACTTGTGTATTTTTGCTTTTGCTGTCTTTGCTTTTGATGTCCCAGCAAAAAAATCATCACCAAGACTAATGTCAAGCAACTTACCACCTATGTTTTCTTCTAGGAGCCTTATGGTTTCAGGTTTTCTGTTCAAATTTTTAATCCATTTAGAGTTAATTTTTGTGTACGGTGTAAGACAGTGGTTCAGTTTCATTCTTTTGCATGTGGCTGTCCAGTTTTCCCAACACCGTTCATTGAAGAGACTGTCCTTTCCCTATTGTGTATTCTTGGCTCCTTTATTACAAATTAATTGACCATATATGTTTGGGTATATTTCTGGACTCTCTATTCTATGCCACTGATCTATATGTCTGTTTTTATGCTAATACCATACTGTTTTGATTATTGTAGCTTTGTAGTATATATTTTGAAATCAGGGAGCATGAAGCCTCCAGATTTTTTCTTGTTTCTCAAGATTGCTTTGACTATTCAGGGTCTTTCGTGGTTCCATACAAATTTTAGGATTGTTTGTTCCATTTCTGTGAAAAATGCCATTGGAGTTTTGATAGGGATTGCATCGAATCCTGAGATTGCTTTGGGTAATATGGACATTTTAACAATATTAATTCTTCCAATCCACAGAATATGGAATATCTTTCCATTTATTCGTGTCTTCTTGATTTTCTTCTTTTTTTGTGTGAGGAAGATCAGCCCTGAGCTAACATCTGATGCCAATCTTCCTCTTTTTTCTGAGGAAGATTGGCCCTGAGCTAACATCCATGCCCATCTTCCTCTACTTTATATGGGATGCCGCCACAGCATGGCTCAACAAGCAATGTGTTGATGCACGCCCGGGATCCGAACTGGAGAACCCCGGGCCGCTGCAGCGGAGCGTGCGCACTTAACCACTTGCGCCGCCCGGCCGGCCCCCTGTCTTCTTCATTTTGTTTCATCAATGTCATATAGTTTTCAGTGCACAGGCTTTTCGCCTTCTTGGTTAAATTTTTTCCTAAGTATTTTATTCTTTTGGATACTATTGTAAATGGGATTGTTTTCTTAATTTCTCTTTCTGATAATTCATTATTAGTGTATAGAAACACAACAGATTTTTGTATATTGATTTTATATCCTGCAATTTTACTGAATTCATTTATTAGTTCTAACAGTCTTTTGGTGGAGTCATTAGGGTTTTCTGCATATAATATTATGTCATATGCAAATAGTGACAATTTGACTTCTTCCTTTCCAATTTGGATGCATTTTAATTCTTGTCGAATTGTTGTGGCTAGGACTTCCAATACTACGTTGAATAAAAGTGGTGAGAGCGGGCATCCTTCTCTTGTTCTTGTTCTTAGAGGAAAGGTTTCAGCTTTTTACCATTGAGTATAATGTTAGCTGTTGGCTTGTCATATATGGCCTTTATTGTATTGAGGTACATGCCTTCTATATCCACTTTATTGAGAGTTTTTATCATAAATGGATGTTGAATTTTGTTAAATGCTTTTTCTGTATCTATTGAGATGATCAAATGATTTTTATCCTACTTTTTGTTAATGTGGTGTATTACATTGATTGATTTGTGGATGTTGAACTATTTTTGCATCTCTGGAATAAATTCCACTTGATCATGGTGTATTATTTTTAAAGGTATTGTTGAATTCAGTTTGTTGATATTTTGTTGAGGATTTTTACATCTAATGTTCATCAGGGACATTGGCCTGTGATTTTCTTTTCTTGTGTCCTTATCTGGTTTTTATATCAGGGTAATTCTGGCCTCATAAAATGAGTTCAGAAGTATTCCCTCTTCTTGTATTTTTTTGGAAGAGTTTGAAAAGCATTGGTATTAATTCTTTTTTAAATGTTTGGTAGAATTCACTAGTGAAGCCGTCTGCTCTTGTACTTTTGTTTATTGGGAGGTTTTTTATTACTGATTCAAACACCTTACTAGTAATTAGTCTATTCAGATTTTCTATTTCTTCATGATTCAATCTTGATAGGTTGTATTTTTCTAGGAATTTATCCATTTCTTCTAGGTTGTCCAATTTGTTGGCATATAATTGTTCATAGTGGTCTTTGTATTTCTGTGGTATCAGTCATAATGTCTCCTCTTTCGTTTCCAATTTTATTTATTTGCTTCCTCTCTTTTTTTTTATTGTGGTAATATTGGGTTATAACATGTAAATTTCAGGTGTACATGATTATATTTTAATTTCTGTGTAGACTACATCATGTTCACCACCCAAAGACTAATTACAATCCATCACCATACATGTGTGCCTAATCACTCCTTTTGTCCTCCTCTCTCCCCCGTTCCCCTCTGGTAACCACCAATCCAATCTCTGTCTCTATGTGTGTGTTTGTTGTTGTTTTTTTCTTCTATTTATGAGTGAGATCATACGGTACTTGACTTTCTCCCTCTGACTTACTTCGCTTAGCATAATACCCTCAAGGTCCATCCATGATGTCACAAATGGCCAGATTTCATCATTTTTTATAGCTGAGTAGTATTCCATTGTGTACATATACGTTGGGCACCTAAGTTGCTACCAAGTCTTGGCTATTACGAATAATGCTGCAATGAACACAGGGGTGCATATATCTTTATACATTTGTGTTTTCATGCTCTCTGCATAAATACCCAGCAGTGGAATAGCTGGATCGTATGGTAGTTCTATTCTTAATTTTTTGAGAAATCTCCATACTGTTTTCCATAGTGGCTGCACCAGTTTGCACTCCCACCAGTACTGTATGAGACTTCCCTTCTCTGCACATCCTCTCCAACACTTGTTATTTCCTGTCTTGTTAATTATAGCCATTCTGACGGGCGTGAGGTGATATCTCATTGTAGTTTTGATTTGCATTTCCCCGATAATTAGTGATGTCGAACATCTTTTCATGTGCCTATTGGCCACCTGTGTATCTTCTTTGGAGAAATGTCTGTTCAGATCTTTTGCCCAGTTTTTAATCGGTTTGTTAGATTTTTGTTGTTGAGATGTATGAGTTCTTTATATATTTTAGTTTTAACCCCTTATCAGAAATATGGTTTGTAAGTATCTTCTTCCAATTGTTAGGTTGTCTTTTCATTTGGTTGATGGTTTCCTATGCTGTGCAGAGGCTTTTTAGTTTGATGCAGTCCCATTTGTTTATTTTTTCTGTTGTTTCCCTTGCCCAGTCAGACATACTTGAAATTATGTTGCTAAGACTGATGTTGAAGAGCGTACCTTCATGTTGCCTATGTTTTCTTCTAGAACTTTCATGCTTTCAGGTCTTACATTCAAGTCTTTAATCTATTTTGAGTTAATTTTTGTGTATTGTGTAAGATAATGGTCTACTTCCATTCTTTTGCATGTGGCTGTCCAGTTTTCCCAACACTATTTATTGAAGAGACATTCCGTTGTCCGTTGTATGTTCTTGGCTCCTTTGTTGAAAATTAGCTATCCGTAGATGTGTGGGTTTATTTCTTGGCTCTTGGTTCTGTTCCATTGATCTGTGTATCTGTTTTTGTGCCAGTACCATGATGTTTTGATTACTATAGCTTTGTAGTATATTTTGAAGTCAGGGAGTGTGATACCTCCAGCTTTGTTGTTGTTTTCTCAGGATTACTTTGGCTATTTGGCGTCTTTCATTGTTCCATATGAATTTTAGGATTCTTTGTTCCAGTTCTGTGAAAAATTTCATTGGAATTTTGATAGAGATTGCACTGAATCTATAGATCGCTTAAGGAAGTATGGACATTTTAACCGTGTTAATTCTTCCAATCTAAGAGCACAGAATATCTTTCCATTTCTTTGTGTTTTCTTCTATTTCTTTCAACAATATTTTATAGTTTTCAGTATACAGGTCTTTCACCTCTTTGGTTAAGTTTATTCCTAGGTATTTTATTCTTCTTGTTGTGATTGTAAATGGGACTATGTTCTTAATTTCTCTTTCTCCTAATTTGTTGTTAGTGTATAGTAACATGACTGATTTTGTATGTTGATTTTGTATCCTGCAACTTTACTGTATTCATTTATCATTTCTAAAAGTTTTTTTGAGGATTCTTTAGGGTTTTCTATATATAAAATCATGTCATCTGCAAATAGTGACAGTTTCACTTCTTCCTTTCCAGTTTCGATAACTTTTATTTCTTTTTCTTCCCTGATTGCTCTGGCTAGGACTTCCAATACTATGTTAAATAAGAGTGGTGAAAGTGGGCATCCTTGTCTGGTTCCTGTTTTTAGAGGGATAGCTTTCAGTTTTTCTCCATTGAGAATGATATTAGCTTCAGCTTTGTCATATGTGGCCTTTATTATGTTGAGGTACTTTCCTTCTATACCCATTTTATTCAGGGTTTTTATCATAAATGGATGCTGTATCTTGTCAAATGCTTTCTCTGCATCTATTGAGATGATCATGTGATTTTTATTCTTCATTTTGTTAATATGGTGTATCACATTGATTGATTTGTGAATGTTGAACCATCCCTGCATCCCTGGAATAAATTCCACTTGATCATGGTGTATGATCTTTTTAATGTATTGTATTCGATTTGCTAGTATTTTGTTGAGGATTTTTGCATCAATGTTCATCAGTGATATCCACCTGTAATTTTTGTGTGCGTGTGTTGCCCTTGTCTGGTTTTGGTATCAGGGTAATGTTGGCTTCATACAATGAGTGAGGTAGCTTCCCCTCCTCTTCAATTTTTTGGAACAGTTTGATAAGGATAGGTATTAAGTGTTCTTTGAATGTTTGGTAGGATTCACCAGAGAAGCCATCTGGTCCTGGACTTTTATTTTTTGGGAGGTTTTTGATTACTATTTTGATTTCCTTACTGGTGATTAGTCAATTCAAATTGTCTATTTCTTCTTGATTCAGTTTTGGAAGGTAGTATAATTCTAAGAATTTATCCATTTCTTCTAGATTATTCAATTTGTTGGCATATAGCTTTTCATAGTATTCTCTTATAATCTTTTGTGTTTCTGAGGTGTCATAATTTCTCCTCTTTCATTTCTGATTTTATTTATTTGAGCCTTCTCTCTTTTTTTCTTGGTGAGTCTAGCTAAAGCCTGTCAATTTTGTTTATCTTTTCAAAGAACCAGCTCTTAGTTTCATTGATTTTTTTTCTTTTTTTTTAGTCTCTATTTCATTTATTTCTGCTCTGATTTCTATTATTTCCTTCCTTCTACTGATTTGGGGCTTTGTTTGTTCTTCTTTTTCCAATTCCTTTAGGTGCACCGTTAGATTTTTTGTTTGAGATTTTTCTTGTTTGTTGAGATAGGCCTGTGTTGCTATAAACTTCCCTCTTAGAACCACTTTTGCTGTATCCCATAAATTTTGGTCTGTTGTATTTTCATTTTCATTTGTCTCCAGGTATTTCTTTTATTTCTTCCTTGACCCAATCATTGTTCAGTAGCATTTGGTTTAATCTCCACATATTTGTGGCTTTTCCGATTTTCTCCCTGTAGTTGATTTCTAGTTACATACCGTTGTGGTCGGAAAAGATGCTTGGTATTATTTCAATCTTCTTAAATTTATGGAGACTTGTTTTGTGGCCTAATATGTGATCTATCCTGGAGAATGTTCCCTGTTCATTTGAAAAGAATGTGTTTTCTGTGGTTTTTGGATGGAATGTTCTATATATATCTACTAAGTCCAACTGGTCTAATGTGTCATTTAAGGCCAATGTTTCCTTACTGATCTTCTGTTTGGATGATCTACCCATTGGTGTAAGTGGAGTGTTAAAGTCCTCTACTGTTATTGTGTTGCTGTCTATTTCTCTTTTTATGTCTGTTAATAATTGCTTTATATATTTAGGTGCTCCTATGTTGGGTGCATAGATATTTACAAGTGTTATATCCTCTTGTTGGATTGTTCCCTTTATCATTATGTAATGCCCTTCTTTGTCTCTTGTTATAGTTTTTGTTTTAAAGTCTATTTTGTCTGATATAAGTATTGCTACCCAAGCTTTCTTTTCATTGCCATTTGCAGGGAGTATCTTTATCCATCCTTTCACTTTCAGTTTGTGAGTGTCTTTAGGTCTGAAGTGCGTCTCTCATATGCAGCATGTATGTGGCTCTTGTTTTTTATCCAATCAGCCACCCTATGCCTTTTGATTGGAGCATTTACTCCATTGACATTTAAAGTAGCTATTGATAATAATGTACTTATTGCCATTTTGTTACTTTCTTTCTGGGTCTTTTAGTAGTTCTTTTCTGTTCCTTTCTTCTTCTCTTGCTCTCTTCCCTTGTGGTTTGATGGCTTTCTTTAGTATTATGTTTGGATTCCTTTCTCTTAATTTTCTGTGCATTTATTACAGGTTTCTGGTTTGTGATTACTGTGAGGTTCATATATGATAACCTACATATATAGCAATCTATATTAATTTGATGGTCTCTTCAGTTTCACCTCTTGCTAAAAGCTCTACTCTTACTCCCCTCCTCCCATATTTTATGTTTTTGATATCATATCTAACCACTTTTTTTGTGTGTATGTATCTGTTCCTCTCTTATCATGGAAATAGATAAGTTTAGTACTTTTTTGTCTTTTGACCTTCGTATTAGCTTCATATGTGGTTGATCTGCTACCTTTATTGTATATTTGCATTTACCAGTGATTTTATTGCTTTTTTTTTTTGATAATTTTCTTATTCCTATTTGTGGTCTTCTATTTTCCACGTAAATAAGTCTCTTTAGTATTTCTTGGTGATAAACACCTTTAGTTTTTGCTTGTCTGGGAAACTCCTTTCTGTACTTTAAATATATCGTGCCACTCCCTTCTAGCTTGTAAGGTTTCTGCTGAGAAGTCAGCTGATAGCCTTATGGGGTTTCCTTTGTATGTAACTTGTTACCTTTCTCTTGCAGCTTTTAGAATTCTCTTTTTATCTTTAATTCTTGACATTTTAATTATAATGTGTCTTGGTGTGGGCTTCTTCGGGTTTATCTTGTTTGGTGCTCTCTGTGCTTCCTGTACCTGAATGTCTGTTTCCTTCCTTAGGTTACAAAAGTTTTTAGCTATTATTTCTTCAAATATATTCTCTACGCATTTGCCTCTGTCTTCTCCTTCTGTGACACCTTTGACATGGATGTTAGTGTGCTTGATGTTGTCCCAGAGGTCCCTTAGACTGTCCTCATTCTTTTTTTTTTTTTTTTGAGAAAAATTGGCCCTGCACTAACATCTGTTGCCAATCTCCCTCTTTCTCTTTTTTCTCCCCAAAGCACCAGTACATAGTCATATATCATAGTTGTAGAGTTGTTGCCCTTCTATGTGGGATGCCACCTCCGCATGGCTTGATGAGCAGTGAGTAGGTCCATGCCCAGGATCTGAACCAGCGAACCCCAGGCTGCCGAAGTGGAATGCACAAACTTAACTGCTATGCCACCAGGCCAGCCCCCATCCTCGTTCTTTTTAATTCTTTTTTCTTTTATCTGTTCAGCTTGGGTGATTTCCTCTAGTCTTTTGTCCAGCTCACTGATCTGTTCTTCTGTATCATCTACTCTGCTATTGAGTCCCTCTAGTGAATTTTTCATTTCCGGTATGGGTCAGTTCATTTCATTTCCAATTGTAAGTCACTGCATGCTAGGGATGGGGTTTGTGGTGAGATTGTGTCTCAGTCTCTCCTACCTGCTTTAATGTAGGTTTTTTCTCATTTGCCTAATATGTAGGAGCTGCTCAACTAATTTTTGTTTTTTTCAGAGGAAATTTTTCCACATGGAGCCATAGATTTAGTGTGTTCACAGTTAGTGGTAAGTTCAGGATCTTCCTATGTCACCATCTTGAACCAGAACCCTCCTTCTTTTTTAAGGCTGAATAATATTCCATCACATATGTATGCATTTTCTTTATCCATTCATCCATCAATAGATACTTACATTGTTTCCATACATGGCTATTGTGAATAATGCTGCTCTGAACATGGAAATATAGATATCTCTTCAAGATAATGATTTTGTTTCCTTTGGATATACTCAGAAGTGGAATAGCTGGATCATATGGTAGTTCTATTGTTAATTTCTTGAGGAACCTCCATACTGTCTTCCATAGTGGCTGTACCAGTTTACATTCCCACCAACAGGGCACAAGAGTTCCCTTTTCTCCACATCCTCACCAACATTTGCTATTTCTTGTCTTTTTTATAATAACCACTTTAACAGATGTGAGGTGATATCACATTGTGGTTCTGATTTGCATTTCCTTGGTGATTAGTGATGTTGAGCACCTTTTCATGTACTTGTTGGCCTTTATATGTCTTCTTTGGAAAAATGTCTATTTAGGTCCCTTGCCCATTTTTCAATTGGCTTATTTTTTTTTTTTTTGCTCGAGTTGTATGAGTTCCTTGTATATTTTGGATATTAACACCTTATTTGATACGTGGTTTGCAAATATTTTCTCCCATTGAGTAGGTTGTCTTTTCATTTTGTTGATGGTTTCCTTTGCTGTGCAGAAGCTTTTTAGTTTGATGTAGTCCCACTTGTTTATTTTTGCTTTTGTTGCCTTTGCTTTTGGCATCAAACCCCAAAAAAATCATTGCCAAAGCCAATAATAAGCAGCTTACCCCTGTTTTCTTTTAGGAGTTTTACAGTTTCAGGTCTTATTTTTAAGACTTTTACAGTTTCATTTCTTACTCAAATTGTTTTATCTTTGAGCATGGGGAACACTTTCAGGTTGGTTCCCATGTCCTTTTGACATGTCACCTACTCTTTTGTTTTTTGAGCACTTCCTTAATTTCTGGTAATACAGGATGCTACAGGTTCATCTTGTATTTTCCCTGCCACAGCCCTACAATCAGCTATTTCTCTAAGGAGCCCTGATTCCTATTATTGAATTATATAAAATATAAACTTCTTGAAGATAAGAATCTTGTTTTTTTCCACCACATTTCAATATCTGTAAGCATCCTTGGCACCTAGCAAGCCCCGGATTAGTTCTTGTAGAATAAATACTTGAATGATCAAGTGGGTATTACAACTTTATTAAATGTTCCAGTAGCCTCTAGATATATCATGTCTTAACTAATAATCTATAAGAAAAGGAAATGAGGATTTGGGGCTCTGATTGCAGTCTGCCTGCTTAACTTCGTTTTGCCTTATTTCTTTATCTGTAAAATGAAGATAATAAAAACACCCGCCTATTAGTGCTGTTACGAGCTAATTCAATGAGTCAATCCACGTAAAGCGCTTAGAATAGTAGCTGGCACATGCTAAGAGCTCAATAAATATTAGATACTATTATCCTTAGTGTGTTGTACTGAGATATGACCTGCATGTTGGTTTCTGGATTCTTCCATCTATTTCCTAGACAGCACCTGTTGATTTACACTAGTTCTCCATTTTAATCTGTTAATCAGAGCCAAAGTTAGCCTTCATCTCGCCTTGGACTATGGTCTAAGGAATACAAGTAATCACACCCTCCTCTTCTGAATTCAGACCTAAATGGGGGGGAAAAAGAGAGTCAGATAATGAGTAAAAACATAAGCTTTATTACTGGTAACGTCGGCTTTTATTATTTGGCTTAGACCTGAGGCCCAAATGGCCTGTCTACTCCCTCCCCTAGGCCTAGACTTGGGACCTGCGTGGGGATGGTTGGTTCCACAGAGGGTCAAGGAAAATGATGCTACCTTACTCTCAGTTGAGATTAGAATGCCCTAAAGACAGGCCACATGTGTGCAGCAAAGTTTAATACATTAACCCTGCACAGAAGGGAATTGCAGACCAATGGATGTCAGACTCGTGCTGAATCATCACTCAATAAAACTACCCTCCCTCTTATGGGAGAAGCAAGTGAGGAATAAAGACAACAGTTTCTACTCAATGCTTAGAGTGAGCTTATGTTCCCATTTCATAGACTTGCACTAATGACAAGAAAGGAAGAAAGTGGTCCTTCATAGCTCCCATCTCTTTCCCGTAAAGTGTGAATCACAGAAAACACAAACATCCCTTCCCACCAGTTAAGAGGATTATGTCACATGTAAAGAACTTCAGCAACTGAAAAAGGCCTCTCTGATTCACCTGAACCAGAAAAAATGCAGGAATCTGATTTATTTGATTTTTCTCTTTTAAACTCTAACTGCATCCTCAGGCCCAAAACAAATATTATGCATGGAAGTCAGTTGCTTAGTTAGCACAAGAGAGGTTTTGTTTCCATTACATAAATTCAAGTTAGGATAGGTCAGGAGACTTAGGGGAAAACCACAGGCCTCCCTCTTGGTGTTGATCGCCTGACCGGAAAAGTACCTTTTCCAGCCTTTTATGAATGGACTGGCTGGCAGTCCTGAACCCATTGGCATGGACGTGGCTAAGGACATTAAACTCAAGAACTGGGCTTGCAAATAGGTCGTATCGCTCCTGTCAACGCTGATGGATTGTGAATGGGTGTTTGGAGTCTGCTGAACATTTGGGAGCCACTTTGGGCTCAGTAGAAAAGAAAAGATGGCTATGATATCCGCCATGAGTTTGGCAAGGCAGAGCAGTGGTAAGGGCTTGGTGTCTGAAACTCTGGTACATTCTAGTCAGCGTCACGTGTCAGCTTTCATGCTAATTTCCCCACTTATTGAAATCTCAAAATGCTCAGATATTTGTTGCCCCTTTCTTTGGCTGCACTCATCCTTGGGAAGGTGAGCTATA
The DNA here is from genome assembly GCF_020826845.1 of Diceros bicornis minor. NCBI lineage: Eukaryota > Metazoa > Chordata > Mammalia > Perissodactyla > Rhinocerotidae > Diceros > Diceros bicornis. The sequence continues at coordinate 69,254,705 of NC_080741.1, forward strand.
AAATAAGATTTATGGCAAGGATCAAAAACTCAAATAACTACCAGGCAGGTAACGTTACAAGACCAGAAATATAATATAACTTGGTAGTAGTAAAAATACAATGAACACTTATAAACTTGCTGTAAAGTGAGATAAACAGAAAATTACCAAAACCATTGAACCTCTATATGCCCATCCCCAATCGTATTCCTCAGATTCTTTCCTGCTAGAGGGAACTGCAAACCTGTTGTTTTTCTTTACTGGTTTGCCATATTTCCTAAATAAAATATTGCTAGTTTTGGCTATTTGGGGACTTAACGAAAATGAAATCATACTATATTCATTTTTCAGTTACTTGCTTTCTTGGTTAAACATTACATGCCTGAGAATTCCAGTATATACAATTTATTCACTGTCAATTCCTTTATAGGTTTCCAATGTATATACAACAATTAATTTTTCTAATCTATTATTGATGGATGTGTGGGTGGTTCCTAGCGTTTTACCATTACAGACAATGCTGCTGCTATAAACATACTTTTACACGACTCTGGTTGCACATTTGCAAGATCTTCTCTAGAGTATGTTCCTAGAGCAAGATTTCTAGATTGCAGAGAATGTGCTTGGTGGACATGGCTAGTTGGTGCCATAGTGTTTTCTAAGTGGATGTGTAGTTTTCAGCTTCCAGTTGCCACATGGGAGAGCTCTGCTCGTTCTACATCCTCAGCAACACTTACTGTTGTCGGCTCATTGATTTTTGCCTAATTGCTGAGCGTGAAATAGTATCTCAATGAAATGTTAATTTGCATTTTTCTGACAACAAATGAGTTGGAGCCTCTTTTTATATTTTTACGGGCATTTGTAGTTCCTTTTCCTGTGAAATGACTGTTGGTATCTTTTGTATATTTTTTCTACTTCATGTTTTGTCTAAATTTCTGTTGGGTTGTTTTAAGGACATTTCAGTTCTTAAAACCATCTGGAATTAATATATACGTATAGTGTAAGATAGGGACGTGACTTCATGTTGTCCTATAGCAAAAAACAACTGTCCCACTACCATTTTTTTGGCTAGTACATCCTTTCTTCACTCATTTACAGCACAGCTGTATCCATATATGTGGGGTTTGCTTATACGTGGGTTTCGTTTCCGGATTCACTATTTTCATACAGTAGTTTATTTATGTATCCCTATGACATATAACACTATCTTGATGATTATAGCTTCATAATAAGTGTTGATACTTGGCAAAGTAAGGTCCCCATCTGGGTCTTCTTTTAAACTGTTGTATGACTGCTCTATTTCATAGAAATTTTAGAATGTGATTGTTAAATCCTACCCCCCACCTACCACCCCCTGCCAAAATAAAACCCTCTTGGGAGTTGGATTGGAATTACATTGAATCTAAAAATCTATTTGGGGAGAATTAATGTCTGCATAATATGTCTTCCCATTAATTTAGTACTTTCAATAGAGTTTTACAAATTTCTAAGATTAAACACGTTAAAATAGATTATTCCTAGGGAACTTATATTTCTGTTTCAATTCTTATAGTTATTTACTTTCTTCTTTCTTATTGAAATGAATAGAATTTCCAGCACTATTTTGAACAGTAGTGATGATTAAAAAATCAGTGTCTTGTTTCTGATCTTCAATAAACACACCTAAGATTTTTCTATTACATAAGATCCTACAGTTTTTGTTACTAAGCTATTTTCAAGTCGAAGATATTTCTGTGATTATCCAGAGATGATAGGTAGGTAGGTAGGTAGGTAGGTAGATAGATAGATAGATAGATAGATAGATAGATAGATAGATAGATAATTGATGATAGGTAGATTTTGATCAATATATATATTCACTACTAGTTTTTGAAATTGATCAGATTTTTATGTTTTTTGTTAATCCTGTAATTTTCCCCTTTAATAATATTCTGAAGTCAGACCATCCCTGTATTCCACAACAAAGAGCTATTTGATTACGGTATATTTGTAATACATTTTTATTCATTCAACTCTATTTTATTTAGTATTCTCATAAATATTCTTAAGAGAAATCAGCTTGTAAATTTCTTGTTCTATCTTCATCATATTCTGACTCCAATATTGACACCCTGGAGTCAAGGATGTACTTGACTTATAAAATAAGTTGGGTAGTTTTCTTTTTCTTTTTCTTTTCTTTTTCTTTTTCTCTCTTTTTTTCTCCTTTTTTCTCCTGGAAAAACAGTAGGGTAAGAATTATCTGTTCTTTTGAAAATTTGGAAGAACTCACCTGTAAAATCATTTGGCCCTGGGGCATATTATGGAAGTGGATAGTTCTTTAATTACCTTTGCAATTTCTATTCTATTTTTCTATTTTTATCTTATGCCAAAGTGTTTATTTTGTCCTTCTTTCAATTTTATTGATGCAGGGTTGTTTGTGATATTTTTTCCTTTAATCTGGGTAGTTATTTCCCCCTTCTCATTCTATATTTTGTTTTTTTTAATCTTGTCTCCTTTGTGTACATAATCAGTCTTGCCAAAGGTTTGTTTATCTTTTTATCTTTTCGAAGTACTAGCTTTTCCTTTCGTTAATCTTCTCTGTTTTTCCTCTCTGTTACATAGATGTCTATTCTTATCTTTAGTGTATCCTTACTTATTTCTCTCCACTTGCTCTATTTCCTTTCCCAGCTTCATTTTTAAACAGTTTTATTGTAGTATAATTGACATTGAATAAACTGTGCATATTTTAAGTGTGCAATTTGATAAGACTTGACATATGTGTACAACCATGAGATGGTCACCTCAATGAAAACAGTCAACATATCCAGCACACCAGAAGTGTCCTCATGACCCTTTGTAACTAAACCCTCTCTCCCACCTGTTGCAGCACCCTGGTCCACAGGTAACCACTGATCTGCTTTCTGTCACTGTGAATCTGTTTCATGTCATATCATTTATATAAATGGAAAAGCAATGTATGTATTCTTTTCTTGTCTGACTTACTTTTCTCAGCATAATTATTTTAAGGTTCATCTATATTGTTGGATCGATATAGATGTTGTACTAATACTTCATTCCTTTTTAACGCTGGATAGTATTCCATTATGTGGATATACCAGTCTGTTTATCCATTGACCTAATGATGGACATTTCAGTTGTCTGGGTTTTTACTATTACAAATAAAACTGCTGTGATGTTTCATGTACAAGTCTTCGTATTGACATATGCTCTCTTTTCTCTTGGGTAAATATCCAAGAGTGGAATGACTAGATCATGTGGTAGGTGTACAATTAATTTTTAAGAAACTTCCAAAATGGTTTTCCAAAGTGGTTGTATCATTTTATATTCCCACCAGCATTGTATGAGTGTTTCAGTTCTTCTACACCCTTGAAACACTTGATATGGTCAGTCTTTTAAATTTTAGTCATTCTAATAGATGTGTAGTGGTATCTCATTATGCGGATATATAAAATCTTAATTTGCATTTCCATAATTACTAATGATGTTGAGCATATTCCATGTGTTTATTGCCTATTTGTATATCTTTTTGGTGAAATGTCTAAATCTTTTGCTCATTTCTAATGAGGTTGTGAGTTTTCAGAGTACTTTGTATATTTCGAATACAAGTCCTTTATTAGATATATGACTTGCAAATATCTTCTCCCGGTCTGTGACTTATCTTTTCATTACCTTAACAATGTTTTTCAAAGAGCAGAAGTTTTTTAATTTTGATGCAGTCCACTTTACCAAACATTTTTAATGATCATTCATTTGATGCAGTAGTTAAGAAATCTTTCCATAACCTTGCCTCATAAAAATTCTTTCCTTTTGTTTTCTTCTAGAGGTTTTATAGTTTAGGGTTTATATTTAAGTCTATGGTCCATTTTGAGTTAATTTTTGTATAAACTATGAAGTATAGATAGAAAAATCACTATTTTTGCGTACGAATATCTGATTATTTCAGCATGGTTTATTGCAAGTCTATCCTTTCTCCGCTGAATTGCCTTCTCCATTTTGTCAAAAAAATCAGTTGTCCATATACATGTGGGTCTTTCTTAGGACTCTATTCTTCTCACAGATCTATTTCCCTATATTTAAGCCAATATCACACTGTCTTGATAACAGTAGCTTTATGATAAATCTTTAAAATAAATTGTATTACATCTCCAGCTTTGGTCTCCTTTTTCAAAGATGTTGGCTATTCTAGGTCCTATGCATTTCCATAGTAATTTTAGAATCAGCTTGGCAATTTCTACAAAATGTCTGATGGGATGTTGAATTTATAGGTTGCTTTCAATGTATAGGTTAAATTTGGGAGAATTTACATCTTTATAAATACAATACTGAGTCTTCCAACCAATGAACATTTATTTAGGTCTTTTTTAGTTTCTCCTAGTAATGTTTTGTAGTTTTTAATGTATAGGGATTTCATATATTTTGTCAGATTTATCCCTAGGTATATCATATTTTTAATGTTATTGTCAATGGCATTGCCTTTTCATTTCAGTTTCACATTGTTCATTGTTAATATGCATTAAGAAAAATAGGTTTTTGTATATTGATCTTCTATCTTGTAACCTTGCTAACTCATTCTTAGTTCTAGTTTCTTTTTGTCGATTCCATCAGGTCTTCTATACAAAAGTTTTACTTATTCTTTTCTAATTTGGATGTCTTGTTGCACTGGATAGAACCTCCAGTCCAGTGTTGAATAGGAGTGGTGAGAATGGACATTCCTTGATCTTGTGGAAAACAGTCAGTCTTTTGCCATTAAGTAGGTCGTTTGTAGATGCCCTTCATCACGGTAAGGAATTTCCATTCTATCTCTAGTTTGCTCAGAGTTTTTTTTTTTTGGCGAGGAGATCAGCCCTATGGTAACATCTGCCAATCCTCCTCTTTTTCTCTCTCTCTCTCTCTTTTTTTTTTTTTTTGCTGAGGAAGACTGGCCCTGGGCTAACATCCATGCCCATCTTCCTCCACTTTACATGGGATGCTGCCACAGCATGGCCTGCTGAGCAGTGTGCCAGTGCGCACCCAGGATCCGAACCGGCGAACCCCGGGCCGCCGCTGCGGAGCGCACGCACCCAACTGCTTGGCCACCGGGCCGGCCCCTGCTCAGAGTTTTAATTAGAAATGGATATTGGATTTTTGTCTAATGCTTTTTCAGCGTCTATTGAGATGATTATAATATTTTTCTTTTTTAGAGTGTTAATATGGTGAATTACATTGATTTTTAAATTTTTAATTTTTTATGTGGTAAGATACACGTAACATAAATTTATCATTTTAACCATTTTTAAACATAAAATTCAGTGATATTAAGTACTTTCACAATGTTGTATAACTATTACCAAGATCCATTTCCAGAACTCTTTCATCATCCGAAACAAGAAGCTCTACTCATTAAACAGTCACTCAGCCCTCAGCCCCTGGTTTCTACTTTCTGTCTCTCTGAAATTTGCCTACTCTAGGTACCTAATGTAGGTGGAATCATACAATTTCTGTCCTTTTGTATGTGGCTTGTTTCACTTAGCATAATATTTTCAAGATTCATTCGTGTTGTAGCATGTTTCAGAATTTCTATGTTGATTTATTTGAAGGTTAAACCAACTTTATATTGCTGGGATAAGCCCCACATTGTCACGATGTATTATCTGTTTATGTATTCCTGAATTCAATTTGCTAAATTGTATTTAGAATTTTTGCATCTATGTCCCTGAGGAATTTTGGTCTCTAGTTTCTTTCTTGTAGTGGCTTTGTCTGGTCGTGGTATCACGGTAATGCTGGCCTTATAGAATGACTTGTACCATATTCTCTCTTCTTCACTTCTCTGGAAGAGTTTTGAAGAATTAGTATTGTTACTTTCTATATCTCATAGAATTATCATTGTAACCATTTAGTCCTGGAATTTTCTTTATGAAGGTTTTTAACTACAAAATCAATTTCTTTAATAGATAAAGATTATTCAAGTTATCTATTTCTTCTTCAGTAGTTTGCATCTCTCAAGGAATTTGTCTATTTCATCTAAGATTTTTAATTTGTTGGCATATAGTTGTTCATAATATTCCCTTGTTATCCTTTTGATATCTATAGAATCTGTAATGATGTGACCCTCTCAATCCTCATATTGGTCATTTGTTTCCTTTCTCTTTGTTTCCTGATAAAAATCTGGATACAGATTTACCAATTTTGTTGATCTTCTCAAAGAACCAGCTTTGTGTTTCATTGATTTTTCTCTGTGTTCCAGTTTTCAATTTCACTGATATCCACTCTGATCTGTATATTTCTTCTGCTTATTTTGGATTACATTTTTTATTCTTAGCCTAGTTTTTTAAGGTGGAAGCTGACATCATTGATTTGAGACCTTACTTCTTTTCTAACGTACACATTTACTAGTTTAGCAGCATCCCACGAATTTTGATGTATTTTGTCCTCATTTCACTCAGTTCAAATACTTTCTAATTTTTTAAAAATTTTTTCTTTGACTCATAGTTTATTTATAATTGGGTTTATAGTTTCCAAATATATGGATATTTTCCAGAAATCGTTCTCTTATTAATTTCTATTTTAAATATATTGGTCAGAGAACATACTTTGTATGGCTTGAATCCTTAAAATGTATTGAGTCTTGTTTATAATCCAGAATATGGTCAATTTGGGTAAATATTCTGTGTGCACTTGAAAAGAATATGTATTCTGTTCCTTTTGGGTAGTCTTCCAAAAATATCAGTTAGATCAAGATAATTAATTGTGTTGCACAAATCTTCCATATTCTTACTAATTTTCTGCATACTTATTCTATCAATTATTGAGAGAGGTATTGAAATCTCACACTGTAGTTTTGGACTTTTCTATTACCTCATGGCTCTGTCTGCTTTTGCTTCATTATTTTTAGGTTCTGTTATTAGGTGCATAAATATTTAGGATTTTTATGTCCTTTTGATGAGTAGCATCATGAATCTTTATCCCTGGTAATATTTTTTGTTATGAAATCTACTTACCATAGCCCCTCTAGTGTTCTTTTGTATATGATATATCTCTTATTTTTTTTAGCTTTCTTTTAAATATGGTATAGCTTTTCCCACCCATTTTAACCTATTTGTGTTTTTATATTTGAACTGTGTTTCTTGTAGACAGCATTTTGTTGGCATTGCTTTTGTTTTCCAACTTGACAATCTCTCCCTTTTAACTGCAGTATTTAGACCATTTACATCTAAAGTGATTAATGATATGGTTAGATTTAAGTTTATCATATTGCTGTTTGAGTTCTATCTGTCTCATCTGTTCTTTGCTTTCCTTTTGTTCTTTTTTTCTTCCTTGTTTTGGATTGAGTAATTTTTATGATTCTCTTTTATCTCCTTGTTGGCTTCCTAGCTGTAACTCTTTAATTTTTATTTTAGTCATTACTTCAGAATTTATATAAGTTTAACTCATCAGCCCATCTTCAGGTGATATTATACCACTTCATATGTAATAACTATATAATAGTTTACTTCCATTTCTTATCTTTGTACTGTTGTTGTCATACATTTACATATGTTATAAACCTCACAATACATTGTTGTTGTTTTTGTTTAACCTGTCAATTCTCTTTTAAAGAAATTTAAATTTAAAAATATTGTATATTTACTGATGTCATTACCATTTTTGGCACCTTTCATTCCTTTGTAAGGATCTATATTTCTATCTTTTTTCATTTTCTTTCTATTTGAAGGACTTCCTTTATATTTCTTATAGTGCAGTTTTGCTGGTGATGAATTCTTTCAGCTTTTGTCTGTCTGGAAAAGTCTTTATTTCATATTCTTTTTTAAAAGATTTTTTTGCTGGATTTAGACTGCTGGGTTGACAGTTTGTTTCAGTATATTAAAGATGTTGCTCCACTCTCTTCTCACTGGTGGTGTGTCAGATGAAAAATCTACGGTAATTCTTTCTTCCTCTACAAAATGTGTGGGTTTTGCTCTGGCTGCTTTTAAGATTTTTTTTTTTTTACCACCGGTTTTGAGCAATTTGATTATAATGTACTTTGGTGTAGTTTTCTTCATGGTTCTAATACTTGGGGTTCATTGAGCTTCTTGGACTGTGGGTTTATAGCTTTCAGCAAATTTGGAAAAAATTCAGTCATTATTTCTTCATATATTTTTATGCCCCACTCCCTGCTTTGAGGATTTTAGTTATATGTATAATATGTTGCTTGAAGTTGTCCCTCAGCTGACTGATGCTTTTTCTGTTCATTCTTTCTTCCCTCCCTCACTTCCTTCCTTCTTTCATTCATTCATTCATTCTCCTTTTCATTTTCTCTTCTATTTTTCTTTTTGTGTAGTTTCTTTAATTTCTTTTTCTTTCTTTTATTCATTTTCTTTCTCTTATTCATTCTCTCTTCTATTTTTCATTTTGGCTAATTTTTATTGCTATGACCTGAAGTTCACTAATCTTTTCTTCTACAATGTCTAAATTGTCATTGATCCCATCTGTTGTATTTTTCATCTCAGATGTTGCAGTTTTCATTTCTAGAAGTTCGATTTGGGTCTTTTTTTAATATATCTTCTATGTCTCAATTTAACTTTTTTAAGATATGGCATACAGTTATAATAGCTTTTTTAATATCCTGTCTGCTAATTCAAATATCTTGACTTCTGTGACAGTTTCAATTTGTTGATTTTTTTTTTTTCCCCTCCTCATATGGGTCATATTTTTCTGCTTCTTTTCATGCTCAGTAATTTTTGATTGGATACCAGTTGTTGTGAATTTTACCTAGTTGGGTGCTGGATATTTTTTTTATCCCTACCAATATTCTTGAGATTTATTTTGGGATGCAGTTAAGTTACTTGGAAATAGCTTGATCCCTTAGTGTCTGGCTGTTAAGATTTGTTAGGCAGTGCCTGAGCAATATTTACTCTAGGGCTAATTAACCGTCACTACTGAGGCAAGACCCTTCTAAGTACTCTAACCAATGCCCTGTGAATCTTGAGGTTTTCCAGCCTGGCTGATTGTAACAGGCACTGTTGCCAGCCCTGTGTGAGAGGTGGCTACTGTTCTCTCTAATCCTCCAATCTCTGCCTGTGTTTCCCCTTCCTCTGCTGCAGGCTGCAAACTCTCTTAAGGCAGCAATCCGGAGCAATCACGGGGCTCATCTTACTTATTTCCCATTTCTTAAGGATCACTGTCCTTTGTTATCTATCTAGTATCTCAAAAACTGTTTTTCGTTTGTTTGTTTTTGTGGGGTTTTTGTTTTTTTGCTTAAGTAGGAGGGTAAATCCATTCTGTTATTTCATCCTGGCTAGAAGCAGCAGAAGTCTTCATCTCCTTGAATTAATTTTTTATGCTCCTTTACTTACCATCAAATGTTTTGAAGATATACATTTTCATGTAAGAACTACTTGAGCACTTTTACAGTGATTCATTTTTATTATGATTTTATTTTTATTATGTTTTTCACTTAAGTCAGGGTTGCTTTGTTTTTAGGCTTGTGGGATATTTCAGCTATTATGTAAGATAAATGCAATTTTTCTGATATTGATTCTTTTGCCTTTTTAAGGCTTTCTTTGTAAATTAGTACATGCTTAATTTTGGGCATGGTCCACGTATGACTCAAAATAATGCATAGTTTTGTTTGATATACACTCTTCATATGCTTAGCTATATTAGCTCAGGCCTACAAATCAATTTATTCAGATGTTCCATATTTGTGGTGATTTTTTTTCTGATTGACCCATCACATTCTGAGAGGAGTATGATAAGTCTTTCATCTACAATGTTTTATTTATTTATTTCTTCCTCTAACTCTAGTTGTTGCTCAGTATACTTTGAGGCTATATTATTAGGTGCATGTTAAGTATGTATTATCATTATGTCTTCTTTATTTCTTATTCCTTTGTCAGGCTTATAACTTACCTGTTTGTCCACTGTGATTTTTTTCCCCAGAAGTCCGTCCCCCCCACCCCATCTTTTTGCAAAATGGTTATCACTATTTTCTTTTGTTTCATATTTTCTTGGTCTTTCTTATTTATTGCTTTATTTTCAAACTCTGTATCCTTTTGTTTAAGTGTGTTTCTTGAAAAAAAAAATATTGCTAGAGCTTGTTGTTTTTAATCCAATATCAGAGTCTCTGTCTCTTGATTTTTGAGTTTAACATGTTTATATTTACTGTAAAACCATTTTATTAAGGCTTATTTTTGCTATCATGTTTCCTGTTTCTTACATACGCTACTTTCCTCATATTTTCCCTCTGCTACTGCTAGTTTGAATCTTCTACACACCATTTTCTTTATCCTGGTGGTGGTCCCTACTTTATTAAGATTCATGTATATTACCATGCTTCCCTATAAATTTCTTGAACTTATAAAAAATGAGATATTCCCTCTGAATAAGACAACCGCCTAGCTTGCTCTCCCCTTCCTCTTATACTCTCAGATCTGAAATCATACCCCAATACCAGGATGTTGGTATCAACTAGAATTTAGTTCTGGATTATTAAGAATGTACAGTTTTTGTCTTTGCTTTTGTACACAAAAGTAAGCTTTGCAATGGTACTTACTTACCTTCATTTATTAAATATAATATTCTGTAGGACTTGTTTTCCTTTTTGCTGGAGTACTTCCTCCAGGAGTGTTCTCTAAAATGTCTATGCTGAAAATCTAATTTTGACTTCATATTTAAATGATAGCTACCTCTCTTGAATGGTAATATTTCTGAGGTGTCTTATTTTTCTCTCTAAGCTCACGCACTCCTGCAGGTATCAGCTGACTTGTCTAGTAAAGTAGACTCTGGCGAGAAGTTCAAGTCCAAGCCCAGGGGGAGGGGAAGAGTGTTGGACCCTCTGGCATTACAATCCGGGCTTGGCTGTATCATCTTTTCCACCTCTCTACCAGCTGAACCTGACTCTCAGGGAATTCACTTGTGCTTCCACTTTGGACACTGCTGTTTTCCAAGAGCAGACTCCCTTAGTCGGGATTTTCTATACTTCAGGGTACAGAGGAAGAGAGGAGGAGAAGGGAATGTTCAGGGGAGGCTGCCTCTGCCTACACCTGTGTTACCTGTTCTCCACTCTACCTGGGTTCCAGCACCGTTACCCTAAGACCCCTCGTTTCTAGGCTCATATCTGCTCCTGAGGCCCTCTGCAAGGGAGGTTCTGGAAACACTTTGCATATTTCTCCTACCACTCCAAGGACCAGGACCCTTTGAGGCTTTTCTCAGGCTATCTGCCTAGCACCTCACTTCCTCATTATTATGTCCTGGTCAGTCCTTTTTGGATATAGGATTCTTTGTCTCTGGGTTAACCCTGGGAAACCTAGCTTAGGTCCTTTCAGTTTGGGGATCCTTTTATACTTATATGGGGTCTCTGACATCCACCCCAGCAGGGGCACTGTGTTGGGTACTTCTCAGACCCAAGCATCTACATTGTAGTTATTGCTGCTCCAAATTTTCCTTTCTACCTGCCAGTCAAACTCAATTCTTTTCAGTTGGAGATACTGCTCTTACATCCTGCTTCCTCACTCAGAGGTTCATAGAACAAATTCTGTTAGGGTTTTGAGACGCCATTTCACAACTCTTCCTTTTCTCTAACAAAGTCTAAACTGAGAATCTCCAAGTCTCAGCTCCTGAGGCACAAATTAATTACTTTTAGAATTCCAGGTGAAATATGCCAGTCTCAAACTGAGGCTCTTATGTATTAAAAAAAAGTTAAAATATGTATTAACCTAAGGAGGGGTCACCTTTGGAAAGTACACCCAGGGGAATCAACTATTTTTTTCTGCCCACCCATTGCCCTCACTTTCTCACCAATGCCAATTGTGTTGATTATTTATTAGTGGGGGCTGAGATTTCTCCCTGAACAGAGACACCCTAAGGATAGCTGCGGCCCAGCAGTGAGGTCAGATACCTTTTACCTGAGCCGACTGAGCACATGCCTTTCCTGAAGTGAAGCCATCAAAAGCTGGGGGTTATCTAGGAGGAGACCCACCAAAATCAAATTTCTTCCAGACACAATCCATAGTGCATAAAAATTAATCAAGTCCTACCATGACTTGCTTTATTCATAATACTTAATGGTCATGTAATAGGAGTTTTTATTCAGCAGTTAAAGTTCATAAGTGCGGGTTTTACATGGAGATAGGTTATGCTGATGGTTTAATTACACACCTTTTTGCACACCAAAGGAAATGGGTTATGCAGGTTTTGTAATTAAGGGAGGACTACTGAGACAGAATGAACCTAGGGTGAACTGATCTTTTTGAAAATGTTTATTTTTAAATTAGTAACTCTTTAAAAGGCCCAACCCAGGAAATAATAATTGAGGTTAGAAGTTGTTTATATATAAACAACATGCTTTCTCTCTGCACACACACACGCGTTTTTGTTTTCATGCTACCAATTAAGATTTTTTGTTTTATGAACTTAATTTAGCACTAAGTAGTTACTATAGCTCCTTTCCTTCAGGCTAGCATAAGAGATTTTTTCCCCAAGGACATCAATTTTAGGTTCATTAAGTCAGTCACCTGATGTTGGGCCAAAAATGACTCAGCTGGATCTCCAAATTCTTTTTTTTTTTAATTAATTAATTAATTTTTTGTGAGGAAGATTGGCCCTGAGCTCACATCCATGCCCATCTTCCTCCGCTTTATATGTGAGACACCTGCCACAGCATGGCTTGACGAGCGATGCTTAGGGCTGCGCCTGGGATCCGAACCTGCGAACCCCTGGCCACTGCGGAGTGCATGAACCCGACCACTATGCCACCAGGCTGGCCCCTCCAAATTCTTGATTTCATTGAATCCAAACTATACAATTTCTCCAAATTAGATTCTGTTTTCATGGGACAAGGATTTTCTACCTACTCTATGTTATTGAAACCAAAATATCATTTACTCTTTCCTGCCCATAACACACACCCCTGCAAGTATCCAACCCCAACCTCTTCCCTAACTCCAGACTCCTTTAGTTAGCTGCCTTTTCAACATCAAGTTGGATGGTCAGGAAGCCTCTTGAATTTAAAAGTCTAGAACAATCTCCTGATATTACCATAAACGTGTTCCTCTTGCAGTCTTCCCAGCTTGGTAAATGGCCACTCTACCCTTTGTTTATCACATCAAAAAAACTTGGGGTCTCCATCGACCATTTTCATTTCTCAGGATGGACACCATATTCAGCAGCAAATTCCATTGGCTCTATTTTCAAATATAACCCCCTCTCACCATCTCTGCTGCTGCCCCCTTAGTCCCAGCCACCATAGTCATTCTTGCAACCCATCCCTTTGCCTCCACACTTGCTTCCCTACATTTACAAAGCAGCAGCCAGAGGGGTCCTCTTAAAACCCAAGTCAGTGGATGTCATGCCTGTGTTCATAACTCCAATGGCTTCTATCTCACCAACAAGAAAAGCTAATGTCCTCACAATGAAGCCATTGGTGCATATCATTGTCTGCTCCCGATTACCTTTCTTCCTTGTTTCTGACAACTCTCTTCCCCACTCTCTATGTTCCAGCCTCAGAGCCTTTGCCATTTCTGTTCCCTCTGCCTAGAATGTTCTTCTCCCAGATATCCACCCAGCGTGCTTCCTTCAGATCTTTATTCAAATGTCACCTTATTGAGGCCTTTACTATGGCCACCGTTGTACCAGCCCTCTCTCCGGCACTTTGTATCCCCTTCCCTGCTTTATTTTTCTGCCAACTACTTGTCACTATCTAGCTAACTACTGTCTCCTTCCCCTTTCTAGAAAAGAAGCTTCAGGAGGCAGGGATTATTTTCTGCTTTCTTCACTACAGAATCCCCAGAGCCTAACAAGGTGTCTGACACACAGTAGGCACTCAGTTTAACTGTTGGTTACATGAATGGTCTATCTCTAAGGAGTGACTAGATTATAAACAACTTGAGGGCTGGGGACTCTGTCTTTCAGTGTTGTGAGTGCAACACAATGCTTAGCACTAGCAGAGGGAGTAGACAATTGTTTTGGCCTCCCCAGCACCACTGTTTTTTTTTTCTTAGAGGGAACAGTTTTACCTGATTCAATAGGATCCTGGTGACTCTGCCAAATGTATTTCCCATGGACACGGCACGTTAGAGGACATCCCTCCCACTGTCAGTCATCGCAACTGTCTGGGAGAGGAGAGGATGACCCAGGTTGGGCCAATCAGAGTCCTCCTCTAGACTTCTCTGATGTTGAGAGCAGGAGATGTTTACTCTGGGCTCACAGATACTGCACTGCCTGTGGTCAGCTTCTTTACCACACAGAGAAGACCAGGGCAATATTAAAAATATTTAACAGGTGGCATGGCATAGACAGCAATCAGTCAGAATTGAACACTGGGCAAAAAGAGTGACACTACCATACGCCCGTGTGCCAGCTGAGTTGCAGCTGCAAAAACCCACGTATGGCAGAAGACTGTGAGGTTTCTACATAGAGAGATGCAGTGTTTGGGGGTGGGATGGGGGAGGGAGAGAGAGAGACAGATAATATTTAGTGGGGAAGGAAGCACATAAAATATGTGCCAGCCTTTTGAGTCCATTCTCTGCATGTCTCATCTTGCTCTGTTCTTTAGCATATTTTATATTCTTAATTGATGTGCTTATTTGAGACTATGGAGACATATTTTGGAAAATCACCACTTTTGGAGAATTGTGCTCAAGCGTTAGTGACCCTTCTCTCTGTTTAGCTGTGGTTCTGCATTTGAGCCTTGCATTCAGTCAAGCCTGAAGCCAAATTCCCTCTGATTAAGAAATGAGAGAAATGATATAAAATTCATCCAAGTCATTTTCCAAAGACCTGGATCAACAATCTCTTCTTTGGCATCTTGGATTACGTTGGACTTTGTGAGAGCACAAAACACTCATTTTGCCTCTCTTCTAGCCCCAAAGAGGTGCCATTCTTCTCCCTAATGCCAATGTTTTGGAGTTCTTATTTTATCTGCAAGATGGCAGGAGAAGGATAATTTGGAACACGTATTTGGCATGTCACATGATTCTTTCTCGTGAAGCCATGATAACAAGTGGTCCAGCCCCTGCTTCTGTCTTGAACACCATCTGGCCCATGCTCTCCTTCACATTCAGAGCTCCAGACACAAAGGCCTCCTTTCAGAACCCTGAGCTTTCAGTGCTCTTTTCTCCCATAAAGCCTTGATGCATGTTGTTCCCTCTGTGAAGTGCCCCTCATCCTATAGTACATTCATTCAGACTTATTTGATTACAAAAGATAGAAAGCCAACTCAAACTGGCATACACAAGAGAATTAATTGACTCACATAATTTAAAACCTACCATAATTGGAATGAAGCTATAGCTTTAGCTTCAGGCACAGCTAGATCCAGGAGCTCAAATGATGCGATCAGAATTTGATGTGTATGTATCTCTATTTCTTGTTTCCAGTTTTGGTTTCAGTCTCCCCTCCTGTCTTCCCACCTTGGTCTTGGTCTCGGCTCTCAGTCTTGTTCTGGGCTTCCACCTTTGTCTCTTTCTCTTTTGTCTCTGTTTTCCTCTCTTTCCTTTCATTTAGGTGGGCCCTTTCCATATTATAGCAAAAATAGCCACCAATAGCTCTAGGCTCATGTCCTAACCTATCAACAGTCCCTTCAGGAAGAATATTTCTTTCATCAGTTTAAGTCTTGGGATGAGCTCTGAGCGGCAGGTTAAGGTGCTGATGCTGCTGAAGTAACATTGACAGGGTGGGAGAGGGATGGCTCCCCAAAGAAAAATAAGGGTGCTATACGTGAAGAACGGAAATGAATGCTGGTAACCTAAGCCATCGGAAGTCCACCTAGCTGATTCTTACTCACCTTTCAGATCTGAACTCAGTCTCTTGTCTTTGCAGATATATTCCCTGGACCCTCCTCTCAAGAACTCATCTCGCTGTGAATTACACATTCTTCTAATACTTGGAATTTTACATTTCCATACAAGGCTATTTGACTAGGCCTGGCTCCCAGCTAGAGTGTAAGTGACACAAGGACAGGCATTGGGTCTGCTTTTTTTCAACACTTTATCCCATTAATTAAGAATGCACTCCATGGCTCACTCTTCACATACATGCACTATTGCGCTTAGTCATTATAACTATCTTGTTATGGGAGAATTTTCATGATGTTCCAATAGACTTAAGTAACTTGCCTAAAACTGTAGTCATCAAGAGGCCAGGGAGACTGAAATCTCCTTTATCTGGCTCCAGTTTCAGGCCTGTCTGTTCCAGCCCCCAGCTTCTCTCATCCCCCGCCAGGCACATTCAGGGTGGTCCTATGGGGAAGAAGACAGAGTGAGCCTTGTCCTCAAGGAGCCCACTGTTTCTCTAGGCATCTTCTCCAGGGACACTGAATCTCAGCTACAGTGTGGGATTCTGGGCGTAGAGGTTGTTATCTACGTATTAGAAAGACTTTTAATGTACCTCATTAACAAGACTCAAAGAAGGTGTCAGGCTGCTCTCCAGTCAGTCAGGAGCAGAAATAGCCCTTTTGGAGGGGAGGCAACTCGTAAGGACCCCATGACGCACAGTAGGTTCACAGTCTTGCTCCATGCCTAGGCAGCGTTCTCCTGCCATTGTATTTAATAGCGGGCACAGTGGGCTGTATGGGGTTAACATTAAAATGTTTTTTCTCCACATTATTTGACAACTTTGTAATATCCTAAAAATGAACGTTGATGATTCTATTTTAAAGCTATGTTATCATGTAAGAATATTTGGTACCTTTAAATTAAACTCTTCATTTTGTTGACAGGCTCTTTAGAGCTAGGTGGCACGACCAGCGCTAATAGATGGGCTGTAGAGTCAGCCACGGAGGCAAATACCAACTCTCCAGATTCTTCTCTGTGCTACCTTGAGTGTGTTACTTAGAAAGCCCCAGCATCCTCATCTGTAAAATGCTAGTGATCATTCCTACCTTGCAGGTTTGTTGTGAGAATCTTAGAAATGATATTTGGTTTGGTTGGCCATAGAATACAGTGGAATTGTTTACTTGAGCAGGCTGGAATCTGACTGCTGGAGTTCAGTGCCACCTCTATCCTTCCTAGCAGTATAACGTTTGTTCTTTCACTCAGCAAATATGAGCATCGATTCCTGATCCTCAGGCTTGGGGGTGCAGCAGTGAACCATAGAGGCAGAGTCTCTGCCCTTGTAGTTGGAGGGAGACATGCTATAAGCAAAGACACAAAAGTATATATAATATCGAGAGCTGCTGAGCACTGGCAACAACAGAGTGGGCAAAGGGGCTGTGGAGTTCAGAGGGTAGAGTGAGCAGTTAGGGTGCCATTTACACTGCATGGTCAGGAAAGGCCTCTCTGCTGTGGCATTTGAAGGCAAGGAGGGTGTGAGCCACGTGGAGAGCCAGGAAAAGAATATCCACCACAACTGGAAGAGAAACTCTGAGCCCTAAGGCAGAGTGTGCTTGGTGCCCAGCGTGGCTGGAAGAGGGCTGGAGTGAGGCCGTTTCCCCACCTGAACACGAGGCTAATTTAGCACCCCCTCCTCAGGAATGATGCAGCTCGACTGTGTAAAGCACTCGGACTCGTTAACAAGATTAGAATTATGATCTTGCCATATTGCTTGATATATGGTAACTGCAATGATGAGTTTAGTGTTTTCCTATGAAAATTTCTTGCTGGCCCTGCTGTGAAGTCCCAGGCCTCTCACACTGCAGGCCCTGCCACAGCCCTATCCCTCTGCTTAGAACTTTCCCCTCCTTCCTCCCAGGTGGCCTCCTCTTGGACATCCTTTGGGTTTCAACTAAAAATTGTTCCAGGAAACCTCCCTGATTGTCCCCAGTGGAATTAGGTGGTCTCCCTCCGTATTCCCGTACGTCCCCCCCAGTAGCACTTCTTGTACTACAATACAGCCTAATGTGTAAGAACTCTCTTTCCAGCGAAGCATCGGGAACAATGAGGCCAAGGCTGCATCAATCTTATTCCCAGTTGTATCTCCAGTGTTGAGTTTGAGCAGGTCATTTAATGCATTTAATGCTTATTTGTGGATGGATGGATGGAAACATGCACGCTAGTGAAATTGGCTCCTAACAGGGCATGTTACAAGGCAGAGTTCAATTAGACAATGTTACAATATTGGGGAAATATGGAGTGCCACAAAACTCTTTCATGCTGAGACCATGGATTTCATCAAGAAAAGTCCCCAAAGGGAAATACATTATTAAATTTTTAGAACTTTAAAATTGGAAGGAACGCTTTTCGTCATTTAGTTAAATGTCCTCAATTAAGAGAAAGAGAAAGTTAAGGACCAAATAGATGAAGTAACTTGCCCAAGTCACCTGGTTCGTTATGGTCTGGACTGGGACTGGTAACCTGGCGTTCGGATTCTCTAGCATTTGATTCAAAGAGTATGCTGGGCACTGTCTACTCCTAGGATTCCAGGATCCAAAAACTGAAATGCTATAAAGGAGCAAAGGTAGATAAACCCAGTGCCTGGCAGAGTGAGGGAGGGACCGCTATGCTGTGTTCTTGGGGTTGGGTGTTTTTAGATTTGATGCGTTTCGTGGGCAGGAAATCACTGTTTTTATGTGATAGTTTCTAAACTCTTCAATACTTTGGAAAGTATTTTGATTTCTGGATCAGACACACAATGTTCCAACCTGCTTGGCAGAATTTTTCTCATCCATGGAGTCCTAAAGTTGCAAGCCTGATTTGAAAATAAATTAGTAGTAAACATTTCAAAGTGAGAAACAAATTATTCCCGGAACACTTAGCTCCTTCCTTCAAATATACACTTGAAAACTGCTAAGGCTCTATTCTGTGAGAATGCTTGAATCTCTCCCTAAATCATAACATGTGTAAACTTAACTGAAATATTTTTACAATTTTATTAGAGGTTTTAATTCACTGCTTTATCTATCTCTGTTAGACTGCAAAATAGCTTTAAATATTCAAGTGGTAATTAATGAATCTTTTATGTTGCAAATCAAACATTTTCATCTGTGTGCTGGTGGAGGAGCGTTCAGGAAGGATTTAAAGAATAATTGTTTCTCCCAATTCCACACTGTTGACTAGCGCGTACCTTACGTTTTAGGAGCGGGTTTCCATTTGTTCCCTAGTGGGGCTAATGCTCAGCGTGGACTGTCTGCTGTCTTTCTGGAGGTCAGGATTTCTTACGTGTTTCTTGCCAGAGACATTCCCGACTAGATGGAAAGTCTTTGAATGTGGAATTTTTGCTTGAGTGCAAAATAATAAAAAGCATGTGTATGTTAAAAAAGGATCAGCTTAATGGCAAATGAGCATTGGCTTACATTAATATTCTATTACAGTAAAAACTTCTATTTAATAAATTTTCTCCAGACTTTTTTTTTTTCCCCTCCATAATCTAACGTATTTTTCTAAGTGGCATGCCAACCTAAAGAAAGTATATATGATACACTTGATTTATGTTAAGTCAATAATGTGCACAAGCCATTTAAAATTGTATTTTAAGTGTAGAAATATCAACCCAAGGAAACACATACAGTACCACATATTGAGAAGGGAGAAGTGTTAGCTTTTCAGGGGCTGAGTTGCCTTGTAAATATTATTCTATTTAGAAGATATTTTTAAAATGTGGCGCTCTAGGTCAGACGGCAAGAAAACAAGTCCGAAATCCTGCGATTTAGTTTAGAGCCAAAAATTAAGCTGGTATTAAAGACTTCACGTAACAAAATAGTTTTCCTTTCCTCTCCCTGTCGCTAATGAGAAATGAGCCGGCAAGAGCAGCTCTTGAGACCGTTCACAAAAGGGCTGACACATTCTTCATTGGAAGCCACCCTGTGTTCTTCGACGGCCCTAATTAATACCGGACTTGGTGACATTTATGTATCAGAGCAATAAGCTAAACAGGAAACAATTTATGTCACCTAAAGCTTTTTAACAAATCGATGCAACTATTTGTAATTGCTTGTTTCACAAGATTAAAAGTGCTCAGGCCTGATCTTCGCCCACGGATTTGTGGTCAACCTGACCTGTGCTTCCGTTGTAAAAAAAAAAAGAAAAAAAGAGCGCTGGTGATCAGCACCGACTTCCATCAAGTAATCCATATTGCTAATATTTCTGGAATTTTAATGTAGTTACAATTTATAGCCGATCAAATGTGGTTACCTAAATTGCTGTTGCTAGTAGACAGTTTAACTGTCTTTATTAATTACAGTATAATTTAATGTTTGAGTACCGGCACTTGTGTTGGTCATTTTTACAGCTAGAACAGTTATCTGCCTTATGACGAACCATTTTAGCATTTTCAATGGAAATTTGCTAATATGATGAGTGATAAAAATGTCACACGCTGGTAAATAATGATTATTGCTTTGGCTGAAATTAATTCTTGAAAGGCCGGTTACCTTCAAATTAACACTATAACTTGAAGCTTGTCTTTTTCCCCTCACTATGTTCTTGGTATAAGCCAAAAAGAAAAAGGACCGTTGATCATTTCAAATGGATATATATATATATTTTTTGGTATTAAGCATCAAATGTCATTTTACAATCAGAGTGGAAATAAGACAACACAGGGTTTTTGTTTTTTTAAATAAAATACTGTTTAAAAATAAATAAAAGTAGGTTATATCCAGAGCGATGGCTCTCTAATCCAAATATTGTCCCACAGTTAAACCAGTGTTTTTGTACGTAATTTAATTTCCCTCCACTGTGAATTCTGTCTTAAACCTTTCATCAGTCAGTCAATTCCCTCAATGAAGGTTGAGACCCAACTTCACTTTATTTTAATAAAGAATATTTTTGACTCAACTACAACGAAGATGAATTGTCATTACTACCCTATACATAAATGTGTAATGTTATCAAAGAAGACAAAATCTACTAAGAAAGACTTTTTATACTTTGTTTTGATCTTTTTGGGGGGAAGGGGACGGTTGTTACTATCACGCAGCTGTTTGTGTTGGTGTGAAACTGGTCTTCCTAAGAGTTTAGGCTCTTTATATAAAGGCCCCCATTTAAAAGAGCCACTATTTTGGGTTTGCTGCCTTGTTTATGAGTGACAAGACTGAAATAAATATGTAAAGGAGGATGTCCCTGCTTGAGAATAATTCCTGAGATACAATTAAAAATGTACTATGCATTAACCAGCAAAATCTTCCCTAATGCATTGTCATTCCTGGTTTGGGTTCTTCAGCATATTCAAATATGTGTACACATTTAATTTTACCAACTGCATATGCTGTAAGCAGTATTTATGTGTAAGCCTGGCATTGAAAGGAATTTCAATTACCCCTAACATTATATTCTTAGTAGCTAGACGAGAATTAAGGGTTCAAATGTTTTACTAATTATCAGACTAGAGGGCTTCTAGACTGTGTAGCATAACTGTTAATGAAGAGAGGACACTCCTTTGCAACTTAATAGCAAAACCTATATTAACATTTTTTCCCCCTAATATGGGCTTTTCAAAACAATGCTGAGAAAGAACATTTACACGTTCCTCAGCATCAGCGGTGTTTTCTCGAATGAAAACTGCAAGGTTAATTTCCAAGTCATCTCTCGGCTTGTTATGTGCTCTGAATTATATACGTACCGGTTTTATGTTACCACGGTTTGCCCACTTAACGTGCTGCTTTCAATACACCAATTTAATTCTTACTGAAAGATGATGCCCAAATTCATTAATCTTCAGAATATATATGATAGCATAATATTAAAGAGAAATAGCAAATTTTTCTAGACGTATGCAATTTAAAAAAAATCTCCAAATCAAGATGGTTTTTCTGGCATATTTACTTACTGGAATTCTACAGCTCCCTTCACTGAATGCAGTTATCTAGCATACTTTTGATCGAATATTTTTATGAAATCATTTGTTCTAATCTAAGCATTTATCATTATATGCAAAAAGATTTCTTGATGAGATTATTATAGACGGTGCATGTTTCTGACATTAGCATGTTATTTGGATGACTAATCTTGCAGATGTGAAATTTTAATGAATTATTCATGAAATTGCTTTCCTCTGAAATTTTAGTTTGCTCTTAATGCTAGTTATTAAACATTTTGTTTTTCCTCTATAAAATTTGATGAAGAAAAATAAGAGTGTACTTCCTCAAGAGAAAGGGCAGCCTCTCTTTTTTATTTTTCCACTTCTCTAAGTGGAGACTTTCACTTTGAAATCCTAAGGACAGGCGCTCCAGCCCTCTGTGACAATGAAAGCTTTTAGTTAAGATTGATTTTAACTCTGTCTTAAAAGCAGCTGGTGATCAACCTGAGGCAGATGCCTAACATACAGTATCAGCAGGTCAGAAGGGGAAAGAAACTTAGGCTGTGGCGACTTTGACTACCAGTGTGAACAACCAGCATTTTTATTGCATTTGAGAATGCTATCATGTCAGTAATTCGTACTGACTACACAACAATTTTTTTTATTGTCTGTATCCACAGACACGGAATGATGGAATTACAGTTGATGTCAAGGAATGAGTTTCTTTTATGCCTTATCAAAACAAAACAAAACAAAAAAAATTCTTGTTACTGGCAGCACATATCCACGAAGCACCATGCTCACAGTCCGGACTGTACCATCTTCATCAAGGCTTCTGGGTAGCAGAGATCGTGTGAACTACACGGGGCCCAAAAAACGCCTTTAGAATTAAAAGTCTCATTCTCAGGATAAAAAAGTGAAACCGACTCTCAAAAACATCCGAAGTATCAAGAGGGTAGATCATTAACCAAAAGGTACCAAAAAGATTCAAAAATCCTTATAAGCATGTTCTTCTTTGTACCCTTGGAGACAGAGCTCAGCTGGAATGTGGAAAGGAGAGAAAATATTTTTTACCTTTTTTTTTTCATGATAAAATAGCTAGTGATTTACACCATATTTGGGGTTAGGAATCCAAGGTGTTCTTGACCAGGTCTGACAGAACGCTGGGAATAACATTAGAGCTGTCCGAAGGCGGCAGAGCTGGCGGTCACTCTTCATGTACATAAGCCTTAAGATTTCATTTCACTGCTGGTTCAACGCAGGCAGCGTAACTCGTCTTTCAAGGACAGACTCTAGGGACAAGGAGGATGGATCCTCATTCCTGACAGTGCATTTGCCTGATACAAGGGACTATCTCCCCAATGTACGCTTCTCTTTGACCAAAAAAAAAAAAAAAAAAAAAAGTAACAAATTGTCTTTACATCTTGGCACCTTGAAAAGTTTTCTTTTTTTTTTTTTTATACAAAAAGTTCAATAGCTTTGACACTCTCCATTATAATCACTACTTCACTGATAAAACTTTGCAAGTGTGACCCTGGAATTTCATCATGCAAAATATTTACTGCAGCAGGAGAAAACATTTTTTAAAACAACATTTTTTTTTTTCTCTTTTCAAATGTATGAACTTGTTTAAGATAGCCAGGAAGGCTGTGGTAGGATAAACACAAGGGATAGGAATGTATCAAAAACAGATTAACACACACGCGCGCGCACACACACACAGAAAAACCTGTACAAAATGCTCTGATCAATGAGAACAGGAAAAAAAAACAAAAATCTGTCAACTATGTTACAATTTAAAAGCCAAAAAAAAAAAAAAAAGGGAGTTTCTCCCTCCCACATGTCAGGAAATGTCATCCAATATTCTTAAAGCAAGAATAACTAAATAAAATACATGTGCAGCATATTCTGCAATTCCATTACATACAGTAGTTTTTTTCCAAAGCTATTTTCTTTTTTAGTATCGTTAATATAAAGCAGTTGCACAAAAAGCAAAGGTGTTTTGACAAACAGGTGTATGCATTTATTCCTTTTTAGGAACAATATCTAAAAAAAGAACCGCCCTCCGCCCTCCCCCAAAAAAGACAAAGATTCACACAGACACATCGGGATATATGTACAACATAATAAGCCCCATCCTAAAGAAGCGACTGGAATACCCCCAAGGGATACATAATCAGAATTGTAAAAATCATAGTGAAGTTTGCTTGCTGTAAAGCCTGAGAAATTCTTTTTTTCAGTTGGTTCTTCTGCAAGGCTGTGATACCTGCAAAGATATGTAAAATCTAATTTTTCTTTTTTTCTTTTTGCTACAGTCTTTAGACTAAGCATGCAAGACATACGACTAAGTGCAACTGAGTGAAATGTTTTTTTTTTTTTTTAATTTTAATCATTCCCTAAAGGTTTGAACTGAGGTATGCGTACTAACAGTTTCTCATGCTGTTATCTTTACTCATGTCTAGCTACACATGCTGAGAATGAACTAATCTACCAGATTTTTATCCTCTTTTGAATACCAAACTAACCAGCAACCACTCAGTTTAGAAGCGCAGGGCCCCTTCCCATGACCCTGTCTGGCTACTGCCTGCACATCATGAAGCTGCCTGGAAAAGTGAAAAAAAGTCTTGAGTGACCACAGACTGCCCTTTATACGGAAAGCAGAGTGACGCTTCAACAGTAACTGCCAAAGACGTTTTTGTACCAAGCTTATGAGTGGACGGGAGTGTTACTTTTTTTTTTTAAATGAAAAATGCTCACCCAAGCCTAATCAGAAAAAAGGAAGGAAAGAGGAGAAAAATTTTAAAGCAAAAGAAAAAAATCGGAGGATCTATGCCAAGATAAACCGAAATGAACGCGGCGATCATAGCACAGTCCTTAAACAAAAGTGGCATACAATCTTTCTTTAAAAGAAATGTCTTCTACAAATACTATTATGTGGTCTCGTTCAATTGTGGAAGCTTTTCTGTTCTCTCTGAATTTTACCATAACTGTCTCCTTTATTGGACACTCCCTAATCTTCAGTGGCATACACTCATTTTTCTCTTTGAGATGTGATTCCCTTCCTTCTTTTACTCCTTTAATACTGTGTCCTACTTTTATCTTCAGTAGCCCCATAATTTCTCTTTACAAGAATGAGTTTTGGTCTCTGTAGAGGTACAGAAGAAAAAAAAAACTAAAAAACAGTAACAACTTTGGTTCCATTATCTACTTGGTCTTCTAAATGTACTCTAGGATGAAGGAGCAGTTCTCAGGTTAGCAATAGCCTCTATCTCATCAATTGCCTCTAAATTCTTTTGCCTCCTTTGATCAACAATAAGAGGATATTTGGCTTCATCAGATAAAGCGTAAAACAGAGAACATAATTTAGCTTTGTGTAATATCTTTGGTAATTTTAGAAAAAAAGGTACAAAGAATATAAATTAAGCTCCAAAAGGCTATCAAACTAAAACAACCAAAAGCTACAGTCCTAGATAAATAAATGAGTGACAGGAAAGTGGGTGCAGAGAGGAAGTGTCCGGGGTTCTAAGGACTGAGGTTGTACTGACCGATGACCTCGGTGTTTGACCATGGTGTTACGCATGCCGTGTTGATTCCCCAAAAGACCCAGGGCTGAGATTCGCCCCCTAGGTCTCCTTGATGTCTTCTGTTAGTTCTTGATTCTGGGTTTTGGTGGGATAATATTGCAAAACAAACAGAACTGCAGTACCAAATTTGCACATTTGAAATTACACTTTAGCATTTGCTGAACTCGGTCCTCATTACTCCCACAACAAGTTCAATCTGAAATCTAATTTGCAATCAAACAGATTAATGCCACCAAGCAGGTCCGAGCTGATGTTTAAATTCAGCGCCACCACCACTTTCAGCCAAGTTGCTCAGGGAAGCCGGCTTTTGGACCAGTTTGCAAACAAACAAAGCAACCCATGGTGGTTTTCACACCAGAGAGCCTGGGGCCCATCACAACTTGGTTATACCAGGGAGAGCCTTGCAGAGTCACGCTGTCAGTCTAGCTATTACCAGGTTTTTTTTGGCGGGGGGTGCTGCCTATGTTTCTTTGTGCTGGTAGAATGCTGTGGCATTCATTAAGAATGATAGTAGCTGCAAAACAAAACAAAAAAAAAAGGAAAATCGGAAACAAATCCCTTCACACCTCCAATACTGCTTCGTGGAATGAATCTGCATTGTTTCTAGAGTGTCTCCATTTTTTTTTCTGTCATTCATTCTCTTTCTGGCAGGACTTCACGTCTGTGTGAGAGGACCTTCATGTGTAGAGTGCAGCATTTGGGACCTTTTCGAAAAAGACCAAAACGGAATGTTTTCTGACTTTAGAGAAAACGTGGTGATGTCTGAAGGAAAATGGAATGAGTGACAGAAAACTACAAACGAGAAATGACATTCAGCTTTGTATAATAAAAACACCTATTAACATTCATCACAAGGTACAGAAAACTTGAAGCCTCCAAGAGGCCGTGGGCCCAAATGGAGGCCTGAGGTCAGAACTTAAAATGGTATAGTAGAAGCCAAAAAAAAAAAAAAAAAAAAAAAAAAAGCAATACATTAAAAAGTTTGGGATAATTATTTTTTAACCCCTCCCCCCAATACACACACAAAGGCCTTCCCAATCCCAACTGGAAGCAAAAAAAAAAAAAAAAAAAATGGAGTAAAGGCAGTGATAATCAACATGCAGTACTGTGCAAATAGGTCGTCCATTGGAATCCTTAAATTCTGGGCAGAGGCTTGGTCTGCAGCTTAGGTGCACATGCTCAGTTGGGTGTCCTCAGTGTCCAACGTTGGCAGGACTGCAGTTCAAAGTCTGCTGCTAAAAGTGAATCAGTTTAGCAAATTTACAACACTGATGTTGACTGTTAAGAGAGGAAAATCCCAAGTACCAAACAAGTCCATCCAATGCACAGAGTACAAATTCCTTTTTTCAACAAAAAGTAGAAAAATCAAAAATACTCCCAAATGGGGTTCTTGATGGCACTAAGAGTTAACACATTTCAGAGTTGTCAAAATGTAGTGAAAATCCTCCAGACTGTACAACAAATGGAGAACAATTTCACTGCTAACTTTTGACGTGTTTTGTTTTGTTTTGTTTTGTTTCCCAATCTTCCTTCTTGGGGTCGGCCCGCCCAGACGTTCACTCCATGTCCTCGTTTACTGGTTCGTCTTCATAATCTCTGTCATGGTCAAAATCCGGACTGTGGTTGGCTGTTGTCACTAAGGATAGAGGCCCTTCAGCTTCCTCTGGATCGAGGGGCTCTTCTTTGACGTGTACAGGATGCCTGGAAAAACAAGAAAAGGTTCATCGAGGGAAATTCCCAACCCAATGCCGGTTGGGTGTTTTGGGCAACTCAAAAGCCACACTTCAGGACTCCAACGTCCAACACGGTAGCCACTAGCATGTGGCTGTTTAAAATT
Source organism: Diceros bicornis minor (assembly GCF_020826845.1). NCBI lineage: Eukaryota > Metazoa > Chordata > Mammalia > Perissodactyla > Rhinocerotidae > Diceros > Diceros bicornis. The sequence continues at coordinate 69,281,732 of NC_080741.1, forward strand.
AATAAACACTTAATACAATTTAAAATTGAGTTGCTCAGTTGCAGTGGCTATATTTCAAGTGCTCAAGAGCCACATGTGGCTGCCATATTGGACAGCACCGAGATAGAAATTTCCATCATTCAAAAGGTTGTTTTGGACAGTGGTGGTCTAGAATGACTAATCTCTGGACAGAAGCGGGACTCTCCTCCCCAGCGGTGTTTCTCACACTTTAATGTGTACTCAAATCCCCTTGGGATCGGGCCCGAGACTCTGCATCTCTAACAAGCTCCCCGGTGATACCGCTGGTCCAAGGACCACACTTTGAGTACCAGATAACAGGCCCCGGAGTGGCTTCCAGTGTGGATGAATGCAAATCTTCAAATAATTATGTGAAATAAGAATCTGTAGTACAACGGTGGTTTGTGGGGACCAGCGAGTGCAGGAGGCTGGGCTAATCAGGGCTCGCTGTGTGTTATGCTTTGCTAGTTAACATGCAGAACCTGTGAAAGAACTCTCCAGAGACCGACCCCAAGCGAGGTTCTATCATTAATCAACTTCAAGCAAACACAGCAAAGAGACACCATGATACATGCTTGAAACTCCAAATTAATGCATATTTTTACAATCTGTCAATAAGGCAAGAAAAGCCCTGCCAGGAAACACAAACGGAGAGGAAAAGGCTCGCTCAACACAACAATATGATAAGAAAGCAGAGCCCCAATCAGAATAATAACACTGTCAGCTGTAAACAAGGCAAAACACGAGGCCCGGCTGGTAGCGGCCACCAGGACGTGCGCGGCTGCGATGAGATCTGCCAACTCGCTCATTATGGACCAGCGAGTGGTTCACCCGAAGGGGACTTCGGGGGATCACACGAAAGCACTCTGATAACAATTGAGAAATGTTGTTCGTAAATCATATTTACAACCGAGCCTTTGCAAATACAAATTACTTTCCGGTGCAGGGCTTTTGATATGTAAAAGAACCATTCAAGTTAAAAGGGTCCCATCGCTGGGACAGGCTGCAGAAGGGAGGATTTTTTTAATTGACATTATCAAGTATTAGTAATAAGAGGTGGTGCTGGGGACGGGCTGGCTTCCTAAATAATTGATGTTGTATGCAAACCCCAAAGGCCACTTGAACTATTTAAAAACAAACAGGAGTGCTTTGGACTGCCCTTGACGACGTGAACCTTCAGAAAACCAACTGACTCTAAAATTAGCACAGCCTAGAAAGTGTGTGGGGGTAGATGTCGAGATAAATAGCTTTTAAAAAATCGTGCCCATATTCTTAAAAACTATTTGCAAAATTAAATATACCGAAGTTGTAGCATAGTACAAGTGTGCCCCAGCTAGTTTTAGTTTTTCAGTGGTCCTACTTATCTGTGTTTCTAAGGTACCCAGGACTGGCTATGTATTTGGTGGAGCCCGGTGCAAAGTGAAAACGCCGTTCAAAAATTAGTAAGAATTTTGAGACGGAAACGGCAGAGCGTTAAAACTTCTAAGCATGGGATCCTGTGCTGATTGTATATATCATGTGCCTGTGAGTCAGTCCTGGTAGGATCCTCTATACTCTTTGGGGAAGAATTAGGTGTATTGATTATTATTCCTTAAAAAAAAAAAAATCACCCATAAACCCTAATTAAGGTAAGTTTTCTGTTTTTGCCTATCCTCTCCCATTTGGGGTCATATTTTTACATGTTGTAACCAGAGCAGGAAAATGACCGTTTATTTAGCTAGCTTTACGGTCATAATTTTTATGGCTATAGGAGGTTCCATTGTGTTGACATGTTAGTTCCTTAATACTGGGCATTTTGTGATTGTCTTTTTCTCCCTCGCCCCTTCTTTTGCTCTTTGTATAATAGAGAGACCACTTTTATCCATTAATCTTTCTACTTCTGTTGATTTACCTCCTTAGGATAAATTTCTAAGAAAGAAATTCTTAGAGCAAAGGCCAAAACATCTTTATGGTTCTTAGGATTTATTGCGATATTAATTTAGACTCAACCTCATCAGCACCAAGCATCACTATTTAAAAATATTTTGTATAAGGTAAGTCAGGTTACCTTAAATTGTTTCTTGGGTTAGTGACAATGGTGAACATTTCTTCATGTCTCAGTTTCATATTTTCATGATCGAGAACTATTACTTCATAAATTACCCCCTCTTTTCCACTGATCACATGGTTCTAGTAATGTAATTGGATAGGAATGTGTCTGTTTTATGTAGCCACGTACTGAAGTTCAAACGTAGTTTCCCTGATCAACATTTTCCTCCTTTAATTTTTTTAAACTATCAGATTTATTAATCTTTTCAGGTTTATAAACCTGAATTTGATGACATGAGATGATGTAAGGCTATGGCTGGGAGGGGGGACTTAGAAGGAATTGAACAGTCTTAATGAAGTCTTGCTTCATAATTTTAGACTTTGACAAATGTTTTGCTGGGGGGGGGGGAAAGGCGGATACATGTAAGCCCCCCACAAAACACAATTCACATTAGAAAATATTTTGTTTTCCCCTGAAATTTAGAGCCAAACTTCAGTAAGATTATTTGCCATCCCAAAACGCTGATTAGGACCCTACTGTCCATGCCCGCTCATTCCCAGTGCCTAATGCACAGCGGGTCCCCAACAAACGTTGACTGGCGGGATCTACTGTGTGACAACCTGACAACACAACCAGGTTAGATATTAAGGCTTCTTAAAACTCCAGAGAAATGAAATTCAGCTTCACCACATTTCCTGACACCAGCAGAGCCCCCTGAGTGTGGCAAATGCAGTAGTAACAGGCATGCAGTGCTTCAGAGAATAAAAGAGAATGGATTTCCATGCAAGATCCATTTCAGGTAAGACGCATACTATTTAAGATACTATGCTTCACAGACACCCATGTGTCTCTGAGAAATTGGAGATGCGCGAGGCAGCCTCTTCTCCCGCAGATCCCCCCATTCCGCCCCACCTCTCTCTCCGACTCCTACTTCCGAAAGGGCTACCAATGAATAACTGTACAAAACCACACATTTCCCTTCTTACATCTGAGTAACTCCTTTGTTTAGCCACTCTGGGAACACAAGAGTTTTTAACTAAAGCTGATTGGTGTGTAAAGGCATTGTGTTCCGAGGGTGTGTGCACAGCGTGGAGTATTTTGCTTTGCAGCTCCTTTAGCTTCTATCAGGATAAAAGTACAATGCCCCAAAGCCATAATTATGTGACTACTTTCCAGTGTTTCAAAAGAGAAACAAAATGTAGTGGTATCTGAGTGTCACAGAAAGGGTGGGAATGAAGAGTTCTGTTTCCACACTAGATATTAGCTGGGCTGCCGCACTAACAAGGTCCTTTAAGCCTTGCTGTGAGGTTTACGGCTTCATTTATTCCGATAGACTAGAAGAGTTAAGAAATAGTTTGCATCATAGCAGGGTCATGCATATTGGACAGGAATGAAAACTAAGTCATTATAGAATTCACTTAATGGAAATACAGGGTTGAAAAGAATAAGGGTCTATGACACTGAGAGCAAGCACAGGGAATCTGCTATTGACATATAATTATGTTTAGCAAACAGTGCAAACCTGTGAGATTTGAGCAACAAACAGTATGCATTTGGATGTCTTTCCGCAGGTTTTTTTTTAAAAAAGCAGTTGAAACTTTTAAAAATTATGCTGACTGCTGTAAAACATGGTTTCTGGTAATACTGGGGTTAATTCGAAGTTGTTAAATTAACTTCATAGTGACTTTATCCTGTACAGCAAAATTAGCATCACTCTAAACTGCTGCCTGAGGTTTTTATCCCAATATCTTTCTTTTTTCTTTCTTTTTTTAGTGATCCTTTGTTCAAAATAATTAATAGGAATATATATATCAACTAAACCTTGTAGTTCGTACAGATTATGAGAAATGGTATCTCTTCCATTCAGTAACTTCAGATGGTTTTGAGCTAATGAGTATTTCTTGCAGTAGCTTATATACCAATTTACATTTGCTCTGAACTTCCTTAATATCTGAGTAAGCACTGCTGTCATGACAATGATTTAAAGATGAATACAAGTGTGATAACAATAAAGTCAGAAACACCAGGTTGCTTTAGAAAGGATGATATATGGCAGTATCAGTGTGAAAGATAAACACATTCTTAAAATGTGGAGTCAATGCTCAGAGACTGTTGGTATAAATTAAAAATGACTATTTCTATCTTTAAAGATCCTTTTCAAAGCACTTTGGGCATGAAATTCAAATGCTAAATAATCAAATTTCAGATTCCCCCGAACCCACCAACTACCCTGGCAGACAGCATTTTTTTCCTTTGTCATTAGATGCCAATTCATTCTGTTCCTAATTGCTACAGGTCATATTTTCCATTCCTATCACTCACATCATCTTAAAATAAGATGTTGGTCAGTAATTCAGAAAGACCGTGTGGACAAGTGGCCTGTTCCAGGAGCTGACAGTACTGCAAACATTGAATTGGTTTATTCCTTTAAAGTGGGCAACAGTCTGTCATTCTACAGCATCCCCAGCAAATCCAATCATTGGGGATAACGTGGTTTCCTTTCTCTGTTTTAAACTTTTCCTGGGAGAGAGGGAGTTGTTATAGTCACCCTATTCCCTCCCCTCACCCACCCACAGGGGCATCACAGCCTTTCCTAAGGTTAGCCGGCTGCTAGTGCCATTCACATTCAGCATGGACAACCATCGCCCATCAGTTCATTCAGTTATATGTGTGCTCATTATACTGCCGTCTGCTGCTATAATGCTCCTATTAATTTTCCTTTTGATATTTTAAGAGGAATCTATAAATCACGCCGCCTTTCATTTGCACCATCGTTAATGCTTGATAATAACGCTTCGGCGTGGTGTGCGTGGTTCAGCTTATCACACAACCAAGTAAACAAGCACCCTTTTCCTCCCTGCTAGGTTCAGCGTGTCTGCAAGTTGAACAAACCACCAACTTTTCACGGAGACGCATACTAATTTTAGGAGGAAAAGGTAATGTGGCTTAAATAATGGCTTGAGATGCCAAGCAGAGGGAAAAAAGCAAACATGTCACCCATTTTATTGCTGTGTGCACTTGTAGGACTGCATGAAGCCAATTGCTTTTATGGGAAAGTTAGTAAATGGTCCTTTTATGTGCTAACCGAGCTAAACATTTCCAGAAGCACAGACTTCTACCTGAGTTCTAGGAAATCAGAAATTACAGAAAAGGTGTAAAAAAAAAAAAGTGGCCAGAGAAGGGCTTGTGTGCACATAAAACAGGGAGACCAGGATCTGAAAGCATAGACTTTCTGGGCAGACGGTACTCACACAGCTTGCATAGGGGATCTGCCTGGACTGCTGTCGCTCTCGTTGCTGTTGGTATGCTCCATTGCCCCGTTCAGCTCTTCCCGTATCGCGCTGGCTAAGTTGCCCAGAGTGGGATTTCCCATGGAAGCGGTAGTGTATAGAGGTATACTATTCTCAGCCATCGAAGCCTGCCATCAACCAAAAGAGAATTTATGAAGACATAGGGTACGCACAGACAGGGAAGCTATTAATTATGGGTGTATTCAATAATCTTCAGTTCAAGTTCATTGTAGCATGGTTGACAAATACAAGTTTCTAATGGGGGTACAAGGATTTTGCTTTAAAACTTAGACTCATGACACACGTCCCAAGCTTGGTTTTAAAGAGCTAGCTGGGGGGACCAAAGCACCCATCAGGAGGGAGGACTCAATTCAGCCCTGCTGGGTAGGGTCACATGGTTTAGACAATGCTCTCTAATATGAGGTTTATATCTGATGCCTTTTTTCAAGAGCAACTGAATATTTTCAGATCACAGGGATATATAATGGAATTTTCATTTCTTTATCCACTTTGATGACTCCAGTATTGGATATTAAAGATTTGATCAGATTATTCTGGCCGCACAGCTCAAACTTATGAGAACTTCCATAAACATTTACCTCTTAGATCCTATAGAAAAAGAAGAGATTATAGAATTGGAATCAATTTTTATCTCCCTCCATCATTTCCATTTTAATGATTTTTGAATCTGTTTAGTGTACGTCGAGATAACTGGTTGAGAGTAACACCATGCAATCTTTCAGACTCAGACCAATCACCTGGAATTTTAGGACTAAAGAAAAAAATCGTATTTCTTTGGGGTACTTCTTTGGGGTACTTCAGTACACCCATATTGAAGGTGACAAAGTCATTCCAAATGAGTGTCAGCAAAAAAGTGTGGAAATGAAAAAAAAAAAACCCTAAACTCTAGTGGGATACTGTTCACTTCCTATCCTACTGCATCTGAATAAAATGACCACCCAGTCTGAAATACAGACAATAGTCAAATATATCACTCAACTAAAGGATCCACGTTGTTTCGTTTGGGTAGTGATTATGACCCAGTGACTTTTCATTTTATTAAAGAGGACAGATTTTCAAAAACTGGCAGCTGTAATCAGACTAAGATTTATCAACACTGTCCTCTTGCAGACTACACTATGCCTGGTTTTCCATTCTAATGAGGAAAAAGTACAATCACAAGACAATCTGGCATGGTGACTTCAATTGGCCAGCGATACAGGAGTCCAAACTATTCTAGAAATCCTGGCTCTAGAGAGAAAGTAAGAGCCAAAAAATGAAGAAAGAGAGCCTGCAAAGCTGGGCTATGGGGAATCTGCTTATTATGACAATCATGGTCTCATTCACTGTACAAACCCCAAAGCCAGAAATGCCTCCTAGAGACAAGCCCCGTGTCAGAAGACCCATACACACCTAACACAGCATTGGCTAAGGGACTATTTTCAAGGCTGGGCCCTCTGTAAGCCCACAGCTTTTCCCTCCCTCCATTTCTGAATTTATATAACTGCCTTCTTTTAAAGAGTGGAAAAAAAAAATCTTGTTTTTATTTCCAAATGTGGTGAACTCATTTTGATGAACAGCATTCCTCACTCTCCTACAGTTTGTCAAATAATTTGCATCAAGTACTTTTTTCAACAGATCTCTTGTAATTGCAATAAAGCATTTTTCCTTTTTTTTGGCAGAGCAAAAAGCAAGAACGGTTGCCAGAATTTTTTTTTGCAAACTACAGCTGGACAAGCATCTTAACTGCCTTTATTTGAGACAACACCGTGGTCATGCCTCTCTCAGCCATGGAACTATCATCTGAGTCTCTTTTCTGGAGATACCACAAGATCAGCTCTCACAACATTATTTCACTACTACACAGTCAGAACGTGGCAAAAGCGGCGCCCTCTCCAGCTTGACATTTAAGCAGCTTCTCAAGTCAAAAATTGAGAAGTAAAGACAAAATTGAAATGTTTCTAAGAAAGTGTTCTTTGGGGTGAGGTGGTCACCCAATGGACAGGACAACCTTCTCGGGATCATTTGTTCTCCTTGGCTCTCAAAGTGTTCTAGGTAAAGGCCATTTCTGATTGGGACCGAATCATAAAACATGGGCTGAGGCCCAAGAGCCACGGTGGTGGTGAAAGGTATCCAAAGGGAAGCACTTACATTGATCCCTCAGTTCTCAGACAAGAAACACTAAGTGAAGAAAACCAGCCTTGTCTCTTTAAAGAATGATCAAGTGGGCTGCAAAGAGAACCTGGTGCCTGATATACAATAGAGCCTCCCGAACATTCTTTGTTGAGTGAGTGATCAAAACCACCCACCCAAGGTTAGAAAAATTTTCACCAACTGCTTCTGCCTAACAAAGTGGTTCTTTTATGTCGTTGATGTCCATTTAGGAGCAGGTGGGTTACAACTTTTATAACGGACTTAATTACATAAATGGTCCTGTGCACAGTATGTGGTTTCATATCAAACTGGTACCTCTGCCAAAAAAACCAAGGTGCTTAAGTAACGGTGCAGAAGTCCATAAGTACCATCGCTTCTGGAACATTAACCACTCTGAGATCCTTGGGGGAAAGGCAGTCTATAAATATGAAGCTTTACGGTTACCCTTAGTTACTTCACTTTTTCAGAGCATAATGCAATCTGTCCCAAGTCCAACGTTTTATTTCTGTAGTGGATTCTGCTGTCCTATTTTATATATTGTATATCATGCATTATGTTGCTCTAGTAATCTTTTTAAGATGTTGTTCCACTATTATTTTTACTTGTCTTGAAAAATGGAAATGGGCAATAATGGAAAGGAGGGCCTGCTGGTAGAATCTTTATTTAATTTGCACAGCAGAAAGTCATCTTATGAGACTGTCTACTGACCATGGATCCAAACTCATAGAGGAGAGAGAAAAGATCCACTCCTCAAATCATGAATTTATATCAATTTATTCAACCTCCCTTCATTGTGGCTATGAAGTGTTCTTAGAAAACTGCAGGATAGTTTTGGGCTATCACTGAATATAAGAAAGGGTACCGAGGATGCCAAAAACAAATGTTTTAAAGATGAAACATGAACAGTTCTGTAATGATAAAGCATACTAATCGAAATTAGTCACACAGTTAGGAGAACCCAGAGGATGGAGGATCACTGGCTTTTTTTTTTGCCTTTCCACCTCATGAATGTAAAATGTGCTTATAATCTTAATACCGTTCCAGATAGAGCAGCCTGTAAATTCACACTTCACGAGACTCCAGGGAAAATAAGTTACTAATGAATAGTATTTACAGTGGTGGCATCTAAGCGTGCTTTCATTTGCTTTTCTAAAGTTACTGTGTAAACTGCAAGTAATTAAAAGAAACGCAGAAAGTAGTTCCTCCTATTAAATTTGGTTCAGGCTAAAAATAAATAAATATAATTACTGAAAAGCTAAGTCTAGGGAATTTGCCTCTGAACTCAAACTGTATAAAAGGCATATCATCCATTCTTGGGAGCCTCAAGCCTCTGCTGAGCGAGCTGGGAAAATAATTCTGTAGGGTGCAGAGTAGGAATATTCGTTTAATGAATATCAAGAACCAGGGCTCCTGTCATCATCTCCTCTTCACCCCACCCTGTTCTTGCAATGTCAAGAATCTCAACCATTTTTTCATTATTAATTTAGACTTTTTCTTTCCTATTTGCGCCCTCCCCTCAAGCAATTTTAATATCTGCTTATGTATTATGGACCTTTGGAGGGCCACAAGGCACTGTAACATCTAAGTACCAATTTTGGGGTGATACAGCCACCAAGAATGCATGCTGTAAAGGTCTGCAGTGGAATTGGATTACCAATGTCACCTCTGTCTATAGACTAAATCATTTAAAAGTTATCAAGATTCCCTTGGCCTTTTTTCTAGAACAATCCAGGCAGGGTCAAAACCAAACAGGACCACTGACCAAAAGGACACGGCCTACCTATGAACTCATGAGAGGGGCTTGGGCACTAGACCCAGGTATTTTAATGAAGTGGTACTGCATCTTCTTGTGGACTCATTATGACATGACTTTACTGTTTGTTTGGTAACTGAGAAATGTGATAAATAAAAGGCTCACTAGATGCCAGGGCTGCCCTGGGAACTCATATTTAGGTGGTAATCTCACTCCTGCTCATCCTGCTCAATACTGGTGTCTTCATCCCCCAGTAACGTTGGTTATGTAACAAGAGCTTGGTTTGCCAGCAGGAAACAAACATTCTGTGCACTTATTATGTAATCTTGAGCAATCCACTGGAAACCTAGAGTTTTCTTAAACACCTCTATCATTTAAACAAAACAGTTTACTCTTACAAAGTGAACCAAACCCGCATCGCCCCCTGACAAAAGTAAAGATGCTAAAACAGACTTTAAAAGAAGAAGAAGAAATAAAAAGCTCTGCTTTCTCTTTAAACCCGTGAACAATAGAAGGTCATGTGATACAGTGGCCTATCATCCAGCACATTAATAGCTGTGCTAGAGTAATTACACTTGTGGTATTTTTGCCTCAAGTGAAATTCTGAAATAAGAGGATGGAAATTATGATACTGCTGATAAATATTAATAAGTGAACTTTTAATTTTTTTGCCACAATATTCAAAATGCTAAGCATCCTGCTAATGCTGAAGCAGCCCGATGTGTTTGCCTCCAGGGAGTACGATGCTTTGTGCACTTAAGAAAAAAGTTTAACGGAATTAAAATTTAATATCTAATTAGAGTGAGGCTAATATATTTTGAAATGAGTGGGGGAGACATGTGCCCCTGCTGCATATTGGGGACGGCCATTAATCTTACCTGTAAAGCTGCATTGAGAGGTGTGCAGTAGGCGTGGCTGCTCTGCATGTTTTTAATAAGGGAAGGATTACTGCATAAGAAAAAGATAAAAACTCCAAGTTAAACACAATCAACCCCTGAGTTCCTAGCTAAGCTTTGTTTTAAGCTTGCTGGTATCCTTCCAAATCAGAAATTCCCCCCAGTAACAAAACCAAAGAAAAGTTAGGTTTTTTCCATATCCCCTGGCTCTACTGGGCTGGTCTGTGTGAACATCTCTGGGTATGACAGACTTGGCTATTCATGGAAACTGGGTATAAAATTCAGGCTTAAGTAATAACAAGCTTGGGCACTCCCTCCATCGATAAATTTTTGTATCACAAAATACTGGCCTCTCGGCAAATTTTTAGTTGCTGCCTTCACTCCAACAAGAAGGCAGAAGCTCTGGGGCACTGGGCTGGGGGATGTCAGTGAGCTGACAGCAGGGTTTCCTCGGCGTGAGCTAGAGGAATCTGGGCTCTTAAGCCTCTCCATGATTTGAAATCTATAATGACTGCTCGAGGAAGAGCAGGGTGGCTCTTAAGATCTCCAAGGCATGGTTATTGCCAAAAGAAGATGGAGAGAAGAGTATGCTAGAGGAGGGTCATTCCTAAGTAAGGTGGGAGGTTGGGTTGAGGTCTTGCTTGCACAGACAAATCCGGAAGGATATAAGAATATTTGATGCTGTGTCCATTAACTGACCAAAGGAAGACAGGACACTGTTCTAAGAAAATCTCTAGCTTGGTAAGAATAAAAATACTAAACAATCATGGAGGAGATACCGAGGGAAAGGAGTAGCTTCCAGTAGGAAATTACCTACATTAATCAGTGGCCTTCAAATGAAGTATATGTGCTGTTATCAATTTCTTTCCTATGCTCGGAGCATTTTAATCATTCATTTCACTACATTTATATTATTATACTGACTGAGTCAAAAATAAAAGCTTCCTTGCTACTTGGAGGAATTAGGGGTCACGCAAAAGTATTTAGTTATAGGGTCCCCGAAAGCTGCTGAATCAAAATACAAACAATATTTGCATCAAAGACGTCAAAAAAGCATTATTCAAGGCACTGGTGTTCCAAAGAGAAACGAGAGAAATACATGTACAAATCACACATTTTAGTCCCGTTGCAGAAAGCCGTGGCACTGCTACTTGGTGAAATGCACAACTACATGGGATGAGTCAACCATGCAAAGCCAAAGCAACAGCAGAAAAAAAAAACAAAAGCAAGTAAAGGCTCTTACTGTGTGACAAGCTCGTCAAAGTTTTCATCGGGGCAGTATTTGCGAGGACGGCCTCGTTGAATATGGCGGCCACGTTTAAACTCTTCATCATCAACTGTCCAAAAGGACCCAAACTCATCCTCTACTCTGATAAAGCACTTATGCAGTGAGAGGTTGGTGCGAATGGCACCCTGGGATAGGAGCAGCAGCAAAGGAGATGAAGTGGCAACAAAAGGAGACGGGGTTGGGGGCAGAACAGACATCCAATACAGGGAACAGGAAAAAGAAAATAAAATGCAATAAGCATAAGCAAATGGTTTGTGAGGGTTAATATGCATTGCCACCTAAAAGCTACTAGCATGTGATGCGACAAAGACCGCAAGCAGGGCAGGGGGACTGGTGGGTATACAAAACAGGAGGGATGAAATGCTTTTTTGCTTCCCTTAACTGAGACAACGTGAAACGGTTCTTTGGTCTAACACCATCTAGCAGCCAAAAGCCTCTAAGTTACACTTGTTAGCACAATCCAAGCTAGGCTGAGAAGTTCAAACATGGCGGACGTACCCACTGATCTTTTGTGGCCTTCGCTTTTGGAATTCTACTTCATCCACTGTCCATACCGCCCCTTTAACGTTTTCTACTCGCACAAAACACTTGTGAAGACTAAGATTATGACGCACTGCATTCTGCAGCAAGTATAAAAGAGAGAACATTTACATTTTCTATAAGAAAAGACTCTAAAAACAGCAGTAAATTCAGCCTCACAGTCCACATGTATAAAACCATCCCCAAGAGCTGTGGCTACCACCCCCCGTGGATGATCTTCTTGTGGTGAAGGGTGCCTTTTCCAAAAGCAAAAATAAAAAACCAAAATTATGAATTAATTGTACTTTGGCATTTTAGTCTAGTCTCTGGTCGTAGCTAACCAGAAGACATATTTTTTAATATGCACATGAGCCCAAAATAGATTTCACAGTAGAAATCTGAAAATATTGTTAATATAACTTCAAAATAAACATGTAAAGCATATAACTGTCCCTTTTAAACACACTTATCTCCTATCAAAAAAGAGTAGTTTTGTTTTTTTTTTTAAAACCATGAAAGATGAAGACATTTTGTTCTAAGTTTTGGCTTTAAAACTTGCTATGGGTTTTCTCAGATTTACGAAGAAGAAATCTAAATTGGATTTTACCATTGAGAGTATCACTTCCTGTAGCCAACAAGTTCAGGGAGTGAAACGACCCCCAATGCATCAGTCTCCATCATCGAGCTATGTCTTACCTTCCTGAATACACATAAAAAAGTTGGCCCTTACTATGGGCAAGTACCTTAATCAACTGAGAAAAAGCCCAAGGAGCAGATGAGTAGAACTCGCAATGGTAAAATGAGGATATTCCTGCAGTTGATGGTTTCTATAGACACATGTTTCTTTCTTATGGTTAAAAGTCATTTCTGGTCATTCCTAAGCTGAGACCCTTGACACCTATAATCTATCAAAAAGGAGGATCTCAACTCAAAGGTGAAGAGCTTTTAACATCTCATCTTTCCTTTGCGTTTCAGGAAAATCCACAACTCTTTCTGGGTACAGTAACAAGCATGGCTTCATTTCTTGAGTCCTCCTGATTGAACTTACTGATCTAGACTCAAAATTAGACATGAGGATATTACAAAGGAGACCCGCGTCATTTACTCAAAACTTTGTTCTTACAGGGAATAAGTAGGTGACAACTGAGGCATGAGAAGGTGATGCAGACATCACACCTCATACACCCTGTAAGCCCTTCACTTAATTCCAGTAATGCTGCTATTGCTCAAACATTTTGCACCCCTCCCCTTTGACCACCTGCAATATTTCCTCTCTAAATTATCTTTCAAAGTGGCAAATCTTGATACTTGGAGAGGTGTTTCAATTTTTGGATAATCACCATTGGTGACTCTGTGAGGAGTCAAACTAGACAATGATGATTTTTCTTTTCCAATATGGAATATTTAGAAGATAATGAGACAAGTTTTATTACATGGCATGATGAACTGCTCACAAGGAGAATACACAGGATAAATTCTCAAGGAGCTTTTGCAGAATGCCAGCATACCTGGGGTAGTTTCAAGACACCCAGGTCACTATGAAAGGACACTCTTGATTCAAACAGGTCTGATAGGTTTGCATAAAAATAAAACAAAACCAGGGCCGGCCCAGTGGCACAGCAGTTAAGTTTGCACACTCCGCTTTGGCAGCCCTGGGTTCACAGGTTCAGATCCCGGGCGTGGACCTGCACACACAGCTAGTTGGGCCATGCTGTGGCAGCGTCCCACATACAACATAGAGGAAGACCGGCACAGATGTTAGCTCAGGGCCAATCTCCCTCACCCAAAAAACAAAAATCTCTGGAAAACATTTGGCATGTTATAATTATACTAGGTAGGACAAATTTCTTTGCATATAAATTGTTGTCTGGTTTTTAAATAAGCATTTTCTTTTTTATATTGCACAAAGGCACAGTATAAGGATATAAAGGTTTACTGTTATCTCCTAGAACAACACTGAAGAGGCTGAAATAAGCAAACAAACCCAAATTTCCTTAAAAAAAAAAAACAGAGCATGTATACGTATAAGAGACATAATTGGGAAAGAAATCAACATTTCTCCTCATCCTAATCATTGTCTGTTGTAAGGTAAGTATCGAAATCTATAAAATGGAAAAGATCTAAAGAAGCCACATATGTAAAAAGGATGGCTGTAGCCCTGTCTGAACTATACAGCCATGTAAGTAAAGATGTAACGTCAAAACTGGAGTTTGTTTTCAAAGACTACACATCAAAGCTAGAAATCAAGAGGTTCCCAAAAAGATGAGCAAGTTCTTTTCAGTCATAACTTTAACCGGGCAGTTCATCTTTTGTCTAAGATCACAATACAAATAAGGACACAGAGAAAATTAAACATGTTTATGAATCAATCAAGTACTTCATCGAGGACTGTTTACATTAATGGCACTTTTTCCTGCAGTTCGCAAAAATGAAAAAGTTAAATCTGAAGATCTGAGCTTAAAAATCATTCACAACTGGTAATCATTTCTTTTTAAATTTGATCATTTGCTATTTATAAAAGGTAATTTGAAGAAAATATATCCTTCCTGCTTATACTTCCTAAATTTTGACAAGCATCTGTAGCTCAAGATCCTTTGTATTTTATCTCCTAAGGCAGGCTGAGGAAAAGAGGGTAAGATTTTTGAACACAGGTTCCCTTCAGCACCCATGTGCCTTAATAGAAATAAAAACGATGATTTGAGCCACAATAGATATTCACAACTCTGTAAAGTAGATGAATTAAATCTACGGTTATATTCATTTTCTTTTAAAATGGTAATTTATCAGGAATGTAACAGAGGAAATACGTTTTCTGTTTTTGCTTTTGTTTCTCTCCCATATAAAATTAAGTAGCAAGGAAGACATTTATTTCATGCAAAGTAAATTTTCCTTGCATCCTGTAAAAAATATCATAACAATGACATGTAAAAATATCCTAAAATATTTGCATTTTAAATGTTTTCAAATTTAGGAATTATAAGAATTCTAGATAGAAAAAATGCAAAAAAAATTAATATCATATTATACCTGCCATCTTCTATAACAAGAATATCAGAAATCAAGAAATTGAAAGTGAAAAAAATCCAAAAATTTGTGAGTGTCTAATCTAATATAATAGAATAAGTGCTGATGGAATCTACGAACCAACTGCTGAACTGGGAATGAGGTATGTCATGTGACCTCATGCCTTGTTGGGAGCATCCAACATGGAGCTATGGCATTTGACCTCTTTTTAGCAAATGATATTAAAGTGAAGTTACATAATTCAGAGTTACATTTCTTCCCCAGAGTATCTAAGACAGTCTCTTGACTTAAAGAAAAAAAACCCTTAAATTGTGTTCTCACGTATCTAGTACTAGTACTTGCACTGCACAGCTTTCTCCACTAATTGGATTAAGGAGCTTTTAGCCAACCAACAAGGGTTATGTCAGGTTTGTCTGATCATTTCTCCAAATTCCTAATGATTAAAAAAAAATTATCTATGCATCTCTGCAAATACTGGGGGTGGCTAAAGACCTAAAAGCACGAGGTTTGTGTAATAGGACAACCTCAACATCTGGGCAACAGTGGTCATCTGCTCCTTTCCCCTACATATTCCAACCAGAGAAAGATGATTTTACTGGTTGGTCCATCCAACATCTGATGCCAATGTAATGGCAGTCTTCCATCCTAGCGTTTTAACCACAATGGAACTATTTTCTCAATCAAATATTCCTATAAATTAGGCTCCTTGAACGTATCAAAACAATATAAATATAACTCAAAACAACTGCATTTTATCAACAACAAATTCTCTTCTATAAACAGCAAAATCCAAGACTAAACAGGCCTGCAAGTAAGCTTACCTTCCACGTGGCTGCATTGCGTCGGAAGTAAGCAAACATTCGTGTGAACCAGTTATAGATTTCATTTAGTGTTAGCTGCTTTTCTGGAGATTCGAGAATGGCCTGTAAAGCAAAAGTAACAGAAGAAGATAATCTATGACCAAATCAGCAGAATCGTCATTATACAGTTTCTTGAAAATATAAAATAACTGTGATTCAGAGCTGAATCCTAAGACAGGTTTCACAAAATGATCTAAGATTAATGATTGTATTTAACAGTTCAATAGCAAAATTCAAAATGGAATTATCTAATTGTTTTGAGTTTTTATTTCTGTTTCCGTACAGAAATATTAATTTATTAGTCATTCATAAAGCAGAATCAAAGAGAAATGCAAAACATTTCACTAGCTGATTAAAGCTCAGTAATTATTTAGAGCTCAGATTAATTCTAGGGATCAGAGATTACTGTAGCTTGTGATAATTGACTTGCCATCTTTAAACAGGCTCATTTTCACTGTTGTGTGAAATGAATTTCCTAATAATCACATCGTATTGTAATACTTAATCAAAAGCAATTATGTTATATATTGCAGTTTTAAAAAACCTTATAGAAAAGGTTTTAGCATGCTTGCATACTAAGCGGTTTTAAATCTACTTCATCAATATAATATATCCACATACACTTTTTGATATAATTTTACGTACTGTTATTTACTCACCTGCCTAATTAAAGATGCATATGTAAATGGTGGTCTAACTTCCGCGTTCTTATAAAATTCTTGGTTCTGCGCAATATCTGCTAAATGAGAATCATTGTCCTATTAATTATCACTTTTTAAAGAGAGGCTGGTCTACAAGAATTGCATATTGCAATTCTTCATGAGGCAAAAATGGAGTATCTACCTGAAGAAATGGGCACGTTGTATTTGTCTGAGTACCGCCTGCGGATGGGTCCCACCGTGTGCATGCTGGTGGTGGTAATGACGGAGGGGCCTTGGGTGACGGGAGTAATGGGGGCAGTTGGGGTCGTTGGCGTATGAGGTAAGCTCTGTGGAGAAGCCTCTGATGCGGACTTGGAGAGAGTGACACTTGACACCAGATTCAGCTGTGAGGAAAAGAACAATTTTTAGAAGACCTCCAGAAAAACTGAGCAGCCAAGAAAGCATGTGAAATCCAGTAAGAACAATACAGGAGATGCCTGGATAGTTTTATTTCTCTAAGTAGATGCTTATAATCAACTGAGATATGAGGTGAGTTCCCATGTAAAAACAAGGCACTTAGTAGTTAGCTTAAACTACCTCTTGCCATGTTCCTGTTGTTGAGACAGGTGTTTTCCAAAGACAGTTACATAAGTGTTTACAGACAGACAAAGGGGTTGCCTAGCCTAGCGAGTTGGAGAAATTCTGGGTCAAAACATTTCTTTAATCACAACTTCGCACCCTCTTTAATAGCTTACTGTGCCTTGTAAACCTCAAAGAGGGAGATGGAGTCCTTGTAGCTAGCACCAGTCAACACCAATGTTTCAGGAAACACCAGTTGGGATACACTGGTATAGACTTGAGCTTTCCAAGAACCTTCTGCAATGTGCTAGCACAAGTGAGGAACTATGTTTACTAATTTTATTAAAATTAAACTTTTAATTAAATAGCCACATGTAGCCAGCGGCAACCACACTGGACAGCACAAGGACAGGCTACTCAACTCCATAATGAAACCTCATGGATGGGAATGACTGTAAATATCTTTGGCCTATGACTCGTATTAAAAAGAGTGGCACTGATCCAATAAGCCATCACTGAGTTCTATCAGTTGGCAGAGACTAATCTTTGAAAGCTTTATGTATAATCTTCATTAAACTCTATCAAATATAGGATTGGAATCTATTAATTTAAAAAGAATACAGCATACGAGAGATCTGGAACTGTAACATTTTTGACTTCAAGTTTCAAATGTTCAGTAATATAATGGAATAATCTATTGCAGCAAGTAAGGAAATGAATACTATTTACTTGAAGTGGTCTAGAGGAAAATGAATGAGTACTGTTATGATTCTTTCCTTCTCTCTTTCTTTCCTTCTACTACCCATTTAGCCTTCAACTTAAAGCTCTGCTCTTATTACTACTGGAAAATTGGCTTGTACCCCTCTCGCAAAATTTGTCGTTACAGAAATATTAAGTCTGGCTATGTTGAAGAACTTAGTTGTTTTCAACATATTTATTACAGTTTACACAGAATTGCTATCTCAGATACTTATAGTTGCCCCAAATCCTAGAAACTTCAGCAAAGTAGGCTTACTTGGTAACATTTTCTCAAGCCAGACTTCAAATCACTTAACAAAATAAGTCTATTTCACCATTGCGACAATTCTAAGTACAAGGCATTATTTGTGGAAAGTATTAAAATGAGATTCCTCTGAGATCATAATCAAAGAACATATTAAAAGAGTTCCAATTTGTGAGAAGACTCAACCTTACTCATACTCTAATAATAAAAAAGGCCATGAGAAACTTCTCTAATATGTTTAGGGTAGTTCCATAAAAAAAGCAATGAATTTGAAGAAAAGAAAGATCAAATATCACTGGGGAAATATTAATGGAAAAATGAAAACACGGTGCTGGAAACTGAACGTTGGGTTGCAAGCTTTTAGTTATGCTTTTCGTTTTGACCCCCTCCCTTGAAATGCTGACTCAGCCAACTCCAGACCACCCCCCCTGCACCCCCCCCCCCCCCCGCCCACACAATGCCTGAGAAGAGCAAGCTATGGAGATGGCACTGCCTTTACAAATCCCCCAGCAAGCTGGGCAGATGCTGTGAGCTGCTTGTGTATTAGTGCTGGAAACTTCACTTCGTGACACATCTGCAGACTAAGTGCTGGCAGTTCAGAGGAGAAGCCATGGGATGCAGCAGAGCTGAGAAGCCAAAGGGGAAGGTTGGGGCTGACCTCTTCTTTTCCTTGAGCCTTAATCACGGACCAAGTGCAGGAACAGTATGTATAAGCATCAGCCCAAGCAACCGGTCAAGGAATTTAGTGCACGAAAGGCTAACGCTCATAATGATACCGCTTTTAAAATTTAGATGCTGCTAGACCTAAGAATATCAGAACACTCTGGAAAGTCATGGATACCATTTGTAAAAATCATGTTGTAAACCACGTGCCACTGTATGGTTTCATTAAATTCTCATACCGTCACTAATACTTGAGATGTTATTACTCATCTTTTACAGATAAGCAAACTGAGGCTCATGAGAGATTAACTTACTTGCCCATATTCACAACCTGGACCCAAAGTCAGACAGGCACTTGTGATTCTAGGCCTTTTGTATGATCATCTTTTGATGCCCAGTTAATGGGAAAAAGAAACATTAACCAGTTTCATTTTTCTGTATGCTCATTTTTGGAAAGGATTCAGTGAATAGCTTATCCCTGCTTATAAATGATATTCAATAAATATTATTGAGCAAATATAAGGCATTTGGTATTGAAGTGACAAAAACAGAACACACAATTGATGCCCTTGAAGAACTTACCATCAAATGCAGGCACTGGTCAAAGGAATACGTGCACAGTAACAATAACTCTGAAGACTAACTCTACTTTTTGGCTTTTCTTTTCAGTTTATGACCATTACCCTAAACACCATGGCTTTCTTAAAAGAGGAATGAAAATTATAAATACAATGTCCTTAAGAAATATGCATGCTCTTTTCCAGTATCACCAAGTCCACTGGGTTCTACTTTAATTGCCAAAAATCAAAACTCATGTAAACATTCAGCAAGTGCAAGCCCACCTTTTTGGGTGCTCACATACAAGAAGAGACAAGTCACATGGTACGATGATGTAAAATGTGAAAAGAACATGACTCTTGTAGCTTTACAAAGGTCTTAACTCTTGGACTGTTTTACCAAAAAAGCAACAGTGAAAAATAAAATCCCTCCCAGTTAGCACAATCCACAAAGATGTGGCAGAATTTTCTGGAGGCTTTGAACATAGGTAGCAAGTGGAAATAAACACTAAGCCAGACGAGAGCAGAGAAGGGGTTTACCAGGCTTGACAAATGACACCGTGATTCACACCCACTGCTGGGCTGTCTCTAATAAGCCACAGAGGAAGCAGCCAATCTCAGCTAATTACCAGATAAAAATGTATTGTAAGGACTCTAATTAGGAGACGAGAATGGAGGTGATCTAATGATTAAATGCTGCATTCGAGTGACCCCGCCATCAATGTGCAGTGGTGCAAGATGTCACTAGAATATTTTGTAGAAACAGTAATTTTATTTCGAGGAGGGGAGGCAGTAATATTTGTAATGATGGCTACGAGGTAAACTAATTAAAAGACAGTTCCTAGAGGAAGAGGGTGGCTGAGAGCAGCTGTGGCCATTCCAAAACCAAGTGCCAAGTCTCAACAGAGGAACTGCAGTCAAGTGGAAAATTTCTGCCTGACCTCTGCCTTTGCTATTAATTTGCAGGAAAACTAATGACACATATACATATTCCCACAAAATTGTTCTAATTGCTAATTTGCCAAAGGAGCCCAGATTCCAAATTAAACATGACTGTAGCCTGTGAGGGACAGAAGAACAAAAAGCTGTAAACTCCAAACAGAGGGTGCTCTGCCTCGCAAAATCATTTGAAGGCTGAACCAACAAGTTAATGAAACGTCAACCTTGTCAACTGCTATAGAAGTTTCTTAACTTTTAAACTTTTGTCTGATGATCACATGCTTGTCTTGAGGAGCAACCGTCTTGGGGGGGGAGGTCATGAGGGAGAGATAAGATGGAGCGTGGGGAAGGATTCAAAATAGGCTCTGCGTTCAAACCAAACCTGCTCTTTTAATTAAGGTCTCTCTGAAAAAAGTGAACCAAAAAAAAAAAAAAAAAATTAATTACAGACTTAGAACAGAAAAGCAAATTGGGAATGGTGTGGATTTTGCTGTAATCTTGAAATATTCATCTTAATTGTAAACTATTAAATCTTCATATACTCATCGATTAGAAATGAAAGCATATGTGCTTCATGTTTCTGATTGTAGTTAAGGTTTTAAAAGATAATTTTTTCCGGGGTATGGAGCAGGAAGGGATTGGACTGGGAGGGTTTCTTTTCCTATTTTTCTTATTGTGTTCATCTTCTATTTAAAAAGAAGTTGCTATGTTTAGAAAAGTTAGTAACTCTGATATTTTCTACATGGCAAGTTTCCATCATGTGATGATTTCGGCAAAGATAATCTCTTTGAAACTCTGGCCAAAAGTTAAATTCTTATGTCACTTAAAATTGCTGTAGGGTTTTATTTTTTAAATTTATGTGTGCTCTCGACCACCGTCTTTTTCCCCTAGTTCAGTTACAAAAGGACTATCCTGGAAATCTTACCCATCCGAACTATTGGAACTGTATCAGCTACCTAATATTCTGGTTCGCCCTTTTTTAAAAGATTAATCTTCATTTTTTAAACAGTAACCTCCTCTCTCTTTTCAAGATGATGAGTCACTCACATTTTTAAAAAATAAACAAACCGCTGATGTAAACCCGGGACAGAAACAGACTTGTCGTAAGTATTCCCACAAGAACTCATTTTTATTTTTGTTTGTGCTCTTGCCTCACATGAAAACAGATTCGGAGAACAAAAGACAAACCTGAAACCACAACACCAAGGGACCCAGCTGCTTCGTAGGGACTTTCAGGCTCACAGAACTCGTTTTGCTGCTGTTGGTTTTGCCGGCCTGAGCGGGCTCAAGTGCTGCTTGAACTGCACGGCGTTTCTAGACATGAATCACTGGCGTTCAGAGATGGCCTTTCTGAGGCTGAAGGGACGTTACCAGACCGTGGGGAGGCTGGGACGGGGGGTGGCAGCAGGAGGCTTTTGTTACCAGCCTTTCTTTGCCTCCCTTTACCATCTCAGCCTGGCCCTGCCGCTGTGTTAGAACCTGGCCTGGGCAAAGGGCAATGACTGAGACGGCGGTGTCACTGAGAGTGATACTAAAAACAAAAAAACTGGCACTGAGCAGAGGAGGGGGACTTAATGAGAAACAGTGTACGTAAGAATAGTTTGTGTGTGTTGTCTTGAATCTCTTTCTACGACAGCCTAATACTATTTCTCCAACTCGAAGACAAGGAGGCAGCAGCCCAAAGGATCAGCCATTTCTTTAAGAGTTAAAAGACCCCTGTTCAGAGGGGGAGAACTTTGTTTTTATAGTAGCTAAAAACGATTTCAAAACAGTCCTAATTGCTATGGTTAGAGGAAAAGAGAATGCGTAAAAAGGAAAACCTAATACTGCATTTTGCTTCAAATATCCAAGTTCCTGTAAGTGTTTTATAACATTTTTATAAAGAAGGATATACTACCTACACTATAATTACTTGCCCACCAAATCTGAAGGAATGTGGTTTCTCCAGGATAGGTTGTTCTCTGGTGTGTAGGAATACCCTAAAGCAAAGCGTACCTCTCATGTACTCAGTATTATAAAATCTGATTTACAGAATTTTCCTGACATCATAATAGTGAAAAGTCTTTTTAAAATATCCTTAACAACTTAATAAAGTCATAACAGACACGCTTCTTTTCGTTTTTGTTGTTGTTTTGTCCCCTGCGTTACGCCTCTCTCCAAGGAAATATCGCAGCTAATTCTCCATGGAGCAAGCATGGAGACATTAACCCCCAAGCAATACATTTTGGTGTTTACTTTGAAAACGTTATTGAGTTTGGAACAAAAGAATATCAATCATTCTCATTAGGATAGTTTACTATTATCTGATTTTTTGCTTTTGCTTCTCTTAACATGGAAAAGAGAAGAATCTTTTGAAATTCAAAATACAACAAACCTGGCCTTCTAAACATGTCAAGAAAGGCTTTTCCCATTGCATGTGCTCAATTACCAGAACATACAGATGCTCTCGTAAACTTTGACATATCCTTTTCCATGCAGGGCCCAGCCTTAATAAAACTAAAAGTATGAGAAGCTTATCTTCGCTGATGTTGGCAATTCCTTATCTTCCTCCACACTGATCCTCGGGGCATACCTTTGTCTCCCAGCTCCCTTCCTCAGAGACACACAGACACAGGCATCTACTCTTAACGCAAGGAAAGACTCATGAAGCTGAATTCTTCCCATTTTTTCCTATTCATCTTTTAGGTTTCATCTTGGATGTCACTTCTCCCAGATGTCCTCCTCGACCCCACCGTGACAGGTCAGTTCTTCTACTCACACACAGCACAATTTATGCAGTGGAAGTGTGTGAGAGTGTGTGTGTGTGTATTTATTTGTCAGTTTATCCCAGAAGACTCTAAACACCTCAATGGAAGGGATGGGTCTGTCTGCTTTTACTAGTCTATGTTTTTATGTAGCATGTTCAATAAGTATTTGCTGATGCAATAGTTTGATTTTAAACGCAGGAATTCTCTTTCCAAAAACAACCTGCAGTTAGAGTCCTGAGTATAATTCTGCAATGAAAAAGATTTTTTGATTTAAAGATTTTATAGCAAGCAGGCAGAGATGCTACTGAAGGCGTCTGAGGAATAGGAGGACTGTGAACTCACATTCCAGTTCACCTATACATTTCTCAGTGTGGGTCAAGCTCATATCCACTTCTACAAACTTGTGACTGTCCGGAGATGAGCACATCCTCTAACTATCCAAATCTGAAGATGAGTTCCACACTAGGATCCAGAAAACACGACTATGAGCTGATGTAAGAACAATCCAAAGAGGTTTTGGCAGTTTCTTTGATGCAATGAAATGGGGACTAATTGGATGATTGGATACAACAGATGACACTTACCACCCAAATGGCATTTAGGGAAAAGCAACGTTTACAGCAAAGCATTCTATCACTTAGTGACTAGGAATTTTTAAATAAACAAGAAGTTCCTTTCAAACAGAAATGGAAAAAAGAAAAAACTTCATAAACTTACTGGCAAGGCTGTAACATGAAAGTCCCCATCTATGGTTAGATTTGAATCCTGTTGGCTGCTTATTTCTAATCAAAGATTCTAGAAGCATACACATTGGAACATACTCCGTGCCTTCTATTATTAAAGGTAGAATAAATTAATTACAGGCAAAAGGGAATATTTTGTATGTTAGAATTGATCACCAGATAGCTCTGTATCCCTAAAGTTGAAAGAATCAAGGGTTTGCTATACGTGTGTATGCCTTTTTTTTTTTGGCAAGGAAGTAAAAATTTATGCAAAACACTACACGTCTACCTTTTATAATTAATTTCCCAATGCCTCACCTATACATATTTTAATAATTCCTGATTTATAAGATGGTATCTATAATAAAATTTTCTATTTTCCAATAAATGAAAAGAAGGCAGGTTCACTCCGGCAACAGAATGTCACACAATATCTGCTTGTCAGGCACCAATTTTTACTTCTTACATGTAAGTTAAAGGATAAGGAATTTATAATGCTGCCTGTGAAGGGAACCACTTTTCATACACAAATGTGATCTTTTTTTTTTTTTTACAAAGGGTAATACAACAGTACATTTACATAAACTAATCCAAACAATCTATGTATTTGACAATGGCAAACCTCACACAGACGGCCTATTGTTGGTTTACATCTTGGAGTTCTTTATATTGGCTTGTAGCGCTGCTCAAGCTGTCAAAGGTTTGACTTGGACTCTAAATAAATGGTTATAGAAGTGCTGTGCAGCGATATTGGACTTCTTTGCAAAAGAAAACCTGCTGTGTATGAATTCAAAAGCTATTAATTTTTCAGTCAAAAATATTCGTGCCTATTTCTTTTAATAAAGAAATACTGTGCTGAGCTACTAAGAGATAATGTTGACTAGTGGTAGAGAGTTTTCAATAGGGCAGTTAAAAATAAATTTAGTAGGAGGTCCCCTTCAAAGTTGTAATTTTCTAGAATGTAAAACATTTTTTTTTTTAATACTAATCAAGACAAACCTTCCTTCCCTGTGCATTTCCCCCACGACCACTTTTCCCAGTTTACTGGCCGCTTAACACCAGTCCTCATGGAGATTCCCAACGGTCCTTTTGCGGCCCATGTAGGCTTACATATATGGCGCTCCCTGCCAATACCCAGCCCACCAATTACTGAGCGCCCCACGGGGTTTTGCAATTCTCTCTCCAGTTTTATCCCTCCTCCTCCTCCCAAGGAGTCCCATGATCCAAAAGGAGTCCATTCCTAGAGTGCTGAGTCCAAACATTATTCTACCATTGTTTTTAATCCATGGGGGAAGTAGGAGATAATCGCTCTCTCCTTTGTTGCTAGGTTTCAAGACGCAAACCCTTCCTCCTGGGAAAAACCATTTCCCTACAAACAAAAGCCATATGAAGACTTTCAGAGAGTTAGAAGGCCATCAGTTCCCTTAGCAATCAGCTATGCCCACTGGAGAACTCAGGTGAATCATTTCAGGGTCTCACCAATTTGCTTAGCTGGGTTCATATTATTCCCAGGATCCTCCATAAGAGGAGGAGTTGCTAGGAACAGCAGGAATAGCACAGCTGACTACTGATTCCACAATACTGAATGACCTTTTTTTTTCTTCCCCTTTTCTTTTTGGTAGCCTACACATTCAGTCCTACGGCCATTTATTGCAAAATACATGGAAACTAAGGACTCTTTCCTAGTAAAAATGGATGTGCAAAGTGTTTAATGATTTTATGTCCTATATCTCGGTAATGTGTTCTGTTTCAGACATTAATTTTGTCTGCCAACTGCATCTTGGCAGGCTACCATATTTGCTGGGTTAATAGTCTGACTCCGTTTTATTTCTATCACCATAAATCATACATATACGGGTGTATGTTTGCTTTATTTATAGAAAAAAATCAGTCAAAACAGATAAACCAATACTTTGCCATTACGCTGCATCATTGCATATTGATTAAAATTGCTGGTACTAACTATAGATTGTCAACGC
The DNA here is from genome assembly GCF_020826845.1 of Diceros bicornis minor. Taxonomy (NCBI): domain Eukaryota; kingdom Metazoa; phylum Chordata; class Mammalia; order Perissodactyla; family Rhinocerotidae; genus Diceros; species Diceros bicornis. The sequence goes on from NC_080741.1 coordinate 69,307,372, forward strand.
TCAATTAATTTTCACACAGTGACTCCAAGCAAAATCAAATAAAGGCAGTGTACCTTTAAATTTTACAAATCTTAAAAATCAGGAAGCAAAGCACTCTCTCCATTTTAAATAATCAGTTGAAGCTACTAGGAGATTTTTAGAAATATAAGTATATAAGAAATACAACTGTTAAAGAGATCAATTTATAACAAGGAATGAGGCCCAAGACAGGATTTGGGGTTTAGCTACCATCCTTCTGCTTTGATATTAACTGTCTGCGCTTGGATGACACTCTTCAAGGTCGGGTAAAAGGGAACAAGGCAAGAAATAGGGGATTCCTCAAAGTTTTAAACGTAATTTCAACATACCATGTTGGGTTTCCTAACTGTGAATGAGTAGTTTTCATTTCAAACTCTTTAGTAACCACTACAAGCTCTCCATAATTTAGCCCCTAACTATTCGGGCAGTGTTTCCTGTCTGTCACAGTTAGACTGGACTACCCCTCATTCCTTTTCTCATACCCACTGCCTCTCGGCTGACCTAGGCTGATATGCCTTCTTCTTTTGCCTTCATGGCCTGGCTGTCTTCTCTCTGCATTCCCACCATTCGGGAAGGCTTTTATTTAACCGCTCCCCGTGAGTGCTCAGAATATATTTTAGCACCTTGGTGTAGCACCAATCATCTATCCCAAAGAAGAGCTGGTTGGTCAGGCCTCGTGGCCAAGGACCATGTCCAAATCATTCTGTATCTCCCTAAATGCCTAGCACAGTGCCCTCTTTACAACAGGTAACTAGAAACAGGCGACTGAACTTCAGGCCTTCGATACTCAAAGCTGCCAGAGTAGGCGGTCCTCTTTCCTATGCTTGGGGTGGGGAAGCAGAGAAGAAATGCTGTAGGGTTTTTCCCCTTGGTGTGTAGCTCAGTACTTACGGGCTGAGGGGCAGCTTTGGGTTCTGTAGACTTCACGTGCAGATGGGTCATCATGGCTTGCAGGCGCTCTTTGTCCTTTGCAAGCTAGGAAGGAGAAAATGCTTTGTTATTTCTTTGAATACAGATGCATGACCATTTTAACATACAAAATGATACACATGCCAAGTTAAACTATTGGTACCACTGCACATGACATCTTTCTCATTGCTTAATCGTTTTGAAATCTATATGACCACTGCCAAACTCCAAGTAACTGGAGGTGTCAGTACGAGATTTCTCAACCCAAGATGCACTAGCCTTGAACTGGAAAGTTCTAGACCTGCTGGCACCACAGAGTCCCGTGTAACACAGACAGCTAAAAGATGAAAATGTGAATCATGCCTATTAACCAACCTTATTCATGAGGGAGCCAAAGGAAAAGGAGCTAGGTAGCTAAAACTCATAAATTCATCTGTCATAGTTGGGAAAAACTCCTAGACAGATGGGTACATTCATGCAAAATTAACTTTGTCTTTCTTAACAGGTAGGCATAGATTAAGACAGTGCTGGCAAGTAATATTAACAGGGCAGGCACAAGGCTACAAGGGTTGACCGGTTCCCATTTTCAAATGAACACAGAATAAGCTTACTCATTCGTGTTTAAATATGTGAGTACCTACTACGTGCTAGTCTCATCTTGACAAAAATTTCAGTCTCTCCATTCTACTAAAAAAATTTTGAAGTCACCGGAGTTTCTAATCGGATGTACATAGTAGGCATTCCAAATACTACTTATTGGATGCTACATTCTTTATGCTTGCCTTGACCTGTTTTCACATGATGATATTTTCCCTAGTTCAAGACAGCTGGGCTTAGGGGACATATAATTACCTCTGTAAAAGAAGTGGGAAATGTATCGCCAAAAGATAAAGGTATAGTTAAGAGAACAGCTGTGAAATTTTGGGAAAATGCAGAAGAGATTAATATGAGAGAGAGAAAGGGAAAAAAAAGTCTTAGTTTAGTACTTTTATAGACCATTTCTCCAAAACAATGCCTTAGAATATGGGAGGGACTTGTTCCTTCTATGTCACATAATTAACCTTAAGTCTTTTAAATATCAATAATTTTTTTTGAGTCTAAAATTATTCCGAAATAAAAATCAAATAAGACATATTTTTTAAATAAAGGTATTTCAGGAATTGGGGGAAGGCAAAGGAAAAGGAAAGGGTACAAAAGCCAGAGGGAAAAAGCTTTCGGTTTATCCTAACTGAATGACTCAGTCTCAAGCCATATCACATTTGATTTCTTTTCTTTTTATTCCCTTGTGGTTCAGGGAGGAAAAAATTAAGAAGAAAAAAAATGTCTGACAATGTTAGCATTTATCTTTCAACAAACAGGAAATGAAAATGATACCATATTAGGATCAACTTTATGTTCTTCACCCTCCGTTCTTTAGTAAGTTATTGAACAGCCAAACTAAAAGATGCTCTGAACACATAATGCTAAAGGAATTTAGTTTTCCAAAGGGGCTCAGTTAGAACAATTAAAATGTTAGCAATGGCATTTTTCTACAGTTATTTGTTCTTTTATGTAAATGTTCTAAGTTTTTAGATGTTAAAACTAAAATATTATCAGATTTTTAAAAAATGTTTTGTTTTAAAATTATCATGGGGCAGAAGGAATTAAGGCATATATTATCCCCCTTTTTAAAAACAAGAAGTAGTCTGCCATACTGAACATTACAAATTAAAGGGTGAGAGGTGATATTTACGGAAGAGTCTGATGAATATTAATTGTGACTTCGTTTGGAGGTAAACGTGGTTGATGCAGCAATTACAAAGACCAAATTGAAGGAAAACCAAATTCCAAGCATCACAAGGAATCATCACCTCTGTATTCCCTCCAAATGTCCACCTGGCTGACCTTTCACTGGTCAGAGGTGGTAACACCACATTGCAAACACACACCTAGAGTTTGTATACACAGCCACACCCATAACTCTGGGGGTCACTGCCATAGGGAACATTTCTTATTTTTCCATGAGAATATTACTTAGAATTCATCGTCCATTTTGAGAATTACCAGGTTCCTTATTTTGCCTCAACCTCAAGACTACCATCCTACTTCTGCTGTACTATAAAAGACGGGCAAGGTTACAGAAAAAGGCAAAAATCCAAGTTTTTGTTTTTGTTTGATTAGTGCAAACTAGCATGTAATACATTCTTGGATGGGTTTTGGATTTTTGTCATCTATTATAGCTTTAACTCTAACACATACTGTTTTAACAAAGAAAAAACCTGGGGCAGGCCCTGTGGCTTAGCGGTTGGGTGCACGCGCTCCGCTGCTGGCAGCCCGGGGTTCGGATCCCAGGCGCGCACCGACGCACCGCTTGTCTGGCCATGCTGAGGCCGCATCCCACATACAGCAACTAGAAGAATGTGCAGCTATGACATACAACTATCTACTGGGGCTTTGGGGGAAAAAAAATAAAATAAAATAAAATAAAAAACCAGAAAAAACCTGCCAAATTCACTTTTTGCTTTTTTAGGCAAAAAGGCTACACATTCACACCTATTGAAACCACATCCTCTTTCTACAGTGGCTGTCTTGCATTTATAATACTCACTGGGCCTTCAAAAAGCTTTCAAATTCTTTATCCTTTTTTATGCCATCATTCCATGAGCTCACCATCCTTATCAATTTTCATGGCATCCTTTTATTATTATGAGAATATAAACATTTAAAATTAGTTAGTATATTCCAGCATTCTCTCATAAACTGAATCTCAAGAGAAGCAAAGAAAAGGAGGATGTCAAATTCAGTTCAAAGGTCAACTAAAAATTTGGTTGGCAAATTAAAAAAAAAATTTTTTATGTTGTGATATCAAAAGAGAATTACTCTCTAAAGGCTTTCCTGCTGGGTACAGGAGTATCTGGCATAAAAGGAATGGCAATGGGCCACACATTAAGGGGAGCTGCTTGTGCCATGTTTGTTCAAATTAGCAAGGTTGTTCACCAATTCTGTAGAATGAGAGTGGAGTGAAATGGATGAGGAACGTGGGTACTACAATCAGACTCTGCTGGATTCAAACTCTGGCTCTGCGACTCCGAGCACATTATGTAACCTTTTTAGGTATTTAGTTTCTCCTTCTAAATATGGAATAATTCTGAACGTTGAAGAGTTGTTTTGAGGATTAGATAAGTTCTTGCACATAACAAGCTTAGCATAAAAGCCTAGTGCTTCGTGAATGCTCAAAACATATCTTTTTTTTTTTTTTTTTAAGGAAAGTTATATCAGTCCGGTCTACCTAGACTCCTACGGCTGAGTGTATGTTTGGAATCTGGATCAACATAACAGGGGTTCGATGGAGTTTGCAGTTGGGCTAACTGCAGAGACAATTTTGATGTTTCAAAGAAGGGAACAGAAAGTATAGGAAAGATGAAGCCCATTTCTTATGGGTTTATTTCCTTGGTTCTCACTGTATCTTTCCCTCAGCCTAGGCAAATGCTTTTTCTCCCCTTGGCTAATATAGGTCATCCCCTCTTCTATTAGCCTTGGCCTCAAATTAGGTTTTAGAGAGTCCACACTATGAAAAACCGGAACATGTGTATTACTCCCAAGTCACTGATAACTGCCGAAGGCCAAGAGCTCCATTCAACATGTTCAAAGATAAAAACTGAGGAGATTAAATTCATTCTTTTAGCAGAGAAAAGGGAACATGGTTTTGGGTTCATTGAACATAATCATTTTATACGTTGTCAGGAGGACTAATCATTTTAAGCCCAATTTGGCGTTTCTCACTTGTGAGAAACAAAATTCTTTGGAAATAAATGAAGGATTTTCAATGTGTAAAAATGCTAGAATTATTGAAGACAGATGAAAGGAAGGGGCCAAGTCACTCATTTGATTTCACAGAAGCAAAGACAGTTGTGGCTTTTTCAGGTCCTCGAGTCCTATTCTCGTATTTTATGGTTGGGGAAAACGAGGCTCGAAAGATGAACTTACCCGAGGTCATGGAGCTGGGAAGGGGCAGAAATAAGATTAGAATCTCAGTTATATGATGCTTGGTCTGACTTTCCCACACTGATGTGATCATAAGAATCACCTGGGACACATTACAAACACAGATCATGGGCCAGCCCTGTGGCTTAGCGGTTAAGTGCACGTGCTCTGCTGCTGGCGGCCCGGGTTCAGATCCCAGGCGCGCACCAACGCACCGCTTCTCCGGCCATGCTGAGGCCGCGTCCCACATACAGCAACTAGAAGGATGTGCAGCTGTGACATACAACTATCTACTGGGGCTTTGGGGGAAGAAAATAAATAAATAAAAATTTAAAAAAAACAAAACAAAACAGATCTTTGCCTCTTGCCCAGCCCGCCATACTGAACTACTGCAACAGGACCGCCATGGGAGGGGCGGGATATGGAGTTTTAGCAGGCACCCAATTTATGAGTAGGCAAGTCTGAATTATTCCCATACAATGATGATCCCCAATTTAACTGAGTGGGGTGTTACCTAAACTCACTAACAAGCCCAACACTCCAAGGGAGGGACCCAGAGAAGGTGGTTTTAATAAGGACCCCAGGCGTCCAAGTTTCATGAGGCGGGTCTGGGAGCCACTACTCTCTTCCATGGACTGAGTATGCCTTAAACAGCGGCTGTCCAGGTTTGCTCAGTGGTTCTGTATACAATGATGGTCCAAACAGAACTGACTGAGGCAGAGAGTATCAAGTTACCCAGGTCTCTAAAGGACATATGATCAAAAGAAGAAAAACAAGAGGAAAAAACAGAAAAAAGCAGTGACTGGAGGGAGTAGAATTGAAATTCTTCTACCAAACTGAGTATTTACCAAATAGTTATCTTCAACCCACCTTATCAAACTATGGTCATTCACATGCCTTCGAAACCGGGCACCAGTGAAAAGCTGTAAACGGATTTCTTTAACACCAACTCCAGCTCTCAGGTGGTAGGCAACCTATGGCTCATTTCACCCCAATGAAAGAATTTCTCTACTTTTATTGTATTCTGTCACCATCTTAACATTCCTTACATGTTATTATTAAAGACTCTCTTGACATTTAAAGCAGACGCACACTAATACTCAGTCATAGTCTAGGAATTCTAATGCTTCCAAAGTTAAGCAGGATTTTAAATTATGAAAAATAAGTGTCTTGATTTTCAAAGGGGGACATGGAAGTGAGAAACCCAGCAACTCTCTCTCCTTTTTCTTGGCTCGAGTCACAAAGCAGTGGCAATATGAAGCTCTGATGCTAGTCAGACCTCTGTTCCCAGCATGCTCAGAGCTTATTCAGAGAGTCATGAGGCTCTGTGAGGACACTGCTGTGAGGAACTGTCCTGAGTACTGCCTTGAATGGGGTTAGAAAGGTCCAAAGAGGGATACGTTACAGATAATATATTTGCGCAAGTCCAGGAAGCTGGTATGATTACAAATAGCACTGCTAATGGTAGAGTAATCATGTGTAAAGCCCTACAGTAATTGATTTGTGTTAGGCTTAATGTTTCCCTCTGCTATTGAAACTTGTGCACTTTTCTCCCTGCGGACACTTTCTTAGAGATTACAGTCCCTGGTGTAGGTGATTTAGGTAACTCAGGAGTGATCCCAGCGTCACTGAGCTGCAGCCATGAACTGCTCAGGAGAGAACTCCAAGAGGCAGAGAAGGACATGGCCTCACCAGCCAAGTTGTAAAAGCAGCGATCTGCAACGCCTGGGTGTATGTGCAGAATTCCACTGGGCCACGAGGACCCCTAGGTGAAAACCGTAAGGCAGTGTTGTGCAATAAAAGGAGCATGGCTACAAAGGCTGGGTGAGATGCCTGGGCATGGTCCATTATTTGCCACTGGCTTTGAACAAGTTAATTAGACCTTCTAGATCTCAGTTTCCTCATCTGGAAAGGGGAGGGTCACGGAAAATTATTTCTTTGACTCTAAGAGGTCAATGATGGTTAAGATCATTGATTTAGCAACACCTTTTCAAAGAACGAGAAGAAATGGTAGAAGTAATGGTAGACTACCTAAGGTACACACTCATTAAATGTAAGATATTTACTGATTTCCAGATGTTATATTTTTCCTTAAAAAAAATAACTCTTAGGATCGAGGAACAGGGTAGAATCTACTCACAGAGGTACTGTGAGGGTTCAATGAAATTGAGGGTATGAAGCACCCAGGACAGTGCCTTGGCACTGAAAGGAAAGAAATATCCTTTCAAATGGTTTCTAAACTCCTTTATGAAATAATTACAAGCAGAACATGGGACATTCAATAGATCTCTTCCACAGCCACTGGATTCAAACTATCGTCAGGGTGAATAACACATCCCAGTTTGCCCAGGATTTTACCAATTTTGAAACTGAAAATCCCAAGACCCAGGAATCTCACTGCCAGGTGAACAAACTGTGATGGTTGGTCGCCCTACTTCCTGCTGAACAGTTAAAAAAGAACAATATATTCCTCCACTATCCTTCTCCCTCACCCTACAATCCAGGCAAATCCGTAAGTGGCTCCCTTGGCCTGGAATGTCCTTGCCAATCACCCTTTCCCTTGTCACCTCCACAAGGCTGCCCATGCCTCTTATAAACTCTGCCTGGTGTGCAGTTAAAGACGTGCTAGTTTCATCCTCCCTACTAGGCTGCACGTTACAGGAAGGAAGAGGTCGCCTTACTTATCTGTATCCAGTGCTCTGAATACAATAGGTGCTTGATAAATAGTGACTGAATGGAATCAAATTACGAAAGAATAAAAGGTACACACCCCTCCACCCCCACCCCCTGCTTGGGCCAGGCAGATCAACCCCATCAGTTTGGTTGGCTCCTTTTCCCCTTGGCTGCTTTCAATATTCATTTTCAAGGGTCCACAGGCCAAGGGGCTGTAGGAAGCCTGTCCTGAGCCCTATCCTCTCACACATGCTGAGCTGTGGACATGATGAAAACCTGGGTCTCCAAGGCTTCTTTCTTCTTGCATTCAAAATCCATCTTCATACACCGGATAGGATGTGCCGACAACTGACCAAGGCCACATGGCAGTAGAACAGATTAAAACCAATCTATGTGGCCAGAAAAATGCATCTATACCATGAACGTCTCAGCTTTCTAAGAGAGTTACATTTTGTCAGAAGACTTCTTCCTTGTTGTCTGTTAAACTGGATGGTTTTCCCTTCTTCCAAAATGGAATTCTGATCCAGCCACTGTGACACCTGTTGTGACATCTCATCCACAGCTTAATTGTTACAAGAGCTCACAAGAATTTCCCACCTGAGTGAACCCAGGTAACTGGACTAATATGAATTTAAGTCCTTGGCCCATATCTGGTAGACAGTAGATGTTCAACTATCCAGGAAGCTTCAAGTGCTTCCTTACAAGCCTGGCCATGGCATTTGGGGTGGGCAACCCTTACTTCTCACCATATTTCCAGTTCCTTTGTTTCTGCCCCTTTGTCTTGTGGGGGAGGGGGCTATCTATTTTATGACCTATATAAGACCATACATAGTGATTGTGGGAAATTTTTTTCCCTTCCAGTTCTAACTCATTTCCTTGACTGCATATCATCTTGAAGAATCTGTCAAAAAAGAACATCTAACAGATGAAATCTTAAAATACATTCCCTGACCTCAAAAAGCCATGTCCTTGACCAAAATAATTTCTATGGTGTCCATCTGTCTTGATGTTAGCGGCCTATGTGTGCAGTGTAAGGAGCTCACACAACTTCTCCCGGTTTATAATGTTGGCATTCCAGGTAATAGTTGGGGTTAATCCCCATCTAGCCCAGTGATAAGATGTCAAAAAATGACAACTGTCTTTATAACAATGAAATGCAGTTAGAAATAGTCAAAAAGGCTCAGAATGCCCACTAAGATGTCCTCTTGACCCCTATTTCCTCTCGGTAAGACCAGTAACAGGGTGTAACGTGAGAACTGAATTAACCAACCTTTCTCTAGTAACAAGCTTTACATAAGCCATCCACCACCAAGAAGACATGCGTTATATATCTTGATCTCTTCCAACAAAAATAAAACCAATACAGATGCGTCTCAGGCATGGAGCTGATTACATAGGTCCAAGTCAGATCCCATAACCCATCATCTTGATTTCTGCCTGGTTGCCTGAACTCTCACCATTAGAATCTTAAATTCAAATGTAGTATTGTACAGATAGCACCATGAAGGGAAACATCTCTAGCCACTATCTCCTAAGGCTAACAATGGTGATTAAAAAGAAAAAAAAAATTGCATCCAATTCTTCAGGGAGGTTTGACTTTTGGGTAAGAGACACAGGGCCTTCTGTTTTGGGTCAGAGTTAAGGTTTCTGGGGTTTAGATTCAGGGGGCCAGAAAGGTAGATGGGTCAGCATTCAGGTGGCCTTCACCAGCTCTGGTCACGTCTAGTGTTGGCTGATTCTGCCTTCCCAAATTCTCCTGTGGAATCCTCTTACAATGATTCTCTCGGGTAGACGTAATGAACCTCCGTTGATCTATACTATAAGATCCAATTTGAGCTTATTGGGTTTGTTTTTACAGTGGGGGCACACGTGTGACCTCTCTCCCAGATGCAAACACCAGGGGCCTAAGTCCTGCTCTGGAGAGAGGGGCCTTACGAGTGGTAGAGGGAGATTTCTCCTCCTACTCATACAGTGAGCACCCTTTGGGAATTGTTCAATCTTTGATTGCTCTTTCCTGTACTGCTAAGAGGTGCCAATGTTTTTCAAGTTCAAGTTAATAAATGGTGGTTTCGTAACATACTTTGAGATACTTGGAGGGTCAGGTATTTCCTGGACTGGGAAATGCCTCCTTTAAGGGAAACAGAAGTAGCTCTTGGGTTGGTCATGCACAAGGCATCCCCTCCAGACGAGGTGATATGCCAGTCTGTTGTTGAGAGAATGGGGAGCGATGCCAATGGGAAACAAGACAGACATCCCATTGAAGCACAAGAACACCTCCTCAAAGTATTCTTGCTGCTGCATGGACCTGATTTCCCCAATACCTCAGGTTCTGTGGGCACAATGACTGTTAGTTAAGTCAATTAAAAAGTATATTTACAGACATGGGTGCATGAAATGGCAAATGTGACAGCACAAACATGGAAATGCTGAACGTCAGAGAAACAGAAGCTTAGAATGAATCTACCTCTGAGTATAATTGTACCTTGCCACAAACGCTCCCAAATGCACCCAAGACTCTCACATCTAATCCTTGATAAGGGCGTCTCTTAACTCTGTCTCAGGGCAATGGTTCTTTAAATACTAAAACTGTTGACATCTTCTTGTGTATTTCATCTGACTGAATAATAACTAATGGATAAAACCTGTTTTAGTTTGGCCCCTATCTAGCATTGAAACTCTTTCTTCAACAGGTTTCTGGTCATGATTGTCAGCTAGCACTACCCAAGGAATGGACAGTGCCATTGGAAAATTATTTATTTAGAGTCTATTTTTACCCTAGAATGTGAGAACCAAGAGGGCAGCCCTATCTGTTTCACTCACTGTTGTACTCCTTAGTGGCTCCAGCAAGGTTCCCACTATGTTATAGGCTCTGAGTAATGTTTGCTACATGAATGAGGACACAAACAGATGAATGAATGAATATCCCTCAGCCAGCTTTCCATGACCGCCAAGATCAGCAGGTACTTGTCATGTGAAGCTGCTGTTGGGGACACCTGACCAATGTGGTGACAAGACTAGTTTTGTACACCAAAGCAAAGAAGGAACAGGGCGAGCAGACCTCTAGGTAGCCAGGAATCTAAGGAAACAAGTTGCTAATAATATGATGCAAATTGCTTTTTCTGATCTCGACCAGGGATTGCTTGGCAAACTTCTTCTGCAAGGGCCAGCCAAACTGTAAATATTTTCAACTTTGCAGGGCACAGGGACTCTGTTGCAATTACTCAACTTTTCTCTTGTAGTGCAAAAGCAGCCATAGATAATGTGTACATGAATGGGCGTGGCCGTGCTCCAATAGGACCTTATGTGTGGACACCGAAACCTGAATTTCATATAATTTATCCTTCTTTTGATTTTTCCCTCCAACTATTCAAAATGTAAAAACCTTTCTTAGCTCAAGGGATTTGGTGCATGGTCTGCAGTTTGTCAACTCCTGCTCTTGACAAACACTATGTCATCACTCTAACAACTCTCTCAAGCTTTGAAGAAAGTGAACCCTTCAAAATTAGCCTGTCCCTTCTTCCACTAAAGCAAACTCTCAAGCAAATATATTATTAGGAACATGACAGGTAACTACCACATAGTAACTCTGGCCAGATGATCTTCTTTGATTCCTATCACAAGTTGAAAAACCCGCCTTCAGTTTGATTTGGGGCTGAAGGATAAAGGGAAGTCTATGAATAAATGAAACTCACAAATAATCAAAGAATCTTCATGCTGGTTTGTAATACACGGGCAGGCCACATCCACCAAAGAACATTAAAGCTGCCAACATTAATGTTGACTTATTGATGATCTAACTCCTTTCCTTCTCCTGCCCTCTCTTTGTGGAGAGTGAGGAATAATGAATAAAATAAATAATCAGTTCCTGAGTAATTAACAATGGCCTCACACTCAAATCTGCAGTCTAGAATGCCTACCTGGGAGAACCAAGACAACTCTGGTAAACAATTTATTCTAGATGATCATTAAGAGTTTAATTTTACTGATTAAATAAATAAATGCAGGAACTTGTATCACTTTATAAATGCCACCACCAGTACACACCAATTCAGGTAGCAATAACCATATAGTTTGTTCTGTTGAATTCAATTTTTCAAGGGCTTACTACACTTCAGTCATAAGTGAACTTTGAGGGTGAGAAAAATACACTACTTTTTTCCTTCCCAATAAGTATGCTAACTTTAAAGATGTTTCCAAAGACATATAAAAATTTGGAGATTTTATGATACGCCCTTTTGTTCTGAGAAGTTCCTATCTGCAGCCTGAACAGGAAAATATTAACTAGCTAAAGAAAATAACTTTCGGGACAATCTTACTAAAAAAAAAAGTAATTTGTCATATAAGATGATAACTAATTAAAAAAAATCCTTTCTATCCTGAAAAGTCACAACAAAAAGTTTAAGTGTGTTTTGGCTGATTTTTCTCTGCAACTATTTGAAGCTGTAAATGACTTAACTCAGTAAAATTCCAAATGTAATTATCTTCTGTACTTAGCCTAGGGCTCTCCATATATCTCGGCATTGCTGTCTTGCATACAAAATAGGCTTTTCGATGGCTGGTAACAATATAATGTACAACATTGTTTTAATTTCCCCTAGTCGGCTAACCTCTTGCCTACACTAAACCAGCCAGAGGAAGAAGCCACAGTGAGTCATCAAGCACTCAAAAGCATTCAGGAACTCGGTTGCATAAATGGGGTTTGCAGGGTCAGGCTTTTGCAACCATACATTTTAATAATCTCCATTTCTGACCCAATTTTTACTTTTAGAAACTAATTTCCTATTAATTATACCGAGAATGGAATTAATGTTAAAATATGGTGGTTCATCAACAAGTTACATAGGGAAGTGGAATCCACATTAAAAGTGCCCGCTGTCCCTCACAACTGCAAGCCACAGGAAAATTTGCAGAAGTTTATTTTCTCTCGTCACAAAATACATTCAACGTGGCCCAATGGATTTCCAAATACAAGATATTTTATATATATATATATATATATATATATATAAAAAATATATGGACACATTATATATGTGTCCAAAAATATATATGGACACATTATATATATCTGAATATGTGTTTGCATATGTATATGTGTGTGAGTGTGTATTTAAAATGTACGCAGTGAACTCTCAACTGCTCTCAGTGATGGAGAGAAAAGAAGACAATGAAAACTGAGGAATAAATCCACACACATTTTAACTTTGGGAAACGTGCTTGCATGTGCGCTCACGCCCAGTCTTGCTCACACGCACACTCTCTCTACTCACAATCATTCTCTCTCCATCTTTCTCCCCAGCTTGTCCTCCTCACTCCAGATTAATAATATTAGCAACTTAGGGGACTTCAACTAACAACAGACAACCAGAAAGTTAAAAGGAGAAGAGAGAAGGGAGGGAAAGTGAGAGAGAGATGAAAAAGCTACAAGT